>NC_136685.1:19357570-21995463 GCF_903797595.1 Erithacus rubecula
TTGGGTGTCTGGCATCCAGCCAGCATCAACCCACTACACTAGGATTAGGGGTACATTGTTTTCTGCACTACAGCAACATACAGTAATGAAAGCTTATTTTAAAGGTAAATTTTTGTTATTGAAATACTTGAGGCTTTTTTAAAAGCATGCAGAAACTAATACAGCATCTAAACATGTACTTTATTTACAGTTACAAAAATATATATCAAAGATCTTCAATAAACCATCAACATGCAGCCACAGGAAAAGAAAAGCATCACTAGTGTATCACATTACCATGTATTCTTTTTTCAGCATTTACACCCTTTCCTAGAACCAAAAACAAATGTGAGCTAAGTATCTGGGGCAGAATTCTTTGTCAGCTGGCTTTCAAAGCCATCTTCCAGAGGGTTTTTTGAGAGTTTGGGGTGGGGGTGTTTGTTTTGTTGCATTGTTTGTTTGTTTGATAAGGTCTACCAACATCTTAACATCAGAGACTATGACAAGAAATACTGAAGACTTCAGTGACATTAAAAACTTATGATTTGTACCATTCACTCTGCAATAGACCCATATGCTTGTGAATATACTGGCATTTAGAAGATGTAAATAGTTACAGATACTGGTAGTTAGAAATATCTGGTTTCTACATTGTATATAAACCTAAATTAGTGAGTAATCCTTACAGCTTCAACTGATAGCCCAGTCCTGTGTTAAATCCCTCAGTGGACAGCAGTGACTTGGTAAATTCTAAACTCACTTGCAAAAGGTTCAGACTTGTTTGCTATGAAACCAAGGGAAGTGATTAGTCCATTCTATCTGGCTGCTTGACAGAGCAAAGAATTTGCCTGTAACACTGTTCCAGGACTCTGATAGCTGGGAGATGTTTTCCTAAGTGTCTGCCCAAGCTACACCTTACATGTTTATAATTTGTATCACATTCACTACACTAGAAATACTTCCAAGAAGATGGCATCACACTGGTCAGCTTTTGTAATGCCAGTACATCAGCAAGCATCTTCTTTTGAGCATATGCTTAATTCCTTAAAATTAAGTATGATAAAAGTTAAACACATAACTAGAATTCCTGACAACTCTTAAATTAGGTGTCACTTTAAAAAGGAAATCTTCTCCTGTTTGGAGAGAGAAGGAATCAAAATTTTTCCAAAGCACTATCAGAGAAGTTGATTTAGGCCTTTCTTAACTTTTAATATAATTCCAGCAATGCAATCAACCCATAACAATGTCAGTGTACATATGAACATTACTGGATCTAGACTTTTGTTTTTTCTAACAGTTAAGCTGGATTTAACAAACAATTAAATACATTATCTGAACTCTGGAAACAAAAATGGTTATTTAGTATCTTAGTCAATTTCAGAAAGAAAACTGTGGTGATTTTATGTATTAAGAAATGTCATTGCATCTATCAACAAATACAAGGTCTGCCAAGAGGATATTAAAGGAAAAGACATCTGAAGTACAGAATTCTTCAGCCATAGCTGTCCTATTTGTTTGTGGCATCCTTCACTGTAACTGATTCCAAAATGTCAAGTGCACTTAAGCTGAAGAAGAAACAGGCTGCAGAAAGTTCCTTAACCTCACAGACATCTCTCCTTCCAAGTTATTGATTAATCTTTACACTACAATATTTTGAAAATGCTTATAGCAACAGCCTCAACAGAGGTGTCATGCTGCTACAGCTTGCCTTCTGATGATGAAATACATGAGAATTCCTGAAGCTGTAGATGGCTTAGAAAAATCTGCCATTCCCAAACTGGGAGAGATACATTGATTTTTGCAAGGACAAAGCTATACTACAGTGTTTTCACCTATTATTTTATAAAGGGAAGATATATTGTTTTAATACTAAACTTAAATACTAATAATTAATACTAAACTATTGTTTTAAGACATCCAAACTGGCAGAGAATTAAAACCAGAACACCCAAAATTGACTGAGGGAATTCATCAATTAAAAAAAAAAAAAAAAAAAAAGAAAGAAAAAACGAAAAAGAAAGAAAAAAATACTAAAAGACTGAGCCTAACTATTAGAAATACAATAGAGCCCAAACTACCACATAATCACTGCTCCTTCCTTGCTGAATTATTGAAACCAACTTTTTAAAGTAATAACTCATTCACAAATAAGTTTTCAACCTGCAAATCCAAACCATCCTTACTAAAAAGAGGAAAGACCCATGCTAATAAATCTAACAAAAGAAGGAAGAGAATAAAATCTCAAAGTAAGAGTTATAAAAGTAGCTGAAAGCAGAACTGTAAAACACTTTTTCAGCAAGTTGGAAAAAAAACTCTACACATCTATTTATGAATCCCATTCACTTATGCTATGATTTGAAATATGATTTGGTGCATCTGTGTAGCAAAACATTGGCTACTATAATAAGAGCTGTACTGTGGCATCTTTCATTATTCAGGCACACTTAATGAAGTAATTAATTAGGATTTTTGTTTATAAGAATCCTTTAATGGGCTTGTTATTCTATTAAAAAAATAAACAAAACAGGAAGGAATTTTGTTATTTTTAATTTGCAGATGCAGAATCCTTACTCTGAAACAATTCTCTCAATTACTCTTCCTATAAGCCTAGGATATTCTCACAGAAGTTGCCATAAGATTCTGAACAGTCAATGCAGGAGCAGCTGACAGAAGGCACTGTAAGACAACCTGATTTGCAGGTTTTTCATAGCTTTTTTTCCCTGATATAAGATTCAAAAAAGCAACTGTAAGTGTTCTTAAACCCTTTTGTTTTCAAGAGAATTTAAGCTTATTTCATGTTGAGTTCTTTCCTGAACTCTTTTATTTAGGATAAGTAACATTGAGTATGTTAAACATTTCAATTTAGTTAAGACAATACAATATTTATTAATATAACTGAGATGACTGTATCCATGAATGAGCTGATGTGGAATTAACGCAGAAGAATTTTTAAATGAACTGTTTCTTGTAACTTTTGTCTACTGTTACATTCTCTGATTAATTTGAAAACACATCTAAGACATTGATACAGTATTAGTTTCTTCAAAGGTAAAGAAACACAAATACCACATGCTGTAGTGGAGTTTATATTCTTTAAAAAATGCTATGAAAAGGGTGATATCTAAAATAGCAACAAATGTGACTTGAGGATTGAAGTAAATATCTTAGAGCAATGCATAAGTGAACCTGTTTAATAAAAAATATTAATGGTGGCTTGATTACTGTGCTTCTTTGTTGGAAGAAAATACTGCTTAAAATGGAGGCCCTTCAATAGAGGAAGGCAGAAAAAGCAATTATCTTGTTTTTTTCATTAAACAGAGTGAGACCAAATAACTGTTAGCACTAGAAAGTAGTGGAACCTTTGTGACATCTTTGAAATGTGAAAGGCTTTTTTTTGTGTGGTTTGGTTTCTCCTAAATACAAAGCGTGGAGCTCCACATGGGATAAAACTTCTCTAACAGGTACAGAAGATTAAGTTAAATGGTCTAATGATTCCTCTGGTTTGAAGGCTACAAAAAGATTCATAATGTTGGAGTTTCACAACTGGTGCTACCTCTCAGTGAAAAAAGTTTGCTGCTGACTTTAGCTGCTTAAAACATATTGCTCCCTTGGTGTGCTGAGTGTATCAGCCCTGTCATGTGTCACATTCCCAACCACTTGCCAGCAATGTAAGCAGTCAACATATGATTCATAATAGCTTCTCCTTAAAAACAAACATAAGTTTAAGCACCATTAAGTCTTCCTGAAAGGGCTGCTTTTAAGTGAATCAAGACACTACAGACACATAAGAGACTACATGAATTTTCTTCTTCCCTTTTGTTCAGAAGCTATTCTGGACATCATTAATTTCATCCTGACAACACCAACCCTAATGGAACTAGCAGTTTAAACAACAATAATAATGGAAAAACTCAAACATATTTTAGAGCTGACAAGAAATTATTTTATTTTATAATTTTAATTAACTTCAACTTTTAAACCATTTCTCAGGAACAGTTGATGTTGAAATACACATTTTAATGACTGAATATTTCAGTCTTCTACAGACTAATTTACCACAATGAAATGTCAGCCATGGCACATCTATTCCTCTTGATGATCTTGTTATATTAGTTCAGATAGACTTGTATTTGGTTTTCTTAATTTATTGAGAGGACACAGCAAATCACAGTGATTTACAACTTAAGTAACATAATTTAAATCCTAAAATAGTCATATTATTTTAATGAGAAAAGTTTGATAAACAATGAATTTTATTTTGAGTCAGATTTTTGTTGAATTTCTAAATCATTCATTCCCCTTAGTTCTGAGCTATAAAAGGATAACACAAGAACCTTTTCTGACTCAGTACATAAACAGCATGCTCACATTTTTAGGAAATACAGTGGAAGATTACCTGTTGCCATACAAAATACATCATATAGATACTATCAGCATTAGAACAATGCATACACCAAATCTCAAATTCACCTTATGGAGCTGATCTTTTGGAAATAGCTGGGACAACTCTAAACATAATAGATTTATTTTATATATATAAAATATTCATACATACAGTCATGCATGCACACTCTTTTTTCCTCCGTGTCAAAGGTAGAGCTTTCCTTTATCCCTTCAAAGACGATTTAAATAAGAGATATGCAACTAAATCTAGGTGAGCAAACTAATTAAGCCATAGTGTGATTGCTTAAGATGTTCCTTTAATATTTTATGAGCATTGCCTGAAATCAGAGACTTCATCCTGCAATAGATTTTATGTGTATGCTTAAATGACATACACAACTAAAGTGAAGCACGTCCCCTCACCCTTGCAAGATAGCACGGATCTCCAATTCCACAATCCTTATTTAGACAAAACAAATAAGGGTTTAAACTGCAGCAAGATATAGCATTAAAGGGTAGTGAAACACTACACCAAGAAAAAAAGGGAATATAAGAAAAATCTCCCTGTAAGGATGTTTTGAAAAACTAATTAGGCAAATACCTGATAAGAATAACATTTAAAGTCAAACCTACCTTACAAAAGGAGCCACAAATTAAAAACCTTCACTTCAAACCTATTTTTTCTTGATTCTATGACAAAATGCAAAGCCAAGTAACAACCCAACCCAATAGCAAGTCTCCCAGAATTCCAGATCCTTTGTTAACTGTTTAAAAAGTGGCTAAAACCCAAAACTTACTTGTCCTGAACAGTGAAACTGGGATCAGCTAACAGCATCCTCCATCCAACGGCCAATACTGTCACTAAGCAACATCAGAACCCTACTTAATGCTATCATGGTTGAGTACATTTGTTTTGAAATACTAAAGGAAAATCTAAAAAATAAGCAAATAAAGCCATTGTTCAATACTTTATCCACTGTAAAACCAGGCAGGTATTTATGACTCTAAAAAGAGACAACCTAACTCAATCCTAAATTCTGTTCCGCTTAACTGCTTTGCAATGTATCTAACATCTAACTATGTATAATAATGTATCACTGCAACATCCAATATGCACCACATATAATCTAATTTATTTATAGATTTTAAACAGCAGTTGAGTAAATTTGCCAAAAACTCTTCATGCTAATGCCTTAATAAGGATTGCAGCAGTGTTCAGTATGTATGCCAGTGTTTTATTTAAAAGCAACTTAAGTCCCTGTATAAAACTGAATTTACCTACAAAGTATAATGAGACTTCATTTAGTCTTATCAGCCAAATACAGAAGAGGAAGAAGCATTCCTCTAATATCTCAAAGTACATGAAATAATAAACAGAAATTATATGGCATGGAAGGACAGAAACGTGTTTCAAGATCAGAATAAGCAGCTTGGATTTGACATGCTGGAAAAGAGAAACCCAGTGAACTGTCCAAAGACAGTTCTGCAACTAAACAAAGTTAAAGGTAACCTAGAATAGCTTCTGGATTCCAAACACAAATCCTATCTAAATGAGAAGAGCACAACCTAGAAGCTCTAAATTAGACTATCTTTCCATTCATAATCCAAAAACTATCAAGATCTGTTCTTATGTTACTCTGATAAAGTTCTTCTTTAAAGACCAAAAATGGTCTTTAAACCACTGCACACCAAAGAAGAACATTATTGACATACCCTCAGTCACACTGTATTTTGCTTCAGTCCCTTGAGCTACTTTAGTGGTTTTACTTGTATTCAGATTCTGACTGGAGCTCAAAACACACTGTAGACCAAATTTACAAGCTCAAAATTCACTTCTGTGGGTATTGTTTGCAAAGACAAGCAGAATTTGCCTTTCTATATCTGAAAGTGCATTTAAGGGAATCTCCAGGCTGAAACTGATAATGTAGTTTAATAATTCTGCATATCAGGTGTTTTACTTCAGTTGCCTTACCTCAGTATGTTCTTTGCTATGGAATGTCCCTAGTGGCCAACGACAGTGATATACAATTTTGGACAAACATACATCCACAGGAACAGAGCAATTGAAAAAACTAAATTCATTTGTCTTGTCTAAGCTTAGGACTTCTTTCTAAAGACAGAATCACCTGAATTCTGGCAATGTCATTCAGAAAACTATGTATTTAACTGAGGTCAACTTAGAACCCACTTTACAGATTCTGTGCTTCTTCTCTTATATCCTTTGACAACATCAAATATTGTTTCTGAAATTATGTGGTCACAGTTTCTCATCAGAAAGCCTTTCAACAATAAAGCATTGATACCTTCACCCCCACAACTCCAAAGACGAATGCCTGTTCTGAGAGAGACAAATTTAAAAGGTTGTTTAACCTTTACCCAGTTCCTCGGAACATCAAGGGTAGACTTAGTAACAGTTTTATCTAACATTTACCCTTAAAAATAATATGACAGTTAGCAGGCACAATATGAATATACATGTCACTTGAGTGGGAGGAGCCAAAGACTTTGTCCTCAGTTAGGTTCTATGTAACTTCAGTAAGATCTGTGGCACTGCATGGCTATCACCATATGCTGAATCCAGTCTAGAAACCCCAAATGATGGAAATGAACCCATAGGGATATACATCCTCATTTTGCTTATGCTGCAAAACAGTGACACCCACTGGCAGCAATGGTTTAAATACTTGATTGTTGCAGTCTGAATCTAACTGATAAGAGCTGCTAAGAAGTTTCCCTTTTGAAAAATTCATTAATCCCAGTGACAACCCCACAAACTTACCTGTTGAGTCAGCACTACTGCCAGAGTTTTCAGAAACTGCATTACTAAGAGCATCTGGATTAACTGCAACATAACCCTCTGGAGGAAGATCCACTGTGTAAATTCTTCTTGGAGACATAACTGTATCATCATTACCTACAAAACAGAAAATCCAGAGTATCTGGCTCAATAGTGGTCTCACTACAGATTTTCTCAAATGCTTTCCCAACTACAGCAATAAGTGATCTCAAAAATTCCTACAGAGGGTCAGGTGTGGAACACTTAAATTATCCAATTACCAACAGAACTCCACCAAATTTTGTAGCATCTACAAATAAACAAATGCTCCATGGGTTAGTTCTTTATACCAGAAACATCTTTTTTATTATTTTATTAGACAAATCTTCTCCCCCATCTTCAGAAGAAGCTTCCACTTACAGTGATATTTTAAAAGAAACTCTAAACAGTTTTTCTCCATTTTGCATGAGCAGACATTATTTCTTTAAGAACTGCTTCACAAAAGGTGGATGGATGGATGGATGGATGGATGGATGGATGGATGGATGGATGGATGGATGGATGGATGGATGGATGGATGGATGGATGGAGGCTTATTAGGAAGTGACAGAAGCAACAGAAAAAGAATCACAAAACCATGGTTTCCCATTTGCACACTGTTTAGTCACAGCCTCTGCTTCTCTGAAGGGCACGAAGATAAAGAAGTTTGAAAGTCACACTTGACTAAGCCTCAGCAAGTCGATTACCAAGGTGCAGTTAGGTATAACTATGGTTGGACTAATTACTAAATACTTAAAATGGGGTTGCATCTGATAGATCCCTAATGAATTACTTCTATATTTCTAATACAGAATTTAACTATGCACTGACATTTCTCAGACAGCCTACTTCAAAAACAAAGTACTTGTGAAAACACCATTGTTTTCATCATGAGGAATACATTTGTTTTGAAACACATTAGAATAATACTGCCTTTTTCTTGAATGAGCCAGAGTTTCCAGTATTCATAATACTTATTTTAAGAGATAATAAAGGAAAATAAATAAATAATACAGAAAGATGAAGAACAACTATTCAATTTGGAAAAAATCCATTAAAAATTAACAAGGTATAATTCTTCAGCAGATCTTTTTCATGTAGATGATGCCAATTCATTGAACTGGAAGTACCTGCATTCACTTTTCCCCCCATCCAGGCTGATAACTGCTGAAGTGCTAAAATGATGGTTTAAAATTATAAGGATGTATAAGTGTTTAAGTTATTCCTTTCTGAAGGATTTCAAGTTTCCCCTTTTATTCCATTTTTATTTAGGTTTTACAAAACAAAGATGATCAGAAAAACATTAAATTTAATTTACAACAGTCTTGAGAAATTCAAATCTTTTAATCACAAAAGCAGTAGATATATTAGGATAATAACCTCCCAGACAAAATAAGTTACACATAACAGAATTTGAGGGACCATCTGTAACAGTCCTACAAGAACAGTTACCACTCCTTCTATGGAAACAAATGATGACTCAAAACTATATTTTTTAATTTTACCTCTTTAAATGGGAGTCTCCAAATAACATATTTATTCAGACCAGATGCATCTTTAAGAAGTCTGCAAGCTTATAAATCAAGAATTAGTCTTTGCTAATCCTCTGCAAGTGTGTCAAACTCTTACCATATCTACATTTGGATTTTTGCAGCCTGTGGACAGAATCTCCTTGGGCCAAGAAAGATGGGTTGGTAATAAAGTCAGACACTGCTGCAAAGAAAATGTCTGAGCTTACAAAACTGTGACATAAAGAGTGTTTTTTGATTAACAAAATAATCAGATACTAGAGATATTAAAGAATGCTACCCTTTTACTAGTTAAAAGTCACGAATCCCATTTCTGAAGTTTTATTTTACGACAAAAAAAAGTCCCAACAGCTAAAGGTCATTTGCAATGCCCCCAAAAGAGTAAACATTTCTCCTTAAGGCAAACCAAGAATACAGAAAAACTGTTTTGAAACTGTCTCCTCTTCATGTTCCCCACACAGAGATCCATGGCATGTAACTCAGCTTCGTGCACTTGAGTAGGGAAAAGCATCTACACCATGCCACTACCAACATTACATCTCCAAGCATGTCAGTTGCTTGGCCAGCTATGTTTTCTCTTGCTATCTTACTACAAACAAGTATCAGATCTTTTTAAAAGGAGCTGAAGGTAAATCTTCCAGCCATACAGAATTGGCAACTGTCCAGTCAGTCAGTCATCATCTCAGGTAGTCACTGTATTTTGTTAAGTTTATTTTTCAGCATCTTTAATCTATCCCCTGCTTGTAGCTCAGAATGGTGGTACACAGCACTAGCATGGTTTCCAGACTGCCTCAACACAAAGCATGTTTAGGCACACCTCAGGCACAGACATGGCCAGAGCACACGTTCATATGGTCTCGGTCCTTCGCTCGCTGTAAGACTAAGCCCAGGACAGAGACTGAATCAGTTCTAGGTTCTGTGCTGGGCTGGCCCTGGCTAGCAGCTGAACACCCAGGCAGATATTCACTCTCTCCTCAGCAGCTGAGGGTGGGGGGGCTTACAATGGGGTGAACAGGAATAATACGGAGAGCTCATGGGTCAAGAGCAAGGAGGTAACAACTACAAGAATCTTTCCTCACTGGCTCTTTTCACTCCCAACTTCACTCCCATTTCCCCTCCCTGCAGGTTAACTCAGCTCCTTCAGTGAGGCAGAGCTGTACAAGGAGGTGGTGGGGGCAATGTTTAAAGTCTCTGCTGCTCCTTCCTTTTCCCCACAGGGGTTTTTCATGGGCTGCTGTCCTTCAGGAACATTTACTCAACAACAGAGTACCTTCTCCTCCTCTGACCCTAGGGTTCCCTCTGTTGCCACTCCTTTTAGTTCCCTCCTGTCTTGGGACTGTTTTCTCATTTCTTAAAGAAGTTTCCTCTGGGGTGCCCCTGCCTCAGCTGTGGGCTCAGCTGTGACCTGCAGTGGGTGGGCTGGAACTGGCTGTGTCCAGCACTGGGCATCCCCAGCCTCTGCTCACACAAGTCCCACTGCCAGTGACTGGACACCAACACTCTGCAGAGTTTTTCAACCGGACAAAAACTTTGTCTTAGCTGTCAAGTGCTTCTCTTCAACTCAGAAAGCTTTGATAATTCAGCCAAGTTAAGTTTTCATAGGGCAGAACTCATAAGAGCAAACAGAGAGCCTAAGTCAAGCCAAAAAAAATCCTGCTGCTTCCCCTTGCCCCCAAACAACTGTAAATTAGCCCAATCTTACCAATATTGTCATTTTTTTCCACAAAATTACCCCTTGGAAACACCCAATTATCACTTTTCCAAGCAGACAGAAAGAGTTCATCCCCAAAACCAGGTTTTATACAGAAGAGCACTGTGTCCTAGTTCTGTCCAGGACAGCTAATTATTTTTTACAGCAGTCAGGTGCAGTGGCTCATGCCTGCAGTCACAGCTGCTGGGTAGGCTGAGCCCACCCGAGTAGTTGATCCAGGAGCTCTGGGCAGCCCTGCACTGTGCCCAGAGGACATGGCCAAGACACTGCTGTTCCTCAGTACCACCTTATGCCACTTCCAGGGACTGGGAAAAGGGACTCTAGCTGCCAAGAAGAAAGGGTGCTCCTTGCCCCTTTCCAGTCTCAGGTAATGCCGGTCAGGCAGAAGAGCTGTTTGCCATTGTTTCACAGTGTCCTGGGCTAGGGTGAACATTTTGCCTGTAAATCACCCTCTCTTTGTTTTTAGCATTGTTGCTGTTATGTTTGTTTTTCTATCTCATTGCTGTTTCCAGTAAACTGCCCTTATCTTGACCTATGATCCCTGTCTTTTGTCTCCCAGTGGAGAAGGGGAAGGGAGCACCTGGTGGTTTTCTAGTACTAAATTTGAGTACCATTCTTAAAACACCATACACAGGAAATGAGGAATTGATGCTGAATCAAATACGAGGTCTGAGTAGTTCAGTGTCATACCCTCTACAAAAGTCATTGTTTGTATTAGGCATTTTCTGCAGGTGTTACAGTAGGTATGACCAGGACAAAAATAAGCCTAGAATGAGGTTTGTTATTTCCCTTAAAAACATGTATGAAAGTAGGATTTTACTTAGAATGTAAGCTAGAATATAACCCTGTTATAGCTATTCCTCATCTTTATTGCATACAAGTGACACTGTGACCCCAAAACTCTGACAATTCCCAAGGAATCATATACACCTCATTATCTGTACACAATAACTTTCCCCTTCATTGACTAGCAAGACAAGCATCTATAAAAAGAGGACACAAATCCCAGGTAAGAGTCGTTTCCTTCAAGTGTACCAAAGCCAGTAGCAGTGACTAACTGTACACACCTTGAGTATCCTCCTAAACTGAGGTACTGAAAAATAAATGTTTTTCCTGTTGATCAATATGAACACATCAAAATGTCCTTCAACAGAATGAACAAACTCAGTATACCTAAATACATACCCATTCCCTAATGTATATTCATTTTTGTTCAGAGTATCCAAGTTCCTGGACACCAAGCTCTTTCAGTCTTCTATGATAAGGTACCAAAAAGTAACCTCAGGGACATGAGGTTCCCAGGTTGACTTAGCACAGGCTTGTCTTCCAGTCTAACACACATTAGAGTGCTTTACACAGACAGAAGCTTGTAGTCCTCTGTGCAACCAGAAAGTACAGCTTGGAGGATGGAACTCCTACTGCCTGACAGCAGCCTTCAACAGGATTCTCTCCATCAATACTAGAGAAATCACACTGGGTGGAAAACAAACAAAAAAAACCAACCAGACTCTACCAGTCACTATAGACTCTACCTCATCTTCTTTACTTTATTGGAATAAACAAAGGCAGTCACTCAAGAAGAAGTCATTCTTGGCAGAAGACGAGATATATATTCCTCCCAAAGATTCTCTATCTTTTTATAAATACCAAAAAAAAAAGTTTTCTGAACGTTTAAGATATCCAGTTATCTCAAGTACACTCTTATTACTGTCATATATTTTATTACCACCAATACATGTAACAGAATGCTGAAAAAGCTTTTTCTTCTGCAAGTTCAGAGTTCAAAAATTTTATAATTCTGAAGATGCCTGCTATTCTTTATGGAAGGACAAATTTCCCTCTTTACCAAGTAAAATGCAAAAGTTTAAAGTTCTATTCTAAATTGCACAATTACATACATTTAAACAATAAAGTGATAAAAGAAAAAGGTCTTATAATTGAAGAGATACATGTCCTCTGGCTCAGAAAATCAGCAACTGTTGGAAAACATTTTGGGGAAGCAGTACAGTACATTTATTTCATTCCAATAATCATTTTTTATGATACTAAAGGTCACAACATATTAGTGCAGATAGCAGTACTGAATTTTTTGGATTGATTTTAATTTTGGATACTTTATTCAGTTATGTTTACACAAAAACAAGTCCACTATCCTTTGATATTCAAGCAAAGCATGTTTTCACTTAACACCCATGGTATTATTTTTTCAGAGTCCTAGCCATATTACAGATGACTGCTCCCAGTTCTTAGGGTGTACACCACTTGTGCCTGGTAGAATGCTGAAACTCAAGCCAGTTCATTACAATTCCCTTCTGACACTTCCCAGAAGTTCTTCAGTCCATTGAAAAGAAAAAGTATAGATTACAGAGGGTATGAGACTAGAGCATTGAAAGAAGAAAACAAAATGAGAAAATCCTTAGAAGTACTTCCTCATTATGGTGTTTTCCTTCAGCTTGTTGAAAACCAAAACTTCAAAAGGAAACTGAGGTCAATACAGACTTTTATAAGGCCTAAACTTGGGATGGGAAATTCATAAAAAACAAGGAACAAGAGATCTCACATTTATTTCCCTCACTAGTTCCCACATGTACACTAGAGTAATTTTTACACACATAGAAAAGCTGTACTATAGCTCATTTTACTGGAGACACACTTACCATTATAACCCAGCATCAGTTTCACTACATTAGGAGTGTCAGACACTCTTTGTCACAGAGAAAAAACTGATTAAATACAAATCCTAACTCTTGTTCTCACTCATGATCTGAGGAAGGTGTTTTTGCCTTTTACATATGAATCATTCAAATATCTACATTTCCGTGCAAAAAGTAATGAAAACTTAAGCAGGAAACAAAGTGAGAGTGAAGCATGGAAAAAACACTGATGGATGAAAACAGAACAATTCAGACGCGACTCTGACTACAGGCAGGTGGTGGAATTAAAATTCTGCCGTTTTCTGAAAGTTGAATATAGGTGGTAATGATGAAACAAACTATACAGCTGAATGGTATATGTGTCCCATATATGCCCTGGTACATGGCTATATGCAATATTTTGATTAGATGTCTAAGATTTCTAGCTGTATAAACAGGATTATAAGGTTATCTTAATGTTTTGTGAGTACCCAGCTTAATTACTTCTCCTGATACAAATCTTATGTGTTCAACACATTTCTCAAAAGCCAAATATATCCCTGTTAATCAATCCCCTTTACAAAAAAAACCAATCAAAAACAAAATAACAACCAAACAAAATAACAAAAAAACCCCAGCAACAACACTGAATCTAAAAGGCCATGTCTAAGTTGTAATTATTTAATTATCCTCACTGATGAAGTGATTATGTCATTATTGGAACATACCTGAAACAAGACCAGAAAATAAAGAAATGTGCTCCTAAGAGTAAAAGCAAACAAAATTTAAATCTAAACTCACATTTTCTATTCCATTACTAGAAGTTATTGGTAACAGTCCATTTTCATTTGTGTAAAAAACAACATAAAGCGCAAAATATTACGGAAAAAGTATTTTCTCAGGACATAGTTCAGCATCAAGATCACATTATAAACATTTCCACTTTTCAAATAATTGTTAGAGGTTAGAGTTGATAGGAAACACAAGCAGAAAGTAAGCTTATGCAACAGCAGAAAATACAGGATTTGACTCTGAATAACTATGATTTTGACAATAGTAGCTTAAGTGATAAACTCCCCAGTGTAAATTGGAGCAGGAGTGGTGTCTCAAACAACTTGTTCTATCATCAAGACATGGAAAATTATTTCAAACAAGGAGTCAAGGCAGACAGTGGGAATGCTAACACACAATCACTACCCTACAGTTTGATCCAATTTAGTACTATCAGCCATCTCTTGGTAAAACAAGGCTATTTTATCAAGTTCTTAAGCCATTTTTCCATTTCCTTTACCAAGACAATTAGTTTTCCTGTAGTTGACTAGTTTAGGTTTAGAGCTTGTTAACACTTAGAGCTAAAGCTGGCATTTTCTACTCTACACAGGCAACCACTACACACTGTTAGATGAGCTACTTGTTAAACTGCTTTGGGGTATCACAGAGGCCAGCAGCTCTCCCTGTGAAAGCTAAGCTGTTTGAAATGAGCATGTAGAAGAGAATGAGTTAACATTATACATAAGAACACTGGAAAAGGAAAGAATCTGCCAACCAGCAGCAAACCACCTCTCCAAAACTCACAAAACATTGCTAGAGGAACTGGAGACAACAACAGAACTGTTTCTGTCACAAACAGAAGTACAGATATTATACATGCAGCCTACTCAGTCTGAACAGAGAGAGGGGTTTTTTGGTTTTTCTGAGGGATTTAGATTGGTTGGGTTTTTAGGCTCGATTTTGGTATTTTTTCTCTTCTCCTACCCAAATCCCAGATTTCTATGTTTCCCTAAAGCATGTAGCTATACTGGCTTGTAGAACTTGTTGGGCACCATTTTTACCACAGCCACTATGGGCTGGTACCTTCAATCAAATGTTATACTGCTGGATACATCTGTCCCATTTGCACAGCATAATAGTACTGTAATATATATAAACCTTTAAACCTTTGAGAAAAGACTATAAGAATGTGTGACAACACTTTATTGTATAATAATTACAATTTTCATTGCTCTTTAGCTTATTCACAATAGACAGCTTTTCAAAGTAATTAACTAAAGCAAAGCTGAATTGTTTAACAAGTTGTTTATTGCACTGAGTACTGCTAGAATTTAATTTCTCAACCATAAGCACTTCATCAACTTGATCAACTAAAAGGCAGGGCAGTTCATGCATATTTTTTGGACAAGTTTTGTCTTCTAGGCATTTCTGTCACTAGCTTTAGTTTTCTACACTAAAATGTCTGCAGGAAGACAGGATTCATATAAGGAAGGACACAGTCCTGGGGTCGTAGTGATGATCTAAATGCAGTACACTGTCAGCATCAATAACTTCAGTGGAATAAATAAAAAGGAGAACACAAAATAATCACAGAGCTGTACTGAATTTTGACATTAATTCCTCATATAGGATAACAATGCTGGGATATTTCACATTTGATAAGACATCCATATTTTTATTTAATGAATAATGAGTAAATTGTGGTTTGTCTATTTATATAGCAAAACATGGACTCCAACTTTTTTAGAAAACTAAAATCTATTACTAGCAACAGCTTAGTAACATTCATCACTATTTCTTACTTAAATAAATAAAGAAGAAAAGTTTAAGTTGTCTCCATAAGATCCAAAACTCTGGCTAGGCTCTCTGCATTTCAAATTAGTTTTTCAGAACTAGGGAAGAAACAAAAATCAAAAGTGGCACAGCATGCTTTATACTGACAAACTAAACACTGTATATTTCACTTGAATGCAATTATGCTTCTTCAGCAACTCTGAAATTTTTATTTTTATACGGAAGATGCTAAATACTGATCAGTAAATCCCAAGTCTTATAAGAAGTAGCTGTAATTCTGATCAAGAAAAAGATCAGAGACTAAGGAAGCTATTTCCCAATACTAGGAAAGGCTGAGAGAGCTGAGCCTGTTTAGCCTCCAGATGCCTGAGAGGGGACCTCATCAATGTGTGTAAGTATCTAAAGCACAGGGTGCCAAGAGAACATTTCCAGGCTCTTCTCAGTGGTGCCCAGCAATAGGACAAGAGGCAATGGGAACAAATTGATGCACAGGAAGCTCCACCTGAATATGAGAAATAACTTCTTTACTGTGCAGGTGACTGAGCACTGGAACAGACTGCCCAGAGAGGCTGTGAAATCCTGTGCCACGTGCTCTAGGATGACCCTGCTTGAGCAGGGAGGTTGAATCAGATGACCCACTGTGGTCCCTTCCAACCTGACCCATTCTGTGATTCTGTGAAAAAGTCAATTCTACAATTAGCAAATCTCTAGTTAGAAGCATGCATGTGACATTTGAATATATACTACTAAACTATTAGAAATAATGACTGAGGTTTTAAAATATCAATAAAGAAGTAAAGAAATCACAGAACTACAGACCTCACAAGAAACATTTCTCATTATATCAATCCTTGTTGCACATAGATCTAGCCCTAACAAAGGTCAAAATCTAACAAAACAAATTATTGGGACAGAATTTAGCAACAACTCATAACTATGTGAAAAATTTGTATTTTGAAATGCTCAGTCTTTTGCCAGATACCATTTTAATTTTTTTGTGATATAGCAAGTTTTAAAGCATTTTAATACAGCATTTGGAAACATATTCATAAAATATCCTTCATTTAGGAAGAACAATCCCCTGTTTTAGGAGCTTTCAGCTCTCTTTTTTGCTCTCTTTTAATATTTTGCCTGCCATAAGAATCAAGTAATGAACCTTTGTAGAACCACACATGTGAAACTTTTAAATGCTTTAAGGTAATAAAGATTACAATCTAGACCCTCTTTAATTTTATGCTGAAGTAGGAAGAAAGTCTTAAGAACTACAGCTCTTGCAATAGAGGAATCAAGTTCCTCAAGGGGAAGAGCATTTATAAAGTATTTTCTAACTGTCCTGTGGATAGGTGTCCCTACTTTGGTTGCATTCATTTTCTTATAAAGTATTTTGGCACAAAAGGGGAATAAAGAGTGATTTATGACAACTATAATCCAAAGTGAAGGTGTATCTTAATATCTACACCCTCAAATTCTGCACAGAGGCAAGTGCTTTGTTTTGGTTTGGTTTGTCATTTGTTTCATTGGTTGGTTTTTTGGCTGGCTGGTTTTGCTTTTTTTTGTGGGGGAGGGGGTGGTTTCCTTTTTTTTTTTTTTTTTTATGTATGTGTGGGTATTTTGTTTTGGTTGATTTGTTTTTAAAAAATCCAAAATTTCTCTTCTCAAGTAAACAGATCTGACTACTCTTCTTCTGGGGGTCCAGAAGAAGCATGACACCTCCACATGTTTTCTCCATGCCCAACAGAATTATCACCTTCCTGAAGAAAACACTAATACAATTCAGAAGCCCTTTCTGTAGTTACAAAGGACAGTGTCCCTCAGAATTTGCCTTCCACCTCCAGTTATTCCAGATCTTATTGTAAGCTTCGGTTCCAGAACTATGTGGAGCTTTATGGGATAATCCTTTCTGAAACTAAACTGTTAATTATCCAAAATTTAAATGAGAATAAATAATTAACATAGGTCCTGATGTTCCATCTTCTGAAGCATCTGAACTTCAACATGGTCTCAAAAAAGGCAAATAAATGCAAATATTTACAGGACATAAAAGTATGATCTTAAAAGCCTGCATCTGGAAGGACAATAGGGACATGCCCATAAAATTTAAAGGCAATGCTGCAAACTGCATTCCAATAAAGATCAGAATCTTGCAGGGGGAAGGTGGTGGTGGCTTAGCTCAGACAAATTGGTAATGGTATTTTCACAATCTGAGAATAACTGTTAAAAGCCAATAGGACATTGTAATGAGTTTTATAGTAAAATCTGTTATTTAACATTAGAAAATATTTAAGTCAGTTTATTTTTTAAGAAATCCTCAACTCTTTATTGAGACTAGATAATTTTTAGTAGTATTTCAGTAGGACTGAAATAATCACATTCAAATTAAGAAACAGTATCTACAAAAAAAAAAAATCATTAATTTTCCATTGTTGCTTTCAAATAGCCATCTTTGACTACTGTAACTTAAATCATCAGCTGTCTTGTAGCTATGCCCATAATCTTTGGTGTGGAAATAAGAAGTCACTTAAAACAGTTTATGATAAAAAAATTCAATCAATGCTTTTTATGGTTTTCCTTCACCAAGGCCACAGAGTTTACAGCTTAGACGTGCTACCTATCTCTAAACACATACTTTCAGTGTCCAATGCTAATAAATCACCACATGTAAATGCAAGAGCTCGTTGAATTTAAATAAAATCAGAACCAGAAAAGAATGGTTGCGTGTTGGTTTCCCAGATGGATAACTAATTTATCTTTCTTTCTTATGAGTTGTTAATTTCAAGGCTTCTTTTATTTTTTAAGTACTTATATATTGAACTTGAAACTAGGCAGAACTCTGTCTGTACTACTGTGGCATTTGCATGCCTCCAATAGAAAACAAGCTCAGTTATAGTTGCCGTTAGTTTCAAAAGCAGCCTCGTTGCTCTGCTATGAAAATCCAAAATATAAACCTGTTCCTCTTATTCCATGTTTCCTATCCCATAAACTATATTTTCCCTGTATTAGGATTCCAAATAAAAAGCTTTTCTTTCATTACCTTGAAGAATATTGCATTAGGAATCAGTTATAAACAAATCAGAGGAGTTATAAATCACAAGGTCAAATAAACTCCCTCTCTCACCTCTAATTTCAGTGGGAGTTTTGCCAGGCCCTAATTTGTAAGGAATGGTATAGATTCACTACAAATGAAGATAGTTTTAGCTTAAGAAATTACTCCATAGTTGTGTAAAATTAGCACACTTTTATCACAGAGAAAATAACTAGCCTGATACCTATTTTGAAAAGACTATTAGTTCCAAACGCTATCACATATCATTGTACAGAATAAGTTTAATGCTTTATCAATCTTCTGACAACATGCTTTTCATTATTAACTACACAAAAAAAGTACCAGAAGTACTAATCTTGAAAACCAAATTGAGTACAAAACATACAAACTACAAAAGTTGAAATTTCCATGCAATCTTCTATTACAGCAATGGTGTGCTGGTTTCAGCTGGGGTAGAGCTAGTTTTCTTCCCAGTGGCTGGTATGGGGCTGTACTCTAGATCTGTGCTGAACACAGGGTTGATAATACAGAAATGTTTTTGTTATTGCTGAGCAGAGCTTGCAGAGAGCCAAGGCCTTTCCTGCTTTTTGTACTGCCACACTGGTGAGGAAGTTGGGGGTGAGTGGAAGGAGACATGGCTGGGACAGGTGACCCAAAGTGACCAGAGGGATATTTCAGACCAATTGATGCACACACTGACACACAGACTTGACATACTGGCTTCACCTCAGACCAGCCTTGTCACTATTAACTTTCCCAGTGTCACTGGACTGCTGGTTGAACCTGGTTCCTGTTCACAGATGTTCTCCCCTTCTTTGCCAGGCACTGTGGGACTATTTCCACAGTGATGACACAGCTCCTCACCTACCTTGTCCCAGCTACCCTTCCTTCACCTTCCCTTTGCTGCTCTCCTAGACTCATTTGAGCTCAGACAGGCATCCTGCCATATTTGCTTAGTTTTCTACATGTCAAAATAAGACATTCTTGTTCTTTGACAGGTTACTCTTGAACTAGCTCTTCAATGCTTCTCTGCAATTCAGACCAATCCTCTCATTAATCCCACCAAGCAGATCCTGGAACAAGACAAACACCTGTTATGGAGCACACAGTTCTAACCCTCCTAATCATTCTGTTCACCTATTTCTGGACATTAATCTCCCATCTCAGACCACATCACAACCAGTTCTTCCCTGTGAGCAAGTAAGAAGGATGACCATCTCCCCCAGAGGAAACATTTTATACTTTTGTGAAACATCCCTCTCTATTTGAAGTCTGTTTAACAGCCTTCTAGTTCTAGCAAAATCTGGTTTTAGACAAACACAAAGCAATTCACACTCCTACTATACTTGTGCTCAGAGCCTTTCACCCACAAGTAATACCACAGAGACTTCATTTTCCATCTCCATCTTTTGGCATGCCATTCATATTTTACAACTTGTTTAGAAAAAAAAAAAAGGACTTTTACTTACCTGTTCAAATATTCATGTGCCATGTTTATTGCATAAACACACACAACATAATGCTCTTTTTCAAGGGACTAACATAGTCTGTGAATTAATATTTGCCTTCTGTTGGATTTGTGTTCCCCATGGGGCTTCTGTTGCAGCATGAGGGCAGGATCATCTATTCCCACCAATCTTCATCTATATCTTTAACAGCTGAGCAGAGCTATACCAACAGGAGTCATTTTTTCACTATTTAAGAGACATGGTATCAAAGAGCATTACAGCTTACACTGAGCTTTCATATTTGCTACTGCTAAATGCTACATCCATGCATATACACCAAGACTATTTCTTAACTTTCATAGGATCTCAAATGTTCCAGGTATTAAGTACCATTAGCACCAGTACTCAAATTCATCTTTTGGTATCAATAGATGAAAAAAATGACATACTATACTGAAATAAAGCACCTATATTTAAAAGCATATTATCAGAAATAAGACAACACAGTCTCACCTTGAATTGATTCACAGTGTATATTAGTTGATGTGCTACATTCTGCTGATGAAGTCTGAACATTGTCCGAATTCTTTTCTTTAGATTTTGATCCAAGATTTTCAAGAACCACCTCCTCTTCTCTACTTGAAGTATGAACAAGAGAAGATGAAGTTTCACCATAGAGTCTCTTCAGTAATTTCGCCAAGAATACTGCAGGGTAAGAAAACTTTTTTTAACAGGAAGAAATGCAGTGTTTTAAAAATACTTTAAGACTTCAGAAAACCCAACAACTAATTGATATGCGAGTTTTCCGCATATTCCACAGAACTCTGTTTTAAGCAGTCCCTACCTTTCAAAGGTGAAACTGAAAATATATATATTTAAGTTCAAAACTTGAACCAGAAAAACAGCTTTAAAAACCAGAGTTCAGTAGCAAGGTTACATTTGAAGTCTCCTATTTGACTACATTTTGGCAATAAATTAACAGTATATTTATAGACTAAACACACATTAATTTTTCAAACAAGAATCTTCCTATTCAAGAGTCATAAGGCTGCCCAAAATGCAGGTCTCTTCTGGCAAAGAGGCACTGTAATTGAATTACTCATTAAAATCTGTAAGCTACAATGATTTAATCACACAGAAAAACGAAGTAGACAGCAGCAGAAACACATGGTAGCCAGTTATTTCTACAGAATTATCAGTATTCTTATACGCCTCTTCTTCTTATGGGCCCATTTCTGACGACACTGACAATCTGCTACAAGTTAGTCAAATGCAAGTATCATTTGATTAAAGAAATATATGCAAATAATCTACTCATTTAACAAAACCATTATCATTTTTATATATACATGTATACTTCAACAACTCAAAAAAACATTATACTAAAGTATAAAGTATTACAATAGGTTATTATCCATTGCAAAGCAACATCTCTAGTTTCACCAATTCCATGTGGTCAAGGCAATATTGCAGTATGTGGAGGTGGTAAAAAAGATATTTAGAGAAAAACATCATCTGAACAGCAACTTCACATTTAATGTACATTCTGTGGACACTACACAGGCAACCTGCTGCAGATTCATAATAAAGTAATTCTGCCAGGAGAAAATAACTTAAATTGTTGTAAGAAGAATGCATCCCACTGCAGCAGAAAAACATTTTATTGTCACATAACTTGTCAATAAATTACTTCACAACTGAAAAAAAAACCCTTCATCCTTGAACCACCAGTCTTTGATTGACAAACTGGACCTCCACTGTATCTTGGCAGCTATGCTTTCTCATGTTTAACTATGTGAGAGAATGCTTTGTTATGGGCTATGACTAGTTTCCACATAGACATAAAAAAGTGACTGTGTGTTTTGTTGTTAGTCTACAACCAGAAAACAAACAATAAAAAATCCCAAAAATCCACAATTGCCCTCCTCAGCTAAAGAAAGTAGACAGAAATAACCAGTGTAATGAGACAAAGTTAACTGCCTTTTGCAGATCTCTGACTCTAAAGCAAGTTATCCAAGAGGTTTATCCTGAATCCTTTCCCCAAGAACTGCTACTAACACTATGGCATTTTAATAATCTATAGTACAGCCATTACTAAATGTCATGGTTTAATGCCAATAGGCAGCCAAGTCCAACCCAGCTGCTTGCTCACTTCCCCCCACATGGAATGGGAGAAATAATCAGAGAGATAGGATTGAGACCATTCACAGGTTGAGTTAAAGACAGTTAAATGCAAGAGTCATGCATGCAAGCAAAGCATTGAATTCATTCATCACTTCCCATGGGCAGGCAGTGTTCAGTCACCCTCAGGAAAGCAGGGCTCCATCACATGCAATATTGACTTGAGAAGACAAATGTGCCCCACTTCCTCCTCCTTCTCCCAGCTCTGTATGCTGAGTATGACAACATATGGTGTGGGATACCCCTCGGGTCAGCTGGGGTGAGCTGTCCCAATTCCTTGTGCAATCCCAGCTTCATCACTGGTGGGGTGGGGTGAAGTGAGGAGCAGAAAAGGCCTTGACTCCATGTAAGCACTGCTCAACAATAACAAAAAGATGCCTGAGTCATCAACACTATTTTCACCACAAATACAGAAAACACATCACCTCGGGAGCTGCTATGAAGAACATTAACTCTGGCACATCCACAACCAGTACACAGATTAACATTCAAGCACTTGTACTGAGGGAACTATTCTTCCAAAGCAAATGATCATTGACATACTGATGAATCTCGATACACAGATATATCTCCAAATCTGCTGAGAAGAGCAACCTCCTCATAACTACACTGGATTTTAGGCCCCCCATCTTAGTCATCTCCCCCCAGATTACATCACCTTTTCCTTCTCATTTTAAAAATTGAGGGACTATACTCATACACACAATAGCATTATTTCAAAAAGCAAGATGAGACCTGCTGCGATACATTCATTCCTTCTATTCCTATGGGGAGCTCTCCCCATCTTTAATATCTTTGCTTGAGAAAGCAAGCTGATAGAATGCCTGCCTTGGAGGATACAAACACTGAGGAGGCTATTCTTTAATAAAGATCTCTTGCTCAGAAAGAAGTATCTAGATCAGGAATAGTGATAGATTCACCAAAGCAACATCCACTTGGCTGGAGTTTTCAGCAGACACTGGTGTGGAGTGACCAAGTTCTTTACTGCCTACCAAGTTTTCATATCTGTGTCAGAGCATCTCAGCATTGACACAAGTCATCTCTTAAAATAACTAGTGATTTCCAAAAACTGTAACAAAATAGAAGTGAGCAATGTTGACACTTCAGACATTGCAAGGTCTTCATTTTAAACCTGATGTATTTCAAGCCTTCTGAAGATAACAGGAAGCAATGAATCCCAGCAGTTCACCTTCCTCAGGTGAATGAAGAATGACAGAATCAGGTGAGTTAGGACCCACAACGTCACCAAGTCCAACTCCTGTCCCTGCACAGGACCATCCTCAAGAGTCCCAAGACTCGTGTGCCCAAGAACTTTGTCTAAATGATTCTTGAGCTCTGTCAGGCTTGGTGCTGTGATCACTGCCCTGGGGAGCTGTTCCAGTGCCCAAACACCCTCTGGGTGAAGAACCTTTCTTTGATATCCAACCTAAACCTCCCCAGACTCAGCTTCAGGCCATTCCCTTGGGTCCTTTCACTGGTCACCACATCAGGGTCTGCCCCTCCTCTTCCCCTCACAAGAAGCTGCAACTGCAGTGAGGTCTCCCCTCAGTCTCCTCCAGGCTGAACAGAACAAGCCCCCAAGACCAGCTGCTGCTCACAGGGCTTCCCCTCAAGCCCCTTCACCATCTTTGTGTCTTTTGGATACTCTCTAATAGCTTAACATCTTTCTTATATTGTGGTGTCCAAAACTGCCCCCAGCACTTGAGTGAAGCTGCCCCAGCTCAGAGCAGAGCAGGACAATCCCTCCCTTGCCTGGCTGGTGATGCTGTGCCTGGTGCCCCCAGGACAGGGCTGGCCCCCCTGGCTGTCAGGGCACTGCTGGCTCATGTTCAACTTGCCATTCACCAGGACCCCCAGGTCCCTTTCCATGGCATTGCTTTCTAGAATCTCATTCTCCTGTCTGTACAGACAGGGCTGCCCCAGAATCCAGCACTTGTTAAACTTCCTATGGTTGGTGATTGCCCAGCCCTAAGATCTGCTGAGGTCTCTCTGCAGGGCCTCCCTGCCCTAGAGGGAGCCAACAGCTCCTCCCAGTTTTGTATCTGTGTAATCTGCAGATTTGGTTAGTATCCCTAGAATTGCCAGAGTGCTGAAAAAACTGACTGACTTATTGTGAGCTATTTGAAATCCTAGGTATATTCTAGCCTAAATTAAAAAAAAAAAAAAAAAAAAAAAAAAAAAAAAAAAAAAAAAAAAAATCTGCTTGCAGCCCAAAACCTTTTGAACAAAGTGGTCCTCAGTATAAGTGAACAAAGAAATTAAGTTCTGAGGATTACCCATTCTGCCATCCTCAGCAGCTTTACCTGCTCCAAAGCAGTACTCTGCTTTGCAGTTAACAGGGAACTGAGCCACCAAAACATTTTTCAGGTGACAAAGGAAGCCCTTTCCAGAGGGTTTTATTGCTGCAATCACGTGAAAAAAGGGTATCATGTGATATCCACAAACACTGGCTCAACCACAGGAGAATGGTCTTCTAGAGCAGTTCTAGCCTACTGAAAACCTCTCCCTAACATGGTACTAAACTGGTAGTCTCTGATACTACTCAGCATCAGAGATCAGTCCATTTGGTAAGAACTGCTCAGACACTTAAAAATAATTACTTCTTAACAAAAAAATAGCAATAAAGGAAATTCAAGCAAAAATACTTACTACCAGAAATGCATCTTACCTAATAGTTTCAAAATGGAGTAAGACTTACTCTCACCATAGCCATAGTATAATCAATTTAGTAACCACATAGTTATTTCTTGATGATGTTTTCCTGTCAACATAACTGATGGAGAACTGCACAGGTTCATGTGGTCTTTTGATTCTGATCTAAGGTTTTAATTTAATTTTAAAAGAAAAAAAAAAAAGTCACTTTCCAGCTTGAAAACATGACGCACTATCAAAATATTCCTACTGTGCAATGAGCTGAAGAAACATCATAACACCTGACTTTCCAGGAACTCCTCAGTGACAAAAAGGAGCCAGTATTTTCAGACATAATAACAAGCTGCAATAGGTACCAAACTAGTACCATGGCTAATTCTTGACAATCCATGTCTGGAAATAGGGAAGTACAAATACATCAGAAAACTGAAAAAGCACCTGGTCTCTACAGTTTGACACCACATAAAGAAAGCAAAATGTAACTCCAAGAAATACAATGCAGAACACATGCTAGCTACTGATACAAATTGTGAACATTCATGGTCTTTCTACTAATAATTTTTCAAGAACAATAAGGAGCCTCCTTCAAATAAAAGCATTTTTGGCACCTATGTATTAAATTGTTACCTTGACTGAATTCATATGACATACATAAGCAGACTACCCACAAACACACTGACATAACACTGCAGATTTATGAACATTCTGGGGCTGGAAATAGGACTTAGCAAGACTTAAAACTCAGGACTAGAGACTGTAATAAAAGTATGCTGAAGAACTAAATAAATTAAGTTCTGAATAACATCAGGAACTTTCCAGTGCAGCGACAGCTTCCTCAAAAACATTTGTGAGGAAAATGCTTGCCACATACTTTTGGTTACTTATCATGCATACAGCAAGTAACCCCACATTTCTCATTTGGTTGCCTCCTGCCTACTGAAGTCAAAGTTGGGCAGCAAGAGCAAAGTAAAGTGGCACTGGGAGCACTAAACTTTGTGAAGCTTGCAAGTTGTCCTACTTGTTCTCTTTGTCTCTCCTACAAACAGAAGCTTTCCAAAAACGGAAGAATCAGGAACTTCTTCTGAAACCATCCCATGTGCAAGATGTGCTAATATGCTATTTCTGCTACAGCAGAAGGAAAGATAGTACAGCAGAATGGAAAAGGACGGAAAGAGCAGACAGAATGATAATCCTCATGCAGAACATATGGACAAGGCTTCATTAAAATGTTCAGTTCATCTCTGTTACTGAAGAATTACTCTCTATGTTCAAATGAATTTAAGTCCTTGAAGTGTCTTTTATCATGCAAGTACCACAACTCCTACGAAGGTCAGGACAGGACAGTCACTTTACTACATGATCATAAAAATCACAGAACTGTTAAAGTTGGAAGGGACCTCCAGACATCACCAGTCTAATCCCAAAACTCAGAGCAGGATCAACTAGAGCAAATTGCAGAAGGCCTTGCCTAGTTGGGTATAACAATCCCATTGCATGAATTAACTCCTCTTCCCTAATCATGGCTGGACACTCTTGACCAGAGATCCTCATGGGAACCACCTGAAAAAGAGTGACTCTTGAAAGAGAGATGACTGTGTTTATCAGGACTCAGAGCAACACAGTGTAAAAGCATTCTAAGAGACTGCTACAGACAGAAAATGTTAGTTGGCTGCTATTCTTAACAGATAGCAGGTGGGAGACTGATGATAACTTCAGCCCAGGAGCTGTTCATTCCTTTGAACTATTCTCCACAAAGCTTACTTTTCCTTTAACCATACAGAACTGTTTCATAATTTGAATCTTCTGGATTCTTTCTGAAAGGAGTTGCTAAGTGGCTAAAATGATTAACAAAGGTCTTTGCTCTGTGTTTATTTGGCCTAACACAGTGATTCTTGGGTCATGACTCTGCAAGCCTCACAAAGGCATTCCATTTGCATTTCAGCCACCAGGGCAAAATTCACTCTGAAGTTATGATGCCTGACAGCATACCCTGTTTTGCCTGCAGATTAGACATTGCTCCAGAGACCTCATGTACACAAGACACCAATTCTGCCAACGAGCCTCTGGGTGCCCAAGGTATACTCAGTAGAGATGATGGTGCACTGAGTACAGGCCCCTGTTAAATGGAAATCAATACACAGAATCTCCAAGGATAATTAAATTTATTAACCTTGACCTAAACTTGCCAATATAAGCAAAAGCCACACACACACACATATACACATACGAAGCTCAGAAAAAATCCCAAAACCTCCAATCATCAAGCCCCACAGCCAAAAGGGAACAAGCGAAACAAAAAAGAATCAGCTGAAACCTCTAAGACCCCTTACCAAAGGCAAAGACCAAAGGCTTGAATTAAGTCAAGAGAGCTTATGTGTGTGCACAACATATTCTAGTCCTGAGGGAACCTCATAGCTGTTTAGTCATTAACTTCAAAATCCTCTGAATAGGGATCACTTAGCTGCAGAGAAGATTCCCACATTTGGGATACCAGTTCAGCAACTACCAAAAGATTAAAATCAAGGAAGAGAGTAATAAACCACTGCAAAACATTCCATGGCACCTGAACAGGGTATCGTTTTCCTACTACCCCTCATCTTTACCAAAAACATTCAAGCTATGCAGGGATACGAATGAAAGAACAATGCAGAGACATGCAATTACATTCTGTGTAGCTTGACAGTTCAGATCATCTAAAAGGTGTATCTAACATCTAAGGTGGGATGCTCTTGTTCAAGTCAGGACAATGAAAAAGAAAATGTCATTTTCTTGCTATCAGCAAGGTCAGTTTTGCCAAGAGTGACGTATTTCCATTTCACCATGGATTGTGCTACAAACCAAAGAAAAGCACTGTAGCAGCATTATGGGAATAACAAAATTGATCTTTCCAACTGGGGGAAAATACAGTGAAATATGCAGAAACCTAGCTGTGATCAAAGTACAGTTTTATGTACACAGGAACGTGTACAGTATTTAGCTTTGTGCTCCCAGTCTGCAAGCAGTCCTCATCCTGCAGGCGAAGCTATGGTAACAGGCTCTTACAACAGCAGCTAAAGGATAAAAAAAGGATAAAAAAGCAAGGGCTGCAAGATCTGCAGCAGAAAATTCAGGCTGAAGCTGACTGTCTCTTTCAAGAGGCACTTGTACACAAACACAGAAGCTAACAGCTTACAAGATCTTGTATTTAGTCATACAGGAGGCCATTCTGCAGATCATCGACTACATCTTCAGTTTTCATACTTCAGACTCAATCACATCTATCTATGAATTTATAGTCCTTCCTTCCAAACAGCACTGCTATTTTATTACAGGCTTTCCTGAGGAAGACACCAAGTAAATTTTCAGCTTCACATTTCAGGATAGAATTCACTTGCATCTTAAGACCAGAAAATGTACCACTCCATCTTGTCTGAATGACTGGGAGAAGTAATTTTACACACCTACCTACACTGAGACCCAAAAACTTGTATCTCAATATTACTCAATACTTAAAAATATTCTAGAGGAACTCCATAGCTCATATTCGGGTTTTTTCTCAGTGCCTAATTGCCTTTGGTATAAAACACAAAGACACATACCATGTTTGTGTCTTCATTTAGACTTGAAAAACTTGACTGTTTTCAGCACTGGGCCTTTTTCAGCCTCTCCTTACTAGGTAAAGGAATCCTACATTATAAAGGAATATGTTTCCCATTGGAGATCTTCAAAGAGGTTAGAAACCTTGATTCTGAAGTCTCTTTTGGCCTGGAAAGCAGTCTCTTAGCTTCATACACCTTACTTTTAACTATCTGCCTTCATGAAGCAAGCATTTTTTTGAACAAAGGCTGTTCATCCCATTTCTCCCACAAGCTATGGTGAGTTGCTTGGTTGTTGCGAAGTTTTGCTGGCTTTGTTTTTTGAACTACAAAACTCTAAAACTGAGAC
This sequence comes from Erithacus rubecula, assembly GCF_903797595.1. Taxonomy (NCBI): domain Eukaryota; kingdom Metazoa; phylum Chordata; class Aves; order Passeriformes; family Muscicapidae; genus Erithacus; species Erithacus rubecula. Next base: position 19,386,434 of record NC_136685.1, read on the forward strand.
TGAGTAGAAACACCATGGTGAAATGCTGATATCACAAACTGATTATTCTAAACTTGACTAGCTCCTTAGACAATCTTTTAGTTCTACAAGACTCACAAAACTTTAGTGACATCTTAAAGGGAAAAATGTGTAGAGTTCTTCACAGGATGTCTACAGGAGGTGGGAATCGTTCTCTTTGCAAGTTTACAATTGGTCTCACTGACATTAGACATAACAGACGGTTTTAACTGCTAAAGATATTGTTACATATGTATGGTGAAAAGCACCCACATGTACTATTTGGGAATGAAATAATAGAAGGATTTAGTTATATCCAAGGTCACATGAATTCTGTGCTTGAACTACTAGGTATCAGGTGCATCTCAGTCTGGTTGTTAACCAGAATGTCACAGGGAACTGCACAAGAAACACAGCTGCTATCATTTTATATGTAGTGCATAATAGCAACTTCACAATATCAAGGTTTGTCTCAAGACCACTGACATTATTCCCACTGAAACAGCATTTATTAGTCTTCAACATTCTATTAGACAAAAAAATCAGATGCTAATCGCCCTAATTTTACACCTGTCTTATTCTTTATTACAGGTTCGAGAACCACAGTGGAGAGAAATAATCCAGTTAATAATCCTTAGAGCACAAGCTCTAAGGTAGCAGTTGAGAAAATACATCTCCATTTATCTTTTTACAGCACATGGAAACCCACTTTTTAATCTAAAGCTCAGTAATATAGAATTCTCCTGTCAGTGAGACAACTTTTAAACAGCTGAAGTTATTTAAGCATATGGCACATATTAGTAGGACTGAAAGGTAGGAAAGAGAAAGAATATAGTGATTAAACACCTTGTATCTATGTATTCACCTAAATGAAGCAGTTATTACAAAAGGAGAGTTATTACAGAGAAACTGACCTGACCAACACAGTTCATAGCAATTGCAGATACAAAACAGTAACTTATTGCTAGAAAAAGCCAACATTTATTTTCTCTTCTTAGCTTAAAAGAAACTTATTTAGCTAGACCAAGCACAGTTTCTGTCACATTGCATTTTCAAATCAGTAAGACTGGTTTTACATCTGTCAGCAAATTCTACATGACTGTGTAGTTCAACAGGAATCTGCCTAACAGATCGTGCCATCCTGTCTCAACAAAGGTTTCAGAGATCTGTCAGCAGGCCTCCTTAATTGCAGCCACAAGCTCCTAGACATCTAATAAACTTGACATGACAAAGATGATATGAAGCTACCTAACCACAATGAGAACACCAGGATTTTGTTCCACTGCTCATAAGAACCCTGCCATTGCCTTAAAACCCTGCAAAATGTCTATTGCTACTGCAGTCCACAGAAAACAGAACATCTTCACTGTAGTTTCAATTTGTGCATACTATCTTCTGCAAAATTTAAAAATATGTATCTCATACTGCACCATCATCTTTTTCTTACTTGGCACAATCAAATAGACCACAGTGAAAATATCCAAAGATATCTCATACACTCTTACTAAAGCTCAATTTTGGTGAATATTACTGTTATTAATAATCATAATTCTGGTCACTGAGTTGAACCAACTGTAAACTAGAGATGCACAAGATTTCCAGCAGTACCCTGGCAGCCAAAAGGGCCTACTGTGTTCTAGAGGGCATCAGGCACAGCTGGGCAAGGGAGGGGATTGTCCCCCAGTCTCAAATCCTGAACACAGTTTTGAGTGCTACAATATAAGAAAGTAGTACACAGCAGTGAGACAGCATCCAAAAGGGACATACAAAGATGGTGAAGGGCCTTGAGGGGAAGCCCTATGAGCAGCAGCTGAGGGCACTTGGACTGTTCAGGCCTGGAGGAGACTGAGGGGAGACCTCACTGCAGCTACAGCTTCTTGTGTGGGAAGAGGAGGGGCAGACCCTGATCTCTGCTCTGTGGTGACAGTGACAGGGCTGAGGGAATGGCCTGAAGCTGTGCCAGGGGAGGTTCAGGTTGGATATCAAGAAAAGGTTCTTCACCCTGAGGTGAAGGCACTGGAACAGCTCCCCAGGGATGTGGTCACAGCACTAAGCCTGGCAGAGCTCAAGAAGTGTTTGGATGGTGCTGTTGGGCACATGGTGTGATTCTTGGAGATGGTGCTGTGCAGGGACAGGAACTGGACTCCAATGATTCTTGTGCTCCCTTCCAACTCAGTGTATTCTGTAATTCTGTGAGACTTGCTTCCTGTCTCTTCTGGACAGATTTGGGCAAAGGAAAGGGGAAGGCTGTTCACTTACCACTGCCCACTGAGATCAACCTGCTGCCAACACAGGTATAAAGTTTCAGAAAGTTTAAATCTTGTTAAGCCTAAATTTGGATGCAAAGAGCACATGGGTAAAAGTGAAGATTGAACTATACCACACATGGGCTAAAGTTAAATGTTATGGTAAATGATAGTAGTAATATGGAAAACAGACATCAAACTAGCTGAAAAGAGTAAAAATCAAAAAGCAGAACACAAAAAAAATGCTACTCAGAATGAGTTCAGATTACTGAAGCAAAAAAAATTTACAAATTTTAAACAGTTTCACATGAGGAGAAGAAGCAAGTATACCTTGTATGGCAGGTGTAGTATCATTGAGCACAAACAAAAGTCCAAAGAGCTTTTGCATTAATTATTCAAAAGGAATCTTCATAATGTCATATTATAAAAAATATACATTTAATTGAATTTCTACATAGCTTTCTTCAGAGAGTAAATATATCACCCTTTGCAGTGATTTCAATATTTGATTGCAACAATACCAAACAACTCCTGCAAGCATCCCTACATATACATATAACAGAAATCAATATTACACATACACCACAAAAAGTTCTGGAAGTTCCAATGCAGTTGAATTTTTATTTGCTGTCTAGATATATATGAAGTTTTAATTTAAGACATTAGGCAACCCATAGAAATCCAAACGTCTTGTGAACAGTTTTCAAACTTCTGAACTAAACACAACTGAAAACATAAGAAACCACATATTGCCATAACAATCTGTGCTGGTTTTAGCTGAGATGTAATTAATTTTCTTCACAGTAGCTGGTATGGGGCTGTTTTGGATTTGTGCTGAAAACAGACTGATAATACAAGGATGGTTTCATTACTGCTGAGCAGTCTTAGGGCCCTTTCTGTTCCCCACCCCACAGGTGAAGAAGGCTGGAAGTACACAAGGAATTGGGTGGGGGGAACCCAGAACTGGAGCAGCTGACTCAAGGGATATCCCAAACCATAAGTTGACATGCTCAGCATATAAAGCTGGGGGAAAGAAAGAAGTAGGGAATGCTCAGAGTGATGGTGTCTGCCTTCCCAAGTCACCACGACAAGTACTGGAGCACTGCTTTTCTGGGGAAGGCCAAACACCTACCAGCCCATGGGAAGTGGTGAATGAATTCCTTCTTCTGCTTTGCTTGTGTGGATTTTGGTTTACCTATTAAACTCTCTTTGTCTCAACCAAGTGAGTTTTCTCACTTTTCCTTTTCTGATTCCCTCATCCTAGTAGCAGGTGAGTATGTGAGAGGCTTTGGTTGGAGGTAATAGATTCCAGAAATCTATTTTACGACAAGAGCAAATCTAGTGTTTAAAAAGGCAACTACAGACATCTTAATGGCACACACCACCACCTCCACTGCTTTTACTAAGTAACACAGGTTCCTTCACCTGCTCCTAAATATGTCCCAGCAAGTTTAAACAGTCCCACCTACCACTTGTGGACCATCCTATCTCAATGCAAAGTACACAAGAATTGCTCCAACTTCCTAAGAACAAACCAACCCTACACTAACACACTCCCATCTGCTGAAAAAAACCCAAAACCCCCAACAGTCACCTACACAAAACACAGAACTTTAGAGACCACATCATGTCAGGCTCTGTGAGCATGTGCTCCCCTTGCAGACTTTCTGAAGAGAAAGCCATTGTATCATTTCTGCTTCTTTCACTACCTGGCTGGTCTTTCTCCTTGACTACATTTCTCACCTAGGCACAACACCAAGGTCAGTAAAAAAACCTTTTTTTCCTCTTCTATAGAAGATTTTAATGGCAGAATCAAGTACACTTACATGAGTTAATTTCTACATTTAATCACAAAACCCCAGCTACTTGTAATTGAGCCAACTACAATCCAAATAGCATTTACATCTTGGTAAGCTGTAATAAATCTTGGGGGGAACAAGATATACTTCTCACAGAAAAAAAAAAATAATGCAGATATCAAACTCCATTTGCAATTAATATTTTCCTTACTGATAAACGTGCATGATGAAAGAAAACACATGCACTTAAAAAAAAGCATATTTTTTTCCCAGTAAAACATCAAAGTATTCACCAAAAATTTGTTGAGTCGGAAAAACAAAAATAAGAGAAGGATTTGAATAACTTCAAGATCTCTAACAATCAGTGCTTATCTGAAACTAGAAAAAGTAAAGAAATTGTGTGCTTTTCTGCAAGAACTCATGTTTATTACGTGATATGGCCATTAAAAAAAAAAAAAACAGCAAAACAAAAAAACCCAAAACAAAGGCCCTGCAATCTCATTTCAACATCCATTATATTCCTGCCCCAAGTCACCTGAGAGATGAAAGCAGCACTCCTTGAAACAATATTCACTATTTAAAACCATTTGTCACTGATGCCTATCAAATGTCTACATTTGCTTTCCAATTTAATCTCTCCCAGAGAAGTCTCCTGTTGTCCCACTAGATCATCCCTTGTGCAGCACTTTTCAATCACTTTTTACAAGCAATTATAGTAAAAAATGTACACTACACCTGCATCAATACCTTAACTCTGCCCTTCAGAAGCTGGAACATCACTCTCCATACAACTTCTATCAACATACAACTCTGTATCTCCTATGTAACTATGATAGTGTTATTTTGGGGTGGCACAAACTTTCAAGAACAATGACCAAAGCTTTCAAGATGCAATTGTCAAGGTTTAACAGCAACAAATTAGGATTTTCAGCTGTCCCAGACAGGATCAATACCGTGTTGATAACACACAGGATGACAGTGGTAGTACCTCTAGCCTTGTCATGAATCACTGGTACAAGAGAAAGTGAAAAACAAAAAGCCCCACAAAACTCAAAAGAAAAAAAAAACAAAAAAACACTTTCTCAACTACTTTTGTTGCACCCTTTCATGGCAGAGTGAAGTGCATTTCACTTACCTGCTCCACTGGATTTTCACTGCTTAGATTCTCTTCACTGACAATTTGACCTGACATGACCTACAAGCTGTTGACCATGCCATTTATTCTATATTACTGCCCAGTTCCAGACAAAATAAAACGCTTCACTGTTCACTTGTAATGCAGGCAAAAATATGTCTTCAGCATCTTCAACATACTCTCACAAAAAAAGAGCAAAGCTAACCTTAAAGAGAAGCACTTAAACATTCCTTCTCAGCTCTTTTATAGGACATCTGTCTTTTCAAAAATATATGTAGCTTCACAGTAGAAAGTCAACAGTATTCATGTATGCTATGGGCTGCAGAAGCAGATCAGATGAGGTTCTAAACTCTTCCAGTTTTGTTACTTCCTCCCAGAGGAACACGTGACATCCTTGTTATTTCTCACTGTATTGTCTTCCTAATCTTAAATCATCGCTCCTTAGATTGGCTGAATAAAACATGAATGATTTCAAACTTTACAGAGTAAAGTTAGACACTCAGTATGATCGTTTTAGCTTTCTCTGACACGCTACCAAAACAAGTAGCTCTTTATGTGACCTTCAGTTTTAAACTATTTTGAGAGCTTTAGAATTCAGTTCCCCCATTCCCAGTTCTAGAGTCATCCATTCATTCACAAATGCATGAACTCACTCTTCCTAATTCACTTTTTTCCAGAAAAACATCAATTTGTAATTCACATCCCCAAAGCACAAAAGCAAAACAGTAACTCCTTCTCCCATTTCTCATAACGAATCTGCATCGAAACCACGGAGAACACCACTGTGTCTTTATACCTCCTTCAAACGATCTCTAGTTGCAAATAGCTTAAACATTAACTCGTACTGATCAGTTTCACTCTCAAATGTTATCCGTGCATGAAGTATTCCAGTTTCAGGACGCTGGAACTGTCTGAAAAGGCAAAAGCCAGGCACAGGATGCAAGCACTCAGCTCTATCACAGCTCAGCCACACGCGACACCCCTTGAGAACGAGATATTACTTACAAAACACTTGTATTTTTATTATTGTGCTTTCTAACGCCGTGCCTTATAAAACATTTTGACAAACGGAACTGACTGAAGCTGTGCGTAGATAGCAGAAGGCTTTTATTTTATTCTTCGCAAGCACAGTACCACAGTCATTTCATACGCGATCTAACTCACTTTAAATAAGCCAAAACAGATGGCCACTAACAAGTAAGTACGCGTGTATGTGCATAGTGAGGAAAAAGAGGTTTCACCTTACAATACTTTATGATTAGAGGAGTAAATGCTATTTGCTCTGTCCCCAGCGCCAGGCAGAGCTCGCGGCAGCAGAAGGCGCCCCGGCCCCGCCGAGCCGCAGGGGCAGCGCAGGAGGTCGGGAGGGCTCGGCCCCGCGCCCCCACACCCCGCCCGTGCGGCGGCCAGGCTCCGACCAGGCCAGTTCTGCCCACCCGCCACCCCGCTGCCGGGCTCGCCCAGCTTCGCACCGCTTCCCCCGCGGACAGGGCGCCGAGGAGCGGAACAAGCGAGTCCCGCGGCAGCGCGGTGCGCCCGGGCCGGAGCACAGCTCGGCTGGGGGCAGCCGCGCCCAGGGCCGTCACCGCCGCCCCCCGGCTCCCTTCCGTCACCAGCCCCGGGAGCAGCGCGGCGGAACCGACCGCCCCCCGCCCCTCAGAGCGCGGTCTCACCGTTCCTCCTGCTCCCGGCCATGGCCCCGCGGCCCCTCCGAGACACCCCGCACGGCCCCGCGCCCGCTCTCCTTCCAGTTGGCCGCCGCGGCTGTCGCTCACGGCGCTGAGCGCCGCCATTGGCGGAACCGCGGCAGGGCTGGGTTGGCCCCGCCCCCTCCCGCCCCGCCGCAGCAGGCGCCATGCCCGCGGGCTCCGGCAGGGGGCGCGCGGCTGCGCAGAGCCGGCGGGGGCGCCGCTGCCGCGCGCGCGGGAGCGAGGGCGGGGGTGCGCGCGGGGCGCGAGGGGAGCGGCGCGCGGCGGCCCCGGCGGGTGAGCGGCGCCGGGGGACGCTGGGCGCGCGCCGCTGCTCCGCTCCCGGCGCCTCCTCAGTCCCGACCCGCCGCAGCCCGCACCGCACCCGCCGCGTTAATAATGCTCTAGAATGTCAGCGCTGAAAAAGGTAGGGAGGGAGGGGAGGCGAGGGATGTAACGGAGGGGGGAGAGGGAAGGGGCCGCCGTCGGGGCGGCAGGCGCGCCGGACTGCGCGCGGGGCTCCTCCGCAGGAGCGGCGGAGGGAACGGGCGGGTGCCGGTGCCGCGGGCACCGCACCGTCGGGGACGAGCGGCCGGCGGCGGGGCGAGGGCTCGCCAGCCGCGCCGTCGGTTGCGGTGTCATCCCCGATCCCCGGCGCGTCCCGGCGCGGTGTGGCCGTGGCGGGGGGCTCGGCTCCGCGCAGCCCGGGCAGGACGGCTGCGCGGCGGAGCGCCCGGTGCTGAGCGGGGCGGCCGCGGGCTGGCACCGTCCGTGTGGCCGCTCTGGCCGGAGGGAGCGCCGGGGAGGGGGATGCTGCGCGCGGGGCCGCAGTGCCGGGGTGACTGAAATTTTGGCATGGCGTGATTCTGGGGCTGCCCCGCGAAGAGGAGCCGGGGCTGGCGGCGCACCGCCGCCTGCACCGCTCCCCCCTTTCCCTTCCCGGCCGCCGTGCCGCGCCGGAGAGCCTGCGGGTACGTCGGAGGGGCCGCGCTGCTCCGCCAGGCTTGTCCCAGTCCTCCGGAGGGCCGGCCGGCCCCCGGGGCTCGGTGGGGCGGCAGCCTGGCAACCGAGGCGGGGGGCGGCAGGTGAGTCCGCACGCTCCAGCCCGGCTCCGCGCTCCCCGCCCCGCCACGCCGCGGGTGCGCGGGGCTCGGCGCGGCTGGAGCGCCCGCGGGCGCGCACCCGGAGCGCGGGGGTGGCTGCGGGGCGCATCTGCTGCGCTGCCCTCGGTCTCCGGGGCGATCTCGGGCGGCTCTACCGCGCAGAGGGCGGCGTTCGCGGGCGCGTTGGCTGAGCGCCTCCGCGGTCGTTTGAAACACCGTCTGCAGGAGAAATAAAATAATTACCCAGCGTCATAACGAGAGCTCAGCGCGCCCCAGCCCGCCTCGCGTCCCGGAGCGGAGCCGGCAGACCTCCCGGCGGCCGCCACCGTCGGGGCGGGCGGTCCCCGCCGGTCCTGCCCGACCCGATCCGACCCGACCCGCTGCTCTGGGGACGGCGTGGGTCGGTCCGGGGCAGGGGAGCCCCTTCCAGCCGGCGGGAAGTACAGAAAAGGGGCTTTCTTTCACGGCCCCGCTTTCTGTCGCCTTCGTAACCCAGTTCCTGCCGCTGCTGCTGTCCCAGTTCTAACGGCGGTGCCGGTGCCGTACAGCTTGGCGTTTAGCCATAAATCCATATATAAGTGCTTCGGCCTCAACTTCCCTTAGACTTAAAGGGTTCTAATTTACGGCGACAACCTATTGTTGTTAGTTTCCAATTTTGCTTCCTTACGGGACATTCTTACACAGACTTAAAGTGCTTTAGGAGCAGGTGATGCTTGAATCTCTTCCAAATTAAAGCCCTGCGAAGGGGACCAAGTGCTCCCGTCACCTTAGGTGGTGTGAGCCCAAGATCACAGCTCTGAAAGCATATGCCCTTCTTAGCGCTGGAGTGTTTTGTAACTGTATTTCTCCTCTTCACAGTAGCAACACAAGCGCAGCACTAGCAACATTTGTAGCACTGGATACCTCCAGCCATTTAGGTAGCAGATCACTGCAAGCGGGCATCCTGCGGGAATGGGCACCTCAGTGTGACCGAGTGCAGATCCAAGTACAGACGATGGAGAAATCTCATGTGGAGTCTTAGTAACTGAATATTTTCTACTGTGGCATGTGTCAGGGGAGCCATAGTGATGGTACTGGACGTTTTAAAAAGCAGCTTGGGGGTAGAGCAGAGAATGGATGGTAATATTTTATAATGCACGTGTATTTGAAGTACCAGCTGTTCACATATCTGATTCATTGCATTTCCATCTTTGTGTTGTATCTGGAAAACAGGTAAAAAGGAATAGTAGGAGTTTTATATTTCTATGCTTTCAGCAATATAGCAATACTTTCAAGTAATTTCTAGATGGTTTGCACAAAACACTTTCTTTCAGAACTACAAGTTTTAATGTTATTGTGTGTAGCTGTTTTTACAGTGCTAGGCAGATCATATAATTTATGTTTCAAAGGTTCTTCCCCCATCATTTTGCATGCTTTTCAAGGTGTGTGTTATGTGGTTAAAATGGACTCAGACAGTGTTTAATAGTTTTATGAATTGCAATGTTATACATTGGAGATTTAATTCTGAGTGCTCGAGGCAGACTCTGTGTGATCTGACATAATATTCCTAAGTTAAAGAATGCATTTATTATGCCATTGCTCAGTAATACATGAACAAAAATCTAGGATTGTCAAATAAATGTGTTGATTTTATTTTAGATTTTTTTTTTTTAGCTTTTCATTTTAGTACTTATAAAGTGCTATTTACATTTAGTTAGTCATATATCTAGTTTGCACTAGAAGAGTATAGGGTATGCCTCTAGTAACTTTCTAGAATTTCTAATTTCTCTGAAATGAGTTTAAATTCCTGGTGCAAATTGAAGTTATACTTAGAGAGTGAAGTCATAAATGCTTTAAACAAGCATTTAACAATCAGCAAACAGTCTGCTCTTGACAGAGGTGTTGAGGAGAATGTGTTTTGTCTATGTAACACACAAAACAACATTAAAATCCAAGACTTGCTGAATCAATGATAATAATCATAATGACTTAATGGGATTGGGATTTCACATTTGTTATGGAAAGATCCCACAAATAGTGATAATGTTGGCAATGCCAAGTTGTTGAAACAAAAATTACCAAAGCAAGACAGAAATTTCAAGGTCCATTGTGGCAAACTAAAAGTTATATTCTAAATGAGTTCCAAGACATGAATGAAGTTATTTCAATAGTAATTGGTACGTGTGATAGAAGAAACATATCCCTGAATAGAGGGATTCATACCTGATCCTGAGGAAAGCTTGCATGTCCAGTTTCCACTGTGTCTGGACATGAAGCAGCATTCTGCCCAGAGGGTACCCTCTGCACCTCCCCTGAACATTGCCTGTCCTGGTCCGCTTATCATGTCACAGTTATGAAAGGGTTTTTTGACAGCAGGTGTTCTGATAGGAAATATTTATAGATGCAGTCTGAATGGCTGAATTTCAGCTTGATTGTGAGCTTTGCCTGGATAAATTGTGGATTTTGGAGTAATTATTGGCATGGTTTTTTTGTGCCTTAACAAGGATGGTAAAATGTTATTTTATGACTGTCTTTGGCAAGAAATTTTTTCCCTGTTTTTAATTACACATAGTCAAAGCAATTTCCTTGTATAACTAGGATAATCTTATGAGAAGTTTTAGTAATAAAAAGAACATAACCCCTCGAATAACCTGCTGATTTTTTATGAGGTATACCATTGGGGGCCCTTGAATCTGCGTCAGTCAAACAAAAACAGCTGTTTTGGTTCTACTCCATGAACAAGACAAGTCTTATTTGCTGCTTCACTTAATCAGTATGGTGAATTTGTTTATATCTAACCATGCATGGTGAATGAGGACCACTAATGCAGAAAGTTAGTGTTAGCACATCAACTGTGATTATATTTTAAAAAGACTTTCCGTTCTTAGAAATGTATTACATGGGCCAAAATATCCCATTGAATTGAAAATGTTCTGTTTGGTAAATGGGTAGTTTTGTTTGAATAGCTACAGGAAAAAAAAAAAATTATACACATATTAGTTCAGTTTGCCTTGCAAAAATTCATAGTCATCCACGAGCCATATGGCTTTCTTACCTCTAGTAGAGAAATAGCTCTCAGCATGGCAGATACAGTATGTCAACAGCTATGATCAAATATAAGTAGAAGTGGGCATGGATGAATCAGAATCTCTTTTAAAGTAGACTCGTTGGAGAACACAACTCCTCATATTTCAGTCCATATATATCTCCATTATAGAACTATATTTCCCAGAACAAATTATAGTTCATCACAACTACTTTCTGTTGGAGAGGCCAAAATGATTCATTAAAGTAAAATAAGTACTCTTCCCATGATATTTATTTAGAAAATGTCAAGTAGCAGTTTATTCATTTAGTACACGCTCAGTTATGATGAGAGGATGGAAATCACTGCAGTTAGATTTCTCAATCAGTGTTTCCACGCATGCATATATATTTGGTCTCACTTTGCTTTTATCTGTTTCTCACTGTACTCTCTTGAATACTTCTTTTATGCATAAAATTTGCTTATCTTCCATGCATTTTCATTCCATATTTGTCATGTTTCTTTGTCCTTGCCAGTTTTGAAAATGAACAGCAAATAACTTCCAAAATGGCACTGGCATTAGGCCCTCTAAATTTTTTGTGGCTTTATAAGCATATATTTCTGTGATGTAAAAAGACTTTCCACTTTTGATAGTAAATGTAGTATACACCAGCAGTTGGCAGGAATACATGAGATATACCATAGATGAAGGCTTTTATCTCACAAGGGGATTCAGTGTCTGTTATCTTCAGGAGATCCTGCAACCACTGTGTGTAGCTAAATTGTAAGTAGTGGAACTTGTCAAAAATATGACCAAATGCATAAATCCAACAAGACAAAAATCAGTAATTTAGAGATTCAGACTTTGCACAAATAGTAGAAGGAGCTAAAGCATATGCCAGAGCTTTCAGTCTATCTATAGCTCCACATCTTGGGTCCTTCATAGCTTCTCCTCCATGCAAAATTCTTCTCTCAATTTTGCATCTTCCATCTTCAATAATCTCTTTAAAAGTAAATTTGTTACATCAGAAGAAAGAAGAGCATCTTAGTGTTGTCAGATTGACCTGATCTCATTCTGTACACCAAAGTTGTTGCATTTCAAAGTTTATTCTAGAAAAAGTAAAGGTTAAATCTTGATTATGACACTGAAAGCAGTTAGGAAAGTATAAAATACTAAGACACAGATTTAGGAAGAAATTGAACACCACTGTAGTATAGTGGTCAATTAAGGTGTCTCTGATAAGTATTTCATTCTTGGAAGCTGGGAGGCTGCTTGAGCAGTGTTCAGCCTGTGGCGTGCTGCCTTTCACAAGAAACAACTCCTCTGTGTGGTCCTGGAAAGGCAGCAGGTCAGTACTGAGAAAAACAATTCAAAACTATTTTTATTATCTTTCTCCTTTGATTTAGGTGATACTGTATTTTTAATAATCCCTAAAGTGAGAATGCAAACTAATTGTTCAGGCTTGTCTGGAATCCAATTTCGCTTAGCATTTTAAAAAATGTTGATTTTCTTAATTTTTTTTTTTTTTTTTTTTTTTGTGCATTGGAGATCAACTGAATAAGCCTCCTGTGATTCTTTGCTTTTTAATGGTATGGCTTGTATTGTGAAACTTAAACGCCTTAATAATGTCATGCAAATTACATATCATAAAATAACACCACAGTCTCCAACAATTCTCCTAGTTTTGCAACTGGATAAGCTGGTGACTTTTCACAGAAAATAAACACAATATTATTAAAAATGCAAATAACCAAGTTGCCCTTAAAGGAAACTTTGTCCAAACCATTTCACTCTCATATGGTGGCTTTAGAGCTCATGAAGCTGCAGGATTACAGAAGTATGCTAATGTTTTATTCCATGCATTTCTGACATTGAGGAGTAGAGCAAACTTCTCAGCTTTCACATCTGCTTTCTACTTTCACAGGTAGCCTATAAAATAACACTGAACAAATAGCTTCAATCACCACAAGTGGGAGGCTACTTTTTAACCACTTTTTTTCCCCTGAATAGCAGACAGTAGTGAAAGAATCTCAAGTAGTTACTACACCTTTTATTTTATATACTCAAAAACTAGGGGAGCAAGGAATAAACCCCAGAGGATCTTCCACTTCCACATTCTTATTGGTTTATGACTTAATAAGTCATTTGGATATAAACACTCTTATACTCTTGAATTTCTTTAAGCAGAGTCAAGTAAGAGAAAAGACAACACTTTTGCTTCATTCATGCAATGAAATTCTTTCCAAAGAGCATCAGTATAAGGCCACCTTTATCCTCTGTGCAACAGCAGATTTCACTTAAATGAACCAATATATTCTTTAGTTTTATAGTTTGATAACAGTTATCTTCCCTGATGAGCAGAAAGAAGGACAATGTTTGCTTTTATCCCTTTGATTCACTTCTCTTGGCCCTGCAGCATTTCAAATCCTTCATAGTCAAAGCTACAAGAAGAATCTGGGTCTTCTTCTAATGCTAGAAAAGGAAATGGAAAAGTACAACCAAATGTCTTGAAAAAACTGTGTCTCAATTCTTAGCCAGGCTTCCTCATGATAACACAATGTAGAGGAAATTATAACACATAGACTTAAGAATGTGTGTTTTTTTAAAACTGGGCTACGAAGACCATCAGAGTGAGAAGATGCTGCGTGCCAGTGAGAAGTATTAATATCCTCCAGCTGGGAAGATGATGGGCTCCCATTGATAAGAATGACAAGAGCTTCACCTTCCCTCTGGAGGAGAGTTCAAGCCCCTCTGATGTTTCCAGCCCTTTCTGGCAGCAGGACATGAAACTGATCTTTTCTTTGATGGCAACTTGTGGCTTTGTTATCTAGCATCTGGCCTGGTTTTTGGCTATTTTGGGATTATCTTTGCCAAAATGTTTTACTTTAAGGTAAGAAATTGAAATAAATATGATAAGTGTTCCTGTTATGCATTGTATACATGATAAATTTATTTTTATTTGAGTCTGAGATTTTGATCTCACTAATTTGAGGGTCTGTTTACAAATATTGTCACTTAGGAATAGCTACTGCAGCTTATATTCATACCACAAAAGTCCAAAATTAGTTTTCAGAGCTAGATAAATTGTTGTATTTAAGAGATTAGCTTCAATATATAATAGATTAATTAAGTAGTGTAAATTATTTTTTTTCTTGGTAACTTAACATACATTTAAATTTACTCCTTTTCTTTCTTGAATTCAAATGAATAAACTGAAATGCTCTTTTCTTCCCTTCAGTTCTAGTAGACTGAGAATTCAAAATGTTACATGTAGCTTAGGCATGGCTCCTTCATGACAGTTATTTAAACTCCCGTTTACTACAATTTGTATATCAGAGTAATTTTGTCACAAGGTCCTGCAGTTTATAGCATTATATGAAAAAAAGGCTGCAGTTCATATGAGAATGCTGCATTACTTTTGTTGCCAGTCCTGAATTGTATTGGATTCCTAATGTCTCCCATCTCCATATATGTCAGCTCTTATTCATTATGCAAGAGGTGAGTATGGCAAGTGAGGTGTTTGAGAAGAAATTACTTTTTATGAAGGTGAAAAGGAATGCAATTAGTTATGATATCATATACTTTTATAATAATTTAGATGGTAACAAATTTGATAACAGTTTTCTTAAGTGATAATTTATAATATACTCCTCAAAATTTTCACACAGCATTTCTAAGGGAAAAATAGTTTCTATGTTACTTTTCAGTCTCATCTCCTTTAGTAAAATGATGCATTTTTATATTGCACTGACCTTTTTCATGAAAATTTGAGCTATCTACACTGCAAGGTTTCAGCTGCAACAAGATTTAGAAAGTTATACATTACTTTATGAATTCAAAAGCACATAGTGACCTTTGAAAGTAAGGAAATACAGGACCAAAGTATTAAACAGATCTAAATAGTAAATTAAATATTTTGAAGTTGTGTTTTTTTTCTTTTAAAATAAAACTGGTAGATTAATTTTGGATGCTTCCCAGAGTTTTTTCTCTTTTCCCCCCATTATTGTTTCTTTACAGCTAAAATAAATTGTTAAAGGTGACAGAAATCAGTGAAAATGTTCTTATGTATACCAGTAAAATGCCTCATATAGTAATGCATGTTCAGTTTTGAGGTAATTTATAGTGCAGTTAATGTTCTTTTATATTGTTTCATTTTGAATTATCTTTTCTTACATGTATTTATTCCCCCCCCCTTAATTATTTTATTTCAAAATACCTTTTCCATTTTATGGTGCTTTTTGATATTCTGCATACCCTAGAAAATGTCTCATCTGATATATTATTATTTTTAAGATGTACTGTGTTTATGATTTAGAGTAGTGTGGAAGTCTCTCCAATACTCTTAGTTGTGGATAAGTTATGCAGCACACTTACTTTGCTAACCAGTGTCAGGTCAAATCAGTGTCAGTGATCCATTTCCTGGGATTTTTCTACTTCTTTTTACTTTCCAAAATTGTCATGAATTGCTGTTCTAAAAATTATGCAGAAAAAGCAAAATAAAAAGCTGAGAAGCTCAGTGTATTCTAGACTGTAGAATAATGCTTTGATCAATAAAATGGAAAAGTTTATCCTGTACAAGCATATCACATTCAGATGGCATTCTCTTTCAGGAGCTTTCCTGGCATGGTTGTGAATAATCTTCTGTTTAGTTGCACTCCTGAGTAATGTAATACATTTTTCTTTTCACTTGTTTAAGAAAGATACAAATGAATTTTTTCAAACTTCCTTTAATAGAATGTTTTCTCTGCATTTGTTAATTTATTTAAATTGCACTCCATTATTTTAAAAACTTTGTGGTATGCTTCCTAATTGGATGGAATTTTGTTTCAAATGTACTGAAAAATGTCCATTTGTTACTCAAACATGGACACTGAAGATTAGCAAAGTAGTGTGATACCTGAGAATCACAAGATGTAAAGCCTTACATTCTGATTACAGCCTGGAAATAAAATCTAACATTTTGCTTCACTGCTAGAACCATCAGTGCTCCAGGAACAGCTTGTTACATTTGAGTTTTCCTGCACTTCATTCATGTTGCAGTCTATGAGTTGGAGGGTGAACTGACACAGGAACAAACCCAGCTTAACGTTGGAAAAAAAGGGAGAGTATTATGGAAGGGTTTAAGAAAACATGTGGTACTGCTTGGCACCAGAGGAAAAGAAGACAAATGACCAAGAATATAGATGAAAATGTCAGAAAGTAACACTGGAGAGATCCTAAGAGGGCAATACAGGGGACGACTGCTTTGGTTGTCTTGTTCTGGTTATATGTAAGGGGCAGGAATAAGCTTCATACGATCCCTTTCCTGTGGTATCACTCATTGTAGGAACTGCATCATGCAAGATTGACAGACTGCAATGTCTTCATGAGTACAAGATAAAATTTCATGGACTATAGGTAAACAGACATCACTATTGCTTAATGTATCTTGATATATAAAAATTTATAGAAAAGGCTCAGCTGATATGAGATAGCTGCCACGATACATTTGTATCATTCTTTACTTGGAAAAAAGATTGCTCATAAAATAGGGTAACTTATATTAAAAAAAACCCAAAACAACAAAACCCAAGAAGACATTTACTGAAAGAAATTTATCTGAAGTTAAATGCTAATAACTTCAGTTGTGTAATTCTACATAATGATAAATAAAATTTGTCTCCTTTTCAACATCTTTCATTGGCCTGATCCAAGTTACCCTCAAGAAATATCTTACTCGCTATTATCACTGAAATTTGCCATGAAAGCTGTGCTTCTCTTGATCAATGGAATAAAATTTTCCTGAGTTTCTGGTTTTAGAGCACAAGGAGCAAAGTATTCTTGGCAGCCCGGCTGTTTCCATGTGAATTCTCTTCTGAAAGACCTCAATGTGATCATTAGTTGTCCTTTTTTTTTTTCAGAGCAAAACATAAAATCCTTCAGCCTTGTCCTCCCTTCATAAATATGTCCGGCTCTTGTAATCACTACCACTGGTGAAATCTCATCTGAGAGATTTGCAAGGAAATTACCAAAAAAAGAGCAATAAATGTGCATGCAAGATGTCCCCTTTATATAGGAATAGTAGAGACACTGAAATACTGTTCTGTAATATCTTATTGATGCATTTTCTTATAAGCTGTACCCATGAAAATTTACTCTAACTGTCCAGTACTACTGTTTATTTGGCTGTAGCTATTAATCCTGTGTAGTTTGACCTAGAGGATTTTCTGATATTCTTTTCTGATAGATTTTTTAATGTATTGTTTTAACACAAATCTGTTTCAATCTATACACCATAAACCTTTTAGAAAAATTCACTGTATATATAAGCAATAAATTGTGACTTTTCCCAAGCATTTATATACGTTCTACAAAAGAGAGAGGAGAAAGAGGGAAGATTGCAGACCAAACAGTAAGTTTTCAATATCTTTGGTGTCCTTAAACTAGAAATTTTAAGAGTAGTTTAAATACTCCAACTGGAAAAAAAGTGATTAAAGTATAACAAATTAAGTGGAAAGTCAGAAGATAATACAGAATTAATGATATTGAGCAATAGCAAAGAAGTATTCATATAGTCATTATGAAAATGAAATTAGTAATAATTTCACCTTTTTTCATATGGAGGCAGTTAATTGTTAAAAAATATATGAAAAAGCTCATTAACTAGAAGATGAAAACACAGTTGAACTGATTCATTAAAAAATCAAATATGATATAAGGTCATTTAGTGGTTATGTATAAAATTATTTTTTCTTCACTCATGACATGAAATTTTTATTCAGAGATCAACGAAAATAATTTCCTGGAATGTTGCCTGTTGTCACCAGGAAACAACAGCTTTCAGAATTTCCATGATATTAACTTTTTTTTTCTTTTTTTTTTTTTTCCCTTTTTTTTTTTTTTTTTTTTTTTTTTTTTTTTTTTTTTTCCCACAGCAGGCAACTTGGAAATTTCATCAGAAGTGATATATATTTGTGAATTCATGTAAAAATATCTTCCATGTTTGTGGCAGAACTTGGGCCTTCATTTAGTTTGTTGATGCAGTGAAAGGGTTGGCTGAAACCTCTGTTCCTGGTTGTGGTTTGGTCACTATGGATATTGCAGGCTTTCTCTTGCACAATGGCAGTTTATTTGCTTTACCTGTGCTTGACTCCATGGTGTTGAGAACTCAGCATCCTCATTTTGACAGGAGGCAGCATTTCGATAGCTCTGGCTTACAGCTGGGACTAAATGCAGCTGGGCTCCCTTTAGTGCCCAGCATCACTTTAGGTGCAGCAGCATCCCCAAGGTGCCTGTGCAGACCTGGCTGCATCCAGCACTGCCCAGGGAGCACCAGCTCCCCAAGGTGGCCCTTCCCTGCCTCTGGTGAAGAGCCCAGGGCCAGGCTAGGGACTAGAGACAGTCACACTTCTGCCCTTCAGCTGTTGCTCCACAAGGGCCCCCTGTAATCCGTGTGCTGTATCTGCCAGCAGATACAAATCTGCCCACCCCAGGTATCTTGAACTTTCCTTAATAATGCCAGGTACCTGTTTGCACATAACCAAATCCTGCCCAAGACCTGCATTGCCACTGCACCAAGGGGAGCTCTTTAAGAGGCAGTACTTGACTATAACCATTGACTTTGATGAAAAAACTTCACTGGTAAGGCAAATTTAAAACTAATGGATCCTAGAGATTTAAATGCATTTGTATTTTTTATTTTCTATAATAAATGAGCACATATAAAGTACTCTTCAGGTGTGCTTGGAGAGCACTGTGCTGGCTAGGTGCAAATTTGAGCTATCAGTTTCTCAGACTTCTGCTTATTTGTATTTAGCTTTCAAAATTAGCCTGCTTCCCAGCCATCTGAAATATCTGAAATGTTTTAATTCAGACATTTGAATTACAGGTGAACAAGGAAGGTTTTGCCTCTGAATCCAGACCCAGTTTTTATGTGCCAGCTAGCACAGACATCCCTGAGCACACACCTTGCTGTGAGCAGGGTTTTGGGTTTTAACATTGTATTTGGGCTGTTTCATACTTCAGTTGTTTACACTGTAGCCTTCCACAGAAAAGGTGACTTGCATATATTAAATCATTGAGCAAAATTTTTACGAGCATGTGCATTTTCAAGTCATAAAGGCAAAAAAGAAAAAAAACTGCCTACAAAGAAAGGTGTATTTTCAGCTTCTCTGTATTGTTTATGAACAAATAATCCATGTTCCTATTTTTTTCTTGTAATGTGAAACTGGGATAAAGCATCTGCTTCTGTCAGAAAAGTAGCCAAATACCCCAAAACACTGAGCTATTTGCTGATGGCTGAAGGGAGAGCATCACCAGTTATTCTCCCCAAACAATGCAGCCCCCTTTGTTTGACAGCCTCCCCTTCCACCGATGACCACTGATGGTGTGCCAGGTGCCTGAGACCAGAACAGCAGGGCATGGAATGGCACAGTGGCTCTTGCCCTACCACTGCACTGTTGATGAATGTTCCATCTTTGGGGCTTGTGGCCATCTGTAGTTTCCTGCAAGTGGGGACGTCCATTTTTCTGTCAGTGTGTTGTCCATCTGTGAACTTTCTGCAAGCTGCCCAGTCACTGGCATGATGAGAACTACTGGAGTACATTGGACCATTCCTCTGCTGGCATCAGAGAAACCTGAAGGAGGAGTCTAGGAGAGGAGTGGCACCTGAAGATCTCTGCCTTCTCCATCCAAGATGATGCCTTCAGGGCATACTGAAGCTGGGCAGCATATTGCATTTCACTGCCAAACCACAATTACCAGCTCCAAAGCTCGCCCTGCCACTGGAACACTGACCTCTCATCCGGGTGCAGTGTTTGGGAAGAGTGCAGTCAGCAATCCTCTCTGCTGAGCTCCAGTAAAGACCAAGAAGGGGGACAGATTTAGTGTTTATCCTGTACAGGGCTGCAAGTGCTTTTCCACCATTTTTAGAAATTTCCTTTGAAAGAGCTGACAATGCGTGATCTATTTTAAATAGTGCTTCAGAAGATGAAATTATTTTTGGTCTAAGTGAAATCAATAAGCAGTTTTAAATATAAGATATGGTTTAAATAAGCAGAAAAATATCCAGTGACCCTCAATATTTATTGCATGTCTTAGGCCTGCTATGACAACCTTCATTAGCTAATTAATAGCTCCATTTTGTAGATCAGCTTACTGGAACCACCAAAACCTCACTGAAGTCTTTCAAAACCTCACTCTGAAGTCTTTCAAAGGCATGAGTAGGAATAGGTGCAGGTGTGGTGTTGCCTGCTTTATTTCAGGCTTCCCTTTCTTCTAGGATACGTTCCTCAAAGTACTGGACCTTGTTCTCCCTGGCTTCCTTGTGTGGGTCAGGAAGTCCTCCAAGTCCAGGTCTGGGTAGCCCTGTGGGGGTCATTTCCTTCCCAACATAGCCCATGCCTAAGTCAGGTGCTGGTAAAATCCCAGTTTGCATCTTCCTTGCCTGCACTGTTACAAATTCCCCTGTCCTAGTACTACATGGTTGAGCTCTGCACATGCTGGGCTGTGTAAAGCAGTGCTCCTGCCTTGCTTATGGAGATCACCATTCCTCTGCCTCTGCTCTCACAGTCAAAGGACTCAATGGATTTGGTTTCCCAAACAGGGAAGCATTTTTAAGTTCTTTATAAAAATTAATTTATCTCTCCCATGCTAGCTTTTTTCCCATAATGCTCTGTTTTTACTGTCTCCTTGTCTATACTATAATTGTGATGTTGGTACTTTCATTTGTTTTGTTAAATATTTTCTGAAATAAATAAGAACACTGCTTTATTTGTGGATAACGCTGGTCTCTTATGTATAGTACTGGGATATATTGAAATGTTGCCTAGCAAATTCTGTGACTCTTGATGAAATATGTTTGTTTCTTCTCATAATTGACATCCATTATTTCTTACAGTATTTGATGTATTTCACATGCTTCTGTGATGCTGACTTTAAATGAAAGTGAAATGGTGGTCTAGACTTATGGACTCAGTTCTTTCCTTGAGACTTTGTTGCTGGGTGCAAAGTTAATCTGATTAAATGTGCATCTTTTAGCTGCTCCATTGGGACAGGAACTAGTGGTTAGTGGGACTTTTTTGTTCCCTTGGTGTGGAGAATGGAGTGGGATGGGCAGCCCTAAGGGGAGATGTAGCCTTGTCCTAAGGAAGGTTAGCTGCATCACACCTGGGAAGTGCTGCTTGTGCCAACACCGCAGTTTGGGATGACTGGCTCAGAGTGGATTTCTGTCATAAAGGAGGTATATGTAAGTATGGTGGGTTTCGTCAGGGAAATCTTGCCATACTATTATACAGGTCTTGAAATAATGAATCTCGATTGTAGTTTGTCACTGTTGCTAAAGATGCTTTTAAAAGAAGTATTTGTGCATTACTACATCAGAAATAATTGATTTGTCATTAATATGAGGCTGCAATTGAATCAACTGTTCTCATGCCCTGAATTGTGCAGAAAGTTAAAAATTCTGTCCTAACACTGCATGAACTTTGAGTTGTATGTCCTATCTCATACAGACTTATATATTTTTTACCATCATAGTAGAAGTCTGGTTTAATGTAGTTCCACACAAGAGCAGGGCTGGGGTACCTGCCTTCCCCCACTCTCTCTCTCTCTCTCTCTCCCTTTCTCTCATCTTATCAGTAAGTAAGTTTTTGTCACATCTCCTGAGATGCTGATTCTATTCCTTGCTCAGCAACAGGAGGTTAAGACATAGAAGAAGGCTGTTTTGGAGTCTATTTGAAACATGCCAATAATAGCAATTGCTGGTAATGAATATATTCCTTATGAGTACATGACATGCTCCTTCTCTCTTGTGATAGAAGCTTTAAATGTTAGTAGCCAGGAAGTGCCAGCATTTTGATTGCTGCCTGTGGTTAAATACATAAAAATATCAAAGGCATAAAATATTTTGGCATTAAAAAAAAGCAAATGGATTGAGAGATAGGGAATATAAGGCAGAGGCAGAAGTGTCTGTTTGGAATACTTGATATTGCCTTTCCTTCAACTATTGCTAAGAGTAGTTTAGCAGTCACATAAGAAATGTGTTTGTTTTCCCTCACCAGCAATATTTGAGTTTGATCTCTAAGCTGGTCTTTGTAACAAGGTTTTCCATGACTAGATGGTAGTGGTACTGGTTTTAAAATGCTAAAAAATGGGAAGTTCTACAGTGACATGAAAATGTTGGCTCCATCCATGGTGTTCTTGGAATGGATGTGTCCTGCATTTTCTTGGCTAATCAATCTACTGTCAGTTTTTGAAGTGGAAACTCTGTACTGTGCTGCTGTTAACTTATCCTAGAGTTAAAATAACATGACAAATAAGAGTAAAATAATCTTTTAGGAGAACAATTCTTGTGCACTTTATTGCAGCTGAACTTATTTTGGCATTTTTAATTAATTGAATATGCTGCTGACCATTAGAATGTTAAACAGAAAATTTCCATTGAAACTGGATGTTTTTAGTCAAAAGTTATACTCCCATAACTCTGCTAGCATAAAAGGGATAAATTGTCAGTATATATAATACACACCATCATACACATACCCATTCTCTTTTTTTCAATAGCAGATATATTTGACAAATTTCAGTGTTTAAAAAATTAATTTTAATTAAATGAAAGTGTTATTACTGGGATTTAAAAGCTTGTAAAGCTCTATTTTACCATACTGCACACACAGCTATTTTTAGAAGCAGTCACAGAGTTTCTTTCAAAGTGATTCAATGTTAGAAGATTTCAACTGAGAAAGCTGGTAATGATTCAGGCTAAGACTTCAATTTCTTTATATGTAAGAGTATAAAAATATGCATAACATTCTAAAATTGAATACTTGTAATACCTAAAAAAGCCTTTAGAGATATTGGCATTGCTCCATATGAAACTTCTGTAAGTCATCCTAGTCCTAGTGAGTTCAGCATTCTCAATAGGCACATGTTCATGCATTAAAGAAACAGACCCTCTGTTGCCCTGTAAGCATGAAATCAAACAGGTTTTTTGTGGTTCTTTATTCCAAAGACTTTAAAATGGCTCCCTAAATACTTTTATTTTTAGAAATTCAGCATTTTTGTTTCTCCAAAGAGCCTATATGCTTTGTGTTTGAGCTATATAGGTAGGTTACACCACTTGTGTCCAGCTGACAAACTTCTAAACTGTTTTCTGTTGCTTTCGAATATTGAATAGTTACCTTACTCTATCTCTGCAGGACACTGAGAAAAAAGAAGATAACAGTCCAATACAGATATGGCTATTCTCCCTCCAATTCTCATCAACACTCTTATTATTTGTGTTTTAATGCTGTATAGACATATTATACATGCAATTCAATTCAAACACACAATTTCCTATCCATAAAATAAGAGAAATAATTAGTTTATAAATTGCATAAACATAGATGTGGTGGACATCTATTCTAATCATATCAATATCATAATCATATTTAAGCATAGATAAATAATACTTTGTAGAGAAAGTGACTGTAACCTTTTTTCTTCTGTACAATGGTAGCCTGTGTGCACTGTCACCATTCAGACAGCATATTCTTTCATTGAAATGTTTCACTGCATTTTTATAAAGTTCATGTGCAATGTGTGTTCCTGTTCTCAACCAAAGTATAAAACACCACTGCCAGCTGGGGTTGTGAGCACCACTCTTTGCTTCCATTAGATTTCTTTTCACTTTTCTGGAAGCTTAAAATGTTACTTTTAAAAATCACATTCTTTATGACCTATTGCTCTAGTCAGCTCTACAATCTAGCTACAAATTCTTAGGGTAGCATTTATGTCAGAATCTACAGATGATACTCACTTTGGGATTAAGATACCTGAATGTAGTTTTCTGCCTCAATCAGACATCTAATGCCTTTTCAAAAACCTGAAGCAATTCCATGTTGCTCTCAGCTACTGCCCTAAAAGACTCCAATCCTTCTTAGGTCCTGTGTGATACCTCCCAACATTAGCAGAGCTCTGAGTAAATAGGCCACCTCAGAAGTCAGGGGAAGGCATAATAATAACAACAACAACAACAATAATATAATAGTAAACACAGTCACCTGTATTTATGTAGTCTCAACTCCTCCATGCCTAAGATCTCACTTTAGTGCATGAAGATTAATCAGTATAGCAACAGCAACTGAGAAGTTCAGCTGAACAACCTCTGTGTGTGTGGTAAACTGTGGTATTTCAAATACTTGAGGTTATCTGAGACACCTGCATGGGGTAGAAAGTGTGTTGTAGGATGTACAGAGGTGTATGTGCTTTAGAAGAATGCCTGGAGGTCAGACACTGCCTCTGAGAGCAGCAGCAGTGACACCAGGCACTGGTATGCCAGCGGCTGAATTGAGCTCAGAGTATTATCAGAGGCACCACTGACCCTACTAGAGGCATAGGCACTTTGGGAATTGTACACACCAGTATTTGTGCCTCAGGGATCTGTAAGCTGAGTTCTGCCTTGTTGAGGACCTAGATATTAATTCAGCATAATTTTGTTGCTTGGCTCTTTGCCTGTGGTACCTCAGTGCTTCATTATCATGTATGTACAAGAAATTACTTGTCTTCAACTAAAGAGACCTGTTCCCATAAACTAGCATTCTCTGCTCTTTGGCCTCTAAGTCTTGTTCAAGACTTTGACTTGAAATCCAAACAATATCCTGTTTGTTACACCTTCTGTGCCTAATTAAACCTTTGAACAATCATCACTGATTTTCATGAACCAACATCTGTGTACCTAGGACTAAGACTGGCAGGTCATGTCTACAAGCACTTTTTTAAGTCCTTTATTGAGCTTCTATTATCAGAACATCATTTCAGTATTATGAAGTTCAAATGCTTGAAGTGTAGGAATCTGAAGTGTGCAGTAATCTTCCCACCAGACCACATGCATGCAGCCAGAACATAAGCTAGGGCTGAAGCCAAACTATGAAATAATCACAATAAGACCTCGCAATTCTGGATTATCAGAGGCTTTAAATATGTTTTGCAAGTATTAACATCAAATAATGAAGTGCATATTGTTAGCTTGTGCCCGTGTCTGTGAGGATAAGTATGGAATTAAAAAGAAGCTATGAACTCTTCCTGAAATCTTGGGTAAGTAATTCAGATTGTCAACTCCTCTCCTAGGTGGATAGTAGTACTTTTGTATTTAATGGGGAGCTGGGAAGCAATGCTAGCTGTGGAGGGTATTGCTTGCTATCTGAAATGGCAAGTGTAGGGGTGTTTTTACAGCCAAAAATAATGTCAGTAGGGATTCAGTGTACAATTCATATTGGCATTTATCAAAATGTGTGGAATTCATAGAGTTGCAGATGTCTCCATCTAAGCTTGTTATCCTTGCATTTCTTTACAGTCAGTGGAGGTCTAGTCAGTGTAAAGTGTAACTAATCTCATTCTAAAGTAGGTGTCTGAATAGATCAGACTGACTGCAAAGGCTGCATAGAGGTGACTAGTTCAGATGTAGGAGAACTGAATCTCATCCTACCTGTTCCGTGGGCACAACTGCTATTTTGCCTTTAAAAATATACATTCAACTTCACTGAGCCACAGTTAGCATGCCAGATGTAGAAGTGTTTCAGAATAAGTCTGTTTTAAGCATTTACCACAGATTGTCATACCAGAATTTTCATTTAATTATAAATACCAAAAAATGATTTATCATCTTACAAAAACACAAGGGCAACGCTCATTATGTCTGTGTGGGTCTGGAGCAGCAAGCAAAGCAATGAATAAGGTTTCACAGGGGAGGATTGAGGAAATTTTTTAGGACTTCTATTTCTAGGACTTCCTAATTTCTAGGACTTCTACATTCTTCCTTAATGTGATCTCATGAAACCTTGTTCACATTTCCCAGATCTAATGCAATACTTGATAACCATATGCAACCATCCCTATCTGCATATGGTGTTCAAGGAAGGTGTTGTCTTCTATAGCTTCTGTGTCTTACCTGCCACTGTGCAGGTGACTCAGGTACCTGCACACCTGTGTGTCTCAGACTGGCACTGGACATCATATGTGGATATCTTGTGTAAAGGTTCATTTATTTTTCATCTCTTTACTTGGATCTCTTACAGTTACCCTCATCTAAAAGAAAATCATGTTACAGACAGGAATTAGCTGCATTGAGCATTTCAGAGCAGGCATAGATCATCCCCTGGAACTACACACGGTTACTGACTTGAGTTCTCATTCTCATCCTAATTATATGTAGTCTTTTTCTGCTCTGCTTCTTTCACAGTCATGGCTGATTTCCCTACTGTGAAAATATATTAATCTTCTATAATAGAATATTTATTCTACAGCAATAACTGGATGTTGACACTCAAAAATTAATCCAAGTGTTATCTTAGTTGATTTTGACAACTTTCAAAACTTGGGAACAGCTTCAATTTGGAAGAAAGCAGCTCTATATGAGATCCTATAAGCAATGGTAATTCTCTACCAGCTTTTACTGGTGAGGAAAGTCTCAATAATCAGCAACACAGCAAAAATCACCCACTTCCAAACAAACAGATAAAGGAAAATACACTCCAAGCCACTCAATCCCCCCCACCCCCCCAAAAAAACCCCAAAACAAATAAAAAAACCCAAAACAAAACAAAAAAGTAACTTAAAGCACTAAGATAATCTATAATATTTTAGTAAATATGTATGGGACCTGCATCATGAATAGGTAGTTTGATGCTTTATTTCTTACAGTTTTTTTTAAAAACAATGTTATTCACATGCCAATCACACAATTTACTAGGAAATTCTTTGACATTCCATTGTGTACTCAATGCCAAATTATTTAAATATGAAGAAGAAACAATTCAACTTGTTCCTTTAATTTAATTCCAATTAAAATAAATCAATGTTTAAGCCCTGTTTTTCTCTGAAGATACAACTTGGGCACTGTGGGCTAGCCATAGCAGTTGCAAAAGAATATTAAGGGATTCATGTGGTGTTTTACCTAAGGAAAAAATATCCTAAGTCAGTGTGGCCAGTCAGGCCACAGATCTCTCAGATCCTGAAACCTGCTCAAGTGCTACAAGGCACGTTTTTAACATCTTAATTTTAAAATCTATCATAAAATTTTAATGCCTAAATTTAGGAAAGTTCGATTTTAAGCTACGTTATTTGGGAAGGGCAAGTTAATTAGTTTCAATCTGGATTTAGTACTGACTTGACTGCCCTTACTCTTGCCAGTGAAAATGCCACACAAAAAAAAAAGGCCAGGAGTGTTAGCAATCTGCCAGTCAGGAACTCTGCAGGAAAGTGAAATTATAAATGGTGGGTGTTACAGAAATAATGTGAGTCATGCTAAGAAACTGTGTGTATATAAGAGGAGCAATGGACAAGAGTGTATTTGCTCTACCCATACCTACAGCACAGCAGCCTCATATTCACCATCCCCAAAAGAAGCAAGTGTAAATAGCATAACTAAATAAAGGTGTGGGAGAGCAAACTGTAAGGGAGTATCTCCTCTCATCCAAAAACTGTGAAGCTGCATGAGGGTGATACTCTGCACAATCTAATAAGGCTGTGCTGTGTCTGTGAACAAATGTGCAGTTTTTAATTGTTTTTCTTGTTCATTTGCTGATGAGCGTAGGGGCTTGGCCAAAGTGTATCTTAGAAAAGGTAACTCATCATGCATATTCAGAACTGACACGACTGGCATTTTGAGATCACTGCAGGAAATTACCTCATATTTCAAACTGAGCATGCAGAAAGGAACCTTTCTGTTACTTTTAGTACAATTCTGAAATATTTTGTAAAACTTCAGTGTCTGTAACATCATTGAGGCTTATAAAAACATATACAAATGCCTTTTTTTATTAACCTATCTTCTCAATTCAGGCACTTCAATTTTTGCAGGGAGGGATTTTTTTCTTATATTTCTGAAGAAGCTTTTACCTGGTAAAGGGACAAACACATTGGAATGATGGTATATTATATATTAGAAAAAATGTAAGTAAATAACTAAACAGAGGGTAAGCTGAGTTGTTTGTTGTGTGCAATCTGTAGCAGTTCAGTAGTTTCTTATGCCATTAGTGTGGTAACATAATGTTGTGATGGTAGTACTCAAAAATACAAAGAGGAGTTGTGGTCAAAGCTACAATCCTGATATTAATTTCAGTGTGAGTCTTATTACAGTCCGTAATATATGAGGGTGGTTTGTTATTTCATCCCTTAAAATCTGTTAAGCAGTGCCATCTCACTTCAATAAAGACTTTTAGATTAGTCTTATTAAATGTTTCTGTTGCTTTTATGTAATTGCTTTTGAATCAAGGCATTCCTGTCCTAAATGGAGACTGAAAAGTAGCCTAGCAGTGAAATTTTTCAATTGCTACTCAGATTTTGTCTCTAAATTTACATTAGTATAATAAGAATATAAAATGCAGATTTTTAAATCCAGAATGGATAAGAGTATGGTAAAAAATAATTACAAATGTGAATAGCTATTGTAAAAATCAAGAGTTGACAAAAGAACATTACACAAAAGATAGAGAAGCAGTTCCAAAAATGATCAGATTATTAAAAGAACTTAATGCAGCATTAAGCTTCATCAAATGAGATCTTCCACTCTACAAAACTTTTCATTGTGGCTTGAGGCTCTGTTTCTCTTTTTGTTCTTTTCCATCTTTGCTTGTTTTACTTTATCATACTGTAGTCATGTTCCTAGTCACCCACTCGTATTCCCCTGCTCTCATGTCCACTCCCTTGCTTCTCAACCCTCAGGGCTGAATTGTGCCTCTGCTTCTGGGAACTTCTCTGTGAGCAGTGCTTCTCAAAGAGTCCATGTATACTTCCAGAATCCTGACTGCTGGAAACATAGCTCACTACAGGCCTAGTATTTCACTTGTTTGTGACTAGCTGTTGCCATCTCAACTTTTAAAGAGTGAGAAGTTGACTTGAGAAGGGAGTGAGAAGCCAGGAAAGTGGTGGACATGGCTACTTTCAGAAAGGCTCACTCTACTGGCCTAGATTTTAAATGTGAAGTAATTTCATTCATATAACACTTCTATTGATTTCTATGTATTAGTTGATAGAAAAGAATTCCTTTCCTGAACATAACATAGAAAACTGAGCTCTTAGAACCTATTTCAGAGAGTGATCAGATGCAACTTCTAGTCAGGAGGATCTGAAACCATTGAGTGCTAATAGCCAGGAGTGTGCACCCAGAGAAGAACATTCAGTTTATTCACTTTTTAAAAATGTCTCCTACTGATGGTAGGTGTAAGCAGGGCTTCTACTTTACATGTTACGTGGACTGTGGGTCTGAGCAGGTGTAACTACTCTTGGCTTAATCTCCTAAAGATGTGCACATTTGACCAAATCTTAAGTTAGTAGCATTGTTTATATTTATGTTAGAGAAATTAAAGCATTTCACATAAATTCAGTTTTTGAAGTACTGTCTTGGATTTCTTTGATAGTATCAATTATTTATAGGAGCTTACAGAATGTAGTTCTAGTCTTCAGGAATGACTTACATAAAAGGATATCAGCTTCCCAGTCAAAAGCTTTGAAAACTGCTCATCAGCAGGGCAGGTAAATTATCAAAACTACTTTAATGAATGTATTGATGCCTGGAGAGGTTACCTGGAACAGAGGCTAGACAGTGTTAAAGGAATAAGGTAGGTATTTATTAAAAAGCCTTTGAAGGATACACCTTGGGCAGTACAAGAGCCCAGCCATGGCTCTACCCAAGATAGACCCAAGATGGACAGTGTGTCATGAGTTTTCAAAAAACTTTTATAAGTTTTGGTGTATTTACATACTGAGGTTAATTGTCCAATTACAGCTTCAGGTTATGAAGTCCCATCCTCTCAGACTGCTCTCCTCAATTTGCTGTTGTTTACACTTTTTGGGCCTGAAGGTGCAACAGTGTCCTTGGTTCTCAGACTGGAAAAGGATTGTTTTGTCTAACTAAAATGTGAAGAGAACTTGCTAACACTTTATATTAAATTTGGAGTTATATACTAATGCAGTACAGAATCTGAAAAATAGAAAAGATAAAACTTAAGGCATCAGTATCTCATATAAGCCTTTGGCTATCAGACTTTTGTTGTCTAAATATGTAATTACATATTGCTATCCCTTTATATATTAAAAGGTTATATCTGCTTTTAACTTTTCAGGTGGTTTTGTTGGAGAATAGATTTGATTTCCCTGTTAAATTTTAGAGGCTGAAATAATGTTGTTTTCTTCCCCCTGAGAAACACTGAAAAGTTTTTTACTTGTAGTTTCAATCCCCTCTTGCACTTTGCACTAAGGACTTGGTGAATCTCTTCTGAACAATTCTGGATGGATCCTAGACGTTGGATGTGCCTGTGTTGTTTCATTTATCTTGTTCTTTGAAGTAATTTAATGTCCTCTCGTGTGTATGGGCAACCAGAAGTATGGCACCTATTACTCTGAGCAATACTGCAGTTTCCTTATTCATTAATATGAGTTTATGCACAAGGTGGTGTTTTTTTTTCTTCACTGAATGCCTGAAATGGGAGTTCTTCTGGTCATCAGTCAGTCATTGTGTAATTTAGGTTTGTATCCTAATGCATATTCAGAAGTGCCAAATAAAGACATTTCATGTTTCCTGACTTCCAACTCCCTGACACGACAACCTCAATTATTTTATTTTCATTTACAGTTCAGAATCTTCTTAGATTTAAAAACAGTTTTATTTTTAAGAAACTTTGTAGAGATAGCACACATTAGCTACCCTATGCTTCTGTCACTCATGCTTAAGAATGACATTCATCCAACCAGTCTAGTTCAACCAGTCATGGGAGAAGATGATTAACAATTGGGAATGGTGGAAAGGACCTTCAGCAGTAGCTGTACACAGATACTGGAGTGACTTTGAGAGACAGTGTATGTGTATGACACAGTTTTGCTATATTTCTGTTAACCTTATTTATTCCTACTGGAGTGGTGCATAACTGCATATGGCAAAAGATCCTGACTGCTTTTGTTTCTCACAATCTGTGTAACCCTGTCTACAAGAAAATCACTCACAGAGAAGTGTAGAGTCTTGTCTGAGGTCACAGGAGTGTCTCCTCCATGAGACACCAGCCCGCCAGACGAGGCTGTGCAGCTCTGCTCCGGCACACGGCGGCCGAGCGGGCAGGAGCCGGAGCGCCTGCAGTGGAAGCTGGAAGGGTTCCTCTGCTTCCCAGAGCCACACAGCTGTGTGACTGCTGTAGTGACATGCTGGAACAGACTTGCTCAGTGAGCAAGAATGTAAGGTACAATTACTCTGAGGAATAAAGCATTTAGTATTGAAAAGGATCACTTGAGTCAGTGAGATAATGTGATCATATATATCTCATTGGACTGATTTAAGTCCCAGTTCTATTTATTGTTAGTAATTTTTATTTTTTGTCCTTATTTTGTGTTTTGGAAAGCTTTCTAAATCTTTGCAACTCCAATGGTTTAAAGCAAACTAGATTTAATTTTACTATATCAGACAGCACTCCCCTTTCTCAACTAGCTCAATATTCTCAGGATGTTTAAGATCTTTGTCTAGGAAGTAGAAGACCAATATTCAATTCTTACTGTGCACAGATTTAGTGCCTTAACTTAATTTGTCTTTTCCACATCACTGATCAAGATAAAAGACTATTAGCTTTTCCCCCTATTCTTACAATATCACTCTTAACTTGAGAAGTGTTTTCAGCAACTGAGAATTGTTCCACGTAAAATATTTGTGTTATCAAGTTGTTCCAAGCCAATATTAATTCTAAAGCAATGTATACAGAGTAGAAAAAAATACTGAAGAGTATTACCAGGCTGACAACAGTGCCCTATGAGGTCTGATACATGGATAAAAAATGCTGTCTTTCAGTGATCTTCTCCAATTAACTGGATTTTTTTCAGGGGAAGGCAAAAAGTACCTCCATGATTTATGTATCTGTTAAAGTTTGAATTCTGCAGGAAACTGTAAAGAGAACATTTCAAAGGAAGTGCAGGCATTTTATAGCAGAAATTAATACATAATACTACAAGGTTTGTTGCTTTTCCTTTCCAGAGTATCTCAGAATACACAGAAAGACAGCATTCCATATAGCCAATACTTCTATTTGTGAAATTGCCTGATTCAGTGAATTGAGTTACCTCTCATGGTTAAAGTTACAGTTAAACATGTGGCATGTTCATCACACACTGTCAACACTGCTTCAGCTTCCTCAACTTCACAGAGCACCTTTTTCTTAACTCCTTCCAGTCTTTTCTTGCATCAGAATTCCTCTCCTGGACATTATGACTGATACCTCAAAATACTCCATCCCTTTTTATTTTTTCATGCAGTTTTGCCTGTAATTTGACAGGCTAATTCACACTCTTATTTCTCTTGGGCAGGATATATCACCATCAAGAAATCCTTGTACCTCACATATTCATTGTAGTGTCTTGGGAAGTGTAGTATTGTAGTTCTCTCATGGGAACCTACAGAGTGTCCAAAATCTTTTGGCTTACCCTCTCTTTCTCTTGTAGAAATATCCTTTCCTCTCTATAAATACTCCATGTGGGATAGTGTTTCTGTTGCATGTCACATTGCATCCACCACCTGTAAAAGCGTGGGGATGGCACAGATCAGCTTGAAGTGCTGCAGTGGAGCAGGTGTAGTGACCTCTTGTGCTTCTGGTCTAGGAACAAGACAACACTGTGAGGTACACAGAACTTCACTGTTTCATGGAATTTCAGACTAAAAGTGCTACTTTGAATATCTGAACTTGATTCCTGAATGTTGCTGGTGAGAAGCCAATACTCCTCACTCCACACTCCTCTCAACTGCCTATTGTTGCTCATGGAAGCTTGAAACAAAGAGGTCTACAGTTGTGGCTGACTGAGCAAAATAAGGTATTTCCAGAACTGGTTACCAGTGTTTGCTGTCCATTGGTCAGCAAAAAGAAGGAGCTTCCTCCCCTAAAATTTCATCCTAGAACTCCTGCCTCAAATCATTAACTTCTTGAAAGATAAAACCAGTTACTATTCTACACACAGAAAAGGAAACAAGTAGAGATAAAAAAAAAAGGTAAATAAAGAAAGGAAATAAAAGAGGTGTGTTGCTTTTCCTAACAAAAGAAATTGGGATAACAGCATTACTGTTATGAGTAGAGCAGTCAGATGAGTTTCCAAGCTCCATGTGGCCTGTACTGATTGGGCAGGTTTAATAACTGACCAGTTGGCACTTTTTTGTCATCTGTTCTACATCCTCCTCTCCATGTATAAACTATCCTACAGACAATGCAACAAGCACAGCTGTGTTCCACACGTCTTTTCTATATGTTACACACATTAAATAGTGCTAGAGGACAGCTCATAAATAAAATATTTTCCTGCTTTTAGTTTGTCCTTGCATTGCAGCAGAAGAGAAGTTTCACAGTACACTTGGAAGGTTAACAAACCTGAGGGTACTCCCAAACTCAGCCCTCCATCATAAGAAAAGCCTTCTCATAAGCCTTACACCATGAAACCACAATTGAACATCCATGCAGATCTTCACTGCAGTAAGATTTCACATGGACAGAGAGAAGCAACTTCTCAGGTAATATAGTCTCAAATCACACATGGCATTGGAGATTGGAGCCAACATTTTGCTCCCATGTAGAAACCTATTGTATTTTCATTATGGTATAGAAGAGACTCAGGTCCTTCATTTTATTTGAAATTTTTAATTTAGGGCACAGGGCTCTTGCTATAAACTCCGAAATGTGCCTATTTGCTTGTGACAGGTTGTGCTTGTGTAAGAGTTTCTTCCAGTGGGGAAGCAGTAAAGCAGGGTACTGAGATAGCATAAAACATGGCTGGGTATTTATCAGCCTTTTCATTCTGAGCTGCCATTTGAAGCGATGATTTATAGTCCTACCTTCTCTCAGGTACCTCCTATTTTATCCTGCTGCTTTGGCTGTCAGTCTTGGAGAGGGACAGATGCTGAACTTCTCCTCCTATCGTGCTGTTTGGTCAGACCAGGAGGTCTCAGTTGAAGAGAGACCCCAACTTGGCAGCCCAAGACACCGAACAATGAATTTTCTGCTGAACCTGAAGTCTCAAGTGTACCATACTTTGGATCCAACCTAAGGCTTTCTGGACAGTCTTCCATTGATCAGGATGATCTTTGGATTTTGCCAGACCCATTAACCTGATCTATCTGAAGATGCCCCTGCTCATTGCAGGGGGCTGACACAGAGGATCTTTCAAGGACCTTTCCAACCCAAAGTGTTCTGTGATTCTATTACGTAGCTATGTTTCCATAAGGAGATAATTACAAGTTAAGTATTCACAATTAAATGAAAATCTAATAGGCCAAATTATTCTCTGGGGTAATTCTGTTGTTTTTCAGTTGAGTTATATCAATAAATTATTTGACCCAATATTTTGCTAACAGGACAGCTTATGAAATGCTAATAACGTTGGTCAAATTAGGGAAAACCAAACAGACTTCAGCTTTGTTTGTATGGTTAAGCAATGTAATTATGAATGCTGGAATTGACATCTAGGCTTTATGTGGAATACTGAGCTCTGACTAAAACTGTGTAAGTGAAACGCTTTGTTGGGAGTACATACTGTACAGAAACTGGAACATGTTTTTGGACAGCATCCCTGGCTTTGCAAATCAGATGCTAAGATTCAGCAAAGATGAGTCCTGAAGGTAAGGAATGCTTTAGTGGAAGAAAACCATAATATGGGTGTTAAACGTCATGAGTTGAATTGCCTTGTGAATGAAGGTTCAGCTGGAATTATTTAAAATTTGTTAATGTTAATTTGTTAGTATATGACTCTAATCTGAATAAAATTGCCCATGTTAAAGGGGGAGCTGTAACTGTGATTGATTTGGCTTTGTATTGCTCAGTTTGGTCAAAGCCAAATCCTGACACCACATCATAAGATATACCTATAGATGAGGAGATCCCACACAGAAAGAGCATTTAAAAGCATCTTATATAACCAGATCACATTATCTAAGATTCTGTTCCTTCTAAAGCTCTTTTGTCAACCATCAGTGGAGAACATGGCACATAATGCATTTTATATACTAACATGGTTATTTAACAAAATATTTTAAAATAAATCACTATATGCATTTCAAAGGAATTCTCTCAATAGGGTAAAGCATAATTTTCAAACTGTCAGTGCTTGATTGCAGGTTTACATTGAGATATTTTTGACATTACTAGAAGTACCAAGAAGGCAGTAATACCTAGCTACATGAAGATCTAGATAGGAAATCTGAAGTGGAATGCCAGAAGTAAAAATGTTTACTCTCTTTTGGTTCTCTGTACTTACAAAAACGGGAACAAGAAGCAGAAGCAGAGGTGCTGCACTAGATTTTGCCAACCAGCTGAAGAATTGTGGTTTATGCTGATGTATGGCTCTGCTTTAAAAATCTCTACAAACACTCACCAGAATTGCTAGTGAAGATGAATTGTGTGACTGCTCTTCTGGCTAAGATCCATTAAACAGAGTAACCACATTTCTCCTTACAGCTTCTGATATACCCCTCATAGGTAAGCAATTATTATATTCACCCACCAGGCCTCCTACTCACTCATAATACACCTTTAGCTCACTGTCAAAAATATCTCTGGAGTTCAAGTGATTTATTTTTGCTCAGAAGATATTAAGAAACAATTGGGATTCCTTTGTTTTTATTACACAATTTTTGTTAGAAACCAGTGGGGGGAAAAAGATTAAAATACTAACCTTTGTCTTTTTTGTGAACAATTTAAAGTTTTAGAGCATCTTTCTCTTGTGGCATTATTACAATAATAATAGCAACAATAGTAATAGTTAATTTTAAATTACTTAATTTGAACCTTCACTGAGAAGACAGTGTAATCCATGACTAACAACCATATTCCAATTATTATTATTATTGTTAGTATTGTTATTTTTCCTATTGAGAGTATTTCAAGGACTGTATTATCATACCAGGAAAAGGTTTGTGGTGGGTTTCTTTGTTTTTTTGGGGTTTTTAAAATTTTTTTCTAAACAGATGAAGGCAGTCATACATATATATATATTATATTAACATAAGACTACCAACAAGAAACAGGCTTTTATAGTGCTATGAAGTTTCTGGCCATGAGTCCTTGCTTAAGACTGGTGACACAGTTACAGAATTAATAGTATCTCTGTCCCATTTTTTGTCCCCCTGGAATGAGTCCTGCAGGTGTCAAGTCTGATACACAGTCCTGTGTCTGGATGTAGGCTCAGCCTTTAACCTACATTGTTACTAGAATCTAGGTGCCATTCCAGCTCTGTCTGTGTGAAGGCTCCAGCTTCTCCATTTTGCTGTTCTGTAGCTAGTATGTAGGCAGCATTTATTCAGCAGGCAGGTCATTAAAGTATTTTTAAAGCCACAGTCAATTTACGTGTTTATCTAGTTGTACATTGTCTTATGCTGCCCTGTGCAGATTAGTCAGTGACTTCTTTTTCTGAGAGATCAAGGCAAATAATTTTAAGAAATTATTTTTAGTGAATAGTTCCAGTAATTTTGCTTTTTCCTCCTCTCTCAGTACCCTCACTGCTTCTTACCTCTGGGCTTGGGTTCCTTTGGAGTTAGCCCAGCCTGCTCCTTCCTCTCCAGACCTCTTTCTCTGCAGTGTCTGTCCCTTCTGAGACCCAGCATGAGAAACTCTACTTCCCACTTTTATTCCTGGCACAGCTGGGACTGAATTTAGTTCAGATAGTGGTTGTCCATTCAAAATTTTGTATTTTGTACCAAATGTCTCTCTTCCCAACCAGTTGGCCCAAGAGTGCACTGAGAAGTTTACTACATCCATTTGATACCAAAAGTTTTTGGCTGCTGCTTGGTGTCTGTGGGACAATTAACTGGAAGTGTTTATTGCTCTCTGATAGTCCAACTTATCAAAGCTATAGTTTGAGCAGGAGTCAACATCCCCCCTGGACTACACTTGCATTTACCACCAATGTGTCTGCTATCACAGCACTAATTTGACCATTTGGTTGGGAAAATTCAATATTATTTCATTATTGCAACCATCTGATTCAAAGAAAAGTTATAATTCATTGCTGTACTTTTGAAAGAGTCCATTTTCATTTTTTTTGACTCATAAACACATCAATTTTACAATTTCACTATGGACTGCAGTCCCTTTACTCCATTCCACGAAAGATTGGTGCTATTTTTTAGTAGGTTGTTTCTAGCTGTTTCTTAAAGTCAGCAAGAAACTGGTGCAAGTGGCATCTTTGAGTTGCCACTTAAGTCACAAGCTAAGGTACAGGGGAACAAGCTTCAGCTGATCTAGATTTTATAAGGCAATTTCCCAGCAAACTGGCACTGCAGTGCAGTGCTTAAAATCCCTTTCAGCAACAATACAAAAGTCTCAGAGGTGCCATTGCATTGCAAAAATGCTGGTAGAAGGATAAAGTTCCTCAGTGTTTTTTTCTCTCTTTGTTCTTTCCAGCTCCTGGTAGCTTGTGGAAATTAATAGGCTGGAATTGAGAGTATTGCCCCGTATTCTGTTGATACAGAGAGATTTGTGTCCTTTCTTTCCCAAATCTCTCTGAAGAAATAAGAAAGGCAGAAAAAATCCCACACTTATAGTGGGCTGGCTAGATTCAAATACCAGCCTCTGTTGGCCTTTCACTGGTGTTCAGCAGCCTTTGCAAGATTGTTTTGGGAGTCCCTCCAACATACAAATTTGCAATCTGCTGATACATATGCCGTGGAGTTGAAAGTGTTTTTCGTTTATCAAGAACCTTTCAGAGCATCCTTATGCTTCCTGCACTGATTCAGGCTTTTGTCAGAATCACCCCTTACATTTCATCAGTCTTCAGCAGCCAAGATGAGGCATTGCAACTTCAAGATACCAAATTCATGCTACAGATGAGCTTGCTGCATGGAGATGTGAAATATTTTACTACTTTCATATTCATAGTGTCAAAAAATTACTGTAAAAAACCTTGTCATTATATCTAACCCAGACTGAAATGTAAGTACAAGGTTATGCTACTGCTTATCTTCTTGCACTTTAGTGCTACTAAAACATTGTCTTAAGTGAAGCATTTCCAAACCATACCAGGGGCCTCCTTAGGGTCCAGAAGATAAAAGCTCTATGGTGGTTATTAAACCCCCAGCTGCTTCAAGAGTTAAAAGTTGGTCTCATTTTTTTTCTCTGACAAGAAAAATAAGACACTGTGAAGAAGTTTCTATTTCAAAACCCTCTTCCTCATCTTCACTTCTCTTTCACTGCAAATGGGGACCATCTTTGTATTTTTTTACAGAGTATGTTAGACGTGTGGTGGTTTTGTTGTGGAGACCATACCCATTGCAGGCAGAAATCTACACAAGAAAAGGTTGCTCTTTCCCTTATTTTTATTAGAAGACTTGCATTCATTTGCTTTCCTGAATAAATGGTTCTAGATATGACTTAGCAGTTGTACTCTATCAGTAATATGTAATTAAAGTTTTCCATTGAATGTTTTCCATTGAATTTTTTCCATTGAATATTTTACATATGAATAAAACAATGCTAACTAAGCCTTACAAAGTACTATCAAATACATTAATACTGAACCCTAAACTGAAGAGTAATTTTAAAATTTTGTTCCAGACCTGAGAAGTGCTGAGGCAATAAATACAAGTTCAGAGCTAAAAGAATCAGCATCTTCCCTGATGCAAAGGGATCTTTCACAATGAAAGAGAACAGTTGCCAAAACTATGTTGCTTGTAAATTCTTATATTCTCTAAGTATCTCATTTACAGAAAATATTGTGTATGAAAAGACTAATTCTGTTTCTGTAACGGCAAGATTACAATGACCTGACATTGTAAAAAATACAGTAAACTTGCTTTATTTTAATTGTTTTTTACATTGTTATAAAAGTATCCTCTGCAGTAAATTCGTTGTAAAGAAACATTTTCAGACAAAAAAATGATGGCTGTCCAGCATTCCCATCTGCAGTAGTGTTGCAAGCTCATGGGATCTCAATTGTGAGCAATAAAAATCTGCCTTAAAGTTTCCAAGATGCTTACTAGCTCTTTTTCTAAGCTTTTCATCAATAAATCAATTGAAGTGTAAGATGGTTACTTGAGCAAATGAGAAGGTAATGACTCAGTTTCACTGTATTCTTAAGAAAAAGATCACTTTTTCAACAATTAGCAGTTTATAGCCAATTTGTTTCTCACACCACTATACTACTTCTTTCCAGTTTGGATAACCTTTGCTACCTGATACTTCTTTAGCCCTTGGTAGATACATATGCATTTCCAGACATAGTGCTATGTAAACAGAATTGGAAAATATCTTCTGCCCTTCCCTATTAGCAGTGAAGATCCCTTTCAGTTCCTTTGTTACTGCAAGTTATCAAATGAACAGAAAACTTAAGTTCATAAAGGCAAACATCATTGTTCTTTATTTATACTGTCCTTTCTGACACACATTACCAAAAGCACCCAGAAAGACCCTTTGATTTGTAGTTACACTTCTGCTCGAGCCAAAGTCTAAAATAATGCCCAAATTATTCTCTAGTTTGAAAACAAAGCCCCAAACAGCCATGTAAAAAAACAAGCTTTAAAATATCAGTAATATTTACATTAAATCTGATTGAATCAATTTAAGGATGAGATGCTTTGCATTCTATTTCCTTTATTTTCAGCTTCAAAATTTCTCAAGCTTTTTGTTTCAAATAATACTAAGCAATTAAGTAATGTATGAGCTTAAAGTAACATAACAACATCAAACTGGTGCATGTTTTAGTGTTCGGTTCTTAAATGCATTGGTTGTAGAGAGTTACTACATATTCTTTGTCTTCAAAGAAAACTTTAAACAAATGACCCTCTAAAAATTTACATCTATATTTTCTTGAATCAATCAGCAGGGGTTTAGTAGCAAGCAAAGAATATACACAGGATTGAATGCTCTCTTTGATTCATAGGTTTGTGTAAAAGCTTTGATATAACAACTCCATGAAGGCATTCACTAAAATGTTGGCAGGTTGAAGGAATAAGAAAGTCCAGGATGAAGAACTGGCTGTGCACATGTCTATGAGAAATCCTTCTTTATAATCTTGGATTTTCCTAGATTTTGACCCAAATATTGATAAATTTAAAGTCAAGGTAAAACTGGCAAGATTCTACATTTCAGGAACTGTGTGCTATTCAGATAAGGTAAATTAGCTTTATATACTTTTATATACTTTTATATGCTTTTATACACATAACACTCACTTTTAAGTCACCATTACCAATGAAGCACTGAGAGACTTCAGGGAAATATCTTTGAATGATGTGCACACTCCCATTTCCAGCACTGCAGTGCCTCCCAAAAGTTGAGTCTTCAGTCCTGAGAAGAAGCCCATAGAAACTTTATATATATACCCGGGGTGAGAGAATAGCATTTCAGAACAGGATGCTAAGTAGCATGGTGAACCAAACAGCTCTTCAAGTACCTCAGTGTGAAGCCATGTAGAACTAGCC
This sequence comes from Erithacus rubecula, assembly GCF_903797595.1. Lineage (NCBI taxonomy): Eukaryota > Metazoa > Chordata > Aves > Passeriformes > Muscicapidae > Erithacus > Erithacus rubecula. The sequence continues at coordinate 19,426,793 of NC_136685.1, forward strand.
AAAGGGGATGCTCAGTGTCCTAAATAGATGTGACCTACATTTTAGACCTTTGCAAGATTTAGATACATATGGCAGGGACCTCCTTTTGCTCTGGATTTGAAAATATTAACTTCTCTTATGGTATGATTACATCTTTTCTGTCTTTATTTTATTCTGAAGTCTTACTTTGAAGCAAAACTATCATCCTGCTATTGTTATTATCCATGTGTTATTTGGTCCTGTTCTGAATACTGAAGCATTCACAGAAGGCATCATCTTGCCTTTATTTTCCCTTCATGCCTGAAATTGGTGATTGGTCTCAGCTGAGGGTCAGAACGAGTTGGGAAGTCCCACAAAATAAATCCAGTTTAAATAAACTAACCCAGTTAATCCAATCCTATCAAAACAAATCCAATTTATTATTTAAAACAATAAATAATGATATAAACAATGATATAAACAAGAGCATTTTAAAATTTTGCGGGGAATTACTATTTTTGCTAGTATTGCTCCTCATGCTCCAAGCACATCTCCAGCACTGTCCCAGTGGTGGGACAGAGGTAAAAGAAAAAAAAAAGGCTTCCACAGGTAGGAGACATTCCTGCCAGTACATGGGCAGCAGGAAAAACTGTTATTGTCCTGCACTCCCCTTTCTGAGGGAGGCTGCAGAAAAAGCAGGGCTGGCTGTGGTTTGGAATTGTGGCTGCCCGAGGCTGGGTTTTCTCACTCCTTTGCACAGAAGCTGTCTGAGGAGAGTGTGAAATGCTGCCTAAGAGACCAGAGCAGAGATGAGATGCTGCAACCCAGGAGCAGACAGGTGCTAAATGAGCCTCTGACCTCTTCTCCACCACCCTTTCAGACCCACTTTCTGTACACTTAGGTGCAATTTCTGCAGTGATTTGACCTAAAACTTGGTATTTCAGCCCAGCAGAGAAGTCACGCAGGACCTGGGAGGAGGGGTATTTAGGTGGGGGGCTGGCTGCTGCCACCTGATAGAGGGGTCACACCTATTCTTGTTTTCAACTCCATGGGTGTCTGCACTCAGTGTTGCAAGTGTGAGACAGGCTGTGCTCTCCTCACTTCTGGATTATCCTCCAGTTTCAAAGCTGTAGTTTCAGTACTTCTGAGCTTGCCTTGGGCTTCTTTCCCCACTGCTGGTATACATGGGTCTGTGGGCAGCACAGCTGGTTAATGCTGCTTTTATGATTTTCTACTCTTTGGGGTAGAACATTGCTGTTAGGCATCAAATCCTTTGCTATGCGCGTTTGATTTTTGTCACTTTGAGGCAAAATTCTGAGAAACCTGAATTGTCAGTTTATCCTTTAATCCTGGTAGCTCAGGTAAGCTGGTGCCATTTCTCTGTGAACCAACAGAGCAAAGCAGTGGGGAAATAAATACACATTAATCAAGAATGTAGACCACCATGGATAGATTAAAGTGGTGTTGCATTCTCCAACATCATACAAACTGAGCTCCAGTGTTTATTAGGCTGAGAGAAGATCAGCTGAAATTCAGTGTTGAGTGCTGACAGGTGAGTCAAACTAACATTTAATTTTTAAAGGGTATGGAAAAGAGTATTTTACTGATTTCCAAATAGGAATTAACTTGTTTTGATTTGATTTCATTTAATTTAATTTCATTTCTTTTTGCTAAAGTAAAGAGCCCTACTTCTACTATAAATCAAACCAAAGAGCCTGTCTGGGATTTAAGTGCCTAACATGAGTGGTTTTGGATGTGTGTACATTGTTGTGTGCTGCTCTTAAGAGTAGAACAATGCTATCATTGTTGCATATCCAGAGCTCTTGCCTGGAGTAGCCTGAAACCTGTTCTGATGCAGTATTTTTGGGAAAAATGAACATAAACACACATTTATTGTAATGTTATATAAATATATATAATACCCCCCCCCATCCCTCATTGTGCCCTTACCTCAAGAGTGACTGGTTCCCAATCTTCAGTGGTTATATTTGCCTTTGGGGCTGTGTGGTTGAGAAGACAACTCAGTCTACTTATTTGCACAAGCTTCTGAGTTTTTTCTGTACATTCTTAAAGGGTGTTCAACTAATACTTGAACATCATCCAGACCTCATGCTACTGATAGTCCTGCCAGCACTGTGAGCTGAGGGAATGCTATCCCAGCAAAATCAAGGCAGACAAGACTGAGGTGGGATTCAAGTTTTCTAAGATACTGATGACAATTCAGTACTGGTGCACCCTGCGTTCAGCACTGCTCTGCATTTGGAGAGTGCTCCCAGTAAATGGAAGTACAGATTTACAAGGCAGCTCTGTCCTTTGGGTAGCTCTGCCTACAAAGGATATATGTAAAGAGCAAAATCTTCCGAGCACTGTAGGCAGGAGACAGATGTACGAATCTCACTAAGTTTTAAGAGTTTCTGTTGGTAAGGCTCCACCTGTTCCTGTAGTGAAATGGCCTTATTTACAGGGAAAATTAATTCCCTGGAATCCACATCTTGCCACTACCAAGTAGAATTTCTCTGAGCATTTCTTTAAAGAGACATTTCCAGTTTTTGAAAGAAAGAAAAGTATTTCCTATGCAGCTCTGGGATTCATGGATTAGTGCTTCAATCCCCAAGTTAAAGTAAGTTCCTTCACACTTTTTTTCTCAAAAGTTTTTGAATTCCAGGGAAAAAAAGAACAACAAAAAAAACAAAAAACCTAAAAAAAAAATAAAATTCAGCCATTTCCATAATCTTCAACTATTTGCTCTAATATGCTGGCTTATGTGGCACCTACCCTTAGGTATCTCAAATTTCTTTCAACATGGTTTAGGAAGTCTAACTGCTGGATATTGGATGTTGGTGATTTGGACTGTCTGGACCATGACTTGGAGTAGAAGTACTGCATTGCTTAAGTACTGTAGAATAAAGCCAAAGTGTGAAATTCCTTGAATGCTGTCAATGGCAGCTTATTTCTCAGATGTCTGTGGGATGTGAGGCCTTGCTGTGTCCATGGGTCAGCTCTGTGGGGCTGCATCATTTCAGATATCTCAGATTCTCTGTGAATGTATTATATACATAGTTTTATCATGTGGGTTTCTGTTTAAGAATTTCCAAACACGTTAAACATCCTTCCCAAAAGATGCACCTTTTATCCTTTATTCATGAATTTTTATTTGTTGGGTTGTATAGAGGAATCAGCATATTAATATGTTGCATCTTCTACTCGACTTCTGATTTCCTATATTGCTATGCTGGTTATCCTATATTGCTATGCTGATTTTCCCAAACAAGCTCAGACCTTTTTTCGGTCCATTCCCATATACGTCCATCCTACCTTGTGAATGAATGACTAAAAGATTCAATTATATTGTCTCTTTATTGTCTTTTATTTGTGTCTTGTAAAGAGAAAAGGGATTGTTAATAAACATTCCCAGTCTATGATGGCAAGGTCAAATATATGAAGAAGCTTTTCCATAGGATGGTTGTTAACATGCTGCATGTGCCCCTGGGTTTCTTGTTACGTGCAACATTTCTACGCTTAATTAAATTAAAAGCTTCTTGGAGCCATGGTTTTATTTTTGCTTTACGTGCACACTGCAAGAAATTTTTTTTTTTTTTTTAATTAAGGGGGGGGGTGCTCTTTTGCATTTTTACCATACTTTCCCACCGCTGTTGTCTGGAGAAGACAAAAGGCTGAAGGCACACACCGTGACATCCAGGACTCAGCGGGGAGATCAACCCTGCTTGTTGCTCCCAGGCAGGGGCACAGCCCAAACCTCCCTCAGTTCTCCTTCTTCGCCCTCTGCCACGCAGGCCTGTGACCACGTCCATCGCTGCCGTGGGTCGTGGCCGCGGTGGCGAAACCCTCCCGGCTGGGCAGAGGTGAGCGGTGAGCCAAAGGCGGCTGCTGAGCGCCAGGCAGCGACCCCGCTCCCCACAGCCGCTCCCGAAACCGCCTCACGCTCCCGGCGGGGCGGGGCGGGGCCGCCGGCGCGGGGCGCTGCTGCCCCCTGGCGGCGGAGCGGGAGCGGGCCCGGCCCGGCCCGGCTGCAGGAAAATGGGGAAGGGGAAAAGTGAAGATCGGGGTCTGAGATAAGGACAGCATAATATCTGAAGCAAAATAATGTGTAATAGTTATACGGCTCATACTAATGATAATACCAACAAAAATAGCAATGATGATAATAATGATAATAATTGCAATACAAAGGAGAGAACGGAGAAATAAGTGATTCCCAGTGCGATTCCTCGTCACCCACTGACCGGTGCCCAGCCCACACTGGGCGGGTGTCGGCAGCTCCCCGTTCATATCCAGGATTGTGTTCCCCGCGCTGGAGCAGCGCCTCGGCCCGTGCAGGGCAGCTCGCCGGGCTGTGCCTGCTCCTGACCTTTCACTGCCCACTGCAAAGCCTGGGCCACTGGAGAGTCTGTGACTTAGCGTGAGCACTGCTAGCAATAACTAAACATCAGTGTTGTATCAACATTGTTCTCAAAACACACCACTGTACCAGCAACTAGGAAGAAAATTAACTTTATCTCAGCCAAAACCAGGACATCCTAGTAGGAAAAATTGTACCAGGGGATGGGGGTATGGGGAAAGGGAGATGTTTGTTTAGTTACCTACATTTCTTTGAGCTTTTGCAGTTGTTTTTTTTTTTGGGTTTTTTTGTTGTTGTTGTTGTTTTTTTTTTTTTTTTTTTTTTTATGGACTGAACAATTCTACAAATTTATAATAATTTTCTACTGTAAGTTGTTTTTTTTTTTTTTTTTTTTTTTGCCCTGAACTCACATTTCAAGAAATAAAATGAGCCATTTTGAGCACTAAGTCCATTTTAGGTGTTCATCTGCTGTTGGGATTAGATTTAGTTTTATTACATTGAAAGAATCAGTGTGTTACTGTAATTCAAAAAATGCTTCAAGTGAACTAAGCATTATTTTTTTTTCTTAGTAATTAATTAATGGTGCTGTAAATAGGAAATTTTGGATTATGGTATCTGATGATGAAGTGGATTATAAAATACATTGGCTGTAAATAAATAAATAAATATAAATATCATAAACATACAGTAGATCTTGTGCAGCTCTATGTTTTCCATTTTCTTTGAGTGTCATTTTTTGTTCATCAATATTTATGCAGTTTCTGTTTGTGAACATATAAGTATGTCTGAAAATATAGAAGACAAATTATCACAGCATCATTTTCAAATCCTGTTTAAGCCATCTGCTTTCTAGGTGTTGACTTTGTTTTCTGATGACACATAAGGATCATACAATGGTGAAAAATTAATAGCAAAAGTGAAAATGTGATGCATGCAGTAAAAAATGCAGTTTAAATTATTTACTACATATACTTTTAGAATACATTTTGATATCAGAGGTGTTCCTGGAGGAGTTAAGGTGGCAAACCAGGAGTTTCATGGAAAGAAACTTGAATATACCAAACGAAATTAATCCACATCCATATTTTTCAGATACATTCTGCAGATTGGGTGAAGTTTATTGTTTTCTTAATATTGTAGATTCACTAATTTAGAAATACTGCATTATTTTTAGTATTAGTTTTAATGGCTCTCAGCTGCTGGTCTGCTTTGTATGTAGACTATTGCCATTAGTATGAGTGGGCTACTTCCCTTTGCAGTGATTTAAAGAATTAAATTACCAGATTAAATTCATTTACAGCTTTGCATTCACAAGCTGAGCCTGAGATGCAAATATATCTTCCTTCCTTATAAGGAGGAAGATACACGTTATCCCTTGCAGAGTAATCTAATAAGAAATACATTGTGAATGATTCATAAAGACCATGACCTTTTCCAAGACCAGTCATTTAAATACATTTATTTGAATATAAGGTAGCTGTAATCTTGAAAGCCATCTTCTTTATGCCATTGGGGTTTTTTATAATATTCTTTTGTAGCCATTCTTACTGACCTGGATAAAAATGATAGTATTTTCAATGCTCTTTTCTTAGATGCCTAAGTATGTAACTACCAGATGCTGCGGTTTCTCTGCAGTAGACCAACTGCAAATATACAATGACCTCAAAAGTCATGCTTTCAGTTCACTATTTGTGAATATGTGGCCTTTGAATGATATTTTGCGCTGTTTTATCTTTCAGCTTGTAATTATTTTCAACATTAGATACTTCACAGCTATCTAGTAACTTACTTGACAAACTATCTAGCATGATATGAATGCATGCAGTTATCCTGATGCCCAGAACTCACTGCTAACTGCAAGAGCCACACAAAGTAAGAAGCCTGTGTGTTTGGAGGCTCAGGGTCCAGTCTGTGCTTTGTGAGGGCTTAAGCAGAACTTAAGCTTCTCATAGGCCTTCCATCCTCACCATGCCCCTAAACCATTTAAGAACTCAGGCCAGTGGTTCTGAACCTTCTCTGTGTGTCACTGTATATCATGGCAGACCAAGCTTCAGGGAATCTCTCCATGGATATTATCACCTTTGCTAGGATACTCCTAAGGTTGAGAAAAGAAAATTGATGTGGGGGAAGAGGGGGGTATAAACTGCTGCTGGAATAACTCCAGCCTCAGAAAAAATTTTAAAAAACCAAAAGAACCCAGGAAAATTTAGTAACATTGTGTTTCTTTAGAAAAAAAAGTACCAAGTAAAACTGGGGACATGGACAGTGCATTGTATTTGCTTTTGGCAAACATGATATGGAGCCTTTGTATTATGATCAGGTAAATTTACTTTGCAAGAGTAAATTTTTGCTGCAGGGAAAGGGTGTGCACATAACAGATTTAGCAGAATATGGGTTTTCTATTTAAATATATAAATTAGAACTGAGTGCAAAGTGCTGTTTGCACATCAATAATTGCCTTGTGTCCAACTGCCAGGCAGGCTTGACTGCTCAGCAAACACCAAAAAGGAGCTGATTGCTGTCTTCATATCTGCTCTTTATCCTTAACTACTGCATGCAGTTTTGGCTTGAAAAACGTGTTTTTGCTGCAGAGTAACTGATTGACACAAACCGTCCTGAGGTAAAGGCACTGTAGGGAAAAACCACTATGGGTTTTTCTCAAAAATTGAAGTATCTTGAAGAAAAATGACATCTCTGGCATGGTCAATCTCACATAGTTTATGACATGATGCAGTTAAAGTGCTTTTTCTTCATCATACCTTCATGTTACACTGCTCATATGTTGTCTTCCACAGTCATATTATAGCTTTTTCTGACCAGAGGAGTAAAAGCTTGTAGCAAAGCTCCACAAGAGTTGGTAACTCCACTGTCATTTGAAGTGGAGCATGGATATGTGTCTGATTTTGGTTAGGCAGTTGGACTGTGATAGTCTAAATTTCAGGCAAGAGCAAGTTGTTTCCAGGACTATGGACATGGATGTTATTTATCCTGATGGCTGATACAAGGAATCTTTTCTCTTTGGTGTGCCTGCCATAAACTTCAGTGACAGATCCCTATATTTACTTCTGTTTTGTTCTAATCCTGTCACACAGAAATTCACCACGGATCCAAATTATAGAGAGGACTAAACCCATTAGTCACCCATTCCTTTTAAAAATAATAAATAGCAATCAAGCTTGCAGTTACTCAAATAAAGGCTGCTGCTAATATATCACTGATGAAAACCAAGCAGATGTTTTTATTTTTCTTAAGCTGGTTAAAAAAAACCAAATAGCAGAAGTGGGCAAACCACAACAAAGAGAAAGAAGGACAGAGAAAGGTCTGGAATAACTTTTGAAAGGTTAAACAGACTGGAATGATTCAGAATGGGAAAGAAGGAGCTGAGAAAGATCTAAAAGTAATAGGAAAAAGGTAAGCTAGGAAACCTCTTTCTCCTCACATAGAAACAAGGAAACAAGGAAATAAGGAAGCATCAACACAAACTTGCAGGTGGCAGGTTGGGGAGGTGCAGGGTGAAGGCTCTGCCTACGGTGAGTAGGTTAATCCTATATAGATAATAGATAATGAAATACCCCTTGCTTCAGGATTCTTTGGGTGCCTGGCAGGATATTTAAATTATTCCAGTGGGTGAATTCAGGGCAGGGTCAGGTCAGCACAAGGGTTCTTAAACACAAATGGCTCATCCCAGCTGCTAATGCCTTCTGATTGCTCTAAAGATGCATGAGGGTGCCCATTACATCTCCCCAGGGCTGGTGCAGGATATGTGGTGGAGCTGGATGTGTCAGACAAGGGAGCTGGAGGCCTGCTGGGGTTTTTGGGCACCTGGTGTTGGGACCTGAGGGTCATGGACACTCTCAGCAAGGCATGAGCCAAGTGCCAGGGCTTGGGCAGTTTTAATGAGATGTGACAGGTGATCTTAGCTGGTGTCTTGCTCAGTGCACAGGTGAAATGCTTCTGTTGCTGCAGCACGGGTGGCAGTGAGAATGGGGCAAACCAGCACAGGGATCTGACCTCAGCCAGCACTGTAGGACACACAGTGAGGGGGTGGGAGTGACCTGGACAAGGCAAGAGACACTGGCTCTGCTTCTCTGCAGCCTGCTGAAAGCTTTGCATGTGTTTCATGTTCAGCAGCTCAAGAAAATGTAGTCAAGTCCTGTGAACTGATCCTGGGGCTAGGCCTTCCATCAGGGACAGAAGCCAAACACCAGCCCTTCTTCATGAACTCTTATGCCAGGAAATGGGCCCTAATTGATTTCTCAGATCTGACCATGCAGCACTTTGGCTTGCACGAATGTTCCCAGAGCTGCACAAGGGCTTTGCTGTGCTTTTTGTTATTCTCTCTGCTGGTTGTGTGGAGGAGAGCATGGATATGGATATGGATATGGATATGATATATGTATACGGATATGGATGTGGATATGGATATTCCATTGCCCTGCATCAGCCATTGGAAGAGTAAAAATGCCCTGCAAAAGTAGAAGTTATGGATGGATGGCACAAAAGAGCAGAGAGGTAATGTTGCTTCAGACTTGCCTTGCTGTTACTTACCTGTTGTAGTCAGCATATTTTGTCTTTATGGTGGTCAAGAGCTTTCCATTGCAAAGCCAGGAATGCATGTGTCTGATGGTGGGCTACAGCCAGTCTTTTTTCCTTCTAAGTCTCAAATCTTCTCTTACAGTTATTAATCTATATTTACTGCAACACTCTGAAACAAAGCTTGTCATAGGCTGCTACTAGAGCCCACTGATACTGACACTGCTTTAATGCGGTTGAAATAGCTTGAAGTGAGCAATTCCAGTGATATAGGAGTTTAATTGATTCTCTGTTGACTGTTACTGATGCTTTATAAAGCAGTGCATCACTTGGATAATGACCCTGCTTTGCAATCTGTGTCATGCTGTAAAGTTTCGATAAACTGTCTTGTTATAATCTTACACTTTTTTTACAAGTAACCACTCCCATGTACTATGCCAAATCACTGTGATATTTACACTTTCGTGTAAAAGAAAAAAAGGATCTTAAACAGATACCAAATACAAAATGCCTGAACGACCAGAGATTTCAAATGTCTATTTTATTTTGAACACTTAAAATAAACATAGCCTTAAAAATAAATAAATAAATAAATGTACATATATATTTGTGTGTCCATCAAGTTTTAATAAAAAGTCATTGCTGATTTTGTCATAAATGGTCAGGCTGTATCCTGTACTCAAATAATATAATCTAACTCAAATGTTGGGGTTCCTGGTTGCTTACTTGACAGAATTAGATGGCAGAGATAGAATCATAGAATCATTTAAAGACCTTTAAGATCATTGAGTTCAACCATTAACCTAACACTGCCAAGTTCATCACTAAACTATGTCCCTAGAGTCTAGCCTTGCCTCATTAAATTCTACCTAGGTAGCCTGAAGTTTTTTGGATTTAGGGTAATTTAGTTAGTCCAAATAGCTACTGCTACTAGACTTTGTAAATGTTTATATATCTGTATAAATGTATGTATCCTCTTGCTAATGTATCTGTTGCAGAATTTACTACTACTTCTTATCTATTCCTATGCGAGCTGTCTTCCCCCCAACTATTATCCAGTCAGTGAGTGTATGGTATCATGTGGATTATATGCTATTTTCTTAAGCTTCAAACAAAGAAATTATTTGAATCCCACTCTGAGTGGGATTTTCGATTGTAGATTTAACCTAGAGTATGAATAAATATACCTCATAGTCTGTTTTTTTTCTGAGTTATGTTTGCTATATATGCTGAAATACTTGTAAAAATACAGTTTGATTGCTATCGGTTTCACTTAGTTTTCCTTTATAGCGTACTGTGTTACACCACAGTAGAAATGCTGGCTAGCTTGTGTGCAGACCAAGGCACAGCAGATGAAAAGATTAGGCTATTTCATCAGAACTTAGATGAAATCAAGCAAGGAGTGTACTTGTTCTGAGCCCTGACTTAGCAAAAACTCTTGTGAGTGTTTAAAAAAACCCTCCAACAATGATACAAAAACCCCAACTCACTGAGCACATCTCATGGGAATCAGAAGGCCCTGGTTCCTTAATTCATTTGCTGAAGGGACTCAGCCTTGTGCTAATAGAGATGTCCCTCAGGGGAAACAAGAAGAACTGCTATGTCATTTTGATTCCTGGGGTTGTTTGGTTTGATTTCTGCACTACCCTCTTCCTTCTGATTGTATTGTGAGCAGCAAACCTCACAAAACATGCTCCAGCTGTGCTCTTCAAAGACAGTTCCTTTCTATTAAAGCTCAAATTGCTCTGTACCTCAAGGAGATGTGATAGAAGTAGGAAGTTATTTTGCAGCAGCTGTGATCTCCTGCCTAAATCCTAGAATTTACAAGATATACAATTATTTATCTGTGGGGTTCATTCTGCGAAACTGCTTTCCCACTAGTACTGTGCACAAAGCAAGCATGCTGGAGAGCAGCCCAATTTCTAGCTATAAAATAACAGCAGCATTCCCAGCTAAATGTAGAGGTATTCAGTTCCCTCTCCTGTTGAAAGGGGCTCAGTCTTCTGTCTTGTAGTTTACCAGAAACTGGTCTGAGTGTCCTGGTTCATTCTTTTTAGTGAAGTCCTTTGGAATTCCTCCTTTTGCAAAAATAATTAAATCTTCATGGGGAAGACAAAAAAAGCTAAAGCTAGTTGTTTGGGGTATTTCTCTGAGGAAGGGAGACTGCCTGTGTTCTGAATGCTTAGTGCTCCATACTCACTGAAATAGTTATATATGCACTACAAGAATAATTAATTTTAAACTATCCCATTCTGTGTATTTGTCTTTCTCAGGTAAAAATACAAAACAAAACAAAACAAAAAAAAGATAACCCAAAGGAAAAAACCCAACAATTGCCCATTGAAGACAGAAGAGCTGTAGTAAGAGGGATCAAGAAGTTAATGAGCATTCACCTCAGTGACAGATGCTGGATGCTTGACTCTAGGCAGCTATGGAAACAACTTAAAACCCATTTCCTTACCTCCTGTCAGTCTCTGAAATGTTCCAGTGTATTTTGTGAGAAAGAGCATAGGCAGCCACATAAGGAAGAAGATTCCAGCTGGAGAAGTCCAGGAAATTGAAAGTGAGTGCCTAAGGGAACTGGGCTTCAGGTCACATTGCTCACTCAGTTATTTCCATAGCCAAGGCTATGCCCTTGCTCACTGCAATGATCTCGGGATTCTCGTTTTATGTGATTGTTTTCATGAGAAGATGCATTCCTAGTTCCTTATGGAGTTTTTCTGGTTACAGTAGGTAATCAGAGGAGAAAGAAATGAGTGTTGAATCTAGCAGCACTTAGGCCCATAAATGTGTCCCATTTTGCCTCCTTGTCTGTCAGTGTAACATATAGCACTCAGTGGATGGTGACTATATAATATTATGGTTATGCAAAATATAGAGTTGTTTATTAGGGAAATTATTCTAAACATGTGCTTGGTCCTTGTTCACTGAGGGACACAAGAGCAGAGAGGCAGAGAGCATGACACAAGCATGGTGGGGCTCTGACAAGGAATCTGGAAGCCAAACCAGGGAAGAGAGAAGAGGAAACATGTCTTGTTATCCACAGGGCTGGCAGCAAGCAGCTGAGCTCGAGCACATTGACCTTTTGGTAGTGCCTTTCTAATGTCCATGATCAAAGCTGCACACAATAACAATCTGGCTCCTCATCTTGGACCATGGCATTTCAGTCCAGACTTCATGAGAAGCTGTGTGGTTTTTATGACTATCAGTCTCTGCCAGATTCTTTTGCATTACTCATCTATTTTGCATCTTGGAGGGGTTGATGGGAACATGTCTCTTCTCATCAGATACTCACATATCAAGTAGACTTGAGAGCACTGTTTTATGCAGTTGTTTACAATTAATGCTCTTCTGATCATTGCTTACGTGCTACATTTTATTTGTACATACTTTCCTCATATAATACCACGACTGAGAATCTTCTGGAAAACAGTAATTGTTTAGGAATTCACTTTTTTTTTTTTAAAGACATCACAGCTCTCAGAGGTGATTTGACCTCTCATTCCTGCCTAATATTTTACATTTCATCTCTGTATACACCACTCAGCTGTCTGTCAACAGACTAAGTGACTGTGATTGTTGATCCATTTTATTTTTTCTTTCTGGTAACAGATCCTTTTAAAAGTAAAACCCTGGACATACCGAATGAAAGGTACTAACTATACCTTTAACTATCCATGCTCTCAAAGCAGAGTTTTGTCCAGTTAGGAGCTTGCCTATTAGTGTTCACACATTACCTTCTGCCTGCTGCATGGAGGCTCACTGCCCCACTGGCTTGCACATATTCTTCCATTCTCATTTCCTCTGAGAGATGTCACGAGAAGGAGTTCATGGGAATTGGTCTGTTCAGAGGGAATGAATGAAATGCTTTATAGTGTCTTGTTAGTGAGAACACTCTTGAAACACAACGTGATGACAGCTCGGAGACTCAAGAAAAAGCTCAAATTCAACTGCTTGAAATGCCTCAAGCATTCAGAAAAAACCCAACAAACACGGAGTTTCTGAAAGAATCTTTTTGGAAATGGAAATGAACTTTTCCCTTTGAAAATGAACTAAGCATTGTAAACTCTGAAATTTTCCAGCAAATTCTGCTGTACTTTTGTGAGTTCTGCCAAAACTTGGCAAATGAAGATAATCTAAAATGTGTTATATTATTTTTAGCTTTTACAAAAATAGATTGCTTGAAATTTGGAGTGCCATGTTAACAAAATAATCTTTAACTCTACAGAAAAATTTTAATGGAACACACAAACAAGAGTTATTTCCTTATTTTATTTCACAATGGTGATAAATTAAGAAACTAATTAAAATGTGGCTAACTTGGCCACAGTTTGCAAGTTTTTGAGGAACAAAGCCTTTTTTCATTTATTTTTAAAAACTGACATAAAATATAGGCGGGTGTTGTAAGCAGAAGTGCTGTGAGGTAATGAATTGAATCACATGAGTTTTAACTTGTTCCTTTATTTTAATTATATTTCAAAATTCATATTCTATTATAAGCAGAGATGGTATTTACAATGTTATACCCTCTGATAAAACCATATCCATAAATTGGAAAAAAACCCATAAATTGGAATTTGTATAGTGAGCTGTCAGTAAAATTTAACTTTGTTCAGAGATCTGGAATAAGAATTATGCTATATGTAAGTCACATTAAGACATTTGTGGAGAATGAGATTGTACAACTCTAAGATAATACATAATTGATTTTATCTTGCAAGTGTATGCTAATGCTCTTCTTTGTATCAAATGAATGAATCTGACAGACAAAATACTGCATTTAAAACACAAAAGACAAGACATTATCCTTTGACTTCCCTCCTGTCCTTATGATACAATCTGAGTTCTTTCTCCTTATTTTCTCCTACCAGAACTCAAGTTAAGTTGCCTCATTTTCTCCCATTGAATTTAGGGTTATTTAGGAGGTGTAGTAGCAATTGTATTACAATCAGCACTTCACCTTGAGAAAACCATCTGGAAGCATGCATGTTCTGTAGTAATTTCATGTGTCTCTTTGCATAATAATTACACTAATTATGACTGTATTCAGAAGAAAATGGCAGAATGGTAATAAAGGTGTGCATTCCCTGTTGAGGAGATGTGCACAGGAGCAGCAACAATGGGCACAGCAACCTTGACTCTTCAGGGCACTCCCTGTTTCTCCAGCCCAGCTCTCCTTTTTTGTGAAGTGGCTGAGCACTGCTTGTTGTCTTGGAAAAGGCAGACAGCTCTCTGTGAAAGCTGTGAGCCTGCCTTGGGTGATGGAAGTCTTCCAAGCTTTTCCAGGTCGTCAGTTCTGAGTAATACCCCCTAAAAAAAGTTACAGAGAAAAGAGCAGAAGTGTCTTCTGTATCAGTAGTTTGAATCCTGGAGAGCTAAGACTTCAGAAACTTGAAGAAGGGCTATAATATAGTTCAAATGTCAAGGGTAGAAAAGGTAGACCTAGAACACCTACACACTCGCCTCTTCTGTGAATCTGATTTCTCTTATAATACTGGAACAGCTACCTTGGAAGATTCAACAGAAAGGGTAGGTTAACAAACCTAAATAATGCCAGTCAATATGGCTTGATGGCAAGGAAGACTTGTCAAATAAATCTGTTGTGTTTCTTTGACAGAACTATAAATTGGTTGATGGAAACAACTCTGGATACAGAAGCAATTTTATTTCTCTGAAGTATTTGGCGTGGTATCGCAGGGTATTTTGATTAAAACCTACAACTGTGTTAGGAGAAATAAACAACTGTCTCATTTTCAGGTTTGACTATGTCTTTTCCTGGAGGGGATCTGCAGAAACTGGTTATTGACTGAAAGCTGCTCAGTACTTTGGCAGTAGTCTAAATTAACACATGGCTGGTAAAGCGTGTGGAAGGCACATAGATGCTACAAATTGTATGGATTCTTATCTAAATAGTTTCTGTTCAGTATTTTGCTTTATTAATTCGAGTGCAATATAATGAATTGAGAATGAAGATGGAAGGCACATGGGCAAGGAGTATGAGGCAGAAGCTGAGATGAAGCTTTGTCCCTGATGGCAGGTGGCAGACAGTGCTGCAGGGTGCTGGTGGCATTCCCAGCAGACACAGAGGGAGGGTCCTGGGGAGCAACCCACAGCAGAAGAGGCACAGAGCTCTGTGAGGGGCATGCCAGCAGGGATGTCTGTCCCTGTGGAAGGGGAGGTGGGGAGGTCCCCAGATCGCTGAACACAAATCCAGAGCAAAGGATCTGACAGGAGCACAATTTCCTACCTTGCAAACAAAAACACAGCAAGAACCTATGGCTGAAAATTAACTGAAGTTAAATTAATATCAGTTTTGGTGAGGGACTTAGGGATTTAGCCTCAGTTCTCTGTGTAGAGCTTGAAATATGAACATCAGCCTAGGTAGAAGTGGATGATATAGCAGGATGAAGCAGATAATAAGCCTGAGGTCAGCCACCACATTTGCTACTCCTTGCTTCCAACCTCACAGTATCTGTGACTTTTACAGCAATTACAGGGTTTTCTTTCCAAATGTGTGTTTTATCTCTCCAAACATGTCTTTTCAGGTGAGGTGTATGGCATTTCTCAGTGACAGTGCTATTACTGTGCCCTCCCATTTAGGGAGAATTTTAAAATAGAAGTAAACTGGGCCACTTGTCTTAATAATATAATAGGAAGTCCAGTTCAAAGCCCCTTGAAATCACTGGTAATTGATTTATCTTTCAAAGGTTTCAGAAGAACCCGGCAAAATATGGAACAGACCATGCTCAAGTCTACTGACTGAAACAAGATGTATACCATTATAGGCATTTGAGATGCAGCATATGAAAGCATACTGTAAATCTCTAGTAGCACACTTTCAAATGTAAATATTCATATGAATGCTTTTTAAAATAGCAAGGATATTTGAGAGAAGGCTGAGAACAAAATTTTTAAAAAATCCATATTCACACATTTATGTGTAGGCTAGATAAATGTGTGTAAATATACTTATAAATATTATAATAAAAATCTTTCATGCCTATTATCATCTAATATAAAAGAAGAAAAATGCAAAACTGGCTAGTGAGTAACTGTAGTATTTAAACCAGCAGAAATAAACAATTTGTTTTCAAAATGCAGAATATGTAGAAGTCCTAGATGAGGCATATATTTGGAAAATAGAGTCAAGCTAACTGTGGTGAAATAATTTTAAATTTTTTTTGAGCCACACAGTACTGCTGTGGATCCTGCATAGTCAGCCTTTGCAGTCAATGGAGAGAACAGGCTTTCAGAGATGGCTCATCTGTCTGCCATAGAAACCCATCTGCATGTCTCTCTCAGGGTGCTTGCTTCTCTCTGTTGCCTATGGAGAGCATGAATATGAGTCATGCAAATCCCATCCACTGTAGGTACAGCACCTTCATGGCTGTGGTGGTTTGGCTTTTTGGTACTCCCAGCCTCTCTGGCAGCTCTCTGTGGCATTGGGTCCCTGCTGTCTGGCTGACAGGCTCCCACCCACAGCCCTCCCATCCCCAGGCTCTCTGCTGCTGTGTGATGAGCTGGGCTTGCATCACAGTCCTGGGCCCAGAGCTGCTGCTCTGCAGCACTGCTGGTTATCTGACTTCAGGTTTTCCTTGGGGGCACAGTCACTTGCTTCTAAACAGTCTGTTAGTTGTGCATCAGGAATCTAATAGCATCATCAGTGGGGGAGTTGTGGGTTATATCCTGGCAGTTCTCAGAGATCAAATGTGCCCAAGCAGCACTGTGAGACACCTGCCTGTTTTCCCTTTCTCTACCAAAAATTACAGATCTGTTATAGGCTAACAGGTCTTCAGCAAAGGATTTTACTTATGGAGACTTCAGTGGTCATCTGAGAAGCTGCAGACCAAGCAGAGATGTGAGTGTAGAGAATTAAACGAGGCAGACGTGCTACTGGATATGATGTAGTTTTTTGTTGGATGTCATACAGGCTGAAATGCAAGAATTCAAGTATAAAGCACTGCCAATTTTTGGATTTTGTTGTCATTATGCATCCACATTTTACAGTTTTTCAGGGAAGAAATAAATTGTTGAGATAGAGGTACACAGCTGCAATGAGCTAATGATCGTAAGAGCAGAGCAGTTCCCTGAGATAAAGGAGTTTCTGGTAGGGTTTCAGTGCACTATTGGGAGCCTCTTCTCTGCAAGATGACTCCAGAGCTCGCTGCATCAGGCATTGTTGGACTGCAGTTACTCTAGTGGAGGCATCCTGCTGTCCTGATCTCTTCTCATAACCATCCCTCTAGCACTGAGATCTTGATCTTCCAGAACTCCCTGACTTATGTCCAAACCCTTGGTTGCTCTGGCCTGACCCTTAGCAGCACTCAAAGACTCCTGTGGATATAGAGGCCAAGGCTGAGGTGTCTCTGGAGGACTGAGCTCAGGGGTGCTGTTCCTTTTTCCCTCCAGATCTGTGTTGAGACTGTCTCATAACAGCTTGTGCACAATCCCTTTGCATTTTCCCCATGCTGCCTTTTCATTCTGCAGAGGCTGAGAGAGTTTCAGCCATGGACAGGCAGACTCCTGGCAAAGCCTTTAGTACATGAATCAGACTTTATTCTTAGGGAAAATAGAAGAAAGAAGCACATGTGAAACGCCCCTCATATATCAGTATCTCCTTTCCTTGAAGCAAGACAAACAATTCAAGGTTGCAATAAAAACCATAAACAAGCATATGAGCTTGCAAAGTGTTCATGAAATGAAATAGAAATGTTTGAGTTCCCCAAGGCAGCTCCCCAAACCATCATATTTAATGTCTATTGTTAGATCAGTATGTTAGTTTACAAGCATCTGGGGAGAGGTGAGCTGGGTGGAACAATATCATGGCTTGTAAACACATATCAAATGGTATGAATAGTAAGAACACATAGAATGTACAGGATGTGCTCTACAAAGTCTATGTATGCAGGCATAATATTCAAGATTTATTTCTGTCTAATTTTTATAGGTTTTGTGTGAGTATGATTATTTTTTCAGTTTAATAAATGCATTGAGATGCTCTAGATGTTAAAAACAACCCTTGAAAATACACAGGGATTTTTAGTCAGTTTATTGTCACTATATTGCATGATGAGTTGCTGCTCTTTATGAACCTTTATAGCAACTTTTGTCCACTTCATGTACATTTGTTAGAATCAAGAATCATGGGATATGCTGAGTTGGAAGGGACTCATCAGTATATTCAAGCCTAAATCCAGGCTTTACACAGGACACCTGAAAATGCACATCATGTGCCTGAGTCTTGTCCAAATGCTCCTTGAGCTCTGTCAGGCTGGTGCTGTGACCACTTCCCTGGGGAGCCTGTGCCAGTGCCCAAACACCCTCTGGGTGTGAAACTTTTCCCTGAATTCAGCCTAAACCTCCCCTGACTCAGCTTCATGCCATTTCCATGGGTCCTGTCACTAGTGACCACAGGGAAGAGATTAGGATCTGCCCCTCCTCTTCTCACAAGCAGTTGTAACTGCAGTGAGGTCTCCCCTCCATCTCCTCTTCTTCAGGATGAGCAGACCAAGTGACCTCCACAGCTCCTCATATTCGTTCCACTCAAGGCCCTTCCCCATTCTTGTGACCCTCCTTTAGCTCAGTATCTTTCCTATATTGTGGCCCCCAAAATTGCACACAGTTTTCAAGGTGAGACAGCCCCAGTACAGAGCAGAGTGGGACAATCCTCTCCCTTCATTGTCTGATGATGTTCTGCCTGATGTACCCCAGGCACACTTCTCAATTTTTTTTCTCCATTAAGAATTTTTAGGACTTTTTGTCACTGACATTTCTGTCACCCTCCCCAGTATATTTATGTAAGTATTTTTTCCTTTGTGTGCTTGCATGCCTTTCAATAAAAATGTTTATATTATTGGGTAAATCTCACACTTACAATTAATTATGAAATTATGTTAACAGAGCCAGAAAGTTGTCACCAGACAAGGATTCCCTGCAGTTAGAGTGCCATAGCTAATGTTAAGGCATTTATTAAAAATAAATGTAAAAGCAAAACAGATACTCTCTGAATGTGAGACATGTATCCTGCAACACTGCTCCCTTCAGTGACCCCTACATTTCCTGCATGAAGGGATTAATTATGCTGATGCCCGCCCTGCCTTTCCCAGCACATTATTCAACATGTTCAACGTTGTACATGCAGCTCATGAATGAATCCCTGCATTTCACTCCCTGTGTCCAAATGTGAGCTGCAGAAAGGAGCAAGGAATGGAACATCTTTCCTATCTGGATGACAGCTGTGAAATACATCCCTCTGTCTTTCTTGTTTAGACTGCAATCTTCCTTTGAATTTTGGGATCCACTCCAATTTTGCAGCACCTTGGGTGATACAGTGATGGCTAATCAGTGACAGCTGTTATAGGAAGCCCTAATACAGATGAATAATTTTTCTCCATTCATTCCAATTTCTTGAGTTTGCTTGCTTTTATTGAACCTTCATCTTCAAACAGTGTGTGCCATCTTTTCTTTTTCCCAGGGATATATGAGCTTCCATGCAGGATCAGATTAGAGATCCTTCTAATGTAATACCCTGCCTAAAACAGGTTCTTCAAAAGAAAGTGAAACTCCCATTTGGCTCACTTGTAATTAAATATGCCTTTGCAGGCAAATTTTCTGAAACTACTAACAGCTCTATTGAATTTTAGATAAAGAGAATATAAATTTTATATAATGAAGACATTAATTTTATATAAAGAGGATACAAATTTGTGGGCCAATGCTGCACATTCTTTATATTTTGCAATGAAGTAGCAACAAAAATACTAATTCAGAGAAACGTGTAGTGTTTCTTTTCAAAATGGTTTTGTTTACTGCCTTTGCAAGTCCATAAATTGAGTTCCACCATATTAGATGTATTTCTTCAGTTCCTCTTTAGCTTCTTAAAATTAGAAATCATTCTTCCTTGTCATTTTTATTTCAGGGGAACTGGGCTGATTGAACAGCTTCAATACATGTAGATGCTTTAGCTTCTGCCAACATCACTTTGCTATGAGCAGAGTTTCAGAAAAAAATCCATCTTCTTGTTAGGAAATATAACTGGTGCCAAGCACGTGCTACATATACCTCCTTCTGCTGTCTGCTTACCCTCAGATAAGATAAAAGATTGGAAAGAGCCCAGCTGAGAACTACTGTGCACAAAAAATTGATCTAATCAGAAAACCCGCCAAGAAACCAGGAGTCACCCCTGTTGCCTCTACCTGTCTGAAAATGATGTTTCTTCTTCTGTGTTCATTCTCTTTAGTCTTCCCCAAAGTAATCTCCCATGGACTGCATTTGGACTGCATTTTAAACCCAGATTTAACTCTTTACTGCCAGAAGATCACTTCTCTCCTGATTTCCTTTTGTGCTTGCCTCCCTCCTTCCCCCAGGTATGTTCTCATCTGGTGTGCAGTGTAATTGCAGTCTTACTTCAGACAGTTTTTACTCTTGCATTTTGCTTGCTGAATTCCATCCACACTTCCCTGTTCCCTGTGAATGCAGTGCTGAAGTGCTACCCTGTTATTCTCTCCATTTCATGCTCTTCCCTCTTCACACTCAGTACTGCAGCTGGTAGCATTATGTGATACAAATAAAATAACTGATTAACTGATTAGCTCTTTTCTCTCTTTGTGAAACAGTTATATAAACTGACTCTCTTTGTTGTCAATTTATACATAAGCCTTTGCTGAGTAGTTGAGATACATATTTTCTAGTCTGTGGGTACTTCACAAACTGCTTACTTTGATTATTAGCTTTTCAGTCTGTGATTAGTCATCTAAATCACAGGGTATCAGTATTGCCAACTTTAAACATTACAGAATCATGAGTCAGCCTCCAAAAATCATAGGATTGTTTAAAAATTATGTTGTTTTTTTCCTGTTAAAATACTTCTGCTGTTTGGATTTTACTTGGCTTTTGAGCCTTCAAATTTCATTTGCTTTAAATTTCTTTGCAAATCGGGATAATAACACATTTTATTAAAGGAAGTTTATTTTGCAGTCTCCTGATTTAATGATCCGGATCCTCAAGAAGAAATCAGGCAAAATAAAATTAAAAAAAAAAAAAAAAGAAAGAGTTGACTGTGATATACCATATTTTCTGTTATCGTATTGAATGACTGAAATTTTTTTACATGGACAATGAGGAATACCAAATACAGATGAAGTTTTCCATATTTATTGAAATTCAAACAATTTAACACCTCCACACTGATAAGTCTTAGGCTCCAGTTTTATTAATAATGTTCCTGCAGCCTTTGGAAGAAAAACAAAGGTGCATATAGGAGGCTCATTAACTAATATCAGCAATAACTCAAGCAACAGAAAAATCTGTGCCACTCTCACAAAAACCTGAGTTTTTGGATGAATGCAGGTATTTATGTGCAAATATCATCTTTGCAGTGACAAGCTGACATTCTTGAACTGTTAAATTACTCAAGCATTTTTGTGCTTTAATGTAGGCACAGAAATCTCCTAGATCAGGGTGACCAAGCCATGATCTGCTTACTAGGGAATTCACAGCATCCTCTTCCCATGGGTTCCTTCCAGTGGTAGTTTGGGATTCAACTGTGCACTAGATATCCCAGCCACGTCTCTCACACCTCTGGTCCCTGTGGAATAAAATGACTTTTGCTGCCAGCAGAGGCAGCTGTGTCGCTCATGGCCCATTACAAATCATAAGTGTCTCTTGCCTCAGAGGAAGTGTCTATACAAAGCCACCATTACAGCAAGTAATCTAAGTAAAAGTAATAGGAAGTTGCATGAAAGCATGGTAAATGTCATATCTGATTTATCTTACATTCCTTATAAGCAATACCAGGTGCAGGGCACAAAACCCAAGATGAAGGTTTAAATCCAATGGAAGACTTCATCTTCCCTGTTGCTGGCTACCCTGCACTAAGTCCTTTGACTCACACAGATATCTTTCTTATCAAATTCCCCAAATCACAAGCTGGTGATTGCTTTCAAAACCAGTTTTCTCTTATTATCAATGCAATTTCTTTAGAAGATAGAACTATGGAGAATTTTAGAGAATGATTAATACTACCTTTGAAACACCTAAGTGCTTTACTTCCTTTAATCTACCCTGGAAACAAACTGAATCTAGGTTTTGAGTCAGACCTCTTGCTTCATCACCCCTTAAGGCTTCACCCCCCCACCCCTTCCCTGTCCCTCTCGTAACCTTTTTTTTAAGAAAGAAAAATTATGAGCAGTTTCTCATTTATTTTTAAGGTATTGCAGCACAGTAGACCAACCCAGCAAAGAAATTCAAGGTAGTCTATCCTAGTAATGGACAAGCCCTCACTCCACCTATATCTAGAAGTATGTCAGTATGGGCCAGTATAATTCATATTGTGGTAGATATAAGAAAACATGTCAGTGATATTTTTTGAAAACCATTTGGCATACTTGTGTCACAGATAATAAAAATTTCAACCTTTTTTTTTTTTGGTCAAAACTTAAAATTCTGAAGATTTGTTCCTCTCCTGGATGGTAGGCAGTGGAGTTTTAATAATCTTCTGAGTATTCACTCTCTTCTGTTCTCCAGCCGATGTTTTCTCATCCTGCCATTTACTTTGCTGTAGGAGAGACATCAATAGTCCCTGCAGGTAATTTTAGCTAGATCTCACCTCCCAAGACCTGTTTAATGCTGAGTACTGCAAGGCTCAACAATAGCAACCTTTTGGAAGAGCTGTATATCCCACTGTTTCTGCCATTTGTGTAAGAGAAAATTGAGTATATTTGGTAGTGGTTGGCTCTTGGTAGTGGTTTTTAGAGGGCAGCAGATCCTTTCCCTGTAGTATCTTTTCTCTCTTTACTTGTAAGACATCAGACTAAGGAAAGACAAAACCCAGTATCAGGACTTGGAGCTGTGCTTATATAGCAAAGCCAGCACTCTTTTGAGACTGTGGTCTCCTGATAGGCTCCTGAATTAGCTATTGCTTCCCTGCCCTGTCCACACACACTGGATCTACCCACAGATCTTGCTTTGTTGCTCGATCTGCTCATTCTCCTTCAACCACTGATTGTTTTACAGTTCCCTGCCACGTTTTCACGTGCTCTGAGGCACTCTTGCTGGCTGTGACAGAGTGCAATGCCTCCTGGCAGATCTTGTCCACTTGTGGCTTGCTGTGAAAGTCAGGGATTGCTCGTGCTGTACCAGGAGAAGAGGCAGACTGGCTGCTGCTGGTCTCCAAAGTGGGGACCATCAGGGTGGTGGCACCTGAGCTAGCTTGGAGTGAGTCAGAAACTTGCACTATGAACACCTCCCCAGTGGCTTCTCTCCCTCTGTCTTGCATTTCAGCTTTGCTTTTTGCTGCGTTTTTTATTTTCAGCACAATTTATTCCCATTACTTGCCTAGACCAGGTATCTCCTCCAGAGTCCCTAATGGCATTTGGAAATGCTGTTGTACAATAGCCTCCTATCCACCCCATTCATTTCTTCTCAGTGCTTTATCTCTGCAGCCTTTCCACATGACTTGCATGAGTAACTTATCCTGTTGAGTTAATGCAGAAGCCACTATCAAAAAGAAGTAACCAAAGTACTTATTTCCAGCCAATATGCAGGAATGGAAGGGCTAAAGATGCTACACTTAGAAAAGCACAAGGTCAATGTGTTCAAAGTGTCAGTGTTGAAAGTGTTCCCATTGAAAGTGGATGGATTCATAAAATGCCCCTTTGAAATCAGTGTGAGGTGTGTGTCAGTAGGGACTGCAAAGGATGCTAAAAGTAAATATGGCCAAGAGACCTTCTTTGGGCACATTTGAACTGGGGAATTTTGGAGCATTTCCCAGTCCCTTCAAGTGAGTACTTAGGCCAGACCATTAGTATTTGTTGGACAGGAACACAACACACCAGTAGCAAGTGAGCTCTCATGTGCTCCTCTGTGTTCTCCCATCTGGAGCATGGGATCAGAACTTCTGTAATAGTTTCAGTGAATTTTTGAGAGAAAAGAAGAAAGAAAGAAAGAAAAGCAGAGCTCTCTCTGCTCAGTTCTCTCTGGATAATGCACATTTATAGTGCAGCTGCCAGCAGTGCTTTGGATCAGACTGGATCTGAACCACCAAGAATTGCTAAAGATGTTTTAAAGAATTGTTCCTCATTTCCTCTTCCAGACAACTATCTGACTAATAAAAAATTTTTTAAAAAGTAAAAAAAATAATTTAAAAGTGACTCTGGTGGGTCACTTCTAGCACAGAATATTATGTAATTCTATGGTGGCTGATTTTAACCATGTGCTATTGCTGTCTGCTGCCATTTTGCATGGGATTTTTTAAATAATTAGGCACCAGGTACATTAGATAATTGTAAGTACATTGTAAGGTTCCAGAAAACAAAGCAGCCTCAGGAAAAAGCAAAGGCAAAGCAATACATGATTAGACTAAGAATGGTGCTTTTGTTGTATATGTAATGACTTGTTTCAAAGCATGAGGGAGTCCTGGAAATCCCTGAACATGTGGAAAATAGCACATTAGGGCCAGGCCATAATGATAATCTATAATGACAGAATAAGAGAGAAAGTATATTTATTTTAACACTATTATACTAAATTTAGTAAAAAAATAGCACTTCTAGAGGCCAAAGTACAAAGAGGAAAATGTTATTCCATTACTAGAATTTCATAAGATATTGTGAATTTATCTGCAAATGAGTTCATATACTACAACATCTAACATTAAATTCAAGAACTGCCTAAAGAAGAATGATCTTTGTGTGTGGTACAAGGACAAGACCAGCTTTGGAGCAGCTGACTTAGGAAAGATGTTGGGTAAGTGCAGCCAGTCAAATGCAGTTAAGACTCTTGGGTCTGGACCCAAAAGGGTTTTAAGTCAGGTGACTGTCTCTGGGAGCTGAAGTCACTGGGTATATCTAAGCCCCAGCTTAGTTTGAAGTTGTTTCTATCCCTGGCAGCTGAAGAAGTCTAATTTTCAGGCCTTGGAGGGATAAACATGAGTCATAATAAATCTTGTAACTTTTATGGATCATTTTAGAGAAGAAAAACTCTGCACTGTGTTTCTTTTGAAATTCGTCTCTCCAGAAGAAGATAAGGAGATTTTGCTGTCTGTTCAGAGCTCTCCTCTGGGAGCAAAGGCATGTAGTTCTGATCCCTGCTTCCAGCACTGCCTTGGTCGTTTTTATTTAGATGGTCACCAACCAAAATCTGGAAGCCATCCAGGGAAATTTCTCTGCCACAAAAGTTCTCTCTAAATTAAAAAGCAGGGAACTGCTTTAACAAGTCATGCCTAGTCCTTTCCTGTCCAGTGTTTCACTGTTGGGTGTGTCTTCTCCATGTAACAGTTTGCTCACCATCCCTGAACTGGGAGCTAAATGACAGAAACACTGCCAAAAATTGCAGACTTCGCATACATAAAGGCTTTCAGTGGCATGACAGTTTTATAACATCACCCACATTTCATAAACTGCATATGAATTCCTTTGGCATTCTCATGAGGGGCATCCTCTTTGTCAGACATAACTTCCAAACTCCATTTATGCTTACAAAGCCTATAATAATTTTTCACTTGAAGGAATCATTCATGCAGAGTAGTTTCACTGTCCTGGGGGACTGAAAAAATTCAGGTATGTTGTAAGGAGAAATTACAGCCTTAGTACTAGGCAAAGGTAATTCAGTAAAAACTTGATTTTTAGTTTGAAATTTTTGAAAAAACATTGTTGTTGGTTATATCAGTAGTTTGATAAATGATCTTTGTAGCCATCAAAGTGTAGCTGACTGCATGAGGACTCTGATGTGGGCTCGTCCTGGGAGTGTTTGATGCCATCAGATCTAGTTGCTGCTTTATTGTGGCACCGAGTAAAATGTTTCAGCTGAAATTTCTCCTGACTCTAGTCTCCAATTCTCACAATTTACTCTCCCTCTTACATTTTGATGCTCAGATAGGCAATGGGGTCCCTACACTGGCCTGCTGTCCTTAGCCTCCCACTGAGATTATTGACCCCTCCATTCTTCACCTGTCCTCTCTAAAGAGCTTGGTTTAACTTTTAGACATCTAAGAAAACTGTTTACTGTTGGAATTGGTGGTTGGTTAACTCGAGGTGAGCTCAGAAGAGAGCTCTGACCTCCTCTCTCTGCTGGCATAAACTGTGGGCATTCTGCCCTGCCTCATGTCCCCCTCATCCCTGGGCATGCAGTTCTGCTCTCTCTCTGAAGCCAGAATCTAGCTCAATATGCCAGCAGAAATTAACTTTTTAGAAATTAATTTATTTCTCTATTTGTTTTCTGCCAGCTCAATGAACTGAATGGGCTTGGCATCAGGCAAGATAAGCAGCCAAGTGAGTTTCTGAGAAGGTGCCTTGGCAGCAGGCAGGAGTGGACAGGCTCCTGAGCTGGCAGCAGCATGGCATCTTCTCGTGGCTGTAGGCACCCCCCAGCTCTCTGTGCTGCACACAGGGGCTGCTGCAAGTCTGATGGCTGAGCTGCCTCCCATGCAGGTGTGACTCCTGCACAAGGACACTGTGGGTGATGGGGAGCAGCAGCCACAGCATCCTTCCCCAGGCAGACCCTCCCCAGGCTGCCTGTGGGCCCCTCTGCTTTCCTTTATCCTGTGCACCCAACTCTCAGAATGAATATGTTTCAGTGGACTGTCTAAAAACAGCATTCACAATAAGCCACAAATTACAATGATGTATTCCAGATGCTATTTTGGATGAATTGAGGTACAGAAGGATAATTCTGGAGAAGGAGGATGAGCAGGTGAAAACAGTGAAGTTGTAATGAAATTGATAGACTTAATTATAGCATTTGCTTCTGTGAAAGCTATAATGTTGTCTAATCAGTTAAAAAATGTAGGAAGATGAAGGAGTTACTGTTATGCCTATTTACACTACTACATTTAGGATTTATTAATAAAATATCTAGGATACTGAGTAGAATATAAAGATGCATATGGAAATATATAAGCTAATTGCATGTTTGAAAAGAACCCACCTGAAATACCAGAAAGCATGACAAATTCTGGTAGTTTAGGTTGTGCATTTGTACTTTATGTGCTCCTCTGGTTTACCTAATCACCTCCTTTTGGAAAAAAACCCTATCACTAGTTATAGTGATAGTTGTAGTATCCTTCCCCATAGCAAATCCAAAATGTCCCCTAAACTCAAAGAACAAATGGTTATTATTACTAACTGTTACTGTAACAAATGTCTGCAGTAAAGTATTTATACTGTGAAAGACTACTGTGTTACTTTAATAATTTAGATTAATTTTTATGCTCTATTTGTTTATAATAAAGACTGTTTTGCATCACTTGACAGAGACAAGTTTGACCATTGAATAATTTGATCTTTACAGTTTTTTTTTTTTTCTTTTTTTTTTTTTTTTTTTTTTTTTTGTGCTCATGGTGCAGGGCAAAGCAGCAGGAAACAAAGTATTTTTTCTCAGATCCCAAGAATGGTGCTGCAGGTTTTCTTTTGTGTTCTGCATTTCGTGTACTGTTGTAACTCTTCAGAGCAAGGCCAAATTATCATCTCATTTGCATTACTTATATTACTCAATATAACTAGCATTAGTCTAAAAATGATAAATAAGTTAATTATAGCTTCTTGTCCCTTGTTTTTTACTCTAGTAAAAAACTTCAGAGTAAGAACTATAAACACACGTATGGGAACATACACTAGATATTCCTCTTTTCCTTTATACCCCTGGCAAAGCCTATACCCTTATTCCAAACCCACCTATTCCAGTGTAGCTGAGACAGCTGAAGAAACCTTGCTGTTGGTGCAGTTCCAGTGTTGTGGAGCATCTTCAAGGGACTGCCTTAGTGACTTTTCCTCATTCTTTTCTCAAAGCAGTGCCTGAAGGATGAATTTTGCCCTGAGGCACTACAACATAAAGATATTGGCCAAACCAACCAGTTATTTTTGCAACAATCAGTTGTAATCTTCTGGTGTCCAGTCTGGTATTCCTCTTTTTCAGCAAAAGGTTCTAAAAATGTCACAGGTGTGATAAATCATGCTCAGGGCTACAGCAGGGCAGGCTGGGATGCACAGTGTGGCACAGGGAATGCCACATGGATAAACTGCATGGGAGCTGATGACAGCATCACAGCTTTCTACCATATCCAATGGTAGAATGCAGGGCATTGTTTACCCTTTGAAATATATAATTTTGTGTTAAAATTTTCAGCTGAAATACTCATTGGTTTTGAAGTTATGACCCAAATGTGTATATAGCAAATATTATTAGATTCACTAATTTAAATATTTAATAATAGATTTAGTAGTGATCATGTCTATGCTGCAACCCCACAAAATAATAAAGTATATATTTTGCAGTTCAATATGTGATTAAATACTGCTGTATCAGGGCTTGACTTATGAATGGATATTAATCACAACAAAAGAATGAACTGTGATAAACATCTGTGTGCCAAGCCAAGGAGCAAACACACATGACCCCTGGAGTATTTATTTTATTATTCTGAGGCCAATTAATGCTATTTTGTTCTGTTTATGCAAGTTATATGTAAATTTTTGTGACTCTTACACTGTCCTGACCTTATTCTACTGATACCTCAAAGGCTTATTATGTTTTTTTACCCCTGATGCTCGTAGTTAAATCTGTAATCACATTCTGATCACATTTCAGTTTTCCATGTTTTAAAATCTGATTTCCAGCAAAGAATGCCAAGTGCCTGCTTCCCATTTCCAATTGTTTGAGCTCATAGTTAGAAAGAATGACAAGCACACAGGACATGTCAGTGAGGAAGCCAGCACTGAGGAGTGGACCAGCATTCATGCTATTTTCTTTGTGATCAAGAGTTGACCATCAAGTCCATGCATTTGAAAAGGCTTCAACATGATTTAATTATTTATTTTTAAAAGTGAATACAAAGAAGAAATCAGTAACACAGTGAAAATATTGCCTTCTACAATCATGTACATAATTTTGCTATTCTTTCTGGCCTCATTATTTGAAATATGAAAAAATATGGACAGCAAATAGCAGGTCACCTTTGAGAGGTAGAAAGCATTTACTTATCTGCCACAAAAATCATTATGGTATTTAAAGGAGCATCCTTTCCTGAAGATGGGTCAAAGAAAAATACCCACAGGTACTGAAGTAGTGATTTATTTTATTTAACAGTTTCCCCCCTTCATTTGCATTGATATGAATTTCCACACTATGTCACATAACAATAATGTTTCTGTTCTAGTTCACAGATCACAATATCTTCTCTTGGTGTTTAAATGAGAGCCACAAAATGAATTGCCACTTTCTCCAAGCACTCCAAAAGCAAATTAGCTGCACTTCCCTCATGGCTTTTTGTGTGTTTGAATAACAAAAACTCATCAGTCTAAGGCAGTCTGAAATTCAGTAGGATATTTCATTAGTTGTACAGAACATTTGTGTAAATAAACAGGCTACTTATACTTTGGAATCTTGTCTGTGTCAAAACATTTTTGGTAGCTTTATAATAGTGTTTTGGCTGGAATAAGCAATGCAAATGCTGAGTGACAGAGCTTTTTATTCTTTCATCACACCAGTGCAACTGGGACAGACTCAGGAAATTTCATTGCTAATTCTAGATTCTGGTTTTAAAAAAATAAATTGCTGGTGTTTACCAGTCATGAGGTAACATCAATGCTGATGTTTTTGAAGATGGAATGACCCATGAGAATAATTAAAACACTGAAAAAGAAATTATGTCAGCAGAGATGGCTTGTCAACTAGTTGGGTGCTCATTCTTTAATATTTTCAGCAGCCTAGGCTTGTCAAGCAGACTGATTATATAGTTCAACATTGCTTGACTTAACCTTTTGTTCTTGAGAGGTGACATTTCCTTGAAAGCAACATGAAATGAAGAATTAAAAACAAACAAGCTGAAAACAATCTGTTTTCAACTGGATAGTCAAGACAGAAAAAAAAAAAAAAGTCTCTAAAGCTACATTTACTTTAGCTTGTAGTTAAGGGAATGGATACACAAAAAGGCATTCTACATATATATTTACCAACAAAACAGTGTTCCTGTACCCTTCCACCAGTTCTTGTGCTTATTTCTCTGGTGGTAAATGAAAACTCTAGAAGCATTATACAAAAAAAAAAAAAAAAATTGTCAGAGAACTATTTAACTTTGTACAGCCTTGCTGCCCCTTGCAAGCCTTACAAAACCCCCAAAATGTAGACAGCAGAAGAAAAGTGTTAATTGTTAATAATTTCTTTATAGGGGAGTACTTAGTGTGTGGTCCTGGGATGTAGTTGGCACAGATCTGAATATCCTCTTATTAATTTCAGAGTTCTTCCCCACTTCAGTGCTATAAAATTGGGGAAATTTTTCTGTGAAAGTAATTCTGCTTTCTACAAAATACTTAAACGAGTGTTACCAAAGAGGCAGGAACTTTTACTTTTTTTTTTTGCCTTTTTTTGCAAGACTTCTGACAGCTAAATTTTAGAGCTCTTTGTGGTCTGAGTAACATTAGTAACATTTTTCTAAGTGTTCAAAATGAAGAAAATCATCAAAGATGAATGCTATCTCACAGTAACTGCTCATGGCAGCCGTTTAAAAGATAAGATTCTCTCATCTCCATTTGTCAGATATTTGACTTGCAGCTCAATCTCCCATATTGTAGATAAGCTGTGCCTCTGTTGCCTGTCTCTCCAGAGGTGAGACAGCAGTTTCATCTCCAGGGCTCAATTTAAGATTATCCCCAAGAATGTATCAGGTATTTTATGACTACCAGCTTGGTAGCACTCCTGGGGGTTCCCCAGGCTCCCCTGATTCCTCCCACTGCACTGGAGTAGCATCAATGCAGAGAAACAGAGATATTTGTGTGTGTTTTACCTCTGTCTTTCCACCTTAATAGGCATCAAAAATGCCCTTTCTCTGTGTGCATCTTTGGCTCACCTAGTGGTGTGTACACACTAAACAGATCAAAGATAAAGCAACGCATTGAAGCTACATAGTTTTAACAGTGGGGCATCACCAGCTCACAGATTAAAACTGCCCTACCACTCTTCCAGTTTTGTATTTTCAAAAACTGACTGCACAAATGATGATCTCCCTCTTTAAAAATCACCACCAGAAGCATAAGTGTTTAACTGGTCCTGAAAAAATGATCATCTGTTTACTGAGACCTACCCTTGTTTTATCCCACCTTCAGCAAAAACTCCCCAGGTGACTGGGGCTTACAATAAACTATCCCATTGTTCAACACTGAATGAAACGTGGGTAATATTTCTGTCTTAAAGAGAAAGCTATTATTTCCATAAGAATGCCTGCTCACTGGGGAAGGAGGTAGTTGCTTTGTGTTCTGAAATCTATATCTCCCTTAGCTATCAAACATTGCCAAGGGCATGAATGAGGCACAAGCATCCTTCTCTGTTTGTTCTCTTTGCATGAAAGAATTGTATAGCATAAATCTATGAAATAAGTACTCCTAAAAATAATCCATCCTTCTCTGGTTTTCTGCTGTCACTGGCAGTTGTCCATCAGGAGTGAAATGTCCCAGTTCTGCCTATGCATGAATTCTGTAGTGTGTTGCTGCTTCAGTTTGGGTTTTGGGCCAAAAGGTGACTAAATGGACTTGGCTTACATAGAACAGGAAAGCAGCTGTTGGAAAAATGATGCCTGGTTCCCAGTTTTCAGGGTAACTTTCACCTGGGCAGGGAGAATGGCTAGATGAAGTATCAGACATCTGATTCACCTTGGTGGGTCTCCCATCAACAGTAGAGTGCTACTTATGTCTAGAGTCTCAACTTCCCCAAAGTGACAAATGTATAAAAACCTTGTTTGATGTGTAATACCCAATACTATTTACAGACTCCGGTCCTTACACAGTGGAGGCTTTAGTTTTCCCCATTTATATAGGTGATTTCTAATTTTAGCTATTAATAAATTTGAAATTTGATTTATCAAATGGTTTCTAAAAGTCAAACTACTAATAAATTATAAACCATTAAGTAACTTCCTGGATAGTTGAAGTAATGATTCACAACTTCTTGTACAACATTGTACAAGTTTGCTTCACAGCAGAAAACATTTGTGATACCAGCACCATAAATGCAGGTAAACATCTAGGATGTTTCTTTTTTTATTTTTGTTGTAGTAACTTTTATGCTTGCAACATCCTCTTTTACCTTGTTCATAATTTTTGAACTGAATGTCTTTGTATCTATGTGACTCCTACACAGTAGAATAAAGCAGACCATTGGGAGAGTTTTGTTGACAAGTCCTAGCACAAAACCATAAACTTTAATTTTTATTGACAATTAGTTTCTTTGTAACAAAGATGCATGGAAGGACTATTACTCCATTTTACATGTTTAATGGATTTGCTTCTGCAGTGCAAGCATAGGCATCAAAATACTTAAAATCCCCATGCTTCACACATAAATCTGAAGTACCATTCCAGAGCACCGAGTAGAAATACCACCTGGTATTCCTTGGCATTTGCTTTATATATATTATTATTATCTCAATCCGTGCTTTTGAATCACATCATTTATTGACATTGTGCATAAAAAAGATCTCTTACAACAAGCCACAATAAAAACATATTTCACAATACTCTCCCAGACTAAAAGCTGAGAGGGCTTTGTTAATGGTGTGTGGGTGAGACAAGGAAAGGGCAGGAAACATCCCACATCTCTGACAAAACCTCTGAGGAGTCAAGTGCTGCCCAGTGAGGTACCAGGGGCGTGGTGTGGTTGGTGCCACCAGGTGCAACTCTCTCCCTGGTGGGGAGGCACCTCCACTTCTCCAGCTCTGGTTTTGGTGTGCTCACTGGAGACCATTCCTGAGAGGAGGAGTTCTTTCCTCCTGTGGATGTGCTGCAGGCTATTGCAGCCCAGCTCAGCTCTGCCTGGCAGGGATTCAGCCCTGTGGAAAGAGCAAGGTAGGCATGCAGGATCCAAAATATCCCATAAGGAGGACTGACTTCTACTCAGGAGAAATAAAATAAAATAAAACTGTCAGGGAGGGTGGCACTGCATTGTGTGTGTGTGCAGACAATCTGACAGATGAGTTACAAGTATGGGGAGGTAGCCAGGACTCATCTGCTAAAGGGCTTAAAATTCCCCAGCCTGAGAATATTTGCTGTGATTTCCTGTAGCCTTGCTCTGTACTGACTTTTACCTGCACCTTTTTGGTGTGTAGTCTCAGGGTGTTGCAGTGACAAGAGTAACACCAAGGTGTTCTTTTCCCAGAGAAAGGGTTATTCCTACCACTGCAGTACCATCCTCTCCAACTAGACTTTGCAGTCTAGGCATTGTAAGGACTGCCCATACATCCTTTGTATCTTTATAGACTAGTACAGGTGAAAGAAAAGGAGCTGTTGTTACTTTGCTTGGTATCTTAAAGAGTGAAAACTAAGATGTTTGTTCTGCTCCAATATATGTGTAGCAAACTCTAGAATTTGTATTTGCTCAAAATTCAGTCAGATGCTGTAGCAGGTTGACCTTGGCTGGGTGCCAGATGCTCACTAAGTTGCTCTATCACTCCCTTTCCTGGTGGGACAGGGGAGAGAATAAGATGGAGAACAACCAGCAGGTGAGATAAGGTAGTTTTATTACAGAGAGAGAGAGAGAGAGAGAAAGGAAGGGAGGGAGGAAGGGAGGGAGGAAGGGAGGAAGGAAGGAAGGAAGGAAGGAAGGAAGGAAGGAAGGAAGGAAGGAAGGAAGGAAGGAAGGAAGGAAGGAAGGAAGGAAGGAAGGAAGGAAGGAAGGAAGGAAGGAAGGAAGGAAGGAAGGAAGGAAGGAAGGAAGGAAGGAAGGAAGGAAGGAAGGAAGACGTGTGCACATAAGTGAAGGGAAAAGTCAATGTCTACTTCCCATCAACAAGTGATGCTTGGACATTTATGATCCTATCATGCTAGAGACAGGATTTCTTGTATCTAGGCTATTGCCATTAGGTAGGAGATGCCACTGCTGCTCATGGTGCTAAGAGACAGAAGAAATGTTCATGATTTCTGTTTTACACCAAAACTTGTTTCTCAGGTACAATCTCAGGAAAGTGAATTTGCTTATTTTGGTTGCTAAATGTATGCAGTGACTGCATATCTGATCACAGAATCATAGGACCGAATAGGTTGGAAAAGACCTTTGATATCATTGGATCCAACCCATGATTGACAACCAGACCATGGCACTGAGTGCCACATCCAGTCTTTTCTTAAATACCTCCAGGGACTGTGACTCCACTGCTTCCCTGGCATTCCAATGCCAAATCATCCTATCTGAGAAGAACTTCTTCCTAATTTCCAACCTAAACTTTCATTGATGCAGCTTAAGATTGTGTCCCCTTTTCCTATCACTGTTACCTGGGAGAAGAGACTGATCCTTACCTGGCTGCAACCTCCTTCCAGGCAGCTGCAGAGAGTGATAAGGTCTCCTCTGAGCCTCCTCCAGGCTAAACAACACCAGGTCCCTCATAGGACTTGTGCTCCAAACTTTTCACCAGCCTCATTGCCCTTCTCTGGACACACTTCAGCACCTCACCATGATTCCTACATTAGGGGTCTAGAACTGGACACAGCACTCAAGGTCTGGTCTCACCAGTGCAGACTACTGGGGAAGAATGGTCAGTCCTGCTGGCCACACTCTTCCTTGTACAGCCCAGGGTGCCATTGGCCCTCTTGGCCATGTGGGCACACTGCTGGTTCGTGGTCAGTCAGATGATGAGATGCTTAGGAATTCTTTGCCTGATAGAAAGTTCAAAATACAATTGCTTTTGTCCTGAAGTTTATCCTCCTATTCATTTACTTTTGGAAAAAGGAATTAAAACTTCAACTGAAAAGTCTTGGCCTCTTCCTCCTAGAAATGTTAGTCTGGGAAGGACCATATCATCATCTCTCAGATTCAGAGCACTTTGAGAGCATCATCATTTTCTAGTGTCCGAGAACTTTGACATTGCTTGTTCCAGATTTTTGAAGGCGTCGTTTTGGACAATGTGTAATGGTGCAATTATTTGAACAACAAAGTGAAGAGTTCCAAATGGACCTGTATCTATCATGCTTTGTTTAGTCTGAGGGATCTTAAATTGTGGAATCCCTTGTAAGTGCTGCCAATTACAGTAATTGGACCCAGAGGTCACAAGTATATGTACCACTGCAGAGAAGTCTTGTTCTGTCAGTCAAGAGTGTAAATTTATGAAAAATGAGAGATCTAATAGAGTTTTTTGCTCTTGATGATGTATTGTTCTCTAAGTGTCTAAATACTGAAAAGGAAGTTAGAAATAAATAGGGTTTGTGACTGTAGCCAGCGTCACTATTTATTTTCCTACAATTAAGTATGAAAAGACTGTCTTAAGGTATCATTTGGAATCACTTCAGAGCTAATTCCAGTCTACGTAGTTTTTTTTTTTCCCTTGGTTAGTTACTCTACTTAGTCTCTATATTATATTTTTATGGAAGAGGTGTGGATTATACTTTAGATGATAACTTCTAAAAGATTAATGTTATAAATATGTATTAATTGTAGGGCATTTATAATTAGTTCATGCTAATGCAGATTCATGCTAACATTATTCTGAAAAGTGTCATAATAGTTATCATGTTTTATTTCCTGGGACATCAAAAAATTATCTAGCCTGTGTTTCAGCTTCACTTGTCATGGTGAGTGGATGGAAGGAGCAATGAAGCCAATGGCAGTTCAAGGAGATCAGCTACATTATTTGGGGTCACTGTAGCACTATGCCGTCTCTTCTGGAGTTATTTCTCTTAGTTTTGATTGAGATATAAAAAGTAGATAATGCAGTCAATGATTTCCTCATTATTTAAATGTCTGTCACCTTTTGTAGAAAACTCTGCTAAGGAAATGTACCTACTGTTGTTGCTGTCAGTACTACCTTCAATCATGGAAAGGGCTGTAGAGAAGTTGCATTTTTTGAGATGTAATACAATCTGAAAGAAAACATATTGATGTGGAAATTGTAATATTTTCAGAACATTTTTGAAATTCATCTTCTTAAACACTTCTTTTTATTCAAAACGAAAAGGACACAATATACGTATTTAAATAAAATTTAAATTTGATAAGGTGTGAGATGATAAATACATTGTTACGGTGCCAAAGTGTTTGATATATGAAAATCATGGTTTATTTATTTTCACTGTAACTTTTCCTTTCCACAAAATCATCATGTTTTATTTATGTTCTTGATAATTAATTGGGAATGGTGGCTAAGGCAGAGGATAATATAAAGAAAATACTTTTACCAAAAACCTCATAAAGAGATAAATCATTAGTTCTGTTTTGACACTAAATTAGCTTTTGGAAAAAGGAATTAAAACATCAGTGAAATTGTATATTGTATGCCCGCCAGTGTATATGAGAAATTGGATATTGGACAATAGCAATCGAGTAAAATCTTGAGGAAGCATAATTGGACAAGTCTGGCCCATCTCATCAGAATACAATGGAATGAGCTGACAAGACAGGCTTCTCACTCACACACCGTGGGTGGGAGACATTTGGCACAGGCTGCCTTTGCAGCAGGGCACATCTCACCAGCAGCTGAGAGGAAAGGTTGTTTCCTTGGGAGGGCAGAAGAACTGACAGCTCACAGGGAATGATTGAAAGGTCTTGCAAAATCTCTACTACTTCCAGCAGTACCAGACAGACAAAAAAATATCAAGTCTTAATATGTTCTACTTGGGCCAGCTTTGCTGTTGCAAGTGGCATCTGTGTTGCTGTGACAGGGGACACATATGGTTTGGGAATAAGCCTTGGGAAGGCAGGTGCCACTGGTCCTGATGCTCTCTTCTGCCAGAGCTGGGTATTTCAAGGACTGATTTTAGGATTAACTTGGAACTGTTGCTGATGCTGGTGTGGGTTGTATCAATAACAGCTTCAACCAAGACTCAGAAAAGGCACACTAGTCATGAGGTTATCTTTCGAGTTCTTACTCGAAATTTTGAGGAATTCTCTTTTGAGGAATGGAAATGATATCTGGTGTTTGTTGCTACACTCCTTAGATAGCCCTTAAAAAGCTTAACCAAATATAATTATGCTTGTGTGAGTGCTATGAAGTTCAGATTTGGCTTTGGTAAGTTGAACCAACTGCATATTAGAAATCTGAAGGCAAGCAGCCTTAATGCAACACTCTCCCACCTGATTGCATAGAGTCATCATAGAATTATAGAAAAGTTGGGTTAGAAGGGATAATAAAGATCTAGTTCCAACACCTGTGCCATAGGTAGGGACATCTTCCACTAGAGCAGGTTGGTGGTCAAAGTCCCATCCAACCTGACCTTGCACATTTTCAGGGAAAGGGCATCCACAACTTCTCTGGGCAACCTGTTCCAGTGCCTCATTACCATCTGAGTAAAGAATTTCTTCCTACTATCTAATCTAAGTGTCTCTACTTTTAGTTTAAAACATTTTCTCCTTATCCTGCATGAGCCTTTCTGCTCTGAAAGAATTATGATAATGCTGTAATGATAAGCCTTTGATTTATGATGGTTTGTATCATCCAACAGCTCGTGAACAGGAAATCTTGCCTACTTTTCACACCCTGTCTGAAGTCAGATACCTTTACAGACCTGCCAGATAAGTGGCTTCTGTGAGCAGCCAAATGCCAAATGCTTCTTTTCAGCTTAAGAAGCACCATGGAATAGGTTCCAGAGAATTTCCTTCTCCTTCAACAGTGCTAATGGAGCAAAGATATCTAAAATCCTCAGGTATGAAGCTAAAAATAGATGGAAATAATAATAAAAATAAAAAATATATTATACCTCTTTAATGACAGGGGGCAGCAAAAGACATTCAGAGAAGCAGGAGCGCAGAATTCCCAGTGGTTTAAGATATAGTTACAAACATTATTCCAAAACCTCTCTGTAGTAGCTGATGAAGAAATTTTTCCTAAAAAAAAAAGCCCTGAGACAAATATAAGAAAAAATAGATAGAAAGATAGAATTGATATGATCTTTAGAATGAAACCAGACACAATTAATTCCATGAGGCTCATGCAGATGGTAGGAAGGCAGCAGTGTGTAGCACAGAGCTGTGCAGGTAGCAGGGTCTGGGAGATGCCTCTCTTTTCCAAATAAGCGACACAATGTTTGAAAGACAAAAAGATAGGAACTCACTGGGTCACACCCAAATATCTAACCCGAATTGTCTCCAGTCTCTGACTGCTTCCATAGGAGAGGCCAGGCACTCTTTGTGGCACACTGGAATCCCTCTTCTCTGAAATTTTATAATTGATCTGGATTTTCCCAGCACGTTTTTGAAACATCTTCTTCTTGAATGTTGCCATATTCTTGCAATCAAATTACCTCACATGCCAATTGTGCCAGTTTTGTGGGGAGGGAGGTTGGGAGCATAGGGGGCTCTCCCAGAGGCAGTCCTGGAAATGGCTGGACATGCCCACAAGGGTCACAACAGGAGCTGTGTGGCTCACATGCCTAAAACGATATGTTCTGACTTTCTAGTCTTTGAGTTCACTGGATTTCTAGGATGTAAAAAGCAGAAAATATTGTCTCCTCTTGGACTTGAAATTCAAGTTGAGCTTATTTTATTCTGGCAAGTTACAAATGTAATCCTTGTTAAATTCTTCCTTGAATTTCACTTATCAGCTCTCGGACTCCTGAGTTCTTCAAATTTGGACCTATGAAACATTCATTTTCAGTTGACTTAATTTTTAGCAGAAAAAAATGTAAATTGAGAAGGAAAAATAGTATCTAGCTCATTTTTCTATGGCTATTTTAGCAGTCCAATTATAAGTGGAGTAGAAAGAAAAACATTTTTATCATTCAGTACCAAAGAGAGGTCTGATCATCTTTGTGCAGCAGATCCTTTTAAGAAAGTAGATATCCATTTCACAGAGGCCTTTTTGCACATGAGAATTATTTTGCTTCACATTTCTGCTTCTCTGTAAAGTGGGGATTTTTTTAGTTGGTTTGAAGTTAATACTTTCCGAACTTAAATTGTTTTTATAGGAATGAATTCTAGTTCTTGTTATATCACTCTAAAAAAAAAAAAAAAAAAAAAGGTTGTGTACTGAACACTCAAAGGACTTATCTGTCTTATTTTAAAGAAATGGAAGGAAAGTTTCCAAGCAAACTTTTAAAAGTATGATCTTTATTAAGCTTAAGTCAGCTCTGTAGCTACCCTGTGCTGCTCTGAGGAGCTTTCTGAATACCTATATTGTGTTAAAATTTGAACACTGATTATGACAACTATATATTGATATATCTCTAAGCACAGCAACATATAACGAAAACAGTTTTAAATACATCCTAATCAATTTCCAACCACAACAATTAGTATTTTTCACTGAATTTGGGGATGCTTTCATCTTGGCATCATAAGCACAGACTTTGTTCCTGCTACATGTGACTGTCATGTATACCATTGACCAAAGTTAATTTGCCTGCTGCTAGGGAAGCACCTTGATGTGAAGGACATACCACCTGCTGTATTATTTGTTCTGTTTCTGCATCCATGAGTCCATTTTTAATTTAGTATTGCAATGCCTTAACTCCCAACTGAGAGCTTATAAAACAACTGAAGGTTAAATCATCAGTTGCTATCATTGAAACCTGTTTCTCTTTTGCCTTTTTTCCCTCCCCCTGCATATAAATCCCTCCAGTTGCTCACAGATTTTGATCTCTACAGAAGAAACCAATCCAAATCTGCTTTGGGTAAGGATTCTCCCTCCAATTACCTGTGTAGGTAAATTTCAAAAAACCAAAAGGGGAAAAAAAATAATCTAAGGATCTTCTGTAAAATTAGAGAAAAATCTCGGAGACTGATAAGGCATTTTAGGCATCTTAAGCAACAAACTGGGTATTACAGCTTGCAAATGAATGAAAGGAAAGCAGCAGGGGAAAGGAGAGGCTTGTAGAGGGAAAGGTGACAGTTTTGCTGAGGAATTCTCCTGTCAGTTTCCCTAGAGAGGAGAGAAACAAAGTGGGGAGAAAGTGGGAGGAGAGCAGTGTGAAAAGGCTCTTGGATACCATGGAGATGGGTACA
Organism: Erithacus rubecula; assembly: GCF_903797595.1. Classification (NCBI taxonomy): domain Eukaryota; kingdom Metazoa; phylum Chordata; class Aves; order Passeriformes; family Muscicapidae; genus Erithacus; species Erithacus rubecula. Next base: position 19,466,550 of record NC_136685.1, read on the forward strand.
GTGTAAAAATCTGTATACTGTAGATAAGTAAGTGGGAGGTTGATATCAAACTCCTACCAGCCAGAAACTGGCTTTGTGCAGGGTAAACATGTTAAAGGGAGCAGGAAGCATTGTTTAAGACTTTGCCATACTGTTTGCCTACTTAGCACTTAAAGAGAGTGAAGGAAAGGGACACATAAATGTTTTTTGGTTTGTTGTGTTTTGTTTTTTTTTTCTTCATATGTCTGTTCTTTTATCTATATCCAGTCTACCAGGAAGGGTGAACTATTTTCTCGAACTGTTTTTATTTTTTTTTTCCATTGAAGTTTCTCACAACTTCAGACCTGCTTTTTTCTTTTTTCATCTCTACTTTTAATTTCAGTCTTAATTTGATTAACTGAGAGCTCATAATAAATTCATAATGCTTCTTCATTGTTCATGAATGTGGGGAAGAAAATGTGACAGATTCCTAAGGAACTAAATGTTACTTCATGTCTGTGTAAGACATAAATGTTTTTAAGATTCAATAAGACATCATGTTTTTAAGATTCAGTCTTTGTGTTACACTGCTTTGCAAAGACTGTCTCAGCACATTTTAGGATTTCTTTGTTCTCTGCTTCTATATTTTATTCTTTCTATGCCTGTAACACTGCTGTTATTTATATCCATGGCCATAAGGAAAATGCTATATTTTGTACATATGACATTGTACTTCCAAGAATTATTGGATTTTTAAAATTCTAAAATGTAAGAAACACTGTAGAATCGTGAGTGTGGTTTTCAGAAAATTGTTTTTTATACAAGTGATTCTTCCCAAAATACAAAGTGCCTGTTGTCTATGAAGCGGGTTAAAGCAGGCTGTTTTTGGTTTTTTTTAAATTGTTTCCCTCAAGTTTAGCTTTTGAATAATGCCAAAGCAAGTGAATGACTTTTGTAAAAGCTTACATTTAAATGCTGTGCCTTGTGTAAAGTGCAGATGAGTTGGATGGGGAGATCATTCTCATCCCTGTCAGTTGTACCCATTGCTTTTTGTTCAGTCTGGCCACAGACTGACTGTAATAAAAATCAATGTTGTGCAATGGCCCTGCCTCTGCATTCAGGAGGAAGCATGGTGCAGCAAGGTTATTAAGACTTTAAATTGCTTTTCTGGAGGACCCACAAGCTGAGGTGTTTGTCCTCCTGGGTGTTGTGACAGTGAGCATTGGAGAAGTCCTGCAGGGAGGAGTGGGGATGTGCAGCTGCCACAGCTGGGTCTGCTGATCTTGGCCAAACAGCAGCAGCAGTCTTTGGGAAAAATAGAAATGTCTCTATTCCCTAAAATATTTTGCTTCCTGGATTTTTAGAACTAATACCAGCTGTGGCTGTGCTTGTGGTTTTAAAGGTTGGAAGCCCAGGATTTGCTGACAGTGGTGATGTTAGCCTTCTGTCTTTAGAAACTAAATGGTTTTTTTTCTTTTACATTTCAGACTTTAAAGGGTGCTTGTTGATCCTCAAGGTTAAATTTGGAGAAGCCATCTTAGAGCATGATTTTGAATATGTTTTTTCTCAGAAACAGCATAAGAAAAGCCATTAAACTTTAAGCTACAGTTTTATTGATCCTGATATAATTGTCCAGGATGGAAATTCTAGATTTTAAAGTCAGATTAAAATTAAGTATTGGGTGCTTTAAGTATAGGTTGTTGCTAGTAGGAGTACCAAAGCTGGTTGTCTGAACCAAAATTGATGAATGTAATATGTACATCTGTGAAAAAGGATGAGTTCCTGCCTGTGGGAAAGGGCCAGTGGTGCTGGTCAGCTTCTGCAGCATTTCCCACAGGCTGCCAGAAACACTGCACCATGGTGGATGTGGTGGACTACAAAATGTGGATCTTCTCTGTCCCCATTCCCTTGAGTTTCCTTCTCAGGTTTCTGGAGCTTTATGTTGTCCACTGGAACTGGCTGTGTGGGGAGCAAAGTGCTGTGCTTTGGAATTTGGACCTGAGTGGTTTGCAACAAGCTGGATGCCATAACCCCAGTGCCATGTGTGAGAGAGAGACAGCAGCATCACTGACTGATAACATACTGTCTTTCTAAGTTTAGCATGTTTGATTATGGCTCTAGGGCTCTTTTAATCAACTTTTGATATTGCAATCAATGGGAGAACGTGAAACTAACGTTACAGGCAGGTAGTAAGCAGCTAATTTTGCAAGGTTCTTCTCTGTTTACAGTTTCTGATGAATAGGATTCACCTTTACATCGCATGATGGTTAATTTGGATTCAGTTTGAGAGTACAAAGCTTGATCAGATGCAGCATTCCAGCAATCTCTGGCTTTTCTTCACATGATGTTAAAAATATATATACATCTATTAACACTTGTTTCTTTGTTGCCACAGGTTCTCCCTGGCATACTGCAGAAGCATTGCTGTATTTTACCTGACAGGAACACAGGTAAACTTTTTTCTTAATATGTAATATGATTTGGAGAAACACAAACACTAATAGAATTATATAGAGAAGGCTTGCTTGCTATTTATAGTCATTGAAATGAACTATGGTGTTTTGTTTGAATTATCTGCTTTCATGTGAAGATTTCATGTATTCTGTTAACATTCTGACGGTGGCACAGGTGTAGAGGTTGCTCTCAGGTCTCACTTATAAAGTTATTTGTATGAACTTCTGAAGCATTTTTATATTTTTAATTATAAAGTTACTACTTTGTCAAGAAAAGGGGTTTAATATTGCAGTCTGCAGTCTGGTCCTGTTGATTCAAAAAAGTACTAAGCATTAAGTTGCATGTAGCTCTAACTGCAGGTAAATGCTTGCCCTATGCTTATTTTTCAGAGTGAAGGAGTAGACAGAACCACTATCACTAACAATACCTTATTGTGGTGCAGGAAGAAACTTAAAGTGGTTGTGAAAGAACAAATAAATTGAGAATGATATTGGAAGAGAAGAAAGCCATGATTGAATTTTGCATTCTTTTATTACAGGAAAAAACAATTTCTTTTAAAATAAGTTTTAAAATCCTTTCAAAAATACTATAAGTTGAGTGAAAGTGACTGCATATGCAGCTCTGGATATGATTTGACAGACTAATTTTGGAGAAAGGAAAATATTGCATTTTTGCTATATATTATTATTGGAATATATGTGATTGCTGGCATCTCTTAAATCTGCATACCCCTTTCCCCCAGTAGGTGCCACTAAAATAAACCAATTTGCTCCTTGACTTGCTATTACCTGTATTTCAGGAACAGTTTGCACTAAAGGTAAATACAGAGAGAACTTGACAACTGTGTTGAACTGTAGTGGGATTTGTGCTTACCTGCCAATATTCAAATGAAATTTAAAATCTGATTTCCATTTTAGACTGTGAACATGATAGAAGTATTCTAGTAAGATAGTTAATAACACATCCCTTCCAGCAAGAATTTGAAATTTTATAATTTGCTAGCAAATTACAGACAGACTTTGGCCTTCATAACAATTTAAAGAGTTCCTGAAAATTTGGCCTGGTGTAATGACCTCAGCCCAGACTGTGTGCTCCTTTGCTGTTATCCTGTGCCAATGATTTTTTCCTTTTATTTGTAATATAGGAACTTCATCCAGATTCCACTGGCAACCAAACTCTTAACAAATATAGAAGTGTATCATGTAGATATCAAAGCCAGAGTTACATGAAGTGTTGGCCTGGAGCTGGGCAGTGAGACTGACCATTTATCTTTATAACCAATATCAAGAAAACCATTTGTCTAGGACTCAGTCACCTGCAGTAGTGCCTTCATTTCAACATAAGAAATAAAGGAGGAGCTTGCTAATGTAAAATTTGGTTTTGAATGTCTTGAACTCTTTGAGGAGGAAGTCTATCAGGCTTTGGTATGTAGCAGCTGCTGTGCAACTCAAGCACACTTATGTGTGAAAATATCTGTAAGTTCTGTTGTGTCTCTGTGACTACTACTTACCTACTATATAGTGGGGATTTGCCAGCAGGTGCAAAGTAAATGAAATCTGTATTCCATTTTCCTCCACTTCCTCCATTTAGTGTTTAAACAATTGGCAGAGAGAAGGAAAGTTCAGACAGGACATGGGGGATTTTTCACCTCCTTTCTGGAGTAAAAGAATGACTGAATTATAGTTTGTTTAAATTCATCTGTTAGAGATAAATTAACCTTTGTCTTGTCAGAATTTAGGTCTAAATCAACTAGTCCAAACTAAAACCAAGTAAATTTCTGTAAATGTGGAATGTGCTATTTGCATTCAAATGTATATATCATACAAAATCTTGTCCAGCTCTACTCTCAGTAAATGAGCCCAGAAAAATTACCTGACTGTGAGCTGTGGGTCTGTTTGTGTTCAGCTGTCGACATTTGGAGGAACTGAGCAATGTGCAGGCTTGAGTGTTGTTCCTAATAAATACAGAAGGATAAGGAGAAATGGACTAGGTGGAGGGGTGGGAGAAGAGAGAGGGGAAGAACGACATAATGAGACTGACAAAACCATTAGGGAAAAACAAGATGCTGTGGGGAGTAGGATGAGTGAAAGGGAGAGAGGCAGTTTCTCACTTACAGCCATTCAGCATTTCAAGCATTGGCAGCTTGGAGTTCTTGGGCTCCTCATTCAAGAGTGCCCCCATGATCAGACTCTTCCACACTATCAGCACTGGAGCTGCACCCCAGGGAAGGAAATGAGCCCTTGGGAATGATGGAGCCTGTGCTGCCTGTCCATCCTTGTGTCTGGCTGCCCTTGAGACTGTTTGATTCTTGGGGAATGTATGCAATTAGCCTGTAATTGAGAGAGAAAAGTAATATATTCCTGATTGCCTCTAGAAAAGTGAAACCTGATAGTACTCTAGAGAACTGCATGTCTCACTGTCCCTTCCTACAGTGTGTGGGAGTTTGAAGTGACCAAATTTTGTCAGTATTGGTATTCTGTATTTGTAAACTGGAGAAGAGAGCTATGCATGGAAATATAGGTACATGGGAGCCGTGATCTCCTTCTGGTGGTGATATGTGTTAGTGCTTCTACCATGAACTGTTATTCCCAGTGCTTGTAACTGAGCTATAAAAATATGTCCTGAAAAGACTTTCAAAAGGAAGCACAAAAAAATATAATTCAGCCATCCCATAGCAATGCAGTTTTGGAAGAAGATACATATTTAATGAGAAGTTGTTTCAAAGGTTAAAGAATGATTAATTTTCAAACATGTAAAACCTTTACAAAATCTGATTCTCTAAATAAAAACTGAATACAGCTAGTAGGTTTCTTGCATTAAGCTTTGCTAACAGACACTGATGTTTCAATTCTTAATTGTTAATTTATTTGTGGCTTTCCATTAATGATATTTTCATTACTTAATGAAAAGTTTATATACCGTGCACTGGCACAATGTGTGCTTGTTATTGTGTTAGCTGCTATCCAGAAACTCTATTTGTCACATACTCTAATACTCAACAAGAAATATGCCATGACTATAGTGTAAGAACTGTATTGATGACCCTGCTCATTTTTTTCATCTCCTAACCAAGACAGCAACAACTGGGATGCATTAGCAGTTATAAAGTTAATTGGAAGAGAAGCAGCTACATGCTCTCTACATGTGTTAGTAACAAGATCATAAGGGGTAACAGTGTGAAAGTACTAATGACCTGGTGGGGAGCAGCTTGCTTATTTTTTTGAATTATAACCTTTCTCTTCAGCTCCAGGTGGGAGGAATAACCCACTCCTTTTGATGGACATCCACCACCCTCTGTGTACACATGCAGTCAGCTCATATTCTCTTTATAAATACTTCCCAGCAATGATCCATTCCCTGTTACTGGGAAATCTTCAGCCAATTCAGAAGTCCTTTCCATTACTGGAGAATCACTTCTGTAAACCTTAGGCAGGTGCTAAGGCTGTGCTTCCTCCCTCCCTTAGTAAGGTTCTTGGATAGGGTAATGGATAAGAGAGCTGTCCATGGGGTATGAGCAGTGCCTTTGGTTTCTACCCTCAAAATGAAGATATTGCATTAAATGCAATATATTTTGGCATTCCTAAATGGAACAAAAAATCGAGGGGCAGGAATGCTGATTTGAAGCAGAAGTCAATGTACCCTGCTGTGGGTTACTTTTTATTTAAATGTATGTATTTTAAAAATTTATTTTTATTTCCAGGTTTGCTTGAAATAAAATTCCTCAAGCAGTACATGTGAGTTGTTTAGCTGTAGAAAAATTAATGCAAATAAAAAAGAGGACATTATCTGAGAGCTTATGCTTTTGTGTATCCTGTGTTTAAGCAGTCTTAGAGCAGAAGAGTAAATTATTTAGAGTTTGATTTTTGTTTATCCCAGGATGCCTTGTATCATACTGTAGCACAATAAGTGATCATCAAGGTATGCATAAATATACTTGATGAAGTAAAACATAATAGAACACCTTAACAGAAAGCACTAGGTGTGATTTTTACATTGCTGCAGCTGTTAAATGGACATTCTTGCACTGCAGAGATACTGATAGCTCTGTGCTTTGTCTGTCACTGTTGTGCTCTTGATACACAATTATTAGTTTTTTATCATATGAGGAAATTGCACAAACAGCTTTTGTACTATTCTTTTTCATCATGGCCATGAGTTTGGTATGTTGGACTGCAAATTTGTACTCATTTTCTCCACTGAAGATCCCAAAGGAAGGAATGAATCAATAGTCACTAGCACTTCTTGGGCTGATTCATTCTTTGATGCTTAATCTTGAATTTCCCCCTCACCCTGAAGGAGAACATAGGTACAATAAAGAGCATCTGCAGCTATCTTGCCAACTTGATTTGGGTAAATAGCTCTTTTAAACTTTGAGCAACACTATTGGGGAAAAAAAACAAAAAAAAGGAAAAAGATTGATGCTGTCTCAAGTTTCTTCATAACTCATTTTCAGGTCAGCTCTTGTGTGCTGATATTGAACTTATGCAAGATGTTAAATCCTTCATTATAATCATCCTCTTTTGTCCACTGCATTGCCTAAAATTGCACTGAAAAAAAGTGTGACCAGTGTTCTGCTTTCTGCAAAGAATGAGTAATATCTTCTTGAGAGAGTGGTAATTGCTTTATATACAAAAGCAGGAATTTAATAATAACCTATCTCTTCATTGGATAAAGTGCTGCCCAAGACTGAAATGTTTCATCTTTTGCTTGTTTACTTTTCTTGCTGTTGCTTGAAGAGCAAATATTGAGCAGGAGAAAAATCTGGTATTAAATAGAATTCCTCCACACAGATTTACTAAACCGGCTAAAGAAGTTAACATAGCTTTTTTTTCTTTAACTACAACTGTGTTGCCTTATTAGATTTTAAAATACAAGTAATGTGACTTAGTGCTCAAAACCAATGTGCTTTATAGCTAGCAAATATGTTGGTGTCTGCTAGTGAAATTTTATATATATATATATATATATATAATATATATATTTATTGAAATGCAATGGATGTTTGTAAGAAGAGCCATCCAGATGACTAGGCTGACAATGTGTATGTATGAACTGTACAGCAGCCAGTTTGATTCCACAGAAGGAGTTACAGCACAGTGTTCAGAAGCCAAAGTCCTGTTACAAAAATATCTTTACCATACACACTAGCATATTATCTTCCTCCTGAACATTTTGAAGTAATAAATTAATTGTGATGAGTTTTTGCCTTCTGCCATTGTAATAAAGAATCTTATCATATCCTCTTTTATGAAAGAGGAAGTCAGATTATCAACTGCTGCCACACAAGAATATTCACTGGGGTGATATATGACCCTCTTTAGAAGTTCTTTGCTGAAACTGAAGTTGTCCTTTTGCTTTCAAGATGTAGCTATAGATTTTAGACAGTTCCTGCAGATTTCACCTGCTGTCTGCTTGCTGAGTTAAACATGAGCATTCTCATTCAGATGTTCAGCTGCAGGCTGCCTGCTGGTACTTTCCAGCCCAGTTTCCATGGAAATGGGAATTAGAGGGGAGAAAATAAAGGAAGAATAAGTATTTTCTTAATCTTCTAGTTAATCCGGAAGTTCTCTTACCTTGGTGTCAAGGTTGTTTTGCTTTTAGTTGGATAGGCATATGATGCCAGCTTCTGCAAATTTAAAAATAAATAAAAGTAATTATCAGAGCTGCAACAAGCAAAACCTGTTACCATGACCCTGTAGAGATGTTGTAGATCACCAGAAGAGGATGAAGAAGAAAGAACTGAACTGGAGGGGGAAAGAATAAACTGATGAAAGGATGTGTAGTAATACCCAGTGGCCATTTTAAACTTAGTCCTGCCAGATCTCCTCATCTAGAATAAGGAACTATGCACTTTCCATCTCAAACTAGCCAGGAGACTGCCTTGTCTTATTGGACCTTTATGTACCTAGGATTGTTCATCTTGATCCACTAAACTCTGGCCTCCACAAGAGCAAAAACATAGGCAGTTTGGGCTAGGCTCATACTTCAAAGGGGCCAGGTCTATTATCTCAAGACCAATAGGACCTCAGACTTCAGTATCAAGACATCTATAAAACTAATCAACACATATTAGTCCATTTAAAATAATTGGACAGGCTAGAATTGATATGTGTGAGCATAAAAATGTTTTAAGGCTCTAACTGGCACAGATCTCTGTGCCATTTTGCTTGTGGTGTAAAAACAATGATCACATAGCTCTGGTGCTTCAGTCTGTGCATGGTGTCCTAGTTGGTTGCAAGCATAGTACAAAGACCTTTTTGGAGTTCCAGGTCCTCTACTACCACTAGTTCAGCCAGGGAGATGTTTTTCCACTCTTATTACTGTTATGAGAAGTCACAGTTTTGCTTTACCCAAAATTATGTAGTCCTAAAACCAAAACACGGAACAAAATACTTCACTGATGTTTAGATGTCATGTTGAATGTTTCAAGAATGATAAAATACTCTACCCTGAAAGGCAAGTGTCTCCTAACCTCTGTGCTTTTGGGACTGGGTGTAAACCCTTAGCTGTAAAATAGCACTTTCCCAACAGTCTCACCCTTATATGTGTGGGGAAATGGACTGAAGGAAGAATTCTGACTTGGTGAGTCTCGATTCGAGAGGCAGCCGTGGGCATGCGTGTTCCCAGACTCTTGGCCTGAAAGAGCTGCAGAGTCCTGGTAGCTGAAAGTGTGTAGGAAGGAAATTCTCTCCAGAAAACAGCATCCTTTTCAAGAAAGCTTACCTGACCTTTACTTCTGAAATGTTTTTTAAAGCATTCCAATGTGTACAGCTCAGCTGCTGAAGGAAGAGAGAGCTGTGCATCATCAGACACAGAAAGTGCAGGCAGCTCTGATAACTGGCCATGTTAATAATGTAAGTCTTGATAAAGGAAAGCTGTATGTAGAATGACTATGTAGATTTCTATGTGCCAAAGTGTGGGGTTTTTTTTTCATGCTTCCATCTATTTGTGAAGCAGTTGCCCAGGCAGTATGTAAATCACATGGATGAGGGGCTCTGGGTGTGTGAGTGTTCTGTACACGGGCACTCTCGTGTGGAGCAACATGGTTTTGAAGTTCACTGCCAAAAGGTATGTCTTGGCCAACACAGAGCAGTGTGTGGGTAGAGGTAAAGAGTGTGTAATTGAGCAGAGAAAGCAAAATACAGATATCTCTACTCATACAATGAGTAAGGAAAAATGTTAGTATGTTTCTCTAGAATAAGTTAAAGGTGAGGAGCACAGGAAATTCTTATAGGTCTCAGAGGAATATAGCTATAATGCTGAAGGACTCTTGAATTAATTGGTTTTGTGTGGGTTCAGTAGACCACACTGATATTTCATTACCCTTAGAGAAATTTGACTGTAGGCCAAAAAAACCCTATTCCCTTACCTTTTAAAGCTCTCAGGGATTCCCACACAAAAGTATCTGCATTCCCTGCTTAAGTAGCATCCTGCCTCTCCAGCTATGTTGAAACACCTCTGAAGCATGAACAGACCTCTTGGCTGGTATGCATTAGCCATACATAAGTCAGTTGAGCAAAGTGTAGAAGTAATAGACATGTTTTATTTGCTACCATTTTTAAGCATTTTAATTATATTCCTTTTCCCCTTAAATTGCAATTTAACTGTGTAAGTAGACCGTTATCTTAAAAAGACATATGTACCTAAACTTTGAAGACAGTCCTGAGAGCAGTAAGCAATCAAAGCAGCATTGGAAATGACCACCAGTTTTTCATTCCAGATTCATATCATTTGTATCACAGTTCTCCAATTTGGTGGAAGTTCTCCAATGTTTTGAACAGCAAAACATTTTTTTTCAGGTTTGTGGGGATAATAGAATTTATCATGAAATTTTTATTGAAAAAAGAATGTAAGTTAGAAAAAATAAGGGCTAGAACTCACATTGCTAACCTCTTAAAAGAGAACTGTTTTATGAAACTCTTGTTTGCTTTATTTTGTCCTTCTTCACCTACCTCCCACTCTTCCCATCCCTTTTTACTAGAAGAGTGGGAAAGTAAGGGGAAATGGGTTCTGTATCTAAGATGCCCACAGTGTTAGATAACTTTTATTTTCATAAGATGCCTGAACAAACTTTTCTTGCTCTAAGGCATGCTTCTTAATTTGGAATAGTCTGCCTCATGTTTTGGACTAGTATTTAACTGCCTGGGATAGAATAATAGTTTAAAAGAGATGTAGCATGCAAGCATCTCCATGATTAAAACAATCAGAGCTCTCTTTCATTCTAGTGCATTTTCCAGAAAAGGACATCCCCCTTCCACTGATGTACGGGTCGAGACTTTTTCCAGATGTACCTTTTTTCTTTCAGCTGATTTTATTAATGTAAAGTTTTTGCCATCCTTCCTAAATCTTCTTGTATTAGCTGCTTGGGTGGGAGTACTAACACATACATTTTATTATCAAAACGTCTGAGCTGTTCATGCTTTCCATTCTACAGTGATATTGTCTATGTTTAAAATGGTTTACTTTGCTAGAATGATTTTATTTGTAGTAACGGTGTTATGACGTGATTCTCCTGCCTTTTGGGATACTATAGGAGCTATAAATAACAGCTGCTAATGTCTACAGTCATGCACAACAGGAAGCAATTTAACCACTTGTCTCCTTTCTGTCACAAAGGGAAATATCAAACATTTCTGCATCAATAATGCATATGATCCCCAAAGCCATTAGTGGTGCTTATTGTAGAAGTATATTACCAGAGGCAGTGCTGCACCCTCTGCACTCGAGATTAAACGCTAGCAAATGTTTCCATGTGTGTGGTTTAGTCCTCTCAGTATGACAGTGCACTGGTTGAGACACCAGCTCTACCTCCAGAGAATCTCTCCCAATCTACCAGCCAAGAGGAGAGACACTGCTAGGCAGAAAAAAAGCAAGGGAAGAGCTTGGGAACAGCAAAAACACATGAGCTTATCCTTCCTGATACAAAGATCATTGGGACAGGGAAGGAGCAGAGAAAGTGAAGATGTTTCATCATAAAGGAGGCTGATATTTCAGTATATCTTGTGAAAGTCATTGTACAGGATTGGATGCATGCTGTCACTTGCAGGTTGTATCAATTTTATTAAAATATGTTGATTTGCTGGACTTAGGTAGTTAAATTCTTAAGTGAGAGAGTTTGAATATGTAGTTGGCCAAAGCTACTGTCCCAGAATTGCCCAGGTCTTATCTGGACACAGCTTAAAATCAGGGAAGAAGAGAGGGTCAGAGCACAGCACCAGGGAAACTATGAGAAGCATAACTCAAAACTGTACTCATTTGACAGCAAATCCTGGGGATGAATCATCTGCAGATTTTCAGTGGTATATATAGGAAACCTAAACTTACCAAAGAATAGTGATGGAATGACAAAAAGCCATGGGGGCATTTGTGGTTTTTCTTACCTTATGTAATGGCTTCTTGAATGTCCTTTATAAACCAAGGACTGATCCTCTGTACTGTACATTAAAACTTGTGAGCCATGAGCCTCCATACTGAACATGGGCAGAACAATGCTGGGGGCTTCAGCTGACAGAAGTTTAATTCATGAACCACCTTCACAAATATATTTGGAAATTGTGACTCATAGAAATCAGCCCACAAGGCATAAGAAATTACATCATGGTTAAGCTGCAGGTGATTATAAATGTAAGGGATAAGATAAGCTTCAGGGAAAGGCATGTATATATTGAAAATGCTTCAATACTTTTTTGCTCCTCTTCTAATTTGGAGGGCAATTGGAGGAAGCAATACAAAACTGAAAAGCTGAAGAGGAAGGATCAGCATGGCATGGACTGTTAACACCATGTGTTATGAGATGTGTCCTTTCTTTCTTTGCCATAAAGACTTGGAAATCATCTACAGCCATGAGCATCTGTCCATTAGGACTAGTGATCAATGTTTCATATACCTGGGTGTAAATCTTTCTGATGTATTTTATTTACACTAAATATATATAATGATTCTTTACTAAAGATCATTAGAATTTGTTGCCCAGTGCTAAAATTTTCTCTCTCCTGTTTCTATGGAAACTGTAATACTGATAAGACACAGTAAACAAATGCAGTGTATTATAAGCCTTCCCTTTAGTAGGACATTCATTTTATTAATATCTGTCCAAATTTATCTGGTGACAGGCATTGTTCATTTAACCATTCAAACAGTAAAGTATCTATTTAATTTTCACTGAAGACTTATCTTCTAGCTTTGAGGGTTTTTACTTGCTCTTAAATCATTTTCCTAACACAGTGGTGAGTTGGTATGTGCCAGTGATCGCTGCTGCTAATATTTGCTTAGCTCAGAGGAGACTAGTGAGTGCTTATACAAATTGCTTCAGAATTAGGAAAACCTCAAAGTGTAGAAGTACACTTGTTGCTAGCTAATGCAGAAACTAAACACTTCTTTTGCCTTTGACTCTTTTGAACGTGCTTATGTGTCATGGTCTTTTGGGACATAGCTGGAAAGGCACAGCCTGCTGTCTAAGAATTAAACTTAGCCTTTTGTGGAACTCACAAAGTGGAGCGTCATCTTCCCGAGCCATGTCCAACAGAAGTCTTGAAGTATTTTATTCAGCAAGAAGTTCTCTGTACATTCTAGAGTGCAAACACAGCCACACAGTGAGGAGCCTGACCTGCTCTGGCTGGGAAGACAGGCAGAAGCAGGCAGTGCATCCCCTGCAGCGCTGAGGAAGGTGTGTCCTGAAGGCATGTGCCAACCCTGGGAGCTTGAGCTGAGGTGGCAAACTTCATCCTCACTGATGATGCAATAAAATCCCTGCTTGATTGCTGATCTTGCCTTCTGTTTTACAACCTTCCTTCTGTGATACCAGTTTCAAGGTGACTAAATATGATGAAAAGGGTAAAGAGGTTTTTGAAGATTAAAACTGAATAAATTGTTCAAATGAGTCAATAAGTGCTATACCTATGCTATACTACTTAAGTGTTTTATGGGAATGAAAAGTCAAAGCTCCAATAGCCAAGGTTAGGAATGGAGAAGCCTGCTTGGTTTTCATATGCTGAAGAGACTGGAATTTACTCTGAACTCTTCCCCTGGGCTGCAGGGTGGCAATGAGGCAGTCACCTTTGATCAGGTTTGTAATGTTAAATACACTTTAGCAACTTAAAGAACTGCCATAGCATAAGCAAAATACTTTTTCTTTTCTAAGAAAAGCTTATGATACTTGTTTCATTGAAGACCTGCTATGTTGAATATCTAAATAAATCAGTTATAACTTTACTTAACAGCAGTCACTTCTGAAAAGGCTTTAAACAAACTGATAGGAATGGTGTGCTAATAAGGAAAGCTGTTGATGTAGAGAAACACAAATCATCACTCAAAGCCTTGATGTACTCCTGGTAATGGTAGTCAGCAAAACCCCAATTTTTAGGTTTTTCATTTTCAGATTCCTTAGCAATATTATGAGTATTGTTACTGCAACAGGGACTGAGATAACCCATCTGGATTTTGGATTTTGGATACAATGGCGATGAATGGTGCTCCTCAAAGACACAGAATTACTTTGATGTTCAATAAGAAGTAGGCTGTTGGGTGGTGCTCAAGGCATCTACTTCTTTGTGTGCAAAAACAAATGTTTTGGTATCATCCAAAAGAAAGCATCTTCATAGGCAGAGATATTTTGAGGGGCTAATAGTATTTTATTTTGCCTGTTTATTTTTTTTTTTTTTCCCTGTGGGGGGCAGGCCATAAGTCTTCATTATGATTGTCTTTCCATTTCTAGTGTTTATTTGAAAATGCATCCTACATAATTCAACTTATAAAGGGGGCTTGTAGAAAGACAGAGAAACTTTTTACCAAGGCCTATAGTGAGCATTGGGCATTTGTTTTAAATTGAGAAGAGAGTAGTTTTGGATTGGACATAAGCAAGAATTTGTTTACCATGAAAATGGTGAGGCACTGGAAGAAGATAAGTGGTGGATGACCCATCATTGGGAGTGTTCAAAATTAGGCTGGATTGGGCTTTGTACAACTTGATCTAGTGAAACATGTCCCTGCCTATGGCAGAGGGGCTTGGATAAGATCATTTTTGAAGATGCCTTTCAACCCAAACCATTTGAGGAATCTATTTGATATTGGTTGTACTTGTTATTTGAATTAAAATTCAAGAAAGGGTAAATTTTGAGATAGATTTGAGTGCCTGTCCTTTCAATTGTCATGAGATTCACTTTCATATTGGAAGGCAGATTTTGGCCTTAAGGTTGACATCTTCAAAATGTCAGCCTTGTAAGCATGAAGCTATTACTCTGTTGGAAGCCATTGCAAGTGATAGTTGCTGAGCTGCATCCACTGTTTTCTGCAAGAGCTGGACTCCAACTTCTTTACTCCAGTAAAGAGGCTGTGGTCATCTTTCTTATTTTGAAAGTTCATTTTTTTAAGCCCTTGTGGAAGACATCCTATCTTATTTCATCATTTTGATTTTTTTGAGCTGTAATTCAAGACCATCACAGATATATTCACAGATTTCTGTGACTTCCTTTTTCTAAGGACCTTTCATAACTATAGCAAATAACTCAAATCTTCTTCATTGTTGGTAGTTATTTTCATCCTCTCAAAAAAAACTTGACAGCTTTATCACTTGGTTAGATATTTTGGTGATTCTCATGTCTAATGTTTTGCAATTCCCTGTAGGACTTTTTGTTATTTTCTGTCTAGTTTTGCTGCATCTATTTGATCTATTAATTTAGTTCTTTAAAACTTATGTGAATTCTTTTTCTGGGTTTTTTTTAGTCACATAAGAAACAGGTTCCTGTTCACTGTACTTCTTCCTGATTAATGTAGTCTTTTGGGCTAGCAGATTCTTAGCTTTTTGATGTTGTGTAATGCTTGGCTGTAAAATTCAGAGCATTTTTAACTGTTACTGGCATCTTTGTTTGGCATTATAGAAGACATATGGCTTCCTACAAAACTGTGTCGTTATTTAACTTGAATTTTGTTGCCTTCCTGTTGGAGCTTTTGACTAAGGTATAAATACTGCACCATAAATATTTCTTTCCCCATTCAAGAAATCTGATGTTGACTTAACACTGAGCTATCTAGGAGAGCCTAGGAGGTTTAGCTTACAGGAAAAATATTTTGGTTTTTCATTCCCCCCTTCTTCCTCCTGGTAATTGGGCATGTGTGCACAGCACATTCATCTTTGAATTCTGTCTCAAGCCATGTGGATAGGACGGTATGGAAGTGCCAAGAATGAGCCAAATTTTCAGCAGAAATTAAGATACGGGTTCTCTTGTTTAGTTGTCATTGCTGCAGTATATTGAAGTATATTGATTTGAGGTTATTTATTTTTAAATTTTTCCTGGATAGGTGATGAAGTTAAAGATGGATTTTTCATTCCACTGTTTTAGCTTCACTGTCTTTTCTACTTGCACTGTGCCCTGAAGACAGGGCAGTCACAGCAGAGTGTTGTTGCTCTTTAGACTGAGTTTCCAGACTCCCACAAACAGCATGTCTTCTCTCACACAGCTGACTGCTGTTGCCAGGGATCTGTTTTTCAGAAATATCTCTCCTTTCCAGGTATTGTGAGTTAGTATTCCTCTAAATTCTTAGATGGTGATAAGGGTTCTCCATAATCTAGGATCTCTGGTACAGTCTCTGTCTCTGCATAAGCTCTTCATAATATCTTCATAATGGATGATAACTTTTAACACAATCTGCCAATACACACAATTTCTTATGGAATTACTAGTTTTGCATGTATTTTAATAAAAAACTTTACAGTGATTTTAACTTTTTGAAGAATGTGATATATGCAAGAATTCTGCCTGAAGGCATTTTATTTAATCCAATAGAAAACTGCATTTTTCAATCTAATTGTATCTATTTGATGTGATGGCCACGTTTTTTTTTTTTAAATCATTCAGATAATCAGAGAAAACTTCTGTGTCTGGAAGGTCAGGGTTTGAACTTTGGATAGTCTCCTCCCCTTGTCCAATACAAGCTCTATTCTTGCCTTCCTGGAGGTAATTCCTGTTGGTTGTGCAGCCTGTGACAGGTTCCACAGCTTTCTGAAGCAAAGTAGATCTGCATTTGATTAGTCTTACTATTAAATATTGTGCCAAGTATTTCAAACTGAATATACAATGTTGCAACTTTAAACTTTATATTGTTTGGTCCACCATGGACATAGAGAATATTTGATTTTTACCTGCTTATGCAATAGTATTTTATGTATCTGGGAACTAGTGTCCTTGATTTGAGCCTTCTGTTTTTCCAAGAAAAGATGTTAAAATAGTTTCTTGGCCCATTAACCATTTGTTTTCTAAACCCCTTGTGGAAAAAGTGAATCTGGCTTTGTACTCTTTTTCTTAAAGTGTAATGTGACTGCATTGATATTTCTTCTTATGGCACAAGAAAATGTGATCCCTATTCCTAGATAACAAGAATGTTTGTCCTGTGGTTATTCTTAAACCTAATTAAAAAAAAAAATTAAACATTTGTATAAGATGTTACAAAGCAAATGACATAGGCAAACACAACAGCCACAGTGAAATAATCCTGCTTAATCTATGTGAATTAGAAGCATAAGAAGGAAGTAATAATTTAAAAACTCAGTTTTAAGAAGTCAATTAATGTATACAGCTGTGGATTGTCTTCCATTTAAATAGGAATTAAGGCATGATAAGTTCTTAATTACCAAACATATTCTTGCTCTCCATTCTTTCCTTCCCCCATCCCTCCATTTGTGGTAAAATAAGCACTTTAAAAATATTCTCATTTCTGTATGTCTCCTTAGCTGTACTATCTAGTTCATTCTACTGATTAATTTAGAGGTGATCTTTGCAGAAAGCTGAGAAAAACATTTAGCCTATTTGAATTAATTTTATCCTTGAGATTATTAACAGAGTAGCTTCATTGATGTTATAGATATTGACTTTGGGGATGCACTTACAATATTTAAGGTTCAACAGCCAATAAATAAATCATACTAACATATGAGTTATCTGGCAACAGTGACCCTTGACCATTTCTATATTTTGTATTGGCATATATTTATGGAACAGCAGCCATCCCAGTGATAATCCTTATTTTCAATATTAAGTGTTTTTCATTTAATATGCTCACATTCAGATTACACACTGGGAAGTAAATCTATAGCAGATAAATGCCTGTTTTTCTTATGTTATGCAAAATAAAGAAATGCAGTTAGACATATTGCTGCAATGATTTTCAACATCAAGTATTTTATTCAAATTAATTAAAGGGCATGCATGCATTTACCAAACGCTGCATAACTTGCCTTCCATCAAGGTTTTTTTTCTCCTTTAAATTTCCTAATAGTAAAACATAATAATATATATATATATATATATATATATATATTTTTTTTTTTTTTTTTACCTGTGTGTGCTAGTTAGTTTTTTTGAAATAAAACTGTCTGAAGAAACTAAAGCTGAACTCTATCTTTTTGAGGTATTTGGAAGAATTTGCTCTTTTTTTCCCCCCTCCTTTTATTTTATGACTGACTATTTGTTTGCAATTCAATTCTATTAATGTACAATTTATGGTTCAATGACTTTTTCATTCCTCCAGATCACCTCAAGCTGGCTAAAAAATGCTAAAATAATTTACCAGTATGGCTGTGTACATTAAAACTCTCTAAGTGTGTCAGTGTCATACCAGTATGCAAAGTAACAATCAGGATTGCTCCAGTAGCAAATTTGATTCATTTTATATAAAACCTGAATTCTGTCTAATCTTTTTGGTTAGTAAGGAGTTACAGGTTTAGACTCTGTAATGGGTTTTCACATTTTTAAATGACATCAGGTCTTGTCATAGAATCACAGAATGTTTGGGTTGGAAGGGACATTAAAGGTTCTGTAGTTCCAAACCCCCGGTCATAAACAGGGACACCTTCCACTAGACCAGGCTGTTCCAAGCTCTATTCAACCTGGTCTTACACATTTCCAGGGATGCAAGAGTTTTCTTCAAGGTTTTAGTTAATTTCAACCAAATGTATATAGAGTGCTGCAAGCTTCCTGACTTGATGCAGGTGATTTTAAAAACATGACTCCATTATAGCAGAGTTATGAGCTAGATAGTGGTTGAAAGACAGATCTCAAAAGGTTGCTGTGATGGCAGTGAAAAGACATTGTTTTTTGAATGGCTGTGAAACAAGTGGAACCATGCTCAGCCTAATGCAGCACTCATTGGAATTAAAGATATTAAAAAAAATTCTTCTAAAACTTGTATTTGAAACAAACAATTAGAACACCATGGCTAGAATGTGTGTATAAATTAATCTCGTTCATGTCCACAAAGCTGAAAACTTGGTTTAGGGAAAAATTAACTGGTCAATTAGAACCAAGAAAAGGAGGTCATAAAACTAGAGTAGCAAAGAATGTCTTCTTGGAAATTTCAACTCTTTCTATTCTCTGGGGCTGGCTGGATGCAGCACTGTTTTAGGATCATGCTGGGAGCTGAAGGGCTGTTACTGATGCAGTATTTAAACAGAGGACTAGAGAACAGGCAGAGGGCTTCAGCATCACAGTGGTGTTCTTAATATTAGTATGTGACAGTTTTCTTTCCTGTCTATTTTAAGTGACCTTGGAAGAACACATAGGCATGCAAAAACAATGAAAAAAATGCCTTAAGATCTGGGTAAAATGCCTTGTCAGACTAATTTTGATTTTTGGTTTTTGAGAAGCAGAGGTGTATTTCAGCTGAACCAGATCAGTCCTGAGTGAAAACATCATCAAGTAAAAGGTTCTTGAAACTGTCAGAGAAAAGTAGAACGAGACCACTACAAATAAGGCAAATTTTTTGCTATGGTGGAAATGGAGGTAGAAATGGGTGGTGAAACATTTCCTATAGCAGATGCTTCATCTCTGACCAGCTCCCACTCATGTCTGCTTTGTCTCATACCTGTGACACCTGAGGAGTTTTGGGCTGACCCTTCCAGCTCGAGAGGCCAGGCCTGCTGAGTGAGAGGTGTGCTTCTAGAATATGCATGAGACAAGCACTGTGATACCAGACCAAGTGATAACCCTTTGGAACACCAGCCTTCCTAGACTTCCTGACTTTGGTTTGTGGGAATTTGCAGGGCACTTGTTATTCAAATACCTTGATAATGCACTTCAGGCAGATGTACAAGTCTTCATCTGGGCCACTTTGCTCATTGCAATGGGTATGTACTGATGACCTTTTGGGCTGTAATTGCTGTTTGCAGATTTTGCAAAATATAAAACTAGATATTAGCTGTAGCGCTAAATTAAAAAAAAAAAAATCCAAATTCTTTTTCCCTCTATTTTGTCTACAGAATTTTTTCACTCTTATTGTGTAATTTTTTTTTCTGGGCATTGGGGTTCCAGTGGCCAAGGTGCAGAGGCTGCTGTCAATGAAACCACAACATACACCCAATGTATGTGTGTAATGCCTCTTTAAAAGGTCATGATTCAGACAACCAAGTTGACTGGAGTTTTTGTGTAAAATGTAGAGGACTGTGGAGAAATGGTGACTAAACTAGAAGATTTCATGATCTTTTCTAGGACTTTGGGAAACAATGAACTGTATGTAGGTTGCTTTTCTGGTAATTAAGGGCTTCAGGAGCAGTTGAAATGGTTTCTTCATCACATCCTGTTACCTGTACAATGTAGCTTGCATATTCTCCTGAAGATTACACTTAAATTGCCTTCTTATTCCCAGCCATCTGTAACATCAGAGCTTTTATCTTGATGTTATCATGGATGGATCTTTCTGGCTCCGAAATGATCAGAGATCACTTGTTATGCAGATGAACAAGCTGAAGAGCAATTTCATAGCAGCAATTCTGAATGAATCAGAAGTGCAATGAGGATTAACAGGATTGTCACACTGAGTCTTGATGAGAAGTACACCCATCCTCTAGATACATCCTTGCCCATTTCTAGTGATCCTGCATCACAAAATATTCAAAACATTTTCTAATCTAGTTTTGCACACAAGTAAATGCATGGGCTGTGTCCTTACTAATTAATTCAGTCAAATTTTATAAGTATGCAAATATTACATGCTTATGATGTATGTACAATGAATGTGATATGCATGGGACTCAATGATGAGACATGTTTCTCAAAAGCATTGAAAAGTGTTTCCTGAGCAGAGTGCAGTATTTTTACTGTTGCAGAGGAAAGTTCTGTCATTGTTGCAGTGGGTCTTGTGCACGTATTTAAATAATGTTTGTAGATAAAGGGGGGCTCAAGCTATTGCCAAGTTGTTGATAGATTCAGGTTCCAAAGCTATTTGAAAAGGGGAAGGGCTCATTTCTTAAAAGTATTACAGTATCATTGCATTTAGTTCTATTTCTAGGAAAACATTGATCCTGGTAAATCAGTAATGTGTAAATTAATTTAATGTGATGGGATAAGATGATATCTCTGGTAACTTAAAAAATGAATCATTAGAATTTGAATCAACTCTTTTGGAAATATTTCTCATGGATAAGTCATGCAAACAAGTAAAGCTGTACTGGTTTTAAGAGGGTTCCTGAAAGATTACAGGATTTCTGTGCAGGAAAACACACCAGTATTTATTTTCAGATCTTATTTACTTAATTTATTTGGACATGTGTGCATGATTGGTGGATATACACTTAATCTCATATTTGAGAGAAATAATCAGGAAATTAGGAGAATGTCTTCCAATTTTCTATCAGAGGTGAATTACTTTATCACACTTCGTTGAAGTGATTGTGTTTTGTAAGCTAAATAGTGATTCTGTCACAGGAGTTCAGAGTCCTGTAAAAAAATTGTTGTTTTAAAAATCACACCCAGAGTGGAAAAAACAGTAATTCCCACAGTTGGATGGACTGGAGAATAATTTTGCAATGTTTCTAGGCTCTGAGCATTTTATTAAACATTTCTCTTCCACACTAGTATGAATGCCAGTTTTCCAATGAGTTCTAATATTCTGATGAGCCTGTAGTTTAAAAGTGACTCTACCTTTGTAGGCTGGAAGCATTGGCAAGGCAGGGTTGTTGTATCATGCATGGCAGAAAGATCAATCCAAGACCAATGCAAACCAAGACTACTGACAACCTTTTAACTGAATTTTATAATGGGAATAATAACGTGTGCTTTGGAGAGTGAAAATTTTAAACATTATTAAAAACTAAAAGCAATTACAGTGATTCAGAAAAAAAATAAATACAATAATTGAAACTGGAAAAGGCTATAATGAGATTATAATGGTACAATAATAATAAAAACAAATAGTAAGTAAAGGAAGATTATGCTCTCAAATATGTAAAGCTGCTGACAATAGCTGGTGAAAAGAATGGGTAAGATGGATAGGGAACATTTTGGAAACTGATGGTGCAGTAATTAGCTGTGAGCTGTGCTGCAGAAGCTCTACAAGCAGTGAGAAACTGCCCTTTTGGAGAATAGGGCCACACCCTAGTAAAATTGAGTTGTCTATGCTGAGTGGGGCAAGAGGAAGGCAACTTGGGGCTGCAATCCCCTTTTTGGGGGGTTTTGTATCACTTGTGTTCAGTCATAACCTTGTCTCCCATAGTACTCATTCTGGCCTGTGATAATATCTTATTTCAGAAGTGATAATAGAATACAAAGTGAGCAATTAAGCAAGAGAGAGATTGAAATATTGTTTTTCTTTGTGCTGTGGTGTCTCCCAAAGGTTTTCCGTAACTTCTGGTTACTCTTATTGATGTTTTCACAAATTTCCTGGTGACAGCACCACAAAGTGGGCTAACACTTCCAGAGCTGCCTCCACAGGGGCTCTGTTGAGAGGGGAGTGGGTGCCTGGCCATGTGCTCCCAAAGTGATTTACATCCATGCCAACATGGGGAGAGACAGTCCTGAGCTGGGCTGATCTTCCTACATTCCCCCACTGTGAAGGTCATGGAAATATCTGTGTGAGCACAGAGGGAGCAAAGAAGCTATCCAGAATAAAACTCACTTTTAATGTGTATTAATTCCCAGCTGTGCATCTACAAGTCCCACTGTAAAGCCACAAGAACCACATGGTCAAATGTTGGGGTTCAGAGCTGCCTCTCAGCAATACTGTTCCAGCTTCCAGCACTGCCATCTGCACTGTCAGGTATTGACAGAGATCTATTCAAACAGAGAACTCTTTTTTCACACATTACTCACTAGATCCTAAGCTAATTTATCTCTTCATGTCATATCTCTCAGATTTAAGTCCGAATAGCAGTGTGGTTTACACTGAAAGAAGTATTTTATTTGACCCACAATTGCAAAACTTCAGGATTTTTGTTTATACAGGGCCAGTAGCCAGATATTTGTGTCCCACACAGCAGTTTGAGATGAGCTCTTCTTAATCCTAGAGTATGCACAGGTTCCACTGCCTAGTGCACTTTATATAAAGATTTTGTGTTTTGTTTTTCAGGTTGCTTCTCTGGGCTCTTCTTTTCTCCTTTCTTTTTCTTACTTTCCCATTTCCTTTTCCATTCTCTTTTCCTTTTTTTTCCCCTTTTAAATTAGAAATTACAAGTATGTCTTCAATCAGGCTGTAGGACCTAGGCTACTTCTGTACTAACAAACAGAAACATGCAGTGCAAACATCCTAATATCATCCACAGATCCAGAGATATTGCTATTGTCCAATCAACAGATTTTAATGTTTTCCATGTTGGTGAATTGTTAACACAGAGGGGTTTTTTTACTGCAGTTTTTCCTTGGGGCCAAAACTCTCTGTGTCTCAGGCAATTCCTAGACAAGGACAAGTGGTAGGTGAGGCTAAGGACAGAACATGCCAACAGCTTCTTGGATGCAGCCACTCTTATTTTAGAGGAGAGTTGTCCAGAGAATTGTGTGGACAGGTTGAACATGTTACCCTCACAGGAAGAGAATGTTCCTTAGTGAATTTTGTTTGCTGGTGTTGATGTGACACAGACCTTTGTGCAAAGGAAAGAGATAGTGGGGAAGATTGTGAATGGCCTGTGAGCCTGGCCTGAATAACAACAGGTCTGTCATGAGCTGGATTCACAGGTTCTTGCTGTGAAAGTAGAAGAATAATGCTGAGTATCCTAAATTCCTGATGATGATCAGGTTTATCCTTTCTAATTTCCAACCTGTCACAGCTCTGGTTCTCCACTTTGGTGCTATTTACTTTCTCCTCTGCCCCTCTTCCTCAGACTCCTCACTCCTGGTTCACTCCTTGCTGAGGAATTTTGAGTCTCTACCTCTGAACTGCCCATTGCATTCAATACTGGTGTTTCCTGGAAACAAGATGTACTTTGAACCCAGTTTCTTTGCTTGACCACTATTACTGAAAGGATGCTTTTTTCTTTTAAGAAACATTTCTGAGAAGTAATCTGAGTTAACCAAAGCAAAGTAAGGCTAAAAATGTTTGGGTCAAGGCAGTAAATTATATATATTCTTGCCTTCATGTGCCCTTTGCTCTAGAAAGGCTGTTTGAGAAGTTGTATCTCTGTGTAGAAAACTTAGTGCCTGAAAGAACAGATCGCAACCTCTTGGCAATCCTATACACACATAATAATAATAATAATAATAATCATAGACATGGCTCAAATATGGGCATTTGAGTCTCTCAAGAAAATTCTAAATATTTGATCAAGAAGCTCAGATGCCCTGAATTCTTTTTTCTTCTCAGTGGTCTCACACACATCTCATGTCTTCATGTTTACAAAGCAGACTTTGTACTTCATGCACTTCATGTTTAAAAAGGCAAATGAAGCTGACAGTGACCTGCTCTATATAAAGCAGAAGCTCTAAAGGTCTTTTTCAATTGGTAATTTTTTTCAAGCCATATTTTCTGTACTGATCTTTGGCCATTTTCTTCAGTCAACCACTTTTTGTGTTTTTTGCATCTTGGCACATCTGCTGGGACTGGTGGGAACTTGGGATTTGAAAAGGGCACAGATACTGAATCATGCATATCTTGTATTCTAATGAAAGATACGTACAGTGTCTTACAATTTGCTCCCAGAATTTTACTTAAGTGTTAATAAGACACAGTAGTGATGCACTGGCAGCATCCATGAGAATAGCTGAGGATGAACTGGCAGCTCTGGGAATGGGCCAGGTTAGATCCTGTCCCTGTCCTGCCAGGGCAGGAGTGTCCTATGCCTCAGTGCTTGCTGTTGAGATCCTCCAGAGAGGCCAAATTCTGCTAGATTGTTCTCAGCTTCTGCCAAATGAACCTAATTAAAACAGAAATACACATTTTATAGTGGGGCTATATGTGTGCTTTAAGGAAAATGGCAAAATTGCATATAAACAGAAAATTTGGAGGAACTGAGAAGGCAGTAATTTTTCCACTCATAGATTTGTTGCTGTAGGAGGGAAGATTATAACCATGTCACCTAGACTAGTGACATCTGAGTTAGCTGAACTGGTTTTGTATGATCATTGAGCAGCTCTGGCAATCTTTTTTTCATGGAGGACAGTGTGGAATACCTCCAGGATCACCTATGACCAGTATTTATGACCTCAAATATGACCTATAGAGTTACAGTGAGATACTTTTGTGTGCAGAAATGACTTGTATACAGCATTTTAGCTTTTTAGTGGATGACCTGTTTCCTCGTTTGCAGTTTACATAACTGTTGATTACAATTCACAGAAATTAAATTAAGTTTTTATTTATAATTAAGATACAAACAGGTAATAATTTCTCAAATTTCTGTCAAATATGTAAAATCTTCCAATTTAGTGTTAGTAAGAAACTTTTTCTTGCTGTCCATAGTATTTACTTTATGTTATGTGGAAATAGAAGAAAAAAACCTTATTATTGTTATTTCAGTTAAGGTTCCATACACATTCTTCATGACAGCACCTTAATTTTGAACATTGCAAGGTGAATGGAAATAACTAAACTTTAATCTGTCCTCTTGGATATATGACTAAAAGCCATGTAAGGAAAGTAGTAAATGCAAATTTCTTTAAATGAAAACAAAGACTTGGGGAAAAGGCATTTTAATGTTATTGCTTTAATATTTTCAATTAATTATCTCTCATCATCTGATTTTTGTGAAGACTTCTGGAGAAGTCTCAATTTTATTACAGCATGGTTTTATAAAAATGGAAAAAACAGAGGCAGCAAAAAAAAATATTCCAGTGTTCACAATACTCTGAAAGTAGAAGTGAAAAAAAGGGGGCAGCATGTGAGCAAGAGAGGCTGAAGTTTTACTTTCATTCATATTAGATCTGTAGCTACTTTACCCCTTTGCACCCATTTGTACACAGCTGTAATGGAGGAAACCTCTGCAAGGAGGTCTGGATAGGCATCAGTGGTGCAGAAGAAAGCATTCTCCTTTATTAAAATGTGGCCCATTCCAAAGTGGAGTCCCAGGGGGAGTAAAGATATTGTAATTAGCATAGCTATACTCAGGTAAAGTGAACTTCCAGCATCAGAAAATTATATATAACTGATTGAACTCAAGATCTTGAGTTGTTAAATATATAATAATAATCAGGTTGTTAAATAAAATTTAGTGACTAGAAATTTGATGTTTAGCTGTAGTTCAGTTTCTCTCACCACTCCCACCAGAGGCCAGTAATGTAAGTATTTTGTCTAAAAACATCTATTCTCTCTCTTGTTCCTGAAAGAAAAAAAGGTGCCCTTCAGTGATATTTGATGATCATGTTTGAAAACCTTAATTGTAAAATAAGGAGAAATTATTTGTCATGCCTGCTAGTTCAAGCAATACTTTCCTTATAAAAAAGAATCACAGAATTGTTTCAGTTGGAAAAGACCTCTAAGTTCTGGTCAAGACCCATCATTAACCCAGTGCTGCCAAGTTCACCACTAAACCATGGCCCTATGCACTATGTCTAGACATCTTTTAAATATCTTTGGAAACAGTGACTCTACCACTTCTCTGAACAGCCTGTTTCAATGTTTGATAATCCTTTTGGTGAAGAAATTTTTCCTAATATCCAATATAAACCTCCCCTGTTGAGGCTTGAGGCCATTTCTTCTCATCCTACTGTTTGTTACTTGGGAGCAGAGACTGATCCCCACCTCTCTGCACCCTCCTTTCAGGCTGTTGTAGAGAGCACTGAGGTCTCCTTCGAACCTCCTGCTCCCCAGACTGAGTGATCCCAGCTCCATCAGCTGCTCCTCACAGCACTGGTGCTCCAGACCCTTCCCCAGCTCCCCTGCCCTTCCCTGGGCTCTCTGCAGCCCCTCAGTGTCTTTCTCACAGTGAGGGGCCAGAGCTGGACACAGCACTCGAGGTGTGGCCTCAGCAGTGCTGAGCACAGGGGACAATCCCTGCCCTGCTCCTGCTGGCCACACCATTGCTGACACAGGCCAGGTGCCACTGCCCTTCCTGGACACCTGGGCACACCCTGGCTCATGTTCAGCTGCTGTCAACCAGCACCTCCAGATC
This sequence comes from Erithacus rubecula, assembly GCF_903797595.1. Lineage (NCBI taxonomy): Eukaryota > Metazoa > Chordata > Aves > Passeriformes > Muscicapidae > Erithacus > Erithacus rubecula. The sequence goes on from NC_136685.1 coordinate 19,493,263, forward strand.
CTTTTCCACTGGGCAGCTTTCCAGCCATTCTGTGCCCAGCCTGCAGCACTGCCTGGGCTCACTGTGATTCAGTTCTGGCTGAACCTCATAAAAGTGGCCTCAGCCTATTGATCCAGCCTGTGCAGATTGCTCTGCAGATCTTTCTTACTCTCCAGCAGATCAACACCCACCCAGCTTGGTGTGATATCCAAACTGGCTGAGGAAGCATCAATCCCTGTGTCCAATTCATTGATGAAGGTATTAAACAGGGCTGGCCAACACTGACCCCTGGGAAACACCAGCATGTGGGAAGTCCTTGTGGAGAAACCCACAGCTTCCTTTTAGGAGTAGTTCTTATATGAGGTTTTCCACTTGCCTGTGCAGTTGTCAGGTGAAAAAGTATCTCCAACAGGCTCTTCTTTCTTGCATTCCATGCAACTTTATCTGCTTGCTGGCTAACAACAGAGCACACTGCTCCATTTACATTCAGTCCGTGGGAAACATGTTAACTCTTTTCTTTAAAAAATACATGACAGATTCCTTCTACCCTATTCTTTTCTTATCTCTGCCTTTACCCTTTGCTCTGTGTGAATGCCAGGTGCAAGTCCCAAACTGACCTACCTTCTGTGTCATCTTGGCCAGTGCTTGCCAGAAGAGCTTGCCTGCTGTCTGCATTGAATGGAGAATTTTGGGTCATTGTGAACCCCTTGCTGAAGTACAGCGAGATCACTGCAGTGGTCCAAGGGGAAGTCACTCAATTCTGCCACTGCTAAATGATGCAAGAGCTTTAGCAATCACTGTAGAGCTTTCAGCCACCTTTTCCTTGAGCTTTGGAACCAAATACTTTTTAAGATCAGAAATTAAAAACCCTATTTGTTTTCTTTAGTTCTACACACACAAATGATGGTCGTCTTGTATCTCAAGCTCCAGTGCAATGCCATTTCATTCAGGGGTGTTAGCCACAGTTCCACTGTCCTTCAGGAAGGAAATGGCTTCTGCAGCTTCCTGAGGAAGCTGATTTAACTCTTAAAGTTAGTGCTGGAAGGGTGAGCAGTATGTACACACTCAGGACTCTGCATAACAAACAGGAAAATAAGCCAAGAGGAGGCCCAGTGCACAATCTAAAGGAAGCTGCTGATCACAAAGAATACTTTGTTAGTAAAAATGGATCAAACTGCTGAGAATACCACTTGGTCATCATGCATTAACTTCCTACAGCATGAAAGCAAATTGGTGCTGGTTCTGCATGCCTGGTCATTCCAGATCCTTCCAGCCAGGAGGCTCCTCAGTGCACCCCTAAGCAGCTGCAATTTGCACTGTACGAAAAACCTGTCCTGAAATAAATCATCCCAGAACCACCCATTGCAGCACAGAAACTACCCTGACTTGGTGAATGTCATCTTTCACAAGTTCCCTACAGGCTGAAATGGATCAAGATATTAGCATGAGCTTGTGGGGTTAAACTCAGGACATTGAGACAAGAGGTATCTCACCATCAGGCAAGTTTTGTCCATAACAGAACCATTAGAAGCCTTGCATTTCAGACCATGTGTTTGCACACAGCAAGATCTACCTACTTTATTTGGTGCATCGACTACCAACAAGATAGATACTTTTAGATATTGTTCTTAGCTTATATATCCATTTAGAGATTTTCTTTTCCTGATTTGGGCTGAAAATGCACTTCTCAATGGGTCTCTGCTCTGGCTGTACTCATGAATAGTCGGTTAGTAACAGGTTTGTATGTCTATCCATAATACATACTTTCCTAGTCAGACCTCTTCTGTTGCTTCAATATATTTTTTCACCAACAGATGGAGTAGAAAGTGCCATAAATTCTTTTAAGATTCATTCAGATGATAGTTTAATTGTAAAATAATCTGGTCTGGAAGAAGTTATGTAATATAACTTTTAAATTTGTAGGTAAAATTAAAATACATGCAAGTGTCTTTACTAAAAAAGGCATTTGACAAAAAGACTTCCTTTTACCTCAACTATTCTTTGGTGCTCTAGCATTAAAGAAAAATTTTTGGAATGTACTATTGTACACAGCTGTTTGGTAGGAGGAAGTGGGGGTGTCTTCAGTGAAACACATAAGTTTTGCATGCAAAGAGTACTATTTTTGTTGTGCATTAATATTCAGTTTTGTAAAGGTGGATCAAGAAGAAACAAGTTCTGTGATCAACAGATTCTTGACAGTAATCAATTAGCTGACAGTGATTTCCATGATTAAATGTTCATGTTTAGTTTATAGCCTGCACAATTAATTGCAATGTGTACCTCTCAGAGAATAAAATTAAACCAAACATAAAGAAGGGATTTCTTTTTTTATTTTCCTTTCCACTATTATATTTTCATGCTTTATTATTCCTGAGTCTTCCTATCATGACATTGAAGTTAAGTTTGTTTGGATTCATCTGCTTGGCATTCTTAAGCTTTGTGACATAGGAACTATGAGTTGAATATAAATGTTATTTATATTCATTTTGTACTTCAGTAATGCAGTTCTCAATGTATAAAAGAACCAGGCTTACAGAACAGAGCTTAGACAGAGTGAATAATAAAATATGCCTTCTCTTTAGAGATTAGATGAATAACCACTGTCTAGTTGAGTAATTGTAACTGCCTTGCTCTTACCTGCTCCTCCTCTCTATTCTGTCCAGGAGAGTCTTTCTCCAAGACTGTGATTTACAGACTTGATTGCTAAATGGTTATCTAATAATGCCACTGGAATCTGGGCAATGGAAACAGTTCTAGAAATAATATGATGCAAGCATTTAAACTAGCTTTTACAGTCTCTCTTCTTCCTCTGTTTTTACTTGTACTTTATTTTTTTCCTTCCCTTCTCCTTCCAGAATTGAAAACCATCTGGTAAATATAGGCTTGAAAATTGAATTTCAGCAGAAACATTGGTAGATTATCATTTTTCCTCAAAGTCTGAAAATGAGGAGAGACTTAAAGAGAAAGAGCTGCCTCTGCCATGGTTGCTCTTGACTATCTCATGCTTAAGGGAGATGGAGTAGGAACCTCTCCAAACTTCTCTTCAGAATGAGTTCAGTCCTAATTACACAACCACATTCAAACAGGTCCAAATCCCCCACCTGGCAAGAGCATATGGTGAGGTGAAGGGATATTTGTTGTAGTGTGCTTTGTGTTGGAGAGAGGCTATGGCATGTTCCAAGCATCAGAAGCCCCCAGCTGGTGCCATGTCCCTGCCTTACCTGTGTGCATGGCACACAGGGCTGAGCAGGGAGCAAGTGCCACGTGCCCCTTGCTGAAGATAGAGAAGTTGAAGGATTGACTTGAATTGTTGATGGATGGGTTCCTATGCAAATTATGCCAAATCTGTGATCCTCCCCCCTGCCCAGGTCGTGTTCTGCTGTGTCTCTTGTACCCATCACAGGACATGACAGGGACAATGGTGCAAGAGTTGCCTTTCTGTGTGAAATTTCTCAGTCTGAGGGTAGAGCAGACCTGTTCTCAGGGACTGGGGTGTCTTCTCTAAGCCTATGGAGGTAGGCTAGAGCCATTTGGCTAGAGAGAGGTAATTTTGATCCATGGTTTAGACAAAAGGACTTCAGTGTCTTCAGGGAAACGTAGGTCAGAAGTTTTTCGAAATGATAATGTACTTTCTAACCTGAACCCCTTCTATATAACTTAATATGCAACAGCACTAATAAGCCATAATTAGCAATGAAGTCCCTTCTCATTGCACCCAAGAATGTGCTGTGAACAGTTACGCCTCTTCTCTTCTGGAAGTTGTTGGAGCTCTCCCCCTCTGCCTGTTCTTCTTGAGCAAGAGCCAAGAGTGATGTCTGCCTCCATTGTAAATAATAATAGACCTGGTGGGAATTGCCTGAAACCACAGTTGTCTTCTCTTAAGAAGGGAAATAAGTTTTTACTGAAGTTCATTTCTCCTGGAAGCTTGGGAAGAGGCCAGGTTGCTCATGCTGGTGGTTGCTCATGCTGGTGGTTGCTCATGCTTAAATCTCTTCTGCTGCTTATAACTTGTGTTTGCTGTTGTTTTGTACATTTTTCCACTCTCCCAAGTACCTTGTCACAGATTTTATACCAAGTATTTTATGTCTGTCCTTTTCACCCTGCCAGTTATGGCTCTAAATAAAATACCTGCTCTGAAAGAAAAGAAAATTGGGAACTAGAAAACTAGTCAACCTTTCACCTGAGCAACAAACTGCAGTCATATGTTTGAGGATAGATTTTTAACCCCAGTCTTGAATCACAATTCATCTGTATTTTGACATGCTCCTGGCATAGAACAGACAAGGAACATCAAATATGGCTTCTGAAAGAGCTTTCAGGCTGGAGCACTTGTGCAATCCTCCTATCTGGGACCTGAGGATCCCAGACTTGTCATAGCTCCTGACAGCTGGACTAGCAATTTCACAGAAATAAAACATTAAGAGATTTTTGTTATGTTATTTTTTTCCCCCTTTAAATCAGAACCACCGAATTACCAGTTTTAAATTATATTTTTAAAAGAGGGTCTTAAATGCTTACTTCCCCCTCCGCTCCATTTTTAATATAAACTTAAATATTGCTTTCATGGCACATTCTTACTTCAAAAAAGTCACTCTGGAATTTTGATATGCATTTTGCAGTCAGAGTAAAATATGAGTAGAATTGCAGACTTAAGGACATAAAAGTGTCAGTAATTCTGTTGATTATGAACCCAGAATAGCTATTGCAGTTGCCTTGCTTGATCTTTTATATAATGCAGTTCATGTGATTTCCTTTAAATAATACTTATTTGAAATTGTCTCTATCTTTTAAGCAGAAAAAATCTGATTATGATTTTAAAAATAGAGTTATTTTTATAAGAACTGCCCTTTGTCCCTGTATTCCTGATGAACATCTGAGTAACATATTTAACAGCACTTTACTTCAGTGCCATTTCAACTCCCAGTAAAACATTTGGATAATCTTACTGCAAGAGCATAAAGCATACTTAGTGTCTTTGAGGTACTTTATATTAATTAAGAATAAATTATTCCTTTTATCCTAATGTAGTAGTTCTGTAATTTTCACTCAGATAGTTATTATTGTCTTTGTCTTTATATCTTTTTGTGTACTTGGATTTCCTGATGATGACTTTGTTTGGAGTAAAACCTTTTAAGAAAAACAGAGCAAGACACATTAGAGAGTTCCTAAAAATAATGACAAATTTTTTAATAAAAAATTTGAAATCATTAAATTTACCATACAGTATGAAATTGTAGGCAGAAGACAGCCCGCTGGATTATTAGTTGCTGGATTTTTTTATTCCTTTTTTTCCCCCCCATTAGAGAATTGATACTGTGTCCAGGATTTCAGTGGAACAACACAAATAAAAATTCAATGTTTTCCAAATAAAATAGTCTTTAATTGTTCTTCTCAGAAAGGATTTCTTCCACCTCCACATTAATAAGCATTCTTCTGTGCTTCAGCTAACTACCCACTCACTTTCTCTCTTTAAAGGATCATCTATCCCAATTACCATTGAGACTTTTCAGTCTCTCATTAAATTTGGAGCAGTGGGCAATTTGATCAGGTGGTGATCAGTGTGGTATTACAGAACATGACCTTTATAAAGTATCTAACAAATTTGGATATTCTGTTTTACCAGACATGCACTTAGTGTTTAGTTAGTTTACAGTTCTCTTTGGGGAAAAAAAAATGTGACTCATAGACAGCATTGGTAAGTTTTTATATATGTTATTTGTCTGCAATTTGAAGTGTTTCCTCTTGCATGTCAAGCAAACACGAGTTTCCACCCCGCATTTGGAGAAATCTGAATGAACTCAGGAGCTGGGTGAGGATGTGGGACATTGGTACAGCATCATTCTTCAGATGAATGCCACATCCTGCCTCTTTCCCCAGTCAGAGTGCCACCTCCCCTAGGTTGGAGCCGGCGCCTCTGGCAGATGGAGCAGTGACTCAGAGCTGCCGTGGGAGGAGCGGCGCTGAGGCTGCGCTGGGAGCCGCGGGAAGCGGAGGGGGAGCTGCTGCTGCCTTCCCCATCCTCCGGGGCTCCCGGGCTCTGCCGCTTCCAGGCGCCTGCCACACACCCCCGAGAGCCAGGGTCTGCCCTGCCAAGGTGTGCCTTGCACCAGGGCCAGCAGGTGCAGAGGGAATCTGGGAGGCCTAAAGGAGTTTCGTGCTGGCGCAGAGGGGTTTGGCATGGCAGTATTGAGACACACTAAGCCATTCAGTGGGATTGCTGCCTGTGGTCACCAGGAGTTGGGAATTCAGAGCTACCCTGGCACCAAGGAGACACTGAAAATTTTGTTTGAGTTTAGCAAATTCAGTTGTGCAGTACAAGACAAGATCTAAAGCAACTATCTTTCCCTAGTATTCAGATCACAAATCTGGTTCGTTTTTTTTTTTTTTTTTTCCTGCTCATAAGACAGCAAACACATATAGTCCTTAAAAATTCTGTAATTTGAAGTCTTAGATTCAAAACCCCAGGTCAGCAGCTCAGACATGGTCTTTTTATGGATAATCCTGGGCAGCTAAAGCTGTCCCCCCGTGTGCCATTTGGAAGCTTTACATCTAGATTTTTCATCACACAAGGCAAACTTCAAGTTAGATAGGCAGGATTTGATTTCTGAGAGGGTGAATATATTGTTTCTTCTCCTCTAGTACTGAAATAATTGAACTGATGCCCTGAGATACAATATCCTGTGTATTTTTGTATCTCTGTTTTAGACATTAGCGTGCTCTGAGTATTTAAATATCTTTTTCATACTCTCTTATATTATGTAGTACAACATTATTTAGTGCTGCCATCCAGAGAGGAAGAGATTACATCCTCCTCTCTGCATGCAGATCTCTGAATTCCTCTAACATAATCCTCATATGTTTCTTCAGCTAGGCCCAGCTCATATGTGTGTATTGGAAATACAAAAGTGTTTTTGTCAAGGAGTCAGGTACATTTGTGAGGGATAACTTAAAGGTGTTATTATTATTGCAGTTGAGTCCCAAATCAATTCCTTCTAGGAAAAGGCAGCCAGTTTCATGAGATCAGCATTAACAAAGGTTCAGAATTTCTTCCCTCTGTGGACTAAAGGAATTAACAAAAAAGCACTATGCCAAAATTTAGCATCCTGATTCTGCCTTTCATATTTCCCAAGTAGACATCCAGGAAGAAAATTTGTCAGCTGTCTCTAAGCAACGTGTTAGGCAGTGTTGCAATTTTTCATCTGACTCTAAAATAATTTATTTCACCTAAATAGTGAGGACACCTATGTTGAATGGTAGATTAGTTTGTTAAAGACAGAAGATTCATATCTGATTACTTTGACTTCTTTCTTTGTGTCTTGTCTGGGAATGCTGCTCGTTGAAAACTCCCATTGAAATGGGAAGAAAAAGACAGGATTAAGAAATAGAATGCTTTTAATGTTTTAGCATGTAAAATTACCAATGAGTCTTAAAAAAAAATAAAATTGCACTCAGTAGAACATGTTTTTAGGGATGTACCTTTATCTTTATTCAGATATGTCAATTACTGACTGCTTAACACAAGATGAATTGAAGAAAGGTCTGGAGGGACTTTTACAGATGTCCTAGTCATGAGAAACTTTACAAAAAGCTTGTGAAGCTGCCCACAGATTTGAAGCTGTGAGAAATCTGAAATGCCATGGATGACTACGAAGCTACTTAAAATTTCTGAGGTTAATGGACTGCATGGTAGGGATTATGAGCATCATTTAACTGCTCTGCTTTTACAGAACAGACTTTTCCCCTTTTAATAATGTCAATTATGAAGCATATGTATTCTGAGACAACATAATGGATGCTATTGTTCCATTTATGAAAACACTTGATGTTTTCCAGTGTTGGTGAGGGGCAGCACATTGCATAATCCTGCTATACATAATTTTCTGTTGCACATAATACCACACTATTTCAGATACACCTCCTTTGCATGCCAAGAGAACATCACTGTTTTCTTCTTCACATTACATACAGTAAAAAAGTATTCCCACTTTTATTATTATCAGGAAATCAAAGTACACTTCATCCTATGCCTTCATTATTTTAGAGAATGAGTGATGGCTTTCTTCAGCCTAGTCAGTATTCTTTCCAAAGAAAATCAGTCTTTCAAAATCAAACTTTCAAAACAGTCTTAACACTTACATCTTCTCATCCTTTTTCCTCTGGGAAATGTAGACAAGAACCTTTCAGTTTGGTCCTGGATATGCAAATACAGCTATATTAATAAAGACTGAAAATTAATGTCTGTTTTGGTATTTTGTTCTTGTTACCATAAGCAAATGAAACCAACAGACAAAGGCTTCTTTCACTGTTATACAGCTCTCACATGTCAAAAAGCTTTTTCTACAGTATGATATACATAAAATATTTTTTGCCTCCATGCAGAGAGATATTAGTCTAAGATCTGAATAATTCCTAGAATTTCACTGCTGTCCCTGTACCCCCATATTATTGATACGGATTTTGTGGGATGTCCCCCACTTCCACCCCACTCTGAACTGATGGAAATGTTTGGAATTGAGAAGGATTTTTCATAATGACTGCAAGATTTAGAATACAGTAGAGACTGAATATACCTCACAACTTTAGAAACTGAAAAGCTCTTTTTCTCAGATGTGTAAATCTTAACAGATACTATCAGGTTCAAAGCTTAAGTAAAGTACACATTCTAAAAGTTTTGTTATTTGAGCTGCATTTAGGCATTCCTGAAATCTTGTGAATAAAACATTCCCTGCCTCTGCCTTACAAGCAAGGAAGCATTGATTTGGAGACAAGTGCTTGAAGATGTGCTCTACTGTTCCTCACACTGAGGAGCTAAATTACAGAAAGCCCTGTAATGCCCTCATGCCCATCCCTAACAAACTGTTTTACATGTTTAAATTATTAATGTTGCAACAGTAAAGCTCACAGCTGCTCCTCAGCCCCTTAGCTGGCTGCTGGATAAAATTCTCTCCCCAAAGTGGTGGGCACACATTAGCAGAAAATCACAAAAATAGTGGATATGAGGAAGTGAAAATAATAGTTCAGGAAAAAAAAACTTGGAAACTCGTTGATGTTAAGTATCTGTAAAGCACTGTAATTGAGGAAGGACCCCATTGGGTCCTTATGCTGTCAGTGAAGGTTTACTTTTGGCTTCCTTTGAATGATCTCACTGCAAAGGAATATAACAACCAAAATGCAAGGTTTGTTTCCAGAACTGAGAAGTATCTTTGAGCCTTTTACACATACACCTCTTGAAAATGTCTTTTTAATTCACAGTTCTATTTTGGCTTGGACTCAGTCTTCTGTGACACACCTTTAAAGCTGTTTTGAGTTAGGCATACACATATATTTAGCTTAGTACTGGCTGAAAATTATGCTGTTTCTGGTGGTCTATGCAAGATGGATCCCGTCCATGAAAAATACCTTTCTAATAGAGAGAAATCTGTCAATTTTTATTATTTTCAGAACAAGATTGCTTTCTGAGTCCAGTAAGGATTGTCTTGCCATCTCATTGAAGGGTGATGACCCCATTAACCCTTGTGATTTGAGAAGTGTGGACAATGGCTACTGCTGCTGTGAGTCCTTTTTTGATAAAAGAATGCTAAGAGTCTTCAAAGACCAGGCTTACTGTCCCTTTCATTTTTATTGTAAGTAGACATGCTCTTTAATGGGGCTTGCTAGGGAAAGAAAAAAATCCCTTTTCAAATGCCATTAGTCCACAGCTGCTGTGATGTCCATCCCCCAGCTAGACTGGGCATCACCCTGCCTGCCCTGGGGTCTGGGGCTGGTGTGCCCAACACTGTGGAATGGAATGGAGTGGAATGGAATGGAATGGAATGGAATGGAATGGAATGGAATGGAATGGAATGGAATGGAATGAAGAATAAATTATTTTAATTGGAAGGGACCTTCAAGGATCATGTAGACTAACTGTGTAACTATTTTAAGGCTGACCAAAAATTAAAGGAGTTGTTAAACATAGTCTTGTTACTAAGGACCTCTGAATTTATCTGCACATAAGCTATATACTTTCCTCCTTGAAGCCAAACAGAATATGACTGCAATTCTCCTTTGGAGGCATTAAAGGGCAGTTATAAAAATGGAGGAATAATAAAACATTTATTTGAACCCTCTGCTGTAAAGTGTGTGACCATTCTGGTGTCTTGAGCTAAGCAGAAGAAACTACTAATGTTCAATGTGAGGATCCAGAAATGAGCTGTGTGTTAAGAAATGTAGAAGCACATCCTATTCATGTAGTAGTTTTTGAATTCTAGAAAGTTATATGATATGAAAAAGATTAAATTCTTACAGTTATCAGCACACAAGTGTAATGTAATATGTCATTAATTTACCTCATTTGATGGGTTTTTAAAATTTCTATTTTATAAGCCAAGTGATGTGACTTCTGTGCTACCTTCTGTTGAATCCTTATTCTGAGGAATTGTAGGACTGGGTCATAAGAAAATCACTGAGCTCTTACTAGTAGCTAGAAAGTCAGTAATTTTGTTCTGTATTTATCTCCCAAAATGACCTAGGAGGCAAAATCAGGGTCTTCCAATTAGCAGGTGGTATCTATTCTGGTTCAAGATGCTATGGGATCTAAAATGGTATTAGCTCAGTTGGTCAGACCCTGCTCCTAATAACACCAAGGTTGTGGGTTCAATCCCTATGTGGGCCACTCACTTAAAAGCTGGACTCAGTGATCCTTGTGGATTCCTTCCAAATCCTGTGATTCTGAACTAAAAATGCTGTGCTGGAGCAGGAGTTGCTAGAGCTGTCGTTACCTAGTCTTTCCAGCAAGGTCTGAATGTGAAAGGGTTTGACTCTGTAGTTCTTGGAAATATATAGCTTCTCCAAACATCCATCTGCCCTCCTATGAAATAGCAATAAAAAGCATATATTCACAATGATATTTCAGGGGTTAAGTAATTAATGTGTTGAATAGCTTAATGCAGAAGCACTTTATATGATTAAGTACTGCTGTATTTAATTAGTTTGGGAATTTGATAATGTTCTTTGTGGTCTCCTGCTGTGGTTCATTTAGAACAATTCTGCTTGGTCTTCCCATGGGAGTATAAAAGATGTGCCTAGAAGACAGCTACAGCCCTTGTTTCAGTCCCACCAAAAGAGACAGAACACATTAGATACTGGGGAATTCCAGTTTTTCTGCAAAAATATTGGCACCCAGAGGAAATACTAATGCTGTTGGGCAGGACTGTGCACATGACAGTTCATAATTCAATTCAAAAGCACCTACCTCTTTTCCTGGAACTCCTCTTGATCCTTTGAGCTAATAGTGTAGAAGCCTGTCTTAAAGTATACCTGCTATCATTCCTGGTATATAGTATCCTGAAATAAAGTATGGGAGGATTTTACCTGGTCTCCCCATCTAGCTCTTTGCTCCATTTGGGGTACATGGGAAATGCCAAAGACACACAGACACAGTCAGGCCCTTTTCCTGAATCTAACTGCAGAAATAAAAGTGGTTGCATGTGGTTGTGCCGGTTTGCACATCTACACAATCATGGCTTAGTAGGCCTGCAATCAACCAGCTCTTCTTGCTGAGCATTGCAGATATGGCACTAAGAAATGAGGTGCTGTCTGCAAAATAGTCACACCAAGAGGGAACACTGTCCTTGTACATCTCAGATATAAAGAGAAATCTTTGGTGAACATTGCTGCACTTCAACAAAGGAAAGATGGAGTTGTAGTGTCTATCCCCTGTGTGATAGACTCAAGTAATTCTTGTTAATGCCAAACTCAGATTTTGGAGACAGCCTTCAAGGATAGGGGCTAATACATATTTCGATATGAGGAGCAGACAGTGATGTGTAACATTTGGTGACAAGCACTGCCTGCCCTATTTTTTTCTACAACTTAAAGAGAAAAAGGAAGAGAGAGTATTTCGTGATACAATGCAGATCTATCTCTTCCAAACTGATAAACTTTTGAAAACTGTTAATGCTTTACACCTTGAGGCCATCACACTTGCAAAAGCTTTGAGTATTTTAGCCACGGCAATAGTTCCCTGATATCTAAGAATCATTACTAACTGTAGGTGGGTAGTCACCTTGAGCTCTAGACTTAACCTACTCATCTATGGAAACACTGAAACTCACCTCTGCTTTTAACTTTTGTGCATTTTCTATTGGTCCACTTGCCCCATCTTCTTTCAGCTGCTAGCTCTCTTTCTGGTGGCTAGCATGATGGACCCTGATTCCAGATTGTGGCTTCTAGATGCTATGGAAACAGAAGTAAATATATTTATCTTTTTTTTTTTTTTTTTTGGTAGTTCATATTATATAAGTGCATTAGTAACAATGCATGGCACAGGGAATGCAGTAGTCGAATGTGCTGTGCAGAGCTTACTCTTTGTTGCTTAGCAATTAAATGTATGCACGTAGCAGCAGCACTGACAAAAATGCTAATAAAAAGTGACAAGTTATATCTCCAGAAAAAATTACACCACTAAGAAAAAAATATCTGTCAAGATACTGGAGCAAGAGCAAACTGTACATATGGATAGATCGTGTCCCTCCTGAAGGCAAGATCTTCAGGTATTGACCACTAGAGGGGCTGAGATGATGGAAATAGAAGGTATCCACATTTATAGCATGGGCTACAGACACACAGTTGTGCAAACATCATGGTAAGGCTTTCTGTTGTTGTTGTTGTTGTTCCTTTATTATTTGTACTTATTTTTATTCATAAAGAGTCTAGAAATATGTTCTGTTTCCTTTGTTTCATTTTTCTCCTCACTGTTCAGGTTTGCAGATTTTTCACAGCATTTCTGTCTATCGAATTTCTGACTTTCCTAGCAGATCCTTGTGTCACAGTATAAGGTTTTATTTATATAACGCGATGTGATCTATTCTGTTAATGTGAATAGAATTCTCTTTGAAACTGGTTCTTTAAAAATACTAAACAGCTTATCTTTATTTATTTATTTATTTTTAATTCGGAGCAAACATGAAGCAGAGGAACTGCGCTGTAGGCTGCAATTTTCAAAAAAGCCCAGCATTTAAAGTCTCCTTTCTTTGTGGGATTTGTACGTTTAACCTTTCACTCCTTCTCTCTCATCTTTAATCTTCTTCCAAAATCTGTGTCACTTGTGCTGTGCTCAGGTAGTGCATTGCTTCTTGGGCTGGTTAAGACTGATTACAGACTTGCTGTGCTGTGGATAAACACAGTCAAGATTTTTTAGCGCTTTTGCAAAACTGGCTTGACACATTGTTGCATGAAATTATTTTTACTACATTTAAAGAATAATTTACAGGTTCTAAGTAAGTGCTCTTAACTCATTTATTAGTTTCTGTGGTATTTAGCAAATATTTCTAGTTATGTGGAGGGTTTAAATAGTTTTTCTTCTAATAATTCTTTCCGGCATTTTAGAGCTTTTCCTCATTAGATTTCTGCTCACCAAAGTGCTGATTCTGCACTTGACAGTCTGCCTGCATAGTGAATTGCAGGATCTGGGCCCAATTTTGATCTATTTATATGACAGTCCATTTCATTTTAACTGAATGCAAGTACTAATTTGGCTGTACTTGCTTTCAGCATTATCTCAAGTTGTGCCAAATCATCAGACAGTCCATTTGGAGTTTGGCGGGTTTTGCTGAAGCTCCTGCATTTTTGGTCAAGTGCTATTGAAAAAAGTGCTATTTATCAAAGAAAAAGTAGCCTAACTCTTGGCTTGGTTCAACAATTCTGGGTCTTTATCTCCAGCTTTAGCAAATAAGATGCACTCTGAATCAGTGCAGATCGTGCTGTATTCTGTGTTAACAAAATAAATCAGGCCTTTTAATTCATGTACTATACCCTTTAAGAAATAAAAATGAAAACATAGAGTAAAAATAATAGTTAAAAATTTAAACATGACTTTCCCCCCCACCTTCTCTGTGACTCTATTTGTAGAGCAGTAATTGAGATAACACTGCACACAGAGAAATCCTGTCATATGATGCAAACAGCAAAAGGCTATTCAATGAGATTTTTTTTTGAGCTAGTCCACCTTATGGTCACTTCACTTGTTCTGTATTTTTCCAAAAAGGAGTTTTTTAACATTAGTTAATCAGGCAGAAATTATCTCACACAGATGGAACTATATTGCAACCCCAGCCACTGAGGGTAAGAAACTAGTCTGCAAGATAGAAAGGAAGGAGAAGAGCTGCAGATCATTGTGCTGAAATATTTTATGTGCATTTGGTTGTGATCTTTTTAACAAGATGTTTCACATTTAGCTCAGGACACTGAATCAAACATCCAGGAAAGGGCAGATTTGAATCCACAGGAGTGATATAAAAAAAAATTTTCCTGTTCCTCCTACTCTAGTAAATGCTATCATGGCAAAATAAGCTTTTTGAGAATCACTTTGATTTGTGAAATGCTTTTCTCCAAAGGCTGCATTTTGAAAGCTATTTTCAAATAAGCCTGTGCTACCCAGAAGTAGCATAAGTATTTCATGCTCTAGAAAGATTTTTAAAAACATATATATGTATGCCTTCCTTCCCACATTACCTGCAATGACATGAAAAACATGATGTGTGTGTGTTTATACATGTATGTGTGTATACATGTATGTCTGTGTGCATATATAATGCAAAAGGGAAAAGCAAATGCTTTATAGAAATGTCTACTTAAATGTCTGCCTGAAAATGTATGCAGTACATTCTTTTTTAAATAGCCTCCTCCTGGTAGTACCTTCACTCAGATTCTCACCATTCCCATACAGTGTTCTGTAAATACCCTGTGAGAATGACTAGCAGGGAGGATGATCTTGCATAACAGGCAGCTGACTAATTTAGACCAGGAACATTGATCTACAATGACTGAAATAGTCTCAGTCTTGTTCTGATTTCGACATTTGAAGTTTTGGCATCACACCCATGGATACTTGTGTAGATCAGTCACCGGAAGTCACTGTTCATATATTTTACCATTTTCAGGTAGAGCAAGAGAAGGCTAAGCCATTCCAAATATAAAAAAAGGTTAGGATTTTTGTGTCATATGTGTTCCCAACACAGAGGGGGCTGTGTTAAAGTTTTGTGAACCATCTCTGTCCTATCCACATCTTTAACATAACAGGCCCTCTTCTCCATCTTTCTCAACATGCTACTTTTCCCTCCATTTTTTATTCACTTCTCTGAGCACTGTATCTTGACCTAAGCTGTTCTTCTTTTTCTATCCATTTAGATTAATTCAGATTTTCATAAAAGACTGCCTCCAAAAACTTTTTGCAATAATGAAAGTCTGAGGTCCATCTCTCACCTGTGTTTTCTTCGTGTTTTTCTTTGGTTTTGGATCACCCAGGTAAAGCTGGGGACAGTGGCATATGTTTCACAGGCACACTAGTTGTGCAGTTTCTTTGGTCACCAATGTCTTTGAGACATTGATTTAAATCAGTGCTGGACACTGCAAAGCCAAGCACTGCAAAGAGGCAGGACTTGCTTGGGGGCTGGTCTGTTCTGGGTCTGAAGCCAAGGGACGAAGCTGAGCTTGCAAGGTGGGAATGTCTTTGAGCATAAGTGATTGCTAATCACTAGAGCCTCATGGAGGTTAGCTCTGATGTTTCCATTTGATTGGTATTCAACTCTTCCCATAGGTGCTGGTACATATTCAGTGACCTTGTACCTGTATGTGCAAACATAGGAGAGTCCACTGGGGTCCTCCTTTGACTCCAATGGGCTCTTTCTCCATCCATGCTCTTGCACGTCTCTTAGAAGAGACCTTAAAAAACTTCCAATGTGCTATTATGCATATGCTACATAAATAGACACACATCTTATATTCTTTGCTACCACAAAGTTATGAGTCATAGCTGCAAGTAATTTTGTTTTGAGTAACAGCAAACTGGATCTGAATTCCTAAAGCAGGAAGAAGTCAGGGAAGAAATGACTGTGTAGTTTGCTAGTTTTGTTTTCAGCAATGAATCCTGTAAAATAAACAGTGCTTTATGAAATATGTGCCCTTAGAAGAAATCCAAAACCTAACCTAGAACTGTAAAATACATTGTCTCTGCATTTGTTCATTTAGATTTGTATTCTTATTGCAAAAGTACGTCTAAAATGAATAAAACATATAAAAAGAATAGGTTAAGAAATGACCAGACATTTTTGCAATTAATTTTTATAGGAAAATGAGCATTATTTTTTCTCTGCCATCACTCCTCAATATGTCTTACAATAATCAGCTCACCAGTTTTATTCTTAACTATTTATATCTAACTTGCAGAATACATCATTATGGAAAAAGTAAAACTATCAAGTTTGAATCCAAATTTTCTTCCTCACTAACAAACACCCAAAGAAAGTGATGGGCAAAATTTAGGACACTATTGTATAATAAATGAGTAATCTGAGCTAATGTAATGCATAGACAACAGTCGCTCCTAGCTGTGCTGTTGCTCAGATACACAGCTTGTCTGAATCTAAACATACTGATTTATAAAAAGTGCATATTTGGTGGTACATACCCCACAAGCCTGGAAACAGTGAACAGGAAGAATTATATTCATGTAACTGGTTGCTGCTTATTTGAAAAAGTCCTTTTAGATGTACAGTAAGCTACAGTGGAGTTAAGCTTGTAAAATTACATTGCAATACATGTTTGAGCCTGTGACTGGAAGAAAAGGACTTCCAGAGACATCCTCTCAAAGGCTTTTTTTTTTTTTTCTTGATCAGTGCAGAAAAGAAACCCTTCTGTGAGAATAGCTTGACACAGAGTCCAGGCCCAGCAATATAGAGGATGAAGTTAGGCCTGCTTAAAGTGTGTGATTTGCTGCTCCTGGGCTCTTTATCAGTAGCAATATGTGGCTGGAGATAAGATACTTGTTTATTGATAGACAGAAAAGAATAGCTTCATCTTTGTTCAACAGAGAAGGCCTTTGCAACAAAAAGGATTATAAATGTTCTTTTAAATAATGTCATTATTTTTTTAAACACTTCTTTAACTTCATATTAACTACTAGTGCTCTGTTTGATAGTGAATATGGATGTGCTTATCAAGATATTAGTGGGAAATACTCTATTTCTTAAGAGGCACAAGTAGTAAAGGAGTGCAGGAGCCCTTTGCTTGTGGGACCCATTCTTGCCATCAGAAAGAGAATAAGCCTTCAATCTGTGCCATTTTACGGGTGCTGCAGAATGAATCTGGCAGGTCGTGGTGTGGGAGCCCATTTGCACTGAGAGGTGGATGTCAGGGAAAGTTTGGCTTGGTTTTCGACTGCTCAGCCTTTGCAGAAGGTGAGGTGGATGGAGCTCACTCCCTGCTGCTGGATATGCCTGCCAAGAGGCCAGCAGCCCAGAGTGGTGTTTTGGGAGGGCTCTGACCTGAGGAGAAAGAGGCGTTCTGGATGATGCCGTTCGGCCGGCTCGGGGCTCTTTGCCTCTAGATGGAGCCGTCCGCTCGCGCTGAGCCGTCTCAGAGGAGCGGGATGCTCCTGCAGGGATGCAGGGCACAGCCCCACACACCAGCAGCTCTCCCTGTTCACAGCAGACCTTTATCCCTGCTCCCATCCCTGCCTATTGCAGGCTTTCTCTGGTCCCTCTTCTTGTGCCCCCCTTGCAGCTCACTCTGTGTCTTGGCATCTGCCAGGCCTACAGAAGCCACTTGTTCCTCAGCATCTTCATTTTCTCCTTAAGTCTACCAGCCAGCTGTGTTCTGTAAGATAGTAACTTTTTTAAAGCTGTGTTTTCTTTATTCTGTGCATTCAGTTGCTGTGATTGTGAATCTGCACTGTATTGGTGTGTGCTTTAGGTAAAACCAGGGTATGTCTCCTGAGTGTTTGCAGCTTGGAATGATTTCTAAAGAATAATTTGTGTCTTTGCAGGTCATTTGATCCCCAATTTAGATTAATTTAATCTGAGCAAGATCTGTGCTTATTTCAAATACTGTCCCATTATAAATGACCTTGTCTGTGATTTAAGATACTTTGCCACAGCTTCTAATGCTGCAGCTGAACCCCTATGAAAAGCCATATTTAGAGCTGACTTCTTGGTTCCCAAAAAAGCTGGGGGCTGTGAATTTTCATTGTTCTTGGGTATAAGTGCTCCCAAACAGAATAAAATGTGTTTCTGTGCCAATCAGGTTGTAACATATTTTAAGCAGCACGATGTGACATAGTTAATAGTTAGTATACAGAGGTCACTTTATTTTTTTGGCATTTCTGCCAGGAAATAAGACAGGAGCACAAGTAAGTAAGCAAGCATAACAGAAAACAGCTTAAATGTCAGAGTAGCACTCTACCAATGAATATCAGCCTTTTGGTGTACTCCCCTTCCACAAGCTTTATAAGCTCCCAATAAACTGCTTCTGTTTTTGTCGAAATCTGGATGCATGTGCATTTACTATGAATTTATCAGAAGTAAAAACCTTTGTCACATTCTCATTTACACTGAAAAATTTTGAGCAGAGAATTGTTCAATATTTTCTATGACTTATATAGAAATATATGTCATATGACTCTTTTAAGCCAACAGCTGAATCCGAACTTGTAGGAAGTTCTAACTTCCCCTTCTTTAATGTATCTTGGTTTCATACATGGAAATGATACATGGAAAAGTGATCACTGCTGATTTAT
Source organism: Erithacus rubecula (assembly GCF_903797595.1). Classification (NCBI taxonomy): domain Eukaryota; kingdom Metazoa; phylum Chordata; class Aves; order Passeriformes; family Muscicapidae; genus Erithacus; species Erithacus rubecula. The sequence goes on from NC_136685.1 coordinate 19,511,795, forward strand.
TGTTTTGTGTGACATCTAATATATTAGCAGGAGTTTGTTATTATGAAAGTGAGGGGTTACAGGGAAAAGCTCTATTTTCCAGTCTGATTTAAGAAGTGAATGCCATGATAGCAGTATTCTGAGTTCTGACAGGTTGGACATCTGGTCTGAAGGGCAATTTGCATATCTGTCTTATAAGGAAGTATTTATGATTTTGGAAAAGTTCTGTCTGTGGCTGTTCTCAGTGAAAGGACCTCATTGTATTAAAGAGTAGTATTAAGAACTTTCACCTAAAGGGAACATCAGCAAAATCACAAACAGAAAAAATGAAGGGAAGTAACTGAACTGATAAAGAATATATTGATCTGTCAAATATGTCACACTAAAAGCAACTAGCTGTAAGGAGATAATTGAGGTGAAAAGAAAAAATAGGCTACTTGTTTGTAGGAGAACTGACAGTGGTGGATCAGGGAGGATTTCAAAATAGCAGGAAATACCAGGGAACAAAATAATTCAGTGAGCTGAAAGGAACTTAAGTAGAAAGCTAACTGAAGTAAAAGGATAAAACTAAGATATGTTTTAAATGACTGGTGAGGACACAGCCACTGGGTACTATTTTAAAGTGCTTGGTATACTGAGTGACCGTGAGATCAGGAAACATTATAGGCTCTAACCAGTTTGATATTTATGTAAGAATACTAAAAGAAAGAATCCTGCTGATTGCTGCAAGATAAAGCAAAGAAAAAAAAAAAAAAAACAACCAAATACATTTGTTCTACATATAGAGATTTCTTATTACAATAGATAGAGAATATAACCACGGAAGATGAACTTTTAATTTGTTATTATTTGGAAGATTTACAACAATGCTAACAATAATCATTCGGATTTGGCTTGCTAAATCTCCAGCTAGTGCTTTTTTTTCTGGCATCCTGTACAGTGTTTTCTAGGTTTTGGTTTTGCACTGACCAACAACAGACTGCTGTTCCACACACACTGCCGAAGCTGGGGGTCCACAAAGAATTTCTACCACAAGATTTCTCCTGCAATACTTTTCCTTATATTCAGATGTGGAATAATATGCCTCAGCTCAGAGTCTATACTTAAAAAGATAAAAAAGCAACACAGCTAAAAGGCTTATAAACCAGAGATTATTTTTTTGTCTGAATAATTTTGGTGCATTTGGTGAATTTTAATGCTTATGGAAATGAAAGATCTTATTGGAGGCAAAGAAAGTGTAGGCAGTAACCATAGTGACTTCTACACGTATCAGCTTTTCCAGTGTGCTTCAGTTCTAGACTGCAAAATCCTGGATATCAAACATTTGTGGATGCTTACTGGGCAATTACAATGCAGGGTTGATGCAGGGGTGTTATTGTCCTTTTGTAAAAGACAATAAACATGGGAACAAAAGTAATTTGCCAAGTTTCTCACTGAGGTAAAATCTAAATTATGAAAACATCAAAGGGTGCCACTGTGAATATTAATGTTATTGCTGATGTTTTTCCTTTGCACACTGGCAGGATTAAATAATCTGTTGTGGATATGTGCATCTCTGTCCTGTCATTTTCTGGCCCTCAGTCACCCTTTGAGAAAACCAGGTTTACAAATGTACTGTAATCTGCTTTCTTGAGCCATTGCTAGATTTTACTTCTTCCTGCATTCCACCTTTAATGAGTAGTGCTCACATTGTCTTTCTGCAAGAAACATAAAACTTAATAGAAATAATCTACAGAAAGAATATTTCTACTATGGTGTGGCCAAAATAACTGTTTTTAGTAGTCAGGCTAACCAGTAATTTCAATGCACATTTTCACTGCTGTAGCTTATGCTAAAAGCCTCTGAATTAAAGTATTCAGCTTTTTTTTTTTTTTTTTCTTTTAATGCAGTTTCCCTATTCTATGTTGTGAACATTTTTTCTTCAAATAGGAAGCATGAAATAAAATGTATTTACTTTTTAAAATAAAAGATTAAATTAGTTTCTAAAAGAGGCCTCATAAAGATTGTGATAAGTCAGCATACACTATTGGTTATTTGGATATATGTAAATGTATGCATCTGTTTACCTTTATTACTTTAAGGTAGCTTGTAGGATTGAAGAGAATTTGTGTGAAAATGTATTTTTAATGCATATTGTGGCATCCACAGTACCCCATTTCCTCCCATTGTCACTTTGTTTTTCTATCTAGCTCAGATTTGCCAGTGAGGAAAGGTTATGTCAGTGCTATAGGTTTCTCCACCTTTGAAAAACGTACCAGTCTTACACTGATACTTTGGAGTTTGACTTTTCAAGTTTCTAAGGAACAAATCCAGGTTCTTGTTGTGCTGTTACACATACTCGTTATGAAATAGGGTCTCAGATAAAAGTTCTTCAAGAAGCTTTTGTAAAACAGATAGTAAGAAGAAGTCCTTTTTTTTTTTTTTTAAATTTATCAAATCAATTAATTTAAACAAAACAAAAATACTTTGTTTTCCTGGTTTGTATTTCAAGAGAATGTGCCAAGACAGGTGTGTCTGTCTGAATGGTGCTCTTGAAATTCATTATACCAGGATGCTCAAACCCAGCACTGAATAACACTGAGCCCTATATTTTTTTCCCTAAGAGCTAAATCATTCCATCTCACTTAACTAATGTATCGATTGACTTTATCGAGTCCATAATAGTTCTGAGTTTATGAGCTGTGATGCCTGGAAATGGATTAGTGCCAGAGCCTCTGATGAGATATGGCCAGAAGACGACTGTTTTCATCTCTTGGCAACATGTGAAGTTACAGAATTTGACTTTGTTTCACCTTCAAAACAAAACTTCTCATCAGCCACAACAAGAACCTGAATATCAGGTCAAACCCACGTTTCAGCTTGCAAAGGTCCAAACTCTGGCATTGCAGTTGCTGCAGCACAAGACACAGTTAATCTTGGGGTGACATAATAGCCATATTTGCATACTGGTGAACAAAACAGATAATATGTGAAGCAGAATTTTATTTATGCACCAGAGGATCTAGACTGTGTTGCTATATTTAGCAAATAATCAAGAAATATTACAGAGACCTTGCAGACTCTTTCTCAAGGCTGTGACTTGGAGACAAGGCTTCAGCTTGGAGCCTCACTGTGTGAGGTGCCTGCTTTGGGGTCTCCAGACCCTTTGAAAGCCTTTGAACTGTCTGCAGCTGCTGTCATGTCTCTCTGCCCCTTTCCCAAAAGTTTGTCAAGGGAGAACAGATGGTTTGATATGAGATTTAACCTGATCCTGCTTTGGTCATATTCAAGTCCTTCTTCTTTGTTTTATTTTTTCCCATAGTTTCTAGAATTGTTTTTTTTAGAACAGCATGTTCAGTTTTGTCATAAAGTTAACTGGTCATCTTTCAAAGACATCAGATATGTGTAAAATCAAAAAACAGGTAGGAAATAATCACTTTTTTGTCTATTTTCACACCACTTTTTTCTCTGCTTGAACTTAAAAAATTGGGAAGGAGGAAAAGGGGAAGTAAAGGCAAGGAACACAGGACTGCAAGTGGAGGAACTGTTTGACAAAGAACATAGATTAAAAGACAAAAAGATAGAAAAATTAAGTCACACATCACTGATAACTAGTTTTACTTAAAACAAAAAAGGTCAGAAAGTCTACACAAATATTCTCAGATTAGTGGTTTCTGAGGCAGTACTACTTGAGAAAAATTGGTAAAATAATGGCCTTGTTACAAAGTTTGTCAAAATGAAACAATGCAAAATGGAGAAATTTCTTAACGGCTCTAAGTTTTAACAGACAGGGAGACCAGGTGGTTACTATTTAATTTACAATAATAATTTTGAGATACCAAGTTCTTGAATACATTCTAAAGATTCTACTGCAAAGAAATGGCTGGAAGCTCTGAAAGAAAGAGAAACGAAGAGAGAGAGAAAGAGAGGAAGGAAGGAAGGAAGGAAGGAAGGAAGGAAGGAAGGAAGGAAGGAAGGAAGGAAGGAAAGGAAAGGAAGGAAGGAGGAAGGAAGGGAAGGAAGGAAGGAAGGAAGGAAGGAGGAAGGAAGGAAGGAGGGAAGGAAGGAAGGAGGAGAAGGAAGGAGGAAGGAGGAAGGAGAAGAAGGAAGGAAGGAAGGAAGGGAAGGAAGGAAGGAGAGGAAGGAAGGAAGGAAGGAAGGAAGGAAGAGGAAGGAAGGAAAGGAAGGAAGGAAGGAGGAAGGAAGGAAGAAGGAAGGAGAAGGAAAAGGAGGAAGGAAGAAGGAAGGAAGGAAGGAAGAAGGAAGGAGGAAGAGAAGGAAAAGGAAGGAAGGAAGGAAGGAAGGAAGGAAGGAGGAAGGAAGGAAGGAAGGAAGGAAGGAAGGAAAAGGATGGAAGGAAGGAAGGAAGGAAGGAAGGAAGGAAGGAAGGAAGGAAGGAAGGAAGGAAGGAAGGAAGGAAGGAAGGAAGAGGAGGAAGGAAGGAAGGAGAAGGAAGGAAGGAAGGAAGAAGGAAGGAGGAAGGAAAGGAAGGAAGGAAGGAAGGAAGGAAGGAAGGAAGGAAGGAAGGAAGGAAGGAAGGAAGGAAGGAAGGAAGGAAGGAAGGAAGGAAGGAAGGAAGGAAGAAGGAAGGAAGGAAGGAAGGAAGGAAGGAAGGAAGGAAGGATAAGGAAGGAAGGAAGGAAGGAAGGAAGGAAGGAAGGAAGGAAGGAAGGAAGGAAGGAAGGAAGGAAGGAAGGAAGGAAAGGAAGGAAGGAAGGAAGGAAGGAAGGAAGGGAAGGAAGGAAGGAAGAGGAAGGAAGGAAGGAAGGAAGGAAGGAAGGAAGGAAGGAAGGAAGGAAGGAAGGAAGGAAGGAAGGAAGGAAGGAAGGAAGGAAGGAAGGAAGGAAGGAAGGAAGGAAGGAAGGAAGGAAGGAAGGAAGGAAGGAAGGAAGGAAGGAAGGAAGGAAGGAAGGAAGGAAGGAATATTAAAAGCCTCTAACTTAAGTTCTGTGAAGATCTTGGTAAGAAGAAAAAAGTGCAATTTTTGAAGCAAACTCATTGTCTTTAAAGGAAGGCATATTTTTTGGATATGGTCTTTTGGGATTGTCTTTCTCTTCATTGTTATTACAGCTGTTCTTCAACACTTGCAGTTAAAGGCAGCCAGATGTTTTTGCAGTCTTGCCACCAAATGAGTGAGGAATCATTGTTCACAAAGCTGACCTGCTCACAGATGCATCTTCCACTTTGATACTATCAAAATATGAAGAATTTCTGACATCCTAACCTGCAAGAACATGATTCTTTTCATGTCAATGGTATGGCTATACCACAACTTTGCTGGTCAATGTTAGTGCTGTTTTATAGCCTTGATCTTCAATGAAGAAAACTCTCTCTATAGCTCCCCTGCCTGTGAAAGGCAATGTTTTGTCACAATAGCTATAATTTATAGAGAATCCAGATCTGAAATGCTCCAAGAATTAGAAATTTAGACTACCAGAATGAACCCTACCAAACATTTGACCTCTGGAAATCTACCAGGCATCCTACAGTATCAAGGTTATGGCAGAAGAGAGTACTGAGTTCCTGCTTATATTAAACAGTATTTTGTACAGACTTTAGGGCCATAAATGCTTCAATGTAGCTGTCTTTCAAAGAAGTGGGGAGTTAATTTGAAAAGAAAATGACTTAGTAAAACACAGTTTCACAGACAGAAAGAAATCAGGCAGAACATTTTATCCCTTTCTTCCTATTTCCCAAACAATTCTATTTCATTTAGAACAGTCACCAGATGCAAACCATGATTGCCCCTTAACAATCAACAATTGTGCTAGCCAGGTTTTGAAAAACAAATAAAGCCCTCCTCACTTTGTTTTGAGAAAATTTCTGTTCTCAATTTTTAAATACTCATATGGAAATGAAAATTAATGCTTTTTTCTATTAGAACAGGTAATTTTTTATTTGGTAGATTTTTTTTTCCCACCTGTAATGCTAGTTGATTGTGAAATTCAAATTTTCCTTGGGACACCAATATCACAGCTGGTAATATAAAACTGAGCTTGTGAACAGAACTTTTTTTCTGATTCTTTCAAGCATTATGTAATAATTTACTACAATTATCATTCTTAAGAATTTATTTAGTTGTGATAACCTGTAATTGATATTTCTAGCTATTTGTTGGGAAATAGGATTTTGATGAGTAACTAAAAACTGCACATTATTCTTCATCAGTATTGCTATATGATTACAAATTAAATTTGGCCTTATGAGGATGAAATGCTCCTTTAAATTTTTCATAGTGCTGTTGAAAAGCAAAAGTGATGAATCTCAGAGGGATTTAAGGAAGAACCTTTGCTTAGGTACAGAAATGTCATGCCTGTTGCAGTAATGTATGTTCAATGGATCCCATCAGCTCAGTTCAGCTCCTCAAGAGATTTCCTCACAACTAGAACTGGCTGAAAGATAAAATGTATAGCCCCTAGCATTTTTGATCTTGGCTGCAAATATTATGAAGGATACCAGATTAAAATTTCCTTGTCCAAGACTTGCTTAATTTTCCTGTTTGTTTGCTATAGAAACAAGTGGAAGTGCAAGTTCTTGTAAAGCTTTACCTTGTTTTAGTGAGTGTGAGCCTTGTTAATCGATATGCACATGGGGTGGCCTAAATAATGCAATTAAAGGAAGCATCACACAATGTGCAATAACTGTTTTCCTACTCTACTTCTGGGAAAAGGTGGCATGTAAGAATTCACTTTTTATTTGTACTCACTGTTAGCCATTTTCAGTTTAAAAGGACAGCATTGTAAATTTTTTAGCATCATTTTTTGTTGGTTTGGTATTTCCCCACTAATTAATATATGTTACAATGATACTGGAGATGGCAGACAAACTCATTTAATTGAAATAATTTATTTTATCTTTGCTTTAGAGACTATCTACTAAAATATCAGTAGTTTAGAAGGCAACATCCTTTGGTCTTATACCTTTCAGAATGGAGTTTCAATAATCCACTTGTATTCTATAACTTAGGTTTCAACTCTAATTAGTTGAAAGCCCAGACATTTTAAAGAAGATCCAGCCTTTCTAATTCTTTGCCCAGATATGTTCAGATTTATCAGCTCTCTGGAATGCCTGGAGAGATTTAGTTTGCAGTTATGGTAGAAAGAACAAGCAAAAGGAAGACCAGTAGGAATTTCAAAGGTGGTTTAAGGACATTTAGACTTATTTGTTAGGATATCAGGGTATTTCAAAGATCCCACATGTAAAGGAAAGACCTTAAGAGGAGTAGAATATTCTGTTGTGTAGTCTGCAGTTTTATCAGATGTCCAGTGTACTTCCTTAGTATTGGATCTTGTAGATTATGACAACTCCCCATGACCAAGCACAGAAGCTTTGCTTTCACTGGAGTGACTCATCCTTTCAGTATAATCCTTCCTGAGACAGCAATATGCTTGGAGTATTTTCTCACAATATCTCCCTAAACAAATGGGAACTGTTGTAAATGATGGCCCATTCTCTTTAGCACTAGGTTTTATAAAGCTTGGAAGCCTTTAGGCACACATCAGAACCATCGAGGCATCTTCCATGGACCATGTTTAACATTTTCCACTGCATGGGAATGAACTCTGTGCTCAGCACTGTGTTCTTGGTAAGCTCAAAACTAAGTTAAGGAAGAGTGGTGACATCCTTTGGCTCAGATGCTGGAAAAGATATTGCTTTAAGAAAGCACACACTTGCCTACTACATCCTGGGAACAGCCTTGAAAGACTTTGTACATTAACAAGGAAATCTGGCATTTGGTGTTTCCCAAGGCAGTACTGAATTTGATAAAGCAGTGATTAATTTTCTTTTTAGCTATTTTCTGTCTTTTTTTCTTCTCCTCATTTCCATTTCATCTGCTTTTATCTAGCCAAGAGAGAAACTTCTGGACCATCAATCTCATTTACACTCACACACACTTCTACTTTCTAACTGTTTCTTGTGTTATCTTTATCTTTTGTCATGGAAACACATGGAAAATATTTATGCCATCTGGATACACAGAGTATATGCTTTTCTATTTCCACCCAGTACTGAAATGAAGGGGTTATGATATCCAGAGTCAAAGCTGTGCTTCTGTCTTTTCCTAATCAACATATTTAAGGAGATCAGCTAGTGTTATCTTGAAGACAAGCACAGGAGGGAGAGAGGGAGAAGGAAAGAACTTGCTCATATCTAAATGGCTATTTGGTGCTCTGGAGTTGTTTTCTCCAGTGTTTTCAATCTCTGAGGAAGGAGTTCTCTTTAGGGTGCCTGTAAAAAACCCATTGACTTCTCTGCTTTGACAGCATACTGTGTCTTGTATCCATGGATGCTGCGTTCAGATTTTGCTTTCAACCGATCTAGACCTGATGTGAGTCACTCTGGTAGGAGTCAACTCTTTCAGAGTTGCTTTTATTATTAAAATTTGCACTGCCTTGCCTTTGAGACCCTCTCTATGTGTAATCTAGAAATTTAGTAGAGGGTGGTCCCTGATCCAAATAAACTATAAAATAAAGTATTAAAAGGGAATGTACAGTGGAAGGGCTGGATTTCAAGAAGTGGACTCTGTTTTGCTGGAACTACATCAGTGGAAATGTACATAAAGTCCTCTCGGGGTTTTTACTTTTAAGGTTTAAAGTTTTCTACCCTGAAACCCCAGCTTGACTGGTGTTCTGGTGAGCACTGTCCAAACATTAATGCAGCTGAATCTGAATGCATTTATTCCTGTGTATTAAGAAGTTGTTTAGATGTAGCTGAGTCTGTTCAAAGCAGGAGTAAGTAAACCAAGATTTGTGGAGATCCTGTTGAAAAATGCCCTCAGGTAATTTTTTTCTTTAATCAGGGGACCTTCTTCTGAAGTTCTTACCAACCTCTGCTAGAAAAAAATATTAAATACAGGTTCTTAAGCAATTTGCTTTAGCCTCTAGGCACAACTGAGTCCCTTGGGGAAAAGGTGGGTAAGTGAGCAAACGCTGAATCACCTTTAACTCTCCTCACATCTCTATGTGTTAAAGCAGGCAGGTGGAGACTAATTTCAGCTATCTCTGAGTATCATAGCATTTCCCAAACACATATATTTAATGGAATGGTTTTTCTTAGGAAAACACTATTGTAAGAAATTAAATCCCTGTAGCATGAAGCAAGCCTGTCTAGCAGGCTGGATTTCAAACAGTCTAAGGGTAATTTGATACAGTGCTCATATTCTAAGCTCCTGTGACAAGCAGCTGCTAATTCTGAAAAATATTCACTAAGAGTGGGCTAATTTGTGTAACACTGAAGCACTGGTCTTTTCTGCTGTCAGTGCATATTTTGAATTTGCAAGGGAAAAGGATATTCAGTCTTTTATTATTTGTTAAAAAGAAACTGACAGCTACACTTCTTAACTGAGAGTGATTTTGTTCATATCTACCAGTATCCTTGAGAGTGCTGAAGGCATCTGAAAAGGTGCCAGTGCTCTGTCATTATGTTTTATCTGTCTTTACTCCCTCTGTGGGGTTTTTTTTCTTAGTTTTAGGTGTGTGGGTTTTGTTTGTTGTTGTTTTTTGGTTTTGTTTTTTTTTTTAATGAGCTTTACTAGAGAGGTTTAATGCTCTTCTTCATTTACAGTCTTTTAGGTGATTATGCAGGATTCGTGGTATCACATCAGAAGAAGCTGCTGTAGATTGATGGGACCCCATCAACCACCCTGCCCACTCAATATTATAAAAATTTGTGTCGTCAGTAGTCATGACGTTTTGTAGGAAGTTGCCCATTTATGGATACTAGAGCAAATGATATCATCACAATAGGTGGCTCCTGTCTAAATAGGATCATTTGTGAAATGAGATTACAGGCATTTATCTGGGAAACAGGAGACAGAAGCACCTGCTTTATGTAATTGATATCCTGGGGAATTATTGTGTACAATAATCAAGAAAAATCTACATTTCTAATTCTATTATGTGGGAAAAGAGCCTTTCTTTTTTCTGCCTGCATAAAACAAACCCCACTTCCACATGGAATAAGCTCCAGACCATGTTTTCTATTATGCTTGAATATATGGGACATGCATTGCAATCCTATGCTTGCCACACTGCTGCAGTATACTTGTTTTGCAGAGCTCTGTAGCAGGCTAGTCAAAGCTGTGACTAACCAGACCCTTGGATACATACTCTAATCTCTGGCCTTTATTTTTACAATGAATTTGATTTGTTCATTGATTGTATTTTTTTCTGATTTGTGAGAAGCTTCATGCTCTGTGTTTGGATGCTGACTGCAATACAGCAATAGTCTTTGATACGGTAAGTCAAAGATGACTCATTTCTTACTCTTGTGCCTTCAATTTATACTTTCTACAACACCATCTCATCAGGTAGAAAATTATGTGTTAATTAATGTCGAAGTAGTTAATTTTCAACAGATGCTAGTCCCTTCCCTCTCCCGAGCACTTTGCACCATGTTTTTTTTCCTACTCATGAAAGCAATATGTTTGAACTGTCTTTAACTAAAATGATTTTGCTGTGATATTTTTAATAATATTGTCATCATTTTACCTATTCTCTAATTTTGACAATAAAGAAGAAAATAGACCATATGCAGAGATTTGGAAGTTAACATGTGATGCTGGAATACAATAAGTTCAGTTCAATATTACCCTTTATTACAGGGAACATAATTGGAAAGGCAAAGAAAGGAAAGGATCTTTTCAGGGATTTATACTTCAGATAAAGTAGAAGGGTTTCAGTTTTTATTTGAGTATTAATACAGTCAGATACATTGAGCTACAAGAGCCCTTATTTCATGTGAAAGCAGTGGAGAGAAAATGCCTTACAGAAAGACAGTTTTCTTTGTAATGCAGCGTGCAGAAGGTTCAGTAGTACTCCTTATCAAGTGCACTACATGAGATAAGAGCAAAGAACCCACATATTTGCTGTACAGTGATGAGAGCCTTTACATTAGAAAAATATTACTAACAAAAATGCTACTAAACAGAAATATTCTTTAATGAGCTTTATAAAGTGCTGTGATCACACACACAGTATGCATTCTTTTGGATACGTAATATTAATTGTAGAATAAGGGTTAAGATTTGATATAAGATTTTTTTTTTTTTTTTTGAGAAACCTACCTTTAAGCAGAGGTCTTTAAGATCAGTAGGTTACTGGGTCTTATTCAGTAAAATTCATTCAATCCTTGTTTTAGAATTGGCAACTTTGCAGCAAGTGAACGGTGCTCAAATGCCTTGAAATGCTTCAATATGGGAAGTATTCTCTGTATGTATTTTTCTCCTTCTCGTATTCTAAACTTTTCAACGTAGAGGTTTGGGGTGCTCCTTTTGCATGAGTATTAGCCCTTCTAGTTTTAGATATGCCTATCCAAAAAATCAATAATTCTATATTTTCCAGTATAGATTTCTGATGTGCAGGTAAAATATCTTGCTGTTTAAAAGTTTATGCAGGAGCAAAGCCATAAAGGAAAAAAAAAGAGGTCTGTATAAAATAAGAACAAAGGTTCAGACTGGCTGTCATTGATTCCCAAGTTGTAATTTCTGTCGCTTTTTCACTGCTGTGGAGAAGTTTGAAGGTTTTATTTCTGAAGTATCAACATGATTATTTTACAGGCATGCATTAATATCAGTTCCTGCATTTGATCATAATTAGTTCATGGATCCATATCTGTCATGTTTCCCTGTCATTTGAGACAGACTACATCCTTTCTATTTAGCAACAAGTGACCAACATGATCATGTAGTGCCCAGTACAGTACACTTTAACAGGTATCTTCTGAAACATGAAAACAGTCAAACAATATTTTTGCTGGATATACAAAATCTGTGTGTTTAGTAAAGTTGGTGACAACTGGCATCATTTTTTGTCCAAAACATGCTATTTTAAAATACTAGCAAGCAGGTGAAGGTGCTTCAACACATGAGCAGATTAAACAGCAGTACTGAGCCTGAAATTACTGTTTGTTTTTTCAAGAAAATACACAAAATAAAAACTATTTTGTTTAAATAGTTACATAATGAAATTTACTTAATATATTTCATGGAAGCGTTTTTACTGCAAAGGCTTCTTAAAGTGATCTAGAAAAACGAAAACATTTTCACAGATTTCCTTTGTGCACATTGAGTAAAAGCTAAAGGAAAGTGGCAGATACTGAGTAAAGGCCAAATTGTACACACTGTATTTCAGACATACAACTGTAATGCAGCTTAGCTGGTCAAATCTCAAATATTGAGTTGCTTGCAGGGTACATCTTTTGGGCAACAAAAATTAAAAAAAATAATTGTGTAGTCACTGCTTTTACTAGCCCACTTGGTGTTTTGAAATATTATTTTCCAAAAAAACCAAAAATCCATGAATAATTTTTATCAGTTTTCCATCTATTATAGTTGTCCACTAAAGGAAATCAGCTGCTTGTCATAAACAATAAAATAATTTAAAAATAATAGAAAAGATAATCAACATAGTTGTAGCATAAGCACACTGAAGGGCACATAAATAAGAGCAACCCATCCATTATGTTTCAAAAAGTATATAGGATTCCTAAAATTAAAAGAATATACAGAAAGAGAAATTATCATAGCACAGAGCATACAATGTTTCACTTGTGCTTTATATAATGTTTTAAAATTATATTTGGAGGAGTCATAGAACTCCATAGCATAGATTACGTCATGTTAGTTATGCTCCATAAATTTTGCCTATTATTTCTGGCATTCTATTCTTTTAATTGTGCTAGAAATCTCAGCTGTATTTTTCTGAAAACTTTTTGAACTATATATTTGGGATGTTTCATCTTAGATATTTAATTTTTTGCTCTTGGCTTTGTCATTGCAATAAATTTATGTAGTTAATAATTGGGTTCTGGTTTCAAAGAGAAAAGCTTGAGTTTATGCTGGAGTTCAAGGAAAATCACTAGTAACTGGACTTCTGTGCATTCAAGTTTCATGAGTGTAGTACAAATGAGACCAGATAGATGTCTCTGATGTGAATATAAAGGGAGCTAAGTCTGAACACAAAGGAAAGAATATGAGATCCACATTGCTATCAAAAATAAAATCCTAATAAATTATTCTAGAGTAGTAAGGGAAATTAACTGGCTTTTTGCACACATTAAAAAAAAAAAAAATCTGTTTAGTGTTAACGTTTATTATAGCACGTGTTCATAAGTGCCAGCTTCATTTTCTTTGGATACAACAGGCATTACATTTTTTCTTTTTATATATACTTTAGGAATTCTCCCCAAGAACAGTGAAAGGGTCTGGAGTACACACAAAACCACGCATCCTTGACTGGAGACCCCATGGCTAAATTAAATTGAATTCCTTTTAGTTTCTTCTTGTGTAATATAAAATATTCATATCTGTAACAATGAAAGATTTGCATAGATTGGTGCAATACAAATTATATCTGTTGTAGAATTTAATTGTTTTTGACAGATACGCTTGCAAAATTGATATTAAAGCCTGAAAATTGTACAACAGAGTATGAATGCCAGCAAAGTAGTTCTGCACAGCAAGCTGTTAATTCCTCTTAGCAGCACATTACCAAGGTACAAATAGGGTAACAGGTCTGTTACTGTCAGACAACCCCACAGCAGAGCATTCAGAGATACACGGAGGAAACCACAGAGTAAGTCATAGATTTCTTTTACTGAAGGAAAGTGAAACTGCAACTTAGTTGCTATTAACATCTTCAGAGAAATGGCAGGCAAATAATAAATGCTACTGCAGCTTTTGTGGTAGCAATAATTACTTGCAGTATTAAAGTCAAAGATTTCAAGGAGACCATTGCCCATCACACTAAAGAGAGAAAGATATCCAAAGCAGAAAAATTATTTAGGGATCATACATTTCCATAATCTCTGAGAAAATGAATTCTTTGTCACTAGGTTCAAGTTTTAGCTGATCTGTATAGTAATTTGTTTGTCTTCCCAGTTCTAAGCACTCAATCTGACATTTGATACAAGAGCAACAACATCCTTTAAAATTTTCAGTTCATTTCCTAGGTGACCTACCATCATCAAATGCTTGGTCTCTAGGGCTTGAGCACACTTCTGCTGAATCTGATGGCAAAACACTCACTGGCTTTCCTGGGATCATGATAAGGGCAACACACCATTTAATAACAGAGCCCAGAAAATATCAGGCTGCTTTTTGCTTGTCAGATCCAGGTGCTGTTTCTGGGGGCAGAAATCTCAGAGCAGTTCATGAAGAGGAAGAGGACTTCCAGACTTTGTGTGCTTTACCCACAGAGAGAGGAGGAGCAAGGGCAGGCCAGACATGTCAAGATGAAATATTCCAGCAGCAGGGCACAAATGATGGTGTGGCTCAGGGCAGCCAGGTGCTGTGTGCCCCAGGCTGTGCTGCCTGCCTGCATGTAGCACCACGCAGCACCTGCACCCCACTGGGGTCCTGCACTGCAAATCTAAAAGGATCTGAAAGGAAAGCAGGTGTTGAGGATCAGATGTTACTTCAGCACACAGTCATAGTCACACTCCCTCACTGTGGCTGCTCTTCTCCGTGTGATGACAAGGAAGCCCAAAAGGAGGTATTTCATCTCCTACAGAAATTTTGCTGCGGGGTTGGAGGGGGAAGTGAGTTCGGCATTGCCTTGAGGAGTGGGCCCAGTTCAGATGTTCTTGTTTTTAACAGAATCAGGCACCTAAGAGGTACTTATTCTTAGAAATCTTGTCTTTGTGCTAGCTCTCCTAGAGAAAATGCCTGGGTTAAATTCCCCCAAAACCTCATATCCCTCACCATTCACATCACCTGCATGACTAGGAGAGGGCACAGAACTCAGGAGCTGTTCTATGCATTTCTGTAGAAATTATTTTTTAATCCCTTTTTTTTCATGCATTTTTGGTCCTATAAATTTCATCAATGGCTCTTTAAGTGGGGCATTGTCATCTGGACAACTATTCTTGCGTCTGATTTATTTCCCTTCCCTCTGTCCAACTGCTGATAAAAGTAAAGGCAAGAACTAAAAGAAATTAAATACATTTTTTTTCTGTTCACCCTGGGTGTTTGACAGCATTTTGTATCTATTCAGCCTCATTGTTTCCTCAGTGCAATCATTTGGCTTCTTCCCATTTGTGCAGCCATAATAGAAGCTGAACGGAGAAAACATCTTAAACCAAGAGGAATAATACTGTAGTGTCATAAAGATTGGCAGGCTAAATAGCTGAATCTCATAGGGAATCTTGAGTTTATTGATTATATGTGGTCACTGGAATCTTTCTCATAAATATGCAGTCTGCATACATTTTCATAGACTTCGTTAAAGCTTAAATTATACCTTACAATGAGACAATTAATTTGGGCTATTGCTTTCTACTGCTGTCTAAGCATTTCTCTCTCCATATTTTAACCATACTGCCACATATTGAAGTTGTGGTACCATTTCATTATTCCTTTAGCCGATTCATCAGAAGAGATTCACATCCCGCCACACACACTTGTTCCTTCCCACTCTATGCCCAAAGTGTGCCTGGTTGTGCTGACTTGGCTTTTACTGTGGCCACACTCCAAACTGGCTTTAACCAGACATCTTGTTTCAAAAACATGCAGAGACAAGCTGAACAGGCCTTTTTATGAATTATATTCCTTTTTTTTCTGTGTGCATGCCGTTCCATTTTATTTGCATGTTCCATTTCACAGTTCCATTTTAAAGCACACCAGATGACAGCTAGGTTGATCTAGGAAAAAAAAAATCTTCAACTAGGAGTAAGACTAACTTCCAAAAAGAATGTCTTAAATCAGATTTACATCCGAAGAAATATTAAAAAGCTTGATACGTGTTCCTGGTGTAAATGTTGGGTCCATTATAGATGAAAACAAGTATGAGCTTGAAATGCTTTCTAAACTGGGAAACTCCCTTTCCTGGGACTGTGCATGGCAGCACAGCCTTTAGTGTTTGGTGTCCCTTGAATCTTGTTGTAGTACCACTTTGATGGATCCCTTCCTTATGTGCCTGTTGTGCAGTCGGTGCCTGCTTCTTATCAGTCCCATGCATCCCAGACAGAATTCCCTAGATAACCTACCTAGACACTTACTGCTTTGAATTAAAATCCTTGTGTCTGATCTGAGCATGGGACTTTATGGATACATATATGTCTCAGTAAGCAAGAACAGATATATATATTTTTAACAATGTAATCTTGAGATTCTCTTTTGATTTCATTTCTTCTCATAGGATCTCTTGTCTCCTGTGCCTGTTCTCCCCCAGGAATGCTGTAATGAGCAGAAACAGGCATTTGTTCATATGTATGCAGACATATCCACACACATACACAGAGACACACACACTTTCAGCAAGAGAGCCAGAAAAAGCAATGTGTGCCCCCCTGAGGTACTGCCAGATAGCATGGGCCTCAAGAGCCAGGGAGGACCCTACAGACCTCCTGGTGCCTTTTCTCACTCATCCCATTGTCCTGCTCCATGGCCACACACGTACTACAATCAGTGCCCAAGCCTGGAGCACTAGTGACAGACCTGCTCCAGTCCAAATTCTGGTTCTAACATATTTAAATGTGGGTACACAATTCTCAGTTAAGCCTTTTTCAATGACTGAGTACATTTTAAATAATAAAATCAGTGAAAGATGGATTTTGGACTAATGATGGTCGTATAGTGATGGGACTCTGAAGCGAATAAAACTGTTGACAAATAATTCTAAAGCTTCCACTCTTAATTTATAAATGAATAATTAACAGCATCTCCCAAACTCTCACACAGGGCTGCAATTTAGCTGGCTCATGAATACTTGTCTTCACTGTTTCATGCAATGCCACTGCTTTGCAAGCCAGGCCCCTGGGGGATCAATACATGGGGGTTTTTTTTGTTGGTTTTTTTTTTTTTTTTTTTCCAGAAAAGTAGCAAAACAGTAATTTTGGCTCTTTGCCAGATAAATCCCTTTGATTCAGATATTTTTATTTCACTCGTGACCATGCTACTAGCAGTGATAATAAAAGGTATTTGGGGAAAAAAGAGTAGGAAAAGTGTTTCAGGCACCTCAGTGAAGGCTGAAGATGTGACTATGCTGAAAGTGTTTTTGATTGTTAATAGGTCATACAGTTTCCTTAAAAGTCATTCCTCTTAAAGTATGGACAGCAATACTTTGCCAGGTAGCAGAAGGTAGTGCCCTTTGAAATAGAGGTGTGGAAGTTGCCCCTTTGATATATTTGGGAAGTAGAACTGACATAAATTGATATAAATTGCATCTGATGGTGTTTATATGTGTTTCTATGCTAAGGAAGGGGAAATCATCCTCACAGAAGGGCAGACATTTCTATTGATTCTCTTCTGTCAATATGCTGTGACTGAAGAAGTCCAGTGAAAGTGACTACATGCAGAAAGCAGGGAAGGCACTTAGGAAACCTTTCCACAAATATGCTCACTTTCAAATGTCTTCTTCAACTGTATTTTCCATTTCTTTAGATTTAAAGCATAAAATTACAGCAATAGTCAAGTGTGGGCAGACATAAAGGCCTAATAAAGAATGCAGATTTGCATTAGCTTCCAAAAATTAAGGTTTTGAAATAGAAAAAATATTGAAGACACACACTGCAGCTGGTGGGATTTGGCTGAGGACTATTGTAATGAAGTTCTTGAAAGTGTAACTCTTTAACACATTATACACTTAATTTCATTTTAGTTTTGAAGCACTGAGAAAGCCAGCTAGCCTGAAAGGTGCTGCATCTGCATGAGACGAAAAGACAAGTTCTATGCACAAGTAGCACAGAGGCCTGGAAATTAACTCAAATATCTAAAAGTGTATTTCAAAATACTTTTGTTTTAAAGCTAATTTAGTGGCTCAATTCCTGTTTTACTGATTTCAGTTTCAAATTCTATTAACAGTTCAATATGAGGCAATCAGCTGCTGTGTCTTTTTCTTTTAGCAGTGTCAATTTTATGAATACAATATGAATCTTTTTCTCCCTACCCCCTAAGGGTGAAGTAAGATAATTTCTTGCTTTCTAGAGTATTCACTCCTGTTAAATGGTCTTAACAAGTCACTTTAACTGTCTGTGTTCAAATGGGTTGAAATCTGAAATCAAGAGAGGCCACATTTGAATTCCAAGGAGTGTGCCATTAAGAATCCAATTAGGAGTAGTCAGTTGGTTATGAAAAGATGAGATTTTAACAGAATTTCAGGACAGAGGACTGCACAGTTTCTAGTCACCTGTATATGGCACCTATGCCCCTGCTCCATGGGAATTTAGACAGAGCTGATTTGGTTTAAATTTTTTTGGAGACGATGAAATCTGTGAACAGATCAAGACCGTATTGGATATTGAATAATAGAGATTCCTACAAATAAAATAATTTAAATTAATGTTTTATCCTTAAATTTAAGTGGTCTTATTCACACAGCTGTGATGTGTCATGAACAGAAATATAACAGTTGAGAACAGGATTCTGAGCTACAGTTTCCAACACAGAAGTGGACACTGTGATTACTGTGTTAGCAGCTGTTCCCTTTAAATGAAGGACACTTTTACAGAGAAGTTGTAGCCATAAGAGAGGAATAAAATAACAGTGTGCCCAAGTAAAGGGAAGTAGGGATCTACCCAACCTTTCCTGAACTTACAAAATCAATATACTCAGACATCCAACCAAGTATTGTACAAAATTGTTGGTTTCAAAATTAACTTTGTGTGATTTTGATTTGTTTTTAGCAGAAGTATATAGGTCCTCTTATACTTACTAGTAGACAAAAGTGGATGTAAAATTACCCTGATATTCACCTAGAAGACCTAAACATGGTTCTTTCTGCTCAATGCATTACCAGTTAAAGCTAAAACCTTGGTTCTTACTGACTTGTGAGAGGTATCTATTAAAAATTATATTCATGAGGTTATGGAGTAAAGTAAGTTGCCAAGAGAACCTGTTAGCTTTTCTTTAAAAGTTCAAAACCAGGTTACACACATCATTAATGAGAATGCTCAATGAAAGTTTGAAAAGACATTATCCAAAGCTGACTTCATTTTCCTCACATATTTTATGCATCAAAAGGAAAATGGACAAATCAGAATTATAGTAATCTTGCATCAGCTGGAGACCTTTTCTGAGGACTTTTTTATAGCTTTCTTTTTTCTCTGTTAGAAGAAGAATAAAACAAAAAGTGGTGTTTCACTAGTAATGGCAACATTAAACAAAGAGCTTAATATATTAAAAGAATAAAAGATATTGGACAGGTCTAATGTGGAAGTAAGATACAAGCATATGCTTTTGAGGAAGGAAAAAGGAGTAAGCTCCTTGCCCAAGAACTTAGCATAAATCTGAACTGAGATTTCAAAGATCCTTATTTTCAGCAAGACAGTGTTGATTCACATAGGTTAATAAGAGCATGTTTATATATCATCTTCTCGTAGAATATGAGATCTGATCTGTTGAAGAAGTTAGTGATTTGGCGTTTATATCAAGCAGATTATCTTTTGAACCACTAAGGCACTAGTTTAAATTATTCCAAATTTACATCTCTGTAACTAAACTTTAGTCTGGAGAGTTGATTTGATCTCCCTGAGTTACCTTGAACTAGATTGCTTATTGACATAAAATGGCTTGTTTGCCATGTTCTCTGCTCATGGAGTCCTTCTTTCACTTGCCACCAATGTATTGCAGGGGTTAAACCTGTCTCTTCCAATACCAAAATAAGTTGTCTAGGCAAAATGCTGGAATCCATTTTTCTATGTGGTATGAAAATTTTTCTACATAACCTCAGGCAGATGTAGGCTTTCCCTGTTTTGTTCTCAGCCTGCAGCAAGAGAAAGGAGCAGCATCAAGCTATTTAATAATTTTTTGGAATATTTTTGCTGTAAAAAACTGCTAAACATTCATCTGTTAACCTCTCATGTTAGCCATAAATGCAAACCTTTGCAACTGGGATTTATTTCTGTATTGACTTAAAGTATGTTTTTATTTCATTAACAAAATATCTGATGTGATGATTTAATTTCTGAAAAGAGTGTATATTTCTGATTTCAGTCCTTGTGCTGGGTTAACCTTGGTCAGCTGCCAGACCCCTACCCAGCCACCTCTCATTCTGTTCCTACAGCAGGACGAGGTGGGAAATAGTTTATGGGATGAGATAAAACAGGGAGGTCACTTACAAATTGCCATTATGAGCAAACTAGACTCAGCCTGGGGAAATTAACTTAATGTATTGCCAGTTTAAAAAAAGTTTGGACAGTGCGAAGCAAAGGAAAATGAAAATAATTCCTTTCTCCTGGCCTCTCCTTCTTCCCAGGCTCAACTTTACTCCTTTGTACGTGACTCCTTAGCCTCTGCTCCCAAGGCAATGGGGAATAGGGGTTGGGGTCCATCCATAAAAGTTCTTCTCTGCCACTCCTCAACATCCATCTCCCCGATGTGTCCTTCCACGGGCTGTAACCCTGCATGGCAGACTTGCCTATTTGTGGGGTCAACAGGCTGCATTGCAGCCGCTGCACCACAGTCCTGTCCCCAGGCTGCTGGGAATTTCTGCTTTGGTGCCTGGAGCACCTCCTCCTCTCTGCCCTCACCTTCATGCCCAAAGGCACGTTTGGATTTTTTTTGAAAGTTTATCTCTTTTTTTTTCCTCACCACCATTTCTGCAGCGTTTTTGCCCCTCCTTACATGTGCTGTCCTTGCAGTGTGCCCTGTGCAGGAGGCTGGATCTGGAACCAGCTGTGTCCAGCTGGGGCAGCCCAGGCCATGGTTCAGCCGTGCCCTGAGGCAGTTGGATCCGGCTGGATCCGGTTGGAACTGGCTGGAACCGGCTGGATCCAGTTGGAACTGGCTGGAACTGGCTGTGTCCTTCTGGAACTGGCTGTGTCTGGCTGGGGCAGCCCAGGCCATGGGTGAGCCATGCCCTGAGGCAGTTGGATCCCGCTGAATCCGGTTGGAACCGGCTGGAACTGGCTGTGTCTGGCTGGGGCAGCCCAGGCCTCCCCTCACGGACTCACCGCTGCTGCCGGGGCCTGGCACCCACTCCTTGTGCAGTGAGTGCTTTTCTCCTTGGAATGTTTAAAACAGAGAGTTTGTCATTTATCTGATTATGTATGGAGCAGTGGTGTAAAAAGCCCCAGGTCATACGAGTGGGGTGCAGGTAGGATGTGTAGGAGAATCACCAGAAAATTAAATCATGTAAGCTTTTGGACAGTGGCATCTTGCCTTTTCTCATGAGAAGGATGGAGTGTCAGG
This sequence comes from Erithacus rubecula, assembly GCF_903797595.1. Classification (NCBI taxonomy): domain Eukaryota; kingdom Metazoa; phylum Chordata; class Aves; order Passeriformes; family Muscicapidae; genus Erithacus; species Erithacus rubecula. The sequence goes on from NC_136685.1 coordinate 19,532,880, forward strand.
CAGGCCTGCCTAAAATATGACACCTTGATCTGAAATGTAAAAGTTGTCCCCAATTTCTTCTGTTTAAAACCTAATCTATTTTAATCTGTCTCTTTTGGAGGCTATATTGCACATATCCAGGGGAAGACACTCAGTTTCTTGTGAAGTGTTCCAAAATAACTATATTTTAATAAATTTCATAGTGTTTCAGTTAATGCTTTTTGAAGTATTATTTTAGAGGAAAGTCCTCAAGTTTGACAGTGTGGATCAACTATTTCAAAAACCATTTAAATGTGGAGTAAAATATATTTGTAGAATCAATAAGATTCATGTGCTCTTTTTGTCCGTCTTTGATGCAGTCCAGCCCATGAGAGGTTGTACTGCATCCAGCACAGCAAAAATACATCCACAAAAAAAACCCCCAAAAAACAAAACAACAACAACAAAACAAAACAAAACAAAACAAAACAAAACAACAAAAAACCCAAACCCAAACAAACAAACAAAACCACCTCTGTTTTCTTGGGACTGTCCTGATGACAATAATATTGAAAATACACTCAAGGGATATGTAGTCTGTGCAGTTTGTAATACAGCTACCTTATTTGAATAGACTCACACAGGACACATTATGGGATGCTCATCCTTTTTAGCAGGCATACAGATATGCCTTCTAAAGAAACCATCACCATGCTATTCACACTGATTCGTTATGCTGTGGCACTGAAATGCAAGAGAGAAATGTAAAATACATTGTGCCTATTTTCAGTAAATGTTTTTTTTCTTTGTAGGTGTCTTAATTTATCTATGTAAGACTTTTGATTATTGCTACTGACTGGGTAATCAGCATGCAAATTCTAAGAAATCTTGGATTTTGCTGCAGATCTCTCATGCAGTTTTAGTGGGACTGACCACTGTTTCTCAGTGCAAATTTTTAGTAGGTTTTTAAAGTATCCCTTTTTCATCAAGCATAGCTCCAATATTTATAGTGTGAAGACATAGTGATGAGGATACAAGTGAATGAGGTCTGCACTGAGGTGCAGTGATGGCAGGAGATCAAGATGTTGGAGAGCTGTGATTCACACTAAAAGAACCTTTGCCTTAAGCAATGCTGCCTGTGGAATACCAACACTGATTTAGAATCAAACACTTACTGATTGATTGACTGATCTTATTTGTTAGCTCTGGCTTCAGGCTTGGTCAAAAGCCTCAAACTACCACGGATTGCCTTTTATTTATTTGACTTAATAATATTTGTTTAGCCATAATACTGCAACGAAGGAGAAAGATGTTAAGAAAAGTAACTCCTGAAGGTAGACTAATAGCTTGCACACAGATGATTAAACTTACAAGGAGATGCATATGGTGCAGACTTACTCTTGCCAAAGTTTCACAAGCAGGCATTTCCAGATTCTGGACAAAAATGTTGCACCACGCTGTGTCAATCTGTCTGTGCCTAAGGCTGACTGTCTCTTGGATGCATGGTTATTCTTTAATATCAGGAGCTTTACTCAGGCAGAATTACTGTGCAGCATATTGTGCATCGCTGTGCCTTGCTCAAAGTGCTTAGGGATAAATGCAGCTCTGGCAGGAAAACGAATGTGTTCCTTTTCTGCTTTATTTTATTTTAATTATGGAAAGTAGTAAAATTGTTCAAAGGAACTTGCATTACATATATATAATGTTCAAAAGTCAAAAAAACTCACTCAAATATTCTCACAACCAATATTGTATATGCCAAAGTGTCAAATAACTAGGGGAAAAATATTGAATTAGGTTGTCTTGGATGGATGGATTCAAGAAATATATTTTCAAACTTTTATATTTACAAAACCCTCTATCCTTCAAAGTAAGAAATTTTACCCGCAAATTTTAGGAAAACGAATGAGCTTGCTATGTTTATCTAAATTCACTGTGTCCTTGATGTTATTAATTGAAGAAAATGTATGCACATATATGTTTATATGTATAGATACATATAGAAGTAATATAAACCTGTTGCACACTGCAGCAACTTGCCTCAGTCATCTGAGCACATCTCTGAAGTGAGGAAAGATCATTACCCTTATTTTGAGAATTAAGCAGAGATGCTGTCAGCTCCTCCATGTCCCCAAAGTGGCCTTTGGCAAAGTATGAAATTAAACACATTACTCACCAGTCTTGCACTACAGCCATAACCACTGACCTGAATGATGGACACACTGCAGTAGTCTTCAGTCTTTCATAACAGTTATTCTTGATTTTTTTCTCCACATCTGATAACTGCATGTGACAAAATTCTGTGACAGCCAGCACGGCCAATGTGTTATCTCTAGTAATTGCCCTTAAACTTCATATATCCTGTGCTGACTCAGACAGCCTTGACTTCCCAGATAAATTGAATCTCTGGAAAACTTGGGTCTGTGTGCACATCTATGGCACATCTGGTAGAGATCTTTGAATTCACTGTTCCTGAAACTGCAATAAGGAATATCCATCTGTGAACCCACTGCAATATGCCTAACACACTCCTGGACATAACAACTTGTAAGACTCATTACTGCAAACTCAGTATGTATTACTAATGTCAAAACCATGCTGAAGTTCCATCACTACATGATGCTGGTATGTGCTTTAGATCTAATATCACCTATAAACAAGTCAAAGTGTTTGCATAGCCTCCTAGAAAGTATCATAATTTGTAAAAATAAGTGTCAAGACTGCTTGACAGATAATAAAGACCTTATTTTGTAAGCTATAGTCAATTTTCTCCTGAGATAAGTTGCCGACATTTAATTTAATTTAATCTGAATTTGCAGTAATATATGATCATGGTGTATACAACAGCAACTGTGTATCAGGTGGTGGTGTGCACTCTTTCTTTCTGAGTGTTTTTTCTCTCTCTCCCTTCAGTCTGACCTTTATTAATAAGTAGCACGATAGTGAAAAACATCAGTCATTTCCCATTCTCATCGCCTTCTCTGGGAAATGGATGGGGGTACAGGAAAGAGGAAAAGAGACTTCAAATTCTTTTATCCTTTCCTCATTTTACCTCTATGTCCATAAGGATTCAGGAGGCCCAAAGCTGTGATTGCAGTGAAGGATGTGAAGGCAGATTACTCAAGAATGCGCAACTCTTTTGTCTTTTCCTTTAGATGCAACATAGAAGAGTTTAAGAGATTCCCTAAAGGAGCAGCCTAGTATTATGTCCTTCAGGAAAACACGCTTTTGTTGGAATCTCTTATTCCTAGAGTAGATTTTACTTGTGTGAGAAATGGCCTTAAATCACCTAAGATGGATGATGTGGACAAGAATGACACATATAAGCAAAGGTACAGAATAGTATTACTGTTTATCCAAAGTCCAAAAGACAATTACTGGGCCACTGCAGTCTTCTTAAGACCAACAATAATTATATCTTTTTAATTCTTCTCCTCTTTGAAAAAAAACAATAGCAGCATGGGCCATTTTTAATCTTCTTCTGTATCTCTTTTAAAATAATTTGTTTTCTGTATGTACTCATCAATTTTAACTTTTTCTGTGCAGGCAGCTCTTTGCATTTGTGAAAGATAGGTGACTGAGTGCAAGTTCACTGCTTTCAGCTCTGGTGCACAGACTGGATAAACTGTAGTGTAAATGAGTCCATATCAGTTCACATTTCTCTGAATGTGCATCTTTTCACATATGCTCAAAAGCACAGCTGGACATAAACATGTCATAATCACTCATAGTGCCATTCTATTTTGTCTCAGTTTTGACAATTGACTGCAAGATGCCATGTTTTTTTAATTGGAGGGCTGTCTCTGATCTTTGATGCATCTTGATGCAAGTCTGTAGAGAGCTAGAGAATGAGTCTGCATACTCTGGCAGAGCTCTAATATCTGAATATTTATTATGAAGATTATACCTGATAAAAAAAATGTACAGAACTTGGTTATGTGTGACATGCACACTAGAAAGGCCGTAAAAAACTGTTTTCACTTTAACCTTCTCTTTCCTTCCCACTCACTAAGACATCCTTTTAAAACCCTTAAATCTTGTTTTCTTGTTTGCAGCTGGGAAGTCTCAGAGTTATCCATTTTCTTAATCCTCATCTTCCTCAAAGTGGTTAGTTGTTATGAAAGGGTTGGATCATCACCATGATATTATGGCACATGATGCCACCAGGAAAAAGCCTGGTTATTCTTGAAGGACCTTTTCTCTTTTGATATTTAACATTCACTCTTTTAATATAGCCCCAAGAGAAGCACCTAATACTGCAGAGATCTCCAGCCAAGCTAATGGCAGTTCTCAGCTTCAATTCCCTTGTGTAGCACAAGTACCTCATCTGTACCCCAGGCCATGACAGGCTTTCTTCTCTTTTGAGGAAATAGAGCAGAAACGACTTGATGAGGAAACTGATAATTTCCACAGCACTTTTGTTTCAGTAGAAAAGGAGGTAAGAGGTACCTTCAGTACTGAGTACTGAATTCAGTTCAGTCACTGGGGATCTCCATGGTTAAGGAATATCTTTCTTTAGGAAAGGAGCTGAGGGGGCTTGGGATTGGTTCAGAGGTGGAAGGTCTGTCCCCAAGGCTTCAGTGGCCAGGACATAAAATCAGGGAACAGTATCCCAGCCTATGAATCTATCAGCTGGCATAGATCCCTTGGTCACATAGGAAAAAATCTCTGCCTATAGCTTCAGGTTTAGCATATGGAGATGAGCCTTTTTTAATCCATCCTGTGTGTGGGTTCAACTTCTTAAAAATAGTTGCTGCAGCTGCACACTTTGAGTCTCTGTTCATTTGAAGTAGGAGGGATGCTGAGCAGGTTTACAGCACAGTGTCTTGAAGCAATATCTCTCCTCTGCCTTAAATTTTTTTTGGGCCACCTTTTGTACAGGCCAAAAAGGGGTTCTGTTTATGAGTCAACATTCATGTGTATGCATAAGCACTGTCTAAAGCAAGTGTGAAAATATTACCAGGTATTAACAGCACATTGAATAGACCTTTCAATTATTCATTGAGACCCTACTTATATTCCTCTTTGGCATTATACTTAGAAGTGTAACGATGCATTTTCTACAGATTTTATGGATTAAAAAAATCATAGGATTATCCACTCCATAAATTAATCCTGATGTATGTTAAGTAATTTATCTAAAAATGGATGCTTCCCATATAGGAAATGAATAATTAATTTTGTTTTCCTGGTTAAAAAAAAAAAATCCCTCAGGTGCTTTTCTGTTTTCTGCTGAAGCTGAATTTTTTTAGTCCTCTGACAATGTCTTACACCCTCCAAATATGTCTTGTTTCTATGGAGACACCAATGAACTGCAGCTTGCATTCTTCTGCATATCACAATACAAGGTTGCTTCAGAATTTTCCCAGTGTTTCACTGTCTTGTCTTTTAATTAGAAATTAATCAATAGGTTCAGTACTCTTGTCTCATGCACTCACATATACATGCACAAGCATGTATGATCCCCATGACTGTGAGCCTATGAACAAAATGTATGCTTTCAAAGTTTTAATTTAGGGAACAGCATATTTTATATTGAGGCTTATAAGATCAGAATTCTGAGCTGTATTGGGCAGCAGTGTGGGCAGATAGATATCTTGTATGCAGTAGATGAGATGGAAGGATTTTATATCTCATACTTTTTATAAATAGGAAGGATGTGTGGAGTTCTGGAATGAACATATAATATGTTGCTTATTCTTTGAACTCTGTTAGTATTACCTGATATTAATGAATTCTATTAATATTATCTTATATATTTGTTTGGCTGCCCTCATAATTTTTCTGTGAAATATCACCCCTCATCCCTCCCACCCTGAATGATCAGTTATTGCAGAATGGTTCAGTAGATCTGATTCTCTGAGCCATATTGTTCCTCCACTGTGAGCACAAGGATTCCTCTTCAGGGCAGCAGGAAGTAAACACTTGTGTGGCAGAACACGTGCTAGCAAACAGCCAAAGAAAGAAGCTATGTAAATTATTTTGTTTATTAATTAAAAATGTACTGTGAAGTAAACAATATTTTTAATTAACAAGAACCAGTGAGACTGAAATGATGCCAGAAGTTGTATGCTACTATTAGTGAGCCCTTTGAAGTCAATAATATGCCTATTCTTCCTGCAAGGAAGTCTGAATTATTTTCCCCCTGGTTAAATTGAACATATAAAATATAACCAGGCTGGTGCCCTGATTTTTTTTTCCCTTATTATTAGCTCATATTCTCATAGCTGAAATAAATTTCCAGTGACAATTCAAAATGGCATTTGCAGAGGCCTCATAACAGATAAATGTTTATGTAAACCACCTGGTGATGGCAACAGATTACATCTGATGCTCAGTTTGTGTGCTAAGATGTATCCTGAGCAACTTTTTTCTCATCTTTTCTTTGTGCTACTTCAGCAGACTGTATCCTCCTGCTGTCTCATATGTTCATTGTGATCTCCTCTAGATAAAGAGTTGGGGTTTTTTTTTCAATTTGGGGGTTTGATACTGTACTTTCTTGCCAATATGTTTGTATTTATGCTAATACATGCATATATACAGATATATGTGTGCTCACCTTTCATCACCCTTTTTGTTGTCCAACTAAGAAGATAAAAACACATTAATCCTTTTATAGACATGATTTCAGAAAGAATGTGTTTTTTTGAAGTCTATGAATATTTATCACACTCTCAATTTATTTCAACTGTTCAGTGTTTTTGTTAACAGACAGAAAATAAGGTTTAACCTCTAAAAGGGCCAAAGCACTACTGCTTTCTCAAGGATAATAATTGCTGCTATGCAAGCTAGCACATAACAGTTAAATATATCCTTGCTTTTGACAGCAGCTAGTGGAGCTGGAACAGGGATGAACATAGCTTATTAAATATAGCTCTTATGAAGACTGCTCTATAATTACTGTGACTTTTCTTTGTATCATTATGATCATAGGCTGATAAAAACAATGAATCGTGTGCTTTGAAAAGGCCAAGAACTATTCAGCCAAAGAAAAAAGATTGTACCTAGAGTAACAGCTCTGTTTGTTTTCTTTGAGTCGTTTATGTAAGTAATACACTATAAAGGTTAAATAACTTTCACCAAAGCTTCTTCTTCCACTGAAAAGAGTTAAAATCTTAGAGGAGAATGCTCCAAGGAGGATCAAGAATTCTTCATGAAATCAAATACATGTCCATGAGCATATCTTTTGAGAGTCCTTTTAATTGAGACTGGGGGTTTTTTTGTATAAAAAGATACACTGAAATTTTTGAATGTCCAGAAATGTTTTCTGAACTCCTCAGAATGAAATGACCTATATACTCAAAATAATATGGTTACAAAAATGCCTGATTGTCCTTTTCTATCAGCTCTGTCATTTCTCAGATTTAAAATAGTTCCCTGGACCTGAATTCAAATATTTCCTATCATTTCTAAGCCATGAGAGATTTCCATGGTTTTTGTCCCCCAAAAAAGAACAAATGTCAAGGATATGTTCTTTTGGTCTGGATTATATCCATTTTTTCCGGTTTGTGTTGATATGACTAGGGAGGCAGCAGACCCTGAGGTAGTTGCTGTATGTCAGGAGGAGTGAACTTGTGCTTTTCAACAAAGACCTTGGCTAGTGCCAGAATCCAGTGTCCTCAAGAGTGCCCTTGCTTGTGAAGCTTTCTCCCATGTGTACTTAGTGAAAACTAATTTTTTAGAGGCCAAAACTTTGTCACTTAAAAATTTGGCAGCTCATGTCTTTTTAGTAATGAAGATTAATAATTGCATTTTCTTAGTTTTAGATTTCATGAGGCAATTGAGGTTCATCAAAACCGAGCAGCATACTGAAAGTATTACAGACTTTCAGTATGAAGAAAATGTGAATCAGTAATTTCAAAGACAAAGTTAGGGGTTAAGAATTGTTGGTATTTGCTGTCATGCTCGCAGAACTGGAAGGCAGACAGGGCCACCATGTCTGAGATCAGGGATGGGTACACTGCCTTTTCAAGCAACCACTTGGCAACTCCTTCTGTGACCCAAGCCAGCTTTGTATTAAAGGCAAAAAGTTCATTGCCTTGGCTACATGGAAGACTTATCTGAAGGTTCATTCCTGATGGTTGTTATTTACCTTCTCACTTTTAGCCTAATTCTCAGTTAGTGTGTTTGCAGGTCACCAGTAACATGCAGGTAAAATAGGTCTTTTCCCTCTCTGTTAATGGTTTTTGACATTTAACAAACACCTCTCATGCTTCCCTTAGTTATTCTGGAAATGTATTTGGAATTGTTTGTGTCTGAGTTGCATTCATATATATTCTCACTATGTGTGTCTATTCATGTAAATAATATTATCTTCTATTTAATATTATTTGTTTGTTATCACATACTCTTCTGCACAGCTTTAAAGGAACCTAATTGTTTTATCAATTGCATGGAGTTAATTCAAGGATCTGAAATCTGTATGAGTAAATGATGTTATGAAATAGTGAGCATGAAGAGGTAAATAGAAAGGACAACTATAGAAAGTAGTTCAAAATCCATTCTGAAGCAACTTTCCAGTAGGTTTGATTTAGAAAAAAGCAAATACGTAAGCTGTCAGATTTTCTCTGCAAAGTTTCACAAATGGCTTTCTGGTAACACCACAATTAAACATCAGTCAATTGAAAAAATAATAACTTAGTGAAACCAATTAAAAGAAATGATTCTGACAAATGAGCTTTTAGAACTTGCTGCAGAAACCTTGGCTGATGACACATTCCAGTCATCCAATATCCTGCTGCAATGATTGGTCTCTGTTTCAGCCTTATTTAACAGTTTCATTAATAGTATTAAAGAAAGCAAGTGAACAGCATGTTAATGAAGTCAGCAGATGATGTAAACAGCAGGAAACAGAAAATAAACGATACTTAGAGGTTAGAAACATGAGCAGGAGGAGTTATCAATGTATCATATTCTGATTGAGAGAAATTAGAATCTAATGCATCTGCGATAAACTAGTTCAGAACTGATTTTATATGCCTTGTACATGTTAATTAGTTACATAGAAACATACACATTCAATTACACTTAAACATTTTATTTTTTGTCGTGAAAGGTCCTGTTTGTAGTCAGTATAATATCTAAAAGGGAAATACCGTCTTCGAAAGAATGTGCAGATAGATTGTGTAAAAGACTAGACATGTAATTGCTGAGTTTTACACAAATAAATGAATTGTAGGAGCAATTTGCTGTTGTTCAAGCAGGGGTAATGTAAGAGGAAAGACTAAAATTTAATGAATGAACAAAAAAGGAATGGAGAAGAAGACTACTATTATCCACATATCTGAAATGTGTAAGAATTTAGAAAGGATATGACTTATATAGCATTACTACAAATTTGATATCTTATCAGGAAAATGCTCTTTATTAGACGAAAGTAATCTCTAGCCATACTAGATCAAGGTTAAGAAATATATATATATATCTACACAATTCAGTGCCAATTAATGGATGCCTAATACAGTCTGTAGGCTTCCACTCGGTTGCACACAGAAATACCAAGTTTCTCCAACACACCTCGCTGTAAATGCATGTTACAGAGTTCCTAAAGAGCATATCTAACCTATACTTTTTTACCCCCTTCCCCAACAATATTCAAATTATAGGAGAGGAGACTTCCCAAGTGCTTCATTCAGCAAGCCCAGTCCCACACAAGCTCTAAAATATTTCCCCTTCCCCGCTGTGGTGACATGCACACTGCAGGCAGACTGACAACTACCTCCTCCAGTTGGAACATATAATCATCAATACCCTTCTGAGCTCATTTAAAATGTGACTAACTTAAGCCTCAGCTCATACATTGTCAAATCCCACTTGGTGAGTTTTGTTCCTGTTCCAGCTGGAGATGGGCCCACGCTGGAATTTGGGAATCTAGTTTTCATGTTCCAATATTGAACAAAGAGACTCGGACTCATTTCTAGTTTCCTAAACTGCAGTCATGTCTGTAAGTAAAATGCTGAAACATTAGTTGTCTGGGAAAAATAAATGAGTGATGATTTTAAGAGATATGCTGTGGCTACTCAGTGCAGTAGCTTCCAGCTTTTTGGTGCTGTTCCCAGAAATGCTTCAACCATGGTGAGGAGCTCAATTCTCTAATTAAAAAAAAAAATTGTATCAAATATTTTTCAGCTTTACACTCTCAAATTAAAGCTTAAAAACCTCCAAGGAAGGAAAGGAGGCCAGATTGGAGGGGGAGGAGGTGAGAGGAAGGAAACGGGTGGAGAAAACCACTATATTCCCAAGATGCAAGGAAAGTTGAAAAGTAGAAGAAAAAATATATTAAATCAGTGTAAACTAAGAGGTAAGTTTAAGGCATTTTTTTACATTGAATGTATGTTTTGTTGGGGTATTTTTAGCAGTAAAATTCTATATACTTTACAAACATGTGAAATACATTTAAGTGAGGTAATTGCTTTTTTTTTTTTTTCAATTTCTTCTGCTATAAACTTGATCTATATTTTTATTAAGCCTATCAAAGGATGTGTTGTGCTGGGATTTTGCTACTTTCTTCTGTTGCTGGATAAAATTGTCTGTTACCTCACCAATGACCTACATGAATTGAAACAACATCCCATGGCAGCAGACAGGTTGTTTTGTTGTAGAGCTCAGCTTCAAAAGTTAATTGTTTATGGAGACTTAATGTTCATTGTGGTCCTACTTACCTACCTCACTACAATTCAGTAGCGTGTTAGTGTAGCTTAAGAAAAGAGCCCCTGAAGTAATAGATTTTGGTATAGTTAGGAAGGCACTTGACCTGTGTTCCTAACTTGAGATCTTATATTGTTTATTCATGTTGCTGTTATTGCTATTTGGTGTGCTGCCTATGCAGGGGTTATATATGTTAAGTTTAGATCAGGGACCACATGTCAGCTGCTGAATAATAAAGCTTGGTGCACTTAAAAGCTCATTTATTACTGGGATGTTTGTTGCTATACTGCCAAGAGGCTGCCAGAGATGCAACTGAATAAAAATATTGGTGATTAATATGACTGTGCTTGTATTGCTGCACCAAAGACTTTGCACAGTTAAGTTTAGAAAGAAAGGAAGCAGAAATCTGGAAAAAGTAGAGGCCGGTGTAAGGAGGTTCTTCATAGCTGTACCAGCAGGGAGGCAGAGGTGTTGTGTATCCCTTGGCACCTACTGCATATATAGACCAGGTTTTGTGCAGCATTTTTATTTGTGAAGGTTGGGAACAGTGTAGGGCAAGTGCAAGACAGCTACCAAAATGGGAGAAACAAAAGCTCTCAGTAGTTGACAGTGAAAAAAAATACAGGAGATGGGGTTTGTAGAGAATGCTGCCACCTTCCTGTCTGATCCATATCCAGCTTCTGTTGTGTCTGGTCCTCTCAGGCTGGAGGTCATACTATGTTTAAAAGCTTCTGATGTCTCAATTGTTTATGGTTTTGATCAGTCTTGGTTTTTAACTTGTTTATACTATTGATTTCAAAAATATTATGAAAAGAGGTTCTGTAAATTAATGATGTTGTCTTTGGTTTAAGCCTTGTGTTTGAGTATTTTATGGATTGCCTCAAGTGTTTTGACTGTGAAAAGTGAATGCTTATTATTGCCACCTTAAGCTGTCTGCTTATTAACTGAAAAGTTGTGGTCTGCTTAGATTCCTGACTTCTCCAAATGTCTGGCCATTTTTGTTCCTCTCTGTACATTTTCTAGTTATGTTATGTACCTTCAATGATTCAGGTGAAAATGTTAGTGGTTTGTTGCCTTCTGAAAACATACATGTCTAATGACTATCCCTCTTGCTTGTGTTCACCACTTAGCCTTCCTTAACTTTTCTAAAATTTTTTTCAGTTGAACTGAATTCTTAACTATTTCTACAGATAGCAGTTACGTAAATATATGCATGGCAGCTGTGCACTTCAAGATGAATATATTAGGGATGAAGAGCTTGAATGCCACAGTATTTGTACTATTTTTATTCAGACACATCCTGAGAATTTAGCATCAAATGGCCTAATTCCGCTTTTAATCTAAAGCCAGTGAATTAAACCAGAAACTCCTACCAGACTTCATAAGATCAGACTCTGCTCTGCCTATCAGAGAAAAGAGCTTGACATCAATTTGAGAATTGTTCTGAGTTGTGCATGAAGCTAGATATTATGGGCAGTCTTTTGGAGGAAAGGAAACTTGGGAAGGAAGAAACCCAGTTGTTTAGTGGAAGCAATGGTGGCATTGAGGCAAACAAGAAGATGGAGATGGCTGAGCACCAAGAGCTGTGAGGGGTAGGCAGGGAGAGCTGGCTGGCAGCTGAAGGGTGAGGAGAATGAAAACACAGCCTGGCAAGCAGCTGCAGTCACAGACCCCTGAAAGTGGCAGGGGTGCTACTACATTAGTCAGATACTCTGATATCAGAATTTCTTCAAACTTCCAAAAGACCTTGGACACCTATGAGGGTGATTGGGAATAAGGCATCCCAAGGCACCTATGCCATTTTCAGCCTTGATGTGTCTCAACAGAAATAAAATGCAAGATAGAAATTCTACTTTAGAACAGACTGGACAGCTGATGATTCTTGCAATCTTTATTTTGTTCTGTATGGATTAATGGAAAGCATTTTCCTCAGACATTTGGAAACCATGACCTATATTTTAAACAAATTCTTAAATAAATAATTAATAGGGCTATTAAATCATAACTCCATCACCAGACAAAAATATCTAATCAAGGAATTAATCATAATTATATTCTTCCCAGTACCTGGCATGTGTTCTTGTTTTTTCTCATCTGTGGATGCTTTGAACAATACGAGAACACTTCCAAGCTGATACAGTTTAGTTTAGTATGAGACTAGAAGGGAAAGAAATGTTTACAATAGATTCTACATAGAAATAGTGAGAATAGAGTTTGGGTATTTTCTCAAAGTCAGATGCCTTTGCTCATTGCCGATACAACTGAAGAAAAGTAGGGGAACAATCCAGATTGCTAAAAACACTCTATGTAAAAATTATACGTTTACTTAGAAACTAGCAGCTATGCATAGGAATTGATGTGTTTGCATTAGTACATCATTTACCAGGAGTGTTCTATCAGCTTCATTTCACAACAGATTTAAGACACAGAGTGTCATGAAGAAATTCAGGCTGGCATTAATAAAGCTATGCATGGCAGCACTTCAGGAAGAAAAGCTGCCTTTGATACTGCTTATTTGAGGATTTATTCACGTGTGCAAACAGGTTAAATCTAGCCAACTAATAGCAAAACCGGGTAATAAACAGCAGAGGCATTCTTCTATTATGTGCTACCATGAGCTTTGCTATATTCTCAGATTGTCCTTTCAAGACAGGAAATACCTCTCTGACTTAAACAGGAAAAGTCTTGGTAATTCTCAACAACTCATTCAATGCAATTCATTCAGCTGCAGCTTGATCAAATGCAATAGGAGCAAAATGGTGTCAGCAATTTAAGGACTCTTAGACTTGAGTTTTGCCAACAGGTCTGCTGGTAACTGGAAATACTGAAGACTTTATTGCACAATACCTGTTTTGACCAAATGCTGTCCTTTTCCTTTCTCTCAAGTTGTGCCCCAGCAGAGTGTCCTTTGCATTAAGCATCTCTAGATGATTAATTTTTGCTCTTTCTGAGCAGTGTGTATTCTTCCATTGTCCCTAGGTTTGGAAAACAGGTAAATATGCGTAACAGTGGGGAAAAGAACTGAAGGCAAACCCTTCTTAGAAAGTGATCTAAGCTAACAGAGGACAGTCCCAGTAGTTGCTCCCCATGTCTGCCATGCAGAAGGCACAGAAGATGACACTTCACCTAAAGCAGAAATGTCTAAATACTAAATAGATCGGAGCTCCTACATCTGAGGTATTCCATGCAAAACATTACACAAAGCAAAAAAACAAGCTAGAATGGTTCTCTATCTTCCACAATTTTTTATATCCCTGTAGGGAATGCCTCCCTCTTCTGAGGTGGCCCTTCTTTCACCAGTAATACCTTTTTCATCAAGGACACTCTGCATGTAGTCACAACTGCTAGAAATGCACAAAGTTCCAATGTGAACTTCGTCCTCAATACTTTTCATCACTGTTGTAAATACAGACAAAAAGAGAAGCAGAATCATTTAGGTTGGAAATGACCTTTAAGTTAATTGAGGCCAACTATTGTACCAAACTGGGCTGTTTGAAATACTGGCCATTTACCTCACTCCAGGTGATGTTCAGTAAGCGATGGATCAGCCAAGAGAGGGAGGAAACTGAATCTTCAGTTAATAACTATATTAAAATGAAAAGAGGCACTCAATATGTGAGCAGAGATTGCTGTATTATTACTATACTTATTTAAAGATGTTGCCTAAATGAGAGGTTGTTTAAATGCCAAAATAGCCCTGGGAATGCAACAGTAACACCAACTTTGGCCTAGAGTAAAGTATAAGATTATCAGGCACGAAATACTGTACTGACCTCCAGTGTCAAAGGTGTCTTTGAACTCCTAGCTGCTTCGTTTTCTTCTGGGAATGCAGTCATGATTTGAGCTTTTATGCTGAAAGTGCATGTTCAGCAGATGCCTTAAGGTGGAATTATTTCATAGAGCAATAGCTGAGTTTGGAAGACATCCCTGGTGATTTTCCAGTCAGAGCTCACCAGCTAAAAACTAGTTGCCCATGACACTGTTCATGTCAGTTGGGTTTCGTCACCAAGAATGGGGACTGCACAAACTCTCTAGGGAATTAATCCAATGTTTTCTTTGTTTCACAGTAAAAAACTTTTTTTTTTTTTTTTTCTAAATTTCAAATGTATTTCCTCTATTTCGTTTTGTGGCCATTGCCTCCTATACTGTCACTTGCTATTCCAAGAAGAATATAACAGAGGGACGGTTATTAATTTCTGAACTGCAGAACACTATGTTGTTTACAAAACAAAAAGAGGAACAGCTAAGAAGTAATATTATCATTTTTGTTGTTACTCTATTCTTTAAATATAGATCAATAATCTTTTTAAAAAACCCACTCCAGACTGGAATTACTAGAAATTAGGTAGGAGGAAAAGTCTGAACTTGATGCTTTGCTTACCTCTCTGTGCCTCTGAAAACAGAGGTCAAATTCTTCCCTTTCAAAGTGTTCTCTAAACAGGTTCAATGGGTCCAGGACACTCAGCTGAATTCAAAGTCAATGCCATTCTAACCAACTAACTAACAAGACTGATTAACAAGAAATTTAGTACAGTGTGATTTTGTACTTCAGCAGTGTTTGTTTCAGAATAATTTAGAAATGAGATAGTCACAGCAGCTTTATTAGAAATTGACTATATCCCCATTCTTTAATCAGTAATACATCTTGCTGCAAGGGAGTGGGTGGAGTGCTCATTCTCTCTTGGAAGTGCATATGGATGCATATATATCTGTATGAATATCTAGGGCAAAAGTCTTCAGGTGTAGCTCATGACCCAGGTAGTTATCCCCATCATGATCCAGGATGATAACTAGAGAAAAGCATTAAGGCTTCTACAGTACATAATTTACACAATTTTAATATCTATAAATGAGTGAAGGCTTTGATTGTCCTCTGGTGCCCACTTATAATATGCTTTGCTGTGGAAATCTATTCACAATCACAGCTATTATCATGACAATAACCTCTTTCTTCACCATCTGCTACAAAAACAGCCAACAGGTTTTGTAACTGTAATTCACAGGCTCACATCATTCTACAGGGCTACATGTAGTTCAAAGGTTAAATATCCAGCATGATTTCTTTCATTTCTATGAGCATTTTAGCGATTGCCAATATTTTTATCAGAGTAGTGCTGAATATTACTTCACATATGTGGATGGCTTTCAGCCATTATATCATAATCCAGGGTTCTGTGAGTATGAAACTGTACAAATGGATTTGATTGCTGTCTGTAAACTACTATATTCAACAGATAATTTTTCATTATTATTATTATTTGAATAAGAATTTAAGATAATCCTATTTACACAATGGGGTGAAAATAGAGATTAGCCAATATTTCAGAGTTTTGCTTGAGGTGGCAGAGGTAACAGGTACTTTTACTGTCTCTGAGAGAGATTTATTTCTCTCTCCAGTGTAGAGAGAGGGAATATTTTCAGCTTCCATTTTATGGAATTATTCAAAGTTAGGTGTAAAGAACTGAAACTCTCTAAGAGATGAATATTCTTGATAACTGCAATAACCAAAATACTCATGCTCTCTACAAAACATCGTGAATGGAGAGGTAAGGTGTGAGTTAATTAAAAAAAATAATAAAAAAGAAGAAAAAATTCATTAAATATTAATTCTCTCCTGTTCTCAGGTATAAGGAAAAGGAGTGTTGCTCTCTGACAGCAATTTAGAGTGACAAAGGCTATTATTAGAAAGAAATCTCTGGAAACTAGAATAATTTAAGATTTAAAATTGAGGTACTCTCTTCCATTACAAGTATTGTTTTAGTTTAATTTTTAGGGACATGAGTGTATTTTTATGTTGGATTAATCTCTTTCATAACTTTTTATAACTTCACTGCACAAGTTATGATGGTTGTGTTCATTCTTTTTTCCTGAATGTAATTTTTCTGCCACTGTGCTACTGCCAGTGATTATAATAGAGGCTCTTTTCATGTATGTCTTGTCTGACTGATTAATTACTTGGGTAATATAAATGAGATCACAAGGAAGTTTTTTATATTTTTGTTTATCTTTGCAGGTGTGCATGTATTAATGTCAGATGTATTCTGACTCATTCACAAACATTCTGAAAATCTTGTTTCCTGACTGAAATCAGGAAAGGCAACAAAATGAATTGTGAGCTGTTTTATAAACCCAAGCACCTAAAATGGTTGAATTAGATGGAATTATCAGAAATAAATTCTGTGAATACATCTAGTAAAATATAACTTCAAATATAATGTTTTTCCATGAGGACACATTTGTTTTGAGTCTGTCATATGGAATCACTGAGCAGCAGTTTATGATGGGTATGACCTATAAGCTATTGCATGCCAATATGGAAATACTGATAGCTGATATTGCAATTAAATACTAAAGGCCTGGAGTTTAAATGTTGTTCTTGGGTCTAAGCAAATGCTAAACTTCATGCTGAAGATGCAGGGGCAGGATGGCAAGGACTGCCATATCATAATACAAGGTCCATTTATCTAGACTATAATTTCTCCTGTTCATGTTGGGGTAACTTGCATCTTACTGAAACTTCTGAACAAAGTAGGTGAGGTGAGTAGTTAAGACGATAAACTAACAAACAAGACCATATTGTCTTCTGGTTTTTTGAGCAGTATTTTTATATGACCTTTAATTATGGTTGCCACCACCAGATAGCATTTTTAAGCTGTTATATTCTATGTTTGAAGTCTGTAATATAAAAAGTTTTGCTTCTACACTCCCCCTCAGCAGCTTTCATTGTTTTCCTAAACTGCAAAGCCAATTTTCTTCAGGTGGACAGTTTCCATTGGCTCCTTTATAAATGAATGTTTTAAGGTAGAAAGGTGCATGGAAACAAATAAACAAAAAAATAGTTCATTCTAGCTATGAAAAAATAGGAGTTATCTGTAAGAGTGGGAAGCTTGAACATGGAGGAGGTTTTCCAATGCTTTTTAGCATATTTTGCTAAAAAGCAGATGCTTCAAATGCTTCAAAAACAGTCATATGGCAGAAACTTGAAAGAACAGTAAAAGCTGTCAAAGCTATCAAGACTGTATGAAGTATACTTACAAGTATAAACTAAAGCGTTCTCTTTTCATGCTCTCCCTGCTGTTTAAATATGTCCTTGCTGGTCTACTCTTTAGAATTTTTATACTAGATTGGTGCAAAAACTGAAGTAGAAGATCCCTGGAACATAATGGTTAGTAAATGACTTATAATCTGGAAATTTTTCATGTGTCATTCCAGCCTTGTCGGCATCTGACTACAGTATAACCAGGGCAAAGCTATAAAACAACATCATTGTAAAATACTCTTTAAAACAACCCCAAACAAAGATGATGTCTATGACAGACATAAACCAAGTGTATCCAAGAGAGATTGCTAGCATGTAGTCAAAGGCTGATTAATGGGATGAATAGATAAACTAAGCATATAGATTTAATGTTTACAGATTTCTTGCAAAAATATAGACATATGGAAAGTAGGCAAAAGAATCCAGATTAAGGTTTTAAATAAAATCAAACCAAGTATGTATTACTGCATATGCTGTATAAGCATAGATGCTGCTGGGAATACAATTGTTTCATCATCATGGGTTCAGTCAGTCAAAGGATATTCTAGACAGTAAATCAGTGGAGTCTGTCATTATTGAGAGCTTATTATGAAACAATTTCAGAGGTTAGATATACAAACTAGTCATATGAGTTTAAGTGTGGAATAACTATTACCTTTTCAATATTCAACAAAAGCAGAAAGGCTATGTTTATGAATGAATGACATTTTTATTGCTTATCATTCCTAAACAGAAGTGTAATAATTACCAAATGTTGATGACAATTTCTGAATACTGAACTGACCCTGCATGTTTGAATATATTTGCTCTGAAAGAATGATAGACTCATCAGTTTTAGAGGAAGTGTATGCTGAGAATATGAAGATATGAGCCAACTGGTGCTACATCTTCAGATATTAGGAGTACCTGATTTCAAAGGAGATATACCCACTCTGAATATCATAATTCACAGCTCAGAGAACATGCAAAGCATCTAATCTCTCTCACTACACTGCAGGAATTGTCACCCTGGTATGTTTTCATAATGCTTTATACAGTTTACTCAAAGGCATTTGAAAATTCTGATTATCTGTAGAGATTATTTTAAATTCAAATACATCTCTATTCTAGGTAGGGCTGCCTAATTATTGTAACTCAGCTTTTCCAAAAGGAGGAAAGCAAACAAAAAAAAGCACATTAAAAATATCAGCAAAAAGTAAGTGGTCTCTGATTTCCAACTAAAAAAAAAATGAGGCACAACTTCATAGTTAATACCTCCATCTACACTATGTTTCATAGAAGCATTGGCATAAAGTTGAAAAGATTGATTCCTTTCTATTCACAGTAATGGTCCAGAAAAGTATGCATTTGTTGACTAAAATTTTAGGATAGAAATATATGCTCCCATATTTTTAAATGTAGCAGAATTTCACTGTACTAAATTGCATAGATTGATGTTTTTGTGTTCTGATATGTCCAGTGTGGTGTCTGTGCTACTAACAGACTTATGTTTGTCTTATAGTTTGCAGTTATCAAGACAAAAATATTTGTGTCTTCATGGAACTATGCACTTTCCAGTTCTCTAAAATGTGTTCTATTCTGTGTAAGGTTTCCTTACATTTACCAATTACCTTTGATATGTAGCCTTATCAAATGCTTCTTGAAAGATGCATACCATCCACGTCACTCTCTTATCTATCACAACAGCATTGTCTGCAAAAGGTTCTATCAACTTAGTTATGCAAGACATTCCTAATATACAGTCATAGTGGCTGGTTTTAATGGAATTAAACTTAACTTAGTGGTCTCTTGCCAGTTACAACAAAATTGTTTTCAATATGTATTAAAAAATGTTAAGCTAGCTGGTGATTAAATATCTTACCCTTTTTCATGAGTTATTTGAAAAGGGGTAGTCTCAACTTTTTAAATATTCAGAAGGTGGTTCTGCCACTACAGAGTATTGACTGTGAAAGCTCAGTAAATGCTTTGCTAATTGGAAAGCATTAAGAAGCAAAACACACTTATGTACTTAAAAAACAGAAGCACAGAATGAAATAGAAAATTTCAGATAGTGAAGGAGTCTAAAATTCAGAAGAAAATTTCCAATGTTAATAACCAGAAAATAACAAGAATGCTAAAGAAACTTAACTTTATGGTTCTGTAAATATCCTACCTCAAGGTCTTGGAGGCTTGGAGAACTTAATTTGAATTTCTTTTTAATGGGGGTGGGGGTATGTTAGTTATAGTAATGATTTTATGCCATAGGAATAATTGCATTTTAATAATGGAACTGCATTTTTCAGTAGTGAAAATCAACTCAAGGACACATTTTGGAATGAAAAGCAATATATATATATAACATATACTAACTGTCTATTGATTGTGTATCATCAAGGCTGTTATGAAACTAACAAATACACAATAGTAAATTGTAGAGCATAAGAAAAAATAATACAAAAATAGAAAGTGAAAAGAAGCTTAAAGCCACAGTAATGATAGAGATACTCTTTCATACACCTCTGTGAAGGCAGTTTACACCAATACAGGCACAATAATGCTGAGAGAAAAGGAGTTAATGGTAGTGATATCTTGTGCAGCTTGGAAATGGAACCAGACTTTTGCATTCATGTTCACTTGAAAGAAGGAAGTAGACATGAAAAAAAAGATGTATTTTGTTAGTAGACACAGTATTAAACTAAAGACCTCTTCCCAAACTATCTGAACAATCAGAAAAGACCCTGTTTATAGAGATAGAATTTGGACTGTTTTTAAACATGGGAGAAATGTTCTGATTCCCCATGGGAACTGGATCTATCATGATATGGGTGAGTTTAATCTCAAAGAAAAGCAATCAAATCTTTAGAGGGCTGTAGATTTTGATATGCTATACATGCTTGAAGCAAAAGATGAAGCATTGGGAAATAATCCATTCATTATGTTGTGGGACTACAGTTAGACACTAGAAGCCTAATTAATATTTTGGTTAAAAGTGGATATTGTAGTCTTGTAGAATTTTCTCAGTAGACTCATAGACATTCTGTCTCCTAAACTGAGAACAAGATCACTATTGGTAAACAGAGTGCTGCAGTTTAGCAAAGTATAGATGTTTGTTCCCTTCCCACAAATCAATGGGAATTCTGACCTGCTGAAGTACAGTTAGTCTTGTGTACAGAAACAACATGTACTTAGATTATGTAGGAAGCACAATTAATACAGACCTAAATTAGCCACATATCCTCTTTGCTTGTTAGTTTAGAATTGTAGACTTATTCTGACATTAAAGCACAGAGGCTGATTCCAGCTGAAATAAATAAATATATGTATTTATATATTAATATATAAATATATAAATGTATAAAATAATGCAATGTGACTGTTAGCCTTTTTCTTTCTTAAAGAAGGTATGCACCAGTATCTGTAAATAATAAGCAACAGGACAAGAGGAAATGGCCTCAAGTTGTGCCATGGGAAAGTTATATTCTAGGAAAAATTTCTTCACAGAAAGGGTTGTCCAGTATTGGAACAGGCTGTCCAGGAATCTGGTTGAGTCAACATCTCTGGAGGTATTTAAAAGATGTCTAGAAGTGGCACTTGGGGATCACAGTTAGTGACTTAAGCTCCATGGTTTTGCAGTGTCATGTTTATGGTTGGACTTAATGATCTTAAAGGCTAAATGATTCTGTGATTCTAAATATTGATTACTTTAGGTGATAAATAAGTCCTGTTGAAATCTCTCAAGTTGTAAGAAGTGGCATGCCACCTGAGGAATTTTTCTCAGATAATTGTTTTTCTTGCATTGAGTTGACCTCTTACTGTGTTCGAGAGAAACTGCAAAAATAAGGGAAAGATAAAACAACTCTTCATTTGATGCTTAAAAGTATACTTCATACAGTCTTACTCAACATTTAAAAAATTTGAGCATATGCAATAATGAATTCTGTTTGAGTCATTTATATGCTTTCAGATCCATATCATGTATCCTTCAGACAGTGGAATATTGTTGGAACTGGATCCATTTTTGTTTTCTAGAATATCTTGAGAAACAGCTTCATAGATTTGTACAGTACTTAGGGATGGTAATTTTTTTTCTGTTAATGATCCATGCTGTGTAGGCACCTCAGCTGTTTTGTTGGTGATGACACAAAAGCAATTAATTAAGTTTCTTACAAATTTGGCTTATGTAAAGGAATATATATGTTAATGCATTGTCAAAATACTTTTCAGTGAAATATTTAATTCACTGTAAAAATCTACTTTTTGCTTGTCTTTACAACCTGTAAAATGAATGGAGAAGATGAGCTGATAATAATAGTACAGTAAAATCTTCCACCAGCAGGGAAAAAAATGTATTCATGTTAACACATTATGCAGGAGTTATCTTCTGTGTAAAGGAATGGACTGACAGGGCTCTTTGCTCAAGACTTCTATTCAGGTTATACACCACTTTCCCAACTACCCTTCCTTTGTCCTGCACTGAAACAATGCAAGGTAAATCCCTGTGTCCAGGTTGATTTTCTTCTCCTGGATTTTTTTCCAGGGTTATCTTTAGAGTTCAGTTGTCAAATTACAGTTTTTTGAAAGAGGAGGAAACCTAACCCTGTCTTTCTCTAGTGAAAGCTTATTCTTTGCTGCTTTACAGTATTTTGTTTTATTGAAGTTACAGTGTCACACAGCTGGAACTTACATTGTTCTCACTAGAGAAAGAACTCCAAACACTCACATGTTTGACCAGCAACAATTCATACTGCACAGACTTGCTTTGTTCTGGGTATGGATTTTCCAATACCTGAACATTTTCAAGAAGAGAGATTCCAGTTTTGGTCTATATGCATACCATACATTCAGATTCAGAATTCACAACAATTTATGAAAGAAACTTTAGGCATTTATTTTAAAATGCACTTTCCCTAACACCTTTATAGAACTCTCTTCTGCATTGCTATGATCATTACCTACACACTTATGCAGACAGAGTGATTTTTGCTACCAACTGCATTTGTTTTGGAAACAGTTTGAGCCTCCAGCACCTTTCTGGATAGGAACAATAACAATAATGCATTAAAGCCATGAAAAAAAATTTATTTCTGGAGACTAATAAAACATCAGTTTATAGCATCTAAAAATTGGACTGGTGAAATAGTCTTCTTCTTTATTTTAATTCAGAAAATTTGTTTGGTTCTTAGTGACATCTGTGCTTTTTTGCCACAATTTATTTATATATTAAGTCTCAAAATATTGTTTGTGTTATTAGAACTTATGTTTTTTTACCAGAATTTCTTTTTTTTTTTTTGAGGAAGACATGAGTTCTTTAAATACATCAAGGAGATTGTAAAACAGAAGAGTACAATACAGTGAAAACATTTGAACGGATATTTCCATTTAATACTCACTCTTTGGGTAGTTAGAAATATCAGTAGCTGTTCATGTGATTTTTTCAAGATCTGCAAATTGAAAGATGTTTAGGGGCAAAACCTTTATTGTTGTTGCTGTAGTGTGGGTAGATTGGCATGAGGAAATCTAGACAGATTGTTATGTAAAAGTAGGAAGAAATATCCACAGATCTTCCAGTAATTAAACTTTATGCTTTAACAGACCAATTTCTTTGTGCAACCACTGTCAACTCAGGAAAAGTGCATGTCATCCATTTTGCAAATCTTCCAATTCAGATCGCATTCATTCACAACCAGCAAAGCCACAAAGATTAAATTAAAACTCTGCCATATTTTCTGTCATCTGATGAAGTAGTATTTAGTCATTAAGCAAAAAAAGTAAAAAAGTGAAAAAAAAAAAAAAAAGAACAATTAGTCACAGGAGCTTTCTGCCTTTTTGTGATCCTATGACTATATAGAATACTTGCCTTTCATGGAAATGAGCTGTTTTGCCATATGGCTGGGGATATTGTAGCTGCCACCACTGCTCCTGTTGCTGACCAGTAGCACCAAGAGCTGTGAAGAATCTGTCTTTTTGTAGGCACTGCGCTCCTTATTCTAAATAACTCTGTACATTTAGAGGCAGAGTAAATTCAGGTTCATCCCCAGTGTAAAACTTTTAAATATGTATTCAGTTGCTGGAGAAAATCCCAAAATCTGTAAAAGTTAATTTTCATCTATTTCATTCCCAAATTGCACAGCTACTGTAGAAGAATAAATCATGAATACTTTTGGAAAAGACTCTTTAATGTTTTGAACTTGAATGAGAAGTTTTTTATTAGGAAAGTCAGGAAACTCTTGATCCAGCCTAATTTTTTTTTTTTTGCTAATATGCCATTTACCAATTCATAGTAATATGCATTTGGAATGGTTTGAATATTCCTTTATGCTAATATTCTATTTAGTTCTCATAGAGAATATTTTTAAAGTCAAATAATTTGCTTTTTTAAAGTTTGGTCAGGGGGAGTTGCCTGCATATCTTCCTTTACAGAATAAATATAGCTATATCTGCTTTCAAAATCTTAAACCCTGGTACTAGGAAATTGCTTTATTTCCCTTTTTTTCAAAAAAGTAATCTTTAAAACAGTGGACCAAATCTTCTGTTTTCTATAGCATTAATCTGACAGGAAATTTTCTTTACTGAGGTCAAGAGAATTTGTTTCTGAAAGGATATTTATCTTCTCTATTTTCTGTTATCCTTGCCAATATGTTAGTGTTAAATTGACAGCTTCCAAGAGCATAGAATTGCACATGTGCAGCGTTCTTCGATAGTGCTTTGTATTTGTAGGACATTTTCCACTAGTAGATAGGAAAAAGAGTTGTCAAACAGGCATCACAGTAATACAATTCACTTAAGATTTATGGTAATCCATACCATCTTAATCTATTGAGGAACCTGAACTCTTTGATCATAGTAATATTCTTTAGAAAATTGATTTTTTTTAAAGATATATGTTTGGAGATTAATGCTACCTATGGTAGCTTTTATTGGGTACACTTCAAATGATTTCAGCTTGACTTGTCTCCAAATGAAAAGTGTAAGGATAAAGGCCAGATACTGCAAATGAAAATTCATATCAGAAAGCTGCATCTAAGGCAGTAAAGTACAGTTCTAGCTGTGCAACTTCACAGATTGCTGGCACAGTTACAGGCATCTGTATTTAAAGGGAGTGTGTTATTAGCTATCCCAGCTTGGACTCCAGCTTCAGTGCTTCACAGTTGGTTTACTGCTGACACACTTGCTATGCTTCCTTTGCCTGGACTTTTCTATTGTTGATATTAGTGCACCTCTCCTCTTTATAAGAGTAGCTGCATGAATGGAGAATCACAAGGCTGAGTAAATCACATCTGTAGGAGATACAGTACATACTCAAGTGAGCCCTTTATGTTGTACTTGCCAATGGTTCTATTCTGTAGTTTGCAAAAGACATTATCTTCCTTGTGGAAACGTGTACTTTCTATTAAGCTTTCATTGAGAACTGAGAGCTGTGAGAGAGCCAAAGCTGCCAGAGCTTTGAGGCATAGGGCCTGAACCTTTTCCTTATAAAGTGCTTCCCAAACAGGATCCAAATGGCTTTGAAGTTCAAAAAGCCAGATTCTATTAGGCTAGGAACTGGAATAATTAATAATAGCAATAGAAAACTCCAAGTGGCCAGATGAAACAGAATGGAAATACAAGGTTTATAAATCAATGACCTTCTTCTACCTGTGACCTTGCAGGATGATCTTTGCTGTCAGTCATCTCCTCACTGTGAGGTTGTGAGGTCGCCAGCTGTATCTCCTGTTGTTCTTCTCTCACCCTTTTGATGCTCTTAGCAATCATTCAGGCTGTCTTTGAGTTGCAGGATGCAGATGTGTCCACTTTTTCTCTCTTAGCCTTTCCCTGTCTTTAGCAAGCAGTAACCGAGGCTGCTGCATTTCCCAAAGAAATGTGAAGTTTCTGCCACCTCCTAGGAGATGACTGTCACTTCTTTTAAAGGAATGAGGACAAATTTCACAGGCTGATTAAAGAGAAAGAAGCAGTATTTCCTGTCTGTACATGTTCATTGTCAGTGATGAGGAAGATTCCCCTTTTGTATGATCATACAGCATAACAAGCCTGTTAGTTGTATATATGCATAAATAGTGCATGAAATTCACTATGTATGACTGCATGTATCCAAGTGGGATCTAATTCATTGCTGGATATATTTATGTATTGATTTTGTTGCTGTTCCAGCCTGCCCATTTAAAAACAAGCATATCTAATAAAGGTGGAATAGGTATTAAATGTTTTTTTTCAGACTGCTGGAGGTAACATTAGTGTTTTTTCTGTAGGCACCGTTTGGGGCATCTCTCTCTTGTAATTAGTCTTTTGGGCCATTTACCTACTGGCCCTTGTGCCTGTGTGCTGTCCCAAGTAATATTGCTGTCTTTGTTTCTTCTATCTGAATAGCACACTCCACATTTTCAAGTCAATAAGCTATGTTGTAGAAACATAACAGGATGTTTTGTCTCAGTATACTAATCGAGTCATATATCCATCCAGTTGGCCATGTTTTCCATTTGTGTGACTCAGCAGAACTGTACTGAAATTTATGAGCTAAATTAATAATAATAGCTCAGAATTGCCACAATTGTTTAATCAATATAAGTGATTTTTAAATCCTTACTACTATATTTTATTTTGTCAGTTAAAAAAACAGGAGCAAGCATTGCTTTATCCAAGGAACAGCCTTACGTTCTTGTTTCAGAACAGGAACCAGTTGTCCAGGTGCTTTTTAGACAACTGCTGTTTTGTTATTGGTCTCATACTGGTTTAGGTAAACCTCTTCCATGACAGGTTTCTTACTTCTAGCATGATAATTTTGGAAATCAATGTTTATTTACTGAATTGGACCCAGATCCTTAGGTGCATATGAGTTGTCACATTAAATCAAATTAAACCACTTTAGGCAGGTCCAAATGCTCATTGTTAATTTGTATGCAAAAGCTCAGTCATGGCAATGACAATGCACTCCTCAGGGGCTGAGAGCCTCCTGTTCATGGGGAAGTCAGTGGAAGTGTGAAAGGACTTCCCACATTTGGAGAGTGAGTCTAGAGACATTATCCACACATATATATTTAAAAATTTTACAGCTTCTTGCCCAGCCTAACTGGATAAGTAATTTAAGGCATTTCCTGGCTGTACTTTCTACTGTAATTCAGGCATGATGAGTCTCTCCAGTGTTCTTCACAATTTGGTAATTCTTACTGTGGCAACAGTTCTGGCTGTTGCAAATTTTGTCACTGTGGTATTATACATATATTGTGCAACACACTGTAAACACTTTAGCATTAGAAAATGCTAAAACTTATTTTTATATTGCCTGTAATTTTCACTACTAGTCGGTTGACTATTCACACTTCAAACCTTATGTTAAGCGGTAGTACATATTTTATGTAGCTTCTTTAATATTTTCCTAAATATTTTATATATAACATATTATTTTAATATATATTAATTATAAACCCCGGGGTTAATCTTTTTGTATTGCAAGTGCTGCAAAAAACAAGTATCAAGATCTCGAGGTCTTTTTTTTCTGTAACTATGATTAGTAATATCTCCACAAAGACTACATAAATGTAGATATTAATTTAAATTAGAATTAATACCCAAACAAAAGAAAACCAACACATATTTCCAATGCGTACTTTCTAACCTGAGTGATTACTTCTGCAGTGTTTATTTCTGTGCTCTCCAACCACCCTATGAATTGGCTACCATCATCTGCCACCATTGTGTGTGACAGAAGTTGTGTTGGGAATGTTTTTGCATGGGACTTGACTTTTCCCAGTCTTTTGTGGAGCAGCTAATCTACATTTCCAAGTACTGTAAAACAAATTTGATGCATTGCTCCTGTATTTCAAACAGCAACAAACTAGTATTCTTAAGCTGCAAAGATGGTATTCAAGCTGAATAGTTCTGAAAGTGTGAACATTCTCTGTAAGACAGAAAGAAATATAATAAATGTTTTAGTAATTGGGCAGTATGCAGCAGAGATGGCAGATCATTTAGAAGAGTGAACAAAAGAGTGGCTAGTAACACTAGTTACACTAGAAGAGAGAAAGCACACAAATAAAATCCAACTTAAACAATAAAATATTCACCAAAATCTGACAATGCTTGCTTTGGGCATGTTGCTCTCTTACCAGTGGTTACTCTCAAGAAAGGTTTAGCACGTTTCAAAATGTTCAGAGGTGCTGCTTGTTACTCTCTCCATCTGTGAAGAGTATAGGAGATATCACTGGAAGTCAAGCTTCTTAGTTCCCTTCTGGAAGAATATAAAAAAACCTGGTTTAAGTTATATTCATCCTCATTTTATAACTTCTGTGGTGCCAGGATGGTACAGTGGATGTTGACGTAACTGGAAAGTCAGGAATAGACTGAGCCATTCTAAGCAGAAGACTGAATCTGGAAGCATACAAACTAAAGGAAAGGTCTTGTAATTTCACTGTCAACAAAGGAAGATATTTTCTTTACTTTCTAGGCCACCCATCTATTGTGTAAAAATGCACTAGAAGTATATAAAGTGCCCATTTATAGCAAAAGCACAAAACAGATTTTAGAGTAAAGCTTTTTCCTGTTACCACTTTTTCTTTTTTTTTTTTTTTTTTACTTTGGAGAATGAATGAATGTGACATAAATGGAAAATAAATTGTGTGAACTCCATATTTTGAGGCAGAGAAAACAGATATTAAGAGAGGAGTCATTTGAGAGAAGTGTCCTCAGGAGAAAACATACTAATAGGTGTTCCAATAAGAGAGAGGAAAGTTGGCCAGCCGTGAGGGAGATCATAAATAACATAATGTCTCTTTTTTGTTTTCTACACAACATTCTGCTATATTACTTCAATATCTGTCGTGCAAATCCAAAACATATTTTCTCAGATGGTTGTTCATGATCACCTGAGAGAAGTTTATGTTACAAGAGAACATAAATATCACAATCTCATCAAGGCTAAAATTGCAGACAAGTGTTTTATGGTTTCATCTAACCCTGTTGGGATGAGATTTCATTCTTGCAAATAGCCAATACAACAGAGACTAATACTTGTGCTCTTCATTTAATTATCATTTCCCTGTGGTCTTTAAGCTTGTATTTCATGTTATAAACATGAAAAAGACAATTAATTAATTGAGCAAAATGCTTTAAACTATAGATTGTGATGTGCCTGCCAGGAACATGTGGACATCTGTTAAAAACCTTAGTTCTAATTAACAAGAGGAATTTGATTGATTAGGGGGCAGTGAATCTTTCAAAATGGTTTGTTTCAATGCAAGAACAATAGAAGCATATTCTGAAAATGTTTAGCTGCAATCTTACCAGGTAATGTATTTAGCTATTAATAGTTAGTTACAATTTTGCCTCTGATGTTTTAAAGTAGAAAGCTAGTAATTTGGAAGCAAACATCTCAAAATGCTTAAGCTTTAGTTGTTCTTTCTCTGACAAGTGTTTTATAACTACTTATGAGTAAGTCAGAAAGAAAAGATGGCTTAGATTTATGTCTCATATAAAAAAATATGCATTTATAGTATGAGTATTTTTAACCATTTGGAAATTTTCATTTCTGTTGCGAACTGATATTCCAGGATGGCACAAAAAAAACCAAAGTTACACCATTCTGACAGATCTCCTTAATATGACCTCAAGAAAGGCTGTATGTTTTGCCACAGCATTACTCTGAAAATATTATATTCTAGATCCTAAATATGTGTACTATTCCTTGTTGAAGAAAGTTAGTCTTAGATAAAATAAAAAATACTGTATGAACATATCTTGATTTTAACTGAGCTCTATATAGGGGGAAGAAGCTAACTGAGGTAATAAAGATTGTTCCTTGTTCTTTGAAATTTTCTTATTATTCTGATAATTTATTCCATAATATAGCTGTATGAACAAATCAGTAGCTTTAAATCACACCAGCCTTTTGTGTTTTTTAAAGGCATGCACAGGTATAATTGTAACACTTATCTGAGCAGTCCAAAGATTATATCTGAAGAACAATAATCCAGTTTCTGTTTGCATTTTCCAAATAGATATCTGCAAGTAAAAGCACACTATTTTTTTTCCAGCTCCTCTTCCAAATAGGACAGGTCTTCTTTTGATTAGGGTTTTTCTGTTTGTTTTTGGCTTTTTTGTTTGTGATATTTTTTGAGTTTGTGGGTTTTTGTTTGAGTTTTTGTTTGTTTGGTGGGGAGTTTTTTGGGGGTTTTGTGTGTGTTTTTGTTGTTGTTGTTTTTGTTTTATGTTTTGGGTTTTTTTCAGAAGGGTGGTCATCTGTCTTGTACTTCAAATGTTAACCATTCCAGATGTTTGAGATAAATAAGAAGAAAATCAGCTTGCGAAAAATAGGTTATTACTGGTTGTAACAATTAACTACATAGTCTGACTGTTATCTGCAGTGTAACTCTTGAAAGTAAATTTTAGCAAAGAAAGCAAAAATATTGCATAGTAGAAACTGAAATAGTAATTTTCAGTTCAGGACATAATGCTATTAGAATTTTGGAAATTCTGACACTAAAGGCACTCCCTAAAGGAATATTCTTCCAGTCTATTACTTGAAACTGTATTTTACACCTCTTTTTTAGTGTTTTGCATGTGATGTTAAGCGAGGCTTACACAGATCAGAGCAGACACTGTCATGGTTGCTCCACGCACATCATGAGCCAGCCTGATGTGTGAGGTGATTCTGGTCAGATTTTAGTGAGTGTGTCCAGCCTGATAATCCACATTGAATCGAATAATGTATGTATTAGATTACAGCATCACACCTTACTCCAGCAGGCATGTCTACTTGTCACTGTATAGAGAATGGTGCTGAAAAAGAAGTGCCAATACCATGAACTTCAGAAATAGTAGCAAAGTTTACAGACAGGAAAGAGGCAACAGATAACATATCCAGTACTCATGAAAGGCCTTATACTCTGTTCTGAGGTATCCTCAGGTTTCCTCATTTTAGCCTCAGATATGAAAATAGACTAGTTAATATAAAACTACAGCACACTGCAATCCTAAAGTGTAGCGTGGGAAAATATTGGGACAATGTGATGAGATTATATATGTTTTTTATATTAACATCTTAACAAAGTTGACATGATCCCAAGGTGGTAAAGATATAAAGGGGAGTTAAACTCTCTCTGCTAAATTGCATGCTTCCAGTGGTCTGAAAGGACAGCCAATTCAAAGCTGACTGGCTTATTTCAACATGAGATGTAGAACAGGTAGAATAATGGAAATGTAAACGCCTTTGTCTCTGCAAAATTGACATGTAAAGGTGGTTATGAAAATGAGCTGATCTGATCCAATCAGCAATGTCTCATAACATACTAGAATCCATCATAAGTTAACTAGCACCAGAGTAACAGGGATGCATGAGATGGAGCCTGCCTCTGCTGAGATTAGCAGGCTAAATGAGTCACAGGCAAAGCCGAGCTAGATCAGGTGGGAGGCAGCACAGTGAAGTGACAAACGCTTTTGAAACAGCCTGCTCCTGGGCTGCATGGGCTCCTGAGTCACAGCAGGTGTTGAGGCACTTGTAGCAAAAAGAGAGTGCAAATTCTGCTTTTGCTCAGAGATAAGTATGAGATAAATCTTATCCACTGCAGATAGTCAGCCAGCCATACTCCTGCTCCATTAGCACATTCCAAATCATCTCTGTCCTGACTGGTTACCTGGTAAATATTTTTTATGCAGTGAGCCATTCCAGCTCTTACATTCCTGCTCCTGGGTGATAGGAGTCCCTGTTCTGATGAGTTGCACTCTACCTGTCCTTGGCAGGCACTGTTAATGAGGGTGCCTTAATGACATCTTGCTTTGATACAGTCATGCTGTGCAATAGTGCTAGCTGTGAATCTGCCTTCAGAGTACATTTATATTGATAATCCAGTTGCCTTGAATTATGTTCTTCAGCTCTGTGTGTTCTGTTCATCCTCTCCAGTTTTGTTTTGTAGCTTTGTTTTTGTGGCCTTATTTCCTAAGCAGGCTGGATTTATATGATCACCCTGTGCAACAAACCTCTCCCTAATCATTAAGGAGCCACAGTTAAAGTTAACAGAAAAGTAACTCATAATGCCAGGAGAAGATGGAGAGAATGTAAGATGTGCTGAGGCCAATTGTAAGAAGTCCAACAAGGCAAAGTGTTGGACCTTTCATTTTGGTCACAACAACTCCCTGCAGTGCCACAGGCTCGGGATAAATTAGCTGAAAACTGGAGGTGGTGGTTGACAGCAGCTGAACATGAGCCAGAATGTGCCAAGGTGGCCAAGAAGGTCGATGGCATCCTGGCCTGTATCAGCAATGGTGTGGCCAGCAGGTCTGGCACAGTACTCGGCACTGGTGAGACTGCACCTGGAACCCTGTTCAGCTTTGGCCCTTTCACTACAAGAAAGACACTGAGGTGCTGGAGTGTGCCCAGAGAACAGCAACAGAGCTGGTGAAGGGTCTGGAGCACAAGTCTGAGGTAGCTGGGGGTTTTTAGCCAGGAGGAAAGGAAGCTCAGAGAGAACTTATTGCTCTCGACAACTACCTGAAAGAAAGTGTTAGCCAGGTGGGGATGTGTCTCTTCTTCCAAGTAGCAAGTGATAGGACAAGAGGAAATGACCTCAAGTTGCACCAGGGGAGATTTAGATTGTATATTAGGAAAAATTTCTTCATCAAGAGGGTGGTCAAGCATTCCCAGGGAAGTGGTTGAGTCACCATCCCTGGAGATATTTAAAAACTGTGTATATGTGGCACTTAAGGAATTAGCTAGGAATAGCAGTGGTAGGTTTGCAATTGGGCTCAATTATCTTCAGGGTCTTTTCCAACATAAATGATTCTAGGATTCTGTTTTAGAAGACAAAGGTATCTCAGTTAGAATAATTTCTATATGTAAACACCAGGCTTGATAACCAGCATGTGTGTACTGGCAAATACAGTGTTGAACCTTAGACTTTGTAGCTGGGTAATTGTTTAGCCTTCATATTTAAAAACAAACAACATTTGGATATAATTTCAGATCCTCTAAGAAGATGATCTTTCTTCAGGTAGCTAATACAGCAAATAAAAATATTAAACAAATTAGTAAACAAATCAGAGAAAATATTTGAATTTTGAAGGGTTAGGCATGGAATGATATAATAATATCTAGTTTGGGATCTGTCAGTCTTCATTTCTCAGCATTCAACACAACTATTTCTGATAAACAAATACAGAATTCTAATAGGGTTAGTATGGTGAATCTAAGTCCATTTTAAAATAAATAGGATGATTACACTTTTTTAATGAAATTTCATTTTTAGTTTAGAGTCAGAGATACATTATTGTATGTGTCATGTGCATGTATGTTTTGAATACGTAGCCATGTATTGTTCCTATTACTGTTTTGATTGTATGAATTAAACCTTACAGGTTTTTTAAGCTTTTCATATAGGTTATGGTTTGTTTCTACAAAATTCTCTTTACTGTTCCCTGTAATGATTTTTGAAACTCAAGCATTTAACTTCATTATTTACTCTCTGATGACAGGGTGCATGAAAACCCGTGTTGTTTCCAACTTTTCAGTGTCATCAGTGTGAGACCTGACATAGACATTTTCAGTCAGCATTTTCAGCGATCAAGATGACTTTCCCCTTTTCTGTCCCTGACAAACAAGAGTTTTATCTCAGATAATCTCCAAAATTCCTTTATTCTTTCCTTGACCCCATCCTACTTCATCAGTTCGCGGAAAAGGGAGAGCGAGGAATCGATATCTATTGAATGTGACTGACATGAATGCTGCACCATCAGAATTTGAGTTCATTTCTGTCAATTCAGCCTTCTTGAGTGAGAGAAGTTACACTGGAAAGTAACAGTGCAGCAATTGGATTAACAGCACAGAATAGCTGAATCAGGCTGTGAAGATGGGGCTGATGATAGTGGTGGTGGGTTTTGTTGGGGGTTTTCTGGTAGTTTTTGTTTGGTGGGGTTTGTTTGTTTGTTTACCTGGAATAGTCTTTTTTTTTCTGGAAAAAGCAGTTTCACAGCATTCCAAACAAGGAACTAATTTGAATAGAATGTATTTGCTGGCAGATCTCTTTGCTTTGCCTGGTCCCTAATATTGCACGGGAAAGTGAGGATGATGGCGCCAGCAATCTGATTTACCCGCTTATCCTTCTTGTAGGACAGGGAATTTCCTCCTGAGCCTGTAAGGGTCAGGTCACTTTTCATGTGTCTTAATGTACCTGCCATTGAGCCATGCAGATTCCTCTGTCCTGTGATGGCTGCAGGGACGATTTCCTTGGGAAAATGGAAATACTGATCTCAGCATCTTTTCTTCTGAATGGTTGTCTGAAGAGGCATTCTTCACATTTCTCTAGCTCAGAGTCTTGAGGTGCAACAGGGAGAATCAGTTTATCCACTACTTACATTGGCTCCTCACTGCTTTACTAACAGGAGTACCAGCAGTATTTTGAATTTGACCCTTGCCTCTGGGTAGGATAGTTAACTAGAATTTAGAACATTGCTGCACTGTGACTTATGTGTGGGAAGAATGACAATGAGGTGTTATATCTTAAAGAAATGTTTTGCATTATTGATTATGAGCTAGCATGGGGGCACAAAATAGAAAAAAAATCACACAATTTCTCTTATTTTTTTCTCTTATTTTTCTTCTGAACTAAAAGGAAAGTTACAAGGATTTGTCTTGTTCATAGTAAAGTGAAGGTTAATTAGGAAATACTTTTCAGAGCCCTATTAAAATCCTCAGATTAAAGGCTCCAAATCCTGCAAGTATAAAACATTCTTATTTATTATTCATTTGTTTTCATCTGCTTCAGGACATATGGAAAACTCATTTTTAACTTAGAAACAGCAATCAATTACAATTTGGTACCAAAGTTTTTCATCTGACTTTTTTTTGTGGGGGAGCAGGGAGGGTAGGTCATCTTTGCTGTGAAAAACCATCCACAAAATTTACAGTGGATATTAATGAGAAGAGTTTTAATGATGTTCAGAGCCTCTACAGAAATAAAGTATAAGCATTAAAATCAATGTACTCTTACACAGTCTAAATTGAAAAAAAAAAGTAGCCTCATATTTTCTTCCTATTTTAAGGTTATCCTCTTTATCTGGCCCAGGTTGTCCTTTCTCTGGTTGAGCTGATCAAAGCAGGATACTGAAGAGTGGTGCAATGCATGGTGCTTCCTTAATCTGCAGCTCTGAAGAGCTGTAAGAATATTTCCAATGGTTGCCTGATCTGAGCCATGCAGTGGCCTATTGCAGTGGGAACCCAGACACTTTTCTTAGGCAGTCCCCCTGTAGAAACCCAGAGCTAAACTTTTTGTTTTGGGTGACAGCTCTCTGTTGAGAAATAGCAGCAGGGGAAAAGTTCTGGACCATGTAATTTTGTGTTAGCAAGGTTATGAAATGCCACTTATGGCTCTAATATTTATTTCATTCAAGTTTTCAAGATCTCTAAGTGCCATTGTAGAGAATCACTTTGTTAGAAATCTGTGTGTGTTTCCAGAGTTCTCATTGCTATGGTTTCTGAGTGCTGGAGGTCCTGAAGTTATCAGTTTGACTGTGAAGCTAAATTAGGCAGTAATGCCCTTGACTATGTTTTCTCCAGATCAGGAAATAATCTCCATGATTATGAACTCTGTTGTGTATTAATTGACCATGACTTGTTATGCATCCTACACTGAAGATTCATAACCTATTTCAAGGTCACTTATGTACTAGTCAAATGTCTTAAAAGGGTGAATATTGATGAATTCCAGTTTTAAAGTCAGCTTTTCCTTTAATAATGTAACATTGCTATTACAAGCTTTTATATAACACATCCAAAGCTTGTCTTCCTTAGATCTTCTTAAGACAATAATTTGTAGCAAAACTTTAGTTTTTTATAATTAATGGAGATAGTAAATTATTAACTTTAGAATTACAACTAAATGCCTTTGCAAATGGTTGTTTGCAGGAAATGTGCAATTTTAATTGTTATCTCTGAAGCTGAGGAATTTTAGTTGTGGTGCCTTCATGGAGAAGAAGAAATTGTACAGTATGAGCAAAACAGAAATTTGGAATACATAAGAGGATTTAAATTATTAGGCACTGGAAATCGAACAAGTTGTTTTCATTATAGTCTATTGTGTAATAGCCATTGTTTAATAACATGGTTTAATCCATGTTGAAGACCCAGAGGTTGTAGATTTCCATATGCTAAACACACTGACTGAATTGGAGTAATCTGTAACAAAAGGCTAGACAGCTGGACTCGAGTTCATGTGTAGTGACAGCAAATATTACAAAAAAAAAAAAAAAAAAAAAAGAAAAGCAGAAGCATGAAGAATTTGTTAATTTTTATTAAATGGATTAAGCCATTGAACCATTAAAGACATTTTCAAAATGACCCCATAGCTGGTGATTTTATAACAGCAAATGTCTTACTTTTCATATTTTGATGAAAGTTGTTATTGAAATTTTACTTTTCTATTATAATATGGTTTTCTTAGCAGATATGATGAATAAGAAAACTATTGTAGATATGTGCATCTATTTTTGTTTTATTAAAATGACCTGCATTTCCTTAGTTGGCTTTCCATATATCTCAGTGGTCTTTATTAAGATGACCTGATAACCTAATCATTATTATCTCCAAGCTTCCAAATAGAAAAATCAGAAGAAAATATTAGCTTGATGGAGACTGAAGAGGAAACCAGCAAGGGTGCTGGCAAAGGAGCTCAGTAGTCTTGTCCTCAGCCTACTGTTTTCATGCCACTGTGCCTTGGCAAGGATTTGAAGCTTGTGTTGCATTTTGTCACTAGTTCCCAGCAGACTGAGACATTTCATAGCCATTTCACTACTGATATTGACTGATATAACAGTCAGTGGAATAAATGTTAATGTTAAAAAACTCCATATAAATGATAATACATATTCCTTGGAAAAGACAGAGCCAATAGGCTTAATTAAAATAACTATGACCAGGACATAAAGCAGTATGCCCAAATTATTCTTTTTCTTCTTCATTTGCAGAAAGATACTTTTGACATGTACTTCAGCATGGCATTTCTTTCTTAAAAGAAAAGAATGGATATGAATCTGCTTCTGTGGTGTTGACAGATGAATAATATCTTACACTCTGAAAGCTTCACTTTTCATAGTTTCAGAAGCTGTTTGATATTTGCTGTTTAAAAACTATGCCTCATGCATTTTAAGTCATTTTGTAGCAAGCACAATCCCACAACACAGGGTCCCAGCTGATCACCTGTGTTTGCTAACATAATTAGTACTTCAGTACTACTAACACAGTAGTTCAGCTACTTCAAGTCTTGCTGGTTTCTAAAATACAAACCAAAGTGAGCACTGCTGGAAGACTATGGGTCTGTATGGAGAGATGCTGTGCAATTCCCAAGCAGTGCAGGCCTGGTGCTATTACTGTGTTTACTTCCCTAGGCATACTTTGTGCTCCCAGCCAATTAAATTTAGCCAGATGCTAAATAAGACTGAAGTTGAGAATAATGCTCTAAGAGAGAAAGTGAACATAATATTCCTTAACATTTTTCTAGTATTTTCTTAAAAGAAAAAAATTTGCAACATGATATAGATTCACAGGTTTTTCTTTAGTTCTATTGAGGAAGATTTTGCAAGAGGGATAAAAATGTTCTTCATGATTGAAAAGAACCCAAAATGAAGAATTTCCTTAGAAAAACTATTTACCTTAAATGATTCAGTCGTCAGCTCATTTTGAGGTATATTGCAAATAGGAGACAAACTGTGTATTTTTAGAGAAGGAGGTAGGAGGTAAGCCTTGTTATTATATCTGGTATGTTCTTCATCCCCCAGTTCTAAAATTAAATCCCTGGATGAGATTTAAACTGGATGCCTGAAGCTAACTATAAAGACCAGAATTTCTTAGTCCTTCTGGATGGAATTAATTCCATCCATACTGGTATAATAGAGATGTCTGCATATTGAGCTGCTCATCTCTTTCTTCCTTTAAAATGAATGCTGAGAAATAGGTGGGTTTAAGTCTGCCTTCTTTCAGGTGTGTGAATCAACTGTGCCATCAAAGTGGCTGTTTTTCTGTCTTTGCTGTGAGACAACTATCTTATGTATAATTTAATGAAGTCATTTGCATTTGATTATATGAATTCCCCTCTATAGTGTTTATTGCATTATAAACTAGTACCCCTTCCCAAAGTAAATTCAAAATTCAGTACATTAGCACAGAAAAGCTGCTCAGTCCAAGGTCATTGCTGCATGATTTAACTTCTTGTTCTATACACTGCCCGTCTCACCTAATGAATTATGTTTAGCTGTCCATTAGTCTTGCAGAATACATTGTTCCTCTCCTTTTATCCCTTTTACATTAAACATCACATTCACAGATAGTAAAAATGTCCACAAAAATATATAGCCATAGAAAAATATTGCATTCATAATGGGGTCAGGTATTTTGAGCCTAAATTATAACAGTAGGATTTTAAAAATGGATGTGATTTCTCTTCATCAAAAGTCAGATTCATACAGCCTTAGCACACTTCTATGCTATAGATTGGCCCTATTAGAAGGTCAGTACTTTCAGACTAACTCTCTCCTTGAACAAAGATAAGCTTGATGTTTCATGTTATGGCTTTAGGAATACACTGAGATATTTCAGAGATCAGTGAAATAGCTTAGCAAGTACCACTGTTTCTACAGTGGCTGATGTAAGTGCTCAGATTATACAGATGATCTTGGACAGTGGACTCCTGTGATATTGTCCCTCCTTTTTCCTGTAATGTACTGTGGTAAGATGAAGTATCCAAATCTCACAGCAGTGTTTGCATTTTTAACAGAGGATAAGATACATAACAAGGCACTACAGGAGCAGAAAATTATATGATTCTGTTTCCAAAATTCCCAATTGAATGTCCAGCCAACAGAGATTCAGTTTCTCTAACCTGATAAGTGGATGACACTTGTGGGAAATGAGAGGTGTGATAGGAAAATATCTTCTGCTGAAGAAGGCTTTGGAAGAGACCTGTCTTCCTGCCTCTTGGATAAAGGCAACTCTAGGCTGGTATAGTAATGATAAAAATAGGTCCCTTACTTCTTACCCATCGAGTGTGTGCTATCAGTGCAGCTGCCATTGATGCTGAGATCGCACTGCTGAGTTAAAGGATTTTACTGTCTTGGGTAGATTCTGATCATGTCTTGCTGGGCATGTGCACTTCTGCTTCTGAGCCTCGTGAGGGGACATGAGTTATGAGACACTACTTTAGAAACTCAAAATCAAAGCAGCTTTAAGCATGTGCACAAAAAGGGCTCTTAACAGAAATAGCTGAATCTTTCCATAATAGTTTTATAGCACTGCTAGTATGATGGTTACCAATGCAAACAGTAGGATTTTTACATTTTTGTCTACTGGTTTTATTCTTCCTGTATACTTATTCCATTTTTCTATCAGAAAATCTGGTAAAGTAAGCTCATTCTTATTTTCTCATATATAGTAGGAAAATTCTTTACACATACAAATCTAGGCTCAAAACAAAATAAACTTATTTTTAACTATAGGGTGTTTATTTTTAAAAGCCAAACCAATATTTTTCCCAATAAGTTAATACTAATGCACCTTTCTTTTATTTCTGATAATAAAATACATGGATATCTCAGTGAAGTTAATCATATTTAGATGATGAATATCAATATTCAGCATTGGCCCTGTGCTTGGACCACATGACTCCAGAGCCATCTAAATGATGACAGTCTATAACTACTACAGAATATTTTGTCAAAACTAAATTCTTTTGCTTTTCTGCATTTTTGTGTCTTTCTGTTTTTATTGAACACATGCTTCCCATCCCTTTTCCATAAAGTAGCTCTTTAAACTTGGTAGATGATTGCTTTTATTTCCAAGCCAAATTGCTGACAGCTGTTGCAGAATGATTCATGGTGTCTACATTTAAACAGTGATGCCTAATCATTATAAAATGATCCATCTGGGTTTGATTCTAGAGGGGACTTTCTGTGCTATGAAAAGACACAAGGCATGTGACACCGATATTTTAGTATGAGAACATAGCAAGTGCTCTGTCTCATAACTTCCTAGATTCTTGATCTTCCCCTAAGCCTTAAACATCAGCATATAAAGCTTACTTTTGGAAACTGTAAGTTGCTGATACAACTGTCCTGTTCTTTATTTAGGGTAAGATTGTGCCTATTGGCATAGCCTTCAGCAAGAGGTGGTTTGTGAGCTGCATCATTGTAATGCCAGCCTGGGGAAGTATAGTGACTCAGATTTTCCTCTGAATCACATTTTCTCTTCTGCTTCTTCCTTGCTCTGGGGGGATAGCAATTTACTTCTGGAAATTACTATCTCTCTGCAGTGGCACAGCTGTTCTAGCCAACAAGGCTGGATAAAGGCTTCAATCTTGCCCCCATTCCTCCTTAGGTACCTTCTGCTCACCTGTTTCAAAGGAGATATAGCTAGGTAAATAGTCTGGTTTAATCCTACACACTCAGGCCTAAAATTTGGTTTGTGTA
Organism: Erithacus rubecula; assembly: GCF_903797595.1. Lineage (NCBI taxonomy): Eukaryota > Metazoa > Chordata > Aves > Passeriformes > Muscicapidae > Erithacus > Erithacus rubecula. Next base: position 19,572,937 of record NC_136685.1, read on the forward strand.
GAGCTCTAATTGCAGGGTTCTTCCATTCTCTCCTGTGTGGGTGCATACTTACAGACTAAACCTTACAGAGAAGACTACAGATGTGATAAGCAGCCTAGAAAAAGTAAATAGCATTTTATTTTGGCTCAGTTATTCAAGTAGAAGAGGACTTATAATTTGGAAACTTTTTACCAGTGTATGAATTTAACTTTTTTAATCAAATAGCTTATAGTTTTGTATAGTAAACAAATTAAGTCCTAATGCAATCTGAAAGAGAATCTGTCATCCTGTAGACCTGTATCCTCTTGAATCTTGCTGCTTTGAGTGAAAGTTTCTTGACATTTGCTGACATCAACCCATGGAGGATTGTTCACCCATTGCTGCATGTGACCATATTAGTACCTAGTGTGAGGAACTGAATGGGCATCTTGCAACTTCTAAAATTGTGAGGAGGATGGCAGGCTAACTGAATACCTTTTATCAGCACCAATTATGCTATAGAGGAATTAAAAAAATAAATTTATGTTTTAATATATCTATGCTAAAGTAGCTCAGGTCTAAATACGATCTACTATTGCATCAGGGTTTATTCTGATTGGTACTGCAGAATCAATCATTCTGCTGTGTAGAGGAGTGCTGCTGAATAAAACACATATACATGCCACTCTAAATCTATTATTATAAGTATACAGTAACAAATAACATTTAATATATAATTTCTAAACTGCAAAAAAACCCCATGATGAACATCAAACAAAATAGCACTTTTTCTTTGCTGAAGGAGTGTGGGACATTAATCAGGTGCAGCATCCTTAACCAGGGGAGACACTGCTGGAGCAATGCTCTCCCTGCTTTTCCTTCATCCTCATTCTCATAGGGCTGTGATCTTACAGTCTTTCTTGTTTTCTCCTTAGAATTTTCATTTTGTGTATCTAGATTTATGTGTTTGGTGTGTGCTTTTTATTTTCTTTATTGTGCTGTAAAAGCAATTCTGCTGAGCTCTCCAAGTTGCACTCCTTTAGTGGCCAAGAACAGACCATTTGCAGCATGTGCTTTATTCCCTGGGGCCTCACTGATATACTGAGTGTTCTTTCAATACCCCTATAACTGTTCTGTGCTTTTCCTCCCAAGGACCCCTTCTAGAGTGCAGACTTTATTCTGACCATACTGAGCAGTTACTCTAACAAAACTCTGTACAGCTGCTGTTTACCACAGCTGGTGTCATCATTGCCAAGATCCAGCTTGTACTCCTGTTATAATGGGGTAGTATATCACCTTTGCAAATGCCTCAGTCTAGACCTTAGTATTTTATTGTATGGTCAACAGTGATCATTATTATTTTCATATTTTCTTCTGATGAGGAAGCATGATGTTTGTTTTACTATAGAAAGAAGAGAAAGCATATGAACATTTAGAATAATCATTTTTTTAAAGAACTCCAGGAGGCATGGAGGGATTAAAAACCCCTAAAATACATGTGCCCTGCTTATTGTCTCCAGTATCTGTAAAGTATCTATCTGTTTATTCAAAGGATAAACAGAATGCTACAGTAAATTGTGATGTAGTTTGTTTGCCAAATAAACCTGGTTCAAATCCTGTTTCAGCTGTGCTACATTTTTCTACTGTGGCATCTTTTTTTGGTTTGAAGTCATTATCCTATTGGGGTGTCAGAAAGAACAGAGAATGTATTGCATTAAGGGAGTTGCTATGAAAATCTGCATGCTGATTACAGATATTTTTTATAAAATATACCATGGTGCAGTTACTCATAAAACATTTACATGAAATACCATGCCATATAATGTGAGAGCACTGGTAGTAAGACAATTCTTTTAATCTTGCATCCTGTCTAAACCACTTAAAATGTGCTGGGTTTGGTTGTTGGTATATTTTTTTTTAATCTAGTTTATAGTTTTCTGAAAGGGAATGGCTTTGGAAGGTATAATAATCTCTGGAGGGCTCTACCAACTCAGGAAGTTAAATGGCTGACACCCTGTGACAAGGCATCTCTTACTAACATGACCCAGAAAGAGGTATGCCCTTTCTCTGAAATGCCATTGGCCTTACTGATTGCTATGTGATCACTTAGCTTCCTATCAGCTAGTTCTTACCTGCCTGTATAGACACTTTTTGTATTAGTGCACATGATCTCTCCTTTCTAATGTCAGTACTTTGCCTGGTCTCTGTTGAATTTTATCCTCTCAATTTTGAACACGCTGAACTTTGTCAAAATCATTTTGAATTCCAATACTTTCTGGTAAAATGCTTTACACCCCTACGGAGATATGAATGCAGTTCCACTGCAGTTGTGTATATTATTGTTGAAAATACATTTTAGTCCCAGATTTGGGAGCACTGGAGATGTACTCCAAATTTAGTGACTTCAAACTTGATGACTGACAATTGATAATGGCAGGAATGGTTGTGATTTTTTTCCCCCAAAGTTGTGCTTCTCTGTAGTAGTAGTAGTAGTTACATTCAGATTATCATTTACAAGAATGTTTATTAAATAAGCAGCAGTATCACTAACTATATTAAAGTCATTCTTATATTTGCTGGTGGCAGGCAATTACATTAGCTTAACTGTACTTGGCAAACTCTTATTGTCTGCTTATAGATTGCCTTATATTCTTTTTATAACTTTCTTTTTTTATATATTTTGCTTTTGACTTTCCAAGCTAGATTAATATAAATATTAGATAAATATTTCTATTTCCTCAGCCTTTCCTTTTCCCAGATAAGGAGATGTGTTTGTTATTCTGCCCCTTCAGTCTTTTGTGTTTGCAGGTGATCTCTCTGTCAAGATTGCCTTGGGTAGTTGAAAAGTTCTCTAAAAGAGTTAATTCTTTATATATTTATATATTTAAATATTTTTATATATTTAAATATATATTTATATATATAAACTTTATATATTCACCTTTTCTACATATTCTTCAGCTTTTTTTTTTTTTTTTTTTTTTTTTTTTTTTTTTTTTTTTTTTTTTTACTGTTTAAAATGCATTTTGTTTGGTTGATTTGGTTCATTGTAATTAATTCTTCCACATATGAAACCTGAAGTAGTGGGGAACACTTTAGCCATGTCTGTGTATCATCCATACCTATGTCTCCTGTCCAATTAAACAGTGGTCTCCTTCTTTTTTTTGTCTTCCCATAACTGCTTAATTTATTTGTAGACTAGAAAGTCTTGTTGCCTTGTGTGTCTCTAGCTAATTGAAAAATGTTTTGCTCCCCAGTCTTTTGATTTTTATCCATATGGGGCATGTGAGTTCTCCATTTTGCTTAGCATTGATTATCTGCTTTTATTTCCACTTTTAGAATTATTCTTTTTCCATTTTCATATTATTACCAAAAACTACTGATGCAGTTAGAATGGTCTCTTCATAGTTTTCCTACCTACACTTCAAAAGAAGTTTGTTTTTGTATATTCAGTATAGTTTCTCTCAGTTGGTCGTAGCTCTCATGTGCTCATTTATCCTTTAGATAATCTTATTTATCTTACTGTAGGTTTTCTTTTCCTCTTTTATTCTGCTTTTTAAGTCAAAATGAGTACTTAAAATCTTTTTTTTTATATAGTTAACCTCACAATTTCACAATGACCTCATATTAACTTTGCTCTGACACAATTTCATTTTAAGTTTAAAAAACCCTGACAGTAGCTCCTCCCCCAGTAGCTTTTTTCACCTCTTGAAACTTACTGAACTTTTGCATTAAAGGTTTGAATAATGATATGTCCTTAAAAAAAAAAAAAATTATAATCCACAACTGCCTTCCTACTCCTTGGCAATGACTCTGCTGCCTCTTGCTAGATCCACCCTGGGATACCCAGTAAGTTTGTAGTTCTTTCTGAACTTCAGAGTAAGTCTTCTAGATAATATATGCAATTCCACAGCTTCTTGTATATGCTTGTTAAAAAGCACTTTCACTCCATCTCTGTGATATCTATGTGTATAGATGCTTTTGTGTTTTCCTTACTAGTACTCTAATATCTGATTTTGACCAAAAGATTAAGATAAAAGTCTGTTATTCTTACTATTTCTCACATAGCCTTGCTTCAATGTCTAATTTCTAGATATGTATTTAATAAGTAAATCTGTGTTTTGAAAGTAGCAGTGAGCTTTTTGCAACCTCTAACTTTACTGTAGTAGAAAAACCTCATTCATCTATATATCCCAAGTAAAATCTCTTTCTGCTTCCCATCAAGTAGTATCAGTAGTATCTTAACTTATGGAGATTCCTGAAATTCCATTTCCTTTGGGACTGGGATGGATTTTGTGTGGCTGTTGAATTTCACCAGGGCAATGTGCCATTGTTCTTAGGTTTTGACCTTAGTATGCATGCACTGTCAGTTTGTCTGTCTGTGAATCTTCCCCTTACAGGGTTAAGGTGTATGTGTGTAGATCCTGGGCTATTGCAAGTCAGATAATGACATGAGGAGCTGCAGGGTGCTCATAGCCAAGTGGGAGCAGTGCACATGACTCAACCTGTCCTTTGGTGACATTCCTAAGATGGCACATAACAGACAGCAGGACACCATGGATAAAGGAAGGGAACTGACAGAATGCAGGACCAAGGCAGGAAGTACCAGGACAACTGTATCAGAGTCTCCAAGGGTATAGAGTCAGTAAAACCAGAGCCAGTGAGGTAAGGGTAAATTAGAGTGCAAAGTTCATTTAGAAGGGGTTGAGGATGGTAAACAGGAATAGCTTGGGATGAGGGGGAAAATGAAGTATAAGATGAAGCAAGTCATCTGCTTGGAGCTTTTAGGGAATACCTGATGAGCAGCTTGTTCATGATCAGTGCAGTCTGGCAGGACAGCATATCTGTTGCAGTTGTGTCTGTGATGGTGTCTGACTGGATTCAGTGCCTGGGAGAACTGGAATGCTCTCCATAACACCAGTGATGGAACTCTCAGAAGAATGGACTTAAAAAATTCTTGTCAATTCAGTGATAATTTTAATAAATTTTTATAAAAGGGGAGAGAGACACAAATTCAATCAAACTGTCAGAAAAACTTCAGTCTTGACTCCAAAGTTGGCTGTGTAAGCAATGGGTGTGTGCCCATGGGCCAGTCAGTGCCCAGCCCTGGCACACACCCAGGCAAAAGCTACTAAGAAGCCTGTGAGGAAGACTGGGATGAGTTCGGGGAAATGTAAGAGAGAAGAATATGAAGAAAACTGGAATTAGTACATGAGGTACTGCATGCATCTGGAGAACCTAGAATACAGTAAAAGGTATGTCAGGAGTCAGAACATAATTGAAAACAAACAAAAAAACCTCGAAAGCACCAATCAACCAACCAACCAACCCACCCATCAACCAATCAAACCCAGAAAAAATGCATTTGTAACCTCTGCTTATGAAACTTTATTTCAAATCGCCATGGATTTCCTCTGACACGTTTTTGGGTGAAGATCAATTATTTATTTAGCTTCCTTTTTCCACAGTGAATCATCATAATCTTTCAGGAAAGTAGTCATCACAAACTTTAGACTTTATCTTTGATAAAAATACCGTTTCCCCCTTGCTTTTCTTTCAAACTTTATCTGCAAATTATTTCTATTGTTCTGACTCTGCACTGATAAAATAACACTCTTATTCTCACAGAACTAACATCATCTGCAAATTATCTCCTTTGTTCTGATGTATTTTCCATTTAATGTTCACTGACTTCACTTATGATGGGCAATCTTCGTGTCATTCATTTGGGCAAAGAATGTAGTATGTGTATATCACAGCTCTAAAGCTGTTATTGTACAGATCCCAGAGGAAACTTTCTACAGTCCTCTCGTGTGCTGTGTTCACAAAAATAAAAACTATTAGCTAAATAAAATTTTCTTGTCTAATCAAACGCGTGCAACTTAACACTCAAATCATCTTATAAATGTAGGTAGTTTGGTTAAAATTCAGAGGTTTCTTGTCATGGAAATCTCAGTTTTTGTCTTCATAATTACTTCCCGCCCTAAGATGAAATACTGGTGACCCCATCTACACCAGACAAATAAGGAGTTAGGAGCCAGAGGCTTTAATTTGCAAGATTTTGACATTGCTGTGGTTATGAATGATACCTTGGCCCAATCTGCTGGCTTTGGTAGCCTTTTGTCCTGCATCTCTTTTCTCTTGTGACCTCAAGTACTGCAAAAGCCTGTTTGTTTTCAGTTTGTCTCTCAGTTCAGAAAGACTAGGATTAGAAGACTGAAAAAATTCAAAGCCTTTATGTACCATCCAAGCAACTTGGCACAGTAGGGGACATTGAATTGACTTAAAATCATTCTCTTTTAGCTCTTAGAAAAAAACACTCAACATCCCTTCTCATACACACTATAGGTGCTTTTCTCTTAACCCCTTAAAGACTGCTTTATCTGTCTCTAAGCAATGATCAACATGGACAAATCACTGATAATATCCCAAGTAACTGTAGGTATTCAAGTAATTCTCCTTCTTTTCTTTGCAATGTGATTAAGCAAATTCTGCTATTACAGGCATAAATTGCTAAAATTTATTGGTGAAGTAGAAAAATAAAAGATACAACATCATAAAAAAGATAGGACATAATTTATTGTAAACAAAGTTGCCTTTTTAGCACACAGGAATCGCTTTTTACTTTTTCTTTACTATCTCAGAGTGCACTACAGTTAAGCACAACTGCTCCATGTACCATTGCCTTTTCAGTAAACAAAAATGGATTCACTATCTTTACATGTGTAGTTTCTCCTATTTCTATTAATATCTTCCTTATGACTTTTAACTTCCTATGATATATGGTAAAATCCTTGAGAAAAATCAGATGTTATATTACAAATAAAATATCTGAATATTCATATCAGCCTTGATGTGGAGAGGGTAGTAAAGATTTGCTTGGAACACTTGCACCGTAAACATTATGTCACATTTCTTTGCAGATGATATATGCAAAAAAACCCACCCTGCTTTAAAATTATTTGTAACATATTGATTAATCTTATTAGAATTTTTCTTAAAATCCTCCTTTGACCTTATAACTGAAATTACTGAGATCTGATTTAAAACTATGTAAACTGGAATTCTGTATAGCAGAAGAAAAAAAAAATCTCAAGTGCGGTTTGTGAGACATATGCTGGGATCCTGTGAGGAATGTTCACTTCCCAGTAACATGAAGTACCATTTGCTATCTCAGTGGGAATTGCCAGATATTGAATGTCAGGCCTGCCACTGGTTCATTTGTACATTTTGGACCTTAGGATTTTGTCATATGGGGGAGGAATGAAAGTGAGAGAATGGCAGAAAAAGGTACTTGCAGAAAGGAAAAATATACTTCTCTGAAGACACTGGTGTATTTTTAATTGCAGCTGTTAAAAGCACTTGTCTGGCATGATAGGTTTGGCATGATGCCTTGTTCAAAAAGGCTGATTGTACTGTATCCTCTGTGACCTGAGAGAGACAGTGGTGGCTCCTGTCATAGTCTTTTTCATCTTCATGCTCTCCAAGCTTTGGTGACTATTGCATTGTGTAGCTCCTTGCCACTTCTATAAATACATCAGCAACAAAAGGAAGACTGAGGAGAATTTCTATCCTTTATTTCGTACAGGGGGAAACAGTGACAAAGGATGAGGAAAAGACTGAGGCACGTAATGCTTTTTTTACCTCAGTCTTGAACAGTAAGACCAGGTGGTCTCTGGGTACCAGCCCCCTGAGTTGGAATATAGAAGCAGAGAGCAGAATGAAGACACCATATTCCAAGGGGAAATGTTTGGTGAGCTGCTACATCACCTTAGCAAGGAAAAGTCTACAGAGCTGGATGGGATCAACCCAGCGTACTGAGGAAGCTGGCAGAACAACTCACAAAGCAACTTTGAAGCATTTACCAGCAGCTCTGGCAAACCAGGGAGGCCCCAGCTGGTTGGAAGTTTGCAAATGTAACACCCATCTGTATGAAGGATTGGAAGAACAATCGGGGGACCTACAGCCTCTCAGTCTTACCTTGATTCTGGATAAGATTATGGAGCATATAATCTGGTGACTGGACTTTAGTAAAGCCTCCAATCCCGCTTCCACACCTTAAACAAGTGTACTGTTTGACAGATAATGAAAACGAGTAGGTGACTGAGCCCAGAAGTAGTGGTGGAGTTACATCTGGCTGGTGGTGGTCATGAATGGTGTTCAGTATTGGGTGCAGTCCCATTTATTGCCTTTGCCAGTGGTCCAGATGAGGTGGTCAAGAGTGTCTTCAGTCAGTTTGCAGATGACCCCAAGCTGGGTGGGAGTTGATCTCCTGGAGAGTAGGGAGGCTCTGCTGGGGAGACCTGGACAGGCTGGATTAGTGGGACAAGGCCAGTTGTGTGAGGTCGAACAAGGAAAAGTGCCTAGTCCTGCCCTTGGGTCACAACTACTTCAGGCTGGTGACAGAGTGGCTGGAAAGCTGTCCAGTAGAAAAGGACCTGGAGGTGCTGGTGATAGTGGATGAACATGACCCTGCGTGTGCCCAGGTGGCCAAGAAGACCAATGACCTGCTGGCCTGTAATATCAACACTGTGGCCAGCAGGAATTTCCCAGAATCCCTAGGTTGGAGGAGACCTTCAAGATCATTGAGTCCAACCCATGCCCTAACACCTCAACTAAACCATGGCACCAAAGGCCAAATCCAATCTTTTTTTAAACACATCCGGGGATGGTGACTACAATGGTGACTACACCACCTCCCCAGGCAGACAGTTCCAGTACTTTATCAATCGTTCTGTAAAAATCTTTTTCCTAATATCCAACCTAAATTTCCCTTGGCGCAGCTTAAGACTTCTCGTGTCTCTCGTTCTGTCAGTTGCTGCCTGGAAACTACCCCTGTACTCAGCATGAATCAGGATGCAGCTGGAATCCCATGTTTAGTTTTGGGCCCCTCACTACAAGAAAGACATTGAGTGGCAGGAGCAAGTCCAGAGAAGGGCAATGGAGCTATTGAAGAGTCTGGAGCACAAGTCTGATAGGATTTGGGATTGCTTAGTCTGGAAAAAATGAATGTTCTCTACAGTTTCCTGAAAGGAGATTGGAGTGAGGTAGGGGTCAGTTTCTTCTTTCAAGTGACAAGCAGTAGGAGAAGAGGAAATGGATTCAAGTTGCGCCAGGGGAGATTTAGATTGAATATTAGGAATTTTTTTACCTAAATGGTCTTCAAGCATTGGAAGAGGCTTCCCAGGGAAGTGGTTGAGTCACCATCCCTGGAGGTAGTTAAAAGATGTGTGTACGTGACAGTTAGGGAAATGTCTAGAGACTTGGTAGAGTTAGTTCAACTGCTGAAATCCATGTTCATAAAGGTAATTTCCAAACTAAATGATTCTAGGATTCTGTGATGGGGGGCAAGCGTATCTCAGAATAATTTCTGTATGGAAAGTACTGAACTCAATTACCAGCATGTGTGTATGGGCAAACAGTCTTGAACCTTAGAATGGGAGATAGGTTGTGTAGAGCTGGGTTAATGGTTGGACTCGATAATATGGGAGATGTTTTCCAACATAAGTGATTCTACCACTGTGTGATTTTGTGTGCACAGTACAAGCACTGGAAAGCAGAAATTTGCTTTGCCTGTGCTGTCATTTCTAGGTATTTCAACAACTACCTTCTTCCTCCAGATAGCATGAACTGTGAATCAAAGATCATGGGTACTTTACTTCAGATGAGGGGAAAGAGAGTAAGTTATATTACAGATGAAATATTTTGCATGGATAGATATTTTGTCCAGTATTGTTCTTGCAGCTAGTGGGAATCACATAGGTAAGGGTTATGAAACTTACATGACAGCACCTAATGATTTTCCTAGAAAATGCAATATAATTTAATGATTATTCCCTATGTAATTTTAACAAAACTCGAATATCATGATTCCTGTTTTATGAAATTCTTCTTTATTCCTTAGCTACTGAAATCTAATATATTAAAATGGTCTCGGATGATTTGTACTAGTATTGTTATAACCTTTATAATAATAGATTAAACAAATAAATTTGGTAAGGTGTTGCAGTGGGGAAGAGCAGGGAGGGATTCTTTTCCCTGTTGGAAACTTGTCCAGCTTGACCAGGTCAGAGGGTGGCTAAAATAAATGGGATGGGTACAATGGTGTGCCTGAGAAATCCTTTAATCCATCCATGACCATAGGGTCCAAGAGATAGCATCCAAAGACCAGGGGAAGAGGGAAGGTGAATGATAGATAGGGATGAGTATCTGAGGGCAAAAAGGTCCAGTCACAGACAAGAACTAGGAACATGTCTGGGCATCCCCTTACATGTTCCCACAAGTCCCATGTTTTAGGCCAGAGCCTCCACATCTGCAGGGCAAGGTCCTGATCTGGTTCAAGGCTTTTCTTCCCAAAGCCTGCTCAGGGTCTCAGATTTATGCCCTCTGTGTAGGGAGCCTGGGCTTAGTTTTGGTCTATTCTAGCCAATTCGACTCCCACAGTAAGATTGCTCTTGTAAGAGAGTATGATTTTTCAGCAAATAGGATTGTGAAGGTAAGTTTTTGGAACTCGTCCCCCTGACTAGAGAACATCAGCTTTCTTCACGCCCTTTAGAAAAGCAGACATGGCACTAAAGACAGAGGCAAGGTAGGCAGAGTGAGATCTAGCTGTAGTCAAGCAGCAATAAGCCCTTATGCAGCTTTAATTATGATCATTGATGTATCTGATGATTAATAAATCATTATTACTTTGCTTCCCTGGGAAAAGTTATGGGTTAGAGGAACATTTGTTCCACAGCCTTGACTATGGTTTTTGACCTTATTCAGTCTATAAACTTGTAAATGAGTAGCCACAACTGATAACAGGAAGATAAGGAAGGAATTTTGCTTTCCAATACTCCCCTTAATATGTTGTCACATCCTACCTAGCTCATGTACAGCCTTTCAGTGAAGTATATCACTTACTGGAAGATTCTATTTTGTTAGTCCTCTATGAAAATGTATGTTATGGCATTCTGACCCATAAGAAGTACACAAACATAACATTTGCACCCTCCAATGGCTACTTGTTCACATTCAGAAAAATTAGAGACCATTCTCTAACCACTTGTTGAACAGTAAACTGTCAACATACAAAAATAAAAACTCTTGATGTTACCCACTGGAGACAGAACAGTGGAAACACTAACATGAACCTTTGAGCACAAGTCATTTTTTTATGATTACATTTCAAATTCACCAGGGTTTTGTAAACCATACCTAATTCTTCACACACAGTGCTCTTTTCTCCAGCTTCTGAGAGAAAGGAAAACACAGCTGTATTTTAATGTGAACCTTTTATATTAAGCCAGCCTGGCTGGATGCTGTTTTTGAGGAGAAGAGTTGCAGCTTAGAATGACTAGAAGAAAAATAGCCAGCACTGGTTATCCAGACTAAAGGCCAAAGGGGGAAATATAACAGGTTACAGCAACCCTTTGCAGTTTATCTTTTTTATTAAAGTGGCACAAGTCCATTTCCTAGTTCTCATTCTCTATCTGAGAAATTTTTTTGCAAAGGTAACAGGACAAGCTTTTAACAGAAACAATAATAAAATTATCATTAATATTTAGGACCCTTTCTGTATTAATTGTTAATAGTATTTAACATGCTGCAGGTTTCACAATGCCTGTGACAGACTCTTTTACTAAAAGTTGATTTCTGTGAATGCTTAGTACATATTCTATGACTGGGGAAAAATTTCCTGCAACATAAAAAGACTACCAGATTTTGAATCTGTTGACCATTACATAATGAAAAGGAATATGATTTCTGTATCAGTCTAGATCAGCCATTTTGCAGAGCTGTGCTGTGCTGGAGTGCTTTTCCCTGTATTAGATACTGAACTGCACCACTGGTATGGTTTGAATCACTTTAGAGAGTCCTTTCTTGTGTCCATGCTCCTTTTGTGGCATAGGTTTCCTGAATGGGGGTTTCTCCCATGGTATACATGTTCTTATCAGAGACCCATTAAGTGGTTTGTGCTGAAAAGGATCTTAAAGGTCATCTAGTTCCAACTCCCCTGCCATGATCAGGAACACCTTCTATGAGACTAGGTTGGCCTTATTCAAGGCCCATCCAGCCTGGCCTTGAACATTTCCAGGGATGGGGCATCCACAGCTTCTCTGTTCCAGTGCCTTACCAATCTCATGGTAAAAAATTTATTCTTAATATTCTTAATATTCAAGGGTAGATTTTTCAAGCTGTCTCTTTCCCAGGCTGAACAATCCCAAGTCTCTCAGCCTGTCTTTATAGGAGAGGTGCTCTAGACCTCTGATCATCTTTGTGGCCCCCTCTTGCTACACAGATCCCTGTCTTTTCTATGTTGGGTGCCCCAGAGCTGGACACAGTACTTCAGGAAGGGTGTCATGAGAGTGGAGTACAGGAAGAGAATCACCTCCTCTGACCCACTGGCCACGATTCTTTTGATGCATCCCAGGATACAGTTGGCTTTTGGGGCTTCAAGTGGACATTGCTAGATCATGTTGAGCTTCTTGTCTACCAGCCAGCCTTTCCTGAAGGCTAGTCTCAATCCATTCTCTACTCCACCTGCATTTGTGCTTGGGATTGCCCTGACATAGCTATGGGACCTTGAATTTGCCCTTGTTGATCTTCAAGAGGTTTAAACAAGCCCAACTCTCAAGTCAGTGAAGGTCCCTCTGGATGACATTCCTTCCCCCCAGTGTGTCAATTGCACCACATCCTATGTGCTTAGTGTCACCCACAAACTTCACAGATTTTACAGACTATTCCAAGTTGGAAAAACTTAGATTATTAAACAAGGATCACTGAACTCAACTCAATGGGATATAAACAAGGATCACTAAGCTCAGCTCTTAAATTCACACTGGGATCAAATCTGTGACCTTAGTATTAGCCCCATGCTCTAACCAACTGAGCTAATCTCAGGGTTCAGACTTGCTAGGGTGAGCTCAATTTCACTGCCGACATCCTGAGAAAGATATTAAATGTCACCAGTCCCAATGCCAACTCCTGAACAACATCACTTGTCACTGGTTTACACTTGAACATCAAGCCATTGACCATAGCTCCTTGAGTATAACCAGTATCCAGCCAATTCCTTATTGGCCCTAAATCAAATCAACTTACTGGTCAAAATGGTTGGGTTATGTTTTCTCAGGAACTATGAACTACTGGTTAGAAATTATTTGTGTTAACTAATCTACCTTGTAAACAATACTAAGCATACAGCATACCAGTGAATTAGAATGTTACTTTAAAAGTAGTCTTATTTGTACAGTAAACATGCTACTTTTCTCAAAGATAAATGGCAATATGATTTTATGTGAGTATATGAATCCAGAAGCATCCTGGGGATGAAATCTGTGTCAGAGGCAGTTTTGTTCCCATTGCTCAGATGACTGACTATAACAGAAGCAAAGTACCACTTTACTCAGTACAGTTAAATTTATGGTTGTATTGTTATAGGAAGATAAAACTGCATGTTTCCCGCCTACCAGGTAGAAAAGAGGAAGCAGGTAAAAGAACAAGAAATAAATAGTTTGCATACAAAAATGTACAGTAAAAGTCTTATTCTTTCTTGTAGATATGGGTTGAAAGTACTCCAAAGGACGGTCAAGCTTTAGAGAAATGTTCTAAGAACAGTAGAGATTCTCTGTTCAATTAAAAAATTTACTATGCTTTTTCAATACTGGTTAAAAAGTACTTTGAGATCACTACTTCTCTGCAAACTTAAGGGACATAATCAAAGAAAACATTTATGTGTTCTATTCTTTGATGTAACTGTAATTAATACCTCATATAGTTCAGCCATTATATTAAAATTCTTCTTAAAATATTTGCTTTAATGATTTGTTGTTTACTAATTTAGAATTAGGTTTATACTGAACATTTCAGTGACACATTGATTTTGAAAGCAACTAAGTTGGTTGATTAATGCTGGAACTTATGAACCTATCTTACAGATTCATGACCTATGTTCCTATGTTGCAGTAGCCTGGTCCTCTCCTCTTGTTCCTTATAAATAAGCTTCCTCCCACCCCAAGTAATATCTTCACTTCCTCAGTAACATCTGCTAGGCTTTCCTATTCACAGCATGCTTGGCTCTCTCCCATGTTCCCTAAATCCCAGCTGCTGGGGAAGGAGCTGCTTGTATAAGAGCTGATTTCAACATAATACGTGTGCTGATTGAGAGATGAACAAATCTGATTGTTCCTGAGCTTGTATGGCTGCCTTTCTAGTGGGGGTCTTATGCTGGGTTTCTGTTTCCTCTTTCCAGATGCCAGTATTCTCAAATATCTTAACAACTTGTCTTCTAGGTGCCAAGCTCCCTGTTGAAATGCAGAAGAGGGGGCAAAGGTGGTGGGAATATTGCATAGAAGAGTAAGAGAACTGCCAAAGGGATGGACAGTCAGATATATTTAATCTCCTTATCAAAGCAAAATTTTAAAGGAGAATCAAGTAGCAGGAAGGAAGCATGTGTGTGTTCTGGTCCACAAATGGAGTCCAAATTAGTGGCACTGGCATTGTCCTAAGCCTTCCAAGTATTTCTCCATTTTCTCTAGAAAATTTCCTTCCAGGCCCTCTGAGGCTACCTACAATATATCCCTCACTGATTGCTCCAATGTCTTCCCCTACCCATAACCCATAGTCGCATATCTTCTCTCCCATAGTGACCAAAATCCCCTAAGCCTTGCCCCAGCCTTGGTCCTAGTCTCTATCCCAGAATCCCTCTTCCCAATCCTCTAGTCCCAACGCTTTCCACCTCCACTTCTCCTGTGGGTCAGTGCCCCATATACATCTACCTGTTTTCTCAGCCAGGTCCAAGTACTTTCGTTTACATGGATAGGTCTGAGCTGATGGATTGCTCTTATGAATTTGTTCTCTATAGTCACTTGGACCGACATGTTGGTTACTCTGACAGCTAAGCACATTCCTTCCCTTGGGCTCCTTGCTTGCTGTGTTGGTTTTGCACAACCTGGTTTTTGGTAGCAAGGGGCCATGAAAGTGACTTCTGTGAGAAGCTACTGGAAGCTTCCACCATGTCCAGTAAAGCCAATCCTGATGGCTCTGAAGATGGACATACTGCTGGCCAAAACTGGGCCAATTAGAGATGGCTGGTAGTGCCTCTGTGATGACACAGTTAAAAAGAAAATCAAAACAAAAGGTGCACAGTTTTTCTTCTAGTAAGAGAAGAGAAGGTGAGAACAGGTGAGGGAAGGAACATGGAGACACCAAGGTCAGTGCAGAAGGAGGGCAGGAGATGCTCCAGGTGCCAGAGCTGAGATTCCTCTGCAGGTGGTGACCATGGTGAAGCAGCTGTGCCCTGAAGCCCATGGGATCCATGGGGGATGCAGAGATCCACCCCAGCCCATGGGCAGGTGCCCATGCCAGAGCAGGTGGATGCCTGGAGGAGGCTGTGATCCAGTGGGAGACCAATGAAGAGAGGTCGTTGCTTCCAGGCTGGAGCAGCCTCTCCTTGGAGGACTGCACCCTGTGAAAGAGGAACCCACACTGCAGCAGTTTTGGGAGTTTCTTACACTTCTCTCCCTGAATGTAAGAAAATATTGTGTGACAAACTGACTAAACGCCCACATCATGTTTCCTTGTGCTGTAGGAAGGAAGGAGAGGTTAGGGGAAGAAGGTGTTTTTGAAGGTGTTTTTGTTATCCTCCTCTGACTCTGTTAGTAATAAATTCACTTTGTACCTCTAAGCTGAGCCTGTTTTGCCCTTGCAGTGTTTTCTCCTGGTCCTTTACTCATGAACCCTTGGTTAATTTTTCTCTCCTCTGCCCAGCTGTGGCAGGGGAGGGTGAGTGAGTGACTTTCATGGGTGCCTGGCAGTGGTCCAGTGTATAACCACTTGCTAACATAGATATCGATGTTGAAGTGATTTTTGCAAGCATAGAGACCAGTCAACAGAGCAGAAATTTGGACTGCAATAGAAGTGAGCAATTGAGCTGATAGGGCTTCTGTGGTAATCAAGAAAGAGGAGTGCTTGCTTTACAAGAGAAAATATTATGGGTTGACAACTTTTACACACCAAGGGGAAGGCCAAGAAGGGATATAATTACTCTCTATAAATACTTCAAGAAGGTAAACAGCAGGAATAAAGATAAGTGTTATAGTCTAAATTATATTGCCAGCAGACGGATAAACTGGCCATGAATTAATGTCAGTTCCAATTTAGTAGGATGATTTTAATCCTCCAAGACTGAGGCTCCTGAAACGGTGCTGTAAGAGCAACACAAACATCCTACCTAGGTTTGGGTGAAATTTGTCACATTATGTATGAGATTTGGAGAAGCTCACTCTCAACAGCACTGGGAGTCTGGTGCTTGGGGAGTACAACTAGCACACCAATTTTTCTCAGTAATGCACCACCTTGCTGCATGCTCCCATGACTGCCAGAGCTGGATGAAGATTCTAGATGGTTTTTAATAAATGCCTGGAGCACTAATAATACCACTTTACTTTGTGGTGTATATATATTTATTAATGTAACCTGCTATCATCTTTGCCTTCTTTTGCAGCAGCTGTGAAATGATTTGATGGTTTTAATTATTTTTCATAATAACCCCCAAACTCCTCTCTTGATTAGCTTCCTAGATGAGATTTCCATTTAGTATATATTTTCTAACTTGGTGTTTGGTTTCCCTGCTAATTATCTCACACATTTTTTTTCTGTGTTAAGCTGCATTTGCCATCTGCTTATCCAGTAAAAAAATAATGGAAAACCTTTTGAATCCAATTGCATTCTCCTAATTACTGGTTCTGTCTCCAATTGTGTTATTACCCACAGATTGAAAGATCTTGGGCCAAATAATTAATAAAAACCTGAGATTCCTTTGATTTTGTCTGAGCCATGCAAATGCATACCAAGATCCTGATCTTTCACTGCCTAGTGTTCTAAGTTCCCCATCCTTCAAAATATAAACATCTGAGTCCCACTTCTCTCAATTTTCGTTTACAGTATTGCTGCATTTCCCACACTTAGACCAAGCTCCCACTGTGAATGAGTATTTCATTTAGCTATACTTGGCAAGTAGTCTTTCCAGAGAATTCACATGAAGTTAGTAGCACTTCCAATGAGCTTCAATGTTTCAATAAACATGAACTGAACATTTATTTGCGGCTACACATATGTGAACATTTGCAGATGTTTGGCAATATCGATGCTTACAGCGTAAAAACCCCCAAACTGATAACATCTTAAGTTCTCATGTATCTTTTATTCTTTCTCTGTATTACGAAGTTTTTTTCAGCTTCTCAGTGTTTCTATATGCCATTTTGGTGTAGGTATTTTTTAAGCCTTGCTCTTAGATTCTGTGATGCTGTTACATTACTGTACTGGGTTGACCCTGCCTGGATGTCACTCACCAAACATTGTCATAGGCTAAGCAGGCTAGAATTAGACATCAAATCAATTTATTACTAACAAAATGAGAGTGGGATAATGAAGCAAAATAAATCCTTAAAAACACCTTCCTCTCCCCTTCCCAGCTTTACCTCCTTGCCCAGCAGTGCAGGGAGATGGGCATGGAGCTATGGTCAGTTCATCACAGGTTGTTTCTGTCACTGCTCAAGGAATGGAGTCCTTCCCCTGCTCTACCATGGAGTCCCTCCCAGAGAAGATAGTTGTCTATAAACTTCTCCAGTATGAGTCCATCCCACAGACAATCCCTCCCAAACTGCTTCAGTGTGGATCACTCCTCCAGGGTGAAGTTCTTCAGCGCTGCTCTAGGGTGGGCTTTTGTCCCCACTGGCCTCCCACAGCATCACAGGCTCCTGCCGGGAATCCTCCTGCTCTGGCATGGGTCTCCTCCCCGGGCTATGGGTGGATCTCTGCATCCCTGTGGTTCTCCATGGGCTGTGGGTGTTTCTCTGCATCCCTGTGGTTCTCCATGGGCTGTGGGTGTTTCTCTGCATCCTTGTGGATCCCCATGGGCTGTGGGTGGTTCTCTCCATCCCTGTGGTTCTCCATGGGCTGTGGGTGGTTCTCTGCATCCCTGTGGTTCTCCAGGGGCTGTGGGTGTTTCTCTCCATCCCTGTGGTTCTCCATGGGCTGTGGGTGTTTCTCTGCATCCCTGTGGTTCTCCAGGGGCTGCAGGGGCACAGCTGCCTCACCATGGGCTGCACCAGGGGCTGCAGGGGAATCTCAGCTCTGGCACCTGGAGCACCTCCTGCTCCTCCTCCTGCACTGACCTTGGTGCCTGCAGAACTGTTCTTCTCATATGTTCTCATTCAGCTCTTGTCTGGCCACAGTTACACCTGCCCAATCACTAGTTTTTTTCTTCTTCTTCTCTTAAGTGTGCTGTCACTAATGCACTACCACAATTTCTAATTGGCCCAGCCTTGGCAGGGGCACATCCATCCTGGAGCTGTCTGGCATTGGCTCTGCTGGACATGGAGGAAGCTTCTGGCAACTCACAGAAGCCACCCCTGTAGCCCCCCTGCTACCAAAACCTGGCCATGCAAACCCAATACGCTTACTTGGTGAAAATTTTGGTCATTTGTGTGTTGCTCGCTCCAGTTCTAGATTCTTGTCACCAAGTTCTTTCTCATAAAGACAATTCCAGTCTTTTTTTTCCTGTCTGTATATTTATGTATCTTTTCCTAGAGTCTGTATGGGATTTTTTTTTCATGATAGAGTCCTGTTTCCAAATCAGCTGAATTGGATTTTGAATCTATTAAGCTATGACAGTAAGGAGCTCTACCATGTCAACTATGCAGAACTGTTTATTTGTGGAAAAAAAAAAAAAGGTTTCATATAAACAGAACCCCTGTATGTTGTATTTTGAGCAGTGTCACTGAAATATTGTGGCAAGGGCATGAAGCCATAGGGAACAGGTTTATTGCAACACTTCATCTTCTGAATTAGCAATACAAGTATTCTTTTCATAGATCTTTTTAAAAGTAGTATTTGAGTTTTCAGTTAGCTGGAAAAGCAAGCTGAAGGACAGTTTCAAAACCACTCATATTTCCTCAGGGCTACTAGTTGTTTTATATTCCTAATTATTTTTTTCAATAGTAAGGTGCTATAGATCCCTATTTTTCTGCTTAAAAGAATGGGAATTGTAAACATTGCATTCAGTTCCTGCAACTTGAGGCAATGCTAGTTGGGGTATTTACCTGAGACTTTGTTTCAAGGAAATTATTTCTTCCACCATCTTAAATATAATTTAACTTTCCCCCCATAAATATTAGTATTTTACAATTTTATTAATTTATTCATATTGCAACTTATTATTGTATTACCATAATAAAAAAATCATAGGAGAGAGAGGCAGAGAGAGAGGCGGAGAGGAAGGAAGGAAGGAAGGAAGGAAGGAAGGAAGGAAGGAAGGAAGGAAGGAAGGAAGGAAGGAAGGAAGGAAGGAAGGAAGGAAGGAAGGAAGGAAGGAAGGAAGGAAGGGAAGGAGGAAGGAAGGAAGGAAGGAAGGAAGGAGGAAGGAAGGAGGAAGGAAGGAAGGAAGGAAGGAGGAAGGAAGGAAGGAAGGAAGGAAGGAAGGAAGGAAGGAAGGAAGGAGGAAGGAAGGAAGGAAGGAAGGAAGGAAGGAAGGAAGGAAGGAAGGAAGGGAAGGAAGGAAGGAAGGAAGGAAGGAAGGAAGGAAGGAAGGAAGGAAGGAAGGAAGGAGGAAGGAAGGAAGGAAGGAAGGAAGGAAGGAAGGAAGGAAGGAAGGAAGGAGGAAGGAGGAAAGGAAGGAAGGAAGGAAGGAAGGAAGGAAGGAAGGAAGGAAGGAAGGAAGGAAGGAAGGAAGGAAGGAAGGAAGGGGAAGGAGGAAGGAAGGAAGGAAGGAAGGAAGGAGGAAGGAAGAGGAAGGAAAGGAAAGGAAGGAAGGAAGGAAGGAGAGGAAGGAAGGAAGGAAGGAAGGAAGGAAGGAAGGAAGGGAAGGAAGGAAGGAAGGAAGGAAGGAGGAGACAGAAATTGAGAGAAGGAGGGAACAGATATTCTTAAATTTATTTCCTTTTCTGTAAGAGTATTTAAGGTTCTCCTAATCTGGGCCAATTTCAAAGCAGGCACATTTTAGAAAAATGTACAAAAGAGTACTTTGTTCTGCTGAAATCAGTGTAAATATTTGCGTGTTTGCTTTTGTAGGTTTTGCATCATGTAATTAATTATGTGAAAGCATGTAATTTTCCATCAAGAATTTTATTTTATTGTTGTAAAAAATCATTTGATTAATTATTTTAATCCTATGGCATGAGATGAAATTAAACTGACAACCCTAGAGAAAATGGTATATGCCTTCAGAACATGAAAATTTTAAAAAGTGTGTTGAAAACTTTTGTGAATATTCTCATAAGCATTTCAATTCCTTTGTGAAATTTAGATATTAGACAATTTTTTGCTGGATTATTATGGAAATAAAAAAGCTAGGCTAGACATTTGTATTGTAAAACTTCATGTAAGACAAAGAATTTTTAAGTCTAATAGATAGAATTATGTCATTACTAGTACAACTAGTTCATGAAGTTTGTATAGTTCTTTAAAGGACCTATAATATTAATGGAAAAATATCTATTGGGAAACTTGTTTCTGTTTAAACTCCATCTTAGCCAGTGTTAGGTTTACTTCTTTTCAACCACACCAGAGGTACAATAGTTTTGAAGTGAAAGAGTAATTGTCTAGTTATATCATCCAATAACTAAAATGTTTTAAATAAGAAAACGTAGATAAATAGTCCTGAAAAATTGCTATGATAAATCATGTTCTTTTTTTATTTTTTTTAAGGATGAAGGATTAAATCTGCATGGTAACTAATTTCACATGTGGGTATATCTGTTTTCTGTTGATTTGTAATTCAGAGGTGTTTCTATGATTAAGAGAATTTATAATGCTAAATTCTTTAGTATTATAAACTTCTCATTTGCGACATTTATTTATGAGTAACTTGTCTATTATTTATAGTTGACTATGAAATATAGATCATTACTTTTTCATTACTTGTCTCTTGCCAGTAATTCAATATTTTCTTCTTGATAAAAATAATCTCCTTAGTTTTAAATTTTCAGTAATTTTCCCCTTAGTTACATCTTGCAAATAGCTTGATGGAGGCCGGTAAAATTATGGTAATCACACGTGTGTGTTTATAATTTCTAAATTCATGGCCAGTCCTGCAGGTAACCTCACTCATATGACTGTTTAGAGGTCAGTCAACAGTGGTTAGGATAGTTATCTAAAAGAAAAGGCTGCATTAAGAACAAATTTCTCATGATTGAAGCAAATTTCTTCCATTTAAATATTCTCAGAAAAATAGGGTGGCAGTTTCTTGGCATGACTTTGAACACTGGATCATAAAGAGAGACTACTCCATCAATCTGATTTTTCAATTCTGTATTTAAAGTTGCTTCCAGTATCTTGTTAGAAAGTAGAGAACAGTGGCTGTCATTATCCTAAAATTGAAAGAGGCAGTTTCAGTAGATATTTAATGCTGGAAAGGAAAAAAGGTAGTTCTAAAGTATAGGAAGAAACCTCGTACAGCTTTAAACTCATCTGAGAAATTATGGGCATTCATTCAGTATGTCCTAGTGTATTTTTTGAACTTCTGCTTTTGTCTCTCTCTTAAAAGTGAAGAGTGATTATGCAACTCCATTTTATGTGTTTGACACAACAAAATGTTTCTTTTCCAAAAGGCAGTAACATTCAGATGGGGCTATTAGTAGTATCTGTCCTTAGGCTAGATAGGTCAGTGGAAGTTTGCTCCAGTGGTGATAATGCCAGTGATTTGTATTTAATTAGCTGAGTATATTATGCATTAATTTAATCTTGAGAGTTTTATGAGAGTTTCAATGTGTCAATAACAATGCCTAAAATACTTGCAAGGCTTGTGCTGAGCTTCTAATTTTGTTGCTGTTTTATAATCAGATAAATCCATCTCATATGAATTTTATGTGTTTACACTTCAGGTTCCCTGAAGTTTCTACATGCCATAGAGTTTTGTGATACTTAGCAGTTACAACTATACCATAGTGGGTGTTAACAATTTGTATTTTGACCTTTCAATGATTGTGCTTTGTACATAGACTCCTAATACTGCAGATTTGGACTTCCTCATAGCTAGCTATTAAAGCAATCACCAGACCATTGCAAAGGCATAAAGGAAGTGAAGGTCAAATCACTGGCAGTGAATTCTAGCTTGCTGCAGTAATCTAAAATGTAATGCTGGCTTGAAAGAGGTACCACTTGCTGTGTACATGATGCACTGAAGAAAGCAAGGGGCTCATAGAAAAGA
Organism: Erithacus rubecula; assembly: GCF_903797595.1. NCBI lineage: Eukaryota > Metazoa > Chordata > Aves > Passeriformes > Muscicapidae > Erithacus > Erithacus rubecula. The sequence continues at coordinate 19,595,087 of NC_136685.1, forward strand.
TATAGTGATTTTAAAATTTGCTGTTCTGACTTTGTTTTTGACTATTTAAAGTTGAATTGATTAGTGTTTCTACAAAAAATCAGACTATTTCAGTCATTAAATTCCACATCTCAATGTAGCTTAAAATATCTTTTGCACCTTCAAATCCTAGTCCTTTATTGCAATTCTACATCTTTTTTGTCAAAGGATTTATCTAGTTATAATTAATGTTCATTTAGTTGTAACTGGAATTTTGGGTTGGCTTTATTTATGTTCACCAGGAATGTTCACTATAGGAAACCATGCATAAAAAGTTTCTAGATGTTCTCAGTTTTCCACTTGGTTTCAGCACAGAGGCTTTGTACAAGTGTGGGTGAATACTTCACCAGAGAAAAGTATGGAGCTTGAAGCTGGTGCTTTTTACAGAAAACAGCACACTTTTTTTTTTTTTTTCCTGTTTAACTCACTGTAAAGTTTCTATAACCCCAAATAAATCTTTAATTTCTATTGTAAAAGCTAAAATTAAGAACTTATTTTTTTAAGCTTAGGTCTGAGTCCTGCAGTGAGATTTTTGTGCCTTTGTAATGGTTAAGATATAGGTCACGTTTATGTATCCAACGAGATGGAAGTGTTTTAAATCATCATTATAATAGACTTTTTTTTTTTTTTTTTTTTTTTTTTCCCTGAGAAAGTTTAAGGTGGAAAAGTAAGAATATTTCTGTAAGTCCACTTTCTAATTTTTTCAGATCAGCTTTATTAACTCTTATTTCTTTGGCAGCAAATGCTACATAGCATAAACAGATTTTTGTTTAATTTCTTAAAATCAGCTTTAGTGCTTCACACTAAATTTGTGCTTCTTCTTTATTTGCTCTCCAGAAGACAATGTTTCTGATAGACAGTAGAGACTGTATGGAAGCTCTCCTCCTGAGATATTCAGATATATGTAGAAATATCATCAGATCTCAAAAACCAGGCAATGCAGACATTCTAACAGTTTCAGCTCAGTGCTCTTGTCAACTTAGTTCCTCTCAGCCTGTATTTAAGCAGGAACCCAGAGTGGATTCTTTCTCAGGAAAATGGAAAAGTCTTACACAACTGATCAGACCTTGAGGTATGGTCCCTAGCTGTTGGTAAACACTGCCTGGCATATCAAAATTTGCTGCTGCAAACGTCCTCATGCAGTCATTTAGCACATGAGGTCACTGCATACTTGGGACTGGATCAGCTCAAAGCTTTAAAGCTGTATATCACAGTCCTTTTGGGTTTGAATTAGGACCTAGAAATGCAGGACTTTTATAAGGACCTCGGGAGTGTAGCTGCAGCAATGAAGGCTGGCTGCACACTGGACAGGATTGGTACAGCTAGCAGGTTAAATTGAGTGATTTTCCCCCTCTTTTTGGCACTTCAGACGCTGCAGTTGGAGCAGGGCCCAGTTCTGGCCATTACCCACCCCCCACCCCCTATCTCCCAGGATAAGAAACACAGACAAATGGGACCATGTCCAGAGGATGGGCACCAAGATGGGCAGGGTACTGGAGCATATGATGCACAGGGAGACACTGAAGAGACCTGAATTTGTTCAGCCTGAGACTGAGGAAACTGAGAGGAGAACAGAGCTAATTGCTGTCCTCAGCTGCTTAATGGATCATTACAGCCAGATGGAGCCAGACTGTTAATGGACATGCACAGTGTAAGGACAGGAGGGAACAGAGAGATGTTGCAGCAAGGGAAATTTCAATTAGATTAGAAGTATAAACTCTTCTTTGTGAGGGTAGTCAAACACTGGAACAGTTGTCCAGAGTGACTGTTAGTTCTTCTTTCTGGTGGATTTTCAAAACTTGAGCAGGCAATGCCTTAAGAAACACAAGGTTAGTTTGGCAGTATTCTGCTTTGAGGGATAAACTTTAACAGCCTACTCCAATCTGCACTGTTCTGAGCTGGTACATTACTGACTTTATATGAGGGACATCATTCAAGTCTTGCCCTGATATGGACACATCCCCTTAAAATTGTTACATTTTTTTGTAGACCCTTTGTATTTCAAACTACTTCCTTAAATTTGTTTTTGAAGTCAAATCCCTACTCCATTTAGATGCTTTCAAAATCTGATTCCTATATGAGAGCAAAAAAAAGAGAAAGGAGTGAAAAAATCTATTTAACCTTAACGTACCAGAGTACCAGGGTATGGGATATACTCTATACCTGTGCAGTCTGATCCTATATTTTTTGCCATCTATCTATTTGGTTCTGTTATATCACACTCAGCTTGTATTTGTGCCATTTTTATTTGTTCTTATGAAGCTCTGAGAATATTGGTGATATCTGTTAAAATGAGCAAAAGGAAAAAAGATTGAGACAAAAAATATAAAATAGTGGAATGATGATAAATAGCCTGGCTAGTTTTGCACTAGTGTACTATTCACCCTGAGTTGAACTCCAGTGACACTTACATTGGCTCCAGAGGGCTTTTGGAGCAAGCAAGGTGCAGACTGTCTCCAGTTTTGTATTTCAAAGCACTCTCATGGGTCATCACTCCTACAATTTTTGATCGTCACCCTTACCCTCCTTGGTATTTTTCAAAAATATGCTACAATGTGATTAGGGGGTGGCAAGGTTCTTAACCTTGTCTGAGGAATATGACTCACTTTAACCTTCAATATCACTAGAAAAGTAGGAAAAAATGAGAAGAAATACAAATGGATTTGCTCTTTATAAACCTATCACCCGTTTTTTTTCGGACTCGTTTGGGATATTTTGACTCTGTGCTTGGATACTGTGCATTTGAAATGTGTGTCAGAAGTGTACTAAAGCACAACCTTTTTATTACTCTGTTTATGGCTGCTCCTCTGAAAAGAAAGCATTTGTGTCCAGTCCACCAAGAGAAACATTAACTTCTTTTCTGTTTCTTGAGTGGCTAATATTTTCCTTTTTATTGCTTTGGTTTTTTGTTTTTTGGGTTTTTTTTGTGAAAATATCTGATTTTCTGATTTTTTCCTGAAATCTCTTTTGGCTTGGTTAATGCATGTGTAATGTGTAAACTTCATATGGAGAAAGATCTGATGTGCAAATACTGTGAATAGGTTCTGGCATTGCTTTGAGCTTGAACCTTGTATTTTTATCTGGGAAAATAATGGTCTCTTAGTGGTTATGCATTTGGTTGAATGTCAGTTCATTTGCTCAAAAATGTACAAAGTTTATTTTACTGCCAGGCTGGTTGATTTTCTTCAGCTTTAGGCTCACTCTATTTTAATAATGACTATTTTGTATTCTGTTTATATTTAAAGTACTTTCAATATCTTTAGTTCTTATGGCTACTCATTTCCCTCGCTCTGTCTTTCCCAGTATAGCCCAGCCACTACTCTCTCACAGGCAGCTGGGTTATTTCCTATTGTATTTGTCCTATTCTCCAAAACTTTAGTAGTTATTTGATTTTCCTAACCTCAAGGCCCAGTCGTAGGCAGTAAAAGGGCTTTAGCTATAAATACCACAGTTGAAAGGAAGTATTCAAGAAAGCTGAAATTGCAAATGCAGGGGAATCTCATCTTGAGAACGGTCATAGAATGATCAACAGTGAAAGGCAGGTAGGCAAGTAGGCTCTTACACTCAGAAAGAAATGCTTGTAGAAATAGTTTCTAAGGAATTAAATACATTTGTTTGCTATATCCACAAAAACTCTAGACCATTGTCATGATTATATTTTTCAGCATGTTCTGCAGCATGAAGTGACTTATTTTTCTAAGTAAAGAACCACATAAAAACAAAAAAAATTTCAAGATGGACAGATATATTTACCTACAGACACACAAATGTGGTTTTCTTTTGATTGAAGTTATTTTTATTTCCTTTATGACTGTTCATGGAAATAGGCCCAAACAATATCTAAGTTCAAAAATACTTGCTTTCTCTTCCTATTGTGCCATGTGTCAGCACTCATAATACTAAAAGAAATACAGAGTTGTGATGTAGTGTCATTTTGATTATTTTTACCACTTCATAGTTTCAAACTTCTTTGAAGTTGTAAAAAGCACCTTGAATGCTTTGTGTATTTGGTTTCATAGATTACCTTAATAGGGTTTGTACTGCAAAAGGGTATCAAAAAAGTACCTTTGACTTCATTTTAATTTAGTTCTTATGATGGCAGTTGATCCAGGTACCTCTAGTCAAGTTTCTGTCCAAAAAGACAAGTGACATATCATATGAGTCAAGAAAATAATGCTGTCTTAAATCAAGCTAATAACATCCTTAGAAATAGAAGAGATTGTCAATAGAAGAGATTTGCTGTACCAGGCAGTCAAAGGATTTTGGTCATGAAGTGTATTCAGTGTGGGGCACTTATAACTTCAGGATATGGCTAAGTTGGAGAACAGCAAGGATGAGTACTCCACACCATGACACCATGACTGAGAGAAAAATTGAAGAATTAGAATAGAGAAAAATAACCTTAAGGAAATGAGTATTAATTTGATATTATTCTTTTTTCCCCTGAGTGCATTAAAAATTTTATTCTCCAACTCTATATGGAGGGTTTTATTGCCTGTGGTTGGAGGCTTTAGAGTAGATTTTAAAAAAAATCTATAGGTAAAATGAGTTTTGTAGAAGAAAAGGCTAGTTGATTTTTGTAGATGTCTCTCAATACCTTACCTAAATGGGTGACTGAACACGAAGCAGAAAATCTCCAGAGGATTTGCTCTAGCATCAGTGTGGAACAAAGAGGATATTGTGAATGGATAATCTTGGTAGGCACGATAAAATCTTGCAGTTTATCCTACAGGTCTGTCACATTGATGTTTCAGCCGTTGACACTGTGTAGTGATGAGACACCAACAGCAGGAAAAGGCTTAAACAGATAAAGCAAAAGGTGTAGGAGAAAAAATACATGAGGAGGGAGAATGGAAAACATAATTCATAATATTTTCAGCTTTTATTTGGGCTATTATAGCCATGTTTAGATCCAAATATTAGGATATAAGGATTAAACTCCTTAAAATTATTGGTTTCACAGTTGAACCTTAAATTATGCTTTGCTTTTCAACTGCACTAAATCTCAATATAATGCATGGCTACTCTGTCTCTTTGAGTGCCACAGAGTTCTGTTTCATGAACATCAGTAAAATGATGTAAAGAGACTGATGACACAAGGTGCTGATAAAAATGATGAAACCGTTGTGTTTCTTGCCTTTGGAACAAACATCTAAAGAATTATCTGCTAAATTTCCTCATGGAACTGAATCAATTTTTTCTTTGTTTTAAAAATTATTAGTATTAGTATTAGTATTAGTATTTTGCCTAAGTGAATAGGGAAAAGGCAAACTGACTATTGTTTTCTGTGAGGCAAACCCTATTTTCATATTTCTCTTTCAAACAAAAATATTTTCTAGTTTTCCTCTGATGCATGAAACCCTGGATTCAGATAGACAGTGATATTCAGTAATTGTACAGTACTATCTGCTTTTTTTGGCCAGTTAGTAACTAGGTCTAGTGGGGAAAAAAGGAAAAATAAATAGAGAAATATAAGCAATAGATAATGTATGTGTTTCTAATTGAAATTTAAAATAATATAGGCAGCAGGGAAGAGCTATGAAGGGTAACAGGATGTATCAGAGGAAAAGGGAGACAGAAAAGCCTGTTAACACAAGTAAAGGGGAGATGCAGAACTGGATACGTGGTACATTATTCAAAGGGTACTCAGAAGTGCTGACCTCATGCATTTTCTGAATGTAGTGCCAAGGTGACAAGTTATCCCCAGCACTGCTTCTCACCTCTGCATATTATTTCTCACTGTATTGTCACTTCCATAAAACCTAGTCAAAATCATCCAGATTAGGCTCCACAAACTGGATAAACCCCTTTTGAGTGCATAGTGTGCAGTAAAATGTAGTGTTAAATACAATCCAATTTGGGGTTTTTTTGTTGTTGTTGTTGTTAAAAAATATTGCTGATATGTGGTGTTTTAGTCCTATTATATATAGGACAATATATAGGACTATAGTCCCATTATATAGCCTGCATGGATATTTGCAATTGCAATTTTTTCTTAATGGCTATTTTATATATTTCACCTGGCCCTTATATTCTTTCTTTACTGTACCTCTTTATAGTAGATTTGATTTTATTTGCATCTGCCATACAAGAAAAGTATATACAGAGAATGAGATTTTAATGTGTTTAGCAGAAAAATTTGTTTTCACTCTAATTTAAAATTGAATGTTGAGCTCAGGTTTTTTTTGAGAAATAATGTTGGCATTTATATGTCTGGGTTTGTTATTTTTAGTTGATCTTATCATTTAGATTAGACAAGAAAAACAATAAAAATGAAATACATTTTGTAATATTTGGAGGGAAAATATATTGTGTCTTTATGATAAATTTGTTTCTTCATAGAATATTTCTTATGACCTATTTTGTCAGCAAGTTCTTCTATCTGGGAACATTAATTCTGTTGGTTAGACAATTTCAAAATGACAGAGTGAGATTAATAATATAAATAAGGGTTTTCCTTGTTCTATTGATTTATTGGGTCCTAAATCTCTGAACACTCACCTATATTAGTCATTTTAATATTGAGAACTATGACAAAAAGTTACGCAGATGTATGAGTGTTTGCAAGGAGCACCTTTGTTAAGTGCAATTGATTGGCAACATACCACAAAGAAGGAATACCTCCTTTGAAAGTATCACTGTAATATTTTGGATGGGTCAGATATGTACGGACATAATCCATTGCTAGCAACTGTGCAAAGGAGAGGCTTAAGAAATATCTTTGAAATGTGGTCATGTCCCTGCTCCTATTTCATCTACTTCAACATTTTATCCAGCATGGGTGTGGAAAAGTTTCTTGTCTGTGGATATAATTTCATGTACATTACCAGTGCTATGATAGGTGGGAGACTTGCATCAGGAGACTCATCAAGACTTGATATACTAGTTAATGTTTTTCTGAATGAACATGAGTACCAGGCTGCACATGAATGAATAAATAATATTCTCATTGCAAACAGGTAAATGTGAGCTGGGCTATATCAGAATGAGTGTTGTGAGAGGATTTTCCAGGTTATTATTTCCTTCTGATGCAGGTGAGGCTGGTGGCACATGGAATACTGTGTTCACTTCTTGGGATTACCTGAAGTGACTGGCATAGGGAGAAAATGGAGGGAGTCTAGCAGAGGGCTCTCTGCTCAGAATATTTAATAGACATGGGATTATTTAGTGGCTGGGGTGAAGATACATAGTGGGCTACATGAAGGAGAATTACAGACAGGATAGAGCAAAAGAAACTTTGGCAATGCTGAGTGGAAGAAGAATAACAAGGAAGAAAGGCCACAAACTGCAGATACAGCTTAATGAGGCTGATGGAGCACTGGTACAGGCTGCTCATTGAGGATGTGGAATCTCCATCCTTGGAGACTTTCAGGACTGGACTATTAAGCTCCAGCACAGTTGAACTTGTATTGGCAGAAGCCCTTCTCTGCTCTCAGTGGAGGCTGAACTAGTTCACCTCCAGAGGTCCCCTATTGTAAGCACTCCTCTTTTGCAGTGAATGTTATTATGAGGTCTAAGACCTTCTGCAACATTTTAAAAAAAGGAATGAGTAATTTTTTAAAAATTGATTTCTTCATTTTGATTTCATGCTACGTAAGTTTCTAAGGCAAATTAGGTGGCTGTTTCTTTTCTCTCATTGGTAAATGTTTTGAGATTAATCTAGACTTTGCTGATACCCTCAACTAATGCTGATTCACTTAATTTTGGGTGAGATGGATCTAAGCCTAAACAATGTAATTTCACCTTATGAAATGGTACACTATTATCATGTCCTTCATTGTTATCATCTGCCCACAGAATTGAAAATAAAATTAGAAAAAATATTAATTAATACAGGTGTTTAGTAGTGAGCTATCTTCCAGAAAGATCTTTTCTACCAGCATACAGCAACTTCACTACAGAGATAATAAGTTAAAATAAGTGTCAAATCATAGCTTCTTAACATAATTTTCAGATTTCTGGATTTTCATAAAATGCAAATCTACAAATAATTGAGTGCCATGTGTATGTTTTATGTGTTATGATTTTAGAAACTAAAGGCATACAGTCTCTCAACAGTAGCCATAGAGTGAATGTACAGAGCTAAACAGACTATACAGAGAAATAATTATTTCTGTCTCTGTCACAGAGGCTCTATGGAAAGCAGGGCTCTGTTCAACTTCCTTGTGTGTTGTTTGCATGCCTGCTAGAATTAGTTGTGTTTTTATTTGTCACTCAACCTGTATGTGTCAAGCACAACAACAAGGGCACCTAGTCTCCCCACTCCAGTGGCAAACTACAGAGAGAAATTCATAAACAGCAACTTACTGGTGAATTATCCACATCTAAAAGTCTGCTTCTTACCAGTGTAGAGAGAGACTTACTGCTGTCAGTTTGAAATGATTCCCAGCTGCTGGAAAGCATCAAAACAAAATCTCCCCATGAAGTCTCCTCAGGCATGCTGAGATAAGATAGGGGGACACCTGGGTTGCCCACAGATACAAGACCTTAAATAAATATCTGAAAAAAGTCCAAAAAAGCAGTAGTCTGGCAGGGATAGTGCTGACACCTCTCTAGCTTTTGACAACTTGCTGGCACTAATCATAGCTGCAAGCCTTATTTTGTGGGTAGACTATCTAGCCTGCTGCAGACTTGTAATATTGGCACTAATTTATGTTTATGAGGAAAAAAGAGGAAAGCTAGTAATTTTTACTGTTGAGTGGGGACCTTTGGAAGATGATGTTTGAAGGTGCAAAATATCTCAGGCAGACTCTGGATTGTAAAAAACTGGTGAAGCACTTGTTAGCGGAACACAGAGGATCAAAAAAGTCAGAAGTTCAGAAACCAAGTCTTAGCCTAATCTTCCTTATCAATCAGGATAACAAACTACACAGGCAGACAGTCCACCTCAGTAAAGCCTGAGAAAGCCTTTGAATTAAGTGTAAAAAAAAAATCTTCTGAGCTGCTTCCTCTGCATCACTTCATGTTGTGGCAAGTGCATTTTTCATTGTGCATTGAACGAAACTGGCCTGACTTACATGTGGCCAGGCTTTTAATGCTCTTCACTGGAGATTTTCTCAAGCTTGCTGTTGGGGTGTTGTTTCTAGTTTGTCAGCTCTGCTGGGTTCACTAATGAGTCTGTCAATACAAACTTTGACTGCATGTTTCATGGTGCTGAACTGCTTTAAATTTCCTTCTTTTCTATCATGCAACCTTGATCTACCTACCATCAGCAGAGCTGCTTGGAAAAACTTATTTTTCCTCATTCGTTTCCCACATGAATGCCACAGTATCTAACAGTACTAATACCCCAATGATTACCATGTTTAAAATATATGAAAGATGTAGGGTTAAGTACTGTTAGACAGCTTCTTATCTGTATGGAGAAAGTACATCTAAATAACTGGCAGTGTCACTGTGGTGCTATGAAGGTCAATCTGCTCAGTGCATGTGCTTCATATTGTATTTTTCTGACATTTTTTGCCTTTGAGTGAAGATCACAGCTAAAGTCAAATCTTCTATTTGTTATTCAAGGTGGAGGTAATTTCAGCAAGCTTTTGTAGTGGACTTTATTTGCCAGGCAGGTTAAAGTGCTTTTTGTACTGATTTTATATTAAAATGTATACACACGGGTGTGTGTGTATGCCTGCATATATATATATGTTGCTGTTGGAGATGTCATTTTTCACCTAAGGGTTAAAATGAAGATTTCAGAGATTTGTGATATAAATAAAATATACTGTGCTTTCTTGTTCTAGTAGTGCTTTTATCAGTTTATCAGAATTATCTGCCAACATGATTACATTCCCTGGGATTTAAATTGATTTTAGTATTTGTATTCTAAACAGTAGCTTTGTTCTACAGCTTAATACTGACTCCTGAAGCAGCTTGGTCTCAAGAGATACTTCAAAATATTTCTTCCATGTGTCCACATATTTGTACATTATGTAAAATTGATTTTAAGACAACCAATTTCCAAATAGTGATGTGTGGATAAAATAGTAACTGCATGTTTAGAGGTTCGATGTTTGTTATGATGGAGTTTTATTTCCTTCATTTCTATACTTGAACATTTTGCAGAGTATAAGTATACATTTGAATGACTGTTTGACTTCTCTTGTCTGGAAGAACTTGGGAGTCTTTATTGAGAAAGGAATATAACTATGTCAGTGTTTGCTACCTCCAATAGTAAAATATTAGCAGGTTTAAACTTTTTATTTGAGTGACTGTTGTCACTGCAGGAGTGTACATATCAAAACACAAAAAAAGCCATGTGGAATCAAGAACTCCTGCTACAGGAATGCAATCATCTGGAGTCTCTGAAGGTGATAGTTATATAAATGTAACTAAACATTTATATAGTTCTATTTTAAAATTCTTCCTGAGAGAATTTTTTAAAATTATTTTGCACCTTTTCAGAAATGTATGCTGAAAATAGAATTGCTTTTTTTGTGCTAACTTTGAGTTCTCTAAGTTTTGTTATATTTGGATATAATTATGGCATCTTAAAATAAAGAAATTTTAATTTTCCCTTTTTCTTTGCAGAGTCACAGTGTACACTCTGTGGGGAGCCTGAAGGTGAGTGTGTTTTCCTACTATTTTCCAAAGCAGCTAGAGGTGAACATTTCATTTTAATAATACTTATGTACAATAGATTGGAAATAGCACATGAATGATGGAAACCAATAAAAGACATTCTACCCTATGTTAGATGCAAAAAAATATTTTGATTAAGCTGAGCACATGCTCCAGTCAGGAAATAACTTAAAGGACAAATATTCCATTAGAACAAAAATTGAAATACTTCTTATTCTTTTATGTGTTTCTCAAACTAATTTGTCAGTAAGTGTAAGTGTAAAGAGACATTTAAGGACAAAAATTCAAGAACAGAAAATATAAAGATGGGATGTAAAATAGAAATGGAAAATATTTTTAGAATAGGTATTACATTTACAGAGAAGCTAACACATTATAGCAGATGAAGTGAATAAATACTGCTTCTCAAATAAAGATAATTAAGCAGAAACCTATGTAATTCAAATAAATACACATGGTAGTTTTGTTGGTTTGTTTTGTCAGGGTTTTTCCAAGTAACTAATTGAATACCAAGATGAGACCCACATTTTGTTTAAATGGATGCTCAAGCAATGAGAATATGATTTTTAAAGTATGCCATTATTTAAAAAAAAATCTCTAATTTATTCATTTATTAGCATTGGTGTTATAAAGAAAATGTTAAAAGGTTGACTTAGTTTGAAATCAGCCACCTGTAGTCTTTCTAAGGAAGAGCTCAAAATAGTCAATGTAAATGCTAGATCAAAGTACATGAACTAAAAAATAAAATTATATATTATAGGCTCTTCACAAAGACACTTGAATAGTTGCTGAAAAATAAGTTTCAACTTCTATAAAATTTAGGAGGGACAAGTTATGAAGATATGAAGCCTGGAAGTGGAAGACTTTGAGACCTTGCATCTAGAGAAATAACTCAGTAAATTAAAGAATAATTATCTTCTTCTCCTTTGTTATCTACTGACAAATAATTCTTTTAGAAATTTGTTTTGGCTGCATTCCTTTAATAAGCAGTCAATTGTTGATTTTTAAATTTTCTTTGTCCCTTATTTGATAAATTTATATTAATATAGATATGTGCATGAATAGGAAAATGAGATTGGTGTTTATTTGCCTTTCATGAGATATTTTTCTCCTGATAAGGTTGGACAACTTTAAAGTTATGCATTGGATTCTGTTTTATTATATGCTACACCTGCTTCGTAACAATACCTTTCCTTTCTTTTCATTACTGCTCTTTCATACCTCTTCAGCTTTGCAAATATTAATCAATATATATATATGGACTTTGTAAAAAGGGAATTAAAAAAAAGAGAGGGTAATCTTTTTTTTTAAACATTTATGTGACTAAAAACCCATATTCAAAAGATAACTATATGTAATACTGTAGGAACTGTCCTCAAGAACATATAGTTCAGTTTTTAGCTATACAGAAATGAACTTTCCCAGGAGTGAATGTCTCCTGGATCACCAGTCTCTCCTCTAAAGCACAGTATTTGTGGAATGCTAATTATTAATTACCTGCCTCAATTTTAAAAATATTGATATAACTGTCACCTTAGATTAGTGACAAGATATAGAATCTGAAGTTTTTCACTTGCCAGGTTAGCACAAATGCCTATCTAACACTGATCATTCCCAAAAGTTTGATGTGTGATTTTGTGATGAAAAAGCACTTGCTCTGGGAATATGATGTTAGTTTTTAGAAGGTCATTCTAAGAGAAACTTCATATCTCTGTTTTATAAACCAAAGCCAAAACAAAAGCCCCTCAAAAATATCCTTTTCCTATACTATGTTCTATAAATTCTGCTATGGTTCCATAATGTACTAAGAGAAGAACTTTAAAAATCAAGTTTTTGCAGTGTTCTAAGTGTAATTTCTGTAATTCAGAGAGGATCAGTTAAAGTTAGATACTATTTGCCTCCAAGTTCCTTTTTTCTTTCTCCTTTTGAAATAGTAAAAAACCAAAAAAAACCCAAAAAACCAAAAAAACCAAAAAACCATAGTTCACTAAGTCCCCTAAAATACTTTAGTATATCAAGGTGAGTTTGCAGAATTATAGGACAGACTTGCCACAGTGTATTCCTCCTGTGCTAGTTTCCAAAGTCTTAAGTAGAGACTCATCTGAGAAATAGTAGATGTGAGGAAATCTCCTCTGCTTGGGTGAGAGGAAGACAGTGTACCACATCTTATGTTTTCTGAGCTCCTCTGAAGCTGATTGTGCCATTTCTGGAAAGACCTGCAGGCAGCTAGGTGTGTTGTGATCATGTTTGGCCTTCTGTAACAGTGACAGAATGGAAGCATTATTCAAGGCTCAAATTCTGAGTGTCAAATTGGTCAGCTGTAGTCTCACTGTTCTCATTACGGCTCAGCCTTTCTCTAACCATCACTTCCATAACCAGCAGTTTTCTGCTGGATTATCTCAGTGTCATAAAAATGACTGTGTAAAACAGAACTCTTTGCTGGGGCACTTTGCCAAACTTTCAGCAGTTAGTGCTGCATTGCAGGAAGCAAGGGCATTTATCTGCATACACGCTGTTGCACAGATGTGGAGCAATGTGTGTGCATTATGCATATTTTTAGAGAGAAAAGATATCTGATATGGAAGGGAGATACAAATCCTGAGAGTACAGATGTCTCATTTCAGTGTTCTGTCTGGGAACTTGTGGTTCTGCAGTTAAGTGTGTCACATCCTCCTTTGAAACCTATCTAAAGAGAACAGTTTATACAAAACTGAGGTCATGTTTAAGTCTTTGTGTGAGCTGCAAGGACTTTTGTGTTCTGTTTTCACAATCATGGGTTTACTCTGTTATTGGTAGCATGCCAGCCACCATTCCTGTCAGTGTGAGATATTTGAAGACCATCAGGTTTTTTTATACTGGGAGGAAACTAAAATTTCAGAATCCCATTAACGTGGCTAGTTCAAGCAGATCCATCTTCTGGAAACACAAGAGCAGCAGTGACGTGTTTTTAGAGAGGTGACAACAGCTACATTTGGGGAAGTGATCTGCACTTGACAGATTATGTTGTCATGGTAAACATTGCTGGGTTGTTTGCTATATTCCTGCTCAGATTTTAAGTGAGGATGTCATGTTACAGACACGTGTCTGGCTCAGTCTTTGTGACAGTGAAGTATTCTGTTAGACACACTGGTGTAGTCATGAGAAGTTTCAGGAGCAGTTATCCCTTAAATTCTCTAGCAGATATTTCTGTTCTTTCTAAACCTTTGTATTTATTCACAGAAGGTTTTGAATGGATGATATGATCACATGTAATGTTCTATGTTATCATAGCAGAAAACAAGTACTTTTGGTGGCAGCTAAGGTTTCAGTAGACCCCTCTGTCTTCTCAAAGCCTATACAAATGAAAGCTTTTCTTCCAGGCATTTTTAATATCCTTCATAACTCCAGTAGTGTCTTCTTCTTTTTATAATTTGTCCAGGTAGTTCAGATTCTTCCTCAGTGTCTCAGATCTCTTTTGGGCTGTGGTGTACACCTACAGTTTGAGTTAAGGTCACCCATTATTTTTTGCCAGTAACTGGCACAAGAGCTGGTTGGTGTTGTTAGACTTGCTGGGTTTGTGGTAGCAAATTTTAAATAGTGAGTCTTTTAATTAGTAAAATTAATATTCTACACAAAAGGAGAGCTTAGAAGAGACCTATTTCTTAATGCATCTCACATTGCACATTGAGATTTTTTCCCAAACTTGTTCTGTTAAGTTAAACAGTTAATAGTTCATACAGCCAATGCATAGGTACTGGATGACTCCAAGTGTCAAAAGATTCAGAAATTTCTCACAATTATATTTTATCTGATAATAAATCCAGTTGTCATAAGATTAAGATTTTTTTTTACTGTTGATTTAAATTTTGAGCTCAGATACCCACATAATTTTGTCTTTCTCTGAGAAAAAATAAGTTTGTGCAAAATTTTTGGCAGTTACAAGAATGCTAGCATATGTCACAGATTTACTCTTGCAGAAGTCTAGTCAATTACTTGTAGGAGGATTTTTGATAGGAATAATAATGGAAGATGAATTTAATTTATTTTTATTCTATTTTTATTTAGTAAAGGAAATTTTGAATGTTCTGAAAAAGAAAAACAAATTGTTCTGTTTAATTTTATTTTCTCACAAGATGCATAAAACATTCAGTATAACTGGGGAAATTTAAGAAACGTAAATAAATAGTTAACAGTAACAACAAAAATCTATATTCCTTGATTAAAAAAAATAATTTCAGATACATCAGTGTTAGAGAGGTGTATTTATTTCAGGTGCTATCAACTTTGGTGCCTTCAATGCTTTGTTTAATGCTAGTGTGTTGGAATTTTGAGGGAAATTAGTCTGGTTTTTTGCCTTGTTTTTTTGGTCTGTTTTATTTATATTGTTTTGTTGGGGCTTTTTGTTTGGTTTTGGTTTTGTTTTTCTTCTTTAAATAAAGAATCTGGAGAGTAGGTAGTTCAAAAAAATACCCTAAACTTGGCAATATGTCTTAATATTGATGATGTTCCATCTGGGTAGTTTTGGCTCTGAATATAAACATTTCCCTTGGTATCTCATGGAAAACTATTACACACATATTAATAACTCCAGAGAATTTCCTTAATCTTCATTTTTGCAAGTCTTAACATTTAGTAATCTACTCTGAGAGCTGACAGTTTTGCCACTATTAGCAATGACTTTCAAGAGTCCTGTAGTCTTAACTTTTTGTACTTCTGTTGTATTTAGTAGACTAACATTTGCCAGTAATAAAATTAAAGTTGTCTGAGAAAGCAAAGTACATTTCACAACACATAATCCTGACATTTTTAAGGAAAGAATAATAAATACTAAAATATACCTTGCCTAATTTATTATTTCTTCTTTTCATGATGTTTATAAAAAAATCATAATTGTTTCTTCATGTGAGGAAGTTTCTTGTTCTGTGTATGTACCACAAAATACAAAAATAGGTTATGGTTCCTGCTATGAACATAATAATTTATAATTATTACCTGAAGTGATTGATATTATGCTGAGTTTATTTAGTCATGTATGTAAAATTTTATATAAATATAGGATAGAGATATTCAATCTTTCTGCTTTGATCTATTTGTACACCAACACCTTGGTTTTCATAAACAGACACATTTGTGCACCTGGATGAACTTCTTTCCTGTCATTTAAATTACTGTAATAAAATTACTGGTTGTATGAAACTTCCTCCTGATCCAAGCATTATTAATAAATATTTTTAACACTTCAGTTACTACTCTCAAAATAGTCATTTTTATAGAAGCTTTTTCAAGTTTCACAGAATGGTATTGCTGTAATCCTTTTGGGAGTACATTGTTGTACTCCTTTGGGTAGTCTGTAAATACTGAACTTTTTTTTTACAAAACAGGCAAGTTAGTTGCACTGCACATTTTTAAAAACAACTTGCAAAATTTGGAGATTGCATGAAACTAAATATTTTTAAATCTCTTTTTCACTGGGCTGATATGTGAGATTCTACCAGTTAATTTCTTTGGGACACCATGCTAGATTATATTCACAATGGGCATTATTCTTGAACTGCACTGGGTTTTACATAAAGTGAAGAGGTATGATGTGCATCATGATTTTTAGGAAAGAGGTGTAGTATTTTTTTCTTCAAACAATGTTGAACCACAGGTTGCTACTGCATTTTCATGTTGCCTGCATTTAGGCAGACAGAAAAAGTTGTCTATAGTATGTCTGTTAATGATTTAGTTGCTGCAAAAGTTCTCAGTCTCTGGCTATACTTGAAATATTTGAAGATTCAATTTTGAAGCTTTATATTTATATAGTTTAAAAAGTTATATATGACATTATTAAAATTAATAATTTTGTTTATAACTAGTAATAAAGCTGCCTATTTTTTCTAGTTGAATTGAAACAGAGAATGGTATATTCAAAAGCCTAGGTCCTATGCAAACTGAGTATGAGATACAGTGATACTAATTTTGTTTTTCTATAGTTCATCTTTTGGTTAGATATAAATATTTAAAGAAACAAATCTCATTTTATTTTAAGAAAATAAATTATTTTCTTTAATGAAGTGTGTCCCAGGCCTTCACTTAATTTATATTTGGAATAAATTAAATTAATTCTTCAGCTCTTTTTACTTCTCATATGTACAGGAAACAGCTGTACTCAAAACTACATTGTTATTCTTGGTTTTTTTTCATCTACTGATCTACTCCCCTGAGTTTTGCAAACCAAAAAAAGAAAAAAACTGATTTAATTTAGATAAATATGATGTAATCCCAAATGCCCATTCATTTCACATTGCTGTGATTAAATAAACAAACAAAACCAAAGACAAGGACCATCTTATCTCTTTTGCTCGAATATGACTGAATGAGTGAAAAGCTGATTAGATTTCTGGGGATGGGGGCAGTAAAATTGGCCTCAAAGACTATAGTCAGCACACACTTAGGGCTTCATGCAGCATTAGAAATGTGAATATTTCCTCTGCCAACAGTGGATGAAGTTGCAAATGTAAGTGGAATAAATTGTCTCAGGGGTGCATTGTTTACTGGAGTGGAGGCGGATGTGAGGTCTAGAAGATGCTGATATTTTAAATTAACCTTTGCATAGAAGTAGATATGTATATATGCACACTTCATGCTTCCATATGTCTTCTTTTGCTAACTGTTTAGCACACTTTCATATCACATGAAATGTCCTGTTTTGAATAGTTGTTCTTATATGTCAGTTTTGTCTCCTGAATGTTAATTTCTGCAGAAGGACCTTCTTCTTAAAGATGCTGTTTTAGAAGTATATCTCATAAATGAAAACTTTTATAGTGTGAACCCTGTGTGCTTTCCCTTAGCTTCTAATTTCCATGCTCTGCAATTCAACTGTAATTCTTCTTTGTATGTATATATAGCAGAACTTTTTCTGTTGAACAGTAATGTCTACAGAATACTGCCTACAACTTCTAGCATACTTTATGCTTTAGAAACATACTTCTGCATTTCTGTAGGATACGAAACATGGTGGATTTCTACCTAAACATAAAGATTTATTTTTTTAAAGATGGCACATTTCAACATTCATTCCTTATTTAATTTACTATGGATTTGACCCAGTAAAGCTGAAGTAGCTGATATTATGGGTCAGGGATTTTTTTGTTCTGCAGTCTGTAGATTGGAGTGGACAGTTTGCAAATTTGATTTGATTTTATCATTCCCTGGCCCTGTATTTTAGTCCCAGGCTCAGGGAAGGCTCACATGCTCATCCTGGCCTCTGCAGACACCTGTTTGAAAGGAAACCTAGGCCTCCCTTAACTTGCTGTTTTATGTCTATCAGGAGCCTTGTGCTACTGGGGCATTGTAGGTATCTTTGTCCTTTTCTAGAAAAAGGTGAGGTTAATTCTAAATATAAAGTGGAACACGAGTGAGATGCAAAATGCTCTAAGTGCCAGTGGATCTTCTTTATGCAAGGTTAACTTATTGTTTCTCAATCATTGTTTAATTCTTCTGGGTAGAGGCTTTAAAAATTTGCAACTGTAAAGTTTGAGAAGCACAGATCTAACAGAAAGCAGAAGAAAACTTCCATTCCTATCACCACATACTGTGACCTTCAAGACTGAAAATTTCCATCATCTGAAACCTATGCACAAATAAATAAAATTATCGTTATTGCGCACATGTACACATTTCATTCTGACTGAGCAGATCATAAATTATTTTATACTTTGATTCTAGATTGTCAATCCAAAAAGGTTAAGCAATAGTGTGCTAGCAAAAGAAAGATGGTCTTGAAGACAAAATCTGCACTAATTTTAAAGAGATTTCCATGCAGAAAGAATGCTAATTTCTCCTAGAGTACATCTGCATAAATCTTAGATAACTTAGACAAGTACTTAAATCTGAGATAACTAAGATAAACTTAGATAATTTCTGGCAACATTCAACAATGTATGAAAATCCTGAGCTCTTACTTAGTGCAGAGCTACAACTGATATTAATGGAAATATTATGTAGAAAAAGAACTAGAACTTTCACAGCAAAGAACTTCAAGCAGATAGATTTAGTCTTCTGCACTTGCTGATTATTTTTCATGGGCTTTCATCACAATTGTAGTCACTGGAATCTTTCACACCTTATAAAATATTAAAGGTAACATTTTTCTGTAATAGTATGTGACAAAAAAATACCTTTCAGCATGAAGTTGGAAATAATTTTTTTTTTTATATTTGCTGACTGACTGTTTATGAAAATGAAAAATTTGATGGCAGAAACTGTGTTAATAACAATTAGCTTGTGCAGATGAACATTAAACAAGCTTTTCAGTGCTGGTCTCTGAAAAACATTTAAGAAAAATCTTGAAATGGTATTGTTCCAGTTACTGGAAAAATGCATTTCCAGGTGCATCAAGAGGCAGCATGTCCTTCACAGTGCAGTTCCTACCCCAGAGGTGGTTTTACAAATTTTAACCCCACACAATATAGCAGAAATTTGTATGAGTTTGTCCTTTCCCCACAGCTTATTTTTCTCAGTGGTACAAATGGACTACCACTGAATGCCTTACCATGCTCAGCAAAAGAAATAAACCCTTACATTAATGCTTCACACAGGTCATGGTTCACTCTTTATTTGTTTTACTTAATGTAGCCCATGAAAAGACAATGGGATAAATGTATCCTGGGCTTTGTATACGGTCCAACAAGTTATGTGGAAGAAAATGATAATAATTTTGTTTGCTGTTTAGAATGGACTCATTGTTTAATTAAAAACTTTGAATGTTGAGCTTGGTTACATTAATGTCCATTATCAGCATTCCTTAGGAGACAGACTAATAATTAAAACATGGAAATAATTTATCTTTAGTGTATGTGGAGACAATATTCTCTTGGGGGTTTTTAGCTTATATTAAATTTTCATTATGCCATTAAATTTTTTGTTTGTCAAGTATATAAGAAGTGTCCTTTCTAAGAGCTGAATGTCTATATTTGCAAATCAGACTCCATTCTGAAAAAAAAACTTTCAAGATAATTCCATCTCAACAGTTTCTGTTCCTTACCAAGAGCATCTAAAACTAGTGATGGAACAAGATTCCTCTTGTAGATTGTAAGCTATGAATTTTGTGAACTGAAAGAAGATTTTAAGTTAAATGCCATGAATGGCACTGTGGATATTTTATTTTCACCTTTTCCTTAATAACCTTCAGTTCATCATATAGAGATAAAAGAAAATTAATTCTCTTACTGATGAAGAGCATGTGTGTGTTTTCTGTCTTCCATTGTTTTCCTTCATATTTACTGTGTAAAAACTATTTGTGTTAAAAATAATTTTGTGCTAGACGTAGTGATTTTCACTTTTCTGGTGGTGAAGCACCAGATTAAGTGGTTGTTTAACCACTGCAGTCTTTGTCTTGTACCACAGAAACAACAGGGAGGATCTGGAGGATATTCCTGTGGACATGACAAAAATCATCTTCTTTGTTTGGTCTATGGTAGCAGACTAGACACTTTATCATCAAGAGAAGTCCATGTAGTCCAAATTCTGGTCTTTTCTTCTGTAAGCTAAATTGATTCTTGATACCATGTATCATTTACATATGTATTATGTTTTCTGGCTAGCCAGTTGCTGAGAGTTTAAACCCATCTTGAGAAAGGGTTTTTGGGAATGATTTACTTCATGCTGTAAAAATGCTCTCATAAAACGACATGTTGTCATTGTTTCTGCCATGAGAAACTCTTTGTAGCAATCAATACGTAATTTAGGAATCCTGCTTGATACCAAAGGTTCTCTGCCTACAAATGTTGGGTCTGAGTGCACTCTGTTTTAAGCATGGGGCTTTTTTATAATCTGTATATGAACGTCTTCATATTAGGCTAAAACCTAGAAACAGTAAAAGGAAAAAATCTTGCTTTAGGCAAAAGACTAGCAGTGTAAGGTTTCTAAGCTTCAACAACCATAGATATAAATGCATGTCCCACAAGACATATGACAAAGACAAAATCAGCTTTCAAGGTTGAATTCCAGATATTTGGTAAATAAGCAACAGATTCACTGACTAATGGAGGACTTCAGGTAGAAAGAGATCAAATTCCACTTAACAAAGGAGAAGCCAGAGAGATAAAGCTTTTGATGATGGGACTTATACAAGAGCAGAACTGGGAAAACATAAAAACTTCTGCTGTCACCAACAGTGATATTCAAGAGCAGCAAGGAACAAAGGAAGGGAGACCCTCTCTGTGTTTTATTTTTATGACACAGTATAAGCTGTTTTTCTTGTGCTGGATCATGGCTTATGTGACATCACAATAAGATAAATGTGATTTATTTGCAGAATCTTCATAAATCTAATTTGTTTGTTAGTGTTCAATGTCTTTAACCTTCAAAAAGTGACCTGAGATTACCCATAACCTGAGGGGAGACAGGCACATTTATGATCTCCCCAACCAATATAGCTGAGCTTCGAGTTCTCATTTTGTGACATGAGAGTGGAGAGACCATGGAAGGAGATTAAACACATCCATTTCTCTACTGGGAAAAACAAATACAGAAACATCATCTAGCACAAAAGATCAGCTGTGGATATGATAGAAGATGTAACAAAAGAGGAACAAAGAGCAACTTTGTAACTGGAATTCTTGCTCTATTCTGTTGATGCAGGATTTTTTTCCAGCGTCATAGCCTTAAAGGGAGGTGGTTTTAACACTTGCAGCAAATTTGGCCCCATTTTAGCATTTTATTATGTCTGTGGAAAAAAATTGTAGTCTGCTAAACCACATAGTACCTTCCTGCCACAATTATTTCAACAGAGAAAGCCCAGGACTTGATGTATCTGATGTAGGCAACACAAACTGAAATGGTTTATTTGTTTGAAATGGGATAGTTAAGGAAATTTTGCACTAAGTTTTTTCTACAAGATAGATGTGCCTGCATCTGTGCTCTAGTCCTAACATTATCTTTTAGAAAGATCAGCCTCTGAATATGAAGATGTATAAAGACTTATACAATATATTTTAACTAGACATTGACAAATCAATCATTCCAACTCACAGTGGAAAGAAAAAGGCAATTTGTTACTGTCTGCAAGAATGATGAAGATAGCAGGAAGAGTTTGAGGAGAATCCAAAGTGGAACACTGACAGAAGCAGAAACAAAATACAGCCCTAGCTGTCTGTGAAGTTGCCCACTATCCCTGCTGACTGATTGCAAGATATTGCAGCAAAAGTACAATTACTGCTTGGTTCTAAACAACTAGGATTCTGTAGCAAACCTGCCTTACCCTCACAGCTGAAAAATGAGATTACTCATTAATATCTGATGAATTACATTTACAGTGGAAAATTCAGAAACAACCAACTCTGGAGATGTAAATTCAATACTTGGAATTAAAAAGAATAATGTCTCATATTGTATTCTGGAATACTGCAACAAATACATTTTTTTTAAATTCTAGGTTATATTAAATAATATATTATTATAGCTAAATAAAAAAAAAAAAAAAAACAGTCACTCTATAGGGTTTTCAATATATCTCTTTTTTTTTTGTCAGAGACTATTTTCTCCAGAAAAATCTTCTGCTGGAGAATGAAGTGCTTCCAACCGAGAATTAGGAAAAAAAAACAATGAATCAACATTTGGATTATTTTTAAGGGTTAAAATCTGAAGTAGTAAACAGCACAATTATGTAGTAAGAGAACAGTGTCCCATTTTAGTCTGTTGTGAATCAGCTGTGATCACGTCACAAAATTCTGTGCCATTCAGTAGGGCTCTAAGTGACCATAGCAATGGAAGGCTCTGAAGCAGAACTTAACACAGCTAGTTTTAAATAGAATCACAGAGTGGTTTGGGTTGAGAGGGAGTTTCAGATCATCCAGTTCCACCCCCCTGCCATGGGCAGGAACTCCTTACATTAGAGCAGGTTGCTCAATGCCCCTTCCAGCCTGGGCTTCAACACTTTCAGGGAAGGAACATCCACAACTGCTCTGGACAACCTGCACCAATGCCTCACCACCCTCATAATGAAGAATTTTTTCCTAATGTCTAACCCAAATCTCTCTGTTTTCAGTATAGTAAATGCATAAGGCATAAACTGCTGTCAGAGTGTTTATGCTTGTTTTGTAGTGATTGGTTGTTTACTAAATTTTAAATTCCAAACAACATCTAGTATGTTTTGGTTGAGTCCACAGAGACTTAATAAACTGTATGATCTAAAAAGTGAGAAAATGTGAAGACAAAGGGTATTTATGAATCAAAAGTGACACTATTTAACAGAAGCAATATTTTAATAAAATTTGTAGAAATTAATGATAATTGTTTTCAAACTAAAATGTGGGAACACAGAAGGGCAATTCCAAAAATGTCAGGCTCTTTCTCTCTGACTGGCTTAGAAAGAGATAAATGCATTGTAAATATTCACAGCTTTGATGTTCTCTTCAACTCATCAATTCCTTATGGAACATTTTTCACTCTGTGGTAAACATCTCTGCTGTCTCACCCTGAATTTAGTGCCATAGCTCCCTCCATTCCTCTTTCCATTTCCTTGCAGCATCGTGTATCATATTCCATCTACTAAAATATGCACAATAGAGAATTCTGTTTCTTGTTTGAACAGGTAGTACATTGATTAATAAATGCTGCATAATTTATTGAAGAAGTAATTGCTCATACAGTGGTAAATTAAGCTCCCTAACTATACTGAACTTCTGGAAAGCTTTTTTCTGGCTGTAATTTCTGGTGGAATAACATTGATACAGTGTCTCTCCTTAGGAGAAGTGACTATAATGAATATTAATTTTAAAGGAGTGATCTAAAAGTATAGGTTGAGCTTAATTTTTTAAGAAAAGGTCAGACCTGTTGTAAAGAAAACATATATTGGAAATGTAGGGACTGAGATGACAATGTGCTTACTAATGTCTTATAAAATAAATATATTCCATAGCTGATTGACAAGCTCTCCAACAGATGTGAGAGATTCTTCAGTCCCTGTTCCATTTAGTTCAGAGCAGGAACATTGAAGCTGAGTCTGTTTTCCAGATGAATATTCTGGTCTGGATTAAAGTCTAATGTAGAACAGATCTTCAGTGGCCTATGTAATCATTCTTTCTTTGAAAGAGTATATGGTTGTTTATCAATAATGGTACAAGAGAAACAGACAAACACATAAACCAAAAGCAAAATTCAGTTACCTGTTCTCATTCTGTTTTTAAGGAATAAAAGTGAAACAAAGTGCATGAAGACAACAGTTCTGTTCAGTGAATAATTCCATTTAGTTAACTTCAATTTGCTTGGTATTTCCTATGATTTATGGTTCTACAGTTTGAGAAATGTTAATTTGGATAATCAGATTTAAAGCGTGGCCTCTCAGTATATATTTTAGCATGTTTAAGAGACATTTGTAGTAATATCACGTTTTGAGAGAACATGAGTGTATTGCTAGGCTTAAAATCTCACTTTTACCAACATTAATTTTACTGAAAAGTACTTGGAACACTAAAAGGAGAAGCTTGCTGTACTTGCTGCTAGTAGGTTTCTTGGTGATATTTAGGATGCTGACATCAATCTGTCTGTTTTGAATTCACTTAAGTGCTTGATCTTACTGCCCTGGCTAAAGCAAGGGGATTGCTGGCTCCTGGACAGCAACTTCACTGACCTTGTTTGATCCTACCTTCATCAGCTCCCATGGATTACTTTCAAACTGAGTGTAAAACAAGTACCTTTTTCAGTGACTCAATAATCCAAGTCGGGCCATTTAATCTGCAATTTTTGTGTTTTTATTATATTTCAGAAACAAAAAGATGAAGTAATGTTCTGTTTATCAACATGTTTTGTTTACCCTCAACTCAATTTGTGTCTCTTGCCCTTTTACTGCACTGAGCAGGGAAATAACCTTGATCCTCAAAAGAGATCTGAATGTGTGCATCAAATAATAAAGGCATCAAATAATAAAGGCAAGCTCAAGGGCTGCTGAGTACCTATCAAAGCTTCAATGAGTGGGTTGTTTTCCAGAAAAAGGTATTAATGCAAAGAAACAAAATTTGTAATTAAGCATATAGTAGGAATTAAACATACTCCTGAAACAGAAAATCTCAGCTTCTTAGGTAAGCTAATTAATTCTGTCCTTTGTCTTATTTCTCAAACTGATGCACAAGATTGGCTAAATTGATCTACAGATTATTTTCCTCTCTTCCCACTGTGATTTCCTTTCTTTTGTCTTACTTCAATCAAGTAGTCTTTATAAGAGTATAAATCAAGCAGTTGAATGCAACCACTTATAACTGCTTTGATTACTAATACTTTTTTTCCAGAACTGCATATTTAATCTATAAGATAGCTGAATGGGTAGTCAGAGAGGTAACATGCAACCTGAGCACTAATGAATTAGGACCAATAAATAGTTCCTATTTCTTATATAGAAAATTATTAAATATTTTGCAAAGTCCTTCAAATAATTCTCTGCTTCCACTGCCACTTGTCCTATATGTCCACGGACAGCACTTATAACACAGCACAAGTGTATGCTAGTATGGATGATTGAAAGAATTGCCTTGGAGTTTGTGTGAGGAATGAAAACTGCTGCAGCTCTCAGGTCTGCAACAGGAAGGCAATTATTTGATCAGCTGTGGCATCCCTACTAAAACTCTGGTGAGACTGGAACCTTTCAGTCTTACAGAATTCAGACACGTCAGAGCTTTGGCTGTTGACACAGCAAAGCAATGCTGTGAAGATGGAAAAAAAATCACTTGCAGAACTGTAGCTGCTGTGCTCTGTGTCTGGAATGTGTAAAAGTCTCAGACTCTCAGATACATATTTCAGTAGCTCAGGGTGAGCAGGTTACCTGCTGGCACCATTACTAGAAGAAGGTGAAATAATCTATTATTGGAGGAAATTCACAACTGGAGAGATTATTTAAAACAAAGCAAAAGAGAACAAAACAAACCCACAAAGGAAATGGGGTTCAAGAAGGAGGTGCCATGGGAGCAGCAAAAATATTGCTGATACAGCATTATATAGAAGTTAGGCCTGTGAGTGAGACAAAAGGTCATTATCACAAGACATTTGTACATTTTATTGTTGACCTACTGGGTCATGAGGGCAATGACAGAAATCTTCTACAGGATCTCAGGAGACATTCTGGAATACACAGCTGCCAGGCCTTGAACAATGTATAAAGAACAATGTATGCACTTTTAAAAATAAAATTCAGCTGTGAAATTGCTGGTCAATCAGCAGCCTAAGAAAGGCTAACACATTATTTGTTTAGCTGTCTGCTTAGCTGCTCAACTGAGCACAGACTTTGTCTTAAGCAGACAAGTTTAAATATTTCATTATATGATAGTAATAACCAGATTAAGCCTGTGCTGATATTTTTTGTTGAATTAGGTACATTTTTGGCAGCTGTGGAAAAAGTGAAGTTATTTGTTTCCTAGATCAATAGAACTGCCCCACCAACCATTGAGTTCCCACTGAAAAATAAACATCAGTTGGGTCTTAATTATCAAGTCAGCCTTGTCAAGAAGGTAAAGCTAAACACTACAGTGAAGCAATGTTGAATAGCATGGAAAAAATGGGATTTAAGGGCTATATATTAAGAATTTCAGGGTTGAATGTAAACATTTCTACTATGCTTTACTTGCATAATCAAGTTACCAAAAGCACAAAGCTGATATTAAGAATTGCTTAAAATCATAAAACCCTGAAATATCTGAAATGGGACCTGTTTACGAATACTTTCTGTATGCAAACCCATATTTTAAAAGCCTAATTTCCATGAGAACATTGCTGGTGACATTCAAGATGCTTTCATCTATTTTATCAAACTAGTGCATTTTTGATATACAGATATCCCATAATACCTCCAGCAGTTAACTCATCCCTTGTAAACACAGAATGAAGTTTAATTTGCTGTTGAACAAAGTCTCCTGTCAGGTGTCTTTGCTGACACAAAAACAGCACAAGGCTGTTTTTTCCTCCAAAAGACATTCAGGCAAAAGTGTATATGTATTCAAAGTGAGGTCTTTTATCATTTTAATCAATTTTGAGCTTAATACGCTTAATATAATTTATTTACTATCTAATGTAGCGCCCCTTTGGTGAGAAACATAAGCAGTTAATGACCTGCAAAATGCTTTTATGTAACTAAATTCTAAAAACATTTGACAATTAATTGAATTAACTATGTCTTGAAATCTGCCATTCTGGGAATAATCCAGTGATTGATAAAAATCCTGCTTTCTATACATATAGCAATTTTTCTCTGCCTACAGCTGTGTCCATGATTTTCACTGTGAATCAGTCTACATACATGTAAGGAGTCGTAAGATAAATGGTCTTAGACTTCATAGTTTTAATGTTAAAAAACTTATACTTTTGTTTTAGATTTAAAAAAAAAATGCATCACAGTAGTACCTACTAGATCACTTGAACATTTGAGGTGTGTATTTACTTTTTTCCTGTAAAAAGAGGGTGAAATATCTGGGGAAAAATATTTTGACAAGCTGTACTACTTCTTGCTCACAAGTGTTACTTTAGCCTAGATTTTTTAGCAAGGTTTTTATTTATTTATTGATCAATCTAAGGAAAAAAAATGTGGGAAAACAAGAGCACTGGAAGTGGCACTTTCCAGGATGATCACTTCTGTGATGTTAGTTATGGATGAAGATTTTTAATTTGTTTTCCATTTTGCATATGTTTTGCAAACCCTTCCATCATGTTGTCCTCTGCACTGCAAGACCCAGCCTGCATAATTCCTTGGGAACAAGGCTGAATAACTTTTTGTGTTACTAATCTCTACAGATATAAACTTTATCCTAAACTTGTTTCCAGAAAATAAAAGTATCTGTTGATTACTCACATGCTCCACAATTAACCAGTTACAGTATTAAAAAATAGATGGAACAATTTGCTTCAAATGCAAAATGTGGCCAGTGACCCATAAATGAGAGTTCAGAATTCAGAAGAGTATTTTTTTATGCATATTTGGTGTGAAAATAAGGATTAGAAAAGCATGCAAAGTGTGAGCACCGTTTCCAAGTCCAGGGTGAGTTATGTGTGTCAGCCACATACTGACAAGTAAACCATCTCTGCTCCAGCCTGTACACCCAGCATCTCTCTGCTGCAGGCCATTCATCATCCTGCAGGTAGAGTTACTGTCCTTCCTTCTCTCCCAAGAAAATTATCCCACACTCCCCTCTTTTCTCCTTCTTCAACAACTTCAGGCTTCCTCAGACTCACCTTCAAGTTTTGTATGTCAAGTTTGCCTGCAGCTTGACTCACTTGGCCCTGCTGTGGCTTGTTTACTTTGATTTAATTAAAATGCACCCATCCAGAACTCTGGACAAGACTGTCTGCCTTGCAGAACCTTACATTTCTGCAGGATTTTCACACTGTTTTCTCTACAAGCCTGGAGCAACCTCTTTCTTCAATTGCAGCAAGCAATGTAAAATTTTTCCCTCAAAACCATCCTTTGCTTGAATCCTTGCTTTACTACCAAACCTCTGTTTTTACCTTCTTTAGCCAGTCGGGAATTTAATTTATTTCAATTACTGAAGAAATAAACTACTGTGGTCAGTGGTTAGGAAGGTCAATCTTATGTATTCTTTTTTTTCTGGTGCTTTTAAGACTTTTGTACTAGTGGCAGGAGTGTAGCTTCATCATATGAACACTAATTACTTTACTGTGGTTGGAAAAAACCCAGTGTATTTTCTTAGCCAAGTAATTTCGGATGGGAAGAATTAGGAAATGGAAAAGTGTGTCGTCCTAAGCTAGCCAGTAATAAAAAAAATAAAAATAAAAATAAATAAAAGAAAGGAAAAAAAAGGAAGGAAAACAAGAAGTTGTGAGTTTCTCATATATGGAGCCACAGATTTGTTCCTAAGGGAACATCAATAACACTGTTAAAATTGTATACATTAAGAACCTGAATAAATAAAATTTATTAACCTTTGGAATAATTTGGGGTTTTTGTGGGTCTTTTGGGCTTTTTTTCAAGCAAGAAGACTTTGTTATTAATCTCTTCTTTTTCTTTCCTTATTCCTCTCTCTATTTCCAGTTCTATTCTCCAAAGCTTATTCTCATCCTTTCCTCCTGCTCCATTCCCTTACTACTCCTTTCTTCTGTATATTGCCCATGAGTTCAGTTTTTGGTGTGTCAGTTGCTCCCTTCACTCTCTTTAGCCATAGTCAAACATCCTGCACCTGTCCCCTCCACTACAAGCAACAGAGAGAAATAACAATATGAGTGTGTCAGGATAGACAGGACACAGGGACAAACACAAAACCACAGATGAAATGCAAAGTGTGAACTTATTTTCGTTGACCTCAGCAGCTGGGGGATGCCCCCAGCAGCACTGGGCAGTGACACAGGCTGGGTGGGACACAGGCACCGCGGAGCCTGCTCCCTGCCACAGGGTGGCTGGACCTGCTGTTTCCACACAGGAATTCCAGGGATTCACACAAGCACTGTGTGAGTTCATTTAACCACTGGGCTTTGATCTTTTCCACAGCAGGGCAGGAGTCTCAGGCAGCTTCATAGGCCTGTGTTACCTGAACATAAATGTGCTGTTTGTCAAACACTCAAGACTGAAGTGTTATTAGTGTAACATGTACAGTTTTCTACACCCCATCTGAAAGTCTCTTGAACTGTTTGCAATAATCCTCAACATTCTTCCACTGTTTTCCCACACTGTGTCTCAAGTCTGCTCGTTGGACTTTTCTTTAAAGGCCTCTATAATGTCAGATGAATCTTTGCTGACTGTAGAATCAGTGACAAAAGCAGATGTTGTGGAATACTGCAGATATCAATTCTTGGTCAGATGAATCCCACCCTCACTGACTGCTCCAATTTTCTTTGAAATGCATTCTTGGAAGGCCTGAATCTGATCAGAAATCAGTCAGGATATGATATTGTCTGGATGCCTGGTTCTGCCTCCAGAACAACCACAGGGATTCCTAAAACTCTAATTTTTGTGCTTATAGAGGGGGAAACATTTCTTGCTTATACATTACTGGTGAAGGGTCATCGCTTAGCATAGGAAGCAGAATTAGTTGGGTTAGTACTTACAGGAATACTGTGACTTTAAATCAGCAATTTGGCTGTGATAAAGTGTGCCTGGAGGAGTGCAGAAGAACAGCAGAGGAACTGCACTTGGTTCACTGCTGCTCCTGGAGCATCACTGTTTGCTAGACACATTACAGAGCTGCTCACTTTCCTTCCTGAAACACATTGTACTTGCTACACTCCTAAAACTGTACATTTCTTAAACTTTTAACTTTTCTGTTCCTGCAGAACCACCTTTGAGAAATACCCTTTTTGTTTGCCATTGTGATACAAAACCATAGGTGTTATGGTATTTAGAACAGGACATTTATCACAGAGCATTTCACAGGTCACAAAGAGCTCAAGAGATCTGAAGTCCTTATTTGCGTTTTCAAATCAGAGTTCTGGCTAAATATTTTTTATTTCTTTTATTAATCTAACTTCTGTTTTGGTTTCCATTTTTAAACTTTATTTTCACGATGTTAGCTGTCAAAGATATGTCAATATATCAGTAAACAGTAAAATACCTAATTTTTTCTTTAATCAGAATTTCACTTAAATATTTCATTGGTTGTTAGTATGCAAGGTATTGTTCTCTCAGCTTCAAATTACAAATCTGTGTTTTCACTCTGTTTTTATGGTAACTTCCTCCCCAGAAATTCAAAATTGCTGAAATTTCTTTGGATTCTAAAGGTGGTTAAAACTGGTATAAGACTGTGTTGAGAAAAAAAAAGGCTATGCTACACAAACCCACATTTTTATTAATGTTTATTTTGCCATGGAAGTCTTTAGGGTATGCTTCTAGGGTCTCTAATAAGAAATGCTAAAAGGTACTTAACGGTGTTAGTTTTAATTAATTTAGGAAGACTTTATTAATGATCAAAATATTTGGTTATCCTCAACAAACTTGGTTCAATTTTTTTTTCCCAGTGGGTGTTACATTTTTTTCTATTTATTAAAGTATGACCTTATTTTTATGAAACCTTTAAGGAGATTTTTGTCTTTTGTTTAGCAATGTTTTTATTATATTTATGGAACTTTAGAATGGTTTGGGTTGGAAGGGACCCTTAAGATCATATAGTTCCAACCTCCCTGCCACAGGCAAGGTCATTCTCCACTACATCAGGTGGCTCAAAGCCCCATCCAGCCTGGGCTTCAACACTTTCAAGGAAGGAGCATCCACAACTGCTCTGGACAACTGTTCCACTGCCTCATCACCCTCATAGTGAAGGGTTTTTTCCTAATCTCTAATATAAACCTGCCCTATTTCAGTTTTAAGCCATTTCCTCTTGTCCTATATCTTCATGCCCTGGTAAAATTTCCCTCTCCAGCTCCCTTGTATGTCCCCGTCAGGTAGCATACCTGCATTTAGATCACTCAGAAGCCTTTTCTCCACACTGAACCATCCTCAACTCTCCTCAAGGAGACCAGCTGCAGCCTTCTGAACATCTTCATGGCCTGGTTTGGGCTCACCCTCCTTGTCCATCTTCTTTTGGGGGACCCAGAGCTGACAAGACTCCTCTAGCTGGAGAGCTGGAGAGCAGAATCACCTTTTAAATGAACGACTGAAGAATTCAGCTTTCCTATAAGTTGAAGTTGCTGATATGTCTTATAAGTTGCTGATATGTAGCCTGCAGATATCCAGCTACTGTGATTAGATCAAACAAGGAAGGCTTGTTTATAGTAGAAGACACTGTGGGCTCATGAAAAGTCAAATTTTCATCAATTCTACACTATTAGCTATTAGAACTATTGCTATTGCTATTGCTTTCCTGTGTTGCAAATGAGCACAATTTTACTAAAATATTTCTGACCTTTTTAATGCACATACTTTCCTTTTAAGATTCTAAAACTTTGTCTTGATTTATTCTAGACCTGAAGGAAAATATCAACTTTTTATTCAATTGTTTTCCAATTATTTTGGTATTTGTGCACAAGGACTAATGAAAGTAATTCTAGAGAAATTGGAAGAATTTATTCTAAAAGCAAGAGCTGCTCTGCCCATTTCATACTTTAACAATCTGCTCCACAATATAAATTCTAGTTGCTTCCAGTTCCACTACAGCAGTGGATTCTGACATTCACAACTGCAGGAGCATATTCAGAGAACAAAAAGCATTTGAGTTATTAAAATCACAGGGTATTTCATATGCTTCTGTGTGTTTGCTCTATCAGCCTAGATTATATTTACCTTCACAAAGGCTTTATCACATGAGCACAGCAATTCATTTCAGTAGGTTGCTCATGTCCATTCTCTTCTCATCTGTAAATTCAGTTGAAAGTTTGTTCAAAGTAATAAAAAAAAAAATTATACTAGCTTTACAGGAAGGATAAGTAGCAAACACTTATGTTTTTAAGATCTTAAAAAAAATAGATTGATCTAAGTAAATAGAATATCTTCTGAAATAATTTCTCTGTAAGCAATTTGCAATTTTCATTAATGTGTGCCATCGTAAATATAGTTGTTTTTAACTCCACGAGATCAGACGAGGTTATTTCATTTTAATGTCATCTTTCTGGATGTGACTTTGAAGATGAGTAAGGCTCAAAATCTGCTAGGCAGGACCTGCAGTGTGGTTTGGATTAACTGTGTCAGTGGTACAGATGAATTTCTCTGTTAGGTAATAATTCTTGCTGCACTAGCAGTGCTGGTGACAGTGGAAACCCTCTGACTCTCCAGCCTAGACAGATGATTGAACTGCTCTACACCATTGTGAAGACCTTTTATGTCCCTCAGTTTACCTGAGTAAAAAAATAGAAAATATGTTTGTACCAAAAGTACATTCAGAATTATAGTCTTTCATTTGTCTCATAAATCTCAACGTAATATCCAGCCTAGTGTGAGATTTTGATAATTAAACTCTACACTGAAAGCTATGTGCTTCATGGATCATTGGATATGCTAATTACCTTTTACTAGGACTGTCACCTGTATTTATGTTGTGGCAAGCAATAGAATAATTTCATGTACTTGGCAAAATTGATAGTTATGAAGGTATTTTAACTGTGGTGGATTTTTTTTTGGTAAAACATAGAAATATGATACTTTTTTTTTTCTCTGTACTCTGGCTAAATGAAACTGAACGTTTTAATCTGAGTAGGTCTGTTGAGGTTTTTTTTCACTTCATAAAGTGTATTTGCAATGTATTTTGTGTTTTTTATTGCACTTGGGTTTACATGCCCTTTTACCCTTCTCTAAATTGGAAAAGATTGTTCAAAGCTTGAATTGGATAAACAGATCTATTCTGTGTAA
Source organism: Erithacus rubecula (assembly GCF_903797595.1). NCBI lineage: Eukaryota > Metazoa > Chordata > Aves > Passeriformes > Muscicapidae > Erithacus > Erithacus rubecula. The sequence goes on from NC_136685.1 coordinate 19,627,911, forward strand.
TTCAATAACTGCTTCATATTGCATAAATGGTTCATATTGCACAATATGGGAGGTTATCAATATCTTTTTTTCCTCTTTTCTCTGATACAAGAGCACTAAGGCAGTGCCAGAAAAATGCAGAGTAGATCTCTCATTTACAACGGTGTCCAGTTTGTTCTTTAATTTTATGCAAAATTTTATTTATTTTTAATTAGGTATTAGATCTCATTAGAGAACAGAAGCAATTGAGTAAATATATATGAATATCCACTTCAAATGTAGCCAAATTCTTGTTTATATTTTATCTGAAAGTGGTATAATAACAAATGTGACTTCCTTAATTAGAAATTAGAGGCAGAATTAAGCTTTTTGTAACATTAATATAGGAAAACCACAGGAAAATGTGCAATGTCTTGTAAAGCAAGAGACTATACCTGTCTGATCTCCTCATGAAAGTAAGCTGAAGTTTATAAATAACAAAAATATTGGCTCAAACAGAAACTAGTACTATTGTATTTTCCCTCTGAAAGACTTCAACATTTCAAGATAAAAAATCAAGTTTCCAAATAAAAAGTGGTTATTTAGGGTGACATTTTGACATCTTTATAACACATTCATGTGACAAATATTTGTTTCTATAGAAGTTCCTGGTGATGTACCTTTACCCAAATGGCTGAGGTTTTTGGTTCTCTGTTGGGTTACCAAAGAGTCAACTCCAAAAACTGTCTAACAAAATCTGCTCCCAAATTTTGAGTGAGCTCACTGAGGATGCAAATAACAGAAAATGAAAAAGAGCCAGATAATGCTTTTCAATAGAAAGCAATAAGGAGATGATAAAGGCACAAATCATGACATTCTGATTACCTGTGTCTATTTGAAATGTCATTTTAGAAATCACACAGCTCCTTTTTCAGTGTTGCACAGTAATAACTTAACTGCTCTGCCTCTGAAAGCTGCAGGTGTTCTCATGTTCTTGAGCACTTAGAGGTGTGTGGTTTGTTTATCTACACAAACACAGGTACCAGTGCAAAGTTTGAACCAGAGTAAAATTGTTTGTGTAATCACTTCCCTAAGAGTCAAAATATGTCTTCAGGACATAATTTAAAAATTAAATCCCACTTTACTTGTATTAAAAGAAATATTTCTGGTGATTTTCCTGGGTGCAATAATGAACTTTTGGTTATAGCTCCACTCTATCCACTCTTATATGACCACTTTGAGTATCTTTCTAATTTTTTATCATTTTATGTTATTTTAGAGGTGTTTTCCCTTAAAGTTGTTGTACCATCATATATTTATCAATATGCTCCATTTTGTTTAAGTTGGTTTTTTTTGGTTTTTTTTTGGTTTTTTTTTTTTTTTTTCTGGTAAACAAAACTGTATTTGTTCATGCAGAAATGTCGCATCTGTAGTTAAACTCACAGTTTGTTTTTTTAGCTTGAGCTGATTGTTTTAAATATGGTTGCAAATCAGCAGGAATTTTCCCCCTATTAAATGTTACTGTGTGCTTATGGGAAAAAAAATTAAAGTGTGATTCTTGGACTGGGTATCTACACAATACTTAAGAGTAAGCAGTATCATGCAGTCTCAGCTTGTCCACATAGTCTGAACACCAAGACAGAACTCAGATTATTCAGAATTGGTGTGGAAGCATATGGGGCAACCTGATTCAACTTTGCACATATCTCCTTTTTGATCAAATTGTTTTCCCAATTATCTGAGAAATTCAGGTGATGTAAAAGATTACATCTGCATCTCCTTCATAGTTTAACAGGTCCTACTTGAAATCCTTTCCAGCTCTGGCAGCAAATCATTAGCAATTGTTTGCTGAGAGAAATTTCTTGACTGTCGGCACATCTGATGGTGATTAGATCTCCTGCCTTAGCTTTTTTATGAGAATATTATATGGAATAATGTCAGAAGCCTTAATTAAAAGTCAGGATATATCATATCTGCAGCTTCCCTCCTATCTAGTTGACTTGTAGAAGGAAAGTAGACTGGCTTACTGGCTTGACATGAGTTCCTTCTGAGAGATGTGCATGTATTCTTTTACTATCTTGTCTTCTAGGAGCTTGCAGATATCATGGTTAATATTTGTCTTAAAAGTTATTAAGTTAATTAGGTGTTTCTTTGGGCATGAGAATTTTACATTGGTGGTTTTGGGATTTTTTTCTTCTCCTACAGGTCCTTGATAAATACTTAGATAAATACTTAGTAATATTCAGAAATTCACTGCCTAATTTCATAAAAACTTCAAAGTGAATGTTTTTAATCTCTACCCCATTGCTCACATTTGACTGATCTGCATCTTCTTTTATCATATTTTTTTTATCTGTGCATTCAATTATGCTTGTTAAATTAATTCTGTTAAATTAATATTCATTATTTGTCATTCATTAAATATTTAAAGGGAAAAGGCAATAGAACAGGTTATCCTTCCTTTGTGTGGTTTGTCTCTGCTCTCTTTCACATTCTTTTGTTTTCATTGTTCAAGTAGAGCTATGGACTCTTTCTGTTTCCTTCTCTTCCTTGTTCCAATAAGACCTTTTTTGGTTTTTTTCACACTAGTCTTTTTGATTTATTTTCAAATGAACATAAAGTACTCCCATGTGTTTCTATGATTCCTTTTCTGCTTTCAGATCATTAAAGAGTTCCTAGCTCAGCCAGAAATATCTCCAGCTTTCCTTCCTCTGTTTTCTTCACATATGTACAATTTGTCTCTGTACATTTGGTAACAAAATGTACAGTCTTGCTAATGGGAATATTTTCAAACTACATGCTCAGATTAGTTGAAATGTGTCTTACTACGTTTCTGTACTTACTAGGATGTACTTTTTGAATAAGCTACCAAATGTACTACTTTGGTTTTTTCAGACTGAGAAAAGGCAAGACAGAATTTGAAGTGTACACACAAAGATGAAAGCATCTCATGGCACTCATGATATCAGAAACAGCAAAAGATTCAGCTTTCAGCAAACCAATGCACTTAGATTAGCAAGTCCTTAGTTTGAGATTTTCTGTAGCTGTTTACAAAAACAATCAGCTCTTCAGCCCTTGCTGTTTTGGTCAGGACAGAACAGGAGCACACAGCCAATTGGATTGCAATGTTTTCCCCTAAAGGCTAAGTCTCAGCAGGATCTAGAAGATATTGTCTCTTAAGGAGACAGATGCTGTCAATCCCATTATGATATTGCTTTTTTTTTAAAAAACAAGATAGCAGCTCTTGGCAATTTCATAGCCTGGAAATCAGTAGTAACCAGCTGCTGGGAGATATCTTCATCAATTCCTCTGATGATGCTGTCACTCCTTGGTTCTGGTCCTGTATTAGCCCTGCTTCCTAGAACTGCCTATCTACAGATACTGTCTCCAGCATCTCCACCTTAGCTTGCTTACTACAACTTTGATTTACTTTTCAAGAGACACTTGAGGTTTTTGAAACCTATTATTGCTATTTATTTTACTCAATTTTCCAATTAATTTAAATATTAACTATAATAGCTGTTTTTCCAAATAATTTTCTCCCTCTAGATTCTCACTGAATTCCTCACAACTAATAAAAATTAAATCTGATATAGTTGCTCACCAGATGAATAAAAGGAAATTTTTGTATATCTTCTCTTTCTTCTCAGACCTCCTCTTATGACATTGAATAAACTGGACTCTTCCTTCTTCCTGAATTTAGAGGAAAATTACTTCTTAGGGAAGTATGCCTGCCCTTAAAAAATTAATTGTACCATTCATGTCAATATTGCAGTTCTGTGATTTGTCTCTCAAAGAAATGATGGAAACAATCTTCTGTAACTTTAGTTGTTTAATAGGACAGATAAATGACCTGTCTCAATAGAAAGTGATTTTATGAAGAATTGCAAAGTAGAATTACTTATATACAACAGTCTAACAGAGCTTTAAAATACAAGAAGCAACTTGCTCGACTCAGAAAATAATTTGAAAGCTAGAGAGTGTGAGTACCAGTTATTTTTTTAGCCAGCTGAAGCAGTTTCTTGTCTCTAGGAAAAAATGTTAACATTCAGAAGCAGACACCAATACATTTCACTTGAGATTTTTTGCCAGATGGTGTCACAAAGATTTCCAAAGATTTTATATTATATCCTCATTTATCATTATGCTGTTCAAAAATGCAGTAAGGTCATAGAGCAACCCTACATTATTTTGTGTGAATTTGTTCTTATTCTTTCATACTCTTTTTTTGAGATCTAATCAAGAAGTGTGACTATCCCTACTCTGATTGCATAGCCAATCTACTCTTGTTCTCACAAGTGAAAATGTTTACACTGGACATGACAGGTAACATGCAGATGTTTCTTTCAAAGAAATTATCAAAAGGGTTTGTTTCTGCTAGCTTTAATCCTATACTTTCACATATACCAGGAACCTCTTTGGCTCCTTTGAGATATGTGTGGAGATACATATACACATGTTGACACTTGTAACCTTACCAAAAAAAAGGTGATGTTTGATCCAATAAAGTTTCAAAAGCATGTGACATTATCTCACGTTAGTGATTTCAATGTTTGAAGAAGGAAAATTGTTTTAGCCACTAGAAGTTTGCTAAATCACTTGTGGGGGAAAAGCACTAGAGAAAACAAAAACTCTTGCAGTTCCTAGATGATGTCTTTGTACCACCCTTCCTGCAAAGTGTCAAAAATGCAGTTTTTCTTCATTATTAATATCTAAATTGATGAAGTGGGGTGTGCTACAGAGAAATTCTGATCATCCTCAACTGGGACAGAGGATGTTTTGAATATTAGAAGGGATATATAAAACAAAATTCTCTGAAAGATTGAATCCTAGGCAGTTCAGAATGGACATTGAATGTTAGTTGTCTGAGATCTTTTCTGAATATTCCTCAGTTGTTCATACATCATATGGGGCATAAAGAAAATAGATCTGTGAAATGCTGCTAATCTCTGGAGTTGAATAATCTGTAAAACTAATAATATCTACAGGTGTTGTCTGACTGCTCACTGCGACAATAGAATATTGTAAAGATGCATATTATGGGAACATCCACCATCATGAGTTCTGAGTGAAGCCAGAACCCTGTGACTTCAAAATAGAATCAGACCATGTAATTAAGGCTAGTCAAGCTGAGTGGTAGTACCCCAGTACTGAAGAACCCCAGTAAACTAATTCTTGCACTTTCTCACTGTTGAAAGGCTCATTTTTGAAAATAATGTTCTTTATTACATTTTTTGTGTGTGTGTATAATACACATTTGTAGCTGTTGGTTGTTTGTCATTGAAAGTCTAATTAATTGCAATATTGCTTACTGTTTTCAATGGAAATAGTGGAGGTTTTATTTTTATGTCTTATGAGGAAGTGTATCCTTTAGCACCTTTCCAGAATATCAAGCAGCTTGTCCTAATTTTCATTGCAAGCAATAGATGCTGTCCATAAAAAAAACAAAAAATGGAAACAACACAACTGATATTTCAGTAGGAGTTGCAAGCACCAGCTACAGTCTGTGGAAACATACTTTCTTCCAGGGAAATGCTGGATACAGAAAGGCTTGTCTTCCTTTATTCCCCTCTCCAAAGAGAGCTGTTGTAGTGCATGTGCCAGCTTAGGAATTTTTGCTGTCAGTGAGCAGCTGTCCAGATCACAGGACTGTGTAGAGGAAGATGAGACTCTGTTTACCACTCCAGTTAGGAGCATGGGCCATTTCCTTGGCATCTTTTTACCCTGTGGGGAATCCTGCACACCATAAACAAAAAGAAAGCTAGCAGAAGAGCACTGCAGAAACCCTGCCAAAATGAAATAGTGGAACAAACAAACGTTCTTATAGCAACCTCACGATGATGTGTTGTACAAACCTAAACCCAAGGAGTAGTTGCACATAAAATAGTAAAAGAATTCAGAGCACAGCTTCAGAGAACAGAGTTCACTGTGTCTGTTGCCTCTGACAGACTGAATATCCCTCTCCTCATAACCATATTGGAAACAATCTGCAAGACTGAAATAGAGATCAGAAGTTTGATCCAGTGAAACCAACTGCTCCCTCCCACAAAGCAGTGAAGAGCCGTCAACAAGTTCTTATGAAATTTCATGCTAGAAATGCACTTCTTACTGGACTGTGTGGGAAGGATGAGTAATAGGCTCTCATTGTGTTTCACTTTTATACCCTTTCCCTCAGAACAGATACACAGTAATTTTCTGGAATCTCACCAGTCGACTACTTACTTTGGAATTCATCAAAATTGGCTATTCTTTATTTAAGCAAATGTTAACATTTATTCTTCTGATGGCATATCTGTGTTTAAATATTTACAATAACTTTCATATATGTTGTAAAATATTTAGGATATGTCAAATGGAAAGAGGCTAGAAACTGTGGCTTCAGAATGGAGGAATACTATGTACTATTTTGGAGAAGCATAGTTTATCAAAAACTTGGGTGTAAAGTGCTTCAAGTGCTAAGACAGTCTGTCTCTATGGCTGATAATTTGAAATACCTAGTGAAGCATTGTGGAAAACCCCATGTGGTTATATACTCTTTGAGAAGAATTAGCTCTGAAGGTCATGTTCTTAGAGGGAATCCCATTTCTCTCTCATGATCGATGGTTTTCCCCTTCAGATATTTTTTACTTCCTCCTGTCTCCTCACAGTAGATAATTCCACACTGCCCTCATCATGCCTGATTATTTCCACTTTTTCATTGTCCTTTCTAGATAGGTAAGGCATTATCTCTCCCACATATCAAATGTGTTGCATCTATTCTTCCATTTCTGTTCCCCAGTTGTTTCACAAACCTCTTCATTGGTTAAATTCTTCTCATTCTTTTTTTTTCTCTTCATCAGTCCTTGTATGGTTCTGCTTCTGTCTGAATCTTTTGCCTTTTTGTCCTCCCTTATTTTCAAACACTATGTAGTTTTCTCCTTTTGTTGCTTTCAGATTTTGGCTTTCAAACCTCACACAACCTCTCCAGTTGCTAAAAGATTCCTTTTTCAAAGCCATTTATTTTTGGATAACTCAGACACTGAACACATGTATGTTAATGTTTGCAAATGCCAGCATTTTAGATTTAGAACCATTGATTATTTAGTTTTGATACTGCCCGAGGTTGCAGAGTCTGGTAGCCCACTGCAGTGCAGCTCTTATGGTTCTGTATCCCAAGGCTCAAAAATGCTGAGCACCTATGTATGAGAGACATATCCACGTATGTTCATATCTATGTACACACATGGATACTCGTATTGCTTATCATGTGCAGGCATATATGCCTATCCATATATAGATGTGTGTATATGCACATCTATGAACTTCAGAACACTCTAAAAGCTGGTCTTAGACTCTCAGTCTGCCTGGGAGCTCACCATAGAACCTCAAGTCTCCCTAGTTGCTGGCACATAGACACAGGAGCCTTGGAGGCCCAGAGTCCACCTCTGGTTCCTGGTGTTGAGATTTCTCATCCTGTTTGCCATGCAGTCCAGCTTGATGGCCCCCAGCATTCACCTGTGCCCACTCAGAACAGAAGTGCATCCACACAGAAAGTATACATAACAGCATTAAATATGCATATAGAATATATATGGGGTGATCAAGCACAGGGTATAGTCAGACAGGTATTATGTATCCATTTGATTTCCATTTATTAAGCCCATTTATTTGATCAACCTCTATATTCCTTTTTACCACCTTGAGTCCTTCCACACCCCATAATAAATTCCACACATTCCCAAAATTTCTTTAAAATACTCCGTATGAAAGTTTTACACATGTCCTGGTTTGAAGGACAGGTGTCTGCTGATAAAGGCAGAAGCATTTCTTTGAAATAAGCTTTAATTCCACTCCCCCCAGGTATTATAATTGTTTGAATCAAGGACTCTGAAGCAGAGATAAGGGGGTAGGAATAACAGCTCTTTTACTAATATATCTGACTGTACAAGCAGAAAACAACAGCAGTTGTTAAAATTGCTAACAGAACAGAATAGATAACTCGGTGTCAGTCCCTTTGGATGCAAGCACGCTGTCTCTGTGCTTAGTCCACAGCCCGGATGTGCCAATGGCAGACGGGAACGGAGGCAGGAGGGAGGGGGGAGGGGCGGCAGCGGCCACGCCGGTCCCGGTGGGAACGGGCTGGAGCGGCGGCTCCTCGCTCACCGTGTGTGTCCGGGGGATCAGCTGTGTCCGCAGAGGCAGGAGGCTGGAACGGGGCAGATGCAGGGCAGGTGATCACAGAGGGTCTGGCTCTGCTGTGCTCGGCCGCGTGGCTGAACGATCCCAGGCGTCCTCCTCCCAGCTCGCCGGAAACGCGAGATCCTGGGTGTAACCCAGCCAGCTCCATTGCATGATAATGGGAAAAATTCTTTAAATTGACACAGTAATAGAAAAACACTCAACGCCCAGCAACACAGTCTCCAAAAATGTTCTTTCCCTTCATCCCACAAGGACTCTCAAACCTTTAAGGACAATTACCCACTTCAGCGTGGGATGTACAGGAGTGATTCTTTCACAACATCACCTTGGGGTGTTTCACCCAGGAGCCATCATGTAGCAGATCCCCTTTCTGGTCTTGGGGAGCAGGTGATTTAGTGTCCCATTTAGTTTAGTTTAGTTTAGTTTAATTGGGTTCCTCTGCCAGTCATTGCTCCTCCAGTCCTCACTGAGCTTGTTACTTTGGGGTGATTAGCCTTCAATAAAATAAACTAAACTAACACACTGGAAAAAGATCCACCCCAGTCACAACAAGTAAATAATCCTGCTTTGTGGAAAACTTGTTGTTTGCTTTTTTGGGTTTTTTTTCTCCTTTGAAAGATGTTACCAGTGTGCTTCTGGCTTGGGATTTTTCCTATGATCTTGTCTTGGGGTGATTTTATAAAATACTGTTTCCCCTATCATCTACTTTATGGCCAGAAATGGGTCCTATAGCTTCAAGATGGACCTGGGGAAAGGAGGGGAAGCAGGGAGAATTATTTCGGCAGTTTGTGTCCAGCTCTCACATACTCCCTCATTTTTCTAAGCTCTGCAGCAGAGAGAGTGAGTACATTTTTTGCATTTAAGTAGCTTCTTTTTGTTAGCTGAGGCAAGAAGATTTTTCCAGGGATTCTTCTTCTTCTGTAATTGTTCATCTTTGCTCCAGTCTGAGATCCAGCTGCAGGACAGCCGCACCCTGGCTCTGGACCTTGGGAAAAGATGAGCATAATTCTAAAATCCACCAGCTTTCTCCACAGTGAGAAGGTTATTATTTTTTCCCATGTCTGTGGGCACTCTCCTTGTTAAATACAGACTTTTTCACTTTCCTCCAAAAAATTCCTTTTGTATCAGTGGGAGAGGGAGTGCTGAAAGCTGGCTTCTTTAAAGGAGACGTTCATTTCAGGACATTTCCTCCTAAATTGAGCCAAATCTAGTACTGAAGACTAACTTTTTAGCACAGACAGGATATTGCAGAATTGTTTTAACTATTGAGACTTTATTAGAAGTATCAAGAGTAAAAGACTTCTCATTTGGTTTGAAGTCTTCTGTTGTGGTCTAGTATTTCAAATCCATTGTATTCTGCCTAATTTCTGATTCCTTAGCACTCATAAAGACCATGGTGCAGAATCACCCATTGTCTATGATTAACCCTTGAAATCTAAATTGTATTTAAGTTGTACCACCTTATCATGCAATGATATTTCAAAGCCCTTTGCATAAGGCACTTGTTCATTGAATTCTGTAGTGTCTACTGCCAACCAAAAGGCTGAGAGCACAATGGGGAAATAAGTGAGCTTTCAGCTCTGATTTAGGGCCGTGGGGAGTTAGCATCCTTGGCAGAGTTGGGCATAGAGACAAGAAAGACTGGGATATGTGCAGAACAAATGGCAGTAAATCTGTCCACATGTACTCTCAAGGAATGCAGAGTACAATTGGATCTATTCAAACTTCACTGGAGTGTTTAAAGCGGGCCTTATGACAAAATCTGTTTGGAATAATCATGGAAACATGGGAAAGCAAACAGTGTGTATATGACATTCAAGATAAAAAGACACCTGAGCAGCTATCTGAACCATAACAACACTAGTCATATATAAAACATGGTGAAAGCTTGAAACTTTTGTGAGAAGTTTCGATCATCTGAAATTGTCTTTCTAAATTCTGAAGAAGCCAAAAATTTCTATCATTCCATTTGAAAGGCATGTATAGAAAGTATTTTGACCTTGTTCTGTTTACTAGTTCTTAAAAAAATACACATATCCTGGGATAAAATTATAGACACTTGCATACACAAAAACTAACTACATCTTATGTGTATTCTGATGTTAATTAAGACATTTTCAATTTGCATTCAATGAGGAGTTTTATTTCATAACAGGAACACTTACTGAGAACAGTGTTAGAACAAAGGGCTCCAGGTTCAAGAGTAGGACATCTGGGGGCTTTTTAGGATTTAAATATTCAAATGTTATGATACTGAAATATTTGTGTATTCCAAAATATGTTATTAACATGAAAATATTGTAGCACTAAAATATCAGCATACGAAAATTAAGAAGTAGTGTAAAGCTTTTTTTATCTATTTGAGCTATTAAAAGTGGTTGCTGAGGCAATGAGATAAATATGTTTAGAGTAACAGGAAAATAGAATGGGAGCAGTATGATTATTAGTTATACATAAATGTTAGTACATATTTGTGCTACGCTGTCTCAAATCCCTGTAGAATTGAGTTCTTTGTGTCTGCTGTGATTGAAATCCAAACCTGACATGTATATGAGAAAGAAGAGGAAGGTTTTGTTTGCTAGTTGCTATCAAAGTTTTACTTGTGCATTTCATGGACAAACTTCTGTCCAAATCTTTATTCTTTACTCAAAAATATTACTATTTATTCAGCATTTGCACCTGATTTGTGAACTAATGCAAAAAGTCAAAGTGTCTCTCAATCATTTCTTTACTTCATAGGCGAGGAATATCTATTCTGTAAAGCAATACCATTACTTTACAAACCATCCTTCACAGAAAACTTTATCACAAGATGCTCAGCACAGACTTTCATAAACTGAAGCAGATGAAGATAAATTTTACTCTAGTTTATAGAAAAACATGAACCTATATCAATTTTATGGGATAGAGAAAACATAAATCTGCAGCAAAGAAAGGGTAGTAAAAAGACCAAGTGTAGTAAATAGATAGGATTTATCTTTAGATGTGATTATGAAGTAGACGACAAATCAGTAAAGTCAGAGGTGAGAAGCTTTTGGTTTTAGGAATGAACAGTTTCTAAGCATTCAGGAAATGAGGCTGGGTGGGACAGAGTCTGGAAAACTATGATAGATGACAGGTTAAAGATATAAAGACTGAATTTTTAAGGATGAATTCTGCAATGCTTTGGAACCGTTTACTAAGGTTATGTATGAGGCATGAAAGGAGAAAATTTTTAAAAATAAAACTAACTAAAAATTCTGATCTGAGTTAAAGGGTAGGTATGTGTGCTGGCATTCAGTGGGGAAGCAGGTGGAAAGAATTCGTCTTATTTAACATGAGGTTTTGCAATTTGGATTTCTGAATGTAAATGAGTTGTACAAGGCAGACTGTAATCATGGCAGAGAAGTAGGAGTGTAGCTCATCAGACATCAGCTTTAAGATAAAACTATGACTAGTTTCTCATCATTGATTTTAGAGGTAACCTACATGATGAAGGCAGATACAATGTCTATATTAGATATCTGTTTGATCAGTGAAACACTCCATTCCTCTCCTTCACTTTTATGCAGTTCACCTTTGTAACCTCAGGCCAAAAAAGCATCCAGGAAGCTAGTGCTGAAATTTTCCTGTCATTTCAGCTCTTTGATGAGGACTGCATCCAAACTGGATCATATGTTATAGTATCCAATATTGGTATCTTTAGGGGAAAAAAATGTCAGGAAGAAAAGCAAACCTTTAATAATCTACTCATAAATACATGGCTCAAATCCCATATGAAAAGAGAACCTTTGCTGAGACAGCTGCAACACAACCATTTCCCATTTCCTTTTCATTTCTTAAGCAGAGAGCACAGAGACAGGTGAACAACTAGGGTTTCTGCCAGCTGCTTTGTTTTGCTTGTGTGTGTTAGAGCTAACATAGAGAAATCAGGAAACTCTATATAGATTGTCAGTCCCCCTCCACTGTACTAAACAGAAGGTCTATCTGCATCTTTACCAGACATTTATAGATGAATACAAATTTAATGATATTTACAACTTGCTCAGGACCTATACATAGAATATTGTTCATATGTAATTATACAGGAATGTTAAGACTGACTGTAATTTGAAATGGACTGTTAAAAAGTTTTGTAGTAGTTGCATTGGTTTTCATTACCTTTCCTTCTGAAACAGATGTTCACACCTTTTGAGCAGACATCTACATTTCTAGACATCACATCTGCCTTCTGCTGTTCTTTCCTGTAATTTCTTTCCTCACACATCAATTTAAGAGTATGTGGCACCAGTGCCAGTGAAACTGGTGTATGTAGAGAATTAGGAGTGGCTGTGCTTGATAAACCCAGATGCCAAAAATATTAGATTATGCACCCACACTCCTTCTTTTTTTTCTTATTAGCATATGTGACCTTACTGTCACTGTGATGCAGTACAATGTAGACAAAAGCTGGTGCTCCTGCCTCAGTTCAACCAAAGATTTTTACAGATAGTCTCTCTAGGGTGTGGTTACTGGAGTGGGTGTCTTGGGTTTCAGCAGAGATTCTGGGAAATGAGAGGGTGGAAATGGTTTTGCTTGCCAGACCTCTCCCCTCTCTCTTGCACTGTGAACTGCACCGTGTAGAGACAAGGGCTGGAAAGGCATGTGGAGCCCCCAGCCCTGCTGTCACAGCTATGTCACATAAAGTAATAAATGTGTGGAACTACAGTGCCTGACTGTGGTAGTGTCTGTCTTAAACCTGTTTAGTGAGATATTTAGTGTTTTTCAGGTGCTGAAGGGAATGATGAATAAGAGGCTAGAATGGTATAAATTTACCTCTAGTAAGTAGGAACTTGAAAGTAAGAAGCAAGGCTGGGTGAACATTGTGAAAGCAAAGCACAAGAGCAATTTAATGGAAAAGTCTGCCTTGACAAAGAGCAGGCGGGGTGAATGTACCTGCAAACCTTAAATTCTCTGAACAGATTAATCTTTGATCACTGTGACAAACTGAAAGTTTGTAAGTATATTCAATTACTGACAGTTTATATCTGATTATTCACCACTTGTAGTGAACTGTGAAATCACAGCATATTTATGATTCGTATTTATGGCATTATGATTTTATTACTTATTAAATACTTTTTCACATGCAGCCATTATGATAGTTCAGTACTCACTGGGAAGCTTCCTCCACCTGGAGGTTTAGGAACTTGAGAGAAGTGGGAAGCCTGACTGCCAGTGGAAACTGAGGCAAAGCAGTCACTGAGTAGTTCAGCTTTCTTCATGTACCTTGTCAGCCATTCTCCCTTTTCATTTTTCAAGGAGGTAGAGTCTCCATGGCCTTTCTTTTCTAACCTATGTGCCCAGAGAATGTTTTTTTTGTTATTCTTCACAGAAGAATAACCTTTCAAACACAGGAATAATTTGCTCCTCTCCATTATTTAGCTCAGATGCATCAGCCCTCCCACCCATCAAAAGATCATCAGTATAGACGAAAAGAAGATTTCTATTATTCTAGCATTTCACTTGGTTAAATTATCTTTATTTTAATTGTGGTGTTTGTCATCAACACCACCACCTGATTTTGGCTGTATATTGTCAAGTGCAGTGTTATTGATTTCTCATCCATCTTTTAAAGTTGCTTAGTGAGACAGTAATTTTTTTTCTGTGCCTCAAACCTTGTTCACAAACTAAAAAGAAAAAAATAAACATTTTGCAACTTCCTTAATCAGCTATTTAATTTTCAGAGGGTTAAGGCAAGTAAACCCTCTTAAGCATGAACAAAATGTGTTAGTAACAGCATTGGTCTTTGCATTTGACAAAAGCTGACGATTGCAAGCTTTTGTTGTTGCTGTTAATGACTTTTCTTAGTCTAATAATGTTGGAGCTGTAAAATTTCATTCACATTAATTGTGAACCTAGTAAGAATATAAAGATGTTATGCAAAAAAAAAAGTCAAAACTGGTCTTTCAAACCATTCAGTGTTACTGCTGTTGTCACACAACCTTCTGCCTATATTCTATTTAGCTCACTTGTTACCATCCTTAGATCTTGTTCACTCTCCCTGCACTAAGACCAATGCAGTTATATTCACCATTTGCTTGGGTCCTTCTCTTAAAAGCAGCAACACAGTCTCCTTAGAATTTAGACCTTAATTTAAAAATAAATATTTTAATTGATTTTTCCTTTTTTCTCTTGCTTTAAAAAGTGTTTTGAAATATAGCACATCTTCTATAACAGTATTTTCAAACATACCACTATGAGTCTATCAGAAATAACTAGGTATAAGTATCACTAATGAGTAAACAAGTGTTTAATCCAGGTTAAGGCATTTAAGTGTATAAAGTGTTTAATTCCTAAAAACTCCTCCAAATTTGAAGTTTCATACTACAAGTATTTTTTTTCCATGTAAGCTATTTATTTCAAAATTGCTTGTAACTAATCTTGCTATGAATTTGTGTTTTTTAAAATGCTGGAATTTTGAAAGGTAAGAGGGTAAGAGAAAGTACTTGAGGTGAAGGAGGTAGTGGTGTTCCTAGTGGCTCTTTTATTTACAGTATGAACAGATTAATTCAAACTCAATTTTCTATTTGTATTCTTGCTGCTTAAACCTACAGAGAAAAGATCTGCCATTCATTCATTGATGTAATAAACCTGTCAAAATAGAAAATAGAATAGCTCCTGCTTGTGGGTGATGTCACTCAGGGTTTTCATCATGTATGTTACTGAGTCTCTGTCTCTTTCCATTAACAGCAGTTGTCCATAGCCTGTATGTTGTGAACCATTTATCAGTATTGCTTGTGGTTTGCAAATCCCAGGCCTGGAAGTTGTATGTGGCATTCTAAGTTTAATCCTTCTCTGTTCACTTTATACCTCTTCTCTCTGAAGCACTTCTGGTTGTTGCAGGGTTTGAAGAAAGGCAATAGCCAGAAACAATACCATGATTTTTAAATTCCAACTTCTATTAATTCTTTATTTTCTTTCCCATAATATGATTGATTTCCAGAAGGCCCCATAGCCCATATAAACAACACAAAGAAGTCAAATTATATGACAACATATTGCAGCAATAGGAAAAAAAAGTAAATGCACAGTTCAGCTTTAAAACTTTCACAAACATTTCCATTTAAAAAATATTTGAAATTTGTCAAAATATTGTAGAAAATAAATGAGCTGCAGAAGCAGCAAACAAGCCTGTGGACTGTGAAATAAGTATGCTGTGGTTGAGTAACTGTTTACCTTTCTTAAGAAAATGACCCCATTGCTGTCATAGGTGAATACCTCCTAATAACTCAAGAGAAATTTTCTTCACTTTCCAAAGGAGAAAAGTGTAGGGACAGTAAGAAGAAAGTCTCCCATAGCTAACTTTAATTTTTAAAGATCAATTTGGTTATAGTCATGCCTTTTTTCCTCTTGTTTTTCTATCATCCTGGGTACCCTGGTTTTGAGGGCAAGAACACCCAGGTTTATGACATGGTGATAAGCCAAAGGATACTTTTAGCCAAATCTCTGCTCTGTATGACTTTAGAGATCAGGAGCTCAGAGAATATTATATAGTGTGTGTGGTCACAATTCCCTTTACATGCAGCCAATGTCATTTTCCCTAATGTTTGTTAATTAATCTTTAAAAAGTCTTAAAATTCATTCAGATTTGAAAACTCTTCAGAGTCTGGATTTCAGACTATTAGCCTGTCTCCTGGTATATGACCTTAAATACAAAATAGTAATAAATTATTTTAATTCTCTCTTGGTTACTTAGCTGAAAAATTTGTGTTGCTTTTATTTATTTATTTTTAAACTAACATAAGTCAGGCTAATATTTTAGAAAATGTAAAATGTATGAGGCTTTAGAGAGGTTAAGGTTTTAAGCAGCTTTCAAAGCCTTAGATCATTTTAATTCTGCCTCATTTAAAGACAGAAAAAATCCTGGAAAGAGTTTTAAGCAATCACTAAAGGACTAAAGATTAGGCCATAAAAGAAAAATACTGTGGAGACAAGTACCTGCTCTGGTTATTGTGCTCTTCCCAAGCCACACTTTTCTTTTATCTTTTATCTTTTATCTTTTATCTTTTTTTTTGTTTTACCTGCCCAATAGGGCACTCAGATACTTCCAGTTTTTGCTGGAATAAGCCCTTGTACTGCAAAATTGATGAAGAATGAGCTCCCTCCTAAAGATCACCTGTGTGTCACTCCCAAGCTTGAGTTTGAGTTTGAGTGAAGTGCTGGTCCTGCTAAAGGCAATAGGATTTTTGCCATGGGCTCAGCTGCCTATTTTGAAAGATTATTTACAGTTTGCTTAAGTGGTCAAAGTTGTGCAATGGAGAGGCTGAAAAGGTGGCAGCACAGCTGGGACATTTGTACAGTTGTCCATGGTAGAACAAAGACTTAAAATTGTTTCTTTTGGAATTCAAAACAGTAGAAAGTACATTTGCAGATATGTATTACCAACAAATATGGTTTTCACCAAAGTAAAATGTCAAGCCTAGAGGGTTAATGATTTTAAAATGAGAATGCAAAAATGGGAACTAGATTGAAAACTACTTTAAAATTTCAGTTGTAGCAGAGTCTGACATTGCACATAGCATTATATTTTGCAGATATTTCATTCTATTCCTTTCTGCTTTGAAGAGGCTTCAAGACCAGTCTGTCTGGTTTGTCAGGGCTTTTTTTCCTCTTGTGGTACAGGAGTGCTGCACTAGACAAGGCTCTTATCTCTGAACTGGCTGTTCATCAAGATCCTGACTTAGCAGCATGGCATTCCACAAGTGTCTGTGCAGTTTATGGTGCATTCTAGATTGCTCTTGCAATTGACTGTTGTTTGCTTGTCATGAAAGACTGGAGAAGTAATGAAATGGGATGAAAAGAAGCAAGAAAAATAAAGCAACATTTAAATTAGGCTATTACTGAACCATTAATAAATTGTTAAAAGACTCTGCTTACAGACTGGGATAACTTTTTTCATATATCCTACCTAAAACAAACTTTGCAGGCCCAAAATTAAATTAGGTAATCACTCTTTTGATCACCCTTCTCTTATCTTTGTTCATTGTTTTACAATCACAATTGCAATCCAGCCAACTGGAGGAGATAAAATCCAAAGGACAAATAATCCTGTAATTTCTGCTTGTGCAGTGCCCAGCATAGAAAGACATCAAATAAAAACCAAACAATTGATGCTAATAAAGACTGATAAAACATCCCAGCACTCCATCAGTAGCATCCTGCACTGGCATATATTTTCAAAGTTTTCTGTTTGTGTTCCTATTTCCAATTATAAAGCAGAAGATAAAGGTGTGATAGTGAAAAATGATAGAACCTAGAAAATTGTTGGCAAAAAAAAAAAAAAATACTGCTTGTTTCTAAAATGAAGTGTGAACTCTTTAATAAACCAGAAACGGTATTGTGGGGTACATTCCAAGAACTGTAGAGTTGCAGATAAAAACTGAATATTTCAGAGAGGCTGAAAAAAAATCAAATGCAGTTGGATATAGTTTTGCAATATATTTGAATACTATGAATGTATGGAATAGCTAAGAACTCTCATTTGTTAAGGACTGCTTCACCAAGGTCACCTTTCTGTGCTGTTTGCATAGCAGTCAGATGTTATTGTTAGGGGATTATGCTATATTATAGTGCCTGATTCATAAATCTTTGCTTTTTGCCTCATTTATCATTCCACTGGTGGTATCAACAAAGTAAAACTCTGGTTGGCCACCTTTGTAAAAATAAGGCTGGAAATCTACTCTGATTTCAGACTGGTAAGAAGAGCTAAGATGTGAAATCCCTTCTGGACTGCAGTCATTAGATGTTTTGTCAGAGTTGTAAGAAAATTTAGGACTTCAACTCACTTTGAGAGCTGAGAGAAGGGGCTTCACTGATGTATCCTAACTGATGCTAGTGCTTTCCTGCTACCAAAGATGGCTCTGATTCATATAGGTGGGAATTATATGTGATATCACAAGTAATTTTAAGTGTAATTATATTTAAACAAAATTTAAAGGTCATTTGGAATCAAAGATTATTTAAACAAAATCCTGGGAGTCAGATAAAATGTAATTTTTTTTCCTTGAGGAATCTTTTCATCCAAGATGCAGGGAATAATTTCCAAGTTTTACTGCTTGCTTTTTTTTAATTAGATGTATGTTTGAGTATAACATCATTAAACAGAATTAAAAGATAATTAACATTGCTGGATTAAATTTGTATATATTCATTAAATAACAATTTTCAGCAAAGCATTTAATAAAGCCCTGAAGTCTGACTATAGTTCTCTTAACAACTCTTTTTAGTTTACCATTATTTGGTTCTTGTCAGGATTTGAGCCCAGTTCAGATATGTACAGATTTGTGAATTGTCTTGCAATTACAAATATTGATATTACAGTAGGGATCACATCTAATGGCAATTCTCTGGTTCACTGTTGTGACTTTTCTAGACATAATGTCTTTGCACATCTGTACCCAGTCCCTAGTGAGTTTATGAACCTCACAGCTGCTCTTGTGTGCTGTTAACAAGTCTGTTATAGAGTTCTCTGTTGTGTGGAGAGTTGTTATGTTTTGGTCAGTTCATTTGTCTCACCTCAGTCTTGAGGTCTAATTGGTTATCTTGTTAGCTGTATAAAGCCTTTAGCTCAAATTACAGCATCATTTCCTGGTTTAGTTATTTTAATTTTTTTTAATTAATTTTAAGAGTCCATCTGTATGTTTATTCCAAAGAATAACCTTTATTGAGGGTACCTTTTCATAGATGAGCTTTTCCTGCTCTGGGATTAGGTTTCTTGCTCATCATGTAAACGGTGAGCATGCACAGTCTGTTCTGGACCTTTCTTGGGTGTTTTGAGGATCTTTGGTGATCTCACTCACCAAAGATTGGTGATTGGCTCTCAGTAGACTGTTCCTGACCACTTTTTGACCCCATCCCTTTTCTTGCACTTTTCTTTATGTTGTGCAGTCACCATGGACCAGAACAGGGAAATTTGCTCCACCTCTTTACAGCCCCCCTTTCTAGCCACATCCTTTCCTAACTTGCCCACTTGAGTGGCCGTTGCTCTTTGGGGCATAGCAACATATTTACTCCTTATTGTCTAGGTTTTTACCTAGACAGTAACATCATTTTCAGTAAAAATGATTCTTTATCATCCCTGCTCGATATGTGTTTTGGGGTAGATGATGTTCCAATTACAGCATATATCCTGTGTGCTTGCCAGCTGCAGTAAAGATTTTTCTCCTTTTATTTGAACAATTTTGATCTTCTCTGGTGATTTTTTGCAGCAAATGCACAGCATTGTGTCACTTTGGCATAGCCCAGGGTATCTCTTGATTCATGATTAGGGCAGAGAGCTCCAGGGCGTAGTGCTGAATAAGCAGTACAACTCTTCTGTGCAGTTTCATGACATCAACTTTGTTACTACCCTATATATGTCTGCACCCAAAACTCTTCAGTGTTATATTTGAGATTGTACAGAAGGAGACAAGATATCAAGAGAATTGGAAAAAAGCAATCACACTGTTTGACGGTAAACAGAACAAAGAGAACAATCTGGCAATTGTTGGCAGTTAGCATCAATCCTCAGAAAAATTCTAGAGCAAAAAGTCAAATAGAGGAGCAAAGCACTAGGTGTCATATATCTTTTATTTGATGCAGTACACTCTCTAGGATACTTTTATTAACAACCTAGATGATGGAATAGAGTATGTTTATTGTGTCTTGCAATGATCCAAAACTGGGAGAGAACTCATATGCTGGAAGATGGGATTGGAATTCAAAGTGATGATGACAAAGCAGCAGTGCATGGGAAAACATAAAGCAGGAATTATTTACTGCAGTGATACAAAATGAGGACAGCTGCTTTGGTGGCAGTTTTTCCCAAAAAGCTGAGCATGAGCCCACTGTGCTGTAAAAAAAATTAAAAAAATAGCAAGCACAAATCTAAAGTACAGACAGAAAGATGCACAAGGTAATCAGAAATGTGGCCTCTGGTGGATAAGCCATCTAGAAAGCTGATGTTTGGGGCATTGTACTTCAAGAACTATGTGGTGCAGTGGAGATAGTCTGGAATAAATTAATGAGATGAATTACAGTTCTGTAAAGTTTGACCTGTTTCATTACTGAAAAACACTCTAAAATGGCAAAGTCAATGAAGAACTGTCATATTTCTCTTTGTAAGTGATGGAATCTCCATCACTGGAGGTTTTTAAAAACTGGTCAAACAGGTCTTGGAAACAATGTAGATAACATTTATCTTACCTGGGAGCCAGATGACCTCCCAAGGTTTCTTCAAGCCCCATTTTTTAATTACTCCATGACTATTAAAACAGAAGTTCAAAGTTTTGATCACAACTGGATTGTACACCAAATAAGTGCTTAATTTTTTATTTTTTAATAATAAATCCCTCTGAGTGGATTAGACTGGCATGACAGTGTTTGTACATATATGTATATGTATATTTATACGTTGAGAAATTTTGTTTCAGCTGGACAGGTTTGACAAATTTAGTATAGTTATCCAGATGGAGTTGTCCATGTTGCTGATGTTGAGGTATCTGTGACAGAGAGTGGTGGAAAAATTGGAATTGCTCCTCTATCGAGTCACTCTTACAGATTTCTCTTATCAATGGTCATTGTTTATGCTTGTTTATGCTCCCATCTGACCGTATCAGTTTAAAGATAGGTTCTACCATTTTTCCCATACTAACAAATGCTTGAGGGATAAAGAAAAAAACTAATTTAAGAGCAGCAGAATCAGGATCTTGGAATAATTTAACTGACAAAATCTCACTTCAACAAGAATTGAATACATTCTTCAGTATACTAATGGCTGTGAACCCTTAAAAGTAGGATATTATATTCTTTCCCCTTTCCTATTGAACTCATGCCTTCCATGCAGCTCAATCGTGGTCTTTGAATTTTCTTCCTCTAAACTTGAAATAAATATTTAATCAGATTGTAAGCATTTTCTGTTGGATGTTTTGTATTCAGTTTGAACTGCTTGATGTCACCTTAACGATAAAACTGGGATAACGTAACAGGTGCTTATTGTCTTTTTCTTCCTCATTGTCTTTCAGATGTTATGTTTTGGCATATGTTAGTGGCTGTCAAGGGGATATTATTGATCTGCTGAGACATCTGCTCCACTCACATTAATTTGACTGTTCTTTCATGAAAGATGAGTGCCTTATGACTTCCCATTCCTAGCATAGTAATACTGACCAGATCTTTGCAGCTGGAAATTAATCCTTTTTAAGATGTACCTCTAAATTATAAAGTTTTGGTTTCCTTCTAACTGAATAAGAAGAATTCTTTTTGGTGGAATTATCACATCATGTACTATATAAGGAATAAAAGTCCAAGTATTTTAATAGTTACATTTATTTTCAAAATACATTTTAACTAAAACAGTAACATTTATTAAAATTTAAAATTTTAACAAAATACAATACATCAAATTTAACATTTGATGTAGCAGTAAAAAGGCAAAACTGTTTCATAGAATCACAGCAAGGTTTGTGTTGGGTGATACCTTAAAGAACATCTAATTCCAAGCCCCCTGCCATGGCAAGGACACCTTCCATTAGACCAATTTCTTGGGTTCCCATCCAGCCTGGCCTTGAACACTTCTAGGGATGGGACACCCACAAATTTCTGGGTGCTCACCACCCTTACAGTAAAGAAGTAATTCCTTGTGTGTACTCAAACCTATCCTCTGACTGTTTAAAGCCATTCCTCCTTGTCCTATCAGTACATGACCTTCTTAAAAGTTGCTCTCCATCCTTTTTGAAGGCTCTCTTCAGCTACTGGAAGGTGCTCTAAGGTCTCTCATCCAGGAGGAGCAATCCCAACTCTTTCAGCCTCACAGGAGAGGCGCTCCATCCCTCTGAGCAGCTTCTTGTCCCTTCTCTGGACTCCAGGAGGTCCACGTTCTTTTTCTGGGGGGTGGCCAGAGCTGGACACAGCAGTCCAGGTGGGGCATCAGGAGAGTAAAATAGAGGGTGAAAATCACATCTCTCACCCTGCTGGCCACACTGCTTTGGATGCAGCCCAGGAAACAACTCCTTTCTGGGCTGCCAGCACATCCTGCTGGCTCATGTCAAGTTTCTGGTCAACCAACACCCCCAAATCTTTCTCCTCAGGGCTGCTGTCAATCCAGCCTCCATACAAACTGTATTTGTTCTTGGAATTCCGCCAGTTTATGTGTGAGACTATAATGAAAGAGACTTTAAAATATCCTAGGGAATAACCACAATCCAGAAAAGAATCAATCGATCTTTTTATAAGAGGAAATTAATTAATGGGTCCAGGCAATAGTATACTTTAAGTGATATTTCTGAAAGAAAAAATATGATCATTTTGTTAAATTGAGAGAAAAGGAAGTAAAATACAACATGCTAAATGCAAAAATAGAAATCTGGTAGCCATCAGCTAAAGCAGCATCCAGAAATCCCCCTCCTTCCCCTAATTTAACCCATGACTCAAAACCAACCCCCTTTCATATTATCCAAGTTGAAAAATATACATTTATCTTGAACAAACTTAACTGAAACAGTGCAGATTTAAAAAATCTTGAGGACACAGTCATTTAGTCCTAACTAACAAGTAGCCTAACTTCCCTCTAGCTTGAGCTACCAACAACTGTGGTTAATTTAACCAAGGTATTACTTTGTAAAAGTGTTTTGATTTGTGTCTAAATATAAATTTTATTTCAAAAGTGGATGAAGTTCTGCTTTGAATATCAGTTTTGCATTTCCCTGTAGTTCTTATTCATACTACTTTTAATCTTTGAAGTTGCAAGCAGATTAGTGAATAAACTGGTCTGAATACAATCCAGTATAAAGTGTTACATCCTAGTGTTACATCTCAGGTGATATGGTTCTGAAAAAAGATATTTTGAATGATCTGGAATATAATATATAAATTCCCTTCTTTCATACAACCATAGTTATATAGTTAGATAAAGATATAGTTCATTAGCAGAAGTTCTAGGAGCCCAAGAGGAAGAGCATCACATTTATATTACACTAAGCCAGTTTGACTGTGCTATCATTGAAATTAAAGATTATATTAGTATGAGTGCACTGCATAGGATCTGGTATTGCTTCCATTGAACTCAATGGCAAAATTCCCATTAATTTAAATGGCAGCAAGAAGCATCTCCAAATGTTCCTCCTATTATACTATTCACAAGCTGTGCCTTCGTCATGTTAATTGGCAATGAATTTTGTTTGTCAGCTAATAATTTTGCATTAAAATAATAATAAAGAGATGTGATGACAGCCTGCCATTTTTTGTTCCCTCAGTCAAACCCTTGATGTGATGGACTATGTGATTTCTTCATTTAATAAACCGCCAGCTGAAGTTGCAAATGCTGTAACTGAAACAAATCAGAAATGTTGACAAAAAGATCTTTAATACAATTTAAGAAATGCTTTTAGTGAAAACAAAATTTGTTTTCTTTTCCAGATAAATAGCTTTCAGAGTTCTGTATGTTTAAATTTACCCTCAGACCTTTGAGATAAGGAAATAGAAGGAGAAACAGTGTATTCAGTTGTCGTCATTTTGGCTACCACACGTGCCATATAAATAAATATGTAGAAAAATTCAAATTAGTAAAATGGCAGCAGGCTTCCAGTCATATGGATTAATCATAAAATCAAAGGCAGCATTCTACTTTTCTCCCTAATTCTTGTGTATACAAAAGATCTTTTTAGTTCTACAGTGTATGAATTCCATTGAGCCCAAATTACTGTCTTCTCACATGCATGACTGTAACCCAAGGAGACCTCTACATATTTGGGCAGGGAAAAGAGCAAATCTTCCTTTTTGTTCATGGTGAACACTGCCTAAGGCATTTTCCTTCTCTTTTGACCTCATTAATAACCTTGCTGCTTTTGAGGAAACTTAGCAAGCTGTATTCATTTCCATTAACCAACTGTTCAGAAGGAATTGGCAAGGAAAATGTAATATTAACATGACATGACAGAAAAATTGTTTCAATTGCTCTAGTGACAACTAATACTGGTATTTCAGATGGCAAACAATGAAAATTTGTTTTTACTTTATTTTTTTCTCACCATAAACCACTGGTTGCTTGGTGTGTTACTAACTTCACAGTGCTCTTCATTATGACTGTAATGCTGTAATGTCATCACTTAGAGCAAAACTTTCCCAGTTACTACAGAAAGTGGGCTAAGATCCTGTGTTACACATAAAACAACCCTTTGAAAGCAACCATTTAGTTGAAAATAATCCCTGGAAGCATCCCTCTCTGTGCTATTTACCACTAGAGCCAATGCACGGTTTTCAACACCATGGAATTTGAATCAGGAAGACAAGAAATCACTGTGTTTTTGCAAAAGAGATATTCACTGGTACAGAATCATAGAATCATTTAGGTTGAAAAAGAACTCTAAGGTCATCAAGGTCAACCATTAATCCAGCATTGCCAAGTCCACCACTGAATCACATCCCTAAAAGCCACATCAACACCTTAAATATCTTCAGGGATGGTGATTCCACCACTTCCCTGAGAAGACTTTCAATGATTGACAGGCCTTTCTATGAGGAAGGTTTTCCTAATATCCAATTTAATTGTCCCCTGGCACAAGATGGCACTGTCTCCTCTCTTCATCTCACTTTTTACTTGGGAGATGAGACTGATCCCTACCTCTCTTCAATCTTCTTTTTGGGTACTTGTAGAGAGATGAGTTCACCCTCATCCTCCTTTTCTCCAGCCCCTGCTCCTCTGTTGCTCTTCATCACACTTGTGCTCCAGACCCTTCACAAGCTCCAGTGCCTTTCCACACTCCAGCAGCTCAGTGTCTTCTTTGCAGTGTACTGCCTGTAACTGGACACAGCACTCAAAGTTGGCCACACCAGTTCTGAGCACAGGGGACAATCCCTGTCCTGCTCCTGCTGGCCACCCTGTTGCTGATACAGGCCAGGGTGCCATTGGCTTTTTGGCCACCTGGACACACACTGGCTCATGTTCAGCTGCTGTCAACCAGCTCCTCCAGGTCCTTTTTCACTTGCCAGCTTTCCAGACACTCTGTCCCCAGCCTGCAGCCCTGCCTGGGTTGTTGTGACCCAAGGGCACTATCTAGAACTTGGTCATGTAGAACCTTACACAACTGGCCTTGACCCATAAATTCAGCTATTCCAGATACCTGTGTAGCATTTTTCTAAACTCCAGCACTTTGACATCCAACTTGATGTGATCTGCAGACTCTGGGAGGCTGTATTCAATCCCCTCATACAGGCTGTTGATAAAGATACCAAACAGAACTGTCCCCAGTACCAAGCCCCAGAGAACACCACTCATGACCAGCTGGATATGTCTCCATTCACCACCCCTCTCTGAGCCCAGCCATTCAGCCAGATTTTACTCATTGTGCACTGTCAAACATGAGCAGCCAGTTTTAGAGCATGCTGTGGGTATGGTGCCAAAGGCTTTTCTGAAGCACAGGTAGGCAACATCCACAGCCTTTCCTTCATCAAGTAAGAGGGTCCTTCTGTCATAAAAGAATATCTGGTGGGTCAAGCAGCACCTGCCTTTCATGAACCTGCCTTTCTTGTAAATGGGTGTCACATTTGCTAACTTCCAGTCCTCTCCTCCCCAGGTAACTAGGACTGCTGGTATATGATGGAAAATGGCTCAATGAACTCTTCCCAAGCTCTTCCACCAGCTCCCCCAGCACTTTTGGATCAATCCTAAGGTGCATTGGTGTAGATGCACCTCATCTGGGCTCTTGATCCTGACACCTTTTTCAGGGGGAGAAGCTCTAATTCCTACATGACCATTCTCAGGCACTTCCATGGTTACTAACACGTTAATAAACCTTGTGTCTTTGCTCCTGCATGTATCTCCATCCTCCATGTCCCCTGAGGTGGGAGGCTTTGCCAGCCCACTATCCCTCAAACACTGGCATGCTAGCCCTAGACCTTTCTCTAGCAATTCTGGTTTTATTCCTTTCCTCCTTCAAATCTATTTTAAAGTTCTTTCAGTGAGCCCTGGCAATTCCTGTGAAAAATCTTTCTCCCCCTTTGAGACAGGTATGCCTTGTCTGTTGCCAGCAGGGTCAGTGTTGTGTAAACACATGATCAAAAACCTCTAAAATCTGCTGGTGATACCAGGCTTGGAGCCAGGTATTGATCTGCTGACTCTTCCTGTTTCTTCCTTTATCATTCCCTGCAGCTGGAAGGATAGAGGAGGACATTGCTTGTGCTCCTGATCCCTTAACAAGTCATCCCAAGGCCCTAAGGTCTCTCAAATGCCCTCAGACTTATTGCAACGTCATTGCTGCCCACCTGGAAAATCAATAATGGATAATAATCTCAGGCCCATATCAGGGTAGGAAGCTTTCTCTTCACATCTTTAACCTGGTGTCACTCTGGAGAAGATCTCTAAATCCTCACAGCTTTGTCTAAGGCCCTCAGGTCTTGAAAAAGAGGCCTACATAAAAAACATGGAACAAGAGTCTGTTCTGCACCAGTGACCTGGACAAGGCCAGAGGGAACTTAGTATGAATGATGTGGGTCATTTCTTTACTTGCCATAACAGATGTTTCTCAGAGAGATAAATGGCAACTGATGCCTGGTACAGTATCTTAGAGGAATTATACTGTACTGCTTTAAAAAGGGGCAATGTAACTGAATTTGTTAATGTGTGACCAGGTTCATCACTTGTGGTTTTCTCTAGAGGACTGGTGAAACATGCTCACTGAAAGAAAAAGAGCCTATGTTCATAATAATCTGAAAGTAAATGTTGCTAAGATCACTTGGTAAGGTTATTTGTCCCTGTCATGTCTCATAACTGTAGCTTTGTTTTTTTATTTTTAAATATTTAGGTAATTTTTGATAACTTTTAACTATTGTAAAAATATAAGAAGACAACATTTGCAATAAAAAAATTATGTGTGTAGAATTTGGAGGAACATTCATAGCTGAACTCTGGATTATAGTAAAGTACTTTTGAAGAGATGTGAAGTACCACTTCTTGACATGACATTCTTCATTTTTCAGACACTCATCCTTTTGTAAAAGAAGATTTCAGTACAAGTTTTTTCTAATAAGTAGAAATTTTTGCTAGTTCCTGAAATGTTCTTTATGTAATTAGGGAGAAAAAAAAATAAAAAAAAAAAGTTATTAAGGAAGACTTTTAAAGCTTAGTTCCTTGAAAGTCATTGTAAGTTCTGTTTTCTTTTTTATTTATTTTTTTTCCCATATATCTCAGCCCTCAGCTGGATGGTCCAGAAAATTGCATTTGCTTGTATAACAAAAAAAAAATTCCTCTGAAACAGTATGTTTTAACAGAAAGTAGAATGATGGTCTCTTGTTTGCTCTTTGTTATAGATAGTTTTATTGTCTTGACCTGTTTCTGTTTTAAAAGATGGGGGAAAATCTGCCCATTAAATTTACTTTTCTTTTTCTACTCACATGTTTCTTTGTTTTCAGAAAGGCCAGAAATATTGATAGCTATTTGACAATGCACATCAAGAAAAAGAGATGCTATCCCCAAAGCTAAGAATAGAGGTTTAATTTAGGTACCCTTTTTTCTGTTGACCAGTTTGGGGAGTGTGAATACCTAAAGACAAACATTGTGAATAATCTACAAAGACCCAGTTGCAAACTTAACATTTAACAAAACCAAGTAAATTAGTTGTGTTGGTTGCAGAGTAAAAAAAAATCTTTTTCTAATCATTGATGGAACCATCGCAAAGCTTGAAAAAAAATGTGCTGGCTCAGGTATTGTCCTAATCCTCAACTGCATTTACTAACATCTCCATACCTTTTCACTAAGAATGTAGGTGTTACTCAGGTATGATTTGATAGTTATTATGCAGATATAGAGATTTGGAGTGGTAGGAAGGCCATGTATAAATAGTCTCCATAAGTAACATGCTAACATTCTTCACCAGTTGCATCCACTTTACTGTGTCTCAGTGCCACAGAATCAATCAATTCACCATGTGTAAAAGTCAAAGCAGAAAACACTTGGATACACACACTGCTCTTCCAAATTCTCATGTGCTTAATCCAGCTACACAGCAAAATATAACACATAAGGTACAATTGTTGAGCTGGAGTAGTGAAATGTGGTGAATGGCATCCCTGCCTTCTCTGCCAAGGAGAGGGAAGGCTCTGCACTGATTAGATGCAGCAGCCCTAACCAGGGCATGCACACCTGGACACATTCTTCTTCCCTCTGCTTCCTCTGCTCCCATTTTTGCAAATGCTGTGGTGCTCCACCCTTCTATATAATTCCATTGTATTTTCCATATATTTTGGTTATTTCAGTATTGAATTAATAATCCTTGTCCTCTGTTACACGTCATAGTGGGTTCAGCCTGGTTCCTGGAGTTGTACTCCTTTGATGACCATTAATTGACCATTTTTGGTTTGTGTTCCTTCCCTCAGGCTTTGTGATACCACACTGTGCTTATCTTCTAATGCTTTTGTTATCATTTTGTGTTTTAACTCCCTAAGGCACCTGCTACACTCCTGAGATTGCTCAATCAGGAAGCGACCCACAATAGGTATAGATCTACCGTGAAAATGTATATTTTTATTTTTTTCTCTATTTTTGACACAAACAAGGAAATATACAACAGCAGTAATATTAATTGTTGATGAAGAGAAAGTACCAAAATCAGCCTCCAAACATCAATGAATGCTTTTGCCTGACAATTTCCTAAACTCTTGCATTACTTATATAACCAGACTGTCATCAGTCTTAAGGGCAGTTATTGCATTATTTGATTATAACAAAAAAACCACTCTGATTTTCTACATTTAAAATAAGTAATAGACATCAATAATCCTTGGACAGCTAGAATAGATAATTACAGGCATGGTATAGCAGGCTTAATTGTTTACTTGAAAGTCTGGCCTTGCTACTGTAGCCATTATAATACCAACTAGTGCTATATTGACTATATTCGTTTTACATTCTGGGAACTGCATTTTTAGGTATGTTATATAAGATACCATATAGGCTTTAAAAATCTCCCTGTTCTCACATTTTTTTGTATTCTTACTCCAAGTGTTGCAAAACTAACAAGGTCTTTTTAGGTGAAAGAAATATATTTTTGCAGGATATGGCAAAGCAACATTAGACACAGCTCTGCCTTCCTTTCCTTTGATACAGTTTGTACTGGATTAGCCATACCCAGATTTTTAAATTTTACCTTTGTCATTAGTATGTTTTCAGTGTCCATCTTTAAAAGGTCTGTTGTGTGAGGCATTATTAACTCTGTACTTTCTACTTCTTTGACAGATTAAGCATTCATAAATATGGGGTGCTTTAGCTTAAAGTTTTTTCAGTTTGACAAAAACTGGTGGCATATATTGGCAGGACATGACTTGTGAAATTAGTAAAGCAAAATGCTAACTGTTGCGAAAAAAACACAATGTGCTGTTTTATAACTTTTATTTGTAAACCAGCCAATTGTAACTGGCTGTTATATTCTGTAAGTTTCCTTCTTTATGGTACAATTGCATGGTTTAATTTTCACAATTTCTTACTCCTCAGAAGAACACTGGCACGTGGGTTTTACTCTTTTTTTTGTGGGGGTTTTGAAAGATGTTTGAGATACTATTTAAGATATTTAGCTCCAGCTGACTGACTAATGCACAATCAGGAGACTTATTTTTTTAATCCAACAAAGAAAAAAGGTTTTCATCACTCAGAAACAAGCTCACTAGATATAAAGAGCTAAGATTGTGTTGTCTACTTGTTTTCATGGAATGTTTTCTTGAACAATGGCTTATAACTCATCAGCGGCTAGATATAAAATACATTGGACTTCAGAGACTTTGATGGGGACAGGAAAATGTTTTACCACAAGGAAAAATTTATCATGTGAAACTCTTAGGAAAACCTCTAAGAACAATTCAGCCTACTGGTTAATAAATACACTGTGCCAAAGCTAAAATATCTTTATTTTGTTTGCTACTGTAGTTTCTTTTAACAAGAGTTGAAATTTTTAGAATTGTACAGTTCATTGTATTTGTAAATAAATACATTGCCAAAGTGGAAAAAACCTAAGGTTTTGTTTTCCATTAATTTTTTTTAGGAGACAGGATTTTGGTTTTTGCACTCTGATAATTTTAGAATATTGCAAAATATTTTGTTAGTAGTTATTATTGTTCCTCAATGTTTAGCCTCACAGAAAGACTAAATTCCAAAAAAATACATATTCATATCAGACTAAAATATTATTACTCTAATACTATGAATGAGAGTTAACTAAAACAAGCAAGCTACCTAGAATGTGTTTAGGTTTCATCTTTTATCTTTTAAAAATTTCAGAAAACCAAACTGTTACCAGTAGTAGCCTTCCTAGCATAGGTACTCAGCTGTTTTGTTTGCCTAATTCATCTTTCCACAAAGTTTATTTAGGTAACATGCTGAGAAGTTAAAAAGGACCATAGTATGCTCAGCTTGTTTATAAAACTCCCACATCAGTTTGGTTTTCTGCCTCTTCAGGCTTTCAAGATGATGGGGATAGAGGGAGAAGTAAAAAGAAAAACCCAGAAAATATTTTCAAGTATATATATATAAACCAAAAGGTAAAAAACCAAAAAAGAGTACCTTACACAAACTTATTTTGAGGTAGGATAATAGATAAAAAGAGCAGGGTACAGCAAGAAAAGGGTTTTATTACTTGATAACTTCTATGATCAAATGCATGTGAATGCAGTAGCTCTACATCTTCAGCACAAATGAATGCCATACCCACAGTTTCAGTAACCTTTATTCTATTGAATTACTTCTCAAAGCTTCCACCTCTCTCTTTTGACAGAGTCTTACTGATTTTTCTTCCAAGGGAAAATAAACAGAAATTGTCGTGACCTTTCTTCATTCTCTGGCTTCCTTTTATCTTCTCCTTTTCCTGTTTTCATCAGTTTCAGAGAAGTTTCTCCTTCTCTTTGCTTTTCTCACCTCTCCACTTTCTTGAATTCCTGCATCATTCATCCCCCTTCCATGAGCTGGTACCCATTTTACATTGAATTTTTCATTACCTTAGTGGAGGTTTGAAGAGACGAGGTTTCCACTAGATAATGGAAACTTCTAACTCATTGCTAATTCTTCTTGATTTCTCTAATGTTTTCCCTCTGATCTCTTACAGCGTAATGCTGCTTGTAAGAGTGACTTTTCCTTACACTACACCTGCACAAGACAGCTGACAAAAAGCTTTAACTTCTCATAAAGGAGAAAGTTATTTTTTCAGTAGAACACCAGTCCTGATTCAATAAATCAAAGATTTATCTAGCACTTGGAATCTGCTCTTACCCATAGATCCCTCAGGTGGGAAGCTATTTACTTACAGGCAGTTAATAGGAAAAACAATTGCAGCAGCATAGAGTGACTTCAGGCTGTGTGTAGCTGGAGCAATGTGTGCAAATAGGATATATTTATTACTGTCCTCTGCTGATATTTTAAGACTAATGCATCTCTTCTCCAAAAATGCAATCCTTTTTAGAAATCTAAGCTTTTTCTACTGCAGTGTGTGATTCACATCGAAATTGTGTTTTTCATGTGGGCGTTTAAATCTGGAAGTCTGCACACAAAACCTCTCTGAGCCACTAGACACCTCTAAAAGCATATAAGACACTGCTGTAGTCTGAACATTTAATTTGCTCTGAAGAGTTACTACTGATGAAGAAAACACCCATGCATGCATGAATTTAATGTGTAAAGAGAACACTGATAGAGAGAAGCATTAAGCTAGTTTTTGAGTGAGGAGCAAAGAGCATCCTAAGTGACTGTGATGTGTGGGTTAGCTGACTTAACCAAGTGAAATAGGGCTGTGCTGATTGGGTTCACACCTTCTAAACCTGCCTAAAGTGCTCACACTGTCAGACTGATGCTGTTAGATTTACTCTGAGCTAAACCAGAAAACTCCACAGGTCTTTTTCACTGTTTGAAGATCAAGCTGTGTTGAACAGAATGCCAAATGAATAATCTTTTCTGCTCCACCATGTTTCAATACTGTAGGTATCTGAAGATGTAGCACTGAAACAGATTTTAATCAAATCTCTCAGCTTAATTTATCAGTGTGTAATTTTCCACACAGTTTTGCAAAGAAATTTAAGGCCTTTTCTTCAGTTGTGTTAAACTTGTGATAAAGAAGACATAAATATATCCTAAAAATTCTTGTTGTTAGCAACAGCAGTTTCATTCAACAAATTGCTTTTCATTCCTGTGTTTTAAGAACAGAAATTTTGTGATGGGTTTCACAGTTATAAGAATGATTGTTCAAGAATACTAGGCAACTACAAGTACTAACAATAATTCAGGCCACAGAATTAGTTATTTTATTCCAGAAACTTAGCAAAAAATATATTTTTTTTTCTACTTTTTCGATGATTTTTTATTGACAGTAAGGAATATATAAGAAGTAAATCATAACAGATGAATTTATCACTCGAATAAAAACAGAACATTTACAATACCATGGGAGGAAATTAAACCAGCCTTAAAAATGGATCTCTGAAAAAAAATCAGGGGGAAAAAAAAGGACATTGTAGCTTCATTAAGGGTAGAATCTTCTTTCTTTTTGTCCTCTTCCTTCCTTTTTGACATGAAAAATATATGCTGCACTCTGCTATCATCCTGTTTATATGTTTTAGTTGTCTCCCTTATGTAGACATTTTGTTGCAGCATGATAGTGTGGTTATATGTGATCCATATTATCTATATGTATTTGATATCTATTATCCAGATGTTCTCCACTTGCTTTAATCTTTGCTATTGACTAAGTTTCTATAGGTATCAAAACAAGACAGGAGAACTTGTAGCACCGATCCTGTGACCTGGACCTGAGTGTTCATTTCCCCTTTCTTGCAAGTGTTCACTGAAGTTCTTTCTTTAGTGAATGGGAAAAAACTTCCAGAAGACAAGTGGGTGGGAAGGGCTCACTGATGCAGCTGCAGGCAAATGTTTGCAGTGATGACCCTTTCTTGATTTCCCATCTAACACAAGACAGTCAACATAAGGACAGGAGTTTATGCATAAGAATGTGATCCAAATCAAACTAAAACATCGAAACCAAAACTGTTCCATTAAAATTCCTACAAAATATACTTTTTATAAAGTATTTTTAAGCTCATCTTCCAGCTAGGGAATCTGTGTAGTGACAACAAGGCTGATAGAGATTTCAAGAAGCTTTCAGTTTTTCCATTTTTTATTCCAGCTCCATGAACTAATCTTTTTCTAAGAAATCAATGCTGAAATGTTAAGAACCTCACATGCAGTGGTGCAGGATGCAAACTAGGGCAGAATGAGTAGAAAACATTTTGTTCTAGAGTTCATGAGTCTGTCTTACCCCTCTGGGTATAGATTATGTTTCAGGACATTGAATAGCAGCATAAAAAAATCAGTTCCTTTTGTAGCTAAATGAAGTATGAATTAAATTTGTTATCAGATGACCAGTAGCTGTTAAGCATTTTCCAGCTGAGTAAGCTAATAAACCTATTTACTCTTTCTGCACGAGCAAGCATAGGCCCATTAGCTGCAGATGCCTTCAGCAATATTCTCTGACATATAGAAGGTCATTCTCCTCTCATTGTCTTCATAT
Source organism: Erithacus rubecula (assembly GCF_903797595.1). Classification (NCBI taxonomy): domain Eukaryota; kingdom Metazoa; phylum Chordata; class Aves; order Passeriformes; family Muscicapidae; genus Erithacus; species Erithacus rubecula. The sequence goes on from NC_136685.1 coordinate 19,661,579, forward strand.
CTTTATAGTTTAATGGTTAGCAAAAAGAACAGCTGCAATAGTTCTAATTAGTAATTTAAAATTGCAGTTGTAGGATTTTTATCCTCTTTAACCTCATTCTGACGGATTAGTGCTTTATATGCATTTACTTTGAAGACTTGATTTAAACTGAAATCACCTGTAGTAATTTAAATTGTCAGAGGCTTTATTAAAATTTGGTAAGAAAATCTCATGCACATCAAAAGACCTTGCTCTTGTTCTTTACTTTGTTATTCAGCACTTGAGCGTTCGCTTGCAAGATCCTTTGCAAGTGATGGATCAGGCAGAAGCTAATGGATGATTTAATTTGCCATGTCTTCTGACAGGTACTGTGTACTTTCTCATTTTGTGACAAAGTGGCAGGACAGGTTCAGTTTTCTGATACATTTCTCAGAACCTGTTGCACTCCTGTAAGTTTCTGCAGTAGGGCAACAAAAATGAAAACACATTACTGCTTTTATTGCCTGCATGGCCGTGTCTTCTTCATCAGTGCCCTGCACAGCTGCTGCACCAGCTTTCTGTGCTCTCCTACAAATATTTTTTGGAAGGCAGAGGCAGTTCACAGTACAAGTTCATGACACACAAACTAAAGGAGACAACAATTTTCATTTTTGCTTTGTAAGGGTGATAAAGTTTGTGATGTTTTTTGGTGAATCTATGGAATGTTGCTTCTGAACCTTTGAGTTTTTCTGCTTAATCAGAGTAACAGTTTTTTTGGTTTTTTGGTTTTTTTTTACTACAGTGCATAAGATACCTGATGGAAAGAATATACTCTCCCCCACTCTAGCTAGAAGAAGCTTTATTCCATGCTCTTTTCCCTCCTAGGGTGCTTATATGCCTAGAGATTTCCAGTTGTTTCTACAATTTCCTCAATTTTCTATTCTGTTTATTTTTTAACATTTATTACTATGCTACATAAGCTTCTCAAGTTTATAAGAGGGATTTAAATACCTGCTTACATTTCTTTGGGTTTCTGTTTTCATTTCACACTTCAATTTGCTTAGAATGATTTCCAAGTTCTTACAGTTCCACCATGAATGGGTAGAACCCTTTTGTACTTCTTGGTATCAAGAGGATAAATATTAATAAAACAGTATTTTTACTTTTACTAAGAGGCTAAAAATAATAATTTCATTAACAAATATTGATATTCTGACTGTGATTATTGATAAAGGGTGCTAGAAATAAAGTCAAATTTAGTTACAATAAATATCTGTTTTAACTCAGTAATTTTTCTGTGCTCTTCAGATATACCCAACTGTTCAGATTCAGCTTTTTGCCAGGGGGAAAGAAGTGTAAAGTTACTTAAGTGCTAAATTAAAATTAATATCAGCAGTAAACCCTGAAACTGGCTGTGAGTAACTTCATGTCACCAGATGAACTTTCCTGCCTTAGGGTGATTTATTCTGGAAGAAATACAGCTAGTTCTGTTCTCTCTTATTTCTTATTCAGTACTGGGCTTTCTATATATTAGAAATCTTTATCTGGCTTAGCCTCCATTTCTGTGTGTTCTTTGAGCTCTGCTGACAATGCCATTTTCAATTGGAAAGCCTTTTCTTTCTTTTGGCTGCCCCACAGTTTTCATCATACTTGCTTTGGTTGCAGAAGAAGGAAATCCAGACTTTGCTGCTGCTTTTCCTTCTGTCCCCTTCCTGGTGCTAGAGGATTCAAGTCTTTGGTCCCCAGGCTGGCCTTTCTCAGTTCTGCACTTACTGCATGTGTGAGGATATTGAAGTTCTTACTCTGTGAGAAATTTGTGTGACATGGAAAAGTGTTTTTCAATGAATTTGAAATTCTTATCTCAAAACTTCTGAAGTGTCATTTCCCTTCCACAAGTGTTTCAGAGTTTGAAGTGCTCTTATATATGAATAGTTTATGTATGAATGCTTAGGACCTGGTTACCATAAGAGCTCTAATGACTTCCAAAGTTCTGACAATTTGCATTATCTGCAAACCTCTAAATACTCTTTCAGTATTTAAAACTTATATGGATAGAGTTGTTACCACACATTTTTGCTAGTCATCCATGTAGGAATCTTATTTTATTTTCTGAGTGTAGTAATCAAGCTGCCAATATATAATTCTTAAATCTATACCTAGAGTGAATAGGAAATCCCAGAACTTGCATAAACAATACACCATATAACTGATAACATAAAATCTTTGTTTGCACTGAGGCAGCATAGTTATAGTATAAAAAAAATTAAATTCAAGAATATGTATAAATCACAACCCCCCTCCCAAAAAAGTAGTTTAAGAATAAGAATGGTATTTTAAACAGAGGGACATGGACTAGAGCAATATTTTGCAAACCAAGTTTCTTTTGCTTATACTATCTTGTAGATAAAATTACTGGTACAAAACAGTTGTTTTGCATAGTCTTATCATTATTCAAGCAATTTTTCAGAAGAAAGTCATCTCAAAATCTGACAGAAATGTTGGAAATTCTGCGTCTTGCTGTCTGCCTCAAGACCTGTGCTGCTCCCTCAATAGTGCCTCAGAAGAGCTGTCAAGGGCTTTGATGCCCTAAAGCAAGCTTTTTTGAGCAGGCAACACCTGAAAAAAAAAAAAATCAAAATGAGTGGTCTAAAACAAATGGTGTTTGTCCATTTATTTCCTCCTGGTCTCCACGTCCTTGCCTGTGATAGGGATCCTTTCTTTCCATCTTGGTCCCAGCTCAGGAAGCTCTCCATTGACTCCTGCGAGTTGCATTCAATCCCTTCTTCAGCAGTAGGAAGCAGGCATGCTGACCTGTGCCATTGGCTCTGATTGCTGCCCTTCCCACCTGTCCCTCAGCCTGTGGCTCCTTGCTGGGGACATCTCTGCCATGGAACACACCCCTGCCCTCCCCTGGGCAGGAGCAGCCCTGACCTTCCTCCACACGCTTCACCCAGGGAAGGCACAGCCACCAGGAGGAGGCAAACAAGGGCATCCAACCCCAGACTGCTGAAAGAACACAGCACAAATAAAATATAAGTGGTCTGCTGCTGCTGAGCAAATGGTTTTTTAAGAAGGTTCAGAAGACAGTTTGGGAACCAGATGCTGGAATTTTAAATTGTACTATGTTGCTTTTTCTGTAATCCATACACTGATATTTCTAGGACAATCTTAGGTTTTCTTGAATATGTTATAATATTGCCAATCTCTGATTCAAATTTAGATTTTCAAAGTTTCTGAGTGACATATGTAGGCAAAAGAGAACAACCCGTGTCACTGAAGACAGAAGGATTTTTTGTCCCTCTTGACACGATGGTGCTTATTTTCAGTCGTGATTCATTAGGTGTGAATTAGAGAGCCACTCAGTGTTTGGTTTTCTCTGGGGACCAATTTGAACAGTACATGAATGCATATTCTTGTCATACCACTGCCATTCACTCCAGTGTCTTTCTCCTGCCAAAATGAAACTGATTACAACAATGATCTCTACCCAAGTGATTCTGTATTTTTCTTAACTCTGAAAAATTCTGTTATGATTTGCACTCCCACAAATTGCTGCACACCAAATGTTTCATCCATTATAGTTATGAATGATAAACTAACATATTTACTTACTGCTGCTGCCAAGCCTAAGTGAAGTTTCAAAACAAAGCTAAAGCCTCACAACCTCACAGCTACTGTGTCTTACTGATGTTGTTCTGGTTTATCTACAAAAAATGAATTACTGTACTTTTTACAGACTTGAGCACACGTTGTGTATGAGCTGTTCATAACATTTCTATTGTTGCTAGAGGCTGTTTCAAAGTCCTTTCCAGCCAGAAGTATCGTCAAAATTTTCATACACTTTCATAGCAGCAGTAAAACATTGGTAAAACATGGTTAACTGGAAATACAAACTTTATGAGCAGTGTTTGAATCCATAGCTCAGTGGTATTAACTGAGACAAGAAGGGAAATAGGATTGTTGTATTTACAGAAAATAGTACTCAGGACTGTGTCCTTGATTCTCCTTAGTTTTGTAATACCCATGAATTTTAAGAAAATAAAATTAATTAAGTATTAAGCTAGTATTTTCTGTGGGTTTACATTCCTGAATTCAATGTTGGGGGATATTGTCACCCTCAGCTGCACCAGAATTCTGGGGGAAGAGGGAAATATATTCTCCTGATTTCTTAAAATTCTCCCCTCTCCCCTCAGTTCTGCTACTATCCTTTGCACTTTTGTTTGGGTTTTTGAAAATATTTTAGATTAAAAGTTCCAAAGAATAATGCCCAGACAGAACTCCCATGCAGACAATAAAAAAAACCCTCATATTTTATTTAAGTTCTAATTACAGTATTTGTCCTCCTGGTCTTTGCACTCTCTTTGTTTCTGGTACACCAAACAAAGGGTTAAATGAGTGTTTTCCTGTTGACCTTGTGAAGGCTACTACCTATAGTGTTTCCAAGTTTCACTCAGACTAAAGATTTCTAATAAGGCAGTTACATGGTTTGAGAAGAGTGAAATTTTCAGAATAAAACCAACAACAGTGATTAGTGTTTAGAAACATAATTATTGTGTTAGTAGATGCTATCACTTAATACCAATGAAAGAGAAAATTAGGGCTTTATTTCTACAGCCTGTCTATAAGCAAAGGATAAATTGTATTTCTATTGTATAGAAAGGTATAGATCTATGAAAAGAAAAATGCAAAACAGCATCTTTGTGGAGCCTTTTATTTGTACATTGCTTTTGTGGAGGTAGTAAGGTTTCTATCCAGTGCTGCTTTCAGTCTCAATTGGTTTGACTTTAATGGGGATTTTCAAAAAAGCATCACACAGAAGTCTGTAAAAGAAGATTTTATGTTGTGGTTTAACTATGTGAGTACTTGATTTAGATGTTATTATTTATCATTGTGCTTGCCACAATTCTTTATTGCTCTTAGTTGTAATATTCAATTTTCCTTTCCCAATAATTTTTTTCACTTTGGTCTAACCTGAATTGGCACAGAAACTGTGTGATTATGTATTCCATTAAGTATCATGAAGTATTCATTCATGTGAGCATTAAGGAATCTTTTGAACTTTTCTTTTTAAGCTATTTGTTTTGCATTAAGATTCTTCTGATATTGACAGAGTAGAAAATGTATAGATCTACTGTTTATTGACTGATCTAATATTAATTCACAATATTACCAGCAGATCCCTGTAATAAACAGAATATAAGCTTTCAGAAGAATAGGCCAAGAAAAGAACTGCACAGAACAGCCAGTCTATCTCCTGCCCTTGTAGGATTGGTGATGGTGATCAGATGTTTGATCTAACTGGTTTTTCATTGCTTCCAATGTTGGAAAGACCATAATATCACCATCAATTCTGCTCCTATTCTACACTATCCTTGCTGTTAGAAATTTCACCTAATATTTGACACAAGTCTTGCCTATTTCAGAATAAGCACCTCATTTTTTTTTTTTTTTCTGCATATGAGAATAGAAATAGATTATTCCTTCCCTTTGGCAACACCCTTCCCCACATTTGAAGACTGATATTGTATTCTGTTGGTTCTATATCTATTAGACTTTAGGGACATGTATTTCAGAGTTCTGATCAGTGTCTCCTCTGTACACTCTCACCTGTCAAATCTGCAGACAGCTGAGGCCCTAACCTGTACTGCATGAGAAAAGAGAAAAACTTTCCATGTCTTTCAGTTTCTGCCCTTGCTTGTATGTCCCACTGTGATCCCTATTTCTTCCACAAATAATAATGATATTGTCTATCTAAAGTGTGCTAAACTGTAACAGTAAACACTTTTTTGTTTAGAACAGACACATGGCAATTTGTCCTCCAGCTGGTGTCTTATAATTAATTTTTCCCCACTGAGTTCAGTATCTTGTACTTGTCCTTACTAAATTCAATCCCATTTGATTTTTTTCTGTAAGGAATTTATTTAGTTTACAAGATAATTGTAAGCTTGCCCTTATGCTGTCCCAGTGACATACCCAGTCAGTCACACAATCCCATCTGATCAAGAAAGCCCCAAACTGCCATTACTTATTCATCAGTATGAAGTGATTAAGTTATTTAACATAACATAAGGAAATGGCCTTAACTTGCACCAGGGGAGGTTCAGATAAAATGTTAGAAAAAAAAAATTCCACTGTAAATGGTCAGACATTGGAGTAAGTGACCCAGGGAGATGGTGGAGTCACTGCTCTGGAAGGTTCAAGAGGTGTCTGGATGTGGCACTGAGGGATGTGGGCTGGGAGTGATTATGGTGGTGCTGCATTGGCAGCTGAACTGGATGATCTTGAAGCTGTCTTCTGGCCTTGATGGTTCTGAGATTTCAGTTGTGAATGACTGGTTAGGATACAATTTTTTTTACTTTTTTATCAGTTCAATTATGTAAGTTCATCTAGAATGTGTACTTCCCATTGTGACATTGCTGCCTTTGTCATCTGGGCCAGTGTCAAAAGAGATAAGAAAGTCAGAGACACCCAAGGCTCACCCTCATATATAAGATTTTCTACTCTAACACAAAAAGAAATCATTCTATTCTAGACAGACAAAATGTGGCCTGCCACTCCTTTGCTTTGTTCTTCCAAGTGCTTATATATTGCTATTTGTTTTAAATTTTTTCCTTTCCCCTGAATTTATAATTTCTACCCCATCCCTTTAAAGGTTTAAGCTGCTTCCCTTTGTAATTACATAATACCTTGTCCATCCTCCACAAGATTGAGGTAATTTAATAGAATTAGTGAAATAAATATTCCTACTTGTCCTACAAGCCAGAGCTTCCAATGAGTAGTATTGTTCTGTCATAGCCTGCTGCTCCAGGTACCTTTCTCTAGCTACCCTGGGCTCTGCTCAGATAGGCCAGAATAAACACACTCAGTGCAAAAGCAAATATAGAATGTCATTTAAAAAAACCTTGAACTAAAATGAAAAATGGTCTGTGACTAACAACTCTCCTTTTGTCCTCCATCCACTTATAAATATGCTATAAGTACTTGTTACACAAGTTTTCCACAGTTGTGCACTAGTATTGGCCTGTTTTCATTCTTGTCCTCAGGTAGCATAAATCACCCCCTGGAAATGTGTTTTTCTCTGTTGGTTATAGAAGGAGACTAAACAAACATCATATACTAAATAGCTAATTTTTCATAGGCTACATGCAGACATGGTTATTAAGGAAATTTCATTAACTTACTCGGCAGAGCAATAGAGCTGGGAATAGGCCAGTGCTTCTGAACTCCTTTCTTTGACTTCTCTGCACCTCTAATTGTTGCCTTTGTGCATTGCATTACAAAAGAGAATTTTAACTTGCAGCTAAAACATAGAAAGGCCAACTTCTGCTATGTTTTTGTACAGAAAATTATTTATTTTTTACTTGAAACTATGAGAACTCTTTCAATATGGACATTGGTGAATGTAATGCAAAATTCAAATTTTAGTTTTAAAATTTAGTTTTAATTCCAGTACCTACTTTAAGTACTGTGCAACAAATTATCAGGTATCATTGTGAAAACTGCCCTCCCAGTCAGAGTTTGATATAATATATATTAGTGATTATAATGGAGATTGACAGGATATCAGCTTTTTGAAGGATTTTATGTTACTGATTGTACAGCTTTACCTTAGGCCAACTTGGTATAAGTTTATTAGAGAGAAAATTTAAAGCAAACATGAAGCCTATTATTTGCCCCTTTTGTTTTCTTTTTTTTTTTTAAGCATCTAGTTTTGAGGGTCAGAGATAATGTTTGGCAGAATATTTGCACAACCTCTCCATATTTTCAAGGTTTTTATATGATTTTTTCATATTTTGTGTCTAAAGAAAACTAATAAAATAGCTAGTTAAATTAAGTTAATCCCTTGGCATGTAATCAGAAGGACTGAGGACTCTGTTTTGCAATGCCTGATTATTTTTTCTCAACACATGAGATGTAGAATGTGCATGAACCCAGATGCAAAGATCTATTCATATATTTCTCCTCTGTATATTACCAGTAGCAATGGTGCTTTCATTGCTGATGCCTGGTCCTTGTAGGTTAGAATCCAAGATTTATCTGGGAACTCAAACCCATTCAGCTGGCCCTTAGGCAGAAAAGTGTGTAAATCTCCTTCAACAATAAAATAACAATAAGGTAATGGAGTCCATTCTGCCCAAAGGTGCACATGCAATACTGCAGATACTGGTAAAAAATAGGAAATGTTATTATTAAGAGATTTAGGGCACATGCATATACTGTAGTTGAATGCAGGGACAAAGGAGAGCTGATCAGAATGTGGAATAGATTTCTGGCTAACACACAGCACTCATCCTCAGCTGCTCCCACAGAGCAAAGGCTGGAAGAGGAGACATGATGGGCTCTCAGTGTCCAACACCTCCCTGATGAGAAAAGAAGTACATCCTAGACATATATAATGTGTGAGGAGCAGATGAAGAGGCCAAGGTCTCACAGGGAAGAGCAGAAGAACAGCAGCATGAAATATGAGGGCAGACAGTTCATGTCTTTGGGACCTCCAGGGATGGGAGAAAACAACACTTCACTTTTGCTGCTTTCATTGCTTAGAACCTATTCTGTTTGTTTGTCTCAGTACAGAGCTGAACTTACTGCAGAAACTCAGGGTGGGTTTGATAAGGACTCCTTCAATCACATTCAGAAACTTCTCAATATTAGCAAATTCTTGACACTATGCAATAAATTTGGACGAAATGCTGCTTGAATTTATTTAAAATCTGCTCAGGAATTAGAAAGCTATACGTTTTTGCTAAGAATACAGATGGACTTCAGTAACATGTTTTGCAGTCCTGTCTCAGAAAAGAAAGAAAATGGTAAAAAATCCAAATTAATTTAAGTTTAATGGTATCTTCACAGAGATTCTAAAGCCAGTTCTAAGAAACTGTCTTGCCTGAGGCTGCTGACTTCAGTTTTCTCTCATAATTAGACTTTCTTACACAGTGTGTCACATTCAGTTGCAGTAAAACAATTAAACTAAGAAATATGAAAGATAGATATTATCCTCTCCACTTTATGTCAGTGAAATAGTTCTTCTAACAATTAAATCACTGCAAGATTGTAGGACACAAAACAGCTCCCTTTTCTCATTGATAAGTGCCTAAAAACAATGATACCTTACTTCTTAAGGAACAGTATTTAAAATTATGCATCTTATTCTTTTTATGACACATCCTCTCACAATATTCAACTGGCTCAGGATAAAGGCTAAGTAGAACCACGGGACAGGAATCAGAAGTTGTTTGGACTGCTTTTCTTGGGTTTTTTGATTGGTTGGTTGGTTGGTTGGTTGATTGGTTGTTTTTTAAATGCCATAACCAAATTTCCTGACAGTCATGCCATAAAATAACCTGATTAAGAAATGCTACGAAGGCAAATTAAGATTACAATTAGAAACATGCATTACTGTAGAGGACTTTGAGTTTTATAAGTCACATGGTTTATTTTATTTTATTTTATTTTATTTTATTTTATTTTATTTTATTTTATTTTATTTTATTTTACTTTATTTTATTTGTGGATGATCTCCAGACTTGTGAGGTTGTGGACTTGGGGGGATTTTGAAGGGGTTTTCTTATGGCTCTCATAATATAAATATTAATGTTGCATTGAGGTTCATATTCATAATATATCCAGATGGGGAAATGTTGTTTCTACAAAGTTCAAGCAGTTAATTTTGGAGGCAGTTCTTATTCCATATCAAAGCTGTAAAAAAAAAAAAAAAAAAAAAAAAGTAAATTAACACAACCTACTTATTGTTGCACATTTTGTTAACTCCAGAACATATAATATGTAGAAATGTTAAAATTTGAAAGGAGGTCTTTGTCATTTAGGAATTACACAGGCAGACTAGACTTGGCCTTAAATACAGTTATTTTTAAAATTTTCAGATAACATTTTTCTCCATTTGAAAATGCTGATTTTTCAAAACTGAGTCTTTTCCCGAGAACAAAGCAGTTTCTTTAGAAAAGTTTTTCAAAGCCAAAGTTGGTCAAAGTGAAAGAGACCCAGAACAATTTGGCTGCTTGCCTGTTTGCATGCCAGAGTCCAGAATTAACTTATAGCTCAGATATATGTCATGGATTTAGAGATGGCAATTGACTTTTTCACTCTGTTTTAACTCTACATTCATGTATTTTACAATAAGCTTCAGAAAAATCATACCATTTAGGTTATGAATAAATAGTTGTTATTTCATCTAATAGTTGAATATTTAAAATCTGAAAAATCAAATACTTTGGATGTTGAACCATCTTTTGTAGTGGAATAATTCTATTGACTGCAGTGAGTTATAACATGAAATAATTTTCTCCTCTGTTTATATTCCACATGAACAATGTTGAAAGCACAAAACTGTGTTGAAAGAATGCTAAACCAACCAAGTGAAGCAATCAAATCTGAAAATGCCTGTGGGCAAAAGCCAATTCAGCCTTTGGTTCATTCCCTTGTGCATAGAGATTTTAATTACATTATCACAAACTTTCCCCTATGAAATCCTTTCTCCTGTTCCACAGTCTTTTTCTTGTGAATTCAGTGCAATTCTTACCTCCATGAAATTAAAGGGTGTCTTTCAGGCATTTCTGATAGAACTCTGGTGTGTATCACTGAAAACATTGACAACTCTGCTAAGCTACCACACCAGAGTCTGGACATTGTTAGTGAATGAGACACAAACCTCAGCTCATCACGGATCCACAGCATCTCTGGGCCAGTCACATGGGGTGCTTTTGCCACTTCTTCCTGGAGGGCTTATTTCAGCCTCCAATGCAGTCAGCTCCTGTCACTCCAGCAATAGAAATGGGTCCTGCCTTTAGTCTGATGGCATTAGGGTGCACTGTGCACTGGTAACTACTGGAGCTTTGTATTCCAGATCCAATGGAAACAGATTCGAAAACATTTTTAGAGAAAGCAGAGAATCCTACTACCAGTAGTAGAGGAGCCCTGCCTCAAACAGGTGGAGAAGAGGGACAACTGCCTGGAATCAGGATGCAACAATTCAACACTATACTCCTTCCTACCCTCATGGAAATCTGTAACAACAGATGAAGTCCAAAGGCATGGACTTAATGAACCCAGTGGACTTTTTTAGGGATGGTCGATAAACTGAGTGAAATGTGTGTGTATGTAAATATAAATATATAGGCGCTGGGAGAGTGATGATGGTTTACTGGGATGTACTGGAAAGTATAGGACATGGGCATGGCATAAATTATATGAAATAGAGGTGGATAATACTCTGGTTTCAACTAGGATAGAGTTAATTTTCTTTTTAGCTGGTACAGTGCTGTGTTTTGCCCTGAATCAAGGAGTTTTCAGTTTCCATACTCTTCCAGTGAGCAAGTGCACAAAAAGCTGGGAGGGGGCATGTCCAGGGCAGGTGACCCAAGCTGACCAAAAGGATATTCCAGACCACACAATGTCATGCTCAGTGTATAAATGGGGAAGAGCTGTATGGGCAGGACCAATCACTGCATTGGTCAGCAGGTACAACTGCATATTACATCATTACTTGTCTTTCTGGGATTTTATTCCTCTTCCTCTTTTATTTCAGTCATTAAATTGATTTTATCTCAGTCTACAGGTTTTACCTTCTTTTGATTCTCCACCCAGCAGGGTGAGGGGCTGTGAGCAAGTGGCTGCTTGTCATGCAATTGCTGTTTTGGATCAAGCCACAGCTACTTAAGTAAATGCTTTTTTTCATGGGTATTGTTTTCCCCTCCTCCTTCGCTTTTGCACAGCTAAAGTCCTTGGAAGACTCAGCTGGCTTAGTATAACCAGAATTGTCCTAATATTTAGTAAATCACTGAGTCAGCTTTGTGATATAAAGCTTGACTTGGTACTTTATATGTCAAACATAGTTATTTAGTCTTTCTGAAACCAGGTAGGGCATCAAAGGCTTGAAATATTGGTTTGTTTTATCCGATAAAAAGAAAAAAAAGACAGGAGAACAAATATGAAAAAATGCTGTCTTTTCGTTAGCAGAACATAATAAATGATGTATGAAAGACCAGATCAAGCTGAACACAAATGTGAAAGCAATCTCACATGATTTAGAGGAAGAGAAGCTGTTGCTGTGCGAAAAATGAGAGAAAATAACCTTTTGCTCAGAAAAGCCTTCTGATTCAACAGCTTATATTTCTATAATTTTCAAGGGGAAAAAAAGTCACTAAAAATCGGGAAAAGTGGGAAAGAGGAGGCATTTCCAGAAGTTAAAGAATGAGATAAACTGAAAGAATTTGACATGAAGAAGGCAGCTTCCAAGAGACATGTCATAGTATTTGACATGATTAGTGGCATAAAGTGAAACAGTTGAATTTCAGAGGATTTCTTGCCTTTCTCATGAAGAAAGCAGATTTAGAATGGAACAGCAATAAAAGTGAGCAGATACATTTTCTTGAAGTTCACTTTTCAGAAAACAAGATTTTTTTTTTTTTTTTTTTGGTATGATATTATGGAACTTCTGTTTGAGACTCCTCATTTGCCCAGATCCTACCTTCAGAATTTCATCAGACTGTTTCACAAATATCTCAACAACACATATATTTTGTTTTTTATTTAGCAAATTTTTAATTTTTATAGTTTTCTGGTCTCAAAAATTTGATAGCTTGATATTTCTGAGAGTCATGTTATCACCCTATCATGATGTGTATTTTGTCTTTACTTCTTGAGTCATGGAATGCAAATGCTCCATGACAATGTATGATAAATTGAAGTTTTAACATTTCATATGGAAAGACAAAATGCATATATCAGATAAAATGTGTATTGATTAAATTGCATATATCAGATACAAGTAGACTCTCAAATTTCTACCATCTGTTTGCTGTCAGATATAGAAATTCTATGTATAAAGAATGATTTTTTGATTTTGATTAAGTATAAATAACCTATAGCTGCCTGTATTAGCCATCTCCTGAATTTAGAAACTGGTTTTTTTCTGTGATATTATTCATAAACATAGGAAAGAGTTACACTTCCTATTTGAGAACAGAAATAATCTCTGACCCAAAGTTATTTATTTATTTATTTTATTTTATGCATCCTATGACCAGGCTGCAGTTCTGGCTGGACTGGAATAAATTTACATATGTCCTTTAAAAAAAATGAGTTAGAAATACAACTACTTAGAAAGCTTTAGGTGTCAGGTTGTCCCCATGTGTTGTAAGATGGGCTGATGGGGAAGAAGACTGGTCTGGGTAAACAGAGAACCTTTCATGAAACTTAGGAAAAACTGGAAAGCTTATGACCTTTGGAAGAAGGGGCAGAAAACCTGGGAATACTACAAGGACAAAATGAGGTTAAGAAGGGAGAAAATTAGAAGGGCCAAAGCCCAATTAGTATTTAGTCTGACTACTGATGCAAAAGACAGTAAAAATGTTTTTATAATTGCATCAGAAACAAAAGGGGGTTAAGGACAATCTCCATCTCTTATGGAATGCTGTCATAAAGGATGAAGAAAAGGCTGAGGTACTTGATGCCTTTTTTACTTCAGTTTTGAACAGTAAAACCAGTTGTTCTCCAGGTTCCAGGCTCTGGAGCTGGAATACAGTACAGAGAATGGAACAAAACTCCCATAATCCAAGGGCAAATGGTTGGTAACCTGCTACACAACTTGCACACTCACAGGTCAATGGGGCTGGATGGGATTCACCCTTGGGTGCTGAGGGAGCTATTGGAAATGCTCACCAAGCCACTTCATCAATTATCAGCAGCCCTGGCTAAGCAGAGAGGTCTCAGGTGACTGGAAGGTAGCAAATGTGAGGCTAGGACAACCCAGCCAGCACAAGTTGATGAAAGGCAGGTTCTGCCTGACTGACTTGATCTCCTTTCTGAATATTGTCTACCTGGACAAATAAAAAGCCTGTGACACCATTCCTACAGCATTCTCTTGGAGAAAATGGTGCCTATGGCTTGGATGGTGTGCTGTTCTCTGGGTAAAATCTGTCTGGATAGCCCTAGAGAGTCGTGGTGAGTGGAATTCTATCCAACTGGCAGCTGGTCCTGAGTGGTGCTCCTCAGGACTCAGTTCTGGGGCCAGACCTGTTGAGTATCTTTATCAATGACTTGTGTGGCCTGTGTCAGCAATGGTGTGGCCAGCAGGAGCAGGGCAGGGATTGTCCCCTGTGCTCAGCACTGCTGAGGCCACACCTCGAGTGCTGTGTCCAGCTCTGGCCCCTCACTGTGAGAAAGACACTGAGGGGCTGCAGCGAGCCCAGGGAAGGGCAGGGGAGCTGAGGAAGAGTCTGGAGCACAAGTCCTGTGAGGGAACTGGGGATTTTTAGCCTGGGGAAACAGGCTCAGCCAGAACCTTGTTATTCCTTATGAGGACATGAAATGAACTGGTAGTGAGGGGAAGTTGGTCTCATCTCCCACGGATCAAGTGATACAGCATGGAATGGAATGGATACATGGAATTTGTATTGGATATTAGGAAAACTTTCTTCACTGGAGGTGTTTAAAAGATGTGTAGATGTGGTACTTAGGGACTGGCTTTAGTGGTGTACTTAGCAGTGCTAGATTAATGGTTGAACTTGAGGATATTCAGCGTCTTTTTCAACCTAAATTATTCTATGTTTTTAAGGTGTTGGTTATTAAATGATCAGCATATGCAATTTTAAAAGGGCTTTTGATCTTATAAAGGTTTGTGAATATGCTAAGACACTAAAGTGCTTTAGGTAAAAGAGGTGCTCTCACCTCTTCCATGGCTAAACCAGCTACACAAGTGGAAGTCACTGGGAAAGCATTAAAAATGTTCATGTTGACCTTTCTGAAAAACTTTTCCATTTGTATGCTTGTTTTACATAAATGCACATATCAGCATAACAGTGTGACTGTAGATGATACTGTGTGCCTTCCTGGAAGTGTTTGGGTTGTTGCATGTGGTGAGGATGGCATGCCTGTGGTAGTCCACTGGAAACCCTGGCTCAATACGAGGCAGTAAGGCTGTGATGAGCTCCACAGGGTCCAAATCACAGTATACTTGCCTCAGATGATAGGTGTCCATGACTGCTCAGTGCTGGGAATGCTGCCTCTGTAAAGTCTCTGCACTCAAGCAGGGTGGGAGTTGCTGCTGCTGTCAGTACAGCATCCATCACTGCAGGAAATCAGGTCTGGGATTTCACCTATTATCTACTTTTAGTTTCCTGAAGAGAGCTTTGGACAGCATTAATGTTCTGATCTTGAGATGTCTGTATGCAGCTGAAGGTTCTACAACATATTTTAAGACGCTCATTAAAACCCTGCATTGAATTTGGATAAACCAGTCCTGAGGCCATGATTATACTATGAAGCATGAAGCAGACCAATTGCTTGAGATCAGCAGCAGAAGAAAATGGATTAATGATGGCTTTCAAAATGTGAGGAAACTGTTTCTGGAGTTTCTATTTTTTGTTAGTGGTTGTTTTTCTTCAGTTTTTTAAAGTGAGACAGAGTAAAGAAATGAGGAGAACATGATTTGGCAGAAGAGAAGCGAATCATGATCCAGTTTAGTTGCTCAGGGTAGGTGCTGCTGCCACGTGTGGCCAGGCTGCAGGGTACATGTGATGAAGTGAAGGACCCTTTGAGGGACTCCCTGGGCAACCACCTGAGAGCTCCCATGTGCTGTCAGGATCCTGTGCCTCTGCAGACAGCTTGTGTTGGCCTCCCACTGGGAAAACAGAGTGACTGTGCAAGCACAAGGTGAGCTGTGTCTTTGAAGACTTCAATGGCCAGTGTGAATGATTGCCAGTTATTGACAGTAACAGATGCTTTCTGTTACAGAAACCAGACTTATTAATAAAGCTCTCCTAATTTTTTTTTTTTTTTTTTTTTTTTTTTTTTTTTTTGTGGTTTGTCTCACTCAATTCTGTTGTCTCATCAGGAATAATTGACTTTTTTTTCCTACTTTGTCAACACTACAGCTATATGTGGCCTATAATCTCCCTGGGCAACCTGTGCCAGTGCTCAGTCCCTCTCATAACTGAAGAAAAAAGGTGTTTCCTGGTGTCCAGATGGATCCTTTGTTTCTAGCCAATGTAAATTTATTCCTGAAATAACATAAATCAGAAAGCAACATATAAAGTGACAAGTATCAACCTCTATAATTATCATATCATTTTAAGAGATGGGGAAAAATGATCAGTGAATATTTGCACTACAAACTGACACAAATAAGTTTATTTTTGTCTGGGACTTATTTTAATGAACCATTTTAGACATCTGAGGCCATCAAATTTACCAGTTTTAAACCAGCAATTTTTCCATGTCTAAATCATTCCCATTTTATACTTGTGACTTCTCAGATCCACACCCATATATGTAGATTATTTTCCTGAAAGATTCTTACAGTGAGATTCATCTCCAATTACCCACACTACAGGTTACGTAGATATGTAGCTGTCTAAGCTCAGTCTGTGGTTATTAGAGATCTTGTCAATGGAAAGAGCTGTTCTATCTATTCTTCTGTACAAGTTTAATTTCTACTCTTCAGTGTAATTAATTGACTCAATTTCAACTACTTCTTCATTGGAGCTAATGGAAGCTCAGACATATCACCTCTACTGAAGAAAAGTAAGTTTGACTCTTAATGGTATCACAGGAAGGAATGCTCATTAAATGAAGCCCTGGATAGCAGTGTAAATGTAATCTACTTATCTCAATTTGATGTAAATTTTAATCAAAAAATAATACTATCAAATTGAATCAGAGCAATAAATAGGCTTTCCAAAGTCTTATTGATAATTTTTTATAGCAAGCTGTTCAGCTGGATTTTTTTCTCTTTGAGTTATCCCCAAAAATAAAAACAAATTCCAAACATCAGCACAAGTGAGCAGTAGGTTTGTAAGATGGTGATTGATGATGGCATTGTTATGAAATCCTGAGTGCAACTTTTATGCAAACTCTTTTTTGTTGTTGTTGTTTTTTTTTTCTTGTCAGGGAAGTTCTGAAACAAGAGGCTTACATTCCATTAAAATTTTAATTATGCTCCTTAAAGGATTGGTGGCCAATGAATGCAAATAGCCTATTAATGAAAATAAGAGACTCCGAAAACAGATTTATTGCAGTAGGTTAAGATTATAGTGACAAATAATAAATAGAGGAGAGCCAAGTTGAGGCAATAGGACTGTGCAAGATTTGCTTTTACTGTAAAAACAGTTTTTCAGTGAATAATTTACGTAATTTCTGGAGCTGAAGGAAACACTCTCCCTGCAGAAGCTAATGTGAAGAATTTTTCACCTATTTCTCCTTTAGCATCTGGCTTTAGGTTTGGGTAATGCCAAATTAACCCTCAAATCTTGGTGCAGACAAACTCACAATCCCAATCCAATCTAGAGTCACCTGCCAATAGTTTTTACTGAGCTGGTTGTCAAAAATACAGTTGTAACTTCTAGTTAATGCAAATCATCTTTCATCTTCAGCCATTGCACCTCTATGTCACTCTTCCTGCTCCTCTTTGCAACCAGCCCTTCGTATTCTGAATATTATGAGCAGCTGGACTCCACTGATCTTGCTTAAAGAAGGCTTGAGCTTTGTAGAATTCATGGTCCAGGTGTTGTGCACATCTGCAAGGGTTCCTGAGTTCTGCTGCCCACTTAGGGGCTTATAATAAAATAAGATTGAGTCTAACTGGGGATTCAGCAAAGCAGAGACAGTTCTTGCTGACAATAGCTGTTAAAACACAGGAGCAGGGTAAAATCTTGTATTTTCAAGGGAGCATGATTTAGCATTCATTAGCTTTTTCTAACGTTTCTAAGCAGGTACCAGCTCCCAGAGATAGTTTAGTATTACATCATCTTGTTGCCAATGCCCTGGAGAGCCTTTAATGTTAAATGACTTAAATGTGTTCTGCACCTTAAATGTGTTTTCCTGTGCACTCTAAAAGTCATCCTTTCCACTCATTTTGTGTTGGCATTCTGCCAGCACATGTCAGTGGCAGCCATACAGTGCTTTGATATTTTAATGTAAGCACAGCACAAGGAATACCATGAGAGAAAAGTCAAAAACTTAACACTGCATTGTACAGTGAACACATTTTACTACTTGTAAAATAGGAGGAATGGGCCTTGGAGGCAAGATACAGAGAGGACTACATCTTTGCTAATCAACTCTAGGAAGAAATAATTAGTTTATTGGCATGAAAATCTTGTACTATCTCCAATGTCTATTTTGCACTGAGCTAATAAAATGTGGTGTACCAAAGATACTGCTTGCTAAAACGTGCACACACATTCCCTTTTTAAAAAAATCATGCTTTGCATTATAACTCAAAGTCAACTGTATTGTCAATCACCAGTTTATTACCTAAATCAATGACTTATATTATGAATCAGATCTGGATTTCATGAGTGTAATTCCATGATAACTGCTAATGTGGACATGTTACTATGTTGCATTAAAAAGGAAATGAAAGTCTGTGTCACTTTTATGTTCTCCACTTTCATCTCAGATTCCTGCTGCTTAGAAAGTCTTATGTATGAAAATAAAAGTGAATAGCAAGAAATCTGGGCAATTCACTAAATAAATGGAATGGAGGAAAATTGTATTCTACCCATTCAGGCTTACTTAATTGAAAATCAGTCAAGGAAACTGAGAAATGCTCTCAACAATAACAGGAAATGATGATTTTTCTGCTGCCCTTGGAGCCCATAGAAGAGTAGAAGAAATCTTATGGCAGAGACTAAATATTCCAGTTGTTTCAGCAAAGGTTTCATTCCATTATAACTGCAGTAATTTCGTGTATTGAACTCTAGCAGGGAAATGTTGCACACTGTATTTATCTTTATATGGGAAACTTTACCTTGCCTGCCTATGCAGTGTTAGCTCACATCATTCTTTGTGAAATGTAATGATGGAATTGGGGCATGTGGATCATGATTTGTGGGTTCAATATACCAAAAAATCTTCTGGTCTCAGCTAGCAAAGTAGGTCAGATTTTCTTTAACAGTTCACACAGGACACATGCTTGGGTGACAAACTACCTTGTTTTCAGTTAGTGTAGGCTGACTTGTAAGAAAAATAAACACATCCACAATTTGTATCATCAGCTTAACACAAAGTATTACACAGTAGTGTTGTTTTATACCAGGACAAGACCCTAATTAATTTGCATAAACTTATCTACATTTCTTTCAGAATAGCATTTTTAATAGTGATTTCTGCTGCAAGTTACAATATGTGCATGAACTTTTCAGATAAAAATCCCACTTTTCTGGTTTAATTGCAGGGGATTTTTGCTTTGGTTTGGGTTTTCTGTTTTAGTTGGGTTTTTTGGTTGGTTGGTTGGTTGGATGGTTTTCTGTTTATTTGTTTTTATTTTTAAAAATCCCATTGTCTGAGTAGATATTTCTCACTGCGATAGGAAGAAGATAATTTTTTTCCTCTTCTGTTCATTTTCTTGGATGTTCAGGTTTTGCATCAGGATATTTTTATTCATGACAGACATTTTCAAACACCTTATTTCTGTGACAGAATGTGCCACAGGATGTGCACAGTGACAGCAGTTTGGACAATTCAAGTATTAGATAATTTTTGGGTGATTCTGGTTTGCAAGGTAGCTGTGTGCTGTCTCTGTGCTCTCATGGAGCAGTCATTGCCTAGCTAGATGCTCCATTTATGCATAATCTGGTTTTGGTGTGGTTTTATGGACTCCTGGGGGGCAATGACATTTTTCTATCTCTTAGGCTCTGAAATAAAAAATCCTGAGGATGCTTTTTTTTTTTTTTCCTCTGTAGTTTATGATAAGGCTTGGGACCCCACATAGTGGAATTGTTAGTTAATTTATTGTGTTCAGCAATTTGGATTTCAGAAAGCAATTCTCTTTAGTGAATGTATCACATTTCAGGTTGATTCTTTCCTTTGTTCACTTGCAAAACAAAGCATGTTCACAGTCCTCAGGAAATGTCTCAGTTAAGCTGTTGTAAGTTTTTAGAACCTAGCACGTTTTTCTTCCTGTCTAAAGAGTTCCTTCTGCTATTCCAGGACTTAATTGGTAAATATTTTCCCAATGACTTCTAGAATTAGTTACTGCATTAGAAAAAGTTCAGAATTTCTGTAGCCTAAACCATTAACTGTGAATCTTGTATTTGTTGACTGTTGTAATAAGAAAGTAACTTTATTTTTTAAGATGAAGTAGTTTATAAACAGGACTTTTCCAGGCACTGCTAGTAAATACAATCAATACCTAAATACAATAAGTACAATCAATTCCTAAAAATTACAAGAAAGCTCATTTATAAACAGATAAACAGATAGATTGGCTAAAAAATAAAAAAGAAAGTGTGAAAACTAGAATAGACAAAATTAGGTCTCTGATTTGTTGTGATCATGAAGTAAATATTTTTAAAGGGTACAATCTAAAAAGCATACTGCACTTTTCTAATTATTGTCCATATGTACAAAAATAGAACAAAAGTTTATACCCAAGCTACGTTTTCTGAAATCAGAGGTTAATTTACAAAGTATTGTAAAATTCCTATTTAATTGTGGTGCATCTGTCTTAAATCGTAAAATAAATTAGCTTCTCATAGTGTTCAAAGCTTTCATCTTTAGATAGAGAATAATTTAAATCTTTACAAAACTATGGAGAAAAAACATTCATAATGTAATGTTAAATTTCCTGGGTTCGCTTTTCTACATATATAATTAAAATTTTGTTTTGATGATAATGTGATATTTGGTGCCAGGTTTGCTTTTGATTTTTTGTGCTTTTTAATATTAAATTAGTGTTAAAGATGATCTTTTCACTGTTTTAATTTCAGATTTGGATTCTCTAACAGGGCATGCATTTCCAGGTAAAGTGGACAGTCAGATTAGATTATGTTATTTGTTTGTTTTATACTCAGTTTATTGAGTTTTCTTGGAGGGTGGGGGGAAAGGGATGTTGTAAAATTTATTTGGTGTGCTTCTGACAGCATTTTGTTATGTGTCAAAATTGTACTATTAGTTGGGGTTTTTTATATTTAAGATAAAGGAAGAAAAGGTAGCTATTACATGCACTAGCTTAAACATTAGAATTGAAAATTTGCATTAAATTTAAATTCTTATATAATTAATGTAAACAATCCAAGGGGAGAGAATTACTCCCAAACAACAAGTCCTAATGAAAAGATTGTAAGTTATTTAAACTTGTGTGTGATTCTGTAAGGCAGGTAAAAAAACCCACTAGTCAGTATTTAAGGAAAACAAACATCCGAGGTATACAAGACTTAGTTTCCAGTTTTATTACTAGAAGGGTAGTGTAGGTAAGAGGTTTCAAATAGTAAAAATCTTTTCAGTAGAGAACCAAGAAAGAATGATAGCTCAATTACATTAATCTCTGGATTCTACTGTACATGCACATTTTTTATGCTGTGTAGAACTAAAATTTAAATATAATACATTCAATTAAAATTTTAGCATTTTACAACTATACAATTCAAATATTTCAAGTTGAGAATTCTTTAGCAGAAATTCAAGAGAAGACAATTCGATGCTAAATAATCATATGAACTTCTGTCTTATTTGAGCAGGGATTTTGGCAGCAAAGGAATATAAATGAACACAGTCTGAAATAAAGTAAATCTCTGCTGCAAATATGCAAGCTCTTTCTGTACTCAAAATTTTCTTGAATAATGCTTCAGTTAAACAGGCTGTAAAAACTAAGGCATAATATTTGTATAACAAAGAGATTTAGTCAAAATTTGTGATGATATTTCTCATTAGAATGATATCATTATTTATTTTCATTGGCTTCTGAAGTGCCTAGTGCATAGTATAATATTTCTCCTTCAGTTTTTCCTAAAAGATCTTTCTTTAAAAATATGGGACTGTAGATTGATTTGAAGTTTTCCAAGCATTCCTGCACTGTAGGCATTAGGTATGCTGTAAGATATAAAACAAAATAGACCAATAAAATAAAAAAAGTTTAGAAGTTCATTATAATGAAATTTGTGTGCAATGTGGAGCATATCTGGGTACAGATTTACTGTCAGAGTTATTTGCACTTAAATACAGCAGCATAACAAATGAAGTCTGTTTGAGAAGTCAGAAGACTAAGTGCAGATTTTGTCATTTTCACCCCAGATGAGGAAACTCTTATTCTGAGTGTTTTGGTTTGCTTTGAGTAAGGTTACCCATGGAATAACATACTGCTTAATTAGTGCCATCTTGTAAACTTGATCCTCATAAGTGCTGCCAAATATATGCATGTGTCACCAAAATAGACATTGAAACAAGCAGGATCAGTGTATCTTTTTTTTTTTTTTCTCTACTTTTTAAAGGTTGAGTCTGCTTTTGTTTTTGCATGAATATTTTATGTTACTAGATGGTGCTGTCATGGTGTGTCGCATTCTTACTTTGTAACATGACAACATAATCATAATAAGCAATACTGACAACAGAGCCTTATATTGATACATATGCCTCAGAATCATGGCAAAGAGAAACCATCCTTATTCTGCATGGAAAATGTTCTGAACTGCACAACAGGTGCTGTACATGCCTGCATTACCTTCCAGGTGTAGCTGTGCACAAATCCATCAAATGGCCTGTTATTTAGCACAGACAGAAATGTCTTACAATCTAACAAACTGTCAAAGGGATGTAGGAGAATAACATAGGCAGCCAATAAGCATAAAAGCCTTGGTGGACTTCACTTAAATAGATATTTATTTAAAGACTCACAATATGAACATGTTTTGGTGCAGCTCACAGAAATCACTAGAAGAACCATCTCCCATTTTATGCTTTATTTGACACAGTTAAGACATGCTCTTCACAAACAAAAGGGTAAAAGTAGAATGTTCTTTCTTGCCTTCAGCTTAAATTACATTTATTAATCAATTCATTACAGTATTCTGCTAATATAGTGCAGAATGTGTATTTACATATGTAACTAAACTAAAAACCAAAAAGGATGCTTATGTATATATACTGGAAAACACAGAACAGTAAATCCTGTTACCTATGAGTTAATGTGATTACTCTAGTTAGGCTAAAGTATGTTAACTTTCAAGCAGATAGGAGAGATCAAGGTGTAACTTATGCATCTTTAATAGCAATTAGTTAATTAGCTGTGATATGTGTGTTAACAGGTGATTTGTATCTCATGCTGAGCAAACACAAACCCAGCTCATTTGAGATTTCTATTTATCTCGCCTTGGAAAAAAGCACACCCTTTGAGCTAATCCAGCAGGATTCATTAACAAGACCTCTAAGGGTATGGTGATCCAATAGTTTTTCACTTGACCTTTGGCCAATGCTCTGCAGGAGCAGAGCATGAAATGACTCCTTTCCTTAAGTCATGTAGCAGTGTCAGTGAAATGCTGAATGGGTGCTACTGCCAGAGCCTTAGCAGGGCAGACATGAAACCTGCTTCTGCACTGACCTAACCACACGGGTTCCAGGGCAGAAGGGGTTTGCATCCATCTAGATGAGTTTCAGTTAAGTGAGTTCCTCTTTGGATACGACTGCTTTGTGAATTTCAGGCTAAGAGGAAGTACTTTCCCTATCACCACTGGCAACTGCTTCAGCTGCCCCATGTTTTCTGTAGATTTGGGCAATCTCTGCTACTTCAGAGACAGATAAAAATATAAACCACACCAAAGTATCTGTCTGGTTTTTATGTGAAGGGAAAAAAATATTCTTTATAACCCTTGCAGTTGATCAGCTGAAACCCTAAAGTACGAGATTTGATTATAGTCATTGTCTTAATGCAGAGCTGCAAGTGTTATGGGCATGTTGAGAACTTCCAGAAGCTGGATTAAAGCATCTCTTTTACAATGATATCTAATCTCGTCCTAAAGCTCCAAGCAATGGCGAGTCCACCAGCTCCCCTGGTAAGCCATTCCAATATTTAATTACCCTTAGTGCTAGGAAATTGAAATGTTGTGGAAAGGTTGAATTTGTTGAATTTCAGCTGCCAGTCTTCCTTTTGCTATGCCTTTGTCAGCAATACTGAAATTCCCCCTTTTTCAGATATGTTTTCTGAACAAGTGTTTATGACAAACTGCAGTGACCTGTGGAAAGGTCTCTGTGCAGAGAAGCTGTGCCACCTGGCCTGATGAACATACTGCCTTGATCTGCAAACCTGGCCTCTTTCATAGGCTATCACAATTTTCTCATCCCTATGACTACTAAAAACTTTTATACAGTAGTCAAAGTACCTTTCAACTTTTGTTCTGATAAATTTGATATGCTGTACTCTTTAAGGCTCACACTGTAAGACTGGTTATCTGACAGCTGTCCTAGGAACCCCTGTTTTTCAAAAACTATGAGAATATATTCACTTAGAATTTTGTAAATGCTGTATATATAGAAGTATTTTTTTATTTGTACATAACCCTTCCATCTTAGTTCTCCCTATATAAGGATTTAGCTATGGTTCAGGTTACAGTGATTGTGTCAAGCAAACCAAGTGGTAATCCTAAAAGGTAACTGACAGAATAGGAAGCAGCATTTTTTTCCTTAGTTTGATGTGGCTGACATGCAATATGAGGTGGAAGGGAATGCTCTTGTGCCAGCATATGAAATCTAGCCATTTCAATCTGGTGAAATCTGGGTGGGCACTGACTTCCAAGTGACCATTAGTCCAAAGAAGAAGAATTAGCCAGAATGAGGCTCTAAGGAGTAGGATGAAAAAAAGGTTAGAGACTATTCAAATGCATTCCTCAGACTGCATCCCTATAACTAATATCTTGTATTAGCTCACTTAGAAAATTAAGAAAGTGCCTTTAATACAGAGGAGCTCCATGGTGAAGGTAGTTAATAGCAGTTGTCTGCTTTGATTTCCACGGGCTGTGAAGCACACCTGTGAATTCTTGCTCTGGATCTTATAAAAATTAGTTAGGTGTCACCTGAGTTAGAAATCTACAGTAGGTAATCCAAATGCACCTTCTGCATCTCTGTTGATTTTTCTTTTAATTCTGCTTTATCTACCACCCCAAAGTACTGAACCAGTCAATAAGATCCACAGATTTAATTTTTCATTGTGTTAAAGATGAATGCTGTTTTGTTGCAATTCATCTAAATAGGCTTGATGCTTTCTGAAATACCTCAGGGACAAAGGTATTTTTTCAGACTTCTTCACTGTTGGCAGTGTAATGCTAAATTTCGACTTCAATTTTTTTTTTTTTTTTTTTAAATTTCTGAAAGTCCCTTAATAGTCTAGGGAACAGACTGTTGTCTTCAGCACTGTCAGTAAAAGTGGAATGAGCGTTCTCAGGTCTTTGAATAATAGCTCAAGCTATGGTAGGAACTTGGCATGTGCAGAACTGTGGGAAGTGTTTAGAGAAAGAGTGTCTCAAATGCTAATCAAGTATGGAATGGAACTCAAAATACCCATTCTAATTCCTGGATGTATCCAATCAAGGTAGTTGGTCAGTGACCTGCTCATTTTCCAGAAGAAATAACACTTTGTCCATAAAATGAGCATAATTTCATGAGTTAGTTAATGGCTTGTTGAACTGTGCACTTTCCTATTCACAGATCTGCTAGGTCAACAATTTAAGTGGACATTTCATTCAGTACACCAGCACTGGGTATTGTGGCTGAAATAAAAGTTTATCTGTGAGTTTATCTGTCTTCTCAGCCATATTATTTGTAGTTACTGTAATATTGGATCAGAAGCACAGAAAATCTCAACTTTGCCCTTTTTCTCTGCCTTTGCCTAAAGTATGTGTAAGATTGGGTAGAAAATGAAGGTTGGATGACTTAGAACAAATAACAGAATATCAATGTTCAGTGTTATTTGATTAGAGTGGACAGATTTTTAAAGAACAAAATTGAAGAAAATACTACTTTATGGCTGGTTTTGGCTAACTGTCATCTTGATTTTGTCTGGGGAAATGCTTGCCTAGTCAATTGACTGCTAATATTTGCTAAATATTTGATGTTTTTTTAATCTTTCTACTGAATTTCAGTAACTTTATTATTAATGTTCAAAAAAATAAGATTCGTCAGCTTGGGCTGAAGACAAGCCTGATTGTTAAAAAAGGTAAAAAAGAAAAAAGTAAAAAAAAAGTAAGCCACCAAACCATCAGAGGGTGGAGTATGATGAGCTAAACAAAACAAAACTAAAAAGATCACTCACAAATGAGCTCCTTTTGAGCTTCTGTATAATTGAATGGACAAAATCAAACTAAAAATAAATTATCTTGTGTTTATTGTACTCATCTACTATGCGTCTGGTATAGATTTTATCAAGAATTAATAACTTTTTTAGTTCTGTTAATTTCTTCCAGTTCTGTGTTTGCCCCTTGACTTCTTTGTCTCAAGTGAAAACCATGAGGAGAAAGTTTGTGTGTACCCTATCTTGCCTTTAGACTCTTAGTTGGGATGTAACTGTGCATAGTCCTGCTGTTCAAAATAGCAGTTTTCCAGATGAACTTGCAGGTAAAAAAACATGAATTATGTACTAACATGAAAAGTCTGCTCTGGGAATTTGCACTTGGGGTGAGGCAGATATTAAAACATTATTTTAAATGGATTGAATTTTTTTGAATTAGTTTTGTTTCTGAGCTCTTTTGGGCTCCTGGTGTAAAGTAACTCTCATGTTTTCAGTCTGGGCTGCTCTGGAGCCTGCCTCTTGTGGGTCATTGGGCAATGGGGATTGCATGTCACTGAGCAAAGCTTTCCTGGGCTGGGGGTGCAGCTGAGCTGGGGCATGCACAGGTCCTTGCTCTAGAGTGCAACCCAGTCCTGGAGGTACAAAGATGGGAAAACAAATGAAAGTGCCTGATCATGTAGGGACTTGACAGCTGTTGGATTCATTCCTTTATTCAAGTGATTATTTCCATATCCTCAATTTCACCTGTTTAGTTACCTAAATAAAGGCAAAAAAAAAAAAAAAAAAAAAAGCAAAAGTGAAAGGTATATACACTTTTCTTGAAAATATGGCAATTTCAGAAGTGAAGAAACTATATATTCCTCCTTTGAAATTAGGAGTCTCACAGAGACATATGGTATTGATGCTTTGCCACATGAGTTTACTTTGGTCTTTAAGATTACTTGGTCTCTTTTCTTGGGCTCTTAGCTATGATTCATACTTGTTTCACAAGAACTGCATAAAGAGCTGTTGATATAGAGGTACTTCAGGTATTACTAGTAATTTCTTAGCCATTTATATAACATGATTTATACTAAGTCTTAATGAGTTCTGCACAATTCTTGATCTTGTTTAATGTGAAGTTAATTACTTATTTTTAGTTGTGTTTTTAATTAATTATTTTTTGATATTTCATTAATTATTGTTTTTAAGTGCTCTGGGGTATTTCATGTTAAGGGTACAGGATGAATCAGAGTAATTATACACCTCATTCATTACCACCAAACAGAATTTAAAGGAACTAAAATAAATAAAAAAAATATTTGGACTCCACCAGATACTGCCGAGCTACATGGTGTGTCTCTGATTTGCAAATGCATGAAGTCACAGCTTGATTCTTCTCTAATTAAGCATCTTTTTAGAACTATCTGAAATGTCATTATCTGAGAGTAGCAAGGGCTACAGTATTTATGATACTGGGTTTCTTGAATTATCCCCAATGTTCAATTAAGGCAGTACTTTTTCCAAACTGTCATTCAATTATTCTTAGTCTCAGCTCCGTGTTTAGACTGTGATGCTGCAGGAGATTGTTGCAGCACTGCATAATGTTAATAGAAACAGGTCAAAGGAAAACTCTGAAATGTTAAAGTCTCTAAAAGAAGCATATTGAGATGTTTTAAACTAATGCTATAGTCCACAAGAACTCACATGAAGAAAGATATCAATTAGAATTTGAGCTAAAGGCAAATCCTTAAGGAGGACAATTTAATTTTTGAATTGAAAAGAACCAACCATGTTGACATTCAAATCTTATCTTCTTGCCAGCTTTGACTCCTCATCTGAAATCTGCTATCTTTTGTTTCCTCATTTTGATGGCATGGATTAAATGTAGATTGTTTCACAGCTAAATATAGACAATGCTTTTAATTCATCAGGTAGTAGCTTCTAAAATAGACAAATATTAAATATCCTGTATTGATGGGGTTTGTATTTACTTTCATTATGTACTATCCAATGGTAGTCCTTGGCTACATGTTTAGGCCAGCTCATTACAGCTGAATGTTGCACTTAGAATAAATAAGTAATTGGTATAAGTGCATATTCTTCTAATATATATATGAAAATATATAATTTTTGCAAGACACAATACAAATCATGACTATTGTTATCCTCAGTGGACAATTAAGTGGTCCAGCAGCACTTTTTAATGAATTTTAGTTGTTTGCTGCATTAAAAAAAAAAATATTTTAAAAAAATTGTTTCTGTTTTAGTTCTAATTTTTATAGGTATTAATTTTTCATTTTCCTTAATATTATATCACTACAGATTTTTTTAATTTATCATCTTGAAATATATATTTATTTCAGACCTTTAAATTTTTCCTTTTCTTTTAATGAGCAGTTGGAGCTGTGAATTACAAAAACTATCCAAGGAGAATAGATTTTCATATTATTATCTATAACAGATTCTGCCCAGAAGTTTTATGTATTGCATGCATCACCAGTCAGGTATTTCTTTGCTACTACAAGATTTTTGACAATAATAAATCATGCTGCTATATAAACACATTCTTATGACACTCTCAAATTACACTCTCAATGCTAAAATGACACAAGCAGTCTTTACTACTTCAAAGCAAACTTGCTGATAGAATTTAAATTTTGTTTTTGACATAGCTCTAGAACTGTTTCTTTATTCAGATTTCAGACAAGGAAGTGATGATAATGATCAGACACGATAGGTGCTGGTGTTTCCCTTGGTTGTCTTTACCTCTGAACAAGTCTGGAGGTGGTAGTGTAAGAGTAATCTATCAAGATCAGTGACTTGTGTATTTGTGTTTGATTTTAATGCAAGACTAGGCACTGTTAATTAATATGGAGATGACTTTTTGCAGTTCTGGTGGTTGACAATCAACTTTTCAGAAACAGAATAGTTATTATTCTTGTTAGTTTGGCAGGGATACTCAACCTGCCTCGCAGTTCAAGAACTGGTTATTGCTGTGATTATGAGTCTGTCAGAGGGGATTAGAGAATTTGTCCTGTAGGACAATAAAGGCTCATGTACTATTTCAGTAGCATAATCTAATGTTCATTTATTGCATATATTGAACTGCAAGATAAAAATTCCCTTGTAATAATTACTCTGGTAGGTGTAATGCTTTTTTCTTTTTATATCAGCTGAATGTTTAAGCCTTCATCAAAGTGCTAGATCATACGTAATTAGTTTGTATGAAAGAAATGATAGCCAGCTTGTACATATTTGTTTGGATGGATGTATTTCCCTGTGTCAGGATCTTTGTATGTAAGAAATCATGCATTGTATTGTAGCTGGAAAAAAGAAGCTAACTGCCATGTTTAAATTTTATATATTCTTTAGGTGAAGTTCATAAGTAGTATATATTGCATCCTACCCTTGATCCCTGAATTGCTCCTGACAAATAGTCATGTTACCTACCCACAGGACAAGTGATTGTGCTCCAGCATCTCAGCTTCTATTCCAGCTACCTGTGCCAGTTTCTGGTTTTGGCACACTTGTCAAAATGAGAAAATAACTTAGAAGTCAGATAAATTATGCACCCTAATATCATATATAATTCATTCTCAGTGGTGAAGTAAAAAACTTAGTGTTTTTACCTTCTGCATATTTTTATAGTAAGGAAAATCTGTGAGAAGGTGAGTACCTAGGGTCCCTGTCAGGGGCTGAGCTCAGGAGAACTTCAGAGACAGAGCCATCACTTCATTACAGAGTCTATCAAATGCAGTGTCCAATATAGCTTGCTTTCTAAAGCATCCATTTCCCATGGATAGGTGGTGATTCACTTGCTGACATCAATCAGATTTCTCCTTCAAAAAGAATTCTTCCAGCCTCACTGAGAAAATAGTATAAGACATTCTTATTTGCAAGGCAAGGATAGCAGACTGCAATCCTATACTTCCAGTAGGTAGAAATTGATGGTGCTCCCTGTGATCTTTCCATTTAGACCACAGCTACTCAAGTGTGCAATTTCAGAGTATCTTTAGTGAGAATATTAGTTATGCTGTCTTTTTAAGTTCTTACTTTAAAAATTTTACAAGCTTTTTTTTTAATTTAAAAATATGGAGCCAGATGTTTTTTAAAAGCACTTTTAAGTGATTCAGATTAATAACAAGATTCATGAAGTCATTGGGGAAGCAAAAGACTTACGACTATGGGAGTGTGTCAGCAGTGTGTTAAATTAGTAACTGTGTGTAGGCTCAATATGAGATTTAACAGGTGCCCCAGATATGTTCTGCTGACTCTCTGCATTGAAGTGAATTTTATTTTGGTAACTGAGAGGAGGAAGGAGAGAAAGAAGGAATTGGCCAGTGAAGAAGCTGCTTCTGCACATTCCAGAAAGAATCAGACTAATATGAGAGTCAGGCCAGCTTCAGATGCCTTTCACTGGATCTCCTGCACAACAAAGAGAACTAGATTAGTATGTGGTGAGTTGAAAATGAAACACAGGTAAAAAGAGAAAGAAGCATTGTTCTGCATCTATAATAAAATCTATGCTTTCCTCAGCATTTCCAGCATTTTGTCTGTTTACTGCATCAGTCTTAGAAGACATACTTTTGTACTTTGTAAGCTGCATTGGCAATGAAGTCCCTAGAATGGAAAGCAGCTATCTTAGCTAAATTATGTTGCCTGTTGCTATGGAAATTGTAGCTCATGAATTTTTATGTAAGTGCTTGAGGTACAATACTTATGACATCTTATCTTAAAAGCAATGTTTATGCTTCATTCACCATCGGGTTTTTGCTTTACTTTAATGACAATATTGGGCACTAATCCCCAAGAGCAAATGCTGAAATAACATGCCATTCCATGGAAATATGTTTCATCATAATTAACTGGGCAGTTTTTGAATTGCAGCATAATCAAGAAGTTATCAACCTTTAAATCTGATTCATATATCCATTGCCAATGCTTTAAAAATGTATAGTTACAGGAAAATGCAAATAATTTCAAGCAAACATTGTTTATTCTGCATGTTGCAATTAAGACCCTACCTGCCTTCTTTCAGTATCCCCTTTATGTAATTTTTTGTTCTAAGTTGAGATGTAGCAAAAAAAAACCTCAATATTAAGACAGACTTCAGAGATGAAACCCAAGCCCTCAAAAGTTTTATCCAAAACTTCATTTCCTTTTATATATTATAAAACATTCTCGCTGAATATAGCCAAAAATTTGTTTTCTTCCTGCAGAGAATTACTTGCATTCTCATAACATTTTCCACATCATGTAAAATGCACCCACTGCACTCATTTATTTCTTACTTAATAGGAAAGTGCTATACTTGTCTTGAAATCACAGACTGGAATTTGAAACTCATATTTTCCCAATTATTTTATCAAATTATGTAACTGCTAAATAAACAGAGAACTATCTATCTGCAAGAGACCAGAAACAAGCCAAGCAGAAGAAATTTTCCCTGGAACACTATATTTATGTAAAGCATGTGATCCTAGTAAGGTAATTGAATATTATAAGATGAAAGCAATTCTTTAGGAATATGGAGATGCTGTAGTGCCTTCATCTCAAAAAATCAGACTGCAAGTACATTCCTTGGGCAAACAAGGCTCCAACTAACAGAAGCCTTGCATAGTGCCTTCAAGCATTTAGTGGATTATTGCTGGGACTTTTGTCACAGTAAGAGAAGGAAATACACGTAGTCATTAAAAAAATGATTTTTCCTTTCACTTTTCTTTGATCAAATCTTCCTTTCTTCCATGTCTGTAATTATCCAGCCTCATCTAATTAGTCCTTTTTTTTTTTTTTTACATCTGGTCTGAGTCCTGCTGCCCCAGTGAGTGAACCATGCTGCCCAGATGTTCCTGCATCTGCCACAGTGAGCTGACGTGGGCTGTGCTCTGAGCTCCCTGCTGGCGTGGGCATCCTCACTGCTAAGTGACAGCACTCCCTGTGTGTGTGCCTGGGTGTGCTTCAAGGACTTAGGCTGGCAATGCATCTTCCCCAATAAACAGTTTGGATGCAGGCACCTTATTAGTGGAAGAGGGGATGAAGGATTACAGTGGTACAAACAAGAGCTGTGTAGTGACAGCCCAGGCCCATTTCATTTACCCCAGCTTGTGGTTTAAGCACAGACACTCACTCCTCTCCAAGGGGAGAGAATTAAAAGGGTGAAAGTGAGAAAACATACGTAGAGATAAAGACAGGTTAATAGGTAAAGCAAAAGCTGCAACCACACCAAAACAAAGAATTTATTCACTACTTCATTCTGTCCCCAAGAAAGGTCTCCATCATGCTGACTTGTGAAGACAAAAATCATCACTCTGAATATCCCTGCCTTCCTTTTCCTTCCCCCAGCTTTGTGTCATGACACCATAAGTTGTGAGATATCCGTGGGCTCATTTGGGAACAATGATCAAGTGTCCCAGCTGTGTCCCCTTGTGTACCCACACCCTCCCCACTGGTGGCGTGGGGTGAGGTAAGGAGCAGAAAAGGCCTTGGCTCTGTGCAAGCACTGCTCAGCCATAACAAAAACACCCGTTTTATCAGCTCTGTTCACAGCACAACATACCAGTTGCTGTGAAAAAAAATTAACCCTACCTCTGTCAGAACCATCATAACATGTAAATACAGCCTATGCAGATATAAGAAAGTCTGCACTGGTACAGAAATATTATCTCCTGATAATTGCACTTGTTTCTTCTGTAACCATCAGACAGTCAAGTTTTCCCTGTTAGGGCCTGCACAGAACTGGGGGGCAGTTCCTCCCCTGGTGTGCATTAGTGTACTGACTGAAGACAATTGAACCATGACACTTTACATTGACTGAGAAAAGCATATACTTGTACCACAATGCCAAAGTGCTCTGCCATTTCCCTCCTCTGTGCACCATGGGGTTGACCCTAGTCACCCTCATTAATATCCATGGTGCTTTCTATAGATATTGAAGTCCTAGCTGAGAATATTCTGACTTATTTTTAAAATAAAAGCTTTACAGCTGTTCCTGTCTGGTCTCACAAACAACTTTCCTTGCATGATCTGATTCCTTTCAATTAAATAACTTTTGTTATCATGAAATTGTCTTCAACTGCATTTATTTCCAGTAATTTCTGCAATCTTTCTGCTCTGATTTTTCTTTTACCTGTTAGTGTAATTTAAGAGGAAGAATACATTTCACTCTTTCAAACAAACCCAGTTACTGCCCAATTAAGAAATGACAGGACTCCCAAGTAAGGATTTGCTTGATGCACTAACTTCTGTCAAGGTGGATTATAGCTGTTTGCTGATTGTCATGCACTTTAATGATATTAGTGAATTTCATGGTCTGAAGACGTTTTACTATTCACTCCTCATATACTCTAAACACACTTACATAGTGTTTTATTTTGCTATTTAAGACGATAACTTTCAGTTTTCTTGACCTCTTTCTATTTTAGAGCTTAGTCTTTAAAATATTGCCTAGAGTTTGCATGACCTTTTGCAAACCTCTCCAGAACATTTGTTATGCAATAGGAGACATGTCTGCAATAAAAATTACAGATATGATGATATGAATGTTTCAATCTCTTTATGTCTTTGAAGGCATCTTTTTTATTTATTCAGACAAAAGCACATTTTGTGAACAAGATCTTTCTCATGTGAATACCAAAATCTTCATCAATTTGCACAATACAGTAAATTATTTTTTCTTGAAATAGAGGTGTTTAGGGGTGTTTGAGATATTTTTCATGCTTACAAAGCTGAAGTCTAACCTATTTTCCCATTGGTGCTAGATATGTAAAGAATGCTAGATAAGGTGTCAGCCATGTTACGAGAAGATAAAAATATAACTATCGCTGTCTTAAAGTATTTTCATAGTAAACTTTATATTCTTAATATTTCTAAATGTATACAAAATTAAAGTTATGTAAATCTATAGACATTCTGGACCAAATTTAGTAAAACTTTCTTCTAGATTGTTACTGCAACTCATATTGTTCTCAAACCCCAATGCTAAGCTCAAAACCCCTAAAAACTGCCCTGCTGATTTGCCTGAGTTTTTATTACCAGTTGTTGGCATGTAAGGAAGTAGAAGCATAGCTGGGGCCCTGACTTCACAGGGCCTCCCTTAGAGCAAGTAGGTCAGTTCTGGAAACTGATTTCCATACATTAGGCATTAGAGAAGTACAGCCTGTGCAGGACAGCACAGGATGCTGGAAGTTCTCAATTCTGAGTCTGCAGCTCTGGACACGAGCCTCTCCACAACCTGCACCCACGAGGGTGTGAGAAAGGGGAGGGCAGAGGCCTTTGCTTATGTGCCCTGCTCTCCACACTTCAAATTACTCAGCAATATGGGCAGCTCAGCCCACACTGAGCACCTTCTGCTCCGGGTGAGGGCCAGGTCTCAGGGGGGAGCGGTGGCATGTGTTGGATGGTGAATCAGTGCTGGGCTCACAGACTTTTAGGCATTGTGGTGTAAGGCATTGTGTTAGAGTCCCTGCATGTATGAGTCATCTCCTGGAGGGACTAGGGTAAGAAAGAGTCTACACAGGTAGAGAATATTGTTAGTAATTACCTTCTAGAATTGGTTGTCTTTTTTGTTTTCCTTGCAATTTCATTGTTCTTTTCCCCTAAAATATAATGTTAAGCCTTGCTAAATCATCCTAGACAACTATTCGTGTTCTGTTGGGGCAAAATGAGCAGAGTTATAACTGGCAAGGTTTAGTTGCAGGAAATGCCAAGGACTGGGGATGGCAGGGGCTATGGGTTTTTTTTTTTTTGCAGTTGTCACGGATGAGTGGGAGGTTGTGCCATCAACTACCAAATTTGAGCCAAACAAGAAGAACTTGTTTGGAAGAGGAGATACCAGGGAAGACCTCTGCTTCTAAGTAGTGACTAGTGTGTCTGTCTCTCATGTTAGTCTAACTGTTCAGGTCAACAGTTTTTCTGTATTTGAGATAACAGAGCAAGAACTTCTGAAACAGAAAAGATTTATTCTTTGGGTTTTACTCAAGAGGGAAAAAATCAGCTGGGGTTTAATGAGACTTGCCTATTTCATTTCATTTTTTCCTTTTAAAGAAATTCACTGTGGAATCCTTGACATAATTTATTTGTATATTAAGTATCTGATTCTACATTTGGTTTTCAGAGGTGACATTCATTCCACCTAAGTATTTACACTCTACATGTCTCTGTTAAAGCTAGTTACCCCAGACTCCACAGTAAATGGAGAGAATCAAGTACTTTCAGGATGAGATTCATCTGACCTATTTAAGGTGTCTGTTTTAAGAGTAGATGAATAGCAGCCTATTCACCCAATAGCACTTCATCTGCACCCATATGGATTCAAAAGTGTTTGCCAAGATTCATTTAGGCAGCTGAGTTTTGCTCCTATTGAGCCAAATAAACATGCAAAATACGTTCGGGCTTCTAATGTACATGTAAGTATTTTTGGTAGAATTCTGGCCAAGTAATATAAATCTGTTTCTGGAGTTTTAGTAAATGATAAGTAAATGTTTTTTTCATGAAGCTACTCTGCATAAGAATTTATTAAGGTATCAAGTACACAGTCAAGTCTTAATTAATCAGGATAACTGATGAGCATGATAACATGCACAAAATAAGTTCCTATTTAGGCAAATGAAAATACTGAAGTCCAATTCCCCATGAGTTGTGTTCATTGCCTGACTTTTCATCCCCCATAACAGCCCATACAGTGGCAATGTTGGTGCTACCCTGCAACTGTCTGAGCATTGCTCAGTTAATACCCATGTGCCACCTGGGCACTCAGGTCCTGCCAGCTCCAGTGTCAGGCCTGCCCAAGGGAAGTCACTATTGTGCATTTCCCTACTATTCTCTGATTTTCACAAACTGTCTCTAGTAATTTGTATTCCCTTTTAAGTCGGGTCTTGAGTTCACAGTTCATTGCACACTGTCAAACCAATGGACAACCTGATTGCACAAGTAAGGTCTTCTTAAAATTCTATGCCAAAAGCACAAATAAGGCATATATAAACAAGAATATGTAGTGAAATGGCAGTTTCAGACACTAATATTAATGGTGCTCTGGAAAATGGAGGTGAAGGTCTCTAAATTCGTATTTATTTGAGTGGTAAATCTTTGTAACACAGTGCCATAGATAGGCAACTAAACATGGGGTCAGTCTGCACAGAACTTCCTTGGGTTGTTCTGCAGCATAACAAACGTGCAGGTGGAAAAATGTCAGATTTAGTAAGTGAGAATCCAGTGTTTGAAGTGTTGTTATGGACAAAGAGGCTGACTCGGTGTTGGTAGCAAGCATGGAAACACAAATGAGTGGGGACTCAGAGGATCAGCCCGTGCTGGCTCCCAGCCAGGGCAGGGCAGGGACCTCACTGCTGTCAGCCTCCACCTGGGAGCACTTCCAGTGCTGCTCCCACCTGTCTCTGCACTGCAGTTAATTCTGCAGGCAGCAGAATTCTGTCCACTGAACCTGGCTTTGTGCTGCTCTTCTTTGCTTTTTATATCTTTTTGCATAATAAATTTTAGCTAAGCAGATACATGGTCTTGTTTCATGCAAAGTTTGTCAGATCCTCAGATGGATAAAAAGAATTAATACTATAAGACTCAAGTGAGTTAGATCAACTAAAGATGGCCAAGCCTGGCTCCTGCACTGTAATTCATGGTTCTTCTAGATGTCTGTACTTACAGTCATTTTGCTCAGGCTCTGAACTGGTCATTTGTGTGCAAGTTTCAAGCCAAAAAGCCTTGCAGCCATATTTAATGTGATACAGTTTGGAGATAAAAAAGCCCTGCTGGGGACTTAGTTGTAGCCCAGTGCTGTGCTAATGACAACTTACACGGTTATCACATGGAAGTTGGCTCAGGCATAATCATCAAAGCCTGGCAAAAAGCTGTACAGAAACCCTCAGTACCGATAATCTCATGTTGTATTTTGCCTGCAGTTTGTGAGAAGGAAGAGCTGACTGAGACATTAAGCTAGCTAATAAGGCTTGCAGAAGCACAGGATTCAGAAAACATCATTAAAGCCAATGATAATTGTAAACAACACCTTTTCAAGTATGATCTTTAAGACAGAGTAGAGTGCCACTTAAAATGCATTTTTAAAAGTGGGCTCTGTGTCCAGCTGCCTGAAAGAAGTCTCACAAGTACTTCTACAGCTCTAATCATGATGCTGTGCTTTTCACGCCTTTTTTTGCTGATCCTGGCTTAAAAGGTCAGACATGTAACATTCATTACTTTGACCTCGCAGCATCAGGCATCTGTAGCAGTTCAGTCTGCAGCTATTATTCTCCAAACACTTGGAGTGAAAGCTAGAGGCCTCAAAGTCCTGACTTTGAGTTTTCTCATGTTTCAATAAAAAGATTTTTCTGTTGAAAATGACACAAACTATGTCTTGAATCTATCGATGAGTCTCTAATGTAGGGTGGGAATAGAAAAACAGGGACTGGCTGCCAGCAGCAATTCATACACAACTAGAATACACAAGTGCCTATTGGAAGCACAGGATTTAGGATTTGGGGTGGTTCTTCTTTTTAAAATGTATTTATGTAATAATATCTCTATCTAAGGCTTAATGAAGTGCTTCTAACCTGTAAGACATCAGGCTGAATATAGACTCACATTAGACATTTTAGTTTTGTCTCCATAGAAACTAAATGTTCAAATGTGTTAAGTTATTTTTGTCTTTGGAGTATTTATGTGCCTCAGAATTTGGACATGTACTCAGAGGGAAAAACTATGATCTCAATAAAATTGTGCTGTCTTATGGACTACGGGGTGAATGAGATGTATTTGAAAAACTGGTATGGCAAAAATAAACCCTGGAAAGAGAGAAATTCAGAACTCTGTATTACAAATAAACTAATCTTAATGTTCCATCGACTTGAAAATTCTGTAAAGTGAAATATATCCAATTGAGAATGTCTAGAATCATCACTTTCTTGTGGTTGGGCCTTTGAAATCTAATTGAAGTAAGGAAGTCCATTGAAGGATGGTTACCAATATAACCATTTAAAATGGTTAAAATTGTTAAAATGGGTACAATTTAATCTCAATGGATACTTTGTTTCTCAGAATCAAGGAAAAAAAAACACTGCAACTGAATTAAACTTCACCTAATTTGGCTTTTTAATATAGAGTTGTATTACAGAAAACCTGTCATCCAAAGTAGGAGAGCTCAATAGTAAGCAGCTTCAGTTGCAGCACTTCAGAGTGGCTGTTTTCAACCCTGTGACTTCAAAGAAGAGTTGTGTTTATTTTTACTGGTTTTATCTGGATACAGATAATGTCTGAAACTCAGTTGCTGGGTGCTGTTACTGTACTGAATCAGTACATACTGGTATTTTAACAGTCTTCACTTCCTAGAAGGTACTGACACTCCCTCCCTTTTAAAATAATTTTATTACACAAGGGACAGTTAAAAAGAGTTTTACCATAACTCCAGCAATATCAGCAAAAACCAAGACAACATGAAACCACATTCTTTGTGTCACATAATAACTTACATTCATTTGTCATTTTCTGTTGCAAGTCAGAAAGACAAAAAGGCAAAGAAAAGGGAAACCACCGGAAGTGCTGGAAAGATGATAGCCAGAACAGAGTGACAGACAGGAGGAAACCCATGCAGAGACAGAAAATTTCAACATACAGCAGAGAACAAACTTGATATTTATACAGATGCTGTGACACAAACACAAGCACACCTTACATCTTCATAGCAAAGAATTTCACTGCCTTCAGGAAACAACACGGTAGAGTCTTTAATGTCTCTTCAAAGGCTTTAGGTTAACTAAAGAGTTGCAACACATTTAGTCTGGAGATACTAAAAATCCATGGGATAATAAAAAGTGGCTTTTAGTAAAACAAGGTAAGCAGAGTGTCACTGGAAAAGAGGTCAATTAGCAGAGGAGAGGAGTACAGTAAACTTGTGTGTTGTGTAGCTGTGTGCACTCAGGGATGTGCCCCTTAATTGCATGGTACTGTCAAAAGAAAAGCCATTTTATAGACTAAGTCCAATTCTATGGGGTTACATATTCAAAGTCATTTTTTAAGGCAATTAAATTTGTGTTATCAAATGAACAGCAGGCAATCTATTTTTAAACATACTGATCAATGGGCATAGGCTATGAATGGTGTGCTTTGTCTATGCAGAAGGTAGTCACTAAATCATATAAAACAGATGCTAACATTCTTTTTTTTTTAGCTTGAAAAGATCTGCCTTATGAGTATGTTGTACGTTCATTGTTGCAGTGTCAGACTTGCAAAATTATTTCTTGCTTTAAGAATGACAAATATGCTGTCCCAGTTTATGAAGGGAAAATTGAATAGGATATGATGCTACACAAGAATACTGAAGCACAACTCTATTCACTCATAAAAGATGGAGACAGGTTGATGTAGTGAGCAACAGAGTCAATTCTTTACCAATCAGTGTAAATGCATAGTATTCCATATTTTTATGAGCAGATTGTTAAAATCTAGAATCACAAAACAATACAAATGTTAAGAGAGCTCTGCATATCATCTGGTCTAGATTGCACTCAAAGCAATGCCAGCTTGGAGTTTTTCAGGGCCTTGTAGAGTCAAGTTTGAACATCTCCAAGGATGGAGATATCTGCAGCCTTTCTAGAAAACTTGGCCCAATATTTGAAAAACTTCAAGGGTGTCCCATTAAGTCATATTTAACTTTATCCACCTGGAATTCCAAGTCTTTTTCTGCAAAGCTGCCTTGGAATCAATTGACCACCAGCCTCAGCTGAGGTAAGAGGCTATGACATGCCAGATGCAGGACTTGACATTTATCTTTGCACACCACAAGTTTATTGTCAGCCTGTTCCTCTGCCAGGTTCTTGTGAATAGCAGTAGTAATAGTATTTCCCTAAGCTTTCCCCTAAGCTGATGCTGCTGACAGAGGACTGGCACCTCCTCCAGAAAGTAGTGAAGGTGTTGAACAACTGACCCCAGATTTAAGGTGTGGAGATGCCACTAGTATCCAGCCACTGGATGGTTTTTATCAGTGATCACAACACTGCAAACCCAGCTGTCCAGCTGATTTTGTGTTCACCATAAGAATAGGTGGTCCATCTATCCAAACCCATGTCTATGGATTTGTAAATGGACATTAATTATACTAATAACATATGTAATAATCATGAATATTAATGCATTGCATTCATGTTACTCTTGCTGAAAACTCTATGCTCCCAGTACATGATTAGTATTTAATTGGTACACTAGGATTTTTCTGGCTATACAGCTGTTTCCACCTCAATTCAAAGAGTCTTTGGAATTGGATATTTCAAATACAGATATTATCTTATTCTGCATTTCACTTCTGTTCCAGATGGACTGGTACATGATTCTTTCTAGAAGCAGTGTAATAATATGAGTACACTCCTACTGGTCTGATCCCAGGGAAGTTGAAATGAATGAATATAGTCCTATCGATGTTTCTAGGCTTTATATTGGACTCAGTGAACTCCCAAGTTGATGTTAAATAAATGCACTTGCATTATGGAGGCACTGGTGAGAACACCAGCAAATACTGCTAAGGAAGCATCATAAGTATGAATAAATGTAGTTTAAACCTCAACCTGTAACACTTTATTAAATTTACAAGAGATCACTACAAATGGTTGTGATACTACTCATCACATAGAGAATTCAGGTGAGAATGAGGCAGTAATGTTTTAAGCCAAGATACCAACCAAGATTTTGGAAGTACATGGAATATTTAAAATATGCATTATAAAATGTATATTAAAGTAGATTTAGATCCTTACTCTGAAATCTCCACTCTCTTGGTGCAGAGTAGATGCTCTATTAGTATTGAGATATTATAGTGAAAAACACCAAAGAAATATAAACACATGCACAAAATGATGGTATGTGATGAAAAATAATCAAAAGCAAAAATTTTGTGATTAATTTAAGTGTTTTGGGAAATTATTTTTCCTTAATCCACTGAACTGGAAGCTTTCTCACAGCAAATTTCAGTCTTCTGTGATGATCTCTCATTTAAAGAATCTTTAAAAACCTTGTTACCAGCATTGTTAAAAAAAAATGTTCTTGGATGTTTTCAGCTAGAAATTTGAAGGTTTTCAAGGAATATCGGATTAGAGATGGTTCTGGAAGTTTTGAGTCACATATTTAAAATATTTTAAAAGCCCTGCTACTAAAATGCTTTAGCCACCTTTTTGTAAAACAGATGCACATTATTTAAAATAAAAGTAACTGGAAGTTTTCATCAGGTCTAATATTTGCTTGGCCTTTTTTTGTCACTTTATTACTTTTCATTGTCTCCAGTAAAGCTTTCCATTATTAATGAGACTCTTAGTAATCTTTGTACAGGAAGGTGAAGCACCCAAGGGAAAAGCCAAAAGAGTAGTTTCTTAACTGCAGTGTTGGATGTGCCAGCTGGGGGAATTTAGGATCCAGCACCTGCAGCAGAATCTGGCAGTGAGGGCTGCCATGATGACAAGGGTACTCTGTGGAGCTGCCCCATCCTTCCTCCCAGCTGCCAGCCACAAAAAACATTCTGAACCACAGAGCTGCAAAACAGCCAAGGAATACAACTGGTACCAATTCCTGCCCAAAGCTGCCAGTTTAACTAGTGTTGCAGCTACTCCCTGCTTACAAACAGAACAGCATTTCTGTTGCTGCTGATAGTATGTTTAGATTGCAGTAGCTCCACATGACCTGGAAGAGAACCATTCCATACTCCATGCATGAAAAAATAAGAGAGGGGAGAAAAACCCCCACATTTTTCTTAGTCTAATGGCTTCTGTATATTGAACTAGGCCCAATTTGAAAATTTCTGTATCATGAACATGAAATACATTGAACTTTCATGTTCAATATCTTTTCTGTTGTAAAAAGCTATATTAAAAATTACATTGTACACAAGTCTTTTAGGATATTGATTAAACTTTTATGTTTAAGTAATACCTCTGTAAACCTATCATCTTGAGATTAAAGCTCTTTGTATTGCTGAGGTAGTGGGAAGTGCATTTTCACACAGCTTTGAAGTTCTTATTCATGAGTGATCAGTGGCTTTGAATATTGCAGTAGAGAAAAAATGTGACATATTTGTGTTTTGTAGTTCTTAATATGCTTTATACATGTATTATTAATAACAAGGAAAAATGAATATTTGTTTTAGGCAGTGCAATTCTTTGCTTTAGACTATCACAAATGCTTTAATCTTTTTCAATTTCCCATTTTCTTGAAGTCTGAATGTAAATTAAACATATTTTATTAAAAAACTGACAGGTCATAGAAATTTGATCCTGAATTATGAACATCTCTTAAAACTGAAAAGTTGCAATTGCACAGAGTTAAATGGAGAATCATATATGAAGAGAGAAACATGGAGATTTTAGAGAATCATCTAGTTTTGTTAAAATCTCAACAGAGTCTCATTCTTCTTTTCTTAATTTATTTCTATTTCAAGCTGCAAAAAATCCCAAGTTTGTCCTGAATTCTTATTATTTGTTTTTGTGTTGCATTTTGAATTTTGGCTGTTCTCCAGAAATGCCAGAGGTTCCCCACTACCTGGGCTTTAGTTTGGCATGCCTTTGGATAGGGGCCTAGAATAAGATCTGTGTGTTTGATTAACACCAATGTGTGGGTTTTCCATTTACTTCTGTGAAAGAGAGTTTATTGTTCATCCTTTTGAGTGTTTCATGCAGCATATGCAGCATGGCCTGATCTCAAGTCATAAAAGTACTTTTCAATAATCTGGTTTTTAGTTTTTCCTGAATTCTTATATTCACTTTCTGAGGAAGTATAATGCTATTAAATTGAAATCCATGGAGAACATAAATACATATGTGGAATATAGGTACTTTTCTGAATAGCAGTAGCAATTGTAACAGGCACAAGTCCTCCTCCTCCTTCATCTTTTTTTTTTTTTTTTTTTCGTTTGAAATAAATCCTAAGAAATCATACATAAAATATAGTAAAAAAATCTGAGGATGAACCCAGATTTTGGAACATGCCCATGTCAAGACCTGTGCCTTTCCACCTTTTAACTAGTTACTTCATTATCTAGCATTTTCTGGTTTAGGATGACAGACAGCTTTTAATCGATGTCAACATGGTACTTGTTCCTGTCTTATCATTTCCCCACCAGTTTTTGATCTGACAGCTTATCAAATGCCTGGGTGAAATACAGACGGATTGCTTTCATCACCTTTCTATCATCTATTTCTTGGTCACCCTTTCAAAGAACTCACTCAGGGTTGTTTGGCAAATAAATATTAGTTGGAGTTTGGGATTTTTTTTTTCCTTTTGTCATTCTCTAAGAAGCAGACCCTGTTTTCCTTAATGACTGATATGAGTGTTTTGCCCAGAGGATAGGCTGGTCTCTAAGGAGTTGCATTTTTCACTCCTGTTCATTTCTTGAATGTAATGGCTGATGTATTCAGCCCTTTTCAAGTAGCTGGTCTGTAATAGCACAGATTACAGCAAGACAGCCTGTTGCTAAAGGTCCTGGAGGATGCCACTCTGGTATCATGGATAAGAAAAAAAAGTACCCCAAAAGTTGAAAAAAATAAATCTATTCAAGTACTGATGATTTTTTAACCTGACATGTCACCTCCTGTGTCAACTTGTACAGGGGAAGTCTAGAAATGTCCTGTTTGCATTTTCAACCTGTATTTTGCAGCTGGTTGCCTACACTGCTGGGCTCTGTATGTATAGCAGAGAGAAATAAAATATTAGGATCTGCTCTTGAAAGGTTAAAGTAAGTAATGAAAAGTGAAGCTAGGGCTGTTTGATGGGATGGTGTTTTTTACCATCAATATCCTGAATGCCAGTAGGGGAAGGGACAGGCTCTCCAATGCCAGTCCCTGGCAGGAGTTCTGCAAGTCTGCCCCATGCTTAGTGTGTACCACCTTGCAGTTCTCTGCCTGCCTCCAGAGCTGGAGATGTGCTGGGAAATTCAGAGTGGGGAAGAGCTTGTGATGCAGCTCCCAGCTGCTGAGAGTTGGGATTCTGGCCAGTGGAATGAAAGGTCTTTGTGCTGCAGCCCATGCTGTCAATGTGTGTTATCATGAGTGTCACTGAAAGGTCAACCCTTCTGGAAATTCAAACAGAGATCAGCTG
Organism: Erithacus rubecula; assembly: GCF_903797595.1. NCBI lineage: Eukaryota > Metazoa > Chordata > Aves > Passeriformes > Muscicapidae > Erithacus > Erithacus rubecula. The sequence goes on from NC_136685.1 coordinate 19,705,602, forward strand.
CCTGGCCTATGATTTTTAGATGGTGGTAGAGCTTAGGAAGGATTCAGAAGCCTAGTTTAGCAGTGGTAATATTTCCAAAACCTTGTCATATTGCCTTAAGGGGCATTTCCTGACCTACAAAGAAACTACCAGTGAATAGTAGGATTCTGGATTTTAGACCTCTCTTTGCAGCTGATTTTACCAATGTCCATATTTAAGATTGTCTGGATGCCACATCTAATTTCTAAAATCTAGGTCACACCAGGTGACACACAGTATGACAAACCATTTATATGCATTACAGGGGATCCTTTCCCTTTGCAGTATCCAGTATCTTTAGAACTGACATTTTGTTGACTAACTCTTTCAGGGCCTTCTCTGACATGCTTGCTCCAGCCCTGTAAGACTCCCATGTAAATTTTTGGAAAGCTCAGTGTTAACTTTTCTAGTGCTGAATTATTGGCCTCCTCTCCCATGCAAAGACAGCAGGCCATATAACCTTCTTAGGTGAGAATGAAGGCTTGATATTACTTCTTTGACATAATGAAAGTGCATGTATTGTGCTAATGAAAGATATTACTTTGAAATGAGTTCTATAATACAGTTCAAGTCTGTGGACCATTAAATAACTCACATAGTGCAGAGTCACCAATCTATTCATTTCCATTCCTTTATAACTATGGATCCTTTTATCCTTATTTTAATCTTATTTTTAATCTATTTATCCTTATTTTATCCTTTGATTATCCCTCTATTTTTTCTTGTGCAGAAGAACAAAATTGAATATTACTCCTAAGATTTGAATTTAAATATGGATATGAACTGGCTTGATTAATCATCTGTGCATATGACTAACCATATATTACCTACCAAACCAATTAAAAGATAACTAGCACTGTCAAAGCAACTGGCAGTATATAATGGGATGTGAGTAAGAAGAAAGACAAAAGCTCTCATCCTGCAGAGCCTCTATGGCTGGTTGGCATGTCTGTTTCCCCAGGCAGCAGGGAATGCACAGAACACTGGAAAAGGTACAGTCCTTGAGTCTGTCAAATGACATAAGCACAATTTTAAGATTTCTAATTATATCCAGTGTGCTATATTTCTGTAAATATTTAACTTATTTTATGAAGGAATAGATTTATAAAAGCTATATTTGTTTTCTGTATAATTTTAAAATTATAATATCTAGCCAGAACAAGGCTTGCTTCTCATATCCATGTCCTCAGTTCACTCAAAATCCATAGAATTTTTTTAACATTATCTTCTCTTTCTACCCTCTTTGTTTAATGACAGTGATACAAATACAGACTAGATTTTCCTGTAGTTTTTAGTTACAAACAATGACTAATGTAAAACCTTCAAAACTTGTGGTAGAGAGTGCATGGCAGATAAAATATTCTTTATCCAGGACAAGATTTGCACCTAATAAATGCACAATGCTTTGGCATCACTAGATCTAGTGAATCTAAAAAGAATGTGACACTTCTCCTGTGCCATTTTAGCATGGCAAGATTTACTGTTATGTTGAAGGATAAATTTCAGTGGTTAATGAATTGTAAATATTACCATGCAAGTTAAGCCTTTTTCATGGAAGCAGTAAGGATTCTGCATTATTCTAGTTACTATATAAATGTATAAAAAGGAGTAAAAGACCATGTTACATTCCTTTTTGAATGTCTCATTGAAATTACATATTTTACAGCACTGGCATCAAGAGTCTTTGTATCAAGTGAAAAAAAAAAAAAAGTCATTTAATTCAGCTAGGTGTTAATTCTGCTTCAGTGGACAATTCAGACACGAGTCTCCAGGGAAATCCAATCCCAAACAGGAAATAAAATCAGCTGTAAATGAGGCTCAGCTTTTTACTGTGCTTTTCCAAAGACAGGTTATATTTGAACACAGCCCCAGGATTGTGGCATCCTGTGTGCTAGCAAGCCACGCTGATTTTACATACTGCAGCATGCTGCCATTCAGAAATAAATAAAATAAATAAAGTGGTGCAAACTCAAGCATCTCTCCATGGCAACAGCTGCATCACTTGAGCCTCGTGTCACTTGCTGAACAACTGTGCATAGGAAAATAAGCCAGCAGCCAGCACAGGGAAAAACAACAGGGACAGGTCCATAAAATCTGGCCAGGCTGTCAGGCACAGTCTGTGTATAGACTGTTCAGGACTGCCTTTCAACTTTGTCTGAGTGTGTTCTGTGATAGGGTTCCATTTATCCTCACCCTGGCACGGGGGTAGAAGGTTGGCTGGCTGATGGCAGAGCTAAAGCTGGGATGATGCAGAATCTTCTCAGCAGGGGCCTCACACAACAGCCTTGCCCTTGGCAGGCCTGGTGGGCAGGGGGAAGGACAGGAGGAAGGGCAGGAGGAAGGGCAGGAGGAAGGGCAGGTCTTCCCAGAGCCAGCAGCATCAGGTGCCTGCAGTGATTCTTCCCAAACAGGTGTGGAGCTGCACTGAAACCAAGCCACAGCAGCCAGGCAGTAAAGCAGGTTGTGGCAACAAGTAATGCTATTCCCTGAACTTTTTCTGGCCCTTTGACAGTGGCCAATTTTACTTACTCAGCCTCTTTCACTGAATCTGTTTTAGTGAGTAAAATGGGCCACAGTAAGTGGCTAAACTGTGCTCTCTCAGGGCAGTCCTCTCTCATTCCAAATGTCCTGGAGAAAGCCCTAACATGGCCATGTGCAGTCTGGAGGGAGTCTGGGGGGGAAGGCTGCAGCCCAGCCCCTTATGATGCTACCTGTCAAAGCCTGTGGAGGAAATTGAAGCAGTATTTACATGCCTGCCCCAATCCTCTTTATTAATTTCCAGATGAAAATGTTGGAAACAGGTCGATATCAGGATGTCATAAATAGGCTATGCTTTTCTTTACAGTTTTGCACTTTGAGCAGAGACATTCAAGCAGAGATGGGCAGAGTGAGCTGCTGGAAGAATCAACACACTGATTTGGCTAGGAAGAGATTAACAGTCATCTAGCAAATTTTGTCACAGCAGAGATGGGAATCTTACAGTGTTTCTGATATTCCTCCTGCTTAATAATGTTCATAATGGAATTAAATACAGTTGTGCCTAATGCAGGATCAAAGAACAAAGTTCATGACCCTCTACTGTATGGAGGCATTCCATATCTAATGGGTTTCTCTGCTACAGCAGTCTACATACTCCTCAATATTGAATTTTTGATACTTGGTACCATATGAGAGGTGGAAACCCTGTAGTCAGACTTTAGAAGTGTACACCAAGCAAATATACATAAGGGTATCAAGTGTGTATTTAGCATCTATCTATTCTACTCTTCTTTAGCCATTTTCAGAAGTAATTGCTATAAATATTTTTTTTATTATATAACTCAAGCCCATTTTATGTTTTAAAAACATTTTATTACACTTTGCAAATGTGCTGTGTAGAGAATGGCTCACTTACCAGCACTGTGAAAAATGATAACCAGTGGTGAATCAAGGGACACGTGACTATTGAGAGAATTAATGCAAGGATGAGCAAAAACTCCAAATCTCTCCTTTTTATAGAAATAAATTGACTATAAATGTCTTTGCAGCATACTTTCTTAGATTAACAGGTCAATTTGCCAAGCAAATGTCCTAGTCATTGGATTAGAGAAACACACTCTTCAGGGGTCACTGAATGCTTAATTATTTAAGCAAGATAGAACAGCTAAAACTAGAAAAAAATACCATTAGCCTTGTGGTAAGGGTACTTAGCTGTCATTGAGAGATGTAGAGTCAAGCCCCACATCAAGGCAAGCAGTGTATAGGCACCACACAGGACAGCTGACCATTTGTCTTTTGGCAGTTCTTCAACAGCAGTGCTTACATCTCTAATAGCAGTGTTTATGTGACAACTTCCTCATGAAAATTTTTAAATTTCATTTTTGCCCTAGTGAAGATTAAGACCCTAGCCTCATTTGATTTACGAAGAAAAAGAGTCTGGCTAGCTAGACATCCTGATTAATTTTCAGAAACAATTTTAAGAGTTTTTTTCCTACTGAATAGGTACAATTTGGTTGATTGATTAACAAAATTTGTTAACAGAGTGGAAATGTATATGTATCATTGGGACAATGGGAGGTCAAAAGGGAAAAAAAGATGTCATGAGGAGAGTAATAAGAAATATCAGTTTACTGATGCCAGTCTCCAGCAGCTGTTTTGGAATTTTTCTTCTTCCAATTTAAAGGAAGATCCTTATAGCTGCAAATTCTTTATGGCCCATTTATTACTGGCAAATATTGACCATCATTGCTGTTCCACCATAGCCTGTGTGGGAGATGCTCTTTGCTAGATGGTCTGCTGCACTTAGAGTCAGTCAAGGTCTCTGTCTTTGTTGGACTCCTGCAGACTCAGATAAAGTGGCAGCCTGCTTGGAAAAGCAGAGGAAACAGCTGAAGGCAGAATTTGAGTGTCTTCCCATTACCACTGAGAGCTATTCAAACATGTATTTTCCTTGTTTCTGGTCATAGCTGTATAGTAATTTTGTACATGCAATCGAGTACAATCATCCTTAATGCAGACATTTTAGAAAACCGTGACATTTCAGACTTATTTAGGCTGTACATTTTACAGGCTGGCTGTGACAACTCTGCTATAACATAATTCTTGAAAGTTTTTCTAACATAATTTCTTGGGAGGGTCAGAAAATAGATAACACATAATTAGAGTGGAGCTTTTGAGATGTATATAATAGCAGACTCAAGGTGTGGAAAATTTTCCTTTTATTAGTGTGAGGATGATATGAAATTCACTGACTTCAGAAAAAGCTGTATTTTTATGCCCAGAGATAAATTTGAGCCTTCAAATACACCTAGCTTATGTGTGCTGTCCTTATATATTCCTGGAAATGTCTGTAATGGCTGTTTTAGAGATGTGTGCAAAAGCTCAAAATCACTTCAAAGCACAATTATTCTTTGAAGTGGTCAGCTAAGAATGGTCACCTTATCAAAATTTGAAGAGACATATTAAAGTAGCCATTTGGATGCTGTATCCAGATAATAAGTGTTTCAGAAAGAGACTTTGTATGTCTATACTCATCTAATCTCTCTTAAAATCACATACACATCTTAAGCCACCTTTGAAGTAGTTTTGTCAGCACTGCTTACAGACCAGGTATTGTGGACCACAGCTATGTGTGGCTTACTCAGCACACCTTCTAGCTGTTCCCTGTGCTCAGTGTTTTGCTGCTGCTGCAAAACATCTGGAAACACCAACTTGAAGGAGCTGTTTCTGACTGCAATAAAATTAGAAACCTTGTGTGAAGCTTGGGGAGTCAGCTGTTGGTTCTGGATCTAAACCACTATTTCCTGGATAGACACAAGATTGTTCTGTCCTGCCCCAGGGCAAATGAAAGCTGCTTGGATGTGGCTGCCAGGGTGCTGACCCTAAGCTAATAAACCCTCCCTCACCAGAACTTACTGGCTCAGACTCATCACCATGTTAATTGCTTTTTATATCTTACAAACATAAGCTATGCAGAAGGGACAAGTGAACACATGTCTTCTTATAAATAACTATTCAGACATTGAATAAGCCAAATTGTCTGGTGGAAATAAAAGTGAGGCACAGACAGTCCTTGAGCCCAGCTGTTTACTCTGGTTTTCCTATAAAAGCCTGAACACAGTGTGTCTCAGATGGGAAGTGAAAGGAATACCAAATTGCATGAGCTGAGTTTTCCTCTGGTTCTTTTTCATCTCAATGGAAAGCATCTCAAATCTCAGGTTTCCACTTGGCATAAAAGAGCAAGAGTAAATCCTTTTGTATGATTTGTCTGTTGGAACAGAGGAATAATTAGAGACTGTTTATCAGTCTATGAAATGACTCATTGCTTCTACCTTTAATGGTTTTTTTTTTGTGTTCAGAGCTTATCTGAATTGTGCATTAACCAGGGATTCAGGAGATCTACTTATTGCCATAGCCTGTGGCATGACTTCTGGCAACAAAACCTTACTTGATTGTTTCCCAATTTGCAAATTCTGAATAGTGAAACCAACTACCAACTATTCCATCAGAAAATCTGAGATATACTGATGAGGATAAGTTTAAATTAGAGAGAGGTATTATAATAATTGTTTACTTCTTGGATAACTGAACAATAATTGATGAGTAATATTTAAGTATTTAAGTATTAAAGTATTAATACAAGAAATTTTATAAATATTTTGAGAGGGCTGTTCAGTGTAGAAAATCAAAATTAGAGTTTGAAGGAATAGATTAGATAGGTGAAAAAATTCCTACGTTGTGTCTCCTGATGGAATTTAGGTGTTTCCTACCTAGGCCAGTATGTTTCAGGTAAACAAAATTAGCAAAAAATGTTAGATTTTGAGGTAATATTAGAATTAGCAACACAGTGCAGATCTGAGATCGAAACATTTGGACTCTTAGGTAGAAATATGATTAGGCTTAGGTAGATAGGTGGCATTTACATTGCATCTGTAAATATTCAGAATATATTTGAGAATCTAGATCCCTTTGTAGGGATCTAGCCCTGAAAACAAGTTCTGTAACTTTGAAACAGGAATTCTTTGTCAAAAGGATTGCCTAAATTCTGGTATGCCACATCAATCACATCTATACTAGTGCCAGAACAAGTATTTGAACCCTATTTCTTTTCAGAACATATTCAATTATGAGCAAATGTGAACTTCAGGAGAGTCACACAAGTGTGTGTATGGCTGTGCACAGAGGTGTAGCAGTAAGTTTCTGAGACCTTTTTTCATCTAAGCAGGTTTCAATGTTATATTTCTATTAAAGAAAAAAAAAAAAAAAGACAAGAAGGAAAATCAGAAGAAAGAATTTGAGGATGCATTTTTGAATATTATGTGATTGCCTTTACCTCCATGTTAATGGTTTTCACAAGCCAAAACTTTTTATTGCTGAAAAGTAAAAAGGAGATCTCATAAAAAGTGGGGAAGCAAGAGAGAAAACTGCTTCATTTCTTCAGCAAGAGCTGGCAACAGCTGTAGCACAGCTGAGTTCTTATAAGTGTCATGGGGAAAAGCTACACCATTAATGGTAATTTATCTTATGTTGTTCTCCAGGCTCTGACTATTATCTAAGTGCTTTGTGCCAAATGTAATAAAGTGGCCAGATTTCTCATTATAGAAAGCATAAATTGCTGAAGGAAAATATATTATGAGGGAAACTGTCAATATGATAATTGTGCACTCGTCACTAAATTGCAGAAAATATATATATTTATGAATATGCTAACCCTCTAGACCATTTACTGGTAAAATAACTGGAAGAGTGTGCACTGAAGATGTTTTATTCTTTTTGTCATTTTTATGGCACATAGCTTATAGGGATAACACATTACAATATATTTTTAAAACATTATAAATAGGTCAGGATGCCCTGTGTGCCCAGTAGAAGTCAGACACTTGTAATAATATAATTTTAGAAATTACAAAATTATTTGAGCAATAAACTAACTAGCAATTCAAGGGAAATGAAAATCAGTGGATGTAAGTTGGGCTTTTGTTAAAAATATTAAGTCAGCCAGTTTTACTGATGAAATACATGATTCTTATATATATGAATCTTCTGAATGTTTCTGGTGATAGTCATCAAAGAAATACTGTCTAAGGTCATTTAAGCAGTGTAAAGTATAAGTAGCTAGTTCTCACACATTTAATTTCAAATATTATTTATTATGAAAATAATTGATATTTTAACAACACCACTTGATGCATCAGAAATTAAATTTTCCCAAATGGAAAGTCTTGAATAGAGATGGACGGGATGGAAAGGAGGAAAGTGGAAAGAGAGAAGAGGAAAAGGAGAACTCTAAGTTCTTCTGGCCCACTCACCAGCGAATCAGTTCTGTTACTCATGTTACCTTCTTAGTGACCAGGAAGGAATTTGGGATGGAAGGGCTGAAAAAGAGAAACCAGGGTTACCATCCTCAGCAAAAGAGAGAGAGGAGAATGTGAAACATAGAGGGTACCCATCAAGTACTTTGGGTGCCTCCCAGCTCTCTGTGGATGCTCCATCTCTCTGCATGCTGGAAGGACCTGCCTTAGCCAAGCTCTTTTTCCTGGACATAATAGGATCTGGAATATACTCCAGTCCCAGTGTTAAATGAGACACACAGCTTAGCTGGCCTATGTACCCCAAGCTGCCAGGCCTTAAAATTAGCCAAGATGCTGGAACAGGGAAAGAATAAGAGTTCATGTACAAATTAAAACCATAGTTTTTTCCTTTATCATTCGCTTTTAAGCTTCACTTACAATTTTGAAATCAAGAAAATTCCTCTGTTTTACTCGTGTTCTTATGTTTAGAATGACCTTAGGTAATGCTGGCAAGCATCAGAACAGACACTCAGTTCAAAATTAAAGTATCAAATATATGTACCTACAGACGAAAATGGCTAGATGTCTCTAAGTTCCCATGAGAGTCATTGAAGTTCTCATCAGTAGGGCCTCAGCTCACTATAAAGAGTCCATTGATTATATTTAATAAATCTTTGATGTTTAGCACATATGTAGACACCTTCATTAATAAGTAGCTATTATGGGTGAATTAAATCTCACCTACAATATTGTAATAAAAGTATAACAAATTATAGCCAGACTTATAGAATATTTGGCCTGGATACAACATGGTGAGATGGCTGTAAAAGTTGTTCTGCTTAACATTCCTACATGGGTTAGATGTTATATCTACATCTGTGTAGAAACATACCCTGGAATAGAGTCAGGCAATGAACCCATGTGGCATGATCTGAACTAACTTTGGCTGGCAAATCTGCCAGCCTCCAAAACATGCCTGTGCACATGGATAAAAAGTGTTTGTTGGAAATGGCAGGGATCTCTCCATCTGCCAGCAACATTCTGATCTCACACCACTGCTGAAACCCCTTTAGGTAGTGGGTGCTGGATGGCATGAGCAAAAAAACATGCAGGAGACCAGTCCAACAATTTATCCACATCTGGCTACGCACCAGAGCCTGGGCACATTCCTGGGAATTGTTAAATTTATTACGTACTCATAGCTTTTAAGTAGCATTTCTCATCTGTATAACTCGTAAGCTTTTCTTTTGAATCCAGCATGATCCAGCTGGACTGAAAGAGTGTTACAGTGCTGTAAAAAAAATATAGCAGCTTGGTTCCAAATGAAGGAAAAAAATCCACAAACACTAATCCAAGAAATCAAGAAATAAGGTACATATAATTCTGTTTGCAGCTTCCATCCACAGCTTATGATAACTCAGTTATTGGTACAGCAATGCAACATTTCTTGGATTTTCTAGAAATGCACACAGAACAAGTGGAATGGGAAGGTAAATGGTGCCATGGAAACAGAATTTAGATACTGCCTCGAGCAGGATGGTAGTGTAGTGTAGGACTAACAAAAGGATATATAATGATTATGTTAAATATGGTTTAAATGTGAGTGACTCTTACATGTAAATAGAAGATAACTCAATACATTTATGTTTGGCTATTTTCCACCTCCTCTCCCCAAAACAAAACTATCTCACAGGACAGTGAATTATGAGATTTTTATTCTGTAGTGCCATGCCTACTGACTTTTAGAAGTAACAGATGTATTTTTGCACTGTATTTGAATGCATTCACAAGTCACATTTCTTTTTGTTGTTTTTACTGTAAAATAATACAGTTAGCTCTAAGTGTGTTGGAAATCTCTCTCATTGTCGACTTCAGTGCAAACTTAAATTATGACAGTGGATAAAAGAAAAAATGAAACTTGAATGGTCTTGTGCAGATAGCCTAGTCCAAGCAAAACCTCTCTCTAGCTTTTGTAGTAAAATTTGGATTAGGCAAATAGCAATGTGTTTCTTTAATACTTGTCTTAAACATTCACTTGAAATTATTTCAATATAAATTAAAAATATTTTTTTTCCTTATTACATTATTTTTTTTGCTTGCACATTACCTTTTTACCTTTTTTTACAATACCTTTTTCTTCAAGTATTGCTGAGTTGTTGCACCTACCACCAGATTTTGGCATCTGTGTGCTGAATCTAGTCTTCGCATTGTGCAACATCTATTATGTCTTTCTGCTTTGAAATTATCCAGCTCTTTTCATCTATAAATAGCAACATACTGGTGAAATAAAATTCTGTATCAGAAGTAATTTAACAGGATTTATGTTTCTGTCCCTACTTGTTTTGAATGAGCTGTCACAGTATGCTGGGATGCCTAGAATGTGTGCTTTAGGAGCTAATAAAAATTAAGACAGTTTGGAACTAGTAGCTACTTGGCATTTTATTTTAGAACCATCATATTTTTAATCATTATATTTATAAGACTGCAAGCTGGAGAGACCAGAGGAGTGCAAGGAGAATGAAATGTCTCAGCTTGTGGGAGCAGCTGATGCCATGGTCCTGCACAGGCAGCCAGCAGCTGCAGTGAGCGGGTGGAAGGACACACAGCCCTTCTCCCATGAGCACTGCCCATTCCACTCCATCCACACTGCTTTCAGTGGGCCCACTGCAGCCACCTGGGCAAGGAAGAGCTGAATAAACTCAGAAATAGGAGCTCACAAGCTGTCTTGGAGAGTCCAGCTGTATTTTGCATTACGGAGATTGAATAGCTGATGCAGAAAGACTCTTGCCCAAGGTTTCAAACCAAACCAGCAGCAAAATCAGTAATTAGGACCCACAAGTTCCTTATTCACAGCTGTCTTCCAATTGCCCAGATGATGCCACTTCACCATTCCTTTATAGTTTTTCTTTTTTATCCCAGAAATTTAACTGTAATTGCAAATTGTAATTCATCTTTAAAAGGCCCTTTGAAAGGCCAGGGCATGAGAGCCTCAACATGCATTGGAAAGCATGGCCAATGGTACTAACTTGTCTTCTTGAAAATCAAAAATAGAGTATTGAATTCCATTTTGTGTATTAAATGAAATATTTATCACAAGAAATTTAGGGAAAAGGATTTGAAAGGTCAATTTTTTCATTATGGTCTAGCAGCAGAAAGGACAGCACAGATCTTCAGAGAAAAGCTAAGGTAAAAATATTGCTTTATTCTTAACCTTGACATGCAGACTCTTCATTTAATTCAGCAAACTGCATCCTGTTGCTACTCAACCTCTTTTCCCTTTGACATTCACCTGTAAGAGCAATGCTTCACAATATCTATGCATTGTTTTTCCTTTCATTAATTCTTCCACACTTCAGGTGTGCTCTTTCTGCATGCTCTGAAGTAGTTCTGTGAAAGTAATATCTTTGAAGGGGGAATTTTGTGGCTTTTCCCACTCTCTGATTAATTGCAAACAGTGATTTCCTTTTAAAAAATATGTGACTCTCCCCCTCTTTTCTGCTTGATAAAAGGTAAATTTTTTTCTTCAAACTTCATATCCCCAATCTACAGCCTATGGTCTGTGAATAAAACCTGGAAAACATCTTTTGCAGCTTTCTGATTTCTCAGCCATACATAACTTGAGCCTTAACATTTTCTATGCATTTCAGACTCAGTCTTCATGGTGTTTGTCTCCTATCCATCCTTTTCATGCAATTTGGTCAATCTCATAAACTCATATTTGTTTTTAGGAATTAAGAAACTACTCATCATGAATTAAGACATTTTTTATCATGAGGGATTTTTTTGTTTTTGTTTTTTTTGTTTTTTTCTGTAAGGCTTTGTAGTTTGACTTGCTCATGTTACTGTTATCCATGGACATCTAATACTTCAAGTTGGCATCCAGTCATTTTTGCACAGAATGGGGATGGTATGTACTGCAAACACAGCATCTTAATGAAAGGAAAAGAGGAGATGGTCAAAAGATGGTCAGAAAAGCAAGAGACAAGTTGCAGGTATTTTAGTAAAGTGCAGTCTGTATGAATCAGTAAAAATGCTGGAATAGTAGGGAAAAGACAAAAAGGGGAATTAACAAAAAAGTTTTGCAAACTGAGCATAATAAATCTAATTTAGATTTTAATTTTGATGCACAAAGACAAAAAGTTGGATGTAAGCATTTTATTAAAGCAGAAAGTAGTGATTCAGATTAAGGAATAATCTGAAAACTACCCTGAAATCTAAGAATGCAACAAAAGAAAATATTTTTTGTCTGGTGAGTGATTTCTAGTGCAGAATATTATCTCCATAATATATTTTTCCATGGATTTGTTACTTGGAAAACAATTTAAGCAAACTTTTGCATTTTGAAAAACTGTCTTCTGGGCTTTATTTTGTTTTTCTCACAAGGTTGGCTTTGCCTAGACAAAGCAAGACATTTGGCATTTGAAGACAGAAGCCTCAGGGCTCCAGCCCATGTAAAATATTCTATTTTTATTGCTAGTGATTAAAATCAGAAAAACAAAAAAATGAGTGTTAGCACTTTTGGTGAGTCTACACAGACTCACCAAAATTCACATTAATTCAACAAGAAGAAGCTGTTTGCTATTGAAAAAATGACAGGTTCATTTTGACCAAAGGTGGGGTTTTACATACCAAGTACAATAGTGATGTGAAAAATACCTGACACTTAAAAGTAAAGGAGAAAAAAAATATTTAGAGTGAAGAGGTAAACTGATGTCTCATGAAAACACTGAGTTACCAGTCATCAGATTCTGTGGATTAACAGCCCAGGAATTAGCTAGGCTTGTCTTAGTTTATTTTAAAAAACATCCTTACTTGTATTCAGCATTATTCTTTGATTAATTTTTCTACTTATTTGCCTTTCTGTTTCCTTTCAGACAAAATCTGGTTTGTTTTTTTGTTTTTGGGGTTTTTTTTCCCCTCAGGAGGTGCTTTTTCTTCCCAATTTTTTTTTCAACAGAATACTTTTTTTTTTTGGACATGTAAAATCTGTAACTACATTTAGGAATAAAAGTTCACATCATAAAGGATATTGTAATTCCTTTAAATTCTAGTTCAATATAAAACCCTCTAAATTTTGAGTTCTTCAGCTAGCAAATGCACCCACACTGGGCACTTCCAATGACAAGCCTGTGTCCGAGCTGAAATGCTGCTCAGCTCTGGCTCTGGGCTGCAGCCGTGCTCCTAGAGAGCACAGGGAGAGTTCCAAGGCAGAGGGAATTTATGTCCCTTGCTGAGCTATGGTGAAGCTTTGTTGCAATCAAAATATCTTCATAAAATGTCTTGACTCCAGGGAACAGGAGCCTGAAAATTCTGGATGTTTTCTGAGCAGCATTTATGTTAACAAGATTTCTTTCGGTTTTCCCACTTTTCTTTTTGGAAGTGTTTGATTGGCATGAACTCTTTCTCATCTGAACTGTCTTTTACCTCCTATGTTTTAATTTTTAAAGACTATTCAAACAAATGTTGGCCTTCACCCACTTCAACAAATCAGAAGTATTAACATTTTTCATACCTATGGTATATGCACAAGCAGCTGTTGTAATAAACATAGTGAATTTTAGGGGATATTGAAACATCTTGTTATAGGAGACTCCAAATGATGAAATGAATAGCTGTAACATTATTGGAAAGAAAAAATAGCATTGATAGCTATGAAATGTTTAGATAGATAATCCCTGATACAAAAAATGCACTTTAATACCAGAGAATATTAATTACTTGAAATTTAATAAGAAAATTAATTAAGGAACAGCACAAGTACAAAGTAAGAATGCCTGTTGCTTTTCTCAGCAGATAATTAACAGCTTTGAAATCCTAATAAAAGCCAAGCTTGAGACACACAAGGCTATTATAGGGCCTATTATTTTGTGCAGAAGTGAGTTTTGGGCACACATTAAAAAAATCATCTTCATAAAAAAGCACCAATAATAGTCTGGAACTACAAGGAAAAAAAAATTTATGTTAAAAACAATATTGAAGGACAAAATTAGGGAGGTAGTACATGACATGAATCCCAGCAATAAAAGCAGGCTGGACATGTACTTAGGATCCTGAAGGATTTCTGCAATTATATTCTGTCCCTACTTTTTTACTTCATGTCCATGGAAAAAGGAGAAGATTGAACAAAATAAATAATTTTGGAATATGATTTACAAACAATAGAAGAAATATATTGTTGGCTAAAATGTTTAGACTGGTAGTGGGAAAGACAGAAAAAAAATGTTGTTAGTTGTGAGAAAGTCTGTTAGGATCAGGGACTCAAATACAACCTACAGATGTCTCAAACATTTCAGACAGGAAGGATTCTAGTAATCCCTTAAAAACTCCTGCTTATTATGCTGGGTAAAGACTTTTCCAGTTTGCACTTGGCAAGCAGGGAGTAGGTTTCTACCACTGTACCTATAAGATTTACTTCTGATTATCTGATGTATCATGATACAAGGAGGTTTAATTTTCCAGCCTGATGTTGTTCTTTCTATAGATGTATCATATTCTTCCTAATTATGTTAAAATGGATAGAAAAAAGGCAAGAAGAGTGGAAACAATGAAAGGAAACGTGTCTACTTTTGAAACTTTTACAGAGTTTATAACACTGACATAATTGAAACAGCAGAATAAAAAGACCTACAGAATTTTTATAAAGTATAGACTGAAACACTGAAATTACTTTTACTCATACTTTCATATGTTTTGTATAGTTTTAGATTCATCTCCAGGGGAAATCTGATTCCTGTAAATGGAAATAGATGTATATGCCAATTAATGATGGTTTTTAAATTCAATATATACAGACAGTGCAGACCTAAGTTGCCACTCCATTTGCATACCCATTTGTTTACTATTATTGCTATTATTTATTTACTGTAGTGATAGATTAGAGAATCTGTTTCCAGAAGTATTATGTGTATATTGTCAAAATATTTATTTGTCAGTTACATGAATCATGACCTATGCAAGAGACATCTCTATCTTCCTACATAGAGCACCCAAAGCTTTTTTCTTTGTTGCTTTTATTATGTTGCATTTTTCATCCTTAAAGCCATTAACATTCTTAAAAATAATAAAAGACCAGGATGAAAAATTCTATGGGTGCAGAGTTTCCAGGTGTCCTAACCTCCATTTGTAGGCTTTGCTGTCCCAGATTGTGGACTTTTTTTCATGAACTGTTTTCAGTAAAATAGTTCTTCTAATGAGTATTAGAAATGCTAATACTATTATATTACTAGGAATAACCATCATAATCTAATATTAATTACTTATTTCATTATTTATATGTTAAATCTAGCATTGTAGCATTAGGACACCATGAGCTAAGCAATGCAGCAATGAGATTTTGTAAATTTAAGAGAATAGTATTTTTAATCTTTAATTTCAAGATGATCAAATAAGAGGAGAAATTATTATGACACAGGTTGAGCAGTAATTTACAGATATCATGCTAATTCTCTGTCAGGGAGAATTCTTAATGGAGGTTTTACTTGTTATTTACAGCTTTTTTTTTGGAGTTTTGAGAAGAAGAAAGCTCTTTCCAACTGGGAAACTAAACATAAGGGAACAGCTGGGGATATTTCAGAGTCCCCTGGGTCTACCCAGGGCTGGGTCCATGTGTCCAGAATATGAGGAGTATAACTTAATGAATGGTGAAAGAAACGGTGTCATGCTGTCCTGGACAGCATTATCCACAGACAGGTATTTATCCTGCCATCAAGTGTGATTTCCTTTAATTAGTGCAGCAGATTGGCTGATGTGTTAGCTCCAGAACTGATGGCAGCAAGGCTGCTGCTGCTCAGGCTTCAGTGAAGTTTGTGCAGGACTCAGTGTCTGCTCTTGGTGGTGAAGGCCTGAGTTGCTATTGCTTAGCAACTGGTCATTTCTAGGCAGACTAAAGTTTTGTGTCCTGTAGTGATTCTTAATAAGACATAAGATCTTGAGCAAGTGTGTTTATGGATATGAGAACAGGGAGCTGAAGATGGATAAGCACACATCAGCCTGTAGGAGATGGCAAAGTACTGGAGTGAGCACAGGATAGCACAGGAGGCCCTGCTCTCACTCAAAGATTTAGCAAAATTTAGGGTTGGGGAGAGGGTATTTGAGCCTAACTTTGTGGGATTTTGCATCAGTGAAAACATTTCAACAAATGTCATGTTCTATATCTTTCAAAGGCAGTAAGTTTTAGTCACTGACAATTCCATTTTAGTCCACAAATCCAAAAACTTTAAAAGAAGTTCTGTGGGGGAAAAAAATTGTTTCTGTTTCCCTCCCTTTTATGGAATGAGCTGCAAAATACAATAACTAAGTTTGGAAAAGGCTTCTAAGATTGTTGAGTCCAACTGCCCACTTAGCCGGTCATTTGCATGGTGCAAATATTAGTAATTTCAAATCAAGTGCAGAGGATATTCAACAGGTGCTAGTCTTATTTGGACAATTAAACATTTGAACAGAAAACAGTTTTTCACTATCACAGGACTTGTCAGGATTGCAAATTTTCAGGACTGCAGCAAAACTGGGTTGTGGGCTAACCCCAGCCAACAGCCAAATGCCCACACAACTGTTTCCTCATTCCCTCTGCCATGGAATGGGTGAAAATAGAAGGAAGGTGAAAGACCCATGGACCAAGATAATGACAGTTAATAAAGAAAGTAAGAGCTGTACATGCAACCAAAGAGATCATCAGCAGGAAAGTGTGTGGCCATTCTGTGGAAACGAGGGACCCAGCAACCATAACAAGGACAAATCCACATATTGTGGTTATTGCCATAACTACAAACATCCTTCCTCCTTCATTGGGCTGAGATGAAGAAAAAGAGCTTCATCCCAGACAGACCCAGCAGAAAGTGAAACCTTTATGTTTTGGCCTGGTGAATCATCCTCCCTCTGTCTTAACAAACCTTTAATCATTTAAATTAGTTTAAATAGGCCCAACAAAAAAACTTAGAAAATATCAAGTCCAGAACACCAAGATACTTGAGTGGTTGATCAAAGTGAGGGACTTGTTTTCTAACACCAAAATTGACCCAGATAAAGTAACAGATGATAGCTGCTTCTTCTAGGCTGAATCAATGTCAAAATTAGCAAGTTCTTCCAAGGCAGATTTCCTTCTCTCTTTGATTGGAAGAGGAAACCTTCATCAAAATTAATACATTCCTGCAAAGAAATTTAGGCCTCAAGGAGTTGATATTTTCTTAGAACAGACATAATAAGTGAAAAAAAGGAAAAAAAACAACAAGAAAACGCCCAACAACACTCTCCCCCAAAGGAGAGTCAAGGAGTAAGTCAAGAAAAATTCCTCAGGAAATCCAAAAGGAAGGGATGCATAAGGCATGCTCAGAGGTTATGTTTTGATTAAGAGACTGCACAGAGCACAGCCCTCAATGATGCCATAGGTGATTGTCTGCACGGATGTGATAGGAGGTGATTCTACATATAAGAAATGAGGGTGCAGCAGTGAAATTTAACCCATTAAATGCCTTCAATGCTGGAACTGATGGCTAGAAAGTCATTGATGTATGTTTCTTGTCAGTATGGCATCTTTTTGCTTATTTATTTTTAGCTGCCACTTTCACACTGTTGTATTCTTTCTGCCACCTTTAAATACATGGTGTGATTTCAATGCCTTTGCCATTTTGGACTGACTCCAAATAAAGTTAAACCAACGGAAGGTCTTATATGAAGAGACTCCATAATTTGATTCAAATTAGCTTTTTGCTCAGAGGCCGGAGAATGAATACAAAAAATAATATTACTTCCAAAAGAAAGTCATTAGTAATCATTAAAGCAGCAGCCAAATGCAGACAGTATTACAGCTGCATTAAAAAAAATGGAAGTGGAAGTCAAACATTACTACTAATCACTGCCATTGTCCTGAAAGAGCAGAAATTAAGCCCTGATTTAAACTCATTTTAAATCCCATTACTGAGAGACCAAATTACTAAAATTGTAGAGGCCTTACTCATGGATTTCCATGGAACAAAACCATCTTTGCATTCTTAAAACTTGCAAATGTCCTTAAGAGTTACCAGAATGACAGCACAGGAACTACATCCAGTTGCATGGGTGAATAATGGGTACATGGAAGCAAAATTCCTAGTCCTGTCTTGCTGATGTGACTTGACTGATGAGGTAAGAAGCTGACAGGGGATTTTATTCCACTTGCCCTTTGATTCTGAGACAACAGAGAAGAGATGAAAGTTTTGTCATGATGGCACACCTCTCTTGTGGGAATTCACAGAATTTGCTAATTCATTTTCAGCCAAGGAGTTTGTCACTACCTGCCTGGGCTTGATTTGAGCATTGCATCAGAAATTGAAGTCTCAATATTCCATTTTAGCTTCTGGCCTTTTTGGTGAACCTACTTATGGCCTTGAATAAACAAAGATATGGAGAAGCAAAATGAGGCTAACAGTAATAATTTGGTTTCCATTTGTAATTTGAGCTTATACAAGAACCTTATACAAGCCTTTCTCCTTCTTCACTTGAAAATGCAATCATAACTGAAATACTGCATGACTGTGTGTAACATCCCATCAAATGTTTCTGGGTGTCCTGAACAGCTTTTAGAGTAAGGCTGTGATAAAAATGGATTGCAATTAAAAGATACTATGCTCAAGGTACTGAAATTGCCCAAATATAACTGTAAACAGATGTGTTATTTCTTATATATTTTGTGTCTGTGATGGACAGATCAAAGTGAGAGCCCTGCCCACACTAGCATGCTGCAGTAGTTTGTTAGTCACCCTATGTCTGCTGACCCTTGGTAACTGAACTTCTTTACACTGCAATATTGGCAGATATTATCTAATTCCTGGTACTTGTACCTTTCAGGCTATGGTTTAACTGATTTTACTTACCTTTCAGGCAGATGGATGGTTACTTCAGCAGAGCTGATATTCTTAAGCATATTAAACCAACCAAATCTGATCAAGTACATAAGCTGATATTATTAAACCATTTTCCGTTGTTGTTAAATTTTTCAGTTGTGTGAGTTCTTGCAAAGAGCAAGCTGGATGTATTTCCTGCCAGGGCAGGAAAAGGCCAAGTGAACATCTGTGCAAAGCACCTTTAATGCCTTGCAGATACAGGAGTAGAAAGAGTCCATGTACATAATGTCAGTGACCTTGGCTCTGCGTACGTATTTGCCCACACACAGACCTCAAAGACAAATTCTCATAGTGAGCAAGGTCTGGAAACTATTTTGCTTTGTCGCTCAGGTAGGACTAGCAGCAGTTAAAAGTGGAAGAAATTTAGGTTATAGCTCTGCCAGCATAGCAGCTACAAACATAACCACAGCTAGTGAGGTGACCTGAACAAATAGCACCTTTGCTGAGAGCAAATATTTGTGTTCAGTTTCTCAGTTCCTTTTTAAGTAACCATGACAGTCTGGCTTAATGTCATTTTGCTTTAGGCCCTCATTTGAGGATGGAGGTGATGAGACTGGCAACCCAGCACTTTCCTTAGTCCCTAAGAAATGGGTTGGGCAGAGATCAGTCTAGAGCTGCCCACTCCTCCTCACCAAGGGGAGGAAGACAAGGGTGCCCAGGCTCCCCAGGTGCTTCAATGGAAAGCCTATCCTTGAGAAATGAAATGAAAACTGTGTCTCTTTTGATGAGATCAGTACAGTAAACTTTAAGATTAGGAACTGGCCGAGCATCTGTGTACCCTTTGCAGCATCCTAAATATTGATTCTGCCCATCCCACAACAGACAGCTTTCCATTTTCACTGGCCACACAGAGAATTGATTCTCCTTCAACTTCATTTCTGTTTGTGTCATAGGGAAAATCCAAATAACCCAGCAGCTGCTCAGGTTGTAATTGAATGTCACAACCAACAAATAGAAAGGTTCACCTCAGCCCCATTGTAACTGATTTTAAAATGTAATGAGTCAGTGTGTCTGTATATCCTCAGCAATCACAGAAATATCTGCTATATATTACACAATTTCTAGAGCAACTAGAGAGGAGCCAAGGAGGGCTGCACCCACTGTGCAGTGTTAAACAAATGCATTAGTGAGAAAGCTCTCTGTGGTGAGGTAGTTGGCAAAATCCTTTTCTTTGTAAAGCACAACCTTCCTGAAGCTGTTTATGAGTCAGTTCCAAACAAATTCTTTCTTAAAAATGCAGGGGGAACAAAGAGATTTTCAATTGTTTAAGCATCCTATTTTGACATTTTAAGAAATTTCATTTTTCTACCTTGAATATGTGTTGCCTGAAATCTTTTTGACTTGTGAAAAAAGGATAAAACAGTATGAAATTAATTTGAAAATATAGATGTTTCTTTGATTTTAGATTATCACTTAACAATTTAATTAATTTAAAGTTATTTTTAAACTGTGATTTTATGATTTGTAGCTGAAAATTGCTATGGGAACAAGGAGGGAAAATTCTTAGGTTTTCCTAAATATTTGCAGTTCTCCATTAAAGACCTGGTGGTACAAAGAACTCAGGAAAACACAGACTTGGGACTATACATGCATCATGCACAAAATCTTCAGTTGACCTTCAACCTGGGCCATATTACTTGTACCTCAATTGTATTAACACTGAATGGAAAAAGAAGATTTAAAAAAAAAAAAAAAAAAAAAAAAAAAAAAAAAAAAAGAGAATAATGGGGCAGAATTAAAAGGGAAAAGGAGAAAAAAATAAATATGCAGGAGATGGAAAAGAGAAGGATGATACAGGACAAGGGGTAGATGAGAGAGATGGAAGGAAGTAGATGTGGGAGCAAATCTCACATTGCAATTGCATAGGGATGGTGGGGGAGGAACTAATAACCAGTTGCTGGAAAATGCATTAAATCTGAGCCACGGAGCACAACTTCAGCAGCATCCACAGGATGATGAAAACACAGGGAAAAGAAATGAGGCATCCTGATCCATCAGTCTGCCTGCTACAGCTGCTCCAGACCCATGATTCTTTCTAGGAAGAAAACTTGTTCTGATTATTGCTATTTTTGAGAGAGAAAAAAGGCTCATTTATAGGTTCTGCATTTCATATCTGCTTAAATTGCCAAAAGGAAGCTGCATATTATATAATATATAATCATATTTGCTAAATAAAAAAATCCCATCAGCTGTCAATCTCACCACCCCAGCATGTAGGTGTTCACAGAAATTCTCACCAAAATTGTCTTGTGTAAGAATTAATATATTTGAGCCCTTCCTCTGCTCTCTGTTAACCTTGAACGTAGAGAAAAACATATGCACATCCTGTCTCCAGTTATAGAGAGTTTCATCATCTAATGTCAAAGGCCTCATTGAGGGGTTTCACAGCTGCAGATACTAATAGCTAATTTCAGTTTTCAGTGGAACTGCTGACCTTGCCCTCACTTCCCATTGGGGTCAAAGGTTTTCCATGCTAAATGTCTCATAGTATGGTAGATCAGTGTAACAAATGCAGTTGTTCTCTAATGATAAAATATCTTATTTATTGAACATTTGAAAGACAGGGGCATTGCTCAGACCTTTTGCCCTACCATAAAATGAATCTGTAAAATCAGAATAACATGACCTAGCAATAATTGTTGTATATCTGGTTGTGGTTTTTACCAAAGAGTAAAGCAAAATATAGTGTGAGAGTATCTAGTTTTAACCTGACAATGGAAAGGTTAGAAAATCCATGTTCTGTCAACATAGTTTAGTATTAGAGATTTCAGTAATTTTTAAGGAAAGTCTTAAATAAATGCCTTTTCAGAAAAGGATTTTGAAATGCATTGAAAAGGCTAATTTCAGCTACATTTTATTTTTTTCTAAATTACATTTCATTTCCATACATGTGCAGAAGATAGAAAGATCACTATGATCACATTCATCCAGTAAGAAAAATATCTTCTTTCTTCGTCACAAACAGATGCAATTCAAGGACAATTTTTATGTACTTTTAGGAGAGGTATAGGTCAAGTTTTCTGACTTGCATACTCCCCTCTCACTACTGGACTTTTTCCTACATTTTTCTCTGGCATTCTTCCTCACCACTGACTCTCAAATATGTTTTCATGTAATTTCTGCAGGTATTTTAATAGATTTGGTGATCATTTTATTTCTCTGTCAGGATAGTTAAGACTTCACAGCTGTGCAAAATCCTTCTATTCCTCCTGACATGCATTTTGCATTTCCTCCCTGCCAAGGTCCAAGACAGACTTCCTGGACCTCCTCAATTGTCCACTGTGAGGTAACTTAGAGTTCTTCCAAGAGCTGGCACAGTGGGTGGAAGAGGAAAGTGTACCAAAGGAAATTGTTGCAGATTACCTGCATAAGAAATATAATGGATTCTGAAGAGCTGTAGGGAGAACTAGAGATTTTTTTGGGGTATCCAGAACTACTAGGTTCACAGAATGTGGGTTATAATTCACAATAATGAGATATTATTTTTAATATTCTCACTTTTTATTATAGAATATTTGGGATTCCTCTCACAGATCCTGAAAACCAATAAAGGGTAAATAGCTTCTTCAGGGCTTGACATAGTCATTCAGCCCTGAAAAATCTGGGAAGAATGAACTTTTAGGAATTCTGTAGACTGTTTGAAGCACATCACACAAAGCCATGTTTGAACACAATGCCTTATCACTGAGTCACTTTTTTCCCCTCACAATCACTTGTTCATTTTGTTATGAGAAGATAGAGTTATTTAATTGAATTATTCATTTAAGTGTTAGATTGACTGAAAAGTGACTCTGCTTTAAAACTTCACAGCATCATCCAACACGTTTTTGGATTTAGTGCTTTAATTGAGGAAGGGAAGAGGAACTTGTAGATCTCTGGGGTAAGAGGCATAAGGCAGCTCAGAAAGCCTCTCAAGGAGCAAAATGACCCTGGCTGTCTCAGGAGAGGCTGCTGTGGGGAACCAAAGTTTTCCAGGGTGATCACCACAATACTGCCAGGGCAATATTGATGGATGATTTTCAGCTGCCAAAAGCTGGAAGGTGGGAGTTCATGTGCCAAGACCAAGATGATCCCTGACATCCCTTCTGTGGTCCCCCGCAATATATTTTATTTTATTCTTTTTCCAAAGTAGAATCTGGCTGACACAGCTGGCTTCCTCTCCCTGATTTATTAGGCTGTGTCTGTGGCCACTCTCTCCAAAACCTGGCACCTGATTTCATAGTCCTGCTGTTTGGAACTATACTGTATAAAAGTGGAAAGGCTGGATGAAAGCAAGAGAACTGGAATTCCTCAGTCCTGATTTTCAGGGAATGTGAAGGGTGGTTTGTTTTAAGAGCTTTCTAAGTAAAAGGCTGGGATACTTCAATATTTATTAGTGTAATATATAAGAGGAGTATGTTTGTGTTTGGAAAGCCAAATAAATTGTCTCTCTTGGGCACAACTTAATATGACTAATGAATTCTCTAAGTTATGAAAAGGGCAGATGAAAATATTTTTGAAAATGGAAGAAAAAAAAAACAGAGAACCACACCATACCACAGTTAAAAAAACATAAAACCAAAAACAAAACAAAACAAAAAAAAAAACAACAAACAAACATGCTGTAAAGCCATTTGAATTTCTGGCTGCTGTGTCTGAAAATTGCATGGCAGAGAAACAAAAACGTATAGAGAAGAGTGAAAAGCATAATGAAAGTTTTAGAATAGCTCTGCCATAGTAAACTACTAAGCAGATTGATTCTTTGGTTTGGAAAAGGGAGGACTAAGGGAGGGATATGATCTGCACAATTATAAATTATATAGACATAGTGAGTAGGGCTCAATGATCCATTATTTTTCACAACCAAAGAACTAGAGGCACCTAATTTAATTACCAGGCATTCTGATAAACAAACAAAAAGGAAATTCTTTTTCAAATAAAGCATAATTAAATTGTGAGGTGCATTGGCACAGGATGCAGTGGAGGCTATCAGTATAAATGGGCTCAGAGAAGATTAGATAAATCCATAGAGGATAGACCCATTGGTGACTATTAAAAATGATGGTCTAGATTAAACTTCTGTCTCAGGAAGTCCCTTAAGTGCTGGTTGCAGGAAGCTGGAAAGGTATTTTAGGCTATCTATGTATTTGCCCTGTTTCTAGCAATATCCTTTTGGGCCAGTGCTTGAGCAAGCATACTGAAATTAAAAGATCTATGCTGAATTCACCAGGAACATGTCTGTGTTTGTGTGTGTGTGTGTGTGTGTGTGTGTGTGAGAGAGAGAGAGAGAGAGAGAGAGCAACAAAAAAAAAGGAGGCTATGATGAGAAAAGAAAAAGCAATTTAATTAAAAAATTACTTCCTCTTACTGTTAATACTTTTCACACAGGCCTCTTGCAAAGGAAAACCTCAATAACCCTAAATCTGCTACTATCAGCTTTAATTTTCATTTCAATCAGAGTTTTCCCAGCCCTGCTGTCCTTCTGTGTATTTGTTGCTTATCAGCATGCTATGAGAACAATGCATGAGAATATTGTATTTGACAATACTGCCACCTGGGCTACATCTGTAGTAAATTAAACAGTGCCAGGACAATGCCCAACAAATAGGAATTGGATTAATTGCAATGCTGCTCAAACAGGTCCCTGTCTTAGTCTTACATTTGGCCAGCTAATTTTCTCTGTCCCAAATGATTCCCAGGCTTTACTATGAAATTAGCATGGACCAGGGATCATTCCCCATCACAGTTTGGATGGATCCAACCTGTTCTTCTTGAGGATATGGCTAGAGCATGCCAGTTGACCTTATGGCTGGAGGAGGAGCCTTCACCATGCCTAGTGTGCTTTATGGATGCAATATAAAAATTGGATGTAACCTCTTGAGGATTGGGTAAGGAAAGGAATAGATTTTCCAGAAGTGTTTTTAGCCTCTTGGGGAAGTCCAAACCAATCCAATCTTGTCAGGAGGGGCAAGGAGTCCATCACATCTCCCAGGCACGCAGACATTTGGTTGTTTCCCTGAGGTCAGGACCAGTTCTCAGTTCTCTGTTCTCATGACATACATTGAGCAGTCTGGGGATGTCTTCGGCCAGGGTGAAAAGCCAACTGCAGGAAATGCCTCAATTGCATAGCAGGACTTGAGATGCAGGAGATTTCTCTTTTATATCTTTAAGTTTCCCTGGTCTGGTAGAGATGATTGTGTTTCCTCAGATTATGGAGTGATGTGGTGAGTGTCCCATATTCATCCTCTGGACACATTCTTTCATTATGTGATTGAATTAAATTCCAGCTGCAGTTTAATTCAAACATTTTTAGGGCTGTGTTTTCTCTCATTTGTCGCCAGACTTATAATTCCAGGCACTGTATAAAAACTAAAAAACAACAGCTGCCATAGAGAGCTTGCAGGCTGAAAGAAAATAACACAGTGAAAAAAATTGATGCGAGGTCCAGAGCAGGCCAATAATAAATAGAACTAAGCTCAGTATCAGTTCTAGCTCAGTCTTGCTCTTATATTGTGATGGAGAAGGCAATTAATTGATTATAAGTCTTGCTGATGTGAACCTTTTAAAGCATGTGAGCAACAAGTCCACTGACAATGGAGCCTATTTTTGGATGGATATGTTATAAAAGAGGACAATTAGGAGATGGAAACAACATGCCTGGTTGTTAAGAGTAGAATGAATGCATGAAAAATGAGGGCCAACAAAGAGGCAAGACTTTGCAGGTGGAGAAATAGAATTTAAACTGATGGATCAGGTTCAGAGAGCAGACAGAGGTTAAAGCTGTGATGACAAAATTTGAAGTATAGGCAAAGTGATTATTCATCCCTGCCACAGCACATACCCTTGACCAGGTTTGGCCCATGCCAAGCTGTGCTTTCCTAGAGAGCATCTCCTCAGCAGGGTGTGGAACAGCACAAGCCAGGCTACACTCCTGACACACATCCAGCCTGTGCTGGGACAAAGGCTGTGCCATGCCAGCTTGATCTTGGGCACTGGTCTGTGTCATTCCCTACGGCACATGCAGCAGCTTCAGGGTTGAATGAGCCGTCTGGATGTGTCAAGCTGGTTCCAATTCAGCAATATCTCCTGACATTTCCAAGCTTAAGTCTGGAAAACTTCAGCTGTGACAAGTTCCTATCACAGTTTTAAGTGTCATCTGTGCAGTGTTGCACTGGAATGAATGACAGATACATCACATATTTAAAAAGGAAAATGAGATACTACATGTACGTGATAGTTTGTGGTCTTCTACTTATGCAGATCACAGCATCATTTTACTATACATTGAGCTTTCACAAAAGCAAATTTCTCTGCATTTTAGAGTTTTCATTTTTTGTCGATGTTTTGAGCCCTGTTGAGAGTGCAGACTTTTCTTGCTGTTTTAGTTTCAGGTTCAGAGCAAGAGTCTTGCTTTCTATTTAGACCTGTCTGGGATGCAGTAGTTTGTTTATTGATGTGTCCCTTGTGTGTGAACTGTGTTCCATATATTGTTAAAGACCTTACATTGTAAATCATCCTATTTTCATAATCTCTTTGTTTGCAATCTATTGCTCATTGAAGCATTCCATGCTAAGAGCACGACTTTCTTCTGTGTCCATTGATGTAGAATGTCCTACCAGGAGGCAGAAAAGGGCAACTGAGGGCTGTATATCTATGAGACAGAGAAGGTGAATGGCATGAAATGAATGCACTCATTCCCTGACACTTGCATTTCAGCATGAGTGGGAATGCTGTGATAATCTGCATGATTCCATTACTGTGACACATGATGTGCTCATGAATGCTGCGTGTTCATGAATGAAGGCTATGATTTTCATTTTTACAGTCAATAATACAAATGGCAATTTCTAGGAAAAAAAATTAAACTGAAGAAACAAAGGCCATGTATGCATGATGCTGAAGGTATATGAGTTTGGAGTACAGTTTAATCTCATACAAAGAGTATCTGTTTAATATTGCCAGAGCCACCAAGACTCTAGATTAATTTATGCTTCATAAGTGCAGAACACAAAAACTGAATCTCTTCAAGGGCTGAAAAAAGCCTTTTGAAAAGAACAGAAATTATGAAATAGTGATGTGAATACATACTTATAAAATATAAAGAAATAAGAAGTCCTCATAATTAGGAAGTAAACTAATCATTAAGACCTACTCATAACCCTCATAAAGATTCATAAACCTAAGGGAATGACAAAGAAATTCTAAGTTCCTTTGAAATAGCTGCAATTGACCCTATTTATAACAGAATATAGCTCTTCTGCAGGAAGGACATTACACCTCTTTGTTCTCTCTATAGGCTTTTCTAGACAAGTGACTGACATTAACAAATGTAGTACAGCTACAAGAAAGAAATTAATTTTAATCCTAATTCTAATGGGAAATTGAGACAGAAAGAGATTAAATGGATTGTTCAAATTTGCACAGGAATGCTTACAGCAAAATCAGAATCTGACTTATGGATCTCATTGCATGACCTTTCCCTTTAATTTTGGAAAAAACCTTTTTTTTCTTTCTTTTTTTTTTTTTTTTTCCTCAAACACTTCACACCCCAAATGTTTAGTTATCCTGCTTCTACCATCTTAGTCTAGTTTTGGGCAGATTTGTTTTATGATGCTGATTTCTTGAAAGGGAAAATAATGTTATGCATTCATTCTGTATGTGTTTCTGAATATATGTGCATGATAGACCTCTGGAATCAATTAATAGCTTTTTCAAAAATATAAAACTATCTTCTTGATTTTGAAGTTAGCAGTAAGATCTCCTACTTACTTACAAGAATATAAAGGATCCTTCTGAATATTTTTGTTATAACTTTCATTACTTACAACTGATTCCTGTGCAGCCACATTAGAGGACAAGCATATGAGTTATACAATATAGGCAGATCATGTGAGCAAAGTCTCCATGGAAACTGCCTAATTTGTGCTTTTATTTAATTAGAGTTGTCCATTACCTCTCCAAATGAAGTTTAATTTAAATTCATATGCCAGTCATTTTTTAAATTGTGTATGACTTTTCATCCATCACTTACCGAGTTCTCTTGTAGGCTGTATTTTAGCAGACTGAGTTTATTTAATGATTGAGTTTATAAACAGGATGTTTATTTGACAGCTCAGCTTATCCAACATTCTTAACATCCTTGGAACTTAATTTCTATGCAGTATCTGTGCTATACAACTTATTGTTATCAATTAGATATTCTTAACCTCAGAAATTGTCAAAAAAACCTCAGAACAATTGCTTGAGAGATCCACATGAGTATATTCACTCATTTTGCTTGCTGTGAGATAATTGGGAAAAAATCAGACTACGAATAAAAAGTGTAACCAAGGCCAAGAAATATGTAAAATGCACATGTTTAACTGTTAAATGGTGCATTGAAACAGGCAAAACTGTGTCTATTGTAAGCTGTACCACAAAAACCAGCTGGTCTCATTGAGGCACTCTTAAGAGAAGTCTGAGTTGGTTCAGCCTTACAGAACTGTCTGCCCAAGGGTATGATAGCAGGAACTGATGTGAGTTATTTGTAAGTCATCAGTCCTTGGTTGTGCACCAGAAAAACATAGTCTGCAATACTTGATTTTATCTTTCTTTCAAGAGCTGCTGGTAGTGGGAGGATATGAAGTACTCCATTATTTCCCAGTTCTTACAGGGTAACATACACAGATGATAAAAAAGAGGACAGTGGAAGGCTGTGTATACTCAATAATTCCCACCCACCTGAGATACCAGCAAATATGGAGAATAGGAAAAAGTATAAAAGACATTAAAAATGTAGTATTGAGCAAATACATGACACATATTGCTGACATATTTTGTATTGTAATGTTTATATTCTGAAGCAAATCTTGCATCTCATGCAATTGTTACTGACCCAATTTTCCATTTGCAGCTCCATTACAGAATTATCTAGACTAGGTGCCAAGTCCAAAATTAGTTTACAGCATGACCAGAGGGTGATGCAGAGGCAACAAACTGCAGCTCTGAAAGGATATAAGCAAAGTAGCTCAGAGCTGCACTCTGGACATTCAGGTGGTTTCTGCATTCATACAGCATATACATATCATCCAAGTTTAAATACTCTTTCAGAATTACAGAAGTTATCTCTTGAAAAAAAAAAATGTTATTGATAGCAAAAAGTCATCATCACAGCACTATCAGAACTGAAAAGGTTGTGTATAAAAGGTAATAAAAGTAAGAATCATGTGTGGGAAGTGCTAGAAGTGCAACTGGAGAACCAACAATAAGGATTCTTCTGGAATAATTACATGAAGGCTGAAAGGCAGTACAATTTAAAAATTGGAAAGAACGATTAAAGAGATGTTACAAAAAAGGCGTTTATGAATATTATGACACTAGTAATTTGAAAATGTCTAGCAAAATTAAAATAATCATAATTAATAATATTGCTAATAGAAGAACACTTGAAAAACTGGCAAAGGGACAGATACTGCAGATAATAGCAACTCAGCAGCTTCACATTAACAGAGGTCCCGAATGGTAATAGGTGTCACTGAGTGGATTTAAAAGCAAGTGGAGAGTTATGTCTGGATGTAGAAAAATATCAGCGTTATTAAAGAGCTACTTTGTTTCTGTCTTTTCAGAAGAAGAGGGTGGCGATCTGCTCAAGGCGGGCTTCAGTTTTCCAGGGACGCCCGAGGAGGAGCTAGGTACAGATGCACCTGTGACACCTGGTACCGCGGGCTGGCGCAGGAGCGGCGCAGGGGCACAGCCCCCGGCGCCGCGGGTGACAGGCACAGAACTCCCAGACAGACCCTCTGGGCTTTTCTCACCTGCTCCTAAGGTTACAGAATGCGAAGGGAAATCCTCAGGTCTGGCTAACACGCAGAGGATTCAAAATACGGTGTTCAAGGAAATTGGCAACCTTCCTCCTTTTGTGTTTTTCTCCTTGTTGTGGATGATACAACTGTGCCTGAAAAAGACCCCTGAGATTTTGTGCCCTGAGACAATGAAACCTTTCATGAGAGATGCCACCCCTCCCTACCAAAACCCTTGTTATCATCTAGGATTTCTATTGACTTTTAACTTTACTAGATGATTGGTCTTTTCTCACCTAGAATCAAAGTAATTGGATAGTTCTCAAGTTATAATTTTACTGGTTAGAAGTTCAAACCCCTAAAGTTTATACAAACCCTTTGCTATGCTATGTGTCTGGATTTTGCTGGTAGAACCCTTTGAAGAAATAAACTACCTTTGGAACCTCTCGAAGCTATCCAAAACCCATAGCAGCCCAAAACTAGAACCACCCTAGCCCAGGCAGATGCACTTGTCTTACTCTTTACAGAACATCCTAAATGCAGATGAAAAAAGTTTCAGAGTTTCAGAGTTTTCAGTGTTACCTTTCCAATTTGAAAAAATAACAGAAGCAAGAAGAAATCAGAAACTCTTAAAGCACACGGGGAAAATCTTGATACCTCTGTCTTACAAAGCTAGCACTAAAATGTCCCACTGGCTTCGATTTTATACATTTAGACTGTGAAAAAATTGAGTTTCTTTTCCTGGAATTTCATACTCAGATTGTCACTGGTTTATGTGAAATCTGTCAGAATTTTGATTTATGTGCAATTACAATTTATATGCAATGTGGTTATTTTTAGAAAAGCAATATGAGAAGTGGTTTCTATGTATTTGCTACTTAAAGCTCCCTCTATTCAACATGAGCTTACTTACATTTCAGTAGTCAGTGTAAAGTAATTTTTCTTTTTGTGCATATGCTCATGTTAATATATTGCAACAGTTTATTTTTTGCTATTAGGATATTGTTGTAGTTGACAAGAATATTATAAACTCTTGCCCTGACCGTGTTATTACCCACTGCTGGGAAGAGAAATTATAGTTGCTGTGTTAAGGAAAACTAGCTAAGCTGCTAGAACAAGGAGCATGAATTCAGACAGGTTAGGTCCCTGTGTTTAGCCAATCTCTTAGAAGAGGATTTTCTCAAACAAGTAGTGTTTACCACTTGATTGCACTTAAATCAGGGAGTGTAATTAATGTTCAATGTAAAAATATCTGTACTGGACTTTTTTATGCACTTAACATTTCAAAGCAAGTGAAAAGAAGCTACAGGATACATTCCAAAAATTAGACAGAAGAATGTGTTAAGGAAGAGACTGAAGAAGCCTCAGGCAGTTTCTGCCTTAATCAAAGTGGTGTAAGAGGGAAGATATCATTAAACATGAGGCTTCCAAGGAATCTCACAAGTGGATCCTATGGAGGGGTCATGAAATGAACAAGTCTCACAGCCTTCTTGGGCATTTGGAGGTTTTTCACCCTGCTGTCCCATTTCACAGCGTATAGGAAGGAGTTCAGATGTCCTGGGTTAGAATTCATCTCATCTGAGAGTTGGAAAATATTTCAGATGTACAAGTCAAAACTGTAAATCTCAGGATTTCCTTTAGAGTCCATGAAGAGTGATAGACTTTTCTAGGACATAGCAGGTTTGGCCTACTTTAGAAGCTTAATCAAAGTGAGATAAGTCATGATTTAGAGGTATATCAAAATTGTTCTCCTTCCCATTTGTTTGAGAAAGAACTGCAGGATTTCTGGAGCCAGAGTAAATGATACAAGTCAATAACACTAAACCTCAGGTGCCTATAGGAGCAAGGACCCTCTTACAAAATAGGTAATCAAAGGTCAACACAAAGATATATCCTAACTGACCAATCATCCAGAACCCTGACTAGGAAGAAGATGAGGGATTAGTCAGAAATGAGAAATAGGAAAGAAAAACAGCAATAAGAACAGCAAATAACAACTGGACTACAAAGAAATTAAGCTGCTTTCAAGCATTTCAACTATTTATGGCCAAATGACTGAAAAAATATGCCAAAAGCAAGGAAAAATCTGTCCTTGCTCCTAAACATTGTCCTTATTGCAGTCTTCTGAAAATAAGTACCAAAGATTGCTAGATAATACATGGGAAGAGGTGGACAGCTTTAATATTTTCAGAAGAAAATCCTGTCCTCCTGACAGGACCTAATTACCAAACTGGAGGTGGACAAAGTAAGTGGACTGGATATCATCAGTAATGTAAAAACATATGATATCCCCCTCTCCCCTACAGGGAATCACTGAAATTGGAAAGACCTTTAGAAAAATTGTGGGATAGTTAGTTAAATTCTGTAGAGACAAGCTCAGCTGTGTTTATGTGCTACACCTCTACAGCTGGATAGGACATACCTGTCTTTCAGTCTTTGCCCTGGTGTTGTGTTCTGTCACTTGAAGATTTGTGTTCAAATCAATGAGCTGGATATATAACTTAAGTGAAAAAGCTGCAAACATCTTTCTTAGTCTTCACTTTTTCTTGCTTTTGGACACGTATAAAGTTAATTATTTTTTGGAGATAAATATGAGTCTGGGTGGATACTCTAATGTCTGGAATATGGAAATGGGCCCACTTCTTTTCTGTAAATACATAACCCAATGACTATGTCATAATTTTGTATGAACAGTCTCAATCTGACCGACTGCTAGAGACCTTCATCCCTGAAGAAAACACAGAGAGGGTTTTCCCTGAGAAGTAAAATAAATTGCCCTGAGTCAAGACAGAGTCAGGATGGTGTTCTTTGAGGTAGCTCTAACTGCAGGGCCATTCATGATTCTAGACTCTCATTGGCCTGAGGGGCTTAAAGTTATGATCTCTCTGCTACTGAAAGATCTCTGGCTCCAGGTCCTTGTTTGCAAAGTGGGTTTAGAATTTCCTAGTGAGGTTTGGGGCTTTGGTGGAGTTTAATTAATGTTTGCACAGTATCACACCAGAGTGAAAATGCTGAATAGACATTAAATAATATTTTTAATAAAATGAACCACTGCCTTAATTGGAAAAAAGTATCAAGGGATAGGACTGATCTCAACTCTTTCCCATATTGATTCTGTAAAAGACCTCATTAGTTAAAACAGGCAGAGGTGCAAAAAACAAAAACAAAAATAAAAACAAAACAAAACACAAAAAACCCCAAACAACAAAAAAAAACCCCAAAACAACAACAAAAAACCCCCAAAAAGCACAAAACAAAACAAAAAACTTATCTAAGCATTAACAGTCAGTTTTTAAGAATAATACTTCATAGCTTTTTCATTAACATGTATTTCTTATCAGAGTTCAGGTTGTATCACTGATACTAGATTCACACTCACACCAAAACTTCCTATTCTTTTCACTAGGAATATCTCAAATAAGAAACCTGATTAACCTAATAGGAAAATAAAGGTAGCAGGGCATGGTGATGGGAGCAAGAGATCTATTGTGTGAGCTCAAGCAGCTCATTGTAAGTCTCATGGAAACTGGAGTTCTTTCATTCCAAGCTTTCTTCTAGCTGATGTTTATATTATCTAGGAAATATTACTGTGTAAGGAAAGAAAAATTTAATGAAAGCACTCTTTTCTATCTTTTTCTATCTTTCTAATCTGAAAATTTCTTAGTCTTGTTTACTTTAGGCATGTAAAGGGTAAGGCAATATTTTGCTTTAGGTGTCAAAAGCAAATAGTGCAATCTTAACAAGAGAGAAAAAAATCTGTGTTTGAAAGGCATTCAAATAGTTAAAGAAATGTGAACAGGGAAGATGGGATGAAATTCTTTATAAATATATATTTTAATAGGTACTGCATGCACAGAGTAAAGGGGGGAAATAGATTATTGGAAAATTTTTAACTCCTTTTTTCAGGTCAGGAAAACATTTACTTTACATGAGTTTATAGTTTGCAGCATCTAATGTGAAGCAAAGAAAGAACTTGCACTAAAGGCTTTTTACATTTTTTTCGCCTTTGCCTTTTACTACAGTAAATTGCTGTTTCCTCTTTAGGAATGGGTATTGAGTTGATGTTCAGGAAAAGTTGAAACCTGTAAAACAGGTTGCAGTTAATAATAATGCTTGTAACGTGCCCTGATTGCAAAGTAAACTGTAAGGGAGTTAAAGGGCAGGTTACAAAAACGTATTTTCATTTCACAGTTGATGCTTTTGATTAATTGGTAAGGTTCAAGTGTCAGACAGTAACTCATGGTTATTCAATCACTGTTGATTGCATGATCATGCCTTTATGACCTTATGTGTTGGAAGGAAGAAAGGACATGGCTGTTATTGAAATCAGAACATGAATGAAGTCCTGACTTTTCAGTCTGTCTGTCCTTCTACTGTATTATCCCTCCTTGCTCAGTAAAGTCAGTGTCTGAACACTTCTCAAGGGTTTTAGCTTCATGTACCAGGAACTGCAGGAAATTTTCCCAAGGACAGAGGAGGGATTGTCAGTGAGCTCTTGACAGTGCCACATCCACCCTTGGTGCACCTTCCCCCAGAGCATCCAGGGATAGTCAAACATCTGCAGACTGACTGCAGCTGGTGGGACTTCACTCAGGCACGAGGCTTGGCCACACAGAGCAGCCACTGCAGTGACACTCATCCCAGTAACCAGCAGGCACCAGAGTAACACTCTGGTTTAAATTCCTAAATGGGCCACAGACTGAATATTTCCCTGGTTTGTGACACTAACACTCAGAGGTACAGAAGTTTTATTCTAGTCCTAGAATTTAATCTAGTCCTATTTAGTCTAGTGGAGAATAGAAGTCGAGAGTCTACAAGAGATGAGCACAAAGGATCATTGCAACCCAGTGATGTAAGGTCAAGACTCTCCATGGCAGCTCACACCCCTGCCCATGGCCTTGTCCTGAACCACACAAATAATTCATGGCTGACAGAAAACTTGACTGCAGATTTCCCAAGTTAGTCCTCTAACCACAGGGCTATCTGTCTGTCATATAATAAAAACATGTAGCCAAGTGGTTTGGTATGACAATTTATAAGTCTTTCAGATTTACAAGAGATTTTAAATATGACTGCCCCGATACGATTTAGTGCCATATGATTTGTTAATTGTGAGTAGATGAAGAGATACTGGAAAAAAAAAAAAAAATAGCCTTTCTTATTTATCTTATTCCATCATATCTTGAAATAATTACGCTTCAAATCCTTTGTTTTTCTGTACCCAAAACTGTAATGTAGAGGCTTACTGGCATGATAATGACTGTAGAAAACATTAATGAAATAATAGAAAATATTTTTCAGAAAATAAATTTTGAACTTCAAATTCCTTTTAGTTATGTTTGAGAACTTAATCTGTAAGTAACTTTCAGTCATAGAACAATATCATATCATAGGGCCTGATCATATAAAAACATGCTAACTGTCCAGCATTTTAATTATAGGTTGCTGGCAACAAATGCTTACAAACAAAAAGCTATTTCCAAAAATTAAATACCTCATAATGTCAAATAACTGCAAAAATCCCATTAGGCCCAAGGTCAATTCACACAAGCAG
Organism: Erithacus rubecula; assembly: GCF_903797595.1. Lineage (NCBI taxonomy): Eukaryota > Metazoa > Chordata > Aves > Passeriformes > Muscicapidae > Erithacus > Erithacus rubecula. The sequence goes on from NC_136685.1 coordinate 19,740,577, forward strand.
GCAAAGATATTTGTAAGGATGTAAGAATAATCAAATTGGATATTTGTAATGAATTATTCATCCACTTCTACTACAGAATACAAAGAGGGTTATGCATTCATAAACAAATATTTCTGTTCTAAATAATTTCACATGTGGGATGTTAGCACAGAAGGGATATTTTCCTCTCCCTCGTGGCCTGCTGACCTCTGTAACATCTGGGTGTGTACCTGACTTGCAACATTTACCTTCCCATACAGAGTGTGATGGCTGCTGCAGAGATGATGATGATGGTGATGATGATGATGGTGAGATGAGATGAGATGAGATGAGATGAGATGAGATGAGATGAGATGAGATGAGATGAGATGAGATGAGATGAGATGATGAGATGAGATACCGCCTGCTTAGCCACACCTATGTTCCTTAAGGAGTGTTTTCATTGTATTCTCCCTTTTCCAAAGGATAAACTGTGAAGCATTTAAAATATATTCCTATGATGAGCAGCTTAAATGATGTCCTCTTGATTTCCTCAGAAAAATGTTACCATGCTCTACCTCCACATTCCTGTGGAATTCCTGCACAATTCCCATCATTGCCTCCTTAGGTTCTGTCAGGAGTGGGGCAATTTTGGCACCACCAGTATGGTGGAGATGCTTCCAGTGTGGAGGTAAATGACAGCAGTTTTCTGCCTGAGTGCTGGGCACAAGATCCCCGTGTTCCCAAGGGAATTTGCACTGGCAGAAGCAGTGCAGCAGCATAAACATCAGCAAAGATTGCTAACACAATCCCAGCTTTCACTGCTGAGTTCAGTTGTCACCTTTCATTGTGCAACTTCACTTGTTTTTCCATCTTTTTATAATGTCATTTCTCTTCATTAGAGAACAGACAGCAGCATACTGAGATGCCTTGTCTCAAACTTGCCCAGAGTGGGGGTGCTTAAGCCAGCACCTTGTCCCAGGAACAGGAGTCACCGCTTGGCCCTTCACTGCCACGTGGAAAATCTGGGTGCCAGTGATTGTGGGAAAGGCAATTAATGTTTGCAAAGCAGAGCTCAGCCAGGCACAAAAGAGATAGCACCCTGATTTGGAAAATTCCCAGTCTGCAAGTTATGTAAAGAGGAAGATTGTCTGCCTGTAACTATGGAAACAGGTTTAAAAGGGATCTTGTCACCAGGCTGCTGTTTCTTCCTGTACCCCACAGGAAAATCAGGATGAGTCCTCCTCCATCTCAGTGGGTTGAACTGAACAGAAAAGTTCACCATACAATGGCAAAGCAGCAAGAGACAGTGCCAAGAGTGTACACCTAACCAGATAATGATGGACTCCACAAAGTAAAATAATTTTTTTGAGTCAGACCATGGATAAAACTAAAATTTTTGGTGAATCAAAAGTCTGCAAGGAACCGATGCTGAAGCTTACAGAAAATCAAATAATTTTCTTCAATTTTGATAATTTAAAAGCTGAATTAATGTTTTAAAAGAGAAAATATGAAGTTTATTTTGAAATAGAATAGTATTTTAAATCAGTCATTGTTCCATGCCAATGCTTTCAGTAATTAATTATTACATTATTTCTTTTCCTGAAGATCAGTCTGTAAAATAACTGAAATCTTTAAAAATATATCCATGTTTTAAAGAAATAATAAAAGGCAATTTAGCAAGAATATACTAGAAATATTTTTGCTTGGATACACGAGCATTAGTTCTTGCAGTCCCCTTAGTATTGGATGGAGTAAAAAAACTTTCTCTGTGATATATCATCATAAAAAGTGAACAAATTCAGAAGAATTCCAGAAACACTGAGAAAAAAAATCAGGGAAGGAGATGATAGGTATCAGCATTATTTCTTTTGTTTGATTTTTGTTTAAGGATCAATGATAAGTATTTCTTAGTAAAAAAGAAACCCTGGAGATTTGGTGGTTCCATGCAACTGAATAGTTGGTCCATGTGGTTTGGATCCTTGGGATTAAATTTTGGTAATTATGCCATCACAGGCTGTATTTCAAAAGAACCACCTTTCAATGTCATCATCTTTCTGACTGGGAAACCTTGCAGGTTTCTAACACATTTATTCCAGTCCAGCAAAATTGTGTATTCTCTGCTTAGACATGATCTACCTCAAGTAACACAGGGGTCACAGGTAAAATGACCAAGAACTTTTCCCAGCAAATATTTACAACTAATCTTGGCCCCATTAAGTTAATGGGAGATTTGTTACTGCTATCAACATGACAAGGACTTCCCTTGTACTTCCAGAGCTGGGCATAGATTTCTGTGTATACCTTTGAGTTGTACTGTGCAATTACTTTGGCTTCCTTTAATTGCTGAGAAAATAGTGGCAGTTTTATGACCCCGAGGGAAATGGATTGTCTCATGGCCTAATAACTGCAAGCAGCAAAATTTCATCCTTTAGGAAAGGAAATCCATAAAGCCAGGCACAATAAGGAACAAAAGAAGTTTAATGGCGTTGGGTTAGCATTTCTGCTCTGTATTTGGAAGCATTATAACCAATTGTTCAGTGATATTCACAGAGTGGACTCCATACAGCTGGATTTTTCCAGAAAATAAGTTTACATGTTAGTTATTTTAGGTCAGTCTAGTTGTGCTACATTCTATTTTTTTCAAAACTTCGCTGATCATACACATTCTGTGAAAAAATATTAGTCATAAATCATTCTGTGGCCTTACCTGAGTCATAGCACAGTTGAAAGGTGAAAAATGGCAATGTACTTCAAACTTGAAAAGCACTGTGAAGTTCTGTGTGCTGCATACTAGTTGGTAGCAAAACATCACACACTTCAAACCAATGGAAATTCATTTTGCACCATCCTGAGGACTCCCTGCATTGCTCCACTCCATATCCTGGAGCTTTATACAAATCCCATACTGCCTCTTACAGATTTCTGTCCTATTCTTTTTCATGGCATGGGCACAATATGGTGACTTTTATCCTCTCCATCCAGTCCAAGGGCCAATTTTTCCACCCAGATGTGAGATGTCTTCATTCCTCAAATACTGTTTCCACATTTCTTCATTTTCACATATAGCATGCCTTGTTCTCCATTCCAGGCAGTCAGTCTTGTAACCTGACTTTAGCTTGCCCCTGATCAAGCTTTCCCCAGTTATCACAACTCTCTGCTTTCCTTCTTCCCAGTATATTTGAGCTTTATGTCCCCCACAAGCCTGTTCCATTCTTGCTCACTGACTATTATTCAGCACTCTTTTTATTATATACCCTTTTCTCTTATCATGCTTATTTATCTCAGAAATAAATCCCTTGAGATGTTGGACTATCAGTCCACTAATCTATATTTGAAAGATGGATAGATGTGGAAAATTGTTGGGCTGAACAATAGGATTTGGTCCTATCAAATATTTGTTGCACATGCAGACACCTGCAGAACAGTGCTCAAAACTGACTCTACTGAATAAATTGCAGCATTCCACATGGTCCTTACTTTTCCCTTTCAGTTTCCTGACTTTGCTCCAATTTGGTATGTTCTGGACTCTGGTGCTGTTCTAAGAATACAATTTGAATGTCCATTTTTACCTAACATGGGAGTTATAAATACCATCTTGCTCTTGGTCACTGTCATGTGGTTCCACTGAATTAGCTGTCAAAAACATTTTCCATGGTTTAGCAATATCCATGTGCCTCAGATCACCTAAATATTCATTTCTGAGGAAGGTTTCTGCACTGGAGCTTGTCAGCCACAGTTTTTGCCATAGTCAGCACTGACAAATATCTACATGAAGGGTAGTATTCATGTTGATTTTGGACACATTGTTCAGGCTAGTGGAAACAGAGCCAGATATGCCTGCCACACAGTGCCCAGGATTCTGAATAGAGAATTAGATTTCTTTTTCAGGTTGATGTGTCAGAACAAACCAATCATCCACATGCAGTCCATGTGCTGTTTGAGAGCTTTGGGCATTTTGGTGTTTGGCTTTAGGCCCTCAGAACCACCTACTTCTCTCCTTTGACTCTGCAGAGATACTGGATGCATAAAGGACCTTGTTGCAACAGGGTTGTGAGAACCAATACAACTTGTCTTTGAGGGGATGCCACTCAATCTTCAATATTTCAAATAAGCAGCCTGGGTAGTTATGTGGGAATTCACAGAAAGGTCAATGCACTGCATGAAGAGCAAACACCAAAAATACAAGTTGTCTTCTAAAAGTGGAAGATGGTCACTCAATCTTTGCAATTTTATGCAAATTTTATACAAGATGCTGTGCTACAAAATAGGTTGGAAATCTCATGAGACCATAGCAGAAGCTTAAGCATTAGCATTTCCAGATTTCTTCCTTGCATTTTTCAATTAGTCACTCTTCTCAATCCCTGTAAATACTTATTTTCAAAGCTAGAATAGAACAGAGAAAAATACTACTACAAGTTAATGAGGAAACAGTTCTCATATAATACTACTTAATGCAGACCTTGGACAGACATTTTTCTAGCTAAAGCATTTTAATTACCCATTTTAATGTTTAATGTCTACTAATTTAATTAATACATCAATTTTTCCAATATTTCATTTTTTATTAGTTATAGGTTAAGTTGTATATATAATTTTCATTATGCATATCAGCACTGATTCAACTGCATGAAACAGCAACATGCAGCAGTCTGGTTTTGTCTATCACCTCTTTTTGAAGGCTAGGTTAGGTATCTCTTTTCAGTAGTGTATTTTCCTGGTTACACTAGGCAGAAGAACTGTTCCTTCTTCAATGAAAACAGCACAGATGTTTCAGATGGGAAAGCACTTTACTGATAAGTTGATAAGGTTAAAGCAATTCAAATTTCTCAAGAGAAAGAAAATTGAAAAAAAAAAAAAGAAAAAAATCAGGCATCTTTTAGTAGTATTATCATACCCTGGAAACTTGCTTCTAATATGCAACACACAAAAAGATTTGTGGAGACATGCACTTCTACAGAATGTCAGAGAAGTTTCTGTGTTTTTATATTGGTGCTCTTTAGCCAAGAGCAGTGTTCCAGAAACTCCAGAAATGCATAGCTCTTATGTTTCATTACTTAGAGGGTTCTAGCCTTGTGACCTAAAACATTAACAGCAATTTTAATTCATTGTTTCAAACATTTCAAACCAAATTTCTTGGCCCTTGATACCAACTAGCACAAGGAAAAGTCTTGAATTATCTAAAAATTGTAGCCAGATGCTAAGCACAGGCAAACCAATGTCTGCTTGGAGCAAGAGAACAACTCTTAGAAAGTCCAGAACTGAAAATAGAACAAAAATCAGGGAAACACATGGCACAACAGGGAAAGAGTTGAAAGAGATAGGAAGGGATGCAGAAATCCTTCCATCTGCCAAGGTTAAAGGTTGACATATCTGTACAGTCGTCTCTGAATAAAAAATAAAAAAAAACAGCTTTAAGGGATTTTCAGGGTTTTGGAATTATTGGATTTTCTGACATAACAGCCCATGTCTTGTTCTAGGTTCACCCCCAACCCCAGTCTTTAAGTACTACCTGACTATCCACTGAAGTTAATTGGAAAATTCCATTTTGCTCAGATGAAATCTAAAAAATGCCATTCATTTTTCCTAAGCTCTCATATTTTTCTGTTCCTGTTCCTTTATCTCTCTGTCTGCTTTAGGTTATGTTTATTTGTTCTTCTGTCTCCCTTTAGCTCTTTAGTTCTGATGGTGGCATTTTATGTTTTTAGAGTGATCACCCAGAGCAAACATAGGAGCTGCTGTAAAGAAAAAAACAAACTTCAAGATATAGACTAAAACTTCAGTCTAATCTGTTATCATTTGATCTATCAATTATGAAACTATTTAATTATGCCAAAATATTAAATGTATTTTGAAAGGATTGAAGAAAAAAAAAAATTACTGTAGCTTTATGAATTTTTATTAATCAGCTGAACTGTAGTCACTGACCATAGACACACTTTTAGCCCCTTTCAAATGCTAGGAAAGTATGTTAGCTTAGTAGAATTTTAAGCTAGCACATTTTTCTTGACAGGCTAAGAGCTAGCACATGGGCAATTACACTGCTCTGGTACCACACACTAATTCATTCAGCCACAGCTCTATTGTTTCTTCAAGCTCTTCAGTCTTCTGAAGTTGACTGAATAATACAAAGCACAAATTACTTGATAAATTTATATATTGTATTTCAAAATTCTGAATAATTTTCAAAAAGTTTGTATGAATAAGTAGTTGTGTCTGGGATAAAGAGCAAGTTTGATGTCCTAGATAGACAAACCTAATTGTAGTAATAAATCTAAATTATGCACATAAGTAATTTGGGAGTTTATCTAGTTTTAGTTACTCTCTATGACAGAGTTAAGAGGGGGCAATTACTTCTGGAAAACTACTTTTTAATTCATGATTTAATTATTTTGATTACTCTTAATAAATGCCTATAGCAGTTTCTAGCTACTGTGTTTCAAACAAAAATAATTCAGACATTCCATGTAGCACATAAAATGCTATATGAAAGCATGCTATGTGAAAGCAACACACAGAAAATTGTATTTTTCTATAGCTGCAATGAGCTGGAATCACAGGGAGCCATGAGGGACAGAAAAGCTGTTTTTAGATTATCAATTGCAGTGCAGTCAAATCATCACATATCATATTCCTATGTGTATAACAGGATGAAAATGTTTGAAGCCTTCTGGGCTATGTTTGACATTGCATGAGGCCTAAAGAAATCACCAGGGACTAGCACTTCTGTGCTCAAGAACTCATTCAAAATTAGTTTCTTATTCTCGTTCTTTCATTCTGGATCTCTGCCATGCCCTTACTTTTTTTTGTCTAAATACATTGGTGAGGCATAGTACAAGTTATATTCATTCATAGATGTGCAAGATTGTGATGAAAAGGCTTGGGGTTGACTCTCATCATGTTGTTAGAGTGACAGAAGAGCTTCCTTCCACCTCCCTCTGGCTCACACCTCTGTGAACATCAATATCAGAAAATCCATGAGCATTTTGGAAAATGTTTCCTGTATTTCAACTTCCTGTTTCTGTAAAAGGAGAACAGTACCTTCCACATAGAATCCTAGAATATTTTGGGTTGAAAGGCACCTTTAAAGGTTATCTAATCCAACCTCCCTGTAATAGGCAGTGTTATCTTCAACTAGACCAACTTCTTCCAGTATTTTACCACCTTCATTGTAAAAAAAAACTTCTTCAGTCTATGGAATCTCATGGGTTTGTAAGAACTGCAGTAGTAATCTTTGTCAAGTGCTTTGGGAACCCTTTATGGGAAGTACAGACTAAGTAAATTCAGCACATGGTCCATTATTGTTCCCCTGATAATATTTGGTAATATCCTGGATAAAGTACCACTAATTACAGGACTACTTATGTGGCTGAATTCCAAAGCACTGTTATAATTTACTGTCATGTCTGTATATAATCAAAATTACGTCATCTCAAAGAAACAGTTATATTTCCTTCCTGTAACAACATTTATCCAAGATATTATAACCTAAATAGGACACCAGACTGAGTAATCAGCAGTAATAAGATTTTATTTTAATGTGATAATAGCCAAGAATTAAGTAAAAGAAACAGACAGGAAAACAAAATAGAAGCTGAAAAGGATATATGCACAGATCCATCAGTTTGATGCCATGATAAAGTATGGAGGTGCCGTTTGTACCCTTAAAACCATATTTTGATTTCAGTGTGGCATCACTGTGCCTAGGCTGAAGAATACTTCCCTGTTTATTAGTTTAATGCTGCATCCATTTTAAAATGATGTGTGCAACTCTGTTGATATTAAGTGGTAATAAAATTATCAAAGCATCTCCCACAATAGGAAATATACAGCATTTAGGTTATGAGATAGCTGATGCTAAAGACTTGCAACCAATTGCCTTATGTACTGAAGGTATTATGAAGTAACACATATTAGAGAGATATGAGTATTGATCTGTTTCATGACCATATCCAGGCATTGAGTTTTCACCAATAGTGGAAATGTGATTTAGAACAGCTTTGTCATAGGGTTAGAAACCCTTCAAAGTACTGCCAATTACTGTGTTATCTCTACAGCCTGGTTTCAAGTGTCCAGTTAATAAATATTCACTGGCTTCCATTTTGGTTGAGACCTGCGACTTCTTTGTATCAACCACCTGTGCAAAATTATTTAGATTCTTAGAGCAAATTTGCAGAAAGGCTGTGCTAAGTGGGTTGTGTAAACACTTACACATCTGTCTTATCCTCTAAAGGATTATCTTGCATCTTATCTCTTTGTCTGCTATTGAAATGTTTCTTAAATAAGCTGAAATTGAAGAGGGAAAGTGAATGAGAAAATCAAATTGAAGTATTTCTGGGGTTGTTTTTAATTTTCTGTTTGTAACATTTGACAGCTGCAAGAAATTGTTTGAGAGAAAAAAAATCAAAGGCTTAAGTATCAAAATCGTTGCTTACAAGCTACTCTTATTTAGCAATCATACTTGCATAATAACCACAACTTGGAGCACATGACTCATAGGAACAAGTAATCAAGTATATAAAACCCCATAGCTTGTACCTAAATATATTTGGTTTTTTTTCAGAAATAACTTAGAGTCATTAAGTAAATATTTTGTAGTGTGGTCATAAAAAGGGGAAAACTGCCTAATAGAGAATACTCTACATGTATGGCAATAGCAATAATACTTCTGAACTAAGGATAACAGATGTTCAAATAGTATGAAATGCTTATTGATAAACTGCTTAGCAATAAAAAAAAAAAAGTTGTATTTCAACACATTCATATTTTTTTCTTCTTGCTGTTTATTATTTTTACTTATGAAGAGTGAACTTAGGATCATGAGCTGAGATTCATTGAAGAAAATGAAGTTCAATTCATGGTATACAAAAATGACTCCATGGAGAAAGGATACATGTAATATATCCAACTGTGAAATCACCATATAGAAACCAGACCCATGTAACTTAAATGATTAGCCACAAAGTTTGCCATATGAGCTATAAATATTAAATAATAAATTGAATACTTGAATGTATCCATTAGATTTGAGTAAATTTACACAGCGAATAGCTTCATAACATCTAGAATTGCTAGAAGATGATTTTGCAAAGAGAAAGGAGGCTGTATTTACCCCATAGTTTACTCATAGTGAACAATTTTAATCAGTTTTTAAATGGTGGAAGAAATTTCACGAATGGTGAGACTTTCCACCAAGGTCTTAGAGAAAAAATGTTTAGTTTTTCAATATACTTGGAATTTTCAGGTTAATCTTTTAATCAGACACATAACACAGGTTTTATGTGTTCTCATGACAGACCAGCAGTACTCATGGTCGCCTTCTCAGCACTTCAATGAAGAAAGATACTCTCCTGCTCCGAGGAATATGAAAGGATTATCTGGTAGTCGCAATCAACCACAGTTATGTTCAGCTCATACTTGTGGCTTAGCATCCCCTGAAGATTGTGAGCATACCCACGACCATATCCACCATGGGCAGGAGCCAAGGCCATCGTATCTTCTCAGCCCCACGGAGAGTTGTCCTCTGGACCACCACCGTTGCTCCCCACGCAGCTCCATCCATTCTGAGTGCATGATGATGCCCATGGTAATGGGCGATCACATGTCAAGTAGCACTTTCCCCAGAATGCACTACAGCTCTCATTACGACTCCAGAGACGACTGCGCCATGTCTCACGGTAACCCTAAGATTAACCGTATTCCTGCAAATCTTTTGGACCAATTTGAGAAACAGCTTCCTCTCCACCGGGATGGCTTTCATACCTTGCAGTACCAGCGGACCTCAACCGCTGCGGAACAGCGCAGCGAGAGCCCGGGAAGGATACGCCATCTCGTTCATTCCGTCCAGAAACTTTTTACTAAGTCTCATTCTCTGGAAGGATCATCCAAGGGCAATGTTAATGGAACAAAGGGAGACAGTCGAGGGGACGATCATCATCATGGGCACCATTCCAAGCACAGCAAAAGGAGTAAAAGTAAGGAGCGAAAACCAGAAACCAAGCATAAATCTGGAATGAGTAGCTGGTGGAGCTCTGATGATAATTTGGACAGCGATAGCACTTACCGAACCCCTAGCGTGGTAAATAGGCACCATGCAGATCATATATCCCATTGCTATCCTGAGGCACTCCAGGGGCATTTTGGGGATCTCTCATTGAAGACTTCCAAAAGTAACAATGATGTGAAGTGTTCGGCTTGTGAAGGGCTACCAATGACCCCTGATAGTAAATATATGAAAAGGAGTTCTTGGTCCACGCTTACAGTAAGTCAGGCTAAAGAAGCTTATCGCAAATCATCTCTGAACTTAGATAAGCCTCTGGTTCATCAGGAAATCAAACCTTCCTTGAGGCCGTGCCATTACCTTCAGGTAAGAGGAAGATTTTCTTGAGATTTTTAATGAAAAGAGCATCACAGTATATGCCATAGTCATCATAAAAAAATAAACAAAGGTACCTGTCTAAGAATTTCTGTATGGCTATTCTAATGCAGATATCAGATATTTCATTAAAGTGAGAAACCTCTGGCTTTTGTCTTTGTTTATAGACCACAGATTAAAAACTATAAAACAGGTGTGATATAAATTAGTTTCATGTGAGTAGATGTGTTTTCATCTTTGGAATCCACACTGAACACCTTGATGAAATATATATACTGCACTACAAAGGGAGCAGACCTCTCAGCAGTCTGAGAGCTAGCAAAAGGCTTTCAAACACATCTATGAATGAGTGGTTTTAAAAACAGGCTGTGGGGAATCCTATTTTTGTGTTCCTTTATTCCTTCTCTCCATGTCTTTGTAAGTAACAGAAGAATGGATTTACTGGTGCACCAAACTGCTTTGTTGTGGTGATGATCAGCCGCATATTTCATTTTAATGATTGTATCACCCCGGATCATATTGAACTCGGCCTCTTTTGAAGCCATACTCTAACAACATCTGTGTTCAAAGATACATGGGTACCTCAGAGAGAAAGATATTTCAGGCCTGGGCCTCAGACTGGTTTTGATGGTGTTCTGCACAGGTTTTCTCTTGCAGCAACAAAGAAGCTCCCACTTTCTCCTACATTTAAATTTTAATACCTCTGCTTGATGCCATTTGCCACCCCAAAGTCATGCTAATGTAACTACTTATCATGCTGCAAAATTACCCAGATTATAAAGTCACATGGGTTTAAAAAATACTTTCCAAAATACTATTTTTAGACATTTGCATAATTTACCTGGCCTACGTCCAGCTCAGTCCCATCACAAGTGACATAAGCACATCAGATTATACAGAGAGCTCTAGTGGGTGCAGAGCAGAAAGGAGAGAGTACTCAGAGGAGAACTTCAGCTAGCTTTGTCACCGGAAAAAATGTAGTATATATAAATATTCCTTTAGTAATTTGTACTAAGTATAGCCTGCAAAGCCCACATTGTTCTGAGCACGTTCTCTTCTATTTCTTTTTAAGGAACTCCTTTTCTCCAGAACTTCACCAATTCTCACATTAACCTGAGGAAATATCTAGTCCAGGTCTATGTATTTGGAGATTTTCAGTTTCTCTGGGCCCTGCAGAAATGACTGTACTTCTGTGCAGATCTCCTCTCAGAGCTATAGGTGTCCAATAGCAATGAGTCACACTTGAAGAGACAGATCTTTTCAAATGCATATGCAGACATCCAGGATCACTCTTCCCTACTGAAACAGGGAAAGTTTCTTATTGAAGAGAAAGGAAAATAAATTGCAGCCCTCAGAGCATTACCATGCAAATTGATTCCAATCTAGACTGACAGCTGTGGTATTTTATCATATCCAAGTACATTCTCATGTATGTAAAATAGACTGCACTTCCCTGGAAGTTTTTGATCCAACTGAAGGAGCCAGAACTGAAAGTGCGTCATGTGCAGAGACTTCCACTCTGTGTGAAGTGTCTGTGTTCTAAAACCATGCATACAGCTGTGACTTACAGAGTTTAGATAAGACTAGTTTTTTCCTTCCCATTACATGCTTCTACCCTGACAATCCTGGTTCCTCTATACCTCTTTTGGGTTTACTGCTTTCCTTCTCAATCATGTTTCATTATTTCTTCTTCCCCATTCCTCCACTCCTACATTTCATCTGTCTTTGCAGAAGCCATCAATTTTTGCTTTTCATTGGCCTTCTCCTTAGTCCCAGCTTATATCAGCATCGTTAAGTGAATGTAAAAGACTGAGCTCACAAACTAACCCGGCTATCACTAAGTTTTAGATCAAGCCCAGTGACAAGCCTAGGGGTCAGAATAGCACACTTCTTTACAGTCATTTTTTTTATGCTTTTTGTGAATTAAGATTACTACAGAAAGGAATTTTCATTCTGTAATTATGCAGGTTTATCCAGCTTAAAATCTAGGAGATGTGAATTCAAATTTTTGTTGCACAGAGACTTTGTGATCTTTGTTCTTAAGACCCTTTAAAAATGGGATAGTACCCATTTCCTATTCACAGGGATCCTATAATGGAAATACGTTAAGAGTCAAGTGCTCAGTTACTACCACAGGGAATCTATAGTTGTGTCCAAACCAATAATACAAGGAATTCTATAACAGAAACATTCTCATTAAAAAATACTAAAATAAACCATATGTTCCATTATATCAGAATGTGCCATTCAGAGCATAGATATCCTTCAGACTGAGTGGCTGGCTTATTCACTAGCCCACGGTCAGCAAACAAATTGAGGGGACTCCATTCTGTCAATGTCTTAACTAAATGCTTGGTTTTGAAACTTCTGCTTTGAGGGATGTTGGGCTGTCTCGATGTAATTATTAAGAACAGAAATATGCCCCATTATTAGCTCTGCCAGGAACATTCTCTCTGACCCAGGAAATGTAATTTGTTAATTGCTGCACACCTCAATTGCTCTATTTGAAAAACTGAGGAAGGATATTTAACTTTTCTTACAGCAGTGTAAGCAGCATCACTGAATAACGATTGGATAAAAATAACCATTAGGTTCAGAAACTAGAAAGGTAGAAAAACATGTCAGAATCCTTACCCAGGAGAGTTTACTGCCTTGCTCAAAAGTAGATGGTTATGAGAATTCAAGGGATTCTGATGTGCAGCAGCAGATTTCCCTGAGGTGCACAAGTGAACAGATCAGCATAAAACCCCAAGGCCTTTCACAGGGTCTCTGTTTTTAAAGTGATATTAAATACATTTGTCCTGATTGATGTCAGCTATATATTTTTAACTCTTTTTATAATAAAAGTGTGAAATTATAACCCTTCTATGAATACACAAATATGTAAGCATTCCTCAGAACAACAAAATTTAAATGTCTATGTTTATATATTAATAATATCAATTTATTTATATTAATACATGGCTGTTGTTCTACTATGTAGTTATATGAGGTTTCTCAATAGCCAACTCACTTTTCTATCCATTGATTTTCTTCCTATAATTTTTTTCAGTATCTGCATGAAGTATTTCTACTTCTGTTTTCCACTGTGTCATTTGATATGCAGAATTTCAAACTGAAAGACCATGGCAGTCTTAGGCCTGTGCTTGAGACCTTGTTTTTTGTGTTACATTTCTGGGCTTCCACTTTGCCTGCCACCATAATTACTGAACTTCTTTTCCTTCAAACTGAAACTCTGAAGAGTGAATTTAGGAATTTTCTGTCTAGAAAGGAAGCAAAGTAACTAGTGCCTGGAAACAGGAGATGACACAAGGGATTTTGAAGGTGTCTGCTCATTATATGCTTCAGCCATGTTCTAGAGTTGAAAGAAAGTATTTCTTTAACCTAGTAAATCTCCAGGCCTAATCTCTGGCTCCTCTTTTAGGTTTTCACATTCCCTTCTCCACACAGTCCTTGCAGCTAAGGCATCTCTTTGGACTGGGAGTGTGTGCTGTAAGTCAGAGGTGATTCAGTCAACATGCCTTTTTCAAGCATGGATGGTCATCTAGTCCTAAAGTGGATGGTTTGACAGTAGTAAATTAGTTGAAATAAAGCAGTATAAAGTAGTGATTGTGTTTCTTGTTTAAAACCCAGATCAGATTTGCATCACTCCTTCTACAGTGGAGGTGATGGGAACATACAGGGACAAGGGAGAGGGGAAGAGTGAGAAGCTCATTTGGGAGGGCTGTAATGTCAATCAGTTGATCAACCACCACCTCAAGAGCAGAGGGCAATCATTTGTAACTGTACATTAACAGCATTTATCAGACCATGTCTTGTGATTGATTAGCTGCAGTTGTTATGTATGGGACTTTAATTTCTATTTTGAATGCAGACAAATTGAGCATCTCAGTGCATTTCTGGGCACCAAACACTCTGCCACCTCACTCAGCAGGCAAAACAGCCGTAATGCACACTTTTGTATCATTTTAGCCATAGTGGCTGCTCCTGTTTTCCAAGTCACTTAAATTTTAACATAAAATATGTTAAGAAAAAGATAAATGAGCTGTGAGATCTCCTCTGCTTTCATCAGCTGTTCTGGCTAATTAGGTTTCACACGTGTACAGTGCAATGACTTTGATTAATTCCACTCTGATATGAGTGCAAGCATAGGAGCAAAGATTTTTAACAGAAAAAAGAAAATGATATGAACCAGATAACTGTGCTGAAAGGATGTGCACAAAAGAGTCACTGAGTTTTCCAGAACTGAGATAACTTTGGATGCTAGTTAAAGAAAAATAATTCCTACAAAAGAGACAAAAGATAGGCAAGGGCATCACACTCACCATGACTGTAGTTCTGGAACACAGTGTGATGTGTCACTGATTAATATTCCTTCCTCACCCATTCAACAGCCTCCAAAGCAGCAAGGAACTGGGGTAAACATACCACAAGGTACAGTGAATGAGTCAGCACTAAAAAAGGAAATAGCATGTTGTTCTAAAAATGGCTTCAACCCACTCCTGTCTTCCTAGTGCATTTAAGAACGAGCGTCATCGGTTACAGCAGAGGCACTGCTAAGCATGTGGATAATAATGTCAGCTGGGAACTCTACAGAATGAAAGAAAAGCACAGAGTTGGTCTTAAAAAAGGAAAAGAAAAAAGCAGCAGTTTTGAGAAGGCTCTGTGCTGATTTAAGTCAAGGCTACATGGAGAAAATCTTTGAGTACAAGCTAATGGATAAATAGGCCTTAAGCCCTCAGTTACCTTTTCCCAGGAACTCTACTGTGTGAGTGTGACAGAACAGATTCCCACAAATGAAACCAGTGCCCTTGTGAGGCACACCACTGCTTTGCACTCTCCCTCTGGTTTGCAGGGATAGATGGATTTGAACTCAATGCACTCTTCTCAGCACTTCATCTTTGTGAAACTAGATTGTTTGCTTGACATAAAACCCATGCATGAACTACAGAAACTACATCCAGTCCTCTAGCAGTAAGTGCATACTGTGGAGCTAGGCAGAGCTAGGAGAGATTTGATACTCACCTCCAAATCACTATCACCCACGCTGCCTTCACAATGATTTATGGCCAACCACTACTCAAGAATTAACTGGGCTGTTTCCACAGCAGGAGAAGCTAGTATAGACAGTAGGGTAGCAGGGCAGTCTGCATCCTAAATCAGCATGGAGGAGTGCTGTACCATTTGGTTTTCCACAGCCCATTACAGTCCCACAAGGATGTCTCAGCCATCCCTATGCCTTCCCAGTCAGCAGTGGAGATGTGCAAGACAAACAGGTAGTGCCCAGACAAAAAGGGAAATGAAGGGACAGTTTTTGCCTATGGTCCATTCACAGTATTAACATCAGCTTTCAATATCTCGTGAAGCATTAAATAAAAAGGAGTAATAAAGCTTACACTTGCCTGTATTTACAGAATGCTGGTGGGTTTGTGCATCACAGATCCCAGAAACTTATATAACCCTCCCAAGATAAAACAAATATAGAAAAAGGAAAATTTTAAAAACACATTCAATCAATGAATTGTAAAGCAAAGCTCTGACCAAACTCTCTTAAATCACTGGTATCTTGAATTACTGTGTCAATCAGTGATACAGTGCAGTGCTTCCATGCCCATGTACTAGGATCCTCATACTGGATAAAACGAATTACTTAAACTTTTTTCCAAAAGAGAGTACTAAGATTTCAGAGTTATTATTTTCTTAAAGCTGCCAGAACATGTCCCTATTACTGTGGAAATGTCAAAGCTGTGAGTAGAAAAGGGAGGCCGTGATCCCACTGCCCTTTAATCAGGGGGAGTTGTCCTCCTTTATGATGTTAGAAGTGTGTTGCCAAATTGTTTTTCAGTGTTCACTTCACTGAAGCTGAAGGGTGACCTTTGCAGTTGTTTCTCAAAGGTGTCACTGGTTCTGAAGAAGTTTTCATACAGGAGTACCTTACTAGGTAAGGAGACTGCCAGGAACACACGCTTGGGGCTGTAATGACTGCACACCCTCCTGGGCACAGGCACACCCAGCTCCTCTCTTGAGCACTCCATGCCATTTTTCCTGCAAGGAGTTGACTGTAGAAATGGTATTCACAAAAGTTGCTTTGTTTTTGTTTTTGGTTTTTTTTCTGTGTTTGGCTATCTTACAGTGCTGTGATTAAAACTTGTTTTTTAAAGTGGAATTGCAATGTATTCAAATAGCTTATTGTCCATATGGACAGGTTTCCTGGTACTTTGGTAGGGAAACACTTTTTGAAAAGTAAGCAGATAGTTAATCACTGCGTAGTAGATAGACAGGGAAAAGTACTTTTTTTGCCCTGACAGTTAGATAATTGCAGTCATCTGGACTTAACTCTTCAAACATTATGTCAATCATTAGTTAAAATCAGAAAAAAAATGATGAGAGGCAAATATAGCTATTAGTCTTTAAAATATTTCTATCTTAAAGATGTGCTGTTTTTTCAGCAGTAGACCTGTAACAAACTGAAAGGAAAAAAGTTATATCATTTCCTGCTTCAATTTAATAAGATGCTGTTCACCCCAGGCCACTTTCTGAGTCAGCCCTGCATATGCTGCCTTTTAGGTACATCCCTCTCCAGCCATTATAATAGCTCTGCAAAACTGGAGACCTTGCTCCTTAGACTCTGTGGTTTCAGAGGTGCTGTGTATTGTAAGTTTGTTGGGAGCACATCTCCTTTTCTTCTTTTTATGGACACTTTTTTTCTCTTTATTTCTCTTCCGTAACCTTGAATGGTCTATGGGGTCTTGCCAGACTCAGAAAAACTTGTGGTCAGCTTCATGTGCTGATGTTGTTGTCCCTGGGTCTCATCTGCTGCCTGCTAGTCAGGCAGCCCAGCTGGCAAGTGAATTCCTGGCTCTCTTTCACCTGTAGAAAGAGACAGCTGCAATCCTGTTTTGGTCTTCAGCCTTTTGATGCTTGGCTTTAGCAGAATATGAATTTAATTCAATTTATAGAAAAGGATTTTAAGGAAAATGTAACTATGAGCTGGCCCAAAAAGACAAAGACATATAAAAACAAACTCTTGGTGCAAACTCTGTTTCTTGGCAGAAAAGCAGCTTGTTGTGGCACACTGCAAAGTTCCAAATTTTGATCTTTGATATTTCTGTGAATTTCTACTAGGAAAATAATTGCTACTTTATGCTACATCTATTCTATCAAATTACAGTGCCAGGATGGTTTCCTTGGAACTGCATTCTGATCCTCAGTGCTGTTACATGGCTCAGCAGGTCTCAGACATTGTTTTTTATCCAAGCTAGCCAATTTTTTCCTAAACTCCCTCCGGAGCACTCTTGGTTCAGAATTTAGCACAGGCCAGGGTGTGTTCCTGGTAGCCACACTTTTTCAGAGGTAAGGATTGCTCCACAGCATGGGAATGAATGCACCTCCAGGCAAGACAGGGGTCTTTACTGAACTGTGTTTGCCCAGCCCTAAGGCTGTCACCACCTCTTTAGCATCCTTCTCTCCCCGAGTTCTGACGGCTGTGCAGCAGCACAATGAGTTGGAGCAAGTCACTAGCTCAGCTGAACTTTTACTGTCCTTATTACTGTTGTTAGGACAGTTTTTTGGGTAGCACTTTAGGTCATTTGACCATTACTAGCATTGCTTGAAAAGCTGAATATTGCTTATGGAAAACTTGCCCCACTGAAGTTAATGATAATATAATTTTAAAGTAGCTTGAGCTGACCACAAAGCAATGTCCTTGATCAGATACAAAAGGAAATATGCAGTCAACTGAAATAGAGGTTTCTTGGTTAAAACTCTGCTGGTTTTGTGTCTTAGATTGAGAGACTATAACAGGTTCTCATTACAGGCCAAGCCCTCCCTTCAGTCTAAGTACACCTTATATCAAAGCTCTGGCACAAGATCTTAGTGATCTTAGCAAGCTAAAATCACCCACAGTGTGGACAAGCCCATGAGTCCTGTCTGACTGCACCTTGCTCCACCATGTCAAAACAACACAGAGTCCTGAGAGAGTCACAGAGAGACCCAACAACACAGCAGAGGATTTGCAGGTGGCTGAACTGCAAGGATCTGTGCCATTAATATGAGCACAGATGGAAATGAGGTGGGAATTTGGCCCACTTTGATCCAGATAGTATGAACAAACCCACAAAGTCCTCACAACACCAATTACAGCACTTAGCCATACTTGATTTACAATTCACATTGTTGCTGGAGAACCAGTTGGGAAACATAGTGCTGGTTCTTTATTTTTTTTTTCTTTTTTCTTTTTTTTTTTTAATTCATCACTTTTGAGATATGAGTTATAACATGTTTTTTAAGTGAAAAGAGCACAACTTCTTAGGAAACACAGAAGCAATTTTAGTACTGGACAGAAATCTTTCCATGGAAGGTTGCTTAGTGCAGTTTGCTTGGAACTCCACATGAGAGAATAAAATCAAGCAATAAATAATGCTGATAATGATTTTCCTATTTGAACATCTCCCAGCTGGAACAGTATGTTTGTGTTCTGTGATCTGCATGGGTGTCCAGATTATTACCAAATCCCAAATTCCTGAACTCATTTTCAACACAATGTAAAGCATAGATTGTTTGGGATCCACATTATTTCCTTCCTCTTTCTGTAATACTATGGCTGTTCAGAGCAAAGCCTGGAGAGAATGTCTGGCAAGGTAAAGATGACTTGTTTTCTCAGATTAGCTCCTGCCTTGATGGACAGTGGCAACACACCTTCAGGAATGCTGCAGGAACTCTCTGTGCTTCTGAGCTGTCAAGTTCAAGGAGTAGAGGGTGGCATGTGAAAATTAAAGCTAATTACAAAGAATGATATTGTTAGTGGTGAGGAGGAGTCCCTGGCATGTTTTGTAGAGATTTTTCAATGACTTCATTGCATAATTCATGTTCTTTGCACAATGAATCAGCACATTTAAAAAAAATAATAAATAAATAAATAAAGCCACACAAAAGAAACTAGTCTAAAATGTGCACTGAGAATTGTGGTGAGTTGTAGACACAAGATTAGCTACTGAGGAAAGAAACTTCTCATGTCAGCTACTGCACTCTTCCCTCCTGCAGAAATCCTAAGCAACATGGTCTAGAATCCACAGTCAGTAAACTGAGGAATGTCTTAGTGCCATCAACTTCAGAAAAATAATCTTCTAATGGCTTGATGCTCCTTCTTGAGTGAAATTTTTGAAAACACTCTCATCTCCCACTGTAATATCATAGAAACTTTCTACCATTGCAAAAAATCATCTCTGTCTGCTCTCATTGTAATTTACTTTCATCTACTTGCAGCTGTGCACAAAGGCTGTTTTTCTGAGGCTCTTGAAGGCATGATCTAGGAGAAAACCTCTTACCTGCATTTCAGATTGTGTCATCTTCTTCACCAGGCTGAGAAAGCATAAAATTGCAAAAATTATATGTCTCCAACAGAGTGTTTTATATCTTATCCTTCTTCACATCATATATAGTCTAATTCCATGTGCAGATAGCTTCTAGTAAAATGTGAAATTTGTATTACTAAAATAAGATTTAGGTAAAAATCAATATTTCAGTTAATTTTATATCTGCATGGTAATTAAATTTCACAGAACTCCTATGAGGTAGGTAATCCTCAATTTAACCTTTGGGAATCAGAAATATGAAGTGATAGTCATCTCCCTCAGCTGAATCCCTTTATTTAGAAGAGTTTCATTTTAGATAGTAAAGTAATCAGCAGTTTTAAGAAGATCAGCAGTTTAGTTGTGGAACATCTTGAAAATTCTGGGAGCTGTGAGCAAATGCATAGAAGTAGATGGAACAGGAGCAGGTCTGTTTTGAAATGTCAAAGGCTGTTGCCATTTTGACTGTTTTAGCTAAACACTAAACTGAAATAAACATTAAAAAAAAAAACCAAATTAAAAAATTAAGTGGTCAAAATCCACAATAAGTAATATTTCATTGTTTCTTCCAGTTTTGTCATCAGTATTGCTTAGATACAAGATTAGATATTCACACTCCTAGAATTACTTTTAGGGGGCCTAGGTTACCTATGTCTCATAATGCATAAGGAAAAGCTTTTTCCCCCTAAGTGTAGTGAAACATTGGAACAGTTTGGCTAGAGAGGTTGGTGGAGTCTTCATCTTTGGAAATATTCAAAACCCAGTTGGACACAGTCAAATTAGCTCTGAATATCCTGAGTTGGAAGGGATCCACAAGGATCACTGAGTCCAGTTCCTGTCCCTGCACAGCACCATCCCCTTTAAATACCTCCAGAGATGGTGATTCAGCTACTTACCTGGTTCATTTTAATCAAATTAAAACACAACATAAAACATGTAAAATAATAAAAGAAGAAAAATAAGAATGCTACTCACACAAATATATACTGTTTCTATAAAAGGGAGATAGAAATAAGATTTAGAATAAAATTCAGAAATCATAACTTTCATGGCTATTAACTGGTCACGTGACACTCTAGGCATTTAACAAAAAAAATAGTATTAAGGGGTATTTCAAGACATGAACTTCTAATAAAGAACAAGGATAGTGACATTTCATCTAAAGCAAGGATATTTTCTTTTATAATAACAAAGTTTCTAGAATACCCACTGTGAAGATGACAGTTTGGTTTCTTCTTTAGCCTATAGAAGGTCAAACACCATCTTCTCAGTTCCCTGAATTGCATCCTGAGCAGCAGGATGTACATCAGTTTGGAGCAAAGGTACTTCTTTGTTAAGTGGCTCCAATCCACTCCACTTATCCAAGCACTCTTTTATATAAAATTCATGTGAATTCATGCTTGGCCTAGGGGCCATAACTAAGATCCCTCTTTTCAGGTAAATTCCTGATCACAAAGCTGCATCACACCCTTTTATGTGAATGGAGTCCCTGTCTCCTAACCAGCCTTCCCCAGGCAATCTGTGAGTGTGTCATGAAAAGGCTGGGAGTGACAAAAAGAGGAGAGCATAGCAGTTTATTTATGAGCACTAGGTCTTCTCTTTCCTGAGCTCACCAAACATTATTGATTAGAAGGTGATCAAGAAGGTCTTACACTTCCACAGCTGTTTTATCATAGAAGAAAGAATAAGGCTTCTGTTCTTTAAAAAAACAAACAAACAAACCCCAAACTTTTTTCTTCAAAAGATGATTTTAGGATCTGATGGGGAAATAACAGAAAGCCTTTCTGCTGCCTGCAATCAGATACAGTGAGTCCAAGAAAGGAGAACGATTTGAGATTTTTCTTTGCACTTTACATTTTGATTGCTAACCAGATGGATCTTTTGTATGCTACTTTGAAGGAAACAACTCTCCTAAATACCTTTATGGGAATTTAGGATCCTTCCTAATGTTTTGGAATTCAATTTCAGTTCAGCTTCATAACATGTAGCAAGGGTTAGGTACCAAGTGCTTTATTAAAATTGACCCTGGGTGATTAATGTAAGATATTAAAATGAATCAGTAGATGGACAATTGAAAGATGTCAAATTTTCTGAACCTGGGTCTCCTTACAGCAACACTGAATGATACTTGTGAATGGGACTCATCATTCTCATGATAGTTGTAACCAGATCAGCAGCCAGACCTTGACAGCCAGCCTTTCTTGCAAAAGGAAATTCATATGGTAATATGCAGCCTAACTCCTCTGTGGATAGAAACTGCATATACAAGGATTCATGTTAACATCTTGAACAGAAGGAAGGCCTTTTTAGACATTATAAATATCAGCACTCATCACTGTACGTAAGTAGATAATTAGGGTAATTATTCCAAATTATCAGCTGCAAGCCCTGCAGATGGGAATTTCAGGGGCTGGTAACTATTGTAAGATAGAAATTCTGTAAGTTGCAAAGCCCTTTCCATATTTTGGAAGATGCATATTTAATGACCCTCGTACATGATTTAAATATTTTTGTTAATATCTCAAAATAAAAATCATCACTGGACTCGTATAATGCTTTTTCTTTTCTTTAAATCTGTGTTGGGGTCTGAGATGGCTTGGATTTGGAAAGATTTTTCCAAGTATTTAACCTATCAACTCAGGTAAATTAAGAGCTAGGCTGAACTGGGACTCAAATTTTGCTTCTATCTCAGTCCATGAGGAAAAACAGTGTCAAGGGCTCTTTTTGAATTTTATTTTTATTTTGAAGATGACAAAAACACTCCAGCTGTTCTCCATAGCTCTGGATAAAACCTGAGAGAACACAGGATCAAACTTCCTCACCAGTTTCCAGAAGCATTTTCACTGTGTTCATTGTATTGTGCTCCTATGAATGGCTTAAGGGAAAAAAAAAATCCAGCAAAACCCAGATATTTTAATTGTGAATAAAAATATAAAAACCATATAAATGCTTCTGTGCTAGCCAGTGAGTTGGTCTGATTAGAAAAGATTCTTGTTGCCTTGTGTACCATGAGCACATCATAAGCACAAATGGAGCAGGACTTCTTTGGTTTTTAGCTTTGGTCTGTAGCTGTTATGTGAATTCATATAACTTATGAATTCAGTCAACAAAAGCAATGCAATCAACAGAAATAGTAAAGCACATAACTGTAAGATTTGTCTTTATCACAGTGAAGAAGCTTAATTTTTAGATACTTTAATGTACAAAATCAGTCATTCCTATCTTTTAAATTAAGATTACAGCTTCAATCAACAAATAAGCCTGTGTTGTACTGGTTTAAATACAGTCCTTATCTAGTTATTTGAACATCAAATTTCAGAAAAAATAAAGTAGAGAAAGTAATAATTTTCTGCATTTTAGTAAGTGAAAGGTTACTGATCAATGTCTTTTTAAACTTTCTGTTTAATTATCTTTGAACTAAAATGAAGGAAAGAAGTTTCTAGCCAAAATAATTATTTTATGAAAAAGTTAAGAGGGATTATTTTTTAAGAAAATAATATTAAGACATGATAATTCTGTTTTAATACTGAAAATTAAAAAGTATATCTTGTAGTGGGCCTATGTAGATGCCAATAACTGCTTTTTCAGCATTTAGATTTTGGCTTTAGCCATACTGACATACATTCAATAAAGAATATTTAAAAATAAGAGTATGTTTATATGATGTCAAGTAATAAAATAACTCTCTAATTCAGATTTTTACAGCTGTTGTCAGCTGTAGATTAAAAAAATGCTGAATTTAATATATATATTTTTAGCATTTTAAATGCATGGTTATGACTACTATGACTACATGTAAATGATCTTTTAGGTCTCACAGAATCATAAAAAACACTCCTGCAACATTAATCTTATACATATTAAGTCTGAGAAAAGAAATGAGAATGATGTATCACACTTAAAGGCTTCAAGTTTGGAAATATTTTCAATGCTTCCTTTCCAATCACTATCCAAACCTGAATAATGTAAAAAGTTCATTTCTTTGCATGATCTAACTCATATTTCACTTAGATTCATGCCCTTTCCTATTACTTTGTATAAGAACATGACTCTTTTTTTTTTTTTTCCTCTGGTAGTTATCTCTAACATTTTTCTTATATGTGCAATCTACTTCATCTCTTCTTATCTGACTTCATCTTCAATATTTTTTCTGTCTTAAGCTTGGACTTTTTAATTTAATATCTCTATTTTTACTTGTTCACACCCTTTTAAAACTTCATTTCTCCCTTAATCTCTTTTTAGAACCCAAAGCCCCAGGTCTGTTCCCCTGGTGTGAGTGGCTAATTCATCTTCAAAGGGCTGTAAAGATGGCAAGCAGATCATGTTAGTTATTTAAACCAAACCTCCAATACTGCTGAAACCAATGGGAGCATTTGCTTCAGCTCCACAGTGAACTCTGTCTATAGAAGCTTTCAAGTATATTTCCCTTGAAAATCTTTATTAGACATACTGCTTTGCAGAAACTACTAAATACATGCTTAATTGAGATTTCAGACCTATAGCATATTGGTAAATAAAGGCATTAAACTATTTAATATAGATGGAATCATAATGTTTATAAAGGATTTGATACTGTCAAGGGCATCAGCCTTGGTCCACTGATGAACTTTGTCATATCCTACTTTTTAACCATGAGTCCTTATAATTTCAGAGAGTTGCCTATATAATTTAAACTAAGTAAATGCATAAATGTATTTCTGGATTAGAACCAGAGGATTTACCACCTTGAAAGAAAAAATAAAAACCAAAAACAAACAAAAAAACCCCCAAAAAACGAGAACCAAAAAATCAATACTGGCAGAGACAGACTTACTGTATTTAATCATAAGCATTAAAACAAAGCTGATTTCATTTTGGATTGAAGAAGCCACTCCTGCTCAATTGTTTGTTAATTTGTGGTGCAGAGATTTCCATCCACCAGCTGTGCATTATCTGACTACCAATCTCACTATTTAGAAATCCACTTGAACTGCATAGAAGCAACTGCAATCCTGCAACCACACATATTAAACTGGTTGCATTTCTGATATATTACAGTCTCTATGAACTGTTTTGCAGTTTCTAAATAGAAAAAAAGACAAATTATTCTGTTTCTTTTTTTTTTTAAACCACAGAAGTTTGCCCTAAATCATAATCCTATCCTTTTATACCAAGATCATGGCTTAGCTTATCTTTAATACACCATTCACCTCCCTGAAAGCCCCTTATATAAGGACTGAAAGTCCCTTATAAGAACAATTGGTAATAAACCCCAATGTGCTCAGCTTTCAATGAGTTTTAGGTCTAATATACCTGATACTCTTATCTATATGCAAACTTAAAGCTGCTTCCTGCAGTTTGGAGCACATCTAATAGATATTACAGCTCAGCTCACAATCCATGACTTCATTGTTCCTTGGGTTCTAACATTTATAAACTGAAAATTTCCAGCTCTGAAGTTGAATGGCAAAATCATTTAGGGTTCTTAGAAATCTCTTTATAAGCAATCTGTTTATGAAGATTAAAAAATTCATTTCTTGTCTTTGTAAAATATAAAACAGAAGGAAGTATTTAAACATATGAAAAAAATAAAGCACATTCTCTGTGTGTGTGTTTTATTGTCTCTGTTAGGTACCTCAGGATGAATGGGGAGGATACCCAGCTGGTGGGAAAGATGAAGAGATCCCATGCAGAAGAATGAGAAGTGGGAGCTATATTAAGGCCATGGGAGATGAAGAAAGTGGAGATTCTGATACTAGCCCCAAGACATCGCCAAAATTAACAGTTCGGCCAGAGTCATTGTTAAAATCCATTGGGCAAAGACCACTTGGAGATCACCAAAAGTAAGCTTCACTACTCCTTTCTGGAAGCTGTCATGACTTGGATAACTTTTCTTTGTGTCTTATGGGCAATGGCAAGCTTCCATAGGAAAAAAAATATCTGTAGTTTAAAAGGTAATTTTTATGCTTCATTTTAACTTAGCTACAGTTTCTTGTGGTTACTGGATGAAAACCTGCCATCTTCTTTCATCCTTCTACTTCTGAATGATTTGCTATGTTTTCTGAAGGAAATATATATATATTTTATGCCAAAAGTTCAAAGTGCTGATTTTTTTCTTTAGAATGATTGGTTTGTATTATATGGTTTTTTGCTATTTCATTGCTTTCTCTGAAATACGACATATACTTTATTCTATACTAGATATAATATTAAATATATAATTGTACCATATATATGGGGCATTTTACACCTTTTTTATCAGTGCTTTATCTATCAGCTATATTGTATCATACTCATTTAAACACATTGTGAAGGATTTTGTTTGACTGGGTTGTTTTTCATTCATACTACCATTCATACTAACTACAATATGGCCTATTAAATAATCAAAGCAAATCTTAAAACTACAGGGAAATATGTAGCTATATATGTTTTCCAATATATATTCATTTTCCTCTTCTTTTTATCTTTTCAATATACCATTTTATAAGTAAACTGTAAATATACTTGTCAGGGGAGTTTCAAAGTGGTAGCCTGATTTAAAATCTGTAGTTTCTATTAATGTAACAGGATGTTTCTCATGGCTTAGCAATTTTATCTTTTTGCCTGGGATATAAACTAAAGAAATTAAGAGTGAAACCTTTGACCAAGTGTTGTTTATTGTTCTGTAGGTAATACCATATGGTTTACCATTTCTACTCCCCTTTTCATAAAATAAAACAAAAACCCTTGGCAAAAATCCTTTTGGCTTAATTAAATTTAATCATTTACCTTGCAATCTGCAAGAAAGACATCAAGTTTCACTGTTATTGAAGAGAACAGTTTCCAGCTGCATTGCTTATTGTACTGTCCCAGCCACTGCTGGGTTTTGGGCATGGTGGTAGCCCAGAGCCTGTTTGGTTGCAGTCATTCCAGTTTTGGAGGGTACATCTTATTTGTGCCACAAATTGAAATCTTTTACTAGACACTGTTCTATCTTTCCAAGCACTTAAACCAAATAAAATATGTTCTGTGCTGTTCTTTGTTTCCAGCTATGGTTGGGCCTCCCACAGTGGAATCTGGGTAGCAGCACAATTTTTCCAGTGAATGACAGGTCTTGGTGCCTGCCCTAGACCACTACAGCTTATAAATAGATTCAGACAACAATTAAACATAACTAAACATACATATTCAAAAAAGGAATAAATTTCAAGACAGAAAGTATCCCTGATTTGTTCAATCCTGAAGGCAGGTGGTTATTAGTAGGCCGATACCAAATGTTGTGTCTTCTGTCAGTTTTCCATGTATTGCAAATACACCACTCAAAATTTAATTGATTAAAGCAAATGTGCACTGCTGATGCATGTACTGGGGTTGACAGCTGTGCTTGTTCATGGCCCCAGAGGATTTCATGGCATAGTTACCAATAACCAGTCAGAAAAGAAGGAAGCTTTTTGTAATACTGTAAAATATTATTAGGGGTTCTGTTGAAAATTTGTCACTAGCACTGGACTAAAAATAACTGAGCAGCCAGGCTGCTCCTGCTGACAGATATCTTTTAAGTCCCCAGTTTTTCCTTAAACTGAAGGGCAACACCTTGAATCTGCCTAACATTCATGGGTTTTTCCAGTGAGCTTCAAGCAGAAATATGACAACTATTGTGGTTCTTGTAAGTGTTTCTTGCAAAAATATACAGATTTCAGCAATCCTAAAGCAGAAAAAAAATTCATGTTGCACAGAAATACAAAGTGGTGATCCCAAACTTGGGTTTTCCCCACAAGCCATCTCCTCCCAGTATATCTGTCTCCCTGTCACTGTGGTTGCCTTTTCTCTCTGGCAGATATCCATGTAGGATATGGCAATGGATAATGGTTATGGAGCTTTCCTTCCTCTTCCAGCATGGCTCAGTAATCCCCACTGCATGCTGAGCACCATTTGTACCACTGATCATGCTGCTGAACCAGAAGCCAGGGCTTTGAGCAGCATTCCTGCATGTATAGCAGGGTTGAATAGCATTTCTGGCATGTGTTATGAGAAATTACATAATTTAAGATGTCAGCTGCATTAGCTGGCTTTTTAGTTTGTTTACCCAGATGGAGGGAGCTAGTGCACAGAAATAAAATGGGGGTTTAATTCTCTTAGTCCTCTGCTGGGGTGACAGGGTAGCTCAGAACTGCAGTCTGCCAGAGCACCAGTAGACTTGTAATAAAAGCTGAATATTGATAGTTTTGGCAGTATAAAAAATTTATTGGCTGAAAACCAAAAGTAGATGGATTTCATAAGAAAAAACCTGGTTTTCCATCACTATCCTGAATACCATTAAATGAAAATTAGAACAGCCTTCACTTAACCTTCAACAGACGTTTGACATGTGTGTGTGTTTCTCCTCTGAGTATTGTTAGGCATCCTTGCAAGGATTTTTTTTCTCATTTAAATTCTGTTTATGCTTTGACAAAAGTAAGCCCTATTTTGCTGGTTTGTGTTGCTCAAAGATTCAGCAAATGGAACATTAAAAGTTTCTAAACAATATAAATGCATATCTGCATCTGAATAAATAAATACAAATAGATAAATGTAAATTACAAAATAGGAGCATTAAAATTCTGAAATAATAGCTTTTAAGTTGCTTTTGGAAAGGAGTATATTTTACTCCAAGCTGGTGGGAAAAGAAAAAAAAGAAGTGTATAGTCTGCCACTGCTGGTTTATAAAGCTGACAGAAACAGGTCATACACCCAACCACAGCTATTTGATCACCACCTCTGCCAGAGAGACAGCACAACCAGCAGCATCCCCAGCCCTGGCCAGCTGTCTCACCTCTGGAGAGGGCCAAGACATGGCTCAGGGACCAGCTCTGATGAATGCAGCCACGCTCACTGTAGGATAAAAAAGCTTGGCCAAAGGTTCAGGAAATGGACATGCCTTATTTCTGAGTATAGCTATAGCATAAAGGGACTCAATTTTTTCTGGACTTTTCAAAAATTAAATGCATCTAAATATCCAGATTACTCAATGAAGATAAATGTATTTCAATTCTTTCTTTATGTCTCAAAAAACTAAATAGTATGTTGCACTACTTAGTCCAATAACATCAATTTGAAGGCCAATGTAATTGATTACAATTATTAGGAAATTGCATTTGAGCAAATTATAATGCAATCAGACTTGCTGTGCTGGAGACAGGACACATACCTGAATCTGCTTCCTTTCAACTTTTTTTTTTCTTGGAATAATGCCAGAAGTCCCATTTAATGCAGAAATTATGTTGACTCCCAGTAGCCCTGGGGAAAAAAATGTTGATTTTTATAAATTTTTAAAAAATTATTTTTCACTATTGATTATAAAAAGTTATTCAGATGTCACTTTTGGTATAGTAAAATTGAAATGTAAGCCCTTCTATTCAGTGCATTGCTGTACTGTGGTGCTACTGAAGATAAAGTTAAATCATGTTGGAAGGCAGTAGTTTGTAGAAAGCATGTTCTATACTGCTAGGCATTTTCATTTACATTAAAGATCAAACAACTGAGCAGTTTATGAAATGGATAGCTGAAACAAAGGGAGTGTCTGTCCCTGTCCTAAAAAGTTTTGGGTAATCCTGGAAGAGAGACCCACATGATTTGTAAGGGTATCCTTCCAACCTAGTAAATGTCATTTTTCTGTATTTATAACAAAAAACAAGCAAAGCTGAGATGGAAGCATCAGAGACGCTGGGATCCAGAAAGCAAAGTTTAAAATAAAGCAAGAATTTTATACTCTGGACTAAGAGAGGAATTCTGAAAAACTGAAGAAATATGGTTATTTGATGCTTTTCATTTTCAAGAAAAAAATACTTAATATACTGATTATGTAAATGAACAGAATAACACTGTAGAAATAGCAAATTTCATTTTCAGTATGTCCTTTTTGAAGTGTTGTGAAATAGTCTGAAAACCATCTCACCATTTAGTCAAAAATGATAACAATGGCTTTTAGGCCAAAGTAAATACACTCTATTTGAAGATCATACTGGTATCACTCACACAAATGAAGAGTCATGCTGTGCTGAAGTTTTCCATTATGCTCTGAAGTGACTCACAGGAAACTATGAAGATGAAATAGGTTAAGCTACAGTAAAATAAATTCAGTGACAGCAATGTGTACTTCTGTTTTGTAAATCTCTAATGGCAGATGTTTGTGTTTCTGGTAGTCCAGACACCTTAAGCTGATGGGTGGGCAGACAGACATGAGATAGTACAAAAATATAGTCCTTCAATGAGGAAAGGAATCTACAATAGTACAAATTATTTGGCAAACTACCACACTACAATACCAGTGATACTTGAAATTGTCCTGAGAATCCCAAACTAAGTTTTTAGCCTAACCCTCTGCCAGATTTTGGCCACTGTATGGAATGAGTATGTTAAATTATGAATCATGCTCACAGAGAGAGAGCATGTTTAACATGTTTTGTAGATTTTTTACACCCATAGCACACCTGAAGAGCATGATGCATGTCCATACTTCAGCCATCTTACTCACAGTAAAATACTCACAGTCTGGTATCTCATCACAAAACACTTTATTCAGTATTGTAAGCTAATATGTCTAAAGCCTGAAATGGTTGACATGTTTTCTGGGTTTATAGTAAACCACAGCAAAAAAATGGCTTTTCACTGCTTTCCCTCTTCTCAGAGTGAGAGATTGCATCTATCCATGACCACACTAACTTAATTCTTATCTGGACTGTTATCCAAGGCATGTCCACATGTTCTGTTCTGTAGACTTTATTCTGGCAACAAAAATGTTACCAAAGCAGACAGCAAGAGGATTAAACCTCAACCAGATCTGACAGCACTTAGCTGCCAGAGTCCTTGGTTCAGCAGGAGCCATGGAACAGCACAGGCTCCTCTAAGATATATGGGAAATCTCCAATTAAAAAAAAAAAAAAAAAAAAAAAAAAAAAAAAAATCTTACAATTTGCAATCATTTGTGCTAACCATAATATGCTTACAAAACAGAAAGTGTAAGCCAAAAGAGAAGTTTGCAAGCAATGTCTAACACCATCCCTGTGGGTTTTCATCCATCTTTGCCCATGACAGTGACTCCATTATTCTTTAGTGCCAAACAAATTTGTGGGTGTTTCTCCTTAGACACAACCCTTGGCAAGTGTACACAGAAAAGGCCATGGGTAAATGTGCATGTGTGGGGGAGTAGGTGTGCTGCAAAAATATCACAGATTGAGAGTTAAAGCACACCTTCCTTGCTAGAAAAATTAATGTTCTCTTTCAACATTATTCATTGCTGTGCACCAGGGTTTCAAGCCTTTTTTAATTTTTAAGGTAAACTTCAATTTGCCATTAACTCCTCTACTTTTTAAATTAGGAATTGCTTTGAAGCCACTCCTGAGAAATATTCTTAATAGAAGTTATGAGGAAAATCACTGAAAAAGGAACCCTCATCTTTTATAAGCTTTTTATTTATCTTTGGGTTGTTTTCTCTCAATCTTCTGACTCTAAAAAGCCTCATTACACACTTCATTAGTAGCTTTCTGAGGCCCTATAGTGTAGTAGCATCTACTCAGAGTCTCTGAGGGGTGAAATTGGAGATTTACTGAGGAGAGTTGGAGGGCTAATTACAAAGCCTTATCAACTAATAATGTAATCAGAGGGCCACTGGCACGGTGATGCCTTCTCTGCTGCAGTCAATAAGATTTGGGTTAGATTAGTCTGCAGGGTTAAGAGGAAATGCTGATGAAGGGCAGACAGTCATCTGGCTACCTAGGAAACATCTTTTGTGGGGTCAGAAGGCATCTCCATCTTTTCTTCCTCTGCAGAATAATAGCAAACACTCTTAAGCAGTGTTAAGCATCTTGTTCTCTGAGAAGTGCCATGGTGTGAAACACAGGGGGTTGCTGAGCTCAGATTTCCCACCTTGTTTTAGTAAATACCAGCTTTATGTTTAGGGCTGAAATGTATTACCCTGGATTAGGGATGGAAGATGGGATCCTAAGGCTCCAAAGAAAGTCCAGATTCTTTTCAGGAGTAAAGCAGGCTTTTCACAGAAAGATGCAATTACACGATGGATTGTGGATAAAATGCAGTAAGATTAGGTCAATATAACAAGCACAAATAGTGACATCCAAGGGGAAATATGCTTCTGGTTTTTGATGCCTATTTGTTCCTACTTCCAACAAATATATTAGTTTTACTTTTCATTTGAAAAGGACCAAAAGCTGATTTTCTCATTTGTTTAGTTTTCAATAAAAAACTAAGTAGGACTATAAAGGACGTGTAAAGAAACACTTCTTCAGGCAAGGATTTGAAAATCAAGATGCTTTTGGTTAAAAAAACATAAGTTATATATATATATATATTCACTTGTCCCAATTCTACTCAATTGCTTCTCCAGACACTACATAGGCTCATTAACATCTTCAGCATGAAGACACTTTAGATCTACTGGTTTTAATGGACTTACATGTGTGTTTAGATTAAGCTCATGTTCAAATGCTTTAATGAGTCCTGATATCCAGCAGTCTACAATTGTTCTACCCAATTAGGACTTTTTGCATGTTTACATGTGTAGGCACCAAAAGCAAAAAGAAAAAAAGAAATGAGAGATAGCTTCCTTAATGAATATTTCAATTCCACTAATGGATTTGGGAACATACATCCAATATTTGAGTTCTGCTTAGATCCATGGTCCCATTTGCTGAACTGCCACACGATGCTTTAAATGCTCTTTAAGTTTTTGCCATAACATCTGCCTGATTTTTGTTGATACTGACCAGCTTGTTGCCTGCTTGCCTAGGCAAGCTGAAAATATAATATTGGAACAAGACTTTTAGGATTAGCTATAGATTAGCTATATGTGTAAATCTGTCACCTTTTAGAAAGTTTAGAGTTTTGATTTCTTATATCCTACGGTTTTTTTTATTGCATGCACATTTTGAGTGATTTGGAATACAGGCTTGGCTGAGCCTACATCCTCTGTATCTTTGCAAGGAGTGATCAAACCACCAGACTGTTTAACCATTCTGATTATTTCCTCTCATTTTCTTCTGGTTCATGTTGTACCAAATCCCTAAACACTTACTGACAGTAAGAGTTTTCTCCTACCAGTGATTAGTAGGCATTTCATAAGGATGGAAACAGCAGAATCCACCTCTTTCCTAGCATATTCCTGTAATAAATCAAATATTCAATGTCTTTCAGGCACACTTTTTAAAAATATATGGGTCAATTATGTACTATCTAGGCATCTAAATAATTTCATTCGGCCCAAATTCTCATTTCTGCCAGTGATCAAAGAGTAGCTTCAGACTGGCAATATTAGAAAAGGAATTCTTTGGTACAGATAAATTTATGAGATTTATGTGCACTTTCAGTTTCCAAAGAGCCAGACTAAATGTGCTATTCAAAAGGGAGAATCAGACTTAATGTCACCCTCTGAGTTCTGCAATGGGCTGCATGCAGGCACATCTGGGCCCCTTTGCAGAGCTCTATTGACTCCAGCAGGGCTCCATGGAGATACTGTGTGACTAGCAGCTGCTGTACAATGGCACTGCTGGATAGACTTAATCATTAGATTCTGGTCAATGAGTTATTTCATGTATCTAGAAAGACATAGTTAAGATAGATCCAGATAGAGAAATGAATATCCATTGAAATGCAAATCTCTCGATAAAATAGGTTTTGATAAGTGCCACTACTTTGATAATTCTAATGCACCTCCCTTTTAAGCACCCAAGATGAATTCTTTTACAAATTTTATCTTTTTGTCCCAGAAAGATGCTTCTGAATTGCTTATACTGATTTGAACAGAAGTGATTGTGCTTTCTCTAATGTTCCCATTCATTCTCATATTTTTGCACAAATGCAGGCATGATCATGAAAATAAAAAGGTATGATTTTAGAATATGGCAATTCCAAAAATTAATTTGATGGACCATGGACTTTCTTTATACTGGATGCTCTCTGAATAAACCTGATAAACCCATTCAGAGTCAGAAGGTGACCTTCTTGCTGAAACTTTTAGAGGCCTCAGAAGAGGTTAATTCACTTTCAGTGCCTTCTTGACCCAGGGCGTACTGATGGCTGAACATTTGACAGAGAAGAGGTACCCTGAGGAGTGCTCAGTGTTTAGAATGTGAGTGGATCAAGGAATAACCTTGTCAAGTATATTTCTGGCATCACAATCATACTGTTTTTAACAATGATATTAGGTTTATGACAAAGTATGTGATGTCAATCACTTATCAGAAAATGCGGAGTAAAAAAGCTGAACCAGTGTGACTGAGAGATCCCTTTCTCAGGAGTTATATAGTCCATTATCCCCCTGGGGTTGAAGTATTGTTGCTCAGGAATTAGAATTTGTAGGAAGAAGTTAGGGGGCTTCTGCCCTGTACTTGGCTGTAGTGGGTTAAACCACGACATTGGCACTGGTGGTGCCACACTTCAATTCCTGTATCCAGTTTTTAATCCCTCATTTCAAGAAGGACAAGGAGGTGCTGGAGCATGTCCAGACAAGGGCAGCAAGGCTGGTGAAGAGTCTGAAACAAGTCCTATGAGGATTGGCTGAGGGGTTGTTTAGCCTGGAGGAGGCTCAGAGGAGCCTTGTCACTCTACAGCTGCCTGAAAGGAGGTTGTAGCCAGGCAGGGATCAGCCTCATCCTGCAGGCAACCAGGGCCAGGACAAGAGGAAACAGCCGTAAGCTGCACCAGGGGAGGTTTAGGTTGGACATTAGGAATTTCTTCACAGAAAGAGTGATTGGGCAGTGGAATGGGCTGCCCAGGGAGGTGGTGGAGTCACCATCCCTGGAGGTGTTTAAGGAAAGACTGGATGTGGCACTCAGTTCCATGATCTAGTTGACAAGGTGGTGTTAGGTCACAGGTTGAACTTGATGAT
The DNA here is from genome assembly GCF_903797595.1 of Erithacus rubecula. NCBI lineage: Eukaryota > Metazoa > Chordata > Aves > Passeriformes > Muscicapidae > Erithacus > Erithacus rubecula. The sequence goes on from NC_136685.1 coordinate 19,775,102, forward strand.
TTCAGAGGCTTTTCCCAACCTACTTGAATCTGTGATTTTGTAAAATTTTTGTGCTGTTTTGACCATGGACAAGCTCTAAGATGTAAAACTCTGCCATTTTCTAATTCTGGCATTTCAAGCTGTCCTGAAAGTGAAACAGCATTGTTTCCATCCATATCTTTTCACCAAACAACAAAATGATTCATCTTCTGCAAAACATGCAATGTTTGCATAAGTCCTAGTGCAGTACTGTGTGTTGTAAATCTAGCTCACAGCAATAGTCATCATGCAGCAGTGCAAGAGACTTCAGGAAACATTCCACAAACCATCCTGGGAGCTCATCAGCGTCTGATCTCAGTGACAACAAAGGAGGGGCCAAGTGCTACACAAAGTGATAGATTTTGACTGAGAGGTGTGAGGTCCTGTGGCATACATTGTAGTGGGAATGCCTCAAATTCCCCATCACCAAATGTGAAGTCACCATGCTACTTCAGACACTATCCATGGTCCCATAAACTTTCCAAAAGTTATATAAAACAATGGAATTCAGGGGAAAAAAACCAATGAAATAATGTTAGCTCTCTCTTATTGATAAAGTATCTCACTCTTTTAACAAACACATCATTAATATAAAAGGAAATAGGAGGTTAAATATTAGATTGCTGAAGACAAGGAAATGAGAGTCTTTCTATTATCATTAGTTAATGCCCTTCCCTTATTATTTGTTAATGTGTTATTGCAGATATTGGATTAGCTTACATTATTATTCCTTTCATTAAAACATGTTCTAAATAGCTCTCTGGTTTTCCAAATCTTCTTTCAAAAGGGCCTAAGTTGGGAAAAGATAAGGAGATATAAACATCCTTTTCTATCTCCTGAAATCTCTTCACAAACCTTATGTAGTGCTTTTTTATTACAGTACAAGAAAACTTAAATTTATTTCTAGATTTTTGATATATGTTCTAATAAGGATAACTAGAAGACAAGGAAAAGCACAAATTTAAATTGGGAGTTTGGAGTCAAAAGGATTTTTAAAAGTCATCCTTTTTAATTTTCCTTTGGCTTTGGGGTTTTTTAGCACATCTTGTTGCTTGTTGTAAGGTTAAAGTAACAGGTGTTTTCCTGCAATTATTTTCCCCCATTCTGCTCTTAAATTTTACTCTTGACAAAGTGTGGGCAAGAACAGTTAGTTTGCACAAAAAGTCAAAGTGATTTTGGATTCATGGTAGCCTCCTAAGTGAGGAGGTGGGATTAGGTGGCTGTAGCAGGTTGAACAGGACTTTGGTGACAAATAGAGGGTGTAAGGGGTACTTTTGAAATCTGCACAGGACAGAAGGATAAGTGATCCAATGCTGATTTCTGCAGGGGGTAGGGGGTGTCTTAGAGGACCTTGAATAGGAAACTGTGAGCTGGGACTTAAAGAGGGAGCAGTAAGGATTGGGATCTGGGTGGATCAGCAAGGAAAAAGCTGTCCTTGGGGGTGCTGGTAAATGTGAGTTCTGAGCCTGGAGGAGGGGGCAGCTTTCAGGTAGGAGCATCAGGACACGTGAGGTTTGGATACAGAAGCCTGAGTTTTTGCAGTTTAAAGAAATGCAAAATGGAGACTGTAATGCAAAACCCTTAGGAACTGCTTTGGACTGTTCTTGGACTACTGTCTCTTCCCTTGAAGGAAGATTCTTCTTTTCTTTTTTTTTTTTTTTTTTTTTTTTTTTTGAAAATGCAGCCTAGCCTCTCTGCCATTCACTCTGCACCAGGGTGACAGGCTATCCCAGCTGTGCTATCAGACATGCCAACAGTTGTCCTGTCCCAGATAACCATGTCATGCTATAGCTCACTTTATCTGTTGTAATAGAGTATTTTGTCCTCCCTGAACACACTCAGACAATCTGCTGAGTGCTGAATGTGCTGTTGCAAATTTAGCTATCTACACTGGGAGTCTTTCACTTTTAGAGCAGAGGTTCTCAACAGCTGCACAGTCATTAAATGGAAGTGCTTTTTTTCCCCAAAATTTTTTTAGGCTTTGAGCATTTCTTTCAGCTAAGATATTTCTCATTAAATTTAAGACCTCTGCCTGGCTGCCATGAACTTTTCTGAAGCCAATGGAAAATATAAAGTAACCCTTGGGGACAGAAAAGCTTTTAAAGGACATCTCTTCCTAAAATCTAGTCTATTCAGAAAAGCAAGTGGGAAGACAGCAGACATACTAATTTAATTTTCCTGTTTGTCATACCCTATTTTTCCTTTTCCATAATACTGATTTTTAGAGCCACTTCTTTGATGTTACTGTGTGTATTTGCTTAGTGGTCCTAAAGATGATCTGTTAAAACATCTCATTTGCACATTGCCCTTCTGCAGTGATCAGCTGAAATATAAGATCATCTATGCTGCTACAGGACATAAAATAAAATTATTTCCATTTTTCAAAGCAAAAAACTTTGATGTTTTGGAAATGAAGGTCAAGAATTTTGTTCCTAAGCTTATAGATAGAGTCATTAAAAGTCAATAAAAAGTCAGCATTTACTAAGGCCAGATGTTGATTGTGTTTTCTAGCATTGTTGACAAGCATGAGATTCCTTGAGCAACAGATCATGACATTTGAGAGCAACTTCCCCATGTAACTCTGGCATTTCACTTCTGGATCATGTTTATAGAAAGGTCATAATTTTCACCATGCATTGACAAGATTTATCCCAGAGGATAACTTTGAGATTATATCTTAAGAATAAAAACTAATATTTTATCAGGAAAATTTCAGTGTTAATCAAATGAGTGTAAAATTGTCTTTATAGCCTTTTTTATGCAACATTTCTTTTACTTTGCTACAGTTCCATGGTTCAATTAATCTTCTCTGATAAATGAAAAATTGTTGGTGATATTTAACTATAAGGTGATATCCAAACTCATTCATCAAAAGTCAGCTGCTTGGAAGTACTATGGAATACTGGGCTTCTTTCCATAAGCAATTATTTCTGTAAAGATTGTTGATGATATTTAATGATAGCAATACCTAAAAAGGGACCAGAATGTGATTAATTAAATAGTAGGTTGTTAAGCATTATTTAGCAAAGGGGACAGTTATTAGAATCAGGTTTGAATTAATTAATTTTAAGTATTTCATACAGTAATTTCTAATTTAATTCTATTCCTTCTATCTTTTCTTAATATGCCCCATGTTTTACTGAAATCTCAAACATCTCTTTAACAAGCGGTTTATGAGCTCAGAATCTAGATTTTGCCACCTGATGATGACAAGCAGAACGTCCAGGAGGGATTTATTTGTTTTGAAAAAATACTAATGTACCAACATCAAAAAGATTAGTGACAATACCAGACAGATTAAAAGTCCCTCTGCCCTGGTGAGACCCCACCTGCAGTAGTGTGTCCAGGTAAGGAGACAGCACAAGAATGTGGACCCTTAGATCAGGTGCACAGGAGGCCACAAGATGATCAGAGGGCTGGAGCATCTCTCCTGTGAGGATAGGCTGGGAGATCTGGGGATGTTCAGCCTGGAGAAGAGAAGGCACACTTGCAACCTTCCAGTACCTAAACAGGACTTTTAAAGAAAAGGGAGAGTGACTTTTTACCTAGCTAGGTAGTGATAAGGCAAAGGGTGATCAGTTTTGAACTTGGAGATTTGAGTTAAATCTTAGGAATAAATTATTGTCTGTGAGGGTGGCGAGGCCCTGGCACAGGCTGCCCAGAGAAGCTGTGGATGCCCCATCCCTGGCTGTGTTCAGGGCCAGGCTGGATGGGGCTTTGAGCAATGTGGGCTAGTGGGAGATGTACTTGCCTTTGGTAGGGGCTTGGATCTACATGATCTTTAAGGCCCCTTCCATCACAAGCCATTCTGTGATTCCATGAGTAAGTAAAGTATATGCGAAAATCAGAATGACACAGAGCAGCTGTCAGTCAACAGCCTATCTATAGAGGAAAGGAAGTTTAGTTACATCCAGCAACTAAATGTGAATAGTGAGCTTTTACACCACTTCACCTAATCTTTTATATTTGTCTTCATACCTATGGGAACAAACAAATGCTCTTGTTTTTATCATCTAGAACCAAATTAGACCCACTATCAGGCTGTTATTTTAATCATAGAATTGCTTTGACTGTAATGACTTAATTAACCTCTGAGCACGTACCTGCAATAATCTCATACATTTTCATTTTGGTTTTAGCAGTAACAGCATAGTTTCTACATAGTTTACCTCTGGCATGAGGTTACAGAGACATTCCATAGAAGGAACTGAATAGACAGGAAGAAATTAATTGTTTTTCTCTCCAGGGTAATTTCTTTGGATTTTGAAAGAATGGCTGTCCTGAACAAAGATGAAAACAAAATGCATCCTTTTTTTCTTGCTTCACCAGCTCTGTTGCTTTTCTTTGGATATACTCCAGCAAATTTATTAGGAAAATTTTCTTCATTTAAACAATTGTCAGGCATTGGAACAGGCTGCCCAGGGAAATGGCTGAGTCACCATCCCTGGGGGTATTTAAAGGACATGTAGATGTGGTGCTTAGGGACATGGTTTAGCAATGGACTTGGCAATTCAGTTAACAGTTGGATTCAATGAACTCAGGGGCCTTTTCCAAAGCAAATGATTCTGTGAATCCAAGGCAGATGCACCAAGGAAGCAAGGCTGTGTCTATGTTGACCCTGAGATGGGGGAACACATGGAAATGCCTGAGAACAGACCTCCCAAGTATCAGGATCTCTAAATCCCATCTGCTCTTGCAGCTGGTGGTGTGAGGGAATACTGGATCATCACACATCAGACATGAAAGGACATGGCCACACGGGGAGATGGATCTCAGTGCTCTGCCTTTCTAGGCAAAGCCATGATAACACGTTTGAGACTCCTCCCAGAGTGCTCCTTGGGGGTAGCATCCAAACTCAGGTTGTGTCTGCTCCATGAGGAAGGCTGAGATTTTCCTCAAGCACCAGCCCATGGTCATGCTCAGTTTTTGATGCACATGGTCTGAGAAACAAAACCTTGGTTTGTGCTTGGTCTTGTGGAGTTGAACCTGTGGCTTTCTCACTCACTGAGTGGTCTCCAGTGGTTCTTCCAGAGAGGAAACTTCACTTTCACAGGGAAATTTCCAGCAGCCCAGGCACATGTCACTGCTGAACTGACCAGCTCTGCCAGCTCAGCATGAAGTGACTGTATGGCCAACATTTGGCATTCAACTGGCACAAATCTACTTTCCTAGAAGCCTTTTATGCTTGAGCTACCTTTAAAGAATAAATATGAAATCTGCCTGTTTACTGCATGAAACCAAATATTGTCTGGGACATGAATTAATTTCTGCACTGATGTGCAGAGGAAAGTTCTAAAATGTGATTTACAGAGGTTCTGAGAACTCTGGCGTACCAGAGTTTAATTTTTTTGTATTCAAGACAAAGTACTGCACTTTTCTCAGGTTTATTTATTTTCCAGGAATGTTAATCAATACATTTAAAACAGAACACGAAGACCAGCATACACTTGGTGTGAAAGCATACTGAAGAGAGCTCAGTGTGATGTTATGGTCCCACTCCTGCAAAATGGGAAACATTTTGTAATAAAACAATTTCTAGAGCTTCATGTAGTTACTCTGAGCACCTTATTAATTTTTTTTTTTTTTTTTTTTTTTTTAGCTGAACATGGGATATTTTAATCTTTTGTAAAACTATATCAATTCTTGGAAGATAAAAGGGCTCTTGATGCCTAAAACCCTGATGAAAACCGGATTACAAGTAGCAGATTTTATCGACAAAAAAAGATTTTTAAGTTACTTTGGTTTGTGCTTTAGCTGTTTTTTGTTCCTGTTGACACAGACATTGTCTTTTAGTAAAGTTCAGCGTTAATAGCCAGGAGGATTGATGGTGTTTCAATACAGAAAAGAAATTTCATACCATCTAGGTTGCAAAACCACAGACAGATTGTCTCCTTGTAAGACATTTGGCTACAACAGATATGTGATGTTTTATAAAGACCAAGATTTGGACCCAGGGGAGTGGGTTTGTGTGTTTCATACAAATTACTGTCTTTAGTGTCCTAATTGATTCCATCTGTAGTTTTACACCCTTTCCTTTTTTTCTTCCTCTTTCCTTTGTAGTCAGAGCTACCTTCAAACTGCAAGTGACGTGCCTGGGGGTCACAACCTGGATCCCTCTGCAAACTACAATTCCCCAAAGTTTCGCTCAAGGAATCAGAGCTATATGAGAGCAGTGAGCACGCTCAGTCAGGCCAGCTGTGTTAGTCAGGTGGGAAATTCTTATTATAATTTTTTTATAGGTTAACTGCAGATGTGAGAGTTGTAACTAGCTGATGGATTCAGTTTTTTTGCATTTTTAAAATTAGTATCAAACTGATGTTGTGAATTGTGGGAGTAATTCAGTTCTAAGGAACATAACTCAAATGTCAAGAAAAATACTGAGTGCTGGAGGCAAAGAGACACTATCAAACATGATATTTTTCATTTATTTTTCATTAAAATATAAATACTGGTGCTTTTATTTTTAGTTCATATTAAATATTTAAATGTTAAGGAGATTCAGACCGAACATGAGGAGTACACTCCTACAGTACTCATCATCTGAAAATACCTGCTCTGATTTCAGTAAATGTGGGTTGCCAGATTAAGATATAGATTGAAAAAATTATGCTCCAAAGGAGAAGTTATTCATCCTAAATCAAATCACTCACTTTTCTTCAGTGAAAGAATAACTCCTATCCACTATTCTATGTATGGGGACTCCTGATAAGCTACAGTCTTCCTCCCTACCAGTTTTATGTCTGTTAGTTTGTCCTAACTCATGGTAAAGTGAGGTTTGAATCACACCTGGAGTGAAATAAGCCATAAGAATTACGTGCATGTTCTGTTTAGCAGAAGACTTTACATAAAATTCCCAATGTTTCTAATGTTTATTGGTCCTGACTTTTCTTCCCTGTGTTGTTTCATGACAGATGGGCCCTGCCCTCTTCTCAGACATGGTACTTAATATTTCTTTGACCATTTAGTGATCCACCTAAGGGTATACACACAAATGGTTATGTTAAAAGAGAAATCTTTTTAAAGCAAGTTCATATTCATTCATATTCGATTTGTGTTGCATGGCTATTCAGGCCTGGGTTCAACTCATCTAACTTGAGGCTTTTAACTGAGGCAACAACTAAAGCTTCCTCTGTAGTTAATGGAGCAAAAGAGTTTCTTCCAGGACAGTGCACATCCCAAGTGGGCTGAGAGCCCTCTGGAAATGTTTGTCAATCTGCCCTGACTGCAGAGAGCTGGGAGGGGCTAGTCACCTGACTAATGCCCTTCAGTCAAATTCCTTAATTTCTATGATGTAATTCTAAATATAATCTTACGTGCACACATTAGAATTACAAAGTCAGTCATTTTCCAAACCTTTCACCATTTTTTTCACAGCGCCCTCGTGAAAACTGTTCCAATCATTCTGAGGCGTTGGTTTTTATTAAAGCTGGTTTGGTTATTTTGTCTTTGTATAACACTCTGCTTTTGAGAAAGTTTTATGTGTATTAAATCCTGCATTCAAAGCAAATGCTGTCAGCTGCCATCTAAAAATGTTTTCACATAGAACTAGTTTAACATCTTCTTCCTCTTTGACCATGTCTGTGCACAGAGATGTTCACTGAGCTGTCCATGATGATTAGTTGATTTCAGTAGTGGTTAAAATTCTTCATTTCAGTGTGCATTACCTGGAAAGTGTCCACAATAGATTTCATTTGCAGGTAGATTGCTCAATTGGCCAGATTAACTAAACCTGCTGCATATAGTTCCTTGCTTTTTCAGTGTTCACTAACCTATGCAACTTTATGTTAGCCACACACTTCCTTCCTGACAGTCCAGCTGTTTCCAGACCATTAATAAATGCATTTAATAGGTATTACCCAAAGCAAATGTATTAAAATATTGAGTTCTGAACATTTGCTGTTTCCTGTTCTTTTTCCATGACACCATCCTCCTCTCGTTCCATCTACCTAATAGCAGTGTGTATAATTTGTGGTATTTTTTATGCCTTTTGTGAGATCCTTCCTTTTTCACACCTGACAAAGGGTAGACTCAAGAAGAATGCTGAATTCCATGATTTATATTATTAAGTTTGAAAACTTTTAATTTTCTTTGGTCAGTAATCTTAGTTTGAAAGAAGTGGCTAAGGCTTGCAGAGTTTATGGATTAAACTACCATATATATCCTGATCAACAATATTGCAAAATAGTTCAGAGTAAGATTTTTTTGATCTCTGAGATTGCATTCGTCTACTTAACTTTATTAAAAGCAAATTTTATGAAGAGTAATTTAATTCTTTTCAGAGGATTTTTAGTAGCCAACATGTCTTACATGAAATTAAAATATCAGTTATTCAGTTATTCATAATCATCAGAACTTCTCTATAAAATTTCCATTTGCTTAACCAAAACCCTAAAACATTTGAAACATTTGATGGGACTCTCTTTCCATAATGAATGAAGCACTAGGAGCACTTAGCAGCTGTATAGGAAAATTAATATCAACTGGGTGCGCCATTTAGTGATGCCATAAATTTAACTTGTAAAACTATTCATACTGATTCTGATTTCTAACACTCACTTTTTAGAAAAAAATAATTTTCAGAAAGTTATGCAATATTTGTCCAGTGTTAACTAGCGATCTGATTTTGGATAAGCACAATATTGAATTACTCAGGTACATTTACAGGTAGTTAGGGCTGCCTTCAGGGAACTTTTGTGCCTACAGTGAATGCAGTAGGTAGAATTAAGGCACTAATCTTCAAAACAGCAACATATGGTTAGCTACTGGGAGGTTCCCCAAGCCTGGCCACTCTGCCTAAGCCCAGTTTATCATGAAAATTGCCTCTAAACAGGCACAGCGTTGCATCATGCCCAACCTGCAAGGCAGGGCTAGCAGTTCCTGGCCAGGCTCTGCAGGGAGCTGGAGGTACTCCTGAAATACCCCAAGGGCACAACCTGCTAGAGGGTCCAGGAGGCAAAGCTGGGCTGCTCTGACTGGCAGAGTGCCACAGCCAGTAGAAGTCTCATATTTTATATATTTTATATATTTTATATAATGCTGCTGAGGAGAAGGCTCTTCCATGGCAGTGAACTGCTAACCCAGTTAAGCAGGCAGTGACTTTGGCTTGGGTCCCTGCTCAACTATGCCAAAAGATATGAAATGTAGCATTAATGTATGGCATGTGTGATGCATTTAATATAGACACATTTAATATACATGTAAACAGCTGATGTAAGTTAAACAATGTGAATGTGATCAGAAGGGATTACTACATTTTAACTATTTGCTAAAACAGTTCTTCATCAATGTACAGGTGTCCATTTGAGATGTTGAGGCCGTGATGATCACAAAAAGCAAGTCAAAAATCAAATGCATTGTTGTTGTTTATTCAGATGAGTGAAGCAGAGGTTAATGGACAGTTTGAATCGGTGTGTGAATCAGTGTTTAGTGAAGTTGAAGCTCAGGCAATGGATGCCCTTGACCTCCCTGGATGTTTCCGGACAAGGAGCCACAGTTACTTGCGTGCCATTCAGGCAGGCTATTCCCAGGATGATGAATGTATACCTGCACTGGCATCTTCCAACATCACCTCAACCATCAGGTCAACCACAGGTAAGCAAGTCTCCACTGACCTTCCACTGCTCTGCATGTAAAAGCATATCAGCTTGTTTTCTAAAAGGATCTTTCACTCTAGAAACATTTTCCCTGTGTAAGGATAATGTTTGATACCAGCATTCTTATGTTTGTAATACTGTACCATTGTGACCATCTTGGAATCAGCTCCTTCTGGGAGGAATCTTGCATGCATATTGTAATGGACCTGGATTTTTGACCTCCATTTCACATACATATAGTTATCTAGGTGCAAATATAAAAATACAAGTGCAAATGGTATCATTTCAATATTGTTAGACATTAATGTGTTTTATCTATCAAGTAACTGCTCTTCTAAATGAGGTTAGTTGTGCTAATTTTAGTTTAGGTTGTTACCTAAGTGCCAAAAAAAAGAGAAGTAAAATTTTTAAAAATTGGTCTAAATACTCGAAGGCAGTTAATGTAAAAGGTAATTAATTACTTTTAGGAAAATTGTAACCAACTGTACTGGTGCATTGAATTGTAAACGTTTTGGCAAGCCTCACACAACTGCTATTACTCAGCAGCAGCCATTAGCATTCATTCTTACAACACTCACTGTTATGATCTTTTAACATTCTTCTGGCACTTTCTTTTTTCTTATTAGTTGCTTAGCAAAGACAATAGCTTTATACATTTTTGAATTTTAGCATATATTGGTAGGGAAAAGATTGCACAGAGAGCCATTAAATAATTTAAGTGGAATCTATAGGAAATATGTATTCTTGGTAAATTGATCCAAATTCACTTCTACATTTTCAAATACGTTAATGCCAGTTCCTAATTATGATAGTGTCCTTGCCACATTAAGTTGTAGTGCAGGCTACCCATCTACAAAAAGGTAAAAATGAGTTCAAAATGTATCATATAAAAATACTTTTAAATTATTTGCCTGACCCATCTGTTGTATAACAGAACATTGGGAGCTTAGAAAGGAAGCTGTGGTTGAATAACAAATATTTGCATACCAGAAGTAGCATAAAATGTTCTTTTATCTTAAGCATAGTATTTTAATTGTTATATAAAACTTTGTGTAAAACTAGAAATTGTTGCTTACAGTGCCCCCTCTAGGGATATTTCTGTTCTTTGATTAATAGAGGTGCTATCATGATATAAAATGAGATCTTATTGCTACCCCAGGGACTAATTTTCATCTTTATCATATATTACTATGTGATCATTATGAAGACACCTTCCATGGCAAAAGACACAAATAGATGCTTATTTTGGAGTCTGACTCCATGCACTGAATTGGAATATTTTCAGAATTACCTTGGTTACCAAGAATTACCTTGGTTACTTGGTTGAAAGAATTTATTTCCCTCAGAGTGACAAAGCTGAATAATATAATATTTTTTGGAAAATACAAGATTAGGTAGTAAGTATGTTTACATTACAGGATTTTCATACTCATGAAAAATGTTTTGCATTGATTAATAGTCTTCTGATTAAATACTGTGCTTTTGAAAATTTTAAGCTTCTTTTCACATGTAACTTCTTCATCTCAGAAATTATTTATCAGATAGATTTTCTTGCTCACAATGTAATTCTTCTTCATTGTTGTGGTGAGGTGATATTGGCAATCTGTAGAAAAAAGATTATTTGAGGTGTTTTCCTGATCCGAAATTATTTCCATGCCTATGGACTGTATGTGGCTCTGAGTGTAATTCTGTAATTAAAATGTCATCTCTGAGAAAGTTTGTCCTCAGCTTCTCTATAAAGTAAATATGAAAATCAGAAATAATTATCTGATATTCAAGAAGAGTAAGGATTATGTGATTCACTTTCAAGGGAAATTTCAGTTGCCAAACAAGTTCTTGTTTTTAAAATCCTAGGTGTAATGCTTACATTTTTCTGTCTTCAGTCCTTGTCACTTTGGAGGGAGATGCTGCCTTTTCTATCCTTACTATAACTTTTACAAAAATCTTACTTCATTCCTTTCTGAAAATTGTAAAAGAAGCAGTTGCCTGAAATGTGAAAATGATGTTACTAGATATTTGACATTCAAATAAATGTCAGAAAGGTCAGACTTTCACATCAGCTTTTAGTTCCAATTCAGTCTTTTGAATTCGTAGGAAAATTACATTAACTTCTTTTTTGCTTCTGATGTAACAAATTCTTCTTGGCAAAGAAACTAAAGATTTTTTTTAGAAAATTAACAGCCATTTCAATTTAATTATTCCATTCAATTTTAGTTATATAGGTCATGACTGCCCCTTATCATTGTCATAAAGCAATTGGTTCATAACACACAGGCTTAGCTAAAAATTAATTCTTGTAACTAAAAATGTAAACCTAAAATAAAATTGTATTATTTGATCTCCGAATTCAACTACAAAAGTATAGAATATATATTTACAGCATGCATTTTACTAAAATATTCCTAGATGAATTAACAACTTCCAGGAGGTTGCAACTATAGTGAATATTATGTGGGATATTATTAAGGGACTATGCTAACAGGATTTTCTAATGGAAAATGAACTACCAGCATTGGGCTCTTCTTAACTGCATACAGCTTCACAGAGAAAGCCCAATGAAACATTGGTGCTAAAGAACACACGACTTCTGCATGGATCCATGCAGTTTAATTATTTGTGGAATTTCTCCCCCTCTGAAGGAGACTGTGACAGGCCCAGGGCACTCCCTGCTGCCCCAGGTGTAAATGAGAGAGACAAGTGACAGTGCAGGGAGGCAGCCAGCATTGCTGGCCATGGTAAGCCAGACCTGGCCTCTGTGTCACCCCTGCTGAGACTCTTGTTTCACTGAGATTAGGGAATTTCTAGCCATCACATTTCATTTTGTGAGGAGATAATGAACCCAGTAAAAGATAGTTGATGTTAAAAGCCCTGAATGGCAGCATATGCTTTCTGCCTCTGAACCGTATCCAGTCACAGCTGTCAGATGCACAGCTGAGAAAATACAGCTCCAGCTGCTGCTGCCTCCCACCTCGTTCCTCCATCACAGACAACATGTAATTTCCTGAATGGGAAGTCACTGAATGCAGGAGTCATCCTAAGTGCTACTGATTTACAGCTCTGCTACTCCTGCAAGCAGAGCTTCACTTTTCAGGAAGAGTTCATAGAAACTGGGTCACTTTCCCAGGCAGTGGCAGCCTGGTTCCCTGTTGTGCAAGCTCCCCATGCCACAGGAGCTGGGCAGACCCTTCCCGTGGGACAGGAGGGTGGCACGGTGCAGTGGGAGCACAGGCTGCAGGGGGATGGGGCTGAGCCACCACAGCTGAGCCCACAGCCAGCCCTGGCTGTAGAGTCCTGCTGGGGAATGGGGCAGCAGTCGGGAGCAGGGCTGCAGGGACACCTCGTCCCAACTGCAGCACCTGGCTTCTCTTACTCAAAACCAGTTCAGATACTGCAGCCTGTTCTATGAAAACATAACCAGCAAGGACCTCTGGAAAATATTAATAACCCCCTCCCTAGTTTCCCCTTCGTCTGAGAAGGTCAGCTTATTTTTCCTACAAGTTCTCTATGTAGAGAGAGTCCTTTATATTAATCACTCTGTATGTTATAGACTATTTCAGGATGTCTCCTCACAGGTTTTTTTCTGTGGTTTTACTGTGAATGCAGAAACACTGAATTGCAATGGCAATGCAGGTAGCAGTTAGGATGGTCTCTTGTGAAACAGAAGAACAAGCTGCAATCCCTTCCCTGAGACAGAGATAGAGAGAATAACTTGATATTTGCACTTCTGGCCAACTTGAACACCAACTTATCATCTGTTCAGATGTGGGGGCACACATATTTTCTCCTGATGATATTATATTCATTGCATAAGACACTTTCATATTTATTGAGATAAACATTTCCTCTCTGGACCACTGCTCAGGATGTTTACCCACCAGATGGAATATCTTCTCAGTGTATATTGCTTTTATATTCAAATCGAAACAACTAGCCAGAAATACTAAATAGGTGACTGAATTAGATGTAAAAAATCCTTCTCCAGCAACAAGCATGGACTAAGCAGCCTCTGTGAAGTTCTTTGGTTCTTTGATTTTTAGTCTGATGAAAAGGATCATTTTCAGTTTCTTAAAACAACTCCATGTATTCCTCTAACCTTTTTTTTTTTTTTTAAATTTTTTTTTTTTTTTTTTTTTTTTTTGGCTAAAACAGTATTTTTGGCTGGATTAATGATAAATGAATGGATTAATGATTTTAAAAATCCACCTAGCTACACACTTCAGCACAATGGGTACTTGGTCAGGATACATAAAGGCATCCTGGATTTCTGTCCTACATTCAATGTCCAAAATAATTTCTCCCACTTCAGGGATTTTCTGCTAATCTTGAAAAAATTTTAGCATGAAGCATTGCTGGATTTAGCATTGCTAGTAACTGTATTCCTAGCCCTAAGTTTCCAGTATACTGCATAAAGTTTTTTCATTTTTCTAGAAAACATGGCATAATGCAATCTGTCAGATTTTTCCAACTTTAATGATTCTCTCAGCTCTGCACACACCTCCTTCTTTCTGATTCATAGCAGGTAGCTCAACTGAGCTCATGCCTGCTAAAGATTTCATTGAGGGAAAATGAAAAGTAGGGAACTGTCTTTGGGTCATTTTACTTTTGCTAGTCAGCTGGACTCTGCTTGGCAATGAGTAAACTTCAGAGAATTCCACATTTACTGAACTATTCAACACTAATTCCAAAATCAATTAATTCAAATAAGGTCACATTGGATCAGGGAGTTTTCAATTAGAGCTCCTACAATACTCAGGATGCCTGAGGAATTGCAGGTTTCCCTTCCCTTGACTTCAAGCTATTTTCAGCATTCCATTTTCAAATAAAGGGCTCTGTAAGGGGAATTTTTACAGCCCATGTTTGATATTTAGCCACAAAATTCTCATGGTCAGTGAACTGATTGCATAGTCATGTACTTACAAAAGTAAATTAATGAGAATATGATATTTTGTGGAGAAATTGTACTGTTCCATAGCATGGCTACACCTTCAAACTCTAAAAGCACTGTTTCACTGGTTGCTATCTGAACACTAATAACATTAGTGTTATTGTTTTTAGTTTTTTCTGGTTTGTGAGGTTTTTTGTCACATATGAAAATACCAAAGGGGGGAAAAAGCCATGGTGCTACTGCATATGGCAGTCCTCCCAGAGAAAAAACATAAGTGTCAGGACTGCTCAGCTTGGGGAAGAAAAAGCTCAGAAGGAATTTTATAAATGTGTATAAATATAAAAATTTAGGGGGGAAATGCTCTTCAATTCTTAAAAATTATTTGTGAGCAACAGATGTGTGGTTTTCTTTTATTTCCTCAAATACGTGATACTTCATCCAGGTGGCTGTTTGGATCTTCTTAATCTGATGCACTATGGCTATAAAATCCAGCCAAATAGGGGAAAACCTATGCATGAAGTAACATCTCCCCTATTTCTGTTCTCTCTATAGCAATAAATGCTCAGTCTGAGAGGATTTTACTGGTATCCATTGCTAAGTAATAGCTAGCAGTGGAATCCACAACAGGTATGTTTAAAGATACAAAGCATTGAGTCCAAATAAGGTATAGGAGGCTGTGTTATTAATCATAATTTATTATGTTGACTTTCTTTAATTACTGTTGGGGCTCTATGGAATTATCTGACACTCTAACTCTCTGCAGGAAACACCATCTATCTCTGGGAGCATTTAGGCATCCTGAGTTAATCCTTTGATGCTGTGCCAACTTGTGTTCCTATACTGTGAGAATAAATCTTACCCTAACTAATCATGAGCCCAGTTCTATACTTGGATACGGACACATAATTTTCATTGCTCTGGGTGTATCTGGAGAGCATAATTAGTCTTTAATTTTTTTAAGATACTGAAGTTCTGTTGCTGTGCTGATTCTGCTGTTCAAGAGCAGCTCTACATGGCAGAAATGGCCCAGGAAGTCTAGGATGAAGGTGACACAAACACTTTGGTTCAAGGAGCTCGACAGGATGGCCAAGGGGCTGTCACAGCTGTTCACAGCTCTGGGATTCCTGGAGATGGAGTAAGGCTGTGCTAATCAGGGCTGCCTGGCCTCTTCAAGCTGATGAGGCATGAAAGCAGTTGGAACAGTAAGCCAGGAGCTTTTCATAATTTTCATTCTCGCTGGTGCAGATTATATTCAGAGTCAAAGATAAAAAATGAAGTCACTGCCTTCCATCTATGGTTAGTTTAAAAATGTGTAATGACTGTTTCTCTCTTGCTCCTGCTGTTCTGTGCTTGACAAAATTCCTCCATAACCCTCTGGATTTGCCAGACATCTGGCTCTTTTTTTATTAAAAAGGACACCTATGCTGCCTCCCCTGGCTGAATTTGGCTTCAAAGCTATGCTGTTCACAGTTTTCTCAGCTATGTTTTATTTATGGTATTATATGGAAAAAAAAAAAAAAAAAAAAAAAAAAAAAAAAAAAAAAAAAAAAGAAGAAGAAGAATTTATCAGAAAAATATAACATGCAAGGAAGGTGGTTCACTGCTCAGTTTGAACCTTTCCTGATGTGGTAGAAGCTGACAGTGGCAGATGTAAATCTCAGCCCAGCTATTCACCTGAGGTTGCCAGAGGGCTTTGTCTGTGCAGCTGAGGGAAGCACACAGGATGGGTGACCCTGGAAGCACCAGCTCATTGTGCTCCTTTGCACTGGAAAAGAAGGAAGGATCCTGCCTGTGCTTCTCCTCCTGTGAAAGAAAATAACCACTAATGAGTCTTCTCAGAAGCTCTGCATGTGTTCAGTCCTGGTTTTTTGTTGAAGATATATGTGTCAGGAGCAGTAATGATAGACTGTGCCAGTGATACAAACATCATTTGAGCCATTTCTGAATCAGGAAACTTTTTCAGACTCAGATCTACCCTAGAAAGACAAGTGATAAACCTGATACTTAAAACACGTTGGAAAGATTTTTTTCCAGAATATCAGAAAAAATAAAGACACTAAAATTGGTGAATTCCTAGGGCATAACCTGGCAGAATTAGCCTTTGACCAGACAGGTTAGTTGAACTGTGTTGGGTTAGCCTTCAGGTCAAGTCAATTAACATAGATGCTTTTGTGCAATCTAAGTTGTCTAAGTCCCCAGGACAACAAACTAATCAAAGGAAATTGACTGGTACAATTTGAGACATTTCAGACACCTACACAGGACCTAGAAGAGAATTGCATCATTCTAGACAAGAGGCTGTTGTTTAGGGAGGAAGGCTTTGGTACCTGTATTTTGGTGAGTTACAGACTGAATACAGTGTATGGATCCTATTGTGCCCCAACATAGAATCAACAAACCTCAACCTACACTGAGGTGTTTTATTGTCAATGAATAGCACTTTGATAGTTCCTGACAAAGTCTTACTTGCTGTAAGGCCAAGGTTCAGTCTCAATATATAGTCCATTAAAAATTACACATTGGAAACCACAAACACCAGAGTAATCCCAACAGCACACTACTACTCCTCAAGGACAATTAGAGGACATCCAGAGTTATGGAAGATAGTTGAAGTGAGTAAAATACCACTTGGCTTTCTAAGAATGAGCACAGCATATCAAAGACACATCAACATTAATTTTATATGCATTTCTTTACCTTGTGGGACATTCCTGTGTCCAGAAAAATACATGTATTTCCACTCTCTGTCTCCTTCCTCCAGTCAAGAAATTATAGAAATTTCAGTCATGAAAGTTCATCTCATGTGATCCATATATCTAAAATGTAGGTGTTGAAGGCAATCACCTTAATATCCAACTATAGCCAATGGATATATATGTCCTTTACAACTTGTACCCATTATGAAAGACGTGGTGCTCTGGATATACCTGTTTCTCTCTGTTGTCTATTAAAATGGCCTACAATTATAGCATTGTATAGCTACCTAATTTTAATTAATCTAAGGCAAAAGTTAAATCTATTCAAATTGCATTTTAGGATGAAAACTAAGGTTAAAATCGGGTCCCACTGAAACCAAGGGAAACTGAGAGAACCAGGCTCTGACTTACAAGTCTGAAAGGTCAAAACACAGCAGCATCCTTTTTTACACCTTAATACAGGGCTGCGAGCCTACAAGTAGCTTTTTTAGCACTGGTTTTGACACCCATACTGACTCCATCCAACTGCTTCTTGGGTAAAATTGGATTTGACAAAACAGTGCACTCTGGGTTTGTGTCCAGACTTGTAATCTCTGTGGATTAATTGTTTAAAGGCATTGAATTGCATTTGTTTAAAATATCTAGTAATCACTTAAGTTCTTTAATGCAGACTATTATCATAATATAGTGATAAAATGATGCAACATTTCCTTAAGGGTTTTTGAGAAACAAACAAAAAAATAATTGTTTTTCTCATCCTCTTCATTTTAAAATTCCTTACTGTAAGTTAAATAAAATTACAAACTACACATAGTTACTGTAAGAAAGAGAATAGAATAAAGAAAAAACAAAACCAATTATAAGCCTACATAACATTCATGAGGGGGTTTAGGAGGCTGATGAAAATTAATTCAACCAAATGAAAAGGCTACATGGGCGTTCAAGAACAAATTCTACAGAAAAACATTTTCAGTATTTTTGTTTCATTTCCATGTGAAAAGAATGGCACAAGGAGAGTGATTCTTACTGTATGGAACTTTTTTTCTCTTTGTCTCTAACTGTGTTGTTGATGGGACAAATGCAGTCTGTATTCCTGAAAAGCTGCACATGCATTTTGAAAATGAAATATAGTTAAAGGAACATTTTTCCTTCCTGTAACTGAAAAACTGAGATGGTGCTTTTTAATGCAACTTCAGTATTTTAGAGGCACATAGGAACTGTTTAGAAGAGCAGTACAGCTGTCAGCACTTTGCTGTGCCATCTACAGGATACTGGTTAGGCTGTAATTTCTTGCTAATTAACTGATCTAAAATAGAACCCTTTGTAACCAGTCCATCAGCAATCTATGAGGTTTGTGTTGCCCACATCTCTTTTAATTTTAGCAAAGGCCTACGGTTTCTGATCTTGATGTCTTGTTTGATTTGCATTTCTGTTTTGAGACTAACATTAATTACACTGTCAAAACATATTTATCATTTATGTAACATGGAGCTGCCTACAGACCTCAGTTTTCTCAATATGGAGGTAACATCTTGCACATTGAATTACTTGATTATAGTAATTCCTTTTATACATTTCTTCTCCAGGGAGACTGTAGAGGCTCCAGCTTTTTCCAAATTTAGTGGTCACATTTCCACTTAATTGTTAGTTTCCTGTACAAAATCAGATAGAAGTTCAGAACTGAAGGATCTGCTCTGAGTATTGAGACTAACCTGTCGCCCACACAGATTTTTCTTTTTTCTTTTTTTTTTTTAAAAAAAAAAAACCTCATCCAGTAATTTTGCCTTATTTCAGTAAATTTTAATTGAGGTTATGTGTCATACTAATGATTTCAGTGGTTTTTAAAAGTACTGCACAGATTCTGTTTATCAGAGAGATGTCAAAGACAGATGCTGCTTAAAAAAATAGGTTTTTAATATGTAATTTATTTGGCAGCAGTGTCTCAGTGATGCATTATTTTGAAAATCTTTGTAAAAAAAGTTATATATAGGAAGCACAGTTCTTATCTGTGTCAATAATAAGTTAATATAATGGTCCAGATCCTGAGCTGGTAGGAATTGGACAGATTCCACTGTCTTCAATATCAACATTTTCAATGGGATTAAAAGCATGGTCTAATCTAGTGCCTCAAACTTCTAATTCAATGTTAAAAATTACAGAAATACAGAAGGTTTGCCCTTCATTCCTGTCTGGAGTTACAAAGATACCTTGGGCAAAGCTGGTACTGGCTGCTATGCAGTAGTTTCAGCAGAAGGGCTCAAGGTGCTAGAAACTGGGTTTCAGTCCTTACTGCAGGCAAGTTCCATTCAGATTTGCTTTACCATGCAGCTCACAGAGGATGAGGAGCAGGGGAGATGAAGCTCCCACCTTTCCAAAGAGCACTGGTAACAAAAGACAGGAGGGGTTATGTCCCAAACCAGTGTGCCACAGGAACAGAGCTTTGGGCTGGGGTTTTTATCATCCCTTTGGGCATTTCATAGCACCACAGAATCACTAAGTTTGGATAAGACCTCCAAGGTCATCGAGTCCAACCTGTGACTGGACACCACCATGTCAACTAAATCAACTGCCAGGCCCACTTGTTACTTAACACTTTCAGTGATGGTAACTGGAAAAACTTAGATGTCCTAATTTGAGCTGGCTGTCCTTGGTTGTCTTTATGGCTGACAGAGAAAAGCATAGGATGATTCATTTCCTGGTAAAATAAGCATCTAAAATGGGCACGAATTGCCCCCAGAATTGCTTATTTTTCTCACAGAAATTCTAAAAGTGATTGGACAACTAACTTAGACCTGGATGACTGGGTTTTTTCAGTGACTGATGTGAGATAGACTCCCATGTATAGTTCCCAAAAACTGTCTTGAAGATCCTATGTAATTCACTGTTACTAAAAGACTCTGCTTAAAGTACTGGCACAGAATAAATGCAACATTTTGCCCTTACAGACTTTGCCAACATGAGACTACCAATTAACATCTGACTTTAGGATGTAACAAATATCCAGGTTAACTTAATCACAAGACATGTCAAAATGATCCAACAGGAAAAAAGATTACAAAGTTATAAATGAATAATATCCAGGCAATGCTTTAATATATGTAGTTTAAATAAAGTGCAGCCTGTGCTGATAAAAATCATCTACGTGTAAGCAGTCCTTACAAAAAAAAATCTCATAAAAATATCACAGTGATATTTTTATATCTCATATATATATATATAATAGTGATATATATATCTCTCACTGTTTCTTACTGTTTAATCCCAAAATAAATAGACAGGGTCTTTTCACAGATAACCAAACTCAAGACTCTCTCTATTGAGAAACTCTCTGGTCTCTTTACTGGCTAGGACTCATCATGGAGGCCTGAATGAGAAAAGGGAAGAAGCAGAAGGGTTAACAACTAAAGTATCTCTCTGATTATGTTAGAGAGAAATTTATTCAGAATTTAATTAAAAGAGTTAACTTAATTAAAACCAAAATTATCTCTTGAATTTCAATCACAGTATGACATTGGTAAGTTTTAATGACTATTTTTGAAAGGTTTGAATATCCTTGCAATTAAAAAAAAACATTCTCAACTACCTTAAAAATGGAGAAACTCCTGAACATGGAAAGCCCTCAGAAATTACAGGATCTTTCACAACCAGATCAGCAAGCAGAGGTGTGGACCTTTCCAGGGAGGAGCAAAGGAAAGGGCTGGAGAACCCTGGACTGTATGTGCCACGTTTGCCTTGCCTGCCCTACACCCACATACAGACAATATTTCAATTTAAATACAAGTGGGTGTGTTAAAGGAGCACTCTGAAGGACTTGATTTGCGTTCAGGGGCCGGTCTAGGGTCAGGCAATGGAGCAAATATCTCTTTTTTTCTGTGCAGCCTGAGCACATAACTGCTCCAGCAGTGAAAGAATAAAGTAGAGACCCCAATCATCAGCGTAGGTTTTGAGGCAGTCAGTGAGGGCACACATTGAAAATGGCAAGCTTGGATCCAAACAGACTGATTTACTGATTTACTTGAATCCAAAGTCTGATTCAACCTTTTGTCTTCATTCTAACAGATCCATTTTTCTTAATTAAATACCAGAGGCTACACATGTTAAAACTAAGCATTTTAAAATATTTTTCTTATGACTGAACTTTAAAGGTATTACTGATTCAAGAAGGAAACCCCTTACTGCCATTTCAGAATTTGACTGAGAAAAGCTGATTATTTTGTACAATCAAACTCGCCTGTTTGACACTACAGTCTCCTTTTAATGATGTTTGGAGTCAGAGACTGGTGTAGATGCAAGTTGTAATGAGACATATATAAAAAGATGTGTCCCAACACCCCCTCTTTTAAATTTCATTCTTATTTTTGACATTCATACTTTGTTAGAAAAAGCATCAAATAATTAATTCTGCATGTAAGAAATAAACTCTTTTAGTGTCTGAGATTTTTTTTTTTTTCTCAAATGTCCCCTTTGATTTTTTAATGTTTTTTTAATGATCATCATTCTGTGTTTTGAGAAGTAACTGTTAGGCATCCATATGTACATTTTTATTTTAGGAGTAACTCCGAATTCCTAATGACCATGATGGAGAACAGTGGAGAGATTTCAGGGCATTTCAGGGACAGTCATGTTAGCTGGGACTTCCAAAGCCTTTGGCTAGAACAGTATGCACCAAAAGACAATTCCAAAAACTGACTACTCTTTTGATACAGGATGAGATTTGCCTTTCATTATGAGAAGGTCTCTTTTTCTTCTTCTGAAACAATTTCAGGGTTGGTGTTGAATTTCCTAGTGCAAAGCAGAAGCTCTAGCAGCAGCCTGGGCTCCTGCATTGTGTTTCTGCTGGTGCTGTGGTGCTCAGAGGAGCTGTGTGCCTTCAGCAACCTGCCCCTGGGACCTCTGTCCCCAGGACAGCTCTAGGCTCCCTGCAGAGTAATTATCCTCCTTTTGAATAAACCTTCTTACAAAACAGAAAATCCAGTTTACTCCTGCCACAACCATTTCCTTTAATTGATGGTGCTTTCATGTATATTCATCATCCAGCTAACTTTGTGATCTCAGCCTAAATAATGTTATTTTGACTAAGTGCTTAATGGTTATATTGATTTGTAAAAACCCCTCAGGTGATTTTATCTTGCAAATGGACCAAAAGTGGTGATTTTTTAAAAAGCTGCCTTTTGAAAGGTGTTCTGAATGTCACCTACAGCCACTGCTATTTCATCAAATAGATCACATTTCTCCTACTGCCTTGCATCTGTGAAGGTCAAATATAAGGTCTTATATCTCAATTGACTTCTTTTAGTAACTTTATTTCCAGTATAAACTTTTTGGAACTGAAATATGGGTGGAGTAACTGACTTCTGTGGCTGTAACAACAGCAACTTTCAGCAAGTTTAGACAAATGCAGTGTAGATTAAGAGGGATATTCGGCTTCCAGCAACATCAGTTAAATTGTTATTATGAATTATCAGGAAATCTTCATTGTGTTTCTACTGTGTGTACCAAAACCACCAAATTGCCAGTTTTCCACTGCTGGAATTTTCTTCCTGGCTACTCTGTAGTACTGTCATAGCACCTGATATTTTGCTTTGTGACCGATGCTGCCTGGATGGCATCAGACAGCACATTTAAAAAAAATTATTGTGGTTTACAGAACAGGTCATTTGTAGCCCTCTCTGTGCCAACTTTGGCACTGCTGGGCAATCTTGTGTATGTGAGGGTCTGGCACTTAAAGTATCAATCCTTACAAAACTATTTGATGTTTTACACTTTTTCTTGACTGAGTGACAAGTTAATGCATGTTATGCTGCACTGCTACATCCTCATTTCTCCTGGACAATTTATACCTGGTTTGCATCATTTTTGAATCTGATCCACTATGAAGCAGCACAGAACCATTTTTTTCTCTGCATTTCTCTAACAATCCCCTTTCTTAAAGGAAAATCCAGTGGAGCCAATTACACATATTTATGTTGAAGTGCAGCAAGTACCTAAGCAGTTAATACTTCAATTTTAATAGGAGTCTGAAATACCCATATAGTTTAGGACTAAAACAATTTTTTACCATTTTTGTAATTTTTGATTGATAATTGATTGATAAGCTAATAGAGGGAGACAGAATGTATGTTAGGACCTTAAAAAAATACTTTTCCCACTTTATTAAATTAGGTAAAAAAATCTGCTTCATATATCAAGATAGCCTTTTAATATAACTGGAAAGAAAATTTTTGTTTCTTTTTCTAGTTTTATCATAAAAAGACCTATTTATGTCTTGTGCCATCTAGTTTCTTCTTCTTTGCATGTCACAGCAGCTAAAGATTTTGCAAACTGAAGAACAGCATTACAGAGGTCTTTTGCTTTTCCTTTACTTGAGCCTCATTGCTCAGCAGCAGGACTGGTGAGAGAAATATCAGGAATGTCCAGGATATGCACACTAAAACCACTAAAAAATTAAAGAAATCAGAAAACAAAAGAAATCAGAAATCTTTGGTCAGCACCAGGAACAACAGGAAGTTATCCTGCATTGATGTTTTATGATGCAAAGGTGACAGGAGCCCCTGCCCATCAGCATAAGCAATGATAAAAAAAAAAGTTCCTTGTCTATTAGGAGAAGGAAATGTTTCTTCCCATATGTAATGTGTTGTATTTACAATTGCCAGGACCAAGAGCTAGACATGACAGAAAAGCATTATTCTTGATAACAGGAGTATTCTCAGTTGCCATTACTAATTGAAACAATAAGTGACATAAAATTTCATGCTTCAGACCTTAGGGCAGGACTTATCTATTAGAGATCTAAACCCAAGCATGAACAGTAAACGGTGGTGTTACTTTCTTCTTTAACAAGACCCTAATCTGTTATTTAGTCATCTCTTAAGTCAGCCACAGGTGCCAAGTTATCCCACTTACTTCACTAGAAACACTTTAGTGTTTAAAGCAAATAGAAGTTGATAGCAAGATTTGACTCTCTGTCCTTTTTCTTGATTTTGTTAATCTCCAATTAGTCCCAGATTTCTGTCTCTGAAACTGTTATTCCAGATAAGAATTCATTAACAGTGTAGAGATGGATTTTTTTTATTCCCTGCTCAATATTTGATCTCTGTGACTGTATAAGAATTAATTTCATTTCTTCCTGCCATATTTCACTGTAAACATGTAGCCATTTTCTCACAAACTTCCAGTCTACTGGAAGTTTCTTCTACTTGTTGAACTTGTTGAACATCTGAGGGATTTTTTATTTCTGCTTAGTGTTCATAATCAAATGCTTGCCAGAACACTGCAGTTACTCTAATACTTGGTGGCTTTAAATCATGTCACTCCACTGAAGTAATCAGACATTTTTAGAATAATATATTCAATCCTAGGGGTAGAGAAAATGGGGGGAAGTAAAAAAGGCAAGAAATTGTTTTGGTTTTGCCACAGGGAGAATTTTTCTTCTTCAGAAATGAAAATGAAGATTAAGTCAGCTATGAAGGGTTGCAACAGCAGTTTAACATTCATATTCATTAGAGAGAGAAGTGATCTGCTGCTCAATTAGTAGGGATATACCTGCTTGTGATGTTTCATTAGCACATTAACCATATGTTTGATTATTCACTGCTATTCTTTTACATGGAGTCAGATGTAAAAAACAGTAAAGTAGTTATCACAGTGATAACCTGTCTTATGTTGCACATAAAATTGGCTTCCTGTGCTGGATATTGTTCACCCTATTTCACCACATTTTCTCTATTTCTAATGTTGATCACTTGCATCTACATTTGCAGGGGCAAGGTGGGGGAGCAGCATTATGGCAACTCTCTTAGTGGAAACATTCCTTAGACCCACAGCTTGAATTCATTAGACTCTGTCTTAATTTCCAATCGTTACAGCCTCCCCTTCTGTGAACTTTCTGTACTCCCTAAAGCATCTGAAAAATATTGAGTTTTTACTTTCTTCTTAATTGCTGGTTACAAAACTGACAGGAGATAAGATTGGTGATAGGGCAACCAAAGGGCACTTCAAAAAAAGCCATCTCAGATTCTGAAGAGCATGTTTCACGTTTTACATATTTCACTCTGTTAGAGCAATTTAGCTCAGAGCAAGGCTATAAATCTCTACCAGAATTGAGCAGCATCAATAGTAATTCAGAATGTTCTTTAAATTGAGGTTTTCTTTCCTAGCTCTTTCTCTCCTTTATGTATGATAACACTTTTCTTTATGATTATCAGGAGTCAACATTTAAGAGTTGCTTTCTCTAACTCACTGTTCACATAGGCTAACCTGGTGATACAGACTTAGCAGTCCAAGCAGTTAATTCCTGAGCTGATCTCTTCATTCCAGATAGCTGCAACAAAGCCTTATATAAAAATACACAATTGGAGAGGCTGACTTCATTGCTTGTCAGCCCATACTGGTGTAATGGGAAGAGGAGTTTTTATAGAATCCTTTTTGGACTCAAGTAACCCCAATTCCAAGGTCACCTGAGTCACTGTTGCAATGTCAATCCATTTAGTAACACTACACAAAGGCAAACTTACTCCTGTAACTATATAGAAAGTGAATTGGACTCGGTTTCTCCATGCAGGAATAAAGATATACCACAATGCATTTTTTTATCAGTTGATTATTTTATGAATTATGATTATATGTTCTTTGGGGAAAATACTCTTCCACTACAGAAATACACTTATTTGTACCAAAAAAGGTGAAAAAGCGGATAATGGGCTTAGACAATAAGAAATTCAGCAGTGTGATATTCATGACTAAATATTAATCTCTATGAAATTTTTAAAATTTTGTAAGGAACAGTAGTGGAACAGTTCTGCCTCTGTAGAGTTTTCTTGGATCTTTTATTGAGCCCTATGCTGGAAGACAGAATCTATGTTAAACCAGCCTCATAACTGCTCTGCTCATCAAAGTATTAATAGCTTTGCATATATTACAATATTTTTAACATGCCTTGAATTTCCTTTTATCAAATGTATTGTGAATATTTTTAAAATGTACTCTTCTTGCACAAGTAACCAATCTTGCATAATTCCAACCAGTGTACCTAGAAGGATTTTAAAAGGTTAAAATGTGGTATACCATAAAGTAGAATTTGTTGAATAATATTTTGTTCCAGTATATTGATACTATTTTCTTAATATACTGTATCCATTCAAAGCTCACAGTTCAAATAATAAAAATGGGGGGTGGGGGGAAATCTTTCTTTACTTCTTTTATGAGCTTGATCGCATAATCTCAGGAGCCTCAGTGCATACTTACCCAGCACAAGCCTTAACACACATATCCTTGCTAACTCTCTTTCATCTTCATTGTAATTTGGGACTCCCAATTCCACCTGTTCCTTCTTTCTTGTTGAAGTAAAATGTTTCTGTGGACAGCCAACTGACTCTGAATGACATTTTCAAATAATAGTGAGGTTCATGAAGAGCACTACATTACACTATCATAAGTTTTAAGCAGCACAATCTTAAGGTGATTTTTGTCGTCAAGTTTCCATCTGAATAATTTTCATTTCTCTCTTTCTACTTTTGTTTTTTTTTTTCTTTCCGCTTATTTTTTTCCCCCTTTTTAATTCTTCCCATAGCCGTAACTTACACAAGTTACAAGAAAACCCCCCCGCCAGTACCCCCTCGTACCACTTCCAAGCCGCTGATCTCGGTGACGGCGCAGAGCAGCACGGAGTCCACGCAGGACGCGTACCACGACGGCCGCGCGCAGAGGATGTCGCCGTGGCCGCAGGACGGGCGGGGCATGTACAACTCCACCGACAGCCTGGACAGCACCAAGGCCATGAACCTGGCCCTGGAGACGGCGGCTGCCCAGCGCCACGCGGCCGAGAGCCAGGGCGGCTCCATCCGCACCAGCGACAAGGCCATCCTTGTGACCAAGGCGGAGGAGTTCCTCAAGAGCCGGCGCTCCTCCATAGGCATCCAGGTAGCCCATGGTTGACATCTGTCTCTGATGAATTGCTCGTCTTCTTTCTGTAAATAGCATAGAATGAGTCGTTCAGCTTCACTCGCTCTAATAATCCAACAAACAGCCCCTGGCTACTTAGCGTTAATTGCAATTCGCATCGTGGCTCGGCAGAAAAGTTTCCGGCTAATACTCTGTACCTGGGAGAAAATGAATGAATAAATCTCTAGGGAGGTTACCTGTCATTAGCACTTGATATGAAAATTATACTGCAGAGCTACAGGTGAACAGCATGTTCATCTCCTTCCCTCCATGAATTCAGTCCTTTTTATAGAATTTCACCAGCTTTAAAATGCTTTACTGTACTTTTTCCATTATATTTCTCTTTTGACCTTGGAAAATGTGTAAAGCCACTCGATCTTCAAGTATTCTAATCAAAAAAAGATCCTTGTCCTTTTAATTGCGCTTGGAAGAAGGTATCAAAAAAGAGTAATAAGTGTTCTGCTGTAGACACAGCATAATTAGAGATGGCAAGTAATAAAATAACACTAACAAACACAGTCTTTGAGCATTCTTCCATTTGTCCATCAAAACCCACAATATTTATTTCACCGGACAAAATGTGTGTCAGACTGTGGAAAGCTCAGTCAAGTTCTGTTGTTTTGGGCAAATGAAATAAGACAATTCCAAATGCAAATTTTGATAGCTATTCCTTCTGCTAAATGGTAAGCACTAGATAGCTAGAAATGGTCATTTGTTCAAATCCCTTGGGCATACCAAGTAATAATAAAAATTGGAAAGTTGAACTTGCAAGGAGTGTGACCCCCTTTGAGACAGAAGTAGAGGAAAGTGTAGGCTTGTGTTCTGATGAATATCCTCTTTTACATCACTGCGTTCACTTTTGTGCTCACTTTTGCTAGATTAGCGATGGAGAAACTGACATTTATTTTGACATAGGTATTGTGGAGACAGCAACATAGTTCTTGAGAAGGTAATTGTCCATGTAAAAAGCCCAGTGAGTGACTGCATATTAGAAATATACAAGAATATAAAAGAAAGGATATGATTTTCTTTAAAAGTAGTAATTGCATTTCCATTAATTTCATAATATAGTCATAGAAAAGTGTTTGGGTTAAGCATGTCACAGCTGCTGATTGAACTTTACAGGTTAACATTTTAGCATGCTGTAATTTTGCTGTTCCATAATGCATTAGACTAATGGGAAGGAATCAGCTTTGCCAGAAAGCTGTTTGTCCATTTCCTTGATATAAAAGTTTTTATTTCTGATTCTTTGGATACAGAAAAGTAAAATTCAACTTAACAACCATGGCAAAATATTCACATTTCAAGTGTTTTACAAAGTAATTAGTGTATTTTAAATTGTTCAGAAAAGGAGCTTGGGAGATAACACTGAAAAGTTCAAAGGAACAGCAAAGAAATCTTTGGTACCTTTTAGCCCTACCTAACCTGAAACTTACTATTCAGAAAGGAACAGTATCTGGTGTTGTTCTTATCTCTCCTTTGCAGCAGCTGTGCACAGTGGTATTTATCAATACTGGTGTCTTGATTTGGTCAGTCCTGATATTCCAGCGGTTAATTCTGGAACTTTGATTTCATTGCTCGATCCTGTTTATTACTACAGGTGATGGCCAGTATTTTCACTGGGCCCTGACCTTTCTTTATGTGTGCTGTGTTTCATAATATGTGTTTATAATCCACAAAAACACCCGTGCAATGATTTCCATGGAGGCAGTGGATTTTCCACTGCAACTTGTCATCTGACACTGGTTCTGTAGCAGCGGTCCTCAGATGCACATGGAGAAAGGGAAATATTTGCAACAGCAGGTCGTAGAAGGGTGACATGTTTATTATTTTTCAAGAAATGCAAACTGCTTGGTTGTAAAATTTAACATTAGATAAGGCTGACTTTTCAACAGTATCCTGAGTACATTTTAGTTGTTTGGGATTTTTTCAGCAGCTTCAAACACCACATTAGTGCAAAAAATACATTTCTGCAGTATTTTTAAATCGGAAATGCATTTTTTTATGTTACTGTTGCCAAGATTGGACAGAATAAAAAGCACAAGGTAGAATGTTCTTATTGCAAACTACACAAATAGTAATTTATGCACTCAAAGTACAGTTGCAGTATTTAATTTCTTTTAGACTTCTGCGTCAAAGTACCTTGGAAAAGGATGTTTTTTATTTGCATATTTCCTTGATTGACTAAATGACTTGTTTTCTCATTAGCATGGCATGCCAGGGTAATGCATTGAATTTGCATGTATTTGCATCAGTTAATTTGCTATCAGGATGGTTAATTTGTGCATTTTTTACTGTTCCACTCCTTTAACACGTTGATGGGAGAATGTTTGCCAAGAAAGCTTCATACAGGAGCAGAGAGGGATGAACAAAGGTACAGAGTGACCAGCAGAGCCACTGCAAGTGCAAATGGACCCACCCTAGGGCTTCCATGTCTTTGAGATGTTTCTTTGAGATGTATCTTTGGGATACATGATTTGTGGAATGTACCTGTAGTGAATGCAAGTGAATACAAGCCCTTTTAAAAAGCCATGGCGTGCTAGGCATGTGCCAATAAGGTTGGTGTTCACATGCACAGAGAGCCCAAACTCTTAGGAGTTCCTATATATCTGTAATATTCCTACACATCTGTCAAGCACTGGAGTTACTAAACATCTGTAACTCCTGTCTGCAGAGACAGACAACAGCACAGATACACTAATCCATCTCACAGTATGTTAGTCCTATCCCAGATGGGAATTTTGAACAAAAAAACAACAACAACAACAACAACAAAAAAAGCTTAGGAAATTAAGCTTTTCCAGAAAATAGCTGGGGGGGTTTGAGTTTTGGTTGATTTTTTGTTCTATTTTTAACACTGACATATTTAAAACAATACAAATGTCAAGCATGTCAATAGGCACTGGGAAAAAATGCTGACTTATAAATTCAAATGAAATTTAAAATACTGATTTTGAGATTAAAAATTTAGTTAGCAATTGAAAACTTATAGATATGAAAAGAACAAGACTCTTGTAATGCTAGTAGCTGTGAACTTCATATCTGTCTTCTATCATGACAGCAAAAGACTACTCAAAGTATGTGAATTAAAATAGAGATATGGGATTGTCAAGAGTAAAATAAGCACTAAATCAGAACAAGGTTGTTGCTAAGATATTTTCCAGGATTTTCCTCGCTCTTTTGCACACCCTGGTATATATGCTAATGATTAACATTTCAAAATCTGCTCTAGTTATAAACCATTTCACATTATAAGCATTAGGAATGTGAAATATATGAGAAAACATGTCAAGAAATTCCTCCTATTTATTTCAGTACTTCAAAACATGCAGTCCTTTGTTTCTTCTCTATTTAAAAGACATCAAGGCATCTCAAAATGAACAGAAACCCTGGAAACGGATGAGATGAAAACAAATGTTCTAAGTGTGAAGGCTGATTCACGGTTGTATTTTTGGAGACAAACACTAATTGTAGCATAGAGAATGGACTCAGTCATCTTCATTTATCATCACAAGATCACGCTTCAAAATACCTAGTGTGTTTTTTATAATCTCCAGAATCTCATTGAACAAATCCTTCTTATAAATTAAAGGTTGTATCCAGGGAGATTAATGGAATAGTTTGGTTGCCTAAGTATTTTTGTGACAAAAGAGGATCTTCTGCATAATTTAATTATATATATATAAAATGAAATTATTCATGTCACATGATAAAAATGTTGTTCATGATATTCTGCTGTCTCAAACTAAAATTCCCCTTTAACACAAAGCATTTGGTACTCATATGTTAAATGTCCTTAGATAGGCACCTACATTTTCTTCGTACAGTTTAGGTTATAACACCTCTGTCAGTGCTCTGCTTCAGAGTATACACAGCAGCCAAAAAAATATTTGCATTGATTACACTGGGCTTGGGACAAATGATCCAAAGCTATAGAAGTAAGTATTGTGTATTTTCCTCCTAAAATGACTGTTAGACTGTGCTTTTGTGAGAGGAGTGTATGAAGACCTTTGCCTGGAGAAGTCAGTGAGTATTTATTGGTTAAGAGCAATTTGCCACTTGGATTAAATGCACAAAAAAAGTTATCTCTACTGTGTGCATTATTTTCTTGCTACAATCTCATATAAGATTGACATAAATCCCATTTCTAAACTCTGGCTTGTATTTTTAGTAAAAAGTCCTTTCTTGAAAGATCAGAGGAAGTTTTCAAGCTGCTCTTTTCGGTAATTAGCAGTTACTGTGCCATGCCACATATTTGAGTAGTCCAGATGTACAGCTGGGATGTATTGGAATGGCAAAATGGAGCTCCATGGTGAGACACAAAAAAATCTCACAAGCATGAAAGTATAGGTTTATTTTACTGGGTTTCTAAAAATTCTTTTTAAAGAGTTTTTGGCTGGTTAAAATATTCCATCAGCCAAGGAAAGCAATAGCTGTTAGTACTGTAGTTTTATTTGAAGTGTTTTGCCTACTTTGAAGTCACTGCATACAAATAAGGTCTCCCCATACCTAAGAATGGTTATCTGAATTCACAATGTACTTGAGCTAGTGTCAAAAGTACTGTTTTCTACTCTATTTTAGTCTTGTTATCTCTCAGAACCCTATGCAAGAGAGGAAAGGTGAATTATTTCCTTTCCTGTACATCATCAGAGAGAATGTTTATTAAACTCTAATTATAGAATAAATTGGTTACAGCAGTGAAAACCCATTGAGGGCAGTGAAGTCGCATGGGGAGAGATAATGTGGCCTGAAGGACTCTTACTGCTAATGTTTATGAGAGAGAAGCAAAAGTCAACAGGTTAAAATCTGTTTTCTTATGCATTGAATATATTAACTTCAAGTCTACCTTTGAGACAGTATGCATAGTGGCATAGATTGGAATTTTTAGGATGCTACCATGTTATTGCAGCTGCAGTGCTCATGTTTAAGAGCAGAATAAGGCTTTAACACAGAAATAAAGATTGTTTTTAGAGTAGTTAAAATATGATCTAAAAAAAACATAGTAAATACTTTGAAAGAATAATTTAGTTCATGCATTATTTGCTAGAATGTGTGCCTATAAATATGCTAAAATTGATAATAACAAGCAAGTTACTTGCAATAGTGATTTGCATTTATTCAAATAATTTTGTGTTCATGTAATTTATTTGTGGATCCTTTGCTACCAAAGCAGTGTTAGTGTCTGATACTCCATTTTCAGATTTAGAGCTGTATCAGTCAGCAGTGGCTGATCTCTGAGGATTAATAGTATTGTCTGCTCCTTGTATCAACAGCAAGGAATGTGAAGGGGATGGTTATGTCTTGTGAAAGGTAAGACATAGAATCATAGATTCATGGAATATCCTGAGCTGGAAGGGACTCACAAGGGTCATTGATAAAATAGAAATAATCTCAAGGTGCTTCATTATATTTGCTACTAATAATATAAGCCTATGAACATAAGCACATATGGCAACATTTTTCATAGCATAAAATGCCAATTTTATGGAAGTTTTAGCTCTTTTTTTTGCAATGAGAGAGGAAGATGACATACTACATTAGATCTACTCCTTCTGCTTTTGGTGTGACTGCCTATTTTTTCTTTCCTCTTTTGAGTGAGATTCCATCATGCACATATCAAGATAAAATTTTTCAAGTTATTTCATTTTATTGAGAATGTAGGTCAATTTGAAAATATTAAGGCTTTTAGAACCCGTGTAAATATTAAAACAATAATGAATCAAGGAATATAACAACAGTTTTAGTAAAACTTATTTGAGTTTCAAGAGTCATACAATCAAACCAAATGCATTCCTTTTTATCCTCTGCTCATTTGAGTTTAACCTGGCCAATTGAATGAAAGAGTTTCCTGCTGTTTTCTAGCAGAAGTCTTTATAATATCTGTCATACAGCAATATAATTTATTTGTTCATTCTTTTTATTTATGATTGCAAATTATTGTCTTATTTTCCTCTTTTACTTGTGTTGGTATTTGCCTCCATTTTTCATTTTGTTGATTGTTACAATATTTGCAATGCTAGATTTGGCCCCCCCCCCCCCCACACACACACACACAATTGGCATTCTCCTGCTATTACAAGGCAGAGTGAGAAAATGGAATCATTAAAATATCAAGGCAATCATCAGGTCATTTAGTTACTGTCAGTCTTGGCAAGCTGGAGGGAAGGATAATTTGGCAGGAGTTTGTATTTAAAGATAAGTAATATCATTTTTAGTTTGATATCTGGATGATCATTTTTCTGATTTTTTTAAAATAAAATTTTAGAGCATATTACTGCATTTGTGCCTGTGAATTTTAGGTATCACTTGCACATTGGGTCAGTTACCCAGGATTATATCTCCAGGTGAAATACCAGTAAGAAAGCACTTGAAAACAGACAGATGAAAAAGACTTTTTCTCAATGTATTGCATCAGTAGAAAGATACCAATCCATTCCGAATATAAAAGGTAAATCTGCCTCAACACATCAGAAGCAGAGTTCAAAAGACCTGCCATTTCTTACTAAACCAACCAATGTAGCTGGCAAAACAGGTACGTTTTTGATATGCAATAAGGAAGAAGGGTGCATGTTGCAAGTCTGTCTGCTTTGTTCCAGAAAAAATTGATGGACCAATTATGTTCTCCGTAGGGGCCTTTCCTTGTTTATGTCTTTGGACCATCATGTTTCCAACAACACCATGGTTGAGCTGCTGAGCCATCTCTGTGGAAAGCAAAAGTCTGTTCTTTGTCCATTGGCCACTGCTCACCTCCAGAGTGTTACTCGCTGTTTGTTACTCCCACAGCTGTGATACCATTGACCCTCCTTACCCTATTTCTGTGTTCAGAAATCTGGCCTACACCTCATACCCTGGGACTTACTCCCTAGATACTAAGGAGCACATCATATAAAAATGGTTATCCTAAGGATATCGCTCTTTGAAGGAAGTGCAGTGCTTTGGAAAGGGCTGAAGGCAAAGATTGACGTGCAGAGTTAGCAGCTTGGCTTCATCTCTCTGGCTTTGTCTCAGGTCTGAACTGGCACATAATGTCCTGTCCTTCCATGCTGAGCCATGTGAGCCAACAGAACGTCCTGATAAATCTTTTGTTCCCATCTGCTCAACTTCTTCAATCTGGCCACCCACAAACCTCTTTTCCATTGTCAAACCTTACAAACCTTGTCACCCTGAGGAGCCTGTGCCTACATCACTGACACCATCATCTGGAGTTGCAGTTCAGTCAAACAAGTTCAAGGAACTTGATCAGCAAGCAGAAGTAATAAGAAATTCTGATGGTCTTCTCCTATGGACCCAGTCCAATAAAATAATAAAATAGAATTGAATTATGGAATAGTTTGGATTGGAAGGGACTTTAAAGATCATCTAGTCACAGCCCACTTCCATGGGCAAGAGCTCCTTTCAGTAGACCAGGGAGCTCAGGGTTCCATCCAATTTAGCCTCAAATACACTTCCAGGGATAAGGTACCCATAACTTCTCTGGGAAATCTGTTCCTAAATTATGTGATTTAACTCAGACTGGTTGCTTTGGGATGAACCCCAGTATGATCAACACTTTAGACTTCCTGATCACTCCAATTGCTGTTATGGATTTCAACATCAAACAACATCCTCCAGAAAATGTTTTCCCACCTCAGACATAATCTTCCTGCTAGCACTCCTACAGGTGCAACCAGTAGCCACAGCCTAAGCATTTTGTGTTATCTGCTCTTATTCACTACAGTCACAGAATGGATTGGGTTGGAAGAGACCACAGTGGGTCATCTGGTCCAACCTCCCTGCTAAAGCATCCCAGGGCACATTGCACGAGAGTGCATCCAGATGGTTCTTGGATATCCCCAGGGAGGGAGACTCCACAGACTCTCTGGGTAATCTGTTCCAGTGCTTGGTCACTCACACTGTAAAGGAACTCTTCCTGTATTCAGTTTCTACCATTGCCTCTTGTCTTACTGCTTGGCACCACTGAGAAAAGCCTGGAAATATCCTCTTTATACCTTCCCTTCAGACACCTGTGGACATTCATGAGGTCCCTTCTCAATCATCTCCTCTACCTCTGAGAATGAGTTGACTTTTGAAAATTTGTCCACACATTTTTGATGGAGGTCTCATTTCAGAAGTCAAAGCTGCAAGTGCAACTTGCCTCTCTGCTCCCCCCCAACAGCCTACATGACTATCTCATTCTTTGCCCAGTTAATTCAGGAAATTAATTTTAAATGCAGCTTTCCTCAAAGCCCTGGAAGGACTAGGTGAGTGCCTAATCCCTCACTTAGACTAGAATTTGTTATTTAAGGCTCTTTTGTACTCTTCTTTGCTATAGATAAGTCTGCATTTCCTGATAGGTAGACAACTCTTTGTGCTGGCAACTGGACCTTGTGGCTGCTTTGCATAGAGCACTGTTCTTTCAGAGACTGTGACCCCCCAAACAGCTGAAGCTTCTCACTCATGTTGCAGCCATGATCCACCTTAACTAGGAAGCCAATGAACTTCTCATTCCATTTGGTTGTTCTGTCTTTCTTTCCCCCAAGATGCCAACCTCTGTGGTTAAGGGGTTTTTTTTACCTTCAGTGTCACAAGGAATTTTTCTTTTTATACTGACAACATCACATTCCAGAGACTGTTACCAAGTCTGATATTTTTATTCTCTCAATGCACTGCCCATCAAAATGAATACAGCAAACTTCCATGCAGCTGCCAGGGTGGAAACAGAGGGCAGTATGTACTGTCCCCTAGACCTTATGCAGAACAAAGGGAATTGCTAGGAAATGTATCTTTTCTGGACTGTTGTCACACTGATAGCCAGACATTTTAGCACACTTTGCCTGGTGCTATACTGTGCAGTTCAAGCTTGCCATTAACTTTCACTAAAGGGCTCCTGCACTAGCTGTTCTCATGAACATCTCCATGATTCACACACAGGCAAATATGAATGTGTACTCATTGCAGGCTGGAATTCCCTTACATGTGAATGTACACTGAGCACTCTACAGGTGGAAGGAGAAGTTACCAGCACCTGCCTTTCTCACGAAGTGCAGTCAACATATGCATTCATTTCCCACCCTGCCCCCACCTTGTCCCTGCATCCCTTCAGAAACCAGGTGGGGTAGGGACTGTGCAGCAGAGACACAACTGCAAAGACCATCAGGCTCTTTCCAGAGATGCCTGTGACTGCTGCAAGGGCAAAACTTTTCTTATCCTCAGATATATTCTTTGAATTAACACCTGGAGTGTGCATATTGAAATACTAGTTCATACTTTTTGAATTATTATTATTATTTAGCAGTGAAAATATCATTCAGAAGGAAAAGTCAGTTCTACTCCTTTTTTTTCTGCCTCTCCCTTGATTCAGTATAATTTGCATACTGCAGCACTTGCTCTGTCTGTGTCAAAGACTTGGGGGCGGTGTGGTGGTGTGGAGTGCTATATAAAATCCCACAGAAACTTGCAAATGCAACTCTCAGTCTTGAAGGAGACTACTGTGAATATATTTTGGTGAGTGTATTTCAGATGGGAATGCTATAAAAAGTGCATAAATTGCCTGCTTGATACAGCATTTTCAGGACTGTGTTATTAAAAAAAGGTGAGATAGGGCATTCTGCTGTATCCCTCACATCATTTAATGGCTTTATATTTGTCAACACAGTTGTCGATAAAATTTCATTGCTCCATTTCTTTTTATCACTTGCAAGCTTATGGGGCTACTTGAGATTTTATTTTATTTTGTAAATCAAGGACTATAATGAGACTGGTTTATAATAATATAAAAGGGGGTTACCCTGTGGATTCCTCATTCTAAGAACAGCCCTTCCAGACCAAGCCTACTCTGATTCCACCAAACTGAGTAATTGCTTCTGCTTGAAATAGGGAATTACATAGCAGAAGAACTTGTGCAAAATTTAAAAAAGACACAGCAGCAAAACAATAATACCTGTTGCATTTATTTTACTGTACTAGGTGTTTCTTAGCAGTAAGAAATTAAATATATAATTAATTTTGAATAAGTGTGTGTAAAATTGTGCTGAGTTGCCAATGCTCACTCTACAGATGTATCTTTTGTGTTGAATTAGGTGGAAACAGCAACTGATTCAGACACTGAGAGCAGAGGCCTACGGGAATACCACTCTGTTGGAATACAAGTGGAAGATGAAAAACGGTAATTCATGCATGTTCAAAAATCTGTAGTCTTTCATAGCACAACATGTATTTGTAAACAGATTGAATAAATAACACATGAGAGGTGCTGCCACTAAATAATCCTCAAAGTCAAATTTCCTATATGCATGCTTGTCATTTGGTAAAATTTTTGGACATTACTTAGCAGTTGCTTCATATTGACCTAACTTTCCAGTTTTTAATTGGAGGAAACAAAGTTGAAGTATTAAATTGAAATAGTGGCTTAATATAATTTCATTATTGACAGAACAAATACTAAGAGCTACGTATTGGAGCAGTCTCCCTTCAATAGAACTCCTCATGCTGCTCCAGGCTTTCCCAGCCCACAAAAGGAGATGCAATTCTTGTGATGGTACCTTTATTCTAAAATAGAATCAGCTTTTTTATTTGTTCAATCTTTCTCTAATTTTGTAAAGCTGCTGGCTGGCCCTTGTACTGACCCAGAGGTTTTCCCTGGCAGGTACTGTTTTTCAAGTACTGGACCAGGACCATTATCTCATTTAACACCAGCTGTCTGAGAGAATCTGGCTGCTAATTACCTTTTTGCCATCACTTACTACAAATGATTAAAACAATAGACTCCAATGTGATAAGATCTCACAATAATCTTTGCTTCTCTATCTAACTTTTTAACACAAAACTTTTCTAAAATGTCATTATTCAGTGTCATGAAACAGTGGAAAGTTAATTTTTAATGGGAATCCAATAAGGCCAAAAAAACCCCCAACCCACAGTCTTAAACATGCTGATGCTATCTTTCTTTTATTACAGGATTCTCAAAAGTCCTATCTGAGCAGATTTTCAGATTTTTCTACTTAAAATTCTGAACATGTGAAAATTTTTTATATATACACTTTACAGACTTCTATCAGGAAGTTCTACTTCTGCTAGTTATTTCCAGTTTGTTTAGTAATGATACGTGCTATTTGGTAGTGTGAGAATAAATCAATACTTGCTTCCAGAGATAATTTAAATTATTTTCTTTTGTACCCTTGCTTAGATCAATGACTCCACTATGCATTTTGTTTTTCCTTTCTGTTGCTACTCACCATCTAATTTAAGAGACATACACAAAGAAAAAATGGTTTAGCATAAAGTCCAACAGGAAGAACAAAATCCACTTTTTCTCACTGAAACATTCTTCTGTGCCTCTGTACCATCGCATGCGTTATTTATATGCCTTAATATCTTTTCTTTCTTCCCTCTTCCCCAAGACATGGACGATTCAAGCGTTCAAACAGTGTGACAGCAGCTGTCCAAGCTGACCTAGAGCTGGAGGGTTTTCCAGGACACATCACCATGGAGGATAAGGGACTTCAGTTTGGCTCCTCATTCCAGCAGCACTCAGAGCCCAGCACACCCACCCAATACAGTGCAGTGAGAACTGTACGGACACAGGGACTGTTCAGTTACAGAGAAGACTATAGGACCCCAGTTGACACCTCAAACCTTCCACCACCAGAGCCCTGGCTAGAGCCAGCCATTGAGACAGTGGAGACGGGGCGGATGTCTCCTTGTCGGCGGGACGGATCTTGGTTTATGAAGCTACTGCACACTGAAACCAAGAGAATGGAAGGATGGTGCAAAGAAATGGAAAGAGAAGCAGAAGAAAATGATCTTTCTGAAGAAAGTAAGAACATTTCAGTATATTTTCTTACAGACAGTTACTATAATGTGAAAGCTTTTAGGATAAAGCTGTTAGCTGTGTTTTGTCCTCACTCATTCTGTAGCAGCAAAGAACCATAATACATAAGAACACTGTTCTGCATCTGGCTGTGCAAGATGGTATTTCCCAGAATAAGGCTTTGTGGAAGTAGTTAAAGAGCCAACTCTAGAGTCCAGTGCAGGATAAAAGTTTGGTAATACACAGAGCTCAGGTGGTGCAATAGCTCCATCCACAGCTCCAAATCTGACACATCCTTCCCACTCACTTCTGTGGCTCCAGTGCTTGACCCTGTGCCAGAGCACACAGAGTGGTCTTATACAAACATTGTTTTGCTCTTTTTCTGAAACCTGCAATTTTGCCTCTTAGTGAGCAGCCACTTTAAAAATGTTTCCATTCCTTTACAGTCTCTTCAGTCTCTTCAGTCTCTTCAGTTGGAAGAACAGAAAGCAGTAGCAGGCAAGAACAATAGTTAAAGTACTTCTGCAGTTAGACAGGCATATACATTATTAGAAAATTCAGCTGCATTTTCTTATTACAATTTTGTCAAGAATCATTATTATTCTCTCATGTCCTCTGGACACCTTGAAAGAAGTGATAGGATAAAGTGAAAAATAATGTAGACAATTTTGGAACAAGTTCCAAGACAGCACTAATGATAGTAATATATCAAAGTGGTCCTAGGACTCAGTAGCCAGCTCCCTATGATTCCCTTTGAGGTCAATTATCCTTGTTCTTCAGGCTCAGTTTTATAAATATTTCAATCCCTGGAAATCTGAATTATTGTCTCAGCTGAGATTTTTCTCAGATCACAAATGAATCCATATTAAGTTTTCTAATTAGCATATTTCCCTGCACTCTTACAAATTTCACTTTTGTGGTCATCTTCTTTCCCCCTCTTACTATGATGTACCCTCAAGTCTTGAGCCAGGCCATGGTGACTAAAAGGCCAATTTCTATTTCTTGCACTGACCTTTTCAAAGCCAAGAATGTCTATGTTTTTACGTCATAATTTTTTTATTTTGCAGTCATATTTCTCTGCTGTATTGTGCACAAATCTGCCAAGTAATAACAGAGGATTTTGGCTGGGTTTCCTTCCTTCAGCCTCTGGTGCTTTCTGGACTGTGGGTTTTGTCTTTATTTTCATCATAGCAGAATAGAGCTCAGAATTTTCCCTTTCCATTGATACTATGAAGACTTCAATACCCTCCTAGAGACTGTTAAATAAAAACATAATTTGCTTTGATTATCCTGTGGAAGACTTTCCAAGCCTTTCATAATGGTCATTCCTCAGTACTTCTTTTTTTCCCCACATATGTCCTATTTTTCAGTTCTTCAAGTCTTTGCAGTGCTGTGTACTGACGATTCAATGTCATCATTAAGAATCCCAAAGCACCTGCTTCCCAGATCACCTGCTACTGATGTAGGAACATCAGTGTTTTCAGTCTGAAGCAGAAATTCAAAGAGCAAGACTTTGATCTCCTTTGAAAGAGTAAGATTATTAGGGAGCAAAGGGGAGAAACACACAGTCTTTTAGCCCTTTCCTACTGAGGAGTCTGCAGGCAAGAGCTGGACTTATCTCCTCTCTCTGTAAGCTCCTTTTGTACAGCCCTAGTCAAATCTGCAGCCACATGAAATGAGCAGTGGAAACATGCTTACATCAGTGCTCCCTCACTTGGACATGTGGAGAGGCAGTTAGAGCTGTTATTCTTTGGAATATGAAACTGGGTATTACATGAGGAAAACTTGGATGACCTGACTTTAGCTGATTACCTATCCTAAGGTGCAGTACCATTCTCCTTCCCATCATGTGAACCCATACTTTTGCACTCCAGAAATACCCTGGAACACCTTGCTGCATGGTGAAATGGCAATCAAGAAGGTAATTTTCTGTAAATTCTACATAGGATATGACAATACAGACTTCAGTAATTTTTATTTCTATTTGGAGTTAGTAACACCATTTAACTTGGAAAATTTCAGTCAAAAACCAAAATACTACTGGGATTTTGTTTCCCTGTATGAAGAGGGACTCAAATTTGGAACAGAACAAGAAAAAGCAATTCCCTAATAAGAGAGTTGATAAAATACAGCTGAAATCCTTGAAATCTCTTTTTTTAAACTAACAAAATGGGTTAATTACTTGTGCTTGTGGGAAACACTTTGACCTCCCTAATAGGTTAAAGAAGTTATAGAATAGGTCTACATAGTGTTTGCAAAGTCAGAATTTGAGTTCAGCTGACTGTCAAAAGTGAACTTCAAAGTCATGATTTTTCATTGTATTTTCATTTTCACTCGTTTCAAGAGATCTTACTGAAATAATTTTCAAAATGCATTATTTTAAATGGTGTCTGTCTTCCTTTGAAAGACAAGTGTGCGCTAAGGAAAGGAGGAGCCTCTCTAGAAATGCAAGATATAAACTCCCTCCCTTCCAAATTATTATAATTTGGAAATTAAGGCAAAGATATGGGAATATAAATAACAGATCTTTGCTGGGAAAATTAAAATAAAAATACATAATACAAAAAACAAAACACTGACAGAGTCAGAATACAACCTGACACCAACAGTCAGGCTGTTGGCAGCAGTCCCATTAAACGGTGGCTGCAGTCCTGCAGTGGCAGATGTGGCTTAGCTGAAGCAGTGCTCCTGTAGGAGGGTGCAGTTTTCCTCTGAAGGTCCAGTGATGATGTAGAAGGGTCTGGTTTTTCTCTGAAATCGAGTGGAAAAAGATACCTTGGTGTTCCAAATCTCAGTTTTTATCTAGGTTGGGAATGCTTGGCTCCTCCCCCTGGGTGGAGCATCTCCCAGTGGGATGATGTAATTTTATCAGTCATACAGTGGGACTCAATGGCCCATTAACAGATGATATCTTCCTGGAGGAAGGATGGGTTGTGGAAAAGCTAAAGATGACTGCCCCATCTGGTTTTTACAAATAGCCCATTAGCAGAGGATATCTCCACAGAGATAAGGATCACTGCCCCACCTGGTTTCAGCAAATGCTGATAGAATACATACTTTTGGTTCACATCCTGTGTTGGAAACCAAGACAGTATCCTTTCATCTAATAACACATCAAGCAAAAGGAAGTTTTTAAAGAATTAATTTCACCAGGGGATTGAGCTTCATAGCGTTCTAAAATCTTTGTGCAAGTAATTTTTTTTCTTGTTGAGCCTTTAGAACATTTTGTATCCCCAGTCTGAGCCACAGAGGTTGTAAGTTGTGTGTCCTCAAGAACTTAAGTTTATTGATACCCCAGCACAAAATGTGTCTTGACATATTTAAACATTTGCCAGTTCCTTGAAGAAAATAAACAGAAATGGCTGAGCCAAAAGCAAATAAATATGGTTTTCCATCTTCCAGCAAGACTACTATTCCCAAAACACTTCACAGCAAAGTTTGCACACTTAAATTGTCATTCTTAATGCTGAATAATTTCTTTTGTCCTGGATATATTAATTGTACTTGAAGGCTTAATATAGCTTTGCATCTCATAGGAGAAGGCTATCCTTATGATACCACTTCTATTTTGTTTTAAACATGGGAACAGTTAAAAGAGAACTGCATTTTAGAAAACAATTTCAGTTTTGGTGTTAACACAGCAGCCCTGAGATCACCGAAAGCTGTCTGATTGCTATATTGATTTTTTCTTTCACTGTAGCTTTTCTCCCATAATGTTGTTTTAAGAACTTCACTCATCAGGTCTTCGACAAAGAGATAATCATTGCAGCACAAATAACCTCTCTCTCCTTCTTCTTAAAGAGGTTTTTTTTTATTTGGTCAGTTGCCATGAGTTTTATTTTGAAGTCTCTGCAAATTTCTTATATTTTTTATGGAGGCAATAATTTGTGTTCTGTTTACTATTTATATGTGTCTGTATGTGTGTATTCATTTATATGTAAAAAATATAGATATGTGTCTGAAACAGTTCCCAGGGTTTGACATCTGGTCATTTGCACTCTCAGGGTGCCTCCAGGCAAAAATGTGTGTTTCTCATGGGTGCTGACTGGAGGTTCGGTTTTACACCCTGAAAATTGTGTTTGGCTGCTGGTGTGTAGGTGATGACAAGAAAAACAATTTCAAGTGTCACAAAGCTGTTGAAGACCAAGAGGGTTAGGACTCTGCATCCCATGAGCTTGGTGGTGGGAGCAGGGAGAGCAGGGAGAGAGAACCACAATCCCTGCCCACAGCTTGCAGGCAGGGTCTGGCAGGGGAAAGAAGACAATGCCCTGGGCTGCTTAGTGCCACATGCTTGGCCACTAGAGTGCTTCATTATGGAGAACAGATCCACAGAGCTTACTCTCACACAAAAATCCTTAGGTAGGTTGCAAAAATTAACTATAGGATAAACTATGCCAGCAGAAACATTGTTTTGCTGGTATCCTCTGGATTGTGGTTAGGAGTTCTGCTGGCATAGCAGTAAAGTGATCTCTAGTGGGGAAAAAAATAAAGATATTAGAGTGGGAGCTCAAAGTATCACCTCTCTCTCACATTCCCCTTAATTCCATGCAACTGGACCATTCCTTGCTAATCCTCTAGCTGATATTTCCACTACTGCAAAGGCTTTACTAATGGGAGTGAATAGTAATAGAAAACACAGAGTAAAATCTCCTGTAATTTTAGGGGAATAAAAATCAACAAAAAACCCTCACAGCCAATTGATTTTAGTATATTCATGAATTAATTATCCATGAAAGCTTTCTTAGGTGCTTGACCAAATACAGGTTATCCTTTAACCAAAGAGAAATTGCTGGCATCATTTTCTAATGCTTTTCATAAACCTGTCCTTCAGGAGCTACTGTAATTTCCAGTTGGAGTGTTGTGAATGACTAAAGAATAACTTAACTGTACTGAAACAGTCTGTAAAGTTCTACAGTGTGGCATCCAAGAATTCATCCCAGCATCTGTATCGTTCCGCTGAAATTTTCTCCTTTTTGAACTTAGCTTTGTTGAGGTAAAAAGCAAATTTGCAGCAAGTCC
Source organism: Erithacus rubecula (assembly GCF_903797595.1). Classification (NCBI taxonomy): domain Eukaryota; kingdom Metazoa; phylum Chordata; class Aves; order Passeriformes; family Muscicapidae; genus Erithacus; species Erithacus rubecula. The sequence continues at coordinate 19,819,040 of NC_136685.1, forward strand.
CAGTTGGTGAATTACCCTCCAGAGCATTGCCATTTGGGGACTGTGTTGTCCTAAAATGCCATCTGAACATTATATGTTTATCTTTGTCTCTTGATAGTGAAAAAGATAATTCTAAAGATTACTAATTTAGGTTTAGAGATTTGACAAATAATTTGAGTTAGGAGGATGACCTAAATGCAAGTTTCAATATTTTCTCAGACATATTTTCTCAGATTGTGGAGTAATTTATTTACAAGTGTAGAGGGGGAATTGAATGAAAATTTAAATTAAAACATGTCATTTAAGTAGACAGTAATGGATGGCAGAAGTAGATTGATTGTTAGCAGTTTCTCACTGCTGGTACAGCAGTGGCACAATTGAACAAAGCTTTTAACCTGTCAAGATCAGAGTTACAGCATCAGATTATAATCAATTTCATCAATACAGACCTAACTTTCCCCTCTCTACATTTGTGATATGAAATAATTTTTGATTACAAGGTTTTGTAGAATTTCTCAAGCAATTTACACAATCTCTAGTCAGGGTGTAAATCCTGAGCCTACTTTTTCTGAAGTCATGGTCAGGGTTTTGCATGTCTTCAGAGCTGAAGTCATATAGGACCATACAACAAAGATAAAGTGCTTCATATGCTTCAGAGAGCAGAATTAGGGTTGTGTAACTCTTTCCTGACATTTGGGCAAATACAAAATTGTCTTAATGCAAGGAGGTATATGGATTAAATGAAGATTATTTATGTGTATTAGTAGATTTTATTGTCATTTATTTACAAGAAAAATCTTATAGTCATCACCAAACATCTCAATCTCTTCAGTCTCTAACATTCATCATTCTTTCATGGAGATAATCAATCTGCACTCATCAGAATAATTCCCCAATGCATGAAATTAATAACAAGGCTTTGGATGTCTATTAATATTGTGCTAAAGATTATGAGTTGAAGTGTTTTAATACTTTAATTTAATTACATCAAGGCAGAGTAGCATGAATATGAGAGATTCTAACCTCTATGTTTTATTACATCTGATTTACTTATTAAAATGGAAATAGAGTTAGATCTTTAGTAAATGCTAGGGCTGTAATTACACGTGTATTCAGCACTGTGACTCAGTGGCACATGCAAACATTGCAGTCTTATATCCCTGACAAATGTGTATCCCACCAAAATGCTGCATTGCCAGTGCCTAGGTCCTAACTAGTCTGACTGGGTTTTAAATCAGTAATGCTTATTGACATGATGCTTCATGATAATGAAGATAAAATTAATGTTTATTTAATATGAGGGTTTGGGTAACTGAGATTCACTAGAAAATATAAGACATATGGATTCTGTCAGGATCTATATTTCTGCAGAGGAGCTAAAACCAATTCCCCTTACTCAGACTGTGTATTTGAGCTATGAACTGTAAAATTCAGCAGAGGAAATAAGAACTAAACTTATCTCACTAGAGACAAGCTGTAGAACCATCAACCCATGGAATCATCCTCTTTTTTTCTTTCTTTTTTTTTTTTTTTTTTGTTCAGTGAATCATTGAACATAGCATGGAATAGCTGATGTCAGGGACCTGTTACAGCATAATTCCTCATCCTGGAAAAGGAGGACCTCTGACCCCACACTGGGAGTTTGTCTAATGTCCTAAGTACAGATCACCAAGAGAAAAAAGGAGGATACAAGGCTGTTTGTCATTGAAGTCATTGTCTTTATTTCAAATGTTGAAAACCAAATCAAAGCAATTTGTCAGATCAAATGAAACATTTTATTTATGTTTTTGCATGTTTTTCAGATATTAACACTCCAAATATTCCTTTCTGTATGCCAATAACACTGTAGAGGAAAGTGAGGGGTTTGGTGATTAAAAACCCCAAACCAATTAAAATGCTTTATGTCATTTGGCCAATGGAACAAAAACAAATCTCAGTGAATTACTCATGCAGCCCTGAACCACTTAACCCTTCTATGATGGATGTCACACAGGACTGATGAATTATGTATATTTCTGTTTAATTTACTGTTGTGGCACAGCTGTACTGTTTGTCTAACAGAAAATGGAATAGAGTTTGAGAACCACAGCTCTACATATTAGCACATGCCTTGAAAGCTACTGAGATTGTAACTGGAGCCCAAAACTTTCAAATTATCTCTTGCTGCTATTTTTAGGTGAGCAGATGTTTCATTGGTTGAAAAAAAAAGCTGAATTAAAATGTAAAATCTACTACTAAAATACTGTTTTCACATGCCCTCCTGTATTTATTCTAAATAGGAACAAAATGTTAAGTCCTGCCACAGTTTAATATTTCCTATATTAGGAGCTGTAGATCTGTTGGGCTGTACCAGCTTTATCTGCACTCAACATCCTGTTTGAATTATCAAACTTGGTTTCTCCAAATTGAAGTAAAAGATACCAGAGTGATTCCTGTCTACCATTACCCCACCTCTCTATCTCTTTAACATTATTTGAAGATCTGGAAATTCTCCTGTTAAAATAAATTTTTTATTGAGACCACAGCTTATAGTATTATTGAGAATGGGGTTTTTTTCATCATAGAGATGGATGTGGAGGAAAGGAATTGTAGGAAAGGATGTGTTGGAAGGTATAGAAAAGCATGGTGCTACCTACCAAAGTGTATTTATCCCAGTAAATGTGGGAGTCAGGATGTGTTAGTTCCTTAGGGATAAGCCAATCCCCTCAGGTAGTACTGCCAAAAGACAGAGGCATCTCCAGAAGGAAATTCAGCTCATCTAAAATTAATTGCCTAACATGGCTGAGCTACTGAACTCAGATCACTGATTATAATGCACTAAAAATTTTTAATTTAGACAGATGACTATTGGAAACAAAGTCACATAAAATGAGTTTGGTCGTTTTCCCCAGTGCATGCTGTAAGGGCATGTACACAGACAGTGAGGAAATATCCACACATCCACGGGGGCTGATCTTGGTTCAGCAGTGTCCTGGAGCATCTCTCTGTGCCCCGCTTTGTCTGAAGCTCCTGTGCTGAGCACTGTGTATATTTCCTGGGCAGAAAACTGTGATTCCTACTGGGTGTACCAAAATATACCTCAGAGATGTAATTCCTGTAGGGATCTAATGCTTATGGTAGAAGTATATTTCCATTGAATGTAATAACTTTACCCTCAGAACAGATAAAGAGATCTCGTTCAGGGATCATCCACAAGTGTAGTAAGTGAAGCAATTTGCAATCACAGAACCAGAAGATATAATCTAAGGCCTTTGACATCAGAACGAACAGACACTCAACTGGTTCTTGAGGCAAGACAATTTCAACAGCTCTCAATTTACATGAGCAAATATAAATGGGAAATATGTCATTTACTTTGAAATTTAAGAGTGTTTTCAAAATCATGTGGGTTGATGGACGCCCACTTCAGGAAGCTGAATATAGTCCCTTGTTTTTTTCTACTTTCTTAAGCAAGTAAAGTCTAAGCTGTTTTGACTTACTAATATTTATTATTCATTCATTAATGCCAAAAGGTAAGGTGCCACTGAGCTGGCCTATACCTCAGTCTTTTAAAAAAGTATTTTACATGTATAATCACAAGCAACAAAAACAAATATTTACTTCCATTTTAAAATAACCAGGAATTTCACCTGCATATGTTTCAGCTGCATATTGTATTTGCTGCCAAAAAACATTTATTGGTAATAATCCATCTGTATGCTTAGTTCTAGGTAAGATCCGAAGTGCTGTTGGAAGTGCTCAGCTCCTCATGTCTCAGAAATTCCAGCAATTTTATTGGCTTTGTCAGCAAAATCTGGTAAGTCACTTTGCCCAGCTATTCTTGAAGAGTTTAAGTTTATTCATCTATAATATTCCACAAAATGTCACCTTAAATTTTAGAATTTAATATTTTTACTTCAAGAACAACTGTAGTGCACCAGAGCAGTAGCATTCTGAACTGTTATTTTCATGTCCCACATTTACTTTCCTCCTTTTTTACACTTAGTACTTAAGTATGACGTTGGTAAATTTTTTTTAGCAAATATGCCATTTCAGTAATTTTGGTCTGATTATGTTATGTTTTTTCTCTTTTTGCTGCCTTTATTAAACAAAATAAAATAAGAAGAGAACAAATGCAAGTTTTCTGAGACATAATATTGTGGCTTATTTTTGCAATACTATAATATAATAATATTTCATGTAAGAAAGGGGGAATTTTTCACATTGCTATCAGTGGAAAATAGTAAAATAGAATAGTAGAGAATACATGATCCATCTTTCTACCTACCTGAAAACACAACTGATGATGGAAATGGGATATCTATAATGTTCATCAAATTGAGTTGGGTAATTTGCATTGCCAATTATATATGAGATGTCCTGGGGCTAAAGGAACAGATGCACTATATTACTTATGAGAGTTACTGCTATTGTTCTGGAAGTTCATTAGAGACTAATTCAATTCTAAATGTTATCTTCATTAATATGACAGCAGCCATCAGCCATTCAAACGTTGTGGCAAGATAATACTAATCAATAGAAGAACATAATTCTTCTAGCTACAGCTGGTGGTAGAGAACCTTTCTTTGTCTCTCTCAAATACCAAGTGTACCTTTTCCTTCTGCCTGTCCCTAGACCTCATATCTTGAAAGTACTGAATTTTGCTGTGTGCATGATAGCAGCCATAACTTACACATCTGCTCACATATTTTTCTTTGCTCATTGGGATTTGTCACATAACTTCCACGAACATCCATTCTGCAAAGACCTACTTGGTACTTTCTGTCTGTAAATTTGAACATTTGGAATACCTGCAATGAAATAATACTGAGATAATAATTCAAAAATGCCATACCTTCTGATAGATACATGGTGCTCATTAGGAAAGAATCCACTTATCCACTTCAAAAACTCTGTCAAAACAAGAATTTTAAAAACTGTTACAGAATAACAGAGGAAATATTCAAAAGTCTGGCAGGCAAGAATTTACCACATCTGTATTATCAATTTCATCATGTGTGGTCCTATCTAGTAATTTGTTTCATACCAAAAGAAGGGAATCTTCATCATTGAAAGTTTCTCTCTGCAAATTTAAAAATGCCCTCCATTATCTGATTGATTAAGCAATGCAAAATAAGATTTGGAGAGCCTAACCTCCACTCCACTTAATTTATCCCCAAGTGGGCCCAGCATTTGTGCTCAAGAGCATTACTGTAATAGCAAGTGCAGCTCCTGCTCAGCACAGCTGTTCAGGAGTGAGAACAATTCATTACTGCAAAAGCAATAGGAGTGCTAGGAGAAATCTCCAGTTTTAGAGACAAGACAACCAAAAAGCTGGCAAGATATTACTTCCCTTTTTCTCCTTTGGATAATAAGCCTCTAAACTTCATAACAGTGGCTTTACCCCACTCTCAAGATTTAGGCTCTGAATATCCTTCACTTTCATTAAATCAGTAATAGGCTCTGCAGAAAGCAGCAGCTGCAAAACTGACTGTAGGTCATTCATGTCTGGAGGCTTTTCTTCCTGTACCTAATGATAAAGTTTGTTGCTAAATAGTCACTTAGTGCATTCCTACAGCAGGCTTTCCATAGGCTCCTAAGGCAGCATCTCAGTGCCCCAGGGGAATGCTGCCTGTGCATTCCCTCTCCAAAACATCCATCATGTACAAGGGCTGCCACACAGCAGTTTCTCTGACAGTGTTCAGCTTAAATGTAGGACACAGAACAACAGCATTTACTTTCCCCAATTCAAAATGCAACAAGGGTTTCAGAGTAATATACTTACACAAACTGGAATTTAACCATGAAGGTCACCAATGGACTTTTCTAAAGGACCATGTGAACTTCAAATAGTATATTTGATTATGCTCTGTGTTAGGAGCTCTTATCAAAGACTCTCACTTAGGGTAAATTCATAGAAATGTAAGCTTCAATGAGGTTTTCTTTTTTATGAATCTGGCTGGCTATCTCTTATGTGTATACTGTTCCCACTAACTACTTAGAAAAAATATCATTACTGGTTAATAAATAGTCTCTTCTGCATTATTCACATTACTTTCTGTAACACTATTTTTCTTAGAAGTGTCCTCCTCCATGCTGTCTAGTCAGCACAGATCCTGCTCATGCAGGTTAAAACAGAGCATCTTGAGCTCCATCTAGGTTCTTGCTGCTTGCTTTAGGTCTCCTTCTAAATGAGGGCTGCAAAGCTGAATCCCAAGTAAGATACAAATTAATAAGCAGTTTCTGAGAAGAAGCAGGTTAAGCCAATCCTTTCAAAACTTAGTTGGCTATAATAGTACTTATTTTTGCCAGCATTTATCCATAAGCTCTGGCTGTGTAAGAAGCAGGAGGCAGCCCTCTTGTGTCCAAGCCACACACGGCACAGCCCTCTGCAAGAGTCATGCTGGAGGCCATGGTCTTTGCAAACACCATGAGCAGAGTGGGGAGCACAAAGGTACAGAGCAGCAATTAGCCTTGATGCAGAAGGCAATGCCCTTGCAATCAGTGGCATCATTTTCTGGCTGTTTAGAGGAAGCTGGGGAGAGTGACAGAATACCAAGCAGGAGACAAGAAATTGCAAAGTAAGACAGACTGCTGTGGGACTGTCCTCACAAATTTCACACAGGGAGTCAATTCCTAAAGCCTGAAATATTGACCTCTGTAGAGTAAGTAACACCACTGACATAAAGCTTAATTGTTTTGTAACAAATTGGGATCACCCAACGACTTAGTTTTTAGTAAACACCAATCTGGAGTTGTAATGTTTCCCAGAAGTCTGTTATAATCTATATGGCCAGTTCTCTTAAATCCCAGAAGCTCCCAATAAAAAGTTTTCTTCTAGTGAAGAAGACACATAAGTTGCTCTTGGTCCAAGATTCCAGCAGGGGTCTAGATATGCATGAAACTCCATGTTGTCATGCACAGTTCCAGGTGCTCATCTCCCACAGTAGCATTTGTAAACTCAAGTTTGAGCAGCAATTCCTAGTTTAGAACCCTTAGAAATGTGTGATTCACAGGAGAAATTCAATAGCAACGCTGACTTATCTCCTGGTTTCTAGATAACATTGGGGTTGTATTTAAATATAAAATGCCTTTGACCACTAGATTTGAAAAAGGTGGGGAACAGAGCCTGCCATAGCACAGTGATATTAACATAGCAAACTAGTCTTTACAGGTTTTGCCCAGGAAGGGAGAGATCCAGAGTTTGTTAGGCATGGTTTTGATGTCCTCTCTCCCAGCTCTGCTCTTTGGACCATCATAATGGCTTCCTCCTGTCCTGGAAGGAAAATGTCATTTCTTCATTACCTTCAGAGATGTGTTTACCAATTATGCTCTCTTTCAATAAAGTGAAAATCTCCATTTTGTACAAAAGTACCAGTGCTCAGAGAGCATAGGGTTAGGACTCTAAACACAATGTTATAATACAATTTTTATCCAGCACTGGCATCAGGTTAATTATCAAATACACAATCGTCTTGCTAATTGTTACCACCAATGTTTGCTCCATTAAGTCTTATGCACATAGAGCCTCTTAATTGCAGTACCTGGAGGTAACGTCTTCCCAGTTCCTGAGTGTGATTCAACTCCCCAAAGAACAAAATGCAACCATCCCATCAAGATTTCATACCTCATGTATACATTTGAAAATGCAAGACGATGTAAACATCAAGTTCAGCATAAGGTGACAACGTCTTTATGGGGTTGATTTGTCTTAATCAGCTATCTGAATGTAATTTTTAACCAGGAAGACTTCAGGCTGGCTGGAACACAAACCACGTTCCCCTTGCCTTTAATAATCAGCAGACAGAAGCTGTCAGCTTGTTCCTTTTTAGAAATGCAGGTCAGCACAGCATATGGTGCTGAGGAACTTCCCATGCTGCAAATTCAGGGAGGCTGGCGTGTGACTTCCAGCTCATTCATGTTTGGGTTGTGTAGGAGGCACGGCTTCCCAGTCACAGCTCCCAGCTGCAGAGCACACAGAGCCCCAGCACTGAGCAGTGCTGCAGCAGTGAAATCTGGCAGCATGCCCTTCCTGCCTCAGTGCACACCACTGAAATCCTCCTGGAGCATTCACGTTCTCTCCTTTGTGCCTTTCAGGACCCGAGTGCCATGCCAAGACCAACCTCCCAAGACCTTGCAGGTTTCTGGGACTTACTGCAGCTCTCAATTGAAGACGTCAGCATGAAGTTTGATGAACTGCACCAGTTGAAACTCAATGAATGGAAAATAATAGAATCACCTGAAAGGAAGGTAAGCAGACCGTGGACAATACCATTTACTCCCAATTTGTAGTTCTTCAGTCTCCTGTTAAATGCAATAGTGAAACACAATAGGTTTCTAACCCTGGGAATTATTTAATTGGCATGGCCCAATTTTTACATGGAAATTTTCATCAGATGTGAGGAGTATTTTCTTTTTTAACAATGTTGAGCTGAATTATATAATAAATATAATGGATTTTGCTAAGGTAGTTTGCTCCATTACAGTTCTGTTCAAATTATTTGATTCACATTCTAAAAGCTAGAACAGAAATATGTTCTTATTAATTCAGTCTGAAGACAATACCCCAAGAATTTAAACAAGGTAAATTCAGCACTCTGCTACATTTGGGGCAGCTCAAACTTGAATAATGCAGTGTTTAACCCAGCATGTATGACACGAATGATAACAGAACAGGAATGAGAGAAAAGCATGTGACAAAACATAGCACAGGTCATACTAAAGCTCAGCCAACACACTTTTGGGGGACAAAGTGCTGCTGCAGAACTCCCTGCACCTCTGCCATGCAACTCCACCATTTGGGAGATGCCCCACATGATGCTTACAAACCAAAGGTGACAAATTGCCCATAAAAGCAGTGTAATTCTGAAACTGCCTTTCTCCTCTCTAGAGCTTCATCCCTTACCTTGATTATCCCACTATCCTTGCTGATTATTGTATCAGACAGATGAAAACAGCATTTGGTTTGAGTCAATACTGTTGGCCTCAGGTGAATACTTGTTTGGTTTGGGAGGAATTAGGAGGCATTTTGACAACTTTTTCATTTCTTCATGCTCCTCTTGGATTTTAATTTTCAGCCAACGGGTTGGTGGATGGTGAGTTTGCAACTCTTGCTTACTAGTGACGACTGGAAGTAAGAAATTACTATAGTGGCAGCAGCAGTGATATTCCTAGGAGAGAAATAACTAAAAGTGGGGAAAAAAAATAAGATGGGATGACAGAAATTGAGCCTTTATGAAAACAGGAGATAGAGGAAATAAAGCCAGGCAGAACTGGCTATCCTGGGGAATAGCATCTTAGGCTGTCTCACTGTTCCTTTTTAATGCAGAACTATGTTTTAAAATAACCTTAGTTATTTAGTCTTGGCTATTGCATTTGTATAGTAGAGTCAGAATTAGTTAAAAAAAAAAAAAAAAAAAAAAAAAAGCGGCAACAAAAAACACCCCAAACAAACAACAAAAAAAATGGAGTCTGTAAACCATAAGTGTATCAGTTCAATTTTTGTATTATTTGAATCCTGCTGTGCATCAAATTAACTGTGTTCTCCATAAGGAACAGCCCATACTCTGGACTATTACCAGAAATAAAAAAGAATTTAAGAAATTATACAGCAAAAAGATCTAACATAATAACCATACCTATACAAATGAAGTTATGGAGTCTTCATCTTCAGGGCTATGCAGTCCAATATTAAACATGAAATAAAAAACAAACAAAAACTGATTTAATTTCAAAGTTGCATCTAATTTCAAATGCACTTTTAATGGGGATTGTATGAAATCACCTCCAGAGGTCCATCACTTCTAAGCTGAATTAGTGTACCATGCCTTGATTATAGACCCTCATATGATATTTCACAGCCTCTAAAGGGTCAAAACAATTCTTTATTCAACACCTGCAGAGAAATTTACATCTACTTTGGTAACAAAATCTACTGATTTTCACTTTCTAATTTGATAATCCTTCAGAATAATTTTCTTTAAAATGGCTCAGGCTTGCAAGCAGAACAATTAGCCGTATCTTCTCTTTCTGGTTGGCACTTGAATGTTTCCACAGAGCAATTCCTGGAGGAGACTAAACTAATAGACATGTATACACAGCTGCTATCTCATATCCAACTGAGGCTAAACTCAGTATGATTAATTTAATCAAAAATCCTGTCCTGCTAACTTTAGAGAGTCTTTCCACTTGATCAGACCACACAGATGCGCTGAATTCCTATTGGAGAGACAGTGTGTGTTTCTGTTTATAATGAGTGTAATAATGTGTCAGCTTAAATTAAACAAATCCGTATGAAAGTGAGGTGTGCAGATTGCATGTGCCAATACCTGCAAGGATGGTGGAAGGAAGCACAGTCTTTTTTCAGGCACAGGACCGCAGAATACATAATGGTTGTCAAGTAAGAGGGTTTTGTCAGTGTCTCTAGTGTGGATAGCTGTTCATGTAATCCATTAGTCAGCTGATGGGCAAGCACAAATTGAGCATGCTTGATGTATGTAATCAGTATTTTGCATTTCATGTCTTTGATGTGCATGCTCTGCTGACAAGCGCCTTTGACGTGCAGCTCACCCTTAGCTTTAATGCCCTATTGCAGGAAGAAAGAAAGATTCCTCCTCCTGTACCAAAGAAGCCCCCAAAAGGAAAATTCCCTATCACAAGAGAAAAATCTCTGGACCTACCTGACAGACAGCGGCAGGAAGCCAGGAGACGGCTGATGGCTGCCAAGCGAGCAGCCTCCTTCCGGCAGAATTCAGCCACAGAGCGTGCAGACAGCATTGAGATCTACATCCCAGAGGCTCAAACCCGGCTTTAAAGACAGAATGCTGCACACTTCCTTTTTTTAAACAAAATGCTTGTACAGTTTGTCACTTACCTGGTAATTTTTGTCTCATTCTCTCCACTAAATATGCCCTTGATGTTGTGTTCTTTGTGCCATAAGCACAGTGGAATGCTTTTGATTTCCTCAGAATTTGCTGAGCTCACCGCAAGAACGACTTCTTTTTGTATTTATTGTCTGACTTACAATCAGCTACAATGGATAGGGCTTGTCAAGACCTGACTTATCCAATATATTCTCAGAGGACAACAAGAAACACCTCTTGAGATGGAACCCAGCTTACTTTTTGTTATTTATATTTTTATAAAATGTGTGATAATTAGGGATAAGAATAACAAACTATAAATGGGTGCATCTCACCATTCACTAGAGGCATTAGCTAATCCAAGTAGAAGGTGCTACAAATGTAAAGAGCAGGAAAGAAAGAACCCATTTATCTCCTTGACCTCCAGTTTCTTTTCCTAGAATCCAGCTAACATATTTACCCATGCACTCTGCCACTCTTCTCATCTTTGTTACTGCAAAATAACATTAGGCCTCTCATCTCATTCAAGTTTCTGGAGATGAACAGGGATATCCAGCCACTAAAACTCCAAAGTTCATCAGAAACCAAGAAGCATACGAGTCTGGTGATGGTGGGAATGTCCACTAAGAAACATTTGCTGTTAGCAGTATAACGACACTCTGAAACCTAAACAAAATTGTAATGCAAGAGGACTTGAGTGATGGGTGAAAGGAAAATGGAAGCCTTAAAAAGTTAGATCTTCTCTAGTAAGATGAGTAAAGAAAAAGTTATACTCGCTCCTTTGGACCACTCATTGCATTTTTAAAAAGTTCTTTTACATGTTAATATTTATTTTGTAAACCTTCTCTCTTTCATTTCAAGAGCTGTGCTACATGTACTATTTCAAACTCTCAAATTGTTATAACAATTGAGTTTCCAGGGTATCCTTGAGAACAAAAAAATCTTGCTTGTTTAAAATGCCAGTTGTGATGTTGTAAACAGTTTAAGAAATATGAATGTGAGTGGTAAGTATATATAAGTTTAAATGGTTATGTTAAGGTAAAGGTGAACTGTGGTTTACAGTTGTATTTTTATTTTTAGAACTATTTTTCTATGCAGTATCATTTATGGCAAGAATAAGATTCTTGCTTGCTTCAGACATAGGAAAAAAAACAAAAAAAACTGACACAAGAGATAAGTGATTTCCAGCCATGGAATATAAGGAAAATAATATATTTTCAAGCCTCATATTGTCAAAGAGAGAAGTGGTAGCTACCACAGTCAAGAGGCTTTCATTTAAAACAAATTAGGACAGAATTATTCCACTTCACTTACCTTCCAGAGCCAACCAAGCAATCCAGCACTTGGAAGTCTTCAGGTGAAGACGCAATAAAACGAGTAACACACAGCCCCCAATACCAAGATTTGAATCCTATTGAACACAAGTTTAGGTGAAAGGAGCAAGAACCCAGTGAGACAGACAGCCCCAGCTACCACATTCCCTATTTACCTGCTTTAACAAATGCAATGTGTTTAGCCATAGGCAGAACAACTCTTTATTCTACTCAAGCACTTTGGTTCTTCACCTGTTGAGCACTTTAAATCCAAATCCCACACACCCTGCAGCCTGATGGATGACTGAAAATACAAAGTACCATAGGTTATGCAGATCTGACATTGCTTCAAATCTGTTTTCTTTTGGTTGGTTGGTTGGTTGTTTTTTCCCTTCTCTTTTTCCTACAGTGTGTGGTAGTAAGCATGAGTTCTGTCTTTGGACAGCTGACAAAGCATGCTTGGCTTCAAAGTATGAATCTTTAGAGATGAAATTTTGAGAAGTTTCTGTGAGAAGACACCCCTGTAAATTGAGCCTGGTATCTGGTATATACTTTACCAAATAGCCTTAAACTATATTTGAAGCAAAAACCACGACGAATGTATATCCTTTGAGAATGCAAAAAAAAACCAAACAAAAAAAAAAAAAAAAAAAAAAAAAAAAAAAAGAAAAAAAGGAATAAAAAATAAAGAATCCCTGAAGTATTCTTCTATAGATGAAAGCATTATATTTCCCATCCCTTGTGTTTTCAAGGCATTTTCTGTTAAGGAAAGAGCTGAATCCTAGGCACTTAATAATATTGATGCCACTTCCTGTATTTGTTGTACTATTTTAAGTACAGAAGTACATGCAGAGACTGGCATCTTTAGTCTTGAAAACTGGTATCTTAAAGCGGAGCTGCTAATTAGAATATCCACACAAAACCAAAGCCAGTATTTTTCCTAGATTGAAGAAATTTGAAATAGAGAAACACACATCTGTACACATTTAGATATATGGCAGCTGACACATTTTTTCCAATTTTAAGTACACTTCCAGGAGGAATCACACTTATTTTACTTGCTTGAACCCTGCTACCTGCAGCAACAGGTCATGCAATTAAGACAAGCTGTACCTGATCCTGCCAGTAATCAGAATTCATGAAGAGAAATTTTAAACCAAACAGATTAGAGATAAACTGAGATCCTAGCTGGCCTAATAATGCTGACTTGGAGAAGTCTGTGTTCTACATTTCCCATGCTGTTATAAGAAAATTTTCAGTATAAGATTTATAAATCTATGATTTCTGTTTGTTCCGCCAAACAAAAACACCCAAATAAACAAACAAAAAACCCCACAAAAAACAACTGGAAAAAACCAAAAATAAACTAGATGCCTACCAACAAATCAGACAATGGTATCTGTGCACATTACATTTTGAAGTGCAATATATTAAATTATTGTACAGGTAACATTATATCTTTTATGGCAAATAAGCCATTCCAATTTACATATTTTATACCTGGTTAGTTCAGAAAGCTAACATTATGCTTATCATGTTTGTATTGCAAATAAATCAGTCAGATTACTTCATTCTCTGACATGAGAAACACCATATTTTAATAAACATATGACCAGATCAATTGTAATCTGACTCCACATCACACAAGTAAAAGTCAGTTACAAAACCAAAGTAGGAAGAGCATAAATAAAGAGAAAGATAGAAACTAGAATTCTTTCTCCTTTGAAGGTTCATGACTCCCCCCAAAACAGCAGAATATAGCAAAATAGTCTAGTGCTTAATTAAATATTAATTGGGCTAATATGTATTTTAACACTTTATAGAAAGTCTCTGTTCATTTAATCATTGCCTGTAAAACACAAGTGTACTAAACAGAATTCAGCAAATTTAAATAAGGAAAAAGGCCTGAATGGTAGAATTGTTGATATTTGCCACACTTATTTTTGCTTTGTATATTTTTTTTAGATTTTAAATTCTTTGCAATTTGGTGAAGTACACTATGAAGTGCTTTATTATTTCATGTCCACCTGATATGAATGGCCTTTGGCAGAATGCAAAGATGAATAACATTGTACAGTTTAATACCAAAAAATTATATTTTAAATCATGCTTAAACCTTGACACTATATTAGATTTGAGATCATACAGGAAGGAATTAAAGTGTGCATAGGAAAATGCGTGAATTTCACAGATATAGATAGATGTAACATATATTTCATATAATGGAAATTATTTGTTTTAAAATAAGCCCATGTCCTGCTGTATCAGTAAATTAGTACTCTGCTTCCTCAGCACTGCATTTAGTATACAGTCAAGGAATGTTTGGTCACTGGGTGTTTTTGCAAGTGGCTGCTGCGTGATGGGGTGTCACAGGTGTCCCAGTGTGTCACCCTGCAGCCTCCTCGGGCCGGTGGAAGCTGTGCCCTTGCGAGGCTCCTGGCCCCGTGGCACCCCAGGCAGTGTCACCAGTTCTGTCCTAAGCCCTCCCATGCAGACCCCCCTAACCCAGAGCAGAGCCTCCACATCAGCCCAGCTCAGCCTTTTCCACTCAAAGCCTTGAGCCTGCCCTGCCCAGCCGGTGGGGTTGATTCCTCCTCAGCATTTCAGTGTTGGCACCCTGGCAAGGGCACACTGGAGGCTGGCCCATCAAGTGCTGGCTTGTGCATGCCAGTTTGAGGTCTGAAGCTGGTTTGGCAGCTCCAGGTGTCAAGCTGTGTGCACTGAAAACCTGTGAAAGCAGACCCTCAGTGTGAGAGAGCTTAAATGAATCATGAAGCAATGTTAGTCCCATTGCTGTTCCTAGAGCATCTTTCGATGCAGGGATACACGCGCCAACTGCGCTCAAGGTAAGGAATATCAACAAACCCCTGAGTGTCTAGAGAGGTGCTTCCTGGTGTTTGACAGGTTGACACCCACACTTACACAGTGCCTTTCATCCAGAAGGATCTCCAAGCACTTTATTAGCCAACACACAAACTGCAGGCTGGGCTGCAGCTGGGACAGGTGCAGCATGGCGGGATGCTGGGGGTTTTCCCACCTGTCCCCATGCTGCTGGAGTGTTTCCTTCCACAGCACCCTTCCAGCATCTGGGACCTCACAGTCTGAGCCTGTGCTGAAGGAGAAAAAGGGACTCACTGAACCAAGAGGAAGACCTGAGCAAAGCAGGGATGAGGGTAATCAGTGCTCATATCATCCCCCAGGGAATAGGCATTGAGTGATGAGCATCAAACTAACCTTCCAAAACAATCTCTGCCTTTTCTCTTCCTGACAATGGCAGTGAGGTCCCAGCAGTGAGGAGCTCCCTGGAGGGTGCTGGAGGAGACTCCTGGCTGGTGCCAGGCACGGGAGTTGATGGCACCAGCAGCTGAGCCCTCTTGGCCAGGAATCTTGGCAAGTCTCCCCTTCACAAGTGCATTTCCCCCCTTTCTTAGCGGGAGAGATCCACCCGGGGTACTTGCTGCACAATCAGCCTTCCCCAGGCTCCTGTTCCATCCCCAGGTCTGCCCTCCAGCCCAGCTAACACAGGGGATGACGTGGGGCACAGGACTTAGGCATGATGACTGTGCTTTGGTTTGGGCAGCTGCTCTTTCATGAGACTAACCCTAAGCCTAAGGGTCCTTTTGTGGCAGAGCAATGGGACAGCTCTCTGCATGGCCAGGATCAGCAGATGAGAGGTCACCACTTCCCACTGCACAGAACAGAACAAGGATAAATGCATTTATCAATATATACACATAAGGATTTTTCACTGTCAGGGTTCCAGAGAACCAAACCCAGGAACCACAGTCAACACTCACATTCCTGTAGATTGTGTCACTTTCTTGCAGCTCATCCTCAACACTTTTGGCTGTGGCAGGTTCACTGCCTACTGCAGCCCCATGGCCCATCGGCAACTATTCGCTGTGCTCACCTCCAGGGACCATCTTTCAGGAACAGATGTTTTATGGCTTACTCATATGCATATACAAAGTCCTGTCAGGAATTAAACCTTCTGTATCCACAGAAATTGCTTAATTTATCTCTGAAATGCAGCTACCTCTATGGCATAATGCTGTAGCTGTTTAACTACATAATAGGCTGTTCAGGATAGCAAGTATAAAACCAAAATTGAAATGGAACATTGCCCAAAAGAAAATTTGGCCAGCATATGTGGGCTGATTCAGCTCCTCTTAATGAAATAAAATTCCAATAGCTGAAAGAGGCCACAGCATTCATTACTGAATGTCTTTTCCAACATAAACAATTCTATGATTCTGTATCTAAAAATGGTTTTCCAGATCTTTTCTCATTAAATGCATATCCAATTAATAAAAGATGATGGCAGAAGAAGACTGTACATTCACTGGTCCACCTTTCCACACCCAGCTTTTGTCTCATTACCCTTCATGGCCAGAAGAGAGCTGGGCTTCTGAAGTCAGATTGTACTAAAGGTAAATTAGTCTGTCTACACAGCTTGCTCTTTAACTGAGCAAACACAAAACAGTTTTCATCAGCTGGCAATTTAATTCTATATTTTATTAAGGCCAAATTGTTATTTTTCTAAAGTGGTTTTGTTGGACAGGATTTTTTACTTCTCTAGGTACAAGACCATGGATAGTTTCACCTAAGCATAAATGAGGAGGAGGCTTATTTGAAAATATAGTCATTATTTACAAACACAGCCCACTAGTGAGGAATTTTCTTCTTACCTTGCCACTCTTTCACTCAAGACACTACTTCCCATTCCTAAAGCTTCACTGTCATACAAGTTTCTTATTGGTGAGATGGATTATTGCAGAGCACTGGGCTAAGTTCTGATCCCAGTTGTATTAGAATCAATGCTCAGAAACTGAAACTAGCAAGAAAAATCAGAATGAAAGAATATAATTCAGATCAATACCTGACTCAGCAAGTCTGAGGTAGGAAGGCCTCCTGGTTCAAGTGTGCCATTACTTTGTAGGAGCTCATTTTTCTTTTCAGGTAGGTCAGAGTCATGCAGAGGACTCAGCAGTAGGTTTGAGTCTCTGAAAAGAGTCCTCACAAAGAAATGCCAACTTTGTTTATAATTACCATGGAATCCACATGTTCATATCCATGCCTTGATTTACCCTTTGGAGGTTTAATAGAATGGCCATCTCATTTTAAAAGGGCTCAGCATGTATGTATTTAGTTCAATTTATACATTAATTTCCTGACTGAAGTAAAATTCCTTTTCAAGTAGCCTGGCTTACATGCTCTAAAACTGTTCTTTCCTGAAGAAAAGCCACTATGGCTGTGCAGGATTTTCTGTACAGAGACAAAACTCATACTTTCATTTACCATGGACATGCCAAAATAATCAAGTGTGGCCTAAGGACTAAATTAAATGCCTCCTATAGAACTTCAAGGAATGTTAGAACCAGGAAACTAGCTGTTTAGTTATCATTAAAAGTATATATAAATATATATAAATATATATATACATAGGAAATCATATCAACAATGAGGATGAACTGAGTGCCAAATATTCACCATCTGTATAAAGCTACACTTCACTAGAATTAAACAATTTTATGTAATTATTTCTCATGCTTTTATGGTTCTTTTGATAAATTCTATTTAGTAGCATGCAGGATACCTAAATTGAATGTACAGTATGTTGTTTCATTGCTACAATAATTTATTGCTTCTCAGTAATATCTTCTTTACCAGAATGTTATTTGTTACTTTGAAGACATATTTGAAAATTGTTTTATTAATGAGTTATTCTTTTTTTCATGGTTCTCTACTCACCTCCAGCTGATTGTAAGAAAATGTGCTTCACTATTTTGCCCCATGGCTCTTTTATGAAGCTGCCTCTTTCAATTGGTTTATGTATTGTTTATGTTCATCTCCTGTAAATAATTCTGCAATTAAATTTTTTGAGAAAAGATAGAGTACACTCTTTATTGCATTTTAAATTTTACATTAGTTAAAATCTGACATTTCCAGTTAGGAAATTTGTAGACAGCACTAAACTATTACTTTAGACTTGCAGCCTTTGGAGTGTTAGGAAATAAATTCTAAAATTAATTTTTATAGAATTTTAGATAGAATCAAAGGAAGACACATATAAAATCTGATGGAAAATAGTAAATAATAGAATAAGCTGTGCCATTCCATAGATGTGTTTTCATTTATAGTCATTAATACTATAGATATAGAATGTCATTCACTGATTTTGAGTGAGAACATTGTGTATTATTTAGAGAAAAAATACTATTCTCTTTTGCTTGTAAAAAATCCAAAACTGAATTACTTGTAAGTGATCATTAGTGGGAAGAAGTAACTGAATAGATTTTTTTTTTTTTTTACAAAGTGAGTCCTGAAGCATCTCTGTGTGTTTTTACTGTTTGCAACAGGATAACCAAAAAGAGCCTCTGGCCTCCTTTGTGGTTTTCAGCTCTTTCAGGGCACACAAGTCTCCCTCTGGGAATGGCTTTAGCAACTCAGCAGAAAATTTGATCAATACTTTGCCACATTTCTTGATTAGATAAAAGTCATTGTAGGCATGAATGAAAGATCAGTCTAAACAAAGAAGGTATGAGAAATAATGTTTAAAATATAAATTTATGTGGCATAGAAAATGCCTAGTTGCTTGAATCATCAGATTTTTAGTCCTCATGTATTATATATGCCACTGTAATGCTTAGGAGCTCTAGCTACAGACCACTTGTACACTTGAACATTCTACATTTACAAACTGAAGATTTTCCTTTACCATGAAAAGTTTACAGCCCAGCCGTTAGATAAGAAATAACAGATCAGCAGACACGGGGAGGAAAATGATGGGGAAAAGTGAGATGCTATTAATTAAAATGAAGAGCAGGATCCCAGCATCCCATCACTTGTCATTTGTTTTGCAGCCATCAGAAAAAGAGGGGATAATGAAGTGGAAGATACCCTCTTCCCAAGAAGGGATTGAGTTCAAGAAAGACATTTGTTTGAAAATTTGACACAGAGATGATGAATTTTGGCATCCTGAGCCACCTGGAGGGGAAGATGACCTCCTGATTTAATCACTGGTGTTAGGTGCACCATGGACAGGGGGTGTACAAAGAGGCTGTGAAATGTCTTGACAGTAAGACCAATAAAATTCAACATTCAGTACTCTGATGGCTCATTGCTTCTATGAAGGAATTTTCATTTTAATATGTGTTGTGGAAGGCTCAAAATTTTCTAGCTGTATGTCAGCAATTTTTATAAGAATGAAATTTAGGGAGAGGTCATTAGAGCAGCTTGGTGGTTGTTTTTTTCTATGTCCTAACACTGGATGTTATAACATGGAGCTTCACTTACAGCAGTTCTGTACTATTATATCAGAACTAAGGCTTTGATCACTCCTAGCTGAAATTCCAGTAACCTCTTAGCTTCTCTTGTCCTTCATGTGTTCCCTGAAACAGGCTGATCCTTCCTGCAATCTGGGAAGGATTTCAGGACTAACAAGCAAGCTGTTTCTTGTACAACAGCTTACAGATGGCAGAATGTCAGCCTCAGTATTACAGGCACAGCCATGTAAATGAGGACAGGCAGCGCTGATGAACTAGTAAGGTCAAGTAAAGCTGGGGCATAGGTGTGACATATTTTATTTCAATTGCTGAACCAAATAATCAGGTGAAGAGTACATGCTCTGGAATTAACATATTTATTCCAGTTGAACTGCACTGATGCTGACAGTGGGTTTGTGGAAGGCTGCTATTGTTTTAACTGTAGCAGCACAGATGAAGTGTGAAAATTTTGAAATGAAGAAAAGTACCTTACATAACCTACTGCAGCCCTAACACAATCCCTGCACAAATTTTGCTGTGACTTTTTAAACAGGCAATTTATAAGTAGCTAGAGGATAACACAGTGATAAAAACTAGGCAACACTGGTTTGCCAACATCCTATCGTGTCAGCCAATTTAATTTTCCTCTTTAACAAGAAGAATGGCCTAAGGAATTAGGTAAAAAGAGTAGCTCTTATAGATCTTAATTTCATTGAGGGTTTTTATTCAGTTCCAGTGTATAATTTTCATATAAAACTTGGAAAATACTCTCTAATTTTTTTTTTCTAAAATTAAAACTGATGCATCTAAAAATGTTATTTTAAATATGCATATGTGTTTGACCTTTTGTGAAATCTGAAGACCTTTTGAAGTGTGAGGAGGAGAAAAATCTAACCTGATCTCAGTACTATTCAGCAATATCATTGACAACTTTGATGATTTACTAAAAAAATAATAGTCAGTATTATATTCATTGTCCTGGGAATAGTTACAGGTTCCGTGGAGGATATAATCAAAATTCACAGTGATGTCAAGAAAACAGGTATGCTTTCTAAATTCAATGTGATGTAATTCACTCAAGAAAAAATGCTATATTGAATGCTATGCTAAATGTTTCACCCAGATGTGACAGAATATTCTTTTGTGAAAAAGCAGAGCAAAGAAAATGTGATCACAAGCTAAAGGAGAGTCAGCCTGATGCTAAATCAACACAAGTTAAATCCCATGCTTTTAAGAAAAGAGGAAATTTAATAGTGGATGTATTAGCATATCATTAAATCAGTGTGGCTTAACAAATTATTGTGCTGTGTAATCATCCGTGTATACACAACCTTATATTGCAGCATGCACACGTTATTGGACTTGACATTGCAAGCCAAGCTAAAACAAATTACCCATGGAAGGAAGAAGTCTTCAGATCGATAGAAATCAAACTTGTGTGTCTGAGACATGGCTCGTTCTCCCCCATCCAGGCTGCTCAGTAGGAATCTCCATGGGCACTGCATTTGCTCTGTGTCAAGTGCCTAAGGGCCTCTCACAGCCTTGGGTGTAGATGGTGTGTGTCTCTGTCCCAAGTATGAACCCCAGACAGTCTGAAATACAACACAGGAGCTTTTTGTGTGCTTGTCTGCCCATGTTTAGGAACCAGACTGTCATAATTGGGCAATGGTGTGATACAGACTCTCTGAATCTTGCTATCTTCAACTTAGCCACTTCCACCCACATTCTGTCTGAGATGGCAGAAATTACCCTCTGAATCTCGAGCAAACACTCAAGCACAAAATGTTAACAAGAGAGATAGGCAGAAACATTTTATAATGCCTTAAAATGACACTGACTGGCTGAGTACCCAGTGATGCCACTGAGAGAATGGCAAGTCAGATGCTGGGGATGTTGGGGCATTTCCTGTGTGCTGCAGAGGTTCTTGTTCCTCTTTGTTCAATGCTGTTGAGTTTTGGTTGGAGTATTAAATCCTGTTTTGGAGGAATTGAGAAGCAGTGAAGAAAACTTGAAAGAAAGTAACAGGCATTACAAAATATTTAGAAAGCATGACATAAGTGAACAGAGTTCAGACCCTGAATCAAAAAAAGACTGGTTTGTTTCAATCAAATGAGTTGTTATGAGCTGTTAATGAAATCACTTTCCCATTCCCTGGCAGGAGGTTATTAGCATCATTAGCAGAAAAGTCTACATTTTGTTTCTTTGGATAAGGGTAGTGAAGCCCTGGTTAACCCTAGGACAAGGTAGCAAACTTATCCTATGCAGCTTTGCAGCTGTGATCCATGTCAGAACTCCCTGAAGAGCCACAGAAACCACCACCCACATCTCTGAAAGGGATGTGCCTAGACCACTGGTACCCTCACCTCACTTGATGAGATCCTATTTAGAAGCAGCTGATGATTTGCAAGTGTGAAAGAGGCATTCACCTGCCAAAGCTGCTCCCCAGCTCTTCCCAGAAGGAGAGGCTGGCCTGGAAGGTGGGTGCCAGAGGCTAGTGCCTCTGCTGGCCTCAGCTCTTGGAGAGGTGAGTGCTCAGGGTCTCCCCTTCTTCTCCTGTGTGTTATGGGGTTATCAGCTCACAAAGGAACAAAGATGGGCTGTTCTTGAATAAAATACCTAATGCTAAATAAGGAATTGCAAAAATTGGTGATAGCAGCTGAGTCAGCAGTGCTCTTTTCTCAGTATGAGGTTCATTTCCCTTTTTTTAGTAGCAGGCACTAGGCTGCTTGAGGTGTTGCAAATTAAGAAAAAAAACTAAAGAAAATTTCTGCTCCAATGAGGAGTAACATCACCTCAGCCTTTACACCAGACCAGAAGCCCAGATTCTGACCAGGAGTAGACATTATTAACCTTCTTAGCCAGAATCTCCTAAAAGGTCTTGTGGTTTTTGTGTGGCTCGTGCATCCTTTGTGACCCACACTAACTCACCTGCATAGGTGAGAGCTATCCAAAACATGGAGGAGTTTGCTTGTCAGAAGGGCTCTGCACCTGTCATTGCCATCCTTGGCTTCCTCCTTGCAGCTGAGCACCATCACACCCACTGCAGAGCTTGGCACTAAAATATTTGAGGAGGACAGGGCTTAGGTCAATGGAATGGAAAATAATGACAAATCAATTTAAATGCAGATCCTGGAGGAGTATATTATAATAGACTGCTTCAGACAAATCTTAAAAGGAAATTAGCTTTAGCAAAAATCAAGGATTCAGTGTATTAAAAAGTGACATAATCCCAATCATAAGAGAGGTGATAAATCAGTTTTGCCAGATAGGAAATAAATCATGACTGAACAGTAAGGGAAGCAGATGAATGTTATGCTTTGGGGTTTGAATATGTCAAAGTGAATTTTGTAAAATGTTTATAAATTTATGAAGCATTGACAACATCTGGTATTTAGAATTTTATGAATGTTTATATTTATATATTGGTATGAGTTTATGTGGCTTTAATGTGTATATGTGTATATATATACATATGTATATATGTATATATAATATGTATGCATATATTTATCCATAGAGAAATAAAAGGAGAGCAACTGTAAATTTTATATATATTTAATTTTTTCAAATGGCCAGAAATCATATTCTGTTTGGTTTGTGCATGTCTGTATCTCATGATAAAACCATTTGCTTGTCTAAACCACAGAAGGAGGAAGTTGAAAAGGAAGGCTAAGGAAAGGGAAAACCTATAGAGCAAAATCAATGTCAGTGCTATATTCTTTATTCTTTGCTTATTGGAAATGCATTATTCCTTTAGCTGATTTGGAATAATTCATAATTCTGCTTCACACTGAAGGAGCATTTTGGGCTAATTCACACTACATATCAGTTTCTACAGCCAGATCTCAAATCAAATATACACATGCATATTGTGCCAGAAAGCAAACAGGTTCTGCATGAGATGAGCTAATTCATTGAGCCACTTTTCAGCCTCAATTAGGAGGTGGTTTTACTGTTTTGAGACAAACTGGTGTATAACAAATTCAAAGTCTTTTAATCTTCCACTCAGATTCACTTCATTCTCCCAAATCTTTCCAAAATACATATTACTGTCATCTTATTTAATGAGACACGGAATAAAAAAAAAAATTTACAAGAGCATCTTCATTTGAAATAACAAGTAAGAAACCATCAGATTTTACATTTTTAATTAGTAACTGAAGAAAGAATAAAAGCCTAATATCTGAAGATGAATGTGAATTTCTATCCATTGAGTTAGAAGGGTCACTTAAGACCACAAGCAAACCAGCTGTGATAGCACATCTGGAGGGGAGGTTCCCTCTGTGTGTCATTTCCCAGCTTGCTTGTCTCCAATTATCAAAGTAAAGTAAGTGCAGTAAAAATACTGTTGTAAGTCTGGAGCTACAAAGTTTTCCCTGGAATTTACTGTGTCACAGGAGAATGAGATGATACAAGGAGAGGAGGGGTTTGTGCACAGGAGGATCTGAGGAGCAGACGACAGCCTTTCATGGCCATGTGAAAGTCTTGTAGGAAGTTTCTGGGGCACATTTGCCATCTGTGATCTGTTTCATTTGATGGCATTTACCTTGTAAGACATAACAAATTGTGACCCTTCCTTGGCTTCTTTCTGGGATCAGCTTTTCTCTTCTGGAAACAGAATAGCTGGTCCATGAGTTGCTAAGTATTTATCTTTATTGTCATAAATGAAATATCTGTAAATATCTTCTATGATTATCTGTTGTGTTATCTATTGTCAGATGCTATACTGTGACAACTGACTTTCTTTTGGACAAGGATTAATGGCTTCAGGTGAAGCTAATATTGTATTTTTACCTGTGAAGGAAAAGGTTAAGTGAGTTCAGGAACAAGTTAAGTGATAACCCTCAGTAAATTCATGGAAGGGGGTAGTTTTCAAGGTAGAATGTATGAGCGACATTGTTCCTGAGGAAGTGGGTGAGAGATGTCAGAAATGCATGAGAATGAACAATAGATGGTTTTCAGTCACAAGTTCATTTTCAGTAGCTAAAAATTGAAAAATTATTGTGACCAAAATGTATTTAACTTGCTGTAGTTCTCATTCCACTAACTTACATTACCCAAGGGAGATCTGGATTTCAGAAATCATACGAGGAGCTGACGACCCTTTCAACCCTCACCACATCGCTGTGCTCTCTCTGCTGATGTGCCCTCCTTTCTGGATATCTCCAAAGTTTTAATGGTATTTGCTTTTGCTCTAAAAAACCCCAGACATTTTCCAGGGTCCTGGGAGTTCCCTCCTTGTACAGTGCTGGTTAAAGGCAAACCTTTAGATTAGAGATTAGATTAATAGATTAGAGAATGCTTCTGAATACTGTCCAGAGGGACAGTCTGGGGAGGCACTCAATTATTCTGTTCCTTTTGGCCGTGTCAAACAGGACAGAAGAAGCTTTTCTCAGTCCCATTTTGCCAGTGTGGAAAGTGTGAGAAATGAGAGGCATCCATCCCATCTCCTTCCCAGCCTGGCGTCCTGGCTGTGTTTGCAGAGGCAGGCAGCGTGCGCAGAGCCGCCGCTGCCTCTCGCTGCGTCCTGCGGCGCAGCTGGGCTGGGGCTGCTGGCACAGGCACAGTGCAGCTGCCGTGTCCACAGCCTCAGCCAGCACTTCTGAGCACAGCTCTGCGAGTTTCAGAAGTTTATACTGCCACCCATTGCTCCATCTGAGCACATTTTCCCCGAAAGTGATAGCAAGCTCCTGAGCAGATTTAATTCGCAATAACACATTTCTCTTCCCAGAATCGCAGCTCTCCATCACAGCAAACAGATATATTTGGGAATAATGGTTTCTGAAGTGTGGCTGTGTAGGTTAGAGTGGAAATGTTCTCTCAAAGTGTGATCAGACTGTGGAGTCATTGCATCTATTTTCAGTGCCTGCTTCTTCCCAGCCAAGAATAGTTTGGCCCCAGCTTTGTCCCTCTGCCACAGGGGTTTTGTTCCAGATGTTGTCAGTACATTGCAGTGATGAAGGGGAAAAGATTCAGGCCTTCATAACCTTTGAGGCTGAGCACCATTGCCTGACAAGACAGATTACATCACATGATTGGAAATAAGTGCACCTGCAGGGCAGGTGCAATGGGAACTATGGCTCCTGTAAAATGAGATGAGAAGGAAACTACATTTGGGACTGTGCTGATACATCTGGGCCATCAATGTATGCTGCTGAAATAATGGAATCTATGTTCTTCTGTGGACAGAGCTTTCAAAAAATAAAGGCATTAAACCAATATATCAGCAGTCAGTGCAAGCACAAAATTCAAGAGCTTTCTTCAATGCCAATGACTCTCTTTCAGAGAATTTGGGAGATTTCATGTTATCATATAGTTCTACAAATGTTTCCTTGCATCATGCTTGTGCTATTCAATAAACTTTAATTTTCATTTCATTTCTTCCCTTTGACTTCATCTGCTGTATCTATACAAAACCAGCTTGCATCTGTGTTCCCAACACATGCACACATGTGCATAGACAATAAATTCCTTTGCAACAGCACTTGTCATTAATGAAGTTCAGTCTCAAATTTTCCATGCTATTGGTCAGCATCATCTGGCAGAACATTTGTAGGCATACATTTGTAAGAATACATTTCTATAAGTGGGACTAGGAAGAAAATTAACTTTGTTTGTATTTTTTTAAAAAGTGATACTCATTTCACCAGCATCATAGCACTGAGGAAGTCCATGATGAGGAAGTCCATGGCATGTATAGAGTAAACCTCAGTTCTGCATGAGTCATGAAAAAAAAACAAAAAAAAAAAAAAAAAAGAAGCCATTTGTGCATGGCAGCTCAAGCTGGAGGGATTTTGGGTGCTTTAGGACACAGCAATCATGCAGAGCCCAGTAAAGGACAGGACAGGAGACCAGGATTTTCCCTCTGCTTTTTTCTTCCAGCTTTGAGGAGTCTGGGATGAGAAGATTTTGCTAACTGGAAGCTAAGAAGTATCTCCAGGGATGTTTGGTTTTTTGCTGTCTAGTGCTCAGGAAGCAAGAAGTTACTGAGGAAGAAATCCAGCTCATACCTGAGAAGGAGGGCAGCAAGCTTGGAGAGGAGGAACAGGAAAAGAGCCGGGGGGGGAAGAGGTATGCTTCAGGAAACAGGAAGAAATACATGCAAAAAACATGCTGATGGAGGCCAAGATTGGCTGCTGGGATGGAATAGGAGCTTATCCTCCCTGGCCCAGACTGAATTCAGGGCTACTCAACAGTAAATGTTCAGCTACTCCCAGTCAGTGCCTCTGAAAAAACAACAGATCATTACTCAGCTGTCTCAGCCCTCTTAAGACACCAGTTCACGTGGAAGCCAGTAAAAATGATGGAAGGGTCTAGTCCTTTCACATGCCAAACTGGATTTTAGTTTGGTAACAAAGCATTACCAAAGGGTTGGGAGATTTTAAAAGCCTCTTTCAGTGTGCAAGAGAACAAAAAAACCCCAACCTGTCCCTCAACCTATAAAGAATAAATTAAATACAGTTTATATTAGACCAAAAGAGCTGTTGGGAAGCAGGATGAGCAAGCTCCCTGTCAGCTCATGGAGGGTTTTTCAGAACCCTCTCTCCATTTTCTCACTGACAGTGCTGGCACATCATATGCAAATGTGAGAAACTACAAGTAAACACAGGGATTTATAGCACAGCAAGGAGAAAACTACATAATGAAATTAAACAAGGTTCCCATCTGAACATAAAAGAACTTCAGTAATTCTAATTAATGGCCAGGAGACACATTACAAGACACAAGACAAGCAATGAGGCATAAATGAATAAATAAACACATAAAGAATGCTGAATCACAGAATGTTCATTTTATTTGTTTTTTTTTATTCAAATTACAAAAAAAAAAAAAATTGGAGTTGAATTCAGATATTTAGATCTTGTTAATGCTTTAAAAATAAATCAACAAATCCAACTCACTACAAATTATTGCAGATGCAATTTCAATTCAATAATGCATTATCAGCCATGGTATGCCAGGGAGGATCAGCAGTGCATTCATTGAACATAAGACAGGTATACCAGATCTTACAAAAGTACCTGCTGTTGACTCTGTGCTCATGCTTGAGTAATCTTGTCCCTCACTTTAGCCTGGGCTTATCCCTATGGATTCATGAATAGCACTTGAACTTTAATCTATAATTGGAATTTGCTGGGTTTTTCCTCTCACTGCCTATATTTAAACCATTGAATCGAGCAGAGAACCTCCTTTTATACCTCTAAGTAAAATAATTTAAAGCATATTTTAAGTGCAAGCTAAGTTAGATACCACCTGGTTTCTCCAGTTCCAAAATAACAGTGGAAGACTTGGTCTGTAATATTGATACACAATTTTTTAATTTCCAAAAATAATAAAATTATTACAGTGTTGTGTGAAAGTAGTAAATAATTCTGTTTCTTCTAAATTAAAAATGTTGTGAAACACAGTTCTTGTATGATTGAGCATTTGTTCAAGCAGTGATTTTAAAGGGAGTGTCTGAGTGACAGCTCCATCCAGCCCATATGGGTTGCTGAAATTCAGCAATTAAGGGAACTTTTAATAGCTACAGCAATCTACACCCCAGTGCTGTCTCATACCATTGGTAGAAAAAGCTGAGTTAATGAGAGGTCACAGGACAGAAATCACTTACTTTGCTCTGGTGAACAAATTGTCACTTATATGCAAGGACTGCATGAGGGTTTGTGGCATAAGCATTTGGAACACATTTCTGTATACTGGAGACAAGGAGGAACCCTATTAGTTTCAGATGGAAAGACAAAAGTACAATTTAAAAATGGAAATTTGTCATAAATATCAGGATGAACTGTCTCAACATGAAAACTGACATGAGAAAACACCTTCTCCATGACTGTGATTTCCCCTCTTCCCTGCTCTGGGGAACCATGGGCTACCATGGGCAATGGCCAAGCAGAAAACTCTTAGAAGGCAAGTTTGCACCTGGCTGAGCTCAGTCTATGCTCAGCAACTTTTCTCCAATGAGAAAAATAACATCATTTTGTATATTTGGGGATGGAAAAAATCTGCTGTTCCTATTCTTGAAACATTAAGTAGCTCCTGTATTTATCCACCTAGAGAAAAGACACAAATCAATTAAAAATTTACCTTTATTAACTACAAATGGATTTTCAAAATACTAATAAAGGATCATTTACCAGAGTCTGATATTAACTGGTGGGGCATAGAATGGAGGACCAGGGTACTAGTCACAGCCTAGTTGAGAGTAGAGGACAAAGGATATTCCTCTCCATCTGTAGATGTTATTTTCCATAACATTTTGATAGCAGTTTCCTAGTTGACTTTTCTTGAACCATGTTGGATTAATGCTGCTCTGCTGATATTAATATTACTACTGCTTTCTCTGGATAAATGCTGTCTGCACCAGGAAGAATGAAAAAAAATTGAGCAATCAAAAATTTTTTAAAAAGACATTCCATGGGAAATTGTCCAATCCCTTAAAAACATGTTCCTCAAATAGTCCATTTTTGCAAGCCATCTCAACACCAACAAATCAGAACATTCTGATGGAATGAAAAAAAAAAAAACTAACAGAAAAAGCGACTTCAAACAAGCTGTTACATTTACATCTAAAACAGCTAAGAAAGTAAGTTCAGTTTTAATTATGCTTAAACCCCCTTATTTGACATTTTTGGCATAGAACTTCGAGTCCATATATAGTCTTTCAAAGAAATCTCCAAATCTAGAGTTGTGAAAGTTACATTAAACTTCAGAAATTGTCTAAGAGGTGAGCACAAAAATAATCTGTTTAATTTATAAAAATATTCCCACCCAGCACAATCTACTCCAACCTCAAAAATCTAAAATGTCATCTGATTTCAGTATATCAGTATTTTCCAGGGAGAAAGTACTGGGAATTAATAGGCTTTTTAGCCTAGCAAGGAAAAGTACAACAGGCAGCATATAAGGTGAAGGTAGACTGCTTCAAAATCCTGAGAAGGCCTGCATTTTAACTGAGATTAGTCACTGGAACAAGCTGCTAATAAAAGCAGCAAATTCATTTCTTTGGCCTTCAAAAGCACAATAACTGGATTTCTGAAAATAAGCATTAGTCAACCTCAAGTGATGCAGCCTGATAAAGGAATGACTGAGTGAATGTTAATGGTGTGTGATGTGCAGGAGGCTGGATTACACGCTCTAGTGATAGCATCTCTCCTTAAATGCCCTGAGTAAATACAGCATTGTACTTGCTTCAAGCATAATGATCAGAATTCAGCAAATCCACCTTTTTCTTCTCCTCAATTTTATGTTCCTTTTCAGAAATCTGGGAGACAATTGTCATGCTCCAGTCTGTCTGCTTTGCTATTTTTTATGCTCCTAAATCTTTAAAAGAAGCAGAATTTACTTTATGACCCCTTCACACTAATATGGTATTATAATATAAATGAAAGCTGGGGCCATTATATTTATTGCTGCTAAACCCACAGAAATGACAGGCACTCACTGGGCTTGCTGTAGCCTCAGGCATGTGGGATAAATGGCAAGATTTTAGGAATTTCTTGGGAGCCTCAGGTCTCATTTCAGCTCTATGAAAAAAATAAACACTAAAGATGTTTAAGTAACTCTTAAAAAGCTTTTTTTAAAATTAATTTATTTATTTAATTGAAACAGCAATTTTAATTCTGCAGATTTGTGTCATGCCTGTCCCATACCAGACTTCTGGCTGTTGTATCTTCTTCTCTATTTCTCTGCAAGGAAAGTTCCCACTGCATCTTCAATTCTTCAATGATTTCCAGCACTGGGTTAAGTTTAAATGGGAAAAAAAGTATTAGTTAATAGTAATGTACTTGAAAAGTGTGGAAGTGCTGCAAAGAAGCCACTGCTACCATTTGCTCTGAGGAGTCGTTCTGCAGGTGAGGAGCTGTGCTTCTTATTGGCAAGATCTTTCTAAATATCCGTGTTCCTGACACCGTGAATAAATGCTGATTTCACGACAGCAGCACCGCTGCCTGTTTCCCTGGATTTAACATCCATGCATCCTGCCCGGTTCTTGCTGGCCGGGGAAGAGAGCAGCGGAGGGCGGAGCGCAGCGCAGGGCACGGCCGGTCCCCGGCGGGGCTGGGGGCTCAGGGGGATGGCGACACGGCGGGGACACGGGGGACAGCCGGGAACCTGTAAGGATAATGTCCCTGCTTCCCCATCCGGGGTTGTTGACATTTTGGAAGGGTAACCAACAGCCTGCTGTTTGTTCCTGCTCCGGGGGTGAGTGCTCCATTCCCCGCCAGTGTAACCAGGATTAACCCAAACCCGCCGGGCTAGGGCCATCTCCAACTCCGCCGAGCCGCAGCCCCCCGCAAAAGCATCAGCACCGCTGCGGGAAACCGGCGGAGCCTTCGGGACCCCCGAGCTTCGTTCCTGCCCGGCTGCACCATGGCCGTGACTTCTGCCGGGCTGGACAAGGCGATGAGACAGGGAGGAGACCGGGACAGATGGATCCTGCACGGTTCCAGCGCTGTGTGCCGGTGCCTGTCCTGGTCCTGGTCCTGGTCCCGGTGTCAGTCCCGGTGCCGGTCCCGGTCCCGGTGCCGGTGCCCGCACCAGGTGGCAGCAGAGCCGCAGCGAAGGGCTCGGAGCCAGCGCCGCGCCCCGCCGGAGGGCGGCACGGGAAAGCTGCAGGGCTTGGGTGATTTTTTAATCGCGGAAAACGTGGTGAGGTTTATGTTTGTTTGCGTGGTTTCGAATCAATAATAAAACAAAAGGAAAACGGAAAGCTGGGAGCGCAGTTGAGCTGCTCCGAAAGTGACCTGGGCTCCGCGGTGCGTGGTGAGCGCACCACAAGCTCTCCGCAGGACCTGTGGAGCCACGGCCACACGCTGCTTCTGCAAGGAGAATTTAGAGAAAGGAGAATTTGCCCAAGAGTGACAAACCCCGTGAAAGGTTGTTCAAAATGTGTCGGATCTTTATACACAGTGGCCAAGTTCCCTTCCAGAAGACAAATCTCATTAATTTACCCTTTAACTTCTCTTGCTGTGATGTATTGCAATGCCACTCTGACGTTTTAATCATTAGCAACTGAGACACAGCAAGACATGTCCTTTTAGTAAAATTACTGTTGGAACCAGCACCCAAACCCTTTCTGAGCAGTAAATTTTTGAGCACTGAAACTCAGGTGAGTTTCCTCAGTAATTCAGTCCTCAGGACAGTTTCAATCTTAATTACTGACTTTTACAGGGTCAACCCTAGACTGCAACGATGAAGCTACTGAAATTTTTTATCATGGAGCTTTTGTCATGGAGGCCAGTCCTATCCAGTACTTGATCTTATTTGTAATAATTATAAATCAGACTTTTAACCTGTCAGTGGATAAGAATAGTAGGGTAACTATAACTTTGGGCATTTGCTGTAGTATTTCTTACAGGTTGCTCTTAGACCATTTAAAGCTGTAAATTTGAAGACTAAAAACTAAAGCAAGAAATTGTAAAATCCTTTTTACAGGCCAGCCTTTCCCAGGTAACATTACATCAACCATTAAGTGGCATAAGGTTGCTCGTCCCCACAGCCATCAAGGGCTTGACAGACCTTGTGCCACTGACTGGTGTTGTGTCTCCCAACCAATGCAGGCAATACTACATCTCTCATACCTGCCTCAAACCGGACATGGACATTAAAACTTAAGATGAGCCCCCAAATGCATTCCCTGAGCTCTTCCTGTGAGCACCTCCTACCCCAGATGGAGGGACAGCTACAACCAAACAATGCAGATGGCCCTACAGCCCTGGAAAAGTCATGAGAGTACCCTGACACAGGTCCCTGGCTGCTCAGAAAGAGTCTGTAAAGCCAAATGCAGCCACAGGGTGGAGAAAGAGCTGTGTAACTAAAATTGCACCTGGAGACTCAGCCTAGTCATACCTTCCCCTGGGAGCACAGCTCTTGTAATCCCTCAGGAATACTGGTTCCAGGAGCTGGGTGTTAGTCCTCACTTTTCTTTGATAGAGAAGTCTTTGGAGTAGTTGCAAGATATGCATCTATGCAAGAGTTCAGATTGTGAATGTGAGATGAATTAAATTATTGCCTTTCTGCAGGCCTGAATTCCTGAAAAAGTTTAATTTGCTTTATTTGGAGCTGCTGCAATAGTTTTTGTGAGTAATCACCTATTTTAATCAGAGGAAGTAAACATATATGTGGAAAAAGAAAATAAATGCAGAATATTCTGCACCTGGTGTCAGAAATGCACTCTCAGACCTAAAGTGGTCATTCAGGAAGATGGGTTGACAGGGTCCAATGGCAAATGTAGTCAATCATTGTCTGGTGTGGCTCTCAGAGGCACTGAAAACACATGAGGGAAAAGCAGAGACCACATCTGACATAGTCGATGGGAGTCTATGTAGAGGTTTCTCCTCTCTGCAGATAAATTGTTCTCCTTCTGTAATGGGCAAGCTGTCAGAGATCACTGAAGTTGTAGCCAGCATATTTTCATTGCAAACTGATGTGCCTTCTATACTGTGACCCCTGTTGAACCTTTCTGCCAGTGTCACATTTATTCTGTGTTAGCAACCCTTCCCGGGCTGCTTCTGGGAGATGTGGGGATGCATGGGGCTGATAACCCAGAAAGAAACAACCCTGGCTGGTTCCCAGAATTTGGCAGGCACACGTGGATTCCTGGCCTGTCATCAAAGCCTCACTGGTATGCCTTGCAAAGATCTCGTGCAGCAAACTGTGCAATTGCCAAGGAGCCCAATTGTTTCCAAAAGCAGGCTTTGACCTTGTGTAGCTGACCTACCCTGACTGCAGAGAACCTTCTCACTGCTGAGCCCCTGCTCCCAACAGCCAGGCCATCAGCACAGGCATGGTCCTGGAAGATGGGGACCAAGTCATTGATGTCCTCTGGGTCCCAGATCACACAGAGCTCAGCTGTCAAGAAATATTCCCTACAAAACATGTTTGTTTTCCATTGACTAGAGGAAAACTGGGGATATAGAGTATAAGGCTGAGCTATGCACCACAAACATCCTTTCTGAATATCTCCAGGATTTCTCTTCTCCTTTTCTCCTCTGCTTACCTGTTGCCTAAAGGCAGAGCTAACCTCTAAATATTTGTGACATTTTTTCTCCAACAGAATTTTCCTAAATATGGTTAAAATTCAAAGTGCAACTTGCTCTATTTTATAGATAAGTTGCCTGAAGGGTGTATTCAAATCAGAGAAATTACAAGCACATGCCTACTTATTCTTTCACAACCTAAGTGTACACCCATGGCTCAGCTTAAGGAAAACTCTATCATGTCAATTGACAAATGCATACATACATTCAACAAAAATGCTGCAGTGTTGAAAAGAACTTGAAAGTATTTTTCATTTAGGTGGGACAAACCATGCCTTTCTATCAAAGCAACCCTCTAATACATAGCTGATGCTTAATTTAAAATATACTTATTAAGATGAACTGACACATAAAGAAAACAGCTAAGAAGTATTGGGGAAACCCATGGTAGAAAAATAAGTGGCTCGCAAATAGTGCTTTCACAGAGCCTAAGCAGACCTCCAACCTTCATAAATAAATATTCTGTAACATTACCTTATTTTGCACAATTACTGAATTACAACAGAGAAACCGAAAATCAAGCCTCCTTTTAGATATCAATGAATATAACCTCAGTTTTTAACTATAGTATGAAAGCAAGATTAAGTAACAAGGCATCAAAGTAAAACAATGATAAGGGTGTGAAATTTCTGTTCTAAAATAATTTTGCACTAGTTTTTTCCCAACTGGCAGATTTAATATGGGTAAACAAATTTCATATATGGAAACTTTTCCTAAACTGAACAAGGAGACCTCTGCTCTTACTTTTTGTTATATCTGGTACTTTTTTAGTGTTTCTTCTCTGTTAGAAACAGAAACAATAGATACTACAAATCTCTGCATGAAGCTGTTCCCAAAAAATATTGTTCATATATTTAAAATTGATATTTATTGTGCTCAAAATACATATGAGGGTTGTTTGCTTGTTTTTTTTTTTCCAGAATCACTTTTATCGACACTCTCCTTTCTTCCCCATGTTTTTCCTCTGCAGTGTCTTGTAAGACACTGAACAGAGATGCTTGCCTGACCCTGCTACATTCTCTGGGCTCTGTTCACTACCTCTGTCCTCTCAATTCTATTCTGCTCAAACACTGACAGAGGTTTTCATACACAGAAATACTTGTATTTTATATACTCTCCAATCCAAATGTCCTTGGATTTCAGAGGATGTATTTTCTGTCCTCTATGTCAGGCAGTTGTGAAAAGTGTGATTTAGACAGTGATTTACATCATCTGTGGCACAGCCTTCTCAGCACTCAGATGGTGCTTAATGATACCATTGCAGAGTAGCTCATAAAACAGGGCACATAAATGTTTTTATGATTATTGACATGTATGGGCTCAATTCCATATATCTTCCTGAATTTAGGCTTTTCTGCTGAATTAGCTGTTGATTGATTTTTGCCATTCTGCTGTGCACCTGGTAAGGGGTCTGAGCTAAAAGCAGCTAAGGCATCAAGCCATTTGTTTCCCCAGGGTTGCCAGCCCCTGGAAAAACATCACTGAATGACTGGGAAACATTAAGAAAGAAATAAGTAAGATCTCCCTTTTCTTCTAGCTTGAATTTTGTTCTTTGTGTGAAGAAAGAGATCTCTTATGCATTAATTTGAGAACACATAAGATTTAAATGGAAAAGATTCTCTTCAAACCATTTCAAGCTGTTATCCTGTCATCAGGAAAACAAACATGCTACTAACTGAGCTGTCATTGTCCCTGAGAAGTCAATCTTTAAGCCACCCTCTCTCCATCTTTTAAAGTAGTCTTACAGCCCAACCATAGGAAAGCAATATCAGCCAGAAGGATTAAAATACTGAGGCAGGAAGATGCTGAGAGATGAATCCCATGACTTTGGATAAAGGGCCTTGTAAGAGAAAAGTTTGGTAGTTTGGCAGAAAAGATATTTGGGAATGGGGAAGAGAAAGAGATATAGAGTGGAAGATAATTTTGGTGTGGAAAAGGGGTTGAGGATGTCTTATTTTGCAATAGTAGGGGAGAGGGGAGACAAGCACTGAAGTGAGGTGAGAGGGATTTGAGAATTGAGCCTAAGGGTATTGCAAAATGGAAGACAGGAGTAGACAAGACAGGAGTATTTATTAGACAAGGCTGATGACACTGATCATTGTCAGTGTCCTCCTCATACACAGGCACACTCCCAACGCCTCCTTGCTGGGCAAACAGCTGCTGACAGTGCAAAGGGGTACAGCAGGGTGTGTTGGGAGCAGCAGATTAACTGTCCCTTCTGTTGAGAAATCACTTTTCAGCCACAGCTAAAAACTGGTTTATTCCAGGATGAATGTTTCCTGCTGCACTGTAGGAAGCTGACATCCATGTGAGTCTGTGAAAACCTGGTGTTGGGCAGCTGAAGGCTCTCATGACCCACCTAACTGTTTTACTGTCAATTCAGTTGTGATTTCTGTCTAAATGTCCCTCCATTCCTGCCTAGAGCCTTCTGACCAGACTCATATAACTGGGACCAGAAGTCTGCCTCACATTTTTTCAGCCCTCCCCAGCTCTTATACAGCATCCCTGCTCAGATGTTTTAGTGTGGATCCAGCAACATCACATCACACTTATTGTTCTTGTTCCTTCAGCTTCATTAACCTAACAGCAGTCCATTTTTTCTGGAGAAAAAAAATAAACAAAAACCATTTTCAGTTAATATGTTGCAAGAAAAATTTTTTTAAAACAACTCTCCTTTTCAGTAGAATAGCTATGCCATGTTTTCTTGGCCAAAAGTGTTGACAGTACAAAAGTATTAACAACTGCAGTTGAATAATTTTATTTTTAAATATTTGCATATATAAAACCTCTTTTCTTTAAAAACTATTTGCATGTAGACAAGTAAGACGAAAGGTACTTCAATAATATTTTAAGTTCACTGTCTTGTCCTTCAAAAATAGACTGAGCAGAGATAACAAAGAAAATTACAGTTAAAGAGTTGTTTAAAAATCTATTACTTCTCAGCTACAGTATTTCAATTAAAAACTGTGTTTCTGTGAAGAGGCTAGCACCTACCTATGAATCCAACAGAGATGCCAGGAGGACATCACAGTGATTCAGTGGGAGATCAAGAGTCTGATCACAGAAAAGGTGCTCACCTACCCTAGTCATAAGACTATGACTTCAGGCACAAAGAACATACCTCCACAGTAGTGTTCAGGGAAAAAACATGTAGAAAGAAATTTGCAGATCATTCTGGTAGTCTTTCTGTACAAACAAGGGGCTAGAAGAGACATGCAGTATTTTCATAGTATTTTCCTATAGATTGCTGGCAAAACAACTACTAGAATACTGCTTTCAAATAAATAAAGATCTAAAAAAGTTATAGATTAAACCTTTTATAAAATGCTTAATTATCCTAAAAGCTTGTTCTATTTAAATAATCAAAGATTAAAGTCCCCTTGATCACAATTTATAAATGTCAAACCTAGCTGTTGAAGGTATAATGAAATTCAGTGACAGGAAGATGAAGCTAAACTATTTCAGACCATAAATAATGCTCTCATTAGTTATCTGTGTACATATTAATTCTTGAAATTATCTATCAAGGGTTGTCTATCACTAAAAAGTATTAAATCAACATGGGTTTTTTTATTTGGTAGACATGCTTTAATTCAACAACATCTATTGGACTTGAAGCAAATTAAATAATGGATGTCCATTGACCTGTGTTACTCAGAGGACTGAAGTAAACAATTTTAAGGCCTATATTAATCACTAGATTAATCACTAAGTTCTTTAATATTTTTATTTTCACATATATATGAAAATAAAAATGTCTTAGCTTGGTCAGGTGAGTTCATCCTTATGTCTTGATTTATTTATTCTAATCCCAGTATTAGAATATCCTTTGCAGGGGGTACTTCCTTCCTCCCACAGCCAGCAAAAACCCTTAAACAGACCACTGGGACACATCCTGGCCTCTGGATTGAGCTGACACCTTTGTCAGGAAGCCTTCACTGAGGCCATGCTGAATCAGATTGGGACATTTTCACCAGCACTGTGGTCCAAAGGGATTACAGAGAAGGTGAAATTATTTGGGGTTGTAACCATACCCTGTTGAGAGATGTCCCATGACAGTTGCTTCTTTTAAAATGCATTGCAGTGCAGCCTGGAAACAATGAGGTCATTTTTCAAGGAAAGAGACATCTAAGTGTGCTTCTCATTACGTTCCCAGTCAGGCAATTCCAAAGCCTAATCACCCCTCTGCCTTTCTACTTGGCTGGCAGTGATTCATTCCCCTCCCTGGGACCATGTGTCAAATGACAGTAATCTGCTCTCTGGGGGTTCCAAGCATTATGTTCTGCTTTGCAGTGTGCTGTAACTCGAAGGTGCATTTCAGCCTGTCACCCAGACCAGCACAGTGACTGGTCTTTCACCTCTATCGATGATGATGATGGAACAAGCAACAAAAAAGCTTAAGAAGAGAAGATGGGGGAAGGGGTTGTGATCTTATTGCACCCTTCCAGTACCTAAAGGGAGCTTGCAAGAAAGCTGGACAGGGACTTTTTACAAGTTAAATTAGATACCAGGAAGAAATTCCTTATTGTGAGAGTGGTGAGGCACTGGAACAGGTTTCTCTGAGTTGTGGATGTCCTGTCCTGAAAGTGTTCCCAAGCCAGGCTGGATGTGATTCTGAACAGCTTGGTTCAGCAAAGATTGTCCATGCCCATGGCAGAGGGAGTTGGAACTAGATGATCATTAAGGTTGCTTCCAATATTATTTGATTCTGATTTCACCTTACTCTTTTATTTGTTTGTCATTTCTCTTTTCTTAGATATTTTCTAACAGCTACTGGTCTTGGATCTGACATATATAAGCAATGAGAACTGAATACTTAGGGAGAAGGCTGTTACAACTTGCTGCTAGTCAAATTATAAACTATTTTGTATTTGGTGTAATGCTGTTTTTTTGGGGGGGGGGGGGTTTGCCAGTTATAGTCATATTACACTTTGGCCTAACTTAAGGTTTGTGGTAGACAGATTTGGTCAAGGATTTCTCTTTTGCAAAGAAAGCCCTTACACCACTTTTACTACCATAAGGGCTGGTGCTTTATGAATCTTTTGGATATGAAACCAATCATCACTCATTCTGAAGAAACAGACAATGAACTCTCCAGCTCCAGGCTGGGTCAGCTAAAAGGACAGGACAGGTCTGCTGCCAGACACTCACATTCCACCCCAGCTGTTAGCTAAGCTGTTTGCAAAATTGTTCCTTCCCTACCTGGAGCTTACTGCAACAGGTCAGAAAAGGATTACTGGCCAAGGTAGCCCAGCTGGCCTTGACAGGAGTATAAGCAGCTCAGGAACAGATTAGAAGGGGCAGTAAGCTGCAACATGAAGGATGAGGGAGAGGTGGTCAGCTGAAGACAACAGCTTCAGCCAAATCTTGCAGTGAACATTTGCAGCAGCCTTAGTTTTATTTGATTTCTCATCTAAAATAAGGAGTACAATAGAAAGTAGGGTTTTCCTCTGGCAGCTTCTACTTATCCCAATCTCATATGCATACCTCCCCCTAAGTGTTGGATTTTAATTTGCCCATTGAGCCCTCTAAAATCTCCCTTCTTTGTTCTTATTCACTTCCCACTCACTTCTAAAGACAGTGTCTGTGATCATACTGTGAATTCTGTTATGCTACAGTACCAATTAGTACTTGAACTTATGCCTGACTGTTACTTTGGAAGAAATTGAAAGTATTTTCTCATTTTCATTCTTCAGGTCACTTTGTGAAAAATTCACCTTCTGAAATAGATGATGGGTTTGCAAGTCACAAAAACTCAAATCAAAAACTTAATTTAACAAATTGAATCTATGCAATTTGTTGCTATTGCCAATGTATTCACTTCTTTCATGCTGCTTCCAACTACCAGTTCCAGCTCTGTATTGAATACAAAATGGAGACTGGGGAATACATAGGAGGTAAAATAAGAAGTGTGTATCTAGATTCTTATGTTTGGGCTTCAGGCGAAGTTGGTATTTTATTATTTACTGCTGCTGCAATATGGTTTTGATGACCAGATTTCCTCAGAAACCTGCCATTTGGAAGTACTCAGTATTTTTTTGTTTGTTTTTGTTTATTCTCTTCAGCAGTGATAATGATTAATCTGATTCTTTTGGCATGCAGTT
Organism: Erithacus rubecula; assembly: GCF_903797595.1. NCBI lineage: Eukaryota > Metazoa > Chordata > Aves > Passeriformes > Muscicapidae > Erithacus > Erithacus rubecula. The sequence goes on from NC_136685.1 coordinate 19,858,578, forward strand.
TTAAATCCAGTCACTTCAGCAGAATGAAACTTTAACCTTAGCAAATGGAAATCTACTGCCTTGTCAGTGTAGAGTTCTTTTCTCTGTGCTGAAGGTTTAAATGTTCAGTAAATTCTCCTACAATGATTTCATGAATACACCTGCTCTCTCCTTGGTTGTCAGTTTGATTTTTGGTAGTGTAGGTAAATTTATATTTAAGTTTAGAGGGGAAAGTGAGCTACTCCTGCTAAAAACCTTAAGGGAGGTTTCATTCTGTGCAGCTATTTCACCCCTTTCTGTGAAAAACATTTCCTGAGGGACATTTTATTTCACAGAATATTCTGAGTTGGACAGGATTCACAAGGATCATTGAATCCAACTCTCAAGTGAATGGCTCATACAGGGATTGGAGGCATGACCTTGGTGTTATTAGCACCATGTTCTACCCAACTGAGCTAATAATGAAACCTTTAATTACCTTACGACTAAATCAGAAATAGAATTACTTGGCAGCTAAAATCTAGTTTCTGTTAATAGCCTATTCCCTGGAGGTAGTGGAACAGCAGAGATCTTGCACCTCTGACACTGTAAAAACTGTCTCCTTTTAACAAAGGTGTTGACTCATTAACTGGTTTCTTTCACCTTCGGTTTGTTCTCTTTTTTCAGACATTACTTTCATTTGGAATGCTTATACATAAAGATGAGCCTGATGCATAAGAGTTCTGGTCTTCCAAATAACCAGCAAAAAACCAGCAAAAAACAGCCATTGCTTTCTACAGCCTGTGTAAGCAGGTGTTACTTCTCTGTCGATTCATAAATACAGCAACTTCAGTTCAGACAGTCACCATCATAGAAAAAAAATGTACTTTGATTGCAGTGAAGACCTTTGCTTTAACTCTCAATGGGGCTTTTCCTTTATCAACATAATTGATTCCAAAATGATGTGTTGGAAGACATAAGAAGGCTAAGAATCAGTTAAATGTTCACAGAGTGTGGATTCTTTTCTCAAGAAGAAGAAAACCAGCTGACTTCACGTTTAGGGGAGTTGTCAAGTTCAGTGGAAGTGAGAAGATAGTATCTAGTAAGAAGTTAATAATTTCACCAGGGCTGCTTTATTTAGGAGTCTACCAGTGTGAAGCTGTAAACTTATGCAGAATATATTAGAATTTTCCTTGTGCTTTGTTTTCAAGTGCCTAAACCTTCTGAAATAAAAGGGTGAAACAGAAACTAACACTCATCTCCAACACAATGTACACATGTAGTGAACAGATACAGTGTTGTGCTGTAGCATCATCATTTCCAAAGGAAGGAGGATGGGTATACAACTAGAGCCCAGTTCAGCCTTCAGACCACCAAAAACTGGCTCCTTCCACAGCCTGCTGCTCACCAGTGGGGCCATGCCACAGCACTACCCTTTGAACTTGACAAAATATTTACACACAGATTTAATAGACTACAGTCTCAGTCCACAAAGACTTATTTGTGCTTTTAATTGTGAGAAATCCCACTGAAACATTGATAAAGTTGGGTGACATTTTTTCTGGGAAAAAAAGCTTGAAAAGCTTGTTCATATTCTGAGTGGCCATTATGGATTGCAAAATCAAATTGTTTTGAGAGAAGCAAGGCAAAGGAAACTTGTTTCCTGTAATCTTTCTATCAGAAATTCCTCTCATATCATGTTATTCCCCTGGTCTACTGTCATCCTTAGCAATTTGCAGAATGAGCTGGCCCTGTGCATGAATCTGGTGATGTGTGATCTGATGAGTTTGAGCTGTCTCTGGTAATTGAGGGACCTATAGCCAAACAGGACAGAGAACTCTTGTTTTGTGGTGCAGCTTTTCTTTTCATGAGGTACTAACTAAGAGTTCCTTTCTACTGATTTCTATTAAACTTTTCAGGTCATATTTACTTTTGATGAAACCAGCCAACCAATTCAAAACATAATATAAAAATCTCTTCTGAGCTGATGTGCAAAGGGTAAGATAACATAAAATGTTATTTCTTTAAAATTCTATTATTTGTTAATTGTGTGTTTTCCTCTAATTTTTCTTAAAATACTCTAAAGGCTACTACAATGGGTTATACCCATAACCTGATATGGTTTATTTCAGTGGGGTTTTGATTAAGCTTGCAAGAAAGAGGAGAGGATAACTTGGCAGAAAATTCTCTGACGTGTTCTTTCTCATCCTTGAAATATATTATTTTCCCTCTGTGGATATGACTTGTGAATGAAGGGCCTTAAGTCTTAACTTTCACATCAAACTATGTGATGAACCTACTGCAGTATGCAAGAGTCTGGCAAAATAGTGAACAGGCCAGTTTACTCTTTACTGAAAATGAAAATTCAGGAAGAATGGAATACAAAAAAATGGGAAAAGCCCACACAGGGCCTGACCATGAGCTGCTATAAATCAGTTTAGTGGCCATGTGCTGGATGATGCCTACTGTTCCAGCACACCATACCAATGCAGTAAATAGCAGACTGATGAAAGCTCTAGGCTCATTTAACACTGACAGATTTGTGGCAGACATCAAATACTTGACTCCTGACCACTGCATATTAACCTAGCTTTGAGGAGAAAGGAGGTATTAGGAAGATTTTGCAGCACTGCAGGCTTAGTTAAATGAAAATCTGTATTAGGGATTAAAAGAGACAACATAACTGCTGTTTACTAGCATTAATATGTGTAGAATTTGTTTTCAGAAATTCATGAAGTAAATGGTAAGAATCTTCTTATTCTAAACAAATGTAAATAGACTAAATTAAAAAAAAAAAATCCATCTTTTGCAGGTCTAGAGTAACCTGCCATAAAAGCAGCTTGTTCACAGCTGTTGTTTTAAACATACATTTCTTCCAACTATTCCTAGCAAATGTTGTAACAAAAATTATTTTCCTTTTCACTTCTAATATTAATTGCTGATTTATACTCTTGTAATTTTTCCACAGTACTGCAGTTTCTGAAATAACTGAATGTTTCCACTTGGATCAGGCTGAAAACAATAAAATAATTCATCACCTTCCATCTTCTTTACTTCTTGTAGGCTGCTTATTTCAAGAAACCATTTAAGCTGTTCAGAATCTTCTTACTATGATGGATTTGTTGTCATTTTGCTGAAATCCCCAAAATTAAACTTGTCATATTACTGGCTGAGTCCACAGAATTGTTCATCATTTCTGCTCACTGTTGCCACACAATAATTGCACATTCCTTAACTTCACCTCAGATAATTTTCACAGTAACTGTTTGTAGCTGTCTACTGAAACAACTGAAAGATGGTCTGAGGTGATACCTGGGATCAAACCCGTGCTAGAGACCCATTGGTAAGCAAGTCATTGGCTGCCCTTATTTGACAAACATCATTTTACCTGCTGGTGAGACTACCTGAAGCTAAATAAAACCCCAGAATGATAAGCATGTATTCCAGGAGATAGACACAGTATTTTCCTTTGATTCCCAAAGAGGCACTGTGTGAGAAACGAGAAAGAAGGACTAGACATTCTAGGTCAACCTGAAACACCAGTTAAGACTAACCTTCATGACTACAGCTGTGAAGCAAGAGCCTAAATACTAAGGCAGAATAACTTGTTCCAGCAAACATTGTTAAGACATGTTGTTTGGTGAGGGAGGAATAAAAAGGTTCAACTGCAAACCCAGGATCTTATCATCACCTTGTGGTACTTACCTGAAGCCAGCCAGAAGCAAGTGAGGAAGTTAAGTCCAGGACTGAATACAGTCAGTATTATTCTTACTTATTATTCCTATGGGGTAAAGAAGGGTTAGTGACACCAGTGATACTGGGCAGTAGAAGATGAAGATCCTCAGATAGGACCATAAAGAGGCATTGACCAGACAGGGATAGTGAAAAGAGGAAGAAAAAAAAAATAAATATATTTAAGCAATGACACAACAGACATGTTTACTGTGCATACATAATATAAATGCATTACGGAATATAAAGGGAAGCTGCAAAATGGAAAGAGACTAAGGAGTCTGTGGACTGAGGTATGAACTTAAGGAGACAGAGGTGAAGCTGGAATGAATTATTATTCACAGATTAACTGCAGAGCCAGCAGAAGAGAGAATTTGAGATTCAGATAAATTCATGACACAAATGGTTGAACTGAGCAGGAGAGACCTTGAAAGTGTCATGTATCAAAATAGAAATAAATTAGGATTAAGGAAAAAAAAAAAAAAAGGATAGTGTATCTTGCCTTAAATGGAATTAAAAGAATGAGAAGAAATAGTGAAGGAATAATTGCACAAAGCTGTAATTGGTGAGGTCCAACTAAGCAGTGAACAAAGAATAGCTAGATGTCACAGGTTCAGCATGGGAATGAGCAATGTCCTGAACCATGGTGACATGTAGCAGAGATTTTGGAGTGAAACTGAGGTATCCAACACTACTCAACAGTGGTTGTATAGCTCCATCAATTTCATGGAATGTTCACCAACAGAAATAGGGGATAACCTTGAGAGGGACTGAGTAAAGAATCTCCAGTTTTTCTATATCACTTCCATTATTTGGAAAGATTCAAGCAGGCAGAAACCAACAGTTTCATTGCTGTGATCTTCCCCACAGCTGGTAGCTCAAAGTGTGGATACTCAGAAAATCTGAGTTGCTTAAAATTTTGAGAATATCAAGCGTTTTAAGGCAACTATTTTCACTATCTGTTCTGAACCATGAGTTCATTAATTTATTTAAAATTGACTATAAGTTAAATACAAAAAGTTTGTGCAGATCTCTCAGTACTAAGGAAAGCATAGCAGTCTAGGTAGATTAATATGTTATGCAATGTAAAGACATTCTGAATTCATGGCACACATGAAAGCCTTGTAATACAGGTTTTTTAAAAGAAGTCAAGTATACTTCCTACTAGCTAAGAGGAAAAAGGCCTTAAACAAGCATGTTCAAAGTGCTCATTTTAACAATTGTGATTTGCATCTAGGGATACTGCATAAGTACTTGTTGGACAAGAATCAGAAGAACTTTGAGAGTGTGTGTAAAGCATTGAAAAAACCAAGATTACACATTTGGTATTGCCACAGTGTTCCTTGAGGCAGGCATGCAGCAAGCCTCCCACGGACTTGAACCAAAGCTCTCACAATTAGCAGTAAAGCTCCTGTAGATCTGAACCCAGACTGTAGATTAGAAGGTGGAGAAGGTGTAAATTTCAGTTTAAAAAGAGAATTCAAGAAGCATGTCACCGAAATACAGGATTATGTGATAGGTCAACATAAATTGTGCAGATATGCATGAATAAATATCTGTAAACATGTAAGCTTTTCTAAAACTTCGAGAGCAGAGGGCTAAAACTTTTGAGAAGTCAATGAGTTCTTGGCTTTTAAATCAGCAGTAGATTTTTTATCCTCTATTAAGAAGATTACCAGCTCAGGTTTTATTTATGATCATGTGACTTAGTTCAACATACAGTGACTACAAGCGTTTGGTACTCTGGAATTAAAAAATGAATGAAAATAACCTTAGGCAGTAACTTGAGTTCCTTCATAAGTTCTTAGAGGGTGACAAAGAGCTATAAAATGGTCAGGGAATTGTCTCATCAGGCAGGCTTTCTTCCAGTCTCCATCCCTTTTCTTTTGCAACAGATAACTTCTGGCCCCACCACACCATGTCTCCTGCAGGAACAAAATTCCTCTCTGTTGCCAGTGCAAAAAGCAGAATTCACAGTGGCTTATTGTGGACTTTTCTGCCACTTCATGTCCAAGGAAAACATTTACAGGACAAACAATTTTCTGCAATGGATGGATTAATTTGATAGTAGGTTTGAAACTCCTTTCTCAACTTGTACCTAAAACACATAACTCACTGTGAATGGCAATGGAAGCACAGGTTGTCCATATTCTGTATTCCCACCCCATGCACATAAAATCCTACTGTAGTGTCTGTCCTGCAGTCTCTGCAAGCTGTAGGCTCCCCTCTCTCTGAAGGTGTCACTGTTCTGCTTTGTGTCCCCCATACTCATCTCCTAAGCTGACCTTTCAGTGCTCTCACACCACTGAGAGGGGACTACTCTGCCTCTGGAACCACAGGGAACAGGAAAAGGACTTGGGATCATGGCACTTTGATTTGGGAAATAATGAAAAAAAAAGTGTTGAAACTAAAGACATTTTAAACTGTCATTAGGTATCTGTGTATTTGTAAATAAAACAGAAGAGCTACTGATTTGTTTCGACATGCAATATTTAATTATTGCTATGACACTAAGGCATGCTAAGGTTCAACTGAACTAACTGGTACTTGTCTAAAGGGTTCCTGGGAATTGGGTGTGGGTCCATTTGAAGCAGCAATATGATCAAAATTACCTTTTGAAGTCAACAATTACACACATATTTTGGGAATAATGTATATCAAAATAATTTCCAATTTGCAGCAGGGATGCAACCACTTGTTTCAAAGTAAAAGGCAGCCCCACATGCTGGAGGATATATACCTGTAGACATATATATGTATATATTATTACATAAATACATGGATGCCTGCCAGAAGGTGCTCTTTGCTCTTCCAGCCTTGACATTCTGAAGATGCTGAGAAACTCTTCCAAAATTGAGACAGTCTAGAAAGGAAATTCAGTTTTGGACAGGGCATGCTGTAGCACCCAGACAGGATGTCTGCAAAAGGGAGGATTGAGTATGACATAATGTGGAAGATGAGCCACACTACAGGAAGAACTACTTTGAAATACCTGAAGTGCATAATGAAACGCCTACAAAAAAGCTGTTACTAAGTATGGTTGTAGTATGGGTAGAAGATTCAGAAAGTACAACTGAACTATTTCAACATGGGTGTGGCTGCCAGCAACTTAAAAATGTGATCTTGCTTTGAGAGGGCAAGAAAGGCAGCAAAGACGAAGAAAATCCACAAGAAATACAAGAGCCAGTGATCTTGCTTTTGACATTATGGTCACAGTTCTTCATATATAAGTAAAAAAATCTCCTTCCTTGACAACTTAAAGGAATTATTTAAAGACAGTTCTGGCAAAGAATAATATTGAGGAAAGCTAAAACACATGCCCTTGGTACATAAGCCCACCATGTTGCTTGAGAGAGCAACTTCTTCCCAGCTTTTGCTTGATCAGCTTTATCATCCTTTTCAGGTTTCCCAGGCAGCACCTGCTGGAAAACGGGTTGATCAGCTAGGAAGTACTTCTTAAGTAAGAACTCCAGATTTTTACTTCACATCTCTCAGGCCCTGAGGTCTGTTTTCCCCTTCAGTGTTAGAAAATGGCTCTAACCATGTCCAGTACTTTGAAACAAATTTTTTCTCCCTTTTGTGAAAAAATGAATCGTCTTGTCTACAAGACCAATTTGCCAGAGCTTGCCATTAGGATCTCTGTCACTCAGTTGTGCCTGTTGTATGAAATCAGTGTTGTGGCTGAAGTTTCTTGCCCAGCATTTGCTGCTGACCAGGTCCCCCTGAGGTTAGTGCTGGGGAAGTGGCAGGAGTGCTCTGCCTGTGACTCACCTCAGTGGCACACAGGTAGAGCCTAGGCGTGAGGCACTCTGTCTACAGAGGAGTTCAGAGATTAAGAGAAGGCACAAGAGGTAGGTTTTGTCCCCAGAATTTCCCAAGCAACAGGTGTTGCTGGCTGCCTGTATGTAAACTCCTGAGGTGGTATACGAACAGATCTTAACTTTTCACAGAGTTCACGGGTCTGCCACAGCCCCTGGTATCACACTAGCAATTAAAAGCTAATGCACAAAACCCCTGCTGACCAGTTATCCCATTTTGGTGTCAGAACCCAGTTTTCCACAGGGAATGGAAACCAAGAACACGTCACACTGTCGATGCAGATTTTCCAGCTCTGGTCTCCCATCATTGATAGATTCAGGTTGGATTTCAGCTGCTCTAGGCAAATCTTCCACGTGACAGAAGCTGTGGCTTGCTTCTATTTGTCTTTTTTGGTCTCTCTTTTTGAGGAATCACCTGATCTGTTGTGGAACTGAGAGTTTCCCTGGCAAAACAGAGGCCCTGCCAGTCACTCCTGTTGAAGACACGGCGGGCGCGGGGCTGTCACACAGCCGAGGAAACCTCCCGGGGTGGCTTCAGTGACCTCGGGAGATTCAGCCTGAGTCACTGGGGTGACAACATCAATTGTCACACGTACGAGGAGAATCATGTAGCAGAACATCTTGACATCCATTTAATAGTGTGCTGCGTTTAATGAAACGGGGTAATTACAGCTAAATGCAGAGGCTGTGCCGCCACCGATATTCCTTTTCGCAGTCCATCTCGCTGAGCAGGCGCCTCTCGAGCGCTCGCTCCCGGGGGTGGCCGGGAAACGCTCCGTGTAAACAGCGCTCCCCCCGCCCGCGTGGTACAGCCGCGCCCCCCCATCCCGCGGCGCGCGGTGGTTGGCGCTGACGTCGGCGCATGCGCACAGGCGCCCGGCGGCTGCGGGCGGCGCTGTGGGGGCGCTGGGTCGAGCCGGGTCGAGCCGGGTTGGGGCTCCCCAGGCGGGTCGGGCCGGGCCGGGCCGGGCGCTCCTGGGGGACCGGGGAGCGCCGTCCCGTCATTGCGGGCAGCGCTGTGGGTGAGGAGCGGGATTTGCGCGTGGGGGCCGGTGTGGTGCGGGGCTCGGCGGCCGCGGGGGCGGGGAGGGTTGCGGTGCCGGTGCCGTGTCTGTGCGGGACCGCAGGAGCTGCCGCGGCCCAGCTGGAGCCGGCGCTTGCGGTACTGGGTCGCGCTCTTCAGGGCCTGGTCGTGCTATGTTTTGCCCTGGTTTTCCTCGGAGAGATGAGGGCGGGGGGGCTGCTGGAGCTTGGAGTCGGGCTTGGCAGGTGTGGTGCCGTGGAGTGGCGAAGGGCCTTTTCTGCCGGCCCATCCCCCTCCTGGAGCGGGGCACCTGCGGGCAAAGGGCAGGGCGAGCCGGCGCCCCGCGGGATGCGCCAGGGCAGCGGTGCTGCCATTGCTGCCTGCTGAAGCGAGGCGGGAGATCCTCGGTGGGCTTTGTGCTCTTTGCACTTGCGTTCACCTGACTCCCACACGCACAGGGCTGGTCAGCGCTCACAGGTTGCGGCGGGTGTGCTGGTCGTGCTCCTGTCACCTGTATGGTTCATAAACCGAGGTGGAGTTAAAATATTTCAATGTTGTCTGACGTTTCCCTCCCCACAAGCCTTTTGTTTTTGAACTGCAGCATATTCAGGAAGTTTCGGACAACTTGAGGCACTTGATGCTGGGATGTTCAACTAATTACACTGATGTTGCCAGTAATATGTAATAATGTTGCTTGTCTGCATTCCATACTCTATTTCCATTTTTGAATCTTCCTTTTTTTTTTCTTTTTTTTTTTTTCTTTTTTTTTTTTTTCGCTGATTGCAGAGCCTTGTTTTGAGCCATGATCATTTCAGCCCTTTTTGGTGTAAGTAGTCCCCATTACTGCATTAGTTTTCTGTAGTTTTATGTCCTGGATCTGTATTTGAGATTCTCAGTTGCACCCAAAGCTGTAGCAAATGCTGGAAAATCAGTGCGGGCAAAGCAGGGGAGTAGGACAATAACTGTGCAATGCTGTTGAAATAAAAGTTTCATGAGTAACAAAACAGGATTTGCTTCTTGTATTTTCTCTTCCTCTTTCTTGCCTTCCTACTTGACCCTCTTCTGCTTTTGCTTCAGTGCATTACTTTGTACTAGTAGGAACTTCACAGGCCAGTTGTAAATCTTGTTGCTTAAGGTTTTTTTTTTTTGTCTGTCTACCTGTCTTTGGGATGACTGTGCCTAATGGCAGCAGGAGCACAGTCATAACTGTGCAGTGGATGTGAGCCCTCTGTGGTTTAGAATCTATGTATGTGGATGTACTTAAAAATTCACTAAACTTTTTTCTCCTTGTTCCAGATGGAAGAGTTCATGATCACTGGTTTGCATAATTACAGAGGCTAAATAGGCGTGGAGGAGACTATAGTGGGGATGAGAAGTGTCAAAAGAGAAGAAATGAATCCTACAAATGATGATCCAGTGTTTGGGACCATTTTTGACTGGGACTATCTCTTATGGGAAATTCGTTTGACGTTTTTATCTGCTGGTTTTTTAATCTACTTGGGAGTATTTCTTCTGTCTCACTGGTTGTCATCTTGGAGAAGTACCACTTACCGTGCCTTGTATGCAAAGGAGAAGGTGTTTTGGAATATGGCAGTTACACGTGCTGTGTTTGGACTTCAGAGTTGTGTTGCTGGGTTATGGGCTTTGCTCATAGATCCCGTTTTTCATGCTGACAAAGTCTATTCACAGCAAAAGTGGAGTTGGTTTAACTGTTTAATAGCAGCTGGATTTTTCTTGCTTGAAAATGTAGCAGTTCATGTGTCCAACATTATTTTTAGAACATTTGATGTTTTCTTGGTAGTTCATCATTTACTTGCTTTTGGTGGCTTGGCTGGTTTAGTAATTAATGTGAAATCTGGACATTATCTGCCTTTGATGGGAATGTTGCTGGAGATGAGTACTCCCTCAACGTGCATTTCCTGGATGCTTCTGAAGGTAAGAATATGATAATTTTCAGATTGTTTGTAACAGTTTTCATGCATTTCACTTGTCTGTAAATAATCTCTATGGTTTGTTTGGATAGTTTTTCATCAAAACTGCGTTTATCCAGTTGATATCTGTGTTATTGTCATACCTGCTGTTGTCATGATGGCACTTGGGCAGGCCTCCAGGCAGTGTGGTGCTGTGTGCACGTGCACAGTGGGACCATAGATCCATACCAAGTTTGGCATGCCACACTGGAGTAACATTGTGGAGTAACATTGCATTATGAGGAAAAATGCCTGAGAGTGTGGGTATTTGTATTAGTTCTACAGATTCCTCAGTTCCTTGTCTTGAAGTAGCAATCTCACTTCTGCATACTTTGTGTTCTTACTTTTCTAGGCTGGCCGTGCTAACACCTTTTTCTGGAAGGCAAACCAGTGGGTGATGATCCATCTGTTCCACTGCCGCATGATTCTTACCTACCACATGTGGTGGGTGTGTATTTTCAACTGGAATTCTATTGTAGAAAATCTGGGACTTCTTCACTTCATTGTTTTATTCTCGGGATTATTTGCTGTTACACTAATACTTAACCCATACTGGACATACAAAAAAACTCAGCAACTCCTCAACCCAACTGACTGGAACTTCGAAAGTAAAGCAGTGGAAAACGGAAAATTAAATGGTGAAACACATCAAAAGAAGAGGATATAGCACTGAAGCAACAATTTTTCCAACAGGGTAACAGAAGACTACAATGCAAACTCATTCTTTGCACGTGAACTAGAAGATTTTGCAAGAAGCTCATTGACACAGTAACTCCTTGCTGGTTGTACTGTGTATGCACCACAAGTGTTGAAAAGCATCGTTTATGTTTCTTATATGTATACATAAAAGAACTTCAACTCTCATTATGAATTACACCAACAATTTGTCACATTGGACAGTATTTCATAATTTAGTAGTGATGTGCTCCCTAATGGCATGTTTTTTTTTCCTTAATGCTTCAAAGTAGCTTTACAGTAAGTCATAAGTCATCTATTAGCTCAGCTTCAATCAAGTTTAACTTGAATCCTATTTCACATATGATGGAGATACTGATACTGAAAATTATGTTAAATTGTTTATTAAGAACAATTATGATCCAAGTTAGGTATGGGTACCTAATTCCTGTGTACCAGTGAATCATTCCAAGTGGCAGAACTGGTCAGTATGCAGGTAGAATGCAGTCATGGCCCATGTTTGGGTCTTGTTGTTGGTTGGTTTGTGGGTTTGGGGTTTTTTTTGGGTATTTGGTTTTTTTTCTTTTTTTAAGTGCACTTAAGGAACAGGAAAATAATTTTTGAGTTTGAGTGTTTGCTGTCAAAGTTGTGGTTTTCAGGTTGCCCTCAGTATGGGAGGAGTTCATACCCTTCAAAACCATGCATATGGAGATCCTTGCATTTGCCATATGAATGGTCCTTAAGGTAGTCATAGTGGCCCCTTCTGGACTTGAAATCAATGAAATCAATGAAAGTGGCAACATCAGAAGGTGACCCTGTATTGTCCTTGAAAAAAATGCTGCTTGATAAGTAAAATTATTTTGTTTGTAGGTTCCACATGAGGGATCATGCAATTAGTTCCTCTAGTGCTTCTGTTATGGCTCCTCTTATTTTTGAGAATGCACTGAGGTTTTTTTAAATGGTTTCAGAATCCAAGGTGACTTCTCTATGGAGGAAAGCCCATATCACCTTGTGTAGGAATTTGGTTGTTTTAATATTTTTATTTTAACTACCAAGTGACACTAACAATCCATTGCACTTTATCTGCCACGTGACAAAAATCTTTCCTTGACCTGAGAAACTGAGTTGCTCTTTAGATAGGTACTAATGGTGATGGATGTTCTCCCACTTATATTGGTTTGATGGCTCCTGGGTGAAATGTTGGGAAGTGGATGGAGGGATAAAGATCATGACAGAAGAGAGTGACGCCTAGTGGCAGGAGAATGACAGGGTATTAGTTTTGGTGCTTGGAACATATGAGATTTTAAAAAATGGTTAATTGGAACTCCATGTGACATGACTGCTACACAGATTTATTTCCCAAAGCATTAAGACTGGGTAAGTTCAAGCTGTGAAGAATTTTAGATCAAGCCATGAATTAAAGGCTTTGTGGACTGATCTGTGGTGGAGCATATTGTTTTAAATGTCTGAGGGAAGTGCTCCATTTTATTAATTTTTGGTGGGAATGTCTTTGATTTGTTCTGAGTGAAGGGAGTGGTTGGGTTGCTGTGTTCCCCAAATCACTGTGTGTGAGCACAGAGTTGAATTCCTGTTCTGTAACAGGGAGGAAACTTCTTACTTTAGGTCACAAATAGATAGCCAGATCTTGTTGATAATGATGTGGTTAATATCTGAAATTTCCTATTCAAAAGCAGGTTGAGAGGGTGACAGTAATTTTACCCAGCAGCTCTGTCTGTTATTGTACTGATATTTAATAGATAAAATCTAAATTTCAAGCTACCTTCTTATTTCTAAGCTGGGCAGAATGAAGTTGCAGTGTTGTCTGCATGGGCACCATCCTATAGTAAAAAGGGTTCTCAAAAGTTTGAAATAGTGGACCTGGCTTGAGGAGTTGTATGTGGAAGAGTAATGTTGAAAATACTATGGAAGAAACTAGAGGGATGAATTCCCTTCCTCTGGAACAAAAAAATATTATCTGAATGCATATCTTTCAGAATCCAAACCTCACTTGCAGGAGTTCTGGGGAGAAAGGCAGAGAATAAGACATCAGGTATCAGAATGATGGTGTACTCTATGAAGCTTAAAACTTGAAGGTTTGGATTTGATGAAGCAAGGTAATAATTGTAAAATCTCAGCTGCAGAATTCTGAAGTATCCTAACAGAAAATCAGAAGTTTGGGATAAATGTGTAATTCTTATAGTGGATGGCTAAAGAATGTGGAATTCACTTAAGAATATGAAATTTCTCTGTGCTAAAATAAAAGAATATGGAGGGGTAGGGGGTTAGTAGTGAATTGAGACTGAAAAAAGACAGGTGGGAATTTATGTAATAGCACCAGATGTCTAAAGTTTAATATTTTATATTCTTGATTTGTATAACTTTATTAATAGAATTTAAAATCTTTCATTAAAATTATGTTTTTATCATCATAATGCAATCTTTTTAGTTTGCATCCTAGTGTGAGTTTTTTCACAAAAAGGCTGTTAGGGTTTGCATGTCTTAACTGTGTAATGAATATATAGAGCCCCTGTTAACCTAAATGCTGGTAGACCTGCTAGATCAAGAAAGCTATGCAATAAAGCAAATAACAGCACTTATTTTATTTCTGTTGTTTAGCAGTACTTTATAGTCCAGCTAGAAATACAACACAACAAAAATATACAGAACTTTCTTCTTCATCTTCTTCATGGCTTAGTGTTGGTGTAACCAATTCTGTTACACAAGGTCTCTTTTTTAATACTTGAGTATAAAAGGACCTTTTATAAAGGCATGTAGCAATAGGACAAGAATAATGGCTTTAAACTAGAAGAGGGGAGAGCTAGAATGAATTGGGAAGAAATTGTTCCCTGTGAGGGTGGTGAGGCCCTGGAACAGGTTGCCCAGAGAAGTTGTGGATACCTCATCCCTGGAAATGTTCAAGGCAAGGTTGGATGGGGCTTTGAACAGCCAGCAGGAGGGTTGGAACTGGATAATCTGTAAGGTCTCTTCCAATCCCAAACTTCTGGGATTCCTTTTTTGTTTTTTCTGGTTTATTATTGTGGAAGTCACATTGCTGTGAAACAAGTCTGAAAAAATTCTTGAACAGAGGATTTTGGTGTTTATTTATCATTGTAACTAAGTGCTCTTTTTCAGCCCTAAGGTAGAGTAGCCATATCTTGTTTGTAAATTTTGTTTTAGTGAAACTCATCTCAGTTCTGTTGGGCCTTCTTAAACAACATCATTACAATCCTATTTAGGAAAGTTCAGTCAGCTTCAGTAGTGGCTGGGTTGGGTTACAGGGTATGCTGCTATGGATTTGGAAAACTTGCATAATATGATTTTGAGTGAATTGTTTGCCAAAAGTGACTTCTAGGGACTTGGCACTGCTTTCTTGTTGAACAAGAAAAAACCCAAACAACAAAAACTCAAACCAGCAAACTGTGGTGAGGATAGTGGTGTTCAGTTGTTTTGGTTTGGGTTTTTTTTGTTTTTTTAAAGAAAAATGTCTGATCTGAGACACCTTGTCCAGTCTTCTGGTTCTTACTGTCTTCATACAACATTCCTAAATCAGAGTTTGTGTTTTCCTCCATTTCTATCCAATGTTTTTTCCAAAACTTGTCATTGTTTTGGAACCCCTGAACCCACCAATTTTTAAATTTTTATTCTTACTTAGAGTACTGGTCATGATCTTGGAGGAGTCACATTACCACCATGAAATTTTTGTCTAATAGTTTTCAATACATCCAGTCTGGCCCGTCTTCCACTAAATATTCATGTCCAAGTCTTTCATAGTGTTTTTGTGTTTTCTTGATAACATGGATTAAATACTAATGTGATATGTAGTTATAAGAAACCCTCTTTAACCTCAGGGAGGCTCCTCTTTAAAGTGAATTTAAAGGTGTTAAGCAAACTCAAGTCTGCTCTTGTACAATATAACGTGTTGAAAAGCATCTTTACACTGTACATAAATAAAAGTATTTTATTGAATAGCTGTCTATCATGAGTTTCATTTACTGATTAAAATAATCCCTGTTATTTTTTACTTGCTATTTGTAGTTTAAACAGTTTTTGCAGTGCATGCACTAAAACAGTGATTTATTTTGAAATGTTAAACTTGACAAAGGTAATATCATATTAATGGAAATAGCTATAAAAATCTTGTGAACCAATGTCCCTTCACCAGCATTTCATGTTACTCCTACAAACATGTTTAGAACACTAGAAGTTGTGCCATATGTAAGTATGTATTTAAAAACAGTTAAAAACCATCTCTTGGAAACGACCCTTCTGACTTGTGTATTTGATGTGTGGTCCATTTTTGCATTAGGCTCTGACTGTGAAGATACTTCATTTGGTACCACATGATGCTTCATGGTTTAGTATAAGCTACCTTAAATAAACAACAAAAACAACAAACATAAAGACTGAAAACTTGCCCCATTGTAAAATAGTAAAGTACAGTTCTAAGCGTTTCTTTCAGGATGTTTTCCAGGAATTAATTCCTGATGCTTTTTAGATTAGTGAGTCAAAGGAACACAGCATCATTACTGGCATTTTAATTATTATAAGAATGCACAGTGCAAGCAACTGGTTGGCTGCCTCTGCAATGAAGTCCACAAGATTAATTAAAGCAGAAGCAAGATGTTCGTGTGTACAGCTCCACTAACTGTGAGATGTGTGCAGGTACAGACTGGGATGAGAAGAACAATGTATAATAGTGTTCATATGAATAAAATCCTTTTTTTTTTTTTTTTTTTTTTTTTTTTTGGTAGATGATCTGTAAAATGAATTTAAATGTTATTGTTTTGCTATTCCCGTGTTTCAATTAATAGGTAAACACATTTTACTTTGTAATGTTAAACATTCTCAGAAAAATATTGGAGCAGACTTGTGCCAACAATGTTATACAGCAGTTACAGTCTTTTGGTCTTGTGTCAGTGCAATGTTAACTTAAATTTGAACAAAAAAATGCAAGCAGTGATCATTAACGAAGTAAATGATGCCTGTTGATGTAGTTGTCAGCCCCCAGATCTGTTTCTAGTGTTGGATCTAGTGCACTGGATCTGATTGACAAATTAACCTTTTCTGCTAGTGGTGGTGCCACAAAACAGGAACAAATATTTTGCAGCACATTTTGCCTCTTTACCTCTTTTCCCTAAGTTGAACACTGGTGCATGGGGGGAATGATGATGATGCAGAAAACCTGCAAGGCCATAGCAGACCTTGTTCACAGCTTGGAAGGAGTGGAGCCTGCTCACCCATCCACAAATTAGAAAGCAAGGAAATTGGCTGTTCAGCATTGCTTGCTGCTATTGTGTGTTCTGAGAGCCAGTAAGGGTCACTTCTGAGTACTTAGGAATATGACCTGAGCAGAGAAAGTGGAAATTTAATACTAGCTCTGTCAAATGCAGTGTTTCTGATCTGAAATTTGTATTTCCTTGTATGATTGTAGCTGCCTCTGCTCCTTTGACTTCTTGGCTCACGTTAGTGTGCTGTATAAGCTAACAGTGTTTTCACCACTATGTCCTCCTTAAAGAATTGTGAGGTTTTAGTACTGGTAATTGATTATGGCAGCTCCAGATATTTGCTGGGATTTATATATTGCTATATAGATCTGCAACTTCCTTCTTTTGCCTTGCTGCCTCTACTACTAAAAGCAGTTTACCAGGTGAATGCTGCATGTTAATACTGAAGTTTAAGTTTATTCATTCAAATTTAAGCATGAGGCTTGCAACAAGAAGGGGACAAAATATACCTGAAAAAAGACTAATTTTGTAGAAGGTAGAGAGTTGACTTTCCTATGTTTCTCAACCTTGCAGTTCTGCTGTCAGGATCTTTAAAGTGTAAATCAAGGTGATAACTATGATACCTTGAAAAACAAAGCCATGCAGACAAACTACTGAGGCATATAGAGTACTTTTACATGGAGGTTTGCATAGAATAGGCATATAGCATCTAACAAGAGCTTGCTCATCTTGTTTTGTGGATTGTATTTACAGGAAGAAAGTGTATCCTGGAAAGCAGCAGTAGCCTTCCTTCCTAAGGAGTCATTATGAGTTAAATCACAAAAAAGCCAGGAGGCTTTGGGATGAGGTAGATGGAACTGGTTGTTACATTGACATTGTATACTGCTGTGGTTACATATAGAATATATAGTTTTTCTGATGCTTTAACTCTTTTTTTCTTTCTCAGCATCATATTGAGTATTACTGTGACACTGGTTGAGGCTAAATTTAAAAACTTTTTAGGACATCAAAATTGCTAAACAATATATTGCCCAAGGCAGAAAGAGCCTAAGGTCTATTCTAATTTAAAGTAATTTATTCTTGTATCGTCACTGCCTTTTTATCTTACATAATTATTTTTCACCCCTGGAGACTCCTTTGCATATTCATGAGTACAACCCAATCTGCTCTTTTGTTTTGCCAGCCATCCTAATACTTTTTGTTTGTCACTTTTCCCACTTGAATTCCTTTTTATTACATGTTGGCAGCTTAGAGTTGTACATAGCATGTGATTTAAAGTCTTCTCAGTATCCTGTATTACACCAGAACCTCATTCCCTCTCCTGGGAAGAGTTCTGCTCTGGCCAAAGGCCGCATTTGTCTTTCAGGGTTGCGTGGCCTCAGTGCTTTGTGGTGCTTCTGAGAGGAAATTCACTCAAGTTTTGCCCTTTATCAGCTTCAGGATGAAGAAGAACCATCAGAGAAAAGTGAAAAACTGGAAGTAGGAATGTTGTGTTATGGAAACAACTAGTGCATATGACAGTCTGGGGTGTGGGTGCCCAGGCCCTGGGAGCAGCAGTGGCTCCTTGCGGGGAGGCCAGGGCTGCCCCAGCCAAACTCAGCCGGATCCAAACGGATCCAAGCGGATCCAGCCAGATCGAACCCCCCGCGGCAAGGAGCTGAGCCACGGGCGGGATCATCATCGGGGGAAATGTAGGTAAAAGGCAGAAACCCTGCACAAGAGTGAGGAGAGCAACATGAGAGCACCAAGTTCAGTGAAGAAGGAGGGGGAGCAGCTGCTCCAGGGCACCAGAGCAGATTCACCTGCAGCCATGGAGGAGCCCTTGGAGGAGCAGGTTTATCCTGAAGGACTGCAGCCTGTGGGAAGCACCCACACTAAAGCAGAGGAGAAATGAGAGGAGGAAGAAGTACAGGGAGGAGCTGTTATTGACTGACCACAGTCCCGGTTCCCATCCCACTGTCCCCCCTCAGGGTGGAGGAGGCCAAGGAGTTGGAAATGGAGTGATGTTGAGCCTGGTGAGAAGGAAGAACAGAGGGGGCAGCTATTTTTTACTTTTGTCTTTGTTTCTTATCATCCCATTTTTAATATTAATTGGCAAAAAATGAATTTGCCCCAAGTTGAGTCTGTTTGGCCCATGACAGTAGTTGCTAAGGGATCTTCTTGTCTTCATTTTGACCTACAAGATTTCCATCTTATTTTCTCCCACAATCCTGCTGATGAGGAGGAATGAGAGAGCAGCTGGGTGAAGGTGCTGCCAAGGTAAACCCATCACAAGAAGTTATGGCATCACCTGTACTATCACGTACCATTCATGACAATAAGAGCTCTGCTCCTGAGAAATATTAAAATGTAGGAAAATTTATACCTAGTCTGTCTGAATTGGCAGTCTGAGAATTTGACTTGCAAATACTCCTCATAAAAGAAGGAAAGAAGTGAAATGAAATGCATTAATGAAAGAAGTTCTAGTGCTGGTAAAAGATCACAATATTGTAAAATTTAATTGTCAGGTTAACCTGTACTGGTGTGCTCAGAACTGAGGAACTGTCTCACGGTAGTGGTGCTGGTGCTTCAGGAAGATGTGGAAGATGAGTCAGCAGTAAGCATCAAAACAGAATGTGAGTAAACAGTGGTTTTATATATCCAAATGTTATTTTTGATGTAATAGTCTTAATTTAAGAAAACTGTATTTTAAAATGTGTATGATATAATATATATCATATATAAAAATTTAAAAAGTATTGTCACTCAATCTGGTTTGGTAAAGAATGTAGAGGGGACCTGTAACTTTACAAGGCTCCAGCATGTGTTCTGCAGATGCTCGAGTTAAGCAAGCTCATTGGATGTCCTGGCTTGGAGTGGATTCTGAGGGGTAAGGAGATGATATCCTGTCTTCATGGGGGACACAGCTGGGAACAACTGAATTTCCAGTGGATGAGTACTCCCTAGGAAAAAGTGCCAGCTACATCATCTGTTAAATGGAAGAATCTGAGAAAACTGGGCTTTGCTGAGGAACTTGATAACCTAAGTTTTAGTTGTTTTGTTCAGATTCCATGCAGTATTTTGGAAAGCATGCTATCAGAATGATGGCTTATAGCTTAGGTGTCATAAATTTAGGTGTACATTCAACAATGCCAATTTCCATTATGTTAACAGTGGAGACAGCCATTATCTGTACTCTAGTTATCAACAACTAATTATGGGTGGATAAATAATGATTTTATGATTGCAATTATTAGGGTGCTAATTATTCCTGCTAATAGGCAGTTATAAAACAGTAGGAAAGTGTGAGTTATTTTGAAATGTAATTTTTCTAAGTTGATCTGCTGTTGTTGGATTTGTCCAACAAAGTTTCCACAGTAACCTTTTCTTGGAATATATGTATGGTGACCAGAATCAAAAGGAGAAGTTGTCAAAGATCAAAAGGGTTCACAAAAAGACTTGCAGAAGGATTTCAATTTTGCCTGAGATAATTGTAAAAGATGAGATAATCTGTGAAAGGTAATTATGAAAGGGAGAATTTATTGCATAGAGATTGTGAGATAAGTGTCAAAAGGAGAAGGATATTACTAGTAAATGGTATTTTTTATTACAGAATCAAGCTAGTTGTACTTGGTTTAGGTATGTGTCTGTTTTTTGAAGTGGCCTCTAATGATAACTACTTATTGAGCAGTTTGCCAAAGATTGATTCCCCACTTTTTCAGCTCCTGAAATGATAGCTTGGTGTGAAATGCAATGTATTTTAAAAATTACAAAAGCAACAGGATAAAATGGTCTCTGATGGAACTGAGTGCTGTCTGATATGAACTGGACATCATCATGGTATTCCTGGCCTTAACTTTTACTATGACCCAATTTTCTTGTTTTCTTTCACAGAACCTATAGAGTCATGTGAAAGCTATTTTGAGTCAATGCCATAATGAACTACATTAAAAAGAAATAATGTTGTGAAAACAGAAACATTTTTTGAAAGGAATAGTTTGAAAAAATTTGTGATTCAGACTGTGAACTCACACAAAGACTTTGTAGTTGTGAATCTGTGTTGTTAAACTACAGACAGAGAGAAAATGTAGGGGAAAATGCGGATTAATCAAATATCAAATGCCATCATTTTCTAGTAATGTTTTCCTGTAATGACAATGAATTTTCTGTTTACTGAGAGTATTTATTACTTACTGTAGAATGAGTTTACTTAAATGGGCAGGGATCACTGCTGGATGACACATGGATCTTGGAACAGCATTTAGCTCAAAGATTTCATTCTTAAAAGTGGTCCAAATATTTCAGGCAATACTTAACTATATTAAACAGTTGTAATGACTTATAATTTATTTAAGAATTTATAATATACTTAAGGGCATTTATTTTTATTGAAGTGTGAGAGATGTGTTCACGGATATATTGTAAGGTACACATTTGCAAAGTGATTGCATCTTGTAAAGGTTTTCCGTTTTAACTAAGTGGCACGGTCAGTCCCGAGTGTACAAGTGGTCGGTGTTACTCTCAGGACAGGCGTCCCACACTCGGGTGGCACTGGCTTTGGGTGGCTGTGCGGTTGGATGGTCACCGCGGGTCTGCAGCGATTCTCGCTGGCAGGACTGTCACGAGAGAAGGATGCAAACAGCAACAACGTTCGGCATGAGGTGCCGGCGTCTCTAGATAGCATTTAATTTGAAAACTATGATTGGATTTTAAGTTATAAATGAGATTAATATCCAAAGCAGCGCCGTGGCCCAGTGTGTCGTGCTCGGGGCTATCCGTGAGCAGGAGGCTGAGTGTGTCGGGGGTGCAGCCCCGGGTCGGGGTGCCATGCTGGAGGCGCAGCCGGCCCGCTCCGCTCTGTCCCCGCCGCACCGAGGGCGGGGGACGGCGGGAGGAGCTCCCGGTGCGGGCGGCAGGAATGCGGCGGGCCCGGGGACAGAGGTGCCGCCCCGTCCCGGCCCGGCCCGGCCCGGCCCGGCCCGCGGGGCAGCTGCGATCCGGCGGGGGCGGGCGCTGAGGGCGGCGGCGGCCGCGGCGAGGCGGGGCCGGGCCGGGGCAGGGCGGGCGGCTCCCGCCGGCGCTCTGGAGCTCCGCCCGGCGGCCAGTGCGAGCTCCGCGGGAGTGACGTGTCCGGGCTGCGGGGCAGGAGCGGGGCGGAGCGCGCCGGGCCGGGCCGGGCGGCGGCCGCCTCGCAGCGTTTGGCGGCGGCTCCGGCCGCGGCGGCGGAGGTGGGTGCTCGCTTCGCGCCGGGTCTCGCTCCGGTGCTGTCACGGGGAGTGCGCTCCTCGGAGGGTGGGCTCGGTGCTCGGTGCGGAGCCGCCCTGCAGGGCGGGGGCTGCGGGGGCTGCGGGGGCTCGGGGCGGCGGGCGCTGGACACCGGCGGGAGTTCGGCGGGGGACCCGCCGGGGGAGGAGGGCGGGACGCGCCGTGTGGGATTGCCATTGAACAGGTTTTACCGTGCGAGGTGGGTCACTGCAGCGAGGGGTCCGTGAAGCGCCTTGGCCAAACTTCTCGCTGTTGAGCCGAGGTGAAGTTTCTTCCGCGAGGTTTCCGCGGGGGATTCTCGTGGGCGCTGCTCCGTGTTCGCGGCGCGGGCAGCCGCCGGCCCCGGCTTCCCTCCCCTCTCCATCAGCCACGGACGCGGCTATGGAAAATAGATCTCCCGTGGGGGCTGGAGTTCCTTTCCTCCCCCGTTCTTCAAAGCTGGTGTCGACCAGTTTTTTAGTTGGCATCTGCAATTATATTGGTTGTTTTGAAACGGGGAAATTACTTCTTCAATAAATACTGTCCTTTTATGTATTTTTTTTTCCCTTTGGTTTCTTTGTAATTAACGGTGCAGCTATTGGAGTTACATAGTTGTTTGTGGTGATCCCAAACCTTGCAGTTGATTTTGCAAGACGCCCTGTGCTTACAGGGTAGAGTAAGAAGAGCTTTAAAAGATTGCCCAGTCATGCACTGGACGGGCGAGTGAGTAAGCTGTGTCAATAGGCAGTACCAAGTGCCTGGAAAGGCAGCTATTGATAATTTGACCACAGCAAAGGCTTATTTTACAGATTTTTAGATGGTGTTTGTATTTTTGGCCAAAACAATTTTATCCATCTTAAATTCTGTCC
Source organism: Erithacus rubecula (assembly GCF_903797595.1). Taxonomy (NCBI): domain Eukaryota; kingdom Metazoa; phylum Chordata; class Aves; order Passeriformes; family Muscicapidae; genus Erithacus; species Erithacus rubecula. The sequence goes on from NC_136685.1 coordinate 19,881,072, forward strand.
TCTTTCATTTACATATTTCTTCAATCCTTTTTTTTCCCCCAGAAATACTAAGATCACGGCTTTTACCTTGATCTAGCAGGTTTTAAGTTGTTTAATTGCAATGTAAAAAACACCCTTTTTTTCAGTCATGCAGTTTAACTGTTAACAATAAAAGTTGTAGAGTTGGGGTCTTTTTTCACGAGTCAGAAAATAAAAAATATTGCTTAACAACTGTTCTGTGCTAAATAAATACAGTGAGTTTATACCAACACTGTTAGTTTGTGGCTATTTTTATTGTAAATTAAAGAATATTTTTCCTAAAACCTTCACTCTGCTTGGTGAACCCAGGTGAAAAATCTGTTCTGTGGTAGAAATGAAGTATAACTTTTTAAAAATTTTCTGTTGGCATTCTGGAGACACAGGTTTGTTGCCCGAATGTGGGACATGTTCGATGCCTACGACTTCAAGCCCATTATTCAGGCAGAGGTTCTGGCTGTTCAGCTGTATCCTTCAATGGGCCCTTCATTCTTTTCACTTGGGTGATCTGTTTGATCTTGATAATCTGTCTGACTTGCTTTGTTTAATCCATCTTGTCTTTTTTTTTTTTTTTCCCTCCTTCTCACCCCCAGGCTTAGTACTCCATGAACTAGTTACATGTGTTTATCTGGTTGTGAACAGTAGTTCTTTAGATGCTACCTTGAAATCCGATGTTTCCGGAAGCTTTGCTGTGAGATTTCGAGATTTTTTATAACATATTCTATGGATTCCTTAGATTACCCATGGCATTGTACATGAGATGTGACTTACTGTGTGAGTGATGGCAGGTGTCTTGTGGTGGCACTGGGTTTCCAGTGTGTGGGGCTTCTGTGGCTGATACCCACAGGTGGATGTGGTAGGAGAAAGGACCATGGAAGCAAACAGACACGTGAGTAATGGGCTGTCCATCACCTCCTGCTGAGTGTGGGGACCTGGCAGCATCCTGTGGGTTTGCAGGGTATGGAGAGGAGCCCCAGTGCTGTGTGATGGGTGTGTGCAGTCTGGCATTACAGCTCTGAGATGTGGAAGCCAAATGTAAAAATCTTGTGCTTTGGCTCTGACAGCCAGTGATGAGCACACTAAAGTACTGAAAAGGGGTTGCCTCCTTCCCTCCCTGCTGAGCTCTCTTTGACCCTGAGCTATGCTAATGTTTAGCAGGTAGGTTATGATTTCACTCATCAGTAGACAGCAAAAATCCTTTCCCATACTGGAATTCTATAAAACAAGCTTTATCTTGCCAGGCTGGGCTGGATGGGGTCTGAGCAACCTGGTCTGGTGGAAAATGTCCCTGCCTCATACATGGCAAGGGGGTTGGAACTTGGATGATTTTTAAGGTCCCTTCCAACCCAAACCATTCTACAATTCTGTGAAGAAATCTCAACAGCAGAGGAGTTCTTCAGCTGATTCTGAGCTGTTTAGGAATCATTGCATAGTTTATATAAACATTTGAAGGAAGACAACAAACCTGAAGGGCTATTGTTAGACTTCATAATTGTTAACGGAATTTAATGCAGTTGGGAATAGTACATTGCTTATTTATAAACCAGGAAGTCTGCCTCTATATTAATTAGAAATTATTTTTAGAATCTGATGTAGAAAATTTATAAACTTCGGTCTATTCCTGAAGCAGCCAGGAAGAAAAGCTGCAGTCCAGAAGGAGATTTTGATTCAGACTTTCAGACTAAACTTTCTATGTTGTACAAAGCTGCAGTCAGTTTATTTGTGCACTGTTCTCAGTTTTATTAGTGATGGAGAAATGAGCTGACGTGCTTCTTTTCTTCATTTTACGTAAGTGGGTCAGTAATTTTGTGCTTATGTACAGTGACTTCTATTTCACTTTTTTCTTTATGAATTTCCATTTGCAGTTTTACTTTAGAATGTTAGAAGGGATCCCATGAAGTTGTCATATGGTTTCTAAAAGGATTTTTTAAACTGTCTTTCTGTAAGTTGAGCCTCTTGATGGTTTTTTGAGCTGTAATTTCTGGATTATCCTTGTATGGTTCTTGTGGAATATCTATTGCAGCAGTTGTGCCTTAGAGAAACTTCCTTTGGAGTTACAGTGTTAAACACTGTGAATGCAATTGTTCTTACTTTTTTACATTTTGAATGTTATAATGAAACAACAAATGAGGTTTCATTGATAGTGATATGAATTAATCTTTCATTTTGGGTGTATTCGACAACACGCTTCAAGGGAAACATTTTACATATCTAAGATCTTATTTTGTTAAAATTAGCATTTATTACAAATAATTTTTGCCCATTCCTTTTAATACAGTGTCATTCTTGTTATTACGTCTGTTAGTGGAAAATCAATATTGTTAAATTCATTTCTGTATTTAGAGGTAGTTTGGCAAGTAGAAAAGGTACAAGTCTGGATACTCGGAAATTTTCAGAGATTGGTTCATAAACTGAAGCCTGACAATTACTTAGAGGAGACTGCAGGTGTATCATGAGGGAGAGAGGCTCTTTGTTATAAAGAGGTAGGAGGCACATGAGCAAGGTAAACCAGAATTCTTATTATGGACCTATACAACTATGTCTTAGCATTCTTTTTGTTTTCAAATCTTTCTCAGTAATGTCACTGTATGTGTGAGCATGTGGTATGCAGAGAGCAGAATATTGTGACTCATGTTTTGTCACATATCCATGGCAGAAAACTGCTGCATTATTATTAGCATCTCTTGAGATTTTAATCCGTTGGACATTTTCTTATTGTAAAGAATCTTGAGTTTTACTTGCACCAAAATAGTGTAGGTTATTTTGAAACCAGGAACATGTAAAAATAGAACTTGTTTTTAAGGGAGTGATGACAAGTAATGCTAAACAAGAGTTGAAAAATATGTTTTCAAACTTGTGTTCTTAGATCAAAAACTTGATTCATGTTTATTCTGAAATGCCTGAATCAGCAAGACTGTGGGAAGTGATGCATAACTGCACAACATTGATTATGCCCTACATGTCCACTGCTCACTCAGGAAGCCTGAAGCTTAATGTCAAATGCGTGGGTGAAGCAGTTAAGCAGAGCAAAATAAATTGTTCTACTTACGTGCTGCTGAATAGGGGCATTATCTTGCAAAAATCTGTTTCAGTGACTTACTGTACTGTACGATACTTGTTACTTGGGACTGAACCATGAATGTTAACTATTAGGATCCAAGCTCAAGGTCAAACATTCATTCTTGTTTCTCTTCTGTAATCTCTTGTTTCTCAAAATGCATTTAAAAATTGCAGAAATCATATGGATATTTTTTCCTTAGAGATACAAACTGTACATCTCAAAAACTTCCAAGAAAGAGGGTAAACATTATTTCCTCATCTGCAAAATGGGGTAATAACGTATTGAGAAGTAGATGGCAATATTTAGATTTCCTGGTAGGCTCACAATGAGTCTCAAGCTTATGTCTCTTGATTTTATATTTTTCATTTTTCTAAGGCATTCTCAGTCTCATCCTCAGTGTCCTTTTAGAATTTCATACTTAATATTCAATATTGTTGCAAACCATGGATTGAATAATTTGAGTTTTAAAAACTTCACTTTCAAATTGTAGAAGATTGAGAAGAATGATATCTAGTAGATAATTTCCAAATCAAGGAAAGAGTGAAGACTGCTGCTGTTTGAACTAGATGCAGAACTTAGACTTCTGTGGGAATCTAGCTTCCATTATACATTTTTTGAAGACAGGGGCTATTCTTTGCAGGAACTATTACTATTTTTCTTTCTTCCTGTAATTAATGATTTAACAGCTGCATTACCTGCTTTCTGATTTATTTGAATAAAATTTTGGTGTTTGAAAGTCAATGGAAATAGTCTTATTTTTCTACAGCATGCATTTTAACTTTTATTAGAAATGTATTTCTGTATTTTACTCCATGTATTTTTGAAACTCAGTAATAAGACTATTTATATTCTTAATAACTTTATTTACTAGGTGAAATGCATTTGTTCAACTTGATGATTTTCTAATGATCAGATAGTGTGTGTTGTCCTTGATGAGAAACAACATGATTACTTTTCCAAGGGCAGTGGTACCCAAAGAGCTGAAAATGTTTGGGTAAAGTGTCTCTGGATTGCAGGCAGCAGTAGTAACTGAATATCCATTTCAGTGTATCCTTTCACTTGCATCGTTGGAAACAGCTTCTGGTGGAAATTTTCATCAGTTGTCATCAGTCTCTTGAAAGACAACCTGTGCTGTGTGAAACTAGGATGCAAAGATTTAGTGCAAGTTGAGACAAGACTTTCTGCTTTTGTAATGAATGTCTGACTAATGTACAGGGGAGGGGAAAAATGCTGTATTGACTGTATCCATAAATAACATTTCCATGGCTTTTCAAGTTAAGACCTTAATTTGCTGGAGAATGAAACCATGTTTCTGGAGGTGATATGTATTTTATTACTGTATTTTATATATAAGGGTGATCACAATTAATATGCTAAATGGTATTTTGGTGCTGCATTTTTAATAAAAAGCATTTCTAAACTCTCTGCATCCTAATTCTAATTACCATGTATTCTAATAATATGTATGCAACTGAGCCCTCTATAGGTTTACATCACAACTGAAGTGGGCTGCAGCATATAGGGATCTTCTCTGCTTAAAAAATAGAAACCTTGATGAGGATATTTCCAATTAAGGTAGTTCTTCATATTCAACATTGGAAGGAACTAATCTGAATTAAATTTAAAAAAGGAAATTGCAGAAATATGATTGTTTTTCCAGATGAAGTTACTTGCTGGAGATCAAATTATATCACAAATTAAGAATAATACTCCTTATAGTAATGAATTTTTATTTTGCTTGCATGTGGGACAAGGATTTTTGTCTTGACCCAGTGATGCAGTTTTCTAGTTTGTTGACACAGAAGAAAAACAGATCACTCATGGCTTAAAGCATATGATGCCAGTGTTCCCTTTTAGTTCTTCAGATTCTTGCAATTTGTTGCAGTACTCTTGACCTCCAGGATGGTCTGCAAATCCTGGGGTGATTCCTGTCTTCTTACTTTAGGTATTCAAACAATTGCCAGGACAAAAGACAGGAGCAAGACTCATTCACTAAAAAAGTTAGGTGTCCTAAGTGCACGTTTGGGAACCTCTTCCTTTTCGTGGTTTACTTTTTATCTTTATTCCTCTCATTCCCCAAACACTTGTAGGTCATGTCTTTTATAAAGTAAATATGTTGCTACTGAGCTTTAATGAAACCATATGCTTGTGTTGGATTCAGCAGGGTCTTTTGCAGAATGTGACTGTGATCTAGGTGGGTGTGCTGCCAGGTAGGTGGAAGCCTGGAGGGATGGTTGGGTTTGGAGGTGGCTGGTTGGCTGTAAGATGAGGCTGATAGCCAGTGGGGAGCCCCAGCTGTCCATCACAGGATGTGTCCAGTTTAATGATATGCATGAAGTGGAAGTTGACCAGCCCTTGCTCACGGAGTTTGCAAGTGACACCAAACTGGGGAAAAGGGGAGGGCAGTGGATGTTCTTGAGATTCAGGCTGTCATTCAGAAGGACTTGGGTGGACTGGGGAAGCTGGCTGGCAAGAACTCTGTGGAATTCAGCAGTGAGGAGGGTAAGGTTACACACCCAGGAAGGAATGTTTCCTTGGAGGGGAAGAGTACCTCTCACTCAGCACTTGTCAGACCACACCTGCAGCATTTCATCCAGTTTTGTGTCCACACCTCACCCCAGTGCAAGAGAGATGAAGATAAAACTAAGCAAGTTCAGTACAAGGCTGCAGTTGTTTCAGGGAGTAGCAGCAGTGTCCTGGAGAAGAAAAAACTTCTTGGGGGTCTGGCACTGTTTTTTTCTAGAAGGACAACAGAACAAGGTGTCAGGATGCCTGACATGGTTTAGAGATTTTCCAGTATCTCAGTAAATAAAGCAGCCTGGTCTCACTTGGTAGTGGGCTTGGCTTGGAGCAGCAGGTTGGACTACATGACCTCCTGCCAACCTGAACAAATCTATCATGCAGTGGTTGTGCAATTTGCCTTGCAGTAGTAATCTGTAGAGGGGAGGAACATAAATACTAAAAATTTAACAACACTGATTGCAATGTGATCAGGATCCTTTAGACAAATCTACAAATGCAATCTTTGCTTCCCTCTTTTTCCTTCCTTTAGGTGATGTACTGATCAGGAATCTAAGTGTAGAAAAGTTGTAAGTAATATCCTTTAAAAAGAAAGATTAGAAAACCCATCTTCAGCCATGTTTTTGGGCTATGTCTGTGGATTGCTTATTTTTCAGGGCTTGTGCTGCTGTATTTTCTCTGGTTTTGAGCAGTTTGGTGTGAGAAAGGGGAGCAGAAAAAGAAGCAAAGTAGCTTTTGTCAAAGTGGTTTTCATTCTGAAAAACATTCATCTCTGCATATCTGGCCTTGTTTGAATTGCTGTAAGAAATAGAATGTCACCCAGATTTAACTTAGCCAAGAATTGTGCTTCCTTGTAATTTTCTGCCTGAACCTATGTACTTCCTTTTTATTTCATTGGTTGTGATTTCAGTAATTTTCTTTGCTAAATTTAAAGATAAAATTTGTATAGAACAGTTGTCTTAGCTATTAATAAAAGGAAATATATGTCAAAAGAAATATGATTCAGTCTTGATACTGACTTCTTTAATGGCTTATAGCATGGGATGGGAAGCTGCCATAATAGAAATGGCTGTTTCATTCATACTCACTGTAGACACCTCTAAAAAATTTTACAGTCTATGTTTCGTAGGAATAATTTGTATGGAGAACAAATTGTACAAGCAGTTTTTATTTTTTCTGTCTGTTAAAGAGCTACAGGAGGAAAAAAATAGGCAATTAACCTACCCTCTGCCTTCTTCTATCTTGTAATTTCTCTGGATTGCTGGAAGAGTCTTCATAGCAAATTTCAGCAAGAGTTACTTCCCAATGGGAATTTTGTATTTCTAGGTGGAAGAAGACTCAATTGGGCATTATACAACAATATTCACTAAGAGATGTGGACACAAAGGGATTTTAGACATTTATGAGCTTTATCTTCGCAAGTTTTCTTGTTTTGATGTTTTTGCAGTTTAATTTTTAGACTCTCAGGCTTTCTCAGAGACATTGCATTTCTGCTTGGACTAAACTTTCTCTACCAGTCACAGTTTCTACGAAATCAGTCTCCTTGATTCAGCTTCTGTTTCCTATCATGAAATGTTCATTCTCTCTGCAGTGCTAACAACGAAGAGTCCTGATGTTGCTGCAGTTACAGTGCACACACCCTAAAGAGGAGGTATGTGAGTCACCTTTTCAGTTCTTAGGGTGATAGAGCTGACAAAGCTTGGGTGCACGTGCCCCTTGGGAGCTCAGTACATAAGTTCTGTGCCTCCAGGTCTGAATGCTGCACTGCCTTGTAGTTTTGGCAGAGTTTGTGCTGGTGCCATTTTTGTTGCATTCTGACTTCTGCACAAGCAGTGGAAAATAGTTTTGTTGAAGTGGAAATGCAGATGTTGATCAGTATTTGTAATCATTTAGCTGAGAACTGATGGTCTGTTGTTTGTTCCACAATTAGAGGAAACTGTTGAGCAAAATCAAATCTGCAGATGCAGGTGAGAAGCCTAGTCCTGGAGCAAAAAGGAGTTACCAGAGGTTAGGAGAAAGGAAAACTGAGTCTCAGAGCAGAAGGCTGACATTCTTCTGTGGTCTTTGGACAAGGACAAAGGAGTCTTTGCTTTGTTTCATTTGCTGAAATTGCCCTTTGCTGTGGAATCAGAACTTCAGTCTCAGATTTTGCAGGTATTAGCACTTTGAGGTTGTGAGGTCTGCTGTGGAACATCACAGACTCTCACTTCCTTCAGTAGCAGCTTCCATGGTCAAAGGTGAGTGTAGTTGGTGGAAAATTTGAGGTGTTGGGAGCTGTGCTTAGGGAATATTCCACACTTGCATGATTTTGGTTTCTGGTGTGAGTGCCATTGGATTTCTGATTGCTTGAATTGTGGAGGACTTCTCTGCATTAGAAACATTGCCCATAAACATCTGTTTTTAATGTGTTATTTAAATTATTTTTCTTTTTTTCCTTACATATCAACTTAAAACTTAGCATTGCAAACTTGGTCAGGAACTGAATATATTGCAGTATAATAAGGGTCTTGTTATGTTTTTGAAGTTACTAGCTAAACATCTGGAATAAAACCATGCTATTGTGCTACAAGTAGGTTTTTATTTTTAATAGTAGTACCTTAGGCTTGGAATAGGGAGAAAGGAGACAATCTGTAGACCACTTTTGTGGCCCACAGCTATCACTGCTGTCTCTACCCACATCTGAAGCAAAGGAGGTTATGAGCATCAAGTCAGGTGAATTCCTTTCACATCTGGATGCCAATGGGAAGTGTTAAACTTTCAGCTAAGTAACTCTGAGAGCTTCTTTTTGTCCCTTTGTTCCTGTGATTGCTGTAGAATCTGGAGTGGTGCAGTTTGAGTCATTAAACAGGGGTTATACTGTATTTGAGAAGACAATGCTATATGGGGGAGAAGAGCTCTGTATTTTTATAGCCTAGTAGCACATACGTTTCATGTTTAATAAGGATTTTTTTTCTTTTTGCAGTTTTAAAAATACCTTTGGAACAAAATCATTATATCCTGCATCTTAAAAGCTGTTAATTTTTAAAATATGTTGAATTTTATGTTGAAAGTACTGTTATTCAGTGGTCTGTTTGTGTCATTTTGAAAAGAAAGGAGTGAAGTGGATTAAATTGCAGTCTTCTGCTTCCCAAGGTGGGAAGCAGAAGGTGGAGCCAGGATATTTTCAGGGTGAACAGCAGAAGAATGGGAGGCAATGCTGCAAGCTGCTGCAAGGCCAACTCTGGTTGGGCTTACAAGAAAAACTCTTCCTGGAGCTTCTGGTTTAGCTCAGGAGCAGGATGCTCTGGGGAGTGGTGAAACCTCCACCTTCATGGGGTTTCACAACTTGGGAGGACAAAGGCACTGAGTAACCTGGGCTAATTTTGAAAACACCTGTCTTGAGTATATGAGAGAACATTCAGAAATCCCTTTCAGCTTAATTTGAGCTTTGATGTTCATGATTATTGTATAAATGCACCTGTAAGCTGTGCTATGTAACCTTGTTAGCAGGAGAATCAATGGAAAAGCACTTGAGCTACAAATGTAAATGTACCATATGCTGCTAGTCAAATTAAATCATCTGCCTTAATCTTGATTTATACATCTTTAAATTGAGGTAATTCCTCTGCCTCTCTAAAGAAGAGTGAAAAACTTCTCATTGAAATATGGTGCTGTTAGAGATCATTCATAAACATGCTGTCTGCTACATAATATGGCAATTATTTTCTTTTTGGAGGGTATTAATGCAATCTGTAATACCCAAGCTCTCTTTTTTGCTGCAGAGTTCTTCTCAGCATCTAAAAAGTAGAGGAAAATATGTGGAACTTCAAAATGAGTTAATGTAATGTATAAATCAATCCCTGAGGCATTCTTAAGTGAGAAAGTGTATCTTTCTTCTTGTGAATAACTGCACTGTTCAGATGGGAGCAAGCAGGTCAGTGGGTAGGACTCTAACACTGGGTCTGTGTCCTTTGACACAATTCTGGTGTAATTTGAAGCACGTCACTGTGAGCTAGATCAAAATGGAAATCAAGCTCCATGGCTCAGCTCTGTGTCTTGTTAATATTTGCTGGTGAGGAAGGAATTGATTTCAAAATATTGTTGTTGAAACTTAACTTTGATATATGTTTAAAAGCTTGCAGCATATACTTAAAGAAAATAAAAATCTGAAAGCCTTTAGCTGCTCTCTTAAAGATGCATTTGGAAAAGGTGCTGAGACTCACTTTCAGAGGTTTGCTGGCTATTACATGTGTCACCTATTTTGTTGAAAACCTATGCTCCAGTCATGAGCAGCTTTAAAAAAATATAGGAAAATAGCCATTTCTTGAAACCATAACTATCTCTTGTTTTGGCTGACAGTTTTGGTGTGGCAGGATTCATTCCAGACATCTGTAAGCAGGAACAGGCCTTGGAGCTCTGCAGATGTAAACTGTAGAGAAGCTTTAGAAGGAACATTGTATAGTGAAAGCACATAATGGAATTTATTGTGTTAAAGGCAGATGTTGGGTAAATCCTTTCTGAGCCTTAGCTCTGAAGCTACTTGATTTTGGAATAAGAGTTACCAAAGCTGCAGATAGTTTAAAAGGGAATTTTGTATGCTTAGTAAATGAAGTTGTTATGAATTGTCTCATCATAATAGGATCTTTCTTGCACTACCAGAGTTGTTATCCTTCCTAGTATATCTATCCTGATAATTCACCCTTGCAAACCTAATGTTAGGGAGGTAAGTTGCCTGGTGCTTCCTAGGGTTGGATTATTTTTTTGAAGCTTTTTTTTTTTTTTTTTTATTCAGTGCCACTTTTTCTGTAAGTGGCAGTTGATTTGAGCTTTGTATCCTGATCCATTTAGTTTCATATTTTGCCACTGTACCTTGAATTTCACTGTCTCCTTCAACTTAGTCTTTTCATATTTGGGCTATGGAGACTTCCCGAGGGCTTGAGCTGTTTTGTTGCCAGCAGATGAGATAACTTCTTCAGATGAACCTCTCAAGAGTAGGACAGAAAATTCAGCATTGGCTCTTCCACTCTCTTAAAATCATATTAAAGGGATTATCTTTTGTAGTGTTTGGAAACTTACTTTTCCTCCTCAGCCTTATGCTGAAATCTGTCTTTTTGACATGCTGTCTCTTGAGTTACAGTGAAAATGGGCTGAGGGCAGTGTGTGTACATTGCTTAGTACAATAGGTTTTCCTTCTGGATGATACTGGAATGTCACTATTAAGTAGCATTATGGGGAAGGAAGGATGATGTCTCTCATGGGTTCTGGGCTTTGTTCACTTCAGTTGTGTGTTCAGTACCAAAGTAGGGGAATGCTTTGTAGAGGTATTATTTTCCTTAAAACATGAGATCAATGGTATTTGAGAAAAGAAGATAAAAGAAAAGATCCTCAGGAACTTGCTTTCTAGTACTTCACTCTCCTTAGGAAAGGTGGAAATAAAGGGACTGAAGCAGAATTTTTAAGATTAGCAAAAAAAAAAAAATGGAAAGAAGCTGTGTACAAAGTATATGGTTAAAACTTGTTATTTCTGGTTGCTGAATAGAGAAAAGCATCATGAAAACTGATAAGCTTCCTAGAATTTTTATCCTTCACTCCTTAACAAAGATTTTGAGATGGAATATATACTCCAAACAGACATTGAAATAACATGTTTTAGTAATCTCCTTGTGATTGTCACAGTGGGAACTGCAGAGTACCAAATAGTTTAAAACTTCGTCTTTCTTCAGCTGGCTTACTGAGATCATTAGAAGAGTTGGCTCCAAAACTGAGGGCTGTGTACATAAAAATTTGGACTGTATTCATATCTAAGCAAGAAGCCAGGCAAATTTCCTTTCTTCCATAATGGTATTAGCTAATAGGTGTGAGCTTGGCCAAATTGAAAAGGAGTGTCTCAATATCTGTAAATAGTGTTCATCTACAAAACATGTTCCCTTTGTTTTTGCAGAGTTTTCCAGTCTGCTAAAGGTGCGGTGGATACACTAGAATGGATGCAGAGGATTTCCCTCCACCACCACCAGAAGGTAATTGAAATAGTTTGGAGTTTAAGGCCAATTTTTCTATAAGAATTTGATTATCTTTCCAGTAGTGATTTTACCTCTGCAACATTCCCTTTCCCCATATCACCCTAAGGCTTGGTTCTCTTGAAATGTGAACTCCTGTCATCTACCCTGTCTTGTTCTTGGACATCACTCATTGGTGTAGTTAGAACATGATGGAAAGAAACCTGGGAGCCATTGGTCCTTGCTGTCCAAATCTGTCTTGCACTTTAATAAATAAATGGATATATTAATATGTATAAATAATATACATTATTGCTTATAAGACATTTTTTTCACTCAGTGTTCATGCAGGACTTACATGAAGCCATTTGAGTATAAAAACATATTTAATCTTAGTTTTTTTCAGCTGTAACTCTTTAGGAATTTGGGAATTGTCATTCTAGATCAGAACTGCTTCCTCTCTAGTTTAGGCAATGCTACAGATAGAGGTCTGTTTCTAGATACTGCCTAGGGAGTTTGGAATGTGAAAGAAGCAGAAACTTGTGAAATCAGCTTTTAATGGATTAGATTTCTGGCCAACATTATTGGCAGTTTCGTTTATGCTCTGAGATATCACTGAGGTTATTGTTGGCAGCAATTCCTTGGCTGTCCATGTCCTAATCCATATGGTCAGGACCCTGAATTGAGCTCAGTTTTGTTTAGTGACAGTTACTGTGAAACTGTCTCTACGGGATAATCCATCTCCAAAGCAATGGAGTGCTGTAGGGGAAGAGCCATCCCTATGGAATCAATATTTCCACTTGAGCAAAGGCTGCTGTTTTTCAAAGATTGCCAATAACTGCAGCAACAGCTCCAACTTTGTGCAGCATTTCTGCTTGTGGGACACTGACAAGATTTCAGGGTTATGCAGTTCAGTATGACTCCAGAATTAAAGTTCTTTCTTGGCAAAGGTTTTTGTGACATGTAGAACTATGTGTATCATGTCCTTATTTTCAGATATATCAGTTCTTAATAGGCTGGGATTAGATTTATTTAAATATTGAATTTATTTATAGTTTGAGATTCTGCTTTACCTAATATTGCCTCAATGTCAATTAATACTTTTTGGGGGTGGGGGTGTGCTGGGGGAGGGGAATGGGGGGGGATTTGGAACAGGCTCCCCAGAGATCAGCACCAAGCCTGATAGAGTTCAGAAAGCGCTTGGTTATTGCTCTCAGACACATGGTATGATTCCAGGGTAGCCATGTGCAGAGCCAGGAGTGGGACTTTGATGAACCTTGTGGTCCCTTCCAGCTCAGAATATTCTGTGCTTTCTCTCTCATCTGAAAAATCTATGTCTGAAACTAGTGGAACTTGTATGTTTTTTTAGTTTGCCATTGCTGACTCTCTTAAAACCATATTAAAGGGATTATCAGTGAAGATAAATTTTAATAATAACACTGAAAGACATTTCAGTTAACTTTCTAGATAATTCTCATTGTCTGTTTTGCAGGTGGAAAAGAAGTGAGGATTTTAGGGCCAAGTCTGGCAGCAAATAGACGTAACAACTAACAAATGAAGATTTATTTTGCTTGCATCTACACTGGCAATCCATGTGTCTGTTCAGAGGGGGTGAGCAGCACCTGTCAGTGTCGTCAGACAGTGGGCACATGTGTGGGTTATCCTAGCTCATAGTGAGGATGAGATTCCTGTTGGGTCCTGAATCCTTTGCTGCACTATTAAAAAAAATATTTTACTTTTGGCATAATGATTCTAAAATCCCACACTGGGGCCACAGATAAAATCAATTGCCTTTTTAAAAAAGGAAGTTCTTATGATGTTGTGGGAATTATTTTGTTCACTTATTTTTTGTCCTAACATAGATAGCTGAAGTACTGAAAGTCATGTGGGCTCCTACCTATCCCTGCACTATAAATCTCAGCTTTATTCTTATCGAGCAAGTTTTCTATGGTTTGGCCCAGTAAATTCTCCAAACTTATTTTATATCAATCCTAATGTATAAAAAGGGGGAAATAGTAGTAAACCTTCACCTTTGTCATGGGGATGTTGCAAGAAAACAGATGAAAAGTCCAATAATGTGTTTTCATTAGTAATAGCCATCTGAATATATGCCTTGTTTGAGTTAAGGTGCAGCAGAGGTCAATAGTGAAGCTGCTTCTGCCATTACTTGATGAGGAAAAACTACATGTGATAAAAGAATGGAATGTAACATATTTTATTTGTTTTAATTTATTGTGCTTATGCAACTTATCTGTTCATAGGTGTTTGGACATTCCATTCATGCATTGCTAATCAGGTAGTGACAAGTCTGTGCTGGTTACCTTTCCTACCTCAGAGCAAATTCAAGTAGTGAGTAACTTGGAAAAATTATTGCCTATGTGTTCTGTCCTCTAGATTGTTTTAAAAAGAGCTTCTTCTAGTCATGATTAAAAATTTCCTAGTATTTTTCCCTGTGTGTGTTGAGGGGATGTATGTTTTAGCAACCAGGGAGCAGTTGGAGTGGGGTAAATGCAAAGGTTTCTTTGGCTAAGAGCAAAATCCAAAAAATACTTGTGATGATAGTGCTAGCTTGTGTTCCCTTCTTTGGTGTGCTTGTACATATGAATTTAGGCATGAAGTGCAGGTATTTAGAATGTCTTACATAAAAGAATTCCATGGCTATCTTGTGAAATAAAATAGAGCATGATTCTTGTTCTGTCAAAAAAAAAAAAAATCCTTTCTTGAAAGCTAAATGAAAATGGCAAATTTTATTGTGGCTGTAACTTGTAATTATTCTTTTAATCGGTTGCTGTAATGGAGTGTCCTTAACCAAACCCATTTAGACAAGAAGAGCATATGCTGTGGACTGCAGACTGTGGAGGGAAGAATGACAAAGCTGGTAGTTCTGAGAATCTGGAATCACATTGAGTCTCTCATGTGGAGGACTTACTTTCACACTGAACAGCTGGGACTGGAGGCTGGGTGTTGATGTTAGGATGGTGTTTATGTGTGATGGCCTGTACTTGTGAGATTACTGCTTCATTAGGAGATGTCATGTCTGGCACTTTTTCATTTCTCTACCTGGAAAATACATGGCTATCTTGAAAAGTGGAAGTCCATTACTTTAAGTGAGGATTTGAGAGGCATTTATCAGGGCTGGTTTCCTTTGGAAAGCTGTGTTTGTTTGCCTGGCAGGATGGATACCTGAGAAACAGCTTCTTGCCCAGAGGAAACTGGGGTGCTTTCTGTGTCAAGGAGGCTTAGTTCTGCAGTTTCATTGTCTCTGAATTTGTCCCTCTGTCACTCTTTCTGGTACATGGCACTATGCCTTATATCTGTGAAAAGTATTAGAAGCATTTGTTGTATTGCCTCATACTGAGTGTTTGTTTGTTTGTTTCCCGTTTATAGAAATTAACGTAAATGATGTATTAAAATTTTAAACTGAAATACTGAAAATTCAGTGTTTGTACATGGGACATAGCAAGAATTAATTTGAATGCATAATCTTTATATTATTACCAAATATTCCCTCTACCTGAGAGAGAATCATCTACATTTGAGAAGTATGAGAGGTGCCCTTAAGGACCAAGTGTAGTGGAGAGCTGGATGTTCATTCACCCACATCACTGTCCCCAGTTCCTTGGGTAAAGCTAGATAAGCAGCCTTGTCATGCTGAAGTTTGGGATTTAAGATGTTCTTTGAAATAAAGTTGTTTTTTTCTAAAACTGATAATTAACTAAAAATATTTCCTACGCACCAATTTTGTACTCCTTTTTATATAACAAAATCAACTCTCTAGACCTGTGACTGGGAAATTTCTTTGCTCCTGATATGGAGACATGTAGAGCAAGGAGGTCAAGGACGTAAATCTGGATATCCTGTATGCAACTGAGTGCCATGATTGTGTCTTTCCACTGTTATTTTTTGTCATTTCCCTGTCAGAGCCAGAACACTAAAATAGTCCTTGCTCCTCTGTCCCTGAGAAGGAAGTCTGGCCTGAGTCCTTGGGTAAGAGTGAAGTAGAAACAACTGTGCTCTCATAAAAGTTTCCACTGGGATGACTTTACACATTATAACAAAAAAGACCTCCCTGATACAAAAAAACCCACCAACAAAAAACCCACCAACCCCAAAAAAGCGAAAGTCAACAAAAGCCCCACCAACCTAAAAAAAAATTTGTTTACTCTAGTAAGGAGCTGCTGTGTTTTGCTGTAGAGATGAGTTTATGTCTCTGTTATGGGAGCTGCTTTTTATTCTGTATCCTATATGTATTTCTTTCAGATTATTTAGGTACCATTTCTACTATTTAGTGAAAAATTTCATAGTTTATTTATGTTGTAAGAGTTTTAAGTAGCTAATGTTGTGGCTGAGACAAGAGGTGGTGAAATTGGGCTTTTTTATATTGACAAGAGAAGCACTTTTATCTTTTATGATTTAGTTTCTGAAAGTACAGAACATTGAAGACCCTAAGATTGTGTTTATTTACTGTTATTGGGAAAATAAGAATTGCTTAAATTAAACTGCAGATATAAAGGGAATTGGTCTTGGGCTAAACAATATTGTTAGGTATCTATTTTCAGCATATAGACAGTTACAAATGATTGTAAAAAGGGAGCCAAGATTTCAGAAGAATGGGAACAGAATATGAATTGTAGTTATGAATGGCTCCTTGTTTTTGAAACTGGCAATGGCTTGCTAGTGTCTGACATCCCATCTGTAACAGAACAATTTATTTATTTCTAAAGGTCACATTTCTCTCAGTAAATGAAGGAAAATGCATTGTTTAAGGTAAGGATTAATTATTTTATAAGAAAAACTGTGTAATGAAGAGTAACAAGAAAATTAAGAAAATTCCCTTTGCAAAAACCATCCATGGTGTGACCTGCCACTCCTAATTACGTATTTTTTCTTCTAGCCAAGTGTTGGGAAAAACAAAAAATAGAAAATAAATAAATAATAAATAGCTTGTTTCTGGTTTTAGCACCCACAAAGAAAACAAAGTATACATAAATGTAATTATATCTTATTTTGAAGAAAAATGATAAAAAATTTTGCTCGATGTTTAGAATGTATTAAATGATGTTATTGTTATGGTGGGTGATTTCATTGTTTTGATAGTATTTGGTGTTTTCTTTCTGAATAATAAGATGTAGTAGTTTTGTTGTGGCTTTTCCTGTTTACTCAGCTGCTCTTTAAGGTGACTGGACTTTACTTGCTAGCTCTGTGTAGGGACAAGGCCCAGACATGTTAATCAGAAAGTGTAGTTGAAGCAAAGGCCTTTCAGGGGATTGCAGCAAAACCTGATCATTGGTTGGTGGTAACTAGTGTTGATTGCTTTAGAAAACCCCAGAAATTATACTGGAATTTGTGCTGATTTTTGGGTATTCTTTCAATGAAGAGTTGCAACTGAACTCTGAAATTCTGACTTCAGTGAGCCAACATGTAAGAGCAGGATGAGTTATTTTGTTCTATACTTCTTTTGCCTTTTTAGGACTTCTATCTGTCATTAACTGGCTGGTATGAATTGCTGGCCAAGAACCAAGAAATATTATATTTTTTGGGGGTTTTACTTCTGTTTCAGTGAACTCAGTAAATATTCACGAACCATGCCTAAAGCCTCTGTAATGATTCCACTCTAGAGTTTACAGAAAGATTCACAGTTTTTGTGATTTGTTATAATTCTCTTACCTTGTGCATGAGTCCCTCTCAGATAAAAGCTTGTCTGCATTGCAATAACTTGAATAAAGTGTCAGTTTTTGAATGAGACATTTATTAATCACTACTTGCTTTTCCTGCATGGAAGAAATGGAACTATGCCTAGTAATCTGAGGAAAACATACTGTCTAAGCATTTTTGGGACAAGACTCTTCCAACCCCATGCACAGATTTTCTTTTTTCTTCCTCATTGAAATAATCTTTCTAGCCTTACCATATTTTCATTGAAATGGATACAGAAGATGATTTAGTAGGTCAAAGAAGGGTTGTTGCAAGAATAAGTCTTACTGTTAAATAGTCTATTGCTGAGCTCAATAACTTTGTTTAGGTTAAATCATGATAGTTTCTGGATCATCTTATGCTGGTGGAAGTTTCTCTAGGGCTGGAAGGGAAGGTGCCTGTGCTCCTGTGCCATGGGGATGCCAACTGATGGGTGACTGTATTGCTGTATTTCCCCATTCTCTATGTTGGCAGGGGGGATAGAGGGAAGTGCAGGTGCTGCCCTGGGAGCAGTGAATTGTTAAGTATACTTTACCTGGAGGATCTTAGCAGTCCTCCTGTATGGCAAAGGGAAGTAGAAGTAAAATTAACTTTGGCCGGGATTGCTGTTTCCTGATGTGTATCAGATGGTGACCCATTCATATTTGCATGAGAACACTTGCCAGCTGTATTGGGTCTGGCTGGGGTGGAGTTCATTTTCCCCACAGCATCTCACTCTGATGTGGCTGGCATTGGCTCTGCTGGATGTAGGGGATGCTTCTGGCAGCTTTTCACAGTAGCCACCACTGTAGCCCCTCCACTACCAAAACCTGGCTGTGGAAGACAAATACACAAAACCAATTCTTAACAAGAGTCTTTATAATAGAAGAAATTAGTTTCTGACTTCCATGTGGACTGGCTGAAGGTCTGAATGGTGATGTTTGCTCATGGTGGTGTCTTGGACCACTTTTGGGGCCAAGGCAGAGCTTCCATGGCTAATGAAAGGGGGCAGTGAGAAGGGCTCTGAGGCTGCTGGACTGAAAGGTCCCAAGGGAACACCATTGTTGCCCAGTATCCACTAAAGTGATAGAATTTCTGGTAACAGGTGTGTTAAAATAGGATTTCTGAGTGTTCAGAAAAATTACTGTTACCATGAGTTTGCTTGAATTCCACAGGGTTTTTAACTTGAGTTAAAACTGGACTGTACCATGTTATGGCAAAGAACATCAAGATGTGTTCAAATAATAATTTAAAGAAATGCTGGGAAAGGGGATGCTATAAAACTCTCCTCATTAGTTGCTGAGATAATGGATTTGTCATGTTTTGCAAATATTATGCTTACAAATCAGTTTACAAATCAGTCTATCTTATTAGTGCTCTTTAGGCTGGATGAAGGGGTAACTATAGAAATGAGGAGGTAAGAAGCCAGCTGAAATCCAAAATATTTCCACTATTGTTGGGGATTTACAGGACATAACCATTCTGTTCTAATTGATACTTTTTTTTAGTAAAAGATACAGTAAATTGCTGGAAAATTTAATATCTATTTTTTTTTCTTTGTCCAGAATTCATCAGGAGGAAAACACAAATAGTTAAATCTTAATTAATTTTAAACATGTGAACAGGTTGCACTCCATGCTCAGAGTGCTAGATGGAGTTGTAATGGGAACAAGGAACCTTTGGTGTGTGTGTCTAAAAGAACAGCTGGATTCCTGGAGTTATGTGCCTCTCCTGATCCTTGCCTGGGCTGCTGCTGTGGAGGTGGGCTGAGCACATCAACAGCTGCATGTCAGCATCTGTGGGAAGGAAGAGGCTTTTAGGTGTTCTGAGTGCTGCTTTTGGGGAGACCCAGTAAGTGCTTAAGTGCTGACATTGCTAGACAAAGGGTTATTGAGCCTGGACCAATGATCCAGGATTTAGGCATCTCTTTGCCTAAGTCATCTGAAGGTTCAGTCTAGGAGATATGTACAATTGCTGGCAAGGGGGAGGAAAAAACATGATCCAAAAATGAAGGCAAAATCCTGTGCTAACTTTACCAGACTCTGTCATTGCTAGAGTGATCCAAGACCTAAAATCTCAAGCTTTTGCTCTGGTTGGCTTTCAGCTTTTCTTCAGTATGATAGTCAGTTTATGCACCTGAGCTGTATGTTTTCTTTCTATGGAGGTGGGTTCTTATGCTCCCTGTTTTAGATATCCAGGGTGTGTCTGGCTGCCTTCTGCTTCATAGGGTTCCCAATTGCTTTTAAAGTGCTTTTAGTCCAAGGTATTGCTAGATGATTCAGCAAATCTTTATTGCTAATTAGAATTAAAAAGACTGCATTAGAGAAATGCATATACCTTAAACCATTAAGCAGCAATTGCTTCAAAGTAGAAGTAATTATTTGGAAAACAAGATATTAATAGTTGATAACTGATAGAAAAAGGAAGTACAGAAGTAAGTAATAAGCCAGACTGCTCTCACTGATGGAAGTTTCCTTTAAAAATGGTTATTTTTTCATAAAATTGTTGACTACATAGTCAAAACTACATTTTCTACCATTTTTTTCTGTTTTTCCTTTGCATGTAATTGGCACTTTATGATACCTTATAGTACCTTAACATGCTCTGTCCTTGTGCTGCCAGAGCTATTTGATTTCTGTTTCCTTAGAGCTCTCTGGTTTTCCTGTTCCCTGTGTGGATTGTCCATTTGGCAGCACATTGTAGGTGAGTTCAGTGGGTCGTGTGTGCAGTAGCTGGGGCTGAGCCACTCTCAGCACACCTGTTGTGGCATTTGTACCACAAATGTACTAGGGGTTAAGTGCATTGGTATTCCTTGAATACTGATGGAAAGCTAGTAGCCTCTAGTATGGATAGGTGCTTTTCAGCATAGAGAGGGATCTCTCATGTATTCATGCAAAATTCCAAATAATGTACAGGCTTTCCTCACAGCACCAGCAAAATTTCTTGGTGAAATTTGTATGTCAGAATGTGTTAATATGGTGCTGAGGTGGAAAAGACATCCTTGGGACCAAGCTGTATCTAGTTTCTAGTGGTGGCAGGCAATACCATTGCCACCAGTATGCTGAATATTTAAAGTAAATGGCCACAAAACACTGATTTTACTTTGCTGCCTTTTTGGCTATTGGGTAGCCTGCACTGAAAAGCACCTTGAGGCTTTATAAAGGAGTACAAGTCTGCTGGTGTTGCTCCCGCTCTTCTATGGACAGCCTGATTCATGTCGTAATGCTTTTATTTTAGACCTTGATTTTTTGCTACTTAATTATTTTAAATTTTAGCTAATTAGGAGTTAGGGTGGTTTTTTTTTGTTGTTGTTTTTTTGTTTTTGTTTTTTAGCACTGTAAGTAGTTTGTAAACTTTATGGTTTTTGTTATTTGTAAATCTCTACCAACATCCACAGACCTGGACTTTATTTTAAGGAATGCAATTTTTTTGGTTTTGGACATGCTGTTGTTAGCAGGTTCTCTGAAACCTGAGCAGGGAGATTCATTGCTCTCCTGAGTCTGGTTTTGAATTTGTTTTTTATCCAGAAGAACAATATCTGTTGTGCATACTCAACACCATAATTAGTATGTTGTGTGTGTATTTGCAAAATACTAAAGAGGCATTTGTATTTATTTCTTTGTTATTTATTTACAGGGAAAGCCTGTTAATTCATGTGGTTTTGCTTTTGTTTCCATCACTGGAAGCACTTTTTGCATGAATGTGTACTCTTTAGTTTGGCTGGTGTTTTCTTGTAGCTGTTTTCCACAGAGGCTGGTGATGCTGACATTGTGGTCATGCTTTGGATGTGTGTGGTAGCTGTGTGTAATTAGCAGCGTGCTGGTACCACAGGGACCTGGGTTCCCTGCAGTGCCAGCTCAGCACAGCTCTGAGTGCAAGGGGAATGAAAGTCCTTGGCTTGGATCCACTTCCCATGGGAAGCAGCGCTCACTTGTGTTTTTTGCATACGCAGTTTTGTCCTAGATGTTTATCTTCCCCCAGCACAATGATACTTTCCACTGTGAGGAGGTGGTTTATGGATGCCAGTGCATGCTGGTGGATGTGCTGTGTCAGTGAAGGGCAGTGGTGGCAGGAGCACTTGCTCATACAGGTCAGCCTTTTTCCAGTCCCTCCTGCCCTGCACCTCACCACTCTCCTGTGCAGGTGCTGGTGCAGGTGTCCTTTGAGGAAAGGCAGAAGAGTGATGTGTCAGCTGAGTACCAGAGTGAAAGAATAACTGCGGCTTTCTCTCCTGGGACTGAAGAATTAGTGGTTACAAGTGGCAGATGAGTGGGTTGAAAACACCACGTTGCTTTCTAGCTGTAGGAATGCAGCTTAAGTAGTGCTTTCAAGCTGGGAAAAACAAGAGGCTGCCCAGTGGCGACCAAGTTTCTTGAAAGCAGTGTTCAAGTTCTTGCTGAATATGAGGCAGCTATTATTTTACAAAGTTGGCCTAATCTGGAGGCTTCTGCAGGCATGAGTGTTTCCTAGCGCAAGGCTCACCATCCTGGCAAACACCAAGCCTCTGCTACAAAATCTTGTCTGAAATAAAAAGAGAACAGCTTGAAATGCCATTTATCCTGGAACCCAGTCAGTAGGGTGTGTTTGGTCTCAAATGGTTAGTTTTGCAAAAATCATGATCATTTTAAAAATTCAGTAATTTCCTTGTATTTGCATGCTTTCAATACTTATCTCTATTGTACACTTACATAAGGAGTTCTGCAGATTTTAATTGCTGAGAAATACATATCTGTAAAGGGAAGGTTTTTTCCTCAGAGAAATCTCTGGAATGTATCAATGATAAATAATAAGCATTCAGATTGCTATGTCTGGCAGTTTGTTTTGACTTACAACCTGTATAAGCTAGAAATTTTATAATACCTAAAAATATTCTGACATAGGGATAGTAGTAGTTTAAATTTTTTTTACAAAAAAATTTTGTGTATTTTAAGGCACTGAAGTATTTGTAGAAAGTTGAAACATTTGGGGAATCCATTTGAAAGGAAGGTGAGTCTTTGCAGTCCTAAGTGTCTCATTGTAATCTGAAATAATGAATAAAAAGATAAATGTTTTAAAACTGCATGTTGGAATAAGAGTATGTAACTCCTGCCAATGTGTTTTAGGTTCAATTCTATTAATATATTTTCACTAAATACTAATTAGATATGTGTCATTTGAAACATTGTGCACTTATTTCCTTTATCAGTTCTGGTAGAAGTGACTAAAAATATTTATTGAGTTCTTTAAATATAATAGATGCATTTTTGCTTTTTGTTCCATAATAGCCCATGAACTTAAAAAGAAGGAGTACAAGTGATTACAAAGATGGCATTCCTAATTATACAGAAGCCTTCAATTTCTAAAAATATATTTTAAACCTTAAAACATAAAGTATTCATATTTCTTGGTGGCAGCACGCCTTTTTTACTCCAGGGCTTCCTGGTCTATTGTTACTGTGGCCCAGATTGCTGAACTGTTTGTGCTTGGGGTTCTATTTCATTCTTCATCATGGCTTTTTCTCTCATGGAAGAAAGTTGACTTCTTCAATTGTCTTCTTCTGGGTCATCGTGGATTTATGAGATTGCAAAGACATTTGGGGTGCTTTTATTATTTCCAGTGTGTTCATATGGTATTTAAAGTGCACTTGATAGTAAGTGCAGAGCTATTTTATCTTACTTCTGTGGCACTAAAATAAACTGTTTAAGAAAACTATTAATGAAGCTTCACTGATTTAATCTGGGCTTTTTAATGTCACTCTTTTAACTCCTTAACCTGTATTACATTGAACTATAAATAATTTGAGGATAATAGATGGTAAGGCAAATGGTTCCAAGAACGCTTTGCAATTTGCAGAGCAGCCAAACATTTTTAAAATTTGTTTATGCCCCAGCAGGTCTCTGTAAACACAACCTAAGTGAGCTTATTTTGAAGTAAACTTAGGAAATGTCATTTCACTGGATAACAAAGCACATAAAAAGTCATAAATTTGCTGTGCACAGTTATGAGAACATACATTTGTCTTTCTGATTCTAAGTTAGCACTTTTGTACTTAATTTAACTTGAAGGCAATGTTTCCATTACATAAGATTTTTTTTTAGTCTTGAAAACTCAAAATAAAAATTTTTAGAAATGAGAATTTCCCTGAAGCACTTACAGAGTGGTATTGCCATAAGATGAACAAGTTCAATCAAGTTTTGTATTCTCATTGCTCTGTTGCCACACATAAAGCTAAGGATGTGAGCAGTGGCAAAAGGGAAAATTGGATTTTTAGTAACTAATTTAATTATTTGATGTAATTCCAGACAGACTCTGTTATTCTTAGCATTGTGTGATTGTTATTTCAGAAAAAAAATCAGTGTGTTTTAAAAATAAAATTAATTAATTAAAATTAATTAAATTAATTAATTAAAATAATTTAAAAATAGCTGTCCTCTGTGTTTTTTGCCTTTGAAAATCCCCTCCTCACACACCCACCTACCAGACTCCCCCTCTCCCCCCTTTTTTTGTTCTGCAAGAACACTTGCCTCATGCACTTTTTGGCTTGATCCTTTTGATTTGCAGATTAAGGGTAGGAGGAACTGGGGCTTTCTACATGATCATGAAATTTTAAGATGTGGTGGTAGCAGCCAGATTCAGCCTGGGTCTATCTGCTGTGTGTCCTCCTAATTGTAGCACTTAAAAAGAGCTTTTGTCTGTGTGTTGTTGTGACATAACACAAAGAACTATGGAAAGTAAGTATTTTCAAAACAGGAATTTTTCTTTTTTTTTGTGTGACATAATCTGTATTTAACTGCTGTTCTGATCAGCTCTTAAGTTGAAGTAAAAAGCCCCCATCCTCTTTTTATTTTATCTTTGTTGTTAAAATACTTCTTCCATCAATTGAAATAGTATGCCCTTGATATTAAAAACTTAAAGGAGAATATTTTTATTAAATATGAGATGGAAGATATCTTTAAAGTTAAAAGGCTAAAGTTTATGCGTGCAGAATTAAGCAAATGTGAAAATTATGCGAAGCTGAAATACAGTTTTAGAACTTTCTGAACCGAGGACATTTGTTTGTCTCCTGTCTACCCTTTCTGACAGACAATGTATTCTTTCTTTTTTTGTCTCTTTTTGTAATCTTAACCCGCTGTCCCATCAGTGATGAGATTATGGGATCTTTCTAGGCTGCAGTCCCCATTTATCAGGTTCTGTGCCTTGTTTATATCTATGATGCAAAGTAAATGTTTTGAGATTAATGAAGCAGGGCAGTATTAGCAGCCATAACAGAAAAAAAAAATAGGTGGCACATCCATTTTTGTTTTTTTTTTTTTTTTACTCATGTTGAGCAGACATCTTCCCCCCTTTTGTTTCTTCATTACACAGTCAAGTAACAAGTATTACAGTTTAGTCAGATGGATGCTGCATCAGGAAGAATGCCATGTTTGTCTTTAATCACTTGGAAGAGATCTGAAGAATTTCTTGCATCTTTCAGGAAAAAAAGAATTGCTAATGGACAAAGCAAAAATGAGAAGCCTGACTTCATACAGAAGAATGTTTGAAAGGAATTAATCAAAATGAAATTAAATGTCCTGCTGCCTCAGCTATAAAACATGACAATAAATGCAGGATAACCCCGATTTTTTGTTCCTTACTATTTTTGCAATTAGTTCACTTTTTGTCCTGCAGAGAGGCTGCATGAAAGATCTTGTTATTTGTGGCTGTGGTAAAATATGCTGGCTCAGCCTGCCTGAAGAAACAGAAGCCTTGGCAGGAATGCTGATTACCATGACAATCTGAGCAGTCTAGAGCTTTGGGGTGTTGTGGGTTTTATCATGCAGATAAAAAAAAGTGTCCTGGATGGTAGGATAGCTGATAACATCACCATGACGCAGTAGATCCAATCTTCTTTGCAAGACTTAATTTTTGTTTTATGTTACCTGTGGAAGGAGGGGGGAATTTTCACTTTGTGTTAACTTACCCTCTTCAGGTGAATTCTTATAACATATTTCTATGTTTACATCTTTATCTTTTTTAGGATATAATTTTTGCTGTGGGTACATGAAGGGGTTTACATTTTCATGGGTTTTTTCTAATAGTGTGGGAGGGAAACTGCTGTGTCCTTCTTCCTGCTCCCTCTCCCGAGCCCCATGTACACACAAATCTGTGCTACAATATCTTCTCAAGCCAAGAGAAAAAAATCCCAACCCCACCCTTCCTATCCATATTAGGATATCATTATTTCAGCCATTACTTCTTCAAAAGTTCCATACCCTCCCTCCACCAGAATGCACATATATATGGTAATAGAGCTAATAGCATGCTCCATGAGATCCTTGGTTTAAAACTGTCTCAGATTGGAGTAGGAAAACCAATCTGCTGGTCTCTGTTGGAGTGTGTGAACTGAGTTATTGTCACTGGTATTTGGACACTGTTAGAAAAGAATAGACTTAGGAGTTGAGTTAGAAAGGAAAAATTAATTGAAGTTATAAAGTTGCAAAGTCCCTGGGCAAATAAATTAATCTGTGAAATTTTCTTGTTCAAAAATTGGCCGTTGAAGTGTTTTTGTAAAAATCTTTTGGCTCATTATGACAAAAGCAAGGGTATTTGCATTATTACTTGCTTATTTCTTTCTAAGTAATTTCCTTGTTTGCACTAAAGGATTTACTGAAAACTGTATGAGGTTATCAACACATCAATCAACTTTTGTTCTGTTCCAGTAACTTAAAAATCTAAGGGTTCATTGTGAAAGCTTCATTTGTAATGCAGAGCATTTACTGGTCCCATGAAATCATTCTTAAGAGCAAACAACCAAAGGTGTGTCTTTCTTCACAGTTCTGGAGCATGAACCAAAAGCCACGGGTCCCAATGATGAAGAGGAGGACGAGGGAGAACAGTTTGACTTTGATAGTGGAGATGAGATACCAGAAGCAGACAGACAAGCCCTTGTGCCCCCTATTCCTGATCCTGGAAATCACATAGAGAACCAAGAGGCTGGTGCTGCAGGTAAGTCAACCTCCACTGGGCTAAGTAGTCAAGACTGATCATTTCTTGACAGTGCAATAAAAGTACTTTGACAAGGGTTTTCTGTGGTGTTACAGCCCACCCCTGAGGGCAGCTCAGGTTCTTCTTAATGGATTTCTTGGAGCAGATTAGAGAGAAATGACACTGAATGAATGGTGTTTGTAGATACACACATGTTGGGTTTGTTTTGGAACAGTTTGGTTGCAATGGAAAGCATATATGTAGCCATTTTTATTATTATATATATAGCAATGTGGCAATATCAAAGCATAAAAATACCATTCACTTAATAAAACATATAAGGGAAAAGAAAGGAAGAAAGAGAAAGAAAGGGTAAGAGTAGGAACATACATTATCATCACCCATGGATCTGTGATGAGACACGACTCAAGTGATGATTGAAGGTCTTGATCTGTCAGAGGTGAGAAAAAACCCACAAAATGTGGGGTTTGGTGGGTTAATACACTCAGGTTCAGGTGGAAGTGCTCAAGCACCTCCTGTGTGAGGTTAAAGTTTTGATCACGTGCATTTCTCTGGTGGAGGGTGTCAGAAATTAGTCTGAGGGCACTTCAGGAGTCCTTTGCAGGTTATGAGCTCTTCTAAGGCAGCTGCCTCTTGTGTCAATAACCTGTGTGAATGTGACATCCCCAGGAGGAGGGCATGTATGTAAGGGAGGGCAGTTTGGCATAATAAAAGACATGATCTTGTCTCTCCAAGATCTGCCTCTTACTGGCCTCAGAGCCCAGTTTGTAGCCTCTGATGGTGGTCAGTTCACCCTCTTGGTCTTATGCAGACCAGAAGTTGTCATTACACCCACAAAAACTCACTGCCTGTTCTTTGTGAACTTGCAAACCTGGCCTCAGCAAAGCACCCAGGCACCTCTGAAAGTGGTCAGTTTTTTTTGAGTCATAATCCAGTCTCACACATGGAAATACCCTGCAAGTGTTTTGAATATTCCTGCCAATTTACAGTCATGGTAGATCTGACAGGGCAAGTGACTATCTCGTATAATTCATGGTGAGTTTTCCCATTCAAGTGTGACACACAAACCAATGGATTAGACATGGTCTGAGTGTCATGCTACAGGAAAAGTGTATATCCTTGCTGGTCTTAAGGCACATTGATGCCTTGAGATAAGCTGTTTCACAGCTAAACTTGCTGGTTGCTGAGCTTGAGATGTTGTATATAAAACTCAGTGGAGTTTGAGTGTATGGATTTTGTTCATAAACAGAAGTTATGCTATATATTGAAACATTTTCTATGACATATGCAGATGGTCCCGATGCTGAGATGTAGTCTGGAAATTGCTGTATTCTGCTCAAATTCATACAGCTGATTTTGCTTGCTTTGATTCAATTTTCTTTTGTAAACAGATTCACTGTGCTTATGGCAATTGAAGATAGATAAATCTTCAGGTGCTATGCAGTTTGACAACCTGGAACTTAAATACTATTTTTCCCTGAGCATCTGTTGCTTGCTCACACTTACTGTGAAGTTGTGCTTACAGCTTAAAGTCATTTCGTCACTTGGCATGCAGAGGGGCCTGTGGTTCTGCTGTACCTCAGAATGTCTCAAAAAATACTGGGAATTTTGTATAACAGAAAACAATAAATTTTCAAAGAGAGAAACGTGAAGTTATTTTCTTCCTCCCTTTCTTAACAGTGCTTTTTCAGGACAGCTCTTTGAGGAATATCCCTCCAGTGAACGTTTCTTGTCCTTATGACTACCCCTAAAATATTTCTTGTGTTTGTGTTTGTTAGTTTCAAATTCATCTAGAATCCAGATTTTAACCTTCAGGGTTGACTCATGTGCTTATGTCAGTCAAGTTGCTGTTTTTCCATAGGCATCTTTGTAACTCATTTTGCTCTTGTTGCAATCCTCATCTGTAAAATAGGGAGGTTGGCGCTACTGCGGGGGAATTTTGAGTCAGGTTGTAAGCAACTTGTATAGTAAAAATCAGGTCAGTGTTTAGAGTACTTGCAAAAAGGTATTAGAGCAGCTTGAACAGGTATGAAAAATAAAACTTTGTATTTTTGTTTAATCTTTCAACTAAAGGAGCTGGTG
Source organism: Erithacus rubecula (assembly GCF_903797595.1). Classification (NCBI taxonomy): domain Eukaryota; kingdom Metazoa; phylum Chordata; class Aves; order Passeriformes; family Muscicapidae; genus Erithacus; species Erithacus rubecula. The sequence continues at coordinate 19,909,362 of NC_136685.1, forward strand.
ATTCAGAACACAGTGAGAAGATGCAAACATCAGAACCTGCTGCAGGAGGCACTCCAGCCAAAGTAAATCCCTACTCAGTCATAAATATTTCCCCAGTCCAAGACAAGGATCCATCCTCATCACCAGAACCAAGTCCTCAAGATGAATGTGCAAGTCCCACCTTGTCTGCTGGATATTCTGTTCCTGTCCCTTGTGGATATGCTGTGCCATCCAACTTACCTTTGATAGTGCCAGCATACTCCAGCCCCGTCATCATACGCAGTGTTTCTGTAGATGAAGAAGGTACTGAATTTACACACCTTACTTTATTTGAGGGGCAGTCCTTGGTTAACCTCAGGTACATTTCCTGTATAGCACTCACCCTGGGTGAGTATGGTTAATGCTAATTCCTTTTTAACATAATCAGATAATTTTCAGATCCAGAGTTCAGTGTTCAAGCCAAATGGTTTCGTCTCATACCTTTTATTGTTTTTTCTAGATCCTGGCAAAATTTCTCTCCCCTCTGCCTTTTCTATATGCATTTCAGTTTGTTTATTTTCCAATTCTTGTGGATTTAGAAGTGCTGTGGGATTTTTCTATTGATGATTTGATGAATTCTCCATCTGCTAGTACAACTTTAAGACAGAAGAGGAAACTAGAAAGGGAAATAACTATGGATTATTACAGAAACAAGAGATCCATTTTGCAACCAGAGTTGAAAGTTGACACTTAATGTCAAGACAGTAGGAAAAGAAAGGTCCTGATATCCTGCCTTTTCCTTTTTGTATTTTGAATATACTTTTCTTGAGCTAGGCAGTAATTCTTCTATAACTCCAGCCTTTATTCCAGCCTTTGCTTTTTACCACCTTTAGGAACACTGTCAAGTGAAAGCAAGTGTTTGTAGTCCTTATTACCTGTAGAGGAATATATGTTTGAGAGATAGAATTAAGTCCATCAGACATTGTAATATCCTCTTTACAGCTCTTCTAACAAATGGCTGTGTCTTTGAATTACTTAGTTCTCAAAAATGTGTGGTGTGAGGAAACTTCTTTTTTAAACACATGTAAGAATAAAACTATTGCAAAGAGGGAGATTATTCTTTAGCAAGAATAATTATTCTTAATCAGTTTCTTATGCTAAAATGTGCAATTTGAGCCAAACTGACATGTTATTGCAAGCATTTTATTTCCTTTTTTTTTCTGCTTGTCAGGTACACAGTCAGCAATTGAAGAATGTCATTATAATTCTGTAAACTTGGAGGACCCTCAGAAAAGGTAATTGCCAGTTCATCACGTTTTAATGATTTGTAAAACCTTAATTCCCAAGAAAGCTTGCATTTAATAACTATTTTCCTTGTGTGATGCTTCCATATTTGTTGGTTTGGTTTTTTAAATTTCTTAGTAATTCTGATTGTGTACTAAAATCACCACTAATGTATGTAACTGTGCATGACATTTTTGAAGATGCTAGGTTGATTTTTTCTATAGACTGATGGCAATGTCATCTGCAACAGATTGCTGGAGATTTTGTCTAGCCTGCTGCTTTCAGCAGGACCACTGCCAATACTCCATCAGGTCAACCTTGATAGCTGAGCCTTCAAACCCTCCAAGGGTGGAAGTGTTGCAGCTTCCCTGAGCCATCTTCCCTGCTGTACCTTCCTTTTTCCCCTTTGTCCCTCCCACCTTCCCAAATATCCAAACCAAACCTTCCAGTGGCAGTCTGTTGACCACTTTGTCTGGCATTTAAAAAAAAAAAAAAGGACCCCAAAACAAACCCAAACAGAAAAATGACTCTGATTCCATCTCTGTAGTTCTGTAGAGAACTTTGCAGTTCTCTTTTGGATAGTTGTGGCTGCTCTTGGATCACCCCATAGCATCCTTTTCACCAGACTAAATAGTCTCCATGTCTTTTACCTCCTTCCTTGTAAACGATGTGCTTTAGTCCCTGACTTCAATTTCTCTACATCTTTCTAGAGGTAGCTTCAGTTTCTCCACAACTCACTAGCAGGGGAGTGTTGGGAAGCCAAAACTGGGTGTGCTGCTACAGGTTTAGCCTCAGTGGCACCAGGTGGAGGAGGATAACAGCTTTGCCTGATTGCTCCTGATGTAACCCAGAATGTCTTTAGTCCTATTTACTATGAAAAGGAAGCACTCACTTCACTGTCTCCGAGAGGATTTCTTGTGTTCTGGTAGATGAACTCAAAACCAGAGTATTTTTTAAAATTGTAAAGAAAATTATTTCAATTTTCTGACTAAAATTGCCGGACTGTTAACTAGAATAGATTATTTGTCACCCAACTACATGCTGAAGCAATATTTTTGACTAACCAGCAGCCTTGGAGTGAAAACTAGAAGGCAGAAATATATTTATTGTCTTGTCTTCATGGATGTTTAAAAACATTGTGGTGTAACGTTTACTTCTTTTATTTTATGGCCTCTTTTTCAAGTGAAGATAACCAGACCAAGAGAGAGGATGATGCCCTGGCCAAATGGGTTGCAGATCCTGCAAATACAGCATGGATGGAAAGTAAGTACCAGTGAGCACTGAAGTACAGCTGTAGAAGGTGGTCAGTTTCAAGTTTGATCAGCAGTATGTGTGTGTTTACATGCACAAGCAGATTTTATGGGAATATCCAAGTTCACTTTTACTGTGTGTTTTCAGATAGGTTCCAGAACCAAGCTGTACCAGTTAGAGCATTCAACAGTGTAATAAAATTCTGTTTTAGAATAAAGGTAACATTCACTTTTGCACCTTTTGGAGTCTGTGAAATCATCTGTTATGGAAGTCATTTGGCTCCATCAATGCATGTGCAGTGGAAATAAGCTCCAGTTGAGAGTCTGATCTGTGACCATATTTGAGATTGCTCTTCTTGTGTGGTAGTTGGCAAATAAGTACTTGGAGGAGGTGGAAGAGAAAGTCTTGGTGTATGCTATTGAATCTTGGCTGCTAGCTGCATTTTAAACCAGAACAGAGACTGTGTGTTTGAGGACAGGTTATCCTGCCTGTTCTCAGCTGTTCCCACTGGGCTGGAGGTTCATCTTACATATTTTGTGAAGCAACTGAAGAATTTGTGTTGTCATTCTGCCTCCTAATGTCTATGATGATCATTACATTATTTAGTTTTGGTTCTTTTTCCAAAGTCAATTTCAGCTTTTCTGCAGCCATTCAGTAAAGCAATGAGCAGCCTTCAACAGCACAGAACGTACCATACTTCAGTGAGAAGTATGGGAGAAGTGCTGGCTTTTGAAGTAGATTTTTGTTTTCATGCTACCAGAAGTCATCATAAACAATGCAGATAAAACTCTGAAATTTCACAGATGCCATATACTGCTTTGTGCGTTATTGCAATATTTAAATATTAGATATGCAAGCAAAATGCTAGTGGAGAGAGAGTCATATCTCCATTGTATTAATATATGCCAATATAACCAAATTATTTAAAATATAATAGAATATATCTTGGAGAGGACCTACAGCACTTCAACTGCCTGACCATTTCAGGGCTGACCAAAAGCTAAATGCATGTTAATGGCTTCGTCCACATGCCTCTTACATGCTTAAACACTTGGTGCAATTGAAATTTTAGGAAGTTTCTAATTTTATTTATTTATTTTTTTGTCTTGGTTTTAGACCCGGATGAGGTAATTTATGATGATGTGCCAAGAGAAGATTCAGACTCTGAACCAGGTTTGAGATCTTTGTAATGTTGAAAGCAATGTAAAATGGAATTATGTGCATGTACACTCAACAGATACATTGGTTAAGTACCTGAAGTATGTGTAAATGGAATTAATATGGTGTCAGTAATTGGTAGGTCTTAAAAAGTTCAGAATTATACTGACACTTAAAGGCTATCTCAGCTGATCTTGTATACTGCTCTTCTCAGAAGCTGAACTCTGCTTTGTTTTATAGGCACTGTTCCAAATACTTGAGTATTCTGCATATTAGAGAATTACAATGTTGGGTGTTGTAGGGCCCTGAACAAGGCAAGGTAGTTAGGGAAAGGGTAATTAAATGATGTATGATAATGTGTCATGGTTATAGAGAGAAGCTCTTTCCTTGAAAGTCCCCTTCAATATATAAATGCTTGATAGATGGAGGAGATGGTTCAGAGTGGCTGTTCACCATCCTGATTGTGACTCTACAGAAATGTTTTATTTCAGCTTCAAAGTGGTCCACTCCTGATGGTTGTGACCATGTGTGGAGGGGGCAGAATAGATCTCAAAGTAGTTGCTGGAGTCAAGATTTTACCTTTACTGGAAATTATGGAGTTAGGGCTTGAGAGCCATATTTCATTGGGTTCTTGTTCAGGTTTGTTTTGCAGTTTTGGGTATAGTGAAGTCTGCTTAAAGATCAGTTGCTACTGGCTGATTTTGTGTTTGAATTGGCTTATTGGGAGCTCAGCATTTTATTTCATGGCTCTCAGGGGGTGTAGGTGTTTGATGCTGAAATTGTTAATGAATCAAGAAAACACTTAAAAGCTTTCTTGTGTGAAAACTACATTAATCATTGAAGCTGTAACAGTTTCATTCCTTGTCCTTGGGAGTGTTCAGGCAAGGTGTTTTACAAATTACTACTGAATTTTTTGTCATTTATTATTGGAAAGTACCGTATTACATTCATGACTTGAATACTTATATTACTGGAGGTTCCCTCAGGGGACTGTGCTACTCTGAGCAGGGACATCTTTGTGATGATGCTGACATTTTGTGATCTTGCTGATCAATAAAGGAAACATGTACACTTAGGCCCAGGTAGTTGAGCTATTGGTCAGAATCTTTAGCTTGACCCATAAGACATTGATTAAAATTTTGATTTTCATTTTTTCCCTAAAGACATTGAAAGATTTTGAGGAAATAGGTAGTGAGGGAAGTTTCACCTATGTACATTCATGATCTTTATGTTTATTATTTGTAGATTTTTTCAGGGAGATGCAACTGTTCCAAAAAAATTTCAGTCGGGCAATCTTCATTAGCGTAATGTAAGGATAAGATAAATTTACCCAGTCATGGGGTGATCCTGCCCCAAAGCTGACAGCAGAGGAGTTAGACTTGCATAAGTCAGTATTTATTTTGACTTACTATGATGGTGTTTTAAATTACTCATTGTGCTAGATTGGCACTAAAATGTCTTCTTCAGGAGCCATGCTTTTAAGGACTGTCTTGATATGCATGGGGATTTAAATTTATTTTACAAAAACATTGAATCGATAATCCTCTGTGTTAAATAATTTAATTAGTGTTAATATTAAAATCCAGGTTTAGATGGATGTGTAAAACATGTCAGCTTTTCTTTTGAGTATATATTTTTTCTCTGTTTAAATAAAATCTCAAATCTTAAAAGCACAGCTGCTGTTTCCTGAGTTTAATAGGAGACAGTTGTAAATGCTGCATCATAACCTCTGACAATAGTGATTCCTGGCAGAGGTGTTGTACCATGACAAGTGTCCACACTTTTCTACTTGTAATGACAAATGATGCTGCAGATAGAGTGCATTCCTGTTTCCTGATAAGCAATTGGCTCTAAAATTTCCATTTTATTTTGAGTAAGTTTTATGTTCTTGACATCTGTGCCAATGGAAAGACCTGTGTATTTAACAAGAGGTCCTTTGGTCAGCCTTTGCAATATAGATTTGAAAAGGTTATGTCTTGAAAAGGTTAATACTTCTAGTTTTTAAAGTAAATTGAACAAGGTAGTTGCCAGGTGTGGGAGCTATCCAGTGACTGGTGGTGATGAGTCATAAAACACTATTGTGTAACACCTTTCTTACTACTTTGGTCTGATCTGTTCTGCTGGAAGTAGTGACATTTTCATTTGATTCTTGCAATGTTTTAGCATTTATCATTTTAGCTGATGTCCCTAGGGACAAATGGCAAGCTTACAAATTGAAGGATGATACTTCTCAGTACAGAAGTGCATTCAGAGCTAGTGTAAACTTCCTTTGAAATTCTAAATAATTTTGTGGGATTTGGACACAACAGTGTCATTTGAGTAGTACGTTTTTGAAAGGATCATAGTGTGTACCATAACACTGTCCTTGTTTAGTACTCTGTTTCAACAAAGACAGTCTACTTTGGCTTTTTGAATATTGGATTTAATTCAGAATTTTTAATGTGCATACAAAAGTCTGTGCAATTCTTTATAGCATATCCTGTACAATTTTTTTGGTGTTTGAACAAACATGCATTTCAGTGCAGATTTTTTTTATTTTGGTTTAATTCTTGCAGAGGAATTGATTTATGATGATGTTGAAAATGGTGATGATGGTGGAAACAGCTCACTGGAATATGGGTGGAGTTCAAGTGAGTTTGAAAGCTATGAAGAACAGAGTGATTCTGAGTGTAAAAATGGAATTCCCAGCTCCTTTTTGCGAGGCAACCACAAGAGACATGTATGTATCCTGCAGTGCTGCTCATTGAGGTTATCCTGGTTTACAACATTTGCTTTTCTCACCTGTATTTCTTTTTTTCCTCAATTCAGTATCAAATGCCAAGAGCATCCTTTTAAAGGAGATATGAACCAGTGTGGAAGTGACAGTGCATAAAAAAATGTAACAGGGAAAAGAAGAGATGAAAATATTAAACAGAAGCTTCTTACAAAAAAAAAATGGATAAAAATGAAATTAAAGATTAGATTATTTTTGCTTATGGGAAGTTCCTCACCTTCTCTTCTTTTGCAGTTGCTGGATTAGTGTAAGTGTAAATAAGTGTGGAAAATAAGGTGAAGAATAAACAGGAACAAGCCTGACAAGAATTGACGATTTGGGATCTTTAGGTGCTCAAAAGTCACTAAACTCTTTGCCACTGTTCCCTACCTTCTGTCTTTGATCTGCATCAGTTTGCTTGTTTGAAAGTGACTGAGCTTAAAAAACTTCTGAAAATAAAAGATTTTAGTAATCAAAGAGAATTCTACCTGTTAGGAGAGAAGAGAGGTTAAAATGATCCATCTGTGACCCTTCAGTCTGGTACCTTTGGCTCCATCTGTTCTGTGGGAGCCAGGAAGGCACAGGTGACACAGGTGCCTGTCCTCACTGCATCTGTCCCATTGCACAGGGAGACAGGTCCTGGGCTCTTGCCTTCCTGTCACCTTGGCTCCTCTTCTCCTGCCCTTGTGCACCCTCTGTGTGAGAGGCTCCCCAGTGTGTGCTGACTAGGGCAGGCCCCCAAGAGCCACTTGGCAGCTGTGTGTTGTGAGCTGCCTCAGCACCCCGTGGCTGGAATGTGCAGGGTTGCAGACAGGATGGTATTTCATGGGACCCTTATTTTCATTTTACAGGTTTCTTAACTTGATGAGAATAAAAGCCTTGTTGTCTGTGTTTCCCTCCAGTACATGTTATCTGCTCTCCCCTCACCCCCATCCTTGCTGCCTGTCCTTTGGAAATCAGGGAGTGAGCAATTAACTGCAAGACTTGAGCCCACCCAAATCTGCATTTTGTAAGCTGAGTGCTCATCCTCTGTTTTTGTCTTGGTTTTGTTCTGACTAGAACAATCTTAAGCTGTTACAGCTGTTTGTTTGGGAGTTTTTTTTTAACAAGACTGAAAATACTGAGTTTGATTATTTTTTTCTTTTGAATACCTTCAGAGAGACTAAGAAATTACTTTGCATGGAGTGTGTAAACCTTAACATGGCTGCTGGCTTATTCTTTAAAATTTTTTTAAATCTTGTTTTGTTATCCCTAGATTCAACTTTGGACATAGTGATAAGAATCTATTTACATATGTGAACAAAGCAAGGTTTAAATATATTTTTTTGGTACTCTTAAAAGTATACTTTGATCTGTCATGGGAAACTGTTGACAGTGGTTGAATGTGATCATACCAGGATAGGACACAGAGCAAGAGACACAGGAGGGATGAGAGAAGAGGGGTGTGCCCTTGGGTACTGCCCTGCAGATGGCTTTTTCAGGCCTGTGACAAAAGGTTTTGGGGATTGCCTTGTGAGGATGGATGTGAGGAGGTGAGGAACACTTAAAGAGGCTCTTGCACCTGGGAGATGGAGAAATCAGGAAATTAGAGAAATGTTTTGGCAAGGTGAGGAAAGAAACTTTAGGACTGCTGAAAAAAACTCCTCAACAAACAACCAAGAAAACAACAACAAAAAAAAACCCCAAAAAACTAACTCCAGCCCTCCCTGCGTTGGCACTTCAACACAGGCAGACACTACTCTTCTTTATGTATATTTTCTCTGTATCCATTCTTTACACTAGCTCTCACATTTCCTCAGGTCTTGTGATGGATATTGCAGTTTATTCCCTGTACATTGCCTTCTGTAGCCTTTCAGAACCTATGAGGAACTTGCCCTAATTATAATTTTAGTGTTAGTTGAAAAGTATGACATGGTTGAAGGTGGGATTTTTAATTTTAAGGGCTGGTGTGACTTCCCTCAAAGCCACCTTTTCATTATCATTCTTATTATTCTATTTATTTACTAATTTGTTTTAAGAAGGGAAGGTTTTTGTACTGTTAAATATTTTTTGTCTGTGAACCAGATGCTATTTTCATTATACCACTGTAATGCCAGAATCATCATGTTAGAGGTAATTGCATCCTGACCCAGCCTAGTGGAGCTACGTGCTGAGCCTGTTGCTTTGTTTTCAACTCAGTAGGCCTTCTCTTTCCTGAGGCTTTGATCTCTTGCCAAATAATTCTCTTGATATCAAGCTGAGAGGTTTTCTACTGGACTTCTATTATAGGGCACACCAAATATTTTCCTCTTTTTTTTTATTTCCTGGTTGCATTTAAACCTCTTTTATCTACTTTTGTCAAAATGTTTAACAAAGGGTAATTAGTATTCCAGAGCATTTCCTTCTCTGTGATAGTTTCCTTGCCTTGCAAATGAATATATTCATGTATGAGATGGTTACACCAAAGTTCATATAATGAGGTTATAATGCATGTGGAAACTGCAAGAACATGAATCCTGTTAGTGTCTCCTTACCTGATTCACTGCCCTATCAATTTCCATATTCTCAGGTGTCAGCAATCTCCACACGTTCTTCAGTCTCTTGAGTTTTCTTCTGATTCACTGTTTTGAAGGATAGTCTGAAATACAGACTAGAGTTTGTGTCCAGTGAATAATACTTATGGTTAAAGCTGATGTATTGTTTCCATGTGTTTTTTAAGTGATAGGCACAATACAATTAATATGTATAACAATTAGTTGAAGTGGCTTTGCCCCTGTCTTTACAGAAAAGCACCTGGCAGAGTTCAGCAGTGCCCAGGAGCAATGGTCACTTCCTCAGTCTAGAGCTTCCCTCAGTGATAGTTTTCCCTTAGTTGTCTTTGTGTCAGTAGATAGCTGGAGCAATGTGCATGATTTGTGTGAGTGCTTTAGCATGAAGTTTTCACTATGGCTTTATGAAAAGATTGTGTCTTTTTATACACTGTAGCTTTCTCATGACCTAACGCGTTTAAAGGAGCATTATGAAAGAAAGATGAAAGATTTGATGTCAAACACTGTGGGAGCAGTAGAGATTCAGCAACTAAAGCAAAAACATGAGCTGAAGGTAGTGTAGTTGATTTTTGTAATTAGCTACATTTAAGTAATTGCTTTTCCAGCACAGACAATGTTGTCTTTTGTTAATAGCTTGAAAAAATTTATGAGAAATGAATTCTGAGTGTGATGAATTTTTATTGTGCAGTATTAACGACTATAATATTGCTATACTCTTAAAAATGCTTGGTCAATAACCTTTTCTCATGCTTACTTTTAATGTTAACAGTCTCAGAAAATGAGATAGGGCATTGTCTTTCCCTCCTGACTGGTGCCCTTGTCCCAGAGTGTGAGCCAGGTGTACAACCCTAGTGCCTCTCTGAGACCTTGGCTCTAGAGGGCTAGCCTGGCCCTAGCTCTGCAGCCACACAAGATGGAATTGGGAATCTCCCTGCTCTGCACTCTGAATAGAGCCAGTATGAAAAGACTGGGTTTTTGCTAAAAGCTTCAGTCTCAAACCCAGAAATTGCCTGATTGCAGCAAGACAGCTTTGTTTGTGTTCTGACAGTAGTGGGGCTTTTTTGTTGTGGTGGCATTTTGGGAAAGAAGTAGTACAAAGCAGGGTATTTTAATAAACATTTTCCAGCAAAGAAAAATTTGTTTGGTGCTTTTGTTTTTTTTTAATGAACTTTCATTTGGCTGTAGTAGTATACTGTAAGATTATGGAATTTTCAATTAAATAAATGTATTTCTCCATTGAATTAAGTTATTAGTTGTAACTTTTTCCTTCATAACAGTATTCATTTAAGAATATAGTTAATATATAACTGAGTCTAGGGGATTATCTTTAGGTCAGAAATACTTTGGAAGAGTTTTTGTGACACTGAAAAGGTGGACAAGACCTCTGGCTGTTAATGACCTGTGAGTAGTAGGTATTTGTTCTGTAGGGGAACATCTGAGGCTATTTAAAGTTTCTGTTTGAATACAAAAGGATTCTTAGGAAAGCATTTCTGCTCTTTTAGACTTGCATACAATATTGCCATGAAATAAGTCCTTGTCTCTAGTTTTAATTTTGTTTTGAATTACAGGAGCTTGGCTCTGAGCTTTCATGGTTCTCTCTATTTACTATATATTCATTTGACTTTGGATGATATTGATAACCAAAAAGTGTGCAGGCTCAAATGTTTTCCTATTATTCACTGAACATGTAGACTGTATTTTTTATCTTACAGATGCAAAAGCTCATGAGAGCTGCTAGAGAAGGTACCAAAGATGGACTTGAAAAGACAAAAGCAGCTGTGAAGAAGGGTCGTTCCTTCATTCGGACAAAATCTTTCATTTCTCAAGGTATATGCTATTTACAGTGTTTTCTCTTTGTTACATTCTCTAGGAATTTCTGAGAAGGAAGATGATTGGCCTAGCAAGTTTTTGTGGTGGGAGCTGAGAGCTAGATGCCACAAATCAGATATATATCCAGAAACATATAGTATTAATATTCAGTTCATGTGACAGTATGGTCAGTGCATCTTGAGCAGTTTTTTCTGTTTGGGACAAGAACCTGAGTGACCTGAGAAACCTGAGGGTCACAGAGAAGGATCAACTTAAAAACAATTACAAAAAATCCCACCAAGCAGTGTGACCTAGGTACTGGTGGATGGGGGTATGGAAGTGATGTTTAGTTACTGTCATGGTGTAACCCCAGCCAGCAGCCACTTGCTGACTCCTCTACCACCAGGACTGTGGAGAGAATTAGAAGGGTAGAGTGAGAACTTGTGTGTTGAGATAAAGACAGTTTAATAGTGAACATAAAAGCCACACATAAGCAAAGAAAGACAAAGAACTGGTTCACTGATTCCCAAGGGCAGTGAAGGTGCCTATCCATATCCAGGAGAGCAGGGCCCCATTGCATGCAGTGGTGACTTGGGGCACAAATGTCATCACCCCGAACATCCCCTCCCCTTACTCCTCTTCCTCTCACTTTATATACTTACTGATCAGAATATCATGTGGTCTGGAATATCCTTTTAGTCAGTTTGGGTGACCTGTCCTGGCTGTCTCTCTTCCCAACCTTCCAGCACCCTTGCCAGCCTGACAGTGTGAAATACAGAAAAGGCCTTGACTCTGTGTAAACCCTGCTCAGCAATAACAAAAACATCTTTATATTATCAAATATGTGCCATGCACAAATCCAAAATGTAGCTCAGTACTAGCCACTGTGAAGAAAATGAATTCTACCCCAGCCAAAACCAGCACAGTTTTACTAAGTCTGTCCAGGTCTCTCCATCAAATAATTTAAATGTCAGGAGAGTGTGCTGTTAAGACATGGTTTTCAGTGGAGAAGTAGTTGACTATTTAAAAAAGTTCAGCACTGGGTAAGGAGTAATGCTTTTCATGCTTAAGAGTGAAAGTAGGAGAAAAGACTGTACTGCTTAATCAATTGATATTTTTTTATAAAAACTGAATTTGGGAAAACAGAAAGTGATGTAAAATCAAAAATCCCGTGAAATATTCTTTCTATAGTTGAGAGCAAGTGACAGTCCTTTGCCATGAGTCTTGGCAGCAGGTGTCCACAGGTAATTTTTTCAAGAGACAGGTAAATTAAACTAGTTTATTTTGCAGATAAGTCTGAGAGATAGTATATCTTTCTGCTCAAAATTCTGCCCAAATAATTAAATAGTAGTGACTTTAGAGCTTATAAAACTACAGTTATAGGTAGCTAAAACCACAAGGCTGGAATGAAATATTTTTATTGAGAGAGGTAACATAAAACTGCATTCTATCTGTACAGGCCAGGACATCTTATATCTGTCATGACCTCTGACTGCTTCTCAATTTACTTAATTCACAGATGGAATATAGAAAGGTACAAAAAGTGAGGTGATCAAAAAGTGTATCCTTAACTTCTTGCAGTTGAACAGATGAATAAGATCTGCAGGGCAGAATTACAATGGACCTGGCATTTCTTCTTACATTTCTATAGATTAGGTTGCCGACACAGTGTATTAGTGAATGGCTGAATCCCATAACCACTTTCCAAATCAGCTAGTGAAAATTTTGTTAACAAAACTCACAAGTTTCTCCCAGCCATCAGATCTGCTTCCCTTATTTCTCTTTTTGTTCTAAGGCAGTTTCTCATACTGTTCTTTATGCTTCCTTTCCTCATGACTGCTTGTTTGGCTGACTGTGTACTGCCACCTATCAGTGCATTTTGGTGGTGCTTTTTCAGTAAAATTTTTAGCCACAGAGCAGTGCAGAATCCCTCTCTCCCTTCTGATGAAAGCAAACATTTTGGTTAATTTGCTATTTTAATTCAGCTATAGAAGGGTGTATGGAATTCCTCTAGTTAGATCATAATATAGGGGTTTTCTTCCCAGGGATAATTTATTTTAAAACTGCTGTCCTTGGAGCTGCAGTGCTTTAACCCAAGTTGTCATGCTCTACCCTCTGGACAGCCCCATTCTCCTGGCTGAGAGGAGGGAGTAGAGGTCAAGCAAAAGATTTTTAGGCTGTCTCCAGCTGTGGGATATTAGGATACCTTTGAAAGGTATTCTGTATTAGAGTGCCTATTGGTAGTAGCATTTATGTGATTTCATAGATGATACAGAAGTGCTGGGAAATTCCTTTTGTTTGGTAAGTGTAAATTTAGAATTCCTGTGCTTGGATGATAGGGTCTTTGTTTTTTTGGTTTTGTTTTGCTTTTCTTCTTTTTTTAATCCACATGTAGAAGCTGACATTTTGGTTATTTATTTTTAGATCATAGATCATCTTGTCTGGAAGAAGAAGAGTTAAATTTATTTATTGATGTGGACTGTATGCATACAGAAGCAATTATGACTCCTATGCCTGAAGGATTATCACAGCAGCAGGTAGTAAGCTTTGGGAAATATGGTCTTCTGCCTCTTTTTTTCTCCCCTTCTACTCTGCACCAATGGCTCCTACATGCCTTTGGTCTTCAAACATATTGGCATTTTATTCAAATGGACATCAAATTCAGAACTGAATAAGTAGTTTTTTGAAAACTGCTGTGTGTACATATAGTTGCATCAGTCCTGAGTACACACAGAGGTGCAAAATGCTGGATTACATTATAAAATTATCTATAAGAACTATATTGTTTCACTACGTGAAAACTTAAACTAAATGTGGTGGTTTTGAGTGAAAAAAAGAAGAGAGTTACAGCATTTTTATTGAACCAGAAAACATTATTCCAGGTGCTCTGGGATTTCTATTGTCAATGTAGAGAATATTCTGTATGCTCTTTGAATCTAAAGGGTTTTGGTTAAAAAAAACATCCCCGATAAAGTGAAGTCTACAAAAGAATTCATTTTGCTGTTCTCCACCTCAAACTGTATAGTCACTGTGGAAGTCACTTCAAAAAATACTGAAATCAGCATTGGTTAAGAAATTTTGGTTGAAAATAAATCACTTGGGTTCATGTTACTGTATTGTTATGACAACTAATAACTGTATGAGAGTTTTTAGCTTCTTATGGTGTCAAGTCATGAGTTAGTTGATCAGTACTTTAAGAGAATGGGCAAAAAAGCAAACTAAGGGACAATTAAGAAGAGGACTGGGAGTTTTGGGATTTCTTTTTTTCGTTTAACCTTTTACTTGGATGAGGTTTAGTTTTCTGTTGTGTTTAACACAGTGAAGTGCTAATCTTGTAACAAAGCAACTACCTAACTGTGTTCCATTACTGTAAGATTTTTTATAGTGTTAGATTTCAGCATCAGTCAGAATGCTTTTTCCTTCTTTCCAAATAGGAATATGAGTATCACTGGGTAGTTTTGTACAAATAAGTTTACCCTCTTTTGCAGCTTGTAAAAAACTGGTAATATTCTTATAAGTCATCACAAATATTGCTCATCTGCCCAGGAGGAGCTGTTAAGTGGGCAGGAATGCAGTTATGAAAGCCAAAGCTCTGGTGGAGCTAGTGAGATGTGAAAGGCAACAGTGAATAGTTTCTGATATCTACGTTGGCAACAAAAGGAAGCTGAGAAAAACATGGTATGCTGCTTGGTGGGGCACAGACCTAGTGACAAAGGGTACAAACTGTGCCACCTTTTCCTTGGGTTTTACTGGTGAGACTTGTCCTCAGGACTCAGCCCATGAGCCCAGAGCAGGTCTGCTGGAGTGAAGGTCTGCAGCTGAGGCACCTGAGGCCATTTGGACATACAGGTGTCTGTGGGACCAGATGGGATGATATCAGGATGCTCTGGGTAAGGCCTTTCTCAGTCATCTAAGATCACAGTGATCAGAACACTGGGAAAAAGTGTCACACTTTTACCCACAAGAAGTAGAATTGAGTCTGGCCTCACTTCAATCCCAACAAAAGTGATGGAGCACATGCTTTTGTGAGCTGTGTCTGTGTTTAGCAGGACAGGAGAGTGAGTGGGGAAAAATCAGCATAGATGGACCAGAGTCCATTTGTGCATGACCAGCTTGAGCCCCTTTGAGGTGACTGAGGGGACAGGTGGTTGTGGTGACTTTATGGGCTGAGGGGAGCAAAGTGGGTCACTTACCTCTGCCTTAACAGGGCTTTCATCTGTCTCCTGAAGTATTCCTGTACTCCTGTAGGTGAGATACAGTCTGTATGGGTGGACTAAAAGGTGGGTGGAAAACAGGTGAGGATGCCACGCTCAGGGAGTCCATGGTGCAGTGAGTGGTCAGTGTTAGTGCTGTCCTTCAGGAGCAGGCACTGGCCTCTGGCATCTAAAGCCTGTGTGAGTAATCTGGATGCCAGCTGCAGTGCACATCTGGAGGTGATGCCAAACTGCAGAGGTGCAGCCACTGTGTGGGGGAGGTTGGCTCCTGATCAGCAGGGCTCTGATGGGCTGGGGTGCACAGAAACACTGGAGCAGTCCAGGGAGAGCCAGCATAGCCTGGCTGTGGGAAGGGGTCACAGCCCTGGGTGCCCCAGGCCAGGACCCCCTTCCAGCCCAGCTCCCTGTCACAGCAGAGCTGCTCTGTGGACATGCTGGCTTCAAACAGCAGGTGGCATGATGGCTTCTCTTTAAATCCTGGTGCCTGCATGTACTGGGGCTGGGGTTTGTATCCATTGCAATAACCTGAAGCCACTATTAAGTATTCTTTTTGTGTATTAGAGCCTGAAAATTTTATTTATACAGATATTTATTCTTTTCAGAAGAATGAACTGTGACTAAAAGTAGGATTACCAGAGCCACTGATCCACTGTACCAAATAAGACACTGCTAAATCCATTCTAAACACAGATTGGACACAACTAATTTTACTGTATATGTCTTAAGCAAAGCCTCAGATAATTTGAGGTCCTCCTTTGCAATGCCAGTACCTGAGAAAAAAATATTCTCATATAACCTGCATTAAATAATGCAAAATACAAGTGTGGAGAATTTAAAGGCAGTGATGGTGAAGGAGGCAGGAGGCTGTGGGATTCTGGAGCAGAAAGAAGCAAGCCTGAGATTTGAGTTTCATGATCATTTAGCTTAAAATAGGAAAATGAGCAGTTTTTCCTTCTCTTGTAGTTGTGGAAAGCGGTTTGATCCTGCCCCTGTGCTGTCTTCTCCCTCATAGTCCCCCTTTTGAAAACTGGGGTGAGCTAGATTAGGAAATGGATTTGGGTGAAAGCCAGAAGAGATCTAATTGATGGCAAGAAGCTTAAATTCTAAACCAGATTGGCTCTCCAGTCCTTCCTGTCCTGCACCTACATGTACATACAAAGTGCATTTCAGCTGAATCACAGAAGCAGAAAGTGGAGGAGGAGGTGTAATAAATAGTCTGTAGTTTAACATGAAATGTGGTAGCTTTTCCTGAAGCTCTTACAACTCTGTCAATGCATATAAATATAGATAACATGGGGGTTTTCACTTACGCATGGTAATGACCAAAAGAGAATGCTGACTTGGATACTTTCTCAATAATACAGTTTATATGGTCTTAACTTTAAAAGGCAAATAGTGTTTGTTTACCCTTCATGTTGCTCCTAGTAAATTGATAATACCTATTAAAAAATAAAGTTTAGGACTGATTTTTGAAAACTTGTTACCTATTTTGTTGTAGAAAATCACTGAAGTAGTGAACATCATCTTATACCTGTGATTGTTTCCATTAATGCCTACATATATACATTTAAGGTGCATAGGATTATAGAATATCCTGATTTGGAAGATCACTAGGATAATTGAAGTCCAACTCCTGGCCCTGCACAGGACAGGTCTAAAAATTGCACCAGGTGCCTGAGATCATTGTAAAATGCTGAAGTCAAAACACAGGTTTCAAAATTACAATGTTGGAATTATAACAGTGAGAAAAAAATTACAGATATCAATACAATAATTTTTGTGTTCTTTAAAATTAGTATTTTTAGAGTAATAGTAAATTTAATTAATTTTGAAGAGATACAGTATTATTTTATTGCAGTTCCAGTATTGAAATTTGTTTGTATTTCCTTTTCTAATTGATGTGAGAATTTTATCATCATAGTTTCCAACTATAATTAATGTGTTACCTGATTACAGCTTTGGACAAAACTTTGTTGTTTCGACAGGTTGTGAGAAGGTATATTTTGGGCTCTGTAGTCGATAGTGAGAAGAATTACGTGGATGCTCTCAAAAGAATCCTGGAGGTACCTTAATATGTTTTGTATTTTTAAATCCTGAATATTTAAAAAAGAATCACTAATTATCATTAAAGAATCTGTCATATGACTAACACAGATTTTACTATAGATGCTTTGTGCCAAATGTTTAGTGATTTTGTGTGTGTATACTGTTGCATAAGTTTTTCTGCTTGTAGAAGTCCATTTTTTTGTTTGTTTAAATCAATTTGCTTTCTTTTTTCCCACAGCAATATGAGAAGCCCCTTTCAGATATGGAACCAAAATTACTGAGTGAAAGAAAACTTAAAATGGTCTTTTATCGAATTAAGGAAATTCTTCAGTGCCATTCAATGTTTCAGATTGCGCTGGCGAGTCGCGTGTCTGAGTGGGACTCTGTGGAAATGATCGGTGATGTCTTTGTTGCTTCAGTAAGCAAATGTGTCAGAACAGATAATCTGCTTTTATTTTAGTCTTGTTTTTCCATCTCCATATCTTTCTAACTTCACTGCTTTATTCCCATGTTCTCCAATGCCTGTGGCAACTGTCAGAGCATGCATGTACTATCCGGATAAGGAAACTGACACCAAAACACATATCTTCAGCTCGGTTGGCAGATATGAAGGATTGTGAGAAAAGTTTTCAGGCTTTGATTAATCTTTCAGACATTTAAGTAAGCAGTTTATTTTTATGGGAAATTAAAGATTCACAAAGCCACTGAAATGAAAGTGAGACTGAGACTCGGATCTTGTAAAAAACAGGTAGTCGTACCTAGTAGTGTGCAAGTAGAAAGAAACCACAGTAGGTAATGTCCTGAATTCCTGAATTTGAATTGAGGTGGAACACTGATAAAAGCTAATTGTAAAACTGACTAAATTCAGTATAGGACAGAATTTGCTAATGCTTTAAATTAGAGAAAACAAGAAGTGACCTTGGTTGATAGAAAAACATTGTTCACCATGAAAGAAGCTGACTACCTGTCTCCTGGCTTGAATGCTTTGTTTTATTGCCACCCAGGTTCTGGAAATCACCACCTTTTCATGCCTGCTGTAAGAGAGCTGGGATCTGATCACACTTCAGCCAAAATGAAACAGTTATTAAAGATCTGTCGCTTAAAGCAAACCAGCCTCAATGTGACTGAAGCAAGTTAGGTAGTCTTAATGAGACCAGCTCTGCAAAAGAGAGGGATAAAATCACTAAGAAGGCAATGGGTGGTGATCTTACCATTCTCATAACTGTTGGCAGGCTACTCAATCTATCTGCTTTTTTTGATTAGTCCATAATAGCTGAAGTCAGGGTGAAGGCCCTGGGACTTTGCTGATTCACTTAATCTGGAAGACAGGTAGTGAGATTATCAGGGGATCTTAGCTGTCACTTTGAATCTCAGTGGATGCCCTTTGATTGCCCATAGTCCTCAGGTTCTGCCCCAGTGTTCTAGCCAAGATGAAGCAATTTCTGTAAATATATTTCTTCTAGTTCACAGCTGTTATATCATTCTGTTTCCAGTCTGTCTTCTGCAGAAAGATTATTTTCAGGTATTACCAGTATTTCTGTGTGTCCAGCACTAGGCCAAGCAAAGCTCTTAGTTCTGAGTGAGTCCCTGACAGCCAGAGGTCTGTATAGCTGTGCTGGCAGAGGTCTTCTGTATTTATAGTTAGGATTTGCCCTTTTTTCTTTTCAGTTTTCTAAATCTATGGTATTGGATGCATACAGTGAATATGTAAACAACTTCAGCACAGCGGTTGGGATTCTGAAGAAATCTTGTGCCACCAAACCTGCCTTTTTAGACTTCTTAAAGGTTAGTTCATTCAATTTTTATATAGTTGTGCATATGTGATAAATAAGAAAGTATGAGTTATAATTTGGGAGGAAATTTGACTGCTGATACTGTATACTGTCTCACTGTTTTTCATGGACTTAAGGTCTATTTTATGGGTTTGGCACAAAAAGACCCTTCCAGTATTGTATTTTTGGCATAGTAATGTGCTGTCAGAGCTGGGATGTATTTTGAAGTGGGACAATAGTTTTATTGTTATTCAAATCAGCTTACTGGTGTTTGCATTACTTTATTTGGCTAAACATTAGGATTCCTCCATATCAGGTGAGTTTCAAATAGTAGTTCATTGTATGCAGCCCTTTTTTAATTTGGAATTTATTTTAATTCTAATTTTTTTTATTGTGTTGTGAGAAGTAGTGCAATTGGATTTCCATTCCACAACGATTTTCCTAGATTTTGAAGACCGTGTTTCTGGCTTGGGGTTGAAATTGGTGATTTTTTTGCAGAATGCATATTGCCCTGTTGCATATGATGCTTGTCATGATGTGTATGGAGAGCCTGGCACACACAGTAGGAGTTCTGCAAATCCCTAGGGCTGACATTACTGAGGGTGCAGAGAATCCATTGCAAGGCTTTTTGGCTGTCTGTGACATTGCTGAGAGTCTGGAAGCTCAGCTTGTCTCATTCCCCAAGCATTCTGGATTGAGTTATGCCTCTTAGAGCTGGTCAGCCTGTCAGGACAGTTACAGTGGTCCACAAAACAGTAAAGCTGTGTGCTTAGTGCAGCTCTTCTAGAGGAGAGTGGCAGGGGTTTCTCTTCAGATCTTAAATTAGCTAATAACTCTTTGGAGTGTGGACAGCTCTGTGCAGGATGATACCCTGGAAGCTTTAGCACCATGAAGATCAGACTCACTAGAGAGTGTAGTCACATGTTAAACATGTTCTACTGTTAAAAGCCTCTTTTCCCACTAGAGAGATAATCCACACCTCTCATCACTGCTTGTCAGGGCCACACTGGTTCTGCTTGCAGAAACACAGCCCAATTCTGATGACAGATGACACTTCTTTACCTTTCCTTTTTTCTTTTCTCCACAAGCAGTGAAGATCAAAATCTTTGGAAAAAAAATAGATTTGTATAGATAACTATGTAAATAAGTTGTTGTGAAGCAGATAGTTGTAGCAATAAATAGCAATTTAAGCACAACACCAGTTTAGTGGTGTTTAATATTGTTTATATTTGCTTTGTTTTTAATATTGAGTACTTCCTATAACCTTCATATTTCTGGCCATTTCTGGCTTTTTGCAGAAAGAAATTTGTCTGGCTTTATCTGCCATTCCTGGTAACTGAAGTAATGGAGTCTAACAATTTTCTTTCTAAGTATAAATGAACATTTTTTCCTTCATTTCTTCTAATAAAGAAGATCAAAATCTCTGTTTGCGTAATATTGAGATAATGATGTTTTTCTTAGATTTCCTCTTAAAAACCATAGGTTGGTTTTTAGATTTATAGATGCTGCATTGCTGGTGTGGCTTTAGCCCAGCTGTATTTATTTAAGGAGGATATTTCAGTTCAGTGGCAGGCCATTGTTTTAATAGTGATGGGTTTTTCTAAAAGTTTTAATATTTTTAAATTAAGTCTTGATAGTAAATGGAATCTTTCCAGCCTTCCTATTATAATTAATGTAAGCAGTATAGATGAATTTTTAGGAAATGTTTTCCTTTTGATCTGTAACTGGTGGAAATGTTCTCATGGTAGTAAATGTGGCTTTCTTGCATTGCAGCAGTGTCAGGAGTCAAGCCCTGATCGCATTACACTGTATGGTTTAATGATGAAACCTATCCAACGTTTTCCACAGTTCATTCTACTATTGCAGGTAAAGAATGTTTAGCAAAGGGAATGTTTACCTCTTGCCTAGTTTACTCTTGGTAGCTGTCTTCTGCTAGAGGATCATGCTGCAGTGGAAGTGACCACTAGATCATGGGGAAATAAATAGAAAATTTCAGTGCGTTAAACATGCTGATCTCATAGTCTGATTGCAGAGACAGGCAGTAAGGGCACTGCAGGAAAGCCTTAGTAAACTAGATTTACTATAGTTTACTTGCTAAGTAAAATATAGCTTATAAATTGTTTTCTAGTAAAAGTGTAGTTCAAATATGCTACTTGTTTGTATCAGTTTGTTAGGTAGTAACACTTCAAAACATGACTAGGGACTTAGTGGCATTACTTTTCATTGAAGAATAAATAAAGAGGATTGAATTCATTCCTTGGATAGTTCAGAATATATGTGAGATGCAGAACAACAGTACACTCTCTGACTGCATGGCTCACAGGACCTGCTGGAGTATGGTGCAGCTTCCATCTGACCTGCAGCATTATGTTTCTCTTCCCATGGAAACTGGATTTGGCAGGGAGTCCCTGGGTCTCATCTCAACAGGCAGTCAGTCTGCAGGAAGAGCACAGTTCCCCAGTACAGACCTGCTCCAGACAGGTTTGCTGTGTTGTACCAGAGCACAGCAGATGCACCTCAGCAAGCACCACGTGTCAACTGTGTTCACTGCAGAGGAGGACAGGCTTTGGGCTGCAGGTCTGGCAGTTTCTGTGGCCAAAGGAGCAGAGGCAGCCCTGGGGGCAGCATGTGGGTCACAAGCCATGGGGAGAGTTTTTGAATAGCAGGAATGATGAAGTTTATTGTGGCAGGAAGACAGAGTGAACATACAGGGATTTTTTAAGTGCTCTGGGAATGGAAACAAAGTATAATTCAAACTCAAAAGAGAAAGACTTGGAGGAGCTGTAGTGACCATAATGAAGTAATGTCTCCTACTTTAGGAGGGAGTATGCTGTCCACGTTTTAATGAGGAATAATAACAGTAATAAAGATAATACAATATTATTATGATAGTAAATATCAGAAAGGTTTCATTTTAAATCATTTTTATTGACATATACATATTATAGTATAATACTGATTGCTAGATTGTTTAGTATTATGTCTCTTCTATGTAATTTTGTTCTTTAAATAAGAATATATGTGATCCCATTGAGTATATTTTTAAATAATTACTAAGATAATTAAGCAACATGCTGTCTGCCTATTAATTAAGTGTTTATTGGTCTTATTCTTTAGTACTACTTAAGCAAAGAATGTAATTGTAACTGTACATCCTGTAAACTTTGGAACCTGACTTTGGAAATAAATCTGGTTTTTTGGTCTTGTTTTATAATTACCCCTCAGGATATGTTGAAGAACACTAATAAAGGACATCCTGACAGATTACCTCTACAGATGGCTCTTACAGAACTCGAGACACTGGCAGAGAAGTTAAATGAAAGGAAAAGGGATGCAGATCAGCGCTGTGAAATAAAACAAATAGCAAAAGCAATGAACGAGCGTTACCTGAACAAGGTAAGGAAAGTAAAATGAAAGAGTCAGTTTCTGGGCCTTGAGCAATCTCTACAGCAGAGACCAAAGAGACAGCTATGTTGGCTTTTTTTTTTTTTTTTTTTTGTAGAGCTCAACCAGATGGAGTCATTCTAGTGGTAAATATGAGATGTGACCTACCTCTGGGACTGAACAGGCTCGCTGCTGTGTGCTGGAATGGGCAACACACTGAACTAGCCTCAGCAGTGTTGGTGTTCTGTGACAGTGTAGGAAATAATAATAGTATATAGTAAAATCTCATGCACATTTTCTGCGTGGAAAAATCCAACTTTTAATTTACCCTAGCTATGAGGAATTACTCATGTGTAAAGAAAGGGATTACTTTATAAGGCAGTGCCTCCAACTTTGAAGCGTTTCAGGATGTGCTATTGAATAGGTCCAACATCTTCCTTGTGTTAAGGAAAATCTCAGTCTATTTCATTATGTATTTGCATCATACAATAGAAATGTCTGAAAAGAACTCTAGAAGACATTCAGTAAGAAGGGAGGAACAATTTTTTTTTTTTTTATTTGAGTTTATTAGTAGCTATCTGTACTGTGGATACATGTATGCTCGTTTTGTTGGTATCATAAATAATTCCTTCTTTCCCATGAAGTGGGGCATAAATGCTTCAATTACTGCTTTTGTGAAGTTACAGGTTATTTTCCTGTGGACTTCTTCTCAGATAAAGTAGTAGGGATATGCTGAAGGAATGGTGTGGTTTTTGGTGATACATAGACACATCTTTTGGGAAAACAATAGTCAACCAGAAAACACTTGTTTTAAGCTATTAACTCGGAATGGAACACTGAATTTATTGTCATACTGGAACAGTATTTCAATTCTAACTGCATTAGAAGATGGATTCAGACATTTTACTTTCTTTTCTAGTTGTCATAATCCTGCTTCTTGAAACAGCTATTATTCATCTGGAAATAGTTCCAAGGCACAGAATGTGCTTTTGAAGAGGTTGCCCAAGTTACATTTTGTCAGTTGATACTGACTGTAAGATTTTGTGTGTTATGCAGTGGAGGATTCACTGATACATATGTGGGTAGTCACTCCAAATCTGACAGGGTCCTGCAGGCCTTGTGTGTTAATATCACAGTCAGCTGAGTTGGAAGGGACCCACATGGATCATGGAGTCCAATCCTGTCTCACAAGACCACCCCTGAGAGTCACACCAAGCGCCTGACAATATTGTCCAAATGCTTCTTGAACTAAATCAGGCTTGTCAAAATTATGTCATTTTTGGCCACTGCCCTGGGAGCCTGTTCCAGTGCCTGACCAGCCTCTGGGTGAAGAATCCTCTCCTCACAAGGAAGCTTGTGGGCTGCAGTGAGGTCTCCTCTCAGTCTCCTTCAGGCTGAATAGACCAAGTGACCTCAGTCTCTCCTCTTACATCTTCCCCTCAAGGCCCTTCACCATCCTTGAGGCCCTCCTTTGGACACTCACTAATATCTATCTTATGTTGTGGCACCCAAAACTGCACACAATATTCAGGTGAGGTCAGCTCAGAGCAGAGCAGGACAATCCCCTTCCTTGCCTGGGTGGCAGTGCTGGGCCTGATGCCACCCCAGGACAGGGTTGGTCCCCCAGGGCTTGTATATTTGCATATACACTTTTGGAACAATGCCAGCTAGGGTGAAGGAGGTGGTTGATTGGAAAATTAGTGCATTAAGGACCATTTTATCCTGTTGGACACTATGGAGGAATGTTTGACATCTAAGGGATAAGTTCATGCTTGCACACAGTGGTTTATCCTCAGCCCTTGAAGGCAAATGTCGGGAGAAATTTACATGCCAAGATTCTCTGGGACATGTTAATCTTCTCCACAGTCTGCCAGCTGCACTCCTCAGCTCTGTGAGTCCACAGGGACATTACAGGCTGAGCACACTTCCCTCTCACACTCTGGCCTCCCACTCTGGGCAGCTGGAACCATGTGCAGGTCTTCAGTGACTATGAAAGAAAGGACTGAGGAAGGAAATCACAGAAATTGTGGAAGAAATAACTTCTTTCACCAAGAAAACTTTGTCAGTGTGGAAGATTCCCAAAGCAACCATGGTCTGCATTGAGATACAAAGCCCTTTATATCCACATGGGTGACAGCAGAAGTTACTGTTTCTCTAAATCAAAAGTAGATTAATAAAGATAACTAATTGCCTTGGCAAATCCACCTGCAATCACTTGTGGTGGGATGGCAAGTGATAACCCATCATTTTTGTTTTTTGTGTGCTGGATGTTGGATGAACAGTGTGTAATATGCAATGTTGATTGTTTTCAAAATCCAGCTACTCAGCAGTGGGAACAGATACCTCATACGGACTGATGATATGGTTGAGACAGTTTATAATGACAAAGGAGAAATTATCAAAACCAAAGAACGGCGACTTTTCATGTTAAATGATGTGCTGATGTGTGCAACTGTAAATATTCGGTAAGTTTTTTCTTTTTTTGGATGATCATTTGAGCTTCAGGTGTGAAAAAATGACACTTAGAGGATTGCTTTTGTGTTGTACTTACTGTGGCTAGTGTTTTGTAGGAGTCATAATAAGTGGATAACTAGCTTTGTTATAGTCCTCCAAATTGCTGGCTGATATTTGGAAGTTCTAGAGTAAGTTTTAAAAAAATTATATCAGTTGGACATTACAGATAGAAATGCTCTGTAGTGTCTAATTGCTGCTGTGTATTAGTGCTTAGTGGAATACAGGTTGCCACAGTAAGACTTTATTTCTCTTCTTCCTTAAATTCAAACTGTAACACACACAGATTTGTAACTTGACACAATTTTGTAAATTAAATCCCACCCTCTGTAAAACAAACAAACAACCTCCAACAAACAAACAAAACCAAACCCATAAAGTTAATGCAGGTTGCCAGAATAAACCTGGAATTCGCTAATGAAGTTCCAGATGGGGAAGGGTTGTTATCTCTAAGACAAAATATTGAAGGATTAAAGGTGAAATGCTTTGAAAAAAGCATTTTCTCATAGTTCCTTCTGTGCTTTTGTTGGCTGTAATTATTCCTGTTACTAAGTGTCTGTGTATGCCAAGATTGTGTCACACTCATATGTTGCTTGGATCATAAATTGTTTTATGTGATGGTACAAAGAAAATGTGGATCATTAAAATCTTCCAAGAACAGGTTTTCTTAACCTGTTTTAATTCATTGCTGAAGTATGAATCCTGTATATATATTTCTAAGTGTGTGATTGCTAGGTCTCATATTAGTGAGTGAGAAGTGCCACATAATAAGTACACTTCAGAAAATGAACAAGCTCGTGTCAATTATCCTGTGATCATTGCCTTTATAAATTCTTTATTTTCTTAGTAACACTTGGATATTGTTTTTAACTATTCATATTTGTCTTCTTTCATACCAGCATAGTATTGGATTTTCTGTATTTGTACTTGAAGCAGCAAAGTGCAGTCTGTTTTTGTTTTCCATGTTAAAAGTTCATGATCATGCCAAGTCTCTGAACCTCTGAGGGTCATGTCCTCTGTAAAAGTATGTATCTTTTGCAAGCCATAGAAAATTTCTCTGTAGCTAGTGGACCCTATGCACTTGGGAACGTTTGAGTGTTCCTGGTTTGCAAAAGATAGATATTTTTACAGATGACACGACCCTCAGGTCTTTCTTTGCTCCCAGTCTAGATGACCAGCAGGAGCTGGTGGCCTGACTCTGGAGTAACAGCAGTTGGATGGGGTGGGTGCTATCCCTAGTAACACAACTGTGTCCTCCTAGTTTTGGTTGGTTTTTTTTTTTTTTATTTCTCAGCAAGGTCAAGAATTTATAAATATTTACTTAAGTTGTGGCAGTTGTATTCTTTGTTCATACTTGCGTCCTCATTGAAACAAAAATCTGTGTAGATGAGTAGCTGAATTCAGCATTTAGTTATTCTCAGTAAATGCATTTTGCTGATTTCTCTCAAGCATTTGACTTCTGGATTTCAGTCATGCTATCTGTGAAGTAAACCTTTTTTTTCACTTTAATATCTCTTTTATCCTTTATAATAAATGCTTCTTACATGTTCTTGAATGGAAATAAGGGAATGAAGGAAACAAAGTAAAATTGGTATTAATGTCATTTCTATTCGTAATGAGCTTCCTCAGTGTGCTTATTCCCTCTGAAATGCCTGTTGTGATGTGCACTTCTTAAACAGCAGCTCAGGCAGAATTACTCTTGAAAGCTGCAGCAGTTTCAGGGGTCTGCTGTACAGAACTGGGTTGTGGAGCTTGGCAGAGGTGTTGGCTTATCAGCCCTTCAGAGGTCATGTTGTCCTTCCTGTTGCCAGTAGTCATCTGAAGTCATTCACTCCCATAGTCTGTGCTTCCTTAAACATAGCAGTTAGGGCCCAAAAATAAGTGTTTTTAAAAAAATAAGGAAAACCTGGAGCCAAAGTATGAGCTACAGTACTTATGTTAGGATTTCAGAATGCACATTGATCTTAAAAGCTGGTCATTTATGTTTTACTATAGAAATAAAAGGATTGTTGTTGGCAGTTCTGTGGTGTTTGTGGACAAGATTAGCTGCACCTGCATGGCTGCTCTTTGCATGCCAGGAAAGGTCAGTCACAAAAGACAGCCTGATCCATGTTTCTTTGAAGTTGTGCACTATACTCCAGCTGATAAACAGATTTTAGAAGCTAAAATAATAAGTAGTATTCCATGAAACACAGCTGCTTGTCACAGTGATAATTTGTGCATCTTGCAGCTCTTCCTCTGAAGGCAGTGGCACCGTGACAAGTGGCCAGAGGTATTTGCTGAAGTGGAGTGTACCCCTGGGACAAGTGGATGTCATCGAGTATGGCAGCAGTGAGGGCCAAGGAGACAACTGCAGGTTCCCACCCCAGCTCTCTGCTGAAAATGTCATCATTAACTCTAAGCCAAGTAAGTGACAGGAGTTACTGACTTTTACAGACTGCTTTGTTTAAATCCATATTTGAAATTCAATGTGCTAGTGAAAACAAAGGAAATCATTCTGTCCATGAAGAGTTTTGTAGCATGAAGAGTAGTAGAACCTCTTTCTTTGGAAACTGAGAATGCATAAAGTGACAGCCAGGCTCCTGCCTTGCAACATGAATCACTTGTATTTGTCGTAGTTTAGGATTTTATGCATGAATGAGTAAGGAGTTCTAAAGCATGAGAGTGTGCAGACGTGCAAAAATGTGGGTTTGGTGTAGTGTGCCAAGTGGTCTCGTGGTTTCTGGTTCTGCCTTTGTTCTTTACTCCATAGTTAGAGCAAAGAAGTTTGTCTCAATAAAGATTACAAAGCCACCCTGTTGCTGTGATTAAGAGTCTGGGCACAAGTAAATTCTCACTTGAGAATTTACTCTCTTCTCTCATGCCCGTGGTATCTTGCCCTTCTAACTAGTGCTTCAGAAAAAACACCTTAATAAATGTTTTTGGAGCTATATGTTAATAGGCAATTTCCTCCTGGCATCTCTCCCAAAAATGACCTTGAGCTCTGAAGTTGACAAATTTGTCTATGGTAATTAATGCCTCCTACAAGTCTACCAACTGCCTATAAGAGGAATAGGAATTTTAAGACTTTACTTGTTAGCTACACTTTCATACATAAGGAGTTATTTTTATATCCTATTTTTTGCCTAAATATTGCAATATTAAATGCATTTAATATGTCTAGATTGTAATTTGATTCCTATTCATGGATTATAATTCATCTGTGCTATAATTCAGTGCTTGCTCTAGACATTATTTCACACTACATTTATTTAATATTGCACCCTTGACTTCATGAATTTTCCCACAGTTGTGCTCTAAGGAGGCAGAAATGCTACAGCATCAAAGTGTAGCATTTACTCCCCCCTGTATTCTCCAGGATGGTTCTTGTCAGGTCTTGCTCCTGCCATTGTAAATAGCTACAGAAATTTTATGGGCACTTATGTCTTGTTGCATGGATGACTTAATTCTTGACTCCTTTTAAGCAATAATGGACTACTTAGAGAATGAGATTAAAGCCTTTATTTTATCATTTAGCAGCTGCTGTATGCATAACTCTGAGAGGACTATATAAAGAAGTGTATTTCTTAGAATTGAGGGACCCTTTTGTAGGGGAGTGTGGGAGGAACAGATCATTGAATATTCCTATTATGATTTTATGAAGAAGTTTCACAGCTGATAAGACCAAATCATTGCATGTCAGCATGGTCATATGGGGGAGAAACAAAACCCCCTGCCCAAACAGACATGTAGAACTTACTTGAACCTCTTGGCTTTTGAGGTTTTTCAGCTGCAACATGTTTGGTGATGATATTACACAAAAAAATAAATTACTTTGTACATAATTTGTACAAATTTCAGGTTAAATGGTACTCTAGGTAAAATGTGAACTGAACACATGAAAGAGGAAAATCATAGCCTTGTTTTTGCACATACTACTGTGTTTTCACTAGCTGTTACTCTGAATGCAGTATTGTTTGAACTGGCCTTTATAGACAAGTTTCTGTACACACCTAATTGTGTTAGTTATTCTATGGAGTTGTCTCCTTAGTTCTAGCTTAAGTTGGCTCCTAAAGATTACAGAAGCTCAGAAAGTACAGCCTTCCTGCAGAGGGACAGACTGGTAAGTCTGTATACTCCTTCAGTGTTGCTTCTTGTTTGCACCACCAAGTTGCTGCATTTTATAATTGATGATGACATGATCTTTAATATATGGTAGTATCACATCATTGGTGAGACTGCTGGGTGTTTACTACAAGTTGCAAAAAGCTAACAGAGAAATACTATCTACTCTGCTTGAAACTTCATATCTTTGCAGCCATCATAAAATTATGTCTCCTGTTTCCAAAGTCTAGAGTGAAATCCCGGTGGCCTCTTAGTATGTGGTTTTAATAAAATCTAGCGATCAAGAACGGTTTGGGATACTGCAGGCAAAATCCTGAGACAGAAAACCATTTCTCAGACCTGATTTGTAGCTTACATATCCAGTTTGTGGGTACTAAAAAGATATAGAATAATAATGATTCTGTGTAAAATCATTAAGTAGTAGAAGGATTACCTCTTGCATTTCTGGAAGACTGATAAAAGTTTGTTTCTGTCTGCCACATGCCAGGTTGAGCACTTAGCTCTTGTAAGGTTAGTATTCTGACATTGCTGCTGTGATTAGCAAGGATTCTTGATGAATTCAGGTGGTTACTTGTGAGGATTACTCATTGCTGGTTACATTTCCCTTATCATGGCACTTTTTCCTCCACCAAAATCTTTTCTGTGAAGAGGTAGCTATCCCAATTGTACCTTGCTGTTTATTGACCAAATACAATTGGTGCTTCCAGTTTTCTATGTTGTGGCAAGAAAAAAAACAGTATAGTTTAAAGATGCAAACTTTCCTTTGGGTGCTGAATTAATAGCTGAATTTGAGTTAATCTTGTACAGCCTGTAATATGCAACTGGAAGGTGGAAAGATTTATGAGTATGTATAAATCAAAGGCATGCTTTAGTACTGTTCTAAGATGAAAAGCAAGGGCTGTGTGAACTTGGTTTTCACTTAGCAAAATCCTCAGTGGGCAGTTTTCAACCCCATTGAGCTTTGTACAGCAGTCTTTTGTCTCTGAATTCTACAGAACCTGTGTAGGGGGTGTTTTGTTTTTTTTTTTAAGCCATTTGTATTTTGGTAGAGCTGTGTGGCCTGAGGGTGTGGGGCAAAGCAGGCAATTTTTACTCAAGTGTATTCTGCCATACTGCCCCATCCTTGATGTGCTATTGCTTTGTTCCTGTTGTTCTCCCCAGCACCAACAGTAGACTAAATTCTCTTGAACATGAAGAAGGATTGACGCCTGAGCTGTTTGGCAGGGTCCTTTATTTGTAGGATTCTAATATTTTTTCTTGGTAGAGTGCAATTACAACTTGTCTTTGCTTTCTGCAATAATAACCGGTAAACATTTCACAATCTCAGTCTTCAGGAAAAAACGCATTTCTCTCAGCTAATTAGTCAAACTCCTGTTTCATGTATTAGAGTTAGTCTTGCTTGAAAGTCTGTATGGGCTCTCTGGCATCCCAGACTGACAATTTTTTGGAAGCAGTTATTTAATTTTGTATCCCAGAAGTGTGATATGTTAATTTCTTTGTAGAACCATTGGCAGAAAGATGTGAGATAGAGTTTTTCCCCTGGTAAATCCATTCATTGTTTCTGATAGGCTGTTTCTGTTCTCTTCACCCCAGTTAGTCCATGTGCAGAAGTGTAGACATATTCATAGTGTGGAAAAGTTGAATTAATATAGGAACAAGGGAATATTTTCAGTGTGAACAGAAATTTCTATATTCTTGGTTTTGATTTACTTGTATTGGTAAGATATTCACCTTCCTCACCTGGCCAGTTGAGATGCTGTACCTGCCTCTCAGGACATGGTTGGCCCTCCTGGCTCCAGGGTAATGCTGACCCATATTCAACTTGCCATTGACAAGGATTTCCAGTTTTCTTGCTGTGTGGTTGCTCTCCAGTGTCTGTGCTCAGTCTCTCTGTACATCCGGGGATGCCCTGTCCCACCTGCAGAATCCAGCATGTTAATCTCTTGTTAAACTTCCTATGGTTGGTGATTGCCCAGCCCTGTAATTTGTCAAGGTTTCTGTGCAGGGTCTCTCTGTCTTCAAGGGAGGTGACAGCTCTTCCCAATTTAGTGCCATTGGTAAATTCACTTATTATTCCTTGGAGTTGTTTTTGAAGACATTGAAGGGAACTGAGCCTAAAATGAAGCCCTGGGAAACCCCACTAGTGACAGGTCACCAGACTGATGTTACCACCCCATTCACTATAAATAACCCTTGGAGCCTGACCTGTGAGCCAGTGTTTCACCCATCACATGATGTGTTTTTCCAGTTGCTGGACATTTTGAGCCCTGTGAGAGACCTCCAATCAATAGCTTTACTGAAAACCACAGTTCACATCAACTGGCTTCCCCTGATCAGCTACCTGGGTTACTTTGTATTTCAACTTCATGAACTTGTTCTGGCTGGGC
Organism: Erithacus rubecula; assembly: GCF_903797595.1. Taxonomy (NCBI): domain Eukaryota; kingdom Metazoa; phylum Chordata; class Aves; order Passeriformes; family Muscicapidae; genus Erithacus; species Erithacus rubecula. The sequence goes on from NC_136685.1 coordinate 19,940,520, forward strand.
CCAATGACTGTGTTGTCTTTCAGGTGTTTTTCACTAGCTCCACAATAATCCTTGTAACTTTACCAGACACTCAGTGATCTTGATGGTCTCTTCCAACCTAAAGATTTTGTGATATGAAATATTATAAATACACTTTCCAAAAATATAAATAGTATAGTCAAAGGGCAAATTTGTAACTTCTTATCAAATTATTCAGTATTATCACTCTAGAAGAATCAGAAGACAGCCTTCCCTTGCAATTCATCCATGCATACATAAAATCACTGTGAATATGTGTATTCTGCTGCCTTTTAAGTGGGAATATAGGAATAGAAGTCAAATATACTGGCCAGAGTTTCAGTTTCTCAGACTTCTGGCACATGTTATGAGTTTGCAGCACTTTTTGCAAACATGGATTGTGAATTGTGGTTTGTGCTGAGGCAAATGCTGGTTTGGTGCTGCAGCAACAACCACCCCCAGTTGCCTGTTCTTGGGTCCCCAAGAATGAAAAGGGTGAGTGAGAAATTTCTCACAGTGCTTTTAATTAAGAAGACCAGACTAGAGAGACTGTAGAACCAAAGGGAGAGGGTTAAGCACCCTGCCACGTCTGGGTGGGAAACCAGTGCCTGTCAGCGGTGTTCTGTTCTGATCAGGTTGATTAGGAGGCATAGACAGTTACTTAAGCAAAAAAACATCAATTTGAGCCATATGTCTAAAGGCTGAAAGGGGAAATGAGCCAGACCCATTTATACTATATATCCATGCAGTGATGAGCATTGAAGAAAAGAGTGAAGTCAAAAATCAGGTTAGTATGCTTCTAGCTGCATTTTAGTGTCTTTTTCTTTCTTTCACAGGTTTATGGTTTGTAACTGAGAGCAAAGCTCAGCACTGCTAAACCATGGCTGTTCCCCTTTCCCATTCAGACTTCCAGGGATACATTTGTACTCTGTTTCCACTTGATTGTGTTCTTGGTCTCTGTGGGGTTTGTTTACTGTCAGATATAGTAGTGACATGATGCTAAAGTGCAGAAATGATACATCTCTTCCAAGTTTCCTTCTGCTTGATGCAGTCACTTTGTGTTGGCCTCTGAGTGTTGCCAGGGAAACAGAGAGGGATGTTTGATGGGCTGCAGTGTGCACTTGTTTCTGTCAGCATCTTGCTTAGTGGAACAGCAGCTCTTTTCAAAAATGGAGGTAGTGCTGCTGTGATGGCTATTCCCTTTAAAGCTGGATTTTTTTTTCAGGTTTTTCTAATGAGAGGTACAGAATTGGGAAGAAAAAAAAGTCAGCTTTATGATCACTATGGCACAGCAAATAGTAATCCAGAGTAAGCAAAATTAATATTAAGTGACATATCAAGTCCAGCATTGGTGATAAGATTTTAGAAAGAATGATGTGGCATGGCTTGCTTAATTGAACTAGCTTTCATCTCAATGAAATATATAAAGATTAATAATGTAAGTTCTTTATTTTAAAAAGTTAATGTTATTGAAGACAGTACTGTGCACTAAAGGAGATTTAATATGTTTAGAAATATAAACTGTCACTGATACATGCAAACAAAATACCAAAGATTTTAACTAAATCTAGTGCCAAAGAGTATGTTCCTCTGAGCAAATGGGGTGACATTAAATAGTTCACTTTGTTAAGCAGACATAAGTTTCTATCTAGTGGATTAGGCAAGGATAAATTTTGGTGTTACATGCTTGTCTCACCCATGCAGGATGAGATTCTTCTCTTCACCTTTTGTGTTTTTTATAGCAGTTATAGGATTTGTCATCTGTTCCTATAAACTTTGCTCTGTGTTGCCAGAGGTCTCATCCACATCATGATGAGAGGAGTAAAGATATTAGAAACCCAGCTGGTGTGTATGAAAGAGGGAGGTGAGTTCCTCACAGTGCCATTCCCAGATGAGTTGTTATAGTCTGGTGGGAGCTCCAGTGTAAGCTCTGGCAGCTTGGCCAGTTTACAGCTGCCTGCAGACCTGTCTTGGGATCCCTGCAGTGCTTTCATTGTTTAAATGCCTTCACACGTGTACTTTCATTGCCTGTGTGTATCAGTGTTTGTCTTTTTGCACCGTTTCTCTCTTGCCCTTTGTGCCCATGCAGGTGCATCCCAGAGGTCCTGTGTGAACCCTCTCCCTCCTTAGGAGGGCAGGGACTTCCAGCTCCATGCTGTCCTCAGCCTTCCTCTTTGGTCCTTGTGAGAGAAAGGGCCATGGCACTTCTTTTCTTTCACTCTCAAGCCTTTGTTTACAGCACTTTTCTGCCTCATGGGAGCAGAGCCAGGAACTGTGGTCAGTACAGATTCCGGGGAGACCCTGACCATTGTCCCAGCTGGTGTGACATTGGGGAACCAGGCTGTGGGGTCCACTCTAATGAGCATATCAGGGCTCCAGTGTTTCTCCCTTATGTCCCCTGCTGCTTTAATCTCTGATACAGTACAGCTGCTTCTGTCAGAAGGAAAATATTTATGGCCTTTTATATCTGAAATTCCCTGTGCGGTCAGGATTAGCTGGAGCTTAATATAATCTTGAAGCTGTGCTCTCAATGTATGAACTACTTCTCACTATCTCAGGGGCTTTACATTTCCTCAGTGGTTTTGCATTATTTTGCATAATTTTATTCACAAATGATATAGCACTATGAGTTCAATACCTTGCTCACTGCTTGCAGTTGCAAGCCGGTGATTTTATCTTGCTATTCCCCAAGGTATATGAATAAGCAGTTTTGTAGTTAGATGGTAGCTTTTATGCTGCCTATTTCTTCAGTGTTCAGATCTGGTACAATGAGAAAGACAGGTTTTAACATTCATGTAATTAATTACCATTTGAGAGAAAGGTATTAGCAACTGACAGTGAGGTAAAGCATGTTAAAAATACTTTGTTAGAGTTGAGACTTGCTCTACTCTGTGTACTGGGTGTCGTGTGGTATTTAGTTCTGTGATTAGGACCTGAAGAACTCCCCTGTCTTGCATGGCAATGAGAATAGTTAATTTAATACATTAATTTCATGGACTCAGATTATCAGTTTTAATAATTACGAACATAAGTTATGTTTAGGTGCTTACATGCTTAAAGTATGATTAGACTGAGCAGTGTCATTTCAATGTTTATGATGAACCGATTCATGTTGATTGATGATGGAGAGCCCTGACTGTATCCTGACTGCTTGCTTATACCATGTCTGAGCTGAATAATTTGCATTCTAATAAACTCAAGGGGTTTATTGCTTATCACCTAATGCTATTTGTGTGCTTGTGCTGCTTCTTCCCACACTAGGTTACTAAGCCTAAGTTAGGGTTGTTCTGCAGAGATACGTGTGAGTAGCTGCAAATATCCGCTTTGCATTGGTGGCTGCCAGCTAAACTCTTGTTCTCTGACATCATTCCTGACTTGCTTAAATTTCCAAACCTGGAGACTGATGCCACTTAAAAACTTGTGTAGTTTGGACGTGAAAGTGTGGTATAATCTCAGAAGACCTACAGTTGACTTATGGTGGTTCAGATTTTTTTGTGTGCATGCAGCTGTGGAGATCATGACTTGGATTTAGTATGAAAGAGCAAACCAGGGGAGGACAAGCAGTGTCCTTTTCTGTGATGAACTTTAAATTGACCCATGGACTTGTTTAGGTCATAGGCCAGGATTTTGAACAACTTTGTTTTTATTACAGTTTTAGTCAAAATTCCAATTGTTCAATTGTTTGCTGTTCAAAAAACTCTCATAAAGGAGAAACAAGAAAACTGAGCCTGCCCACGTGCTGCTTCTCTGATGCATCTGTGGAAACAGGAACAGCATGAGTGAGCAAGTGAAGACACAGATATGATGAGGATGGTGATGTGGGCTGTCAGGGACTTTGCTTGCATAATACAGCATGCAGGAGGTTGGTAGTTCAGCATCTAAAAACCTCATCTTCTTTGTTAGTGGCTTTAACACGCATGCAGAATTTCTGGAGAGGATGAGGAGTATATCAGAGGTATGGATGTGACTCTGGTGTATAACAGGTGCTTGGATGTGTCATGTTCTGTGCAAGATAAAGTCTTAGTACAGAAGGAGGTCCTCATCACCAGCCCTCTAGAGAAAGCTAGGTATTCTAGGACAAGGAGTTTGCAAAGGGAAAGAAAATAATACTTTATATAACATCAGTATCAACTGCTAAATGAATTATAGTGCTTCTGGTAATTCAATATTCATAATATTTTTGCCAGCTTATTAGTTGCTGAAATAGATAGCTTGCATATAATAATGCCACATAAAGATTTCTTTTTCTGTTTGTACTGAGAAAAGTAGTTCCACTATACCTGTAAAAGGAGAATGTTGTTTCTCACTTTGATAAGTTCTCTTCTACTGAGCATTGGTGTGTTTTGCATACCAGTGTATCTATAGGAGCAGGATTCAGTACAAAGTATAGGAGAAAAATTCCTCAGCTGCAGTGATTGAGTCTTGGGCCTTATTAATTATTTCAGGTTATTCTTCTTTATATTAATTAGCAAGGCCTTTGGTGTACAGAAAACTATTTTACTTCAGATACAACATTGTCTTTCCCAGTCTTCATTCTTGTCCTTTCTAAAGGTGGGCATTAGAAGTTAAGCAGTGGGATGCTGTCTGCTAATTATTACTTCAGGAAAAAAATCAACAAAACCTTTCGAGGACAATCAAAGCCAAATTTAAAGGCTTGAACAGCTCTGTCTACACTTAAATGACTTTAAATATATTAGTGCTGCATCATCATAGTTTAACATAAATAGGTTAACAGTCTCATGGTATATGTCCAGTTTATTATGAACTGATCAATAATTCATCTAGTATCATGATACTTTGCTTTCCAGAATACTGTGCAAGCTTCTCAGGTTTAAATGTAGTTGAAATGTTGTGTAAGGGCCTGCTTTTTTTATTATTTGTTCCAAGTGCGTAATCATATACAACTACCAGTTTGTTATGTGTTTCTCAGACACAGCAACTTTTAAAGTTACCTCCCACATATGTAGCTTCTTCCCCCTCCCCAGGTGATTTTTATGCTGTATATGAGGATTGAAACTTTCCCAAATCTCTTCCTTTGGTAACATCTAACGTTTCAGTGTGCTGCCTGGATGCACACAGATGGCTCAGTGGGAGGAAGCAAGACAAATATGCTCAGCCTTGAAGGCCAGATTGCAAATGGCAAGTCAAATTTGGGATGTACCAACCTTTCGGAGTGGTCTTCAAATCTGGCATGTTCTTCAAGCGTATCATTAATTTTCTGTTACCCCTCAGTAACATTGGAGCTGTAGTCAGGGGAAGAGCCTTTCTGAGATTCAGTTGTGGTTTTTCCATTTCATGATCTTCTGTGCAGCACTAGCCTGACTTCAGGGCTCTGTCTCTCAGAAGCAAAGCAGTCTTCATGAGGACCTTGACTTTTCATGATGCATTGGCTTTCACTTCATTTCAATATAGCTTTTCCAAAAACAATTTGCATTGATGTATTATAGTTTTGAATTACATGGAGAAAAGATTATTACTGTGATTATACTCAAGGCAGATGTTGTCCATATTAGTTACTTTGCAGTGAAAGAGACACCCAGAAGTCTGTCTATTAATAGTATTTCATTTCAATATGATGGATGATACAGAAATGTTTGCAAAAATTGTTGCAATATTGAGAGTATATTGATTGAAGCTTTTATTTCATTTGTGTGACATTTGGATTTATGTAACAGTATTACTTGAAGAAAATCCTTCTAATTGGGAATAAACAGGAATTTGGTATGTGATGGGACCAGCTGAGCCATTATGTTTGCTTGCCCAGCAAGAGATGTTCAAATTAGGGGTGATTGCATCTACTCTGTCTTTAGTAGCATAAATCTGTGACAAAATAGTAACCCACAAATGGGAATCAAAACACACTGCAAGAGCTAGTAGGTAACAAATCACCATGGAAAATAAATGTGTCCCTTTGTAATTCTTAGAAAGGAAGAATAGGGTGGGATCAGTTCAGGATTCTGATATGCTTGAAGAGGCCATGGAAATGGAAAATTTAGGGGAACCAGACGGACGACAGTCCCGAGGGGGCAGCGGCTGTGCCAGCTCCTATTGGAGCAGCTGCTGCTGTGCAGGGAGAGAGCTGTGGCTGCTCTCTGTGCTCCCCAGCAATGCAGCCTTCTGCCGGAGCTGGGAATCCTCCCCTCTGCCCAGGCACTAGCACAGGGACGCTTCTCTAGCATGTGTCTATTTATTCACAACCTTCCAAATTCTACTTTTGCCTGAACCAAGTTAAACTGACTCCCTGACCACACCCAGGGAGTTTCCTGCAGGCTTTGAAAATGCCTGGGTATACAGCACCTCAAATTGCTTCTGTTTCAATTATAAAAATTGCTTCATACCAGCAAAATTGATGAATTTGAAGATGTGTTGAGAGTAATACTGGGAAGCAAGCTGGTAAAATAAATGTTTGGTATTATACTCAAATGTATTTTGGACCAAGAAGAAATTGTTTTAAAAAGCATAACCTTCTCCCCAGTTTTACATAGCAGCAAAATCAATTTAAACTTTAACCTCCTTTCTTCCCTCTAAACCAAATTGTGGTTTTGTTTTCTTTTTTAACATTGAGTGTATTTCATTTTAAGCTGAGCAAGGAATTGGGTATTTTGAAAGAATTACTGGTTGTTGGCAATAAACTTGCTTGTTGCAGGGAGGCACAAATTCCTCGGGTAAAATCTTAGCAACAAAGGAGTTAGTGAAAAAAATTCTTGCTAGATTACATGTGGCCAAGATTTCACCCTTGATCTGTAGGTGGAATGCAAAAATGTTGCCTTTGAAGCCACATATGTGGTTATTGGTTACAGCACGCTGCCTTCCCTCCTGCCCAGGCACACTCTGTAGCACGTAGGATGTGTAGAGTTGGGGAGAGCCTTCTCTAAACCATGAAGGGTTTTTTTCCCATAGGAAAAATGAGTTGTTTCAGAGCTTGATAATTGACAAGAGTGGCTTAGAAATGTCTTTATCATTTGTGAAACATTTCACAGTACAAAAGAAACCAAGCATGTATCTGCTTTGGTGTGAAGCCAAGAGTTTTAAAGTGTACTCTCTGTGGGTAAAAGGAGTGAACACCCACCCCAAAATAGCCAGCAATTGAATGGTCAGGGAACATGTGTGGGCTGAAGCAGCCAGTCTGTGCCTGTGAACTGGGAAACATCTGATGAACAGAGTAGTGTTCTCCCCCACCTCCTCCACTCAAGAAAAATCCTCCATCAGTCAATTCTCAGGACCAACTGGTAGTCAGTGTTTGCTTAAACACTGAGAAGCCAGTTCTATTTTAAAAGACATTGTGAGCAACCCTTACAGGACCCAATTCAGAGATAGAGTTGATATATAACTTGCAACTATTACCCAGACACAATCCAAGTGATCACTTTTTGGAGAACTTGCTTCTGATGAATCTACATCATTGTTGATTTCTGAAGCCTTATTTTTCTGTGTCAGTTTGTGCCCACTAAGGACCTCAGTGAAAGGCTGATATTATTCATGCCTATTGATCCAGTCTTTGACTATTAAAATTCCTTCTTAGCTTGACCATTTCTCTTTTCTAGAACATCAGAGGATGGAAGCAGGCTCTCATTAATTATTTACTGTTTTGATTTTGTGCTTCCTTTCCTATACTAAGAATGTGATCTTCTAATGAATGAGTCTAAAATTGCTTTTGTTGGTTTTTCTGTGTGACAGCCTTTCAGATGCCAGGTTAGTTTATTTGCTTTGACATTCATATTGCATTCTTTTTATCTTGACTTATTAATAGCTTATAAAATGTGCATGATGCAGACAAAAAAAAAGACTCAGGTGACAATTACTGATTGAAATTCAAGATTTATGTTATGCCTTATTTCTAAGGCTAGAACAAAGATATTTGTAAGATTATTCGAAGCTTCAAGAAGGGGATTATCAGGCATGGTGGATATATATACATACTGCCCAGTGCAAACCCATCTGTGTAAGCAGTTAAATATTGCTTTATGGCCTCAGTTGAAGACTGTGGCATAAAGTCCTGCAGCATCTAGGAGATTTGCCTGGATGCTGCTTGGTATCTGTTGCATTAATGTCTGTTCTCCAAACAATAATAAACAAAATGTCTGCTAGCTGTCTTTATCAGGCTACAAAGAGTGATCCTGGCTTTTATAATTTAAGAATAATATCATTCACTTAGGGGGAAATATCCATCCTGTACAAGTGAAGCCTCACAGACTCAGATTTTCACAGCCTGATTGTAGTACATTTTCTCTTGGTTCAAACCCTCAAAGCTAAATTTCAAAAATACTTGCAGTAATTTTATTGGTTTGTTTAGTAGTGGAGTTTGTAAATGGCAGGTGACTGCACTTCTGCAAAAACCAATCGAACAATAATTTCTGTTCAGTGTAAATTTTTTTTGGAGAAGTTATCTTTTTGTTGGAGAAATTTGGAGCAAGAATGATATCATTTGTGTTGTTTACAGTGCAAGACACATTATCATGACTTTTAGCTAGATTTGACTGGATTTCCTGTTAACACTGCTCTGCCCCTTTCTTTGCAAGTAGCCCCATCAAAATCGAGTATTTGATGCTGGTAATTCTGGAACTTTACAAATTATGATTATTGTGGATGTTAGCAGGAAAAAAGGTGCAAGCTGTCAGAAGATAGATACAAGGAGAGAAGTGTTTGCATCTTTCCAGATGTAGATTTTTCAAGTATTTGGGTTGAAGAAAGTGAAAATGCAGATTAATGAAGGTATACAGTCTGCAGTCCAAGAAAAGTGTATTTTTTTTTTTTTTAACAAAACTTCAAACATAGTCAACTGACCATAATTTCAAAATTTCTTTTCTTAGATCTACTTTGTGGTTTTTTCTTTTAATGGCATGCAATAAATGTAATTTTCTTTTCTTATGGACTGTTTTGGTTTTAAGGGTAAGAAAGGCTAGATTGTTCCTTTAACTAACATTCAGAGCAGGCAAAGAAGAGGATGATAGTTGCATCTATTATCTGGATGGGTGAACAGTAGTAAAGTGCAGTGTTTCTCCTGTTCGGTGTTCAAGTACAATGCACAGAAATAATATTTTCTTTGAGCCTTGTAATTTAATGCTTTTCAGGGTTTAAGGCAGACTTTCAGCTTAATATAATGAATGGCATTAAAGAAAAACATTGTGGTAGCCTCTACCTGTATGATGTCTCCAAATAGGAAAATGTCTTCAGGAAATAGTTATTTTGATACCTAACTGAAAATATACTAATGATTTAAGTAGCTTGTTTCATACATGTTTATATTTCATGTTTATTCTGGCTTAGGCTATTTGGGTGGCTTTGTTTGGCAGGTTTTTACCCTGGCCCTGCAGCAGGCTGGGGAAGGCAGGCAGCAGTGGTGTGTGTGGGGCAGCTGAGCTGTGCCCAGCACCCTCTGCCCTGCAGCCACAGCAGGCTGTGCTCGTGTCTGTGCCCCTCAGCTGTCTGCAGAGCCAGGACCCAGCACTGTTTTTAGAGCCTGTTCTTGCCAGCACTACTGAAATCCTTCTGATGCAGGGGTGTGTGCTGCCTGGCTTCCAAAGCTGTGCTAGGGATGAACATCCATAGTTTGGATACTGCACTGCGTGAGCTAAAGAATCTGCAGGAGTTTCCTGGCAAGATAATCCAGTCCTGTTACTGTCATTCAGCCAAAGGGAAACATGCTGACTCTCTATGAGTCAGGGTGGGTTTTTTATGGGAGAGTGAGTGTTGTTTCCAAAGGAATTACTTAGCCATTCTACTCCTAGCATCATTATAGTTCAGAGTCTATTGGCAGGGGTTTGCAAGCTTTATGCATTTAAATGAACACCTTATTCTAGTAATCAGTGTGCTTTTCTGAGTTACTGTTCCCATATTAGTCCTTGTACTTATTGTTTATTAGCATAAAATATTTTCTGCTGCTCTTCATATTTGCTACTGATTTTAGAACAGATCCTTTTTTAAATGTAGGCATGATTGCACTAAAATTTCAAGTAGTTCAGTGAAATTGCAGGCTTATGTTAGTTAGGATATGGATATGTGACCTCAAACTGTCTCATAATCAATAAAGCAAATTTTGAGTTTTAAACCATCAAAGCAAAAAATGCAGACAGATTTTTTTGCTTGTCATGTAACCAAAACCAACCTCCAGGAAAGATGTTTGCATTAATGTGTTACAGCAAGTCTATTGTTTAGTGCTAAACAAAACTTCCATGGCAGAAAGAGATTTTGGGGTTGGTGAAGCTTTGATATATGTTACAATTCTAGTGTGGGATATTAAATTGCAGATGGTGCTCTCCATCGTACTAGATGAACAACTTGGATCTTGTTTGTAGCTAAAAAAGCTTTTTTAGATGATCTAAAAGGAAATGCCAATGGTAGTGCCTGTACCTGCAAAGATTGTATGTGATATATGCCACTGCCTATTATCTCCTAGGATGCATTTCACAATTATCTGTCTACAGGACATTAGAAGCAGCTGGAGCAACAAAGTGAAATTCTGATGATATATGTAGAAATAAACCACTTTGACCTTGAGACTAATATATGTTTATATATATGTCTTTGTGATACTTTCCTCGTTCAACTGATAACTGCATCTTTTTATTATGTATAACTGTATGGTTTGATTCATTTCAGACAAGCTTTATATGGGACCAGGGCAGCTGTACCATGATCTGCAGAACCTTTTACATGACTTGAATGTACTTGGTCAAATTAGTCAATTAATAAGCAGCCTTAAAGGAAACTATCAGGTAATAAACAAAGCTGGATTTACTTTTCAAGTCTGTTCTTGTAAAGAAGTATAGTTGCCTCGCCCTAGGATTTGTACAAACCATTCTTTAGTTCTCTCTGCAAAATTGGAAAATTTTTTACCTTTAGTAATGCATTTACTTTTAAGTGTTATAAATAGATTACAGCTGTCCTCCTAATCTTGTTTTTATTTGTTGTTTTTAAGTGTAGGTGGGTACTACAAGTGTCTGCATTTGTTCAGTAGCTGATAAGCTTACATGGAAACACAATTAGGTTTTGATGTTAAGAAATTGGATTCTTGCAGTTAGACATGGTAGTAGGAGGATGGTTGTTTGGAGGAAGCTCTTGATCCCCATCCAAGCTCATAATCCTGGCTTTTGGGGGGGATTTTTTTTTTTTTTGACTTAAAACTGAGTATAAATAACAAAAATTATAAAAGGATTTTCAGAAGAATTTTAAGAGTATATTACTTTAGCTTTGTTCACATCCCTTTGATTTAGCTTATATTCTGGCAAACAGATATAGTGCTTAACACCAATCATCTTGAGACTTCAAACAATTACTTTTTTGCTTGGTTTTTTGTATGTTCTATATGTGGTTACATGTAATTTTTAACTCCTACCTGCCACCACAGGTTTCAAATGTGTGTATATGTATGAATATATGAAAGCTGAGCTTCTCTTGACATATCTTGGCTTCAGAGTGAAGGCATTAGATAAAACATAACATTTTGTGAAAATATGTACTCTGAATATTTTGTGAAAATATGTACTATATGGAAAGAATGCTTTTAGACAAAGCTTCCACAAGCATTGAAGGTGAATTTCATCTGCATAATTGGGAATATGTATAGCACAGATATACCATAAGACATTCAGCCATCACCATATAAAAAACCTTTCTGTCAGCACTGACAGTCAGAGCCAACTATTCTTTGAAAACTTAAAATTCAGTCATTGTTTCCAGTTAGATGTGTGTAAGACCATGGCAAGAATTTAGTTGAGGAATAAGGTCAGCTTCTTTATTTTTGAAAAAGGCTTAAGTTGTCATAGAATTCTGATGGTGAAAAGTGTGTGTACTTCTGTTTACTTGTTAGTCTTGATGCTTTGTATCATTCAGGTGAGCTTTTACTCTCTGCAAAAGAACACTCACCTTGCAGTGAGCTATTGTTTAAACATCTTAAACAGACTTAGACCACACATCTTTCATGAGGGGTCTGTAAAAATTTTGACTCAAAGATTTGAACAAAAGCATATTTTCAGTATGATTTATAGATGTTTTCAAAAGACTTTCTTTAGTAGCAGAATTTGTGATGCTGCAATAAAGTAAAAGGCTTATGCATACAGCTGATAGAAATTTACGTTTTTTAATTTGACATACACTTGGGAATGTCACTTATGCATCATCAAACTGAGCAATGTGAGATTAAATATTCAGATGAAATACATTAGAAAATATTTTATGATATTTCTGAACTGTGTTTATAAATATGGCTAAATTTTCCATGATGGAAATGTGGTCTAATTGAAGCCCATGTGTCATTGTTTGTTATATGCAGGAATCACCTTATTATCTTGTTTGCAACAGGCTGGTGTTGAATCTTAGCTTTTTAATTTTTCAGAACTTAAACCAATCTGTAGCCCATGACTGGACCTCAGGTTTACAAAAACTGATTTTGAAAAAAGAAGACGAAATCAGAGCGGCAGATCGCTGTAGAATTCAGCTGCAACTCCCAGGAAAACAGGACAAGTCAGTAGAAATCTTGATTACAAAACTTTCTAAATTGGTGTGTGTGTTAGGTATAGATGTATGAGTGAGGATTTGGGAATCTTTAGCTCTTCCCTCCCTTCTGTCTCCATGGTAAGCCCCTGACTTTTGCTCTTTTGCCATAATGCTGAAGCTATCATGTTCCATAGCAGCACTGTAGCTTTTCTCCTCTTTCTCAGCCCAGCCCAGCCCAGTTCTGGATGCAAGAAGCAGGTGAGGAACCATGGCAGGGACTGCTAATAGGGAACAGTTACTGTTGTATTCCTTCACTAGTTCCTCTCATAACATTTCATGTAAAGTGCAGGAAGATGGACATACAGCATATCATAGCCTGCACACTTAAATCAGAGCTGAGTCTTTTCTAAGTATTAAAAAATAATTAAATTTCACCTTGGTCAACATTTTTAGCCATGGTTATATTCATACCCAATGCATTTATAGTGGCTTTTGATTTTTTTTCTCTGTATTGCAGGTCTGGGCGGCCAACTTTCTTTACAGCTGTGTTCAATACATTTACCCCTGCCATCAAACAGTCTTGGATCAACAATTTACAAATGGCTAAACTGGCCCTTGGTAATTCCTAGTTATTCAAATTGCCTAACAAGTTAAAATAGCTCTCAATGCACAGTGTAATTTATTTATTTATTATTATTTTATTTTTTGGAGAATGATTTTGGTGAAAATTTGTCTATAGATGTTTAAAATTGCAATACAATAAATAGTAATGATTGTGTATCACTACAAACTAATAACAGGTGCCTATGTTGAGAAACATTAACTTGCTTGATATCAAGTTTCACCAGCACATGGCCAAAATACAGTACTTTTGTGATGTCTCACAGAAGACAAGCAAAGTAACAAAAAACAACACAGAATGGATGTTTCCATCATTCCAGGGGAAGGATCCTTAAAATTATGATAACTGGCAGTTGGTAGGGGTGTTACTTAGGCAGAGAAATGCTGTTCAGCAAATTTTCTATATTTCCTAGAGTCTGAGGAAAGGTTTGATGAGTCTTTTTCACTATTCAATTTACAAGATCATTAGGAGACTACCCTTAATATTTTGCTAATTTAAGGTGCTCTTTTTTGCATTATCAGTATGTATGTAATTTACTCAATTAAATTTTTGTTCACAGTTTTATGTTGTCATTTATGTATCTATGGCATAAGAACAGCCTGATCTGTATGACTAGGCCTGACAGAATTCTTTTCTATTCCTGTGGAGAGGTGGAAGTGATTATTCAGTGAAAGGATTGTGGAGTGTTTATTGTTTGTTCTTTCCATTACAGCGGAGGATAACCTGTTAGGTTGGTTCTGCATAGAAGATGATGGGAATCAAATCAAAAAGGAAAAACATCCTCTCCTTGTTAGACACATGCCAGTGATGATGGCCAAGCAACAAGAGTTTAAGGTGAATGGAATTTTGATATGAGATGTCAGTTAGGTTCTTATGTGATATAATTTCTAAAGAATTCCATAATGTAAACACATCTGTTAGTTTTCTTGAGCAGCCACCCTGCTTTAAGACCATTAGAAACTAAAAGTCATTAGCAACTAAAGAAGAGTCACAGGAATGCAAAATGCTGCAATCTTTGAGGCACTAAGGAGCATGATGTTTATTTTTACATAGTATGACATTCACTGTCATACGTAAGTGAATAACTCAGTGTAAACAGAATGGATGGGAATTTTTTAGTTCATCTTGAGATTTCCAAATGTATGTTTGGGGTTTAGAAGTAACCTGAAGTTTACAAAGAGCAAGAATCTGATCTCCATGAAAGTTGTCCTCTTCTGATGTAACTCTGCTAAATCCTCCTCAAATTTCTCATTTTTATTAGTGCACAGAGAACAGTATTTTAATTTTTTTTCTTTAATTATGTTTCATGGAATCTTATGTACAATGTCATATTCTGAACAATGATTTAGAAATTGTCTTAATGGTTCATTTCCTAAAACAGTATGTTTTAGGAAGCCTTTTTGACCACTGACTTTGTTGGTGAAAATAAGTACAATACCAAACCAATAGAGGGAAGGGAAGAGTGCTGGATGCTATTTTTCCTGTGTATCAACAGGATTTCTTATTGACCATCAGTAATTAAGTCTTGTACAGAAAGAGTAATGGAAATAAAATTGTGTATGTGTGGATAGAATCCCAAAATTAAGTTAATGTCATAGCATGGATGCTGCTTAAAGAGGTGAGTCTGCAGACCCTCACTGCTAGATCAGCCTACACAGGAGGGAAGCTCAGCTGACAGCTTCACTTCAAGTGTGAGTATGCAAGTCTGGATGCTGGGGGAAAATAATTGGTGGTTCAAAATGCAGTAGAAATGTATAATTGAGCTAAGACAATCTATTCCTATGATACTGGTTTTCAGAGCAGAGAAAGTTTACTGAAAGTCTCTGATTTCCCATACAACCAGTTGTGCTTGTCTTACTAAACAGCTTTTTCTGTACTGACTACTTTCTAAAGTCACCACTGGTGAAATAACCTGCTAATTTATTTTTTTTTCAGAAACTTAAATTATGTATGTATTTCCTTAGAGCCTAGGCATTTGTAAGTCCTGAAAATACATGCCAGGAAGGCCCAGGCTCAACTCTTGTAATCAAGTTAGAACAGGGTCTTCTTATTTTGAAAGGAAAATCTGTTACCCTTACCATTGAGTCACTTCAGGAGAGCAGAGTGTGTGACAAAATTTGCCTCAGCCCTGGGCTAACTTTGCCAGTTTTGCAGCTTCTAAAGTAATGTGGGTGTGAGCCCAGGTATCATTTCTGGTTCTCCCAAGTCCTTGATATTGCTAGAAAATATGGCTTAGGTATTACTGCAGCCTCAGCTGCAGTTTGGCTCTCAGGCCCCAGCTCAGGGTGGGAAGAGAACTCTTTGCTTGGCTAATCCTGTTTGTTGGCTCTGTGTGCTGCTCAGGCTGCCCAGTGGTGTAAGGAGCCATCAGAGCAAGTTTACATCCCAGGCTTCTGACAAGACTGAGAGCTAAACTGCCAGGGTTTAACTATGGAATAAAACATCACTTTTGACTAAGATGCACAGTGACACAAAGGTGTGACAAGGAGCCTGGGAAATATTCAATCTGCAGACTGTCTAATTTTTTTGCTAGTGATATATTTCCTTGTCACAGCTACTCTAAATTACCACAAGTAGATAGCTTCAGCATGTGCTAAAGGAGACATGCTAAGACAGGCATGGATAGCTCTTTCTTTTTCTTTTTTTTTTTTTTCCTCTTTTTTTTTTTTTTTTTCTCTTTTCTATTTTTTTTTGGTCTTTTTTATCATCTAGTGATTTCAAATTTTTATCTGTATATAGGAAATTGCTCTGTTGAATTAATAATCATTTTTATGCTAAAGCAAATCACTTTGTAAAGCCTGCTGACTTCAAGGCAATTTGTAAAATTCTTTGCACTTTGGAAAATTAGCTTTGAATTTAGAACTTTTAACTTTTGCTGACTCATTTTGTTTTTGTTTTTTTTTTTTAATTGTTCAGTGTTGGGAGATGATGTTGCCAGGCTATAGGGAGTTAATACTAATTGAATAGTCTAAGTTAATACTAACTGAGATGTGTACTACAATATAATCAGGACATTGATGTCCAAGATTTCCAAGAGAACATTAGTTTGAATTGTAGAGAATCTTGTGTAAAAATGGAATATCACACCTCATTACAAATCCTTTTATTCTCTACACAGTTATGAATTCCTTTTATATATTTTGAAGTGTTTACATATGCTTTAGGAAACTGCTGTGAACATTAAGGAAATTAGAAATCCATGACTGGTCATAAAAATTTTTTTTTTTTCAGATCCTTGAGCTTGAATGATCTTTGGAGTGGGGATGGACTTAAATATAGACCTTGAGTCTGGTGTTGCTTTCAGTTTTTTTTTTAAATGGCCTGCATGATAAAATCATGAGTATTGTTATTAACTTACTGACAGTAACATGATGACATGAGATTGGAAGGGAGTTGAAGTCTAAAGAATGATAATATTAGCATTCAGAAGGACTAAGGCAGCTGGGGAAATAATTTGAGGGGAGGGAAAAGAAAAATAAAAAGGATGACAGTCAGCAGGACAGACAGGTGATATGCTCAGGGAGAAATTAGGAATTCCATAAATCCAGATTGAAGAGGTGGTTTAGTTGGTCTGTTAAAGTAATTTTTAATACTGACCAGCAAGGTAAGGATTGGTTAAGAATATAATATTGTTACAAAGAGAACTAATGATGAAATGTGTTGAAACAGGATTCTGAAGAGGTAACAATGGTGTGGTGCTGGTACCAGCTCTGCTAGAATAGTGAGTTCAGGTCAGAAAACTCTGCACTCTCAAGTATACACATGTGGCTGATACATCTGCTGGAGAGAAGTCAGTTGAAAAAGTGGCAGTAATAAGTTGAAAAATAAAAATTTGAAAAGGACACTGCAGATAATGAAAATTACCTGGTGTCTGAGATGAGAGGTAACAGGCTAAGGATTGCATCAGGGATGGTGTCAGGTTGGGGACATGAAAAAGCTTAATAATAGTTATGAAGCATTTGAGCAGATCAGCAAAAGAAAATGTGTAGTCTTTGGTCTTGAAGGTCTTCAGGGGTAGATAAGGAGTGCATCAGGAACAGTATCTGTGCAGCTGACCCTGCCCACCAGAATCTGGGTGAGCTAAGCTGACTCCTTGCCTTATGAGAGTCTTTGATATCCTAAAATGCTTTAGTTAATTGCAAACTAAAATAGACAGAAACAGGCATATTTTTTTAATGAGATAACAGCTCTCTTTTCCTCTCTTTGAAGATTGAATGTGCTGCTTACAATCCTGAGCCATACCTTGCTGGAGAAACAGAGTCAGATTCCTGTGCTGTGGAACATGGTTTTCTTTGGGTAAGTGTAATATTTAAAATCTGAAAGTGGTTGTCTCCTGTTTCTTTCCATTGCATTTTGTGACTTGGCAATGTGTAGGTATGAAAGAAATGTTGGGTTGACTTTGTTTATTTGTTTAAAGATAAAAGGTTAGCTACTAATTTGTCCATGTGATCTTGCTGATCTCTGTAGTTAAGTGTGTATTATTTGTACAGCACAGAATGAATTCCAAAGTGCTGAGCACATTCAGAAGGGAGATTTGTGCTAATTTGTAACAATTGCTGCTGAAACAGAAATGAGCATACACTGTCTTACTGTTTTCATATTATAAGAATGTTTTAGACAAAAATAATCTGCTTAAATCTGCATAGGAAAAAAAAATTACTCTGCATATTACTATGACTCCAGATATGCAGATTTCCAGCAGAGGTGGATAGAAGCTGTTCTTAAAAAAAAAAAAAAAAAAGGCAAGCTAATGATTTCAGGAGCTTTTCTAGTTGCTACAATACTGAAATAGTGAATTAAAATTTAGAAATAGTTTCTCTTACCAGGTGTTTTCAAGGCGACCTATATAATTTCCTTTTGTCTTTGCCATTTGTAAACAGTCATTGCAAAAACATGCAAATTAAATCTTTCTACTGCTACAAAATATTCTTTCTCTCTCTTTTCTATTTTATTTCATATAAACAGAAAGAGTTATTATACAAAAACATGTATTGTGCTTGGGTAGATTTGTTTGGGGTTTTTTGGTTTTTGTTTTTTTTTTATTTCTCTCTGATCCCCAAAATGTACAAGTTTATGGACATGTTGATGATACTTAGTGCTGGATCAGGGAGAAATTCAGGTTTCTGTATCAGCAAGTTTACAAGACTCCTTCTTTTAGGACAGAGCATTTCTTTGTAGACCTGTTATTTGGGCAAAGGACAGGCCTCAGCTACTTTGCCTGTTTTAAAAGAACCTCAGACAATTTAGAACATCTGCTATTAAAATGGCATGTTGCACAAATATTTACAGTAATTGCATTATGTAATGTATATACATTGGAGTCAGATATCAGAATAGGCCATACTATTATTCCTGCTTTAAAAACATATTTTTTTTCTTTGAGTGTAGAAGGCAAGTTTGTATACATAATGTTTTGACATATCTTGTATGTGTACTGAATAATTCTCTTCTGTCTTAATGCATGAAAATTCATATTCACACATATAACTTAAAATGCACACTTCAGTTAACATTCCAGTCATTCCTTCTTGTACATGCTGATCTTCCTGAAGGCAGGTATCAGTCATGGTCTGTTATTTGTTTTTTTTAATTTTATTTTCCTTTTTTTGTTTCAGATTGGCAGTTGTACTAATCAGATGGGCCAGATTGCAATAGTCTCTTTTCAAAGCTCCAGCCCCAAGGTTATTGAGTGCTTCAATGTGGAATCACGGATTCTCTGCATGGTCTACATACCAGAGGAGGAGAAGCTGAAAGAGCAAAACAAAGCTCCAGACTCTGAAAATGTTCTTGCAAAAACATCTAATGTGCCTACTATTTGCCTTGGCATGGAAGAAGGAAGGTGATTCTTAGTTTTAGTGTAATGTGTATGATTTATTGATTGCATTTACTATTCTATAGCAAAATTGTGTGACATACTGCTAAGAAAATACTTACTTTTAAAGAAAGTATTCAAATGTTATCTCAGTGACCTCAAGGTATCCTTTCCACTTAAATCAAGGATAAAATGCACTTTACATAATTTAAAATTACACTGTGTGGTGTTTGAAATTAAAGGACATCTTTTTGATGAAAGAGGGTTAGATAATCGCATCTGGAAAGTGTAGTACAATAAAGAATAATCTTCAGGTATTGGAAAATTTTCAGAATGGCAAAGAGGAATCAATTAATCTTCTGTCCTGTCATATTATGCAGGATTTGGCACATGAAAAAACAATGTTGCTATTTACTGTTGACATGAATTACTTTGCTCTGTCTTTGAACTGGTGGCCTTCTGAGCCATCACTTGATTTGTGTTGGAGAACAACATGGAGAACTTGTTCTAAACTTATAGGTCAGTCAGCAAGCAGATCTTGTTATAGTTAGTTGAGGGCATAAGTGTGTAACTGCATGTGATTTTTGAAGGTGTTTGTAACCAGTCTAAATGAAGGAGAACAAAATTCTCTAAGGAAAATGCCATTTCTAGAAATGAGTGATTTAATTCCAGCCTTAACAATATTCTTAGCATACCCATCATAACAATCAATAGGAATTGTGAAAATTTTAAGTGTAAGTGACATCTGGTAGTGAGTTTTTCTTTTCTTCTCCCTAGTTCTCCACATAATATTTTTTTTTTTAACAAAAGTTTTAGATAGACTGATAATAAGGACTTTGAGAAGAATTTTTATTATGTCTCTTTTTGGAATAGCTTTCTGCAGACAAGATAATATGAATGTGTTGTCATATGTCAATGCCAAGTAATTGCAAGTTGTCTATGCAGACATTCTGGAGTGTCAAGAACTGAAGGAGAAAATCCTCTTTCCCCCAATATTTTATTCTAAACTTTTCTTCTGCATATTCTAACAAGAACTATGTAAAGCATAATTTCACAGGTCTGTTTCTTCTTGTTTCTTTCTATAGCATTTCTGTTTACAAAAGTTGCCAAGGCTCAAAGAAAATTCGACTTCAACACTTCTTCACTCCTGAGAAATCAACTGTTATGAGCTTAACATATAGATCTCAGTACTTGTTTGCTGGCTTGGTAAATGGAAACATCTCAATCTACACAAAAGCAGAAGGTAATGCTGCATAGTGATATGATTTGATGGCATCCTGAGGAACTCACATGTCAGTGTATTTTGGCAGAAGTAATTTTCCACTAATATATTTTCTGAAAATCCTTTGTAAAACTGCTGAGCTAGAATTACTACTTTTTCCTGTATGTCTGAAGAGACTTGTCTCTTTTTGAAGGATAGTAGGAACTTTGATACTGTTTTCCACTTTCACCATACATGCATGTGACAATTGATTTTCCCCCTTAGTTTAAACCCTGAAGTCTTCAGTGTTGCAAATGTCCAGAAATTTATGTGCCAACAGCAGTACACAGTATTTTACACAGCACAGTGCTTATTGCTCTCAGCTACCCAGTACTGGTGTTTGTGAAACACAGAAATCTGTTGGTAGAGATTTCTGTATATCTCTTTAGATTACACCCCCATTTTTACTGTACAGATGAATAAGTCCTATGTGTGACGTTCATGTATTTAAAGGTAGGCCTGTATTTTCTATTAGCATCACAGTTGGTTGTTTTGTATTTAGCTAAATAATTGACTAAAATAATTTGAATAAAGGAGAAATCCCAGGCAATTCTTCTGAACTACAACTGTCTTTTCCAGAGCTGATTTAGGTGCTTCCAGTACATCTCACTAACTTCCCTGCAGCATTGCCTATTTATCTAGTGTTTCAGTTCAAAATCAGTGAGGCTTTGCTCAAGGTTTTAAGTGAAATGTTAGCACAGACACTCCTAACTTTGCAAAGTACAGAGCCAACAGAGATCTGCCTTACTTGTATGAGCTGCTGTAATGATGGCTCTCTAATGAGGTGGGCCCTGTGAACAGTTCAGCTGCATTTGTGTCGCACTGTGTCTTGGCTACTAAATACTACCAGTCTGTCACTCAGGAATCAAACTCAGTATCTGTAATCTTGGAACAAATTGTATGTCCACTATTAGCTCATATAAAGACTTTGTTTGGGAAAGGTACAGGATGCTTTTTTTTTCCCAAGCAACAAAGGATCTGGGAAAAAGTGTTGGCAAAGAGACTTCCTTTGTCCAGTTCTCATCTTCAACCCAGTAGGTTTCCTGTTGAGCTGTTGTCTCTGATCTGAAGCCAAACTTTTTTTTACCACTGAATAGCATTTTTTTTCTTTGTTTTTGAGGCACAGGAGTGAGGTCTTGATCCTAGATTCATAATATTTTTGGTATTTCAGTTTCTCTACGTACGTGAGAGGGGTATTAAAGTGAATCTGTCGACTTCTCTGAAATGTGTTGGTGTATTTAAGCTGTTTTAAGACTGCAATTACTATCACTCAGCTTCCAGAAAAGACCACTTCAAAACCACAACTGACATCCTTGGCAGTATAGCTAAGAAAGGATTCATGGGTTGCATATCTATAGAGAGTGTTAAAGGTGGGGCAAAGCTGTTAACTAGACTGCATTACAGTCTGGTTATGAGATGGAGGTTGTTGCATTGACCAGGATCATAGATCATAGACCCTGTTCAACTTCTCCTAAAGACACTGGTTATGGGCAGTGAGATGTTCACAGAGCTTGTCAAAGTCTGAGCCATGATCACTGGAACTTTGAGATGGGAAATGATATTTTTCTGACACTTGTCAGTTAATCTTGTAGTCCCTCTCCTTCCTGCTTGGTCAGTGTGGCTTATTTCAGTTCTCCAGGCCCCATGGAAGTTGTGTGATTAGCTGCTGCCATGTTAGTGTCTGTCTTCCTTATAGTTGGCTGCTGTGGCTATGTGAGGCAGTCAGCCCTGGAGGGGTGTTTTTATGAGCACTGACCTATTTACCAAACAAAGGAATCCAAGCAGTGAAATGGGAGGGAGGGGGAATGCAACCTCTGAGGAGCTTTGTGCAATTCATCAGGGTTGCCTTCTGTTCTGCAGAGGGGATTACTTTTCAGCCATGCACTTCAGCTTGGGTTTTGGTCTGTCACCATCAAGGAGATTAAGTAAAAATTTAAAAGTGAATGTGAAATATATCACCACATTACACCTTGATTTGAAGCCTGAGAAGGACAAATGCTGTGAGATGCACAGGAAAAATGGTTGTGCGGCCTGTTGCAGGATTCCGTGAATGAGAAAAGATAATCTTTCTTCTAGGATGAAAATCTGTCTCACAGTCTGTCATAGAGTTGGGCAGAAACTGTGTGGATCAGTTCAGTCACTGAAGCTCAATGCCTTGCTCTGTATAGTCAGAGACCCATGACTTGTGTCATTTGCTTTGCAGGACCCAAATAGCTCTAATTTCTCCAGATGTTCTCAGAGGGGTCCGTGCATATAAATATCTATGGTGTTTGTTTACAAACAGCAAGTCCTTTCTTCTGAGTTTCTTCTAGAGGACTTTGTCAGATCAGCAACATCCAGAGTGCTCTCTGGCTGCAGAAAGTCTTATCTTGAGGTAGTAAAAAAAGGAAACTGAGAAGTCTGTACAGTAAACCAAGGAGCAAGTGCCATGTTAGTGGGAGAGTAGGAGGTGCACAACTTCCTTTCTGGAGGGTAGTCATATTTTAGTGAGACATCTGTGTATCCATGAATTTTCACATATGAGGAAAAGACTTAAATACTTGTTAGTATTTTATGTATTTTTAAGTACTTAAAAAAATACATACTTTAATGTATTTGAACTTAAAAATATATACTTTAGTGTATTTGAACATAAACTAAAAGCAAAGTCTTGAGGTGCTGATACTGTAAAATCTACTGGGCTCTTCAATGTGACCTAGCATGGTGATTTGTGGAAATATCACAGAACACTAGGGTGTATGTGCTAGTATGTTAATTGTAAAAATAGTGCCCCTTATAATTATCCTCACTAATCCTTAATTCTATGTGTGTGAGAAGACTTGTTTTGGGACCTGTGAGATATCTGGTAAATCAAATGCTATTCTATATAGGAATGGGAGTGAAGCAGATTGCTAAATTTCTGACACCTTGTTTGCTGAGATTTTCCTTTACAGGTCTATGAACTTTTGCACAGTTATCATTGTGAAAAATTCTGCATGTGGGGTTTGCCTCTGGCTGAGTTAATATTTCCATGCAAAACATGCTTAGAAGAGGTTAAGGAAAAAGTGTGTTGTATTGTCTTTGTGGAAAAAACATAACAAAGGCCCTTTGTGATGATTGCAGACAGCCCAGCAGATGTGTTTTCTGAGTGATGTAATAGCAGAAAAGGTCAGCGCGTGTTTGACTTCCATTCACAAAAGTATCTTAGGAAAGGGAAATCACAATCTCTATATAATATAGGTGTATTGTTCCTGATATACTGTAGTCAGTTCCAGCTACTTCCTTTCTTCTAGACATTGATATACATTTCCTTTTCATAGAGTCCAGTGAAGAGTACAGGAGAGAAACAGGAAAAAGAAAATAAAAATTTGGAATTATTGAGGCAGAAAGTAGAAGAATTAATATTTTAGTAGTTCAGTAAGAATTTGGTCAGATAAAATAATGACTGAGGCAATTTTGGCCATGCACAGAACAAAAGAAACTTCACTGGTAAGAACATAGGGTGCTCTGATGTTTTTATGACTTACTTGTCTAAAGAGGCCTTATGGCACTAATCAAGTGAGCATTTTCAGAGGATTGATATCAAGGAAAATGATGAAACTGAAAGGACAGGAGGACAGTTACAACAGTGAAGGAGTAGCAAGTCATTTGACTGGTGAGGTACCTTGATGGATTTGGTAAGACTCTTGTGTCCTCTGACAAATTGAGGAAAGGAAGAATATATGGACTGTAAAATGCTGATGTCAAAGTCAGAGCTTGAGTGGATCCATGCACTGCTCTGGGTTCTCTGAAGAGTGGACTTGTGGCATGTGATTGCCACTTCAGGTGGACATTGTGAGAAATAAGCAGTGGTATTAAGCTGTTTGGGAGGACTAGAGCAGTGATACAGAAACAGAGATAAAATACTGTTGTCTTTGCAGTGTCACATAATACTCATTACCAGAAATATGTTGACATTGCTTTCTGTCTTATTTGGTATCTGATGCTGGGACCTCCAGCACCACCCTGGAAATTTTAGGAAGAGCTCTGTCAGCTGTTTAGCTTGAAGAATTTGATGCATATGGGAGAAATAATGAGTATGCATGCACAGTATAGGACATTCCTAGTTACACATTGTTTAGAAGAGCCTGAGTGTCTCATTTTTAAGTGATAAGGAATGTGCTTAACTTTTGAATTCTGTAGGTACTATTTTACTCCTCCACAGTGCTGGTTTACATACCATGTGATGGAAAAAATGTTTGTGCTCCACTGCACTAATTAACCAAGAAGTGCTGTTCCCAGGGCTGTGCTGGCAGCTCTTGTGAAACCATCAATAGTGCTGCTAAGAAAGAGGAAGCTGTCAACAAAAACGCCTGCTCAGTTCAGCTTGACTGAAAGCATAAAGGAAGGGAAGACTACCACAAACTTTGAAAAGACTTTCTGAGGAAATAAACTATATGTTATCTCATATGAAGAGCTGAGTGCACCAACTAATTACAATTGTAAAAGCACTAAATATTTAAAATATTTATAAATTAATAATAGGAAGCCTATTCTTATAAATTATTGTAAAATAGTATTACTTTCCTTCATTGGGTTTTGTGGAAACAGACCACAGAAAGATAAAATGAACATTGTTTTGAAACTTTTCATATAAAATGGGCATTGTTTTGAAACTTTTCCTATCTGATTAAATTTGAGTGAATAGAAGGATAACTAATTTTTCAAATTCATAAATCACAAGACTAATAACAAAATGCACTAATGCAAATAATGTCCTTTTACATTAAAGTCTTTGAAATATTTTATGTGCATGAGAGATCTTACTTTGGTGCAGCTAAACACAATACACAAGATACTGTTCAACACTTTCATAAACTATGGCATGTCACTTCTGGAGAAATATAACTTACAAAGAGTATTAAAAATAGTGGCATAACACAGATCTATTAATATAAAATCTGTCTTCTATGTTTTTTAAAACACTCAACTAATATGCAAATATCAGTCATCTTATATGCAACATAAATATATGACATCTAATTTCTAGAAGCCCCTGGATTCATTTCTATCTTTGACCCTGTTCTCAGATTTTGTAGACACAACTCTTTTCTGCAAACAGCTGTACCTGCAAAAAAAAAAAATAGTATGCCTTGAGATTCTGTTGGCAAAGGTTTTATCTTGGCTTGCTTCTTTTCTCTTTTGCCAGGAAAAAATAAACTTATTTTAGTCAGTTACTAGGAAAGGATTTTATACCATCAAACAAAGCTGTTCCTCATCTTTTTTGCAAGTGCTGTGACCAATTTTAAGTACCTGGATAGTGCCAGTTGTTGAAACGACTTGCATAAGCAAGTGTTGAGTCTGCAGGTGTTTACACAAGTCAGATAGAGATAATGCTTCTTTCCCCTTGGATTTTAGAAGCAATGGACACTGGATCAGACAAATAATATGAAATAGCCAGTGTCAAACATGAAGTCTGTGCAGGCAGGCATTGAACAGGGTCTGCTGAGATCTGCAGGGAGAGGCAGGGTGAGCATTATGTTTTCTTCAAAGTGTGATTTTGATTGTCTTAAACCACTTGTGAGCTAGACACAGATTTGCTAAGTAATTTTGGAGATAGATGATAAAATTCTTGGTCAGCAGAAGGAAGTCATGATCTTCCTTTTAGCCAGCAGCCTGTGGTTAAAGCATTTACAGAAGTATGTCAGATTATCAGGCTTAATCCCTTGCCTTGCTTGAGTGGTTTTTTACCCATGCTTTCCACTCTCAAGAGATTTCCCTGGCTGCCACAAAATGAGAGGAGAGAGATGCACAGGCCTTAATTTGTCCTCCTGGTGCCATTCCACTTTGGATAATTAATTAATCATTCACTGAGGCAGGGTCCAGAACACAGCTGACACATCCTTTGAATACTGCTCTAATTACCAGACCTACCTTTATTCCCCCTCATCTGTCTCAGATGCTGTCTGATCTGGAAGACAGCAATATTTGCAGGAAGACATAAAAAAGCACCAGGGAATAGCCTTATCCCATGACTAGGGTCATAGTGTGGAGTGACAGCTTTGGATTTTTCCTGGGCTGATACATCAAGTGGGGCTTCAGGGGTTTTTTCATGAAATCGTGGTAAGATGAAAGACATGAGACCTCTGTCTCACCTTCTTCATATGTCCAGTCCTACAGAACTTTTAAACTGGATTGTCAACTACTGTGTTAACACACACACCAACAGAAAATGGTTTTGTGAGAACTGAGGTTTTTTAGGCATAAATGTTGAATCAGATATTCATTACTCAGTTGGTATTTATAACATTGATAGTATTGAAATCCCCTTCTTACATTGATCAAAATTATTAATAAGGCTTAATGCTTAGTCATCTGAGATGTTACATGGAACTTCAGGGCAAAAAGGTCTAGATTAAAAAAAAAAAAAAGAAACACATTAGATGTTTGAAATTTGATTTAGGCAAAATGTGAATGAGTCCACAATTGAGATCCTGAAAATCCTTATTTTCCTGTTGTTTCAGTATCAGCTATGCTTTATATAAAATTAATGTATAGTTTGAATGTTTTTAACAGAAAGGGTTGTCTAGTTCCATGAACTTTTTGTTTTATGTTAATGTTTTTTTCAGTGTGAAAATATAACTAGGAAAGTTAACTTTTTTCTTAGCATACCTGCTCCTTTTCCAAACTCAGAGTTCTTATCCTCCAGAAAAGACAGAAAGAATGTATCAGAGTTATGCTGAGTTTATCCCTAAGAATAGTGCTATGTTAGAGATTGTTGATAAACTTCTGCAGTCAGCATCCTTTGCATGATGAAAGGTCTGACAGGCAGGTGTGCAGCTTCACTCTCTGAAGGCTTTGCACTGCCTACAGTGGTTACAGCAATCATGGGGTATGGGCAGTTTAGAATTTAATTTGTGGATAATGGGGTTTCTAAAGAATGGAAACTTTTCCAGAAGTTTGTTTGTTACTAATAGTACATATGAGTCATAGAGAACACAGTGACTTTGACATTGCTGGGAGAGTTTGCAGGCTTATAACTGGGAGCACTCTTCTCAATGCAAACTAAAATAATGAAAATTATTTTGACAGCCTGAAACTAAATATCACTTCTACAAAGATGCTGTCAGAAAAGAGCCACATCCTGAGAATGACTCAGCCAAGTTTGTATCACCCAGATGACAGGAATTTTGAGAAGTACTCCAGAACTGAGGCTTCTCATTATTGTTGTTGCTACTGTTATTGGTGAAGCAGGAAATTTTGTATCCTCATTCTCTAAGCAAATAATAGAAGATGCACTTGTTTTCAGGAGGGAAGAGAAAAAAATGTTACTTAAGTGCTTGCCTAAAGATGTGTTTACTTTGGTCTCGTCAATCAAAATTTAAGTGGTTACTGAGGTGAAACCAGTGTCAGAAAAATAGGCAACTTTTCTGCAACTTGTGCAGGAAGAAGGCTTTTTAATGAAGCAATGGTGCTTTGTGAAATATTATATCTCAGTGTAAAACCCAGTTACTTTTAATTTGCTTAGATTTTTATATTATTAATAATTCATAATGTATAGAAATATCATTTTTGAGACTATATTCAATGAGCACTTACAATATATAAACTAATATGAAAGCATTAAAATTATTATTGATATACTTTATATATACATATGTATGTATAAAATATAAAGTTACAACTGTTTCAAGAAGCTCATGTTACTGATTCCTACATTTTGGGGTAAATAATCTGCTAGTCCTTGTTTCAAAGAGGTGGCAATTGAGAGTGACCATAGCATGAAGTTCTTACCAGAACCTCACTGACTGTGCCACATACACATGCATAATTTAATTTAGATCTGGTAAATGCAGTCCAAAGAAAACACTGTGGGTTTTATAATTAGTGGAAAAGGTAAGAAAAGTGCAAATATGGCACAAGACCAAATTTTAATTTCTTCTTTTGTTTTAATTTCTGTCTTAAATGAAGCACCTAGTAGTAGCAGGAAGGTCCATTCCATCAAAATGCTCTTACAGAGTGATCTGCACTCATTAGAGCCTACAATAAAAATCTTCCTGACTACTTTGCACATGAAAGATGATTCTGTCCTAGTTAGAAATTGATTCATCTTGAAGTAAGTTGGTCATGAGCTCCCTCTAAGTTGGAGCCAATTGTGTCAGCCATGGATTTCTGGCAATCCTGAATCATCATTTAATCTTGATAAAACTTGCTCTGTTGACAAATATATGAGTACTTAGGCTTGGGTTTTCCCCTTAATGTTGTTTTATCCTTACAAATTTACCCTGGAAGCTAAAAGTAACCATACACAAATCACAGTGTAGCTTGAAGTGGCAACTTGCAGAAATTCAAGCAGTATCACCATTTGGTTGTGTATAACCTTTCTTCTTCTTCTCTTTTTTTTTTTTTTTTTTTTCTTTTGAAGATGGGACATGGAACACAGAACCTCAGAAGATAGTTAAATTGGGGGTTCTGCCTGTTAGGAGTCTGCTTGTGATGGAGGACACAATTTGGGCTGCATGTGGTGGACAAATTTTTATAATCAGCACTGTGACACACTCCATAGAGGTAAACACTTTTAAATGTATTACTCACCTATTATGCTTCAGGGTATAAATGGTAAAATTTAAAGATGAAAATCTGTTTAAGAAGCATCATGATTCAGGAAGATTTTAATTGGAAGTGGTCTGAGATCTTTTAAATGTCATTCCCTTAGTTTGTAGTTCTGCTGTTGTGTTCTCTGCTGATGTCTCATTAGACCCTGCTCCCATTTACCCACTGGTTTCTGTGAGGTGCTTGGAAATGACAGAGCATCTGGGGCAAGAGATTTTCTTGCAAATGAAATCTGAGGGAAGGCAGCAGAGAAGTGGGTGCCTATAGGAATTTCATGTTAATTTCAAAATGAGGTTTAACTAAGATACTGTCTCTATATAGTTAGATGTTACTTGTACCTTGTGATAATTTCATAATATACTTTTTCAGAGTTTTGCTTCTCGGTGGCCTACAAAAATTTTATTTGCACAAGAGCACATTCTCATGAATAGTCACACAAAAGCCAGCTTTTTCAGAATGAGAGAAGAGTGTTAAGGGTTCAAACTAACATTTGTGACCATATTTCCCAGAAAATGTTAAGCCATTATTTCTGTCAAAATTACAGCTTTCACCAAAAGGACATCTTAGTCATCCAGAGTTAAGAGTTGATGAGACATTAGAAGTTCAACCTCTTCTTCAGCCTACAACAGTGTCACTGAATTGCATGATGTTTACAGCCATGAAGTTTTTTCTAACAGGAGTCATGATGAGCTCACAGCCTCCTTCTTTGTGTGCTTTGTTGCTGCATTTTTTTCTTTGATGATCGTGTTTTCTCCCAACAATTGTCTGTTTGGTACAATTGGTTCTGTGAGTCACTGTCATGGGTTTGCAGGGAAATAGCTAACATCCTAATTTCCTCTGTCTTTTTCTGTGTTTTCTGAGATATTTGTTTCATCTAAGAAGACACTTGGGTCTTATATTCTCCCACTTTAAGGCTTATTTTATTGGTAGTTTGAATGGAATGATTAAGGAAAGATTTTGGATGAGTGATTTGCATAGGTATTTGAAATGGACTTTCTGGGAGACATGGTTGCTGTTCTACAGACTTTGGTAAAATCTCTCAGATTCTCACTAGGAAAATGGTAAGACATCAGCCAGGTTATTCCTGTGTGAGGCTGGATATGTACAGCCTGATTGCTGTAAATAAGTTTGCAAGTCTGGCCTAATTCAGTAACAAAGCTCTCCCTAAGTCAGATGGTATGGCTGCAGTTTTGGCTATGCTGGGCTGTTTTAGAGGAGGAGAACCCAGAGTCAAACAAACTTTGAGGATTAAAGAATGTTTAAAGCTTACTCTGTCATAATACAGTAAAATGTCATGGACTGCAGTGTTAAAAACAGAAGTTTGGAGACATAAAATTACAAGTACTCTACCAATATCTCTGACGTGGCAGTTTCATTTTTCAGCTGTTACTACAGATTTTCCTATAAAAGCATCACAGGAGATTTCTCCTCATTTCTCAACTAAGCCATCTGTTGTAGTCAGAGCTCAGGTTATTATAGGTCTGTTGTACACACAGTAAGTGCTGCAGCAAGCAGCATATAAGAAATGGTGTGTATGAGTTCTTTTTTCTCAATATAAATAATTTTGTTCAAGAACACTATGATTTTCTCTACATCGGGCTGAGGGTCATCTTTTTTATTTCACACAACTACTCATGGCATAGCATGTCATCTTTCTCACAGAATTGTGAACTAGTGATGATTTCCTGCTGCTTCTTTATGGGTACTAAGACATACTGATCTTTTTCTGTTTAGTTTCTCAGACTAAACAGGTCACTAATGTTTTCAGTTTTGCTGCCTACTTAGTGACCCGACTTGTTCTGATAACTTGCTAGGTTTATGTTTCCAAAAATGATCTGCTGTGTTGTCCTTACCATGTTCATTGGCAATATTGTTTCAGCATTATACATGAGGCAATTAAAACGCTGTCTACAGGAAATATTTTAACATCTGAGCTGCCTCTTCCTTACTGTGAAGGGCAGAATCTTTGCTATGTGGGGAAGCAGCAGCAAGCAAATATTTGTTCTCTCTCTGTGCTCTCTCTTGTTGAGAGTTAGTCGTAATGATTTGACTCAAGATTGTTTGCATAAACATGATCTTCATTCTGTCAGCAGGAATCCAAGTGTTGCACAGGGCTCACCTGGTTACTCTTCCCTATTCACTGAACTCCTTCATATCTCTACATCCTTAATGTGGAGATTCTCCACTGTATACTGCAATGCAGCTGCTTGCTAGTTCGTTGCTGCTGTCATGCATACATACTATGTGCTCTGCATCATGTACATTATCTGTAAAGGCAAAATTTTAAAGCCATATTTGTGCAAGTCCATGAGCATATTCAAGACTATTTTTTAAACTTGCTCTTGTGAGGCACTCTTTGCTTCATAGGTATCCCATATTTAACTCTCTCTGTGCATTTGCTAAAGTGGAAATGTACAAACTACTTTATCCTTGAAGACAATCTCATTCCATACCTCGTTGCTTTCCTAAGGTTTTTTTCTTTATTTAATAATTTTTGTAAATGAGCAGGTTTGGTGTTGTGTGTATTGGATTTTGATATTGCTTTTGCTTTTTTCCCCCCTTCTGATATGACTAAGACTCTCAATTCACTTGTTCTAATGATATGTTACTGTAATAGAATGTTTTAGGTAATGTGTTTTGTTGGCACAATGCCCCAGACTGGCACAAAGCCTCAAGATCCTTGGCAGGGCACACATGAGAAATGCATCAATTGCTGTTATATATTAATTACATGCTCTGATCTTCTTTCTGTGAAGAAGAAATTGGCCACTTAGTTTTGACCCTAGATCTGACAGTTGTATTGCTGTTGGGTACATCCAGTAGTGGTCTCTGTGCCCAGAGCAACTTGTACTCTGCAAAGGCAGTTTGTGCTCATTTCAAAGCTTCAAAAAGTGCCAGAGTATTTAATGAAATCACCGTATCATCAGTGTCATTCTATCCTAGCCTGTTTTGTCTTGTTTTTAAAACTTTGCTAACTATACAGGAGTTACACTGAAAGGTTATGGAAATGGAAGTCAATATACATGAGTGTGTGTTGCCCAAGTGCTGTAACTTCTTTAAAGCAGTGAAGACATTTGTTTGATGTTGGGGGTAATGGCACCCATTATCCTCTTCACCTGAAGCTGGAGACATTGAGATTTATCTCTTAGTACAGGTTGGTGCAAGAGGGCACTCCCTCAAAAGAAAGGCTCTGCTGTGTGCAGGAACACTGGTGAGCTGCACTGGGCTGTGGCACCCACAAACCCTTCTGCAATTTCTGTGCTGCTGTAGTTAGAATGGGAGAGACTGAGGGGAAAAAGCCAGGCTTTGAATAGAGAGGAATGTAGGTATGAAAACTAAAAGAGAAAAAGAAAATGAAATTAAATTCTTTTGCCAACAAAAGGAATGAGACATCTTTGTTCTTTTGTATCTGTATTTCTTGCTATAAAAAGAAAAGAAAAATAGAAGTAAAAGGCCAGCTCACTGGTTTTCAGGTGGACATGTAATTGAAACAGATGTCAAAGCTATCCTTTATGCAAAAATTTATGCATAAGAAGGTGCAGTTTTGGGCTATGTTCCTGTTCCATGTTAGAAGACCCTTTCAATGAGAAGAATAGTTCTTTCTACAGGTCTTGTCATGTTTGCAGTTTTATTTCAAATGGATCTGTGTGTTCCAGCAGACAGCTGTACAAATGGCAGGGCAGATTTAAGTGGGAGTATAATGAGTTGGCTGGTAAAAATGGAATGTGACAAAAATGCATGTGCAAGTTGTTTTCAGTGGCACCAACATAGTTGTCACTGTGGTTGGATCACTCCAGAGAAAAATTTTTTTACAAGCTTCTTAATTTTTCTTCTAATTTCAAAGACTGCAAGTTGCTGGTCAGTTTACTCCAGCAGCCATGGGTCTATCCCTTAGAAGTTCTCAAAAGGCAATTAGTCACCAGTGTAGGGATGTAGGAGTCTATAAACAATGTAAATATATTTTGCAATGGAACATACATGATGAGAATATCAGCAAATCTAGTCAAAAGGGCTGTTTCTGGCTCTGAAAGATGCTTTTTATGGATAAATTCTTCTGTTGGATAAATTTTATGATTTTCAAATTGTGTGTATCATTTGGTAACAAATGAATAGTGGTTACTTGAGGAAAACTGAATATAAATGTGCCCAGCAGACTTGCTTACCTTACATTCTGCAGTGTTATTATTCAAAGAATCAAAAGGAAATATAGTAACACTCAAAAACTGAGCCACTGCTTGACAGCTGAAGAGAAAATTCTGTTCATTTACTAAAAACTGAACATTGGAAGAATTACATAACAAATGAAAAACACAGAAGATAATTCCCATTCTCTTTAAACAGAAATTTCTCAATGAAAATAATAATTTCTGAAGTAATAAAGTATGAAAAAAAAATTAAGACTAAACATAATACCAAAACTTATGGTTTGTGGAAATTCTAAATTTTTATTCTTTGTCTCTGATCTTAGCCTGTTACTTGAATTTTGATGGAAAATTTCAACATATATATTTCAATATATCTATAACACTATTATATTTAAATTTTAATTTAAAAAAATACCAAAATGTAACTCTTAATTGTAATGCCTAGAAAATTTAAGTGTATTTCACAAGGAAGGAGGAGGTACTTCTACATTTTATCTGCAAATGTAATAAAGAGTATATATTACATTAAGTGAATATTAGAGCACTTATTACTTCCATACCCCTCAGTGAGAGATTTTTATCCAAGGAACAATTAGCCATTTATTTAGGTAAGTAAGTTTTGTGTTTATCAGACTGAGTTTCTGATAACAGCTGGCACAACAATAAAAGGCTGTGTTCAACTTCAGAGACAGTCTTCTTACAAGACAAAACTAGAGGGAAAAATCCCTCCTTCTTGCTAATGATTAAGAAACTTTACTACAGCTTTATATCACATGTTAATAGAGACAGAGAGAGACACTTCTGCCTTCCTCAAGCCAGGCTGTAATTGACACTAGGCAAGGAAAAAGGTCTATCTTTAAAGTGTTTTGTTACTTACATATAGAAAGAGGATTTTGCCTTTTATAATGAGAAGCATCAATTCTTTCAAGGACAGGAAAACAAAATAGATAATACTTGTGAAATTCAGAAGCATCAAAAACCAAACCACAATATTGAGGCTGACATTGTTATGTGTGTAATTGAGCAAATAGTTGTGTGTTTATATTCTTAAACACTATCTAAATATTACTTTTTATTACATTCTATTATTCTTGTTATGAAAAGATCCCTTGGCAGAACAAAAGAAAAGTGTTTTTTTATTGATGAAATAGATGTTCTGCTACAGATAAAAGTACAGCTGTGGTAGTTTTCCCAAAGGAAATACAAAAAAGAAATACAAAATCCTTTTAAGCTGGAGCTGTTTTGGCCTTGCCAGCCCTTATCATGCAATATTTTTAAAAAACAGAAAATCAGAGTTGCTCTGTTGTTAGACGGAACCTTGGCTCAAGAGCCAAGACTCCTTCTATACTAATGATGATATATTTCCAGAAAAAGTCCCAGGGAAATTAACACATCATATGTGGCTATCAGAACAAATCCTGAGCAAGACAGAGGAAGCTGTGTCCTTGTCAAAGAGGGTGAAGATACAGTGCCTACACTGAAAAGCTGATAAGAAAGGTGGAGTGATATGCTGACTGCATCTTCCCACAGAGCCCTTGTTTTTCTTGCAGAACCATTTTGAAGCCCATCAAGAGGAAGGGATGGTAATCTCTCACATGGCTGTGGCTGGAGTGGGAGTCTGGATTGCCTTCACATCTGGATCTACTCTTCGGCTCTTCCACACAGAGACACTGAAACACCTCCAGGATGTTAACATTGCCACACCTGTTCACAATATGTTGCCAGGTAGCTGAATTGCATCATTGGTAACATTTTTGTTTTATCACTGTTGTTCTCCAACGCTGTAGATTAGGCCAGAATCAGAAGCTTCATCTCGGACTTTGATAAGTGTCTCCTGAGTATTTGCTTTAGTAAGTTATAGTCCATCTCCTGCCCAGGTGAGGTGTGCAGTGAGCTGGTTGAGTAACAGCTCTCCTCAGAGGTTATGGAATTAGATAGATAAGTAGGTGGATTCTTCTGTTTGATCATATTGTGTGACTGTGAAACAGACAATGTAATCTGTCATGAAAATGTGTTTACTTTGCAGAGATTAGCATTTGCTTTTGGAACCCTAGAATCAAGTACATGATAGAATCATTTTGCCTAGGATCTGGACCAAAAAACCACGTGCTTAATTTTAGTTGCATCAGTAGATCCAGGGAACTCAGCTGAACCACTGACATGCTGCCATTTCAGAGTGTGTTCAGTGTTTTGCTGACCAGAGCTCTTAATTTGTTGAATTAAATGGTTAGTCTTAAATCTAACCTGTGGTTGTTAGGATAAAATTTTACAAATCAAAGCTCTTTAGATGTTTTAAGATGAAGCTATTCAATAGGCAGTTGAAGTGGCTAGTATCAGTTTAGCAAGTGAGTGACAAGGACCTCAGCATCAGTAAACACATCAGGTGGGAGCTGGGGCAGTGCTGGGAGCAGACAGAAGAGTGGTACTGGCATGGCTGAGCAGGAGGTATCCATGAGTGGACAAACATTCTTTCTGTCTCTCCCTGTTTGTAGATTGGAATAGACCAAGCTTCTGCAGTTCTTATGAGCAATGTGTGTGCCAGCTTTATTGCTTAGTTTTTCTAGATGAAGCCAGTTCTTCCCACACAGATTTTATTTATATTCTCACAGGAGTTAGGTATGAATCTTACATCAAAAATGTTTCACTCTTTCAGTCTCTGTCTTCTTACCTTATTTTCTTTCAGATGCCATTAGCGTTGCAATAAAATTCTGTTATAAATTGTGTCCGTTTGTCATGTTCTAGACAGGGTGCTTTTTTCATGTGGTGTTTGACCATAGCTCCAGCACTGAACAGCAGCAGATCACCTGCCTTTAAATAGATAATTTGATTGGATTCATCAGAGTTGTGCAAAGAAGTCAAGATCAGTTGTAAAATGATTAACTTTTTTTATGTTCTGCAGTACATAGCAGGGGGGAAAAAGGGAAGTAAGACCTCCCTTTTATGTATTTTCTGCATATAGAAATATTTTGAAATTCAGCCTTGTGTTCATTGCCATGGCAATAAAACTATTGATATAACATACTATTATATTTATAAAAGAATTTTAGCTAATTACAGCTCCTTGGTGTCATTCTTACCCATTTTAGTTCCTTTTTTTTT
This sequence comes from Erithacus rubecula, assembly GCF_903797595.1. Lineage (NCBI taxonomy): Eukaryota > Metazoa > Chordata > Aves > Passeriformes > Muscicapidae > Erithacus > Erithacus rubecula. Next base: position 19,976,462 of record NC_136685.1, read on the forward strand.
CTCAGTGTCTTCACAGAAAGCACACCAGTGAATGGAAATGGGAGTTTATTTCAGGAGTAGGACATTATTACAGCAGATGTTCAAAGGGAGACTCCTTTCTAAAAATGAACTGAATTTCAATTATTTAGCAGCAGCTCTCAGGCCTCTTTATATGATCTCAAAAATGCAACAACAAAAAAAGTTAAAAGACAGAGGTTTGCATAATAAAGCAGCATAAGGACTAAAGCAGCAGTTTCAGAACGAAAAGGAGCTAAAGAATAAGTCAAGTTCTGTGTAGTCTATAATGAGATAAAAAAGGATAAAAAACTGACAGGGAAACTGAATGACAACATGCTGAAATAGCTGTTTATTTATAATATATGTAGCTGCCTTCATGAAACATTTTTATGATGTTTAGTTTTAAAGGAAACAGCTCTGTTAGCTTTCTGAAATTCAACTGAAGTTCCTTAATATGCAGAAATAGCAGATAAGTAAAAATTCAAGTGGTGTTGAAATGACAGAAGAAATTGGTATAAAAGCATTGCTAAGAGTCTTAAGAAGAGAAATTTTGAAAGACAAGATTTCTATATAATTTGAAGAAGCTGGACTTTTCCCAGGATTTTAGTAGTAACAATATGTAATACTGGCCTGTTAGGTTCTCTAGAGATGTCATCTGAGTCTTCATTTCAAGTAATGTAAATAAGAGGAATATTGCTTCATTAAGTTGATGAATTTTTGCTGTTATAAGAAAAAACTTACTGTCACTATTAAGAATGATTACTGTGAGTTACAGTACTGTACTTAAAAGATAACTACAGTAACTAAACAGTAGGAGGGTCTCATAACCTTAATAATGTGTTTTCATAGCACTAAATTTTCCCAGTCTTGTTCTTAGGAGAAGACAGTTTAAAATATCACAGCTCTTTGTCTTGTAAAGGACAGACTCACAGGGGAGTGAAGTAGCACAGAAGTTGATTGCCTTATGATTTGGTGAAGCTTAGTAATGCAAAAAAACTGACTGTGTCTGTGCAGATTCTTTTTGCTGGAAGTAATTTTAAATCTGTGGCAGTCCACTTCTGAATATTGGAGATTGGAAGGCTCTCACTTTCTGGAACTATGGAAAGGTTGAGTGTAGGAATGCAGGACTGAAAATGAAACCAGGATCACAGAGGTGACTGTGGGATAGACATACAGTCTAGACTGATCTGCACTACCTTTGCTTCATATATCATCAGAAATATTTCTTAATAATGTATAACAAGATTTTATTCTGTAATGAAAGACCAAATGCCATGTACAAAAGGAAGAGAATGGTTGAGAGGAAGAACATAATCACTGTTACAGATCCAGCTATTTCACTGTCTAGTTCACTGTGGATTCACAGTACAGCTGGATTGCTTTTAAGAAGCCCAAGCACTTCTCTGTTATCTTAACAGAGGGCATACTGGGCAGCAGAGAAATCTGTTAACATTTGAAGACAAATACACACACTTCACTAGTACAGCATACATCATTTAGCAAGTTTATACTTAAATGTAAAATCTGTAGCTGAAGGATCAATAAAGGCACTTTTTCACCAGCCTTTGTCATAGCTCATACAAAAAAAAAAAAAAAAATCATACTGTACATGAACAGACCACTTGTTTTTTCATAGTCATGGTCAGTATTTTATTAAAGAAGATCCTTAAACATATTTTTTCTCTCAGCTATAAAATAATTTGCCCTTTTAAGGAGACTACTGTAATTACTGTGACCTTGATACTTGCTCATGTGGATGATGACAGGGTACCTGTTTAATGAAGAGATTATTTCTGCTTAACTTGCTGTATTCTGTTTATATCCATATATCCTCTAATGGCATGTGTGTTTCCTGGAAACAGATGGCAAAAGCAAAGGAAAAAAAGTATCATTTCCTCTCTAAGGAAAACCAACTCTACTATGAGGCTTTACAGCTTGTTTTTTTCCCTCTCTGCCAGGTTCTGACCATACAATGCAATTGCTTTGTGATCACTGCTGGGAAGTGATAATAAGATGAAGAAACTTTAGGTCAGCCCAATACATCTGTGCAGTGGGCTGGTTTTTTGCATTGTAAGAGCAGCAGGGCCATGTAAAGGATACAGCAATGTCCTTGCACCTGTTTGGGGTTGAATTCAGATCTGTGAGGATTTATCTAGCTCTGATGTAATAGACACCTGAGAAGGGTGAACACAGAGCAGACCTTACACTTAATTATTGGCTTCAGTTCTTGTAAAGTCAAGATCTTGGTCAGATTATTTTACAGGTTTTAGGAACAGTGTGATCTAAAAGTTGCTATGTAAAGAGGAGTATTTTAATGGTTTTGGAATATGTTTATACTTTTCCCTTCTTAACTTGTTAATTTGTCTGCTTATTGCATAATACATTCTGGGGATTTTGATTGACTATTTCTCTCTGAATTTGAAATATATCAAAATAAAAAATCAGAAAATAACAAAGATAAGTATGATTTCAAACCTTGGCTAGCACATAAATTAATATTTTAAGTTTGTTTTTTTAAAATCTATATATATGTATATGTGTTTTTTTAGTTGCTTTATGTTATTTCAGAGTGCCTTCTCAGATGCAGATGTTTCCTGCTTTGCCAAGATTTCACATCAAACAATTTTTGTTTTGACCTCACTGTAGCTGTTTCATGCTTTAGGTTGTGCTCAGTGTTTAAGAGTCTAAGTTGCTGGCTGATAATTTGCTGTTTTTTCCTATGGAAACAATAACACATATGTGCCAGGTAAAAATTATTGTCTAAAAGTTGTTTCAGGTTTGGAGTATGAAATCATGAATTTAATGTTATCTTTTAAATGCTTAAAAAGCATTGAAGTTCTGTTGTTTAAAAATAGGAGCATCTTGCTTCTGCATGGGATTGAGAGGCAACAGTGTACTTGGAGCCTTTGATAATACTAAAAATTAAAATATTGCACTCAAGTATTTGTGTAGTTTGTAAAACAAACTCTAAGTAAACCTTAGCTTGCACTTGCTGTGGTACAACTGGTAGGAGAGGACTCACACATTGTAAATAACTTGAGCAAGCCTGAGCTCTAAATCACAAATTCAAACACTGATTTTTGAAAACTCCAGAACACAGAGGTGTTTGGGCATTACTGTTGGGACTTTTGTGCTGAAAGAATGCCTTTGTGTTCTTTGTTTTGAAAACTAAATTAATCGCATTAATATCTCAAAAAAGTCAAAACAAAAAAATCCTTTAACAACAAACCCATTGAAAGGGCAAACTTCAAAAGATTTGTAATTTGTGTACAAGCATAAACACCTATAGTTCATGGAACTCAATGTAGGAGTCTGCACAAGTAGATGGAGCTTTTTAAACTTACTTGTTCTTGTTACACCTGACCAGGATAGCCTAATCATTGTGCCTTTAGGGTGTTGTAGGATGTGCTTTTAGGTAGACAGAACTTGGATTCCAGATCTGACCCTATGTGAGCTTCTTAGAATATATCATTGCTGGGTTAATACTTTGGTTTTGTAAAGTTCTGTGAGTAAAGACTTGTACTGTGGACTGCCTCCTATTTTCCAGTCAAGTGCTTTGGGCAACTGTCAAGCTGCTCCTTCCCTGCTTTCCCAGTGAGTCTGTAATTCGTATATTCTTGGATGTCAATTAGCTCAGCTTTGAAGGACAAGACAGAAAATACATCCATTTGTAAAACACCATAATTAAAATCCATCTCCAAAGTGCTGAACATGAGGGTTCACTCAAGTTGAATCAAACATAGAATTCAAATTCTTGACCTACTAATGAAGTGATTCACAACTTGAGAGCTATGATGATGGAATGACTGCTTTCTTGCATGTAGAGTTAATAATAAATCCAAGATTGTATATGTTTTGAACCTGAAACTCTTTGAGCTTTGAGCAGAGTCTAAATGCTCCTCCTCATAAACTTGGGCAGAAGTTTGGGCCCATCAGTTTCCATTTCTGAAACTTGTCAAGGCCATTTTGAAAATTCATCTAAACTGGATCAAATATATTTTTAGTCAGCATTGCCAGCAAAAATTACATTGTTTTCATTAGAAAAATTGAAATCCCGTAAATATTGCTGTAGAAAAAGCATATAATCATAGAGCAAGAATCAGAGAGTAGTTTTGATTGGAACTTAGTCCTGGGGCTGTCTTGTTCATCCTTCAAGAAGGCTGGATTGGACCTGGTTGTTCAAGGTCTTGTCCAGTCAAATTTTTAGTACTTTTGGATAGGATGGAGATCCCACCACCTCTCTGAGCAGCCCATTGCAGTCTTTGACCACCTTTGCAGTGATGCAGGTTTCCCCTGCATAGAATACAATTTTCCCATACTCTAAATTTGGGCATGTTGTATCATGCACTCTGCACATGTGGATATAATCTGCCTTCTGCACATCCTTCTATCAGGTAGGTGCAGACAGCAGTTTCTGTAGTATCTCCAGTCCCCTGATCATTTTGGTTGCTTTCCATTGCAGTTCTTCCAATATGCCAATGGCATTCTTGTGTGTGGGGACCCAAACTTAGACAGGTGGATACAGCACTGCTGATCTAGTTTCACTGATTAAAAACTAGGAGAAAAAAGTAATTGTGAGCAGGCTTGAGTCTTGAGTATAGAATGTTGCTGAGTATGGTGAAGTGAAATGCCTTTCAGTTTTGTTACTGGGAATATACAAACATAGCCTATTCATAAAAGCATGTTTGTAGAGACAGTCTGTGTCTACTTTTAGATGCTGTGGTTCAGAGATTTGGGGCAGAATATTTTAGAAGTTTGGTAATATTTAAATTGTCATGTATGTAAAGTGTAATGCCATAATCCAGCAAAATATTTGCTGAATTGAGATGGTACAGCTGAAGTTGCTTTGATCTAGGCAAAGGTCATGACTGTTCAGTAACGGAGCATTGCTAAACTCCACAGGGCAGCAGCGTGTGTCTGTGACCAGCCTCCTGGTGTGCCATGGGTTACTGCTGGTTGGAACAAACCTGGGTATAATAGTAGCCTTACCAGTGCCACGCTTGCAGGGGATTCCCAAAGTAACTGGTGAGTGGAATTTCTCAAACAGATCGAGTACTGAAGATGTCACTTCTCTTCTGCCAGTAACTTAAGTGAACCTGCCAAATTATATGTATTGTTTAGATAAAACTGTGTGATGAAATTATACTTGTTCTTTCCAAACTTTATAGTATTATACACATACTTGTCTAGTTTTGTCTCACTTGTTTGAGAGGGGACAACTGTTCTTCTTTAAAGGACAGGCATTAATCCTGTCGGGTTACAGCCAAATATCCGGGGATGAGAAAAGAATGCAGGCACTCCTTTTTCCAGATTTAGGGAAAATAGGTGCATTAGGTTTAGAGACACAGGTACTGAAAAATGAACAGGTTGTCTAACTTGTTTTTGAATAAATTGGTTGTGTTCCCTTTTTCCCAAACTGGAGATATGGAATATAGGAGAGTATATATTTCATTTTTTTAACAGTGATCAAGGTTTTTTCATTCTGGAGAGAAGTATTTATGAATTACTTTCATATTACCCCATTTGAAATACAAACACACCAATGCTGCTGCATTGCTATACAAATGCTTAAGATACTAGCAGAAGCAAGCTTTAAAAAGTGTGTTTAATAGGGGCTTTTCCCCAGTGTTTTGGATTCAGAATTCTGCTCAAGCTTCTGTGTTGCAGAGGGAAGCTGGCAGATTTTATGAGGCAAGCTGTTTGCAGCTTCCTCCAGGGGGAAAAAAAAGCTTATGTAACTTCACAAAATGAAAATGAAATCCTCTGTGTTCAGCAAAATACGCAGCAATAATCTGGTATGACACAGGATAAAGGCTTTGTAAAAGTCTGGAACCTCTCTTAGGTGAAAATAAATGGAATTGCAAGAATATGCATAGTTGCAGAATCAAAAAATCTCTCATTCTTCCATTTTCTATTTTTATTATTTTGGTTTATGTATTTGGTATATATTCTTGCATTTATCTGGGATCAAGATTTGTCAGATTTCATAGATCTATCAACATTAAATTTAGAGATCTGTTTTTATAGTCTTTGATAACTGTATTTTGAGTTTAAAAACTGTGGCTTTTCCCCATTATGTTTCCAATAGCAATAATTCATCTTTATATGATTCTACTTCCTGTAAAAGCAGAATGTGTTTTCTTATAACATGAAATGCATTTGGAACTTAGGGATGGATGTAATGATTTATAAGGTTTGTGGGCTTTTCCCCTTGCTAACCTAGCTCTTTTTCATATTTTAGTTTCTTGGTAGATGTAATTTTTTTTCTCCCTTCTTCTGCTGTAAAAGGCACATCTATTGATATTCTTACAGCTTCTCAATTTGGCCATGTGCAATTTCTTTTGCATGCATTCAAATGATTTGCACTGTGTAAATCTTCCTTGTACCACCAATATCCCACAGATTAAATACTCTAAAAAAAAAAAGATTGTTCACTCAATTCCTTATGAATCTGTAATGATAACTAGGAAATCAGAAGGATGAGTTTTAGTTCCTCATGTACAGTGTATATGAGTCTGTTGCAATGAAACAGATGTTCTTATACTGTCCTGGAGAGGTACAGAAGAATAGGATTTATTTGGGGTACACAAAATATGTGGGAATTACTGGAGAAAACTCAGTGTTACATTTGTGTTGATGCCATCTAAAATGTCAGCAGTATTTCTGTGCTCATGCTCATGTAGTGAGAACAGAGCACAAAAATACATCATCTAAAGTTCGTATGCCATATTTCAGCTGATTTATTAGTCCTAAAACACTTGTGGTAGAACATTATTTTTGTAATTCTTTTTTTTCTGTAAATAATGTCCACACAAGGCAAAAGACTGGATGCATATAATAGGGCTTTAAAAGTTATGCTATTCTGAGCAAATTTCATGAACTAATTATGGTAGAACACTGTGGTCTGAGAAATTATGTTCTTTAATTGTGTCTTTTCTTTTGGCTCCAGGAAGAGGAATGGTGTCATACCATGCACACAATAGCCCAGTCAAGTTTCTTGTAACAGCTACATCTATAAACAAGAAGAACAGAAACAAATTGAGGAACAGCCTCCCCCCTGGCTCAGAATCTAAGGACGATGACCAAAAGAACATTCTGCACAGTGAAAGACCAGGCTCTTCCCTGAGTAACACTCAGGACACTGCAGTCTGGCTGGGGGATTCAATAGGGTCCATTGCACAAAGAAGTGACTTGTCATCATCTTCTGGATCCCTTACTTTGTCTCATGGATCAAGTTCCCTAGAACACAGACCAGAGGACAGTAACATTTATGAGCTTTTGAAGGATCAAAATATCTCATTCAAAAGTAAAAGACAGAAATCTAAGAAAATGAAAGCAAGTTCAGTATTAGTAATTTCTGGTGGCCAAGGACACAGAAGAGTGAACAAGAAGACCAAACAGCAGCGACAAGATGAACTAGTGTCTTCAGTGATGGTCTGGCAAATCCCACTATTAAATGTCTAACTGAACTAAATCCAATATTGGCTTTGCTATTAAAAAAAGTGTAACATCCTTTTGTGGCTAATGCCAGTTTAGGACCCAAGCGGATAGACTTTATACACCTGGGAGCAATTTCAGTAGGCTTGGATCACAGGATTAAGGGTGCAAGACAGTCTTCACTTACTTAGAACATTCTTCAGTGTTGGAGTATTGGAAAATGTTTAGCTATTGGTGCTTTGATTCTTAGTAAAAAAGGAACTGTTAGGGACTTTTAAATGGTTTTAGAATCTCTTACCTTATTTATACTCACATTTATAAATACCTTAATTATGTTCTATAGCACTTAGGGAAGGTGGGGAGGATATGCCATGTTTCATGCTGGTTTCTGCGTACATAAATCAGTTGTTCCTACTTTTTCCAAACTGACATATTGCATGGAACAGTAGATTTTAACAAATTAGCAAATATTTTTAAATAAGTAGTTTAATGTGAGCTAATATTAATTTGGCAAGAACTATAATATTTTAAACTTCATTCCACAAACCAGAGTTTGGCTGGGGCAAAATGGCTAAATTAATTAATTGGTATCTGTTTATTTCAACATAGAACATAGATTTTTTAAAACACTAATTTCTAATGGTCAGTATTATTAGAAATGTTGCAGTACAAAAGGCACGTTAATTTTCTTGGTAGGTGCAATGTGTATGTGACTTGTTTTTGTTATACAGAAAGTTTCAAGGATGGCTTTGGGAAAAGAGAAAATGCAGATACAGGACACCTGTGCATTATAGAGCTGCTAACACATCCTCCCTCTGCAACTCAATATCAAAGTTAAATATGGATTGTAACATTTTTAAGGAGGCATGCACATCCAGTAAATTAATAATGAAGTTATTAAGCAAGTCATTAATCTGGAAGATATATACTAATATAGGAATATTTATAGGAATGCCAAGTAATCACTGTAAGTCAAACGTTATCTGAGTTGTGCTGTGTCCCCAGGCAAGCATCTATCAAATAAAGTCACAGTGCAACAGCAACAGCAGAGATATGGTCATATCTGAGTGGCAAGCACTTCTTTTCACCCAGTTTCAGCAAAGCACGGTCCTGTAAATGGGTATTGGGAAAGTGGGATTCCCTCATGGGCAAGTTGTTGCTTTGGTACTGTTAAAAGGATGAATTCTAAATAGGGATCTAATCAATGTTTTATTAATTAATTGATGTATTTCCAGAGGAAACTTTGAATTTGGGATTTGTACTGAAATCACCTGTTGCACTAGTCTATTAACATGTGAAATACAAGACAAAGGCTTCAGCTCATAAAGACATTGCTGGAAATGGTGATGAGACACATCCTTCAGTCAAAATCTGTTTAATGCAGGTAACTTGTTGAATAGTCACTGGGATCATTCTTTTCCTTCATCAGTAGACTGAAATACAGAGAAATTAGAATGATTAAATTTCAGTTTTATTTAGAATGCTAATACTGTCCATCAATTCAGTAAAATGACATTTAAGTGTATGTGAAGTAGAACATTTATCAGATGCATTGACTAGAATAAAATAAAACTTCTGGCTACTTTGGTACCATTTTTATCCAGTAAGTGGGTGATTTGTCCTGATATAGTTTCTGCTATTTCTAATTCAAAGCATTGATTCTACTATGTTTTGTTTCAATCTGCCCAGTTTAAATCACTATCAACCATAATGGCAGTGTTTCTCAGCATGTGCCATTTCAAGGCAAACAGTACTAGAGACTGAGGCATTTTGTTGGATATAATAGTAGGGTTGGGGTTTTTAAAATGTTGCTGAATTTTATTTTCTTAATTTTGCAGCAGATTTGTGTATGTCTAAAATTTTCAGTCTTGCCTGCTTAAAAAAGCAAACCTCTGTCAAGGTGACCCAAAAATCTGTGTGTAGGCTGACTGAGCAAGTTTGATAGAGCACTGGGCTAACATCAGGTCGTCCCTGATGCCTGACACCAGTGAGTGGGACAGAGGGAATGCTGGTGAAGGCAGTCTTTTCCTGCTAAGTGGCACCAAAAGTGTGCTAAGTGGCTTTTCAAAATCAGATATGCATCCTATTTCAGAGGCTTTGCCTACATCCTTTATTGATCCATAATATCATGGATTTCAATGAGTCACAAAGGGTACTTGTTTCAGATGGGATTGTAGGCTTAGGGTCTTCATTACTGTTTTCTGCTTTTATTCTATGTCTTTTGCTGTGTGTCTTGCAACTTCAGTTGGGTTTTGTCAGTGTTGGCATAGGCTTAGTGTTGGCTTGAGTCCTGGTACGGGGGAAAAAAAGGAAAAAGCAGACTGCCTCTAAGCCAGGCAGCTGGCAACATTTTCCCCGACTTTTCTTCTTCTCCCTGACCTACTGCCTAGGCTCCCCTGGCTTGAGAGATCAAAGCCAGTTTGATTTTCTGTACTCTTCCATAGCTATGGCCCCGGGAGCTGCTCTTTGCCCACTGTGTGGAAGCATTACATTGTACAGTTTAATGTATGTATACTGAAAAACAAGTTTAAAGATTCTTCTGTGTATAAAGCATATATAATCTAGTATCCCTTGGCTACACTGCAGCAAAAAGACCACAGGTTTTATTTTGGATGCTCGTTGGGCGTGGTATTTCCACGTCCCTGCCTTCAGGACTGGAGAATCACATCTACTCCCTGATGGATCTTGATCACTAGGAGCAGTAAGTAGAGTCCACCACACACTCAACTGGAAACCCATGCATGGTGTTATTACAGGATCCTCTAGCAGTAATTCTTGAGAGTTGTGGAGACATTTATCCTGTCAACTGAAATATAATTTTCTTCAGTTCTATCAATTGAACAGTAAAAACGAAGTACAAATCTGCTCTTCTGAAAGAACACTGGAGTTTTGCCAGTGACTTCCGTAAGAAAAGAATGGGTCCCTCATTCAATTCCCCTATTTTGAAAATGTCTATTTATCTTATTAAGCTGTAAAGCAAAAGAGAAGCTGTATGTCTGTCTTTAAAAATGCACATTGTCATGAACTAGATTTTAGTCACTAACTGAGCACAAGGTGCAATGTTTCTTTTTGACATGGAACTTACTGGTATTACCTTACTACGAAAACAGGCAGGAACCAAAGTTTCTCTTACAGCTGGCAAAAATCCTTATAGCTGTTGTAGACTGTGCTGCTTGGAGGTTGGATTTTGCTTTCTGATACTGCTTTTCTCAATTAATAGAAGTTACGAAAATAATAGGAAAAAAAGGGGAGCAAATGTAACCACTATGATATATTCTATATATGTTTTCTAACACATAATAGTGTCTTTTATAACGAGCCATAAAACTTGTGTATTTATGTTCAAAGTATAAATTGATAAAAATGTTGAATAAAAATATGATAAAAATTAACTTTAGAACAACATCTCGGGTTATCATTTTAACTAGAAGGCTAGAATTTGGGTCATGCATTAATAAATTATATATTAGTAATGGACTCATGCAAGAGAAAATAGAATGTGTGGTTAGGATGACAAAGATGAATTTTGATTTTTAGATTTATATTTCTACAAATTAAATAGCAGCAAATGCAGTTTCTGAAATTATGCAGTCATTTATTATAAGGCTTGATTACTGTCTCAATGCACTCAAATAGTGTCTGAGCAGTAGAATTTCTACTATGCCATGTGGAGTAAGCATCAGCACTTGGGCAGCATGCATGCTGCATAAAAATGAGAAGCATTAATTTTGAAAATTAGTATTGCCGAGCAAAGGCTTTAAGAGAGGAAATTAATTTTTGGTTGCTAACAGGCAATTCTTTCTAATTAATCTGCCCTAAAGGATGCATACATAATCCCATGATTGTGTTTAAATGCAGAGACTCGTGTTTATTGGACTCAGCAGTAGCGTTTTTAAGTGTACCTGTGCTAATACAAACAAACCAGGGGAGTTTCTGAGAATTCTCTGGATGCTAGGAAAGCCTGCTTTTTTGCTCCTGGCCGTATAACACATCTCTTTAATACATGGTTCCAAAAAACATTGAGTCATACGAGTGCAGGATACCTATGCACATCTGGAGACAAATTCTGTCCCAATGGGAATTTCCAGTTCATTATTTATGGTGACAATCTGAGGGATAAAACTGCTTACTGCCTTTTTGAGAGAGACCTCATTATTGGGAAGGGTTTCCTGAACTGTGGTTCAGAGTTTAAACTTCACTGTTCCTCTCTCTTCTGTCCTATTTAATTTTCTGACTGCATATAGACAAATTGTTTTTTGTAAAATGCATTTGCAGGTGAGAAATATCAGTCATTTGAAAGGTGCAGCTGAAATGGAGGGTTCTGCATGAGTTAGTCTGTATTGCAATGAGTGATACCATGGAGCTGATAACAGTATTTTTAGATTGCTTTACATAGCTTCATAGTAATAATACTTCACATAATAATAGTCCTCTAAGAAGGCAGATTAGTATCTGTAGCTAGGAAGAAAATAAGTTGAAAAACATTTGCCTGACTTGAAGCTATATGATGAGTCTGTAAAAGCACACAGATTAAAGCCATTGCTGCTCTCCAAGTCTATGATTAGCCCTTTAAACAATGTTCTCCGTGCAGGTACCCTGTACATGTAGTGGTGGAAAATGTCTGTGTGAGTGAACTGGCCAGGACTAGGGCAGCAACTGGAGCACTGAGCTGTGATCACAGGTAGTAGTTAGCTGGCTGGGGTTGAGCCTGGCCTGGGCTGCTCCTGTCAGACAGCACTGGCAAAGCCACTTACCTGATATATTTTAGGGACTGATTAACTACGTGTATGTAAATTGTGTGGTGCCATTTGCAGAATAGGCTTTCTGCCTCTAGTTTCTTGATACTGATGCAACCTTGCATGTATCCATACAACCTTCCTCCTGTGGGATGGTTGCCTAAACAGTCTGGAACTTGGGACCAGTCAGGAGATAGAAATACCTACTAGCATAGACTTGACATGTGTCACACAGGTGCCAAGCTGGTATGAAGAGTGCCACTGTTAATCTGGAATCATAGCTGCCTGCACCATGCCACAGCTCAGAATTCTGGTCTACTTCCTATATCTTTCAAGCTTTAGGGGCTTGAATCCACATGTAGAAACTATATTCTGTTTCCTTACAAATGCAGCATGCACACTGCCAGATCTATCTGGTATTCAGTTTGAGAGATCTAGCTTGAGATTTTGCAGAATTAGTTGCTGCTGCCCTGTAATTGTGCTTATTTGATTAATAGCATTTTCTTTAAAGACATGCCCACCTACCAAATTGCCAGAAACACTTATTTCCTCCTAAAACAAAGAGTGTTGACTCAGCAACACTGAAACAGCTTCAGATGAAAGGATCTGAAAATTTCCTAGCAAGTGGAGATTTACTGTGTGACTCCATTTGAAATACAACAATGCTGATACTGACCAAAAGTGCTTCAACTGCTTTGGCCAAGCTCCATAAACCACACTATAAAGCAGTTAGTCTTTCACAGCATGACCTTCAAAGGTGTTCAAAGGCATTTTTTTTTCCTCCAGCAAAACAGGCCTTGACAGCAGAACTGCAAGTTCTACTGTGGTACATATTGTTACACTCCAATGATAATTGCAGTTATCATTAGTGTGTGTCCCAACCTACAAGATGAGCTGGAACACCTAGGATTAAAATGACACACCTTAGGGCAGATGAAATCATTGTAAGAATTTACTTGAAATACAATTTCAGGAGTATTTTGACATCAAAAAGTTCAGCTGAGCTTCCAGCTCTCAAAGCACTGAAGTACCCGATTTCCACTGAAACCTATGTATCTTAAATGCCCAAAAGCAGAAAATGACTGGGTTTTAAATTAAAAAAAAACTTACAGAAGCTTCATTTTTCCTTTCTCTTATTCTACATTGGAGAGAAACTCCATGGGTTTCAACTTGAGCATCAGGATATCTTTAATGTGGGTACAAAAATTGCATTTGTTCATGCCTTCCAAATCAAATTGTTTTAATTTGTTTCCTGTGGGCTTTTCTGGTTTGCTCTATCTGTGTGCATTTCAAGGTGTGGAACATGCCTGCCAGACAACACTAACTAAATGCTTTTTAGTGTTCCCTTTCTAAGGAGATTTTTTTTTTCTGTAAAGTTGGGTAGCACAGACTGTGTGCACTAATGAGGAGGATTACCCCCAAGATTTGTAGGAGCAACCACTCTTGTGCAGTGCTGTTCAGAGCAGCCTGTGATGCTTATAATCCTGATCACAAGCAACTGACACCATCAGTTAACTTAAGCTGCATCTGCACTGCTGAACTGCAGAGCACTTCAGAGGCTCCAGACACACCATGAGGCTCTATCAGGTGAGGTCCATGTGTCATCCTTTCCTTGCCTTTCAGGAGAGCAAAGCTGGTTATAACATACACCAATACATGATAATATTCCATATGGCATTTGGGGAGAAATGGACAGATAATGAGGTATTTTTGCTCCCAGGCCATAGTCATAGACACATATAGATGAGATGGGCAATGGGAACAATCTGTGGCTAATTATGGCTGAGAAGAAATGACTGGATAAATTCAGCAATGTAAAGAGCAAGGGTAGGCTTTTTTTTTTTTTCCTTTTTTCTTTCCTGAAATTCTTCTGGGTTTTATTTTTAGCAAATTAGGGGATTATGTGCACATTTTCTGAATCGTTCATCTACGTAAATGCTGTGTATTTTAACTTTATCACATGCTTTCAACCTCATTAAAAGCTGCTCCACTTATTCAGAATACTCTTTTGGGTGGCAGAAGTCTGTGGTAATAAGGTCTTTTTTTTATGCTGGTTGCTTTTTCTTAAATTGAAACCAATATTGATTTATCTCTGGTGCACACCAACACTGAAGAAATCTTTATGATTTGTTTTTCCTTACAACTACAAGGCTCTGTCTGCTACAAGCTGATAACCCTCATGGTGCAACCAGCACTTTTCTTCCAATTCTACTACATGAACATATTACAGGGATGTGTGAAAAATAATACAGGCAGATCAGCTTTGCCCTGAATCAGATATATACAACATATCATGTGTAACATGTATACAGCATGTGTACATTTTGTACTCCAAGTATAAAAAATGTATTTTAGGCATCTCTGCTCAGCAGAAATACAGTAACTATTTTGTCTGTTCTAGCAATAGCATCAAACCAGTCCTTGAGGCTGTTGTATTACAACATCAAGAAGCATTTCACACAGGAGTGTTCAGCTGTTAAACACAGGATGAGCAAAAGAAGTCAGGTTTTCTTTTCTCTTTGTTTTGTTTTGGCTTTACATGTTGGCTTCTAGCCATGAAGCAGATCTCTGGGCACTCCAGAGAACACACACATCAGCTACTACCACTATGTATCTGACACTCCAGTATCTACTCACAGAAGGAATACCAGCAAGTTTCAACTATTATCTGTTCCAGAATTTTGATGCTGCAACATTTATTTTTTCCATACATCCCTCTGCCAATCTAAATCACAAAGAAACAAATAAACAAACAAAACCGCAAAACAACAACAAAAAACAGAACAAAACAAACCCAAAAACCAAAAAAAAACAACAAAACAGCCAACGCAGAAAACTAAAAATAGCCTACCAACAGCTTTGCATGTGCAAAGACAGTGGTAGCAAGTCTGTGCAGACGTTCCAGTCTTGCCTAGTGTGCTGGACATGTGCCCACAATGGGATGGACTCAATGAGCAAAAGCTACAAAGCCCACCTAATTAACTGGACAAATAATTGCTGCCATGGGTGCACTACCTGCAGGATTCTACATTGCTTGCTTATAGAAGCTAGTCTGCATATGCTCTGAGATACACTCTACGCCTGTTAAGAATCTAGGAAGGCTTAAAGCTTCTTGCTTCATAGGATGTGGAGTGAACATTTTATCTGCATAAAATAATTATTTGGTTAAATTATTCCTAACCTCCTTAAATGAGAAGTTCTGCAAAAAATCCGCCGCCTGAGACTGGGATGATTAATTTTTGATGTAACCTACAGGCTAATTTTGGCTGAGGAGCTGTGCATTTGCTCCAACTACCACAATAGCCCAATCCTGCAAGACAGCCTCTGAGCTGGGAATGGCAGCAATGCAGATGCTGGTGCAGCCAGTGGGAGAAAGAAAATCAATATACTACCTTGGCCCTGAAAGAGTATGGCCCTGAAAAGCTCTGATCAGATGTGCTCTAGATCAGGATACTGTTTGGTGACCCTGTCATGAGAAAGGCATTCAGCACTATTGCCTGTTTCTGAACTAAAGACATTGCAGTATTATGCCTTCTAGAAGGAATACTTTGTTTTGCCTAATGTGGATTCAACAGAAAGGTGTGTGAGACAAAAAAACCTCCCCACTACTATTTCTTCATTTGGGTTGTTTTTTTTTTTTTAATCTTTTTAACCGAGAAACACTTGATAAAATTCTTTTGTTCCAAACTGTGTTTCCTTTCCATTACTGAGCACCACTACTGGTACACGAGAGGCACAGAGCATGGGCTGCATGTCCAGAAGGAAGTCTGCTGTATGTGACTGGGCAGGGGCCACCTGAGGTTTCTGGAGCAGAGCACAGCAAATGCTTCCCTTCCTGCCTCAACTCAGCACTCCACTGTTGCTGCCCCAGGCTAAGTGCCCCTTGCAGAACACAGGATCTCAGCAAGTCCTGATGGCCAGCAGCAGCATTGCAATAATCTACCAGTCCCCTTGAATACAGAAATGCATGTCAGGAACAGAACTACGTATTATGTAAACTGTGATGCCCGATTTCTTTAGGACAAGGTCTTTTCTACACTGGGACAATGATTCATCTCATGTAATTCAGGCATTTAAAAATTGTCTACAGCTGTACCAGTCTGATTTTACAGCTAATGCAGAAAAATGCGAAATAACCAAAGGATGATTCACCTCATCCCTAAGATAAGATGTTGAAGATAGGTGAGAAAAATTGTCCTTCAGACATAGTTATTCCTGTACATTAATTATAAATGGAGCCTCAGGAAGTCAGGCTAAGTAGGGAAATCAAGCAACTAAAACTGAGATTATTTCTACAATGGGTGTCCCCCCTATGAGAAACTGTGAGGTTAACTGATGAGCAGCCTTATTTTCCATGGCAAGTGTTCTGGCCTGTGAACCATAGAGCAGCAGTGTTTTGCAAAAGTTTTGCTAAGAGGTCAGCAAATCCTTTATATTTGTTTTCACTAATGAATTTAATGGCAAAGGGGCATGGAGAATTGTAAAGAAACGGTGGGAAGAACACAGACTGAGTTACAAAGTTCGGGAATTGCTGCCCAAAGCTGAACTTTCATAAAGCAGAATTGAGGTCATTTTACCTGATCTGCTTCTGGCAATATTCAGTGAAAGCAGAGGATGAAGTCTGCAACAGACAAGTGCTACTTGACTTCTCAGGCTAGGATCTCCATGGGAATTGGATATTGTATAGGTCTTCTGCTGGCTCCAGCCACAGGGGCAAGGATGACCCATAAAACCACAATATGCTACTTCCTATCCACTACTGGTTTTCCAATTGTCTCCACAAAATATAACAGACATCACTGTGTGCTGGAATTGTACTGGAATGTGATGTAGCAATTAAACCTGAAGAGAAGCTAAGAAAATCCAGCAGTGTTTAAAATTGTCATGTATTCAGAAAGTATAAGTCAGAATGATCTCATATGATCTCAGATACTACACTGCTGCCACAGTCACGTAACTCTCATCAGTGTTAATAGAAGTCAGGCACTTGAAGGAGAGGCAATATTCCACAGAGAAATAGAACAAGTGAGATTTTAAAAGTGAAAATAATTTCCCATAGCTGTATCAGTTTAATTTTAGTGTCATCTTGAATTATACAGTATTTAAAGTAACATGAAGTAACAAGCAAGAATATTAATTCCTCACATCAGAGAGAGGAGTTATTTCTGGCAGGTTTTAATGGATCTGCTGTATCACACAGAAATTTCTTCCAGGTAGCCAGGAATAAAACCACATCTAAAACTTACACTCTAACCTTGTAATGGAGCCAAATCAGGGGACAGTGACAAATCTGCAGTTATGCTAAAGCCTTACAACTGCAGTTATGCTAAAGATGTTATGGTTACTGTGTCTTCCAAGACCCTGACGACATTTTATGATTGTTGCTTTTCTATTTTATAGCACCCAGAAGAGTGCTGCCTCTCTCACTCAAGATGAGATGCGACCTGTTTGAACACCAGCCTTCTGGTTAAGGGCTGCTCTGAAGTCGGCACACAACATGAGTGGAGCCAAGGGTTTCAAGTGGTTACAGTTACCCAGCATTGCATGCAAGCACTTTAGCTTAAGTGTTAAGTCAACACATACGTTTTTAGCACAACTGGTGTCAAAATGTAGAAGTAATGGGACAAAATGAAGAAGACAGCAAACCATGCTAAGCGTGGTTCCATGATGATGGAAGAATATACAGCTGTAATGGCCATGCTGCCAGCACAGAAGCAATTAAGTCTCAGGTTGTTTGGAGACAGGAGACAGTAGTAGCTTTTCAAGTCTGCACAGGAGTGTCTCCCAAGGCCAGGAGCCACTCACTGGGCACTGCTGGGGAACCAGTCTGACAGGACCTTGGAGTCAGTGGAGAGGGAAAAAGAGAAAACCTGCAGATGAATAGTGTTTTGAGGCAGCAGTATCATAGGAAAACTAAATGTTACAAAGACAATACGATATATCCTAGCACCAGGAACGAATCAGAAAGACCGGGATAGGATAACACATCTGCTGTCTCTGCTAGAAATCGAACTGCAGCCTGCGGTGGGACATGAGCCGGATCAGGTACCACTGTCTATTGCCGGGAACAGACCCAGAATACAAACAACATAACGTGAAGAGTTTTGTAAGAAACTGAAAAGAGGGTCTAATTCTGGGAACCCTGGTGAGAGTCTCAGCTTCGAAGCGCAGGAGGAAATGCGACCCTGGTGCCAATTGCACTTGGCCTCCACGGCGTTGTTCCTCCTGGATAACCAGAGCTCGGCTCGGCAGCCTCCCCGCAGGGCAGGCGGTGCCGGGGCCGCGGCCCTCGGGGCTCCGGCGGGGCAGCGCTGCGGCTCCTGCGGCACAGCCCGGCCCTGCCCCACACCTCTGATCCCGGCACTGCTCCCTGCCCCACACCGCTCACCCCCTGCCCCACACCGCTCACCCCGGCACTGCCCGGCCCTGCCCCACACCGCTCACCCCGGCACTGCTCCCTGCCCCATACTGCTCACCCCGGCACTGCTCCCTGCCCCACACCGCTCACCCCCTGCCCCACACCGCTCACCCCGGCACTGCTCCCTGCCCCACACCGCTCACCCCCTGCACAGCCCCGGCCCTGCCCCACACCGCTCACCCCGGCACAGCCCCGGCACTGCCCCACACCGCTCACCCCCTGCACAGCCCCGGGCCCTGCCCCACACCGCTCACCCCCGGCACTGCTCCCTGCCCCACACCGCTCACCCCGGCACAGCCCCGGGCCCTGCCCCACACCGCTCACCCCCGGCACTGCTCCCTGCCCCACACCGCTCACCCCCGGCACTGCTCCCTGCCCCACACCGCTCACCCCCTGCACAGCCCCGGCCCTGCCCCACACCGCTCACCCCGGCTCCGCGGCCCCGCCCGGAGGTGAGGGCGGGCCCGGCGCTGCCGGCCGGCGCCGCACGGGGGGAGTTTCCCCTCAGCGCGGGCAGGTGGGGCCGCCCGCCCTCGCCCCGCCTCAGCCCGCGGCGCAGCGCGGGCATCCCGCAGCGTTCGGGGCTCGGCCACAGCCGCTCGCCGGGAGCCGCCGCCGGCAGCAACAGGTCCGTGCCCGCTCCTCCCTCCCCTGCCAGGCGAACAAAGGGGCTGAGCGCGGCCCCGCGCCCGCCCGGCCCCTCCGCCAGCCCGGCCCCTGCGCTTCAGCCATTTGCCTCGCCTGGCATCGCAGCGCCGCTCCCGCCGCCTCCCGCCGTGCCGCTGCCGGGGCCAGGCGCGGGGCCGCCGCGGAGCTGCCCCGGAGCTGCCCCGGAGCGGCGCGGGCTCGGCGGCCGCCGAAAGGTGAGCGGGGAGCAGCGGGGCCGGAGCGGGGCCGGGGAGCGCTGGTGCCGGGCTTGATCTGCCCAGATCTGCGGTGCGACCGCGGCAGCCGCATGTGTGAGAGGGGTTGCTGGAGCGCTGTCAGGATTAATCGTGCTCTTTTCTCTTTCCTCTGGCCGCCTTAATCCACCTCCCCTGGGCAGCGGGGAGGCCGGGCATATCCCTGTATCCCTTCTCCGTATGGCGCAGAGGAGCCAACCCTGATGCCTGCGTATTTTATTTTAATTTTTTTAAATCCTGCTGACCTATTCAAAATCCAAGTGACTCTTTACACTAACGTGTAGGGATGTGTAACAGCAGGAGATTGCTTCCCGCTATAAATTCCTCATGGCGTGCTACCCCATCCTACTAAAATCACATGCAAGCCCTGGGTGAACATACTCGAGCAGCATTTTGCAGGGTGGGAGATGCTTAAAAAAAAACTTGTACTGAATTTCAGTAGGTAGGTTTTTCTGTCAGGTGTTTTAAAGCAACAAAAAGAAGACTCTTGAACCCAAACTTGCACGTAACACAAAAAATGGTATCATTAAATCCAATAGCAAACTTCCTTCACCCGTCAAGACAAAATAAAAATAGAAATAATAATATTCTGAAAAGCTTTTCTACAGCATTTAAACCAAACAATAGAAAACTAGAGCAAAAAGCTAGAAAAAAAAAAAAAAGTAGGGCAATAAAAAATAGAATAGCAATAAAATAGAACAATCCTTCTGTATGATCTGAGAAGCAAAAGGGCTTCTCTGTTTTCCAGAGACTTAACCATCTGTCTCCCAAAAAGGAATTAAGTGGAATGTTTGTGGAAAATAATAATTAAATTGTCACTAGTATTGTCAAAGCAATATTTCCTCCCTTGTTTAACTGTTTAGCCCATCCTACTTATTCTGTGTTCTCTTCCCAGAGCCCATCACACAGCATTTATTCACTCTTTAATTAGGACATCCAGTGCATGCCAGTGGGATGCTCAGTTCATCCACTGCTAATGGCACTGTCTGATGAGAACCTGCCAAGAGCCAAGGACTGGTCCCATGCCTGCCCCAGCTCCTCTCTGCTCTGCAGGACTCGCTCCTGGCAGTGGTGCCAGGTGCCAAAGCTGGACTTTGCAGGACTGCACCTAGATAATATCAAAGAGCTGAAATCCATAGTAGCTTCCTTTCTTCTACAAATGCTGTGTTTGCATCACTTTTCAGTATAACAAATAGTCCGAGGAGGTGGACAGACTTGAAATGTCAATAAATATTAGAACACCATTATTTGGCAGAAACATTCAATGAAAGTCATTAACTGGCTTTACAATGGTAAAGCAGGATTATAGTATTTAGGGCTGGCCTAGGTTACCATAGAGATGACAATGTGGTGAGATGACTGCATCCAGATCCTACTTAGCAGGGGTTTCAGCATCCTGTAGTATCCTGTTGCAGGAGGATATTAGGGGCAGCTGACTGCTAAAGAAGGGTATAATAAAACATGAAAGGAAATCCTGCAATTTCTCTTAAGGTAGAAGTAAAATTTTTTTAAAATACTTTTCTTTTTCTTGGTGGGACCCTTAGTGGATTTTGCAGGGATTTTTCTGTTTATTCCTAATATACAGCATTGCAGTTGGAAGCCTGTTTCTTGCCTCTGAACAGAAGCAGAGAAGTCATTTTATACCACTTCACATCCTTGAAAATACCCATTTAAAAAATGAGCTCATTTTCATTGTATTTTCTCATTAGCCTTCCCAGGACATGATATTTTTTACTCCTGGTGTTTTATTTTTTAGTGAAATTGTCACCATCTATTGTTTCTGCTTCATGTTTGCTCTCAGTGTTGTTTTGTCAGTGAGCAGGCATGATTAGTTCCTTTCATGGAAGAAGAATTACTTTATAGCAGTTCAAGATTTGACAACCAGTTTAACCTGATGTGTGACGGAGCTGTCATTGAGCAGGAAGGGACCCTGCTGCTTCCCTAACCTGGGCCATACATTCCTGCCAGATTCCCTGTGCCAGATCTCTTCACCATGTGGCAACACACTGACTGGACAGAGATTTTGCCTTCCTCCTGTAGTTAATTAAGCAAGCCCTCAGTTTACACTGCAGATGTTGGCATTACAAGTGGGGGTACTCCTATGAACAGAGTGTTTAAATCTCTGTGTAACTCTCTGCAGAATCAGGACCAGTTTGTTGGCCATGCTGCACCCTTTTCTTCATCCTAAAATGCTCCTTGGATGCTAACTGGCAGTTCTGGCTTCAGAAGGATTACAGGACTGGGTCAGTATTGTGTATGGGGAATTGAGTGTTAATGCAAAGAAGAGCTGGCTGGGGTTTTTTGTTCTGCACTACACATTTGGTACTTCCCATTTTCTTTCTTATACCTCATCAGCGAGGATGGTAGGAATTCATGATTAAATCAGTTTATTTAATGCAAAACAAGCAGGGGAATAATTCCAGTGGTTCTACAGATTTTGCGCCATGTGCCAGGGGGAGAAGAAGGATGTGTCACATAAATGCTTTTCAGGTGTGATGTTTCACAAGCTGCCCACATTGCTGTGCCTCTGGCTGAAACAGACAGGTTGACAGCCTTTTTTAACTCACTTGGAAACACGCCAGAAACCACAATTTTTCTATACAAATCAACATATGTTGGTCAAGCAGCTTCCATGCTGTTACATTGTCTGTCACAACATGATTTGTGCTAATTGAAGTTATTTTACATGTATGCATTTGTAGATTAGCACAGGCTCTTTGTTGTTTTTTTGGACACTGATTCCTTCAGGAGTACTTAAGCAGCTAGGTAAGTTTTGCATCTCAGCTTTGGCTCTCTAACTGCTGGAAGGCTCCTGGACTTCTGAATCATTTCAGACTATCAACCTGTCAGAGTTATACAGTAGTTTTGGTTTTTTTTTTCCTTGGAAGCAGTTCTGCTTTTTTTCCTTCCCCCTTTGTTGTAAGTAGATTGAAAAAACAGGCCCTAAACTCTGGAAATGAACTATTATTTCTGCAACTCATATTTTAGGTGTTAGACAGTAAGAACTAAAAGCTGACACTTTGCTGTGGGAGTGGCAAGTGAACAACAAATGTTCTGATTCTGTCAGTCAAAGACAAATCTGTTCATGGAAGAGTTTTTCTCTTATCCTGTAGCTTTCTTTCATCTTTCCTTTTACTGCAACTCCCTGCATTGCTTTAGTTCAAAAAAAAGCTACCATTTACAGTTGTGGTAGATTAACTCTGGCTGGATGCCACATGCCCACTAAAGCTGTTTTAGTACTCCTCTCCTCAGCTGGACAGGGGAGAGAAAATAAAATGTAAGCCTCATGGGTCAAGATAAGCAGTGAGCTGTCACTCACCAGTTACTGTTACGAGCAAAACAGAGTCAACTTAGGGAAATCAGAGTAGGATAATGAGAAATAAACCAAAATCTTAAAAACATCTTCCCACCGTACTTCTATTTTTCCCAGACTTAACTTTGGACTTGAATTCTTTACCTTTCCCCCTCCCCCAGGGGTACAGGGGGACAGGGACTGGGCATTGTAGTCAGTTCATCACATGTTGTCTCTACTGCTCCTTCTTCCTCACAATCTTCCCCTGCTCCAATGAAGGGTTCTCTCCCATGGGGGAAGGTTTTCCACTAAATTCTCCAGCATAAGTCCTTCCCATGGGCTGCTGTTCTTCAGAAAGTGCTTCAGCATGAGTCCTTCCCATTGGATGCAGTCCTTCAGGAACAGACTCCTCCAGCGTAGGTCCTCTGTGGGGTCACAAGTTCTGCCAGCAAATCTGCTCCAGTGTGGGCTTCCCACAGGGTCATGGCATCCACAGCATCCAGCTGTTGCAGTGTGGGATCCTCCACAGGCTGCAGGTGGATCCCTGCTCCACCATTAACCTCCATGGGCTGCAGGGACACAGCTGCCTCACAGACTGCAGGGGAATCTGCTCCAGGGCATGGTGCACCTCCTCCCTCTCCTGTACTGACCTTGGAGCCTGCAGAGCTGTTTCTTTCACATATTCTCACTCCTGTCTTCTCTGGCTGCAGTTTGCTCCTGTGCAATAACTTTTTCCTCTTATTAACTCTGTCATCCCAGAGATACTACCACCATCACTGATGGGCTCTGGAAGGTTTGTCCTGGAGCTGGCTGGCACTGGCTCTGTCAGACATGAGGAAGCCTTTGGCAACTTCTCAAAGAAGCCACCCTTGCAGCCAAAACCTTGCCATGCAAACCCAGTACTACAGTGTAAGAAATCCAGATGCCCATGAAGTTAATGGGAATTTTCCTTGGGGGTTGGGATTTAAAGTGATGTCAGACTCTGGCTTTATCAAAATTCTCTGTGAAACTTAGGTGGCAGTCTAGTTGCAGGCTACTAGTGCAAGCCTTGTTCTCTTCAAAGCCATAGAAGTGAGCAGTACACAAACATACTTCTTTGATAACAATTGATAATTGAGTTTTGCAATTTGGTTTCCACAGTAGATGTGGAAACAGTCAATGTCGTTTGAGTGTCTTGGAGTGTGAGCTTTGGAGTTTGTCAATGCCATGTGTCCCAAGAAGTTTGAAGATTTGATATAGGAAAATGAGGGCAAAGCTGTTCATGTGCATTCATGTGATAAAATTCACTACTGGTGCTTCTTGTTGCTCAGGATGAGGTCTGTAACACTCATTGTCTGTGATAGAAGACCTTGAGACAGACAAGAGAGTTGGAAGAATCTGTTAGTCTAAAACCTGGACAGTATTTCTGCCAAGATATTTTGCAGCCTTATTGGAAATAAATACTTGGATTGTACCTCCAAAATCAGGAAGCTTTTCACATGACATTGGCTGAAAAGCCTCAGTACCTGCTTTGAGGAGATATTGTGGATCTAAAATCTTTCCAGGCAGAAGCAACCAAAGTTTAGACTTTTGACTGAAACAAATCTCTAAATGGTCAGAACCACAAACCAGGACTCCTGAACCTAAGTCTCTTCTCACACCTCCATAACATCTGTCTTGCATTCTATTGATGTAAAAGTCTTACTTCTTACTCTGGCTGCACAGCTCTTTCCAGATTGCAAACTAATAAATGTAAGGGATAGCACTGTGAATGTTGAACATGCATATTTAACTGCATGCATTAGCAACCTTTTTTTTCTGCAGCACTTGAAAATGACACCTTTGGATCATAGATTAGTCAGACATGCATCATCATCACCCTTCATGGTTGTGTTGCAAGTCTGTATGTCTCTTCAAAAGAAGCAAGAATCATTTTGGGGAAAGAGAATTTCAAAGTGAAAAGCAGCATGTACATTTTTTCAAGGTATTCAGGATGATCTATTTGACACCTGCTTTTCCATCAAGGCCATTGGCCAAAACAGAGAAACCAAATAGATGTGAGATGAATGATCTGAGCAGAACAAAATTTTGACCTAATTCATCCAGAAGTTACTGGCTTGGTACAGGAGTAAAATTCTTTGGCCTGTTCTTGCAGGAATAAGATTAGATAACCAGGCAATGTCTTCTGTCCCTTTAATTTAGACACCTGTCTGCCTCATTCAATGGAAAAAAAATTATAGTGGGAGATTTGAATTGCCTGCTCTAAATTCTTGAGTAAAAGTTGAGCTTAGTCAGAGAAATCCATGCCAGAAAACCTTTGCCTGAAGACTCAGGTTCAGCATATGAAATTCACGTTATAGTAAAAAATGCTATGTGTCCAAGGGACAAAGTGTCAGGCATGGAAATAAGAGTATTTTAATAGAAAACTATTTTATATTTCTGTCCCAGAATGGTCAGCAAGTGTTACTTCCACTAATGTCAACAGCATGCATTACACTAAATTATGTCTTCTTTCCCTGTTTAATTCCAATGATTACATAAAGTCATTTCATACTTTGTTAGGCCTTTAGTTGCATCATTGCTGCTAAAAGCATTCCCATTGTTTGTTGAAATCTGACTGTAGGGCTGACAGCCTACAGGTACTCCTGATAGTAAAGGCTTGCCACCAAAGTACCTATGACTGCAGCATGCTTTGAGATCAGCAAAAATGTTTTTCAATCTCAGCACAAGCCAGAGTGCTTTAGTGTGAAGGAAAATAACCCTGCTTTCATAGACTTGATGGTTTGGGCACTTGGCTGATATTTGGGGGTTTTAGTCTTGTCAGGCAAAGGAAGAGGTAGTGACAGATTTCTCATGGGGCTTGATCAGAGCTCTAATCATTGTACAGAAAGGCAAAGTGGCAACAAGAGTCGGTACTGCTATCTTTTAAAGGAATTTAGATTTATTTTGCAGAGGATTCTGGTCTGAGGCACCCAAAGCAAGAACTAAGGTCCCCTGATTGTACAAGCTAAGCACTTCATCACCATGGTCTTAGGTATTTTTCTATAGCCTTTTGTAGCTCTCATGTGCTGATTTCTGGGGATCCAAATCAGTTGGCATCTAATTATACCCACGCATGCATATGTGTGCAGAGCCTGTGTGTGTGATCCAGATTCCATTCCAGGAGCTGGTTACGGATAGATCAGCAGGGCTGTGCAGCTCAGACCCACAGAATTGGTCTCTTGTGCAGGAGAACTGGGAGGTGCATCCCACCCACAGATCAATTCTGTGTGGGAGTATGGCCCTATGTCTATCCACTTTGGCCTGATTTTCATTAAATAAATAAAAGAAATCAAACTGCTGTGAGTCACCTAGTAGGTCACAGTTATAGGATCAATAGCAAAGTGTACCAGCAGCATTTCTGCCCTGGCAGAGAGAAGTCTGTGCAAGCTGATTCCTTTCCTTCTTTCAGATTAGGGCTGTCATGCTGGAGGTTTTGTTCTGCTATCTGATCTGGCTGTCTTGCGTCTTTGCTGCATTGCCAGCTGCCAGATAAACCTGCCCTCAAAGTCAGCCTTTGCTGTGTTTAGCACTGGGGCAGGTCTCTCCTTATTTGAATCCAGTCCAAAGTCCAGAGACAATGTCTGCAGTAACCTGGAATTTTTCTTTAAATCAAACTAGCTGTAATGTAATTTTTAGTTGCAGCTAGAATGACTGTAAACCTTAAGATTGAAGAAGTATCTGGGCAAAGAAACCATATATGATCTCCAAAAATGAGAAGGGTGCCATTCACCATGTATCTAAAGGACCTTTGCCTTTCTTAGCATCACTTACTTAATTTGTCCGAAATCAGTGAAATTGTTTCATTTCTAAAAGTGAGGTTTTTCTTCTCTTAAGTACCAGATATAGAGTTTGTCTGGGAAAAAAATATTTTCATTGTTGCCTCCTCTAGAACTTTTTCTTTTACTTTCTTTTCCTAGATATAAGTCTCAGAAAAACAGGACTTTTAGCTTCCGTTTGAAGTCTGTTGTTGCCTCTCACATTCCATCTTTTTCAAGCACAATGGTGACATATTTTGGCAGATTCTGGTGCTTTGGGCTCTTCAATCTGTATGTCCATATCTGTATTTCCACAATGATATAAAAAGCAAAATCCAGTTTTATTTTAAAACAGCAATTTAATTTCCTCCAAAAAGGTTGCGCCATCTTCTGTATTAAATGCAATACAGAGCAGGTGTGTTGGAAGAGTGCAGTACATTTATGGAGGTCAAGTGCTGTTCTGGAATGCAAAACCAAGCCTGACTCTACTTTGATTTTCAAAAATGTTTCTGAACTAATTTGCTGGTTTGCTTGACTTGGCATCTCAGTTGATATTCTCCTCCTTCTTTGTTAGTACTTTGCCAAAGTGTTCATAGAGACTTTGAATATGTTTGCAATTTGTTGACAATACAGTTTAATACTGAAAAGCATTTCTGCAGTCAGCATTACCACATTACAGTACATTACACTCTAATGCTTAAATGAGGCTTTTAATCATCACAAGCTGGTGCTTTGCTTCAAGTCAGTGCTCCCAGTGTGTGGCAATTTTCAGAATTTAAGGTCAGAAGGGATTTCTAGATCAACTAGTCTGCTCCTGTCAAATTTTATTTATCCTTGCTTCCTGAGTGACTTCCAGCAAGGCACATACTCAAGATCCCTTTCATCACATCAGAATAAGGATCTTCCTATGTCAGATGAAATGTCCACCCAGACCAGCATCCTGCCTCCTACATGGGACAGAAGTATATGGCAGGATAAAAATGTGTATTTCTCCATGGCATACTTCTTTGTCTTTGATTATTAATACACTGACAGTTTTCTTACTCAGGATCCTCCTAAGCTGAATGCACTTTTTGGGTTTTATTCTGTAGATTTCCTTGAGCCCATCCTGTACTCTCCCTATCAATTATGGTAAACTTTAATTAACCACAATATGCTCTAGCAGTCTTTCTTTTTACCCCCTTCAGTAGCATAAATCTTTTGCTTTGTTTACACTTACACGTGGTTTGCTTAGGGTTTTTTCACCAGCCTAAGAAAGCTTTCAGCATGCAGAATTTTCATGTGCCTACGCTTGTGCACAGTCATCAAGTCACAGAGCAAACATACCAAGCCCTGAAGAGGTGTCAGCTCTGCATTTCTCAGGCTGACTAAGGCTTGCTGTACTAGTTCTCCAGGCTACTGGCATAAGCCACCTTTTCTCCAAAGCTGTGTGGCTGTTAGAGGGTGCCTAGGCTAGGTGCCACCTTTTTCTTGGGAGCTGGTGTGCAGCATGGAAACAGAGTAAGCCTTTGTCTGGTTGCAAAGTGCAATTCTGAGTTTCTCACTAAAGTGGGGGTTTTTTATGTCTCTGAAATAATTTGGTACTCTTCTCTGTCTTCACAGATTTTTAAATGCTACTTCCAAAATGTGAAGCCTTGAACATACATGCTTCCATCCATTCAACCACCATGTTCCATTGCAAACCTACTGATGCTGAAGGGTAACATTTTCCCTATGGGTACTCCATATTTCCCAGTACACACATTCAAGGGCTGCATTTATCCTTTCAGCTGTAGCACCACTCTGGTATGTTTGGTACTGCTGTCAATTTAATGTAATGTAGCTGTGCCCAGATCTGATGAAAGCAACCAAACTTCAGTTTATCACAGATGTGACCATATACTCATATCTGGAAGTGTAGCTGTGAGCCCATGTGTAGAATTAGCAGCAATTCTGCATAAAAAGTTTTGTTACATACAGTATGGTGTTGTTATGCCATAGTTATCTCTTAACCTGTAGTGTATTAATGATAAAGACACCACATGAGCCCTGGAGTGTTTTTTCTAAAGGTATTGTAATCACTCAGAACTTGTTTCTGTCTGGATTTGTTGGGTTTTTTTGGGTTTTTTTGTTTTGTTTTGTTTTTATGTTTGGTTGGATTTTTTGTTGTTGTTGGGGTTTTTTTGGTTTTTGTTGTTGTTGTTGTTTGGTTGGTTTGGTTTTTTTTCTGTTAGACTTTTTTTAAAGGGATATTGGAGATATCTTGAACTTAATCTTTGCTAGATTTTGCTTTTGTAGGAGTGTTATTTCCTTTTTTCTGTGAGAACTCCTGAGAGACACTACTCCTCCCTAACTATTTCTAAAGAGTCTAAACTGGAAGGAACTCAAAAAGATTGTTTCCTTTTTTAGAGAATGTTTGTCTCTATGGATATCATTGTTAGGAAACCTTTTCTCTGGTCATGATGACTGTTAAGAACCTGTATAATTTTTAGTTTAGATTTGTTACCTATAATATTGGTTTAATCAGGCTTTTGATAATATTTTTATTATGATTTATTTCCTCTATCTCTTCCTCCCTGCCCAGACACACATAACCTTTTCTTTTCTTCCTCTGAGTTTCTGATTATATCCACTGCTGTTTCTTGTGTGGTCTGTAGTCATAAGCTGCAATTCTTAAATGTTTATTTTTCTTTGTGGTTGTATGAAAATGTTGTAGAGATGAAAAACAGGTCAAACCTCTATTACATATTGTCAAAAAAATTACAGCACCTTCAGAGGTCAAAATTTGCATCCACACTTAATTGTGAAGGTAGTACTATAAAAGCTATATATCCAGCAGTTAGGGCAAGACACTAGAATTGTATCATACCTAACATTAAAAGAGGGAGAGAAAAATAATTATTCTTCCTGCTGTTTTTCTTGAGGTGTCATGTTGAAAGACAATTGTACTTTTTTCCTTACAAACAGGAGGGTTAATCAAGTGGTTAAGATTTAGAGTTTAAATCTGTAATAGGATCCAAGCAGTGCTGGCCCTTTCAGAGAAATGGCATCTTTATGCTCCAGATGTTTTCCCCATCTACAAAGAGAAGATTTTTTTCCTTCAGATTTCACAGATCTACTCAGTGACCAGGAGTGTTACAGACTATTTTTATAAATATGCAAAGTGCTCTACACTTGACTCTGCTTCACTTCATGCTGGCCAACTATACTTTTAAGTCATTGTTTAGTTTTTAAAATAAATATAAAGGGTGTTTTTTCTCTTTTGATGATCCCACCTCTTTGGATGCCTTAATCATCTCAGTCAGAAGACACCCCTATCCCAAGGGGCTTCTCTACTTAAGTAAAAATTTCACAGTACAAGTTTTTATAAAAACATTTTTTCTGGGCTAAGGTGGAGCAGAATGGCATTCTGTAATTTCTGAACTGGTAAGTCTCCTGGGGAGGATAACCTGCTTATGTAAATTAGAGTTGCTTATGGTAGGGAAAGCACTGTTTTTATTTGCCATGAGACTGAGTTAGAGCCATTTCATTTGTGAACTGGAGAGAAGTAACCCAATTCCTCCCACATGCACATATTCCCCAGAGAAAGTGGGTCTTGCTAGAGGAGGTGATTTGGATCAAAGGCTATTGGCACTGCACAAAAAAATGAGGAGAGAACAATTCAATACAAGTGTTTAATTGGATTTTATCAGAAGGACTGCCAAATGAATCCAGTGCCAGGGAACTTTACCTGCAGCTCTTCATTACAGTCTCTCTGTCAGAAAAACTGCCTTATCTGTGCTGTTACTTGAGCAGTGTGTCACAGCATTTGAGGTTGGGGCCACACATTCAGGACATTTTGTGTCATTGCCAAGTCTGTAAATACAGTTCATGTTTGTTGGCAACTCCTCTGTCCATTAACATTACATCATCCCTAGACCAAACCCATGATAATGAAAACATTTTCAGACTAAGCAATTCAGCTGCTAACTTAAAAGTCCCCATTATAAAAGGTTACCTCAGTCCATAGGTACACAGTACTCTCAATAGCTTGATTAATTTTCCAGTACCTAACCTGTTTGTGAGTTTTGAAAGAACATTAAAACCAAGTTTGTTTTAAGCCAAATGAGACTGTCAGGTGGTCAGATTCTTCTGAATCATCACAGCTATCAAGTATCTTCTGCAATTCTGTACTTTTTGAATAATCTGTGTTGCCAGAAGAGCAGTACAACTCTTTGATCACTGTAGATAAGAAAAGAATGGAGAAGGATCTCAGTTTTGTATTCCAATCAGGCCCTTTCAGCATCTTCCTGTTCCATACTAAATCCATGACCTTTTAACTCAGATCAGTTTTGTTGCTCAATAATGGAAAAGTTCCACAACTTCTCTGAGTTTTTTTTCAGCTTCATCTTTGTGTAATTCGTGTATTTTGTTTTCAACTAGACAGAGGTGCAGAGATTGCTGGAGTGGTCACTGCTGTCATGGTCATTGCTATCATCCTCCAAGCCCTCTTTCAGCTATTCTAAATCTTCAGCTTCTCCGTATAGTTCCATGTTGCCTTAGCTGCATTTGGTACTTTAGGTCCTTCTCATGCTCAGCATGAAATTCAGCATATGCTTGGTAATTAGCTCTGGATGTACCAGAGGATAATTTTCTTCAGAATTCTGCTGTTTGCCATTAGCAAGCAGTGCCATCAATCCTTCCTTCTCCTTGTGATTCCTCAGGGGAATTGTAGTGGGTTAACACAGGTGTTTGTTACAAGCTTCTTTCTCAATAACATTTCACGTGTGTCAAATCAAACTTTTAAGCCGAGCAGATATTTGAATATGGGAAAGGTATGATTACTGTGCTTGAGCAGGATCTCATGCTTTTGTTTGGTTTTTTTCCATTAGCTGACAAAGTTAAAAAGATAAGTTTTTCTGGTTATTGTTTTAACTACTTTGAATATTCTAAGTGGTCATTTTCTTTTGGGACATAATGCAATAAATACATTTCACCATAGAGAGATATTACTGGTATTAGTTACTGGTTTTGACTTCTTACATTTGATCACACGTACTTCTGATTTTTGGTAGCATTGTTTCATTTTTCCTTAATAGTTTCACTTGCAAAATCAATCCATAGACCAAGAGTGTGAAACTATGAAGCTACTGAATTCTTCTTGTAGGGGGGGTAGGTAAGTAGAAGTTAGGAGAAGTGGTGTCAGAAGTGAGGTCAGAATATTGTCAGTTACAGTAGCTGCTCTGTGTACCTTTAAGGCTCCATGGAAAACAGAATCACATTAACAGGGATGCTGCCCAGTTTAAGTTATTAATGAGTCAGCACAACTTCTGTAGACACACTGAGTGTGCACACAAATCACTGCATTTCTTCTTGTCTGGTTAAAACCACAGAAAACTCAGTAGAGCTTGACCTACAGAGTTTGGGTTTGGACGGCAGGAAGTCTGCCACTAAAGCTAGCCAAAGTTCATGCAGTCATAGAAAGTTCCTAAGTACCAGATTTTTAAACACTCAGACAAGGAATACAAAGTTGATGAAATACACTCATTTTATTAAGTTTTAAAATGCTGGTTTTATGGTCTGAAAGTCTCCAATACCCAGAAATCAAATCTTAGCATTGATTGAGTCTAACTGAATGTGATTAAATGTAGTAGAAAGCCCTTTACTGGGCAAGTGGACAAAATAAAAAAGCCATGAGGGAAGACTGATATTATCATTTGAGTAAAGTTTGCATTGCAAGTATGGGCTTCTACATTTCCTGTCTGTGTCAGGGGTTTCCAGACAATGTCACTTACCAATTATGCTTTCAGTAAAAAAAAAATTAAAAATTTAGATCTCCCTAATGCTAATTTAACATGGTAAATGAATCATGTTTGCTGAAAGGAAGCCACAATGCATATTTTACATAGAAATGAGTGTTCCTTGAGGACTGTGAAAAAACTGACAAAGGGGATTTTAATGGAAATTAATAACATCCTTAAAAATAGAATCAGGGCTGCAGATACTTATTAAATTATATTAAGTACATTTAGACAGTTTAGACAATTTTTATGCGTCACTCATCAAAACTTAAACCAAGTTTTGATGCTTGGTTCCAAGTCTGGGAAATTCATAAACAAACATAAGGCAAAGAAATGACCTCATTAAATTCTAAAAACTATATTTGTGAAATGAAGGTACAACTGGGTGGTGATTTTGCTTACAGGGACTAACCTACTTGCAGCTATGCCCTCCTGCCTTTTCCTACAGGAGACTTTATGTTCTAATTATCAGTTGTGTTTTTTTTTTTTTCCTTGCTTCTACTTTTTATTAACAGAAGCTATAAATCTTTGAATAAAGACATGAAGCAATCTTTATGAAGTCTGATTAACACCTTGCTAGTGCTTTACGGCTACCTATGCTGCTACACAAATGTGAGATTGCTCTTGTCCCAAATAAAGAAAAAATATGTTCATGTGTTTCATGAACATTTAGGATTATTAGCCTGCTTATGGTGTCTTTAAGATACTCTAGGTATATATATTACATATATATATATATATATGAACAGAGAATATATCAATTTTAAAAATAATCATCTTCTTGCATTTTGTTTTAAACAGGGGGAATGCGTATGAGGAGCACTAATACGAAGAAAATTTCCCGAAGGTCATGCCGAGGCAAACTTGACTAGTGGGGAATCGCCTTCCAGAGTAGAGTGCAGCCTCAGCCTTCCACTGAAACAGTTGCTCAAGGTGAATACATTGTGATGCTACTCCTACATATCCGCAGTTAGAGCAGATTTGTGCTCATCACCCAGCACGGTGTATGGATCAGTTCTCATGGAAAGGATTGCAGTGCCTGCAGACTGCTTAAAATTTCTGCAGAGCAGCGGGAATACCAGAGCTGCTTTTCAGGCTGTTGAGGTGCTCATCGGGGCCATCCCCCATCCCACCAAGAGAGCTCAGGTTTTCGGGAGCTGAGCTGGCGCAGTTAGCCGCGGGAGGGGTGGATCCCCCGGGGAAAGGAGAAGCGGCGGTTTAGCCCCGGAAACCAGAGCCAGCCCCGCCTGCGGGAGCGGCGGCCCGAATACTGCTGCTGAGGGGCGGGGGGGAAAGCAGCGGCGGGGAGCGGGGAAGGCGCGGATGCTGAGCGCTGTTGGGTCTGTCCGCAGGTGATGGCCGCGCCGCGGCCGGCAGCGCTCCGCACGGACCAGGCGCGGCGGCGGCGCAGGTAGCGCGGCTCCATGGAGGGCAACGGCGCGGCCCCGGAGGAGGAGGAGAGCGGGGCCGCGAACGGCGCTCCCCCGCCGCCGCCGCCGCCCACGCCGGCCGCCCCCTGCGGCTTCAGCTCCTCCCTCTGCTTCAGCGCCACCGCTGCCGAGCCCCAGGCGCCCGCGGCCGGCGGCCGGGTGGTGCAGAGCCAGTGGGAGATCAACAACGCCGCCCGCCCGCCGGAGGAGGAGGAGGATGAGGAGGTGGTGGGGCCGCGGGAGCGGCCGCCGGAGGAGCCCGACCTGGTGATCGAGGTGTCGGGCCGCCGCATTCGGGCGCACAAGTCGGTGCTGGCGGCCAAGAGCGACTATTTTCGTGCCCGCGCCTCACGGGACGTCCTGCGGGTGAAGGGGGTGAGCTACGGGGCGCTGCGGCTGCTCATCGACTACGTGTACACGGCCCGCATGGGCGAGGTGCGGCACGACAACCTGGCCGAGGTGGTGAGCGGCGCCCGCGTCCTGCAGATGCCCTGTGCCCTGCACTGTGCCGCCGAGGCCATGCGCGCCCAGCTCTGCCTCAGCAACTGCTACCAGCTGCTCTGCCTGGCCAAGAAGCAGCGGCTGGCGGAGCTGCGGGAGGCCGCCTATCGCTTCATGAGCGACCATTACCTGGAGGTGCTGCGGGAGCCCAGCGTGTACGGCCGCCTCAGCGGCGCTGAGCGGGACCTCATCCTGCAGCAGCGCATGGACGCCGGCCGGCCCTGCTTGCTGGTGGCCGAGGTCAGCGACGCCTTCGAGCGGCCGGGTGGTGGCAGCCGGCCACAGAGCCGCGAGAGCAGTCGGCCGCAGAGTCCCTCCTCCGTGGTATCGCTGGAGGAGAGCGGCTCCCTCATTCATTGCTACCAGGAGGCCAGCGGCGAGTGGAGGGTGCTGACGCGCCTGCCCGAGGAGGCCAATGCCAAGGGCTGCGCCATGTGTGTCCTCCACAACTACCTCTTCCTAGCAGGGGGCATCGTGACAGGGCCGGCGGGCAGCGAACCCAGGGCTCGCCTTTCCGACAAGGTCTTCTGCTACAACCCCCTGACTGACAGCTGGAGCCAGGTGCGGCCGCTGGCTCAGCCCCGCTCGCAGCTCAAGCTGCTGGCCCTGGATGGTTACCTCTACGCTGTGGGGGGCGAGTGCCTCTTCACTGTGGAAAGGTATGACCCGCGGGCTGACCGCTGGAGCCCTGTGGCGCCTCTGCCCAAGGGTGCCTTTGCTGTCGCCCACGAGGCCACCACTTGCAACGGGGAGATCTATGTGTCAGGAGGCTCCCTCTTCTACCGCCTGCTCAAATATGACCCCAAGCGTGACGAGTGGCAGGAGTGCCCTTACAACAGCAGCCGCCGGCGCTCCGCTGACATGGTGGCCTTCAAGAGCTTCATCTACCGCTTTGACGTGAGCAGTGGCCGCGGTGGGGAGCAGGGCCCCGGCGGCGGGACGAGCGGCGGTGTTGAAGTTTTCCGGTACAACACGGTGGCCAAGTGCTGGAGCCAGTGCGCCAGCCTGCGGCCCAGCGGCGGCCCCGTGCAGCCCTTCCGCTGCGCCCCCTTGGGCAACACCATCTACTGCGTCAACCGGACCGGCACCCTGCGCTTCAGCCTGGCCCAGGACGGCGAGGTGGAAGCAGATGGTGGGCTCAAGGGCACCTTTGACAGCGAGCTACTTAAAGCCCCCTTGGATGCCAAGGGTGTCCTCCTGCCCTTCGTGCTTACCCTGCCTGAGAGGCTGGACAAAGCAGGGGACCAGGAAGGCTCCCTCCCGCTTTAAGGTGGCCAGCCTGGCTCTGGCTTCATGAGAGGGGAGTTGGGTTGCAGGTCCACAAACTCCCCTCTACAGTGAGGACCCTCTCTATTGTGTTTGCAGAGAAAATGGACTTCCCCTTTCCTCGTCTCTGCTCTCAAGATGTTGAGCTGGTTTTAACTCAGTTGTAACTCTTCTCATGTTTGCTGTGCTTTGTGTGAAAAGCCAAGCACACAAAAGTAAAAGCTGCTATAAAAGATAATCTCTGGATTATGTTTGTGCCAATCCCCAATCTGAGAAAAACGTTTTTACACCTTATTTCTAAAATATTCTTGACAACAGTATCATAACGGGATGTTAGTGTTGGTTGTGTGTTTACATGTAGTTGCTATCTGGGCTGGAGCCTTTTCTGTCATTTGTGGTTTTTTCCCCTCTGGGATGATGCTGAGGGATAAACATTGCTGGCAACATAGTTTAGCTGCATTTGTTTTCATGTTAAACCAACTATTTCCTGTGTCTAAAAAGTATAGGAAGAACATCTCCATTACAGCCTTTCATTTCTGGTGCAATAGATGGTTTAAGGAAGCTGTGGCACTGTGTTAGTCCCAGGAATTTCAACCACAGATGATTTAACAGATACCAAACTTAATGTTTTAAGTAACACAAATGTATGCCACATGTTTTACTTGGAATGCAAAGAAAAAAGAAAAAAAAAAGTCAAGTTGCCTTTTTGAAATGTGGCATTTTATGGTAGATATGAAATGTTGATATGTTCTTTATTTGAGAAAGGCAATGGTTTCTGTATGAAAAGATACTGTTTAATTCTTTTTTTTTTTTTGATCAGAGATTTTAAATTAAAAATGAACTGAAGCTGTTCAGATTGCAACCAGTTGACATGACCATGTATGCCACTAGAGCTGGGGAAAAGCTTTGTACTTCATATGCTTTTTAGTTAGCTGCAGGTCAAGGAAGGTTAACCTAAAATGACCTGTGGCAAAAGGCCTTTCCCCACTTATTTCAAGACCATCAAAAGGGGCCATGGAAAATAGGAATGTGCTACACATGTTCATTATATTGTGCACTAGCATGATGTTACTTCCCTGTCTTTTGATTGAGAGACTGTTTTATTTATTTTGAACTAATGATTGCTGTAATCAATAAGTCCTTGTTAATTGCAGTACGTGCTGATGGCGTACACTGTCATTGTGATTCTAAACTGCCCAGGAGTGTTGTTTGTGGGGCAGCATCCAAATGAGGCAAAACCATACAAAACTTCTTCCTGCCTGTGGAAAGCTGGAGCACACTTTTTGTCATGTTATTCAGAACTGGAAAACAAAAAATGTCTTCACAGACAGACTATATTGAAAGGGGCACATGCATTTATTTTATACATTTTATATTTTTAAAAAATCAATAGGCAAGACAAATGTTCCAGCTTTATGGTAAATCACTGAGAAACTTTTTCAGAAAAAAGAACCTGTGTTTTTGCTGGTACATTGCTGTATATTCAGCATGGACTCATATGGACTGTGGAAGAGAATTGTTTATACTCAAAGCTCTAGTATAGATTCATATTTTAGAAAGACATAGAGACCTTTCATCAAAAAAAGCTGATCTTACTATGTTTTATTAAGATGTTTTTGTTAAACAGGACTTTAGCATTCTTATGCATAATTGCTAGTTCCAAAGGAAGGCAGCAGGCTCTGTCCTATGAGACACCATCTGTACGAAAGAGAATAGTGACCTTCATAGATAATTACTTCCTTCGCTTTAATGTTTGTTTGTTTTTTTTTTTTTC
This sequence comes from Erithacus rubecula, assembly GCF_903797595.1. Classification (NCBI taxonomy): domain Eukaryota; kingdom Metazoa; phylum Chordata; class Aves; order Passeriformes; family Muscicapidae; genus Erithacus; species Erithacus rubecula. The sequence continues at coordinate 20,013,750 of NC_136685.1, forward strand.
TCATTGTTGTTGCACAGGGTTTTAATGCAGCTTAATCTGGTTAGTCATTCTATAGAAACCAGTGGTCCAGTCCTAGAAGTTCTTAGCCAAGTGAGCTTGTTCCCTAGTGAGCTAATTAAAGCATCAGCCAGGCAGCAGCTGTAGGCCTGTGGAGTGTGACATTTATCTTAGCCTCAGTACAAGTTGGTGCAGTGGAATTTAACATCCTTCACAGAATATTTGATTTAATTCTCAGACGAGAATCCTTGGAAATATTGACTCTAAATTGAATTTCAGTGTTGTAGCTTGAGCAGGAAAGAAAAATTACATGTTTGCTTTCAGCATAATTTTTATGTTAACTGTAGAAATTATTTCAAGCTGTGTAGTGCAATGCTTAGGTGCATACTTAGACTAGAGATGTAAGTGCTAGGCCAGATTTTGAAATAGTGGCGTCACCAGGAACACACACAAGGAAATGTCTGTTTTATCCTGCAATACAAGACAGTCTCATAGTTAAAAGACTTACTTAGTATAGCTCTTATACTACAGCATAGTGAGCTATCAAGCCAGGTTTTGCATTCCTATTAATTAAGCATTAATTGAGCACTTTCATTCTGCTAATGCATGAAAATGCTTCTAAATGAGTTTTGGGAGGTTTCCATGATTTAAGATGTGACAATAATCCACAAACTTTTGGGATAGAATGAACCATGCCCTTTCTTCTAATATTTATTGCTGTACACTATGAAGAAAAACATTTAGAAGTAAGTTCTACAGTTATAATTGTTCAACAAACCAGCAGTGGTTTGTGTTTTTGCTAGCTCCTATTTTTAAAAAAAGTTGAATCAAGTGCTTACCTGCTTTCACTGTTTACACAGTGTCCGTGGGGAGAGTCTGGGCTTCATTAGTAACTGTCTATCAAACCTGTTTCCTTTGTACACTGCATAGTCACAGCCTGATGATTAACAACAGAGGCATGTTTCTAGCCAGATTTCCTACTCTGTGGCCTCTGTTTCCTCCCTGGTAGGCCTCAGGCAGGTTTGCTGAGAGTTGTTTTCTCCCCTCTTTGTATCTTCACAAAGAAACCCCCCCACCAAACTTGGGTACTAAAAGCAGATTTTACATACTCTTTAGGTATTTAAAGTCTGAAATTGTCATTCCAGAGCCCTACACATTTCCTTAAACCTAGCAACGACTGTCTCTTTGACATGTGGAGCTGCTGAGCAGTTCCCTCCACCCATGTGGAACTGCTCAGAGCAGTTTCACACCTACCTAACAAATGGGATATCCAGAAATCACTGATGTAATAGGGTTTAATGTAGGTACAAACCAAATGGCCAGGCCACTCTCAAGTTGTGTTTGCATATATTTTGCTTTTAAAACAGCCATTTTATCTAGAGTAGCCTGAAGTCTACTCTATCTGCATAGGAACACAGAGATCAGTATGTGCTTTCTTAGCCTGCAAGCATTCAGTCCACATCTCCCACCCTCTGGTTGTCAATAGACTAAAGGAACTCTTGGAGCTAGTCCATGGTCTCTAAATATTTATGCATTTTGCATTGTATGTTAATTGGCTAAAAGTCTCACAAATCATCAAGGTAGTCATCCTCACTTGAGTGATCTGAGACTAGCTAGAGAGACAGTCTGCCCTGCTGTCTTTCTTCCCCCTGAATCTTAGTCCTCCCATTTTAATGGGACATGCAGGAGATAGTTGCCCTAGTTTTTCAGGGAGTAATTTTCCCTCCCTAGACTACTCCTAATTTCAAGGTTGCTTACTAGAGAATTTAGGCTTGAATTCCCCTAAACTGAGTAAGGACTGAACTGAGGCCTTGCACTTCATGCATTCACACATTCTCAAATCTTGATGGCTCTTCAGGGAAAGTCCATTGGAACCACCTCCTACAGCTCTTTCTTGGGTGAGCTTCATGCAGATGCTCTGAAATCACACATAGGCTCCTGTGCATTGAGTTCTGGGCAGATTCCAGGCCCCACCTCCTGGATGGGTAATTCAGCATAGATTTAGTACGAGTGCCTATATTTGGGTAAGTTTTCTCTGGAAAGCTTTTGCAGACAGGCTCTCTGTTTTGGGTTCCAGTCTGAGGTGAGCTACTGTAGTGGGCAGCCAAACAGGGAATGGAGATTCTTCTCAGATGTGCCACCTTAGTGAAGAGGCATTGCAGTACTAACAATGAAATGCCTAAACCCTTCGTTGAATCTAAAACTAAATCCCAATTTCAATAAAGAAATCCTCTTAACAGATGAAACTTTACTGTTTCTATGTATTAACTGGTTCCGTGAAATAGAAATCTTAATTGCAGCAAAAGCATGTGTACAAATTCTGTTTTCACTTGAAACTAAGTTAAAAAAAATTGGCAAAAGAATAACCCTGTTTGATCAAAACTGGCACTGTTAAGCAACATGGGGAGGATGTTAGTCATATCCTAGTGATGACTAAAATTGTGCAGTCACTGATGTAAATTCTATCCACAGAAAGTTTCTTTGTAAATAAATACCTGATAAAATTTAAAGTGATAAAAGAATAAATTTCTCACATGAAAGCCATACCTCTCCTGTGCTGTTTGATTGGCTCTCATAGTGCTGTATCCTAATTACCACTATTCATGAGTGGCTATTGCTTTTCCAGATTTACATCATGTATTCCATTGACTGCTCCATAGATGTGTTAACTTTCATTATCACAAAGCTTGACAGTGGTGCTGGTGCTTTGTCTCTGGACTGATATGTACTGTTTTCTGCTGAAATGAATCCAGATCTAGACAGAATCCTATCTTTGGGCATTTCTGGTTTTTTTTCTTTTCCATTGCTTCTGGGAAACTTAAGAAAACAGAAGAAGGGGAAATGGTAGTACTGTTGAGCAGTGGTAATAAAAATCATTTTATTGATTTCTCTTTTTTCTACTGTTGTTTTGCACACGTGATTGGCACTGGTTTAACAGAACAGTTCTGTTTGGCTATTACCAATAGTATGAGTCCAAGTACTATTGTAGCAAAGTATGTTTTTACCTATTTGCTGCCTCAGCTCAGGTAATGCACTGCAAGTTTGTAATAGTTCCATTCATTTATTGGTTATTGGAACTATTCTGACTTTATATTACTGCTACTAAAAGCAGAGATTGACACACAAGCTCAGTAAGATTGTGTGCTCAAATATGAAATCACACACTTTTCATTTGTTTTGGCCTACTGCATCCTGAGAGCTGCTGGAATGAACCCACTGGTATTAGGAATCAGCAGGAGTGCTGATTTTGGTTGGGATGGAGTTAATTTTCTTCACAGTAGCTGGTATGGGACTGTGTTTTGGATTTGTGCTGAAAACAGCACTGATAATAGAGATGTTTTCATTGTTGCTGAGCAGTGCTCACACAGAGCCAAAGCCTTTTCTGCACTTCATCCCACCCTACCAGGGAGGAGGCTGGTGGTGTAAAGGGCTTTGGAGAGGACACAGCTGGGATAGCTGACCCCAATTGTCCACAGGGATATTGCAGACCATGTCATGCTCAGCATATAAAGCTGGGGGAAGAAGGAAGGGAGAACATGTGGAGGGATGGTGTTTGTCTTCCTTAGTCATCTCTATGTGTGTTGGAGCACTGCTTTCCTGGGGATGCCTGAACACCTGCCTACCCATGGAAAACAGTGTATGAGTTCCTTGTTTGACTTTGCTTGCAGGTGCAGCTTTTGCTTTGGTTATTAAACTGTCTTTATTTCAACCCATGAGTTTCCTCACTTTCCCCCTTCTCATTCACTCTCCCAAATCACTGGGAGGAGTGAGTGAGGGGCTATGTGGGGCTGAGCTGCTGGCTGGGGTTAAATGCAACAGCAGGCTATTTTGGAGACTAACTTTCATGAATTAATCAAAGGAAAGAAATGGGAGTGAGGGATGGAAGGGAAAAGATTAATTCGGAGTCAAAAGTACCTACTGTATATCCAGATGAAACAAATAGCAGGGAAGAGAATCCATAGTTGGTACTTGAGACAGTGATGACTATAGGGCCAGGTTTTTTTCACATATTTCTTAAGCAGGCTAGTTTTTTACCAATTATATTGCTAGTTTTACCATTTTGCACCTCCAATGCTTCTCAAACCACCACAGTGTTCAATAAGCTATGTCTTGTAGGAGTCTCTTGCTTTGCTTTTAAGTCTTAGTAGATAAACCCTGGACAAATTTGTGAAATCATGAAATAACAATGTTGATGCTGCCACTTTCAACAGATTAACTAATGCAAATTCTTTAGACAATGTTCACAGTTCAGATGAATTATATGTGTAACTGATGTATAAATAATTTCATTTTTGAAGCATATATAGGTAAAGCTTTTTATGTACTCCCAATTTATGTTGTAATGAAATAAATACTTTAAAAAAAACTTATGCTCCCCATTAGGGACTTCTGGGTAATTGTTGTTTTTTCTTTGTTACACATCCAATCAGTAAATGGTATTACATTTTTTCTTACAAAGCAAAGACAAAATTATACACATTATCACACAAATATTTAGGAAATGTTTCTAAGGATAAGCAAAAATGATGTATTTTAATTTCACAGTGCCCCAGGTGTTTGGAACTTGAAATATTCTGCAGTGAAAGCATTTTCCTAAGTGCAGATTAGCATATACTCCAGTTGACTTTTATTTCCCTTTTTTTCTTTTTTATTTTTAGCATCTTAAAATGCATTACTCATTTATTGAAGTTACATGTAGGTTTTTCCAGGATACTCTCCTGTATTATGTCACACATGGCAGATTTTTGGCTGGAGTAGATTTACAGCAGTGTAATTTTAAGCAGAATCAAGCACAATGTAAATTCCCTACTTTGTCTCCTACTTATTTTCTCATCAGATATTTTGCTTGACATGATATCGTATGACCTGTTTGAAAACTCCAGTATTCAGAGACTGTGTCGGGTTGGACTTGTTGTAATTTCTGTTATTTCCTTATCTGTTGCAACCTGCAAGCTTTCTTACATTTTCTTAAGAAGGGCTAAATTCTGCTGCTGATTAAACTGGGGCAAATCTGGAATTTGCTCAACCAAACATCTTAGATTACCAGAATTTCCTTTTCCTTTCAGCCCCAGAGTTTTGAGTGTGGTGTAAAATCATCAGGGACCTGCTTTGGAAAACAAAATAAAAGCTTTGATTGAATAAGACTGAAGCAATCAGTCACTTGCATGTCTTTTGGGGTTTTTTTATTCACTAGAATATAAATTTTTTAACTCTAATTTTTCTCTGTGTTGTGAACTACACTTTGGGAAGTTTTGTGAAAATTAAGTTTTATCTTGAGTATATACTCCTGCTTGATTCACTGAATATTTTGCACTTACATCTCAGCCCCAGGCTCAAACCCAGGTGTAAATTAGTAAATTATGTAGGTGGGTCCAGTAACCTGTGACATGATTAATTTTCCAGTTCTGAAGTGCTAAACCAAACAGCTGTAGCACAAAAAAAAAAGTGGATTTCAAAGACCTTTCAATTTGGACACATAAAATCCCCTGCTTCCAAGTATAATGCATCACTATTCAAAATTCCCAGTAAGTTTCCATATAAAAGCATCTGCAGGCAGATGATGTTGACCTGTATTCCCAAAGGCAGAGAAGTCTTGCTGGAAAGACAAATCTTCAGTTGCTAGACTGTGCAAACAGAGAAGTCCCACAGAGCTGTGAACTCCCATGTCATGCTGAGTAATTACCAAGTGAACAACAGTGTCATCAAACACAGGTTTACAGGCTATGGACAGATGTACCTATCACGGGTGGGGACAAAGGAAACTCAAATCAGTAGCTGTTAGTGCTGGGACTATGCCTAGAAACAAAGCCCATTCTTGTTTCAGGATTGCATTGTCTTGGCAGCTGTCAAGAGAAGAAGGAGGTCCTAGGCTAAATAACAGCATGTGGCTAAAAGTAGGCCAGGAAGCAATAAATGTGGCAATACCTGCAGGCTTCTTGAAGTGAGTGTGAAGAGGGTCTGTGTCTCATAAATCCCAATGGGAGCAGCTGCTGGTGAGCAACTCAGGCAGAGGGAGGAGAGCACGACTGTGCCTGCCAGCAGGGACACCTTCCTGGCAGGTCACTGACAGTGAGCAGTGACAAGAAGGAGCTGAATGAGCAGCCTCTGAATCACAGCTGTCCTACGCAGAGTCCTTGGGAAGGAGAGAGAAGACAATACATGCCTGGATGTCTTGTGCCGTGCCCTTCGTTGCTGTGCTCTCTCTCTGTGCTGGCAGTGCCAGTTCTCAAGTTCCCTGCTGAGCAGCTTATTCATGGAGAGTCTTGAAGGTGATGACTTTTTATCCTTTTTTTTTTTTTTTTTTTTTTTTTTTTTTTTTTTTTTTTTTTTTTTGTGTTTTTTTCTGTTTTTCCTTTTTTTGCCTGTTTTTTTTCCTTTCCAGTCTTTTGGTTTTTTCATTTTTTTTTTCCTTTAGATGTTGTTTGTATTTCTCTCTCAAATGTTTATTTCAATAGGACAACACAGGGAGTCTGTGAATTTGGAAAAATTACCTATAGGAGATCATTGAAACTATCTTTTCCCAGGAGACAAACTTTCCTTCCATAGCCTGATAATTTTTTCCCTTAATACAGCCCTCAATTTTTATATGAAGTGTGGAAGACCTATTCTATCTTCTTTTTGGCAAAGTGGAGCCATGAGCCGTTCACTTCCTAAGGAAATAGAGAAAGTTGTGAGCAATTAGCCATAATGCAGACTTAAGGCAAGAGTTTGGCACCTTTTGTTAAGCTCACCTGAGCTTTCAGTCACCGCACAACTGCAGCTACAGGAAAAAGTAACTGCAGGATTAAAGTACCAACCAGCTAAGAAGTCTTTGAGGAATAAAGAGCTCAAACTGCGGTGGAATAAAGTTAATTCCCACACCATTTAGAAACCATTATCTAGGTGATCAGGGACTAATTTACTGAGAACTTGTTACTGTATTACAGATAAAGTGGTTCTTTTTTCCTGTGTCAACATGATCCACATCTCCATGTCTCAGCCCATTCTGTTCCCTGACCTGCTGATTGGCAGTTCTATGCACACGTGGGAAATCATTGCAGAGTTTGACAATACAAAATGTGTAGGAATTTTTACATATTCTGCACAGGTAAGTGGATCTATCATCTGCAGTGATGGATCATTTGTCTCTCCCGTATTTTTCTAATTAAAGAAAAACATATAATCTTTATAAGAACTAGAGAAATAAAAGCTGAGATTTAAAAATAACTTTAGGGAACACAAATAAGGAAAATAAAGTTCTTCCCTTACTGGCAATCTCTTTTTAGATCATAATAAAGTCCTAGACAGGCAGAGAGTCTTCTTAAAAATACATTTTAAACTATTAGGAAAATGCAAAATCATGCAGGTCCATGAGAGGGTTCCTTGGCTGGGAGCAGCATGATGCAGGATCTTCCATGGACTAATCAAGAGAATAACCTCTTTCCTTTACATTCTTATTGAAGTTTTCTACTCCTGTGTATCTACTGAAGCAAATGCTGATTCTGACTCTGTGATTCAGTAACACACCTTGCAGGTGCAGTACTCCATATCACCCTACTCTAAAGCAAATGAAATATTTTAAAATACTTACTGAAAGAAAAATTGAAAGAACCCCCTTAATTAATCATCAGCTTTCTTCATATCTCCTTCTAAAGTGCTTCTTCAATTAATCCAGGGTTATTTAAAGTAGATTCTGTGCCCAAGTCTGGTTTGCCTTTGATAGAGTTGGAGTATAAGGGTACAATGGTGATTCATATGGAATGTTTGACAAGCCTGGTCCATAAAAAGCCTACGCTGGCTCTTACTCAGCTGCCTGACACACTAATGGGAAGGAGCCCAGCCTGTCATTTAACACATGATACCTGCTGTCCTTGCTATATCAGGCTTTTTGAGCAGGTTGTTGTGTACAGGTGTGTGTCATTACATATCCCTGTAACATGTTTTTATCCCAGTCTAGCTAAGGGCATTGTGCCTCCAGGCAAGAAGTCTCTGCTCATAATCTCTTGCAAGCAACAACTGGAAAGCCATGGGGAACAGAATTTGTTCTGGCTCCCACTGCTTTCCTGACCAAAGTGCCTGGCTCAGTGTCTGCAGAAAGGAGTAAATTCCCTCTCCCAAAAACAAGAGAGGCACAGTGGCACAATTCTTACTCCTTTGTAGGTCTCTGGGGAAAGCACACTTCCAGGCTTTCTCTTACTCATATTACAAGGTTGCCCTTCAGTCCCAAGAGCCAAGAAAAAAGCTCAGCTTGCATGTGGTAAAAAAGAACTTATAAAAGTTATTTTTGAAGGGGCAGTAAAACAATCGGTATTTGCAGTGGCCATCCTTGATGTTGCTACTGTACTTGAAACAGCTGGAGTGTAGGTCCCCTCATCAGACCCAGGGCTTCCTCGTGCACAGTTTAAATGTGAAGGGATTCAGGCAATAGCCTCATTTTCTTTGAACTTGCCCTGTTCTCTGGGGGCACTAAAAAAGGCAAAGGAGCCAGCTGAGTGACTGCAGCAGTTCTTCTTCCACAGTGCTGCACAGGGATTCTGCACTGCTCTGGTGGATGGCAGCAGGTGGGGAGAGAACGTGGGAGCAAAAAGGAGCTTGAGTGAAGTATTCTTAGTGAGAGGAAATCACAGGTGCAGATTACCTGGGAAACAGTTCCCTGATAATTTTTTTTTTGACTCTTACATATGCTTGCACATAGTTTTAAAAAGAAAAAGACAGATAATTCTATGGGCAATGAATTATTAGTTCCTGCTGCTCTTGCATTAGGAAACAGAGACATAAAGAAGAACTAGATTCATTTCTGGTTCTGCCATAAAATTCCATTTATTACTGGGGGAAAGCTGTTAAAGCTTCAGTTCTCTCCAAAGAGAAAAGTGGGGGTTGGGAGGGAGAGCTGGGTGATTCAATCCACTAGGTATTGGAATTAAGTTTGGGGTTTTTTTCATTAGTAAAGCACTTTGGGAATATTGGCTAATATTGGGGAGTACATTTTACTGTTTCAATACTTTGCTGTATTCACTCCTTGTAAACAGAATATTTTCTTCCTGTGAAGCTGACCTGAATAAAGAAGGAGTGAAACCATTCCTACTTTTGTCCCTGTTTGTGGCCTTTTGCAGCATCCTTCCTGGGTTCTGAGAAGGCAGTGGGGTGCTTGCCTTTCTGTAGATGCACACAAATCTGCAGTGGAGGAACCAGGTGAGTAAATACACGGACAGTTTGGAAATAGTAATACCTCTGCTGTGACTATTCTTCCACCTTCATCTCTTGCCCCTGTACTTTATACCAGGGAGGACGTGTAGTCTTGAGAGAAGTGTGATGAAAAAGTGGTGCTCTTCCTCAGTCTCTTTTGAGAGACTTTATCTGAATAGATGTTCAGTGCCTTGCCATCTGCACATAATTAAGGTTACAAACCAGTTTTCAATTTTTTTCACTTCAAATTTTTAAGATTTTGGGTGAAATTATGTTTTTATGTTTTTATCTTAACTCTCAAAAGTTACATCAGAAGTACTGAATAGATCATTGGAGTCCTTTTTGTGGATCAAAATAGATAGGACCTTCCTTTTTGTTTCTCTTCCAAAATCCTAAATGGGTAAAATATCATTACAGTGTTGAAGTGCATATTTTTGGAAACTTCAGAGAATTTCGAATTCTGTCAGGGGGAAAAAAAAAAAAAAAAGAAAGAAAAAAAGGAAGAAATATAATAAATCCCTAATACAAGGGAGAAAAGAACGAACCAAACACATTACCTGGGAAGGACTGCATTTTCCTTAGATTTCATAGGTCTTGTCAAGGGCTGCAAATCTGAAAATATGAAGTCAAAGAGAACAATGCTGATCTGTGCTTCCTGAAAAACTGCTTCTGGAACGCCTCTGCCAGTGCCTTTCCATGTGCAGTTGTAAGGATCTAAGGTGGTAAGGATATCTAAAATACACTAGCCATTCCCATTAAAGACATTTTACATATTTCTGGTGGTGTAGTTCACTGAACAGTCAATTCCTGCCTCTGCCAGCTGCTGATGATTGCCACAATACCTCTGGTTTAAAATTTCAAAACAAAGTATGGAGAAACACTGAGCAGTTTCTTTTGGCGGTGTGGTAACTCTGTGCTCATCCTAGCAGGAGAGCTTTGCTCTCTTTCAAGGGCACAGCCTGCTTATGGAAAGAGCTGCTTCCATCAGTCCTTCTGCATACAGCTTCCTCTTCCTTTCAAAACTGGAGACTTGGATGTCTCTGTGCTGGAAGTGCTTTACAGATATTGCGGTTTAGTAAACTGGCAAATTGTTTCATCTGGATGCTCAAGCATCCTGTGTAGCCTCTTGCATTGGCCACTGCAAGCCCTTCAAGAAGAGGGAAATCTCACAGAGAGGTGCTACAGAAAGAATACATTGTTAATAGTTTTCCCTCACCTCCGTTGGCCACTTTTCTCCTGAGTAGCTGGCCTACATCTGAATTGAAGCCAAATGTATCTAAGTTCAGCTGGGTTCTTGTGGTAGTGAAGGCAGTGTTTTCCTATAGGCATGATGGGCTGCTGGGGATGTGGAGCCAGCCCGTGGATCCAGGCTGCCATTTGTGGATATGTCTTGCTTTAGACTGATTACAGTTTCAGCAGAAACCCCACTTGGGAAACCACACAGTGTGCAGGTAATTGGAAACAGAGCCTGGCACAAGCATCTTGTAAAGTTTAGCGCTGCCCTTTGAGTTTGTAAATAGAAAAGGCTTGTGGCTCTGCAGTAAAACCGGTGGCTGCCCTAGTAAATTTCAAGAAGGAAACAGAGATGTTATTGCTTTCTCTCTCCCCATATAGTTTGCTTTTTGTTTCTCTGATCTAAGAAAACTCTAGGATAGCTCCTTCATTTAAGGGGCAATAGACAGAGCTTGTCTGCAGGGTGATGTTTGTGTTGAAGCACAGAACTAAGCTTGCAGACTCTGCAAGTTTTTGCACTTTTCATTCTGTTTTATTCACTGGTGGGTTTATGAGTGCAGCACTCATGGTAATAGCTTACAAAATTATAAATAGAAAACATAAATTTTATTTCTTTGTCTGTTGTTAAGTAATTGAGATTTCAGTAATTTCCTTACCCTTTGGGCTACTTCTTCATCTTTCATCTTTTTTCTATTTTCTGCTCATACACAACTCCTTTTACTACTCCTTAAATGCCAGATGTGATCACAGTTGTTATCAGATGAATTTTCGAAAGAGATTATATCAAGTGTTTTATTTTTCACTAGTCACATGGACACCTTTCAGCTAAAGGAAGAATCATCTGATTCACCCTGCAAAATACAACTTTTCAAAATCATCTGTGGCTAAACTCCTACTCATTCAGCATCTCCTAGGTGACAGTGACTGCATGTACTGCACAAAAATTTAAAATAAAATATCCCACGGTTACAATCACTAGTTGAATGATGATGATGGTGGCAGCGGGGTTTGGTATCTAGCCCAAAAATCTACAAGAGACCACTGGGATTGTGAACACTGTGCTTTTTAAAGCAGTTTAAAAATCTATGTAAGACAGAATGTGGATACTGTATTTGGCAGTATTTTAAGTTAGGTTATCTACCTGACCATTGCAAGCATCAGTGGAGCAGAACTGGGAAAAAGGGGGGGGGGGGAAATCAGTCAAAAATATCTCAAGATAAAAAAACAGTATTTTGAGTCTTTTGGTGAATGTTCCTCCAGAGGTAAGGTACTTTCTATGGGATATTTAGACCCAGTTATTGTTACAGAGGTGCCTCTGCCTAAATTAAGGTGTAAAAAAGTGACAGTAAGAAAAAGTCAATTATGTGGATTTTATTTACCAGTAAATGTGAGGGGAGGAGAAAGAGAGAGAGAGCTCATGAGTAATAGGAAAGAGGGGTGGTGGAGAGAGAGTGACAGAAATTAATTAAGTGGAAAATATCACCACTCTGTGGATGCTGGCAGCCTCCCACTGATCCTGTTCTGGTCTTCTCAGTGGTGAGGGTCCCACCAAACCCAGAGTTTGGTGAATTAATATATTAATATGGAACATGTTCAGGCTAGTTGGGAACACCCAGGTGCCTCCTCTGTCAGGAAAGTTTTACACCATCTCTTGCCATAGACATGGATTGGCTGCATCCCATTGCATCCTTTGCTGTCATCTGGTGCAGGACCTCAGGAATGAGTCTGGGGGTGCTTTGGGGGTCCTTGATGGTTTATGATTCCTGCTCAGCTGCCTCTTGTGAATGTCCCATGTGTGTGTGGCCTTCCTGGGGTTGATGGGGTTTACAACTGAGCCAGTTTGTGTAAGGGAGCATGGGTGTTCTCTCTGACCGGGGGTTACACCATACACCCAAAAATTCTCCTCCTCCCACCCTGGCCTAGGGAAGGTGTGTGCAAACCTGAACTCAGCAAATGAGTGTGTGGGCTATGGCCTCCCCCACCCTGAACCCAGCCAGGATGATTGCCAGGACAACTGCTGGGTTTGGCTTTCCTTGTGGATGCATTCCTCTTCTTAGACACAAGATAATTGGACAGGAGTACAACCCTTATCTCAAGTTCCTGTTAGGTGGCTTAATTCATAGTCAAGTTCCAGTCAGGAGGCATATTCAGACAGGGAGTGGGCTTATGTGTTCACACCTTCTTTATACAATTTTACTGTAATGGGCAAAGTCCTTTTTTAAAAATGGGTAAGCCATTAATCATAACATTTCAGTGTCTCAGATGGGAGGAAACAGAACTATTGCCTTACTGCTAGTAGGTGGCATTTAAATGTAAATGAAGCAGGTGATAGTAAAGCAAAAGACAGATTACATTTACATAAACATTCAAGCTGGTGGGTTGGATGACAAATAATGAAATGATAGTGGCAGTGGAGAGGTGCTAGGACAGGCAGGGGGATAATGATCTCTCACAGCAGATGAGACATGACTGGAGCATGCCATGGAGGACAGATAAGAGCTGTGCTCTGACAGAAGGCCTGTTCCCACACCCAGCCTGCAGTTCCTTCACTAGCATTACTAACTGCTACTCTACTAAATTCTGCTTGGCATAAACAAAGTAGAGGCTTGAGAGTGAGGGATGAAAGGTTTATAGTCTGTTTGAGAGCTCAGCTCCTGTTCAAATACCTCCCCTGGGTCACATATTTGTCTTGCTGTTACCTATTGCACCTCCTTGAAACAAGAAAGCACACTGTCATTTCAGATCAGAATAGAGAGGAAAACCTGAAATGCTTAAAAAAGTGAAAATGCTTTGGTTTTCACTGTTCGAAGATCTGAAAGAGCTTGTAATTTTGGATGTCTGGGTAAAACAGCATTGAGAATTATCCATTGCAGGGTTAATACGAATTTTCAAGCACTTATGGAGTAATATTCAGTCAGTTAGAAATTGTTTGGGAGGAAGGCATCAAACCTGTCCTGTCTCTACCTCCAGTCTATCCAAAGTGCTTAAATCCAGAGCTGAAGTGGGTTGTCAGAGAGCCCTGCTCGATCTCTCCAGCAGCCTGTGATGAGCAGGGAGAGGGGCTGGGGCTGTGCTCTGCTCTTGGGTTCACTGAACTGCCTAGAGGGCTGCTCCCTGCTGTCCCCACCACAGCAGCAGCACTGGGCAGGGGAGGCTGAAGGGAGCAGGCAGGGAGCAGGAGGGAGAAGCAGAGGCATTGCCTGTGTGGGCTTGTTCACCTGCACAAAAAACAGACTCATGGTGCTTGTTACAGCTCTACATCCTATTTACAGGATGGAGGACATCTCTGGTGCCAGACCTAATGGCTCCACACTATTTTCACCTTCTGGGCTATATCTGAGACAGATCAGCTTTTATAATCATGCAGATGATAGAGCACACAGTTCTGCAAAAGCTGCAGCTCCCTGCAGCATCGGGAACCTTTAACAGCCTCAATCCCTCCCCATCACCTCCACTTCTCCCATATTTCTTCATGGCAAATTCATGACGCTTATTTAAACCCTACTAGATGGTGGTGCTCTTCCTAGGAGATCTCTGATGCTTCCTATCCCTGTGGCTGGGTGACTTGTCCAGACTCATAATTTATGCAGAGGTAATATGGACATCTGTGAAGCACTGGGGTCTTCACATATAAGTCAGCTGATGGTGGGAATGGCCTGGTATAGATGGAGTGAGTTAGGCTGGCAGAAAGCTTCTCTATGTGATTGGTTGTGATCACTGGAAAAGGTAACACTGTAATGAAGGAGACAAAATATCTGCAAGGGTAAGGTACAGTTCACTTAGGGAGGCTTTATGACAAGAGCTAACTAGAAAAGATGGTATGAGCAAAACTTTAGAGTTTAAGTCACCAAAATGTGTGGATATGAGAGATTTAGGGCATGAGAGAAGGGATATAAAAACATGCTGAACACTGCTGTTTGCTGAGACAGATTCAGAGTCTGGTCCCTCTCTTGGTTGTTTATGCAGCAGAGTTTTAATGCAAAACCCTCAAGAGCCCCAGGATCTGGAATAAAAACCAACATGATTGATTCTTGCTCAGCTGCAGGCCACAGTCATTGCAGGCAATTGTGTCTCTTGTTATCCCTCTGATCTAGAGTTTGCATTCCTCTTGGCAGAGAAGCCCAGTTTGCTGCAGTGCATGTCTTGCTTAACAAGTGAAGTCAAAATGCAGCAGCAACACAGTGTGGTATGCAGGATTAAGCTGATACTGGGCTTTGCTACTCTAGTTTTCCTTCCTCTGTAATGCCTACCCTGCTCTAATGCCCACTGACTGCTGTGAGTTCCTCTGGCATCCACACTGGGTCACTGGCATGGCAAAATGAGGCCATCACTGGAAATTTGGTGCAATGATTAGAGTGGCAGCTGTAGCTGTTATTTTCTTACACAGCTCTCAGAGCTCTGCTCTGCTGTGTCCTCTCACAGCAGCTTCTCTTGCTACATCAGGTTTGTGGTGAGTGATGCTGCTAATCTGCCAGGCTGGGCCCCTGCACACAAGATGCTTCCTCCTTGTTTGCAGCTTGCCTAGGAGGAATTTTGTGCTGCAGACCTTGAAAAAAAATTTAAAAAAACCAGAAGAGATAAATGTTGCCCTTCCTCTTTTGTCTGTGTGTGAAAATGAGCATTTGGGATTCTGCCTCTGCTGCCACACAAAAGAGCCTTTCTCTCTGCCTATCCCCAGCCTGAGTTTCCTCACTGTTCCTCTCTCTGGATACCATTCAAAGGACAAGTTGAACTAACTAAATGTCCTCTGCTGTTCAGAGGGGTCACTGCACCTTACATAAAATACATCATGTCTTTAAAACCTTAACCAATTCATTAAAGTCATTATTCTGTAACACTGAGGGTTTTTTTTTCTGTATTTGAATAGCTTTACCAACAATTAAAGAGCATTGTGTACTACCATACACATGCAATATCTTTCTTCTAAGTGCATATAAAATACCCTTGAACCTTAAGTAGAGTAGCTGCTGTGTCAGCAGATGCTTGTGCTTAGCTTAACAGTTTGTGCCAGCATAGTTTTACTGCTGAAATGCTGTACCCAGGTGAGACAATTGAGAGCAGGCATTTTTTTAGTGTGATTAGATCGATTTTCACCTGTGGGATTCAGTGAGAATATTCTGTGTGGAAACCAAGCATATGTCTGTGCTACACTGGTGCCTTATTTGCAAACAAGCACAGAAAGAGAAATACCTCAGGGAGAAAATCTCATTTAATGACTGGTAAACATAATAAAAACATGTATTTTCTTGAGGATTTTGCTCCAATGCATTTGAACTGAATGAAATGCTTTAGCTTTACGTTTTTTCTTCTTTCAGAAGAAAAGAAGCTTTGAAAATGTGTAGGGAATTACAGGACAGTGTTGGAGAAGCTGACTGTGATGCTGTTAAAGGGAGGTAGTACAAAGACGGCAAATAGTAAAACATAGAAGAACTGGAAGGTGCAGCAACAAGAAGATGTGAAGTCTCTTAACTAGGAAGTGTAGTACATCCAGAACTGTAAACAAATGGTGTGAATATTTTGGTAGGCTAAGATCTTGCTTTTCCTAATTCAGGCTCTGACTGAGCTATGCAGTTTTCAGGAAGACTCACCTGAGACTGCTTTTTAGGGTACATGATGTTCCAGGTGGGCAGCAAGTAATTCATATGTCCTGTTTGGCTTTTCAAGTGCCTAGAGTGAGCTCAGGCTGTTGATTTAGTATGTTATTCCTCTGAGAGATTTTGTTCTGGTGGTGTCAGGGAAGAAAACTCAAAATTCAAAGTTATTCCTCTCCTGGACTTCATGAAATGCTGGTTTTCTTTCCATCCTATTCCTAGACTATTTAGGCAATCTGACGCTTGAAATAAGCTTTATGGTTTTGTTTTTCTTTTTTGTTTGTTTGTTTAGTTCTGGGTTTGGGATTTTTTAAAATGTCTTTTGAATGCCATATAGTCTATTTAATCTCTTCTTTCTGGACAAGACCCCAGACACTATTCCTGGTTTAGCCGTTTGGTCTGTGTCATGTTGCTCCCTGCCTTGTAGTAACAAATGTATCTGTGTACTCCTGCTTCCTCCACAGATCTTACTTCTATGGCACACACAAAGAGGCTGAGTGTGTCTTTTCTCCCATATGCCATGGCTGGCAATAAAAATGAGCTTCATGACAGCAAGGAGGAGTCTGCTTTCCAGAAGTGCTTTATCACACAAAGTGCCTCAGTATACATCTTTTTCTGCAGATGAAGTCATGTAGATATTGGAAAAAAGCAAGGAGTCTGCACTGCAGCAAGAAAGCCTTTTTACTGGAGTAAAAAAAGGCACACCTTGAACAAAAGTAAGGAATGACACTAAATGCTTCTGTTGTGGATGTGAAATTAAATGTGAGATGGAGGTAGGGTGCAGCTGGTCAGGTGACAGAATCCCATCAAGTCTCTGAGGAAAGTATGGGAAAACAAAGAATATTGGGTTGCCGTGTGTGTTTGTTATGTACCAAAGAGAAATCTGCCATTTAGCTAAAAGTCTGAACAGGAGCATTATTTTTCAAGTGAGGATTAATTGTATGGGTGAGACTGGCTGAAATATTGCACTGAGTTTCATGCATTGTCCTTGACTGGAAATGTGGACTCAGGGGAGGGAAGCAATATGAGTTTTGGGAAATGAAGAAACTTTTCAGATTTCTCTCCTCAATTTGCTGTTCTTTACATCTTTTGTGCCCAAAGCTGCAATGGTGTCCTTGGTTCTCAAGTTGTAAAAGGATTGTTTTATCTAAATAAACTGTGAAGAGAACTTGCTAACACTTTATATGAAGTTCAGAGCTATATACTAACACAGTACAAAATCTGGAAAACATGAAAGCTAAAACTCAAGGCATCAATACAGTACTATTAAGTATTTTCAAGATTAATTGAACACAGATGCCCTGCTTCTAATAATACATGCTTCTAATTATCTTGGGAGCATTGTCTGAGAGCTTATAGGCTCACCCACTCACATGTAATCTCATGCTGAACTTTGGAGAGAGCTCAGCAAACTGTAGTCTAATGAAGTGCAGGAGAAAAGTAATTTGGAGAATGAAATGCCTTCAAAGAGTATAACAAACATGGAAAATGATTGATTGATTGATTGATTGATTGATTGATTGATTGATTAAATAATTCATTAAAAGGATGAGAAGCGAAAGAACAATTGATGATGGCATGTGAGAAAGTGACCTTGGCAAAACGAGCCATGCAGGTGACAAAGGAGTATCTGGCACAGAACTGTACATGAACCATGTGGAAGGAGAAGAGTGGGCAGACTTAAAGCAGTGGCAGATGAAGTGTAGGAGGCAGCAAAGAAAAGCTGCCACATACGTGAGGATGAAGTAATAGATCTCCTTCCCCCTTCCTTATATTACTGGATAGGAGGAGAGTCTGTTTTGAGAGCACTGTAAAGCAGAGAGATGGCATTCTACAGTGTGGGCCTGCTCTGAAGAAGTACAGCTCCTGAAGAGGGCTTAGTTGTCATCAGGAGCTAGTGGCTCTTCCAGGCCTGCCTGTTCAGAAGCACTTTGCTATTTTGGTCACTGCAAATATTCAGTGTTATCTGGACCTCATGTTCCTTCTCCTGCACCAGTGTGAACATAGACAAGTCTTGTCTGTTTTAGTTTCTTTGCTCCAGTTAAACCCTGAATTCACACTTTAATGATTCCATTCCTTCATTTGAATTTTGTCAGTTCTCTTATGGTATGCTGTTCTCCCCTGCTACAATTACAGACTTTCAAGATGGGTGGTGACCCTGCCATAGCATGCACAAGCTGCTTCACCTCCATACTCCTCCTGTGGTACTTGTCTCTCCCCTGCCCTCACTCCAATATTGCTTAGCAGTTTTCATTCTCAGCAATTGCTCCATTTATAAGTCTACCAGATTCTGGTATTATCAGATAGCTAGCTAGCTTTAGATACACACATACATGTATATGTGTATATAATATTAAAATGAACAGGGTTATGGCTGTCATGGTTGATCCCTGGAGCTACTGGCATCTGTAGGGCTACTTTATACTGCACTGTAAAGCTATCTTACCTAGCAGTACAGAACTGCCTCCAAACCACTCGGGCAGCGATGCTTTTCTCAGACTGAATCCTGCCTGTACTCAGGAATTGTTTGGGAAAGTGGCACACCTTAAAGTCCAAAAGAGAGGAATTTAAATACTGTTATGGTATTGATGATTGAATTGTCATGCTTGCAAATCTCCTGTTAGCTTCACAGAATCACAGAATCACCAAATAACTAGGTTGTAACAGACCTTCAAGATCATAAAGTCCAACCCATGCCCTAACACCTCAACTAAGACATGGCACCAAGTGCCACATCCAATCTTTTTTTAACACATCAGAGATGGTGACTCTACCACCCTCCCAGGCAGACAGTTCCAGTACTTTATCACTCTTTCTTAATATCCAACCTGTATTTCCCTTGGCACAGCTTAGGACTGTGTTCTCTCATTCTGTCAGTTGCTGCCTGGAGAAAGAGACCAACCCCACCTGAGTACAAACACCTTTCAGGGAGTTGCAGAGAGTGATGAGGTCACCCCTGAGTCTCATTTTCTCCAGGCTGAACACCCCCAGCTCCCTCAGCCATTCCTCACAGGGTTTGTGTTCCAGCCCCTCTCCAGCCTTGTTGCCTCCTCTGGATGCTCGAGCGTCTCAAGGTCCTTCCCAAACTGAGGGGACAGAACTGGACACAGCACTCAGGGTGTGACCTCACCAGTGCTGGGTACAGGGGAAGAATGACCTCCCTGCTCCTGCTGGCCACACTGTTCCTGACACAGCCCAGGGGCCACTGGCCCTCTTGGCACCTGGGCACACACTGGCTCACGTTTAGTTGGCTGTTGACCAGCACCCCCAGGTCTCTTTCTGCCTGGGCACTGTCCAGCCACACCATCCCCAGCCTGTAACACTGCAAGGGGGTATTGTGGCCAAAGTGCAGAACTTGCCACTTGGACTTATTAAACCTCATCTTACTGGACTCTGCCTAATCCATCCAATCTTTCCAGGTCTCTCTGCAGAGCCCTCCTACCTTCCAACAGATCAACACACACTCCCAGCTTAGTGCCATCTGGAAATTTACTAATAAAAGACTCAACACCCTCATCAATGAAAATATTGAACAGGACTGGCCCCAGCACAGAGCCCTGAGGGACACCACTGGTGCTGATCCCAGCTGGATGCAGCACCATTCACCACTCTCTGGGCCTGGCCATCCAGCCAGTTCCTAACCCAGCACAGAGTGCTCCTGTCCAAGCTCTGAGCTCCAGCTTTTCCAGGGAATGCTGTAGGAGACAGTGTCAAAGGCCTTGCTGGGTACACAACACCCACAGCCTTTCCTGCATCCACCAGGCAGGTCACCTGGTCATAAAACAGACCAGGTTGGTCAAACATGACCTGCCCCTCCTAAACCCCTCTGGCTGGGTCTGATCCCCTGGCCATCCTTGGAGTGCTGTGTGATGGCACTCAGTATAAACTGTTCCATTGCCTCACCGGGCACTGGGGTCAGGCTGACTGGCCTATAATTATCAGCATCCTCTTTCCTACCCCTTTTGTGGATGGGCATCACATTAGCCAGCTTCCAGTCATCTGCAACCTCCCCAGTACCCTTCTGAACTAAATTACAAATTCAACTCTAACTCTTAAACACACTGGGGTTCTGATATTTCTCACCACTTTTTGTCCTCATTGTAATATTTCTCCTCTGGAAATGCAGCTTCTCAGAGTGAACCTGACACTGTGAGCCGAGAACTTCTTGCCTTGGGGCCCCATCTAGTGGGTACTGGCTTCTACTGAGCAGCAACAAGGGCAACTTTATTCACATTGCTAAGAAATGAAAAGCAGGAAAAGGAGATGATACAAAAATTCCCTACAGAGCTTAACAATCACAAATTAAATAATTGTTTGTTCATTCTTGTCCTGCTGCCATTTTAAAATTTTCTCTCTACAGAGATAATATTACTTTACATTTTGTGCCAAGGGAGTTTCATAATATAGTGGAGGCATACCCTAATTGTGTAAAAAAACAAAAAGAAAAAGAAAACAAAACAAAACAAAAAAAAAGAAAACATAAGAGGAGATTAGAGAAATAATCAATTTATTCTCTGTATCTGTACTATTTGTTTTGTCAATGGAATGGCTGTATTATTTCACTGAGTGTGCTGCAGTCATTGTTAAGTCACACTAGGATATAAGCATTACTCTGTGAAGTCCAAAAGATAAGGGGCTTCTTAGGTAAACTTGAAAATACAAAATATTCCATCCACACTGAAAGGTCTGTCAGAGATGAACATTTAAAATCTGTATTTTTTCATGATAGAAGTGCTTATATACCAGATGTTAAAAAGGTAACCATGTTCAGACAGGACCTGTTTGTTTTATGTATTTTAAGGAAAAGAAAGTGTCTTGATAAATGAAAAACAGGTTTTATAGCTTCATCCAAGTTACTTTTACAAATTACATTTTCTTAATTTGTCTGTCAAATGAATTTAGTAAGTCAAATTTGGATTTCAATTGCATTTAAGTCATTCAGAGTAGCCCAAGGGAGTAGGATGAATAGCTAGACAAAACATGTGGCCATAGCTACCTAATATTTTGCCTTTTCAAAAGAAAAAGAAAGAAGGAAATAGCTAACCTATCTGGTAAGGACAATGCTGTTTTCTTTGGCAAATGTATTTTACAGAACTAGCTGTCTTGAAGATAATGTCTGTAAAATGGTTCTTTCAATTAATAAAAGCACTTTCCGAAGTGTTTCTGTGCTATCTGTATCTTCAGAGAGCATCATAGACGATGGAGATTGAGTACTCCTGCATTTGTGTAACAGAGTTATTTTCAAAAAATCTCTTTTATAAATGATAGGCTTATTATTTTTATTAAGCTGCTTGGTGGGGTTATTTAAAAATATGCATGAAATTCCCAAGGTAGAGATATTGGAAGATAAATGAGAGTCTGGCTAAAATAAAAAGACCATGGTGGAGAAAGAAGTATTTTCATACTTTGACTGATGACCTTGAACATTTCCTTGTCTTAGTTATTTTTTCTTGGCCTATTTTTTTATTTTTAAATTTTGTGTGTGTATGAAAAAGACAAATGAAGTAGCTTTCCATGCCTTGAAAATCTGACTCTATTTAAAGGAGAAAAGAGGAAGAGTTTTAAAAGACAATATGTGAGTGTGTTTTAGTATGAAAGAGTGATTGACAAATAATTTTTCTTTTATTATTACTGATATATTATTTTTCATATTATTTTGTTTCAGTGTTCAACCTCTTCCTTTTGTTTTTTAGAATCTCTAACTGACCTCCTTTTAACAACACACTCACATTTCCTTATTTTCTTAGCCTAGGTTACTTTTATGCTGTCTCAGGAGTCACGTGGATAGTGAGAAAGATCTTTAGCTGTGAACATCTTGGAGAAGCTCCAAATTATTTTTTTTTCCTTCACTGTGTTTCTCAGCCTGTAGGGACTAAAATAGTTTCCAAAATAAACGATCCTGGAAAAAATTACTTTCAGAATAAATGATCTGAAGCACAGTGCTGGAGTTACAGCAGCTGGAATGATCCTGTAACTCCTATTACACTGACCAAAAATTTGACCTAGCTCAGCTCCCCAGGAAAGGCTGGAAGGTCAGACAGAGGTGAATGCTTATATGATTTTTAGGAAATAGATCTTTGTGAGAGAAAATTTGTATCACAAATATATATATTCCACTCTAGACATAATAAAATTGTCTTTTGCACTCTGATTTCTGAGTTTCAGAAAAAGGCCTTGAACTGAAACAGTGCTGATACTAATGATAAATGGAAGTCCTTCTCTCGCCTGTATTGAATGTCACATCCCAGGTTTATTCTATATGGTCTCTTAGGTAAACTATTTCCATTTGATATTAAATATTCAAATTTTAGAGAGATTTGGCACAGGGTCAAAAATAGCCGTTCAGAGAGGGAAAATTCAGTCCCTTTTTATTCCATTGGAAGTCAATGCCAAAGAGGAGTCTCAGCAGAGGAGCAGAGCCCCAGGGCCCCCTGAGCAGCACAGGGATGAGGGGATGGGCAGGGCAGAGCTGCATGGCCAAGGGCTGTGGCTGGCTCTGAGGAGACCTTTGGAAAATGGTCCAATGCTTCCTTCCTTCTGACCTGCTCTTGGGCTTGGTGAGCCACAATAACAGCTACAAGGCATGTGGGAGCAGCCTCACCCCCAGGCACCCTCCTGGCTCCTGGCTGCCCTCTCTTCTGCTCCCCAGACTACATGGTTCGGGTTGGGCCCCACACCCACGGCTGATCTGTCCTGAGCTTTCCCCTGTGAAAAGGAAGACAGAAATGTATCCTAAGAATTCATAAACAAGTTAAGTACACCTTCATTGTGGCCTGAGAGTCCTCCTTGGACCTGAGAAGCCTTTGATAGCAATTCCATATCTACAGATGTTCTTATCTGTTGAAGGCAAGTGAATATTTAATATACTAGAAATATGAAGTTTAATGTTTATCATTACACGGCAGCATGAAGTTTAAATAATTTGCAATAGTGAAATCACTGAAACTTGCCCATTTGAAACTGGAGTTTATGAGTCATAATATATTGCAGAAGTTAAACGAAGTTTTAAAATGAAATCCAGCATTTAAATGGACCAGTTGTCTAAATGCAAATACTCTGCATGGAAACCTTGCTCTGTTATTTTGGATTACTTACCAAATTGTGGAATAAGGCAGGCAGTAGACATTTCCTGATCAAAGAAGTTTCACTAATGGCCAACACAATGCAATGCATTTCAAGAGAAATCAGAGGTGTGGAGACTTTCACCAATTTTCCAGCCCAAATGTAACTTTGGAGTTAATAAGAGCCTCACCCTGCCCTGCCTACGGCCACATCTCAATCCCCCAGGGCCAATCTACAGTTTATCACATTCCTGAACATTGCTAAAAAGAGCCTGGCTCTGTCTTTTTTGCATCCTCCCTTTAGGTATTTATACACATTCATAAAATCCCCTGAAATTAATTTTCTCCAGGATGATCAGCCAAGATTTCTCATCCTCTCCCTGTATATCAGCTGCTATAGTCCCTAATGACTGTCATGGTATGTCAGTGTAAATAATTATGTATTCAAGTTTTATTAATGTACATAACAATTATTCCAAGTATGGTAAATGGAATACTAATTGGTAGACTTGCAAATGGTGTCCAGAATGATCAAGTCATGAAACTTCCTTGAATGTTTTAAAGAAATCTGAGGTGATTGTATATGTTATTAATTTCAAACAACTTTTACAGGCAGCTGTCTTTGGATAGCTGCTATTTAAATTATTACCTGGAGGAAGTTGTTGATCTTTGGTGTTGATCTTTAGCTGTAAGGTATCTGCCGAGAAAGAGATCATCTACTTGGCTCCTTTTCAGATCTCTTTCATACACAATGATTTGTCTTCCTTACTTGGTTGCTGTTCTCTATTCTTTTCTTTCAACAGATTACATTCACCAAGCAAATGTTCATTAGCATCTGGAATGCAGATTCTTTGACCTTTTCTTCCTTAACATCCCGGGTGCATATTTCATAAGTTTTGTCTTAACAAAAGAATGGCTTTATTATACCAGGCCTAGAGGTACATTTTGGTGCCCTTGCCCTGTCTACAGCAAATAGCAGGTCCCTATGAAAGATTTAAAGAACAAAGCAAATGCATGTGTTGTGCTGTTCCCCAGAGCAGTTTACATCCCCTTACTCAATTTTGGGTCAAGTTCACAATGGGAGGAATACAGCACCTCTGCAGCTGTGAATTCAGAAGGGCTGGATGAGGAGGGTTGCTTTCAGGACCAGAACTAACCCACCATGGTCCAGGTGCCTGTGAGTTTCATCAGCAGGAGGCTTGACTGGCTGTAGAGACAGACCCCTCAGAAGACTAATGGGTGTCATTATTAGTTATGTTGGTAAGTTTTGTGTTACCCTGCTTGTTATGTGTCTGAGTGGGGAGAGATAGTGGCACTGTCATCCTGGTCATTGTCTCATCCTCCAGGCTGGCAGGAATGATGGGACATCTGTCTTTTCTTTCTTCTTGAGAAATGTTAAGGGAGGTATGGGGAGGTGGGAGGAGGTGGAATAGCAAACAATAATAATGAATAATGCACACAGCAAATTAGAAATTAAACTGTTGAGACAGCTGTTCTATATTACCTGAGAATTGAGCTTTAGTGGACTATTTCTATGTGGTTGTCACGAAGCACAATTGTTTCCCAGGGTATGTGACACATGAGGAAGTTCCTGTCCTACTTCCATTAGAAAGAGAGTAACACTGCACATGCATTTCTTTCTGCTGTTAGAGAGATTACATGGGTAGTTGTCTGTTTTCTTTCCAGTGCCATTTTTGTTTTTCCAGCTGAAAATGGAGGCAGTATTTCTGTTCCACATATATCATACATGAGTTTGAAGTGTGTGATTGATCAAAAGTGCACAGAAAACCAGCCATCATATTTTGTTGCCCATTCAAACTCACCAAGAACATAATAGAACCAAACAGAACTCTTATTTTCCCTTGCACAGGCCTCTATTTACTGGCTTTTTTTTCATGATTCCTGCAAAGACACAATCTTCCATGCTGTCAGGTAGTCTCTTCCCCAGCAGTTATCACAATAAGCTTTTTACTTTTTACATCTTTGTACTAATTCTACCTAGGATTAAGCAGAAAAAAAATACATGTACAAAGATATCTGTCTTTTTACAGATGCAAAGCTGAATCTCAAATTGAAGCTTTTATAGTAAAGTTTAGGAATGCGATGCAGGTTGCTCAATTAGAACTTCCCAGAAAATGTCTGAAAATATCATAATCCTAAGGTGTTGTTTTGTTAAGATTCCTTTTCCTACACACTTCCTTTTTCTGTAATATTACTTTTTTTGGTAACAAAATCACAGAATCAGGGAATGGTTGTGTGGAAGGGACCACAGTAGATCCTCCCTGCTCAAGTAAGGCCACCCTAGAGCACATGGCACAGGATTGTGCCCAAATGGTTTTTTAATATCTCCAGTGAAGAATACTCCACAGCCTCTCTGGGCAATCTGTTCCAGTGCTCAGTCACCTGTACAGTAAAGAAGTTCTTCCTCATGTTCAGGAGCTACATCCTGTGCATCAGTTTCTGCCCATTGCCTCTTGTCCTGTTGCTGGGCACCACTGAGAAAAGCCTGGAAACATCCTCTGACACCTCACTTAAGATACCTGTATCCATCTCAGTCCTCTCTTCTGGAGGCTGAACGGGCCCAGCTTCCTCAGCCTTTTCTTGTACAAGATGTTCCAGGCACTTAATCATTTTCATAGCCCTCTGCTGGACCTGCTCCAGAGGCTGCATGGTTCTTTTGCCCTGAGGAGCCCAGAGCTGGACACAGCACTCCAGTCTTGGTCTCACAAGGGTTGAGCACAGGGGCAGGATCACCTCCTGTGACCTGCTGGCAATGCTCTTCCTAATACACCCAGGATATAATTGGCCTTCTTGGCCAGAAAGACACACTGCTGGCAAGTCCATACTGCTTCTCTGATATGAATTACTGCTCTGATATGAATGTCTACTACCACTTAGTGGAAGGTAATGATAGGCAAATTTCAACTCTAGAAAAAGCAGCACCATTATTTTACATTGAATATAATAAAAAGTTGGAGAAAGGCACAAATGCACACTGCTGGAAAGGTATCTGCAAACTATTTTTTCTATTGTTTAATGTTTACCATGATCTATTTCTGTCTCTCATCTCTTGGTGGCTATCGACTATTATGTCAACACATAGTTCCAATTTCCTTGTTGCTTCATTGTCTGCTTGCAATATCTTTAAAGAGTGATCCTCTTTTTTCACACATCTGCAAAATTACAATTATATAAACATCTAAAACCCAAGCTTGTTTTAATTCTTTGGTTTTTCTACCTTGCTTACAGAACTCCTGGCTTCTTTGTGTTAGTAGGCTGCCCTGCCAGAATACAGTCAGAAACCAATATTCTGTCTAACAATTCAGTACAATAGCAGTGGGAAGGTGAAGTTTTAGGTTTAGTATGTGAGCACCTTCAGAGGAAGAAGATGCAGTGTTTTTTTAAATCTGAGAAGCCAGCAAAAACTACTGCATGGAAGGTAATGCTAGGCAATTTTAATTTCTATTAAAAAAATCACATTTTTTATATATACACTAATCATAATTAGGAGTTGGAGAAAAGCATAAGCAATAAGTCAGGATTAATTCCTGGATATATCCAAATTAAGACCTATTTCCTTTTATAGTACAAGTACTTCAGCCAGCTGGTGTCTCAACCATATGTTTTATCAATTGCATGGTGCCAACCCAACTGAATAGATTCTGAGGTATAAGGCAGTGTTGATTATGATACTCTGGTCTCAAACTATGTGTTTCCAATCAATACTGGAAATTCCAGACAGCTGGTTTGATCAGGTAAGGAACAATGATCTGTCACTGAGCTCACTGGGGTCCTAGGCAGCCTGAGTGGTTTCTGTGATGTTGTGATGTTGCTGATATTGTCCTGTCATAAATACCCAGACATCTTGACGACCACACTCCGCTCAAGATCTTTTCGTCTCCTGAGCTGGTGCAGTATTAGTGTCACTAGGGAAACACTGCCAGTGGATGGGATTGGGTACAAGTGTAATCAGAAAGGCCACGGAGGCAGGGAAGGAGGACAGCTGTCCTGAGCATTCAGAGCTTTACATTCTGTGCCGTTCTGATGTGACGTAAGCCCCGAGATATTTATCAGCTGGATGAAAGCCTGCTTTGGTCTTGCAGCTCTCTGAATCTGCCTACCATTTATTCAGAATATATTACATTAGATGCCAGATGCTGGCGGTACCTAATGCTGCCTAATTTGTGGTAAAAAATCAGACTTAAAAACCAGGTGGTACAAAAATTTCACTGCCATGCCAAGCTGTCTGTGTCTGGAGCACATAGCTATCTCAGACTAAAGCTAAGAATAATAGAAAAATTGTTTGATTCAGATATCAGTAATGTAGAAATCAAAATATATGTACTTATATCTGTAAGTTTGTCAATCAGCAATGTAATAAACATTACCTTGTGATTAAAATACAGTTGCAGAGGAATACTCAGCAGGCTAGCATGTGGAGCAAGACCTAGTCTGGATGAATTATGAAAAAAAAAAAGAACAAATTAAGAATAACTTTTCTAAGTTTTATTTTAATGTGAACAGTGTTTGCATGGGGAATCCTACAGTTTTTATTTGGGTAAAAACACCTTTTGAAATGAAATGAGTCTTTGATGCTTTGTCAAATAAATCAAAGACACTAGAGGATTACTGATTTAGTGACAACTGACTGGTAAAGAGTGAGAAAACTTAATAATCAGTTAAATGGCATGGACAAAGATTTCAGCAAAACCTCCCCATTAGGAATACTCACAGCTCTATAGGAGGAGCAGTAACAGGAATGGAAAGAACTGGTGACCTCCAAATGTAGCTTGACCTGAAGCACTATTATATGGACCATGGGCAGAAACAGTAGTTGAAGATTGGGATAGAATAATCGAGGAGGTCTCTTCATTGTGAAGATGTAATGAAATACTGCTTTGTTTTTTATGCAGTGTGGCATTGCTCTTAAAGACCTGAAGAAACAACCACTGAGCAGTTGGAGAAGAATCAGCATGATTTGTTAACATTGCTGCTAAACAGTGGTTTCTGTCTTTGTTCTTACTGAAAATATGAAAACCTATCAAAGCAGTGTAAATTTGGGGTCTACAGGAGACCATCAGTCTTAGCACACTTCTTGTTATATCTACCTATGGTAAACTCATTCTTTTTTCTTGTAGAAAGTACAGAATCAAAGATGTCCAGCAGTAGTGAGGAACAGGAATGAAGGGGTCCAGCTGATATAACTTCTTAAGAAAATTGTGCCTGTGTGATCTGTGTGTGATCTGCATTTGCAATAGTTCTTGCCCCTTTACAGTGAAATCTTGACAGATCATCATTCCTTGGAGCTGTTGTGAATGTAATTAATTTAGTTCTGAAATAAAAAAATTTAATTTTTACAATTTTTACCTGCTTCCAGGGATACAGTAAAAGTTAATTATTCTAAAGTCAGTAATGATCACATAGGTCAGGCAGTATATTGTGTGGCATGGGACATACACTCCATAGCTATGTGCCTTCAGTGATGTGAAGTGTTGGATATGCCATAAAAAGTTCAATGACCTTGAATAGAAGGATATGCCTGAACCTGATACCGTTTGAGGTTTTCATGTCAGCTCTCACATTGGACTCACCATGCAGGCGCTGCCGTGTGATCTCTTATGTTTTCCTTTCCTTCTCCTTTTCCTCTGTGAAACAAGAGCAGATAATTTCCACATTATCTGGGTGAGGATATGTGGAGTGTGAGAAGAGTTTACCTGGAGATGTTGTGGTGGGGTGAGTGGAGATCCTGAGTGCTGGTCCAGAGCTATGAGAATTGGTAGATCTGCATAAAGTGACAAAGAAATGTTTAGGGGAAGACATCACTGGAACAAAGAGAGGATCACCTAGAAAGGGCTGTAAAAGGGCTGATTGCATATAAAGTACACCTATCTGACTGAGCCCTGAGCCTGATCACCACAGTCTGTCCTGTCTTCATTCAAACCTTTCCTAACTGTACAGCTGTGTCATCTCACTCTTCATCCATGTGTGTGAATACTGCATGGACTGGCTGCCAGTTACTGGGGGGCTGGCTGCTGGCTGTTGGTGTCAGACTGAAGGTTTAAGGTGCTCTTATACTCTACATACACTTATCTGGGGGGACCCATGGGTGTGGTGTGCCTGCAACATCTGCCATCACGAGAGGGTGCATCTGTTTGTAGCAAGCACTGATGCAGACAGAGCGACAGTAGGCAACCAAAGCAAATATGTGTGTGTTTGTGAACCTGGAGGGTGTCATGTCTGTGCCTTCACCAGTGACCTTCAGCTTCTGCCAGACCAAGAGGAGAAGGGGACAGAGCCAGAGTCAGTTCCAGTCAGAGACACAAACTCAAACATAGAGCTATGAATGTCAGAAAACTTTTTTTTCCTTTTTTTCTTTTTTCTTTTTCTTTTTTCTTTTTCTTTTTTTTCCCCCCATCACTGTGAGAGTACACAGGAGCTGGCCCAGTTGTTATAGTCTAACCCCAGCCTGCAGCTAAACCCCACACAGCTTGCTCACTCCCACCAGCAGGATCAGGGAGAGAGCTAGCAGGGTAAAACATGCTCCTGGATTGAGATAAAGACAGTTTAACAGGAAAAGCAAAAGCTGTACACACAAGCACAGCAAACCAAGGAATTCACTGCTTCCCAAGGGCAGGCAGATGTTTAGCCATCTCCAGGATAGCAGGACCCCATCACACACCGTGGTTACTTGGGAAGACAAATGTCGTCACTCCAAATGTCCCCCCATCTCTCTTATTCCCTCCACTTTACATACTGAGCAGGATGTCATATGGTCTGGAACATCGTTTTAGTCAATGTGGGAGACCTGTCCTGGCTGTGTCTCCTCCCAGCCTCCCCTGCACCCCCAGCTCCCTCACCAGCCTGACTGTGAAAAGCAGAGAAGGCCGAGGCTCTGTGTAAGCCCTGCTCAGCAATAACAAAAACATCTGTTATCGTCTGTTATCTAATGACCCTATACTTAGAAAAAATCCAAATCACAGCTCTATATCAGCCATTGGGAAGAAATTTAATTCTACCGCAGCCAAAACCAGGACAAGTCTTCATTTCTGGAAATCTGGACATGGTCCTGGACAACCAGCTCCAAGTAGCCTTGTTTGACAAATGGGGTGGATAAGATGACATTCAGAGTTCTCTTCTAACCTCAAACATTCCCTAATTCTGTGCCTCAGTTGTCTGTGCTTGCCTGATGTGATTCCTGTATGTAAGTGCTGTTACAAGAAGTAACCCCCACAGCTGACAGCTACTGAAGCCTAAAGACATTAAAATGACCTTTGAGTGGTGCTGCTAATGGTGGATTCAGGACAGCAGCTGCCTTGCCTTCATTTCCAAGTGTGGACAAACCTCTGGACCACAGCACTGCAGTGCTAGTTTCAGTCTCTGCCTTCTTACAGCCTGTGGTTCTCTTTGGATTTAATGTGCTGTTGATGATACTGGGGTTAGTTGTAAAGATAACTGCTGCTGCAGCAGCTATCTGCCAAGTGTGTTGTGTGACACTGGAATAAATATACCAAGGATAAAACAAACATCTTTATGGTCCTTGTCTTTACACAGGTCTCATTTTAAGGTAAATAAAGAGATGCCACTGAGCTGATATTAAATCAAGGACATGAATCTGAGCTTTCCTGGGTCAGTAAAACCTTAGCACTGACTCTGATGGGCTTTTGAGTGGCTTCTTGGGTTGCAGGAGGACACATTACTGTTTAGATATCTTAAAAAATAATTGATTTGCTGTAACTCAGAGAGTTGTAGCTCAGTGGTGTGTTTGTCTTAGATATAAATGAGGATACCTACTAAGAGATTTGCTCAACCTTATGTCGCAGGGAAAAAAATCCCAACATGTTGTATACTCATGTGTTTTAGTGTTTGTTCAAAGACTTATGCTAAAATTGTTTGTTGTTCTAGATGCAGTTCAGTCTAGCTCAGATGAATTGCTGAATAAAATTCCTTGTCTGGTTGTTAAAAACATCTTGCATCTAATGTGGGGAGTTTTGTTTTATTTTCCTTCAGCTGCCATTGTCCTCTCTCCTGGGAGTTGTACACCCTTCCCTTAGCTGGAATTGTATTTTCCTCCTCCTCCTCCTCCAAATTACTTGGCTCTCCTCTGGTCTTATCTCCACACAGCATAGTCTCATTTCTGGGAAGGGTAGTTTTAGCTTTTGACAGTTTTCAGCTGCATGAAGCCAGCCTTAAAATACAGGAAGATGGGCACTGAAAAAGAAAATTAGGAAATTCTACTAGAAGAAGAAAAAATCATTAAGAAAAAAGAAAATAAGCAGAAAAGAGGAGGTAGAGAGAGAAGTGCTTAGGCTTTTTAGAAGTCAGTTTGGGTTTGTTCTCTCCCCACCTGAATGAGGCAATGAGGTGTATTTCCCTTGGGGATTTGTGCTCAACTGCACATTTACAGTGCTGTCAGCAGTCAAGTGCATCTGTTACTGCTCTCTTCCTACCTAATCTTCATGGGCAGGTGCACTGCCTCCTAACCTGTTTTGAGTTCAGTCCTTCAGGTGGTGGTATTCTCCTCTGAATGAGACACATTCTATTGGATTTCTCTGTGGAGCCCATAACTGATATAGGACTGATAGTCCTGAATTTCTGACCAAAGGCATTAACAAAGGAGAGCATGATTTATTTTTTTATGTGGTTGAATTTGCATGAACTGTTTTGTTTTTCATTTGTAATACCATGGCAGATATTGGGACTTGGGTAACTGTGAAGAGAGACACTGCTCTAAAATCACCAGTGCACAGTATCCATTGCTCTGGCATGGCTTTAGAAACCTCACCACAGGGCTATGTGAATAACTAGGACTGCCTCAGAGATGAGGAGCCTCATTGCTAGTTACCAATCTATAAATATGCAGCAAGCATTCAAAGAAATCAGTAGTTAACATATTAGCAAAGCTGGGCTTCAGAAGCTG
Organism: Erithacus rubecula; assembly: GCF_903797595.1. Classification (NCBI taxonomy): domain Eukaryota; kingdom Metazoa; phylum Chordata; class Aves; order Passeriformes; family Muscicapidae; genus Erithacus; species Erithacus rubecula. The sequence continues at coordinate 20,045,714 of NC_136685.1, forward strand.
CCATACAAAGATGCATTAGGCTGTCCTGGAACTGGAGAAGGATTAAAGCACAAGGGTGCTATTAAGGTACCCTTATGGGCTAAAAGGATACCTCTTCTAGCACCATTACATTTAATGTCATTTCTGTTTTGATGTTTAATCCAATGGCTAAAAAGCTAACACCTCTTTTTCCTGAGCTCCATTTCAGTTCTTTGTCTTTCCTTTTCCTGGAGTAGTTGAGACATTTCTCAGGCCTGTATCAATTAAGCAACCCACATGAAGGAACTGGCATAAGATAAAGAAGTAATTATAAAATGCCAAATTCACAAGAGGATTTTAGCACATGCTAAATTTAAAATACTTGAATAATCCTTTTGATACACTGTTAAATCTCTGCTTTAGAAAAGTTCTTAGGGAAGATCTTCTATTTGGGAGGTGAAGGGACCTTCTGTGATAGGGGAGAAGTAGGAATATAATATAAATGATTTCATAGTTAAAATGCTCGATAATTTTTGGTGCTCTGCTGTCTAAATTTCACCACCAGTGAATAACACATTGCAGTTTTCCCTTCCATCTTATTTTGTAATATCTATGAAAAGAAGAAAAATTTATGTATTGTCTTTCCTGGACACAACCTGGGACTAGCCTTTCTACATGTTCTTGCCTTTGGCATTTTTCCCACAGTCCTCAAGATGCACTTCTATATTTTTGTCATCCAGCCACACCCTGAAGAAAACTTAAAATAGAAGAGTGCTCAAGTGTAAGGACAGACAGAGCAGGCAATAAATGCCTCCATTTCTGCAGAGATAATAAATATAGAACAAGAAATGAAAAGCAGAGCATAGGGAGAACTTTAAAGTTTTCCTGAAAAATGGCCTTTTACCTCCCACAGGAAAATTCAATAGGAGAGAAGAGATGGAGCTGGGTAAGTAAAGTGGGTTTGCTCAGGATTATTACATGTTAATTACTTTGACAGCTGCTTCTGAACCAGCATCTACATTCAGGGCATATGCAATCATTACATTCTGTCTCTGTAGATCTAATTCTGTCAGACTGAGTTATATTTCAAGATCAATGGGAGGAAGGGAGAAGCCTGTTTCAAGCAAATGGTAGCCCTAGATGATACAAAAGTACCAGATCTATTTAGGAAACTTGGATGAGCACTGCAGATGGGATAAGAATCAGTTATTTAAAGGCTTTTCACCTCTTACTCTGCTTCCCTACATGTATGCATAAAAGAACACAGGACTTAAAAAGAACATTGTGCATTTGTCAAAGTGTCACATACCAAGCAGTGGAAGAGATTGTCATTTAGTGACTTTAAAAATTACTGGATTTCTATATAAGTAAATTGAAAATAGATTTTGTTATTTTCAAATAATTTTAAGATAAGTGAATTCCCTACCTCTTGTATGTTGCTGACTCACTGATTGTTTGAGTCATTTTGGGCTAAGTCATGAGGTATGGTTAGGTCTGCCACTTATCCAGGTTCTCCCAGGCACGTTGTCCTACTTTCAGACAGGATAAGAGGAAAGTGATTAATTATTCATGCTTGTCACAAAGCCTTGTCAGAGGTCCCACCCTCCCTTCCCTTCCCCCATATGGGTGCATTCCCTGTGGGGCTGTCTACCACCAGAATGGGGCAGAGTGGCTGATCCCAAGCCTGGCTCTGCAGGGCCAGTGCTGCTACCCCATGCCATCTGGACATGCCAGAGCCACCACAGTGGTGCCTTGCAGATACTGGACAGAAACCTAGGAGTCCTACAGGCAGCAAGCATCCATTTTACTTAGTAATAATCAAGAGACATCAGGGGACAAGGTCTCACAGAACTGACTGCTTTGGCTGTATTTTTTCCTCTGCATGACTATGTCTCTAGGCATATTAAATTCTTCCTACTTTAACTACAAGACATAGAAAAATCTCTCTCAGATTGACTGGGTGATGTAATCGAGATGGAAATAATAAGGGTTTTATACAACTGATATGCCTTCATATGTTGCAGACAGTCTCACATCCAGAGAGCTTTTAAGGAAGCAATAGGGAGGCTCATTTTACAGCCTGAAGCACCAAGGTGATCTCATGTCTCTACTAATAATATTCTGCAGTTTACATCTCCTCACTGGTCTTCTAAGCTACTGATTATTTCAAAATGTCAAACTTTTCTAAATAAAAAATTTAAACTGTTTTCTGACATTTAATTGCTTCCCATGTGCTTGGTGTTGCTGGGAAAAGAAGCCCCACTTTTATTATAATCACCTGCTTTTTTAAGGAATGAGGTTTGTCTTTTATTAAAATGCAGTATTACACTGCATATAGGCTAATGCTTTGCTTTAGCCTTTATATCACTCCCTCATTGCGTGTTAGGCTGACCCCAGTTTTGGGAGAATCACTTGGTTAGTTCTAAATATAGCACTGCAACTGCCCTTAAATAGGAGTGAAGGGGCAGAGCAGCCTTTAGAGAGGGGAATTATTTGTTTTCCTTGGGCAGTGCTTGCAAAGCTGGGAAAGGCTGGTCTTTCTCTCTGCTTTGCAGTTCTTCTACATCCCCAGGTAAGTCCGTTTTCTATCCATGTTTTTCTTGTACAGAACAAATGAGAGTGCTTGTAGGAGGAGATTGTGTGTTATCCTGTAAAAAAAAAAAAATTACTTTCCTCAGGGAAAACAAGCAATGAGTAGGACACAAAGTGATTCATGAAAAGAAAAGCAAAATAAAAATTTAAAGTAAGATTGGTTTTTCCTGAGCATAGTCACCTTGATTTTATTGTGTATTACATTCCCTCTGTTTCTGCATATAAAGAATTACACTACAAAAATATATAGCTCTATTCATATTTATTCTTTTCTAATTGCAAAAATATTGCACACTTTCTAATGTGCTTATACTGTATGATTTTTCTGAAGTCTGTGTGTAAATGATTAAGCATAAAATCCTATAGTAGCTGGCAAAACTATTTGGCCTGCTGAAGAATGGGAGTAGCTGAAGTAGCTAGGCAAAAAAAATTCTACTTTTATTTTGTGTCTGCCATGCTTTCAAGTACATGTTTCCAGAAGATGTGTCTCTGGTGTCTGTATTGCTCTAAGCTAAGTGATATGTTCTGTGCCACATGAAAATTCCAGCTAAATACCACTGATAGAGTCCTGGGAAATCAAGTTCATGCTCTTGAAATTATGCCTGTATGTTGACAATGCCTGTGAGCCAATAGAAGCACCATAATGAGGGACAATGAATGTTGGGATGAGGAAAAATGATTTTTATCATTTCACTGTCCAATGTTCTTAGTTGTCCAGTTGAAGTGATATAATATACTTGCCAAATGAAGGGAAGTCTTCAAATTTTATCAGAATATGTGTGAACTCTGTGCATTTGGAATGTTAGGGTGGCAAGGATTCAAGTCAGTGTGGACAAATTTAGCCTCATTTAATTCCCAGTCTTGTATGATCATGAATTCATAGGGTAACATCCACATTAGTACCCTATCTGGGATATATACTGTTCAGCTTCTATTAGAGATATGGAAGGAAAGTCAGTTTGGAAACTTCCACTCCTTTCCTTTATAAGAGTAACAGAAAATGCAAAATTACATTCTTTTATAGGTTTATTAAAGTACAGGATTTGGTGCTTCCTTCCACAACAATTACCTTGCTGGAGGGAAGGGTACCCATGGCTCTGCCCCCTGCTCACCTCCTCAGAGCAAAGAGCCCTTATCAAGGGCTGTGGACATGATTGTGACCACCCATTATATATTTCAAATTACCCCTCACTAACTGTTGTGGCCAGAGCAGGAAGCAAGCCATTCAGGGACTATCAGAAAGTCAAGGTGTTCATTCTAACTAATCATACCTGTGCTGTAACCGAATGATTGCATTAAATTGCTTAATCTACCTGTATGTCATTGAAAACAGTTTGTTTGATGTTGAGAAATGTTGAAGGTTTACTCATTCAAAGCATATAAAATTAGTAAAAATTATAGACAGATTTGTGATGGTGGATGCTGCCAGATGCTTGAAAATGTTGCTTTGCTGAATATTCAGACAAGTGTATATAGAGAACTCAATTTTTTTTTGTTATAATGTGTAATAACAAAAGTAACACATGCATTTCAAGGAATTATTTGAATCTGTTTAAAACTTTGGTGAAATGAGGAAAATACTATTTCCATGAAAAGGAGGTGCAATCAGTAAAACATGAGACCAACTATGATGTAGCTAAAGAAATCAAAGGAAAAACACAAAAAGTGTTCAAGCTTATTGAATGATGTCTGGAATTCAGCAGAGTAAGCAAGTGAGAATTCCATAAGATATTTTTTTTTTTAAAGATGAGCATTTTTGTTCTATTGTCGAAAAAGCTGTAACTGAATTCTTATGAGGACTGAACAAGATCTTCAATGGGAGGCCTGAAACATCTTAAAATTATAGTATATTTATGTAGGTTTTTTCATTCACAAAATATAATTTTCTGGAAGATCTAAATATACCCATGTGTACACAGAAAAAAAAAAGACTGGAGAGACATATTAGAAATTTTGTCAAATCAAGTTTTAATCAAATTAGTTTTTTATCAAAATGGAGAAGAATTAACCAGATCCTCTGCATCCTATTCCATTTAGGCTGTAGTGTCTAGAGCTGCACAGTGGTTCATGATGGTTTTACAAGATTTCCATCAAAGTCAATTTATGGGAGAAAATGATAATATGTTATTAAGTCTGCAATCTCTACAGCATGGATACAGCCATCTGGAAAGGATAATGTATTTGTTGAGGCAATATGGTAATTTTTTATACTGGTCATTAGGAGAAACCAATTTTTTGTATCTTCCATATGGTATATAGGTGATATGGATTTAAAGACATTTTATCAGTTAAATATCAGGGATTTTTATGCACCATGAAAGAATAAGTTGGTAGCTTCCTGAAAACACTTAACTTTGAACAATGGGGAGAACAGCTAGCAGAACAAGAGACAGGTAGAGAAAAAGATGTCTAAGTCATGGGGAGAACAGGACAAGCCCTCAAATCAGTGCAAATGGTCAAAGGAATTTCTGTCAACGTGAGGACAGGCAAGAACCCGTGAATAATTTCTGGCATTTCTGCAGATGGCCAGGAACAGAGATGAGCACAGAAGTGCATGTTGCATGGTATAGCTGTGGCAGGTCAGGCTGAGAGAACACATGCTGTACAGTGCATTGCTCATGACAGGAGCATTCTGAATCTGGGAATGCCAGTTTCTATCTATGGTGGGTGCAGCCATGTCCTTCTTACCATGGCATTTGTCAAGCCATCCATCAATTTACTTGGTTGTGTGCCTGCTCTCTGAGGCAATGTAAATGATCATGCTAGAATTTACTGCTTGTCCTTTAAACCTTAAATTAACTCACTTATCAGACTAACAATGTTTATATCAGACCCTTGGCTTCTCTGCTCAAGAATGTGGCCCCTTGTCACGTGGTCCTAGATTATGGCTTTCTATTCAGATCAGTATTACTGTGTCACAAAACTATGCATATCCTGACCTGGGAGCTCAGCCTTTTACTCAGGGTCAAGTAAAAATTGTTATATATACGCTACAAAGCATGAAGAAATGTATGTTTAGGTAAACTGACTTGAATAGTCTAATTCACCTATGGTTTATGTCATTAATCCTTAAGGGCATTTTGACTGAGGTAATATTTTTCTTTGTGTTTAATAATCTTCTGAATGGTTTATACAACACATAGATTAGTTCATTTTATGTGCTTTTGATGTCCCCAGCATTTACAGTCATAGAAAAAAATAGGAATAATAACAATAATAATAATAATAGGGTAGAATAGTGCTACATTGCACTAAGCATGGAAAGGTCAGATGAGACACCAAATGCTTTAGGATCATCTTTTCCCTGTAATTCTAGGTCTTTTTCTTGAAATCTAGGGTCATTAATAGGATGTGTGTGGATGTAACTCAAGGATTGTTTATGACACACAGGCCATGTATTTCATCAAGGCTTCCAAAATTTTTGCAGTGGAACTTTGTAAATAAAGCTTGAGATTTGCTTTTTGATTTTTTAATAACGATTCAGATAATTAATTTATTTTTCTCTGGACTTATCCTTTTTGTTGTTGCTGTTATTGTGGTTGTTGTTGTTATTGGACTCTCAATTTTCCACTGGGATTTTCCCCCCCAGTTTCTCTGCTATACTACTTCCTTCATCACATTTTTGAGTGAGTTTTACCAATTCACTTGCCAGTATAACTAGGTCTCCAGACACTGTCATTAACAGAATTTTGGTTCACCTAAACCAGTAAATTCACTAAGGTTAAGCTTTCATCAGCATATCATATTATCTGAGTGTCTTAATGGTTGATTGTCTAAATATTTGAACATATTTCAAACATCTCATATAAATGTATATCAGTGGAAAATGGAAGAACAGTCCACATATTGCTCCTAGGAATACACTATTCACTTATTTTATCAGGAGCTCAATACCCTACATGCTGCTTTTACAGTGGGACTTTGACTTTGCTCTTCTGATACTTGTCTTTGCAGCACTATTAAGTATTAAATACATATTCTGCAAATGTTGTTGTAATTAACCGATGATTATTATTAAATTTGGAATTGTTGCCAGGCAGCTCCCCTCTGTGTTAACAGAAGGCAAAGGCAGTCTGGCTGCTAACAAGCTCAATTAATTGATTGTATGAAGGCTGTGAGTGGGTGGCTACCCTTGTTTCTATACTAAAGGTGTTTGGGTAACTGTGAAAAATATATGAAGCCAAATTTGAGGAGTCTTGGGTGCTGACAAATAGAAGAAGATATGTTAATTAAACTGTAAGTTTTACATTTAGTGAAAAAGACTGGACTGTAAATGACAATGGTGTTTTCTCCTCTCTCAAAAATGAAAATAACTTAGACTGATCTATCCAGATAAATGGGCACTACTCTGCAATCCTTATAAAGATCTCAGTGTGAATGATATATGGGGCAGCATTTACATTGTATGTTGATAAATTCACAGAATTATTTAACTTGGCCACATGTAAACATGAGTAGCACTTAACAGTAGAGTGAGCTCAATCTGTTTGTCTTTTGCACCTTCATTTAGGCAAAAAGGCTAAATAAAAACAAAAAAAAAGGGAAAATTCTACCCATTAATTGTCCAGTTAACATATGAAGCAATGTGGAAATCCAGTGCCATATACATAATAGTCACACAGCAGGAAGAAAATCAGTGTTTGATGTTTGCAGGTCACATGAGGTAAAGATATTAAAACTAGCAGGAGCCAAGGCTGCTTGTGGGTCTGTGCAACTCTGCTCCTGTAACCAAGACATTGTGCCTTATGATGGGTTAATAGGTTCTTGAGGGGTCCATGTCAGCTCAGCATTGTATGACAGCATCTTACTAAGCCAGCACCTCTGTGAGGTTCTGAACCAACTTGGGCCATGCTAACTTTTGTATTTTTCTATAAATGTGACAATATAAAATTTTAATGCCCCATGATAATGTTGTAAACCTGTTAAATTTTTGTTTTGCAGTGTCTTCTGCTTTGCCTAAAGCTCTCACTACTGAACCTGTGACTTGTCATTCCCATATCTCTTGAAAAAAAGCTGAAAAGGTAACTCTAAGTTATGCAATTATGAGGTGATAAGTTGTAAAAATCTCTTTAGGTCTCTCAACATTTTAAAATAAGATGTGATTTCTATTAAATATACTTAATGTTTGCTCCTTATTTTTTCTTGTAAAAGTAGCTGATATGAGAACATCACAATTTGGGAGTACTTGACTCCGCCCTTGACTATCTGCAAGTAACAATCAGACACAATTACATTTTTTTCTCTACTTAACCAATGACTAGCATTTCCTTTTTTTGATAAATACTGTATGCTGGAAATATGGTTTCTACTGTCATTTTAACTTGCTAAATATTTTATCTAAATGAGTTTATAAGATTTCTATTCATATCCTTTTGAGTTTTCATTTGATATACATCATGAAGCTGCAAATTTGGACTTTTGGTGTGGGTCTGAGGCAGATTCTTCTTGGCCTGGTCCACATCCAGCAAGGCCAGGCTTTAGGGAGCTGGAGTCTGGTTCTGCTGTGTCATTTCTGGGGCAGAAACTGATGGCCCTGGGACTGACACGGGATCTGTGGGCAGGGCAGGAGCAGCTCTGGATGAGGCTGGGCTGGGACAGTCAGGTCCATTGCTGTCCTCAGGACCCTGCACACTCTGAGTGTGCTCACAGCACAGGGAGCTGGTGCTGCTCCCCTTGCCATGGGTGCCCTGAGGTGATCCCAGGCTGCTCCTCAGTGCCCTGGGGGCTGGCATGGAGCTGGCAGCCTACAGCCTATAGGGAGCATAACAGCAGGGGCACTCCCTCAGCTTTGGGTGGGATATGGGATGTTACTGCAGTAATTTACCTGACTAAACCTTCACCTGCTTTTTAGACTTCTACTGGGAGCTTGCTTCTGTTGTCAATGAAGTGCAGGTGCCTTGTAGGGGAGGTTTTGGCTGTTCAGTTGGGATCCCTCACCACTGTTTGGACCAAACAGCTCAGGAGCAGAGAGCCCCATACCCAACCCCAAGACTGCAGTGACACAAGCTGGCACCTACTCATGACATGGCTCGTGACATTCCTCACTTTTGCAAGAAGTTGTCATCATAGTTCTAACAAGCACAAAGGGATGTAGGCACCTCCATGTTCTCATAATGGCGTTGGTAATCTGCTTAACTCTCACTCAGTGGGAAATGTGCTATTGCTCCCCACACTGCTTCTAGGAGCACCCTGAATGCTTCTTAGAATCTTGTATCCAAATATTGATCAAAATCTATGCCATGCTTTGGAGAAAGTCCACAGGAAGGAAACCAGAATGATAGATAGTCCAGAAAAAAAAAACCTCATGAGGAAAGATTGCATGAGCCAGCTTTATTGAGTTTAAACAGGAGAGCAGGAAAGAAAAGCAAAGAAAATCTTTGATAGGCTGCTATAAAAGTGAGCAAATACTGTCTGTTTGTTGTCATGGTGAATTGGAGAAAACATAGTGAGCATAAATTGCCAAAATGGAAAAAGTGAAAGGTTTGAAGAACAGAGAACTGAAATATCTAACAATGGCCAAAAACCTGTCAAATTTCCATCCCTGGAAATTTCTCTGTAGGCGTTAAATGACATCTGCAAAGAAGGGGAAAAATGGTCTAGTGAAATATCTTCTATGCTATCATCTATGATTCCATAGCTCACACAGTACGACTGGTAAGATACAGCCTGAGGTGCCCACGTGTGTGACTGGTGGCTCTGTCACAAATTAGTGCAATTTTATACATTTGGGCCTGTTTACACATGTCAACATGTCAAAAAATAGCAAACCAAAGTGTCTGAAAGATATGGCTAAATGCATGGCTAAATATCTGTGGCTAACTTCCCTCTCTGCAGGAATTATTGGTCATCACAGAGGGAGCATGTCTTCAGTAGCAGTGCCATTTTACCAGAGGAGGCACAAGCACTTTGATCAATCCTATCGCAACATTCAGACAAGATATATACTTGAGGAATATGCTGCAAGAAAGTAAGTGACATGTATTTGGGCATAGACAGGTCTCTGTTTTGGGTAGTCCTTAGAATCAAGATACTTACCTTTTTCCTCCCCCCCAAAAAATTCTTATTTATTCAGAATGATAGTTTTCCACTTCCTTCCATTGGCACACTCCTTGTCTATAATCTCCCACCAGGATAGCTGAACTTCCTAGCAACATTGTAAGACACCTACACAGAGCTTTGAGTTTAGGATCTGTTCTCTTTGGTACCTTTAAATTGAGAATTCATAAATCTTCCTTGTAGGCTAGAATTGAAACTCTAAATTAAGAAAAAATACTGTGAAATTTATTGTAAGTCATAGAAACAGCTTTTTTAGCCACTCTTCCATATGACATGATGATATTCCTTCTCCAGAAACTGGCTATAACTAATTACAGATTTTGAGATTCAATTCCTTTTTTAATTTTAAATGAAGGCTTAATGCTTCTCATTTGAAATCTCAGAGTTTTAACCAGAAAATACACATTCTTTGTATCTCAAAGCCTGAAGCTTTGTATTGTGGTTGTTTCACAATCGCTGCTCTCCCTACTTAGTAATTAACATGCCTACCTAGCTGTCTAGCTGGTCCAGTTTCCCTTGTGAAAGAGACCAGTTTCAGAAAGTTCTGTGAAAAATAGAAAGGCAGGAATACTTATAAACAGACAATGCTATGGGGAATCTTTGTGATTTGTGTGTTAGACAGGCTGGTACCCTTGTGGTTCACTGAAATGCTATCATCACACCTGAATGACTGAAGACTGAAATAAGTATAAATTTAATAGAATGAAATAAAGTGCCTAATGATCCCCAGTGACAGATGATGGGCATTGAGACCTTGAAAGACAAGTGGTAATCAGCACCTAGTGCAGACAGTGAAGATGCAAAGGTGCCTCACTGAACAGTGCTCAGTCGTGGCGTTTAGCTCGTTCAGCCCAAAGTAATTTCTTTGACATTTGTGAGTTCATGTTTTACTTGAATTGCTGGGTTATAACAATGTCTTTTATATTTGAAGGGCTGCTTCCAGGCAGGCTGCTTATTATGAATCATCTGGCTTGGGCAAAACAACGTGTAGACTGTGTGCCAGGAGGGCACGCACCTTGGCGCATGAAGCAATGCAGGAATCCCGGAAAAGGTAAAGCTCTGCTGGTCCAATCTGACCTGGGTAGTGGCACTAGACCCAGCTCTTTTGCCAGGGCTCTTTTCAGAGTTGACAAGACTGGAGGTTTCTCTGTCACTGTTCTGTACTAATCTATTTTGGCTGGAACACTAAATGACTGAGTGTCACTTTCAGTCTCATATTTCAACTGAGTTGTTCCCCTGATCCCCACTCTGACCCTTGAAAACAGCTTTAAAAGAAAAATAAATTAGAATCCAGCTAGTACCCAGAACTCATTTTGAACAAAGCTACTCCACTATTCCTAAATTTCTAATTTGGATCAATTTAAATGTTTTAAATGCTTTCCTGAATATCAGAAGGGTTTCTGTCGTGTCTCAGTTACTGCCTTGATGAGAAGTCCCAGAGTAACTGTGCTGAAGACAATATTCCTTTTAGTGAATTTCATTGTTTCTGGTCTGCTGTGTACTACAGCTACTGCACCAAAGACATGGAGGATTTATATTACAAGAAGGAATTCTGCCTTGTTTATAGAAAATATGTTGTGCAAATCATATGTACCCATATGGTTCTGGTACTTGGTTTGGTTTGAAATATACAACCTCAGAACAGAAATCTCAAGGAAAAATCAAATTATTTTAATTTAGGTTTTAAAAACTGATTTTAATTTCAGCAATATAAAAAAAATGGCTAAACACGGCTGGTATTTAAAATGCATTGAAACAGTATAGAGAATTTTTTTAAAACATCACACAAATAATATTTTTATTCACTGAATTTCATGGAAGTTTTCTTATCTGGGTTGCGCTTTCAGAGTCTTGCCATACGATGACTATATTGACAGCTATGCTAGAAATATCTGATATTCAGATATTATTTTGTCCTGGGAAGGAAAAGAGTAGCATAGGCTGTTTACTGAATCAGCATGAATGAAGCTAGCTCCTCCTAAAAACATTTATGAGTTGGGGTATTTTTAGGAATTCTGGAAAATCTATGGAGTTAGGTTTTCAGGGAACAACTTTAAATATTTTCAAAACTTTTTTTATATTTTCCTGGTAGTTTCTGTAATACTTCTTGCTCATCCTTGTTAAGGGATAGCTTTTTTTACATGCAGTTGTTCATCAAATCCTTGTGAACTCCCTGGTCTGTATCTTCCAGGTGAGGTCAGGTGATACAGCCCATGGAGCTACAAGAGCTCCAAGGTGCTAAAGCTTCTAAAGCTAAGGGTATTATGCAAGTAAGGCACAACTTTTAACAGGATGTGAACAGTCACAGAACTTGCCTTCATTCCTCTGCCTTCTTATGTCCATGGGAAGGAAAATCAGGAGCCAGAAGGAGGCCAGGCAGGTTCTTGATCTTGATTACCAGAGGACTGTGGGGAACCATGTCAATGTGACCATAGCAGAATTCAAGGCTTAGAGCTATGGCCCCACAAATACAGGGGGAATATGAAATGATTATGAAGAAAGACTATGAAGAATATTCACATGATTTTACATATTCAGGACATGCAGATTGATTCCTAATGGATTCCTAATCTAAATTTTGCATCCTACTGATATGGTTTCAGAGCCCTTGGTTGCCTGGTGTGTATGACTGACAAACTTAAAGCTTCACAGTAGTAACCTGATTTTCTTCCTTGTCCCACAGGAGTCATGAGCAAAAGTCTCATGTAAGTGATGAGAAAAGAATCCGTTTTGCCAGTGAGTTGTCTGCTTTGGAAAAGGAGATTCACACAGCCAGGCACCGTGCTCGAGAGCATCTGGATAGACTTGCTGTGCAAAGAATGGTACCTGCTGAATCTTTTTGCTCCTATGCAAAAATAATTCCAAGATATACTGAAATTTAAAGCTGTGCTTCAAGAATGAGTAGTGATTAAGCATCTTTTTGTGAATTTAAGGTTAGATCTACTCTATTTGAGGCTGGTGCCAGAGGCTTCTTTTCTTTTCCCTTGTTTAATAGGTAGAAGAAAGTATGGCTCTGGAAAGACATATCATTGAAGAAAGGATAAGTCGAGCCCCTGAAATTCTAGTGCGGCTGAGGTCTCACACTGTCTGGGAAAAGATGTCTGTGAGCCTTTGCTTTACTGTACAAGGATTTCCAACCCCTGTTGTACAATGGTAAGAGTCTGGCCTTTCCTAGCCCTCCAAAAATGTTGTTAAGCTTTTTTCATTTGAAAGTTATGCCATAACTGATAAGTGTCATGTGTATAATGGCTTTGTTAAATCCCCTTTATAATCCTCCTAGATGTGCTGGATCGTAGCAGTTGATACTGCAGTGGGAGGAACATTTGCAGAGTGGCCCCATGCAATGTGAGAAACAAACTCAAGCATTTCAGAAGGCAGATAGAGACAGGAATTCCAGTCTTTCTGGCCATTCAGTTTCCTGATCACAAAATAGCAAGTGGTAAAACACGCAGATCTCACAGGCTACTTTCTAAACCTGGATAAATGTGCACAGCACCACTGTAATGGCAGTGTCACTGTAATGGGCAGTGCCTGTGGTCACATCCTGTCAGCTTCTATTAAGGAGGACACAAAGGTCCTTCCAGCTGCCCTCCTCTCTGTATAGGTCTGTCCTGTATATACAAAACCCTCAGGCTGGACTGTAAAGCCCTAACACAAGGCATAATTCTGTTGCTGTTTTGTGCTGAAGCGTTCTACTATGGTGCAAGGTAAAGTTTGCTTCCCATCTTGTGTCAGGGCTGGTGGACTTGTAAGTTCAAACCTCATGCCATCTTCTCTTTTCTTCTTTTCCTCCTCTTCAAGACAGAGTGCACATCTTCCCTTTCCACTTCCTTGCTGCTATGATGGTCCTGCTTTGCCTACATGGCCCAATATGTGTCTATCCATACAGACTGGGAAATCCTCTGTGCAAGTAGTGACAGTTCAGATGATAGTAAACATCATGATCCTAAGATCTACCAAATGAATGAATTGCTGATATTTATGAGTTTTATTTTTTTCATGATTATTTTATTTTTTTCTTGATTTTCTTGATTGTCAGGTACAAAAATGAGGAATTGATTTCTCCTGCAAGTGATCCAACAAAGTACAGAATTGAAGGCAAATATGGAGTTCATGTGTTACATATAAACAGGTAAATCATTCTGCAGAATACAATGGTTTTCTTAAACTCTATGCAAAGTATTTTATATCAAATACAATTTAAAAAATAGCACAAAGTCTGAAAGAGAATTGTTGAATTCAACACACTTTTCTTTTGGTATTGACTTTTAGGATGGAGAAGGTTCACTGAATGCCTCAGTAGTAGGCTATGAAAATGAAACTTTAAGTTAGATATTTGTATTCATTAACTTCAGCAATCTACAAAATATAAAAAGAAGAGCAAGTACATGAAAAAAACGGTAGTTTCTTTTTTATTAGAATTACATATTAGCATTTGAAGTGAAAAATTATATGTTCTTGTGATGATGAAGTTCTTTTAGGTAAACAAAATTATATCTGGGCAGGGCAGGAATACATAGCTGTATTTTTTTCACTATATGCTAGATTCTATTTACTTTTTCATCTCTTTATTTTTCCTTTCAAAAAGCAAGAAAGTGTAAATTACTTTTATAAAGGTTCTAATTTAATAAATTTTATTTTTTCAAAATGTGAACTTTGTGATATAGAACATGCTTGGGTATAACAGCTTCCAATAAACCAATCCCATGCTTTCAGAAACAACTGAAATGTTACATGAGACTTTTAAAGACTATAAAAGCCCAAATAAAAATGAAGACAGGACTGCAATATTTAAAAAGAAAATTAATATCTAGAGCAGAGACACAACCCCCTTCTTTTAATTTGTCCAGAACATGAACATCAGCTGTGCTGAAACAGCTGGAATATTTGTGGCTAACACTTGGCTGCCCAAACATTTAATCTTCTACCCTGTCTCCATCTGTCAGCAGTGGAAGCAGCCCTGAGCACAGCCTTGTGGCATTAGTACAGAAAATAAGTGCATAATTCCTTCTGCTTTTGGGAAGGACTACTTGTCTTTGTCATCCTGCAGCCAAGTCCAGCACACCTGTCAACATTTTCATAGCTCAGGATGGGAGAAACACATCCCTATACAGAATGTGGCAATAAGAATCACCAGGTTGTTGCTTCCCAAGGTGCTTCAAAGGCACTCAGTCTTCTACCCCCAGGCCATGGATAACTGGCTAACTGCTCTCTGTATCCATGAAATCTGGCCACACTGCTGTTTCTCCCCACCAACATTACTTTTGAAAATAATAACAGGAGGTTAAAATACAAAAACAGCTTGTCCTTTTGCACTCCTCTCCCTTTTAGCAGGGAAATGGAAAACTCTCTCCTTTGTCTGGATATGTGTGAGTGCCAGTCAGGAGATGAAACTTGTTCACTTCCTGATGGTGAGTGACTGTGACTGTTTGTTTCCCTTGGTTAGCACTCCTGAGGAACTGCTTGGTGAGTTCAGATGCAGTTATGTAGTATGTAGGTTCCCTTGTGACATTTTGGGAGTAAATAGCTTTTAGAAAAAATGAGAATCAGTGCTGATGCTGCTTTCTGAGCACCTGCAACCATCAGGCTGAAGGGTAATAATGGGTTCCATCCTCCTGATGCTTTTTACCTCTTTTCTCTGCTGTTATAGTCATGTAAGCACAACCAGCTTTGGGAGTGTTCAGACCCAGCTGTATTTCAGGCAAATTCAGATGTACCACAGTCCTTTATTGGCACCCACTCAGGTTTTCCCAACCCCTGTCTGTTAGACCAGACCTCATGTACTCATGCAGACTCACATTCACCCAAACTGCCATTTTCAGAGACTCTTGCTCCATTTCTCTTTCATTCTGTCTGGCAGTGTGGTCTTTTTGTCACCTAAAGATTCCTGGCTGCTTTCCCACAGATTTGTCTTCTACACTTAAAATAGTACTGGAGGATGGTTATGATTTAGAGAGTTTATTAAATAAAAATTCCTAATTTAAATTTTTATTCTTTATTGCTAATCCATTTTATTTCAAAACTTTATCATCAGCTGTATTTTCTGTACTAAAAGCACAGAAAATAGGCGGGCAGGAAATGGAAGAACATTTTGTTAGCACATAATTAACATTAAGTATATCTTGCATTGTAAGAAATAGGTGTATAGACAATGGTTAAAATAAATAAATAATTATTTTTTATACAAATGTAATGATCAATTAATTCCGTATCTTCCATTAATATCTTTGTGCACTTATATTTTGCATTTTATGAATAATTAGTTTTTCTGGGAGGTGGAGCCATTGGGAGTTTCTTCCTATCCACTTCTGTGCTCTTCTCAGCTGTTCATACTAAAGTGCTGAGCTGAATGTAATCTTATCCACAGCCGGTCAGAACAGCCTTAGAATTTCTTGGCTACTTTTCCAGCACTTCAGCGAAGCCAGGGAGTGAACTTTTTCCTTCTGATGCAAGTGTGATATTTATTCCTGGGAGTATTCCCTGATCCCAGTGGAAACATTCTTGAGGCACTGAAAGCTTAACGTCACCTTGTTGTCTTAAAGTAGTAACTGGACACAATTTCACCCCCCACTGTTTGGTGTTCTCCAGAACACATGAACCTATAGAGTAACCAGATAATTTAAATTTCTCTGTCTCACATTTTTTATGATGCTGTGTTCTCAATTTACCACATTTTTTTGCATACATGCAGGGCTATCATGATCATGTCTCCTTCTTTCTCCTTTTAAACTGCTTCAAATGGGAGGTTGAGCTCAAAATCTCCCTTGTGCGGTAGAGAAAGGAGTTTGGAGTTTAATTATGTTTTTTCACATCTCATAATTATAGCAGAAGTTAGGCACTGGGGTAGTGGTTCATCCCATCTTTCAGCTGTCATTTCACAGGTTATTAGGAGGAGACTGTGAGGAATCCTAGGAGAGAAAGCTCCTGGTAGTTGAAATAAATCATACATATCTGGGAACGTGTGGGTTTGCTTAAAATGCATTTTTTATCCTACATAATTCAATTATGGATGGGCACAAGAAAAAATTTACAAGAAGATAAAAAGATTTACAAAAAGATAGTACAGGAAAAAAATTCTGTATCAGTGGTCATCAAGATGAGGGTGGCCATTGCTTTATGGCATAGCTGAAAAATATTGTGTGTCTCAGTGAATATCTTAGTAATTAACAGTCATAACACTTTTTAAGTTTTTAGTTGCTTGTCTAGCAAAATATTTTTGCGTCTTTATTTACTGTGATGACTTATTAAATGAATCATGGTTTTATTCAGCTATGATTGAATATATTATATTCCCAGCTACACTGGCTGCTGTGCAGAGGAGGCAGCAGGATGCTCCTCCCTGGGGCTGTTCCTGACTTTCACCCCCCAGTGAGTGGAGGGTGAGCTGAGGTGGGTGGCAGGAGCAGGGAAGGACTTTTGTCATTCCAGGGCACTGTCAGTGTGGTGTGGCCACTCTCATATATACAGGGCTCAAGGTTTGACAGTAATTTCTCTTTATTAGAGGTCTGTCCCTTTCCTGTTTAATAAAGTCACAGCCTGAGCAGTGCATACCACGGCAGAGGGAGTAGTTTGCAGTGCATCAGCAGGAGTGTGTGGCAGAGCCTGCAGAGTGCAGTGTAACACCTGAATGGATCAGGGAGAACATGCAGAGTGCAGTGTAACACCTGAATGGAGCAGGGACAGCCTGCAGAGTGCAGTGTAACACCTGAATGGATCAGGGAGAACATGCAGAGTGCAGTGTAACACCTGAATGGATCAGGGACAGCCTGCAGAGTGCAGTGTAACACCTGGATGGAGCAGGGAGGACATGCAGAGTGCAGTGTAACACCTGAATGGAGCAGCAGAGCCTGCAGAGTGCAGTGTAACACCTGAATGGAGCAGGGAGAACATGCAGAGTGCAGTGTAACACCTAAATGGATCAGGGAGAACATGCAGAGTGCAGTGTAACACCTGAATGGAGCAGCAGAGCCTGCAGAGTGCAATGTAACACCTAAATGGATCAGGGAGAACATGCAGAGTGCAGTGTAACACCTAAATGGATCAGGGAGAACATGCAGAGTGCAGTGTAACACCTGAATGGAGCAGCAGAGCCTGCAGAGTGCAGTGTAACACCTGAATGGAGCAGGGAGAACATGCAGAGTGCAGTGTAACACCTAAATGGATCAGGGACAGCCTGCAGAGTGCAGTGTAACACCTGAATGGAGCAGGGAGAACATGCAGAGTGCAGTGTAACACCTGAATGGAGCAGCAGAGCCTGCAGAGTGCAGTGTAACACCTGAATGGAGCAGGGAGAACATGCAGAGTGCAGTGTAACACCTGAATGGAGCAGCAGAGCCTGCAGAGTGCAGTGTAACACCTGAATGGAGCAGCAGGCAGAGCCAGAGCTTCATCTGCTACTCCAGTCCTCAGCACCACCCCCAGTGCTTTAAAAAGGAAAGTTAGCTATTCTGATTTAACAAATGAGCCTGTGTGGTCAGTAGAGAGCTATTTTAGTTTGATTAGGCACAAAAGGCTTGAGATTATTTGATCTGGGGAGGTAGAGAGTGAGGCATGTCTTTCTGTGCTGTGGGTGGGAGCTGAGCAGAGCAGAGGTATTGGGACAAAAGAGATCCTCTGGCACAGCCTGCAGAGCCCTTGAGCTGTGCAAGGTTGGTGGGTGGTAGACTGCAGGTCCCTGGGTTTTGCAGGTATGCATTATCAGTGGCTGTATAGGCAGCAAAATGGTGTACTGCTCTCCTTTCCTTGCTGAAAGGCAAGGAACAGCTCCCAAATATGTGATCTTCTGACTTGCTAGTCACTGTCCCTATAAGCTGCAGTAGTTGGGGGCTTGAGGAAGTGGCCATATTATAACAGAGGTTCCTCTTTCCTAAAAATGAAATCCGACCAAATAAAAAGAATCAGTCAGGTTCACTCTGACTGGAGAACCAGGACAGGAAATGTCAATTCTGCAGAGTATTTCCACATTTTGATGTCATATAGCCATAATGCTGAAAATTTTGTCATTTGTATTCAAAGGAGTGATTTTAAACTCTGTAATCTACTACATACTGCCTTGCGTTCTTTACATACACTGAATTGTGTTGTAATTCAGGCAAAGATGCTATTTCACTCTTAACTCCTGTGTTTAAATCCACACTAGGCAGTTAGATGAATATATGCATTTTAAATAGATGTATTTGCCTGGGGAATATTCCCCACACAAGTATTAGCACTTCAGAACCTCATGTGGGTTCAGAGCAATTTAATTTACTCAAAAAAGTATTGGTACCTTGGGACAGATAGAGTTCTGCACTCACGTTTTATGATATCTAAATGTACTCTATGCATATTTTATCTGACCTTTGTAAGGGCTGAAAAACATATTCTCCACCATAAAACAAGAATAACTGTTAGACCACACCTTGCCTCCTGGGTTCTTCAAATGTAGTTTCTAACTGGTCTTGACTCAATACACTTAACAGTGCAATTTAGGAAACCTATTTTTTTTAGCATACAACGAAGTAGATAATTTCCAGGATAATCCTCCATCTGAGCATTACCTGGCACTAAAGAAAAGTCAGAACCTTATGTAACTTGCCATCCTGTGCTATTTTTTTCATAGTGGATATGAAACAAAAGTGCTGTCTAGCTCCTAGCCACAAAAATCCAACATTTCCAATATAAGATTTAAAGGGGTTTCAGTGAATACTAGGCTGTCTAAGATGGTTTATTTCTCTTCTGGAGAGTCAGATGAGTGATCTTAGCAAAGACATATAAATTGCTTTCAAAGCAGTAAAGTACAAAAAATGGGTAGATTTGTTATGACCTCTTAAATAGTAAGAGGTGCCTGGCCTGTGGAATTGTGTGTTCATAACAATGGTAAGAACCTCATTTCTCTTCATAAAAAACAAAAGGTGCTGTAAGAATATGGCTGGCTATTTGGTCAGTTACTTAGTTCTTATGTTGTCCCTGAGAAAATGAATTATATCACTAACATTTGTCAAATATTTGTTTTCAGATTTTGAACTTCTTCTGTCTATTCTAGTGACATTTAAGATCATATTCTTTTTTCTTTACCTTGGAAACCATCACAAATACATCAAAGATGTATTTTGCTGCTTCTTAGGAGAACAAAACTCCTAGGAAGGGGATTGAGATGAAGTATGTACATTTCAGTATAGAGGCATAATATGCCTTAGGAAATTGTCCTGTACTGCAGTTTTATATTGTTTTTTGGCATTGTATTACACAAGTGTTAAAGAGTGTGAAACTGGGATAATAAAACAAAAATGTTCTGCTTTTAAAAATTCACTGCGAAGAAGTGTTGTCAAGTCTGACATCTCTCAAATAAGTCCAGAGTCACTTAAGCTTAACATAGCTCTGGGAACAGGTATTGTAATTTCTTTAAAATCCTTCATGAAAACAAACTGTTAAAAAACATCCAGCCCAGAGAATGGCAATGAACAAGATTGCATCCATCTAGTGGCCAGTCACAAGTGGTGATCCCCAGTGCTCAGCATTGGAGCAGGAACTGTTTGATATTGTTATCAGTGATGTGGATGAGGGATACAGGAGCAGCCTCAGTCAGTCTGCAGATGTCACCAGGTCAGGTGGGAGTGCTTATCTGCTAGAGGGCAGGAAGGGGCTGCAGAGGGATCTGGACAACCTGGATCAATGAGCTGAGGCCAGCTGTGTGGGGTTCAAGAAGGCAAAGTGAGAAATCCTGCCCTTGGATCCAAACAACCCCAGGCAGGGCTACAGGCTGGGCACAGAGTGTTGGAAAGCTGCCCACTGGAAAACCAGACCTGGAGGAGCTGGTTGACAGCAGCTGAACATGAGCCAGGGTGTGCCCAGGTGCCCAGGAAGGGCAGAGGCACCTGGCCTGTGCCAGCAATGGTGTGGCCAGCAGGAGCAGGGCAGGGACTGTCCCCTGTGCTCAGCACTGCTGAGGCCACACCTCGAGTGCTGTGTCCAGCTCTGGCCCCTCACTGTGAGAAAGACACTGAGGGGCTGCAGAGAGCCCAGGGAAGGGCAGGGGAGCTGGGGAAGGGTCTGGAGCACCAGTGCTGTGAGGAGCAGCTGAGGGAGCTGGGGGTGCTTAGCCTGGAGAAAAGAGGCTCAGGAGGGACCTTATTTGCTCCTACAACTGCCTCAAAGGAGGTTGTAGCCGGGTGGGACCAGGCTCTTCTCCCAAGAAACAAGTGACAGGACAAGAGGAAATAGTCTCAACTGCACCAGGGGCGGTTGAGTTTAGATATTAGGAAAAATTTCTTCACTGAAAGGGATCTCCTAAACTTAAACAATCTTAACAGCTGATCATGTATGTGCTCATGAAACTTTAAGGAAGGATGTATTAAGTGAGACAATCAGTTTTGCACCAAGTAACTATATTTTTGCTTTATATTTTTTGTACTGCCCTTGCATAATACATTTTTTTCCTCACTAAAAATATCAGAAACCAAGCCATGTATGCACATAAACAATTTTTACCAGTGTTTCTGATTTTTTATAATTTTCCTGGATTGAAATGTGAGAGAGGCAAAAAAATACCAGTCGGTCAGCTGGGAATAGTCATAGAAGACAGAATTTTAGCAAGAATCAAATGTTCTTTTGTTCCATGTCTCTCTCCTAAAATATGGCAGAAGAGCAATATGGATTAAGGAAGATTACATACAGAAAGGGAATAGCCAGACTGGCATTGTCCAGCTATTTCCTTTAGATCATTCTCTAAAGGTCATTTGCAGTTTGCTCAAGTTAAGGCAGCCTGCACACTAAGCTGTGATAAAACTGCAATTAAAAACAGCAGCAGCTTTCTGATTGTCTTTCATTGATGTCTTGCATTGTGGAGAAAGCAAAGAGCTTTCTACACTTGCCCTACCAGTAAAGAGCTTTATACATTTTCCTTGTGGTTGAGATAGTTTGGCTTGCAATATCAATCATTATGAAAATTTTTATTTGCTCAAAGAGACATCAGTTCTTCTCCTTCCCCTTTTCAGAGCTGACTTTGATGATTCTGCAACCTATTCAGCAGTAGCAACAAATGTCCATGGTCAGGCATCAACTAATTGTGCTGTGATTGTGCGAAGTAAGTCCTACTTTATATTTAAAACAGTGAATAAATATAATGCTCATGTCACTGAATGTTTCTTGTATGTTTATTCATAGGGTTCAGAGAGAATGAAGAGCCTCACCCAGCTGCCATAATGCCCTTCCACAGTAAGTCCTCTTTTCTATTTGCTTAGATAATTTATGTCCTCATGTCAGAGTGATGTTTTACAGATGAGAAAACTGGATGCAACTTGCTTCTTCTAACTTTGCTCTCTAAGCATTGAGTTACAGTAGGAGCTGTCCGGATGCTCTTGCTTTCCCAGTTGAATTTCTGGGTCAGAATAGAGTATAACAGGAAACTCCATCTCCTGTTTAGATCAGACATTAATCCATGCCAAGTACAATTGACTTGTACTCAAGAATGCTTTCATTTTCTCATGCACAGTGCCCCTGTCGTATGATGTCTGCTTCACCCACATTGATGTCCAGTTTCTGGAGAAGTTTGGAGTCACTTTTGCAACTGAAGGTGAAACACTGACCTTGAAATGTTCTATGATGATCACTCCAGAGCTGAAAAGACTACGACCTCGTGCTGAGTGGTACAGAGATGGTAAGTTATTACACTGAATAGAATCTACCTGGAAAATGCTGGAGGATACATTGAGGATACAGGTGAGGTTTAGGGTATTGTATTCTCACAATTAAATTTGGAATAGAGAAAAAAATCTCTAGTTAGAATTTATAGTCCTGCATTCTCAATTAAGTGACTTGATCAACATTTTCTTGAGCACGCATTAGTAGCAGCAGGAGTAACTTCATATCATGATAGCACAAAAGTTAGAACATTTACTTGGAAGAGATGCAAAGCCAGTTCTTAGATTTCACAATGACTCACAGTTGAATACTGTGACCACTGAGCTGAAGGGTACTCACAGAGCACTAAAATAAGGTTTGAATTACTGGGCATGGCTCTCCACTTTAATTTTGCTCCAGCATTTATTGTGAATTTTATATTAAAATCACGTGAATGTATAGTTAGGCAATACTTATAGAAGCCAGGTCTGATGCACATATGTTTGCTCTGCTGTTTATGTGCCATGTTGGTAGGTCTCTTACCTTGCCTCCTTTGTCTCTGAAAATCTGTGCTAATGCCAGGTGAAGCAGTCTTACCGTGAAGTACTCAAGATAACATCACTAAACTCATCATATACTGGGGTGGATGGTACATACACTCTGGATGGGTAGTGTTTGTTCACTGCAGCAAAAAAGGGTTTTGAAACATAAAACTAGTTACTTAGAGCTCAATGGATAGCAGCCTATTGTACATATTTAGCCCATCACCTTTCACCAACCACAATCTCTGTAGGATTCTAAAGTGATTATTCCACCTGAGGATTTAAGGAAAGCCTTGGTTATTTTTGAATGGTTAGACCTTTCCTCAAAGGGATCACATTTGATAATGGTGGACTTCCAAAACTCATGTTTGGACCGGTCCCAGAAAAGTTGGCAGAAATTTCCATAGTGGACAAAATGTGATAATAAACTAAGAAATGACAGTAAGATTAATAAGGCTGTAAAGAAAATTGAAGATTACAAAAATCAGAAAAATAATGATTTTGTTACTGCTTGTTGTACCTTTTGTTTCATGTACCTCATAGTTTCATATAGATTCACATCTGATCCTCTAGGCAGCAAACTACTGCTTAATCTTCCATGCCTATTTTTCTATCAGTGTGGATACTTCCTTGTGATTAACCGTTAGATGTCACTAAAGTAAAAAAATATGAGACAATAAAAATGGCTTTTTCTGTTTGGTGAATAACCTAAAATCTACAGCTGGTCCTTGAATTCAGATTCTGTTCTCACTGAAGCATACAGGAATTTTGCTGTGCACTTCAGGATGTTTAATAACTAAAAATAATTGCTCACTTCACTCTCAGATGAACTATCATTTTCAAGGGTACCTTTACTTTCTCTCCTACTGGGTGCAGTTTCTCAAGTTGCCAAATCTCTCAAATTCTAAGTTGGAAAATGCAGCTAAGAAGAACTTCTAATTTTCAAGGAATGCCCAATATTCTTCCACTTTTCATTGACCATTATTTTTTCTTGCACTATGGACAAAAGCTCATGACCCTTTCTCTTTGTGTCTTCATAATTACAAGATAATTCCTTCTTGATATGTAACAATATTGCACTATTTGTTTTCCCCCTATTTAGCTTTATAAGTCCTTACTTGTGAAAACTTGAGATGAAAACTTGGTCTGTTTTAAGCCATAGGTTTTTGCTAGGGAGTCAGACAGGTGTTCATCCAATTATTCTACTTATGCTACGTGAAATAGGATGCTGCAAACTAGCTTAGATTTGTCCTTCTTTACCAGTACACGGATCACAATACTTCCAAGAGGTGTACAGGTGCATTAACTGGCAGAACTTCTTCCCAAACACAGCAGGAATTCATCCACTATGAGCCTTTGTTTTGTGCTACAGTTCCCTGTGTTGAGTCTCTTGAGAGCTGGAGGCAATGCATAAATATAAGCAGTGAGAAGTTAATAATTTGTCTAATATCACATGCTTTAGACATTTTGGTTCTTTAGAGAGGTAATATTTAATTGTACTCTTTCATTAAGACTATATTCTTTGTAATTTTTTTCAGTTTGTGTAAATCAAATAATGACAACCAAGGCCCCAAGATAGATATGTGTGATTTACTTCTAATAATTATACACAGGAGAAGCATGTGTTTATCTAGCATAAATAAACTTCACACTTGTGATCCTTATTGAGGGTATCAGTAGATTCCTAAGGGCATATAAGTCAGCTCAATCAAATCCTTTTAATTGATTTGGGATTTCACAAACATGAATATGATGTCTGTTATTCATGGCCCACTCAGAAAAATTTAGAATACTGAAAGAACCATTCAAAAAGACCAAAATCAAAATAACAGTTCAGGAACCTATATCTAATCTGGACATGACTTCAGCTGATAGCAGGAATTTTCTATTACTGATCTCTAATGTAATATAAACACTATAAAACTATATGTACCACCATAATGCAGCCATTTATACTGTAATCTAAAATAAAATAATTGACTTCAGAAGGAAAAATCATGGAATGAAGAATCTAGCAAAAATATAGCAGAACAAAATATGCATAATAAAAATAAATTTCAGTATATAATAGTTACCCACTGTATGAATTTTAATCAGAGTACTGTATTAGGAAAATTTTCTTACATATTAAAAACAGCCTGTGAGGCTTGAGGTACACTGCCTGTGAGGGTTAGTCTTCTGCAAATAAATTGTTGGAGAAATAACAGAGCACAACACATGAACAGACCAAGGATAGTCAGAACTTGTAACACTATTGTGCTGGCAGCTTTATGAATACTTGTTCTATTAGAACTTTTAAATATGTTTGAGCCCTCCAAAATTTATTCTAATTTTCTTGCCTACAAAATCATTCATCCAGACTGCATTAAAAAAAAAAAAAAAAAAAAAAAAAGTAGGCTTGTGCTGATTTCTGGTGGATCTTTGGCCTTGTGGGAGGAGAGAAGCTTTTCTGCTCTTACCAAACACAACTGCCTCCTCAATTTCTGCTGTCAGGTATACATAAAGAATGGAAATGGGTGATTCTGGCCTTAGGACCATTACAATGTAGACTTGCCTACAATTTCTATATATTGAAATGATGGTGGCTACCAATCCACTGAAGCTTGGAGTCTAAATAAGTGACCAGCTTTTAAAAGATGCTGGTTAATCAATTTTTTTTTTTTTTTTTTTTTTTGCTTAGCATTTTCCACAGGGCTTATGAATTGCTTAACGTTTCTAGGTGAAGGCATTTTCTGATTTAATTTAAAGTATATCATGTCTGACTACCTAAAGTCTGAGTATCATTGTGACAGGCATGACAGAAAGGGGTCACTCAGGTTTTCTAGGTAAGGATCTCATGACTAAGGATCTCATGGGAAGGAATGTGATCAAATTTAGTTTGTGTGCTTCTTAGAAAACTGCAGCATGCTTAGCTGATTATGCAATTTACTGCTGTAAGATTTAGTAGTGTGTCTTCTACATGCTTTATTATCTGAATGTGTGTCATGTTTTATACCTTCCTAGACAACTCAGCTGGCTTGTGAGACCACTGATTCCTTTGCAAATGTTTGAGCACCAGCTCCAAAATCTATTTAAGCAATAGGATAATAGATATTCATAGATATTCAGATCTTTTAAATACAGTTCTGCTGCATTGATTACAATAAATTTGTATGTGATTTGCCTTAGGGAGTTAAAAATCAAAAATAATCCAATCAGCTATTTCAAAGGATGATATGAGAAAGCCCTTTGCCTAGCATAAAATATCCTGTTCATTCTTTTGCTCTGGTTTCACTAGGCAATCAGATTAATATGCATTAATCATGGGTCACCACCTCTCACCTTTGAGAGGTCTAAATTTAATTTAATTCACTGCTCAACAGGCATGCTTTGAGGATTTAAGTTTGGTGTATATTTATAGCAGTTTTAAGATTAAACTGAAATATCTTTTATTTTATTTTATTTTTTTTTTTTGTAATTTGTAAGAAAAAATTGAGTAAACTAACATTTGACATGAACAGGAAGTAAAACTTATTAAAAACTAATCAAGGTCCCACCCTGCATTCATTATAGGTTATGGTAGGTTTGCATGTCAATATTTCTAAATGTGGGTAACATTTTTTTCTCTCAGTGTATTAAAAATTAGTGATAGGAATTTTGTTGTTGGCATTGCTTAGGGTAGTACTAGACCTCATGTTCTCTAAAATTCACTGATCAAATAATTTTAAAGAGATGCAACTTACTCTCTCTAGAGGATTCATAGCATCAAAGCCCTATAATTCTGAATAAAACTGGCAGAAATTTCAGTGTGTGTCCCTGTTTAGCAGAGAACTGCACTAGGATGCAGGTTGTTCTAGCAGTACAGTAATGTGTCTGATGGGTCTTCTGTTCCAGATGTGCTGCTAAAGGATTCCAAGTGGACAAAGCTGTACTTTGGAGAAGGCCAGGCAGCTCTTTCCTTTACTCATCTGAGCAAAGATGATGAAGGTTTATACACCCTGCGCATGGTTTCGAGAGGTGGAATCAGTGAATGCAGTGCATACCTGTTTGTAAGAGGTAAACTTTTGATCTGGTCCTTGAGGAGAAATTAAAAACCATTATAAAGTTTAGTTTTATGAAAAAAATCACATGTAATAACTGAAGTATGAAAGAAATTTAGCCCTGTGGAATTTCATAGTAATTTGATTTGTATATAGTAGTCTGAACTAAAAACCAGTCACCTTACATGTATGGGGAGCTTCAAGAGGAGCAAGTTCCTGATGACATTTTGTTTCCTGAAGAGCAGAGAAGCCATGCTTGTGAAGAAAAAATTTGCTTCTTTATTTTTCATCTCCTTTCCTGGTAGGAAATAAACATCTTTGCTTACAATCAGTTCTCACCATGCTGTTTTTGGCTTTAGAGATTGGAAACTGGGAATGTGCCCTGTTGGACATTCTTGTATCTTGTGCCTGGTCTTAGGGATACAAGCAGAAGAAAGCAAAATAAATATTCCCACCACTATGCCAGTCATAGTCATGTCATTAACCAGAAAAAAGAAGCAAAGTAAGAAACTAGCTGACTGAAGAAATGCAGTTTTCACAAGAGATATAGATAAAAGGAGGTAAATGGATTAAAATAGAATAAAGGTCAGAACTTTTCATCACATTTCCATGCACAGCTCTCAGTGAAGTAAAAATGAGCTTCTGCATGTACCTGTGAGCAGAACTTAGTATTCAGCTTTATATTTTTTTCATTGAAAGATAAAAATATCTCTGGTTGAGCAGTTCTACACTCTCTTAGATACATTGGACAACATCCTTGATGTGGGCAAAATGGAACAGCCCCACTGAGGCCACTGTAGCTGTATTAATTTAAAAACTTGTTCTTCTTGAAAACATATTGGAGCTTATGTGCCTTGTGGGAGTGTCATCCAGACAGCTTCTGTGGGGTAGAGGGAGTGAATGTCTTTTTCAGGGGTTTGAAATCCAACTTCTTCACTTGACTAGTGCAAGGGCTTCATCAACTTTGTAGTATGTTTTGAACAAACCACTCTAGCACCCTAATCTCATTAGAAAGAATTTGGTAAAGCCATTTATGTCCAGAGTACATTCCAAGAAAGACATTATTCAGGTGGAAAACACCCACTAATATCAAAGCTTTCTTAAGAGTTTTTTTTCTAGTGATGTGTAAATTTTAGGTGTCTCTTGTCATTTTTATACTACATTTGATTCCTTTGCATGCCCAGAACCCTGGCCCTGTGCTAAGTCCCCTGGAGTCTCTAGTGCTGTCTGTTGCCTTTTTCATGCAGGCTGTGTTCTGATACTGAGCACAAACTACTTCACAAGTGATTGGGATTAGACTGTAAATTTAGACTCTGTTTTTTTGTTATAGAAATCTTCATTTGAAAGGAGAGAACTTTACATGTTACGAGATTTCATTAGGAGTTGTGGGTCCAGACTAGTCAATATCTCTCAAAATGAAGACACAAAAGGGTATCTTAAGGGTGTTATTTAAGACTATAAATGAAACATAGCATCATAAATGTTCCAGGAGTCTACAAATTTTTTATTCTTTAAGAGATTTGTTTTCCTGATCATGTTTTTTACTGAGCAACTTGGTCTGATTGGTAACCCACTGAGTCAGCTTTCAGTGTATCAGAGCACCAAAAACATGGGTGGGTTAGGATTTTAACTCTCACAAAGAAAAAAAAAAAAGGCATTTGGCTCCTAAAAAGCTTTTCTGTTTTCAAAAATATCCTTGAAAAATTTGTCTGTAAAAAAATATAGATGTTATGGTCCTGAATCATTATTGCAGTGAATTAGTATGTAAAATGTTTGAGCTTCCATTCATATAAAGAGGTAGCACAATAAGTTTGGGCTTCCATTCATATAAACAGTAGCACAATAAACTGGAAGTCTTCTGTTTGACTTTTTGATGTATGTCAGAGCAGTTGGGGTTAAAACCAATTGATTTTTGTTTGTGGTCCAGATGCGGATGCATTGATCGCAGGAGCACCAGGGGCACCAATGGATGTTGAATGCCATGATGCTAACAGAGACTATGTTATTGTTACCTGGAAACCACCAAATACAACCAGTGAGAGCCCTGTTATTGGATATTTTGTTGACAAGTATGTAAATATTAGCATTATTTAATTTTGTTAATTGCCAGAAATATGTATATACTGTAGATGGAAAAAAAAAAAAAAAAGCCATTTTATCTTTTCAGTGTGTGTGTTCTTTGGATATATTTTTACAGGTACTTGGCACTGGAACTCAGTTACACACTGTGTTAAATTACTAGATTATTCCCAGGCAAACTTTTGGCCCAGATGATTTAGTATTTTCACAGGCAATTCTGGGCACAGTCTGGGAATTAGCAGAGGCTGGAGGCCATTCCAAGTAATATTTGCAGACAGACATATTTTGTCATACACTTAAAATGTTCAATAGTATGGATGTGGGCACATCAGAGAATGAGCCCTGACAGTATTTAATTTATAAAAGCTGGAATCCATGGGCATCTTGAATTAGATTTAGTCTCTTTAATCTCTATACTGCAAAAGCTGAAACCTAGGAGTTATTACATTATCTTTTTATTTCTTTCTTAAATGTAGTACATCAGGAGCTCAAGGCCTGGACTCCTGGGAGCTGGCAGTTTAAATCACAGTGGCAGGGCTCTGTCCTTCAGTGAGCTTTGCACTTTGCTGGGGTTTCAGCTCAGTGCAGGCAGCTGGCAAGCAGGGGAATCCAGGCACTGTTTTGCATATCTTTTCCACTGAAGTGAATGCTTGCTCCTTGTACCCAGAGCAGAACATCTGATCCTTTGTGTCTGAAACTGTCAGTCAGCAAAGCCTTACTGAAACGATTTCATAATGTGTACTGCTCTGCACTTAAAAGCAACATTTGCAGCTCATTGCTGCTTGCTACCCTGTCATTTGGTCTAATTCAATGATAACTGTCTGGGAATAACTGGAAAAATTGTGGTTTATGAATGGTAGTCAGTATGAGGAAATTAACTTGAGACCTGGGAGCATCTATATCCAATTTATGCAGTGCACAGATCATAGAAGTATTTCACCTATATTGTGTATAATCTAGTCAGATGAGCCATTTGGCATGTTGCTCATATCACTAGAGTACCAAGGAGCCCTTGATCACAACACAGATTTTTTCTGATTCAGTCAGGGCAAAAGAGAGTCTTCTACACAAAGTTTATCGTAGTAGCACACAAGCTATATATATACACACAAAGCAGTCAGCATGAGCACATCACTCTGCTTTTTGATGACTCCTGTGCCCTGTGGCCCAGCCATTTGATAGGGAAAGGCACAAAGAAATTTACTTGAAAATATGATGAGGAAGAAAAGAAAATGATTAGGTGCAAATTCATTGTATTATGTGGACACGAATATTAAAAATGAAAGTGAGTAATTTATTCTTTACATGGCAAGGAAGAGAACCAAACAGAAGTGAAGCAGAGAGATTTGAAAAGGCCAAAAACCATGAAAGAAAAATGACCTTTGCATTATGAAAAAAATATTAACAGAGTGGGAATTGGATCTCTGATCTGAGAAGATTGTATAAAGTCTGTGACTTTCTTTAATGAGATGTGTGGTTTAGCCTAGGGTAGGAGACTTCTGTGGTTCTGACCTGGTGTAATAGCATGGGGCATATTTATTGTGAGACAATACTGACCAATGCTTCTTCTGCTGTTCCAAGATGTGAAGTAGGTTTGGAAAACTGGGTCCAGTGCAATGATGCTCCTGTAAAAGTCTGCAAGTATCCTGTGACTGGTCTTCAAGAGGGGAGGTCTTACACATTTCGTGTGAGAGCAGTGAACAGCGCTGGCATCAGCCGCCCCTCGCGAGCCTCGGAGCCCGTGGCGGCGCTCGACCCTCTTGACCTGGAGAGAACTCAAAGTAGGATATTCAAGGCTTTCTTTTTCTTTCTTTCTTCTTTCTTTCTCTTCTTTCTTTCTCTTTCTTCTTCTTTCTTTCTTTCTTTCTTTTCTTTCTTTTCTTTCTTTCTTTCTTTCTTTTCTTTTCTTTCTTTCTTTCTTTCTTTCTTTCTTTCTTTCTTTCTTTCTTTCTTTCTTTCTTTCTTCTTTTCTTTCTTTCTTTCTTTCTTTCTTTCTTTCTTTCTTTCTTTCTTTCTTTCTTTCTTTCTTTCTTTCTTTCTTCTTTCTTTCTTTCTTTTTCTTTCTTTCTTTCTTCTTTCTTTTCTTTCTTTCTTTCTTTCTTTTTCTTTCTTTCCTTTCTTTCTTTCTTTCTTTCTTTCTTTCTTTCTTTCTTTTCTTTCTTTCTTTCTTTCTTTTTCTTTCTTTCTTTCTTTCTTTCTTCTTTCTTTTTTTCTTTCTTTTTCTTTCTTTCTCTTCTTTCTTTCTTCTTTCTTTCTTTCTATTCTTTCTTTTCTTTCCCTTTCTTTTCTTTCTCCTCCCTCCTCCCCTCCCTCCCTCCCTCTCTTCTTTTTTTTTGCCCAGTTAATTTAAGGAGCAGAGTTTGTTTCTTCCTTTGATTCAATATCTCTCTACAGACTGCTAAATAGCTTTATGGGAGCTTGTCCATGAATACACTAAGCTGCCTTGCACTGGGGAGTAGTTTTATTGACTTAGCATTGTCCTAAACCCCTATGCAAATTCTGTATATCATGTACTTGCACACCTTCTGTTTGGTGTCCTCCTTTTAGTCAGAAGGGAATTAAAGTAATTATGAATATCTTAAAGCACTGCCCCAATGTTGCCTGTGAAATCTGAACTGAATATGCATTTCCTTTACATATGGTTTATGTATGTGTTTATGCTTTATGATTAATTACTATACTCATGATACAATTGATTACTAATCTGCCTCAAAATCAAATCCATCTGCTGTGACTATGACTCTTGCTTTTTAGCACATCTTTGAATAGTACTGTCTGATCATGCCCTATTTTCCTATAGTGAATAAGCCAGTATATTACTTCAAGTTGACTTTCTCTGGGGAAAGATTTAATAACAACATTGTAGAAAAAGAGTCATACAGGTTTTTAAACAGGTGACAAAAAATAATTTGGAATGTTTGTAAGCATATTGAACTAATTTGAGAAACTAATTGTATATTTTGATTAACAGCTGTTCATGTGGATGAAGGGCGAAAGATTGTGATCAGTAAGGATGACCTTGAAGGTAGGTAGCATTTCTAGTTTCAGTCCATGTGCTTATACCCCAGGAATTTAGCATTATAATTAGAAACACAACTTGAAAATAAATCCTTCTAGTGTTAAAGTCCTTTTAGTAAGAAATAAACACACATTATGACTTGCAAGGTTCAGAGAACGCAAGTGAACAGTGAGGTCTAGAGGATGGAGAACACCACAGTCTCAACAGCAAAACTTTTATGAGACATTGACAGCATTTTCCCACCTTTTTGCTTTTACTAGTGCTACTCTGAGTTAAATGGATGAACATTTAATTGCCCATTTGATTGGGCATTTGATTTCCCATATTTCTCTTCTTTCTAGCTTTCTGGCAGCTAAGCATAGTTTTTTTAGATTGATTTTGACTATCTGAGCAAGTTATTGCCATTCTCATAAAAACTTACACAATTCATCTCCACTCTTTAATTAATATATCTACCTGAATACAGAGGTTATTCTTAAGGTTAAGGTCATAGACTAAGTAATGTTTTTCCCCAGGAGAATTGGAGAGAGCCCTGACAACTTTTGGGATAATGTTTCGAGTTTTTTCTGGTTTTTGTTGTTTTTCTATGGGATGATTTGGTTTTTATACTTGAATAATGACCTTCTTTACACTTAAACTGTTAAAATTATTAACTGTAATGGCTCAAAATTTTTTAAAAAGTGTCTTATCTGCTCTATTCCACAAAGGTTATAAAGTTGTAACTCAAAAAATAACACAGTACAAGAGAAATCACCTGAGAACAGATGTAGCTTTAAGGAGAATCAGACATTAAATGGTTTTCCCAGTGCATGTATAGGACAGATGAAGTTTCACTATTTTTATAGTAGTGCTTTAAATAATTGATATGTTGATTATAGGATCAGAGGTACATTACAGTGTCAGATTTTAATTGTCTTGTTTGGTTTCACAGACCATTCTTCTGCTCTCAGGATTGCCTTAGAATGATCAGGTCCAGTAAATGGCCACTCTGGAATAATCACAAATAATGATATTTAGATTTCTGTCACATGAATGTACATATTTAATAGAGTATGAATATTCAAATATCACTCTTTATGTAGATCAGTACTTTCATCTGCAAGATTGGAGACTACTTTTGAGAGAGCAATCTCACAAATCAAGAAATGGTTTTCTTTTTTAATGAAGGCTGATGTCCCATTCTGGCAACCATTCTGTACCACCATCTTATATCATTACAAAGTATGGGAGGCTTTTTTTTTTTTTCAAGAATGAAAGAAAATATGTTAAGATTTCATTGCCTGAAATGAGTTGGAAGCCTTTTGTCTTAATGTAATGATTACTGTCATTTTCTTGACTATACATCATCAATTTTGTCTTAAACTCAGCTGATTCATGTACCTTTCTGAAAGAAAAAATACAATTGTAGGAAATCAAATATAGAAAGCATTGTGAAAAATAATTTTCATTGGATATATCAGCTTGCTTTAAAAAAGGTTTGGTTTTTATTTAGTAAATGCATATGATGAAATAATATCAGTGTATATTTTGAGCCTGGTTCATTCTACAGATATGTATAATCTTTTAAAATACCACTGCCATGATTTAGAGATTATCACAAGTATTTTTCCCTTTTTTGAAGAGAAATCTTAAACATTTTGAGAATATATGCTCTTTTCTTAGCCTGTGAAGTGGAAAAATTTGCTTTCAAAGAGCAAAGCTTTTTCCTTTTTCTATGATAATCCATAAAGATAAATTTTTAGGTGTCTGCTGAATTGCTATTTCTGACCTACCAAGTCTTTGTTTCTTCAAGGCTGTGTAGCTGTGCTTGTGTAGGGGTCCATCACAGGTCCATCACAGGTCACTCTCCCATCCCATGGGTGCTGTTTTACCCCACTTGGATTCCTTGGATAGCAGAACCACCTTTTTCTCATGTTGTGGTCAGTGAGCAGGACCATGAAAGGCTGAGATGAATTTTTTCAAGCCGGCCCAGGGTAGGCAGCCTGTCTAACAATGCTGGTAACTCTGCAGAGTGAGTGTGGAAAGGAATTTGATCAGGCCACACTACATGGTTGAGCCATCATAGGACTGCTGATAAATTTTTATGCCTTAGACTTATTGATTTTGGAAGCCTTTTAGGCCATACAGCTAATAATGCCATTATGTTATGGGATATATTGGCAATAGGTTCTGATTCTTTTTGTGCTTTCCTCTTTGTTTTAAAGGTGCTTTTTTGATTGTACTTCCCTTCCAGCTATTTTTAAAAATTCTGATTTATCATAATAACTCTTTAGATTTCTGTCTCTGATCAAAAAATGTTTGCATATAGTGAGAAGGCTTTTTACTAGCAGATTGAAGTAATTCAAATGTGATCAAAGTGTAACAAATGCACAGAGTTTCAGGGAGTACATTTAAGTTTTACTGAAAGAGTAAGTAACTAGCTATTAATACTGAAATTTCATTTATCAAAATTTAATTGATCAGGTGAACTGCACAGATGATATCACAGCTGCTGACAGCTGAGCATTGCAGTGCAGGGTATGAAAGCTGAATCAGAAAGATGAGCTGTAGTATGAATGTTGACCCAGGAGTTAATCTGCTGTTTAACACTTGCTACATTTATTAATCTTACAGGAGATGTTCAGATTCCAGGCCCTCCCACCAATGTACATGCTTCAGAAATCAGCAAAACATATGTTGTACTCAGCTGGGATCCACCTGTTCCCCGTGGCAGGGAGCCACTGACATATTTCATTGAGAAGGTACTGCACTCTGTAGAGGTGTTCTGTTGAAGGTGCCTCATTGCTGTGTGCAATTGCACTCAACCCATTTTCAGAACTGCAGAATGAGCAATAAAACTAACACCTTCTGTGGTCTTGCAGGATTTGGAAGTGGGATATTAGAGAAGCTTGTATAGTCAAATGTCTTACTGCAAGTTTTAATGACCATTGAAGTTCAAGGTCCAGAGAAAAGGATTCCCCTATGCTATTTATTTACTGCTGTCTAAATGGGAACAAATTATCATGTAAAGTAGCAGTTAAAAAAAAAAAAAAAAAAAGGAAAGAAAAGAAACATCTATAATTTTCACAGTCCTACAGGCATGATTTTAAGTTTTCAGTCTCTCTATAATAAAGGGAAGATTCTGTTAATCCTGTGGTAGAGCAAGGAATAAAAAAATAACTCATAATTTGATCCTCACTTTTTGCAGGCTTAAGGCAACCTCTACTCTGCACTGACATTTCTAATTTATCCCCTGTAAGGTCAGCAAAGAGGCAGATGCCTGTCTCAGGTTCACTGGTCCCTGGTACTCTTCATGGCTCTTTTTTCTCTTTGAATTGAAAGGGAACTTCAGTGTTCACAGTAGGAGAGGTTTGTTCTTCATCCACCTAAGTGAATAAAATTTAGATAAATCTTTCCCTGAATCATCTTTCTAAATTGTATTGGATTACAGGAACTTGCTACAAAGTTTTCCCAGTAGGTAAAATGGGCTTCATACCTGACCTCTAAAACACTTACAGGTCAAGCTATACTTAGTGTTTATGAATTATGCTTCTAGCATATGCAGCCTCTGAACAAATTTTCCAACAAGCATGACCCTGGTCTGCATTATACATTCAAAAAAAGTAATGAAAATTTTCATAGAAACAAGTATCTAGTTTTTGTTTATATGCAATAAAATATAATGCCTTTCTTGCATTTATTCCAAGTTACATATGTCTTCTCTGATCCATACATTTCAAGAATATTAAGGTATGGATTTTGAACCAGTTCTTGTCTTGGAAATACCTTATTAATTCCAGAATATGCAGAAATAGCCCAGATAAAAGGCTCAGAGGTAGATTTCCATTGAAAGGACACCTACACTTTCTTAGCTGAATTTCATTCTAAGAATGAATAGGAAAATATATATTATATGCTTGTTTTATGCAAATAAGTATATATAGCTCCAGAAACAGTACAGAGCAGTGTCAATGATGAAAAAAAAGTCTCAATTAAACATCAAATTTTCAGAAGGAAAGTGAGAATAAGGACTAAAAGCCTATTATTAGAAAAAAGAGGTTCATTGCATTAATGCATACCTGAATCTAAAATATTTTTACATAAATTATATGAACAGCTCAATCAGTTCATAGGTCAAAGTTTTTTTTGGCTTTGCACTGTTGTCTGTTAATTTGCAACATTTTCTAATTATTTTATTTCAAATAAAAAAGATTCAGTCCTGAAGGATAAAAATATATTTATAAAGCCTTCAAGAGACAAATAGACAAAATAGAAAAGAGTTTTCTATGCTCTCTTGAAATACATTTTTAACAGATAAATCAAATCAGATTGAAGAACAAAATGCAATGCTGATTCTTTGCAGAAAAAAGAAATTAATGTTTTTCATGGCAGGAAGTAAAATATATGGGAAAATAATATTTATTTTATATTTTGTAGTTTTCTATTATGAAGAAAATTGATGTTATATTTCTTTTTTCTGTTAAGAACACTAGGTGGGTTCAGTACCTATGAGAAAGATTTTGATATATGGACTCCAGCTGTTTACATTATTATTATTTGTCTATTGTAGGTGTCATTATATATAGGGTGGTTTCCAAGCACCCATGAAACACTGTTCCTCCTCTAAGAAATGCAGAGTCCATCAGATTTTGTTCTCAGATTTTCTGTTCCAAAATTTTATAAACATATAATTTGCATGCACCTATCTATGTACCAAGGAAAATTTCTTCAATCTATTTATTATGCATTTGGGTTTTATCAAAATTTCTGAAAGACTCCATGACTAATATTTGGTTAAACAATTTACATGGTAAATCTAATGGACACAGAGTTCTCTCAGAGTACTAACTTGCTGGCTCTCCTCCGTGTGCAATTGTGGTGATGATAAACTCAGCTGCTGCATTGAGAATGCTCAGAAGTAATTACTTCATTTGATAAATCTTTTAGGGGGACATGGCTTTACTCAACATAATAAATAAAGATAAAGTTGTGAGTGAAGTAACATTTCCCTCCCTACCTTTCTCTAGAATTTGGATAGGGGCTTGTTTGCTTGACTCCAAACCTTTGGGTGTTCACGTGAGTTTTGCAGGACATGAAAATAACTCTTTTGGGACCAATCACAGTTGACAGTCACAGAAAGTAGTCTGGCTGTATGTACAAGTGTGCATGTACTGAACTGGAGAGAGGCAAGGAGACAGTGAGCTCTTCAGACCTTTCTGTAGAGTAATGGAATGCACGAGCCGTAAGAATTTGCATATGTTTAAGTCAGGCATTTGAAAGTGATCCTTCTCTCATAGCTCTTAAATAAATTCATGACAGGATGCAATACAGCAATATGTTCACTTTTTGACAGTTCACAGAAATGATTCATGGCTTTTTTTGTTGTTTTTTGTAGTCTATGGTTGGCAGTGGAAGTTGGCAAAGAGTCAATGCGCAGGTTGCAGTAAAATCTCCTCGCTATGCAGTGTTTGACCTTGCAGAAGGAAAACCATACGTTTTCAGAGTGTTGTCAGCAAACAAAAATGGCATCAGTGATCCATCTGAAATCACAGAACCTATTCAACCACAAGATACTATTGGTAAGGTATTAATTATAAGGCATTAGTATTAAAAACCATAGATATGTTACAAATCAGGAATAGATAACTCTCATTAGATTAGTATAACTACAATAACAGGAGTCAACTTTCTTTGTGTCAGTTCTGTGGAAGATTTAAAAAAGACTAAGATGCTAAATTTTAGAGCCTTTCCTGAATTTTCCTATTGATCACAAGCCTTGCTAATGAAAACAATAATCAGTGTAAAGTTAAATTATTTTTAGTTATTCACTCTTCAGTGTTCTGTTAATATGTGACATCAAAAAATAGGTTAATCACTAACTTTGATAATGATATTTTCTGGCTCAGGTAATTATATACTACCCAATTCCCTACAGTTTTACTTAGATAAGGTAGCCTTTCATTTCTTTCTTAGTATTCTGAGTTGCAAATTACTGCTGGTGTACTATTCCTGTGTCATACAGATGAGTAGACTTCAGGGAAAGGGGAAGATACAACTACATATTCAGT
This sequence comes from Erithacus rubecula, assembly GCF_903797595.1. Classification (NCBI taxonomy): domain Eukaryota; kingdom Metazoa; phylum Chordata; class Aves; order Passeriformes; family Muscicapidae; genus Erithacus; species Erithacus rubecula. Next base: position 20,083,626 of record NC_136685.1, read on the forward strand.
GGTGATTTTCCAAATTAAAATGAAGTGTTTATCTTGGGGTCACATTCAAAACAAAAATGAAAATTTAGGGAGAGGCTATTCATCTTGTTTTTGAAATATGTGTTTTGTTTTCGCAGTTTTGCAGAAGCTACATATAGCAGCTTGATGTATTGATAACTGTCACCTTAAGTGCATATATGCTACTAGTACACCTTCCAGTAATTCACAAAATATTTACAGTATCTGATATACCATAGTTTAAAAATACAATCCATACTTTCAGCTTGATCTGTTACTACTTGATAAAGAAAAGCATCTTTTCATATATTCTTGATTTGATGTCTCATTAATGTATATAAATTATTTAAACCATCCAACATTCCCCAAGGTAGAGAAGAAAAACACTGTATTTATTGTACTTAGGACAGAAAATAAGTTATCCCTTAGGGGTTTATGCAATATCTTCTGCATAACTCACAGCTTTAAATACAGCACAAAGCAGAAGAATTTATTTTAAAGAGAAACTTCAGGAGTATTTTCAGAGACAGAGTTTATCACCCGAGCTAAAATATACCAGAAACACACTTAGTTGCCACACTTAGTGTCATTTGATATTCATAAGAGTGACTGAGGCACCTTCATGGGAAGAGCAATTACTGCACAGTGGTTATGGGTACCTTATGAGCAGAAACTAAAAAATGGTTGGGTATCCTAGGTCATTCTAAATGACACTTTAAATGATGCAATTTAATTGAGTGGTAAAAGAGAATTCAGTGTTATATTAAAATCTAAATTTAGGTGTTTCCATGTAGGTATCTGCAGGTGCAGTAGATGCCTCTGCTCTGACTGTGGCAATTAAAGCCTGGATTATGGCTGCTGTTGTCATAAGTTGCCCCATGTCTGTTTGGGCTGAGATGAATAATTTTCAGAGCCCTACCAAGCACTGATGGAAGGCTCAGTTTAACTGGCTAAAGAGACATCCTTTTCAAATGCTTACAATTTGCCATTCCAGAGGACTGTGGTATCTCCAGAGTTGTATCTGACAACGCCATGAAGAAGTGACAGATGATCCAAAATTAACTTATTTGTGTAACTGAGTTAAGCCATAGCTCTTTGACTATAGCATTAGCTCAAGAATATGTGCTTGTAGACACACATAAAAGCCTAAATGTAGGTACATTTATGAGCCTGAATACATTTGATCTTGCAAATTTATTGCATAAAGTACAGTAGTGTGTAAGTATTAGTTTTAATATTGAAAGACTAAGTGGAAAACATGCTGGCTTTCTTTTGTTTCATGCTGCTTGCATTTCTCTGCAATATTCATCTGAGGAAACTAAAATACCTCCAAAAAGGCAGTACTGGGTGCCTCTCTTAACCTGTCATGTTAGGCTGAGACATTGCTTTAGTTTCTCATACCATGAAAGCTCAGATAGATTTTTATAGTGTACAGACTGTGTATTGGTTCTTACTAAGAACCGTGAGGGCCATGGATCTCAATATTTCCATTTGGATCTCAATATTTCTGGTTCTCATCTGTTTAGATTAAACTGGCAACCAACTTTCTTTACATGTAAAGTAAACTGCATACTATGGCTCATTGGGAGAGAAGGTAGTCAACAGATTGAAGAAAGCTTTATCCTCTTTTTCTTGATGTTGTTGAGGTTGGTCCTGGAGTATTATTTCCCAGTTCTGGCTTCCTTTGTTGAGAGGGATGGTTGTAAAGTGGAGAGGTTCCTCTGTATGGCAACCGAGATGACTAGGGGATTAGAGATTGTGACCTATGAAGAGAGGTGTTTATTTAGTTTGAAGATTTACAAAGATGATGGTGTCAAACTTCTCAGCATTGTGAAATGACAAGCTCATTCTGGAAATACTCTTTTAATGAGAAAGATGCAATGTGCAGGTCAGCTGTGAAATCTCCATTGCCAGAAGGTTTCAAGACTGGTACAAATCCATGACTGACACCCTTGGTTAGTGTTAGGGATGATCTCACTCACAGTGAGGGTGGATGGGCTAGATGAACCCCAGAGACCCCTTCCAGGCAATGTCCCCATGTTTCTATGACACTCATCTAGCTACTTTTAGATAAACTTCTGGGCTTCAAATATATATGCTTAAAGTTGCCCTGAAAAGCTCATATTTTTGGAATTGGGGATGTCATTAATTAACTGTAAGACAGTATTTCTTAATCCTCATATTATATCTCTATAGTTCATGTGCATTTCTTACTGACACATTAATGCTACAGGGACATAAGCTATACACCAACCTCTTATTTGAGAGAGAAATTTGAGAGTGTAAATTTCATATCTGTATGCTTTTATCCACACTCATATTTGAAAATCTATATTCCTATAATTGATTATCATAAAACCGAAGTAAAATAATTTAGGCAAGGAGACTCACAGCTTAGAGCATTCTGAGAAAAAAATAGAAAAAATATATATTTATATACACATATATATGGTTATCTAGACTTAGAGTGAAAAAAATATTAAAATATATATCATATAAAAATATTAACATAGTAGGTATAGTCATAGCTGTAGTGATTAAATATGGTCAAATTATACAGTGTTTCATCTAGTTCAAATTACTTCCATTTTTGTGCATTTTATAATAGTATATGTTTTTATCTTTTTTTCTTAGTTTTGCCATCGGCACCTGGCCAGGTGGTGGCCACAAGGAATACAAAAACCTCAGTTGTAGTTCAATGGGATAAACCAAAACATGAGGAGGATTTATATGGCTACTACATTGAATATTCTGTGGTGGGATCAAATCGCTGGGAACCCAGTAACCATAAACCTATTAAATATAACAGGTAATGATAATATTTCTGTATTTTTGGGAAGTTTGAAAACTGAAGGATATTTTAAAGACATTTCATGTGTTAAGCCATAGGGTTATAATTGAAGGAAAATATTGAATGTATGTGAAGAAAAACAGTCTGCAGACTCTCAGAGCCAAGATTTCCAAATCACAGGGCAATTCTCCTTACCATTGCTTTCTTTTTTTTTTTTTTTTCTCCATGAAGAAGTGGGTTTTTTTTCTATTCCACGGCTTTGAGTTTTAAAAGCAGGTTCTAGAGACGTGATTCTGAGACTCTTGGACATAAGTAAGTGCAAAATATGCCCTTTTTAAGTATGAAATTTTTTGTGGGGTAACAGAGCTGATGAGGAAGAGTATGAGAAAGAAGAGGGAATTCTAAAGCTTTATCATTGTTCATGAATAACAGAGGAAAATAGCATTTCTGCTATAAATATGGTGGTGAAAGTGCTTTGGCAGCTGACACTATTGTGTAGGAAACCAAGGGTCCCTTTTCAGAAACATCAGAGCTCCCTGATCTGTTACATCTCTGGATAAAGGACAGTAGACCCTGTTTGCTTACTCACTCCTGAAGATATCAAACTCCATGATGGGATGCTTCAAGCAATTTCCCCTGTGAAAAATCATACTTACTTTTTTTGGAATCAATCACCAAATGCAAAGTTTAGATTTGTACTTTGTATTTGTAGTTTGTATTTTCTAAAACAAGCATGTAATTTTGTGTAGTGTATTATGTCAGTCATTAACTAAGTGACTTTGTATTCTGATGGGTTTTTCCTTTCACATAGTCAAGAAATTTGATCAAAGGAAAAGTAGAGACCAATTTTGGTCAAAGGGGGTTGGGAAATCACAAAAATAAGAAAAAACATTTCATTTTTTCATATGTGAACACATCTTTTATGATAGGGTAGCTCTGAGTATTTTATTTAGTACAGTCATACCTAGAACCTCAGATCAAAACTGAAAACCATTTTTGTTAATGACTATAAAGCTACAGTGGAAAATACGGTTCCTTCCCAGAATTGATTAGAATTTTGCAAGCCAAAGTTCAGAGGGAATATATTATATTTTATCTGACTTCACCTGCTAGAATCAGTACTAACAATTTGATGAGTTCTGATGTAGATTTTTGCTACAGTGTCCCATGCAGTTACATTGTACTACACCATGCCATTTTATTACATTTCCCTCTTGGAAATATTTTCCTTTGTGAAGCACTCAAGAAGTTGAGCTTTTTAATTGATACAACAATTTCAAGTTGCAGCATAAAATGTATATATTTACACACCACTAAAATATGTACCAATGTGTGATGCTATCTTTCTTACCCCAGGTTTGTTGTCCATGGTTTGGAAACTGGAGAGCAGTATGTGTTCCGTGTGAAAGCTGCCAATGCTGTGGGACTGAGTGAAAACTCCCAGGAGTCAGAGGCTGTGACAGTGCAGGCAGCCCTTAGTAAGTGTCATCCTGTGGAACTCAGGTTCTTTTTTCCAGAATGAAAACCACATTTTCAGCAATCATCACTTCTGGTCCGATTTCCCCAGCAGATTGCCCTCTACCTCTTGGAGAAGACCAGTAGACACACTTGTGAGAAATAATCTCCTAAAAGATTTATAATTCAGGGTAGTCAACAGAAAGTAAATTTGTATGTTACTGACAAAGTTACTCTATTTGACTTTTTTAGGAGGAAGTGTGTCTCATATGGGTAGGTGTGCATGGACACTTGCACATTTATCACCACAATGTTGTAAATGCACTTGCACCTATTTGTCACTGTGTGCTTTGGAGATGAGGGTTGCATGGGCTATACCACCAAACACAGAGCACATGGATCTTACACACTTATGGGATGTGGATGGCTTTTATTCATTTTTGTAGACTTTATGAGAATTTAGCAGGACTATTCATAGATGACTTAACATCAGCATGGCCAGAATCTTTCTGTAGCATTATTTTAGGACTATTTACAGGAGCCTTCTACAGTCATTATTTACCAAGAAGTGGCAGCAAACACAAGGCCACATTTTGAGACCTCCGAGTATGACACCATATCTGAAAAGAGGAAAAAAAAAAAAAAAAAGACTGAGAGTTCTGCTGATTATTATCAGTTTTCAAGGGGGTCACTAGTACAGCTACAAGATCAGAGAGTGCACTAAGGGCTTTGCAAATGTATTCTCTTCTGAATGAGGTAAGTCACATTATCTCAAGTTATACTGGTAATTCAACTGAAAGTATCAGATCAGCATTAGGGCCAGGTTTTAGCTGTACTGATTGAAACACCCCAGTGTCAGGAAAAGAGTATCTTTGGGCAGACTTTCAAGTATGGATGACAAATACAAAACTGCTTGTTTTGTATGGGTGCATGCCAGTAGGAGGGGACTAAAAAGATCAGAGAAAAAGTTTTCTTCATCCCTAGCAAGGTGCCTTGGTGACATTTCTGCTTCTGCCACAGAAGGGATTAAACCCATTCAAGTAACCTCATGAAGAACATTACGTTTGTGCCTCAACATAGGTTAGGCTACTGATAGTATAAGTATCTTCTATTCTTCCTAGGGCAAAAAGCAGTCACAGTCTGAATACAGCATATAATATCAGGATAATACAGGAAAATTGTGGTGGCCATAGATCAGTCAGTTATATTACTTAATTCCATTCAAGTTTATAATCTTTTTAATTTTTTTAGTAGATGATTATTACTGTATTCTAGTAGCATTTGAGCAGCTTCTTGTTTTTTCTTACTAGGAAGAGATTTTCTGACCCACTTAAATCTTTTAGCATAATTTTGGGTCTGGAGACCCTTGCTATTAGACCTTACTTTTTACCTGCAAAGATCATCTATTCTTCTTTGCTACCATCTGAGAGGGCAAAATGTTAGGAAGATGTTTTAAAACCTTCCATGTTTATATCTGGTGATAAAATGAATGTTGGTTAGCAACTTTACAACTACTTTACTATCATTATGCAGCTTAGAGCAGTATGATGCAGAAAATTGAAACAATATAAAAAATGCTAAGCAGCTTCTACACTGCAGTGTTTTAGTCTCTGTCCTAACTCTCAGGTTGCTTATTGTCTTGTAGCTTGCCCTTCATATCCTCATGGCATCACTCTTCTGAACTGTGATGGGCATTCAATGACCCTTGGCTGGAAAGCACCAACATACAGTGGAGGTTCACCAATCCTTGGTTATTACATGGATAAACGGGAAGCTAACCACCAAAACTGGCATGAAGTCAATTCTGCCCTTATTACCCAGACCATTTATACGGTTTGTATTTTTTGATCATAATATTTTTGGAGTTGATTTGAATCTTTCTTTGTTTTTTGTTTTTTTGGTTTTTTTTCCAGATAAATTATTTAAATGCTCACTTCAACAAAACTAGGCACTTCTGTTCTGTGTGCAACAATGTTAAACCTGGACTAAAGAATCAGTTCCATCCCCTACTATGAAATTCTAATATGAATAATTCTATTCAGATAAGAATTTTTTTCAGGGAAAAGTGTGAGGCACATTTTTCAGAAGAAAAAAGATTATTTATAAAATGTTCCACAAGCTATTTTCATTAATGATCACTGTATACATCACCATAATAACAACATACTGAGAAAGGATACAAACATTTAGCAGGACAGATAACTACTCTCTGTGGAACTGGAGACTGGTAAATTAAATGGAGATGGATTGAGAAAAGAAAATATAACTGTCCCTGTTCTTATTCTCCAAATCTGCCTTCAACTGAAAAAGCATGTATATTAATGAACTCAGCCCTATATCTCATCACCTCCTTCAAAGAGTACCAGTTTTGAAACAAATTGCTTCTTGTTGAACTTGCAATATATTAAATGTTTCTTAAAATAGGAAAATTTGGATGTGAATTTCCATGAGGAAAAGTTAGGGAAATAAGATATAGTAAATAATCAATAATGTGCTGCTTTTAAAATTAAATAACAATCAGATTTTACTCACTATTACTTAAAATCTTATTTCTGCAAGTCAGCAAATTTCCTGTAAACCCTAGGGCAAAGGGAAGACTTGCAGGTGTTTGACATTGAAGTAGAAGACAATGCAGATGAGCTGAAGAAGAATGTTTCATGCTTAGAAGGCAGGCAACAATACTCAGATGCTTTTGTGCTTCTGACTGATTCTGTGACTGGCATCTGACATCAGACAGAGCAAGGATGTTGAGAAATAAAAGGGACAGGTAGGATAGGCATGAAAGGGCAGTACTAAGCAATGCTTTCCACATATTTTTATTTTTAATGCATTTGCAAACAAATGAGTTATGTAAATTAGGATCCACTTTTGAGAATTTAACTAGATATTTAAGTGTCAATCCTGCCAGTAACTGTATTTATGCCTAAAGGTGCATCTTCCTACATTACTTTGAATGACTAGATTCTGAAATACTGATGGGAAATAAAACCAAGACAGCTTTTAGTAGCACAGAATATTTTATGACATACTGCAAGCAGAGAATGCCCGAGATATTCAGTGCAGCACTGGGAAATCACTAAAGGTTTAAACTGCTCTGATTAAATAATTCTGTGAGAACCCCACAAATATTCTTTCCCTTAATAACCTGGGATTTCAAAACAATTTTTACAGGCTGACCTGTTATTCTGTCTTGTGGCTTGTATGAAGCTCCTAGTCTTGAGGAAATTATATCTAAATTATTTTATTGCCTAACTTTTCTGTGATACCTTGTTTGCTTTGGTCTTGTATTTGATGCTACCCCATATGTTTGTTACCCTCACGTGTTTTTTATTGTTAAAAAAATGACACCAAAATAGTTTTTTATTTCATATTTTCAAACTATTTATTAATGAAAAACTGTTTGGCATCTCCACTAGGAGTACTAGTCTCAGCTGTCTCTCTTGAGACATTTGATTAAATATAATTGTGGGAAAATCATGGAGAGGTATCAGGTGTAGAAGACTTGTTTTTTTGTATTTAGGTGTTTTAAAAGGAGGACAGAAGAGGGCTGCTGACATGAGCTGTTCTGGGTGTCAAGACATTCATGTGTTTTAGTCCTCTACTTTGATCTCAAAATCTGACATGCTGGTGTGGAGTTGTGCTCATTAGATAAATCAGAGTTCATTTACCAGGGATGTTTGCAGAGGAATATTATGGATTCTGCTCATCCCTTTACCAGTGCTTAGTTTCTCACTTTGTAATGGTACAAACATCAAGAGAAAGATTCGTACAAGCCACAAAACACTGAGAGGCTCTTTCCTGGAGTTATATCAGCACATTGTTGAACTAATTATGTTGTTTTTCTTTTAGTTTTCTATCATTTCCTTTTCTTTCCATGTCAGTCCATTGTGACCTTTTTAAGCAACACACAATTTAAACTCTTGCTTAAGTGAATGGCTGTGGACAGCCATTCACAAGCAATGCAAGAAGGTATTTAATTTTAGAACACGCACCCATAAGTATCTGCTAGTGATCATTCATGGATTGGACTCCTTTAACCTTTGCTCTAAGCTCTTACAACTTTTCATGCCAATATATGGATGCTGTTATTCATAGATTATGTGACTGAAATGTGGACACATAATATAGAACTCTGCAGTGTGTTTGGTTTAAGAGGAAAATCTTCAAATTAGACCTTTCAGCATGGCAGTCAGGCCTGGTACTTAATTAAATAATGTTTATATTTGAGTATTTATTAAATTAATGTAAATCATGGCTTTTGATATATTGAATTGTTTTCTCAAATTAAAAAAGGTAGAGGATTTGATTGAAGATGCATTCTATGAATTCAAAGTTTCTGCTGCAAATCTGGTTGGAATAGGTCAACCTTCAGATCCTAGTGAGCATTTTAAATGTAAAGCCTGGACTATGCCAGAACCTGGTAAGTATTAATTCTTCATGAATCTCAAAATCCTTAAAACACAGCCACAGAGTTCTGCAGGATGTCTTTTGCTTAATTTCTTCCATAGTACCTGTTGAGATTGCCCTTGCTTCTGTAAAAATTATCTCCATGCCTCCAATGATGGCATTGAGTCTCCTGGGAAACAGATTACCTTTACTTAGCTTGTTGAGTGTCCCTTTCCTTCACTGCTCTCACCATCTCTGAATAATGTTGAGCCTTTATGTGTTTCTATCACCTCTTCAAGCCTACAAGCTCCACCTCACCCTCATCACTTGTACAAAATCTCTGCACCATAAATGCAGTCTATTAAGAATATTCCTGGAGTTTCAGACTCCAAAACTATGTTAGCTTTCAGTCATAAATAACACATAAGAGGAGCCTGTTTCTTGACAGTAGAGACAAATGGCACAGCTAGTCTTCTATTCTCAAATAGTGTGCCCATGTATGTGTGTTTTCCCTAGATTGTACCTAGGGGTTACCTGAGAGATTATTGTTAGCCAGGTGTTAGAACAAATGTGCTAACAAACACACAGTAGGAATAACTCTGCACCAATACTCAAACCCTGTGTTTAGGCTGTCTGTAGTTTGGCAGTGTAGATGTAGCTGAAGAGTATTAATTGCAATTATAAGTACTATGAATTTGGGACCCTCACCGAAAGGAAGTTAATCTGTAACCTACCTCATGTGAGCATATAAATTTGTTATGTAATACATAACATATAATACATATTCTATGTATATATGCTATATTTTAATATATGTTTTATATAATATTTTAAATATAAAAATGGTAAAAATCTAAAGAATTATTCCCCCACAGCAATATTCAAGGCCCATAAATATGCTATAAATGTACTTTTGAAGGTCCATTCTTATTATTTTATAACACTGTAACACCATTACCCATACTGAAAAACACATTTGATGAAGCTGTTTCTGATGTCTGGGCTGATTTGCTTAAACAAAGTGTGTCACAAATACAGGCCATAGTGAAAACACAGGGGCCTACCACTTTAAAATATTTCTACCTTCTTTTCCTGCAAATGCTGTAAAATACTGCTGTGTTGTTATATTGAATTCTATATATGACACTGAGTTTTGGTATATACCTAAAAATTCATTCTAATACTTGTTTATGCCATCAGGAGCTGTCTGACACCTAAAACATCTGTTCTGAGCATAAATATTCACACCATTACTTTCTCACTAAAGAAAAAAACCCCCACAAACCTCCTAAATTCGGAATTTTAAAACTATCTAAATTATTAGTGAGGTGGAATAATAAGGCAGGGAAATTTCAGTTTTCTTTCCTATGCTAGGCAAAAGGTAGTTCTTACCTGGAGCAAGAAAAAATTTGATAAGATCATGGAATTGTTTATGAGGACAGAATCTCAAATCTAATCCATCTGCTTGCTCACTTGCAGGTTACCTATACCTATCTCCTTGACAGAGGCTTATCTAATATATCTTTAAAGTCTTCTGCTCATGAAATGTCCAGGTTCTTTGAACAAGATCCATTCCTAATCTTGCTATATTTGCAGTTTGAGTTTCTCTTACATTCCTGAATCTTTCTTCCTGCAAACTTCCCTATAGATCATATATTCCCTATTGTTAATGAAAAATGTTTTTGCTCTTCTTCTTTCTCTAGTGGGTTCACTTCTTTGAATGGCAGTGCATAAACTGGAGACACAACTCCAAACAAATTTTCAGTGCTGAGTAGAGTAACTGTAACTCCACCTCTCGCAAGTTGTTTGCCTTCTTAAAAATCCCCCTTTTTGCCCTCTAAAACAAAAATCACATTGTTAAGTTCCAAGTTAGTTCCTTTAAATGCCCATATTCTTTGTTGAAAAGCTGTTTGTCTTTATGTTTTCTTAGCTTAATTCTTCAGAGCTCATAAATCTTACCATATGGATTTATATGGTTATATGACAAACAGCCAATAATAAAATGGTTAATCTCATGACCTTAACTCACTTCACTTTAATTATATTTTCTTATAATCTCATAATGTTTAGTGTAAATGCATCATTATTTGAACAATTATTTTTTCTTATAGAAATTATTTACAATTTATGCTCTCTACAATGCTTTCAAAACATCATTGACATTATGTGGTGTGCAAAGAAGTAAAAATTATCCTTCATTTTAAATGACAGATAAAGAAATAAATTAAAATGTGTTTTCAGAAATGGAAATGGAGAGAGTGAAATTTCCATAATGAACAATCTGACCTTTTTAGTGCCTGGCTGATTACGTTTTTCTCATTATTATATGAGTTGAATGGACAGTATTGCTTGCCTCCTGCTTAAAAATCCCCCCTACAGGCAAAGAACATTGCCCATCCCACCAAAAAAAAAATCCTCAAAACTCTGAACCTCTTAAATATTTCACAAGCTTTTTTTAAAGTGCATTTTTAAACATGGCAATAATGAAAATAAATAGTTGAGATTTAAGACTGGGAGAAAGAGCCTGACCCTCTTCTCTGATGGACTAAAGATATTGAAAAACTAATGTAATTTGACTGCAATATACTCCCCATGTCAACACAATATTCTTCCACCTTTTCATACAGAAGAAAGGTTTCCTTAGAAAGGCCAAAACCTTTTGCAGGATTTCCAGCACAAGTGATGGATTCATTGCCCAGAGTCCATAATTACTTCATTCTTCCACAGAACTTTAGTCTTAGGTGTCTCTGTGAGTTTCTGTGAGTTAGCAATGATAGTTAATGGATTATCTTACATTGCTTTAAGTAAAAATAAATGTCTGTCTATTCTCAGACTCCTCAGAATAGAACATGCTTCATTACACTTTTCCTTCTACTGTCTAGATTTCTATTGGGTCCATTTGACAGTGGATTTTTAATTATCTGTGGATATATAGACATTCAGATTGGGATTTTTAAAGAACCCTGAGGAAGGGTTTTAGGTTCCTTGAAAATGGAAGTTTTTCTATGAGAAATCTAATGTTTATCCTTATTAGGATATTTAATATATTACTTTTCTGAAATGTGTTTATCCACTTTGGAGAAAAACTTTTCGAATTTTTTTTCTTTCCCCCAGTGTGTTTACTGAATATTATCCTTTACAAATTTTATGTTCATTCATCATTGGTTAACATCATGTAGGCTTAAATGGCAATCAGATTTATTTGTGAGGTTTTCCACTCCCTTTTTTACTTATTATTTTAAATTATGTGTTGTAGGGCAAATTGATATCTTGAAAACTGTGTCAAGTTAAACATTAAGTCTTGAGCTTACCTTGCTTTACATCTGAAGCACAAGGAGCATGCAACATAATTTGACTGAGTATGAGTATTCTGTCATGAGTGTTTGACTGTGGTAGGAAACTTATATGATTATGCCTTTACATTTATATTTATTTATTAGTGTAAATAAATATCAGGAGTATAGTGTAAATAATTATCAAGAGCATAGTAAAAAACTAATTGTTATAAGTTAGACTGAATGGCGCTTCAAGAGTTAGGTGAAGGAGAAGGAAAGTATAGTAGAAGGAACATAACCTTAAACTCTCACTTATTTGTAGAGTGTCAGGGTATTTTTGGTTTAATTTTTCTTCTAATAGATATCATTCATCCTGAGAAGTTCCTATTGGCTGGAGCTATCCAGCTCACAATAAAAATTCTTCTCTCAGGGAACAAGAAGGCTGATCCAAAGTCTCTTGGTGCCACTGGATTTTGGTTTACTTTGAAAGATCATGGCCAATGTATACTAATGAAAAGATAAAAATCCTGATGTTAAATTATTAACCTGAATCAGGCTCAGTGAAGCAACTTTGATGTGAGGCTGGTGAGTTAAATAATAGACAAGAAGCCTCTCTTGCATGTTGGAAAATCTTAAACTGAATGGATTTTCCACATGATTAACTTAACCTTAAAAAGAGTTACTGAGATCTAGCTAAGAAAGTATGCTTCAGAATACTAATGTCACTCACTATATAAGAGAGGTGTTTCTGTATACAGCCATGAGGGGAAAATGACCTAAATGCTACATATACCAGGTGTATTGTAAAGGATGAGATTTTTGGAAGAAAGTACAGTCAAAATTATAGCAATATATTTCAGCCTCTACAGGGACAGCTTGCAAAGCTTAATTATATTGAAATAAATTTCCAATATTTGAAACATTTTAGGTCCTGCCTATGGTCTAATGATATGTGAAATTAGAAATACTTCACTAGTTCTTTTGTGGAATGCTCCTGTGTATGAAGGCAAAAGCCCTATCACTGGGTATTTTGTGGACTATAAAGAAGTAGATGCAGAAGACTGGATCACTGCTAATGAAAAACCTACTCCAAAGCGTTATTTTAAGGTAATATTTTTATTAATTAATACTAATAGAAAACTGAGTACTAGATGTTCTGATCGAGTATAAAAAAGATGTTTTTGAACTTCAGCTTCCGCTAATACCTTCATACGAGTAAACAAAATAGTTTAGATTGTTTTTTAAATTGGCTTTGCCCTTTATCTTGTTTAAGGTCACTGATTTACATGAGGGTCATACCTATGTTTTCAAAGTTCGTGCAGTGAATGATGCTGGGGTAGGCAAGTCATCTGAGATATCTGAACCAGTGCTTGTTGAGGAACGCCCAGGTAACATGAACTGTTTAATCTCCTGTTTCTAAAATACTGAAATACTTGGCATTGAGTTAAATCAACCTTATTTGATATTATATCACATGTAAGTAGTTAAAGAATTAAGAAGCTCTTAGCCTTAAAAATTAAATTAAAAAATCATGTGGATACAAGGCAGTGATCAGAATTTTTTTCCTTTACTTACTATTTGAGTTATTTGATAATCATTCTGATTTTTATTCTAACAAAGGTGCTACTTGTCGTGACGACATATTTATTAAAGATCCAGGAATGATAATTAAATTGGTTTGTTTAAGCATTCATGTCCTCTCATGTTCAGTTATATCTTATCCATTTGTTTCTCAATAAGCATTTATTAGTATTATCATTCCTTTCTTGCATGTAGAGTAAGAAACTAACTAGCATGTGATGCTGAGTCAGCATATGACATAAATCTGCTTTAAGATCTGCAAATACAATCAGTATCTTTTAGGACAAAATAGATGTGGGCTTTAGTAATTTATGATTTGCACTTTGACAGAAAAATGCAGTCTTGACATTTGAGTTGATTCCTATTTTGCAGGAACAAAAGAAATCTATTCAGGTGTGGATGATGAGGGTAATATTTACCTGGCTTTTGACTGCAAAGAAGCAACAGATGCATCTCATTTTGCATGGGGTAAATCTTATGAGGAGATTGAAGATTCTCATAAGTTTAAGATTGAAACAGAAGGAAATCAGTAAGTCATGCCAATCTACCAAAGGAAATCAGTAAGTCGTGTTAAAAATGTGATAACCAGCTAATTATATTCTTCTTCATTGGTGGTTTTAGTTCTAAGCTGTACTTCAAAAATCCTGATAAATCAGACTTGGGAACTTACTCTATCTCAGTTAGTGACACAGATGGGGTTTCCTCCAGCTTCGTTATGGATGATGAAGGTAAGGTCCTTACAATTTCAAATCTTTCTTCACTGTATCACCTCAAGTGCACTAAAAATTGCCCAAGGAAAAAAGAATAGAACCCTACAACTTTTGCATTATATCCTATGCATTAAAGAAAAACACAGAAGAACACACAACAGACTTTTTGTGATTACTTATTTTTCGGATTATCATAATGATAATAAAACTTCGAGCAACATTTTCTAGATAAAGATAAAAAATATGGTAAATTAGAATTGTTTTCCTTATGTTGGGATTATAATGATGTTTGTAAATATCCCTTACACTTTCAGTTGTTCTTGAGGCTCTAGATGCAGCTTCTTATAACCAAGATGCAGGAAATTAGTGAGAAAAATGAAAATACTTTAACAAGGTCTAAATACACTGGGTTAAATTATTGTTTGGCTTATTGTAGCTATTTTGTTTCATTGGATTCACAATTAATGTGCTATTTTAGGTAAAATAAAAATTACTTTGGTGCTCTGCCTGGTTCCTCAAATAGTAAAATCCTTCTGCTTCTCAACCTACTAAGCCATTTAAGGAATCACAGTGAGAGCTGTCAAACCACCCTTTCCAATTAGGTGTTGAGAAGAAATCCATGTTCAGGGAAAAAACCCAAACCCAACCCAACCAACCAAACAAAAGCAGAAAAAAAATGTATCGGATTTTGCATCTTAACACTGAAAACCATCTTTTCACTGCTCATTTACTCTCTCAAAAGCAATAAATTCTCCTGTAATTTTGCTAAATCCTCTATCATGTCATAAATCCATGCTAATTTTCTCTGGTCTTTATATTATCTCTAAATTTGGAATTGACAGTAATGTTCATTTTCCAAATCTTTATTGGTAATGACTGTGGCAAATAGGATTAGTATGAAAGTCTAAAAAACAGAATTCTAGACTCTCACACAGCCTTCATGAGGATCTAATGCATTTACTGGAACTTTCTGTACTGTTTTCAGACTAACCTGAACTCAATCTTGTTTCCTGCCACAGTAAAACAAAATTTTAAGGAGCAGTATGAGAAAGGAAATCAGGGGATAAATGAACATTTACACTGCTTAGAAGCTATTGTTTCCCATCATTCTTTCATACTGCTATTTTTAGAGTTTAAAATAGTTTTTGGCCTTTGTTTAGATTCTCTTGCATAAGACAGTGTGCACTAAAATGCATGCAATAGGAACATTTGCTAAATCCATGTGTTAGAATTTATGTTTCCTAAATCTTATTTTTCAATCATTTCCTGAAGAGTTGTGTATTCATATACAAGATTAAGAAGATAATTTGCTGATGCTGATATTTACTTTTGTTGACACCCATTAGCTGTAGGTATTTTTCGGAATAAATTAAAACATGTAAATTTTTTTTTTTATTTTCAGAGTTTGAACGTTTGATGGCGTTAAGCTATGAAATAAAGAATCCAAGTAAGTTGATGATCTGATTCTATTAGACGCTTCTAGAAGGAATATAATTACATACTAATGACTGGAGTTCCAAAAAGATTCTTCCTGAGATAATGGCAACTTAATTTTTATGGCAGCCTAATTTACCATGGAACACCTTGCTTCCTTATCTTTTATTTTTTTTAGAAGAATATTAGTTGACATTGAATAAAATCATTGTTTCTAAATGTCTCTGAAGTTTAATAACAATGTATTAGAGATTGTTACTGGTCAAATCCTTACACAATGTACAAACAGTAAGCTGTAAATTCTCTTCTCCCTTTAAGAAATTAATTTAAAAATCAGCCAAAGGCTGCTTTAGAGGACTTTTCCCAGCGTAAAATTTAATTGATATCCAGAAATCCATAAATAATAGGGAATTACTAATATTTTGCTAAGATATACCTATTTCTCAAAAGATTTAATGAACTGTCAATTTTTGATTATTTTCTTTTTGCAGCAATACCACTGAAATCAGAATTAGCTTATGAGGTTCTTGATAAAGGAGAAGTTCGTTTCTGGATTCAGGCTGAAAGCTTATCTCCAGATTCTACTTTCAGATTTGTTATTAATGATAAAGAAGTCGAAAACAGTGAGGTAAGTACATAATGAATACCATTCATGAGTGATTTTGTTTAAGAGATCTGTAGGTTTCTATTGTTATCATAGAATCATGCAATCATTTAAGTTGGAAAGGACCCTTAAGATCATGATTCAACAGTTAACATGACATTGCCAAGTCCACCACTAACAATGTCCCTAAGTGACACATCTACTTGTCTTTTAAGTATCTCCAGTGATGGTGACTCAACCACTTCCATGGGCAGCCTGGTCCAATGCTTGACAATCTTTTCAGTGGAGATATTTTTCCTGATATCCAATCTAAACTCCCTCAACGCAATTTGAGGCCATTTCTTCTTGTCTTATTGCTTGTTACATGGGGGAAGAGACTGGTCCCCACCTGGCTACAACCTCCTCCAAGCTGGTGTAGATAACACTAGTGTTCTCCCCTGAGCCTCTTTTTCTCCAGGCTAAACCCCACCTTCATCAGCCATTCTTCACAGGGCTTGTGCTCCAGCTGTTGTCCTTCTCTGGACACACTCCAGCAGCTCAATGCTTTCTTGCAGTGATGAGCCCAGAACTGGACACAGGATTTGAGCTGTGGCCTCTCCAGTGCTGAGTACAGTCACTGCTCTGGTGTTCTGGCCACACTGCTGCTGACACAGGCCAGGATGCCATTGGCCTGCTTGATCTCACGGACACATGCTGATGGCTCATGATCAACCAGCTGCTGACTTGAGCCTCCAAGTCCTTTCCCGCTGGGCCACTTTCCAGAAACTCCTCCCCAAGCCTTGTTTAGACCCAAGGGCATGACCTGGCTCTTGGCTCTGTTGAACTTCATGCAATTGGTCTCAAGACATCTATTCAGCTTGTTGAGATATCTCTGCAGAGTCTTCCTACCCTCCAGCAGATCAACACTCCCACCCAGCTTGATCCTTCTAGATCATTGATAGGAGACATTAAACAGGACTGGCCCCACTGTTGAGCCCTGGAGAATATAATTTGTGATATCCACCAAATGGATTTAATTCCATTCACAACCACTTTGCCCCTGGCTGTCCAGTAAGGAGCATCCAAGCTATGAGCAGGCAGTTTCTCCACGCTATGGGAAACAGTGTTAAATGCTTAATTCCTGGTAGACAACATCCACAGCCCTTCCTTCACCCACCAAGTGGGCCACCCTGTCACTGACGGTCACAGGTCACTATAGCAGGACTTGCCTGTCACAAGCCCATGCTGGCTAGGACTGGTCCCTGCTTGTCCTGTACATGTTGCTTGGTGTCTCTCAAGATGTGCCACTTCTTAATATTCCCTGGCACTGAGATCAGGCTGACAGGCTGGTAGGTCCCTGGATGCTACAGTTTCCTAATATCATGTCATTAAAGTGTGATAATACCTGAAAAGAAGGCCAATCTATAACTCAAATATTTTTTGCATTATAGAGTAGTGGTATAGAGTGCAGAGTAAGCCTATTCATACTGGACAGAGTTGGACTATCCAAATTCATTTTTGGTAATTAGATGATCAATTGCCAAACAGAAGGAGAATTTACATACAGACCAATGTTAAGCACATATATTTTAGAAAAATAGCTCGAGAAAATGGCTGCTTCAAGTACAGTTTTGGATTCCAAACCAACAAGACATGCTGTTCCCAAAAACTCTGAGGCTGATATTACTACTTTTAGGTAGTAAGTCAAGTGGGTGGCACTTGACAATGCAGCAGTGTTCATAGACTTAAAATTTTTATATGGTATTGCTTTCTGTTTTGGTAGGGATTCACGTCCTGTGCAGCTGTTTGAAAGATTCAGTTTATTATTGAGAATGCAAATCCTGGTTTGGGTCAGAGAAGCTTTATCAGCATTTTTACACCATAGAAAAGCAAAAGGCATTTACTTTAATTACATATTGACAAGTGGAAGAAATATTTCTGAGTAAAATATTTCTGCTTTTCTTGCTTTGAGAAGTAATAAACCATAGCACTGAAAACCTGAATATTTGTGCCTAGGATGTATTGAAATGACAATACTCTGTCTTGGCAATGTTCATGGAACAGAAAGAGCTATTTTTAGTTTGCATATGTTTTGGAAGTGTTGACATCAGAGATAGTCTTGAAATGAAGCTGCATTATTTCACCTCTTTAATTAGTAACCCACAGGTGACATTTATGTTTGGAGACAGATGATATTTTTGTGGAAAGTCGCATAAAAGCCTAATATTTATGATGCCCATAAAATCATTGAACTTCATCTTGCTGCATAATGGCAATAGTTAGAAGCCTAATTGCACTCTAAAACCTGTCTGGAGACTGGGCTACAGTCACTGAACATGTTCAATAGACCATTATGCTGGTGAATTGTAGCCTGATTCTTGACATTGGCTGAAGTGATAAATTTTTCCTGCTAGGTCCTAACAGGGATTTTTTTGGTAAGATTTCAAAATAAGCTTAAAATGGAATGAACTCAGCCCCATTTACTGAGATTTAATTTGAATACTTTAATATTTTGTTTAATTAAAGTAGAAAAAAAGGTGTCATAAAGAATCAGATTAAAACATACACCTTGATTTTTTTTAAACTTTTCTGCTTCTGGCAAAACATAATTTAATGTTCTCCCTGGGAACTCATGAATTAAATGCCAATGTAGTCCTTGACCTCTGAGGGGAAGAGTCTGTAAGCAAGAATTTGATTTTTGCACATTGAAATTTGCAATTTCGATAGTTTAGGTAAGTTAATTAAGGCTCTTTTTAACCTTCCTCACTTGTCACCTTAACTCTTACAGATGAACTCTTACACAAGTAGATTTTCTACTTAATTTCCCAATTAATTCAATCTTGTCTTATTCTGTGACATCTTTCTTTCCACTATGGATGGGAAATAGTGTATCCAAGTTAACATGCATATCCCTTAAAAAATTATTATTCTGATCAATCTGTTAGCTGACTGCTTTTTTAATTCCACATCCTTTCTTTTTCTTCATCCTTCCATTATCCCATTAAGATTTAAAAGATTTATATATTTGAAAATGCCAGTACTGAATGCTAAATATCTTGACTGTGTGACACTGTTCTTCCAGACTTGTTATCCATGCAAGAGTGAGTCTGTTTTTGAGACTGGGCCAAGACACATCCCTTAAAACTAAAGGAGATATATCTGTGGGGTCATTCCTACTACCTTTGGATCTTAGGGGACTTAGAGGTTCTTCAATTTCAATAAGATACTAGAGAGCTGATAAGTGACATTTTTACTAGCCTTCATAAAGTTTCTTCTTTCTTCTCCATCCTTAAACTTTATCTGTTACTTTTGTACCATTTGTTACATTTGGAGACCAATAAACAGGTTTATCAAAACATTCTATTTATAAGATACCATGTCTCCTTTTAACAGTATGTGTAATAAATTTAAAAGTAGCAGGGTCTAAAGTAATTCACTGCATATAACTCCTTCTAGATGATGACATTTATGGTTCTGTGAAATTGTGACTCGAAGTCAGTGTGTAATATCCTTGGCCACATTGTTTACCTAAAAGTATTCACCAAGAAACTTCTATGGGTTATTTTAATTTAGCTTTCGGAATTTGTTAGTTGAGATTCAAAAAACATCATTGTTAGTAGGGGACATTGTCCTCATAGCTGTAACTCATTGAATAAAAGACATTAGTAAAACATGATTGTATCTAAAACAGGACCTGAAAATTCAAAACACATATTTTGCAAAGATTGTCTAATATTAGCTTGTGATTTTCTGTTTCCATGACAATGCTTGCCAATAATTTGTCTTTCTGGAATATTTAATAAAAAGCAAACACATAAAGGACAAAAACAATGAAAAGCATATTTAACTTTTAATTGAAGTCAATATTTGGTGTTTTGTGTATTCCTGAAACATTTAAGTGGGTAACTATATGTCCTGATAGAATTATACCTCTTTTGCTGGACTTCATCAATTCCTTTTGGTTCCCAGAAACTCTGAGGGGTTTACATAAGTTGCTTTTCTCATGGTCATTTATTATAAGTGCTCTTAGAAAATTACACCTAGCATTAAATGAGAAAATCATTATACACTTCCTAGATAAACTATTTTTTATGAGAAAATAAGATCTACTATTGACTACTATATATATCTCAGACATTTAGTAGGGATTACTTTTTTGGATTTGGTGTAATGGATTTTTTTGAAGATCCACATTTGTACCTAGAAACATAATATTTCCAGTTGTTTCTGGACTCTGCAAGGAATAGTGTTTCTGCCTAGCAAGAACCCTTGTTGAACTGTAAGCTGTAATGCAACTAAAGGCTGGCTGTTAGGCTCTTCAAATATGCACAGTGCCAAAAACAACTGTTTTCAGATACAAACCAGCTGTGTTATGATGACTTGAGGATTCCAAATGCAGCTGCACACAGAGGTTTCTCTCATCAGTGGGACCTTATTGTAAACAGTAAATAAAAGCAGAGTTCTTTTTCCTTAGTTTACAATTAAATGGGAATGAAAAAGGTTGACTGTGGGGGAAGGAATGTAAATTATGATTTATTCAATAGGGATCAAAAGTAATTTACACTATAGTAAAGTACTTATCTGTTTATTTCAGAGGCATAAAATAAATTGTGACCGTCCAAATGGCATTATAGAAATGGTGATGGAAAAATTTACAATTGACAATGAAGGTACCTACACAATACAGATTCAGGATGGAAAGGCCAAAAACCAGTCCTCATTAGTTCTCATTGGAGATGGTATGTTCACTGAAACTTTGAAACATTGAGACTTTGATGAAGAAGTGAAGGTCAACTATTCTTTGAGTAATTTTGTGGCTAACTCATTCTTCATTCACCTCTTCTAAAATTTAGCATTCAAGAAAGTATTGGCCGAGTCTGAGCTCCAGAGAAAGGAATTTCTCAGAAAACAAGGTAAGATGGGGCAGATTGGTGACTTTAGGTTCAGTTTGCAGCTAATGATTCATCCCTGGTGAATGCTAAGTGCTTACAGTTTCTGTTCATCAGAAGATGAGTATATGGTTGAGTCTTAGGAGACACTTGAAACCTTGGTGGATCTTATTTTCCAGCATTGTTAATTTGTGGCAGAACCTTCCATAAACAGAGAAAAAAGAGTTCTCACAAGAGGTTATCTTTGCTCAATATTAATGAGAAGTGTGCCTACTGTAGGCTCTGGACCAATAAAACATTTAATTGCATTTAGTACAAGTTGTCTGTTTGATATAATTGACAGAAGAGTAGACAGCCAAGACAAGTAGTGCCAGACAAGGAAGACTGAAAGCTTGATGCTATTGTTTCTATTGAGGCAAAATTCCAGGAATAAATGTATATTTGTTGCATAGTGGCTATACATTTGTAGAATTTTTTAAATACTCATTATAAAAATTGCTTGCAGCTGAATGAGAAAATTGATATTGGGTACCTAATTCATACAGATTCAGAGATGAGATTCATGTTTCTAAGCTGTAATGTAGACACTGGGTAAGTACCATAAAAAATTGCAGGATTTTCCTTCTAGTGCATGGGTAGTTCAGAAGTTCTGTCTTGTTCTGGTATAGGGATGTTGTATTTGTCATCCTTTCTTTCACTGGATCTTTCTGATACTCTTCATGCTACATTTCTCTAAGATTTTTTTGTTTCTTAGGTCCTCACTTCTCAGAGTTCTTGTATTGGAATGTTACAGAGGAATGCGAAGTTTTGCTTTCTTGTAAGGTAAGGAAATAAACTAGAAATTATTTTTTATAATATGTTGATGAAGAATTGAGGTAGAAAAATATTAAAAAGGATTTAGATACCTTTAAAAAACAAAAGTTCCATATGAAAAGTATTTTTTAATTAATTTGAAAATTTTAATGTGGAATTTTCTGACTTTCTATTTTTCAGCAGTAGTGTTGATGAAAAAAAAATTATAGAACATTTCTAAATGTATTATTAGGTGGTCTAATTCTTTATAAGAATTGTGAGCCATAAGAATAATTTACACAAAATATGCATCTTTTAAGATATATCCCTTTTCTTCTACCTCAAAAATAGCCAAAAAAAGCTGGAGTTCAAAATCTTTCTTTACAATTTTCTGATTTCTCTAACAAAGCGTCTGTTATTTATACAACTGTAATCAAAAGTGCAACAAAAACTTCTAAAATTAAGGGTATAAAACATGATTTTTAAATAATTGTTTGGCTAATGACTTTTGAATGTTAAGTAATGATAATGTGTATTAATTTCAGTGTAACTTCTGCTATTACATCTTTAAATGCCTTTCTGAACAGATATATTTTTATTTGTTTTGCTCTTCTAGTGGCTAATTAGAGCCCAAATAACTAAGTAAATTGAATTCAGACATCAAAATCTTCTTCATTCTCTTTTCCATCTAATATGGAATCCTTTGTATCAATTTTCTTCTCCTTTTGAATAACTTTTGGCTTATAAGTCGACTAACTTGAATCATTCATTATGAGCAATTTACATGCACATTTGGGGGATTTTTTTCTTTTTTTCCCCCTTTTTTTTCTTTTCCTGCTCATTAACTAGAAGACCCTTAACCTCAAGTTATTCCCAGCAGAGCTGACCTGGTGCTGAAGCTGCCATTCCATGTGCTCCCATTTTAGAGCTCAACACTCATTAGTTAACACAGTACCTTTGCTGGAGTACTTTATAATCTCCACATGCATGTGCCTCAGGCATGAACCCTGCTTATCCTTTCATTCACATGGGGAATTAAATGTTGCTGAACCAGTTATGCTAGTGTTAATTCTCTACAAATTAATCTGAAATTATCCTTCTTTCATTGACTGTCAAGCCTGTTTATAGCAGTGAAGCTGTGAAAGGCTGAGCATCTGATTATTTGTTTTTCACCAGTGTGCTTTTTGTTCACAAGGTCAGAACATTTTATGTAAATGGCATCTAGGATGTGGGCTGCTTGCACACTCATCATTTTAACTGTGCTATTGACCTTATAATGTTTGTAACTGTTAGTATGTGACTGGCCCTTAGGTTCACATGCTACTGTTGTTTATGGCTGTTTAGCTTCTATTTGTACATAGGAAGAGTTTGCAAAACAAAGCCTGGGTTTGTCCTTCAAACTCCAGATACCTGACAAACAACTTAGAAGTGTGGCCACTCCACGCTATTTCTGTGGTAATAAAAACAATCAAGGAATAATCTCTGCCATCTCAGGCCATATCATAACACTTGATCCAGGCCTCTTCCAGGATCTGTTTAGTGCTTCACTGAAAAAAAAAAATATTTTCAAGCAAGTTTTTGCCTCTTCTAAGAGCCTGGGATAATGTGAAGTGAGTATCTGTAAGAGAGGGCATTTTACCTTGATTTTTTTCAAGTCCATAGCATGGCATAGGGAAGCTAGGAAATCACGTCAGCTGGAAGTTTGTGTAGGGCAAAGGACTGACTGTGTGATCCAGGCCCATAACAGAAATGATGGACAAATATGGATTGTGTTATAAAAGAGTATATCAAATATTACTTCACATATCCCTTATTTTCTATATGACTGGACCTGATTGAGTTTTGATTGGCATAGTATTTAATTCTGAATTAGCTGGGATTGAGACCCATATTCTTGGTGTTGTAGCCCCTCAATGTCAGTGGAACATGGCTGTCTATTTGCAAGTGCTTTTTGCTTTTTGTTTTGTCTTTATTTTTCTTCATATGCCAGCAACTACTGTCATTTTGCTTTCAATAATCCTAAATTTTGGAACATTCAGAAGCTACTTGCTCTTGCACAACTTTGGCCCTTATTTGTACTGTGTCTGTTAAAAGCATGATTTTTGTTGTGTGGGTAAACAGTGAAAAACATAACACTTCATAGTAAATGCCAACATGAAATAACTCCAGCACTGCAAATTGCATGTGTCTGAAACTCAGTCTATTTATTGTCAGATTGAGTGCTAACAGTCTTTGATGAAAAATTGTTGGAAAGCATTAAAGGCTTGTTCCTTCAGGCTTTGTTCAAATAAAATTGTCACTCATGTCACAGGACTACAGGAACAGCCACTTTGTAGTTACTGGTAAATGTAAAATGCTGCTCACTTTTCTGCAGCAAGTCATTGCTTTGGGCCAAGTGGTGATCTCAAATACTGTCAGAGATCCATAGCAACCACACTGGTTATTAAGCAAGAGTAGATGTGATAAATTTGAGCATGTTTGATAGAGATGTGGAGCAATCAGTAGAGAAGACCCTCCAATTTGTCACCTCTGCAGAGAGCTTTCATAGAGCTCTTTGTCTATGGAATGACTTCTCTAATGTAAAAGGGCTAGAAATTGGCACATGTTTTTTCCTCCAAGCAAGCCACTTGAAAACTATTGCTGATCTGTATTAAGTTCCTGGCTGCCCTCTAGCCATTTGTTCAGATTTTTGCTTTTTCTTTCAGGAGCCTTCTTAAAGCAACTGCCTGGGGAATGAGAAATATCTTGCCAGCTCTGTCCTACTACCAAAGCCACAGTTACTGGGAATTCAGGCTACACATGAAAATGCCATTGCATTTTTTATGACTTTTAGAAGGGTGTGGGGATAATGATGTCAAATAAACCATAGCGTTTTTGAAAGTGAGGGGGGAAAAAAAAATTATATATATATATCTGTAGCCAGGTTTCTAAAATGAGCTGCACTTTTAGCTTCTTTGAATTAACAGTTTGAGGCAATTTATCCAGTAATATTTAAAGTGTATCCAATCTACAGTTTTTATATCAAAATTAGAACAGTACTTCAGATACAGCTGTAGTCTATTTAAGCATTCTTTCAATGAACTGCTGCTACTACAGCAAAATTATTGCTTTCAAACAACTGCTCTGCACATGCACTAGGTTGTGAAGCCCCTTTTTGTTGGGAGAGACTACATTTGTATGATTCCTCAGGTCTTTGTATGCCCCATAGGACTCAATGTAGAAGGTAAAATAAAAAAGGACTTTTAGTGCAGCTCACAATTTTGAAGTCTTGGATGCTTTTCAGTTGCTTTCTGCAGCTTATCCATGAGAGACATTGCTTAGGTAGCTGGGATAAACTTCCAAATTGGCCAAAGACTAAGGTAGGGCTTAGTCCTATCCAAGTTCTGTGTATCAACTCTCTGGAGTCACAGGGCAAACACAAAAAGATAAAGGAGAGTTCAGCTCTAATTTGAAAGATACTTCTTCTGCAGCTGTCTCCAGACAAACTACAAACACAGAACAAGGGTCTGAACTGTTTAAAGGAAGAGATTGCCAGGATTCTCTTTAAGGATTTTACAGGCCTCTGAAGTTGTAACCTGTATACTGTGCTGCAAAGAAACACTGTAAGGCTAAGATTTGCTTAGCAGGACTTGGTCAAAATTGTTTTTTTACTTAGCTTTATTTGACATATGTTATAAAAAAAAGAGTTTCATATGTTGAAAGTACCTCTGTGACTTTCCTCAGTGCAATACCTTTCCTCAGGACATAGCCAGGCTTATGTGCCTTTTCTCTTGTGCAGATTGCAAACACAAAGAAGGAGACTGATTTTAAGTGGTATAAGGATGGTTCTGGGGTTGATGTTGAGGAGCTGCCTGATCTGCAGAAGGGAGAATGTCACCTCAGTATTCCCAAGGTACTGTATCACCTGCAGACTACAAATTACAGCTTCTCTTGACACACTGCAGAGCTGCCAGACAAAGCAGTAAGACAGCTATCACAATTTTTTTAACAGTTGTAAAAAAACCCCATATTTTCTACTCTTCAATTAGCAGGTGAATAACAATTATTAACAAAAGTATCTGTTTTGTAATCAGCTCAGAGTTCATGCTTAAGTTGCTTCAGAGTCCTTGAATGACCTATATCTCATTCTTTATTATTACTCCTTAATTTTTCAATTTGTTCAAGCATCTAATTCATGACAGTGTTTTAGTTTTATCACCTAAAATGAATAAGTTTGAATTTTATGGCTTCTTAAGATTTATCTTTATGCAAACAGGATCACCCAACTTCTGTCTTAAACCTTAACTTGCATAGTTGCTGCCTTTGTGAAGCGACAAAACCTCTCAGAATGAGATTTTCTGCTTTCAGTAATGTGCATTCCATCTCAATTGTTTATTTATTGGCTTCATATTCTTCTAATTTCCTTCCTTCATTTCTCTTGAAAGAGAATACTGATTTACCAGCTTCATTTTTCTTGAGTAGACTCTTTTTGGGAGGGTGGCTTCTGTTTATCTTGGATTGCTCTTGTTACTTGTCATTCAATTTTATGATATTTGAGCTATGGCTTCCATGATTGTGGATTTTTATAAGTCTAAGTATTTAAGTAATCTCCAGTCTATATATAACTGTTTGTATATTTTCCTTCAGGTTTTAAAAGAACTTAAAATAAATCCACAAAACCAGAAAATTCCTATTGCCTTTAATGCAATATCAATGTGATAGATTTCAGAATGTAAACTCTTCATGGTTAATGGATTAATTGTTTACTTAGCACAGATATAATTTGACTACAGTTGCTGCTTGAATGCAAGTAGAATGAAGGAGCTGATATTGCAGGATATAGATTTGCTGCTATGGTTTACATAATTAAAAAAAACCATTTTTGTTAAAGAAAAATTACATTTTTAAAGTTTGTGGGGCTTGCAGTTATGCCTTGTTACATCTTACTACAGTGCTTGTAATTTCTACTGATCAAGATCAATATCAATCCTGTATTTCAAAACAAGAGAAAAAACCTCATGGTTTCTAGAGGAAATTGAACTGAAATCAGAATAAGTTTTAGGTTTGAGAACTAAATGCATCTACATAAAAAAAGCATGAACAAGCCGTTCATAGTTTCCATCTCCTCTCTGGTGATATTATCCAGAAGACAATACAATGTATATTGTTTTATTCAGAAAATAATGCAGGAGTTGAGCAAATCTAGAACTATATATTAATATCAAGTTTGTCAGTAAGCACCTTGTGTTTTCCTTGCAGCTGTCTCGCAAAGATGAAGGAGTTTATAAGGCAACACTATCAGATGATAGAGGTCATGATGTATCTTCTCTTGAATTATCAGGAAAAGGTAACATTCAATCTGCCATAATGGAATAATGATCTCCACATGTTCTCCAGATGTGTCAAATATCTATCCTTGCAAATGGCAAATTAGCATATTTTTTTGCATTCTTTGAATTTGATTTTTATTATGTTGTAGGGACCTGAACTGCAGATCAGCACTTTAGGAAGGGTGACACTGGGCATTGCTGTGATTAATCTCTAGCATTTTGACAGGCAGGAGATGAAGTTTGTTTCTAACCAGACAGACTCCATTTTTTGGGAGTCTCTCAGCTTTGTTAAACTTTAATATCTACCAAAAATCCTAATGTGACAGAGTGACTCTCAGTGGGGACTGAGAGTGACTTGATTCTAAATCATAAAGCAGTTTTGTGGGTTAGTGTCAGATGGCATCTCAGCCCCACACAGCTACTTGGTCACTCTCTTTCAGTGGGATGGGGGAGAGAATTGGAATGGGAAAAGTAAAAAAAAGTCCTGGGTTGGGCTAAAGATGATTTAATAGATAGAGCTAAAGCTATGCAAAGCAAAAAAAAAAAAAAAAAGAATTAATTCATTGTTTCCCATGGGCAGGCAGGTGTTCAGCCATCTCTAGTAAAGCCAGGCTCCATCACATGTAACAGTGACTTGGGAAGACAAACACCACTTCAAGTGTTCCTCACTTCCTTCTTCTTCCCTTTATACAGTGGGTATGATATCATATGGTATGAAATGTTCTTTGGTTCAGCTGGGGTCAACTGTCCTGGCTGTGCCACCTCCTGACTTCTTGTGCACCCCCAGCCTTCTCTTGATGAGGCAGTCTGAGAAGAAAAAATAAAAACCTTCTACACTGTACAAGCACTGCTCAGGAACAGCTAAAATATCCCTTTGCACTAACACTGCTTTAGTCACAAATCCAAAACACAGCACCATAAAGCTGCTGTGAAGAAAATTAACTTGATTCCAGCCACAACCAGTACAATTTCTGTCCCTTATTCCATCCCATTTATGTCATGCTCAGGTCCCACAATTTGCAATATGTTCTCATTAATCACCTCCTCCCTTCCTGTCCTTGGATACATACACAGGTATCATTCCCTTAGTTTATGATATGTCTGTGTTTCCTGACCACTGGAATAAGCAAAAGGTGCAGTAGGTCCCCATCATATGGTCAGAGGTCCAGTTTCCAGTGATGACCCTTCAGGCATGGCAAACTATGGGGTGCTTGAAATTTACAGTGAAATGTCTAGTTAGAGAATTCACAGTATCTAATTCTGTGGGTCCAGGAAGCTTTGAAAATGCCATCCAGCAAACCCATGAAAACTGCACTAATAAACTAAACAATGGTTCTCCTAAATGGTGGAGTTAGCCTTGAAACATAAAAGATAAAAGGAGATGTCTAGCAGGAGCAGGGAAGACTGCATATTCTACGGGTCAGGTTACTTCAAGTTCAGTATCCACTGACATTCAAATGAAGTTAAATTCAAATAAGGGAATATAATCTAAAATATGCACATTATAGACATTTAAACAGGTTTCATGTGATATCAGACATCACAGTGAGATACAGCAATTCTATTTACATTTAATTTTTTCTATGTAAAAAGTGTCTGTTTACTTTGACCCTCAGATGAGATCAGTTGGTTAAAGCATAGTTCTAATAGTGCCAAGGTGGTGGGTTTGATCCCTGTATGGGATTCACTTAACAATTGTACTTGATAATTCTTGTAGGTCCCTTCCAACCAGAACATTCTGTGATTCTGAGTCCATAACAAACACTGATCTGTTGCCAACATGAGTGAATTTTACTTTGGTGAAGAGATCTTCCCTGGATATATTTGAGGTCACACCAAACAGGCTGAAGTGAATCTAGAGTCATCCCAACCACATGTAGATATTTGTCCCAAATGATGAGTATTATTTTCAGGCTCCTAATAGAAGGAGAAAGACGTTAAAAAATTAACTCAATTTTAACTCTTAACATTCCTTTTCAGCAGACGGAGGAAGTATCTGTAATAAGAGGAAAAGATGAGTATCAGGCTGAGTTCTTAAGCTGTGGTTTACTGCAGAAGGCTGTATTATCAATTGTCTCCCAGGCATTTTTATTTTGCATAAATTCTTCCCATTATTCTCTCGGAATAAAACCTCACCATCATTTAGACAGTATGGTTAATCTAACCCTACCTTCTCAGGCATCTGTAATGTAAGATATATAAAATATGCAATTCCCATCCTTATGTCAAGGCATCAGTAGAAACATACTGGAGATTGCAAAGAATCATGGAACTGTATAATGACTTATTTATCTGAGACAGATCAATATAGAACAAGTATGTAAGTAGTATTTTCTGAACTTGTCACATTTTTCTTTCTTCCATTTTCATGAAAATCATTAGTGTTGAATAAG
This sequence comes from Erithacus rubecula, assembly GCF_903797595.1. Classification (NCBI taxonomy): domain Eukaryota; kingdom Metazoa; phylum Chordata; class Aves; order Passeriformes; family Muscicapidae; genus Erithacus; species Erithacus rubecula. The sequence continues at coordinate 20,113,221 of NC_136685.1, forward strand.
CATCCTTCAGACACGACTATGCATTCTTTAGACTGTGGTGGCTCATTCTCCTTCTTTTTATCTTACATGGTGTCACTGAATGTGATTCTTCTGCTGTGAAAGGGTTCCCCACTCTGGTGCCCTTGTCTCTGGTGTTCTCTCCTGCTACAAACCCATCAGCTCTGTGATATTTCAAAAGCTCAATATGATACCTGCTTTATTTCCCTTGCTGTTAAAGGACTTCACTTCTGTCAAATGCCACCCTACAGAGAGAATGGGTTTTCACCAAGAATGGGATAATTTCTTTTTCACCTGCACTGTCTTTGAATGTGAACTATTCAGTTTTAATGACTTTTTTTCTTTTTGCTGGCCTAAGGGAGAGAGAGACAAAGATTTGGCAGCAGACAGCTAACTCCACAAAAGGCTGCAATACTGACTGACACAGCAGGGAATTCAAATATTCATATGCTGTACACAGACAGTTTTCAATTACTTCTGTGTACCTGTTGCAATTTTAATGGTCTTCTTTGCTTAAGGATATGAAGATTTCCCATTTTGCTTTAATTAAACTGAGCATAAAAAAGCTATATTCTGATTGAATTTTGATGGCACATTTTCTTCCTTTTTTTTTTTTTTTCTTTCTCTCTGCAGTTTATGATGATATAATTCTAGCATTGAGTGGAATGAGTGGTAAGTAAACACTGTCTTGAATTTTCATGTAGTTTTAAATTTTGAAGTCACATTAGGCTGAGATAGAAAACTTTTATTTTAAGTGGGAAATTTCTGAGAGTGCCAGTGCTTGTATTATTATGGACATTACTGAGTTTCTGAACAGGCAGTTGACCTTGCTAATTGTCACTATTAAAAAGGAACAAATTATTATTCCACCTGACTTGTTTGGTTTAGATACTGTGAAAATGTTGCAGGAATAATTTTCTCCCTATTTTCCATTAGTAAGTGAACCTTGATATAGAGAGAATGATATTCCGAATCTGTTCCCAGTGAGAAGCTGTTCTTTCCACTTAAAGAACAGGATTTGCACAAGAATAAACTTTTTATGCAAATACAATCATTACACTACTCTTTCATGGCAATTATATGACTAGATTATTATTTCATAATGGATCTTGCCAGTCATGATCCTGTATATGACCATAAGGTCATAAACTTTACTGAACTTTCACCTGATATAAATCAGCAGATGTTTCCTGAGAGCTATGACAACCATCTCTGTGATACTTGAGAATCATGACTCAAGTCTTCCTTTTGTCCAGACAGTACAAATAATCCACTCCTCTGTTTCCTGCTCATTCCACTGTCTCTGCTCTTTGATCCACACATACTCTATTTAATCTAGGTAAGTCAGCCTCTCCACTGAAGATTCTTTGCACTGAGGAAGGAATAAGGCTCCAGTGTTTCTTGAAATACTACAATGAAGAAATGAAAGTCAGCTGGTGCCACAGGTAGATGAGAATATTTTTTCAATTTTACTTGAGAAAAAAATGATGTCTTTACAATTTAATATTTGCTGTTCTGTGATATTTATTTATAAGTTGGACCACATGAATGAATTCCTCTTTCCAGAATAATATATTCTCTTTTAACACAGAAAGTACATTGGAAAAAGAAATGTTAAAAGGCTTGCCCAACACTCATCAGGAGGGTGAAAATGACAGAAAAAAGGAATCAACTGTATTGCATTCTCTTATTTAACACAAGACTGTCTTTTATTGTATTATTTGACTGGTCAGAAGACAGCAAAATATTTGAGCAAAGTTTCCAATTCAGGGTTGCCCTTTCTCTAAAGTGGACGAAACTCTCCTCCAGTTCTAGGTGAATGCCAAGGATCTGCTTTCACAGTTTAGTAAAAGCCTGTATTAAGAACAGAATTATTTTTTCCAAACTACTACTGTCTTAAGTAACCAAAAATATATTAATTTTGATACTCCTCTTTGAAAAGATATTCAATGGGGCACAGAACCTTGAGAATAACACTCAGAGATGAGAATATGGCTGAAAATGATCTTTAAAGTTGCTAATAGATTTCCACTCTCATGTTACATTAATCTTTGACTTTGGAGACAGTCACCAAGTATTTCAGACTTTAAAATGTCTTACACTTTGATCTTGAAGATCATTGAACACAGATTCTGAATGAATAACATTTCAATTCTTATATGAATACAGTGGCTATCATCAGAGCTGCCAAAGCTAAAAGACAGAACAAAACCAACCAAACAATTGACTAACCTCTTAAAGAAAGGAAAATGGTAAAAATACTTTTTCACCATCAAAATAATTCTAGCTATGGAGTCAACTTAACTTTGTCTAGGCAAATAAAATGAGTGATCAAGAAAAAGTTAAAACGGACTTCATTTTTTAAAAATTCCAGCTAAAAATGCTTGGGGAAGAAGAATGAAAAGAAGTATTTCTTTAGTTAATGAGTGAAAGAAGAAAGTTCCCTTTGAGCCATTAAAAGAGGTCTGGTTTATATGCCCTCATTAAATAACTTCTTCTATTTCCTCTCTTTGTGACAGACTGTGGCCCAGAAGGCCGCCTGATCTGAATCTGCAAAGCATTTCCCTTATTCTTAACTAGGAAGTGATGATAAGTCCAGTTAATGCCATTTTTTAAAAGAATCTTTATTACGTATCTGCAATTAAGAAATTTTCTTTTCTTGTTTGTTTAAAAAAACAAAAATGTATTTTAACTTGATGCAAAGGTAATTTTGTACAAATCTTTTGTTAATCGATTTTTGAAGTTAATGAAAAACTAAAGATATCTTTCCCTCATCAAAAAAGGAGATTGGCCTATAATTTATAACCCTTGTGTATTATATTTGACTGTGTATGAAGTGTACAAAACCCTAAGCACTTTCACACAGAGTCATGTGTGTGCATAAAGATGTAAGCATAGGTCTGTGTGAGGACAGAAGGAGAATGAGGAAAGGGTGAACAAATGAACCTTAGAAATTGAAAGACAGGTTGATATTTTTGAAGTGTTTTATACTCCCACCTGGGAGCAAAGAGTATTCTGGAAAAATGTGCCCATAAGTTGTATTCTATCTGTACCTTAGAAATAGTAAGTTATAATTTGTGACTTTTTATAGATATTTCCTATGAACAACATGGAGGAAAAGAATGTTCAAACTTATCTTTATTAATATTTTTTTTTTCCCAGGGAATCTAAGATTTCTTCTGGTGAAAAGATGAAGATTGGAGGTGGAGATGATGTTGCCTGGTTGCAGATAACTGAACCCACTGAAAAAGATAAGGGGAACTACACCTTTGAAATCTTTGGTGGCAAGGAATCCTACAAGCGCACGCTTGATCTGTCTGGGCAAGGTATATTTATATAATCAGATTTCTATAGTGCCTTTTCATAGGTTGTGTAGACTTTACTGGAAATAGAGGAATGATAGTAGAAAGAGCTTGTCTTTGATCAGAACCAGTCATGGTTAAGTTTTATAACTGTTATTATCTTTTTAGTCTTGTATGTGTTTTCAGCACCAGCTGCATTAGCTTTCAGGGGTCTGGCTTCTCATTGTGCTACTGTGTGACCCTATGTGGGTTTTAAAAGAGCTGTAACACGAGTATGTGTTTAAATGTTTACTGAGCCCCTAGTGCAAGTCATGTTCATGGACAATAACCCTCTCAATTGCTTTGTTACAGCTTTTGATGATGCATATGCAGAGTTCCAGCGACTCAAGTAAGTGCTGCATCTTTTGTATTTTAATGCCATAACAACAGTATCTTTGCTTACAAAAAATATTTTATTATTAATTTCATCAATAACATTATATGCTTCCCTTTCTTTCTCAACAACTTTAGGGCAGCTGCTTTTGCTGAGAAGAGTAAGTTTATTTTACATTTTATCATAGGTGTTTTACAATGTGATCTAGTGTTTTTTTTAAAGCATTCATGAGGATGCACTACCATTACTTACTGAATTATGTGGCTACAGAACTCTGTTAGCACAAATATTGCACTAACAGCAGTAATTTGGATTTAGTTGTCTTTAATTTTCTTGGAAACCCACTAAACACTTTGCATACTTTGCAAGCCTCCACCGTATCTTCTTGTGTCTGCAGAGATTGGGTGAAGTGTAAATTGTGTGTCTTACAAGGAAGTGTGGAGTCTGAAAGCTGCTGAGAATACTAAATATTGGGATCTATCTATTAAAAAGTTGTCTGCTGCTGCCTGTTTTGCACTGCTTGCTGAGACCCAGACTGTGGGGAAGCTTGTTACAGTTAGAAACTGTAGGAGTATTGGAAATGGTATCAATTCCCTGGTGATATGATGATTCTGCCCACAAAGACCTGGCAGAACAAATTTTCCTAGATTTTGGATACCATCAAGATGCTAAAAGCACCTTCCTTACTTTCCTCTGGGCACAAAACATAAACTGTCAAGCTCAGCAGTACCTTCAGAGTTGTCATGTGTATCAGTTTAGAATACTGTGGCACAATCTCTGCCAAAAATATCTAAAGAGACTATACAACACATTAAAACTCTCCCAAAATATCACAAAAATTGTAATTTTTTTTTTAAAGGAAAAAAAAGAATAATAAAAAAAAAAGTTGTGACTAATGACACCAAAATCATTAAGAAATTAGTAATTTTGAGGTCTAAACTTCACACAGTCACCATATTTTTATTTAAATAATAAATAAAATAATAAATAAAATAATAAATTAAATAAATTAAATAAATAAAATATTTTTCTTTCTCCTAGATCGTGGTAAAGTCATTGGTGGTTTGCCTGATGTTGTTACTATCATGGATGGGAAGGTAAGGACAGATTTTGTCATGCTGAGCAGTGAGAGGTTTACTTTGATGTCAAAAGGTGAGGGAATGCAAATGGTTTCATAGAAAATGAAAGCAGAAGGAGACATTTTGTTTTTAGTTCAAATCTATAATTTCATAAGTACAACAGACCCAAATTATCAAAAATGACTGTAGGTTATATCTGCTAAGTTTTTAGTGTTAACTTATTAAGACTTGATTAATTATTATAATTTAATTATTAATTTCTCTTTAATGACATCACTTTTGTAAGCAATAGTAATTAAATGTTGCCCATGTTACAAAAAGGACAGAAAGAATAAAATTCACACTATTAGACAAAAGGTTATTGTCCTAAATTTTTTTTTTGTGTTTGCATCATCGTTCCTTTAAATATTTTATAGTAATTCTAGTTCCTATATGCTGTTAGTTAACCTTGCCTCCTACACAATAGCACTTCAAGAATACTCACAGACTTAGTTTGCCACTAGATTGTACCCATAGTATCTAAATCTTCCTTCAGCATTCTGACTTTGGATGCATGAATTGAGCAAGACCATTTCTATTTGTGAACATATGGTGCTTTTGATCACTGAAAATTTATTCCTGTTATTTTTTCTCTTATTATTATTTTGATTCCTGTTATTTTTAATTCCTTTTATTTTTACTCTGAGTTATATATATCATACCTATTCAGTCATCTTCAGTCAAGAAAAACATTCCTCAAAAATGTCTATGTGTGAGCACAGATGGACTTTCTCAGCTCCCTCTGGATCAGGGTTTGGTGAAACCTGACGTGGAAAGTGGAGGGAATATAAGGAAGAATTCTGGTAGAAATTATCAGTTTGGGGTTGCTAACAGCAGGGTTTTTTTTTCCTTTGTTTTATTTTTTTTTCCTATTTTCTTTTTCCTTTTTCTCTTCTACCTCAATGCTGCATATGTTCAATTCTTAAAGTAACTTAGTTATCTAGGGCCAAAATTTGTCGGACTGAGTTTTCAGCAAATGTAAACAAAGAACAGATTAATCAATGCAACTTCTCAGAAGTTTCTTTCATTTTTTCTGTGATCACTGTACCTATTCACATGAGGTTTACATGCACACACTTAGAGGATGGCCAAAGTGGGGTTCAGCATGCACCTATAAAAATTTGGAAGAATACTCATGAAAATTTTATGAGTTCTTTAAATCTCAGTTCAGCCATTGAAAAATGCCTAAGCTGCCAGGATGGTCCATTACATAATGTCAGCTATTTTCTGAATATGCTTCACATGAATATAACACATGGCCAGGTTGGACTGAACTGTGAGCAACTCTGTCTACTGGAAGGTTCCTGCCTGTGGAAGATGTCCCTCCCCATAGCAGGGGTTCTTTAAGGTCCCTTCTAACCCATTCTATGATTTTAAGAGTGCTTTATCAATATTTATGTATTATTTATTCTTCATAAAATATTTCCACTTTACCAGTCAGCCGCACCTGGAACCAATGTCCAGTGATTCATGTTTTGTATTCTATTTTTAAGTGATTTTTTTTTTTTAATCATCTCAAGCAATAACCTCAGGAGGCCTTGGTCAGAAAAGATTTGCTCAGTTCTCCTCCCTGCTGTGTACAGGGGAGTTTCAAGGATGTTTTTAAAACTATCATTGCCTGAACCTCATGTCAGACTAATGGGTTGTCAGGAGTCTCCTGCAGGCAGGACTGCAATGACAGTCCAACTTACCATCTTCAGACACTGCAACCCTGAGGCTATTGCTGTATCACAGTTGCTGGTGAGATGGTGGAAAATCTGAATCAAAGGAAAAAGAAATATTAGGGGCTCTACTTTTCAGTCTTCAAGACCATGATACCAGGCCTTAGTTTAATTAGCTAACAATAAAAAATGCCTAAAAACAATACAAAACATATTCTAGTTAAACAAATCTTACTGATCTCAAAATCACATCTTTTTTTTTTTTCTCCCCCAGACACTGAATCTGACCTGTACTGTATTTGGAAATCCTGACCCTGAAGTGGTTTGGTTTAAGAATGACAAGGCAATTGAAATTGATGAGCACTATGCATTTTCACTGGAACAAGGGAAATATGCCAGTTTAACCATCAAGGGGGTGACTTCAGAAGATTCAGGCAAATACAGCATCCATGTCAAGAACAAGCATGGTGGGGAAACAGTGGATGTCACTGTAAGTGTGTACAGACATGGTGAAAAAATGCCTGAAATTAAGCCTGGTCAGCTTGCTAAACCCAGGCCAATACCACCATCAGAAGAAGTTCTCCCACCTGAGGATAAGTGAAGATCCTGTACAAATGAAGCTTCACCCTATATTTTGCAAACAGAAAAGAATAGATGAGCTGTATTTGAGCTATTGCCACAAAATTTGTTGGTAATGTCCAAAGGGAAACTGAGTTTTTAAGTTTGCTTAGGGAGGTAGCTGTGCTGTGGTGCTGTATGCATCTGCAACAATCTCATTTTGAAACCATATAATAGACTAGGACTTGCAAGCAGTGAAAAGTCATATTCCTGCCAGAGGTTCCCATATGCAAGGGCAAGTTTCAAAAAACCTACAAACCTACAGTAAACTTTCATTTCCATACTTCTTCATCCTCTGCAAAAAAAACGAAGTTCAAGCAATCAAATAAGCCTCTGAGAACAAGTGTCCCATCAGTAGAGATAAGTGAACTGCAATTATATAGATATTAGATATATATATTATAGATATTAGATTAGATATTCAGAGATGTTCCTTTTGGCATTGAAGCCCTTGGTCCTGCAAGTTTAGTGAATAGTCTTGCTTTAGTAGTTATACTTTTGTTCTATAAATAGCATGACTTTAGTAGACTTTTACAAATGTTCACTCTTTGCTAACTGAACCATATGTCCCATGGTTGTATTTTGTTTTTCCTGCTTTGTGCTAATAAAACTTTAAAAGTCACCTTTGCTACTCACTGCTCCAAATCACACCTAACTAGTTCTATTTATTCTTCTTCATTGTTTAATTATTGCTTATTGCACAATTTCACAGCTGGTAGCATGCAGACTATCGACTTTCAATAAAGAATGCAAATTATGGTTAATCACAGTCACTGGGTGGCACTTGCAACATTAATTTTACTTTTTACAATACAGGTCAAGCTTAAACTGGCACCAGAAGATATGTATACAATTCAGTCACTTAAGATAATTATGTCTTTGATTCTCCTCTCAGTGAAAAGAACAAGGGAACTCTTGCATGGGTGAAGTGATGTTCTTTTAGGCAAAAATTTCAATACAATCTTATTGTGAAACATTCAAATGGGATGGGCATCAGTTGCTTATGTATCTCTCATATGATACATAATTGGGTGTTTGCAGTGATGACTTTTTTTGGATCAGTTTCCCTGCTCAATAAAAATCCATCTATGTTCCTAGAAGAAGCTTTGCTCCTTGCTAAACAGCAAAGAGTTCTCATGGTAAATAACACTCGTGAAACACGTTGAAGGCAGCCCTCCTCTCTTCTGACTTCTTCCAGTCTCCAGGATAAATGAGATAAAAAGGGGGTCCTGTGGGAGATGGGGGCTTGGATGAAGGGTCACATGAAGAAATGGCTCTACAAAATCTTCACTGAAGAAACTGGATGAAAGAGTTTGACACAAGTATGCAGCCTGTAAATTTGTGTTTGGGGTCACTGCTGAAAGCTGATGCTGAGCCTTTCACTCTGAGTTTCAGCTTCTGAGCTTAATTGTGGGAAATAGAGGAACAATTTCTCTGACTTCTCCTCCTGGCTGGAGGAAAACTGAAAAAAACCAAAAACTCAGAAAAATGGACAGCTTTGGAAACAAATTGAATTTCAGGCTTTCTGAAAAACCACAATGTGGTTTTTACTTTGGAGAAAGATGAAAAGCAGATGAAATGAGAAATCAACTTACAATCTGTCAGATGCAGTAGGTTGGAGCACACATCTGGGGACAAAAGAGCAGCAATTCCCTCCCTCCTCCTTCTCATCCATGGAGATTTGAACAAGTATTTCTATCAAGGGAGTGCACTAAGGCTGAGTTTGGTTTGCATCTGGAAATGCTGCTGCTTCTTTTTTTTTTACTTTACCTGGCTGGGTAAACAGACTGAAAAAGAGACTAGACTGAGATATCCTGCCTCTCACATGGGCTTGTAAAATGCTAGATTTGAGAGGTTGTCTCCCTTTCTTCTATTTTATCCTAATTTTCAGTAGTCAAGGAGGGATTGAGGGCATGCTAGTGTAAACTGCTTAGGAACCTGATGGTTTGAATAAGTAATGATGAGGATGGAATCACTGTAGTTTCAAAGTCTCCAAAGACTGCAAACCTCTGCAACTCCTTGATATCTGTAAGCAGTCATGATACAAAACAACTGGCCAGCTCTGGAAAGGAAATAGCCTTTGATCACACTTTATTAAAAGATGTTTTGATTTTAAATAAAAATAATTTGAATTTTTTTTGTATCCAGAGCAGACGAACAGTGAATTTATATTAAGTACAGTATAAATATCCAGGAATTATACTGAATGGTGATGAAAAATACTTTTTTTGGGGTGAAAATGTGTGGCTAGGAATCCACATTCTGCATCTGGTCATTGAATGAAAGTGTCCAAGAGGTTTGAAGACTGAAGAACATGGTAGTAACATGAAGTATTTTAGTAAGGAGATTTTAGGACACAAAAAAGTAAGGATTTGCCATCTGAACACCTGTCAAAACAAGAAAATATATTTTACAAGAATCTGTCATCACAAGAACTTCAGCAAATCTCAACAAAATAAACCATTTTCATATTTTCTATTCTAATTTCTTATTAAATGTATTTAAGGTTTTCAAAATCATATTATGGCAGGCTTACAAAACATCAGAGCCAGTCTCTGTAGCATACAAAGTGAGTATCAGCAGGAATTTAATATTATTCTTATCTCCTTCTACAGTACACAGGTTAATTTTAGCTGACACTATCAAATTATTGCATGTTATGGCAGCTTTTCAGAGGTATCCTTGGGCACAGTAGACAAGGTTAGTCTCATCTCTGCTGTACCTTTTGCTGGCCTTCTTAGTTAAGGAAGTTTCACTTATTTCCTTCCAGGCAAACAGAAATAATTTATTATGACAGCTAATCCTCTGCTGAAGTACAGAAATTATCATTCACAGGAACATTTTATTCTAAAAGCTAAAGACTTCCTAGAAACTCTTTCACATATTTCAGTGTTCAGTGTACATTTGGTTCCTTTGTACACATTTAAAAATCTTATCAGTGCTGGGAAATGAATTGGTTCAACTCTGTTCAAAAGGGACTATCTTTTCAGGGTCAATGTGCACCTAGTTGCCCAGAGGGGCAATACAATTGGATGGATATAAGAGGGACAAAAACGATGCTCTGGTAATCCATTCAGATGAAATACATGATGAGGCATATTAGCATTTACACACACCCTCCACAGATCTGTTGCTAGCATTAGTTTAATTAATAAACATTTGAAGAGGCAAAAGGTAAGATTTGCTCGAGGAGGTCTGACGCCAAGTTAACCTATTCACACTGGGGTCAAGGGAGACAGAGTCGTTTATAGTGCATGTGACTCTGTTATTTTTACAGAGCCAGGAGCCCATTGGGGTGAATTAGCTGTTTCTGTTGCCTGTAAGGAGCAGTGTTTGTGTCAGAATGGTTTTCTGTGGCGCTGTGAGTTTTGTGTGGTGTGAGCTCAGCCTGTGCTGGCCTGGGCTCCGCTAGTGTGAGCTGGAGCCTCGCCGCCTTTCGCGGGAGGCAGATGGAATGCCAGCCAGCTGTGTGAGGGGCAGACTCCTGGCTGTACCTGTCATGTTGGCATTCTGCCTTTTCTCCAAGCACCTGCTTGCTTAGAGGCTGCTTTGATATGTTGCTGTTTAGTTGCTGGAAAACAAGTTTTATGAAAATTCCTCCTAAGGCGAATTTACAGGTGATTTTTACGAGGACAAGATTTTTTTTTATGACAGTGTTTGCCTCTAGTATAAATCTTACTTCAGCCCATGAGGCTCACTTGCATCTCACAGCTCAAAAACTTGTACATGCTTCATTAATATGCTCCTATATGGAGACAGAGATACAGTGGTAACAGCACCTTAAGTGATGTTAAGACAATTTTTAAACGCAAATTTGAAATATAATAATACACTTTATTTTCTTTTTTTTTTTTTTGCAAATCTAAGAATAAAACCTCTAGATGGCAGCAGAAGAACAAGATAGAGATACACAGATCTTAAAAAGTTCTGCCAGCTATAGCATATCCATCATTTTGATGCAAACACATCACTTAGGCAATGGGAGATTATTAAAAGCATTATACTTATGCCAGTGACAAGGACAGGTCCAGCAAAGACTGTTTCCTGGAAATAGCAGGTGATTTTGCAAGCAATAACACTGCCTCTTAATCTTTGCATGACACAAATTAAGAGGTTAAGCATGCCTTGTAAAATATTGCAAGACTCATTTTAGATCAAGTTTCTTCTTAGGATATGAAAACCCCAGAATATCAACCATATTTATGAAGGAAGATTAGAGTTCGAGCTCTGAATGCAAGCCTCTCAGACTCAGCATCTTCCACAGGTTTCCAAGGCCCATGCCCTACAATTTTTTTTCAGTTTTTATTCAGTTTTTATAGAAGGATAATTCCACTTAAAATTAACATAAGATGTGTGAGCAAAGACCACAGGTTTGACTCTCAGCTCTGCCTCTGCAAGATTCAGTGATGCCACGACCTGTAAGAAACTACCACTAGCTTTCTAGATTAATATTTAATTCCTCATTGGGATGTGTATGTAACTCAGTACTAGCTTTGTCCTCGGGTAGCTCAAGGTTTATCAGACTGTTGTATTTTAATAATAGTGCACTTGTGTTCACACCATATCATTTGTGAACATTTCAAATACATGGAGGTGCAGTGAAAAACTATTAACTTGCAATAAACATGTGCCATTTTTTAGGTTAATGCAACTTCATTGTATGTTATTGTTTCTCCTCTGTTACATTCCTATTGTACAGCTGACATCTTGTAGGAAAAAGAGACTTAGACACCCCACTGCAGTTAGAAGTGATAGGGTTAATAACTGCAGCTAGAGTCTTTCCCATGGTATTCTAAATTATCCAACAAGGTTACCCAATGCAGATTTCACCAGACATCATCACTTCCCAAGAGTGAATCTGCCCTCCACCCTGCTGAGGGCCTTAGTGGGAAGCCATTATCCATCCAATGACATTGGTGCACACAGCATGGAGAAGGGAGGCAGATGGAAAGAACTACAGCTTCTGTTAAAGACAGAGTCAGTGCAGCTCTTTACCATTTTAAATCACAGTACAAATTATGATCAAAATTTTAGTCTGCTGGCTTGGTGACCTCCACTGGACCATTTTGAATAAAGAAGTGCACTAAAAGCCAAGCCAACAATTGTGAATCAACCCAAAGCCAGCCCTCCTGATTGCAAGATAGTATGTGAAAAAGAACCCCATATAGTCATGTGCCACTTTAGCTGCCTCGGAAAAAAATTTCCTTCCACATATGAAAATGGCAATCAACCTCCTGCATGGTGCTTAATGGGAGGTAAAACACAAGACGACTCCCTGGCTGGGAGTTATGAGGCCACATGCAGATGTCTCCATCTGAGCTAATCATTGAAACTCCCTTCTTGGAAATGGAGAGAAACAAGTACCAGTAGGGCACAAGTCCTGTCATTCTAAAGCAGGTCTCCCAAACAAGTGAGATGAATCATATATTCTTTCCACTGTCTGTAAAGTGAGTTTAGTATAAACTGGTTGGATGGGAGGCATTGCATTGGCTGATGTTTGAAGTCAGGCGTGATAAATTCTGCACCATCTTTCTCTTTCTTAGCTCTTTAGTTGAAGAATCTATTTACAGATTTCTTTCTTTATATCTGTTTTTTTTCCTATGTTTTTACAGGTTGTCTTCCTCTATTGAACTCTTTTAATTTGCTGCCTTCTCTGCGATATCTATTTTATTTCAAAGTCTCTGTGCAAGCATTTGTTGATTTCCATCAGTCACTTGGTCCCAACTCACAGCTGATTCTCATAATTTGGCCTTTATGAAGACATTGCATTATGCCTTCAAGTCTTTTAAATATGTAGGCATCTTCATCCCACTTTTTGACTGACTGTGATGCTTCTGTTAGTGTAGAAATTGTTTCTGCATTTGCTCCTCTCAGTGCCATCTCTCTGTGGCAACTTCTCAACCAATGGATGCCATAAGCCTTTCATGGTCTGTTTGTGTCCTTTAGCTAAACCCATAAGATGTGCCTTGTGCAGTTTTTCTGTTGTGCTGGCAAAGCACATCCTCTGGCTGGAGAAGCACCATTCTGTGACTCTCATAAGTCCAAGTTCTTCTGCCCAAGGCAGTTCAGAAACTGGCAAATGCTCTGAATACTCCTGCTTCTGGGCTGGAATTTGCCTTTGTCTTTTGTTTGACTTGTTACAGTTGTCTTCTGTTCACTTCTGTTACTGGTTTACTGATTTCTTGGTATGATCTCTCTTCCTCTGTCATTCCATCTGCTGTCATTTAATCCTGCTTTAATGGCAGAGTCTGTCCCAAGAAATATAAGAGCACAAGGCTTGTTTTTCTATTATCTAGACCAACACCAACATATCACATTTTTCTCTTCTAGTGCCCACCACAAACTTCAGGGTGATCTTAAGTGCCCACTGGAGACAGTACTTACCCACCCTAACTTCAAGAGCCATTTAGGAGTGTGTGAGCTGACCTGCACCAAAACTTTGCTAAGGTCAGTCCAAACAAATAAAAGTACTAGCTAATTAGGTTCAGTGCAGATGCCTTTGTGCTGGCTAATTTTCTCAGAGGTTGTACTGAAGTGTCCAAGCACCAGTAGCCACATGAAATGTGTATGTGATAACATCAAGACTCAGTGACTTATTAGTAAGTAAATAATTGGGGCTACATGGCCTACTGTTCTAACAACCACTTTTCAGTGAGCAAGCCTGTCCTAATGAAAATGAAATGTTTGCTTCAGCAGCTTGTGAATCTTGTACTGTTGGTAGCTGAACCCAGCATTTCTGGATTTTGAACCCTTTCCTGTTCAGGATGCCTTTTTATTATCATTCACCAATGATTATCTTATCACTAATTTTTGGGTAACTTAGGGAAAAATGTGTTATGATTAACTGGCACATTTGTACTTGAAATCATCTGCAAGATACACAGAACTTTGCAGGCTTAACTGTAAAATTTACTGATTTTCTTGGCTTTTGGATAGGCCTCCAGGTCACGTACAGTAAACACCTGTGGCAGCTTTGGCTGTTAAAGGTTATGTTCTGACCTTTCAGGAACAGGTTGGGCTCTTGTGTGATCTTTTAGCTTATCTTGGTGCACATCCCCTGCTGCTGCAGTCTGGCATTAATGGCTCATCAATGGGATTCCAATTTTTCTCAGATGTGTCTTTTCCTCTAAGCATGACACGCAAACCTGTTTCACTTTGTTGTGAGGTCTTAAACCCAGTTTTGTTCTCTTTAAACACAATATCTTTAAACACAATCATTTGTTCTCTTTAAACACAATCATGTTTTACATGCACTGCTCTCCTATTAGAAATTCCTATGCACTCACTTCTTCAGGCTTACTCATATGAAGTAAGTCTATGTCCCATCCTTTTGTGACTGCCTGAAGTGTCTTGCCACAAGCTAGAGAATATCTCTTGCAGACCTCTCTGTCTTCTACATCGTTAAGTGTCATGGCTTAGCACTAACTGGCAACTAAGCACCATGTAGCTGTTTGCTCACTTCCCCCAGCCCTTCACCCTGGTGTGGAGGAGAATGGGAAAGAAAAGGCAAACTCTGGGGGGTTGCTATCATTACAGCTTCTTGCGTACCCAGCAGAGCATGAGACACTGAAAAGTCCTTTATTTAGAGTGAGTGCTATGAGCAACTAAAACATCACTGTGTTACCAACATTAGTCTCATACTAAATCCAAAACACAGAACCTTACAAGCTATTAAGAAGAAAATTGACTTTATCCCAGCTGGAATCAGGACATCAAATCACCTGTATTGTAATCCATTTAATTAACCATGATTTCCCTTTCAGAAACTAATCCCTACCTCATAGTAGTGCAGATTCAGAAATATCACTTCCCAAGTTCTGCACACTACATTCTGATGGACTCTGATCAGGCCTCGTGTCCATCCCATGCCAAAATGTATGACTTTTTCATTCCAAAGAACATAGATAGTAATTCCCCTTCCATCAGAGCACATCTTGTTGGGCCTGACAGGCTTTAATTGAAAATGCCATGGGCTAATGACTTTGCAGTAACTGTGCTCCCAAGTCTCCTCATGAGGCCTCAGACTGTAATTAAAGATGCTCCACAGGCATTTCAGGATTGGCAGCTTGCTTATATCTGTCTGTATTCTTTCCTATGATCTTGTATTTTGATGTTAAAGAGACAGGGATATTCTGAGTGGCCAAAGGGACTTTTGTCTTTAGTCTGAGCTGTTAAATAAGTTGAGCGTCCAAGGGGTAACCCATCCAGAAAAATTCAGCCAAGACTCATAGTGTGTTTCCCTTTCAGGAATGATACTGGGAATTGTACCAGCACATATTCCCTAGAGATTGGGCTAACCTTTGAAGGATTGCTTATCTTTCTTGCAGGAGCAATCATTTGTAGCATAAGACGAATCTGGTTCGAATGGTAACAAGCTTGACCCACAGTGTGGAGACCCTCACATTAACACTGGCAGCCTAAATGAGCCTCCTTTGATCTCCCCCTGCTCAGCAGCATGGTTACATGGTGGTGATCTCCCCTGAAGATGGGAAACCTCTCAAGGTTTCTCCTTGTTACAGAGAGAACTTTCACCAGTGACTGATCTTTGGTAGCAACCAATATTGTACATAAACTTGCAATATGGTAACTTTGATTTGAGTTGCTGACTTAGGATTTTGTCTTGGTAAGTTTTGAATCAGAGTTTAAATTATTGTACTCTACAGAAGAAAAAGTGAACCTTGTCATTGAAGTTTGTTACACCACAGCTTTACAGCATCATATTAAAACTGCTTTTGCTCATACCTTAGGCAGCAGTCCTTTAAGTGATCTAAATTCATGACAGATTGAAGGAGAAGGAGCAGGATCTGAGGAAGAAAGTTGGCTCTTTCTGTCCTCTTCAAAACCAGTGTAAATGTGGCCAAGGTGCTAAATTTTTGTTTGCACATGATAGAGATTTCCTAGTGGTAAAATTTCCTGATGATTTCCTAGATTTCCTGATGGTTCTGTGCACACAGATCAAGGGTCCAGCCAACCCTAGCTGTCCCCTTCTCAGGATCTCTGAGCAGCACTGGACCTGGTAGACTTAATACATAGTAATTAATACTTAATTAATACTTAATACATACTTAATACCTGAACATGTTATTCATAATGAGAAGTGGGACACTCTTTTCTTTCTGAGGAGGTGCTAGCTGGGAATTCTTTAGTTTGAAGAGTTTCTTCTCCATACTAGGTGTTGAGATACCAATAACAGAGTTGCCACAAAATAAAAATTGAGTTTGAGCTACATACCCTGATTAAATGTTCTTTTCTGGTTGACTGGCAGTGGGATGGATAGCATATAGGGCAGAGCAGGAGCTGCACAGCTATCACTGTTCTCTATGCAGTGATTTCATCTGTCAAGATGCATACAGCTTTTTGCTTTGATTTTATAGACCCAAAATCTCTAACAGAAAAAAAACCAATAAGGGATCCCGTGCCCTGCCAGTTTCACTGATGTGTCCCTGGTTCTCTGTACCCAGCTTCAGTGACTCATTGTGGCCATGACCTCAGTGTTTATGTCTCTCTTGCTCTTCTGTCATGGTACAAAACAAACCTCAAGAATCTAGCATATATTTTTCTCACCTCTAGAAGTACTTAGTTTTCAAATTCTCTTTTGTTTTCATTACCTTGCCATTGGGGCCATAAGTTATTTTGTGAAGAGTTGAAGCTCTGCCTTTGCAAAAAAAACCAACAAAAACCAAAAACAAACTAACAAAAAGGTGCATATTTTAACTGCCATTTTTTGATTTTTAAGCTTCGTTCTGTTTTCTTCATGTTTCTGAATTATAATAAATGATTCAATGATGAACCTACACCTAATTTGAAAGACAAGGAGAAGTTATTTCACATATTTCTTGTTTTCCTTTTTTATGCATTTTATTTTGATGGCTAATTCCAGATGGGTTATGATTATTCCATCCATTTTTTACAAGGTTTTGTTTCAGTGCATAGACTGTATGTGCAGAATATTGGAGAAGCTTGATAGCTGCAGTATTCCTATTCAACCCAGAACTGCAACACCTTAGCTATCATTTACTGGAATTACATTTTATAGTGAAAAACTTTAATAGATTACTGTTCAAACTCTTCACAGAAAAGCAAACTTATGAAGATAGGAGAGCAGAGAAAAGGTATTGCACTTCAAGCATAAGAAATGCCATGAAAGAAATGTTATGGGCAACTGAGGCTCTTGAAAAATTGAGGTTGTGACCTGGAGTAAAATTAGTGTGCTGGAATGTGTGAAACTCTGACAATGCAATTTGAAACAAAATAGATGTTTTGTAAATTGTCCCACCTGTCTTTCTACAACAACCTGAAAAGAGGTAGCAGCAGGGTGGTCATTATCCTTCCAGAGAATATGATCTCAAGCAGAACCCAGGGAGGCTCAGTTTGGACATCAGGAAAAATTTCTTCATGTTAGGTGTTATAAAGCAGTGGAATGGACTGTCCAGGGAAATGGTGGAGTTCCCATCCCTGGAAGATTTCAAGAAATAGCTGGACATGGCACTCAGCACCATGGTCTAGTTTAAAGAGTGGTGGTCAAAGGTTGGACTCTATGAACTTGAAGGTCTTCTCCAACCTAATTGATTCTGTGCTTCTGCCAAAATTTAAAGAAATTTAAAGGAAAAACTAAGACAACTTGAGTACTTCTACACAGTGATTAATCCACCACAAAATCTCAATTTCTATCCTTCCCTAGAGGGATAAGTTTTTCAGAGGGCTTCGGCACATATATCTCTACAGACAAACAAGATTCTGTCTTACATGATGCTCCATGCATGAAAACATGTTAAAAAAGCAATGTGTGAAAATATGCCCAGTGCTATAGTCCAGTCATCCTTCTGCTGTTTAAACAGTGACAAACAGATATGCATTCAACACAAGGTATTATGAGGAAGTAACCCTCTTTGAGGACAACAGAATTCAAATTGGAATCAACTTGCTAATCTTCAACAGCGAGTTCAACTAACATGTGAGACATAGCTTGTACAGCAATTGAGAGAGAGAGGGTCTTTCTGAATGGATACAGATTACAAGTTACATTGCAAGTTATTTAATACTTACTATTAAACTTCATTTTTATATGTTTGCTTGTTTTGTTATTGTCTAGGAAGGGAGGGCATAGCTAGTAGTTTTTTTGTCCAGGCTGGCCACTGATATTCTTCCTGCTGTAAAAATCTACAAAACTCTTGCAGTAGTCCCATGTAATCTTGTCATATTAAGGGAAAACTTAATTCCTTCTTCAGATCATGGATTTAGGGACAAGGTCTTGAGCGAAAGAATGAGACCCTGTCATTATGAGGGGTGTACAACTCAACAGCAATGAGGCTTCTCTTCCCTTACTGGGGAAACAAAATGAAGGTTTTTGTCACAGTAAAAGATATGTGACAAGTACAGTTGTATTTGCATTCAGAAATGGGGATCATTAAAGACCTTGAGCTGGATGCAGCCCTTTGTATATCATCAGGCTGAGATTTTGAGTCACAAGCTTGTCATATTATTGAAACAAATGGGGTCATGCTAAGTGACATGTTCTTGGGCACTGGAAAGGTTTAGTCCCCAAGGACTTTATTTGCCTGCTCTAAATTCTGCTTATCAATCAACTGGGCATTCACATTTAATCCTGGTGCTGAAAAATTCTTGCAGGTGAATCTTAATTTGTGAGCTCTTTGCATTCTCTTGTGAGTCAAGAAGTTAAACTAATTTGATATTGCACTCCCTTGATAATGAAAAAGGCTGATGAGAACAAGATGGAGTTTACAGTACTGTGTCTCATTAAATCATTTTGCATTTCAGTAGCAGGATGATTTATCTTTCAAGTGGTGTTTGTGATATAGGATGGATAAAACCTGTCTAAAAACATGGTAAAAATGCAAATTATCATTATTTTTTACCACAATAAAATTAAAATTTCTGTTAAAAATTGTGGCTGAATGGTGCTATAAGATAAACAAAAAGCCTCATATACATTGATGAGATGTAACACTGCCAATGGCTGGAATTTTTACTGCTTCATCTCATAATTTAGACTTGGAGGTCCTAGATTGATTCTAGTATCTCAGTTTTAATTTAAAACATAAGAATTCAATTTTAATCTGATGATTGTTGCACAGAAAAGCTAGAGAATCTGAACTAGAAAAGGCAGCAAATAGAAAAGTTTGCCTGTCAGGGCCAGGGAGAAGTCAAGTGCATTTAACACTTCTCAAGAGAACTGGCTTATTCTGTCCACTTTAGCCACACCATTCACAAGTGTGGTCTCCCCAGATGCACCCAAAAAAATCATCCTGGAGCTGGCTGCTCCCACTAGAGCCACTTGACAAACTATCTGAGCAATTTGGCAAACTATCTGCTATGGAGCCCCTTACTTTGGAGGTGTCATGGGGTCAGAAAAGATTGGCTACATGAACTGTCCTTGTTAAAACTTCAATCTGCTCTTCACCACCATTTCCCCTTGTGACTTTTCCCTCATGACATGACAGAAGAAAATCAATTTATTGTAATTCATTCCTACTCTTGATTGATACTGAACTGGCTGAAGAGAAAGGGATGCTGCAGAAAGTCCCACTGGGTGTGAGGTGAGCATCTCTGGGTTGTAATTCTATCATAAACCTCAAGACTGATAGTTATTAATGTATGAATGCAATGAGATATTTTTTGTCATGTGTAATTAAAATTGTGTAAGGACCAAGATTTATTAGAAAAGAAACTGCTTAAAACCAACCCCAAAACAATAATTTGTATGGGAGTTTGATTTCCAGGTACAGCAGAGTCCTTATCTGTGCTAGAAGCCTTCTTGGTCATATTCATATAATAGTCTATTTACTGCACTATACTCTAATTCAATGTAAGATTGACATGACAGAACTGTTATCTTTAGCTATAAACTCATAAATAAATTATTTATACAAGCAAATATACTGTTCTTTCCATAGTGGCAGCTTGCTATTCTGAAGAAAATTTTTATATGTTTATTAACATAATTGTCACAAAATATCGCTGCTTTTGACATGAGCCATTTTGACATGAGCCATGATACAAGCCATTCTTTTCCATAACTTTTGAATGAAAATGTTCTTGAACTACTTTTATAAAAATGAAGGTTATCTGGAATTCAATTTACATTGATCTTTAGTATTTACTGTTTGGAGGGGAAAACTAAGCTCTGGGAAGTACCTAGCTCTGGATGTGCTCATTAAAAAGATGCGTAAATCAAGCAGTTTAACTCACACACAGGTAAAAACCCCCCATCAACATCTAAAATAATAATTTACAACTTCATGAAATTAGTGTTTTAGGTTAAGGGTGAAGACAAAAAAGGGAAAAAGGAGCAGATTTCTTATCAGAATATGAGTAGAAACACTTTCATGATGCCAAAGAGATGTGCTAAATGTTACCAATAATGACAAAATGCAGATCATGTACACAGGTGCCTAAATCCAGGCTGATGAATATTTGGCCATGTGTATCCTCTGTGCAGTGCTGCAGTGTTCATGAATCAAAGAACAGCTGCATCTTTGGAAAATGCTGAATCCTAAAAATGCTAATGGAGCAGTATGCAGAAGTCATAACTGTTGCCACTGTCAAGTGGCCATGAAAATGATTATCTGTTAAGATATTGGAGGCAGAGCTACTATCCTCTAAATCCTCATGAAACTCATCTGATTTACTAACTAGTCGTTGCATCAAGATTTTTAGTTTGTCATGGCAACCTGGGAAGAGAGAGGAGTAGGATGCCATCAGGCAGCAGTCATAATACAAGCATAAGTTAAATGCCTCTAAAGTTAATGATCCAAACTCTTCATTGCTGCTGCGGGGCACACAGTGTAACTTGGGGAGGTGCACAGATGCTGTAAATTACTTTGGATGCCAGTACCATGACCCTGGGCCAGCTGTGTATCAGACCAGACTGGTGGCATAAGTTAGAACAATATAACTGCTGCTGTGAGTGATCCTGAGTGGTTGCTGTGGCAGATGTAATGTCAATGTCATGTGTATGTCCCTTTTTTTACCCTTTTCCTTCCTTACTTTAGCCATAGGGTTGAAGGCAACCTGAGAACAGCTGCATTTTTTCCACTAGGAAATTATCTCATCCTGAATAATCCTCCCATTGCTGCTTGCCCCTATAATTCAGTAAAATGCTGTAAGTCATCTTGAGCTTGAGACAAGCCAAGGCAATATACTTTCCCTTGCTTTGCATATTTTTCTGTTCTACATTCTGTTTTACTGTAATACCATGGACACTCATTTTGCTTTAATTGTAAATATTGGATCTAAGAAAATGCTTTTAACAATATCAAATGACTATTCAGTAAAAAAGGTTACTGAAAAGCAATATTATTTACAAAATTATCTGTCAGGGCAACAGCACCCTCTCTACAGCTTTCACAGTGTGATGTTATTAGTGCATGTGAAAGCTGCCTGCCTGCCTGCTCTGCTGCCTGCTTTTTAGTGATAAGTATTATCTATTATATTGCAGGGATTTTTGGTCAAAACCTTGTATATTTTGCAGTTATCTGAATATATCTCAAGATCTTCTGGTTTTATCATCTGCAGATAATTTTTGCAAACAGGTATTATTCTAGAGGAAGAAACATCTGCAGCCAGGAACACCATCAAACAAGTTTGGAAATAGCAAATGAATCATGTGAAACTAGGACAGACTTAGCAAGGAACAGACACTGCTCATCTGTGCAATAAAACCCACTTACTTTAGCCACAGCTGTAAAATTAATGGAGTTTTGGTAAGCAGCCACTCCCTGGGGATAACAGTAAGTTCATATGTCTTATGAATGTAAAATTTCTTGAATTCTCTTTTCTTTATCCTGGTAACCTAGGCTGCTGAAGTTTTTACACTGCCCTCCATTTTATTTTTTTTTTTCCATGGAATATGCCAAGATCTCTCATAAAGCAGTCACTATATTAGGAGACAGAAACCCACAAAGCCTGGGTAAATGTCAGCACCATGGAACAACTTTCACCCCGAAAGGTCACAGACTGTAGTTCCAGCATATTGTGGTCCAGTCAGCAAGAAAGCAGTCAAGCATATCAGCTCAGCATAATACCACATTATTACATTTATCTGGCCAGCATTAAATGTACTGCAGTCTTGTGCTTTGTTTTCCTTGACTTTGAATGAATGAAGCAGCTTTTGTAGGGCATCCTAAAGCTGTTCATTCAAAGATTAGGAAAAGGCCATGGTGTCTGATGGGGGATTTAGACTGAGTGGAAACAACACCAAACCCATGATCCTCAAACCCTCACCCAGCTTCTCTCTAATCTTCACCATTTACATTTGCTAAATACCTAGAATAGAACATTACAGTTACCTGGTAGCACTATAGCTGAGGTGGGAATAGGGAGCTCTTGGGCCAAGTTTGCATCTGTTGAACTCTGCCTTTTTCTCCTGTGTTCTCAAAAAGTATTTGCAGGGAGCTGATTCTTATCTTCAGCAATTCCACCTGCAAAAAGCTGTACCTTGAGAGAACTTGTTTGATTGTTTTGAGGGTAGAGGGAATGGGTCTAAGAACTCTCCAGGCTGCAAATCCCAAATGGAAGATTGTGCTGCCTGGTTGTGCTGGGACACTTTCTTCAGGACCTCTTCCCTTTAGGCTTGATATATATTTCCCCTCTGTGCTTGATATACTGCTTCTTGTGGGTCTAGGTGTCCTGATTGGGATGCCTAAAGGCTAGGTACAACACTGCTTAACAGTTTAATTCCTGAATTCTTCTAGGACTGGTGGCTGTGCACACATGAAATATTTGGGGAAGTCTTAAATTTTTATCTGTTTATCAGATTTGTCAGTTTTTCAGCTGAATTTGAAACAAAACATGCCAGGGAGAGTTGTTTACTTTGCTAGAATTTACATATATGTCATACTTTTTTTTTAAACCAAACATCAGGAAGACAGCAGGGATGCATATTACTAGACCCTCCACATGCTTATTGATTACACATTACATTACAGTAGAGATTATCGATTCCATAGCTCTTTTAATGAAGTTTTCACATCCATCATTATTATGATTATTTAGAAGACTAGTGATAAATCACTCATCTGATGATTGTTCAGTGCTAATGACTCCTTTTCCTTGGGTGATTATTCTGTTAGAGATTATTGTACAACCTATAAAAGTTTCTAAAGCTGTGTTTTGTGTGGATGAGACAAAACTTCATTGAAGGGCTCTGTATGTTACTACTTTGCTGTTTCCTAGAGCAGGCTGCCAATCTCTGCCTTCATTTTTCTGAACATTATCAGAACATCTAATTCCTATTCTGCTTTAGGGTCATGCTAAGTTACCAATTTTAAACAGTTTCTGGGATGTTGATGGTTTTAATTTGTTCCACTTGGTATGTTAGCAGGCCTATTGTTTTTTCAAAGTAGATTTTTGTGTTTCTGAAAGAGACAGTTTCTGTATTTTCTCAATGCAATGCAATTTGTACCCATATTGCAGCTCCAGACATCTCCTCAAGGGCAAGTCTAATTGAAGTTGCTTGATTTCTGCTACCAATCAGAGTTTTTTCAAACTGCGTTTCTTTTCAACTGTAATGCTTTAAGTTTCTCCTGTATTAGCAGGATCACTCAGGTGTAACATTTTCTCTGAATCTCTCTGCTTGACCACAGCTCTCTGGTTCACTTTAGTCAGTCTCCCAGCTAAAATTTAAAAAGCACCTGATGAGCTCTGAGACTGATTAATACTTAGGAGAATTTACTAGTCCTTTCTTAAAATGATTGCATCTAAATTAAACCATAAATCTAGCTCTGACTCACCTTTCAGTAAGTTATGCCTTAGCTGGACTCCCAGCAGAGCAGGACAGGATTCAGGGTGGATGCAAGGACCACATTCTGGAACTCTGTCATTCAGTATTCATTTAAGGGTCATTTAAGCAGTCATTTGAGATAATATTTCAACAATTACTAAGCAAGTCACTTTACTGGACCTATGTACTTTTTTCTTGGGAGAAGAAGAATTTGTTGTTAGTTTCAGTTGTGCAGCGTGTTATGCAGGGGGAAATGTAAATCTCTATGTCCTTGCATTGGAATGAATTGCTTTTAAAAGAGAGAAGGAAGGTGGAAATGTTCATGGTGTGTGATATTTGAGGATTTTAATTACCTCTGATTTCAGCAAAATGACAATTGCTTGACATTCATGTATCTCTTCTATATCCAAGCATAAACAAAATTTTGATAAATTTGATCATCTCATTATTGATAATATAACAATCTGTGGCTTTTTGGACTAAGTGTACATTTCAAATATCTTTTGTTTGCAATGAATTTATGTTAGCCTTTTATTGTAGGTGTATATAAAAAGAATCCTTTCCTTTCCTTTCCTTTCCTTTCCTTTCCTTTCCTTTCCTTTCCTTTCCTTTCCTTTCCTTTCCTTTCCTTTCCTTTCCTTTCCTTTCCTTTCCTTTCCTTTTCCTTTCCTTTCCTTTCCTTGCCTTTCCTTTCCGTTCCGGTTCCCTTCCCTTCCCGTTCCCTTCCCTTCCCTTCCCTTCCTTCCCTTCCTTCCCTTCCCTTCCTTCCTTCCCTTCCCTTCCCTTCCCTTGCCTCCCTTCCCTTCCCTTCCCTTCCCTTCCCTTCCCTTCCCTTCCCTTCCCTTCCCTTCCCTTCCCTTTCCCTTCCCTTCCCTTCCCTTCCCTTCCCTTCCCTTCCCTTCCCTTCCCTTCCCTTCCTCCCTTCCCTTCCCTTCCTTCCCTTCCCTTCCTTCCCTTCCCTTCCCTTCCTTCCCTTCCCCTTCCCTTCCCTTCCCTTCCCTATTCTCCTTCCCTTCCCTTCCCTTCCCTTCCCTTCCCTTCCCTTCCCTGCCCTTCCCTTCCCTTCCTTCCCTTCCCTTCCCTTCCCTTCCCTTCCCTTCCCTTCCTTCCCTTCCCTTCCCTTCCTTCCCTTCCCTTCCCTTCCCTTCCCTTCCCTTCCCTTCCCTTCCCTTCCCTTCCCTTCCCTTCCCTTCCCTTCCCTTCCCTTCCCTTCCCTTCCCTTCCCTTCCCTTCTCAGTACTCATGCAGTTTTATTTTTCTCAGCAATCAATAAGCTGTTTTTTCCATTTGGTTCTCCAAGCACACCGGAGACTTATCCTCCCTCCATTTCCCCTTTTAACATTTTGAAATTTTTCATTTTATTTGCATTTGGATGTGTCCTTACTGATCAGCTGTCAGGAACAGAGACTTGAAAGCAGAGAGGCAAGAGACTGATGGTTAGACCAGGAAACATGCACCAGTGTTTCAGCTTCCCTACCATGAGCAGTCTTTGCAGCTGGGCAAACCTCTGCCCCTGGCTTCCCTTTTCTTCCCCCAGTGTAATTTCTTCCCCATTAGGAAAGGCACTTAATGAAGAATGCAGGCAAGGAAATTGGATCACAGAGAGGAAGCAGGAGGATGGGACTGCTGACAGTGAGTGCCAGGGTGGCTGGCAGGAGAGTTGCTGCTTGCAATCTCAGTGGTGGTGTGTTCTAGCTGCAAAACCTATCAGAGCAAACCAATATTTACTTCTTACTACAGACTTTCAGTCCAATAAGTGGAGGATTTATGGGTCCTCTCTGTCCATATGCTGAACGTTTTCCTGGCTACTGAATCCCTAAGGTAGTAGTAAATTGAAAGTTTTCTGCAAATTGTACAAGATCTGCGTTATCATCTTTGATTTGGAGACAGGGAAATCAAACAGAAAAAAATTATTTACTTGTGGGAATCAGCATGAATGAAACAGTAGCAGTAGAAGAATTAGATCTTTTCTGCTTTGTTGTGTCACTACATACAGAGACTTAAAGAGTAATTTATTTTGCGACAAAAAAACTAGGATACTAATTCAGACTTTTACTAGGTGAGTGACTATAGATGTTGTGAAGCAAAACCATCACAAATATTTCAGGGTGGATCAGCAGCAGCTACATCATTGATGATAAATTAGCTGATACTTAGACATTGTGGAAACAGTCTAGACCTAGTCTAGGTCCGCAGACCCACACAATTCTGTTGAAACCACACTCCCTAAGAAAGTTCACCATTGCAATATTTGTCCAAGTTGTAATATACACTGGGTATTTCAGAAATTACAATATTATAGATACTATGAACAAAACTTTACTTCATAAATCAAATTATATGTATAAGGACCCAATTCTACACCATAAAGAATGTTCTATTTTGAAAGTATTTTTAGAATGCAGTATTTTCCACCCATATATAATGTTATCAAATTTTCTAATTAAATAAATTATGTGCACACAAAAATAATTTTTATACAAGATTTAAACTGAAAGTAGCAAATAGACAGACTGAGAAATGCTACTACTTTAACTCCCTGTAAAAATCAAGTAAGGAAAACTTTGTTCCACAGGATTAATGAACCTTGAATGTGTTATTATGGGAAGGAGAATTCCTTGATACAAAATGAACGTTCCAGATAAGTTCCTGAGGATGCATTTGTATTCTGGTAAATTTTTGCTGATAAAATTCTATCTATCATGTTTTTATTCAGAATAATGATGCCTTGTTTCAATTCTAAGTTGTTCACTAAATCTGTGTGCTAGAAATACATGCAACTGTTGCAGTTTACTAAATCATGTTATGAAAGATTAGAGTTGTTCTGTGTAAGCCTCAGGAGACCTGGGGTAGTTCATGAAGCTTTCATTAAGCATTTTCTATTGAATTTATCATCCATTTACTGATAAAATAGATGTGCCCAACAGACTGCTAGCTGTGTTAGAACCTCTCAAATCCACTAAGATGTGAGGGAAAACTGTTATATATTTATTTTCTTCACAAAAAAAAAAATTGAGAGGTTCAGCTTTCTCATTTACATGAACTTCTAGCAGAAAATAATACTTTCATAATGAGCATTTTATAGTTCAATACATGGTAGATATACTACTGCTACCAATGCCATGAACAGTGAAAATATAGAGTACCATTCCTCAAATGACACTGAGAAGTATATTTTTTCTTCCATTCAGCAGATCTGAGTATTTTTTTACCAGAAAGGCTCTTTGTCATTAAAATATAGTTTACATATAGTACAGCTCTTTTAAGCCAACAAAACTATTTATGGCACAGTTATCCATTACTTTGTGATAATGAGCAAGGCTTTATTGGGTCAGCACACCAAATTGCAATGTATACTAGTTTGTTTACTTTTAAGAGAGATTGGAATGAAGATTTTATAGTCAGAGATACTAATGATAATATAATTTACTAGTGTTTACATCAGATGTTGACATTTCAAATCCATAGTTCAAATTTATTAATTAAGCCTAGCAGCAGAGC
Organism: Erithacus rubecula; assembly: GCF_903797595.1. NCBI lineage: Eukaryota > Metazoa > Chordata > Aves > Passeriformes > Muscicapidae > Erithacus > Erithacus rubecula. The sequence continues at coordinate 20,140,532 of NC_136685.1, forward strand.
ATTATATTCAGCTTACTGATGACTCCTAGAATCTATTGAAAAATGGTCTTGTTTCACCTTATGTATCAGAATCAGTTTGCAGAAAGCTTTTCTGCTGCTGAGGTATCTTTATTAAATTTGTACCATGGATTAAAAGAGAAGGAAATGTTTAAAATGCCATTAAAATTGAGTAGTAAATCTTTCACTTTAAAAAAGAGAGGAGGAGAACTCATTTGTCATTTCTCATCAAAGGTAGGCAACTAATTAGTCTCACTCCAATTAATACTTGGGTTATATAAAAGATGATTGATTCTGTCTAGATTTTTATCCTTTGAACATATGGCAACAAGGAACAGGGAAAGTTTTCATCTGTCATATTTGTGCTTGTATCTTAAAGTGTGAATATATGGGCTATGCACTGGCAGTGGTCTGGTATTTTGGCTGCAGAGATAAGTGCATGCTATTCAATCACTTATATTTCCACTGTTTACAGCTGATAAAGAACAGATTTTGGGCATGCAGAAAGCATGTTGATTACCTATATTGTGTGCAGATGGCTTTTGAAAGTGTATCCAGATTGGTGATTCCAGAGCAGAGCTGAAAATATAACAATAATGGTGACATGTAAAATTTAGTCTCACTGTAAGATGCAGAGTCTGGACACAAAATGGCCTTCCAAAAAACATCTAGCTTATCTCAATTTCCTACAGCTATCCCATAATGCTGCCCATTCACTGCACCCATCCTTCTTCCCTTGCCCAGGTCTTGCTTTCTCCACTTCTTTTAAGTCTGCTGTTTGAATTTCTATTCCCATGAACAAGCATATCTGACACAAGTTCAGCCAGGGAAGGTCTTGGTACTCCAATCTTTCTCACACAGGAACAGGTCCCAGGTGCTCTGCCCAAGAAATTGCTTGCCCAACAGAAGCTTGTCTGGAATTAGATGAAGGCACATGTATGAAAGCATTTCCACCCAGGGAAATGGGTGGACCAACAGCCCTTGCTGAAGATGACATATGGGACGATGCAGGGGAAGGGTAATGGTCAAGTTCAGCAGCCCAGGAACATGGACTTTTTCACAATTGTCTTGGACTGCTCATTCCTAAAACCTGGCCTGCCACTGGTAGGAGTGGTGCCAGAGAAAGTTGTGCTGTAAAATTGTTATTTGTGCTGTTTCTAACAGAGCACTTATGAGTCTCTCCATTTTGGGTAATATTTCACTCCTCTTGTCATCCTCTCAGACCTTCATTTCAGAGGTGGTGATTTAGAAAAGGAGTTTGCTAACCTGAGTGTTAATTTACCTTAGGAAGAATTAAATGTAAGTAGTTTGAACAGGTGTATATTTTAAATTCTATCATGTTCACTATGGATGAGTATTTCTCCTGCTTGCAGAGAAGCTTTTGCAGGAATAGAGGGAAGATCTCTGACAAGAAGGATGTACAACTAAGCTCAGTAATGAAATGAATACTGATCTTAGTATACTGTCCTCTATCACTTTCAGATGCTTTTTATAAGTTCTCTTGCCTTGGTCTCTCTCTGCATCCTTTATGCATTTGACTATTTTTCTTTATTTTTTATTCCCTTTTTAAAAATTATTTTAGTTTCATTTTGTTTTTGTTTTTTGTTCTCCCTAACATAGAAAGTGTAAATTACGAGAGTATTTGCCAAGGAAATGGGTAGATCAAGTGCAAATTGTTATATGCAGAAGGGCTAGAGGGTGAGGAGATGCAGACAAATGCAAGTTTCTCTCAGTGTCACGGAACACTGATCCACTGCAGGCTGCCACAAGCACTGTGTCAGCCACCCCCGTGGTTTGCTGCATTTCTGCTGCTCAGAAATATTTGCTGGCACATGCCACAGCAGCACATACTGCAGCTCTTTGCTAACTGCCTCTGTACTGACCTGCTGCAAAGAGAAAGTGTTGCTGAAATGTGGATTTACCTCAGCTAGACTTCTTTCCTCTTCTGTATGTTTTTCTCCTCTGCATGAATGTGCCGTGCAGAGGTAGCATAAAGGTAGGTTGTTACTTAAATACAGCTGCTCCTTGAGCCAGCAAAACTGCTTTTTGGCACTATTACTAACTAGTGACCCCCTGTTCAATGCCATCTTTCAAAAATCTAAACTGTCTCAAAATATTCTTTCTAGCACAATGATGTTAAGAATGGACAGAAAATGAGGCAAAAGTTATTAACTCAGCCTGAAAAATAATATTGCACAATTTGAGCACTATATAATTGATCAATGTTACTTCTGTAAGCATTTTGTGTCTCTAGCTTGAAAATTAAATCAATTCCTGGTAAAGAAGTAGAAATCCAATATCATTACTTCACTTTACTTCACTTGTTCATATACTTTACTAGAGAATTATTTTTTCTGTAACAAAGCATATTTTCTGCACTGTTAAACAACATCCATCTTAATGGGATCTGCCTTTTTTGTATATTTTCTTGACAGGGTGGCTTGCCTGCTTGAGAAAGGGAGATTTTTGAATTATGAAAATGAGAAAAATCTCATCTCCATAAACTGCTCTCTGTTATATTTATGGTACGATATACCTGTTAACAGAAGGATTATGCATTTTCAAACATAATTATCATTATCTATTCAGGTTTTTGCTTTCTCAAAGGTTTACAAACTTATTTAGCAGTAAAAAATATATTGTTCTGGTCATTCCCCTGAATCTGTGAACAGAGTATTTCAGTGAACTGGATATGAAACCAGCGTCCTTTCTATTTTTCCAGCATTTCCAAAGTACTTCTGCTTTTGCAAACTGCACCTTGAATGGCACCAACTGTGAGCAGTTTGTTGCTCTGTGATGAGGCACTTTGCTTTCTTGGACTGAAAGGGAGCTTCAGGAGCCAGATCCTCAGCTGGTGTGAATTTATGAATATATGAATAGTGTAAAAGTAAATATACTGCCATTTAGGCTGCCTGCTGATGTTCCTTTTCATTCCCTTAGAGTGATGTGTGTCATCCCACTCACATAAACCTAGCATGGCTGATGTTATTCAAGATGTTATTTGCAAAGCAGAAGGGCTTTGCTCTCTGTAAGGGAAAGGAGCAATGGTCCTCCATCCACTTCATTTTCTCCTCCACCAAAAAGCTGTTCACAGGCTATGGCCTCAAGAAAATCACTACAGTATTTACTTTTAAAAGAAAGCTACTCAAGGGCACATAAGAAAATTGAAAACAATGGAAGTATGTTAGTTTACTTTGTTTTTAAGGATATAAATTTAACCCTTGACCAAGATTTGATTTTCCTTAACCTGGTTTCTGTTGATAAAAGTTTGTGTTCCTGGTTTCCACCAGTTTAGTTCAGGCTTCATTATGCACCACTCACAGCACTGTACTGGCCCTTGGACACACAGCTCTGGGGAATGTGCAGTAGTTTTGCCCATCATACTAAATTGGGAGGAGCTGTTGACTCCCTTGAAGACAGAGAGGTCCTGGACAACAAGGTCTAGGTGACCCTGCCTGCACACTAGCTGAGTTTCTCAAACTTCTTCCAACCTCAAATATTCTGTGATTTTACATATCAGTTTACTATCAGTTACATTCAGACCTTTTATTCCTAAAGGATAGTTTAATTTATTTGAATTCTTCTCTTCACTAAACATATCCAAAATGAAGTTAAATAAAGCATATGAACTTTCTTTCAAGGCTTCATTCAGTTATAATATTTGTACAATGAAACTCTTGCTCTAAAAAAACCCCAAATTCCTCTGTTCTTTACTGGATTATGCATTTTTGTATTATGCAATATCTGTATTGGTTTGGTTAGGGGAATAATTGTTTTAATTTTTAAACTGATTGGTAGATACTCTGCATCTACATCAATTGCTCATTGGAGAATACCCCCTGGAGCTAATTAAAAGAGACAAACCAACAAGAAGTGTATATTGTCATAGTTATTCAATTGTTATAAAAGAGTCTGGACTCTACTAAAAAGCCACAGTAAAATTTAATACATAAATCCACTAATGAATCTACCATAGAAAAAGCAGGTATTCATAAACCAGAACTTGTAACAGTATCAAATGTAAATTTGTAGATTTATAGAGATATAGAAAATATAGTCTTAATTTAACGAAAACCCCATATCAATATCTGCCTTCTGTGAATCTCTTGGAAGAGGAAAATCTTTGCAATATGCCATATTATAAAGAAAAACTGGTTTTCTACTATAATACATTCATATAGAGGAATCAAATGCATGAAATGGACACTATGTGCAAAAAGGGCACAGAACAGAAGATCTTAAGATGCAGAATTGAAAATTTGGAGTCAGCAGAGCCAGGAAAACCTGAGTGTGTAGAAAACTGTGAGAGAATCCCAACTAGCCCTGCAAATCAATAGGTGTCAGGTGCTCTATGTTCTTGTAGCCATTGTGGCAAAGACAACCTCTAAAGAATATTTGCAGGAATATAATACAGGTATGAGGATGTCTTTTGAGCCATTTTCTATGTTGATTTCATTGAGTCATGGTAAGTTCAACCCTCAGTCCTGTGTTTTCCTCTTCTCCAGGACTGTGAGCTGATATCACAGCTAAACACTGTTCATACTCCTCAGTAATTTGTCCCCTTGTCCCTATTTGTCCCCTTGTGTTTATCCATTTCCAGGTGAATGAATAAGAGAAACAAATTCTCTTTGTCACAAGAGCAGGCTCTTACAGCTCCTTTCCCAGTCCCGTGGTTTCAAAATCTGCTCTCATGTTTAGTTTTTATGGGATGTCTGAATTGTGAGATTAAGTAGAGATAAAACAAACTGCTTGGAAGTGGTTTGGCAGCACAACACACCACTAAATGAGGGCTAATTTGCTCAAATGAGAAGGAGAGTGTGTTAGTACACAGATGCAATATGTGTTGTGGATTATCTGTGAGCTTAATTTTACCATAGCTCATCTGTTTCTAATCTTTTAATCAAATTTAGACAAGAACAGTAGTATTGGCTTTACTTATTTTGTATTTACTAGTTTTACATAGATAAGCATATCAAAAAAATGTGCAAGTCCTCACAATCTTCTCAGCCTAAACAGAAATTATGATATGATGGAAAAACATGTGCATGCTGTTTGGCACTTGCAGGCAGTGTCTGTTGAAACAAATTATTTATTTAGATTAACTTATCCCATAGCATCAAATTAAACAGGAAAACCAAGTGTACGTCATAGCTGCATACTACACAGTATTTCCACAATGCTTTTAAATATATGATGACCTTTCATGGTTTATATTGTCTGCTCTAAGCAACATCTGAGATTTACTGTTATTTTTGTGGTAGAATGTATTTTTTTTATTGGAGTCTTTTCGATAAACATATGCATGTCTTTTTAGCTTTACTAAGACAGTTGAACAGGTCTGGTTATAAATTATTTATTCTCTAGCCCTTTTAGTTTATAGTCATTATTTCAGTTATATATTGCCTTCTTCATGCACTTAACTGCTTTTGTGTTTTTGCCTTGTGACAAAGCTCTGTGAAATACATTTGTTGACATTAATTAGAGAAAGAGCTGAGTAAGTTTGGATGTTTATGATAAAATATTCAGAAGACAATGGGAACTTGGCCTTAAGTACTGCAGTTTTTATTCCACACTTTTGGATGACCAGATGTTCTCATTCCTAATGGAGTGTTCTTTATTTGTTATTGCCACTTTTTCGAGTTGACTAGCTGTTTTATTGAATGCATTTCTGAATCAGCAGCTGTCAATAAGCCTTAAAAGAGTTATTTCTGTGGGAGGAATCTTAACATTTTTGAAGACAGTAAGTCTTGGGACCTTTGAGACCTCACTGTTTTTCAACAATATTTTTGTCTCTTAGGAATACTGTGCAAGCTTGAGAACCAGAGTATTGTACTTCTGGAAGCCAATGAAATACAAGAAACAAACAATAACAAGAGTGACTTCCCTGAAAATGCACTGCAAAACAAAGGCAAACTTCTTCACAGTACTTCATTTTTAAAAAAATCCAAAAAGTTCTTGAGCATTACCAAGGCTTCAATGCACACTAATTTTTGCACTCAAACAAAAGGTCAGCTTTCAGTCCAGACCCACAGGCAATCTCCAAGAGTTTCTGAGCTTAGCCCATGTGTGCAGTTCAAGGAGATGATGCAAAGACCATGGTTGAGAGCCAGGCTTTGCCTCCAAGCCATCCACCCCACTCCTGTAACTCTAAGCACTACAACACTAAGTGACAAGAGGCAGTTCTCTTGTTCCTGGTTTCCTGCCCTTTATGGATCATGACTGTTTGATTGGTTAAAAGTAGAATGCTGATCCTTAGAATAGGATTGTGGGAAATGGGACCAATATCTACATAAATATATATTTATAAATTAAGGTATAATTAGAGAAGCTTCACTGAACCTCTCTACTGCTTCTGTTCATCAGGATAAGCTAGACATGCATCATGCCTGTTGGTTGTGTGTGCTAACATGCACTATGCTGTCCAAAGGCAACATCAACTGGAATTTTTATACACTTTTATATTTTAGAACAAATTTCCTATACTGAGAAAGAAACTAAAAATAGCTCTGCATCACACAGGAGCAGCTCCTAACAGTGTTAGTGATACTTTCCCAACAAACTGTAGTGAACACAGTCAAATCACTGATCAAGTACTCCTTGTTGGGAGATGTGAGGTCTCATATCAGAAGCCTCTTGTCTGTGGCAGACTGGTCTCCACTCCAGCCAAGACCTGTGGGGTCAATCCATCCCTCCCTTTAATGGGACACAGGAGAAAAAGGGTAAAAGAAGAGTGAGAAAATACATGGGTTCAGATAATTTACCAATTACCCTTGTGGAAAAAGAATCCCCCTCGACTTATGAAAATTAATTTAATATGTTGCCAGTTGATATGAATATTTAATTATTTATTTGGGTATTGGAAATTAGAAATAAGATCAAGAAATGAACATTAAAGCAGTGGGGGAAAGTCCTCCTTCCTCCTTCCCCAGGTACAAAAGACACCTGCTCTTCTCCCCATTAATTACAGAGAGAGCTAAGGTAGTTTGGCTTTTGATGATAAATCTCACAGAGCTCCCCTGCACCTTCTGCTGCTGCCAGAGTCTGAGCATGCAGCATACATACATAGGCATCCATAACATACATTAAAAAAAAAACCAAAAAAAAAACCCCAAAAAACCCCAAAAAACATAGAGAGCTTGTAAAATTGTCTCCTACTTATTGTGCTGTTTTTTGACCGAGTCCTTCCTGTAGTCTTTTCTATCTAACTTTTATCAGTGGCATTAAAAAATACCAACAAATATGAAGATTTTTAAGAAAATATTCTTTCCATCACCTCAGAGCCTTGGATGTTAACCCCTGCTGCTAGCAGTATTCAGTCAGTCAATCTGTCATTTTCTCTGATAACAGAGCAGGTAGCAATTCAGGTAAGACATGAACTTGTTCTTATTGTCTAAAAAGAGAAAAATTCAAATAAGTAGACTGATAAACTAAAGACTACTAAAATGATATGACATATTTATGGAAGCACAAAAGAATTGAGGTGGGAAAGGTCTGCTGGAGATAGTCCACTCCAAGCCCAAGCAGGGCCAAAGCAGGTTATCCAGGACCATGTCCAGCTGGGTTTAAGAATCAAGACTCTGCAACTTCCTTGGCCAGTCTGTTCTGCTGTTTGACTATCCTTGCAGTAAAAAGGAGTTTTGCTATGCCTGGGTGTAATCTCAGGTGTTTCACTTTGTGCCCAGTGTCTCTCTTTTTGTCAGTGGAAATTATTGAGAAGTCTTTGCTCCTTCTCCTTCTAAAAAGTTATTAATGCACAATGATAAGGTCTGCCCTGAGTCTTCTCCTGACATTCTCAGATCTCTAAGCCTCTCCCTATATGTCAGATGCTCCTTATATGTCAGATTCTTCAATCATTTAATCACCTTCATAATTCTGAGGTGTACTTAGCCTATCACGTCCATATCTTTCTTGTTTCCTGCCCCTGCTCAATCAGATAACATCTCAATATTTCATGTAGACCTGCTACCTTTTCTTGATTTCCTGTTTCATTAAGATTTAGAGCTTAGTGAAGAACTGTAGTGCTTAAAAATATTATTATAAGTCTATGGTAAGAACTACTTTTGGTTTCATTACGCTTATTTATATTGATTATTTATATTGTGTGATAGTGTCAAAATAATTAAAATTTTTTACCTTAGAAATTGTTCTATCAGATGAATTAAAGACTTGTCTACTGCAAATCCCTAAATTTACTTTTATTTGTTGCAAATAGCAGAAGCCTACCCTTAGACTATCATTTTAGTATTTATTTATATGACATTTTCTTTAGGATCATAAAGCAATTTGCCAGGCAAGTTCAGTCATGACATGACTATTGATGAAAAAATAAGCAATGAGGACTGCATATTCTCATGAAGAAATAGAAATACCAGGGTAAGTGTTCTGATGCCCCAAAAAAGGCACTTAAATGCTGAAAAATAAGTTAGTCTAGGCAAGAAATGAAGACAGTCTGCAGGGGAGAATGTAAATCTTGGAAAATAAGGCTTTAAGATACCCAGAATATCCAGCTCCTCATGTCTTCCACAGTGTAATGCTGGGGGCAAGGAGAGGTAATGTGATCCTTGTATAGGTAAAGAGTAGAAATAGGGTCATGAGCTTGCCTCTAGCTGAACCTCTGTAAAGGATGAAATGATAATCCATTGCATCTGCCTCTGTGATTTAAGGGGGATGTATTGAGACAGCTTGAAGGAAGGCACTCAAAGTGATCTATGAATTGCAAAACAATGTGAGACTTACAGCACTCAACCCTCTGAGCTTGTTGAAAAGCAGTCTGAAAGACCATTTCACACATAAGTGAATCTGATGGGTGGAAACTTTCTAACATTCCTAAAAAAAGTCAAAACAGGATTCAGTGACTGGTGGTTAGTGTTAGAAGAAATCAGCCTCAAGGTAAGATGAATTTTACTTGCTGTGCAGGTAATTAAACATTGGGGAGGTACTGCACTCACCAAAGTTCAGAGAAATATAAATTATTTTGGAGAATAAAAAAAGGGGAAAAAAAAGGAAGAAAAAAGCTTTACTTCACCTTTTGAGAACATTCTTATAGCCCAAAGAAGGGCAACTCAGTGTTTGGACATATGGCATTAGAAAGCACCATTTCTAATATTTTATCCAGAATTTGCAGGAAAGTTTTCCTCTAGGTACAATCAAGGAAGTTTTTTTGTTTGTTTGTTTGTTTGTGGTTTGTGTGTTTTAGTTTTCTTTTTTTTTTTTTTTCTTTTTTTTTTTTTCTTTAGTCTATTGAAATTGGGGGTTTTTTTGTGTTTGTTTTTGTGAGGTATTTTAGTTGTGTGGGTGGGTTTTTGTTGCTGTTTGTGGGTTTTAACTTTATTTTTATTTTGTTCTGCTCACTCTTACCTCAGAGGTGACCAAGACAGTGTAAGGCAGTGCCCTGAGGCCAACCATGTCAACTGTCAGGGGAATAAAACAATCTTTTGTGTTAAGAAAAATACAGGCTGAACAACTGTCAGGGCTAGAAGTGGAAATAAATATTTTTGCCATTCATATTCACAGGGCTGCAGAGTTCCTTCTTTTTTTCCTCCTTGCAACCTGAAGCAGAGAGTATCCTGCAGGATTATTGAAGTGTATATCCTCTATTTTGCTCTCTGCTTCTCTGGGGCCCTGAAGTGATACTGAGCTTTCCTGCTTCATTGCAGTGCTATTCAACAGTCTCAGCCTCTATGAAGTGAAATGCTTTAACATAAAACATTTGGGATTTTTTCTGTACTAATAAAAGGGTTGCTGGGTGAAAATAAATGGCCTGTGTTATCCAGGAAATCAGTCTAGATGAAGATCCCTGAAGCCTCAAACCCCATGAAGCAATGGAAGGTTAATCAAAGCACTACATAAAAGCACAATAAGACCCATTTCTTTAAAATGGTTATGACCCATGGGATCCAAATATAAATTCTGAGTAGCTCTTGTTCCTCCTTTCCCATTAGAGGGCAATGTTTATGTAGGCAAAATTTCCATTAAAGTCATCATCATCCATTTGCATATATATTCAGGGGATTAAAAACTAATGTTGAGTTTATCTGTTTAAACCATCAATCCATGTCTGCTTAATGTTTCCTCAAATGACACTGGAATAAGGGAGTTTTATAAGCATAGGCATCAGTGATATTAATAATGATTTCTCCCATACCAGTACATACAAGTGCAGAGAAAGTTGTGTTGTTTGGGTGTTTGTCAGTGAGCTGGGAGTTCACTGTAAGTCAAAAATGCCAAGTTTGGGAACTGATGTTTCTAATTAAATGTTTACTTTGTTTGCCTTGGGCTTTGAAAAGAGATAAGAAGCTGCTTCATGCTGATAAACAAATATGCATACAACACAAGGGGACAATGAGATCACTAACTGCTTTGCAATATGTGGAATTATTACTTTTGCACTTCATTTAAATAAGAATTATAATACTTAACAGAATGTCTGTTTATACAGGTCTAGGGCATGCTCAAGGTTACACTGACAAAAATGGAAATCAAAGTTGATAAGATGGTCTGTTTGTTGCTTGGCAAGTTGTGACAGATAATCACTACCATATTTTCAGATGTATGACCTGTAAATTATTTACAAATCCCTCAATTTCATGAGTGCTACAGGAGATGTATGTGTACAGGTTTTGTAAAGACCTTAGCTGAGAAGTCCCTTGTCTTAAAAACTTGCTCTCCTCTCATTAGTACTACCCTTGCATCTGAATTTCCTAAATTTACTTCCTTATTGCAGTCTTGCATGGGTTGTCTTGAAGATTTATTTACAAGGGTGTAGACTTTACATGTATATGCTGAAGTTTGTATTTCCTTAAAAAAAAAAAAAAAAAAAAATTGGAAACATTCCAGTGTTACTTGATGCTTGATCTTTCTCTTTGTGTTCTTGACTGTATTTGGCATAGATTTTGGACAACTAAAGCTTACAGTCCCCAAGTGAAATTATGTAAGACTTGCAAACACCCAGGGTCATTTTTCGTTGAGAAGTGTGGTTCAGCAATGGAAAAGAAAACATGAACAAAAGTCAAACACTGAATAAAAACCACAACTTTGTTCTTTTATTTATGCTGCTTTAGGCAATCACTAATGCTTTTTTTCAGCTCAGTTTGATCCAAGAAACTATTTTTCTTGAATAATTTGCACATGATAAAGCTACACACAAAATAGAATATGTAAGTGGAGCATATTATTTTGTTTCCTATCTTTCTCTATGCCTACAGATGATCTGTTTGTGTGGGGGGGAAGTTTTAAAGCATGTGAATTTATCTATAAGGCTGGTAATTGAGCATCAGAAAAAAGAATAAATTCTTTTCATTTGTTTCCTTCTCTAGTGAAAGGCTATGTTATGAAAGTCTGATGAAAGAATATATCAAAAAAAAGATAAAGTGAATGGAATTTGATGTTATCCTATTACTTCACTTTCATGACACTCCACCTAAAGTAGTGTGTCCAGCTCTGGGGCCCCAACACAATAACAGCATGGACCTGTTCAAGCAGGTCCAGAGGAGGCCACAAAGATGATCAGAGGCTGGAGCATCTCTCCTGTGAGGGCAGGCTGAGAGAGCTGGGGCTGCTTAACCTGGGGAAGAGAGGGTTCCAGGGAGACCTTAGAGCTGCCTTTAGTGCCTGGTCAGCACCTAAAGGGACTTACAAGAGAGCTGGAGAGGGACCTTTTACACACACATGTAGTGGCAGGACAAAGGGGAATGGTGTTAAACTGAAAGAGGGTAGGTTTAGTTTAGCTGTTTGGAAGAAATTCTTTACTGTGGCAGTGATGAAGTGCTTGCACAGGTTGCCTGGAGAAGCTGTGCATGCCTAAGCCCTGGAAGTGTTCAAAGTCAGCTTGGAGGGCTTATGAACACCTGTTCTAGTGGAAAGTGTCCCTGCCTAGCTAGGGAGGTTGGATCTTGATGACTTTTTAGGTCATTTCCAACACAGACACGGTCCAGGCTGAATTTTCAGAGCGCATTTCAGCTCACACCAATAGTATCTTGTACCTCACATAATACATCTGTGGTTACCAGTTTCTTTCTAAGTTCTTCCAAATCAATATAATTCCCTTCTCAGTTTCTGTGTTCTTGCCCATGCTCTACGTGACAGTATTTGAACTATGAAAAAATGGTCTTTTCTAGGTAGAAAAACATTGCTGTCATTCCACTGAATTTCTACAATGCTGTGCAAATGTGGTAACAAAATTTGCCAGATAATAAGACCATACAAGAATAAGCATGACTTTGTAAGGAAGACAATTCCATTTGGATAGATGATGTGTCTTTTTTTTCTGTGCTCACAGCATTATTCCTGGATATTATACAAATACTGTGCAACATCAAATACAGATTCAGAAATGAGAGACAGAGGAAGAAACTTGGACCTGTCTGAGGTTCAGACCTACATTACTGACATTTTTGTCAAACCTAGCTCTTTCTGGTGACACACTTAAACTCTTCTCTGCCACGTATTTCACTGGATATTGATCATGTATCCTTACAGTCAGATACCTCCTAAGATGCTTAATCCTTCTGTGAGACTATTAGAAAATAGCAGCTAACTAAACAAACATGAATTCTGCTGAAAGGCATAAAAGTTGTGCAGTTTAACTACACCTTTTTGCTCATTTGCTAGTAAATATGATAATGTCAAGGAATATTTCTGCATGCTGGAACTTCATTTTATGAGTTGCCCTGGCAGCTCATGGTAAGTTTATTGATCTCAAACTTTCTCAAAAGATTTCTTGGCATGGTTCAGGGTTAGCATGGGCCATGCACCACTAGACAACTTGCTCTCGGCTGTCTTACACATTGGAGAATAATTTATTAGAATATATGAAAGTGTTTTGCCTAGACAGCTCATTCTGAAGATTGTTTCTTGGCACTAGTACCTTGTGTACTAGTAAAGTTGTGGTCTTAAATGTTCTCTGGGTCAAGCCCTGATGTCTACAAAGACTGCTCACAGCCAGGGTCTCTAATACTCTTCTTCCAAGATAAATTCTTTTGAAAAAGAAGCCAAAGAGAAAATCACTAGATATTTGGAAGCTCCAGGCACAAAACCAGACTCCCCCAAGCAGGGTAAATCTGACTGCTAGTCTTTATACTGCTTTCCCCTAGAAGTTAGGCAAAGCCTTCATTACCACTCTGTTGGTCTTTTGGTTTCTTAAATCAGATGAATGAAATGAATTCCTGTTTTATCCTATTAATATAAGCACTGAGAAGTTTTTAACAGCTTCCTACACATTTCAGTTCCTTTGTTATAGATACACATCTGGTACCAGGAAAACTTGGGAATATCTGGATTTAAAAATAATTTTGCTTAGTTTACACATAGACGTGGGCTTTCCTTTATTGTTCCAAGACTTTTCTTGTCAAATATCAAGGGTTTATTGCAAACCACAGGTATTAAATTTATTCTAAAATGTTTAAATAATGGTGACAGAATATTTGTTTTGCTCACTGTACTTAAAAGTTGTTAAAGTGTTTTCACCCATGACATACAAAAATGCATTGGGCAGAAAGCAGAACCAGAAAAATGACTTTATGAAAGTTTGAAATTTGGTAAATTTGAGTGTAAGTATAAACAAATAATTTTCTAATATGGACTTAGGTAATGAGGCTGCTACATAATGCAGCTTCAATAATAGGTTATCAAAGAGATAGTATTTTGCTAACTTTTAAGCTAATCTTAGATCAGATGGGTCCTAAACAATAGAGTCTTATATTTGCTTTGAGACTGTGCAAACAGAAGAAGGTGCTTTCTTTGTTAATAGAACAGCCAGAAGCCACCAGCAGGGTCTAATTATGAAAAAATAGGCATTGCCATTGTTATGCTTTTTTCCAGGGAAGATAAAGAAGAATGAACAATGTCAAAGGCATTCTTAAAATGCACACAGTAAAGATGATTCTAGAATTCTGAGATAGTAAAAAAAGATGAAAAATATATTTTATGAAAAAAGGTAATAAAGAATTTCTCATGTTTCGACAATATTGAAACTAGAAAGTGTTGTTTAACACTTTTGCTTAACACTGCTGATTTTCCCTCCACCCCCCAGAGAAAAGGCAGTGAGTTAACTCAGTCAGTATCTCTGAGTTCATCATCTATGAAGAAGGATCATGAGTAGAATCTTCCCAAACAACTCTTCTTACACAAGCTGCTTACTAAGTGCAGGTTTTCTAACATAAGAAAAATATTGGTGTTGCAGTGAATGCCAAAATAGAATTCACAACTTATAAACAATGTATACCTATATATAAGAAACAAACTGATAACTACACAAGAAAGACATTAATTTGATGGAACAAATCCAGGGAAGAGCTACTATATTGATCAGAAGGCTGAAGTACCTCTCTTATGGAGAGAGGCTGAAGAGAGAGTTAGGGCTGTTCAGACTGGAGAAGGAGAGACTCTGTGCCAACCTTAGAGGACCTGCCAGTACCTAAAGGGGGCCTGCAAGAGAGCTGGAGACAAATTTTTCACAAGGGCATGTAGTGACAGGACAATGGGGAATAGCCTTAAACTGAAGGAAGGTAGGTTTAGATTAGATACTAGGAAGAGATTCTTTACTGTGCAGGTTGTGAGGAACTGGAAAAGGTTTCCTACACAGGTGGGAACTCCCATCCCTGGGCATGTTAAGGCTGGGTAAGGCTGGGTCTGAGTAGCCTGGTCTCATGTAAGGCTCCTATCTATGATTGGGTGATGGACTAAATGATCTTTAAGGTATCCTCCAACTCAAACCATTCTATGATTCTATAAACTACAGGAAACTGAAAAATGACAAATATTAGAACTGAGGCATGCCCTTGGTAATTTTTTCTCTTCAGAGTAAGAGATGATCCTGCCCTGTGTTCCTCTAAATGCTATTAAACCCAAACCACTTCCATTAGCATTTAGTCTCTCTCCATATAACCAGCATCACTTGTCAAGGCTGTGGAAAGTCTGAAAAAAGAGAATCTGATTTGGATTTGTGGGCTCTGAATGTACAGAGTCAGAGCACATGGCATCTCCTCTGGGGTGTGGAGGGGAAAGGAATGGGCACAGGAGGTGTCAGATATCACGTGGGGTGTGAGCCAAATTGGACTCAGGATGTAGATGGCACTGTCTAGCTGCACATATTTCTTTCTACCTGAGGTTGCAATGCTGGAAAAGTTTCTTTTGTTCAGAAAACTAAAAGCAGGCAGCATCAAGCAGGCTTTCTGGATGCTTGGCTGGGGTGTTAATCTGCCTGAAACCCTTTCTACTCCTGACAACAAAGGTGAGACTTCCTTCAGTAATATTACTGGGAAGCTTCTGAAGTTTAAGGAGCAAATTTTTTCAGCTGTGTGCCTTTCTTTTTGACAAGACCTCAGGTGCTTTTGGTTGTAACTTGATGTTCCAGGTAAATGAGAGGGCTAGTCATTATGTGAAGGCAAGCAAACCCTGGTGTGTGATCTACAGACAGAACATATTTAGGTTTTAATGATTATAGCCTTTTTCCTGCTTGAGAATGTTCTGGGAGGCCAGTTTAAAGCTGGGCATTGCTGAGTTTGGCTCTTCTGCAGCATAAACACTATTGTGCTGATCTTGAGAACAGGCAAGAACCATGGCAGTCAGGAATTAAAGTCCTGAAGCACAGCCAAAATTGTTCTTATGAGTCCAAGTGCACCCTACAAGGCTGATAAACACTTCTGCAAAGCTGCAGAGTTTGCCAGCAAGAGCCCACAGCTTCTCACTGCGTCACAGTCTTTTCTCAGCTAAGGACAAATCTCAGAATCTAAAGCATGAATTTTTTTTTTTAATGCTGCTGTTTTCATTCCTCTAAAAAAAATGTATCTAAAACTGATTATAAAAAAAAAGAAAGAATTTAATCTGGTCTGCAAGAAAAATTGTTTTATGTTTTTTTCAGGGCCTCGTAAAATTTTATTAAGTGTATGGGAATTTTGTTCTCAAGTTGCGTGTTTCAAACAAAAATTTTTTTTTCAAAATAAAAGTTAAATTTGATGGTTTTCCCAAAATTATATGTACTTGTTAAAAGTTCTGCTTCCAAATTTTGGTATACAGTTGCAGCTGTTAGCAACCAATTTCTGAATTTTATTTTAAATTTTACTAAGGATAACATCTTTTTTAAAGATTGTCTCTGCAGACACCAAGAATGTAAACTATTTGCTTTTGTATGAGAATGTTTTGCTTCTGAAATTCTTCTCCTCACTTCATCTTTTTGTTAAATATAGGATACTACTCAGTTCCAGTCCCAAACTGTAAGAATTGTTTGGCATTGCAGTACAATAAAAACTAGCTGTGCAATTTCTGCATTCTGTTTACAGCTAGGTACACGTATTTAGATTCAGAAATAGCTCAAGCTACAACTGTAAATTAACTGCAGGTACATATTTATTTTAATTATGTTTACTGAAATTAGTGTAATGACAGGAAATTAACATATGTGTTTACATCATACAGGAATTAAAATTGAACACAAGGTGCTGAATGTTGACATTTGTCACTCTCTGAAAATAGTTTGGAGGTTTTGTTTTTTTCTTCTTTGCTCAAAAAGCATAATTTACAGGCTGACCTGGAATGCCCCATATGATGGAGTAGCATATGACCATTTCATCAATAATGTCTGTATCACTTGTTCAATAAGGGGAGAAGAGAAAAAAATTAATCATCTGTGGGTTTGATATATTGGAACATTACTAATTCAATGGCATTTCAGTTCTAAACTCCCTGTCAGAGCTGTCTGAGAGAAGTGGAAATTTCCAAGCCAGTGTATAGATTGCAGTCCATGGCCCCATTGGCAGGATTCTGCTGGAGATTATTCTGAAGCTACTGCAGTAGTCCAGAAACTGACTAAAGCTCCTTAAATTAGCTAAGTGAATCAGCTAGATTTCTTCTTCTTTTAAATTTTTTTAAAATATTTTTTTTTAAAGAATCTCTAATATACACTTATCACTATAACTAAAAGAATCTCAAAACCAAACTCTGGACAATGCAACCAAGACTACTAAAAATGTTTAAACCAAAACTTGCCTACTGTGTAATTCAGTTAATGTTGTGGGACTTTATTGTGCACTTGGGAAGGATTTTTATTAGTGCATGTGACAGGAGACAATGGTGATTACAGATCAATCATCATGTAATTAGAACATAAAAGTTGAATGATGATAAGGCTTTTCTTTTTTTAAAATCCTTAATGAACCTATTTTCAAATTTTCATATTCTTCTGTAACCAGATCATTCCCTTATGCCCTGACAATCTCAATTAACGTGATAGAAAATAGATTACTATATGTGAGAAAATATAATATTATTTTTCATAATTGCATCCATTTTTCCTAGAAAGATTCCTATTAGGACCATTTCTAAGTAAAAATTCCTTTGAATATTAAAAAAAGCATAAGATATTTTAACTGTCAGATTATTGTATAACATACGTGCATTATGTTTTTTTCCCAGAATTTGAGGAAGTTTAGAAGAAAATGTTTTTATATTGTGGCTATTGGTCTAATATTTTATTAATAAATATTTTTTCTCCTGTGTTTTTAAAGGCATCAGACAAGACTCTGGATTAAAGAATCATGGAATAGGTTGGGTCAGAAAGGACCTCAAGAATTTGCAGTTCCAAGCACCCTGCAATGGACAGGGACACCTTCCACTAGACTAGTTACTCAAAAGCCCCCAAACAACCTGCCCTTGGAGAGAAGAGTTTGAACACTTTGGAGCATCAGTAGGTGTTGATTACACTATTGCTCTGAATTTACTTATATCACCTATGTCTGTGACTAGAGCATCTTTTTTTTATTTTTTTTTTCTTTTCCATATCAAGAAGGCTCTTCAATATGTGGGCTATGAGTTAACAAAAAGATGGTTTCCAAATAATTTATTCATCAAGCCATCCTTGTGGTCCCTTGTAGATTGCTTTCTCTTGTATAGGGCCTATAAATCTAGAAAAGTGTAAAACAGTTCACTTCTCTCAAAAGAAAAGCACCAATTTTATTATCTGTTCTATTTTTTGGATTTATTAATTGCTGACATTGAGCCACACCATCAAAGCCAGCATCCCTACAGATGGGGGATGAAGGTTTGCAGAACAGACCACCTGCACCCTCTGGGAGGCTGACTAACAATGCAACAGATAACACACAGCACACATCACCTTTGAGAAACAGGGATATGTGGATCACTGAATCAGAGAACTATTTGGGCTGTATTTTATATATATATTATATATATATTGGACACAACTTATATGTCTTAGATTAGTGTTAAAACATATGGTAATAAAATGACATCTAATTATGTTAGAGGGAAAATAAACCCCTCAGTATCAGAAATATTTATTTTATTTGAAATAAAATGAAAAGAGATGTAAAATACTTTATATCTTATAATTCATATTTATCAAATATTCTTCTGTAGCATATAACTGGTATGCTATTGTTCAAAGTCTGATGCTTAAGATATTGGAAATTATATTCTTGTTCCATATTTAAATTTAAGCACTTGGATTTTTTTTTTACCTTCACCTATTCAACTGAGAGAACATGTTTATAGTTATTATTGATTTATAGTATCAATTTATAGTTGTTGGGAGCTTTATTTCTAAATCAGATATCTCTTCATATGAATATTTTTTAATAAAGATTAGATTTCTTTAAGTTCAATTCCATTTTTATCATTGTATCAGAGAATCACATCTCATTGGATGACTTTTATATCATATACTTCTTTCATATTAATATAAAATCTCTATGTTTTTTTACAAGCATTTTAGGATGTTTATGTTTATATTTATATGAATTAATTGTAAAGGTTATTTTAATGTGGCTTTCAAAGATTTTCTCCTCTGAGATATTACATAAGTTATAATACCATATAAGAATTTCTAGCTGGCCTTATAACAGGTAAAATAAACTACTACTACTACTAATAATAATAACGATAATAAACTCCACAAATAAAAAATCTCTATTTAAAAAAAATCTGTCAATGCAAAATTAAATGTAATACCATGTGTCATAGCAAAAAAAAACAAAAACAAAAACAAAAACAAGAATAAAGAGAAAGCCAAACATTTAATTAGAAATTTTGGATTCACTATAGCGACATGTCAGTACCAATGCTAGGAACTGAAAAGTAATTAAATGTAGCAAATGCTACAAAAATCCTGAAGTCAGATGTTGTTGCATTTTTCAAGATTTTTTAAAACATTGTTTTTAAAACAATGTTTTTAAAATATTGGTGCCACTTCTTCACCTGCTTAACTCTTGATATCTCAGCAGACAACTATTTTAACTGCCAGTCAGGAATTTTTGGCTGCTAAATGGCAAAGAACAGGACTGAGAAGAGCTGTAGTGACATGGTATGTTTAACCAGTATTGCTATTCAGACAAAATTACATGCCCCTATCTGCAAGATTTTATAATACAATCTTAGAGCTTGCTGCTATATTGAAATGCTCCACAAAGCATAATATGGGTAAATTTGCTTTCATTGAGAATGTGCAAATGTACTGGTCAGTGACCTGATTTAAAAGCCATTGGACTTAAATTAAAAATAGATCCAAAATCAAATAGCACACCCAAGTTTTGATTAACAGCATAGTCTCATTAAACTGAAATTAATAGTCCAACCTATTACAAGAATTATATCTTATTTTCCCCATAATTATAGCCAAAGTATTTAAGACTGAATAAAAACAAAGTTAAAAACATAGCCTGATGCAGTGTACTGTTTGCAAGGAATGCAGCTGGGTTGTGTTTAAAGTTTTGCACTGACACTAGATAGTGATGTTCTTCTACTTCTTAGTCTTTTACATCAGAATATTCCTGCACACTCAGAGGTTCTGAGGCAGCTAACAGCTATTGACTCAGAAGATAACTGTTTAAATATCTTTGATCCTAGCACTGATTTGAGGAATGCTCTATGTAAGCATGTTGTATGATCTGAGGACAGATACAACCAAATTACTGGTGATGAGAACTTGACTTCCTCACTGCTCTTTTCAGAATTTTCTCCTGGAGCAGCTCAAGAGTGCTGCTGTGGAGTGCAAGCACATTAGCAATTGGAAAGTGTTATGTGTGCTCAGGAAGTTTAGTTTCATCCAAAAGTAATTGACTTTATATGATACAGGACTTCTCAGAGCATGAAAAAAAGTGTAGTGAGTGGAGGAAATGGAGAAATTGGGTTTGAAAGCTTGTTCAGTCTCTTAGATAAAAAATCTATTCCAACCTAGAGATGATGATTATTAATATAATGGTAATAGTCTCTTAGAGATATAATGAGGTGAGTTTTTCAGGGATCACAAGGCTTGTTCTCTCTCAAACAACTTTACTTTTCATTAGTCTTTATTTTACATGTAGCTGACTTGAAAGTGAAAAATCATTGTACAGAAAAAATACTTATGAAATTTCTTCCTGTTAACCACACTTTTGCTGAAAATATGAAACAAAATGCCACAACTGAAAAAAACTCCAATATCTATTTGCTGTTTTCCTTCCTTGGTTCTGCATTCTTAATGCTGTGAGGTATCATTACAAAATAGTTGAGAATTATGAAAATCAAAATTTAAGTTCTAAAAGGTTTGATTTTTATCTTCCACATCCTGTGGGCTTATTCTTGAACCTATTTATCATTCAGCCCCTTACAGTGGTCAGTGCACACACAAAAGGACAGTCTGCATAGCTCTGGTAACTGTTTAGTCTTCAACATTTGTCTAGCAGCAAATTATTCTAGTTTTTCCTTCTTTAATTGGGAGAATATGAACCCCTACACTAGCATCAATAGACATCTCTAGCTCTGCCTTAATGCACCTTAATATATATTCTTAATTTCAGATCTGAATTTTTTGCAAACTCTCAGGATATGGGTGCTGAGTGAAATGCCAGAGGTGGGGCCATCTGCCTTCTGTGCTGTGCCCAGTTGTTGTCAGAGGCCCTGGGGAAATGGATCTTCCCCAGACCACATGCCTTTGCCCAAATTAAGGTGCAAATGAGACCATATCAGTGACAATAATATGGATTTTTTTTTTGGGGGGGGGGGGGGGATGGTGGTGGTGAGACAGAATAAGGAAAATATCACTGCTCTGTGTATCCCAATGATGCTCTGTTGATCCTCTCCAGCTGGTCTTTATGGTGGTGAAGGTCACCCCAAAAAAGCACAGAATCTAATGGGTTAATTGGGTTAATACATGCTCAGGCTGGGGGGTGAAGAGAGTTTGCCTTTGTCTCTTACAACACTCTGGATTTGTTGCAGCACATGCAGTCCTGTGGTGCAAGACTTCAGGAATTAATCAGGGGGCATTTTGGGGGTCTCTGATGGATTAAGGAACCATCTCAGCTGCCTCTCATGTAAATGTCCCATGGATGTGACCTGTGGGGTTGGAGGGTCCACAGCTGGGCCAGTTTTTGTTCACTGCCTCTGACCAGAGTTTACACCTCCTCCCTTTCCTCATTTTGGGGGGAGTAAACCTGGTCTCTGTGGGCTGTGGTCTCCCCTACCCCAAATTCAACTCTGCTGCATTTGGCTTTCACAACAAACCCCTTGTGGATGCCTCAGCCTTGTTTGTTTTTCCCCAGGCTGGACAAGAGCATCTTATCTAGGTGGTTTAACTCACAGGTATCTTCAGGGAGGCTTCATTGCTTGCAGCTTCTTTATACAGTTTTTATTAT
This sequence comes from Erithacus rubecula, assembly GCF_903797595.1. Lineage (NCBI taxonomy): Eukaryota > Metazoa > Chordata > Aves > Passeriformes > Muscicapidae > Erithacus > Erithacus rubecula. The sequence goes on from NC_136685.1 coordinate 20,162,152, forward strand.
GATGGGCAAAACTCTTTGATATCAATGTTTGAGGCATGAACTATTTCAGTCTCTGACACCCTGGAGAGGATGGATCTCCCTTGGCTCCAGCCTGAGCAGTCAGCAGACCTGGGGCTGAGAAGGAAATGCAGGGAGACTGGATAGGAGTTAACTTGCATGTTTGTGGAGGGCTTTTGACTTTTTTGTTTGCTTCTCATGAAAGTTTTTTTACCATAAATACTAGCTTGATCTCACTGTGCTGAATATGAGTGCCCAGTGATAGAGAAATTTTGCCTTAATAAACTAAAGATAGTTTCTCACTATGAAAATTAAAGATCTGGGACAAACAAGTAGATTAAATTTTTTCTTTCTGCATCAAATTTCTTGAAAGCAGAAATTCAGCCATTTACACAGGCTGTTTTAGAAGCTATTTTAGACAGTATTTCTGGTGTTTGTGTGTTTGTTTTACTGCGAACAACATTTCAATTTTCTTTAAAGAGTATATTATTCACTTGGGAAATGGAGTATATTTTGGGTTTGTTCATGATTCTTTGCAATATTTCTTTTTATGTTTCTGTTTCCATGATTTCTATTTATATTTGTGTTTAATTTGATTTCTAATGTATTTGGGTCTCCCTCCAATGTATAAAGCTTTCTTCACCATTTTTTGACTGTCTGAATAGATCTTGGCAAAATTGCTTCTCTTCAGTTCTAGATATCAGTTTACCATATGAGTAAATTTACTGAGCCAAAATTAAATTATGCCTTGAATAGTCTGTTTAAAATTTAATTTTATTTCTGCCCATAAATAATGGCCATATTTCAAAAAGGGAGTATCTGAGATTTTAAATGTCCCCTCTGTTCTATTCTTTGAGATTTTCACTTTTTTTGATTCAGCCTGAATCTTTGATTTATGAGATATATATATTAAAATAATCCATGGGGTAGCCAAGTTCCACTGGAATGCACAGACTGATACCATACTTTTACTGACAAATATAAACCTCCAGTATCAGATAATATGCTGAATGTATTTTATAAGTTGATGTTGACCATTTTGTACATTTCTGTCAAATTTCAGTCTTCTACTAGAAGTATACTGTGGAAGTAGAAGTACTTTTTCATGGAAAAAAGTTGAGTCAGTGAAGCTGCCTTCCCATCAAAAAGGTGGAAGTGCAAATTTTGTTTCTTATCTGCCCCTACTTCACATTTTGTTTTATGTTCTCTTTATTTTTTTCTTTAAAATCATTTACAGGATAATAACTTTTCCCCTGTCATTCCTGAAATAAGACAGAAATATCTTCTTAAATTTTGATGAACAGGTGATCATGATTTTGGAAAGCTACATTTTGTGCTTTCTTGTAACTCCTGCACAAGGGCATTGACATCTTCTTAATCTTCTTTCCTTACCTTAATTTAAAATAATGCATTAAAATCTAGGAACTAAATTTTGCATGATATAGATCTCAAAACAAATGTCTAATTCAGTACCAAGGATGTTGGGCCTGACCCTAGAGGGGAGGAGATAACGCAAGTTTGTTCTTACTTATTCTGTAGAGGTGTCATTAAAAATATTTTTGATTCAAAGCATTTCTCTGATCATCTGTAAACAAAAGTCAAAGGAACAAAAAAAATGGGCATACACAGACCCTCTGTCATGGCCAAGTCAGGTTACACAGAGCCCCCAGACTAGGAAAATGAAATGGCAGGAGTGAGGATCTTGGGGAAAAAGAAATGCATAGGTGGTGTAAGAATATTTGTGAAGACAAATGGTGCTTATGAAAGAAAAGAAAATATGGAACTCCAGAATAAGATGCATCCAAGGACAAGAAAGTCAATAGGAAGGAGTGAAGACTTGCAAATCAGATTACTAATGTAACAGGCCAGAGAACCCCCCTTGCTTCAGAGACTAAATGGCTTGGCTTCCATTCATGTGCCCCAAATCTTTTCCTCCAGGTGAATTAATTTCAGACTGTCTCCCAAGAATGGTATCTAGGAAACTTATCAGCCCAAACACTTTACAAACTTACAAAACTCCACCATAAAACTGCTATTTCCATTTCTGTATCTAAAGAAAATATGTTCCAGAATATTTCAATTTAATTGTAAAGTTTGAAAAAAAAAATCCATGTTTCAGGATTCATTCATGGTTATATGAGACTAATGTGCTTTAATCTTCAAAGTTAGAATATATTTGCTTCCTTTATTCCTTGCTTCCCCTATCGTATCCTAACAAAACAGCCATATTCCAGTCTTCACTTGCTGAATAAACCATTCTAATTTCTTAGAAAAACTGTGTTAAAGTGTGATTTCTGAAAAGAACCTAAAAGAACTCTTTTTCTTTTAGTATTTAAGAAATGTAGAACTCCAGTGTAATCCTGCTGCATGTCTACAATCTCTTGCCATATTGAGTATAAATAAGTAATGGTTGCAGAAAAGATATATTTTGTGTTTATGACATGTTTTAAATTTTCTTCTTTTTGATTTCAAGCAGTGTTAGGAAAACTATGAACCAACTGCATTGTATCATGTGAGGCATGTTGAAAATTCCTCTGAAAAGACATGCAAAGTGACAAATAGGTTCAAAGACCCAAGATCTTGAATCACAGTCAAATAAAGGCAACTAACTACTTTTTATTATTGTCAAAGAGATATGCATCATCTTTGAAAGAAAAACATCAAATTAAGAGAGCTGGAAAAAGAGCATATATATGTAGTTAAAATAGAATGGAAAAATTAATGAGGTACATGTGACCAGTCCATATGTGAAAAGATCATGATGAATTCTTTTCCCCTTGGAAAGCAAGTGATGTAAATACTTGATGCTGAATTGTTGGAAACTGGCTATGTGAAATTATTTCTTAAATTCTTCATTAATCATTTCCAAGGGCAGGGATATTCTAGTGGATTAGCTGTATGTCCCAGTCTTCTTTTGAAACTCTTGTGAATCTTGTGCCAACCTCTGGGCATTTGGAGAACAAACTGAATGCACTGATAGCTCTGACCAATATTTGATTGTTTATCCTTAAGAATCAGAAGAAATTGGAAATAGCAAGTAAAAGATGTAATACTAGTAGTAATACAAGTGCATGGATCTGAAGAGAAATTAAAAGAGAGGAAAAAAAAAGGCCGGATTAAACCACAGCTCTGGGATTTTGGACACAGGTAATAAAATTTTATGGAGAAATATGGAGTCTGCAGCTAAGTATTTGGCAGGAATAGCATTCCCTCCACCACCTATACAAACACTAGTATATGTAAAAAAGATACTGTAAGTTGCATCCTGGCTGAGAGAAGCACTTTAATTAATTCCACTCCATCTTAAAATGTTCACAATCTGGCCTGTAAGCCTGTGATTACCTAAGGAGTCCATGTTTTTCCTCTCTGAATACAGCCCACATGATGACTGTTCAACTGCATCACTTCTAAAAATGCACAAGAGATATATTAGCAAAATCATCCTCTTACCTGTATATCATAGTTATAATTCTCCCTTTCTGTCCTAATTGCTCAAGCATCATTACACTGTCAGCCTATGCTAAAGACAATTTATATCCCATGATATTAATATACTTTTATTGTTATCTTCTGAAAAAATTTTTGCTTAGGCTCATTGTATCACATATTTATTTATATGCAGATAACTGGATGGGCTTTAATAATCTTCTGTTAATGAGTTTACATCCATTTTTATTAGTCTCCATAAATTCAAATTTAATCTCTTATTTAGCTCATTTTTATGTTGAGTGCACACTTGAGCACTTATCTTAATTTCTATCAATCTCTTTGTGGTACTCCTCCTTTGCTTTATCCTGCTGTGTTTGCCTTTTTGTGCTGTGTTCAACTTTGAAAATCTTTTTCATTTTTTCACAGTCAGTCCACTAACAAAGAGTCATCCTCTGTTCAAATTCTTTCTGACTCATTCAATTTCAAGTAACCCCTTGTGGCATATATAAAATTTCTCTATTTCTGTCATTGTATTAAGATTCATAAATCAAAGCATACTGGATCCTTCTCATGTTCTCTTTATTTGATGCAAAGATTTTGTCCTTCTCTACTTTCATAATACTAAAAACACATTTTCCTTTGAAGGATCCATCATTCCAGGTCCACAGTTTCCTGTTGAGAGAATGGACTAAGGTGCCTTAGGGAGAACAGCATGACACAACATGGATTGATGTGGCTAAACCTCTTTGGCCCCACAGATGCCAAAAAGCATCTTGGACTTGCCTTTACTGCTTGCTGGAAATGCCTGTTCTGATTGAACTACTCTTGGGCATTTTAAGGGGGGAAATCCTTGCCTGAGTGGAAGTTCTCTCAAGAAATGTGCTGATAAATAATATGGATATGCTAGCCTAGCCTGTTGTCTAGAAAAGTTTGCTGCTTGCCACTGCCTTTGTTATGGGATGTTGTGGAGAGACTGCTGAGTCCTGTACAAACCCTCAATTAAAAATCCCCTGGTTTTCTGTGTGGGCACCAGTGGAAATGTTAGTGGCACATTGGTTAGTAGGGAAAGTGGCTACAGATGTTGGGGTTATCAAAGACTGATAATGTTTTCCAGAACTCTGCTGGTGAGGACAAAGGAGGAGGGCAGTGGTTCAATGTGTTAACAGTTGTTTGCAAAACTGGTGCTGGGAGCAGGGTTTTGTTTTCTCTCACCATGGAACACTATTTGAAGATCAATGTTGCTTAGGAGAGATGGGATCCACCTGACTAACCATGGCAAAAGTACCTTTGCTAGCATGGTGGCTGACCTGGCAAAGAGGGTTTTAAGCTAGGAATTCCAGAGAATATGAAGTTAGCAGAAGCTCTGGTGAGGGTAGTGAAAGACACCTTATGTGCTCAAAGAGCCTAGAGCAATGTGAAAAAAAGGGAAAACAAATACAATAAGGCATGGCTGAATCAGGGTTACCTCAAGAATTTGCATGTAAGTGAGGAGGTGACTACAAGGTACAAGACATCAGCATTTCAAGGGTGGGAAGTAATGTTTCACCAAGCTGATAACCTTGCCTGATACAATGAGTGCCTTGGTGTTTGAGGGGTGAGCAGTGAATACTGTCTACTCTGATTGCAGTGACCTTTTCAACCCTGTTTCCTCCAAGACAGATTCTCATAGAGAAACTGATGGATTATGAGCTGGTTGAGCAGACAGTGAGGTAGAATTAGAACTGGTTGAATAACTAGACTCTAGCTGGAGGCAATAACCAGTGGAGTATCCCAGTGGTCAGTAGTGGGTGAATTGTCTTTAATATCTTTATTAATGACATGGAAAACAGAACTGAGTGCACAGATGGTATAAAATTGAGAGGAGTGGATGATAAGTTAGGAGGATGTGCTGTCTTTCACCTGAATAGTCTGAAGAATTGGGCAGAGAAGAACCTCATGAAACTAGGCAAAAGGAAATAACTATTCTTACACCTGAGGAAGAATAACTTAGCAATGTCTGTAAATGCCTGAAGGGAAGATGCAAAGAGGACAGAGGACAGGTTCTTTTCAGGGATGTCCAAGTACAGAATGAGAGGCAATGAGCACAAACTGAAACTCAGGAAGTTCCATCTAAACACATGGAAAAACATCTTTACTCTGAAACACTGGCACAAGTTTCCCAGAAAGATATTGTGACTTCTTTGTCCTTAAAGACATTAAAATATGATGGCATACAGCCCCAGGAGAACTGCTTTGGATGTTTTGAACAAGGGCATTGTAGGAAAAGCACTACAAACTGTATTTTACCTGCCCAATAAATTGAAGAAAAATTGATATTTTTAATCAAAACCTACCATTTTAAAGATCTTTCTGTCAAGTCCAATAACAGCCTTTGTTGTTTATTAAGCTCCTTGTATTATCTTTGTTGGCAGCATTATTTAAAATACAGAGAAAAAAACAAACAAAACTAATGCTCTTCAAGTAAACAATTTTCATAATAACTCTATTTTTTTTCAGAAGTTTAGTTGTGTTTGAGTTTGAGGCAAACCAGTTTGTATTTTTTTTAGGGAAGATATCTCCAAGTATTCATATAGATATAAAGCACACCCATTTTTATACTTTATTACTGAATTAATATTTTACAGTGTTGGAGAAGAAAAGTACTTTGGGATTGCTGTCTTTCTTTTGCAACCTAGCTCCCTGAGGTTTGGCTGATTTTGTGCAGAAAGAACAGCCTTGGCACTGTTTACTACAGAGTCAGCTGGAACCTGGGCTGTCCACGAATGCAGTGAAGGTAGATGGAGTTGGGCTCTGCTAACATTCAGGCAGCATCTGTGGCCTCCCAGCAAAATTGCAGTGTAGATGTAGCCATAGCACTTGGGAATGGGGTGTTTTGTCCCACACATTTCAATATATTAATATATTATATATTAATATAATATCATCTTTGCACCACTGAAAACTTAGTTCAGATATCTAAGCAGAAATCAGAACAGCAAAACACCACATGTGACCAAGACAGAAGGAATGCTCTCTCAGAAATCAGAAACATTTCTACCTCCTGTATTTTTGTAAGAAAGAAATCTACTTAATGGATAGGCAGACAGCAAGTTGACTCCTCAATAGTTTTGCCCATCAAATCAGAAAACACAGAAGTTGTTCAGGACACTGCCTATGAAGGAAAGCTTTCCTATGTAATGAAGGCAAAGACAAAAGGCCAAATAAGCAGAAATATCAGAGCTCTTTCAGACTGGCCCAATTGGTGTTACTGCAGCTTGAGGTCTCTGGAACTTCCCTCCAGAGACTGAATGGACAGAACAGCATAGGAGAGAATGGAGGAGGGTGATTGTAACTAAACCAGAGATCAGTAGAAAGAGAAAGGACAACTAAGGATGCCAAAAAAAAAAAAAAAAAAAAAAAAAGGATAATGTGGATTTAGGATAAAAATATTTCTATGTCTTGAAACAAGAAATTAGTATGGATATGTGAACTTGTAACAGTGCTGATTATCATTAGAAAGGTAGGTCTGATTGTCAGGTCTCGATTGCTGAGTCAACAGGCCATAATTTCTAAATAAGAAGGTTGCTCACTACTTAGGATATCAGCATAAAAACCATAGAACCTGATGTGAAGGAAAATGAAGAATACCCACAGAATACAGTGTTCTGGAAAATCATATGGGATGTTTGTTTAAAAAAAAAAAAATTAGAGTGATGAATTTGAAATGTTTTCATTTCTATTTCTTTTCTTGTCAAAACCAGGGATTAAGATTTGCTTAGCATCCTGCATTCTGAGTCTTAAAGTGACTTCAGTTATATCCTCTAAGTTACGTAGTTTCATTTTCTATGAAGGTTAAATGTCCATGTAATTGAATAAAATGGTTTGCCATGGGATATTGTATGCATGCACCTATAGATGATGTGTATTAAAATGCTTCTGATTTCTATGAAAAAGTAACAAAATCTTTTTAAAAATGTGGAAATTTAAATTAGAGAGGGTTTAAGTCTGAGGGGAAGGATTTCTGGCTGCTTTGGACTTAACTTTTACTGTAGTGTATACAGGCAAATAAAGAACAGGGTTAATTTTTCAGTTTATTAAATGACGATGAAAGAATCCTAGAAACATACATCAAAATGAATCCCTCATCCACATCAGTAATTTTCAGTATTGGGGATTTCATATTTTTAATAATAAACTTTGTACAATACTTCTACCTCCTCCTCCAGTATCAAAACATTAACATGATTTTATTTCATTGTTATCTTAGGGAAACTTTATTAAATGCATCTTAAACTGTTTGAAATTCTATATGTGTTGTGATTAATAATTTTGTATGGTACTTTGGTCACATTTTACTGCTTGATGAAAATGATGATTTAATTATGATAACTTGATGAGGCATGCATTTAAAAAAAAAAAACTCTCCAGAGGGTTTTTTTTTGTGTTTTTTTCCCCTAAAGTCTTGATTGGGACCAAGGTCACTGTTGAAATGAAAGGTTTTGTGTGAGTAATTTATAGCATAGTTATTCTGGTTTGAATATTCAGATTTCCTCTTATTTTGAGCTGTTTCAAACACTTAAATCTTTTAGTTATTGTGGCTTTTTTAGTTCTCAGTTTTACAGCATAGGGAATCTGTCATTAAAAACCACAAAGCTTTTTGAAAATGAACTATATTGGAGGAATGGGAATTGTTCTATTCTTTACCATTGTGAGAACATATGCTGCTCCTATGGACCTGACCAACTTTTGGTCCCTTACAGAGGTAAAGGTTCTGTTAAGTCAATATGAGGTCAGTGAGAAAGGTTAGGCAAAAAGGCAATATTTACTGATGTTACAGCTTTGTGTTTTCTCAGGGGAAAAATGGCAGCAGAGCTGGTGATAAGTTTTGCCTGTGGATATTCCAAATATCTCTTGGAGTCAAAAAAGAATGTGAGACTATTGACTTTCTATTTTAAAAAGAGAGTAGGAGAAAATTACCAGTGTTTATCAGAATTGGTTTGAATAAAGAAAACAAGAGGGCTGTGGCTAGACTCTTTTTGGGAATAGCTAATAAATTGATCAAGAAATTTAAATAGATGAAAGGAAAGCTAAACATGGCAAAAAGAACTTGGGGGATTCAGCTACACAAATCTGTACAGAAAGAATGATGACACAAAAGCTTACAGCAGTGAGGAGCTGAGAAAAAGCATCTAGACAGTCATCTTCATATATAGACAGTCATATATTGAGTTTTTTTCATGAGCTTGAAGAGCAGAAAAAAAAAAACCGTTTTGAATAATGCCACACAGATTTGCATACTTTTTTAAGGATCTATACAATTTGTCTGGAAGTTTTGAAAAAATAAGACACATAAAACCCCTCAATCCACATATATTTCATGTAGAAGTTGAATTGATTTTTGTGAAAGGTTCATTGTATTGAAAATGATAAAACTTTCAGATGTGAACCAAAATTCTTGTTCTAAAATTCAAAAAATGCCCAGTTTCATCACACTACCATGCAAGTGGCTTATGGCTGCCACTGAGAAATGTTTTTTCTTCATTTAGAAAATGTTCTTTTACTCTCATGCAATATTCTTCTCTCTCTATCTTCAGTCTGTTGAGCTTTGAGATTGCATTTGACTTTAGCATCTCTTTTATTGTCTCTTTTGTCCTCACACTGGTTCATGATCAGTGTGTCCTTGGCACTCCACCACTTCATTTAACTCCTATTTTCTCATGTCATTGAATCTGCATATTTCACACTTTCCTCAACACAGTGGAATATTTTCTTAAGTACTTGAGAAGGCTGTCTCTTTTTACTTCAAACCTGCTTTTTCTGTTCAGTTCTGCCATCTGTTTACCTAAATGACTATTTTCCAGCTACTTTAAAACTCCTTAGTTCCATCTGTTTTTTCCCCACCATTGACTCAAACTTCAAACCCTCCACTGTCATCTCCTTCCCTCCCTGCTTCTCTTTCTGTCTTTTCCTTCATCCCTCTCTCTTTTCCTCTTCCCCATATAGGACTCTGCTGTTTTCTGGCAAGATGATATTATTGAAATATGGCAAGTCTTTGTTCTCATCTTTTTTCTGCCTCCTTGTTTTCTTCCTGACATTCAGTTCTCCTTTCTCCATGCTGACCTGCATACTTTCTAGCAGTTCTCCCCTCAACTTTGCTCTTGTTATTGTGACCTCTTTTCAACTCTGAAACTCTTCCACACCACTCTTACCTTTGCATTTTCTTTCCACATAATTTCTCACTACTTTCTGGATCTTTTATTTAACAATGTAAAAGGGCAGTCTCTGCTCTTTGAAAGATATCCCACCTTTATCTTAAATTTTATTCTCATTTTTTGTCCTATCTTGTTAGTCCCTTTTACTTCAAGCTCATTAAATGCAGACTGGTTTTCCCCATTTATTTATGCTCAATTTATCCCTTACATTGAAGGGTACTATTTTTGTTAATATCTTCAGTGACATTTTAGCAAAAGCTTTGACTTTTACAATATTTCTTCATCATCTTTGACCTCTAAACTGCCTTTTATTTTGCTTGTAATAATTTTCTGTCTTTGCTTTCTGTCTTTGCTCTCACCATGTCTCTCTTTCTACCTGTCTAATCACTGTGTTGATAGATCTTTTAGAAACCCTTCTGTATCTCTGCTTCCTGCAGATTTCCCCATAGGTCATGTCCTCCATTCTTTAGATTTTTGTTTCTACACTAGTAAATCTTTCTTTCTGTGCAAACTAAAGCTAAATAAAACTACAGCCTCAGCCAAAATGCTAGGAGTTTCTTGTGTTTAGATGCACTGGTTCTGGGGAAAAAAAACAAACTCCAGCAATACATAAAGAAGTTTCTGGAGACTGAATGAAACACATAATCACTTGATTAAACTTAGCAGCAAATGAGATTTTATTATGCTAGCTTTTCTTGTTTTGCTTAGGTTTCAAAGAATGATACTCTATTAAAAAACTTGATTTACCCATAACACCACATTGTAAAGTGCCAGAAGAAATAAGGAGACACCTTACCATAGTTGCCAGTTGACACAATACTCTTAATAAATGATTTTCAAACCCCATTAATTTCCTAACATAAAAAAGTGGGGAGGTGAGTTCTTCTGGACTCCTATTCCGAGATATACAGAGCTTAAAGTGAGAAGGACTGGAGTGAGTTTTGTGCCACACTTGTGCTACTGCAATCAAGTGGCTGCTTAGATCTCACTGATATTCTGGCAGCTTCTTCAAGAGTGCAATTATACAAAATAAACAGAGGACTTGACTGCTAGCCAGTTTTACTGTCTGAACATAACTTTCTGATTTTATATAGAACAATGTATAGTGGTCAATATCAACAGCTCTCGAGAAAGCTTGCAAGGACAGAGGAACAAGAAATAAAATAAAAGCAGCAAAATAATAACCATCAAGTAAACCCTCTAATAGAGCAAAGGAATATAATTCCTCAAAGAGAAGTAAAAGATATGCTGAAAAATGGGTACTGTCAGGCACATGGTGTGATTCTTGGGAACAGTCCTGTGCAGGGTAAGAAGTTGGACTCAATGATCCTTGTGGGTCCCTTCCAATTCAGCTTATTCTGTGATTCTGCAATAAAAAGAACCTGAAAAATGAAAATTCTAGAAGAGAAAACTGTTCTGGCACACTGATGGAGTAAAATTTTGCTTGAAAGTGGGAGGACTCAGCCCAGACCACCCCTCTACCCCAAAGCTTCCCCTGAAATCAGAGTACTAATGCATGTCCCCATGGTTTATTGAGTGGCAGAGAATGAGCCATGGAATTAAAAGGAGAAACTTCCATTCTGGGATAGGCAAACATCACAGTTTTGGTCATAAGCTTTACATTGTGATGAAAGGAGATTATTACATCATTTTGAGGTTACATATCATAATTATTATCTGTCTTCTTTCATATGTCATAAACTATTAATTTCTTATATTCACAACCACTCTCAGATACCAGGCCTCTTTTGTTTGTGTTAAGTGTGATAACTGGTATCTCAGCACCCAAAAATAAGCTCAAAGAATGCTCTGAAACATATGACTTCTTTACAAAAAATTGAGAGTACAGGAAGCAGATGTGAGGCTACTATATACTGCAACAGAGTGGCACAGTAACTTAGCTTAGACACATAAATAGATTTCTTAATTTATTATTTTTTAATATTTTTTTTTGCTGCTGATAAAGAAATTAAAAGTGTAATAAAGTAACGGAAAAGTAAAGCTGTTTTCACAGCAACTCCTTTTCTCACACCGTTTAAAGATGCATTAAACTTTGTTTGACTACTTAATCTGTCAGAAAATGACAGATTAAATAAATCTTTTATTGTCCAGTCTTTTTCTCCCTAAATCACAAGTCACTAGCAGTTCTTTTGGTCAGACAAAGTCTAATGTTAATATTAATTTATCTAATGTAACAACAGGCCCTTGTTAATGATGTCCTCAGTTTTTGTTCTGATCACAGTAAATAGAGAACTATCCAGAAAAATATAAAATATAGAGATATTTAATTTTAATATTTTTTGTCAAACAATAGAGGAAATAAATTGTACTGATGTAAGCTATTAACTACAAGTGTGTGTTTGCTTATGTATTTAAACTATCTTGCAATATTATTATATCAAAATTTATTTCTGGCATCAGACATCTATGTTGTGGCCCCAAATCTTTATTATACCACAGTTTTTAGTCTGCCTTGTGAAGGAATAAACTATAAGTTAGGATGGTCACACAACAGTACTGTTAACTCCAATCTATAAGCAGCACTAGGATATTTATGATCAAGTATAGAGGAAACCATAAAATCTAGACTTGTCTTAATGTAACCTAAGTTATGTTTTTATTGAATTTTTGCTTTTGATAATTGACTTTTTTAGCAATATTAGAACTCTTGACAAACAGGTAATGGAGTGACATTTTCTGCTTGTCTGTAACAGAAGCTGGTCAGAGTTGGCAACAAAGGTTTGTCACTCTTTTACCATGTGATTAAATACAATATGTGCATATGAAAGTTTTCTGAACACTTAGATGCATGTCTCAAATAGAAAGATAGTGAAATCACATGCCAGAGGGTGTACCATCACTTCCCATAACATTTATTTGTCCCTGATGTCTGAGAGCTACCCTGGGAGCTTGGCTGAAAAAAAATTACAAATTAAAAATAAAATTTCTGGGGAGCGAGGGGAGCTGTTTCAGCTTTCTTTATGCATCCCAGAATTTTTTGTTGAGCACAGATCACAGATCTTGAAAGTCAATATGTGTACTGCCTTCTTAAAGTCTAATTTTAAATCAACACAATTAATCAAATAATGTAATTTCTAGTTTCACAAATTCTCAAAACAATTTTCATATTAACTGTCACATTATTTTACTTCTACTTAAATATGATTAAGTGATAGTGGAATCTTCTTCATTCTGCCTCTTTTGTATTCTAGTGCTTTTACTAAGGCACTTTACAAGTAATGATCCCCAGACAAGTCAGTGTTGCAGTTCCTGGTTTTATTCCTATTACTTGTGGTCTATCAGCTTTGTGTCCCATCCCAGTGCACAGGGAAAATAAATCATTGTTCAGGCAAACAGAGCAGAGAAAAGCCAATGCACCCTGCTAGTTTTGAAGCTTGAGTCCTGGACAAACTTTCTGGAGACACAACAGGAATCCCCTGAAATATTTCTAAACTTGGATACAAAGATTGAATTTAAAATAAATTTCTAGCACAGAAAAGAATGTGCACCTCAGTGACTAGACCCTCTTCCAAGTTCTCTATTTTTTACCAAAATTTCCTACAGATTCTTATATTTTCTAGCTTAAAAACCTGGTCTGGTAATATTTGTTTATAATTCTAATGAATCACCTCTCCTACACGCAAAAATATTCAGCTTTTCATTTTTTATTCACCCAAGAATTATATAAGGGAGTTTTAGACCTGTCACATCACTTCTAATGAAGCACAGATACACAGTTCAGACACACATTTATTCTTTAGCATTCCTGAAACCCCTGTGTCCCCATTGTACCAGCAATGTGAGATCCTCTCCATTCTCGTGAGTTCCTCGTGTCTGCTCACATTTAACAAGACCCAGGAACAGCTACTTCATGCCAGGATGGAATCATTCACCCTGCTAAGTATTGTTGGCTATCATAGTTTCTTTTATGAGTGATCTGTAATTCAGGTAACAGAAAGGAATATTTATAATTGCAAAGAAGATGCAAATAAAATAACATAATTTAGTGGATGGATAACTTTCCTGTCCCTTAATTCAAGAGTTTCAAGCAAGATTCTTAGGAGTACTGGCTGAAAGAATGGAAAACTAATAAATAAGCATAATTTTCCAGTTACTGTGTTCTTTGCTGCTTGTCACAGAGACAATTCACTAAACTCATATAATCACTTTGAGTCAGGAACAAATTTCCACTGGATTTCTAGAAAGAGTCTGATACGTTCTCCTGCCTGAGAAAATATCTACCTCACTGGTTTTTGAGTTTTTTTTCACTTTTGAGATGTCTATATTTTAATATTTTTCTTAGTGATTAGTATCTGGGATTTTTAATTTTTTTGTTTGTTTTTGGGTTAGAAAGAGATTTATATATTGTGGCTGCCATTCTTGCTGTTATTTATGAAATTTCTTTGCTACCACAACAGAATATCTGCATGGTCTGAGAAGGAATTTCTACAGATGGAGTTGCAGATAGACTAATTATAATTCCAGTAGCAAAGCCCTGCCTGGATCCACACAATTTACTGTGTGTGCTATGTGGCTTTAGAGCCTAAATATCTGCCTTTATAGAGTGGGATCTATTAATTAAAAATCGGCCATCTATCTTACCATACATTTTATATTAAATACCATGACAACCACAGGGGCTTTTTCATGTTCTGTTGATAGATTTTATTAAAAAATGACTCACTGCCATTAATGAGTCCTTAATTCATCAGCCAAATGAATGGAGATTTAAAGTGTTTACTTTGCTTTTATCATTTATAATATATTGTGATGCACATTTGATGCTTACTTACTCATCTAAATGGAACTGAATGTGACAAATTTGATCTCTGATTTAAAGCTTATGTTACCTAGCTGGCTAGCTTTCCACCACATGAAATGACCTGGGATTCTAGAAAGATCTGAGCAGTTAAAAAGGAAGTCAGAAGTCAGAATCAATGGACATATTCACTCCTGCCCCAGCAGATGTCCTGGCTGGCACCACAGGCACAGGTCCTTTCCAGCTCAAGAGGTCTTATCCCATTTATCTGGCTTCCTTCCCTATCTGCCAAGCTTTGTGAATAAAAGCTGCCCAAAAAAACAGGACTGAAAGCATATATACAAATTTTTACCTTATAGTGTACTTTGGAGGGGACAAGAAGTTGTTTCAAAGTACAAGGTACCTTTACATGTTGTTTTTGTATTGGGAGAAGCAAAGATTGCTGTCCAGACTTTCCCATTTGTGTCTCTGGCAGAGTGGGTCTGGAGAGAACAGTTTGCTGCTGCAGTTGTATCATCTGGATACCCCATCCTTGGGAGAATAGGATCAAAGTAATACAGAGCCAGGAAAGGTGGGAAAACTGGCAGAGGAACTTAAACTTCTGGAAGGACAAATGCTGATGACCATTCAGAATTTGTAATCAGACTGATGAAAGGAGGATGGAAAGGGACATGCTTTGGAAATGGTGGAAAGAGTGCTTTTGTTATTGAGCAGAGTACACAGGAATGGTAAAAAATCAGAGAGTTTGTTAGGGAGGATGATGACTTTACCTTTTAATGTGTGGGTGAATGTGAGTCATTGTCACACACCTTGCAGATTAGCAGAGTAATTTCAAATTCGACACACATTGTCCCAAATATGAGTTCTTTTACCCTGTGTGCAAGAGCCATCAACCTGCTGAGTTGAGATACTTGATTTTATTACAATTCTCGAGTGCCAAGAACCTAAAACAGCTGACATATCTTTTAGAAAACAAGCACAGTTTTTGATAAAAAGAGGTAACAAAGAAAGAATGATGCAGAACAGGTGATTAGTCACTCATACTTACATAACAAAATTCCTAATGTGGTCTTGGTACAGTTCATTATACTATCATCTACATATACAAATTTCTGTGGGGGTGTGTTTTTTAGCAATACAATCACTTAAGAGAACTTGAAGTTATATTTCCATCCTATCAGGTACCACAAAGTTATTATTTAACATTATTCTCTATTACAGTTTCTGCTTCAATCTATCCAGAACAATTATTTGTCAACAAAATAAGGATTTACAGTATTCTGTTTGTGGGGACTCTTCACTTCCTCTGGCACACTGCTGTCATGGTTTCAAGATCAACCTATATTTGCTGTGAAATTTTGTGGATTTTTAACCTTGTATGCCATGACAGATACATGGCTGTAACAGAATATTAACAGTTTGGAGATTTATACTTATCTGATTAAAAATTTTGGACCTCATTGAATTTTTTTTATCTTTTAAATTGGTTAGACTACTCACCAATCATGGAGACTTTGAATAACCTGAAAATAGGATGAAAAATTTCATCATTTTCATTGGTCATATTATATGCATACAATAGAAATTTTGCTATATATTGATCAAAACTTAAAAATCACAGTTAAAATAAAATTTCATTTATAGTGTTAAATTACATGAATCAACTTTACGAAGCAATTACTGGACCCTAAATGTGACTACAAAATTAATTTTGGGGGGGAGTTTGTTGTTTCTTTTTTCACATTTGAACAATAGTGGCTGGGTTAATGAGTGAAACTCAGTGAATTATGGATGTGAAGTCTGTATAGTCAAAGACAAGAAGCGCTCTTGAAAAAGTACCTTCTTTTAGGAAGAAGAAGAGCTAGTTAGAAGATAAACCTTGCTAGTGCATTATTCCACCATGACTCCATGGTCTTTTTCAAAGAACTGTGTAAAACTAATATCCTAGTAGATTAGTGTTAAAATGAAACAGTAAGCATCTCTATAAATATGCAATCACAGTAAACCTATGGAGTTTATTTAATACAGTTCACAGGAGAAAAAACTGCTTTCACAGTATCTCAAAAAATAGCTCAGAGAGATGAATAGACAGTGGTAAGAAGGCATTTTCTCATACACTCTAAAGCCTGAAGTCTGATATGACCAGTCTCAAATCACTACCTGCTCTTGCTGCCTGTCAGAATAGACTGACTTGGAGTATGCAGAGAAAAATGTTCCCCTTCAGTACCATTTTCATTCCACTGCACTGAGCAACACTCTAAGTAGAAAAGCTGCTTATATGGGAACTCTCTTAAAAGGTCACTTCAATAGAAAAGAACTTATTCACACCTAATCAGTGGCATAATATTTAAATTAAAAAAATCTCACAACCATCTGGAAAAGATACATGTAGATTTTTGATTTTGGCAGCCCACCATTTCCTGCAGTCATTTATCAATATTCATTTTGAGCAGAACTGAGCTGTACAAAACCCCTTGGCAAGTGTGCAGTAGCTGACTGTATAGGAGATACAACTATGCTGATGGATGTAGACCAGGTAGACTCTTTCCTAGGTTATTGAAGACTGGGAAGCTGATTCATGCTGGTGGCTGTCTGAACAAAATCTGCATTTCATCTCTGCTCCAAGTCTGTCAGCCTTCAGTAGGAGATAGGGATAATGTGTAAGTGCTGCACAGTATTTTGGGAAGCATTTACCTTAGAATCACAGAATGTGTAAGATTGGAAGGAATAACAGTGGGTCATGTAGTCCAGCCTCCTTCTCCAGTAGGAGCACATTGCACAGGATTGCATCCAGTTCCTGAATATCTCCAGTGGGGGAGACTCCACAGCCTCTCTGTACAGTCTGTTCCAGTGCTTCATTACCCACACAGTAAAGTTTTTCTTCCCCATATTCAGGCAGAGCTTCCTGCACATCAGTTTCTGCCCATTGCCTGTCATCCTGATGCTTGGCACCATGTCTCTGGTCCTGTTCCTTGGTTCTTGTTTTGACTTTCACCAAATATTGTCCCAGTTAGTAAGTAAAATCTAGAATTTTGCTCTTTCAGATTGAGAAGCGTAGAATCAAAAAGTGTTTTCTGCTAGAAATCATTGAAAAGTGATTCTGGGTTCTCTTCTAACAGCCTGAGGAGTACTCTACATGCTCAGAGAAGTTCTGGAAGCCTGAGATATTTTAATTTGAACAATATGTAGAAGCGTAATTAAAGGCTGCAAATTGCTTAAGAGATATTATTTAGAGGTGTGTTTTATCTCAGTACAAATCAGTAATGATAGTGGGACTCTAGAAAATAACAAGAATTCAGTGATTTAAGAGATAAGGACTCAGATGAAGCACCATAACTACCCTAACCATCATCATAACTATCCTTGAACTAACCTTTATCCTAATCCAGAAAGGTAGGAACACTGGATCCTGCCTGGTCATCCAACAAACATTTAGCCATCTAAAAGTCCTGTAGGGCATAGTTTCTTTTCCTATAAATCATCCAGTAAGCACTAGATAATGTTGATTTTATGGCATGGGACAAACTTAAAACCAAACTATCTCTTATCTAATCTACCTGCTTGCTACTATGGCTCTCAGGAGTAGTCAGCTGCAGAAAAATATAATTTCACCTAAAGGTGGTCTTTTGAAGGAAACTGTTTGAGTTCTCATCCACCTCTAAATTTGTTGTAAATTTGAAGTAAACAGGTCTGATTTTTAAATTACTATAATATACTATTACTGTGTGTGTAATTAGAGGAAAATAGACCTTTATGTATAATGTAGTGATATAAAGGAGACAATTTTTAAACTGTATATTTAAAATCTAAGAAAAATCCTGTATACACTATTTTGATGTGACATTTCTACTTATTATGGCGCCTTACCAAAGCCTGTCATTTTGTGTATTATAATGTTTCCTTAATAGTATTTCTAAAAGATTCTGAAATTATGTAAGAGTGTAATCACATGAGTTATTACATTACTTCACCATTTTAATGAAGAAGAACAGTCTTTCTGAGATGTGGAAATTAAGAATTTTCTTTTTGTTGCACCATTTCACCACAGACATCCAAACCCCTACAGGTTTGCTACCTCTCTTGTCCCTTAACAGCGGGACAAAGATTATTTTGGTGCAATAAGGTTATAAAACTAGCAAAAATTACTGTAGACATTGCCTATTTAAAATTATCTATATTCCATGTTTAATATGGACAAAGTTTGAGAATTTGGAGGCTTCAACAACTCAGTGATTGAACTTAGCCAAATAAAGTTCTGTTCTGCATTTGAGTGTCATGGCTGCATACAGTCAGCATCAACAAACACCACAGGCTTAAGAAATTTGAATAATTTGCAGAGTTGCACAATCTGCAATATTTTCTGCTAAATTTGACCACGAGTTTTCCTTTTGCATCTAGGACATGGAGAAAGAATTACGCAGCTGCAAGAACTGTTCAAAACATTTGAATGCAGTGTAAATAAAGGCTTTTGAATGTTTGTTGAGGGAACAGTAAAACTATATGGGTGGATAAAGATGTGAATAGGAAAAAGCACAAAAGCTCAAATAATTTGAAATTTGAAAACCCTCTAGACATCTAGTTACTTCAGTATAGAGTTCAATGTTTACAGAATATTGGTCTTTACCATATGTCTGCCCAGCCATGTATATAATACTACCACTGCTGTACCACACAATACTCCTACTGCACTATACAATACCACTACAACACCACTCCTGCTGCTGCTTCTATACAGAGAGAATACTAATACTACTACTCTGCCATCAGGGATTTTTGAAGGTTAAATACTTTGCAGATTATGAAGGGTGAAGATATTGTGGTAATAACATAAATACGGATGACGAGTATGTCAGTATAAATGATGGGGATTTGAGTGTGTGCTTCAAACATTTAGGTGTGT
Organism: Erithacus rubecula; assembly: GCF_903797595.1. Lineage (NCBI taxonomy): Eukaryota > Metazoa > Chordata > Aves > Passeriformes > Muscicapidae > Erithacus > Erithacus rubecula. The sequence goes on from NC_136685.1 coordinate 20,181,428, forward strand.
CTCACAAAATGCTTAAGAAATAATGATAATAATTTTCCCTGCTTAGAGTCTCAATATTTAAGGAAATGGCTTTTTAAAAATCAGAGAAAAAGAATTTATATTTTTAACTCTTTTGAGAGGCAGATGGCAAAAATCTCAATACCTTCTGAGACTTCTCATTACCACAATTTTGCCCTGATTCCTAGTTTTCTTTATTTTAAATGTTTGGATGTAGATCTATACGTCACTCATGTCTATACAGAAAGAATGTTTTGTGCTGGGGAAGTAACACATGCAACAGAGGAGAAAAGACCTTGACTTTGGTTTGCCTGGAAAGATCTTTTTGTACAATCCATGGCTCAGATAAACTCCCACCTCACTTCATCTTGTCTTTGATGAGGACTCAGAGATAATGAAACATACTATAATTAGTAAGCTACTGAGAAAGGTCCCATTGTCAATAAATCTCATGATTAAAATATTTTTTTTTTTTTTAGATTGTTGCATTGTAGATCCTGCCTGCAGTAAGAGAGCCCCATGGATCCTTCAACTCAGACTGTATGAGGAGGTCAGATTATGTTGATATTCAGGAACTGATAGAATCTTGTCTCTGGAGTCTGTCACCCTCGTCTGCCTCCATATTGTACAATAGAAGAAAAAAATGTTTCAGCTCTGTTAGACACTGAAATAACCACTCCTACACCTCTGGATCTGTATGGGGAACCAGAAGAGAAGTGATTATATAGTTTGAAAACTGAGACATTTCCTAAAGACTTTCCAACTAGAAATCAGCTGGGTTCCTTTTAGCAGCTCTAGAAAACCTTCTTAATACTAAAAGGTAGAAATAGTGATGTGGAAAGAGTAGGACATGACAGCCAGTCAAGGAGGGGTATTCTCACATGCTTCCCTGCTGCCAGAGTATCATATTCCTCCTCATCCCTTCGTGGCAGCAGCTGTGGAATGGACAAGCCAAAGGAAGGCCATAGATGCTGTGATGTAGAAGAAGGAAGATGTTTAGAGAAGGAGAGCAAAAGCAAAGGATGGAAATCAGGACAGGAGGAGGACAATTTTGGGTCTCATACCTTGTCTTCAAAACTAGAGTATGTCCAACATCCAGAATTCCTGATCTTCAGCAGCAGAATGAACATTGCTCTCTACTCTGAGAAATGTACTTTTTAATATCTTTTCCTCAGAAAGAAAAATATAAATTATGTAAATGAAGAATTAAGGACAGTGAGTGCATGAAAATGAAATAAAAGGCAAATCCATTATTGTAATTTTCCTATAGAGAAACAGTCTGTTCAAATTTAAACAAGTGCATCCATGATATATGGAGAACTAATTTCTATGTTAGTAAACACAGGAAACATTTTATGTACAATGTTAATAAATATCATGCTGAGAATTGCTAGGATAATTAACAATCAAATTGTCAGAGATGAGTATATATTGGACATTATCTTTAAACAGCCATACAATTAGTACAGAAACTTTTCTTTGAAGTATTAATTGAGCAACTAGACCAAAAATTTGTCTTTACGCTCTCAACTCAAATGATCAAATAAAATGTTGCTTTTAGGAATTTATGATAAAGTCAATATATGATGCAATAAAGAATCTCTTGACTACAATACCCAATTCTGCAGTGACCTTTAGTAAGACATATCCTAAGTGAAAATTAAGCATGCCATCGAATAAAGTGTGTAAATAATCTGTTTAACTATGTACAGACTTTCAATGTACTGGCTCATGAATATATCAGACTATTTTTGTCTGTAAAAGTTGTTCTTGAATCTCATCTTCATCAGTTGAAGCAGAAAATGATGCAGAGAGAATTGATATGATAACATATTTGTGAGTTGCTTTAAGCAGGTGATTCTAGAATAAGTTTTGCTCAGTTTAGCATGGCAGTTTGCATCAAAATTTAACAGTCAATAAACATATATTTTTTTCTTGCAGTAGTGACAAAAGTGTCTCTGCACATGCTGCTTGGCATTTCAGTAGATGGCTAGAATCTAGTTTAAATTAAAATTACACATCATTAATCTCAGTATTTAACACATATAATACATATATTCAAGTTTTACAGGTCTCCAGTACCCTCCATGTGTGGGGTAAAATAGAACTCTTAGCTTTTCCTTTGCACTTAAATTATCTGTATTGTATTACTGTATTGTCTTGTGCTCCTATTTAATATTTGAAGTGCTTAATTAAAAAGTGTTTCAGGGAAAATATTTCTTAGTAAAAGTCTGCTTATGTATTTATTTCCTCAAAGAGGAAGAAAACTGAATTATGTAACAGTGTCTTTGTTCTTGCAGTTCAAGATTGCTTTGGGTCATTGGTTCATTTTTCTGAAAGCTAAGAATTTCAAGAGTTTAAACATTGGTTTGTAGCTCTTAGCTACATTTTAATTACAGTACCCTGCCTTTTCATCTACTATCTCTTCACTGTGAAGAGACTTGCCATATCTGTTACATTTTCCAGCCACTTGATGGTGTTCTGCAGTGCTCCTGGGGTAATTGCATTGCTGGGGCTTAGAGCTGGAGAAGGCTGGGACTTGGCTGAGGTAATAATAGAACAGCCAGCCCAGAAGAAACATATCTTCCAAAATTTCTTCTGCTGATGAGTAAAGAGCTTATCATTTTGTCATGTGTACCTCTTTAATAGCTTCCCAAGTTTGTAGATGTTTTATTATTTGTTAGCATATTTTGAGAAGAACATGAATTCTGTATAATCCTTCCATAGAGAAACTGTAAATGATTTGTCATAATTTATAATTTTGTTTTTAATAGAGTTTAGAGATTTATTAGAAGCATTCTGTTTTCAATATTAGAATGTGATACAAAGTTCAAGGGCCCATTGCAGTGGAGCATAGGGAGCACACATAACAGAAAGATAATGCCTACTGTGAAGAATTAATAATTTGAATTTAAGTCAGTGAAATAAACAGTGAAGGAAGCATGGGGTAACAGAGAGAATAATAAGGAAATGGCCTCAATCTGTGCCAGGGGATCTGCAAGATGGACATTAGGAAACATTTTTTTTCATTGAAAGAGTTGCCAAGCACAGAAAGGGCTTTCTAAGGAAATGTTGGATTTACCATGCCAGGAGGTGCTCAGGAAATGACTGGATGTAGCCCTTACTGTTGTGATTTGTCTGGCACGGTGGTGTTCTGTCAAAGGCTGGACTCAATGAGCTTGTGTGAGAGCCTGGAGGCATAGCTGGCTCCAAACATTTCAGGTACATATGTTTGACAAGGGGCTTGCACCAGAGCTGATGAACTGCCCCTTACACCCCACCCTTCCCCAGGCTGTATCCCAGCCCTGCAGTGATGCCAGTCCCTGGCACACTGCAGGCAATGCTCCACAGCTGCCTCTGGAGACCCCAGCCCAGCTCCTGTGTGACCAAAGGGCTGCAAGCTCCACCTGGGGAAGGGCCCAGGAGTTTAGGGGGTATTTAAAGAACAGGAGGAAGCACAGGTCTTGACCCTACCTTCTCTTGGAATTTCTATCAGTTGAACTGGAACCCAGAGCTACAGCTATGTTTGTTTGGTTTTTTTTCCATATCTTTCTGTCTTCTAATTCCCTCATTTTGCAATTTTCAAGTGACTTAAAATTGAATGGGCTTAGAATTTGCTAAGTTGAATGGGCCAAGTTAATGCTTTGAGAAGTGTTTCATGTTGTTGAATGCTGTCACTAAAGTCCTCTGATTTTCTGAAGTTGCCAGTAAAGTATTTTTTGTTGTTTTTACTTTTTGAGGATGTCTTATTAGCATTTATACTGTGACTGTAAGTCAGAGTACATGAAAAACTGCCCTCTTAAAAGCCTGTTTGAGTCAGTTTTTTGGAGTCCTACATCTTGGAGGTATTTTCCAACCTTAATGATTCCATGATACTATGTTCAACAGTGTTGTAAACCAAAGAGGAATTTATGCCTTTTGACTAGGTTGGACTGGATGGCAGGGACCCACCAAAGACCTTTTGTTACTCCCCTGCTCAGCTGGGAAGGGTAGAGAAAATATAACAGAAGGTTTGTGGGTTGAGGTAAGGACACTCAGAAATTATAGTCATGGAGAAAACAGACTTGACCAAGGGGAAAGTAATTGTATTTACTGATCAAAATCAGAGTAGGGCAATGAGAAGTTAAATCTGATCTTAAACCATCTTCAGCTCAACCGTTCCTCCTTTGCTATTCCCATTTCTCTACCTTCTCCCTTTCCACTAGTTCAGTGGGATGGGGAATAGGTGTCACTTTCTGTCACTGCTTCCTCATCAGGAGAAGGAATTCTTCCCCTGCTCTAATGTGACTTCCTTCCCATGGGAGATAGTAGTCCACAAGCTTCTCCAAGATGAGTCCTTTCCAAGGAGTCCTTCAGAAATAGATTGCTCCAGTGTGGGTCCCTTGTGGAGTCAGTCCTTTCAGCAAACCTGCTCCAGCATGGACTTCTCTGTCCACAGGGCCATGGATCCTGACAGGAACCTGCTTCCACAGTGTGATAGCTTTCTTTTGGGCATGCACCTGCTCCACTGTGTGGTCCACCAGGGTCTATAGGTGTCTGCTCCACCCTGCCCCTCCACTGGCTGCAGGGGCAGAGCTGCCTCCCGTGGGCTTTGCCATGGGCTGCTGGGCTGGTACCTGGCACCTCCTCCTCCTCCTACTGCACTGACCTTGGTGTTTTTCTCACATATACTCATTTCCTTCTCTGGCTTCATTTTCCTTCCACTCAGTAACTTTTCCCCCTTCATAAGTGTGTTCACCTAGATGCACTACTGCTGTCACTGAAGGGCTCAGTTTTGGCCAGTGACAGACCTGCCTTGGAACCATCTGGCTTTGGCTCTACTGGATATAGGGGAAGCTTCTGGCAGTTTCTCACAGAAACCACTGTTGAAATGCTCCCTCTGTCCCCACCTGCTGCTACTGTAAGTTGGCCTCACAAACCCAATATTCCCGGAGAAAAAGCAAGACAAATAGTGCCAAGATAAACTTCTGTCATATATATGTATACACGCACAACTTCAATAAGAATATCTTGAATGCAAGACTTGCACTGTATACATTCTCATCTTGACTTTCTAACCAAATTGTTTTCTTGTGCTTTGGCCCCAAAGGAGCACTTTGAAAAGAGCAGACAGTAAACTGCTTTCTTTATAATTCTGGACTCTAACAGAAGTGTCAATTGAAGGTGATGAGAACATACTACACTCTCATAGTATAAACCACAAGAAGCATTTTTTAGCAAACAATCAGTCAGCTAGTAAAGAAGGCAGTGGAGATATTTTAGCTTTTCTGAACTTATTGTCATACATCCTAACACAAATAACATGCCTTCATAAGACATAATTATGTACCTTAATAAGCATTAATATAAATTAATTGTATGTGTCCTCTCAGGATTCCAGCATTGCTTCTGGAACTGTGACAATATGGACCTCCAAGGTTAGGAAAACACAATGATATTAACAGCTCTAAAAATTCCCCCAAAATAGACTGGTTTCTTGAAGGTGGGGCCATTGCTGAGTTATTAATTTAGCAGGAACAAGTAGAAAATATGCCTGACTCTATCACTGATATTCATCCCAGCAACTGAGAGCTACTAAAACATGACTCTTGGTGCCTGAAGTAGGGAGAGGTACTTCCAAAAAGAGGTTAATCCCATTTTAAGATAGCTAATTAATCTCTGGAATGAGTCATCCTTCAAATGGCTAAAAATAAGAGAAAGAAATTATTCAATTAGGACTATATGCCATAGTAAAAATCACAATAACATTTGAGACTAAATGGGAAAAAACCCCAGAAGTTCAGAAAGACTGTCAATATTTGTGAGCTAGTGTCCTGACGTTTCCTCTTCCAATCTAAATTTTCTTTTCATTTAGGCTTGTACTGCTTGTAATGGAAAAAAAAACAAAAGAACATTAATCAGTAAAGTATAAATGAAATATGCTTATTTTCTGTTCAGCAGGACCCAGTGCATCAATGTTCTGAATACTTGAAGTGCTTGTTCACACAACAGTTGTCAGATATCATTGGGACTACTTCTGTCACTAAATATTGATGGTTTTGGTTTGAATTTCTTTGAAATATGTTGACTTAATTTATCACAACTTTTTCAGGCTTCTATGAAATTATCTAAGGAAAACCAAAATGAAGGAGTAATTTACTTACAAAATTTCCTCAGTGGTAAATCCCTTGTCTTAGTAAAAGTCATTTCAGCCTTTTTCTCATCTGTCCAATATATTTTACTGCAAAAAGATTTCCCAAAATCCCCTAGAACTTTTACAATAATGTTTGACAAGACAAAGTGGAAAAACTATTCACTTTGAAGTGCATGAAGCAGCAAAAGGGAGCTGCTGATTCATCTCTCTTGTTGTAAACCCTATTATTGGGCACTGTTCTAGAAAGACCATTTCCATCTTGTTGTACCACCAATATAGTTTTAGTTCCTGTACCACAAATATAATTTTAATTTCAGACCAAATTGAGAACATAGTATCTCTGTTCTTTTTTTTTTTTTTTTTTTTTTTTTTTTTTTTTTTTTTTTTTTTAAAGCCAGGGTGAATCCTGCATTTGACCTGTCAGCTTCACTACATATTTACGAGAAATCTTTCACTTTTTTCACCCAACTTTTAAATTTTAATTAAAATCTCTTCCACCTGGCTATCTTGGTCTTTTGTTCAATTTCAAATAATGTGTTCATTTTGTGAGTCCTGAAAATAATCTGATTTTAATAAATAATCTTTCTAGTTTTTCTTTATTTGTGCTATTTGAATAAACATTTCCAGGCTGGAGAGGATGATAAATGTCACTATAAAAGGGGAGCAAATTGCATCCCCACCCACCAAATAATAGTGCTAATCATCTCAGCAGCTATTCACATGATTTAAAGATTCAAAAATCCAATAGAAGAATTTATTTACGTCTAGGAGTTGCTAAATCTAGAGTTATCCTTAGCATTTATCAAGAAAGAAACCACATGGGAGAAACCAATGGCAATACTTGGCATAAAAATCCAGCTTCTTGATGAACATACAGCTAGTGAATGTTCTGGAAGATTGGAGAGACTACTCTATAATATAACTGTATTATGAAATAGTTAAAATGGTGAGAGAAGATACACTCAATGGCCAGAGATAATGGCAGGAACTGAGCAAACAAAGCTGAATTTTGCCTGTGTTGTCTCAGTGGGTGTCTTCCTCGTGGGTAATGTACAGGCTCAAGCTGTTTCCCTTAAATCTGACCACATGCTATGGCTCCCTGAGCTCTTATTCAGAAGAATTTATATGCTGGGTCACCTGTAAAAGGGAGATAGAATGTATACTCACCAGGGAAGTAGGAGAAGACAGCACGTGGTCAAACTTTTTATCTGCCTCTTCTTCTAAAGGTTGAGGCCATCTATACCCTCAGAAAAGTCCAGCGTCTAAGAACATGTTTGAAATCTTTTACCCACGTTTCATCATTATGCTACTGTTGCTTAGAATTGAAAGACAAACTTTCCAATCGATATATAAAGAACAATTTTTAAATGAAAACTTTCATGCTCTCAGAATATAGCTATGCCCAGCTCTGACATCAGATTTTCACAGATTTTATAAGTTTAATTAGTTAGCATATCTATCAAATACATCCAGTAGGAGACTGGATGCCCTGGTAACCCATCCTAGGCCTGCCTAAGTCTCTCCAAGGGTTCTTAGCCCTTTATTTTGTTGTGTCTCCCAGGTACTGGTGCAAAATAGAGTATCCTTGTCAGGAATTCTTTCTTGAAAATAAGACTAAACAGAATTTCAAGAAGGTGACATAATGATGGAGAAAGGATAATCTACACTACTGCAAGTGTAAGAAAATGCTAAAAACTATTCAGGTGTATATAAAAAATATACAAAGCTACAAATATATAATATATATAAAAAACCTCCTAAAAATACTTAGGCATCATTACAGGTAAATAAATGTCTTATTTAGGAAGGTGAAAGAAGAAACTGTTTAATTTTATTTCACAAAAAATAAACTACCTCATAGCCTGTCAGATAAACTTTCTCTTCAAGTATGACTTAAACTACCAAAGTAAGTCAAACTTTCATGATTGTGAAAATAAGAATGAATCTCAGTGGTTTGCCTACCTCTGTTGGTAAAATAAAACCAATTTATGTTTTGATCAGGAAAAATTTTTTAACTTATACATTTCTGAACTGTAAGTACAGGATATTCTCAGGTACTGCAATTTCACTCATGCAGGATCCTATTAAAATTAGTTTCCAGAAATAATTTAATTTTAATTTCTTTTGCACCCTCTTCGGTTGAAACAAATTCAAGGATGTCTCTTTTCCATGAATATATCAAGTATCTGGTCCTTCAAATTGCCATCAATTCTTTTCTACTAATCTTCTTTTCTGTTTAAAAAATGCATAACTTTGAAACTTGTTAATATTAAATGTTTTTTAATGGTCTATCTTAATTAAAATATTCAGTTTAAAATCATCCTCAGATAGAAAAGTTGGCTAAAGCTGGAGAAATAACCTGAATGGTATAGATTACATTGCATAAATCAATCACAAATAAAAATTGCGTATTACACCATGAATAAGTTGGTGTTAATATAAAGTTTTAAAAATTATACTTGCATCCTCCTTGAAGAATATATCTTTATACCAAGGAGTCTATGATACTGTGATGTTGCAAAGAGAGGAATGCCTGAAGAAATACTTTGTTTGAATAAAATTGAACAAAATTAGAATTCTAATGCCATGCTGTTTGAACCCTCATGTTTCCCAAAGGATGACACACACCCAATTTTATATTCAAGAAATAAAATTTAAAAAGGAGAAAAAAAAAAAAGAAATTAAAGAAAAAAAGGAAAAAACCAAAAAGTAATAAAAAATTGGTTTGATGGGGGACACATAACCTTACATCACACATCGTGGTGATGGGATGTGGGGTGTCTATAACTAATACTCCTGAAAGCAAAGCTTTTGATATATATGCACACTAAATACAATGAAAAGAAAGATATTAAGAGTGCCAACAGCCCTACTGATAATACTGTAGGATCTTATTAAACAGATTTCCACAGAGTCTTCACATCCTGTACAGTGAGCAGAAGGAAGTTGTACATAATCAAAACTGTCTTTTCTTGCATATGAGAATTGATGAAGCCTTCCTACATTTTGCTAGGAGAGAGTAATTAAAAAACCATGGTCCAAACAGGCTTCTTTGTAAACATCTGTCAGTTAAAGTAGTGGGATAGATTACTGCACAGGATCTCTTATTTAAAGAAAGCAATGCTCTAGTTCTTTAAAGTGAAACTTGAAAGTGTCTTGTTACAAAGTGAACTGGGCATCTAAAACAACCAATATTTTGACCTCTAAGAGTCTATTACTTTTGTTCAATGGGTAGATTTAGCTGGAAGTAATTGATGAACTATTTTATTTCAGGGTCATACATGAAGGAAATAGCTCATATTAGTACCTTTCCATTAACAGGTTTCTTCTAGTAACCTGAATTGAAAACACTGTGCATGTTTTATGTGCACTTTTTGCTGTTGAATTTTATAAAAAAATATATATAAGCAGTAATGAAAAGTACATGCCATACAGTGAGATGAATGTAAAGACCATTGTAATTTCTTTTTTTTTTTTTTTTTTTTTTTTTTTTTTCTGTGTGCACTCTTTCCTGCTCCCTGCTGAGTAGCTCATTTTTTCTATCAGCACAGAATACTCCACAAATTGCAGTATATTTCTAATGGTGGCTAAATTAAACCTTTGAATTTTTCAGTGCTTTTCTCCTTGAACAGAATATGTAAGGACAGAGTTTCCAATAATCCTATTACTTGGTACAGAAATAGGCTAGGGCTAGTGGAGTGTCTAGTGCTTTCAGCTTCCAATTAGTGACTGCAGTTCCTGCATATAAATTTTCAGAGTAATTTAGTTGCACTTACATTTATCAAACAAGAAGTAGAAACATTATACACCTTCCAAGAAAACAGATTTTAAAGCTACTATCACCTATAAATCATGTTATTTACTAAAATCTGCTTCTCATCAAAATTGGTGAATATGGAATACCTTGTGCTTCTTTAAGATTATTTTCTAAGGAGAAAAATGAGAATACCTCAGATGAAGCATAAACTGTTCATTACTTTATTTGAATTTACATGGCTGCATATACAAATTAGATTGTGCTAATACTTTTTATTACAATGGTATTTAAATGACTTGTTTTTTAAAAAATTACAGAATCAAATTTATATCTAGAATTTGACAAGTAGCAAGCGCTTTAAAACTCTCTCATCCTATCTCTCAGATACTCACAGACCTAATTTCTCAGCAAGGAGATGTAAAGTAAGAGATCTCAATTACAGGTAAGCGTTATATATGAGTAGAGGAATGAGAAAGCTGAATCTAATCCTCCTATTTATAGAGTTAAGTATCCAAGAATGGAACAACCTGTGCATTTGGAAGTGATGCTGCTAACTTGGGAGGAAGCATTGCAACTTGGTAAAACCTTCTGGGGGGAATTTTTTCAGTCCATTTATTAAGATAAAAACCACAATGATTATTTCTATTAAGATAAAACATGGGAGGGGAGTTGGGAAGGGAAGAAATCTTCACACATAATGAACACCTTGCAGAAATAATGTTTAGAATTTTTGCCTGTATGTGGGTTTTGCTAAAGCAGTATTCAAAGTGTGCTTCATGGGGCTCTGAGAGTGTGCTCCATAGAGCTTGTGACCAGCAGCTGGGCAGTTCCCAGAGGGAATGGGCTGGGTGGAGTTCAAGGTGCACAGTGCTGATAGAAGGGGAAATGAAGAGCAAGTGGGTAAATATGGAGGGACTCTGTGCCCCTGAGATAGATAAGAGGCAAGGACCTTCTGAATGCACCAAAAGTTCAGAATGTCTTGAGAAATAGGAAAAAATACTCTTCAGGAAGTGTTTTAATTAGTGTGACTTGTTCCTACCTCTGCACAAAAAAAGGGAGTCAGAAGCAAACAAGCTTTGTATTGATCTACAGCATACTGTTTAATGCCCTGCACAGGTATGCATGTGGCAACATTTTCTGAAATGTATCCAGACTAGCTGTTGAAAAATAACCTGATTTTCCACCATTTGTGTTAGACTAGCCTTAGTCAGCAGCCAAAATACCACCCATGAGCTCTCACACACAGCCTCAGTGGGCCAAAGGGGAGAAAGCAGGGAGATGGGAATGAGAAAGGTCCATGCAGAGAGAAAGATGGGAAGATCTACGAATAACAACACAGGCAAAACAGATTCTGCTTGGGGAAAAATAACATAAACTATTACAAATAAAAATAAATATTTAATTAGTGACTTGAGTAGAGTGAAACAAAAAGACAAACATTAAAGAAACACCTTTCCTGCTGGGTGTTCCTCCTCCAACAACCTTTCCCCTCACTCCTTTCTTACACATATTTTCCCCTGAAGTGCCCCCCTGGGCTGTGGGCTCAGCTGTGCCCTGAATGGGTTGGCTCCATCTGCATTCAGCTTGGGAGAAGTCTAGCCTCTCTTCACTGAGACCCCCTTCAGCCCCCTCTGCCATCACCTGGGCACCTGCATCCCCTACAACACTGACTCAGGTGTGTGGCATAAGGACAGCTTCAGTCTTTCCTAGCTGTGGTGCAATCACAGGCACTTCATGGATTATTGAATGCTCATAACTAAAAAATCTAACTGAAAGGCTAGCCAAGATACATAACAAATATTGCAGACATCTCAACAGATAGGTGTGTTTGAAGAACATTTTTTTTCACATACATTTACAGAGTAACAGAACGCACCTATTCCTGTGTTGTGTTTCAAGCTGGCTAACAATTACTGGGCTTGCTGAAATGCTGAGGAGCCAGACAAAGTAGGGCTCTGGTGTAGTTGGTGATTTTCTTCAGATCTGGAAGCTGTGGCACTACTAAGTCACTCCGTGACTTCCTTCCAGGCAAGTTACAGGGATTGTTCATATCCCCTTTAACAGGATCATGATGACTGTTGTTCTCTCCTGATTATAGTGTGTCAAACTTATATTAGTCTCTGAATTACTGTGAGTTCTGCAGAATTTGGGAATAATTGGACTGAGAGAATAACAGGAGTAGGTAATGGACCTGTACTACTCCTTTTTTTGCTTTTAACACAGGAAAATACTGGGGTCTTCACTGCTTTTGACACGGAAAATACTGAGATCTCTCACCAAAGCTTTTCAGTTATCAGATATGGATAAACAAATTTTCCTCCATCTGTCCAAAACCCCTGACAATGTCTTCACTTCTCATTGTTTTCTCTACTACTCAAAACTACTTTTAAACTCAATCTGAACTGCAAGAATCAGAAATTACTTTAATAAATATATTTCCTCCACCCTACAAACTCTATCTGTAAAACAGTCTGAAGAGTTTTTAAGAGAAATTCTGTTATACTTTAAATTAATTGCTGGTCTCAGTTTAGTTTCAAAAGATCAATTTCAGTTGACACAGAGATGCTTTTTATGCAGGATATAATCACCCAGTAAATGAATGCTGGCCGCTCTTCTATTATTATTATTTTTTTTAAATATAGTTCTGAAAGCTTAAACCTTTTATCAGTCAGGTAGATAAATCTCATAACTTCAAACTGAGTTGATTAGCATAACAGGTTTGGTTGGTCTTTGGGATAAAAAGCAAAATATCTGCTTTTCTTATTGAAATTGGGAACTGAGATACTAACAAATTCTTCATTACCAAAAAAAAAAAAAAAGTTTCATAGACTGATTGCCAGTTGATTGTCAGACTATAAAAGTACCAGCTTAACTACTGCAATGAAACAAAATCTTTCTAATAAGACTGACCTTCATATGCTATTCAAAAATGACATTAGCACCAGGATGAACAAATCCTTGGGGGAAAAGTCTCAAGGGAAAAGTTATTCTGCAGCTAAACAATAATGTGAATTTTTTTCAGTGAATAACCAGCAAATTACCTGCTTTGAAAAGATTTTATTTAACATCAGCTGCAGGGGAAGCTATTGGAAGATTTTATTGCAAGTGATAGATCACTCAGTAGGACTTGCATAGACATATCAATGCATATTTTCAAATTTCAAATGGAGGACATCTGTGAGGGTCTACGTTAAAAAAATCCCAAACATTTAGTGATTTTGAAGAAATAAGTTTCTCAAACTTAGCTGGAAGCCACATAATTGTATGAAGAATGCTAAAGAATGGGATCATCCACTAAAACTCTGAATATGATGCAGTGGAGCTGCAATAATCAAGTGGATTCCTGGTTAACATTGACATCTCTCATGATTTCCCCTGACTCTAGCAGACTTGGCATGTTCTGCAAACAGTGGCATATGTGCGTGTAGAGACTCTGAATAGGGAGCAAGAAGGCCAAAAGCAGGGCACACAATTTCCTGTGTAGGTTCCCAGAGGATATTCTAAACTGGATCAACCTATGGGTCACTTATTTAAACCTTGCTGTAATAAGTACCAATAAGACAGACACAAAAAAAGAAGGTCTGACTTATAAACTACTACCCCAGACTCCTTTTATATGGAGTACTGAAATTAATTTATCCCTTATTGCAGGTCTGTTTAGCTGGATTCATTGCTGCCATCACAGCATTTAGTAATTTAGTAATTCGTAAACATTTAATAATTTTTAATCACAGCATCCTCAGAGTGGTGCCTCCTTTAGGGAGTATTCAGTCTCCATGATTTCAATGTGCTAATTCTCTTGCATGGAGGAACTGAAGTACACACACACACACACACACACATGCACAAACACTTCAACACGGCATGTGGGTCTGAACAGAGAAAGTTTGCAATTAGTTGGGAAGCATGGATCTGTGGCAAATAACTGAAAATACACAGCACTTTAACTTCAGTCTGTTGAACTCCTGAACAAGCAGGTGATTTAATTAACACTTTTTCAAGAGAGTAGAAGCAGAATAAGTATGACTTAAGGAAGTTGCTCTATGCTGCACCTTTTGTATTTAGTTCAATGAAGTCTGGGTCACACCACTAAGGTTCATGTCATCATTATTCAGTCAGGTAAATTAAGCTTGTGTTCCAATTTTTCTTTCTGGTGAGCAGGGTTGCAGAAGTTTGTAATAAGTATTGCTGATGAAACAGTTTCAGTCTTTTAAGATGGCAGATTCCATTTTGTCCCCCAGAGGACATCTTTCTCAAAAATTAATGTGAGTTAAAAATTAAGGTAAAAAAAAAGTTTTTTCTAGATACTTTCTGGACAGAAGGTATAAAAAACAAAGTTAAAAGGTTATGTGAGGAAGAATTCTGAGAGATTTATCCTGTATATCCAGAATTATCTGAGAGGAATAAAAAACTCATTTGTAAAACCATCAAGATGTTGTCAGAGTGTCTAGCTATGATTAGAAGTTAACTACGTGATTCCCAAACATCTAAAAGCTTGTAAAGGTGACCTTGAAAAGAATAACCTTGTCCCAAAAAGGTAAAAAACCTTTAAGTTTTGCTCTTTGTTATGAGTCTGACAATATGTATTACACTGTGCTAATATATGTAGTCAAAACTAAAGATAAGATTGCAGAAATAGGGTGAAAATTATCTGAAGATAGTCAGAGATGCCAACAACCTCTGGAAAATTTTAACTGTTCTGTATCACAAAAATGGCTGCCTAAATCTTTAACCGAAGATATACCCCACAGACCTTGGTTATCCAAAAGCATTTATGGTGAATACAGCTCAGATAAGGAAGATGGTTTTCTGTTGGTTTATTGGCCTGAACTGGAAAAAGTAGAATTGGACCTCTGGGCTGGAGAGGCAGAGGGTAGGGATGCTATAGAATAATGAAATTATCAAAAAGATGGGATTAGAGGAAGGTAATGAAGAGGCACCCAGAGAATATCAGCTAATAAATGATCAGGCAGATATTGGAGTCTGAGTAACTAGCACAAACAGGATTACAATCACCCCTAATGTCTGGTAATGCAAATGAAGCAGATGAGAATTAGGAGAAATACTTGCAAAATCAGAGCGTTATCTCTAAAAGCTCTAGATCATCCTGACAGTGATTGGTAGGTAATAATTTATTTTAAAATCTGAAACCTGAAACACAGGCATAACTATAATTAATGCAGACAGAAAATGACTGAAATGAAGTGCAAAAATTAGGTTGCGAATATTGCTAAGGTAAATAATATGGGGAAGTAGAAAAAATGCAGTGTCACATCAAATAAGTCATGGAACAAGATCATTCAGAGAGATATTGTCTCACAAGGAGAAGGTGCAAAGTACCCATCAAGAGTGGAACTTGCACAGTCCTGTAATTAGATACATTTTGCAAAGACTTCACTGAATTCTCACACTGATTTTCAGTCCATTGAAATCTATCTGTGCCAGAGATCTTAGCTGCAGAATATTTGTGACCATACAGTCCTCTTAGTGGGCATTTCTCATCCAGATTTATAAATGGATGATTCTATAATTCAGAGGGAAGCTGGTGACTGTAAAGTTCGGCTCCTATGTCATAAAGCTTAATGATCCATGTATTTCAGGAGACTCTAATGGACTCAAATTGCTAAAGCAGAGTTGTGGAGGACAGTGTCTGTTTCAGAACTGTCTAGCAATGCCTTTAACCTCAGAACAAATAAAGCCCAGTGCAGCAGAGCCCCTTCAGTCACCATGGTGTGTCACAGAGGAATGCAGGTGCTGCCAAGGCTGGTCTGTTTGCTGAACAGCAGCAGCTCAGTTTTGTCACCACAGGATATAGACACACAAAGTACTTCACTGCATTATGAGATGATGTTGTGTCCTTCCCAGAGGGAGGAAATTGTGTGATAAGATGAATGACTGTGAAGGATGCTTCTGTGACAAATGAAGCTGCTGCTTTTCAGCTCAGATTTAGCCTAACTTAGGCATGATTTCAACCTTCAAAAAATTTTACCCCCCCCCCAATAAAGGAAAATTTCCCAGTGGTCTTTCTCTTCCAAAACTAGCATTATTCACTGTTGAGGTATTACTGCATACTTCCAGATTCCTTTACAAGATGCATTCCAATACTACAGCTTTTTAAATGTGAGCTTTCTTTCATTAGAAATATCCAGCCAAGGGCTCTAATTAGGCCCATGCACATCTGTGAAGGAAAAATCTTTGAAAGGGAGAAAAATGTTAGCCTCTGACACAAATATAGGAGAAGACAAAAATATTTTGAAGATTGTTGAAAAAGTTATTTCTTTTTGAAGTAGCACAGTAAGAATTGAAATAGAAAGTGATTTTCTATGGAAGGGTTAGAGCAAGAAAGACATTTCTATCAAAGAAAAGGTTACTGAGAACATATTTCTAAGCAGCCTCAGGAAATTTTAAAGAGAGAAGTTAAATCCAAACAAAATTGGTAACCAATTTAGCCCTTGCTGAGTGTTTTGACTAGAGGATAGACAAAAACTTATTTTCTTTCAGGCAGACTCCACTGGGCTCTGTGTTAGTAAGAAAACAGAATTCCCTGCGTGGTGCTTTAGTCACAGCCCCTGATCAAGAGCCTCTGGCAAACAAGCTGCTCCCCAGACTCAAACATGACACAGAGAGCAGGGAATAAGAGAACAGCACTCTGTGGAGAAGGCCATGGCAGTACTTCTTTTGGGTGTTTTAAAGGCTCATCACTAAGCATTCAGCACCCATTAGGCGCAACCAATCTTGTTCTGAAACCTTGTATGATAACTTCTTGAAACTATCAGGAAATCTTTTTGCTAGGAAAGTGTCTGTTCCAGAAATAAGGATGGTGTGAACTAGCTCATCTTTAGTCAAGAAAAGCTCCACCTACATATTTTTGTTTCTGAAATTTTTGCAGAAGTCTCATTGTTGTGTCAAACTGTGAGGGAGGGGCTGTCTTTCAGCTTTTTTCAAGGTTGCAATCAGTCCAGTACATGCCCAGTAATAGTGGCTGCACTGTGATCAAAAGATGTGATTATGGTGAAACGCTTCTAGTCTGTTAAAAGAACAGTGTGGAGACTGCCCTAATGTGTTTCAGCACAATTATCTTTCCTGCAAGACAGACAAACAGACAAAACCTGCCTGCTTAAATTGGCAACAGAGCAGAGAAACAAAGGCTTCTCTTCCTTGGATGCCTGGTATCTGCCTCCAGCACGAAAAAAACAATTGTGTTTGCAGAACTAAGTTCCACCTACACTCAAGACTGGTTGTGTGTGGAACGGGCTCCTGGAGTGAGGTGAATTCTCAGATCTCCTAGTGTTAGCATACCCAGAATATATTACTGTTCTTTTTCTGTTTTCTATTGTCCAGGCCTTTTATTTGCTTGGACCCTGGGGTCAGCTGTCCTAGCTGTGATCCCTCTCAGCTTCTTGTGCACTTCCAGCCTCTGCATGGGTTGGGTGGTGAGAGGAGCAGAAAAGGCCAGAAAAGACTTTGTGTATGCTCAGCAATAACAAACCATCCCTGCTGTGTTTGGCACAAATCCTAAACATAGACCCTTCCTTACTATAAGGAAAATTAACTCTATCTCAGCCAAAACCAGCACAGGAGGAAGTGTGGGAGGAATAATATAGCACCAGCAAGAAAATAATGAGGAGGAGCAATAGGCGCTACACAGACATTAGCAGAGAGAATAGACATGCTTTTTTATTATTGGCAGGTTGCAATACATGAAAATCCTCAGATATGAGCAATAGTTTGAACTTTTGATTTGAATGCTTGGATTTAGTTTCACTGAGAAGACAATGATCTTTTTAGCAAAAAAAATGCCAGACTGAAGAAGAGTTTTTTAACCTATTTGCATTATCAGCTGTTTATACATCCAGGATGGGCATTTTCATCTGTGAATGCTATGCAATTTTAACTTTGCTGAGAAGACAACATAATCTTACCTGTGTTCCAAGGACATATAAATTTTAGATGATATGTTGCCTCTTACTGGTTGTAAAGTATTGCATTGTACCATTGCAACCCTGACACCCTGATAATCCATCTAGAAAAGAGGGCCATATATGTGTGCTGTATATACCAAATACGTCTGACTTTCAGTAGAATACAGAGCATGTGGTAAAATATGAAGACAAGAATCTTCCCTGGACGTTATCATATAGAGGAATAAAACCATAATTAATTCTTGAACCTGAGAAACTAGAAATATTTCTAGATCTAGTCATAGATGTTGCCTATTGCATGTATGTTCAATCTCATTTGAGCTGACTTATACCTCCTAAATGGCATCTTAGTACTTTATATCTACATCTGTCTTGATAAATCCTTCCACATAAAGCCAATCTTCACATAAGATGATTTTAGTCCAACCACTGCTGACCTTTATTTTTTAGAACTGTGATAAGAAGATGCTCTCAACCTGTGTAAAGCTTTTCAGTCAGGATGATGCAAAGCAGTCTCCTCATTATTAAGTGTGGATTTATGACAGGCCGCAGCTGAATGAGAGAAAAAAAAATCAATGGCCATTGGATAATTGGGAAGATTATTTAAAGTATTTAAAACAGAGAATAAATGCAGTATACAAGGACAACCTCAATGGCAGGAAGTAGAAGACTAAAACAAGAGGGTGAATGCAGCATTAACTAGGATGAGATTCTGAGACTGAATGGAATTAAACATTATAAACAGTGGAGACAAATCCCAACAATAGAAATGTCTCAGGCAGAGACATCTTGAGCTGTGGAGGAGAGGTATCAGAGAATAACAGCTGCAGTCCCTCAACAATTACATTCTGGCTTTAAGATGTATTTTAGGACTGTGATATTCTTTCTATGTGGCTGAAATAAGAAAGATATTTTTCTGCTGTAGCTGGAATTAACTGGGAGAGGTCTTAATACAGTTTCCAAATCAAAAGGAAAGTCACTTAGTAATCTGATGAATTAGAAAGCATAATTTCAAAGCATATTTTTTGATTCACTGCATTCAAAGACACTCTCTCTGTACCAAATAAAGGACTCTAATTTCAGTGAAAAGGCAGACTGGGGAACTTACTCAGCTCAGTCTAAAGGCCAATTCTTAAGCTTTAGCTAATAGAGGCATGTATAAGCCACACAGGAGGGGGACTCTGTACTGGGCTGTACATTGTCTTCCTGTACTGGTGGACAGGAAGTTATAGACTTAAGTTCCAGGTTATAATTGTAAGCAAATATGAATAAATGACCCTGGAGCTGTTTAAACATCCTTTGATAATACATCTTATTTTGGCTGAAGTAGACTAGGGAATGTTGGTACATGAGAATTTCATGGCAGAATTGAGCTCCTTGGTAGCTTGTAGAAGAGGAGCAGGGCATCTGTCTGAGAAAATGCATGATGGGGGCACCAAACCCCATTTTCTTTGAGTTCTGTTAAAGAAAGACAGAAGATAATTTCCTCTGACAGAAGATAATTACACAGAACCTGATTAGAGAATGAGTATATTCCACAGCAGCTGTAGTTTTCAGGCCATGATTTTGCTTGCAAGTTCTTATGTATTGGAGGCTGAAAGTACCAGAGAAGGTGTGTTAAACAGCTAAAAAAGTGGTTATGAACTGAGACTGAACTAAGATCTCAATCTTTGTGGTGTTGGAAGCACTGTGAAGTCACACTTGATAACTTAAACTCCCCCAAATTTTCTAATGCTTTCTTTAGACTTCAGGCAAGCTAATCACATTTGTCTTCTATTCCTTCTTTAAACAGACACAGCAAGCTCTCCACTGTTGGCTGTTATAGTTGACGTGGTTGTTGAAAGCCATGCACCATGTGAGAAAGTGCAGCAAGTCGTTAGATATCATTATACACTTTAATATTCAGATTTTGAGAAAATGTATGGTTTTCATGCTGCCTTTATTCCTCTGATTAAGAAAAGGAATGAGACTGTGCCCTATTACTATCTTGGTTTTTATTTTCTTTCTCTGGGTTCATAAGCCTTGGAAAATCTTCACTATGGAATCCTGCTTCACTTGAGTTTGACTTTAAGAAGTGAAAGAATTTATTCAATAAGGGATGAGAGTAAAAAAACCAGAGATTAGAAAAAAGCACATCATTCTTTCTTTAGATATAATTTTATTGAAGAAAATTTGAACAGCTAGCATATTTGAATAGAAAATATTACATTTCTTATAAAAATAAATTTTACCCCAGGCAAACACTGTACTGTTTGATAATCACCATTTTGATTAGCATTACAGAAAGAATATTTAATGTGGAGTTTAAATACAATAGATTAATTTAGTAAAATTTAAAAATGTCTTTATTCATTTAAAATATTAAAAAGGGATTAGGACATTTATACTCTCTCTTTTATTTTAGCAGAAAATGGTCCATACAGACTGTTTTATTTCTCTGGAGTCATTATTTCAAGCAGACGATTAGGTGCAGTATTTTTGGCATTTAACCTGTGATAAATACAGTAAAACCAATAGTCTTTGATTATTAAACCACTGCCAGACAAGGTTTCATTTGAATAAAGTGAAATAAGACACAAAAACACACAAAAGAGAGACCTAGTATTGGCTGAGGACAGGTAGAAAATGTTCAAAAGAAGTTATACTTGGCCCTGATGCTCTTTGTTTAGAGCAGGATAACTTATCAAAAGCAGTGTGGTAATACAAATAACAGCTAAAACCAATAAAAAAGTAAAAAAATAATAAGCTCAGAATAATGAATATAAAGACAGACATGCTGGGTCAATCCAAACTGCTTTTAACCCACTATTCTTTCTTCCACAGTTGCCCAAAATGGGTGCCTAGAAAAGGATATAAGGACAGCAATTTGCACTCTAATTTCCAGTTTTCAGTCTGTAGTAATTTTCCACATTGAGCATGTGTCCAGGTTTTTTATTGCCCAAGGAAGTGGTGCCCAGAAAATTACCTCACTAAAAGGGGTAGAGAAACAGAGCCTACAGTATGAATGGACATGTTGGAGAGGTTGGCTTTGTTCTGTGGTTTAAGAAGGGTGCTAAAGTGTCATGGGATTTTTGTACTTAATGGGGTGTAAGAAAAAGACACCACTTTTCTCAGAGGTGCATAGTGCATGGGCAATAAGTACTAAACAATGAACACAACTTGCAGTGAGAGAAATTTCAAGGAGATGCATGGAAAATATTCTTACTGTAAAAAGCTGTTGAGTCAGAACAGCTGTTGAGTACAGGTCAAAGTGGTTGTGGGACCTTCGTGCTTGGACCTGAGTAACTTGTACTAATTTTAAAGTTTACTTTTAGCAGAAAGTTGGACTTGATGATATCCAAGATCATTTCCAACCTCAACTGTTCAGTGATTCTATGTATTTGTGATTGTCTGAGTTGAATTTAGTTTCCACATAGAACCACAATGGATTTCTGTAGTGATTTTGTGCAGCCTCCTTTGAATCTGTGTGAACCTTCTGCATCCAAAAAACATCTTGGCAAGCACTTCCACTTCCTTGGAGACTCACCCCTTTGGCTGTTTTTTACCTTTTCTAATGGCTTCATTTGGCTTCCTGTGTTCTTACTCTAAAAGAAGAAAATCACACAGTATCCACTCTTTCATTAGAACTTTGATTGTGCAGACTTGTATTCTCTATTTTTTTTTTTTCCAAATTTTAAGACTCAGTCACAGTATTTTAAATAACAGTCATCCTAATACACTTATCAGATGCCTGTGTCTCTAGGTATATATCTTTATGATGGTACTAACAGATGGTTTGTTTAAGCCACTACTTACTTTAAATAAAAAGAAATTTTCTTTGCTGGATTCTCAACAACAAGAAAACCAAGACTGCATTGTACCTTAGTACTGGCTGCTTTTTATATTAATCTTGAAATTAAAGTCCAGCTCTTCATTTTCACACTTTAATGCTGAAGTGTGAAAAATGCTGAGATTTTTGTTATCTTTTGGTCAACCTTTATTGGATTGCAGCTGTTTTGCAGTACCTTAACCTGCTGGTAGTTGCAGCAAGGTCAGTACTAAACTGAGCAAAGTGGTAGAATAGAGATACAGGGAACAGTTCTACATCTAAAGTGTTCTAAAACTAAATTAGTTATAAATCTTTCTGAATCTGAAAGAGAAGCTGCAGAATAATGAGAAGGGAACATAATTAATCTGATATTATGATCTTTACTATATAGACAAAATATTTTTCTGCCTTTGCAAGAGGTCCTTGTTTAGTACCATTGATTCCAGCAACAAGATACACGTCCTATCTTTCCTGCCTATCAACAAATTCATGGCAAGGCTACTTGAGCTTTATGGATTTTCTGCAGTAACACTGAATTGAATTTTCAATTAATGTCAGAAGGAAATTTTATTTGTATTTTTATCTCTCAGGCTGGTACACAACTTCCAGCCATTAGTCATTAAAACTCGCTGCATCTTTTTTCATTGGTTTATTCTATTCCTTTACAGATTGTTGGATCAGTATGGGTTCATTCAAATATACCTTTATTGCTGTATTTTCTTTGAATTTCTAGAATTTACTCTTGCAAGATTAGTGCAATTTGCCTGCAAGGAAAACAACATTGCTATTACATTTTCCCAATAGATGTTTAATATCCTATTGAATTTGCAAGACTAATTTCTTCTTATTCCAAGCTTCCATGAAAACAGTTCACCAATCTCTACAAAGACACAAAAGCCCAGATTTCTTCCTCCTAGTTAAGCCATTTAGGAGAAATAAATACATTTAAGAACTTACTCACCCTAAATTCTTGTAGGCAATAGAAGGTAGTGTCTCCTCTCTCCAGAAGCTGTAGCTCTTCCAAGATCTGGATTTAATTCCAGAAGTGATATGGAGTCAGTCTGGGCTAGAGTTATCGTATCTGTGTTTTTTCTGTGCTAGAAAATGAACAGCCACTGCACTGAGACTGGGTGTCTGAGTTCATTCCAGAATCTTCTAAACAAAAATAGAAAAGTGTTCTGATGAAGAAATGCATTCCTGAAATTTGAAACAAACCAGCACATTATTGGCATTATTTTGTCTCATTATTTTCCTGAACTTCTACGGGCATGGTAGGTAGACTCATCCACCTACAAAATATGCTTTTACCTTGGCCTGTTACCTTAGGCTTCCATTAATATATATAATTTATATTTCTACCATTTATACTTATTGGGAGGAAATAGCAATTTTTAGTATGTGACACCTCATGAAGATGGATTTTTATGATGCATAATTAGCTAGATTGGTGCCATTTGTTTTATCTTGCATGTTCCTTCTGAATGAGTGGAGACTGAGCACAGCAGGAGATTGGACACTAATCAAAATGGACCAATGCTATCAGCTGTTGCAGGAATTGTTTGTTAAAAAAAACCTATGTGTTGCTTGCTTATTAAAGATTATGGATTTGTCCAGATTTAGGGATGGAAATCAGCTCCTGTCAGATCAGAATGGCTTGCTTCTCACAAGTTTCCCTCTTATGCAGCACGGAGAAAATCAAATCTATAGCTATTGTCTCATGTGTCTTGCAGAGGAGTCAGTTCATGAGCCTTGGAACCAGATACTGGAACATTGATCTCTTGGAAATTGAGATATTGCTATCTTCCAGTCTCTCTGCATAATACTTTAGTTTGTATGCCAAATTAAGCATCCAACTAATAAAAGCATTTGGTTGTAAAAATAACTGCCATCATCTGGTGATAGAATATATATCTCCATTTTGATAGATTATTGAAAGACAATTCTTAAAGAGTTTTTACAAGACAGTTTTAAATATTTCAAAAAGCTTGAAAGAGACGTGGGGAAAACTACTGAATTGAATTTGCATCAATATATGCTTACTGTAATTCTCGTTACAAAACATAAGACACGATTTCAACAAGTGACAACTTTCCTCTCTAGCTTAATATTTAGCACAAACATTTGCATTTCACTAAAAGGACCATTTCCAGTTTCCATTGAGTTACTGTTCGCTTTTACACTGGTATCTTCATTAAAAAGGCAGTCACAACACTGAAAATTGAAATAAAATCCAGTCCTAATTATCCATTTCTCAATAGGGGAACTTGTTTGGAGTCCCATATTTTGAGGCAAAGATGCAGAAGTATTTGTGCTGAAGAAGGTTATATATTTTCACACTTGATGCCTAGGGAATATGACCACTGGTCAGTGAGGGGAAGAATCACTTCCATTCACCCCTTTATGCTAACAATAGCAGCTAGTATAAAATCCCTTTGCATTAGTGGTTCAAAAGAGTAATTAATGCTCCCATCATAATTAACTTAATTTTTACCACCCACATATTTCGCAGCCACTGACTCAACTGAATTCTCATCACGGGCTGGCTATTTCTTTTCACCTTACTTGGATCATATTAAGTAGATGATTTATCTCTAGTGGACTTAAGAAAGCACCTAAAATATATGTTGATTAAATTATTTGAGAGAACAAAACTATTGAAATTTCAATTTAAAACAACATTTTGTACATGTTCATTACCTAATGCTCAAACAGACCAAGAATGTAATCTCTTCACTCAATTGCTTTTTTTGTCAGTGTATCTTGCCTGACTTCAACAGTGGGCTCTTTTATACATCAGTACAAATCAGAGTAGAAGCATGTTGATAGCATTTACATTTTTAATTTTGCCTTGTGCTTGGCCATGTTGCAGGTGCCATAAAATGTTAATTTCCAGTTTCTCTCAAAGGTAACTACCAATTTCAATTCATTATCTACTGATGCAGGAAAAACTGAAAAGCAGAATAGAAAAGACACATGATACAAATCTATTTTTATGTTGTAAACAACATGATTACTCTTCCCTTTTCCATGACAGATTCAATAAATGTTGATTGAATTATCTAGGATTAGCTGAAGTGGACGTGAACAAAATAAGCAATAAGAATCCACACTGAGAATCAATGGAAATGATTTATTTCCTGGAGATCAAATCAAATAACAGGGAGGATCAAATTAGCTAGTGATCACATTAAGTGGAAATCTTTGTACTAGTATGCTCTTTCCTCTGAGCTGCTGTCAATAGTCACATAAATACACAGTAGCATAAAATCTTTTTCCTTAGTTTATTTCCACTGAATCTGAAGCACTGCATATCCCTGCGGACAGTAAGACACAAACTGCTCAACCAGAATCACCCAATGTGGATGACTTCTGAACTACTTATACTCTCCTCCAATAATTTTTTTTTTTCATCAATAGAAAAGCCTCATATTCTCTACTTCACACTTAAAAATCCATGATTTTCCATGTCCAGACAGGAAATAATAAGCATTTTTGAGTACTCTGAAATCTAACACATCTGAGATCGCTTCAGAAGAGTCCAAATCTGAAATTTAAAAACTAAATTATTACAAAAACTGTAACTATACCACTGTAACAAATTGATTTCATATGCCCTCAGAACAAACCGTAGATACCCATTTGGATCCCTGGAGTGTTATCCAGCCAAGTCTCAGTTATCCATGTGAAGCCAGCTCTGATTGTAATTCAGAATCAGCTTGTGGTTAATTCTAGCTTTGAAAGATATTCAGTTACACAAAGAGAGAAGCCAGGCTGGAAAAGCTTGTGATATTTTATATTCATAAGGCTTAACTAATGAAATAAAGCATAAAATCTTAACATTGCTGTCAATCTCATACCTCCTTCTCCTCCATCTTTAGTCTTGACATCATAAGCTTTGAGTAAATTCTGAATTCCTTTTAAGTTGTCTTGACATCTAACACCTGGTTAGTTTAGAATTATGCACAAAAGTGAAATAAGCCTCACAGTTTGCCCAGATAAATTTCTAGAGCAGAATACAGATACAGACAAGCATCCAGGCACAGATATTGATTCCACAGGCCAAACAACACTAATAGTCTTCCTTTAAGGAGGTTTCACAAAACATTCACACAACCAAAACTGTAGTCTTCTCTCCAGTCCCTCAAAAATTGCATAGTTGGGTGTGGATGTAGCAAGACTGGGCTGAATGCAGGAAAAGTAATTTGAAGCAGGCTGTTTATTTGGGAAGAGACATAGGCAGAGAAATGCTGGATGTGGAGGGAACAAGCATAGGAAAAGAGAGAGAGGGGAATGAAAGCTGCAGACACATGTAAGCAGTTAGTTTATACATTCACTAGACATTTTTCTGTGGGAGTGCAATCTCTGCTCTGTGTGTGTATTTCTGTATAGGAATTTTGCTTCAAGACAGACGAACTGGCAAATAGCTCAGGCAGTCTGGGAGATGGGGAGGAGAGTGAGCCCTGTGGGGCAGCTGCTGCACAGAATGATGTGTTCCTGTGAGACAGCAGCACTTGCCAACCTGGATTAGCCAGTAGGTGTGGCATGAGCTCTGGGGGCTGGCTACAGGGAAATCCAGACTTGCTACAGAGTGCCCTGTGTAAGGGGGGTGTGTGGGGATGTGATGTCTGCTAGCATTTGAGTCTGGTCTGGTGGAAAATAGGAACAAGATGGGACCATCTGACTCTCTTTCATTTAGTTCCAATTCTGATTAGGCTAGTTTAGATTTATGTGATTGCTCTTTGTGGCATCAGCTCTAAAGGCACTATTTTCATTTCAGGACTGATCTGCTGCTTTGTTCCAGAGGGTGTATATAGCACACAGAGTATGTGTCCAGCCTCACTGTAGGCTGGAGTTGGGCACCAGGAACTGCAGCACATCCATGCCCACCACACCAGGGATGGGCATCCTGGGTCTTAAGTCAGGTAAATTTGTTTCAATGAACTGACAGAAGAAACCATGTTTGTCTCACTAGGCACATCCTGCTGATTCGTCAGGATCCTGCACTAGGTTTGGCTACTATTTAGTATCCTACAAAATTTAATTATGAAGAAAATTCCTTTTGGGAAAGAGGTAGTATGGAGTCTGACAATGAAAATGTTGCTTGTTTTCCTGTAGATATTCCATTGTTTAAAAATAAAAAAATAAAGTTACTCTCCAGGTCATATGCAGTACTCATCATTTATGAGGAGGGTGGCGAAAAGTTTGGAAACAGCCTCAAAGCATTTTGATGTGGTAGGAAAATTTGTGCTCCATTTTTGAGATAAGGGACTGGGATTTAATTTTCAGACAGGAAAAGCATTGTGGAAAAGTAGTCTTTTAAGAACTTCATTCATAAAACCTGATTCAAAATAACTGATCTGCTGAACTGCAGTCTAACCACTCAGGAAAACACCTCACTTGGTTATAAAACCTGGTTTTTGTCTGTCATTCTTTGCTATTCTTGACAAAGAACAATCAAATACTGTTGTGGTAAATATGCTATTGCAACATTTCCTTATCTTTAAACATTCAGAGTCAAACATACCACTGTGTACATCATCAAAAGCTGATTTACACAGCTGAGTTTCTAGCTCCTAAGGAGAAAAGCAGTAGGAAGAATATTCTAATTAGCATTCAAAAGTTGATCAAAATAGCAAATACGTTTCTGGAACAGCTGATTTAAATAACTTGTAATTGAAGATACCCATTTCCAGAGCCTGAGGGGTTGTAATAAAAGTGAGAACAAATTAAAGCAGAAGAAAACAAAGCTAGCCTTACACAGGCAACTAACTATTCAGGTTCAGAATATCAGCAAATTGTTCTCTAATCTGAGCTGTCATTTATTGATAACTTCCTGGAGAAACCATTTTTCAGAAAGGATCTTTTTGTAGCAGTCATCTTTAGAGGGAAGGTGATAAGGTAAAATATTACATTTTGCTCTTACACTGGTCTGATATGCAAGATTTCCTTCTGTTCTCTCATCACTCCTTCCTGTTTGATGCTGTGGCCAGTTGCTGAGTATTTAACAGTCTTTAACCACATGGTCCTGAGGCCATGTTTTTCCAAGCAGGACTCATTGCATGGAGAGCAAGAAAATCTTGATGTGAATAAAACTCTCTGACAGTATTCTTTTGCTTTTTACAGTTTAATTCCTTCAACAGCCTCTAAGTGTGATGAAATAGTCTCCTCACTTTCCTGAGCAAGCAAAGCATATGAAGATTCACCTGGGTAGGTTAGGGACACATGTTCCAAATTCTAGCAATTTCAGCTGTTAAAGTGGATTTTCTGCACACACACTGTAACAGGAAATTGGAATTTTCCGTTATTCTGTGTGGACGTAGAATAAGAAATTACCTGAACCTTCATTCTAGACTTGAGGATGGTGTAGGGTGAACATCATAAAAGGATTATTGTGACTCTTTGTTGAAATGAACTTGTTTCACTATGTGTGCCTTCTTTTCCTGATGCCTTTCAAATGAACATTCAGGGCAGGATGCTTTTCTGGCATGAATATACAGAGATGCAATGTGAGAATTTATTCACAAAGAGCAGAGGGGAAATATCCCTCACTTTTATCAATAAACAGAAAGTGAGAAATATGGAAGATTGTGGGATGCAAAGGGCACTGTCCACTTTCCCCTTGTAATGTGTTTCATATAGAGGAAATTAAATGAGCCAGAGAAAGATCTAACATATAAGTTGGAACTTCCTGTGCAAGTATATGAACTACAAGAAACTGATGCAGTTCCCTGAAGTAATTTGCAAGGGCTTACACTAAGGTTTTCAATTTCTACTCTGCAGCTGGCTGCTAAATACCGCAGTAGCAAATTTATATTAGGGATGAAAACTTAAGCAGTATTTATAGGACACAGAATCAATATTTTAAACACATTTAAAATACTGCCTTTCTGCTAATTCTTCCAGATATAGTCAAGCCCCAGCTCTTTTCTTAAACTATACTTTTAAGAACGGTTCCACTGAGAAAATAAATAATGTATATTTGTAATGCAAATAATACCATAATACAAAAGTGCACAATAAAAAAGGGAGCTTTATTAATCACAGAATGTATTTGCTATGAATTATTAATTTAGACACCATTTAAATTAAGATTTTATAAGTGAGAAAAATTAGGTAGTTTCTCTTTGCTTTCTTCTTTTAATTTTCGTTCCAGAAGAGCTGTATTGGCTCCAAAGGATGCAGGAGGTATTTGTGCAACAAACCTAAATGTAGTAGCAATAAGCCAGAAGGTTAAGGAAAGTTTCAGAGAGATGCTTGCTACAAATGTTGTGGTGAGTTTCTAATGCAGGTAAGCTTCAGAAATATGTGCTTAAGAGAGGCATCCAGATGGTATGGTGCTGATGAGAAATGATCCTTTTTTTTTTTTTTGCTGGTGACCATTCACTGTGGTCACACATTTCTTAAATGTTAACCATAGCACACATATTTTGCTGTAACCACTTTTATAGCTTACCATTGCCACTGAAAACTTTATAAAGAAAACTGTGAAACTGGAATCATGTCCTGGCATTCCTTGAAGAACTGACAATTTTCTGTCCCAGAACTGTGTGAGAAAATCTGGCATTCTACCCCAACAAATAATAGAGTTCCATGCCTGGGAATGTTCCCTAGAGCTCTCAAATCTTCCAACAGAGATATAACTATGGGAGATTGTAGAAAAGACTCTAACATCTGCTGCCTTCCTTGAGAAACAAGAAAGAATGAAGAAACAACAGAGCTGTGATAGGCTCAAATATACATCAGCAAATGAAGGGTGTGAACGACGGGGCAGCAGACAGGTCAAGCTCCTCTGACCTCCTAATTGGTGCTTTTGTCAATTATGCTAATTTCT
Organism: Erithacus rubecula; assembly: GCF_903797595.1. NCBI lineage: Eukaryota > Metazoa > Chordata > Aves > Passeriformes > Muscicapidae > Erithacus > Erithacus rubecula. Next base: position 20,210,876 of record NC_136685.1, read on the forward strand.
AAAACCTATAAAAATATACTCAACCCTGGGGGGGGAGGGGGGGGTGGGCTTTTCTGGACCTTTCCATAACTGCCCCTGAAGGCCTTCAAATAATGATCTACTCTTATATTACCTCCTTACAAAAATTGAGTTTCAATTCCAGGCTGGGAAAAAGGCAGCAAGGCAACAGCCATTATTTTTAATCCAAATCAGTCTAGATCCTTCTGATGACCTGAATAAAAATATTCTCTTGCTGCTAAAACCTATGTGGTCAAATAAATCAAAACATGCTTTATTTTGAATACTTTATCACCTAAACAGGAGAGCTGAATAGAAGGGAGAAGGCTAAAATTACTTTCTCCATTTTAAAGGAGGAGAACTTAAGTCTCAAGAAAGTTCTGTTTAGACTCAGTCTAAACAGAAATAAGAAACCTAACCACAAAAATCTGTTCTACACAAGTAACTTAATTAGATGACCAACTTTTTCTTGAAAAAAAAGAGGAAACTCTTGCTACATCCATTGACTAAATTCATTACTATAAAATGAATTACAGTTATAATGCAGTGATAAAGCCACAAATTTTTTAACAGAACATGTATACATCCCTGCACTCTCCCCTCCACACACCCACATCATTTTAATAATAGAAACCTCAGTGTGTGACCCACTGTGTTAGAATTTTTGAAAGCTGTCTTCCTGACCAAGTCTACCAAAAGCATTCAAGAGCATTTCACAAGCAAGACTTAGATTAGTCTGCAATTTTCATAACATGAAAAACAATATTTCTCAGGAATCTGCATTCATGCTCAACAGAGTGGCCAGCATATTAAGACACTTATCTAGCAGCAGCTGGCTGGAATAGAGGTAATTTTTTTCACAAGAGCTGGTATGGGGCCGTGTGTTGGATTTATTCTGAATACAATACTGAAAATGCAGGGATGTTTTCTTTATTGCTGGGCTGTTCTTGCTCAGTGCTTGCTGCATCTCAGTCCAGCTCACCAGCAAGGGTGCTGGGAGGTGCACAGAGCTGGGAGAGGACACGGCTAATGATCCCAAATGATCCCAAATGATCCAAGGCATGTCCCACAACACATGGGGTCATGCTTAGTATATAAAGCTGGGGAGAAGCTCTAGGACCTCTTCTCTTGTGGTGATGGTTGAACACCTGCCTGCCTGCAAGAAGTGGTGAATTAATTCCTGTTTTGCTTTGGCTGCCAGTGTGGCTTTTGCTTTACCTGTTAGACAGTGTTTATCTCAACCCAGGAGTTCTCTCTCTTTTGCCCTCCCAGTTCTGTCCCACTGCAGGGGCAGTAGGTGAGAGGCTGTGTGGTCCCTGGTCACTGTCTGGGGTTGCACCATAGCCCATCATGTATTCTATGTAAAGAAAATCTATATTTGTATCACAGGAAAGCCCATAGCACTTCTCAAACCTGACTCACAAGGATAAACTCATGAAAAGCAGAGTGCATTTTATCTGTCTACATTTAATCTAGGTATTTTCTTAGGTCTTGTCACTATAATGTAGCATGGCATGTAAATTAATATAACCAATATTAGATGTGGATTTTCACCACTGCTTAAAAGTAAAGTGAATGACCGTATCAGATGTGCTTTCTCTGTTCAGCTTGAGGTCAGTGACTGTGGCAGTGTAAAAATTCCATTGCACTGTTTTCTCTAGAGGTTTGTAATTAGACCTTTGAAAGAAGCAGTGCCTTTTTATTAGTAGTGGTCCAGAAATAGATTCAGAAGCAGAAAAATATGCAGTAGAATATCATTACATCTTCATATAAATTAACATTAAAATGTTCTGATTCATATCTATGCAGGCTTTTGTCAATCAAAAATATTCATGTATTTCTGAGGAGAGCACAGGGTGGAATATTTCAAGAAGCAATGAAAGCATTGTGGCTTTGGTTTTGGAAAACCAATCTTTTATTCTTTTCTTGTTTATGGATAACAATTTTTATAAGATTTTGCATCTGTTATTTTTGGGTAAATATTGTGAAAGGGTGATGACATTGCTATTTTTAAATTAAACTGAGTGTTACAAAGCGTTTATGTCAGGAATATATTTAAAAAATAGCAGATGATAAATTATCCCAATTTTGCCTGGCAATTTTCTTTCAATACATTCATCTACATACAAGAGCTAGTTCCATTTGCTAGTTTCTTCACTAATCCATCCTTCAGCCTTTTTCAAAGATCTGATAATAGTGGAAGATCCCTCTTCAGCTAAAGTTCAGAAATATTTTCTTCTCTTTTTAATATGTCTTCTACTAAGAATTCTTCAAAGAAAATTGATAGCTAATGAAAGCAAATATGAGGGAGTCAATTGATAAAAAACGACCATTTAGTCAATTGAAAAGAAGTTAAGTCAAAAACTTGTGCAGATTGCTTCTGTACAACAGCATTCTGCACAGCAGCTGTCAGGCTTGAGGAATATAAATGGAGCTACGTTTAGGGCATCTGCCCTTACCTGGTATTTATAGATTGTCTCATGAGATTGCAAGCTGAGTCAGGGACAATGTGGGGGTGAGGAACACTGATTTGAGAAGAGTGAGAAGTAAAATCCATTACAAGACCTAGAAAACATGTATGTTTGTGTGTGTATATGTGGCTGTGTATTTGCAAATGAGGAGAAACAAGAAAGCTCCCTAATGGAAAGGCTGTGGAACCACTAGGTGTCATTCTTGTTCCATGTTTCCTGTTGGCCATATGTCAAACAACTAGTCAATAGGGAGTTTCTAAAAAATTTTAGTTTTTATACCCCCAACATTTTATGTCTGGTAGTTTTATTGTGTGCTCTACTGTCCACTAGGGATTATACTGCAATACATATTTTCTTTCAGCACACAGATTATTATTATTCTGGTCAAAAGTCTTCACCTTACTTAGCATTGATGCTTCCATGAGTTCTCTAAAACAAAAATGCTGTAATAAACAGTAGTCATGTTTGGCCTGACTGTGTCATTATCTGTGTATAAAATGTTAAGTGCTGGTGGCTTTAACATTTATTTGAAAACCATTTCATAATATACTTCTAAATAGTGTTTGGTTAATTTAATAAAAATAATCTGTAATTCAAGATGTTTAGTCAGAATTTCTACATGTTATTTCCTAAGTAAATGGTTAAAGATCTTTTACAAATTTTAGCATATTATACCATAATATTTAAATCTTTATCATGTTATTTTAAATCCAAGGATTTGTCTTTCATTTTCTTGAATTTTAGGGTTTTCTGCTATTCCATTCAGCCTATTTTAAGCCAGTCTCTAGGTATATTTTTTTCCATTAGTTTCAATTGCCCTTGTTGGTTTTCATCTAAGGTTCATCAATATTCAGTGTTTAAGCAGGACAGAACGGCTGCTGTGGAATTAGACAAATATGATAGGGTATCAAAATGACATTGCAAGGATGAAAAACATCCTGGTATTAGGTAAAAGCTGAATACTTCAGGGTGGCTTCTCTCCCTATATATCCAACCACAGCTGATAAAAAGACTTAAAATACCTTTTAGACCTTAAGACCTTTCAGAAGTTTTTTAGGGGTTTTAAATATATTTCTGACACATCTATGATTTCTTTTCTAAGGGAAATCACATTGGTATTTTATCCAGCTGAAACAATCTGCTTACATATGTTCTGTTTACAGACTGTCTTGACTTCCTTTAAGGTTTAAATTATCTACTTGATATTCTTAAGTAATGGCATAAACATATGTTTGATAACATTCAGCAAATGGAAGAATATGCACTTCAGTTTAATAGTTCCCTTATTGTTTTTGTACATTTAGATGCATGAATGGTAAGTTACTATAGATGTTCACACTGCAAAATGGTTTTTTTATGCATTCTGATTTCTTTGCTACTGCAGAAAAGGATAGTTGTTAGCCCTGGAATATCAGGGAGGAGGTTTTGCAGGGAGCATAGAAAGGTAGAGAGCAAGCAAAACTCAAAACCTGCTCCTCCTAAGTTAATTCATTTAGATATACTGTCTGTTTTTGAAAACTGTAGTGAAATAAAGCTAGTTGGAAAACAAAATGCTGAATAATACTGAGTGAAGGTATTGGGTAACTTGGATTGCAATTTTATTGGTTTACTGGAAATAACTACCACAGAAACAAATTTAGTTTTGTTTGTTGCTGTTAGGAAAGCAAAGATTGCTATTAGAATAAGCAAAAGTAGAACAAGTTGTACAGTAAGACTGATCATTCTTATCAGATTTAAAGCATTATATTAGAACATGAAAGGGAATTCAAATTGTGGTCACTTTGTCTCATCTAGTCTGTTATAATTATACTGTTATTAGTCTATTTTAATTTAAATCTGCACAACTCCACAAGAAAACAAACCGGTTCATATTCCAATAGAACTTTGACATGGATTTTAAGGTATTGATTTTTAATGTGTTAAAAAAGGAGTCCAGAATATATTTTAGGTATCTCATTGTGAACAGCTCCCCAGTCATGAAATTTCTTAATGAATAATACTGCTCCACTTAGAAAACTGTTTATGGGTTTCCATTTTGTGAGTGCATGTTTAAACACATGGTGTATGTCAGACTTAAAAGGTACCATTTTAATCATTTCCTATCTTCTCTTAACGACAGAGACACTATTTCAAAACAAGTATCTGAAAACTGAAACACATGTGCTATTTAATTGTGCCACACATGTATGAAAGATTAACAAAGGCCACACATCTCTAATGTGTTATTTGCACCACTTCTTCCTTAGATCATCTTTGTAATTTGCCTTCAGGACATCCATATCAAGTAAAGGCTTTTTGTGGGAGGTGTATATGTCATAAGTATGGATGGGCTACTGCTTGATGCAAATGTTTCTGTAGCTGCAACTCCATATCTGTCATACATTCTGACACAAGGGACACTAACCTTTCTGTTCACCCCACTAAGTTTAGAGAAGATTTTATTTGGTCATGTTGATGCAGTTTTCTTCCAAGAAAACAGTGCATGGTAAAGGGAGTGCTGTGTTTCTCTTGCCATTTAGCTGCAGTATTTTAAGGTGGAGCGAGGGGTGCCCCATGAATTCATCTGCCTGCTCTTTGTACATGTGAGGTGTCCTGATTCTATAGACCTCTATGTTCTCTTAATCTGTGTGAGCAACCTTCAATACAGACTTCTAAGTAAGTGGTAAGACCTAAGTTAATTACATGCTCATTAACCAATAAAACTGGGTCATTGTGAGATAATTTCTTACATAATTAGTCAAAGGAAGAAGAAATTCAGATTTCATTTCATGTCTCACCAAGTGGAGAAAAGCTACATCCATTACTGAAGTGCCTGTATCATTCTGAGTTTATGTAGTGGCTAGGTTAAAATTTTTGATTTGTATTTGGAGGTATGTTGTCAGCTCACATTTGCTCTTTAAAGAAATATACCCAGAAGCCTTTTCCAACGGGTACTTATCTGAATAAACCACATTCATCTCTGTGATACTTGACATTTTCTCAGCATTAAATAATTAAAATTTTGTGCCACATTTCGTCTAGTTAAACAGAGCATACCATGGATAGCTGACTGAATTGTCTGCTTCATAATGTCCAAGACATTTGCCTACAACTTGCAAACAAGTGGAAGGTTATGAACTTTCTATTTCTGTAATAAATTTACTTTTGAGTCTCAAAGGAGTTAAGTTCAAAATTAAATTTTAGAAAGATACAAACCTACTATCTTTCTTAAGTAAGTAGTAGAGACTGGCATGCAAACTTGCTTGGGTAAACTGTAAAACATTAGCAAAAAAATAATTATTGGGATGTTTTGTGAAGTTTTTTCATGTACCCAATCTTTTGAGTATTTGAGATGAGATTTTCTGGAGGCAGATGTAAAAAATGCAACAGAAGTTTACAGAGTGTTGATGAGGTGTCATGGATGGAGACAGAAGGCAATTGTCTGTCAGGAAGAGACTCAAGCATGTGTAATTATGTCTTTACACCAGTCCTAAAAGTAAAAACATTGCTGGGAACCAGATGACTGTGGATATGTATCCTTATACTGACTGTATTTCACGTTAGGGACTGCTTTATATACTCCCAACTTTATGGACTCTGAACAGTCTGTGTTGTCATCTGTAGGGCAGTATATAAAGTTAGAAATGGAAGAATGGAGTCACCTGATGAATTTCAGGTGCTTATGTCTTTTTAGTAAAATAGGATAAAACTTTGATCACATTTAATAATATCTCTAGAAAATAGATTTCATATTTGAAGATACAAAAATAGGAATGTTTAGTTTCTGACATTTAGAGATATTAACAAGAAATATATGCTCTCTTGAATTTTGGTTTTGTTTTTTGTTTTTTTTTAACATCCCTCTTGCAGGTTTTATTTAACTTCAAGCTCCACCTCTTCAAATTCCTTTGTTGGCTCTCTGCCTTTGCTGTGTCTAGAATTTAATTGCTGTAGTCTGGTCTCCATTTCTCATTGAGAGTGAGATGATAGTTGAGAAAGATCAACTACCAGCTATTCCTGCCAGAGATTTTCTGCTTCTGCCTCCAGTTATTCTTGCTATATGGCTTTACATTAGGCTGTGGATAGTGGTTCAGCAACTGTCAGATCAGTGCAATCATGTTCAATTCTTTAGATCTGCACTAAAGTAGAAAGATCTGTGGGAAAATATAGACTGCTTATATGATGTTTGCCTAAATTAAAATGCATTCTATAAGATGTAGCTCTTGCATGAAGACAAGTGGAAAAGAGGAAAAATATTCAATTCACTTTTTTTCTGAATGCAAAAAAGAAATAGTTTGTCTGTATAAGGAAATATAATGCAAAACATAGAGCATGCAATGTTTATTAATACTGGCTCTAGGTGGCCGTGGTTGAACAGTCAGGTTGATCCAGATGATCTCTGGATCTCTCCAATCACTGCATGATCCTGTAGTTTACCTATCAATTTTATTCTCATCAATCATTTAATTGATGTTACAAAGGGAAAGTTAAGGTGAAAGCTTAGAAAAGCCAGTGTCACTGATTATTATATAAATAGTGATATTTATATTGACATGTAAAAGTCAATTGGTTCTAGTTTTAGTTCTGATCAATGAGTCAGTAGCCTTTTATTTGAAAGCTATGTATTGCTTTATGCAAAATATAAATGATGGTTAGTTACAAAGTGATCAGAACAGCATTAAGCTTGTGACTGAAGTGATGTTAAAGTTTAGTTTTGTCCTAAAAAAATCCATTTCATATGTCCCAAGACAGCTGGCAATGTGAGCCAAAGTAAAGTAGGTGAAGATGTCAGGAATGTTCACTTCAAAGATGTAAACCACCTTCAAAGTCCAGACTTGGTAAACCACCTTCAAAGTCCAGACTTGGTTCAACTACAAAGGCCCAAGGACAAGTAGTCTAGGTCACTTGATGATCTTCTCTTTTTGAAATTTAGCTTGTAAGACAATTTGAGAGGAAATTAACTACTGATGCATCATCCACTGCTTGTTGGACCAATAATAATGGTAAGATAGTTTAGTGGGAAATTAAGGACTATTTTTGCTGGAAATCATTCCTTCTGGCATAGTGTCGAATTATTGGTGTTTCAGACAGAAAGTTTATTTGAAATGGCTGAATAACCACATCAACTTCCATTAGCAGTTAACTGAAATTCGCATAAAGGAAATGCACATTCAGTGACTTTTCCAAGCCAATAATGCAACTTCTATTCTCTAAGTATTCTTTTAGTTTATCTGTGACCTTATTGAGAAGCCACTCAAGTAATGGGTGACTCTAGTAACTTCAGTACAGTTTGCATCAGACCTAACTGTTGAGACTTGCTCTGCAGATACATTATGTAGGAGCAGAAATATGGCAAAAATCAGCAAGAATTTATAGATGTAAGGAATAAGGTTGAAGAAGTCCATAAAAATCACCACAATAAAGTAGACCTTTTTGTTTATTTTTAGACTTGTGAATAGTTTGGTATGCTAGGACACACAGTTACACACTGAGAGCAGTAGTAAAGCCAGGTCTGTACATATCCAAACAGACATTTATTTACTTGCTCTTAACACTGAGTGTCATTTGTAACAATGATGTTAGAAATGGGTTATGAGATGAGTCAGGATGTAAACATTTCTAAAAATGCAAATATTCAGGTATTTGTTTAAGCCTAACATAAGTTCATAGTCAATTTGTATCATTGAATATTATTTGAAACTTAATAACCTTTAGCATCTAATATTTTGTAGTATCTGCATAATTTAGCATAATATTTGGCAATTTTCTCCCACAGCACAATCTGGAATAGATGAGCCCCATGTTAGAGGTAAAAATGAAGGGACATGGGAAAGGTAGGTCATTGTTCAAGTCATTGTGATATTACTTAATGTCCTATAATTATATAGCATTTCAATATCTAATAAAATATACAACACACAAAAAAAGAGAAAGGCAAAAAAAGTAATGAAGACCTTGCCTGTGGTCAGAGAATATAAACTCTATGTGAATGTGAGGTTCAGAAGGTCATCTGTCTTTCCCACATTCTTATTCTTAAGCACTGAACAGAATGGTATGACTGGGAATGAAAATACTACTGCAGATAAAAATCTCCTCTACCTATAGAAACCAAGGAAATATTTCCCATTTTCCAAGGAATTTAAATTTTTCCAGGAAGATCATTCTATAGATGAAGGTGCATTAACACATCTACTGTCTGGAGTCATCTTGCATTTTATTAAAATATCAACATATGCTCCATGAACATCAAAATCTGAATTTCTTTTTCTTATCACTTCCTGAAGCCAGTTAGGATGCTGTGCTTATCTGATATCTGAAAGAGTTTTCTCAAAGTTTTATCTTCTTTAAAGTGTCCTGACTCCTTCTCTACTATCAGATACTAATTTTGACTGCATCACAGAATGTTTCTTTCTTTCTTTTCTTTCTTTTAAACCTGTTTTTGTTTTTTCTCTCCAGAAGCAGAATACCATGGACACAGACATCTAATAGCTGCAGTGGATGGCCACAGCATTCTGAGGTTAAGCACCATCCCTATTGAGTGTCTCATGGTTTCTAGCAGCTGAGTGGATGCTATTGGAATTATAGTTCCCTGAACTGAAAACAACAGAATTTTTTTTTCTGCATTCCTTCAAGCCTTTCACTTCCTATCCCACTCTTCTGACACTCCTTGTACAAAATTTTCTGGGAGAATTAACTGACCTTTTGGGTCATGAAAACTATTGCATCTGGAAAATGTTGCTGGTATCATTAACCTGTTGCATAATGATACTGTGAGAATTAGAGTACTATAAACATAAAACCCAGAATGTTATTATCTTCTGTTTTCATTTCTACTAGAATAGTGGTTTAATAATGTGAACATACCAGTTTTAAACCCACAACTATGAAAAAAACCATACACAGTTCTTTCAGAGCACTAAAATTTACTAGAATTTACTTTTAAAATGTGCTAACCCATGAAGGCAATTATTTTATATGTTTACTCTTATATTATGAGAATTTAATTGGAAGTTTTCTCATCAGGCTATGGAGAGTTTAATTAAATTCAATGAAGGAAACACTGAGGAAGAAAAAAGCCCAAGCCCTTAAATGTGCTATTTTTGTTCTAATTTTGCAATGATATTTTTCTCCCTGATTATCCTACCTCATATTAATAAACAAAACAATAACAACACACCTCTGATTTTGCTAATTTAAATATTGGTAGCTTTCAGGCTTATTTTGTATTCTGTAGCAGCTCCAAGAGAACCTGGAGGGTTTTTTTTCGTTGGACCTCATATCCCAGGCACATGGAAAATATCGTTTATTTGCTGCTGTTATTTTGTGATTGGGGAGAGGAACTGCTTGGTCACTGCAGCATTTATCTCTTCTTCACCAAAGTTAATGTGAATATGCTTGTGCATCAGCATAAAAACAGGAGAATGTGCCCAAATTTTATGGAAAAGAGAAGGGAATTTGTAAGATGATGTTACACATTTATAGAATGCTGTCCTATAAGTGAAATCTGGAAATGAAAGAAATAACCTAAAGTGCAAGACCCAAGCACTTACCTTGTGGGACACCTATGGAATTCCACTCCTCTTGACGATATTTTTTCACCTCAGTGTTAATCTTCTGCTCAGAGTGAGCACATGCAGAGTTTAAATGATGACTTTTTAGTCAACACGTTGAGAGAACTGTTTAACTATTTCTAGTGTTAATGAAATTTCTGTATCAGTGCTTTTCCACCAACAGATCACCCACTCACTGTCTCCATCTTTTAACTTGGGGTGCACTTAACCACTTCTGTGGGATCTGTAAACATCTCCTTTGCACCAACAGTTAGATCAGTGCTAGGCATACAAAATCTTTTCATTGTATGGATTGGATGTAGCAGTTTTTTCTTTTACAAGTAAAGAATTTCTCCTATTAGGCTTTTGGAATGATGAAAATTTTATTTTTCAGTTGCATACTGAAATCTAGCCAAAAAAACCTGAATGATTGTGAAATACACATACTAAGAATAAACAAAGGAAAATATTCTGATCTCACTTTAGGCCAATAATAGGGTTTGATTTATACTGTCATGAGACTGGAACTTGAGTAATCATTTACAAATAAATGAGAACACTGTCTTAAAATTTTTATTAGCATGTAGTTCTCAGAGAGCTACAGCCTGCAGTTTATGAGTTTTCTTCTCCCCATGCCTTGCAGGAACATGTAAAAGCCTGGAGAGAAGTTGTGGGTTAGCTTAGAAGCCAGAACTGCAGGTAGAAGGAAACAAGTAAGATGGGATAGATAAAAGCGACAAATAACTATGTCACACTGATTCTTTAAGACTGGTTGCCTAGAAGGTAAAGAACAAACCCTACAGAAAAGTGTAGAAATCTAAAGGAAAGAAGAAAAATTACAAACCAGAATAGAAATGGCTTCAGGACACAGGGATACACTGGTAGAAAACAAAAAACAAGGAGATGATTTTCCAGAAGAGCATATTTACATTAATTTGAGCATTCACACTATTCACATTCAGCTGCATTGAAGCAGCAGACAACATGATGAAGAACAGATTCTTGACATGAAATTTTGCTTTGTTCAGACTGGTCTAAATTGATTTCAGAGAAAAATAAAATAATTTTATGATGATGTAATAAGTGATCCGTCAGTCATATTTTGTAAAAAATATATCTCTCTTATCTAACATTTTCAAGAGGCAATTTTTTACACAACCAGAAAATACAAACATGATACTATCACACCCAGTAGGAGATGCAGTGAAGATGCTCATTGTGTAGGGAAAAATGACAACCTAAAACATTGCCAGAATTTGCAATAAACAGGTACATGATGGAGGAAAATAGTGTAGCCTACAGCAAAAAAGACAAAAAGATTTTTTATGTTCACCTTAGCATGGAGCTGGATCTGATTAGCTTTTAGCCTTTGAAACTGGAAAAAGTGTGAAAAGGACAAAGGTCTCTGGAGAAGCCATGTGCATGTATGAGAGAGGAACTGGGACGCCAAGGATGCTCACTCTGGAAGCATGCTTTCCTCTGCTTGTGAAAAGGTACCACAGATCTCTGGACCACACTGGGGATTGGAGACTGACTATATGTTTGCAAAAAAAAAAAAGCTTTGAAAGGAATTAGTTTCACTTATTTTCAGTCTATCTTTCCACAGAATTCAAGACCAAGAAGAAATGAAAATGCCCTTTCCCAAATCAGCATTGATTTTTATTGAAAGGAAGAATAAGATTAGTTTTAAAAGCTTCCAAATTTTTCTTGAGCTTCCATGATTTGGAAATTAAAAATATCCAAGAAATGCATGTATAGGAGAAAAGTAACTTAATCTGGACTTCTAGCATCTCTTGTTTTTAAGCAAAGGTGAGAAATGAGAGGTTGCAGGCTTTTCTACAGTGTCCAAGCAGAGACCTGCTTATGTTAGTCCTCTTTTGGAAACTTCTGTGTTGAGGCCCTGAGAGGAACATTTTTGCAATAGCACTCAAATAAAGTGACTTACTCATAATGGTATCATAATGCCACAAAAGGATTATTTGTAATCTAAACCTTGAAATTAATTTCCCTAAGCATTGTTTTCCTGGTGCACACTCCATAGAAGACCACAAGAGATTTTAACCTCAAAAAGGCATCTTTTAATACAATGCAAATTAGAATAGTTTCCTTTTCTCAGGGAAAAAAAAAAAAAAAAAAAAAGTAAGAAAAAGAAAAATAAAGTGGGTAAAACAGAATAGAAATGCAACAGATTTACACAAGTCTGTTTTTGTCTTTCATGTGTCTGCAAGGAAGGTGTTCTAGTACATTCTATGACTTTCAGCAATCTCTGGTCTCCACTCTAAGAAATGTTTCTGTCTGTCACCTCAAAGGCCTGGGCTTGTCTTCCCTGTTCCACTCACTGGACTTTCCCAGTTCCTCAAGGAAGAAGGGCTGCTGGAAAAGGACAGGAATCTGATAAAAAAAGCAGAGGAAGAGCATATCTGCCAACAGCCTTACTAATTTAGCCAGCAGCACCTTAAACTTTTCATGGAGAGCTATCGGAGGTCAAAGCAGAAGGGAGGAACAGGGGACTGCAGTTTGAAAGGGAGTCAGTAGTGGACCCTTGTAATATCCTGGTGCACATATGGGAGAGCCCTGCAGAGAGGTGATCCTGCCCCTCTCCTCAGCCCTGGTGAGGAGACTGGACTGCTGTGCACAATTTGGGCTCCTTAGGATAAAAAAGACATGGGGCTCCTGGAGAGGGTCCAGTGGAGGACTACAGGGATGATTACAGGACTGGAGTATCTCTCTTAGGGAAAGGAATGGCTGAGGGAGCTGGGCCTGTTCAACCTCCAGAAGAAATGATTGAGAAGGGACATCAGCAATGTCTATCAGGATCCAAAAAAGGTGGTCAGAGAATGCAGCCAGGCTCTGCTCGATGGTGCCAAGCAGTAAGTCATGACACAAGGAGCAGGAGCTGATGCACAGAATGTTCCACCTGAATATGAGGAAGAACTTCTTTAATGTGCAGGTGACTGAGCACTGAACAGACTGCCCAGAGAGGCTGTGAAATCCTGTGCCATGTGCTCTAGGATGACCCTGCTTGATCAGGGAGGTTGAATCAGATGACCCACTGTGGTCACTTCCAGCCTTACCAGTTTTGTGATTCTGTGATACTGGGCCAAATCAACAAAGTGAAACAGTTCATGAAAGGATTATTCCTGTTTGCCTCTGCTAAGGTACCTTGAGAATAAATATGTCCAGTTCTGCATTTCTCTGTGCAGGAAAGCCAAGAATACCAAGATTATTAAAGAGCATGTATGAGAAGAAGCCAAGGAAGTTGACATCATTCAACTTAAAGAGAAGGCTAAGGAGTTATCAAGGCTAAGGAGTTATGCCTAACAGGTGTTTAAAGAAAGGACAGAGATAGACTCTTCCTACATTATGAAAGAACTGCAGGCCGTGGACATTGCAACAGGGCAAATTCCAGGGAGCTTGAAAGAAAACTTTCACTACAAGGGTGAGAAAACACTGGAAGAGGTTACCAGGTGAAGTTGCCAAGGTAACTTTGGCAATACATGAAATTGGTGAAGATTCTACAAAGCCTGATCTGAATTCAAAGTAATTTCTGTTTTGAGTAGAGATTTGACACCCAGTGTTCATTCAAACTTTTTATTTTGTATTATCCATCATTGACCTGAAATCAGAAAGGCTTAGACTGCTGAGGAAAAAAAAGATAATTTCCCTTTTATATTTATGTTCAGTGTCCCTGTTTGCAATTTTCTGTTGCTTGTGCTCAAACATGAAACAAAATATTCAAAAAACAAGAACAATTTAATTCAATCGTAATTAAACATACTGTGGAGGGGAGAGCAGAATAGGAAAAAGGAGTGGAAGTAGTGTCCTGATGCTTTTATACTTTCGTACTTGAACACAGATAAACTGTCTTCAAATTATCTTTCATTCATTATTTCACTCATGATTAGTCTTTTGAAATAACCTACATCTATTTTCTCCTGAGCTGCAGTAATGAAGGAGCTGATTTCATTGCTGCAAAGAGCACACCTCATACTAAGTAGAAATGGTATAATATTTCAAAGGTGCTGCAAACATTACATCACTTTGGCTCTTTCTTTTATTATTTTCCATATTACTTTTCACAGTTGGGGTTCATTCTAAGTTCTTCTAAATTCTTTCTGGATATTTTATAACTTTGATAGGCTATTTTCCTGCTTCAATTATTTTTAGACTTTCATGTACATCCCTACTGACCTTTTTTTATTCTTTCAGTATTTATAACCACATGACATGCATAACCTTTGGTTATACATTAATTTAGCCTTAAACACTCTCTATTCCCTTCCCTGCATTTTCATCAAGTTATTATTACTCTCAACTTGCCTTGAGAATTTCAGCTTTTTTAAGATATGAATTCAGTTACACATTCTTGCAACTTCTTTAGTTTAGTGTGCTATATTTAACCCAATTCTATTCATTTCATTAATCCTTAAAAGCATTTTGAATTAATATATTTTCAAACATTTTTCAAACTGTAGGCAAGGGTTTCTCCTTTAGGTTTTGTAGTTGTTATTCCACTTAAACATGAAAATGGATTTTAGTCTGTAAGGTACAAATTATAGTGTCCATATCTCAGGTGGAAGACCAAGATGTATTATAAGAAAATCAATTATATCAATAATACTTGCTATATGGTTTGATTTTTAGTAGTGTATCCCTGAAATAAAGTGTTGATATCTGGGCTTAATCTTTGTGCTGAGTTGCAGGGTTTCAGGACTGAGACAAGAGACTCATCTTTTCCTGAGCTGCCTACAGCTTGGTTTCCCTTGATTTAGCAGAGTTAGCTAAGAGAGAGAAAGAGAGACCAGGTGGAGTCATCCTGATGGGAGGACCACCACCCACGAAGGAGGCAGTGATCCATGCAGCAGTTAATCCCACATCTCCATGCAGCAGTTAATTCCTGTGCATTTCACTGGACCTTTCCTGCTCCCCTTTCTGTGGCCAACAAATGGGCCACAAAGTGGATGACTCCTTTTGCAGACGTCCACAAAGACACAGCAGCTCTGATGAGAGGAGATGCAGTAACATAGACTGACAAAAGGTTAATTAAATTCATATTGTTTTCCCTGGTCCATGTGGCTAAGCAATACTTGGCATGCAGCTTTGGCTTGCAGCTTTGGCTCCAGTCCTCTTTGTTCTTCTCATGAACCCCTCAGATTTTTTTAATATAATTTATCTTTGGTCCTCTGTGTCAAATTTATGCTGTCACTTTACTTCTTACTCATTCTCTGAAGATATCTCCCTTACCTTCATTACATTCTGGGTATGTGCAAATTTACACACATATAAATATGTGTGTTTGAATAGGTTTGTCCATATGAGTATATTCTCACACAAAGTAAAAACAGGAAAGAGACCAGATAGTCAAAATTTATATGCTTATAAATAGATATATAGGTAGAATATATATATGTGTTTATATATTTACATATATGTATGTATATGTATAATATATGCAAGTGTCCATATACAAAAAAATGTTTATGTATTAAAATACAGTCCTACAGGATAGCATTTTTAAATTTAACGTGTAATGCAAAAATTAGGAAATATCTTATGTTTGTGATCAAGTCTTTATGAACAGTCAACAGCTAAAACATAATTTCTCAGCCAGTTATTCTGTTTCCAAATATCTGTCTCTTACAGTCTCAGGTGTTCTTTTTTATATGCTATCCATATATCTACTAACTCATTCAACTTCAATTAAATCAATTACAAATCCCCAGAGCACCCTAATTAGTGAAATATACTTAAACAAATCTATCAATTATTATTTTGAATATCTCATAATATCACAGCTAGAAAAAAACACTCAAGTGCTTTTTTATTAATTAATTGCTATCAACCAAATAAAGAGATCTTTAAATCTTAAATACCATCACACACATATAAATAGCCAATATATTTTAAATGGGTAAATTACATGGTAGAAAAAATATCAAGCAAAAGGTAACTGTTAAATATCTCTTGCAGTTAAATAACCCTTATGAAAAAGCAGACACTAATATAGAAACGAAAACCAATAGACAAAATAATAATTGCAACTGATGCAGTTGTGTAGGCATTCTGCATGACGTCTCTGTAGGAGATATTTCGGCATGTGAATCAGAAATTCTCTGTCACTGACAATTTGAGAGAAGGTTTAACCACTCACAAGACTTGCCACTGGTGATTTCTATCTCTTTGTGATGCTGGGGATGAGATTAATGAGAAATAGAATTTATCACATTTAGAAATGTTCACCCTAAGTATGGGAGGTTCTTACAGTAGTCAGAGGGATTCCATCAATAAAATCTCCTTGAAAAATTTGAACACTAAACCCAAAACTGAAATTGTTACTTTTGAGTTCATATCTCCGATAGTTCCTCACTAATATTTCTGCTTCTACTCCATTGACCAAAGATAAATAAAGGATCAATATTCTCTGGTCCCAGTGATTTAACAGCAGAGGGAAGGGGAGGGAGGCAGGGAGAGAACATGACTTTCAGAGGAAGAAGGGAGCTATTTTCAGTGAAAGAAATATTTCTGTCACAAAGCCCTGAAAATTCCAGTGGCTTCCAGTTCCAGTGTATCCTTCCTTATCTGCTACCACATATGCCTGATAGAAAATCCTTTTTTCTATCAAACCTATTCCAACTGAGACAACAGGCTACAGCCAGACTGTGTTAATGCAGATGCTGTATTCCAATATAATGACATTTTCTAGCTTAATTCAAACTTACTTCTCTTCCTTCATCCTTATATCCTGTTTTTCTATTTAAATTTTACATTACATAAATACATTTATATAATTATAATTTTTAAAAATCTCAATTAAACTTGCAACCTTTGCCCACCTGCACACCTAGCAATGAAATATGCCATTGAACATCAATTTAGTTGCGAATCTGGAAACAAATTTTGCCACTGAGTTATGCAAAAGAACCATGTGATGTGACATTTGTATGCAAATTTAATAATAAAAATTGACTCTGCTCAGAGGCAGAGTACTTGGGCAATGATAATTGCATAATTAAAAAAACTGGTGGAGGAAGATAACATTAAAGAAGTAAAGTATTGTATATGAATATAGACTGGTTGGACCTAGGCTCAGACAAACCTCAGATTTCTTATAGCAACATTCTGTTTTTCAGTAATATTTACCAAGGTAGAGTTAACATTAGAACTAAATATATGAGCATGACGTTGAGTCTAAATATGTTACTCATTAGAATTTTTCACCCATACTTTGAAGGACTGTGCAGTAATTTGATTTTATATTTGACAATCTGCAATAATTGAATTGTGTGGCAATTTAAAAATGAGAGTACATAGAACTGATTTTGTTTCCCATTGCATTAATTTTTCACTGAAGTATACAGCAGATGAACACTGTATAGGTTATTTGCTGTTTTACATTATACAAGTGTCTTCCTCACCTTTACATGAATGAAATAATACCATGTCATAGAGTTTGTCTTATCAGAAACAGTGAAATACAATTATGGGTAGAAGATGTACATCTTATTGATAAACCTAAGTTAAGAATTTTCATAGTTTAAGCAAATCCCAGAAAAAAATGACTGTTTTCCTTTTGAACTTTGAGAACTGACAGTCTGAGACAAAATTTGAGATGAAATGTAAAGCAGAGAGAATAACTTACTAGAAGGAAATCAGATAAAACATGAAACACATTTTATGAGATAAGCATTGATTCACAGGTTTGTTTTAGTTAGGGAAACTATTAAACAATCATACATTGTTTTGGTCCCTACAAAATCAGAGAAGATTTTTTTCCATTGATTTCAGATGTTTTCTGGGCATAGAACCTAACTCCACTTAATCATATAGGTAAGTTTAGATTTTGTTCGTGTAGTAATGGAAACACACTCTGGAGAAAAAGATAAAAATAAAATAAATGATTTTTTTTCTGCCTGAACAATGCTATGATGTTCTCAATTTTTCTTCACGGGAAGACTTTTTTCATATCTGTCAGTTTCAAGCAGCATTCCTGTGCACCATTACAGCCTGTAGTTTCCCTGCATTGAATCGTTTATATTTCATACAGCATGTCATAGTCCTATCAAAATTGATCAAGAGTATAAGAGAATCTAAAATCTCCTGCCATTCTCAACTGCTACTCTGAATCCATCATTTGCAAATGTGAAGAAAACACTGGTGTCAGTATAAAACAGTAGGAACCCTTCTCTGTTAGCATCTATGGGAACTGCACATTTTCTAGTGATGTGCCACCTGTATTTATAATGAACAATCTTTACACAGGAACTCACTCGAAAAAATTTTGATGGAGGAAAAAATGCAATTTTTTTTTAAACTTCTATATAGATGCTATACTAAAGCCAAAAAAATTGAAAGCCTATAATTCTTCTGTTATCATGTCTATTACAGTATGCATTATGCATTATGTAGCTGTCTTAATGCAAATTGGATTGGTGCCTAATTCTACTAGCTCTGGTAATTATTCACTTAAAAATTCAGTCCAATTTTTTTTCCATTCAATGCTCCCTATCTCAAAAAAATACCCCAAAACAGAAACAACAACAACAACAACAACCCCCCCCCCCAAAAAAAAACCCAACCAACCAAAAAAAAAAAAAAAACACCAAAAATAAAAACCCCCAAAACCCCCCCAAAACCCCAAAACAAAACTAACCAACAAAAAACCAAACAAACAAAAACAAAACAAAACAAAAAACCCCAAAAAAACAACCAAAAAAACCAAGATAGAAATAGAAGCAAAATATGGGTAAGTAGCAGAATGTATATAATTCTAGGGGGATGGTTATTTGAGGTTTCTTGACTCTTGGTAAATCTGAACTATTCTTATTGATTCGATGACCAGCAGAAATCAGAAATTCATAGTATGGTGGTTCCCATTTGACTATGAAAATATGTGTAATAGAGAAAAGAGTGAAAATATTGAGTTTGCTCAATTAAAGGAAATAGCTTGATAGAAAAAGAAAGAAAGGCTAACAAGGAACTAAGGTGACATGTGAAAACATGAAATCTCTGAGAAAAAAGATATTTTTGTGATTTTTCCAGTTTATCAACATAAAATCATGTTTATGGTTATAATCAATCAGGATTTATATAAAATCTGGAGTAAGATTAAAAAATTAGAACATTTCACAGAAAATCAAGAGCCTAAAAGAGTATGAGGAATTTTAAGGAATTGTAAAAAAGGGGGGGTGGGAGAGAAATATGATGTTGTCTAATGACCAACATGAAAAATCTGATGTAGTCATGTAGATTATGTAAAAACAATTTTAAAATAAAAAAAGAGATAAACAGATATAAAATAATTTTTTGGTTTTGTTCCTGGCAGTTGAATTCCAGTCATTTCCAGAAGTTCAAATGCAGGGTAAACTTTTATGGAGGATGTAAAAAAAATCAAAATGGTTTAGCAAGCAGGCATTATCATACAGATTGTCCAGAGTAATACTGCAAGAAAAAAAAAAAAAAAAAAGAAAAAAAAGCCGCCAAAGAGTTTTGTAGTCAAATGAAAGTCATGATTAAACTGTGTGGATGAGTTAAAGACAATATTATTTTAAATAAGTCGTAGGCCAGACAATAATCCAGAAGTGAATAATCAGAGCACACAATCAGAAGTTTGAGAATTTCAATATTTCACTCAGTCCACCCATCTGTTCAAGGCCAGATTAACTATGTGTTGTGTCACCCTGATAGATGTTTTGCCAACCTGTTAATAAAGATATCCAGGTCTGGAAATGCCAAGCAATCCATCCCAGTGCTTCAATATACTTCTCACTATAATATTTTCCTTCATATCTAACCTCAATCTTTCTTGCTGAAATATGCACTTATGAAGTTTTTCCTATTCATCATGATCATGAAGAAGAGATAATTCTTTTCTCTCTGCAATAATCTTTTTTTTTTTTTGTTTTTACATACTTGAAATCTATTGCCTTATTTCCTATCCTTTTCCCTTTTTGATGCTAAACAAAATAAATTAATTCAATTTTCTATCATAGATCACATTTTCAAGACATCTTGAATATTTTCACTGCTCATGACTTCAAGAAATCTACATCTTTTTTGGAATGCTCTTTTCCTTTTGCTTTAACCATTAAAAGCATTGTCTTGCATTTTATATTTTGTAGGCTAAGTCAGTTGGCCATACAACCTAGAATGGTATTAAGGAAATTGTCCACCTTGTGTTTTTTTGCATAATGTGTCTAGTTCAGATCTATCTTGTGCTCCACTAGGCCTAGAACTAATTTTCTGCGTGAGTCATAGAGTCATAGAATGTCCTGAATTGGAAGGGACCCAGAACAGACATTGATATCCAGTTCCTGGCCCTGCAGAGGACACCCCAAGTGTCACCCCATGTGTCCCGAGAGTGTCCAAACCCTTCTTGATCTCTGCCAGGCTTGGTGCTGTGACCACTGCCCTGGGGAGCTGTTCCAGTGCCCAAACACCCTCTGGGTGAAGAACCTTTCTTTGATATCCAACTTAAACCTCCCCAGACTCAGCTTCAGGCCATTCCCTTGGGTCCTTTCACTGGTCACCACATCAGGGTCTGCCCCTCCTCTTCCCCTCACAAGAAGCTGCAACTGCAGTGAGGTCTCCCCTCCGTCTCCTCCAGGCTGAACAGACCAAGCCCCCAAGACCAGCTGCTCCTCATGCAGCTTCCCCTCAAGGCCCTTTCATTAATCACCTTCATAGCCCTCCTTTGGACACTAATAATTAAAATATCTTTCTTATATTGTGGTGTCCAAAACTGCCCCCAGCACTTGAGTGAAGCTGCCCCAGCTCAGAGCAGATCAGGACAATCCCTCCCTTGCCTGGCTGGTGATGCTGTGCCTGGTGCCCCCAGGACAGGGCTGGCCCCCTTGGCTGCCAGGGCACTGCTGGCTCATGTTTATCTTGCCTGCAGCCTGTATGAACCATTGGTCACTTGTTAGTGTTTGTAGATGTGTTTAACTCCTTCTGACTAGGATCCTTGCACATAATCCCATTGAACAGCAGCATGATTTTACACAGAACAGCCTTCTAATTTGTTAGAACACCATTGAATTCAGTGCAAATTTACTGGTATCATAAAAAATAAGGTGTCTCTATTACACTGAATATTTCTTTATTCCCATAAGCCAGAGCAGATCTCTTTAGGATCTCACACAGTAGATCCTACAAGGTACAGTTCTCCAAGCAGTTTGTATATGCCTTCTAATCCTTTCACTTAGTTATTCATAAGAATGTCATCTGAAAAAGTACCAAAAATCTTTATTGTATTCAAGACATAGCTTGCCTGCTTTTCCCTTTATCCAAAAAGGCCAGAAGCCTGTCACAGGAGGACATCTGACTAGGCTGACATATTTGGTTCATAACAAATCCCCACTGGCCATTACCCATCTCCTTACTCTGCCTTAAGTATTTCAAAACAGTTTGATGACTTTGCTCTTCAGCTGATATACACAGAGTCAGATTATATAAGTGCACCAGGAAACTCAGATAAGAAGCTGATTTACTTTAATACCACTGCTACCTAAAAATGTATTGGCATAGACAGACAACTTGATCTATGCAGAATTTTGGTTTTAGATCCTTGGCTTTTTCATTGCTCTCATGGTTAAACTGAACATCATTAAATCCTATGTTTGTTATTTTTTCAACTTCCTTTAAAATCTCTCATCCTTAAGGCAAAACATGCAAAATCATTTCAAAGCAAAAATAGTTGCATCATATATATATCTATATATGTGTATATATATATATATATATATATATATATATATGATAGCAAAAATATGATAGCATTTTATTTTCTCCTGAATTAGGAAAATGCTTAGACTTGTAGCAGATCTGTTTTTCAGTTTACTTAATCATCTGCAGCCATTTCCAAAAACAGACTTACATTCAGTCCCGGTATCACTTTCAAAAGGACTCGGAAAAAATGAAAACACTGCACCTCAACAGTACAGAAATGCTGAGTTTAAAGTCTGTCTGCTTCTGTGACTGGTGTGTTTTTTTTTCATGGATCTCACACTGCAGCCTTAATGGTTGGGCTCTTGTAGTGGAAGACTCTGATAATTCTGTGCCCAGGCAAGTTCTTCAGCACTAGGTCTGTGTATTTATTGTTGTGAAAGAACTAAGATGAGGATAATTTACCTCACACTTAGGCATAGAAGTTTTTTTGTATAACATTTATAATCCCATTCATATATGCATAACATATTTCCAGGTCAACCTGATTTTGTTCTGATATTAGTTTTGAAATATTTATAAGTACATACAACCCTGAAGAGATAGCTGTATGGATTTGGGGTTTAAAATTTTAATTTACTGAAATCCTGTGTAAAAGGTCATCATGCCTTTAAGAAGCTGGTATTTGCATGTGTTTATTTCAGCAATACACCTTCACAAGCCCGTAAGTCACAGGCCAGACTAAATACACTGGAATATTTTCAGTGCAGCTAGAAGGCCACTGTTTAAAAAACCCCAGTAGTATATTGTGAAAGTTCTTCTGAGTGAGAGGTCATAATGCATAGTTACATGGAAGTCTGTCAGGTTGTCTGAAATGAAAAAAACTTCCTAATTGTAAACCCTTAGATAGTAACTTCCAAATTACCATGCCCAGAATATAAATTTTGATCCAGCAGCCTACAAGGTGTTGGTGTCACTGGAATATTAAATTAAATAATTTATTGAATTTCACTTCTAAATTATTTCCTTGTGAATCACAGTGTACATAATTCCATGTACATAAGCCACCAACAGAAGAAAATACCTATTACCACCACCTCATTACAAATTTCTTGAGGTTTTTAATTGTTTTCTTTTTCTATCCATTGCCTAACATTTTTGAGGAAAAAAAAAAAACAAACTAACTTGAGTCTTCAGACAGATCTGTTAAATTTTTCCACTGGTATAACTCCCCAAAGTAATTTATAAATGTAACTTCCATTTTGGAGTTTCATTGAGCGTGGAGACAATGGTCTGCTTTTTAAGTTTGGTCTGAGGTTAAATGTTTTAAAGATTGTGAAGCAGTTCACAACTGTGATCATGAACAAGCTGATACATCATATAAATATGATGGACAAAAAAATGTATTTAAAAAAATGGAAAAAAAAACCCTCAAACCCTGCACCTTTTAATTAGTTGGGAGTAACCCAGAAAAATGAGAATTACAACTCTAGTTGAATCTCTCAGTCTTACAAGCAGTGTGGCTTGGGAAATCAACATTTGCAGGTAGTTTCAGCCTATGTCCATTACAGCAACATAGTGTAAACTGTGATTTGGGGTCAGACTTTTTAAGGCCATGTGACTGTGGTGTCCACTTGCAGCTCTGTGGGGTGTCTTTCATCCTAGCTCTACTCAAGATGCTCTTCAACACAACAGCATGGCACCTGCAGTTTAAATGAGCATATTCAGGAGCCTAGTTTAATCCAGACAGGAATTAACAACAAAAGAACAGGTTAATTAGCAGTTGACTTCTCTGCATCATCAGGATCAGTTGTAACATCCAGGCCAACAAAAAATATGTCTGACTAATTTATCTAAATTACTGTGCAAACCTGTACAAATACACAGGGCATTTAATCTTGTAATGATGTTTTAAGATAATGTATTTATTTCAGGGCATATTTTTAACATGTAAAGAACTGATATAATAAGATATTATTTACAATCCTCTCTGTATGGCAATTGGAAGTAACTGGACCCTCTTTAGAGCCTGTCATGAATGCTTCTCACCCAATGTGATTTATTAATGTAAATAATTACAGAAAGGTTGCTAAGTGCTCTAAGATGTTACCAACTTAGAGAAAAACATTATTTGTCACTTAAAAGGATTTAAGATTTTAAGGGTAAAGCAGGGATCTCTTCTTGCCCCTCCAAACAACTATTTCCATCCATAATACAGTCCACACTACTTTTCACATAATTCTTTAAACAAGATGAATTGGCTTCCATTGTGTGATATTTCCTTTTCTCCCTTTGCTCTCACTCAGCTTTTTCCCCTTCCCCTGCATCAGCTGTGGAGGTCATCCCAACCTGGCTAGTGAGCTGGAATAGCAGGACTCAGCAGGCACAGATGACAGAGCAGTAAAGAACCATTTCACTTTCCCCATTAATCTGTCTCTTCCATTCCAGCAGGGCTCCCTCTTCAACAAATAGAGTTAAAAAAAGACAGCAGATGGACTCAATAGTAATAATTTTGGTTAACTCACATAAAGGGGAGATTGTGACCTAGTCTGGGCTGTGGAAGACCTGTGCTTCAGCAGCACTCATGACAAGGAATATTTAACACTGGAAGCTAGATACCAGGGATATGAAAGGAAATTATCTAATGCACTAAACCATGATAAGGAATCCTCTGTGTCACTGATATTTTCATCAGCTCCCTCTCACATGCATATTGCTCCATTAAATGTTCAAGCCATCATCATACCACTCACATTTTGTTAAATTCATTCATTCTCAATACCGTCTATAAATGCAATTCTTTAACTATTAAAATGGTAAAATACAACCTTTTAATTACACCGAGTAACTTTATCTCTTATCACATAAAGGTGCAAGTAAAAAATCTGCTTTCCTATAGCTAAAAAAAAGTATGATAGCCAATACCAGTCAAGAAGACAGCAATCAGAATCAGTTACAAATCTGTACCTGAACATTACAGCCTGAAGTTTTTCTAATCAGATATTACAAGTTAAATAAACTTTGTCCTTTGCTTTCAGCTGATACAGTTTGTTTTCTTTGTAATTAACTTGATAATAAATGTGAAAATAAATTTTTGTTGTGGGTAATAACATTACAAAACCTATTATGCACTAATGAAGAGACCCTGACATGCATGAGGAAGAAATTCTGTGCACAATGACAACATAGAATCTGCTGGAAAAGGAATTCAAGTTTCTTCAGTCTGTCTGTATTTTGTCCTTTCTCCTGAGGTAAGCTGTTGGTGAGAGGATTTTAACTTCAGAGTCCTTAGTTGTGCCAGAGTACATGAGCCATACAAATGGTGGGGGCAAAGACAGCTCTATCATGTCTTGTTACAAGACATCCAGCAGCAATCCATCTGGGGCACACAGGAGAGGTGGATTTACTCAGTCTGAAGAAAACACCTTCCTGTACTGCCTGGAACTACAAGGCAAGGGGGGAAAACAGAAAACAGACTGAAAACAGACTCCTTGCAGTGTGGCATGGTGATGGGGAGAGGCAGCAAACAAAGCTCAGACACAGAGGAGGAAAGGCATTTCCATGGTGAGATTGGGCAAACCCTGTCACAGGCTGCCCAGAGAGGTGGTGGATTCTTCATCTCTGCAGATATTTGAAATGAGACAGGATGTCTCTGAGCTGAGCAATGAGATCTCACTCAGCTATAAGTGAGAAGCTACAGACCTCCAGAGTTCCTTATAGCACAGCTGTTTGCTCCATTCCAGGGGCAGATGATCTGGACTGCAAAGCTGAAGGCAGCGTGATTTTACCCTTTGTCAGAGCTGAACTCTTACATTGCCTATCTCTGTGCAAGCAAAAGGAAAACTAATGTTCAAGATTAGGTTCTTTTGGGTGCTGCAGGAAAGGCAACAGATGCCAGCAGCCCATGGGAAAGTCCAGGAGCAAAGCATGACTTTTATCAGCTATTTTGTTGTCTTACATTTTTTAACTTTTACTAAGCTGATGTTTTTCTATTGAAGCAACACCTGCTCAATTAATCTTGTAGAGGGGAGGCGGCCTTTCTAATTTCTTTAATCCATATCAGTAGCCATGACTCCTGCCACGTATGCTGTTTATTCTGCTGTCTTTTCCCTTCTAATTTGGAACTATAAATAATGCCACACTTGCAGAGATTTTTTTTAAAAGCTTTCATAAATTTATGATTATTGGGTAACGGCGTTGGACCAAAAATATGTACATACATACAACTGAATTCAGATTATTTTCCTAGTGGTGGTAGCAGAAAATAAGACTATAATAGGAAAGAAAATAATTCATTTCTTAACACAGAGTTATGATGATGAGAAGTGTAAGTTTGAAGGATGAAGTCAGGAAAGGTGGACTGAAATTGTATGAATTCACATATTGCCATTGTTTATTTGTATGAATGTGTATATATTTATATACATGTGTATGTTTATATTATTTAGAGACATGAAAATATTTCCCCTTTAGAAATTGCACCCAGAAAAGATAGGTACAGAGGAAGATTAGGCCCATAATGATGAGAGGCAAGGAAGACTGGGCAAAAAAGGGAAAATGTGAAAACTAAAAACACTGTTATTACAAATTCCAATGGTGAGCACTAATTCCTAATTTAATAATCCTTTATCCTCTTTCTTCTACAAAAAATGTGAAGAAATATATAAGAATTTTTGTAAGGCTAAGTTACCAGCTAAAATTAATGAGATGATAATCAGGTTTTAAATTAGAAACTGTCCTCTCAAGAGAAGAGAATCTTGTTTGCAATGAATTTGGATGGTAAGTGGGGAAAAAGTTATCTTGCTGGTGTTTGTGCCCAGTCCTCAGAGGTCTCATGAACTCAATTCTGATTTGCTTTAATTGCAGTGGGAGATGTTAACTGATTTGTGGGACTGGATTCTCTCAGTGTGATATTTATAACACAATATCTTTGATATTAAAAAAAAAAACCCAACTAACTAAAGGATCAGGAATTCCTAATAGGCTTAAAGTAACCTACAAATATCAATGTTAACTGATAATATCTAGGCTTATAGATGGCATTGATATATAGTACTATATTTAGGCTTTGGAAAGTCAGTGTTTTTTTTGCCAGAAGAATAGCTTAAAAAATATATTGAGTCATTGAATTCTGAGAAAGATGCTCAGTTCTCATTAGTTATGTACCCTGAGGGTTAATTTTATCAAACAACTTCTCTCAACCTAGTGGTAGTTATTTCCTATTTAGTAATGTCTCCTCCAATGCTAAGAATTTAAAACAGAATTAATTGCTTTGGGACAACATAGATATAAACATTTTGAAATTAGGTGGTGTTTATTTCCTTTAGATAAATAAATAGATAACTTAATAAATACACTTGTTTTTTGCTACCAGTTCAAGAGTTGAAAAGCTGCCCTCATAAATTCTAGACATTTTAGTTTGAAGTTATTCTTTAAGTATGATGAGCTGAAGAATGTCTCCAATAATCTCTGGGGAGGAGAAGACAGTACCAAAAAATCCATATCAACATAGTACTATCCAACCATTTCTGTCTCCAAGTATGGAAATAATACGGAAAGGAAACAACTCAGTCAATTAACCCAATCACATACCTGCCCTGCTTCCTCCAGTTTACATAACAGCATCTTCTGCTCCTTCTAATGCTCATATAGCATTCCTGGTGTCTGTCTTCAGGCCTTGAATTTGTATTCAAGACTAGTTATTTCTATAAAGTTAGGTACTGCATGCTGTTTTTCCTCTGGGCATATTTCTCTTATCAAGGAGGAGAAAGATGCCACACTGGAAAAAAAAAAAAGATGTTTTTTTTTTTCTATGTACTTCCTGATTTTATTTTTCTATGTCTGTTACAGCTAGCCAAGGATTCATAAATAGGGAAGAATTCAGAAGTTTTCTGTCTCCTTGTTTCAAAGTTTTACCCAGAATGTACCAACTTTCACAGTAGTGTTGTTATGCAGGCAATAGTGACAGTGGTCTCCGTACAAGTAACCATACAGATAATATTCAGAAAGATCAAAAGTTTTTCTTGAAATATCAAAGTGATACTGGTTGAAGGTTTTGGCAGAACGTGTGTTCTTTTATTCTTCCAAACATGGCACCATCACAGGAATTATTATAAAAAATTACTAAAATGAGTTTTACAGAACAGTCTCTAGGGAAGCACATTGTAAAGGATAATGTAATATGAGCAGAAGAGAACGTGTTTTATTTACAGTGACATAATTACTAACACATAATTATGTGCTCTTAAATTGTGCTGATGTGATGCTTGAGAAGAAGCATAGGGGTAATAATATTTGAAAATGCATTAAGGAATACTATGTACCTAGAAACAGCAACTCAAAACTATAGGAAGTTCAAGAATTGTGAATGCTGTAGCTCCATTGCTGCTGCTTTCTACAGTGATATTAATCACAAAGTTGAATCTTGCTTCAGATCATGACAGAATAACTTTAGAATAAAGCAGAAAAAAGAGAAATAAAAAGGGTTTCATAAGCAGGAAAAAGGTTGATCATGAGCTTCAGACAGGAGCTGAACATGAATAATTAAATACAGGTGCTTTGTCATCAGCATCTACTTATGAAACCTGGGGATATCTGAATAAGTTCATGTTTTTATAAAGATTGAATAGAATGAATGTTTTAACTTATATCCTTTCTTTGAAATTTGATAAGACAGTAAAAAAATTTTAGCTTTATAGAAAGATAAAAATCACCATTGAATGCTCTGAGTTTTACCCTGATTAAAACTAGCAGTCCATGACTATGCAACAGGATTAATTTACATTAGCTAAAACAATAAATGCATTCCAGTACTTCTGAAAATGTCAATTCATATAAATCAGGCAAGTTTTGCCTGTCTGATACTATATATTTAAGCCCCTGAAAGGGTATTCAAAGGATCCTAGTTGAATCCCCATTCAGGGGGATACAATTTATATTTGCAAACAAAATTATATAAAACATAAAAAATATTTATAAAAAGATACATTTAAATATTTTGAAGGGTAAAAGTTGTAATTCAGTGTCAGAACTGTCACTTTGTCACTATTTAACTACGCATACCATAGTATGGGCTTTTATTATTTCAAAGTGAAGCTAATTTTATGCTTTACTTGCACTTTTAAAGTTTGAGGTCCATTGAATTATAGTTCTTTCCCCCAAATTATATTGTTAAGGGTTCTTTTGTTAATCCTCACATGGTGAGGATTCTAGGGACCATTCATCTTTTGATTTCTATTCTTTATTTTCTTAAAAGACTAGTTAGAAAATAGAACCATGCAAAATAGAGCTATTTGTGAAGTGTGTCCCCTGCTTTATCATAATGAAGGATGTTCTCTGTTTGAACTAGTGAAGAGTAATAATACTCATATATCTCAGCACAGGATGATATACAGCTACTGTGTGATTATTGGTAAACCAAATTTTAACCTATTACAAGAATCTGCAAGGAAAACTCTAAAGTCCACATCATCTACTGTAAGGAATTCTATCTGACTTAGCTGGGAGCCAATGGAGCACCATGCACATTTATCCTCATTAAACTCATTACAGTCTATAAAGCAACTGTCTTTAAAGTACTTTGTTACATATGAATGCAGTGTTCTATTTATTAGAACGAGAAGCATGCTCTCTCCAGAGAGACAGCACAATAACTTCCCAGGCTGAGTTTGATTTTTATAAGCTGAAATCACTTGTTAGCTGTATAAAGAATATCAATGAAGAGGTATTAAAAAACCCCAGAAAAACAAAAGCAGTTTAAGAAAAGATAACTATGATCAATTCACCTGAGTCATCTTTTGCTGGAGAGGGCTTTTAGTGCTCATAACTCTCCCAGATCATGAATCATGCCAGTAATTGACAGCTTAATTCTCACACGTGGGAAAGTTTCTTTGAGTTCCCTGATGACTGTTCCTTTCACTAGTACTGCAAAGGGGAATCTTTACTTCTTTCAGTCCCTCTGCCATCCAAAACTGTGGATGAGGGTGGAAACTATATTTGTTACCTTTTATTGACCATTCTTCAAAATGAGGATGGCCAGAAAATCAATCGTTTCAGACTACTGTATAAAAGTTCTCAAGTTCTTTCAAAAATTTAATTCTCTATTAAGTAGATAATCTCGTTTCTAAAATTAATTTTTATAATAATAGATTTATCAATTGTGTGCCTGAGTAATGGAGTAACACCCAGCTGTGTGACATGGTGTCCACACAGAATTAAAGGTAGTCTTTCTGTGAAATACCAGTAAGAATTACTTGGAACTGGCACTGCAATCTGTGTGGCACTTGGGAAATAAAAAAAAAATAAAATTGTTCCTGGAATCCTGCTTTTAAGTCAGATAAAGTGATTGGTTTTCACCCACTTGTGCTATTTTTTATTGCACTGAAATAGAACTCATAATTGCAGTAGTATGTCTAAGACCACTGATGAAAAGAATGATCATCTGACCTTGGTGCTTTGGGTACAGCATGGATCTTCCTTGTTCTGCTTTCTTACATGCTTCTTAGAAATATGGAGTGGATGAGCCTAAACCCTACTGCAAAATTAAATTGGAAAATTTGGAATTTGGGTACTAAAATGAAAATAAACCAAACAGAAAATATTTGTGACTAGTTGTAAAATACATTGCCTAAATTTTGCAAGTATGACTGTAAATGTAGGTCCTTTTATCTAGAACAACAAAATTGTCTTTCCATATACATAAAAAAAAAAGTGCAGCTAGTGGTGAATATCTCCTCTATAACAATTTTATATGAATATTCTAAATTTCCTGCTGTTACATTAGCCAATGTGCTATTGCACAAAGGTTTACATCATGTTGCCTTAACTATTTAGGTTTTACACTTGAGAGAAAAGAGTTAATTGATGAGAGAGAGAAACCATCCAAAAACCATATAATAGGCAAGTTCTCATGAAAAGAGGTGAAAAAACAGTATATTTCTGCCTAGTACTGCTCTCCTGTTTCTATGAATAGGAGCAAAGTATATTAAATTGCATCACTGAATATCAGTGGAAGTCTGTGAAAGCCTTTGTAGTGATATTTGACTGTCTGTAGCAGCAGTTTGCCCTAATGTTTGCCAGTGTCACTGGACTCTGATGAGATGTAAAGAAACATTTATTTGAGTGAGGATTAATTTGTGGTGAATGAAGCTTAGTTAGTTTGTGGCAAATAGTCCCTGCTGAAAGTCTTTTAAACTTTTAAAATGGACAGTAAAGTGTTGGAAATGTGAACTCCAGAGTAAGGTACTCATTCTTTAATTTTGAATCTCTTCTTTGCTTTTCCTTTAGGAGAAGATAAAATAATTCCAGTGTTTCAGGAACTCTTTGTGTCACTAGAATAAAGATGGTGAAAGATTTCCACTATATTTGGAAAAGAAAGAAAAAGTAGCTGAACTGAAGTGGTATTCAGCAAAATTTAATTTGTCACAGAAATACTATCATGGTTCCCAGAAGATAAAAAACAGGCCTACAGAGCATGAGGACAGGGAAACAGATACAGAATGTATAGTTTTTATACAGATTACAGGAGGTATATTTTTTTAATCTCTACACTAAGGATAATCCAGATAGTACTGGCAGACCAGATAGTACTATTGGCCAAAAAAAGATCTAGAAATATTGCTCTTATTTGGGATTGTTTCTAATAGTTGCTTTTTTAGTACAAATTTACAGTTAGAGGAATTTTTGCCTGGCTAAGGAAAGTATTTTAACAGTAGGAAGAATAATGAGCTCAAGAAAAAACATTTGAGTAGAAAAAGGGACATCAGATGGGGGACAGAAAAAGATACTAAATCTTACATTATCACATGCTAGGTGATGCTGTCTGCATTCATACATTTCATCAGGAGCTTCCTAATTCTTGTACTGCAAAAAATATAAATCAGGATACGAATTTCTCTAGGACACTTAAATATCCTATTTTTCCTCATTCTTTTCTTTCTCAATGCTATCTTTTGGCATAAAGTCTAGTTGTGCTACATTGTCTCAGAGAATCCCAGACAATATTTTCTTTATTATACCAATCTGTTCTCTTGGAGTTACTGTCAGGAAAAAAAAAAAAACCAAAACAATAGTCCCCACAATCCAAAGATTATTACAATGGCTCATTGTACTACTATGTTGTTCATCAGATAAACCTAATTTAAGTTTTGGTCTGTATCACAGTTAGTAGCTTGATTTTGACATTCTGCTTTGGCAGTGTCAATAGATTGTTTCCTTTTGAACATATTTTCCTTGTTTCCTTGTTTCCTTTTTGATCCTATTGCCCACTCTGTGGTGTTTGTTGACATCTAAGTTCTGCATAGAGGAATGTGTGAGCCTTTTTCTACCTGGCACAACTCAGTGTTCAAGCTTCCCCAGAGCTCTTCCCTGTGTAATTGCTTCTTGTCAGCAGGGCAGGAAAAAGACACTGTGGAGGGTGGGGATGAGCACTTGGAATAGACTGGAGACCAGCAAGGAAATTTTCAAGAGATATGCAAGTGTGTATGTTTTGGGGGGTTGGAGATGGTTTTTTTTGTTTTGTTTTTATTCTTTAGTATTTTAAAATAACACACAGAGAAGGTTGTAGAGGGGATAAAAATAAGAGGGAACACCTTGGTTTTGGAAAAGTAGCAAGGATCTATATGGAAGACAGACAAACACTAGCAAATGAGTGGTTGTCTTTTCACTTATTTGCCATGTTCTTTCACTGCTTTTCCCTGTCCTTTCATTTCTTTGCCATGTTTTCAGGTTTGGAGAAAAATAAATGTAACAACCATGTTGTGTTCTGTTTGCATCTGCTTCAAGCAGTGTACCAGTTTGTTTCAAACTGAAAACTCTCCTTACAAGTCTGTTATTTTGTTCTTTGAATGCCTCACCACTGTTTAAATTGATTTTCTTCCTCTCAGTTTGCTCACATTTTCCTTTTATTTGGATCATATTTTATGACTTGTAAATAAGTCTATATCCTCTAGGACCCACTATCATCTAAGCTTTCACTTTTTTCACTTCTTTAAATATATGTTTAGGAGATTATTTTTACATCTTTTGTTTTTCATTCATTCCCTTATTAAGGCTATTTAAATTCAAAGTTCTTCAGTACATTTTAGATTTTCTTTCTTATGGGATACAGGCCATATTCCCTGCTGCATTTTCACTAAGAGTTTTTTGACCTTTGAAGCTGCAGTTCAGAATAAGATTATCAGGCATTTCCTGCTTTGGGATGCAGCAGTTATATTCCATCCATACTTATGACATCTAGGTAGTCTGCTTCTCCATGTCCACTGAATCAGACGGTGCAGTTGCTGAATATTAATATTGGAATTTAATTATTTAGAGCTGTTGGTGTTCAGCCCATTGTGCTGTATACAGCCAGAGGATGAACTCTGTCACTGTAATTAGGGTACCGTGCCCTGCCCAAATTACCCATAGATAGGTCAAAGCACCTTAAGAGCTGCCACAATTTCTCCTAAATGATAAATACTTTCCAAGGGAATATATCTGAATTCACTTCAGACTGTTCATCCAGCCATCTACCCTTCACTATCACCATGGCTACTTCTGCTGAGGAGCAGAGGGTGTGCTGGAAGCTGTGTCAGAGCTACAGCTGCATCAGGACTGCCTTTCCCAGGGCATGGAGGAAGGATTTCAGGATATTATGCACATTCCCTGTCTGCTTTGCACATCAACTGTTTCAAACAGCTGTATTTGGCCTGGGTGTAGATAATAGAGGAAAAAAAGTGTTGATTTTTGATATATTTTGAGGTGCTTTTCTATACTATCCCTAAGCTGCTGCTTTCATAGACATAAAGTAAATGCACAAATAATCCAGTTCATGTATGAAATTCTGTTCAGGTGACATGACTGCCCAAGTAAGCAAGGACTGAAATGAATATCTTATTTTTGTCTCTGCCAATCAATTATTTATTTTTCTTTCATTTTTTTTCTTTAAAATAGAAAAAAATCTAAGTAATCTCAGTCCCTTTTCCCTTTCTGGAAACAGTGCTGTGGTACAATATTAGAGAATCAAATACAGAACAGAAATTATTTTATTGCCATTACTTATTTATTGGCTGCATACATGGAAAGCCTGCTGTGAATATCAGTCCTGTAGTGGCAGCCTTTTAATGGTCTTATTTGTATACTGAGCACTAAGAGCCTTTGGCCAGGCTTTTAAAAGTGATTTTGACACTGGAACAAGCAAATAGCCACCAAAGTGCACCAGGTAGGCAACAGTAACACACTCAGAGCCGGCACTGATCTCCCTGTATGCATGAGCTCCCTAAGGCATCTGTGCTCCTGCAGCTGGCATTTTCATAGAAGCATAACTGGTGCTGCCAACAAATGAGCTGCTGAGAGCCCTACCTAGCACAAGCAGAAACCCTCGGGGCCTTGGGAGCAAGATTTGTAATGTAGGCAGGAGAATTTCTGTCTTGCCATTAATGTCTGATTTCCTAAGTGCCCTCTGAGGCTGCTGAAGAGAGGTTTCTTGTCATGAGTGGAATGGACAAATAAGATGAACTGCCCAGAAACCTCCTGCTGTCCTGGCACATAAAATGTGTGCCTGCAATCTTACATCTCCTCACAAAACATGCTGCAAGTACATGAGAAAGAGCAGATTACATGATGGGTCATGTGCCAGGGCTAAGCTGCTCCTGTGGAAAACAGTAGGGTACAACATCCTTCTGTGTCCTGCCAGCTCATCTCTCCTTCTCTGGCAGCTTGTGCACATCTGAGCCTGCCATGGCACTGCTGCTGGGTTCAGGCATTGTGGAGGGACTGGATACTCTGATAAGAGAGTGCCAGACTGGAGCCTGAAGTGAGGACTGTGCTCAGTCAATGTGCTTTGCTCTGCATCTGAAGGTCAATGAGGTCCATGATGTTTAGAATTAGTAGCAGAAATCTTGTGTCATCTGTTTTTCTTCCGCAGGGATGCTATCTGAAATGTGGGAAGTAGTCCTATGTGATATGTCATCTTGCTTCTTTTTTTGGTTGGTTCTTATTATAACAGCATTTAGCTACTGCCTTGTATCTATTTTGGGGAGTGTGTGCTGCTACCCACAGGAGAATGCAGTATTCCTCTCTGGTACTTGGGAATTACTGCCTTGAATGTAACAACATGCTTATATTCTGTTCTTACTCTACCATGACCATCTTTTCTTCCTTTTTGATTTTGAGGATGTGCCTTGCAATTTTCAAGGATTATTTTTATATTATTCTGTAGGTTTTAGCAGACAACTAGAAAGAATAAGTCCCATTGATTTGTTTTCTCTACATGAAGATAATTTTCCCATCTCTGGATTTTTTCAGAGACTTGCTAGTTCTTCAAAGCTGATATTGGGCAGATGGTCCTGTAGCAGCAGTGGAATGGCCTTCTATCCAAGTTACAAAATGTTCATTTGGTGACTCTGCAAAAATAATTCATAATGTTATTTAAATGGTATTTTCAGTCCATGAATAAAATATCTCATCATGCAAATATAAATATTTCAGTATTTTTTAAAAAGTAGACTGACCCAAGAGCAACAATTTCTACAAAGATGTACATTTTAAAATTCTTAAATTATTGACTTAAAGATTCATTTTAAGAGATACTGTAGATACAAAAAAAAAAAAAAAAAAAAAGGAAAAAAAAAGAGAGGGAGAAAGAAAAAAGAGCGTAGGGATTATGTACACCATTACTCCTCTGATTAAAAAAAAAAAAAAAAAGAATTTTTCTCATGTTTGTGCTTAAATTTATCAAACAAACATACCCTGATTCAAATCTAGGAACTAGAATTCCAACTTGTAGCCTGCAGCACTTTTCTATAATTGATTTATGAATGTCTGAATTTCACCTGTAAAAGGAATTTGTGGTCTGACATATTCTTTCCCTCCCCTTCTTTTTCCCTCATTTCCTCTGAATTATTTTATATTCAATTTAGACACTTTTTCAGCAGGGGATTTTGCATATGAATTTTGCACAGCTTTAAAACCTTCCTTTCTCTGATGCATATTTCATAATTTTCTTTTTTTAAAAACCTTGTCCTTCTTCACAAGAAGGCCTGAGCACAAACTACAAGCTGCTGTGGTATACCTATTAAACATAAAATAGACACTTTCCAAAAGAGCTGCCCATGTTTTTTATGAGTGATTGAGAAAACAAAAAGAAAATTTTAAACAATTTTGAAGACAAAAAAGGATATGTAATAAGACAGCAATTCTTAGGCATATAGTCTTATGAGAACTACAGTTGGATAAATTTAAGATTTTCATAGGTTCTTGACAAGATCACTTTCATTCCTAAGCTGTCATGTATAAATGAATGAATGAATTCAGTAACTCCCAAATCTTACAACAAGGGTGAATATTGCTAATGTTTAATGGCAGAAGCTCAGGTCCTGACCTTAGATTTGAAAAAAGCTTATTATGGTGCTGGTTCTATTCCAATCTTCCAGAAGACAAGTCACTTCAATGAATATGTGCCTATCCTTAGGTATCTAAGTTTTGCTATATCTTGAGTATCTCTGCATCAACAGATAATCAATCACTGGGAATTACTGCATTTATCTTCCTCAAAGTGTTAGAGAATTAATGAATGAAAGTTATGATAACAGTAACTATTAAATTTTTAAAACCAAACCATTTTTTTCAAATTAAAATAACTGGGAGAGTTGTAATTGGTTTTAAAATAGAACAGCATCTAACTCAGGAAATGTAATATTACTATGCCACTAAATTAATATCTGACATTATAAACATTTATGAGTATAAACATTTATGAGTTTACGGGTCTAAGACTAATGTCTTGCTCTCCACTCATTGCCTACTGATTTCTAAAAATTCCTTCAGAGTCTGAAAGCCTTTATTCAGAAACATCCTGGAGTTAAAAAGACCAGCTGACTTGTCAGCTTGATTTAGGTCAAAGCCAAACCAGGGGAGTGCTCTCCCTCTCCCTCACAGGCTGTCCTACCTCACAGTTTCATGACCTTTCATATGGCAGAATTTGTAATTAGAGAAGGGAGTAAAAAGGCTGTTGTGAGTCAAAGTTTAAGGCTTTCCTGAATTGAACAATGACACTGTTCCATATTCATTGTGTCACAACAACTTCCAAATCAAATTTAAACAGTTTGCACATGGAGTCTGCATGACCCCCAACAGCAGGCCCTGCAGTTATTCAAGGTTACAGAATTCAATCTGCTCTTTCTTTTTTGTCTATTGCCAATAATTCATAATATAGCAAAATATGTGTAAAAAATATTTCTTTCCTTCATACCACTTTATTATCCTGAGTGATGTTTCTCAGATATCACTGAGGAAATAAGTTGGACAATTTTGAGATGAATTTTAGTTTTTTTTTTTTCCAGATATGGATCAGAACCTTGGGCTAGTTAATCTTCTGGTTTTATATATATATATATATATATATATATATATATATATATATGTATTTAGTTTTGTTTTGTTTGTTTTTATTTGGTTGGTTGGTGGGTTGGTTGGTTTTTGGTCTAAATATTCTAAGTAATACATCACATGTCAAAAAGCTGAGGACTAAATAGTTGAGCAAACATTTCTTTTCCCTGGCAGTACAGTTATGAAGCTGTATAGGTTTAAGCCATGAGTTCTCTGAACTAGGACAGAGGGTTTTACAGAGAATGAAGGTGCAACTGACACTGCCAGCAGATGAATTAATCTGTTGAGCTTGAGCTTCACCCTGGATGGGAAGAACCCTCTAAGTCAGGTATAGCCATTACCAGCCTGAGCTCCTATTTGTCATTTTGTCATTGATGAGATTGCCTCAGTGCTCATCTCTTCTGCTACTGTACAAAATCAAAGAGACTTGTTTAAACTGCTGTGACTTAATCTGACTAGTCTGACTGTTCCTCTGCTAGCTAGAAGCATCCACAGACATGAATGACTGAGAAATATAGCCAAAAAAGGCTACATCCTTAAACTGTCTCACATTTATATTGGCTAGTTGATTCCAACTGCAAAATCAAACAGATTAAACAGCTGCTGGAAGTGGTCTAAGGTTACTTGCTTGGCTTGAAACCAAGATGAATTAGAAGGGATCATAGGGTCACATGTGCTCTCAGAAGTCTTCCACTTAATTTTGTTTCCTCTCCTGAATCCAAAACCTTCCTCCTGCATATATGAATTACATCTAGTTTGAGATGCACATTTTGGAAATCCCTAATATTGTAGAAAAGGTGGATTGATTCCTAGTTTCTCCCATATTAGATAGAAGACCTGATACTAAGTACAAAGGGCATGAAAGGGTCTGTGACTCAGAGTATCGTCTGTAGATAGAACAGAACGCTTAGCTAAGCATCACAGACAGAAAATTCTCTCTGTCCAGTGAGCCCTCTGCACTTCAGACAGAGGTTTCTCCTCTATTTGTAGCCCTACCTGCCCTTTCTGATTCACATGCTTGCACACAAGTGATTTTGCCTTTTCTATTTCATCAAGTAATTTTCAACTGCATCTGCAACAATTGGGCTCAGTCTTCTGCATAACTTCCCTTTCTGCATTGATGCACCTTGGATGGGTAGGGTCTCTCTCTTTTATGTTTCTGTAAATTGGGAAGAGAATGTACCTCAATCATTTAAAAAACTGTAGTAGTATAAATTTGGCTTTAAAAAGGACTGATAAGAACTCTTAAGTTCATAAAAAATTTCTAAAATTGCTATGACAAGGCATATTCAAAGATACCAATATCACAAAGATACGCCACATGCTTTTGTTTGTATTAGGAATTCCTTTTTGAAATTTGGAATGATCATTTCCATACAGGAAGGAAGCTTTCTCCTCATGCCTTGTACTGTGTTGAAAGCATAGTAATTTCCTACTGTTTTGCACTCAGGTGACAATTCTTTTGGCACACAATAACAAAAAAAACCACATTTGAATCTTCTTAACTTTGTATGAGTAAAAGATGGAAAATACAGAAAAGATGGTAGTAACCTCACATTCTCCCTGATGATGGGAATCCTAAATATTGCAGCACAGGAAAAACATTTCCTCATGGGACATGGCAAGCTGCAGAGTTCCCAGCTGAGGTGAGGTTCTCCAGCTCTAAATTAGCTAGCATTTATGTAGGATCTTGCTCACATTCATAGGTCACTGAGAGCAGCCAAGTTTGGAGTGTAAACTGAGCCTTGAAGAGACCATTGGACAATATATGCCAATGTCCATATCTCAATAGAGTTACTCAAATAGGTATAAGTAATATTTTGGTGCAAGTCCCAGGTAAAATACAGCCTGGGAGAAGAATTCATTGAGAGCAGCCCTGCAGAGAAGGACTTGGGGTTTCTCATGGATGAGAGATTGGACATGAGCCAACAGTGTGCACTCACAGTCCAGAAAGCCAATTGTACCCTGGGCTGCATCAAAAGCAGCGTGGGCAACAGGGCAAGGGAGAGGATTCTGCCCCTCTCTTCTGCCCTTGTGTGACCCCACCTGGAGTGCTGAATTCAGCTCTGGGGTCCTCAGAAACAAGAAAGATGTGGAACTGTTAGAACAGGTCAAGAAGAAGACCATGAATATGATAAAGGGATGGAGCACCTCTTTTATAAAGACAGGTTGAGGTAGGATTATTCAGCCTGGAGAAGAGAAGGCTCTGGAGTCACATAATTTCAGCCTTCTAGTACCTTAAGGGGGCTTGTATAAGGAGGGAGAAGGAATTTTTATCTGGACATATGGTGACAGGACAAGGGGCAATGGTTTTAAACAGAAAGGGTGCAGATTTAGATAAGTTGTTAGGAAGAAATTCTTTGTCCTGAGGGCACTAGAACGAGTTGCTAAGGGAGGCTGTGGAGACACTATCCCTGGAAGCATTAAGGCCAGATTGGATGGGTCTCTGACAAACTTGACACAAGTATTAGCATCTCTGCCCATGGCAGGGCAGCTGGAACTAGATGATCTTTAATGTCCCTTTCAACCCTAACTGTTCTATGACTCAGTGATTCAAAGAATATTTCATTTTGAGTAGACAATGCATTGTGCTTATGCTTGAATACACACTGAATGCATGTAAATTGATTAACAATGAATTTCTTATGCATACATTGAGTAATTATACTATTTTATAGGGCATTCCCATGGTATCCGTGAAACTGAGGCACACACCTGAGAGGTCATGGATTCTCTAACATAGATGGTTGGTAAGTGGACACACATTATTCAAATTACACCAATATACATGAGAAGAAAGCAAGTACATGAATCACTACCTCCTTGTAAATGGACTTCTGGCTGCATCTCTACACCTAAGCAGATTTTAACAATGACAATATAAAAATGCAAATGAAAAAAATGTTTGAAAATATCAAAAAGAAATTATGGAGGTCGGATGTTTGCACCAATGGGAATTATTTTATTTTATTTGTCTACTAAAAGTCACTGAAGCTATAAGAAAAGCTAGTGTGTTCTTCAGTGATAATGACAGAGAAATATGTAGTCACTTAAGTTGATGAAACTTACAGATTTTTGAGGCATTTGCTTTAAACATGTATACCCAACCAGGAAGGAATAAAAGAGAAATAAGTAATGCTTTTTGAGCAGTGAATTCATCTTTGATGAATAAATGAATTAAGAAAGAATAAGAAGCTGTCTGGTCAAGCAGGAGGAAAGTGTCAAAATAAATAATGAAGCCTCATGGTGTGAGGACAAGTAGAGGTCAGCAGCAGACATTCTGAGGGGAGGCAGACTGATGAAAAGCCTCTTTCTGAGTATTAACCATAAAAAAGAAAATGCAATAGTTCAGTCCAGACACATTGTTGGTTAATCACTAAAGTCATTTTGAAGATGACTGGGAAGTACAAACACATTTTTCAACAATCTCTACTGTGTATGCATTCAAATACCCTGCTTTATAAGATATACTGTATTGAAACTGACTGATACTAGAATATATGACCACTGGGTCCCATGTCTAGTAAAAGTAGAAACCAGAAACTCACACATTCCGCGAATCCAGAATTAGATGATCCTGACTTCCTTAATGTACTTTGCTAAATATTACTGAGAATCTTCCTTTGAGAACTTTAATGCAGACCATAGGCTTCATTCCTGCCTGTGATAAGTACCCATAACCAAGGACAGAGACGGTGAAACTTTCTCTAAGATAAGAAAATGTTATCTTGGGACTAGGCACAGAAGTCTGTGTATTTTCAGCTCTACTGATTATTTGGGCAACTAGTGTTGCAAAGCTACTTTATCTCTAAGGGTATCTGACCACTTCAGAAATGGGTATTGTAAAAACAGAAGTATTCAGTCTTCATATTGTCAGAATAAGCTTATTTACACCAAGCTTGTACTTCTCTCAGTTGTTTTCAATCCAGATGTTACTTTCAGCTAGTTGCAGAGATAAGGAGATCCTGGTTTGTGCTTTTTATAAGTATTCAGTTATCACTGTGTTTGTAGTATTTAAGCTTGTTTGCCCCAAAATACATTTGAGTGCAAATAGAATGATATTAAATAGGATAGTAATAAATCTTACAGGGCTCCATAGTTGAGAAGGTGGATGGGAGAGCTATTACTATGATAATACTTTAAGTAAAGTAAGAGAAAAAGATATTAGTCCTTCATTGCTTTCCTGCAGCTTCAGAAGTGGGGCCAAAAATATCTGTCAATCACTCTTACTAAGCACTAGGGAAGGTCTCACAGAATGAGAACCACAGGATTTCACCATTAGTTCCTGCAGTGGAAGAATTGATCTGGCCTGCTGTTGAGATTGGATTATAAATCTTCCTCACCAGGACTGGAATTAACATTTCCTGTTGTTGCTGTTTGTGCTTATCTCAAGTTCTCACTGTGGGAATCCTTTGTTTGATGGCTTATCTTATGGGAGGCTCCTTCTGTGGTTTCTACTGTGTTTTGAGATAGGAAACTGCATTCTTTAAGGTTTTGCACCTACACCATCGTAAAATTATAGAGATTTATAATTGTTGCAATTACCATCCTGTACTTATTTCACACTGTGTGAAATCCTATGTAAATTTCTTAAATTCTTATATGAAATGTGAGCTGTGGAACTTGGAAGGTAGACATAAGTGAACATGCACACCTGTTTGTTTTCTGTGAAAATGAAATACATGTCTATATGTGAATGAATCTCTGCATTTAGATAATCTAAAAATGTTGATTTCTAGCTCAGGCAGAGCACGTGTGTTAATTTCAAAAGCATTCTGTATCATATGGAAACCTTTATACTAAATATTAATCTTTGAAAGAAACCATAGATATTAACTTAAAAATATAGAAGACAAGAAAAGCTATAAGAGTAACAATAATTATTTTTTTGTTGGTACCCTAGTAGAGGATCACATCATTAGTCTGCAGCACAGGTAAATTGGTACATCTGGCATCTGGAACAGTAGATGGCACTGTGGGAATTACAATGGCTTTTGGAGGGCGATGGGTGTTAAGTACCTCATACTCTACCACACAGACTACTAAACAATTTTTGTCTCCCACTGATTTCACCAGTTTAATCCTATGAGTCAGATTTTCCAGGCTTACTTACTGCTGCCAGTGAAGGATATACTGAAACTGCTGACACCAAGTACTTAATGTAGTTTATGTTATAGAAATAGTAATCTCCTATATAAAATTACTTGCTCACAGAAGATACCTTTTCCTAGCAAGTTTTCTGTCATAATATTTTACTTCAGATCATCAGCTCACATGTTTGTTTGGATGAGTTGTCAAACTGGCACAGAGATAACTAGGGTTGCCAGTGGTACTCATTGTGAAAATTGAGGCAGCCTGGCTCTGCTGGACTACCAGTGAAACTGGCCCATTTTATGAAGTGAGGGTCTTCTTCTGTTCAGGCATCATACCCATTTTATCAACCCAGGAGCTTGCCTAGAGAAATGATCTTTTCCTGAGCTGCAGTTTTTGACACTCAGTCCAGGCTCCAAAAGGCAAGCAGGCTTCTTTCCACATCACAAATCATCAACAGTAACAAAGTTTCCAAGGGCTAAATTATGCCCTTAGTGGTAGCTATGTGATTGTTTTGCCTGTAAGGTTTTTGAACAGGTGTAACTATTGGGATTTAGTGAGCAATTCTGACGATGATGCTCAAGATGGAACAGTATCCAGCTGTCTCAAATAGTTATATTACTTCTGCAGGGCTGAGAGAAATCAGCAAACAAAGAAACAAAATGGTGTTTATTTTTGTCACTAAAGTAAGTAGATATGCATCTAAAAACAAATGAGATTTGATCTATGCAGGAAAATGATGCTGACTGTTAGTGTAATCCTTTTCTGCAGGTTTTGTTTCTTTCTGTCTGAGAATCAGACTTTACAAAGTATTATATGCAACTTCTGATGGCCTTTGACACACTTGGATGATCATACATCTGCTTACAGAAGGTTTTTAAATTCAAAGATTGAAAATATTGCAAATGCTATCCGCTGGAAGGGCAGCCCAGAAAGCTGGAGAGCCTGATGGGTAAATAATTACGAGAAATAGCATACCAGAGAAATGAGAAGTTGAGGATTTGCAATGAATATGTAAACTGAAAAGTAAATATTTTTCTTTACCACACAACAAACTTTTTCTACAAAGCACTGTGTTCAAGGCTGTACTGAAATCAGGGGGTTTGTAGGCTGAAACCTGTCAACGTGAAAAGTGAACTAGCCCTGGTATCTGTACCATATTAGCAATCTAAATGGCAGGATAAAGACTAATTGGGCCCTACAGCACTTTTACTGATGGATGTCAGGACTAAAATTCCTTCACAGGCAGAGGTCAAAGATCCATCTAAGCCCAAATGGTTCACTGGTTTAATTGGTTCAGGCACACCAGTTTTCTAGCCAGCAAAACACAAGTGTGTGACACGAACAGCATCATAATTGACTGCCTTTGGCTCCACAAAATAAGCAGTCAGGAACACATTTATGGTGGGTCAAATGAAGACAGATTTTAGGAAGAATTCAGAATTTTCAGTGGACAAGAGTGTGTGCAGAAGGATGCTGTAATGACTGCCATGCAGCTGCTGGATGCCTTGCAGAATCAGTCATAGCTGCAGCCCTGCAGTCACAGCTTTTCACCACCTACTGTGGCCAAGTCACTGTATCATTTGTTGATCCCTGATTTGGGGACCAGATTTATACCAGGCTCCATCTGATAATAGATCCCAGAAGAGCAATAGCAGTACGAGGAAGATTAGAAAACAGCCAGCATCAGCCACACTCTCAGTGCTGTGGTATGTCTCATTTGCAACAGAAATTGTGGATTTTGTCCTTTTTTGCCACTAAAGACCTTTTCCATCTGGAAGATGGCCTGTGAGCTGAAGCATAAAGAGGAATTTCCTTTTTTTTCCCCTGAATCAAGTAAGTCAGTCAAATTAATATGCATAATATATTTTAGATTAAATCTAATTTGATAAATTTAATTTTATTTCACTCCATAGAACTCAGAAATGAATGTCCCATTGAAAGAAAGTGAATCACATATACATTTAAATGTTTATGTCTCAGTTGTTTTAGAAATTCTCTCTAACATTATACAGTCTTTTATTAACTACTCAAAAATTAATTAAGAGACTCTTCCTATTTTATATTGAATGTAATCAGAACTATTGGAATTTCTGAATTAAACATATGTAGAAAATTCTAAAATAGGAGATGCAGTATTTAAAAAGCAATAACTCTCACTTGTTACTTTGTATCTCTCTGTAAAATGTCCTCACTAAATGCTATATTCTTTGTGATTTTTCTGCAATCATTAAACACAAAATCTTTTTAATTTTTTTCTATTTTTTTTGCAATTAGGTTTATGATTCCTTCATGAACAATTCCATTACCATATATATAGTATTTGGAAGGTGGTAGACAGTTCCTGTAGTCTAGTACAAGACAAGTGTCAGGAATGCAGAGGTACCCCTGGTGAGCACTG
Organism: Erithacus rubecula; assembly: GCF_903797595.1. Lineage (NCBI taxonomy): Eukaryota > Metazoa > Chordata > Aves > Passeriformes > Muscicapidae > Erithacus > Erithacus rubecula. The sequence goes on from NC_136685.1 coordinate 20,255,392, forward strand.
AGCAGTGACATAATGGCTGGTACCAGCACAAGCTGGAGGGTCCTTTCCCTTCTCTCTGCCTCAGTGATTTCCTCCCTTACAGAGGATGTTGCTTCTTTCTAGCTAGAATCTGCCTCCTCAGTTTTGAGTCCCTGATATGTCCAGTGTTTGGCATCAAAGGATTGGTGTAATAATGATGCTTTTCCCATTATGCTTTCAAGTTACCATTTTGACTCATTAATTCTGTAAAACATCCTTCAGCTTAAGGACAGCACCTCCTAAAATACTCAGGTCTATGTTATTTCAAAGGGTATCCACAGCTTCAGAACTGATAATTCCATCTCTTACCTTTTGATTTAAATAGATATTCACAAGTGAACTTAAGTATTATTAAGCTCAGTTAACTAAATCTTATTTGTAATAAAGTAAGAAACCCCACAGCACTTTGAAATTCTTTACTAGACAATTTCTGGACACACTCATTAAGGATTCTTGTCTACTTGGATCATGACTTCACAGTATTGACCCAGATTCAAGGTTTATCTATCCCAGCATCCATAGCAATCACCCAGTTGTCATGCATTCCTAACATTTTAGTTTTCTAACTGTAGATCTACAGCAGGCATCTCTAAATATTTTCATTTTTATAGTAATATATGGATATTACTCAAAGTTCTCTTAATGATGTGATAATTAGTTCTTGATCTTGTTGAGCCTTTGTTCAGGGTTTCTTTTCCTCCTTCCTTTAAAGATAGCTTCCATTTATCAATATTTAAGGAAAAACTCCCCAAAAAACACTATTTTACTTTGCTTTGTACTTTCATCATATTGCCCATCCTTTTGGCTTCTCTAGACCCATGTGAAGAAACTAACAGCACATCATGGGCTTGACCCTCCTAAGCATCTTTGTGGCATCTGCCAAAGTTTCTTCTCACTATTCATCCCCTTCCCAGACCATTAAGCATGGTGACACCTACCCTTGAGCCTTCAGGGCCCCACTATTAACCTTTTGCTAGGACTGAAAATTGGTCATTTAATCCTACTCCCTGCTTTCTGTCTCCAGCTAGGTTTTGATCCATGTTACAAATATGGGCTATGACACACCCTGGTGAAGTCCACAGATGCACTATAAAGCTAAATCTTGGTATGTGCTCAAGCTTGTTCAATTCCAGTGGACAGAAGACTTCTAAACTAAGGAGCAGCCTCAGGTTATGGGAAGAGGAATGTCTGAAATAGAGTTTCCAAAGCAGTTTAAAAACTTTGTTTGCTTTTTGGGTTTTTTTGTTTTGTTTTGTTTTGTTTTGTTTTTTAGCTTTGTTTTTTGTTTTTTGGTTTTTTTGCATTATAACGCAGCCTGCATTTAAATATGTCAGTAAATGGACTAATATTATATCAGTAAAAAACTAATTGCTTTCATAATAAAATAATTTTCCTAAGGCTCCCTATTTTTATTGCTTAAGGAAAGAAAAAGAAGATAATGTGTTCAGTTTTTGATAGTTTACATGGTAATTGCAGTATGTCAATGGTAAATATTTCACAGATAACTTGTAACTCAACGGTGACTACCTCACCATTCTTCTCCTAAAGTACCCTGCCTCCACCCTTGTCCCTTCTCCATAATAACTCCAGAGACAACTTCCACATTGCAGTATTTTTCCTTTGTGCAGTGAATTTCTTATGTTGGCAAAACCTCTACGACTCGTCTTCATTATCTGGGATTTGAAAACAAGTTTTGTCAGGATCTTTTTGTTAGAGAACATTTTCCTTCTGGAAAAGCAAATATATCTGGGATGGCCTAACACTTCTGAACTGTAGAGTCATTCTTGTACCAAGAAAGGCTCCTTGCTACATTAACAGGACTGACTATTAAGTTGAATAGTCTGGTGCTTGCTCTAAACCTCTCTGTTAAGAGTCCAATTACAGTGCATCAGGGGATGCAGAATCCTCTTCTGTATCTGAATTTTCAGCACCAATACACAAAAACAGGCATTGTCTTTGTTTCCAGTTCAATTTTTTTAATGCAAAATTTGTATTCTTTTATTTATTAATTTTAATTTAATTGTTTCCTGGAGAAGACTATTTGCTTTCTATTTCCTTTATGTTTTCACTTTACTTCCCCATATCTAGATTTTTCCATTCCTTTCAATGAGACAACTTATTTAACTCAGTACAATAGTGTCTTTGTAAAAAAAGTTAAGTGTATTACAGTTGAGTCTCTATATTTCATATGTGTCTTTGGACTGAGTTGTATTTTATGAGAACCCAGAAGAGCAGTCATTCTTCACTCATGCCACTTATCTCTTGGAAACTAGGAAAGTGTAGCAGCTTCAGTAAATTTCAAGAATCTGATTGCTTGAAAGATAACAGCTCTCCTATACTCGTCAGCTCAGTTAGCTGGATCTTTGGTAAACCAGAAAATTCCCTTCTCTTATACCCTATATTTTCACTGTACTTAATAATAATATATATTTTTTGAGATTGTGTCAAAGATTGTTCAGTTTTACCTAGAAGTAAAAAATTTTGCATGGGACCAATAAATGACACTGATTTCTTATTGACAGGAGATATCAAACCCTCAGAAGGTCTAGGCAGCTCACAAGAAGAATATTATAGATATAGCTTTCCAAGCCACTGAGTATTATGTGATGGTCTCCTAGATAAATCTCTGCTGTATGGATTTTTCATCCAAAAAGAAAAAGCAAAACAACAATTTCAAGCCTCAGAAACTTCATACTTGGGAGTTGAAGTGAAGAAGCTGTTGATCTCTATGATGATTTTGCCCAGAAACTCTTGTCAAATATAGAGGGATTCCTAGAAGAAGATATATGCAGCTCAAGGAAGGCAGAGGCCACTAGGGCAAGCAGTCTGTCATGGAATTGGTTTAACTTGGTTTCATTTCCATAACTCAAGAGAAATCTAACTTAACCTGCTTATCTAAGTCTGGTTGAAGAAAGGCATAAGGTGAGACTGGGTATGTCTGCAGCCTGATTGTTTAAAGTGCCCTTTGCTTGCCATTTTTTCCAATTGCTGAACACACAACCAAGCAAGCAAACAACCTTGCTTTAATAGCTGCAGCAGTGGAATTTGAGAGTGTGAGTGTCAGAGGCGATCATAGGGGCGAGGATTTACATGAATGAGAAAAATACGTGGAAAAAGTCCTGTATCTATTTTGAGAAATGGATAAAATGTCCAAGATTCAGCCTCTAATTTAGAGAGACTGTAAACTGACAGAATGCTAAAGCCAGAGTGGGACTGTCACTCACTTGCATGCCCCACTTCTTATAATCTTTCCCTCTCTTGAACACTGCTGGGCATGGAATACTAGCTAAAGCACCTTGATATGATTAGATGTGTCACTGCTTTATGTTCATTCTGACTGATTTAAAGAAGATTTAAATTCTCTCCAAAGACAATTAAAGATACCTAACATTTCAGGAATGTATTCAGAGATACTTTCAAGACAAGGATAGGTGCAGCTTCGTCTGTGAGAGGGGTAAAACCCCAAAATATTGTTTTGACATGTTCTGTTGAGGCTTGTTGGTACATACATTTTTACTTCACAGCACATTGCCTCTGCTGTTTGAGTTACAAAACTCAAATTGCCCCATCAACCATAGCCATTCCCTTAATAATATTATAATCTTATATTTCACACACAGTTTTTTTCTGTATGGTCCACATTATATTTTAGTAAACCTCAACTCTTTGGCCCATTGTTACTCAAATAAAAGTGGAAAAATATTAACATCAGTTCAAGAAAAAGTCACACTGATTGAGAATTTGGAAATGAAAAACTGCATCTTCCTCCTCACCAGTAAGCCACTTTTTCTGGAGCAGAATATCTAGCAGCATCATGAAACTAAGAACAGGAAGATTAAAAAGGAGTTTTATCACATCTCTAGCCATGTGCACTCAGAACCTGCATCCTACTCATAATTTATAAACTATATTTGACTTTTATCTTTTTCATCTAGAGGTGGTGTACTTTAAAGCTGATGGTGGAGAAAAAATATATTACTGAAATTCCTAAAAATGGAAATATATATAAATATGGATTCAACTGAAATTTTTCTCAAAGTTAATACCTTTTTTTAAATTATTCAAATAAATGTGAAGAAAGCTGCTTTCTATGTTCAAAGTAAGGGAACAAGGCATTCATTTTAATTTAGATGGACTCAGCTATAATATAAAGGCCCTTCCTCTAGGTTAAAAGCTTTTTATTCACATAAAATCTGTAGTAGCTTGAGAAGATAATAATATGTACTTCAGAAGGATCAGAAATTACCAAAATGATGAATAAAAACCAAGGAAAGACAAAAAAATTATGACAGGATAAAGGAGCATAGAATAGCTAAAACCTGCAGCATTTATAAGTCAAGAAACTATTTCTGCAAATGTGAACTTAGTTCACTGGAATAAAAAAGATTTTTCAAGTTTGAAAATGAAAAAAATGTAATTTTGGCACTATTCTTTTGCACAGTTCACCATCACGCTGCAGTACTCCATGGTATTGCACTTCCAGTTTCTATATGGATTTCATTGCATAAACCCCACCATTTTAAACAAATAAACAATTTGTAGTAAATAAATAAAAAATCTCTGGCAGGGTGGGGTGTGCTACAGGGGCAGCTTCTGTGAGAGGCTGACAGAAACTCGTTCTCCAAGATGAGCCCACTGCTGGCCAAGGCTGAGCCCATCAGAGACAGTGGTAGCACCTCTTGATGAGAAACGTAATTGAGAAGGGGAAAATCTGCAACAGCAATTGTGGCCAGACAGAGGAGTGAGAATATGTGAGAGGAACAGCTCTGCAGACACCAAGGTCAGTGCAGAAGGAGGGCAAAAGGTGCTCCAGGCACCAGAGCTGAGATTCCCCTGCAGCCATGAACCACAGGGATGCAGAGAAACACCCACAGCCCCTGGAGGAGCCCATGCTGGAGCAGTGTGTGGCTGAGAGGAGGCTGTGACCCATGGGAGACCCCTGCTGGAGCTGGGTCCTGGCAGGACCACTGGCCCTGCTGAGAGAGGAGCCCAAGCTAAAGCAAATTTGTTGGCAGGACATTTGGCCCTGTGGGAGACCCACATTGTAGCAACTTTTGAACTGCAGACTGGGGAGAACAACTTGCCCTGGAGAAGTTTGTGGAGGGCTCTCTCCCATGGGTGAACTGACCACAACTCCCAGTGTCCAGTACTTAGCCAGGACGAGATAGAGAAAATGAGGACTGAAGCTGAGAATTTCTCTGTTTTTATATTCTGCTATTACTCCAGTGAATTTCAGTTTTGCTGTAAAGCTGCAGTTTCAGTAGGAGGGAATGATACTTTCATAGTCACATGCAGAGAAGTGTCTGCAGTCTAATATTTAGGACACTCACACAGGAGGTAAAAGATGTGAGGTTAAATCTGCTTGTGCTGAGCAGAAAAATGACCTTGGGTCTTTTGTTTGTAGAGTGAGTGCTCTGATAAGGGAACTATAATACTAAAGGTCAGCAGGAGCACCACAGTTTCTTCACTTTGAAGAAGGAAGAAGATTCACCCGCATTTTTTTTTACAGCCTGTATGTGCTGCAAAAGCAGAGTGTATGCACAGTTAGATTAGGGATTTCATGGGATATTGGCATATGGGAATCCAGCTCCCATATCCTGACATGATTAATGGAGTTCCACTGCCTGGTCTGTTGCACACAAGCACTGATGCAGAAGCTGGAGTGCTTTCAGGAGCTCACTCGTCAAACAGGGATGTGCCTGTAGCCCTGAAGTACTTCCAGAACACAGATTAGCAGCTATGCACTTTCTTGTCCCCAGTATAAATTTATTTTTTTTTTTCTTACAATACTAAAGTTCTGTTTGATTTTCTTTTTTTTCATTACCAGTTGAGTTTCTGCACCTCAATGCCTGTAGTTGCATATTCTGAAATGGAAGATGGAGTGGAACTGAGGCTATGTTGTTCTGATGCATAAAGACACTTGACTAGTGAGTTTGTGATGTCTCATTTTCCTCCTTCTCTTTTGCCCACCATTATACTTTACCCTTTTGGCTGTTTGCACAGTACTGATATGAACAGAAATTCAGTCTTTTGGTCATTTAATTCGTGACCATTTAGAGCAGTGTCTTAGTAATAAGGACAAAGATAGCAGTAATTGCTGCTTCTTTATTCAATATGTTGAATTGTTTTTTCACACTTTGTTTTGTAGACTGCAAGTTTTCAGTAAAGCAACTAAAAAGTGATTTTGATCTTTTCATCTGCAGAAAAACCTTTGCAATCAAAAATCAATACTCATGCAATGGGCAAATCAGACTGTTCCTGCCCACAAGTATCTGCAGCATTATGTTTTAAGCAGATGTTGATTTACTTTCATTTGGAAAAATGACTTGTCTGCAGAACAGTGCATGCATTTATGCATGTGGTAGTTTAAGTTGTAGTGCAGAATGTCAGAGCTTTAAAACCATAATCTAAAATCAGGGATGGGAGAGATTTCTAGTTTCCAAATGACATTTCCACTTACACTCTCAGAAAATAGCAGTTCTAGCTTGTCTCACAGTGGAGATATTTTAATGGAAACTGTTTTAAGGACTTTTATGAAATTGTTTCTGTCTTAGGTAATTGAATACCTGGTAAACATTACAGCAGGTTTTACAGACAAAGGGCTATTAAGGGCAGTACTGCCACCACCATCAATAAAAATAAGTATAAAAATAAATAGATCCTTAAATCATATTTCTGTAACACTTCAGAATGAGTAAGCCCACAAGCAAGACATTTCCCAAAAAAGTTCATACTGACTTTCACTTGGGATAACCAATAATAGATCTTTCATTAGTACATGTAAGGACAATCTTGTATTTGTATAGTGTTCAACACAAAACTATCACCTGGATTTGACCTCTCTTCACATCTTAAATCAGAAACAAACCCAGTAGTATGGATAAACAGATATGTTCATGATTCACACCTCATAATGCATGCTTGATGAAGACTTGGATCACCATCATATTAGCATTAACAGTGTACATAAATAGCTTCTCACATGGAAACAATCTGCAGGAAAGAACAAGAGAAACAGAAGTCCATTTACCTTTAAAAAATCCAGCAGCTGTTTATGCAGGTCATTATTTTCTACTTGATTTATTAGATTATATATCTGTATACCTACACGTACACACACACACATATATATATACATATAGAAGAGGCAGGGCTATCCTGAAAACTTCAGATATGCATTTTGACTCTTGAAGAAAAGATTTCCAGATGTGTTATACAGTGATCTTTGAACTCCCAAACAGAACATTTGCATATCCTTTGCACCTCTGGGTCTGCATGCAAAAAAATGCATATAAAGCCCATAATGAATATTTTAAAATTACAAAGGTTTAAATACAATAATACCTTGAATCAGACCTAGTGTAACTGATACTGGTTCCATGACCATCAGACAAGCTGCTTATTTTGATGTCATTCAGTGTTACTGAGTTCATATGTTGGATTTCTATGTCCCAGCAGTGCTGCTAGGCTATAGTTGCCAATGTCTGGCTGCCGTCAGTGCTGGAACCACTGAGTAATATTTGGTGTAATCATTTATTTATTTGTTTTGTGGTTATTGGTATCTGCAAATAGTGTGGACTAGAGAGAGATGATGTTCCAGCAATGGTGTCCAGTGACTGGCACAGCTGGCATCAGCAGGACCAGGGGAATGCAAAGACAGATGGAGGTTTAAAGGACAAGCCAGAGTCACTGCCAATCAATAGCAGAGCACCAGCAATTGTAGCAAAGTATGTCTAGCATCTATGGCAATGAAATGAAAAATGACAGATACACCTAAGTGTAAGTATGAGAATGAATTCTCAGTCTGAATGGAAGCAGGCAGAGCAATGTAATGCTGTAGAAATCTTTGTCAGATTTCCTGCCATAAATTAAGGGTATAACAATGTAGCTGGAGGCTAAATTCAGACTGAGGTGCTGCTGAGCACAGGACAAAATGTTCAAAAAGAAAAATCAGCATCATTAACAGGAATGGTTGACATTGCATAATTTTGTTGTGTTTTTAATCAGCCATGTAGGGGCTTTGGTAGAGAAAAAGAGGAACATTTTTAGAAGATTGTTTTCTTCTGCATTTTGTTCACAGTTCGAGATATACTCGATCTTCCAGGGATTTTGGTGGGGGGCTGAGTGTGACAAGTGTCTCTCCTGTGTGTGTCACTCAGTACCTTGTGAGAGAGCGCTGCACCTTGGCACAGCAAGCCCCGGGGCCCCATTTTTGTGAAGCAAGCTTCCAAGCTTCAGCTGGAAGCACAGACTAAGATCTGTCTCAGCAGTTCAAAATGTCATTAATATTACCACACAGCTGCAGTTCTGCTGCCACGTAATACCAGGCCTTAATTAGAAGAGTATTCACCTTTTCCTATTCCTGCAAGAGTAGGTCTTTTACTACAGCCCCCTTAATGGAGATTAGTTGCCTGAGATGATGCATCTTGCAGCCTGCAGGCAAATAGCTGCTGCTGTTTCTGTTTTCTTTACCCGTGCAAGCTGCCTGTGGAGCAGACCACTGTGCAAGGGAGGAGCTCTGCCAGGCTCTTCAGCCACCAATTGAGAGTGAGGAGCAGAAGTTCAGCCCTTCTCCAGGGGCAGCTACTTCATAGCCTGCCACGCAGGGGTGAAGCTTTTGATCCTGCAGCCTGCTTGGATTCCAGAGTCTATGCTTTGTTTCTATATACCAGGAGCAAGCATGCATTATTATTTTAGATTAAAGGTAGCAGCCAAACAAAGAATAAAAGAGAGATCTCCTAGAGAGAGGAATTCTTTATGCCTGGAAATGACCTAGCACACTTCTGAGTGCTGTGTATGAAAAAAATGAAATATGGTTTTACAAGGTCCTGCAGTTGTGGCATAGTGCAGCAAGTCCATAGGCAACAGTGTTAACCATTTATATATTAAACTATATAAAAATTTGTTTAGCTACTGTTTTAATTAACTCTGTTTGAACTGTTTTGCTAAATGAAACTCTTCCTCGTCAGTTTAATATACCTAGATAAACAGCACATAAAATATATACCATATACATAAAATATATACCATATACATAAAATATATACAGTAATCAGAATTCAGGAAAAAAACAGTTTTCATTTACTTTAAATTCTCCATATGAAAGAAAACTTTCTCTCTAGATATTGTAAGAAAACCATAAGTGTTTGACTCATGTAATATAGTTTCATAAAATTTGTAATATACATCTGAAGAATGCATTGATATATTCAGGAAGTTTTCCTCTTAAAAGAAGACACGATTGAAAAATTCAGTAATCAGGAAAAAAAATGAGTATGACAGTTGTGATTGTTGTTGATTAGGTTTTGCTTCTATACATGGGCATGAATTTTGTCCTAGGTTCAATTTATTACCTTTGCAGATATGATGCTACAGTACTGCATATGACTCATGAGGTCTGCTGCAAATTGCCACCATTTGACAGAATTTATTAAAATTGACAACATTTATTAGAAGAATTTGGAACAATTTATTTAAATCCAAGGATAGATGGATTCTGAACTATATTTGCCATAAGCTTTTCCACAACATTTCCTCTGCAACTACCCATGCTTTAGCACACCATTATTTACAGATGCTTTTGACTGTGTATTTGGTCTTGACAACTGAGATTTATACAGTCAGTTCTATTTTCACTTGTGTATCCTTGCCTGTGGCCTCCCTCATATTCCTATAATCTTTAAGTCTGTGTATGAGATGTGCACAGTTCTGTGGTTGCAGTCAGTATGAGATGGGTAAATGCTTCCTGTCATTTAAAATGCAATTGATGTAATTTTGGAACCGGAGCTTTTCATTATTCAGTAGTTAATCATGTACTAACATATAGCAGGCACTTTTTGCCCTAATTTGATGAGACTTTTCCAATATAATGCCATATTTTAAAATAAGTATATTTGATTCTTCCCACTAATGGGTGTAAACTTATTTTCATTCTTAAATTTTAATTTTCAAAGGAAAAGACCATAATGGTCTTTCTGACTTTGTCTGTACATTCTGTTTTGTCCAGAATAGCAGCAAGCTTGATGGAACAGATTGATATAACCCTGTGTTTCCTTAGTTCAGGAATATTTGCTCCTCTGTTTTTTTCTTTATTTTAAACATTCTCAATACTCAGTGCTATTCATCTGCTCTGCAAATGGTTGAGTTATATTAAAAACTCTGCGTTGTTCATAAGTTTTTCTTTAAAGAACATATGCAATTTTTTGCTTGTTAGGATCTGCTGCATTGGTCTATATTATTTTAAAAAAATCAATGCAATCTTCAGAAACTCTATTTCTATAAATTAATGATTCCTTCCTGATTCTAACTAATTTCCTTTGAATTAATTCCAAACCATATTCTTTCCCAAGTGAGTAATAATAGGACAAGTCTGATTTTTTCTTTTTCATCATATTGAAATTATTTGCTAAATAGTGTTGAAGAATTGATTAAGCAAATAAATTAATATCAAAAAGAAGTGTTTATTTGATCATTCTCATTGTAGTCTTCTGAACAAAGTAACTATACTTAAATTTCAGATAAAATCTAGTAAAGCACACAGGTATTTTTATTCATTTATGTTTTTTATGGGTTCAGAGTATTCATAAGCTTATTGTTGTCTCAGCTGCTAAGTCATTAAATTAAAGCTTTCCTGACATTTAAGTAGGCTATATACTTACTGCAAGTTATTTATGGTGGGGGATTTTTACTGAATAAGCACTACAAAGCCTTAATCCTTAAACAAGTGTCCCCATGCTTCATAGAATTAAGTTGAACAAACAGGATATAGTTTTAAGTTTAGCCTTTATTAACAGCTTGAAAAGTATAGCACAAAAATCTAGTGATCAAAATCTATGCTTTTATTATGAGCTTCATAGTATGAAAATGCACAATCATAAGGGTCTTGTGAAAAAAAAATCAAAGAAAAGTTTTACTAGGAAACTGAATACCAACTGTATATTGTGTTTACCCAGTGATTTTATCCAGCTTTGATGTGAAATTTTCTGTTCTTAAGGTAAATATAATTAAAATCTGTGAGGAATGTTGAATAATTTGAAAAGATTTAGTTATTGTTGCTGTCATTAGGTAACTCTGGTCTCACTAAGGCTTCAGTGTGGTCAGCAGAATTAGGCAGGGTTTTGAATGTAACCATAGCATTAAATTGAGAAGCAGAGTATGTATTTGCCATGACTTGGTAAGAACTGTAGTTCTGCCAACTGTTGGCACCCATGGAAGGCATAAAAAGCAGCAACTTACAGATGAGGACATCTGTCTGTGAGGATCAGGTTCAAATATCTGCCACTGATTACATGAGAATACAGTAGAAATTAGTGATCAGAAAGCTCCCTCTACCAAGGATTCACCCGCCTTTGGTTTTTGAAGATAGCCTTACAATGTTGCTCTATTAAAAAATGAAGGGGTGAAGCAAAAAAAAGAATTAAATTCTTCTTTGTCTTCTTCACCATTATTATTGTTATTATTATTATTTTTAAGTAACTATTGTTTTAAATTGTTCTCCCTAGTGAGAGTAAGAGCTTGGCTAGTAGGGTCAGGCTTGCATGGCCAGAGAGGAAGCAATATTTTTGACTCTCACTGAGCATGAAATAAAATTTTGCATTTTTCACTAGCTACCATTGTCCAATGACCAGCAGTCATTACTGAAGGGGAGTCTTGATCCCAACACTTTTCCTTTGGTCAGGTGCCCTGATTATGACTGCAGCATAAGACTTGCTCCTGCCTGTTTTCTGCTGCTCTGCATCATCCTGCTCTCTTTCAGCAGGGAAAGTACTTCTGCACAGAATACCTTCAGGTATGGTACTAAAGGCTCGCAGGATGTTGAAAAGATGGCAAAAACATGATAGGAGATTTCTTTATTCCCCTACTTTTTTCTGTGTTCTGAGAGTGTAACTAGCTCATGATGAGGAGTGACACCTCTCTGTCACAGCAGAAAATGTTGAACATTTTTTTTCACAATGATAGGTGCCCATGCAACAAGGATGTGTTTGATTTTAGGGACTTGCAATGCTCAACAATGCTACTGAGAGTAGTCCTGCAGAGAAAGATGGGCTGTTGGTTGATGAAAAACTCAGTGTGAGCTGTCAATGTGTGCTCACAGCCCAGAAGATCAACCAAATCCTGTACTGCTCCTAAAGGAAGGTGGGCAGCACTTGAGGGAGGTGATTCTGCCATCCTAGTCTGCCTTTGTGAGACCCCCCTTGATGCTCTGCCTGCAGTTCTGGTGTCCCCAACACACCAAGGACATGGAACTGTTGGAGCAAGCTCAGAGGAGGGACACAAAGTTGATGAGAGAACTGGGGGAAAGACATGCTGAGGAGGTTGGGGCTGCTCAGCCTGGAGAAGGGAAGGTTGTGTGGAGACCTCAGAACAACCTTCCAGTGCCTGAAGGAGCCAGCAGGGGAGATGGAGAGGGACTCTGTCAGGAACTGCAGTGACGGGACAAGGACTAATGGGTACAAACTGAAAGGGGGAAAATTTATGTTAGATTTAGGAAGAAATCCTTTACTGTGAGGGTGGTGAGACACTGGCACAGGTTGTACAAGGAGATTGTGGATGTTGAAACTCTGGCAGTGCTCAAAGCAAGGTTGGATAAAACCTGGTCTAGTGGGAGGTGACCCTGCCCATGGCAGGAGGAGTTGGGACCAGATGGTTTTTAAGGTCCATTCCAACCCCTTAGCATTCTTTGATTCTATGATTCTTCAAAACAAACAGGCTGTATTTCTATGTGGAGGTTAGGCAGCCTCATCTGGGCAGGCAGAACAACATATCAAATAAACTGACACAGATGTCTGTGGTGCACAGGAGAATGCTCACCCCAGCTTTTAAGATTATAGACTTTCAAATACCCTGACATTTTCTTAGTTTGATTTTTATTTATTTTTTTAAAGCCTTATTCTTTGAAAATAGGATTAGAGGAAGAAAAAAGCTCTGAAAATACAAATCTCTTTGGGATACTTTGCATGTTTGCCAAATATCTCTTAGGTTTATTGTTTGAGTAGAGTTGGGCTGAAATCCAGAACTCTCCATTTCATCCTGCTTTCCATTCAAGGTCTAACTCAAAAGTCTAAATATTTTTTATGCTTCTGCTGCATTTGCTTCAACTAAAAACTTCACTTGAAGCTTAAAAAGCATTTTGTTTGTAGTAGAATTCATAAGATTCATGTCAGTATCAAACTGTGAAAATTCATTCCTCAGCAGCAGAACTGCTTTCCATAGCTGGAGTGAAAAATTCTGCCCTTTAGAAATGTTATAAGTCCTATAACATTTGTATTTGTAACTTAGACCAGAACAGAAAGAATAATCTAATCATCCAACTCCTGTCCACAGTGCATGGGAGTTATGGGACCCAAAACTAAGCATTTTGTTGCAGAATAGAACTCCATTTTTTATCTTTTATTTCCCAATTTCTACTGCAATTTTTAATTTTTTTTTTTTTTCCTCTTTCTAGAAGTGATCTCTAAAATGACAAATGGTTATTGCTTGCTGTTTTTAGTGTTTTTAGTTAGGTTTTTCCAGTTGCTGGAGCAGAAATCTTTTAATGACTACAAAACAATGCATGATTATGAGCATTTGTCTACAACTTGTTAGTATAGCATGCCAAAACTTTCCTCACCAAATTTTCAGGCCCACAATTGTCACATACTATAGTTCTTTTTTTTTTTTTTATTCAATATTTTTACCACCCCTTTGTCTCATTATATTTACATATTTCTATTGCACATAATCTGGGATTCATTTGATTGAATTTCAGATGTCTACATCCAGAGGAGCAGAGCTAAACTCTCTTAGTTGTTGAAAAGCAAGCTCTTTAACACCAAATTGAAATAATCTGTTATGAATAATACAGCTGATCAGACTTTGAGTCAGGGAATAGAGTAGACAACCTCTGTAATTTCTCTCTGCTTCCATCCACTGTGATTCAATACCAATGCAAGAAAATCAAACTTTTATGGTTTTGAATCTAAACAGCAGCAGAATTTGGGATAGTACAGGAGAAAAATTTAACACAAGTTTGCAGGTAAGGCAAGGTTCTAATGGATTATTTTCTTATTAAAGTACTTAAATATTGAATAGTGTGGGCATCTGTGTCTCAGGATATGGTTCAGTGGCATTATTTTATATAGTGGACAATGAGAGGAATTCACACTAATAGCAGTTGTAAGTATATTTATAAAAAGGTTGAACAAGTCCATGACTTGTGTAGATTCACGTCTTGGGAAAATTTTAGACAATGATTTATTGTAAACACAATGATAAGCTGATGTTGGATGCAGGATTTTTACAAGTCTAAGGCCAGTTTTCTCTAGACTAGACTATTCTCCTGTGCAGAATAACATACTATGTCAATAAAGCTGTACTCACATAGAAATTGGTCCTTTACAAATAAATCATTTGTAAATCATTGCTTCTGCCCAAAAATAAATTTAAAATTATTGCCAAGAGACTTGAGGAGAAAAAAAGACTTCATATTTTAAAAGTAATTGTGATAGTTTTCCTTTTTATTCTCTCCTTTTATGATTTCAATTTGGTATTAGCTTGCCTTCCTGCCTTGTTCTCTACATTTGCTCTTGCTTTCAGTGTAATCCACTGAGCAGTGGAAAGCTTAATTATTCCACAAGAAGACAATGCAGGTCTTCTCCAAGTAATGCTGTATCTCATAATGGGTGTCATGAAACTTAACAGAAAAGGTAATTATATAGTCTAGGAAATATCTCCTCATGTTAGCAAATATATACCATCTGTTTGATGACCCATTTATTTCTTGTATTTTATTAATATCTGTGGTGTTGTGGTTTTGTTTTGGTTTTTTTTTTTTTTGGTGTTTTGTTTTGTTTTGTTTTGTTTTTAATATTGTCTCTCATGCAGAAAAAAGGCTTTGTATTACCTGGGAGGTTTTGACTGGTGTAAAATCATTATATCGTTTTCTCTCCTGCCATTATTTTTCATTTTGAATGTGGCAGAAGTGTCCTCTTAGATCATAACTTCAAGCATATTTTTATTCAAACAGTGAGACAAATAACAACTCAAAGGTCTAATGCAGAGCAGTGTTCATTATCATCTTGTTCTGTACTGTAAATAACAAGAATTCAGTTTGTGAAATTCTTCCATATCTGTATAAAAATATTAACCCTTTGTGTTATTTGGAGGACTTATATGCAGTAGAGAAGAAAGGATGTTAATAATTGTACATGTATAATGATGTTAATAATTATTAATATAATTGAGAATAATGTGAGGCAATTAAGAAAAAGAAGATTTTACATGTAGGGATAGCTACAGTATAACCTGGAGAAAATATGAGTCACTAAAGTCACAGTTGACTAATCAATTGTTTATGGTACTGTGGAACTCATACTGGAGGCAGTACAACAGCATAATGAGAATCAGAATAGAATACCATTTTAAGAGCAGACATCATTAAAACAATATTAATCAAACTGACTAATACAGTGAGGAAAATAACATTTTGCTCTCACCCACATAAATTAGTCTCAAACTTAGAGCAAAAATAGAGGTTAAAATGCATGAAGGAAAGACTTATAAAGCCATGCTCTGAAAATATAAACACTATTAGAAAATACAGTTAACATTATTATATTTAGGCATATATATTCTATAGCTACAGACCTAAAGGTAATTAAGATAGGTTACATGATTTAAATGTAATAGAAAAATAACAAAAGAGCAACTAGTAATACTTCCCCTTGTATCACTGCTACATTTCCCCAATCTGCAGTTAAAAAGAAGTCAAACTCAAAAAGCCTTTGAGCAGGATATAAAATATATATGTGCACCCCTCATACAAAAAAATTGTTTGATTATAAAACCAATGGGTTAATATGAAAGCCAGCATCTATAATGTATAATTCCATGTATAATTCTTGTCTCAGATTGCCATTGGAATGAAGACAGTATTATTTACTTCCTTGTTTTGATAATACCTTAAATCAAAACCTGTTTTTATTGTTTTTAACTGAATTTGCTGAATTCTGATACTTAAACTCTTTTTTTTTTTTCCCAACAAAAAAGTGTTCCTGAGCGTTATAGTGAGATTTTCATTTGGACTCAGTTACTTAAGCACATACTATAGCTTAAGAACTGTCAGTTCAAGTATAAATGTGAAAAAAAGCGCATTTTCTTCAAGCTGTTCCTCATTTCTGATCCTCTTTTTCAAGTAGACATGAAACCCCAACCCCTTGCTTCCCAAGATACTGATAGACAATAGGGGAAAGGACAAGGACATGTTAGAATAAACAGAAGAGGAGAGAATAAATATAACTTTTAGTGGTATTGCCTAATGCATTACTGGATCCTCTTCAAAAATGTTGGACAGGAATTTTTAAGTATATTTCATAATAAAAGTTACTTAGAACACTAAAGAAGATCAAGGAAAACTAGTACTTACAGCAAAATTGAACATTGCTATAGTATCTTTTCAATCCATGAAACAGCTAATAACTTGTAATGTTTCAGTAAATGGAGGTAGATGCTTCAAAGGAAGTGTGGCATACAATTTCTCCAACAAAGGGGCATATTTAGGACTATGTGCATGATCCAGCCAGGTAGGTTACAGTGCCAAGACACAGTTTTCTATTGCAATGAGACAAAAAAGGAACATCTGTCCATGGAAACTGCAAATCTCAATTTATGAAGTGGAAAAAGCAAGAGAGGGGGTGTGTCAGGAAGAGCTTGGTGTCTGTCCATGCACACACACACACAGATGTGTGCAGAGTTGGGGTTAGCCAGGACCTGCTCACCACAGCCACTGTGCTGGGCTGGCACAATCCAGCCTGGGGAAACATGGTGCTCATCACTGTCAGGATCTGGTCAGGGACTTCACCCTGGCAGAAGGTGAATTACCCTCAGGCAATGCCAGATGTCCACATAGTGATATTTTCCCCAGCTCTTTTTCTTGGAGGGGTGTTTGTAAGCAGGTATTGGTACAGACAACCAGTCCAGCAGTCCATAGTGGTTTGCACTGCACCTTCTCAGCTGTCTCAGGTGTTGTTCTCCTGTCCTTGCTGTTGCAACATTCCATCAGCCATGGCTGAGTGCTCATTCCTCAGTTTTTGGTCAGGGTGATGATGTGCCCCTGACATCACCATTTGGGAATGGAGACATTATTTTGCCCACCTGCTCCCTTCTCCTTCAGAGTGTGAAAAAAAAAGCCTACTTGACTAATCAGCTATGAAAATCCTGGATCTAGGAAACCAATAATGATAGTTGATTGACTCCCAAATGCCGATTCTGAGATTGCTGTTCTTAGGAAAGGTATGTGATCCCAAGAGGATCAGAGCTCAGTTTAAATCTTATTATTAAAACAGTAATTAATTAGCACATTTATTTGGATATCAGCTAACAACTAGTACAAACTAAGCAATTTATATTCAACTTCCTAGGCAACTGCAGACTCAGCCATTTTTACTCACCAGAGATGGGTTGACTGAGGATGGAATCACAAGTGAGTACCACAGTACACAAACAATTTTGACTTTCCTCTCACTTCTCTGCTGTTGATACAAGAAGGCTTTTGCATTTTTCAGGAAAACGTCTATATTTTCTTTATAACCAACATTTTATAATTCTTATTTTGTTGCAGTCTGACCCAAAGGCCTTTTTAGTTATGAAAAACGTGCTTTATGAAGTGAAAGCTTTGTGAAAATACCTTATGTTCCCCAGATAGAATGTTAAGGGTCATTTCCATTGCTCTGACAGGTAATAAGTACTTGCTTCCATTCTGAAATATGTAAAACAATGATGAACAGTCTCAGTGTATCTAAACCAACAATGACTTTTCTAAGTAAGATATCTGTTGCACAGAATAACTGCACAGAGCATGTAAAGAAATCAACTCAGCCATAGTACAGTTAAAAATGCTTTTATGATAAATTGTGAAAGCCAGAAGTCTCACTATTATGAATTTATAGACCAGTTATTCTAACTTAATATTCATTGTGGATAATGGGAATAGACTGCCTATCAGGACCAACAAAATAAAAACAGAGAAACTTCAAACTCATAGTCTGTATTTCTGGAAGGGCTTTATTGATTTTCTTTGTTATAGTACTTCTGGTAGAACTGAATTAATTACTGATGCATCCTAAGAGACAAATCTTTTGTCTGAATTTCTGTTTTTATTTTCTTTTGGAAATTTATTTTCTAAAAAAAACCCTCGAATTTGAAAACTGCTGAGACTATCACAGTTAAGTGAATGTATTATCCTCACATTAATGTGAAGTTCTGCTCTACCTGGGGAAATAAAAAGTGGCTTATCTTGTTAAATATAGAGCATGACATTATCCAGTGGGCTGTTAGTTTAGCATTTCCCAATGCCTTATGAGACTTTCAAATCTAGATGTTTTTAGGATACTGAAATCAACACTTTAATATGGGATGAAATTCATAGTATTATGTCAGAGGGGGCTGGCTTCACAGCTTTGTTTGAAATCCCAATAAATGGCAAAAAAACTTGGATGCTCTGGAATAGGATTCTTCCCTACTGCCTTTGCTGCCAGTTGCTCTTAATTTCCACTTAAAATTGTGTGGGCAAAAATGAAATGTTGTGACCAGTTTGAGTCTGAACTACAAAAGCATCCACAGAAGAAAAATGAGAATAACTGGAACACTATAAAGCCTGATGTGTAAGCAGAGATTGAAACATCTAGGGTTTATTATTTGAGGAAAGAGAATGATGATAAATGGACATTTGATAGCAAACCTATAAGTATAGGTTTGTAGAGAAGAAGGAAATAACCTAGAATGCAATTGAAAAAGAAAAAAATAAAATTAAGTTAAAGGATTTATTCCAATAGTGAAAATGTCTGTTCTATTTCAGGGGAAAAAAATGATCCAAATGAAAAGATCCAAGTAAAAGTGATAGTAAAGTACTGAAACATCCTGCCCAGAAGTTCTGGAGCACAGAACTTCAGCAATGTATTAGACAAATATCCCTGAACAATAAGTAGTAATCTATAGGAATCTCTTTAAAAGAGGATTATAACTTTAGATTATTTTTAAACTTTCTTAAAGGTTTATTTTTAGTCATTATTTTCAAAAACACCTGCTTCAGAATAGATTAAGAACTGCAGAAGGGTTTTCTAAGATCAAGTGGATGGGATAAATAATGGATTCCTGTGTGGGAAACACTGGCCTCTCACAAAATTACAGTTTTCCTTCCATCCTTGTGGCTTAGGTGTACATAATATTAAAAAGATGGTTTTAGACCTAGCCTCTGGACTTTTGAGAGTTTTTAGATCTGACCAATTTTTGTGTATTCCTGATGCAGTCTAAGGCACTTTACTGATGAAAAATAATTTTCTAAATTTTTTCTTCAGGGTTAGGCAGTAACACTTCAGAGCATTAAGAAAAAGGCTTTTTCTCATTGATTTCTGAAATGATGGTCAGATGTTTAGGTTATAAAGACATTTAGACGCTTCAGTAATTTCTTTCATGTATAATAATTTCCCCCCTTTAAAGCCAGTACTGAGTTTTGAGTCACTTAAAAGCACTTGAGATTATTGATCTGTGAGCTGTTGATTTTTTGCATAGCTAATGAAGAGCTCCGATTTGGTTTCAGTTGAATTTTGCCTAGAGAAAGCAAGTTTAGGATCTCAGAGTCTCATGGAGATGCTCAGGGTAGTCTGACATGACAAAAGCGAGAGTCAGGACTCACACATCTGCCTCCTGACATGACACTTGACAACTGCCATGTCTCAGCTCCTCAGCCAGTGTGCTTTATAAGACAGCTTCATTTGCAAAACATCAACAGCAAAGAAAACCTCTTTAGAAAATTCCACGATGTATAAAGTTTTCTGCAGTAATTTCATTGCTGTGTTTGTGCATGTGTTCCTTGGTGGCAGCTGTGGGTGTAACTTCTGAGTCTGAGGTAAGAAAAATTGACATGTGGTTACAGGCAGAAGGTGTGTAGTGGGACAAAATATTTTATCTGAAAGGGAAATCCTATTTGAGAAACTTTTTAGTGTTAACTGCTATCTTACTTTCTTGCATTTGAAAGTGTGACTATATTCTTGATATCTCCACTGAAGCAGAAAGGTGGAAAGAACTTTAAAGAGGTGGAAAATGCTCTTTTAAATAAAATCTAAAATTTATCAGCTAAATATCCTCTTACCAACAGACAGGAAGTCTGAGGACAGTGAAGGGTGCAGCTATGGCAGATAAGATAAAAAACCAGCCTCCTCAGGTCCTTCAGTGCATAGAGGCAGCTAGCACTTTTCATGTTAGAGATGTTGCTCAGTTTAAAGCAACATTTACATTAAAAAGTGACTGGTCCTTCTGAAGTATTATTGAGCTGAGGCTGCCTGGAGACAGGAGAGTCTTCATGTAATCAATATTTTTTCCCTTAGAGTTTGGCATCTTTGTTAGCAATGTTTCTTACTCAAGAGTATGTTTAATGTACTGTAGAAATATTATGCCTTACAAAAAAAAATGGGAAACATATATATTGTGATAGCTCACCCTTGGAGAACCTTTGTCATTGTTTCTGATGATGTTTAAAAGGATGTTTTACAGTAAATGGAGCCAGTCTGACATACAAATCTAACTGCAATTTCCATTCTCACTTGGTGGCCATAAAGACCTCCCTGACTATTTGAAAGAATAATATTGCAGATGTTTTACATGTCACTTTTCTCAGAAAACACATCTTAATGTGAAACTATTGCAACTGCAAAATGATAGTCTTAAATCAACCTAAACTGTATCTTCAAATTTGAATTACTCTGAAATAAAATGAGAAAATTGAAATAAGCCATATTTTAATCAAAATTAAGATGATAAACAAATACATTTAAGAGAAATTTAAAGTAACACATGAAGTGTCAATGGCAGCCCATTTAAACAGTCATACAATTTCAAAAATACTTTGTTAAAGTTTTGGATTTTAAATCTTATTGTAGAGGGATATACATCAAACAGTCAAAATGCTTCAAACATTCAGCCAATGCTCATCATTAATTATAAATGTATCAGTTTGGTAAACTTTGCTTTCATATTCCATCTTTCACTCACATTTCAGAAAAAGAAGCACTCAAAAGGTAAAAGGGGAAAGTAAGTAAAAGGATTTTATATAATTTCATGGTGGAATCAGTAGGTTCCAGTTTCATTCAGATATCTACTAGAAAGACCCAGTTTCAAGACAGATAATTATTTATTGATACAGTGATGGGAAAGGTGATAGAAAGTTATAGAATCTTACAAACCTTTTGATGCAGGGAAGGCTGAGATATTGCAGCTTTGGGCAGACCTCCAGTCAGGGCACCTAGAGCAGGTTGCACATGAATATGTCCAGGTAGGTTTTGAATGTCTCTGGAGAGGGACACTCACAACCTCCCTGAGCAGCCTCCTGCAGTGCTCTGCCACCCTCAGAAGTTTTTCCTCATGCTGAGGTAAAACTCCTTGTGTTTTAATTTATGGCTCTTGCTCCTCATCCTGTCACTGGTCACCACTGAAAACAATCCAGCATCTCTCCTCTTGACACCCAGCTTTGAGGTATTTGTGTGAATTGATGAGATCCCCTCCCAGTTTTATTCTTCTGTAAACTAAGCAGGCCCAGCTCATAAGAGAGGATCTCTTCTCATCGTCCCTTAGATAATAAGAAATGAAAACTAGATTTTAAAACACCCTCCCTACTGCTTCTGCCTTCTTCAGAGATAACTCTGAGAAAGTCAGTACTCAGACCAGTGACATAGATGAGAAGCAAGAGAGCTTCATCAGCTTGGCTTTTTCATCTTATTTTTGAGTAGGGCCAGTTATTCAAGGTACAGTCATCTGGACCTGTACCTCCTTCACAGTCTTGGGACTGCTGCTTTGCTGCAAATGAATCATAGAGTGGTTTGGGTTGAAAGGGGACTTTGAAGATCATCTAGTTCCAAACCCCCTGCTGTGAGCAGAGACACCTTCCAATAGACCAGGCTGTTCAGAGTTCCATCCAATCTCACCTTGAACACCTCCAGCGATGGGGCATCCACAGCTTCCCTGGGCATCATCTGTCAGTGCCTCACCACCCTCAGAGTAAAGATATTATTTTTTCCAATATCTAATCTAATCTAATCTAATCTAATCTAATCTAATCTAATCTAATCTAATCTAATCTGATCTTTACTGACTTTCAGTTCAAAGCCATTCCCCTTGTCCTGTCACTATATACTTTTGTTAATAGTCTTGTACCATCTTCCTGTAAGTTCTCTTCAGTTACTGGAAGGCTGCAATTAGGTCACCTCAAAGCCTTCTCTTTTCCAGGCTGAGCAATCCCAATTCTCTCAGCCTTTTCTCACAGCAGAGGTGCTCCATCCCTCTGATCAATTTGGTGGCCTCCTCAGGACTCACTCCAAAAGCTCCATGTCCTTCCTGAGTCGGGGGTGTGGAACCCCAGAGCTGAATGCAGCTCTCCAGGTGGGGTCTCACCAGTGCAGAGGGCCAAAATCCCCTGCACACATTGCCAGCTCATGTCCAGCCTCTCATCCACCAACACCTACAAGTTCTTCTCAGCAGGGCTGCTCTCACCGTGTTCATTCCCTAGCCTAGAATGACATCTGGCATTGCCCCAACCCAGGTGCAGTACCTTGCACTTGGTCTTGTCAAACCTCATGAGATTTCCATAGGCCCACTACTCTAGCTTGTCCAAGTCCCTCTCGATGGTGCCCAGCACCCTCTGGATGGCATCTTGTACTGGATGGCATTTTGTACAACACTTGGTAGTCTGCAAAATCTGCAAATTTGCTGAAGGTACACTTGATCTCTTTCTATGTCATTAGTAAAGATATTATATAACTCTTGTCCCTAAGGACAGAGCAGGACCCCTAAGAGACACCTTCCTCTGACACCACTGATGCCTATTGGGAGTTTGAGCCATTCACTATGAAACTCTGGATGAGGCCTTATCCATCTAACAGTTTACCCATCTAATCCATCATGCTCCAATTTGGAAAGAATGATGTTGTGAGGGATAGTGTCAAGGGCTTTACAGAAGATCAGATAAATGACATCTGTAGCCCTTCCCTTGACCACTTGATGGAGTCACTGCCTCAGAGAAATTGACTGGCTTGGTCAGGCAGACTTGCCCTGGTGAAGCCATGCTGGCTGCCTCAAATCTCCTCCTTGTCCTCTATGTCCCTCAGCATAGCCTCTAGGAGGATCTGATACATAACCTTTGCAGACACAGAGGCAAAACTGACAGGTCAGTAGTTCCTAACTTCTCCCTGTCTGCCCTTTTCAAAGATGGGTTCAATGTTTCCCTTTATGCAGTCGCCTGGAAGTTCCTCTGACTGCCATGACTTCTCAAATATCATGGAGAGTTGGCAACTACATCAGCAACTTCCTTCAGAACTCTGGAATGCACAGAATTGGGTCCCATAGACATGCACATTCAGGTTTTTCTGGGACTTTGCTCTCCCAGTTCCTATCATGCTGTCATCTCCTTGAAGTGTGCGGGAAGAGAGGGTGCCATTGAAGACTGTGGCAAAAAAATTATAAGTACCTCAGCCTTCTCCTCACCTGTTCACCAGCATTGTTTATCAGAGAGCATAAGCTTTCTTTGACATTCTTTTTCTGATCAACCTACATGTACAAGACCTTTCTATTCTTTTTAGCTTTCCCTTGCTAGGTTCCAGTTTTGCATTGGCCTTTCTCACCCCTTCCTTATACAATTGTACTTCTCTGTACTCTTCCAGGTTACCTGTCCTAGTTTCCACTGCCTATGCTCCTTGCCCTTTAGTCTGACCAGCAATTCCTTACTCAGTCATTCCAGTCCTGTACCCTCCTTACCTGAAATGAACTGTAAATGCAGCCTTAGAACTGTCTGTTACCTAAATGTACAGATATTAAATTCATTTCCTCCTTATCAACAGATATATGCAAAAATATATGATATCTCACACACAGAAAGGAGGGAATACAAAGCATGACTGAAACTGTTGAGTCTATTAAAATGTTCCTCAGTATCAAAACTATAGTTCAAAATAATTTATACTACACAATGAGTCATGTATCCCGTTTTCATCCCTGAGTAATAGCAGGATGTTGGGAAAAATGTTGTTACCTACTTAAAGAGAATTACAAAAAGATTCATTTTAAAGTGCAGCATCTTTCTACTGCAAACTTTAGTATCACATCACATTAAATCACTCAGCTAGCAAGACCTGCTGATACACATGCCTTCAGTGCTGGCATTCGTGCCTCTTTACCTTCTGATGCTGAATGCATCTTTCATACTGCAATTTAGAAAATGATCCCTGGTAGTGTTTTGCATCTGAGGACTCAGTTCAGACAGGCTTTTGTCTAATAATAGTGTGGCCACACAAAGTATGATATTAGAAATGTCATCTTAAATTAGTAAAAGGTCTGCCCAGCATAAAGCTATTGTCATCACTGCTAATCAAACTCTGAAGTGGAGCTGGAAAGATTCAATCATATTTTTTTCATAAAATTATTTTATTTGACTCTGCTTATGTCCCATTTCTATTCTCTCTTCACAGCTGCCGACAAGAATACAGACACAGTGTGTGCATCTCTAAAAAACTAACATAGAAAGCTCTGGAAAAACAGAATTGAATAATTGCATCTCTTCGAGCATGGCAACATCATAACAAGACACAAATTTAGGAAAAGTGATTTTATGATTACACAAAGACATCAAAATATAACAAGATATGGTAATATGGAGCTAAGATGCCCAAACAATGTAAACTGTGTTCCAGTGACCCCATATAATAGCCATACCTTTGAATTGCATTGTATTAACTTAAATTATATCCATTTCCCACAGCAAGACATCACAAAAGCTTTAGAATAAAACTGTTGCTTTAGGACATATAACACACTAGTTGTGATGGGTTTAATTAGCTCTGTTGTTTGACTATTCACATAAGATTTACTGAAGTGGTAAGATGATATTTTCTTTATCCTATATAAGCATTAAGTTTACTTGCTTCTAACTACATAGTTTGTTTACAGGATTCTTCCTCAGATATAAGTCTATGAATAAGATAATTATGTAGACAAAGTGAATGGAATGCAAATTACTATTGAAATAACTAGTGAGTGTCCTGGTTCTAGTCAGGACAGGGTTAATTTTTGCAGTAGCCAGGTGTCTTGGCTTGATACTGGGCCAATGCCAGGCACCCATGAAAACTGAAAACTGTTTGCTCACCCCGCCACAGCTGGATAGAAGAGAAAAAAATTAATGAGACGTTCATGAATTGAGATCAGGACCAGGAGAAAACACTTCAAGGGCAAAACAAGCTCAATTTAAAGTTGCAAAGTGACTTTATTAGTAACAGAATCAGAGGAGGATAATGAAAAGCCCTCATAACACCTTTTTACTCCCAGTCCCTCCCTCCTTCCCACCAACAGTGCAGGGAGACAGGGCATGGGGTGATCTCAAAACTGGGGCAACAGGGCATGGGAGTTTTGGTCATTTTGTCATCCAAGATTTTCTTCCTCTGCTCTGAGAGAGGAGTCCTTCCCCTGAGAGACTGTGGGGACCCTCCCATAGGAGACAGTTCTCTGTTTATTTCTCCAGCATGGGTGCACTTTCACAAGTAGCAGTCCTACCACACATTCTGCAACATGAGCTTCCTCCCAAAACACAGTCCTCCCAAAACTGCTGCAGTATGGGTGACTCTTCCACGGGCTGCAGTCCTCCAAGGACAGGCCGCTCCAGCCTGGAAGCAGGGACCCCTCTCCATGGATCTCCCACTGGATCACAGCCTCCTCCAGGCATCCTCCTGCTCTAGCATGGGCACCTGCCCATGGGCTGGGGTGGATCTCTGCATCCCCATGGGCTGGGGTGGATCTCTGCATCCCCCATGGATCCCCATGAGCTGGGGTGGATCTCTGCATCCCCATGGATCCCAATGGGCTGTGGGTGGATCCCTGCATCTCCCATGGATCCCCATAGGCTGTGGGTGGATCTGTGCATCCTACATGGATCCCCATGGGCTGTGTGTGGTTCTCTGCATCCCCTGTGGATCCCCATGGGCTCTAGGGCACAGCTACCTCACCGTGGTCAGAGGAATCTCAGCTCTGGCACATGGAGCATCTCCTGCCCTCCTTCTGCACTGACCTCGGTGTCTCCATGTTCCTTCCCTCACCTGTTCTCACCTTCTCTTCTCTGACTAGAAGAAAAACTGTGCACCTTTTGTTTTGATTTTTTTTTTAACTGTGTCATTACAGAGGCACTACCAACCATCTCTAGTTGGCCCAGTTTTGGCCAGCAGCATGTCCATCTTCAGGGATCTGCTAGACATGGCAGAAGCTTCCAGCAGCTTCTCACACAAGCCACTTTCATGGCCCCCTGCTACCAAAAACAGGCCATACAAAGCCAACACACCAGGGAAGGGCAAGGGTAAGATCCAGAGATTCTTTTATGGCACTTGCTGTCATGGTCAGGTGTGGGGAAAAGAGAATTTCCTCCAGGGAGAAGGGGTCCCTTCTGAGTTGGTGTAGTGTGGCAGGAGCCATAGGCCATGGCTGCTTCCATGTTAATAATTCACCTCTTTCCTCTACCACTGTCATTAGTATTGGTGCTGTTACTCTTACTCTTCATTTTCATATCTCATTGCTGTTTCCAGTAAATTGTTCTTATCTCAGCCTGTGATCTTTACCTTTTATGCCTCCAATTCTCCTCTCCAATCTGGAGATGCAGGGAAGAGGGAAGTGGGAGGGAGAAGTGGGTGAGCTGCATATGATTTCAGTGGGTGCATTAAACTGAAGAATACCATACTTAAACTATGACAGTGAGAAAGATCACACTGAAATAACCCTATTATTTTCATGGAAATATTTGGCCTTCCCAAAGTTTCTAATTAATTTTAAATGGAATAACTGAAAAAAACTAATTTTTCATTATCTTCATGACAGCCCAAAACAAGAAAGGTGTTATTTAACAGGGGCACACTATGCTTTTTTTGTATATAGTAATGAAGGTATGAAATCTTCATCGTGGTTAGATTTAAAAAAATGGGATTTTCCAGTTTCATTGTGATCTCTATGCCCTTCAGTCATCAAATAACTTTTTTTTTTTGCTGGCACAACTTAAAAGTTCATTTCATGTTGCAAACTTTCAATGTTCTCTGTCAGAACAATAATTCTAATAGAGCAACCGTGCAATCAACATAATCAAGTGTGATTCATGGCATGGAAACATATTATCTTTATCAGACTTCCCAAATTAAGATGAAAATATTGTGATTACATAATGTATTATGATTTTGTCTAAACTTCCCTTTGCATGTGTTATTTTTCTGTTACTGTGTCAATTGAAAGAATTTTTCCCATTATCATGCCAATGGAGCTGGCCGGGCTACACCCAGGGTCCCTGATGGGTCCAGACAAAGGGGTGGGTGGGGACGGCCCCGGAGGGGCCTCTGAGGCTTCCGGGAGGGCACTCGCGTTTCCGGCGAGCCGGGAGGAGGACGCCTGGGATCGTTCAGCCACGCGGCCGAGCACAGCAGAGCCAGACCCTCTGCGATCACCTGCCCTGCATCTGCCCCGTTCCAGCCTCCTGCCTCTGCGGACACAGCTGATCCCCCGGACACACACGGTGAGCGAGGAGCCGCCGCCCTCGGTGAGGGTGAGCCCGTTCCCGCCCGAGACTGGCGTGGCCGCTGCTGCCCCTCCCCCCTCCCTCCTGCCTTCATTCCCATCTGCCCTCTGGCAAATCCGGGCTCTGGACTAAGCACAGAGACAGCGTGCTTGCATCTAAAGGGACTGACACCGAGTTATCTATTTCGTTCTGTTAGCAATTTTAACTGTTATTGTTTTCTGTTTGTATAGTTAGATATATTAGTAAAAGAGCTGTTATTCCCACCCCCCCTTATCTCTGCCTCAGAGTCCTTGATTCAAACAATCATAATACTTGGGGGAGGGGAGTGGAACCAAAGTCTCTATTCCAAAGGGAAACTTCTGCCCTTACTGGCAGACACCTGTCCTTTCAAACCAGGACAGCATGCAATATTCTAAAGGGTATTGGAAGGTGAATGAAGAATGACCCTTTCTGATATGATGCATTTTCTGGTATGAAAAAACTTGGGCTTCAAGTGACAGGTTTAGATTAACTCTTACTTTTTATAATCTATCACTGAGGAAAAATGTATCATAGAGCAGTAGAAGACTGGGAATAGTGCTAAAAGAAACGGCAGAAACATCAATTCTGGGAAGTTTTAGGAAATATTAAAAAAACCCTAGAAATAAAATACCTATCAGACCCAGCTATCTATGATAGTCTGTGTAAGGTCCTGAACCTATCTTGGGACATTTCCAGGCACAGATACAGGGTGGAGGAAGAATGGATTGAGAGCAGTCCTGAGGAGAAGGATTTGAGGGTTTTGTTAAATGATGAGGTCAACATGAGCCAGCAGTGTGTGCTCACAGCTCCAAAAGCCAACTGTATTCTGAACTTCATCAAAAGCAATGTGGCCAGAAGGTCTGCTCCACTCTCATGAGCCCTCATCTGAACTGT
This sequence comes from Erithacus rubecula, assembly GCF_903797595.1. Lineage (NCBI taxonomy): Eukaryota > Metazoa > Chordata > Aves > Passeriformes > Muscicapidae > Erithacus > Erithacus rubecula. Next base: position 20,283,884 of record NC_136685.1, read on the forward strand.
TTTGTCCAACTCTGGGATCCCCAACAGAAGAAAGAAATAGACACACTGGTGTGAGTTCCAAGAAGGAATGACAAAGAATTGTGAGCTGGAGCACCTCTGTTATGAAAAGAGAGTTGGGGGTGTTCAGCCTGAAGAAGAGAAAGGTCTGGGGAGACCTTGAGCAACCTTCCAGTACCTAAAGAGTGTGCTGCAGGAAACAGGAGGAATAGCTTCAAACTGCAAGAGGGTAGATGTAGATTAGATATTGGGAAGAAATTCCTTATTTTGAAGGTGGTAAGGCACAGGAATGGGTTTCCCAGAGAAATTGTATGCTCCATCCCTGGAAGTCTTCAAGACCAGGTTGGATGGGGTTCTGAGCAACCTGGTCTAGTGAGTGGCATCCTTCCTTATGGCAGGGGTTTTGGAACTAGGTGTGCTTTATGGTCCCTTCCAGGGACTATACTTCCAGGGACAGGGCATTAGCAGCTTCTCTAAGCCTTGCCATCCTCTGAGTAAAGAATTTCCTCCTAACAGTTAATGTAAATATCCTCTCTTTTAGTTTAAAACTCTTCTCCCCTGTCCTGTAAATACTTACCCATGTAAAAATTCACTCCATCTTTTTTATAAGCTGCTTTTAAGTACTGGAAGAATGTACTGAGGAATGTGAAAAACATGATAGTTTCTAGTGCTGCCCCTTGCAGTACTTTGCTTGGTGCCAGTCATAAGGTCATGTAGATCATTAAATGATGACTATCTGAACCTTCAGTCTGGTAGTCCAGTCTTTTAACAATCTACTTGTCTCCCCTTCCAGACTGTAAATTGCAACTTGGATTCAGACCCAGTGGTGAAATGTGTCTCTCATGATATCTATTATATAGCCATTTGTGAATCTATTAATAACAGGAAGATTTATAGTATACTATTAATGTTTAATTTGTAATATTTGATAATGCATTTGCATTTAAAGAAGCTTGTAGTTCTCCCCCCGTTTTTATTTTTTTTTAATTGCAGTGGGTGTGAGTCAAAGGCAAATGGCCAAGTTTTCTATGGCACTTACATTCTGAATATGTAGTCTAAAACACAGAAAGGATCTCAATGGTTTATAGTTGCCTAATTTATACTCCAACTGAAACACAAATTCTGTGTGGCTGTATGTGTCATTTGAAAGTTAAACCAAGACAAAATACATACCAGGACAAGCCCAAACAAGTCCTGAGATCATGCCCCATCAGGTGACAGATTGTGTCCTTTATGAAGTAATGAGATAGTGTCAAATTTACTGGAGGACACACATGGCTTCAGATCGACTCAGGCTTTTATCTGACCATGTCAGAGGCAAAGAAAGATGCCCTTCCCAGATTTTCATCTGCAGGACATGCTGAAATTTATAGAGCACAATGCAAATGTCCCAAGTGACGGTCAAATACCCTGAAAAGGTGCCTGGCTTCAACTTAAGCACTTCCACATATTAGGAGTGACATGTTACCAATTCTTTTGTATTTTGGTATGCTTGATTCTTAAATGTTATGCATAGAGGTTTTTTTTTCAATGCAGTAATCATCTGGAAAGAACATTCACTCCCAACAATGAAAACATTGTATGAGTTAAATTCTGCTTAATACTTTTAATTAAAAATCCTACAAACGATAACGACAACCATCAAGTTGATTTGGAGTTCCATCAGTAAAATGCAAATGAGAAACATATGGAAAATAGAGTTTAAATTCCCCTTACTCGGTTGCACATCTCTGTCACCTGTCAAGGAACAGAAAAATGGATGATACAATGTGCATTGTAAATTCTGCTGAGCTGAACAGCAATATCTCACCCTCTGCAAATCTTGCTGTCTGCTGAAGGAGCAACAGTGAGTAGCAAGTAGGTGGAAAAGGATCTGCTCATGACAGTGATGGAATTCCAAGCTGCTGTTCAGTGAGATTTGGCTTTGAGGGATCTTTTACAGGTAAGCTTTTACCTAGAATAAACAGATGGACATTTAACCTCATTGCTACAGACATTGCTTTATACTTGCTCTTTGCTTCCAGATAACTGAGCTATGAAGTGCTTTGGATGAAAGGACCAAGTGCCCTTGGAGATGACATAATTTAATTAAGAACCTGTAGTTTCACTCATCTACCTGTAGCAAGCAAAAAAGGCCCCTATTGAATGAGTGGCATACTAAATACATTATGTGAATTAAATGAGCATCGGCTGTTATTGTCCTTGGGTATGGGCATTAAATTGAGTTATATTCATGATGAAAAAGGTGTGGGTGCATTTCAGGTAAGATTCATTTAACTAAACTACAGTGAGAGTACATCTCATCTACAGTTATTACCCCTGGGACTCCCATTACTGTCAATAAAGAGCAATAGACACCTTGAGGAGGCAGTTTGTCTCATGCTAAAGTGCATGCCTGAAACAGGCTGAGTCATGCCCCAAAAGGTTTCCCACTCAGGATGAAAATGAAAAAGTTTCTGTGCAAGTAATATGAAATTGGGTAAAAAAAACCACATGGACAACTACTAAAAAATTAATATCCTGCAAGTTCTGACTCACTTTCCACACAGAAACCATACCTGTTGCTTTTCAAACATGTTCACACTCACAGCAAGATTTTTCAGAAGAGGTGTCTCAGTCTCAAGAAGGAAATTGGATCCGGCTAACTCCTAAGGCTGTGGGCAACCAGTACAGGTGTTCCAAGTTACTGCTAGAGGTTAGTCCAACGTTTCCAAAGAATTCTACTGTCTTGTGTGGTGTGGAAAGGCACGGAGACCAAGAGTGGAATGGTGAAGAGGACAGAAGACTTTTGTGAGGAGATTTTAAGTCACTCATGGAGATGATAAAAATTAGTCTGGAAGGTTGTTTCTATTTGTTTTTCTCACAGTATCACTCTCATTGCAAATTCCGTTTTCCCATGATGCTCTTGTTTTCACAGTTTTTATTATTGGGTTGCCAGTTTTTTCAGGGGAAAACTTCTTTTGGCTCTGGTAGGAAAAATCTAGTCTTACTGCCTTTTGTTTTATGCATGGAGAAGCCTTTATTAGGACTGCTTAACAGCTGTGTTGGGGTATCACAAGGAATATTGAGGGCAATTCTTTTTTTGCTTAGATTGATGCTTTCCTCCAGTGTTTTCTGAGGTTGAAAAGTCTCTATCTTAACACTATGCACAGGGCTCCCTCCAACACTGTTGCTGGGAGCTCTAAAATTGTAAGAAACAAAACCCACATTCTGAGAAATCCTATAAAATGGATTTTAATGTGGAGAGAATACTTTCAAGCTGCTGTTCTAGCACTGACTGAAGAAGAAACACACTTCAACTGAGGTGAGTAACAGGTAGGGGTGTCAAGCAGGGGACTACTAAACTATTTACATTGGTTCATAGCCAGCTCCGACTTTTGTGCATTTCAGACAGGTGGTGTCCCTTGCCATTACTGAAGCAGTATGAATGATAAGGGCCAAGGCTTGAACCTTGGTCTTCACCCCACAATATGTAATTTTGCTTACTGTATTAGAAAACTTTTTAAATCATTACTTATTTTGAAATGTAAATGTGGCATGATCTCTTTAAAACTATTGCTTTTGACATGGATTGTAAAGATTTCAAGGGCGTTAGAATTCTATAGCATTTCCATTTCTTAATATCAAACTGGGTTTTTAATACATTAAAGTATCAGGATATCCATGCCAAATGCAAAGTCACTGATCTGAGATGACCATAATTATGAATAACCAAGTCTTCTAAATACTATCTCTGCTTAGTTATGTAGTTCTTGGCTGATGTCTTCAGGCTGAAATGCAAAATCAATGTTTCATATTCTAGCTTTCAGATCATACTACATTTCTTTATGCGTATTGCATAATAGTCTGCTACAAGGAAACACAATACAGTAAGCTTTTGTGGTCTATTGCAATCATTGCTTATTAATTCCAAATATTTGTGATGGGAGACAATAATGAAGCACGGTTGTTATTGCATCTGTTTTAATTTTATACAGCTAGTATATTGCTTGTATCTTTTATCCTTATCCTTTAGCAGCAATGATGGCAGCCAAGGTTATGGAGTTTGAAGGTTACAGAGTATAAGAATTACTGATGTAGTGACACTATTGCTGCTTTAGCTAAACTAAATGATATGGAATAATAAAATAAAATATTTTCTAATTTTTTTCTCTCCATCTATATTATCCAAATGAAAGAAATTTAATTTGAATTGTCTCACTGCAACTATAAATATTCTGTGTAAAGTCTGCAGACATCAGTTTCAAAAGAGTGTCTGATCTGCAGCAGCATTACACCAGGTCTGCTGAAAGCCCCAGTGAAATGAACATGCAAATGAAGTTGGTGAATATCTGCCTGTGTGCTTGTCTGAATTTGGCAGGATTATAATATATCCACTGAAAATCTTGCTGGACTAAAGTCTGCATCTGTCATAACAGTGGATCAGTGTCCCATTACTACAATGAATAGTGTTAAAAAGAAGCCTGAAGGTAAAATGTAGAAAGAAATTGGATGTTTTTAATTAAATTACTTGTTATCCAACCCAGACTCCAGCTACAGCAGTAAAGAACTTTCAAGTTTTGCAGAAACCTGAAAGGCTCCCTCTTGCTCCTGGCACCTGGACACATAAAGTGGAATTAGGATTAAATTTTAAAATATTTTAAAATATACTTCTCAAACTATTTATGATTGATGAAATTCAAACTTGATACCTTTACAGAGAGGAGTACACATTATGGGATAGCATAAAGACACTTGTCAAAGACTGTGATTATCAATCAATTTCCCATCTTCAGGTCCCAGGCAATTAAAAGTTTTCTATTTAGATCAATTATTTAAGAAGCCTATTGTAATAATCATGGACTTTTTGAAAGACCTAATAGATAGTTTTCTGAATTGCACAAAAGTAAAAATGGTGTTTTTGTGTCTGGACTTTAGAGTTTAACTAGGAAACAACAGGATATCCCTTGATTTTACTGCTGCAATTACTTTCAGTTTCTAGTCTATGAGGTCTTGAAAGTGCTATCATGTCATCTATCAGCAATCCTCATTAACTAGAGAAATTCCAGAAGACTGGAAATTGGCAAATATAACACTCATGTACAGGAAGGACTGGAGGATGTTCCCGAGAGCTACAATCCTGTCAGACAACCTTGGTCCCAGGCAAGATTATGGAGCAGATCATCCTGAGTGCCCTTACAGAGTACATGAAGGATAACCAGGACATCAGGGCCATCCAACATGGATTTATGAAAGGTACAACTTTTCTTATCAACCTGATCTCCCTGTACAACAAGGTGAACTGCTTGGTGAATGAGGGAAGGGCTGTGGATATTGTCTGTCTGGACTTCAGAAAAGCATTTGGCACAGTCCCTTACAGCATTCTCCTGGAGAAACTCACTGCCTGTGGCTTGGATAGGTGGACTCCTCTATGGGTAAAACCTGTCTGCATGGCCAGGCCCAGAGTTGTGGTGGATGGAGCCAACTCCAGCTGGTGACCTGTTGCTATCAGTAATCCCCAGGGCTCATTTTGGGCCAAGTCCTGCTCAATATCTTTATTGATGATCTGGACACGGGACTTAAGCACACTCTGGGTAAATTTGCAGATGACACTGAGTTTGGGGGAGTATTGATCTCTTTGACAGTGGGAAGGGTCTGCAGACAAGCCTGGACAAACTCAGTGAGCTGAGGACAACTGCAGGGGGGTCAATAAGGTGAAGGCTCCTGCACTCCTGCACTTGGATCACAGCAAAGTCCATGCTGTGCTACAGGCTTGGGGTCTGAGCCCCTCACTTTACAAAGACCCTAAGGAGCTGGGGTGTGTCCAGTTTAGGGCAATTAGGCTCATGAAGGGACAGGAGGATGCGTCTGATGAATAATGTCTGAGGGAGCTGAGTTTGTTTAGTCTTGGGAAAAGGAGATCCAGAGGGGACCTCATTGCTCTCTACAACTACCTGAAAGGAGGTCGTAGCCAGGTGGAGGTTGCTCTCTTCTGTGTGGGTGGAGTTAGAAGACTAGAAGGTTATGTTTAGTAATTTTGGAGTTATAGTGGTGGTACTATGTTGGACTAGATGATACTGAAAGCCTCTTCCAATCTCAACATTTCTACAGTCTTATGAAATGTGTTTGGATATTCTCTTTAGTCGTGGTTGATATACTTAGATCAGCAAAAATCAAGGTACATATTTGTGGAATAATATTGGCATATTCATATGTACATGGATATACAAAACCATACTATTTCTCATTATGTGTGTCATATGCAAAGCACATAATGATAGCATTAGGTGGCTGGTCGAGTGTGCCACCCATTTTGTATATCTGCTTTATGATAGCCTTAAGTTCAATTAATATGTAAAGGAATTTGTGAGTAATAACTCATCCTAATGTTATATGCATCATATACGTCTTCTCAGAAATAATTAACTCTTAAAAAAGGAGAGTCCCATATATTAGACCTATTTCCTACACACTACTAATTAAATGTTAATTTAACATTCTAAAAGAGAACTTTTGTTTTGTATATTGATCATGAAAGGCAATAAACTTTGAAGTTCTGGCACTCTAAAAAATCTTTCAGAGAACTTTTTTTCCTTGTTAAATCAATTGTCGCTTGAGTAGATTCTTATTATGCCATGGATTTTGTTCATGTTGAAATGGTAAAAATATTTGGAAAAGAATGTAGATTGACATAATTTTCTAAAGTAGTTTCTGAGATCAAGCAATTCTGAACTCTCTTATTACTTAGAAAAAATTCTCTCTTGATTTATCAATTCTACATGGCTATGGAAGTTGTCATTTTTTTTCTGATTTGTAATTATGATAATAATTTTTATATTGCATGTTGATTTTGCAATAATATTTTATTATGTTTTAGTTGAGCGATGTCTAATATTGACTTTCCTGCTTCTTGATAGTTGAAATATTGGTGTTTGATATTTTTTATTTCTTTCATTTGTTTCCTGCCTCATTTGTATGTTGTTTTTGGAAGACGCTGTTCCCTGTAATGACAGTTTAGCTTGTGAACTCAGCCTGTGTCTGCACTGAGAGTGCTTTAGGAAGGATAAATGTGTGCCCTTAAAGGCACATCAGTAACAAAAAAATGTTTTTGTTGTTCTGGCATTTAGTGTAACTCTAGGTATGTAAGATTTGTCACTTCTCAGAATCCTCCCTTCTGTTCTATTTGCTTTTTTTGTCCCTTTCCTTACAGTAACAAGCTAGACATAGGTACATTCTTTCTTTCTTTCAAGCACCATTTTCAAAATAATATATTAATTGCACTTAATCAAACACAATTTATGTATTATAGATGATCTCGAAAAATTTAAACACATATCTACTGAATGCTTTTGCATTGTTATGCTTTCCTTTTCTCTTTATTTACTTTGTCAGAATCAGATTTTGACAGAATTTAGGTCAACCATATTCAAATTATCCTCATCTGTAATTGACACCAGGATGTGCTCTCTTGTTTTTTTTCACTGTTTTCAGCTGCAGTGGGTATAACCTGCAAAGGAAAACAACAAGCAAAAGAGAAGTGCTAAAACCTTAGATCACCATATTTGCAAAATGGCTGTGTGTTTGAGTCCAGTTGTTTTCATGGACAATTTCAGCACGCTAAATTACTCAGTGGTAACTTGAATAATTGCGGAAATACAAATCTCTTTCAGCATACAGAGTACTTGGGAACAATTTTCAACAAACAGTTTGCATATTCTGCATCCCAGATTTGTTGCTAATGCTAAGACACAAGACTGTTTTTATTCAATGACTGGATGTTTTTCAAGCTTGTAGGACATTTAAAATGGCAAAAAAGAACAATTCTGTTTTGGACATTTGCCTTAATACAAACTACACACCATGAATATTCATTAAGCTGCTTTTTCTACGACATATTTAGAATGAATATTGCATGATAAAAATATTTTGTAAAGCTAATCAAAGAGATTAAAATGCCATTGTACAAAATCTGCAGAATTTCTTATCTCTATAGATTAACAATACCTCCCTGCAATATTTGACTATAATTATAAAATTGCAGGATTTTGACCAAAGTGTTCGATGTTAATTTTCAGAATTCTGCCCTCAGTGGCTATTTAATTTGCAACTCAGCTTTTGTCAATGAATCCATATTTCTCCCAGTCTTTTAGCTAATTTTTATGTCTTCTGCTTGACATAAAAGTCAGCAAACTAATTTTTTCTTGAAAATTATTTTAGTTTGGTTTAAAATGTATTGATAACTTTGCCCTTTTTATTCACATAACTTTCTAGTTTTATTTGTCAGGATTCTTGTAGAATATGTTGTCTGAACATATAGCTCACTAAATTTTTTTGATAAGTGTAATACTTTGCATTAAAATTTGGATGTTCACACGTATTCATGAAGAGTTTGGGAAAGCAGCTCTTTTATGGGAAAATAGAAATATATCTGCATATATTTAGTTACCAGTTCTGTTGAAACTACATTTAGAAATCTCCAGTGCTATATAATTCAAATGTCCATGATTTTGACAAACTCTTTCATTATATAAGTGAAACTATTTTACTTCTGAATGAACATGATAGTTACCCAAGCAAAATAAAAAAATTGCATGAGATTCTTGGCAATAAACAAATACTTTAAAAATTACTTAAGATAATTTGTATGTTTTCCTTTTATTTTTAACCAGCAAGAAATCAGAGATCCTTATCCTTGTTTCTAGACAGGAATATTTATGTATCTGCCTACAAACCATATATGTATTTATATGTGTGTATGTACACAGACTCATAAAGACAGACATGGTAACCCAGATTTTCATGAGCTCTAGTGATGGAGATAACTCACTTTGTGGTGCCGCTGTAGCTGACTTCAGTTAAATTCAGCTTCCATTTTTGTCACTGGAAAATCTCTCCATGCTGCTGCCATGCAGTCTTCCATGCTGCTTTATTTTTTGTGCTGTTTGATATGGACAGAGAGAAAGGATAGCTTCCTTATTTACTGAATCCTGTTTTCTCAATGAAAACTACTCTATTACATTCTGTCTTTCTAGAAATACAATGACCAAAAGAGCGTACCACTTCAAATTATGTGTTGCTGGTACCTGGTAGAGGATCAGGCTGTTTAATGGGTTTTATATGCAATTTTATTCATGTAAGTGTGATTTTTTTTTCCCCTTGCACAACAGCAAGACTTTGCAATTCCATGTTCAACTCACAGCGTAGGATAATATTTATTCTTTTTGTGTAAGAGCTGTGACTTGTGTTTGTTCAAAGCTGTCTTTGCATGATTTTAGTATTCTTTATTTGTCCCCACTGAACAGCAAATTCAAGAAGCATATGAAAATACTGGATAATGTTAGGCCTAGGACAGAACCCTGGAGAGCCCTGCTTGACACAGCCTTCATTCTGACAGCAAAACATTAATATTGTCTCTAGACTTATTTTCGTCTAGATTATGTCTCCCAAGGCTGCTTATGAGAATGTCTTTCAAAGCCTTGCTCAGGTCAGGATATATGTAATCTACTTTTGCTTTTCTATTCACAAGGCCTGCTGCTCTCTACTAGAGAGAAATTATGTTTTGGTTCACACAATCCATTCATGACAAATCCATATAACTTGTCACTCACCTCCTTATTTTCTTATGTCTGCCACTAGTGGTTGTTATATCTCTTAGTTGCAGTAGAGCTATGATTTAAAAATTGCAGCAGAAGAGCAGTCATTAGTTGTGGTTAGCAGCAGCAGACTGACCTTTTCCTTTGTTTTTTCTCTTGTCTTGTACTTGACATTCTCTTTGTCCTTTGCTAATTGCTGCTCCATTTTCTTTTTTTCCCTCCCTATGGTTCTAATTTGTCCCTATATGTTCTTGCTATACTTTCATGTTCATTCTCATTAGTCTGGCCTAGTTTCCACTTCCTTTTTGCTCATTTCATTTTTAATCTATGAATATTCTTCATTCGGACAAGTAGGTCCCTTACGATATTTTCTGTCTTTCCTCTTCAGGGGAATAGCTTGCATTTGAGCCTTTTATGTCCATTTTTTAAAATAACTGCCAGAATTTTTAAATATTTTTTTCTGCTCAGACTAGTCTCTCAGGATATGCAGTCCAACAATTCCGAATTTACTAAATCTTCTTTCCTGAAATTGATTGGTTTTACTTTGCAGATTGTCATGGTAAAAAAAAATGCTTCACTACCTTATGATTCCTTCATCTTAACGTTGTACAGTTTGAAAGGGAAAAGAAGCCTGGAGGATTTTTCTCTTTGATGGTTATCTCCATCAACAGTGGCCAAAAGTACATTCAACAACTGGTTTGGTATATATCTCTTCTCTTGCCAGCTCAGTGTCAGGCTACAACTCTGCTTATTGCTTAAGAAAAACTTCACCCTGTTTTTCTGGGTTTAATAGAAACCTATATCAGACTCCCTTGCTAGGTGGAAACTACACTGTTATATTTTTAAGCACTGCTGAAGAACATTCAGTGTTGTACCTACATCTATATTCTGGTCCCTAGAGTAGACTATAATATGTAAACAAACATTACTTTTGCTGTTCCATATTTAGCATGTTATATGCTCTTTCAGTAAAGTCCGATTATTGCAAATTGAATATGGCATTTGCCATAACCAAACTTGTAAAATATAGATTCTTGCTCTGATTATATAGACAGATGCCAGGGTCCACTTCTTACTTCTTTTAAAAATCTGGTTTTAGAATGCAGGTATTTACAATACTTGGTATGCCTACACTGTACATTCTTCCTTGGCCCTTCTTTGGCTCTGTTGTGCATATTCATGACTCTTGGTAGATTCATCCACTTCTACCACTTCTGTAGAGTTGGATATTTAGAAGCCTTTGCAGATATGTATTTTATAACCATGATTGTTATGCTGTTGACAGCAAGAAACTAAAGACATTATTCTATTTCCAATGGTATAAATAACGAACTACTACTGAACCCTCTGTAGCTTTTTTGGGTTGATGACCTTTCTCCCTGTGTTTCGATCAGCAGTAATAACTGCATGAGGAATGATCCAAAGCACATGGAAATGGCAGCAACAGAAGAAAGAGATGAAGATTAGAGGGGGACAAACACTGCCCCTATATGACATTAAGTGGCAAACCCTCAAATTTGGCTAGAAACTGCATTCTTTCTTCACACTGTGTATTCCCATATATAACCCTGAAGCCACTAAGCTGTTTTTGGATAACAATAAAAAACCCTATTGGAAACCAGCACTAAATTGTAATTCAGATGAAAGTAACATTATCCCATTCTTCATTGTAAGGTTCTGTTTCTCTGGTCCTCTTCAGTAACAATTTCAAAAAAGGTACACGTACCTCTGTGCTTTCTGTTAAGCTGCCAGCAAAGAAGCTCTGCAGACACAGGAATTTACTGGTAAATACACAGAGGAAAGTCAATGACTTTGATAATAACCACTTCATATGATGCATTGTCAAAATAAAAATATAACATAAACTTTCTTGACAATATAAATAATTTTTTTAACAAAGCCATATAGGTCAAGGATATTTCATGACTAATTTTATGCTTTAATCTGATGGGAAACAAATGGCTCATGTACTACATTTTGTAATTTGTTTAATGAAAATAAAAAAAACTGCCTTTATTTCCAATGAATGGTAGCTACATCCTTCATGTTTTTAATAACTGCAAGAACAGCTGGGTTGGCATACACACTGCAACTTCGGGTTCTTTTGAATAGACCCAAATGTGACTGATTTTTTGGAAAAAAATTGCAGCTTGTCTAACTTAATAATTAATATTCATAAACCTTTAATTAAGCATATAAATCACAGCAATCCATTTGAATCTAATTGTTTATATTCCACTTATTTGAAACTAAGTTCTTATAAATCTAAAAATTAAAACCTATGCAGGTGACTTTTACACATTCTTGTTACATCATAATAAAAATGAGAGTTATACAGCTTCACATAAAAAAAAATAACTAATTGTCTGAGCCACATTTTTTTTATCTGTACACATTAACACACTATCAGACATCCTTCAGTTCATTCTCAATCTTCTATTATGCTCAGAAAGTTCCTTGCCTCCTGGCTAATATACCTGTTGCTTGCTGCTGTCAGAAGTTTCTCAGGCTGGCCACTTCTCTGCTGTGACTCTTTTCTGATCTGCCCTGATGTCTCCAAAAGCTCATTTCTCTGAGAAGGATCAAGGCAGGAATGGCCTCCTCTTTCTTCTTGCACCTGAGTTAGGATTCTAGAGTCTAGAATGGTGGACTACTAAATGAAGGAACAGAATCACCTGCAGAGGTTCATGATTAATCAGCTATATTCTTCCTGGAGCTTGGTAAGAAATCAAACAATAGAAGGCTTTGCCCTGAGACCTGTCCTGTCAACATCTTCCTCAATAGCTTCAAAGAAACAGCATAACGCCCTCTTCTTAAGATGCAAATCTGAGAGAATTGGCTCTTCTCAATGGCAGAGCTGCCACCCAAAAGGATCTAGCCAAGTTGGAAGAATAGGCCAGCAGGAATTTCTGCAAATTCAGTAATGACTGCAAATTCAGTAAATGTAAAAGTCCTTTTCCTGGGAAAGAGGAGTAGCTGATACCAGCTGGGGAATGACTGGCTGAATGCTGAACAAGACATCAAGGTTGTGACGGAGAACAAGGTCAATGTCAGTTAGCAGGGCTTGACATAAGGAAAACCATTTTCACCATAAGAGAAGCTAACTAGTGGAGAATGAGCAGCCCAGAGAATGTACAGTCTCTGTGGCTAGACAGTTTTGAGATTCTAAACCTGGCCAGCCTGATCTAACCCCATAGCTGACCCACCTTCAAGCAGGAATTTAGACTAGAGGTGTCCAAAGATTCTGTGGTCCCGTGAGTTTAGAAATACCTTGACAAGCTTGGACATGTCAGAAACACTGTTATCCTATATATAAAACTGATTGTTATTTTAGAAAGGCTTATGCTGGAATACAGTCACAGAAATATTGTTCTTGTATTCACAGTGATATAAAGTCTTGCATTAGCTTGATAATTCAAGACTAATTGCCAATCATTGCTAGAGAAAAATAATTCAAACAGATGCAGGATAAATACTAATGAGCTCGCTGATAGTTTTGTAGCTAACTCTGGCAGCAAAGCTGTGCCAAAAGGTACATCAGACAGTTCTTATTTGGTAGTGTGTTCTGAAGCCAGTGGGACGTGTAAAGCAATGTGCCCTGAGAAAGGATGCCATCTATTTTTTTTTTTTTTTTTATAAAGACAAATAGATAATAATAATTGAAAGAAGTATAAGAGAATCAAGTAAAACAAAACAGTCCATTTATTAGTAGTTCTCAGGTATAGCTTAAACCTTTGTGTTTCCCTCACTACCTTCTTCCTCATCCTAATTTTCAAGCAGTAAAGACAAATTTTGTTATTTTGAGTCCTTCATGAGCTACAATCATCAGCAAAGCATTTAATTGTTGGATGCAGAACTGCCAGCCATAAAAGATTACTTTTATTTCAGGACTCCCCAGTGCATACATATTTCCTCTCCTAAAGATTTTCTGTATTTTAATTTATTTTCCTGCATGATATTACACTCAGCTTTACTTTGCAGCATTCCATATAATTACAGACTCATTCTAATGCCACTTTTTTAAGACTGCTATCTGAAGGGGCTCTATCTCAAAGTGTTACTCTTTCAGATTAAGGTTTCTGCATGGGTCATTCTAATGCTTTGAATTCAATTAAAAAAAAAAAAACACAAACCAACACTGTGTACATATATCAAGGATTTCAGCATGCCAACGAGAATATCTTACAATGTTTCATAAAACAGGAGGCAAACCAATTAATTTATTTTTTTACAGTCTTCTTTTGGGGAATACACAATTGTTTCTTAAGAGGCATTGAGTTCCTGCCCCTTGTAAATGATCAGCTTGAGTGGCCTCAAGAGTGTTCTGCAGGACAATGACCTAAAATTTGTATGCTTTTCCTTCATTCCTCAAAATAAGAAAGAATAGTTCTTCAGTACAACGGACTTGTACTGTGGCAGAATTTTAAAATTAGCTAGCAGAAACTTCTAACACCCTTCATGGCAGTAAATATTGAGGAGAGCACTCATATGAGACATTTGCAGTTTGCTCCTGTTTATCCCAAGAGACTGTGTGTAGTGGATTTTACTGGTTATTAGGACAGTGAAGCCATTTGATTAAGATAATTACAACTCGTGAAAATGAAAAAAAATACCAATTTTTGCTATTTTTTTTTAAATCCTATCATAACTGAAATAATAATTCTCATTATTTAGCCAAAATACTGCATAATTATTTTAAAAATTATATTAATGGCCTAAAACATAGCATATTGACATCAAGAGTAGGAATTAGATAGATATCAGTGATAGTGGGATCAGAATGTGATACTCTATATTGAAACAATGGTCTGAAACTATTTAACTGGAAGTTTTTAAGGTTTTTAAGTCCAAACATAATAAAATATGCCAGCGAATTTTAGTGGTACAGTTACGTTATACATTATACTTTGTCTTCTAGAAAACAGGTTCCCCCAAAATTAAAATAAACACACAGACATGCCCTGCCCAAGCTCCTTAGGCTCTGGATGAAAACTAATGGATAAGTGGATTTAAAAATCAGCAGCCTGAGAAAGAAATTACCTACAATCTAGAAGAGAGGGACCTACAGATACATCCTAGCAGTTCTCATTTCTCATCTTATTTCCAAACATAAAAATCTGAGTTTAGTATAACTTCTTCCAGCTTAAAAACATGGGATAATATGGAGAAAAATTTGCTTTGCCATTAGGGAAACAGTGATGGTTGTTTCAGCCGCCACTTCCAGTAACAGACTCATATTTGGGGCATTTGGCCAGGAATGAATGATCCATGTTTGATTTCCTCTTGTATCTGACAGGATTTAAATTGGTTTCCTATTTGCTAGGTGTGAAGGTATAAAATGGGAAAGAAGGTATAAAATGGGAAAGAGAAGAAATGGACTATGTACACATGCCAGAAGAGAGAAGACCTGTTTTCTGCTTCTGGGAGGATGTTCATGAGTTTTGCAAAGTGAAGTGTAGCATTAAATACAAAGTGAGCTTGGGAATTAGAAGACATGATATTTCTCAAAGTCCCAAGAAACCATTGTGACAACCATGAGCTGATTTAACACCCTGGTGTTTCTACATCCATCATGAAACGTGATGTGCTCACTTTTTGAAAAACAATCACCATAGTTGCTGTGTACATCTTACATGTTAACATGCTCATTAAAGCATTCATAGGCAAATAGAATTTCCATGAAGAAGTTCAAGATGAAGGATATTTCAGCATTGAGTTTCTTACACCAAATTTCTGGAACCAAGACATAAAATTTGAAACTCCTTAATATGAGAATGAAATTACCAAAACATTTCCAGTGTCTCCTTGAATGATACAGCTGCCAGGCCTTTGTAAAAGGAATGGTTCCTTCCTTCTTCAGACAGCTTTCCTATTTTGTTTTTCTTACAGGTTGTTGCACCTAGACTCTGGATCCCAAGAGAGAAAAGTTAGGTGCCTAAACTCCAGAGATAGTTGTGATTCCTCGTCTCTCTGAGTTTGGCTAACCCTATGATAATGGAAATTCTTAGTTTGTATACAGGATTTTATAACATCCTTGGAGAGCATTCCCTGTCCCTAGATGTGATAGGATACCTGTTGGGACATGGCACCCAAGCACATAGCAGAAAATGAAAATACTAAATGAATTTAATTCACTGATTTCATGAAGCAGCAAAGCCTGAGAGAACTGTCAATATCCAGCATTGAACCCTAATTGCAATTCCTGTTTCTCACTGCCTCGTGAGAGTTTATAGATGATATTTCCCATCATCCATTCCTTCTTGTGTGGCAAGAAACCACTTGGTATTCCCACTTACTGTTTGTGCTCTTTATATATGCCCAGTATCATGCTCTGCATTTTTATTATCTGTGCTGTAATAGAAAGCAAATAAAAAAAAATATTATAAATTCAATAAAACAGTAGGGGAAGATACAATATAGGGCCCTGGAGAAAATGCAGGGAATAACAGGCAGAAACTAAAATGTGAAGCAAATATTGATCTTTTTGTTATGCCTGAAGAATGCTGAGTGCACAAACAGTGGAGGGAAGAATGGATGTGTGGGGTTTTTTTTTTTTTCTGGCATGACTGTTTTTCTGTAGCAGCAGACAGAGATAATACTTGATCATCATGATTATGAAGAATGTGAATATCCACTGATAAAGATAAAATTTAGCTTTGCATTATGAATTTAAGTGTTGAATCTTTTCCTAAAGTTTTTTAAAATAAACACAGGACTGGCTGGAATTACATGAAATTGATGTTTTTTATCTGTAATGGGAAAACCAAAGAAAAAAAAAATAAGGCATTAAAAAAATTTAGCCCAAAACCCCATTGCCTCCATAAGGGCTGGAAATTTAATCAGTGGCTTTTTGAAAATATCTCTTAAATTTGTAATTTATGGGTCATCTTTGTCTTGCAGTGCTTCCTGAAAAATACCAGTAATTACCTTAAGGTATCTCAAATAAATCCTTAACCAGGCTTTTCTTCCTGTCTTCAACAAGTACAGACTCTTCTTGCAATTGTTTGGTGGCACATAATGGTGATGTTTTGCTGTGACTTGAATCCTTGAAGTCATTATTTGAAAAATGACAAAACTTCTTGACCATCTGTATTCTTTACAATTTGTAGCTCCTTTAGCATCTCTCTCTATTGAAAGTACAATGAAAGAGGACAGTCTCCTAATGTCATTGTGAGGTGTATCTACGTGATGTGAGACATAGGAAGAGAATGAAACTTCCTTTGCTTAGTGTGCCTCTCATGACCTGTGGAAAAACTGTTCAAGGTACTCACACTTTCCTCATCTTCTAATACTGTAAAACCAGAAAATAGGATCCAATGAATTCCTAGAAGAAAATTCTGTTTCAGACTAAGTACACTCTAAGAGTGAAAAAGAAGTTGATTAAACCTGAAGGATTAAAATTGTGGTGGCTTTTAACTCAGTGAAGTCCCTGTTTGAAAGTGATGACAGAGTTTTATAGGATTGTAGATAACACCTTCTAAACCAAAAATAAAAAGTGCTGTATTATGAAATTCTCAGTCTTATATATTTATCTAATTTCTAAGATACGAAAATTTTCTGAAGTGTTTTTGTTATCAAGTAGTTTTACAAAATTTAAATAAACTCCACCATGATTCTGCCTAGGATCTAAGATACCACAGTAATGAAAATACTTCTTAAAACTGAGAACATATCTATTATTTACTTGAGCTGCAGCTTATTTCCTCAAACAGTGTTCATTTAACCAAAGTCAGTGGACTGAAGATGTTAATAGGAACAGCTTTTTTTCCCTTCACTTTAATTACAGAAACATATTTTAATATGTATTTTTAAAGAGTTGCTTTAAGTGGGGATTTAATTTCTCCCAAAGCAAAGTTATTCAAGATAACAGATTGATAAAAAGCACTAATTTTGCAGCTGATGTTTAAATAATTTGTAGTAAAAAAATGCACATTTTGTTTCTGCCAAATAGTTCAAGAAAAGTAATGCAAATTACAGTGTCTACTCATTTGAGACAATATACTTTCTGTGGTAAATTTAGAAGAAAAAACCTTTAATAAAAGAATAAAAATATTATAGATATGGTATGCTAATGCTGAATTTACAATAAAATCATAGAAAACATTGAAGCAGCAAAAAGGATTAAGCAATTAGTCTTTATGAAGCTAAACATAAAAGAACATACTGTTCTATAAGTTTTAAATTGATAATTTACTATTTTTACAGTCTATGGAAAATGTTTACATGCTTATTTCTTTATCCATTTATTTGTTTAACTGAATTTTTCATCCCTAAAGTGAAAACCAAACATTTAGTATCTGAGTAGCATCACATTAGTAGCAAGTTAATACATTTTAGTCAGCGTCAGTCACACTGAGAATCATAACAAGACAGAAATACAGCAAAAATAATTATTCTCCCAACAATGTCTATATTATTATTGTCAAACTTTAACTAACTGCTCTGTTTTAGTAGCATATTTAAAAATAGCGTGCATTGAAAAAAAGCAAGTGGATTCTGGATGATACAAATGAAGATAGGAAACAATCCCAGAGACAGAGGAATCTAACAAAAAAGACACCAACTGCATTTTTTTATATTTACTGAAATTCAGGTGAGTTTTGTCTCATCTTACAATTGCAGAGATGCAGCAGAAAACGAAAGACAGGTAAGTCTCTTGAATGTGTTGGTCTCCAGCACTTATAGACCTAATCTCAACCTGTAACATTGACATGACAGCTCAGCAACTGCTGATATGGAGCACAGAGCACACACCTAATATACTTTCATAAAGAAAAAGGGCTGCTTAGGAAATGATGTACTATCTCTAGTACCAGAAAGATGCAGCTCTGTTTTACTGTACCAATATAGCTTTAGTCTTGAAGTGACCAAGGCATGGATGAAACTGCAAGGCTGCTATCAAAAAAAAAAATGAGCCTAGGCAGTCTGTAAATTAAAACAGGCATTCTGTCTGCAACATGATCATGTAGAAACAGCAGAAATAACTTGGAAGACCTGGAGATTTCAAAACTCCTTAAAATAAACTGACAAATGGATCTGTCTCTGTTACAGATATTACCTGTCTTTTAAAGTACTTTTCCCAGTCAGGTCTTAGTACATAAGAGTAGGTATGGGACACTTGCTGGTCTCCATCCAAGCCTTAAGCTTTTCCAAACCATGTGGGTGACATTGCTTGTATTGTTTGTAGACAGCTGTAAATGTTACATTAAAAAAATAGAAAGGGAAAGAAAAAGCATTCTGAAATCCTAGTTGTAGAAAATTTATTGTCTTAAAGTGCTCTTTAGTTTTTATGAAGTCAAACACATAATTTTTAGGTTTTTATTATTATTTTAGGTTTTTATTATTAGGTTTTGTAAGAATAGATGTGTACTTTCAACACCTTGAGCTGTAGTTTTTTCATATGAATGAGGCAAAAGAGAAGAAAGTGAAACCATCATATTAGCCATGTATATAGTAAATAAAAAAGGAATTATTTTTATCTGGAAATGCAGTGTTGAAAGAGAAGGAAGGTTGCACTTTGCAAATTAGAGTTATGGTAAATTAAATGGTATGGTAAATAAAATGGCACATTAGATTAATGTTCCAAACTACAATATGCAATTTTTTTCCTGTAGGATTAGGCATTTCCTTAAATATAATCAATAAGGAAGGTTCTATAAATGTTTTTAAAGAGTAAGGCTTTTGGCACTGTCCCCCATAAGGTTCTCACAGAGAGGCTGTGTCTGTGTGGGCTAGATGAGAAAACAGTGAACTGAAAACAGGATGACTAGCTGTGCCCAGAGAGCAGGGAGCAGTAGAAAGAAATCTAGAAGGAGGTCAATAGTGCATCCTAAGAATCAATATTGAGTCCTATCCTATTGAACATTAATGACCTGGATGGTGGGATAGAGTCTATGATCAGAAAGTTTGCTAAGAATACAAAACTGGGAGGTGTAATGCACTGCCATGCAGAGGGACAGGTAGAGTAGTGTGTTCAGTTCCAAGCTCCCTGGTAAAACAGAGGTATGAACATGCTGAAATGAGTCTAACAAAGGGCCACAAAGATTTGAACTGGAACATCTTTCCTAAGAGGAAAGTCTGCAAGACTCAAGAATGTTCAGTGAAATGCTAAGGATTAATTTTTTCAGTGTATGTAAATACACAATGGAGAAAGATGGAGCAAGGCTCTTTTAGCTGTACACAGTGACAGGACCAGAGGCAATGGGCACCAACTCAAACACAGCAGGTGCCATCTCAACATCAGAAACATCAGAAAACACTTTTTCATTGTGATCAAGCACAGATTGCCTAGAGAAGTTAAAGTACTGAAAAATTGGGGCTGTGGACCAGATGCTCCCTTCCAACATCAAATACTCTATGATGGACATAAATTTTCTCTCATTTATTTTCTGAGATGCAAAGAATATCGTATCACTACTGATCCTAAATTATATGTTCTGCTGTCTTCCTTGCATTTCTTAGATAATTTTTGTCAGTATAATGCAAATTTTGAGGTGCTAGTTCTGATGCAAAAGGTGTTGAAGACAGTAGGGTCTCATTTACATAATCTCATTTACACACTTTTCTTTTAGTCACTGAACATAAGAAGATGAAAAGAGCAAAAGAACAGAATGAAGACAATGATTATGTGGCATCTTGGAAGGAAAATGTATTTGGTTCTGCTTTCTTTAAAAGTTAATATATAATTATTTTCTTCAACAGATAAAATCACTTAAAAAATTAATTAATCAATAATGGGGATAAAACCGAAACACTGAGAAAAAAAAATAAACCTGGAGGACCCTAATTTCACATTATTTTACAAATTAAAGAAAGAAAAAAGAATGTCAGTTATGTAGTATCCACTGTAAGAACTTTCCTCCAGAATTTTTCTGGGTAAGCTTGACTTTTATAACATCACCATTTAGTTCCTTCATAAACTGTCAAAAGACTGTTTTTAGTACTCAGGCATGAAGATACCATTTCCCATATTTTTGCCAACTTTCACCAATAGTGTTGTATAATCTTCCAAATAAAAGACTACTAGTAGGGTGTCTGCATAATCTCAAAATACTTGGAATTGGAACTTTTGAGTATTTTCATCACTGGCAAGACACTCTAGAGTTTTTTCTTTCTGAACCACTGGCTGTGGTATTTCGACATTGGCTGCAAGATGATTTTCCAGAATTCATCTGAAGTCCTTGACTCTCTTGTGCTTCTGCTCTCACTTATTGTACAGTGAGTAGAAGACAAAGATGTAAAAAAGATTAAAAAAAAAAAAAAAAGAAGACAAGTTAAACTAGATCTCCTCAGTTTCTCTGTGTATGTCAGCTAAGGCCAGAAGAAATCAGTGGAATTTCTCAGCTTGTTTCCTACATAATAGTCTACCAGATTGCATCCACTCTGTGTCCTGCCCAGTAGCATCAACTGCTTTCAGTGAAGTATATTTTACTTGGAAAATGCCTGTTTTCAGATGAAAGTCTTTATTAATAGAGTCTATGTTCATTAGTATTCTGTTAAAACTGCCATTACTACTCAGTTTTAACAGCTGACAATTTTTTTCCTAAAAAACTTTGTCATGTATATTTTGATTTTTGCACCTTCCTGTTGAAGTCAGTATGTCTTTTTATAATTTTTTACTCTAGATCTGAAAGTAGGAAGATGCTATTGCTATTGAGACGATTCTAAGATTTGTTTTCATGAAGAAAACAGAGATGTGTTTAAGACTTATGTGACAGGTTAAAACTACGAATGTTTTACAGATGGGGATTCTCTCCAGAGCTACTTCTCCAAAATTCAGTGACCATTTCTGTCTTTATTTCTTTCTAAATATATGTGAATTTTCCTCTCTTAAAGTTCTGCATCTGTTTTATCCTTACCACTGTTTAACTATGCAGAAATTTTATATGTGGTATCTAGAGAGTTTCTTAAGTAGTAATTTTGTGTTTACTTCTAGATAATTAATTAAAATTATGAATAGTCTTAATCCTAATTTTGGTTCCTCTAAAATAACTTCTCTGCATCACAGAAATAACTCCATCACTGTATTTCATTCTGTCATTTGCTATCATATAGCTGCCAGGTAGTTGGGTCCATCAAAAGTACTCTTACCCTTATGTGTATTAAGTAATTTGTTATGTAGTAAATTCAAAAAAACCATAAACTTTCTTCAGGGGTTTATATAATATGATAATTTAATAACCTGTGCATGTAATTTATTTCTATGTGTTTAAATTACATTTTTTCTTAAAACATCTGTTATTAAATCCTATGTTAAAAAGCAATGTGAACTGTCTGTCCTCATTTATATGTATTTTGCCATGAGGTTTT
Source organism: Erithacus rubecula (assembly GCF_903797595.1). Taxonomy (NCBI): domain Eukaryota; kingdom Metazoa; phylum Chordata; class Aves; order Passeriformes; family Muscicapidae; genus Erithacus; species Erithacus rubecula. The sequence goes on from NC_136685.1 coordinate 20,305,762, forward strand.
AAGCCATCATTGTGAATAGAAGAACTGATTTGTCTTAAATGTCACTTTATTTTAGCATCACAATCTAACCCTTTTTTAATCCATTTAATACAAACCACAGTGATTTAATATACATGGTTCTTTTCCCCTCAGCATGTTATGTCAAACTGTATAAAATGCTATACACAAAACAAATCAAAACAAATCAAAACAGTCGTCTGGTTTCAGCTCAGATAATTCTCTTCCCAATTGCTGGTACAGTGCTGTGTTTTGGATTTAGGTTGAGAATAATGCTGGTAACACACTGATGTTTTTGTGATTGGTGAGCAGGGCTCACACAGTATCAAACTCTTTCCTATTTTTCACTTCACACCACCAGTGTGTATTACTTATTTTGTATGTTCTAATATTTAACTTGCTGTTATTATTTTTTTTCTTTTCTGTCTCATTAAACTGTCTTCCTTTCAATCCAAAAATTTTACCTTTTTTCCAATCCCACCTGCGAAATGGTGCAGTAAGAGAACAGTTATATGGTATTTAGCTGCCATGTAAAACCTGTGACTAAATTAAAAAATGAAATTCTGCATATTAGACAAAACCGAGTTTGCATAAAGCTTTAGTGGTCTGTAATTAACTACATTCCAGTACTTGACTTTTCTGTCATCTTTATCTTATTTTTCTAGGGACTGATGTTAGTCTAATTTATTCAGGGTTGCTGCCTTACAAGCACAATAGCAGCACTTTTGCACTCTTTGCATGTATCCCCTTGACTGCATCAGCAAAATTAGAATTAAAGAAAAGCTGTGATTGGAAGGGGTGTCTGGAGGTCCAACCCCACCCCTCTCAAGCAGAACCACCTAGAGATGCTTGGCCAGGACCATGTCCAGACAGCATTTCAATACCTCAAGAATGGAGATTCTGCAGCATCTCTGAGCAAACTGTGCCGCTTCTCAGTCAGAAAGAAAATGCTTCATAGAATCATAGAAATGCTTGAGGCCTAAAAGGTCCTATCCCCCTGCCACAGGCAGGGACATTTTTCACTTGGCCAGGTTACTCAGAGCCCTATTCAACCTGGTTTTGAACACTTCCAGGGATGGGTCATCCACAACTTCTCTGGGCAACCTGTTCCAGTACTTCACCACCCGCACAGTAAAGAATTCCTTCCTAACATTTAATCTAAACCCGTTCAGGCTAAAAATGCTCCTCCTTGACTGCCACTTTCTGCCTATGTAACAAGTTTCTCTTCCTATTTCTTTATAAACCCCTTTTAAGTACTGGAAGGACACAATAGGTCTCTGCAGGGACCCCAGATCTCAGCCTGTCTTCATGGAAGAGGTGCTCAACTCATCTGGGCATCTTCATGTTCTCCTCTGAATCTGCTTTAAGAAGTCCAAGTCTTTCTCCTGCTGGGGACCTCAGAGGCAGATGCAGTAATCCAGGTGAAATCTCATGGGAGAAGAGTAGAGGGGCAGAATCCCCTCCCTTGCCCTGCTGCCCACACTGCTTTGATGCTTCCCAGGGTGTGGTTGGCTTTCTGGGCTCTGACAGAACCCATGTCCAGAACCCTCAAGTCCTGCACAGTGCTGCTCTACATGACCTCTTCCAGTCTCTGCTCATGTCTGGAATTGCCCTGATCCAGGTGCAGAACCTTGCAGTTGTTGGACCTCATGAAGTTCTCATGGACCCAATTCCTAAGATTTTCCAGCCATTCCCTGGTTGGAATCCATTCTATTGTGTCCAATTCAATGCTCAGCTTCCTGTTGTCTCCAAACTTGCTGAGTGTGTGCTGGACCTCACTGTATCATTGAAGATATTGAAGAGCCCAAGACAAGGGCCTGGAGGAACATCACTCATCACCAGCCTCCACCTGGCCATAGAGCTATTGACCACAACTCTCTGCCTATATCCCCCCAGACAATTCCAGACAATTTTCCAACCACTCCTCACCCAGCCTGTAGCCCTGCATGGGGTTGTTTTGACCCAAGTGCCAGACCCAGCACGTGGCCTTGTTGATCCCTCTTCAGAGACTTTCTGCTCTCCAGCAGATCAACACTCCCACCCAATTAAGTGCCACCTGAAAACTGACTGAGGATCCACCTGTTCCCCTCATCCAGGACATTGGTAAGGATATTAAGCTGGTCCCAGTACTGAGCCCTGGGGAATGTCACTTAGGATCTGCTACAAGTGGATGCAATTCCATCCACCACCTCTCTCTGGGTCCAGCCACCCACTGAGCTTTTCGCTCAGGAAAGAGTGCAGCTATCCAAGCCACGAGCAGCCAGTTTCTCCAAGAGAATGCTGTGAGAAATGATGCCAAAAGCTTTTCTAAAGTCCAGGTAGACAACATCTATTGATCTCTCTATAGAGATGGAGAGAACAAACTGTAGCTTTTTCACGTCTGTATTTTTTTCACATCTTTCACAGTACTTGCTGATCAGCAAGCTTAGGCACCATAATACTAGATTACAAATTTACTTCCCTGACTGGACTTTGTCCAGACCTTTAAGATTACTCATGCAAATATTCTGCTTTCAGGCTTCTTTTCTTACATTAGGAGTAACCTGAGAAGGTAATAATAACAAAATTAACAAAAGGCTCTTTATAATAATTTTTGCATTTTTTTCAAAACTCCCAGTAACAGAAAAACTTAGTGGAGCTATTGTGGGAATTGCAATGAAAAAAAAAAAAGTTGTCTTTTGCCATGTACCCTGAGCACAGAAGACCTAAGGGAGCTCTCAGAGAATAAAATTGATTGAATCCTGAAAGGTTTGTGTATATCCAAAACACATGATTAAAACCAAATGAGGTTAGATGTTGATACAAAAAACAAAAAACAAAAAACAAAGTTATATTTTATAATAAAAATATTATAAAAATATTATTACAAATATTATAAAAAAGGCAAAGAAAAAGAGAAAATAAATAAATAAATAAATAGTAAAAAAGAGGTACATTGAGAGGGAACAGGGAGAGTGACAGAGATTAAGTAGAAATGTATCACTGCTCCATGGGCTCCAACAATGTCTCGTTGCTTCCCTCTGTCTCTGAGGATCCCTCACCAAAGAGTATAGATTCCAATGGGTTATATATTATATACATTGAGGGGAGCAGGTTTGACACTGTCCCTTGCAGGACTGTGAATCCATTGCATCTTGTTCCATGATGTCCAGTGCTCTGGTGCAGTGTCTGGGAACACAGCCCCAAAACCTCTCCTCCTCCCCCTTTGGTGTGCAAGCCTGGCACAGATAAACCTGGGGCTGTGGTCTGAACCCCCTGGGCTGGGCCCTGCTGTGGATGCTCTTCCAGATGTTTTCAACAACAGTGTCACTCTCCTTATCTCTAGTTGCATTAGGTGATTTAATCCACAGTTCAGGGCCTCATTCAGGGTTCCATTCAGGGTGGGCTTTGCTGGTGCAGCTTTGTTATTTGTTTGCTGTAATAGGCAAAATCCTTCTTTATGAATACATAAATGATAACATTTCTCTGACACCGATAAAAATGATGTATTATTTAAACAAAGAAATCTAGCTAAAGGTTCAGCTCAAACATCTAAGTTCATCAGGAGAAATTAATGTGTATTACTGATCAATTTACAAGAGTTTAAAGAGCAGTAGGAGCTGGAAAGGTATCTCTGAGAAAAGAGGTTAAAAATATTCTACTTACAAAAAAGGAATATTGCAGTGCAATTTCTCTTTTTTTAATTTAAATTGATTGCAATCCTGGGATGTGCTTTAAATCCTTGCACTGCTTTTCCTTTTTTGCCAGCTCTTATAAGCTTATGTGTTTCTATAATTTGCAAGCTTCTTCCATTATCTCTGAAGCAGACATCCCTGTAAAGTAAGGAATAAAGATATGATTAGAAATTAACATATTGCTTTTTTTGAAACAGCCAGTTACTTTCTGGAAAGATTAATTTAAAACTAGTAGAAAACATCAGGAAAACACTAGGGGTGCCTAGTAAATCTACCTGGAGGGATTTCAGTGATGTGAAATATAGTATTCTCCACCTCAGAATTTCATCTAAGCTAGCTGAAATCAAGTGATTAATTGTATTCTCCTGTGGGAAATTATGTAGGAACCCCAGTGAGGTATAGATTAAAGCTGCCCACTTCTGTCAAAGTGTTTGACATGCCTAGTAGTATGACTTTAAATATCTTTAAATCAAAAAATATCCAAACTAATTTACATGAAAGGAAATGAAATAAAAATACCACTCTTCTGGTTTAGATATAAATTGGCATGTATGAATTAATAGAGTTATAAGTGCTGTGAACTGAAGGAGTTACCACCAATTTTTAAGAGCAATATTAATCCCTGTGGATGAAAACTCTGACAGAACTGTAGCTACAAGGGATTTCTCTCACTAATCACTCACAATATATTAAAGGAATAGGAAAAAGAAATTTGTGTTCATCTGAACATTTTTTTCAGGGTTGGCTCTGCTTAAGAGCAAAATGTAAGCATTTGAGCTAAAACCTTTCCTGCAGAGCGAATGTTCAAGGTAGTGCAATAAACACAAACTTTACTTACCTGAAACAGATCTCTGATTTAATTTTAAATCCAATATGATGCCATTATTTTCCTAGCTTCAGTCCATATTTACAAGAGTGGCCATAACAAGATTAACTGCCCTGTTGTGTTGGGTTGATGTGACCAGAAATGTGTATTCTATCACTATCTGTTGAAGCCGGGTGGGGCAGTGACCCTTCTCTCTGTGGCACATACTATCTGCTAATGGGCCATCTTTAAAACCAGCTGGAGCAATCATCTTTATCTTTTCCACAAGCCATCTTCCCTCCAGGAGATATCATCTGTTGCTGAGCCATTGAGTCCCACTGCATGACTGATAAAATTACATCATCCCACTGGGAGATGCTCCAGCCAGGGGGAGCAGCCAAGCCTTTACTACCTAGACAAAAAACTGAGATTTTGGATGGCAAGTTATCCATTTTTCCACTGGATTCCAGAGGAGTAGCCAGACCTTTCCACATCATCCCTGGACCTTCAGAGGAAAACTGCACCTTCTACTGGAGCACTGCTCCAACTGAACCACATCTGCCACTGAGGGGAAACTGTAGCCATTTAATGGGACTGCTACCAACACCCTGACTGACAGGGTGTCAGGTTGTATTCTGACTCTGTCTATGTTTTGGGATTGTTCTTTGTAATACTGTATTTCTATTTTAATTTTCCCAGTAAAGAACTGTTATTCCTAATTCCCATATCTTTGCCTGAGAGCTCCTTAATTTCAAATTTATAATAATTTGAAGGGAGGGGTTTACATTCTCCATTTGAAAGAGAAGCTTCTGCCTTTATTGGCAGACACCTGTCCTTCAAACCAGGACACCTGTGTATAGAGTTTTTCTGGTATATAAGAAAACTTCAGCTACATAAAGCAGGTCAAACAAAATAGTTTTAGTTGCATTTTAGCCAGAACAACATACAGTTTTTCAAAAGATCAGGATAGATGAAAATAATGCACTTTATGCATTTAAAATTTAGGAACCTCTGGTAAATTTTATGTCAAGAAGAAAGATTGTTGTCCTCATTTATCCATTAAGTTCTGCTGATCATGATTCAGACAGAAAATGACCTAAAAATACATGAACATAATTATTCTGCCTTCCTACTCCAAAATACTCTGCATTTTTTTAATACACAGGTGTTGCAAAGTCTATCAAATCAATCCTTGACTTGAGAACTTTGTCACATTTCCTTGTTGTTTTGAACAATGGGCCATTCCCACTATTAAACTTTCTTTTTGATGACAATGAGTTGACAGATTTGCAAATTTGTCTGTTTGCTCCTTAGATCATCTGCAGAAGGCCCCACAGGCTATGATGAAAGGAAGACTTAGAAAGTGAGCTTTAGTGCTTTCTGCTCTCTCCAGTTAGCAACAGTTAATTCAGCAGGTGCCTCCATTTCAGGTAGCATAGCTGTGATTGTTCCCTTGCAGAATACTCAGTCAAGTTAGAAATCCATATACCTCAAACCAGAAGGCTGTGGGGTCCTGCTATCATGGAAAACAGGTTTAGAAGACAGCATGGGAAATGATGGTCCTAGCCTTTACTGTATAACATTTTTGCAAATCTGTATGTAGGAGGAATCATTATAAAACCAGGTACAGTAGCAAATATGGATTTTCATTTTCGTTTTGAGTGATGTGAAAGCTACTTAAGGTAGTGTTTATCTGCATGAAATAAAAGACATCAGAATTTTGTAGAGTGCATGACTGACACTTAATCCCATTATGGCTGAGCAGAATATAGGTGTATAAATTGAAGAGCATATCCTCGAGTGTAATTCCTAAGTAAACAGCTGAAAGAGAAATAAAGTACGTGGAAAGACAAATGATTTTGTGAGACAGACATGGAACAATGAACTTAACTACTGATGCAAGGATCCTTCTTTTATGCAACATAATCAGAAATTTTCTAGAGATTAGAGATACTATTTTCTGGAAGATAATATCAATATTCAATAATCTTTGAAAAAATAGCTTATTTGTTAAAAAATATATGATTTACAACACAGCAGCATCTCACAAATGTAATGATCTGATTTTGATGTATATGTGAAATGAGATCTTGACTTAAAGTCCTGAGTTCAATTCTGTCCTCAGTAATACATCTGACGCTTCCTTAGAAATCAATCAGTTAACTGAGGAAAAAATTTCCCCTGTGATCCTTATATAAATGATTTATGTTAATCACCATTTATCTCACTGCTATAATTAAAAGAGAATAACAACCATTGGTAGAAAACAGTAATCCTTCCCTTCCCTTCCCTTCCCTTCCCTTCCCTTCCCTTCCCTTCCCTTCCCTTCCCTTCCCTTCCCTTCCCTTCCCTTCCCTTCCCTTCCCTTCCCTTCCCTTCCCTTCCCTTCCCTTCCCTTCCCTTCCCTTCCCTTCCCTTCCCTTCCCTTCCCTTCCCTTCCCTTCCCTTCCCTTCCCTTCCCTTCCCTTCCCTTCCCTTCCCTTCCCTTCCCTTCCCTTCCCTTCCCTTCCCTTCCCTTCCCTTCCCTTCCCTTCCCTTCCCTTCCCTTCCCTTCCCTTCCCTTCCCTTCCCTTCCCTTCCCTTCCCTTCCCTTCCCTTCCCTTCCCTTTTTTCAAAATTTTTCATTTTGTAGTCATCCACTAAATGTAAAAATTTGACAAGCCACACACTGTCCCTATAAGTGATGAAATTCCAAATATCAGTGCCTACTTTTAATGGTAGTCCAGGTGACACAGTGGACAGTGTCTGTCCCAACCTGCAAAACTGCATTACAAATAGAGCAGTTTTGTTTTAAGCAAGGATCTAGCCCTCATTGGATGCTAGTACCTCATACTGTGAGATATAAGAGAAGAAATGAAGCATAATTTCATAACTTTAAAGCTCATAGAAATCCACTGTTGAATGCTGAATAGAAAGTTTGTGTGAATGCAGTTTGCCAGCCAGAATCTTCACAGTAATTCACCTCCAATAAGAAAAATAATGCAGAGTAGAAAGCTTTGCCAAGTGCTGAGTAGGTGTACAAGAGAAGCCACTTGGCAGAGCCCAAATGAAAATCCAAGGGGTTTTAAGGGGTGCAATGCAACATGGAGATGAGTCTTCAATTCAGCTGCAGGTAAGGACCATAAGGCAGTCAGAGGCTCAGCAGTGGCTGCCAGGGCAGTGCTGTGCTGGGCTGAATTGCTGGGAGTGCAGCTTAAAGTCCTCTTCAGGCACCAGCTCTTCTTCCAGTTCCAAGGTGAGATAGTAAGAGATGGCTTAAGGAGAGGCTGAACTACTGAACACATGGTGGACTTCAAACAGTGAGAAGACAAAGGTTTATTTTAATTCATTATTTATTTTTTGTACTATTACTTCAAGTGTGAGATTTTTCAGAAGACTTGGCAACTATTTTGAAAGGAACTAGGGGGACTCATGTAGCATCTGAATTTTTCACTCTCACTGTGAGATACAGGGGCCAGGTTTATACATTTCCCCTTTGGAATGGAGTCACAAAAAGGTTGTATAAACACAGCTGTTCTTCCAGACCAAATAAATAAAAATAACCCCACAGCTTATTGTTTGTAAAAAATAAACTCCATTCCTTCAGCTAAGTTTTATACTGCTTTATGAACCTGTGAACTCTTTAGTCCATTATTATCGTTGAGTACATATATTTGCCTTGATAATTCTTGAAATTTTTGTTAAAACCTCTCTTTTTAAAGAAAATTACTTGCAGTTACAAATATAATTATAAAATTCGGGCATTTTACACATTTTCTTATGAGAAAATAATGCATTTTCAAAATTGGGAGTGATTTTGAGAATTTTTATGCATCTATCTTAAAGTGAGGCATGATTGAAACAGATCTTCCTTATAAAATTTCAGGTTCCAAAAGTAACATTTTAAATATATTTTTAAAACAAATGTTTAGGGTTTTTAGTCTCCCCTTCCACTCTAAGACTCAAGGAAATGTAGAATTAATATGTGTTTCTGTCCAGCAGTGAAAAACTCTCTTCTTACTATTAAAATAGCTGAAGGAGTATTTTAAGATATTTTTCATTCAGAGGATGAGTTGTAAACCATCCACAGTTTTCTGCTGAAGTTGTATTAAATGTTTGGATGCCTGCAGTAAAATTTTAATACTGTGAATATACAGACACATTATTAAGGTGGAGAGGAGAATACAAACCAACACCTTGGTGCAGTAGAATTTTAGTATAATTAAAATGCCATGGCATGCTTGTCTTTGCTTAACACTGTAGAAATTTGCTCATGAGAATTATATGTGAGGAAGGAATCTGCTGAATTACAATTTTAAAATTTATTATATTTATTTAAAATTTATTATATGAATAAAAATCAGGGTCATACATAAAGCTAATATCTAATACATGAATTTTGTTGTGCTTTTTACCCAATAGAGATTATGTATAACAAACCAAAAATGCTGTCCCTACAACTTCCCTCTTTTCAAAAGGTAGATGACAAATACCTATTTCTTCCCCTCAACCTTGACTGACAAGATATATGAAATGAAGACAGAGACTAAGCACAGAAATAGTGGAAGCAAAGTATTTAGAGGAATAGGAAACTGTCAGACATTCAATTAAATGTGTCTTGGGAAAAACCACCATCAATCATTCTTTTCAATGATCATAAGAGATTATTACAAAAAGAAGTACTGTTCCATGAAAAACATAGAAGAAGGTATCAAAAAAATGTGAAATCACAATGCACAAGACAAAAAAAAGCAGAGCTTTAAAATTGTAGATAATCTTTGCATCTAATTAGGTAAGATTAAAGCTGGTAATATGATTATATGCATATTCTGTGCTACATGTGTTTTTATTAAGGTCTATAGCAAAGCAAATCAGAAATGCTTATCCTGAGATATGGTGTCATTTTTTGCTTTTTTTTTTAATTTAGTGCCTTTTATGTGTTATGTTTGCTGAGATTTTAAGATTCAAAATATTTACTGAACAGTAGAAATCCAAGACTCATTATTTTTTACAAATACCATAAACTTTAAACTGATCACATAGTTTGGAAATACATTAATTCAAAATTTAACACTGGTAATATATAGAGTATTAACTTGCTGAGATTAGTGTTGTAAAGTTTTTATTATAATTTATTTCTAATAATAATATAATGATAGCAATATTAAAGGAAATCAGTATAGCAATTTGCCTACACTAATTTGTGAGGCCACTCCAGAGAACTGATGCAAAAAGCTGCCTCATGTCCTTAAAGTGTTTTCAGAGAAATGATTTTATACTCCAGGAAGTGATATTAACCAACTGCCATGAGACCAGTGTCACAAGTCTTCACAAAGCCAGCTGTCACAGTGACAAATGCCATACTGACTTATCTTTGGCAGGTTCCTGAAGTCTGCTAAAATCAGCTCCTCTGAGTCTTGAGATCACCTTGTTTTACAGATGGAGAATGATAACCACTGACTTATGCATAGAAGGATTCATTGGATGGCAGCTGGTACAGGTGCAGAATTGTTTTGTGCACCCAGCCTGATTTTGGTCTTGGGCTTTTCTCCACTTTGCGAGAATTCTGCAGCTGTAGCCCAGAAGTTGGGAATATTGGTCATGAACCTAGGCCAGCTTTTCTCATGTTACTGCATTTATTTCTGGGCCTTCTTGCTGTGCCCTGCAATGCTGGGGATGTTACTAAAAGAGGAAGGCAGGGTTATGTGGACATATTGTGCATTGCATCTCCACCCTTTCTGCACCTTGCTTCAGGATGAGAGGCAATTATTGAATCCCTCCTTAGGACTTTTAGGGTTATGAAGATTGTCTCTTCCACTGAAGGACAATGCTGAGAATTGCCAACCTGTAAATTAATTTCATCCATTACTGAAATTTTGTACTTATATATCATACAGCCATGGAGAGGTCCTCTCCTCCTTTCCTCCTTTTCTCCTTTTCTCCTTCATGCATGACCTGGAAAGTAATGATCAGCTTTTGGAGAATGGCTTTTCTGCTACTCAGAACTTAAGGTATTAATTTGCAGCAGTAATATCAAATTATGGAAAAAAAAAGTATCAGTTTCAAAGAATCATCATAAAATCCTACCAAAATATTTTAACTGGAGTGTGGCATTGATATTCTGGTTTAGATTATTTTAGATGGGTCAAAACACGCAACTGTAGTGCTTAAATTTAAAGTATTTTGACCATTTAAATGCTAAAGGCCTATTGATAATACACCTGGTCACAACCCTGCTTGGAACAGTTGTTGGTCACCATTTTTAAGAGGTACCTTCTCCACTGCATCTTCTTGAGCTTATGCTTTGTAACATTTAGGAACTGCAGTTACTTTGCTAAGCCATGATAAAGTATAGCTAGTTCATCATCTCAGCATCTATCTATTTGCTGAAACAATACATAAAAAAAGGTCATATTTAGGGATTAATACTTGATTTAATAAAGGTCCTTTGTCTGGGCTGCATCCAGCATGCCAAATCTAACTGCTGTAAGTAATTTCTGTAGAGTAAGATTAAGAAAAAAGTTTGGAGGTAGCAGACAAGGAGGGCTCTTCCACACAGACAGACAGGCTTGTCCCTCCCATGTGTGACTGCCTGCATGCCTGTCTGTGGCCATCACAAACAGCCTTTAAAATGCATAACAACTAATTATTTACCGTGGTAATTAAATTGGATAGAGGACTTTGGGAGACAGATTAGTTTCAACAGCTGTAAGAGTTGGTGTACCCATTGTAGCAGCTGTTGTACCATTTTACAGTTTAGCTTCTGCCACTGTCTGGCAAACTCAGTCTTATTTCTTCATCAGAAGAAATTTCACACAGGTAAATACAAATTACTCCTTCTTGCTTAATCTCAGGCACTGGGCATACCTAAATGCCACATGTTTAATTTAGAAATGGGAAATAAACATTGTGGAGTGAGTAACGAGGAATAAGCCTGATCAAAGGATACCAGCTCTGAAAATACATAGAAATTGGAAAAAAAAATCCTATTCTTGCAACTCATTTTCCTTATAAAAACCTTACTACTATCCAAGCACTTATAATTTTTCTTACAGTCTACAATGAAACAATTGTGTTTTGTTTTTCAAAACTTGACATTTCAAGGAAATTTGATTCCTAACTAAAATATGTGGCTTAAGCACCATTGGTTTTTTTGATTGTTTTTTTATTGCTACACAAACAACATGTCATCAATGTCAATCAAAACCAAAAATAGATATATAGAGAAAGTAGAAATTAAAATTTGTTTTATTTAATATTGATGCAGGATCTATTCTTTGTTCCTAATGTTTTTCATCTACAAGAAACAATTTCAAATTAACAGGTATATCTCTGTCTCTAGTTTTACAAAGCACTTAATATTTAAAATTTAGGGCAGAAGCAGTTTATTATGGTTTTGTTTGAAAAATATGAATAAGCATGGATTTCAGTCTTATGTAGGAGATGACAGATCCTGGAAAACTACCATTTCTCAACTCACAATATTGCCTAGTTCTGTGAACTTCTCTACTCCAGTGAACCAGGAGATTATACAAGGCAGAGTGATGACAGAAGTGCTTGTTTGAAGCTTGATGCTGTCAGTGTGCCTGTACCACAACTGTGGTAGATCTATTTGCTCTCCACGTCAAACCTTGAGTTATATATATGCAGATACAGACTTTTTATAGATTTATTAATTCTTCTTTGCAAAATAATATGTAGCAAGCTGAAGAATTCAATGAATGATTATAAAAAGCAGGACATCTTATGCATTTGTTGTTTAAAAATGTAAAGTATAGGTTGAAACAGTGACAGTAGAAGTTAGGCACACAACAAAGAAAAAGGTAAAAATACTTAGAACAAAATGAAAATACAATGATTGATATACAGGTTTCTTTGTGAGTTTCAAAATGATTTTGCAGATACGAATCTCCTACAGCTTCTGCAGATTATTAAAAAGCACACTAATTACTCTATAACAGTCATATATGACTTATTTTTAACATTTCACAAGACACCAGATTGTGATCTCCACTATTTGAGTGACCTGGAGATAGGCACATTTGAAAGAGGTGCAGATGAAGGAAATGGTTTCCCTAGCAACAGAAACTTAGTGTTAAAACTATTCAAATATTGTTGTCTTCCTCTTTCATGTTTGTGCCCTGCTCAGGATTTTTGTTAGTGCACACTACACAATTAATCCTTTACAGCATTATTCTCCAAATATTTGCAATGCCAATATGCAAAGTACTCCCTTGCCTTGAAAAAACCAAATTCTCCTTAGAAGTCCTTCCAAATGAGTTGAGTAATCCACACAAATAATATGCATTGTAAATTTCAACATCTTTCCCAGAGACTTTTTTTTCCCAGACAATTTTTTAAAATGTAGCTTATAGAAATAGCCTTATTCACAAATCTCATCCCAGATATCAATTTAATTTGTTTAAAATTTCTAGTTATGACACATTTAATGGATATCTCAGGACTAAAAGTTTTCCCTCACACACAGTGTCTTAATATATGAGAGTAAGCCAATGGTTTACTAGAGTAGTGAATGGTCAGTTATACCATGAATCTCCATTAGCTCACTCAGAAAAGATTGCAATGTTTCTCATTGACTCAGTCTTCATAAAATCCCAGGTAATAACTCATCTAGGGAATGACTTTGCTGGAACTGTCTTGATGGCTGCACTCCCCATGCTCTTGCTGCCATTATAATACATATTTATACATAATTATGGCCTTAATGTTTTTCCCAGAACAAAAACATAATAAATCACCCTTACTACTTTTAATCTTATTTTACAGCTACTTGAATTAGTAATGAGTCAAAAGCAGAACCCGATGAACTTGACACCAATGTTCCCTGTTGTTACCTACATATTTTTCCTCCTTTTTTCCCCTGATAATTTTCATGTATGTCAAATTCTTGGACAAAAAATGGTCTTTTGTCTTGAAGTCTTGGGATTTATAAGACCTCTATATCTGGGAATTATGGGATTGGATACAGTGAGGCAGTCTGTGAGACTGAGTACACTTAACATAGAATGGAATTCCAGATTTTGGTTGACATAAGCAATACATTCAGAACAGCCTTCACACAAAGATATTCACATCCAGCCTGGGAAGGACCCCACACTGGAGCATGTGGCTGCCCAGAGATGACCATGGTCACATGGGAAATCCATGCTGGAGTGGGCTCCTGGCAGGACCAGTGGATCTCTGGAGAGAGGAGTCCACACAAGAGTAGAGATTCGCTGGCAGGACTTGTGACCCCCACAGGGGACTCAAGCTGGAGCAATTTGTTCCTGAAGGACTGCACCCCGCAGAAGGGATGCACATGGAGCAGTTTGTGAGGAACTGAAGCCTGTGGAAAGGACTCACATTGGAGAAGTCTATGAAGGACTGTCTCCTGTGGGAGGGACCCCACACTGGAGCAGGAGAAGAATGTGAGGAGTCCTCATCCTGAGGAAGAAGCAGCTAAAGAGATGTGATGAAGTGTCCACAACCCTCATTCCCCATCCCCCCTACTTCTGGTGGGGGGAAGGAGGGAGAGAATTCGTGATGGAGTTGAGAAAGAAGAGAGGGTTAGGGGGAAGATGTTTTTAATATTTGGTTTTATTTCTCGTTACCTTACTCTGATTTGATTGGTAATGGTTAATGTGAATGATCTCTCCCTGTCCTTGTCCTGACATGTGAGTCTTTCATTACACTTCCTCACCCTTCCCAGTTGGCAGTGACAGAGTGTCTTTCATGGGCACCCATCATCCAGACAGGGTCAAACCAGCACACTTAGAAACTCCCTAATGGCTGATTATTAAAAATAAATAGAGAACCATTCTAAATGAATCTTAGTTTGGTAAGAATGGCGCTGTTCTGGTTTGACTGTCCAAATACCAGGCACCCACAAAAGCCACTCACTCACTCTCCCCTGCTACAGCTGCACAGAGGAGAGAAAAATTAATGAAGGATACATGGGTTGAGATAAGGACTAGGAGAAAACACTCCTAGGGCAAAACAAATTCAACTCGAAGAAGAAATTAAGCGAATTTATTACTAACAAGATCAGAGCAGTAGGATGAGAAGTAAAACAAGCCCTTAAAACCATCTTCCCCCCCAACCCTTCTTTCTTCCTTCTGACAGCACAGGGAGACATTTTGGGGGGTTTTTGGTCAGTTCATCACCAAGGTTTTCTTCTACTGCTCCAGAAGACAAGTCCTTCCCCTGTGAGACTGTGGGGTCCCTCCCACAGGAACACAGTTCTCTGTGAACCTCTCTGACATGGTTCCACTCTCACAAGCAGCAGTCCTCCCAAAACTGCTGCGTTGGGGGTCGCTCTTTCCATGGGGTCAGTCTTCCAAGGGCAGGCGTGCTCTGGCATGGCCACCTCCCTATGGGCTGTGGGGGGATCTCTGCATCCCCATGGATCCCATGGGCTGTGGGTGGATCTCTGCATCCCCCATGGATCCCCATGGGCTGTGTGTGGATCTCTTCATCCCCATGGATCCCCATGGGTTGCAGGGCACAACTGCTTCACTGTGGTCATCACCACAGCCTGCAGAGGAATCTCAGCTTGGGCACCTGGAGCACCTCCAGCCCCTTCTTCTGCACTGACCTTGGTGTCTCCGTGGTGTTTCCCTCACCTGTTGTCACTCCTACCCTGGCTGGAAAATTACAACTGTGCCCCCACGTTTGTTTTGATTTGTTCTTAAGTATGTCATCACAGAGGCACTACCAACCATCTCTAATTGGCCCAGTTTTGGCCAGCAGTATGTCCATCTTCAGAGCCATCAGGGATTGGCTTTGCTGGACATGGTGGAAGCTTCCAGCAGCTTCTCACAGAAGCCACTTTCATGGCCCCTTGCTACCAAAAACCAGGCTGTGCAAAACCAACACTGGTGCTTAGCACAGTTTTCAGTTTCATCTGTCATGACTGAATCCTAGAATATCCTAGCTAATCCTTTATGGAGTAAGACTCCTGCAAAAGCTAGAATCAGTGGAATCAGTATGAATAAATATGAGATGCTTGAGAAGACTCAACACAGTCTCACAAATCTTCCAACATTGCTCATATTAAAAAATAAGAGAAAATGGAAAAGCTTTATGATAAGACTGTTACAGGTATCTTTCAGATGGTGCTCTCAGCTTCTGAAAGGGTAATGTAGAACTGAAAACTGGAGGAATTATGATCATAGGCATGGTTCAGTTCCAGTGCAAAGAACTAAATATGCAAGTGTGGAAAAGAGATGAAGGATGTAACAGAGTGGTATGAATGTCATGGACATGAGGATTCAGAATTTCTTGCAGTGAGAATTAGAGACTATATTTAAAAAAAAAAGCCAGGTCAAAACAAAGGAAATAAGATTGCTCTTCTGAAGGATGGAATTCTTCATCGAAGGGCACAGAGGAAAAAACGAATTTGCGCAGGTAGAGAAAGAAACACGACACTAAATATATAGAAATCTTGACTAGATCAGCAAGTCACTGAACTGAAAATAGGACATTTAGCAGAATTGTTTGCAATTTACTCTTGTCTAAGTACTGTCTGACAGCCACTGAAGGAAAGAGGACATGAGAGAGACACAAAGCCTTTCTTCTTTTCTTATTTATCTGCAGAGACTATTAAAAACTTTTATATTGAATACTTATGCTACGTACTGATAAAATCCTGAATATCTCATTCTTATTTCCTTACATTAATCACTCATTTATTATTCATGTTCTCTTTCAGATATTTTTACTTAGACTCCAGTCACTCTTATCTAAATCCTTCATATTTATTCAGGAATCATACTCTTTAATTGAAGTTGAGCTTGAAGATCTCTTGCATTTTGTTTTCTTCAGGATATTTTCCAATCTAATGTTTCTATGGGATTTTTATAAATGCTATCAAAACCAGTGAAGGAAGAAAAGTAAGTAAAAAATCTAAATATCATTACTTTATTTCCCTCTGCTCTATAATTTGGGGGTCATGCTTAAATCTCCTTTAATTTGTCTCAAATTATTTTTAGGCCATTTTGATATCACCAATAGCTTTATGACTCTTCAATTCCCCTAGAAAACATACTTTCTACACTTTCCCTGATAAGCAATGATATTCAGCTCAGATAATATGAAGCCATTTCTTAAGTTTTGACTCCTCAAAGGCAACTGTTGTAACTGACTTATTTTTTTGTAAAAACTTCACTGCTTCATCTTTTATCAGAGCTGTTTCTTTTCTTGATGTCATACTATAGTACTATGGCACCTTACTAGATCTTTATGGCATTTTGCTTGACTCCAGATTTGAGAAGAGAAGAAAATTAAATGCTATACACCATCTTTACCTTCCATTGTAAGAACATTGTCACTTACCATACTACTATTGGAAAAACACAGTAAGGAAAACACCTTGTACTGACTGGTTCTATAGTTATAATAATGTTAATTTTGTATTTCAGTCTTTGAGAATGTTTGATGCTATTTAAATTAATAATTTCAATTTCTCTCATCTGTGCTGTGACTTTACCTGAGTAAATTAAGAATATTTTCATTTTCATCTTAATTTCTTTTTTTTTTTTCTCTTTTTTTATTTTTCATTTTTTCCTCACTGTTTTTCCTGATTAGTGTTCAGTGGAAAGGTCCCAAAACCTCTGCTGTAGAATTTAACTCTCCTGGGAAACATTCTGAAGGGAGGCAGGCCTTTCACCTTTAACTGACGCATTTCATAACTGCCTCACAAAATTAAATTGTAGCCCATGTAATTTCATTTCATTGACTAGAGTTATAAAATGTTACCAAATATTTTTAAAGGCAGACCGTGGAAATCAGTAATGTCTTTTGTTAGATAACTATAACCTAAATGGAATAAGCTTATTATCAGTCAATATAGTGTAAATTTCTATCACCACCAGAACCATCATTAAAAAATAATCTCCTGTCTGTCAGGGGATTCTTTGATAATATATTTGATGTACATGAAAATTGATGTATCTATCACTGTTCAAAAATATATGCTATGTTGTTAGACCAAAAATATTGTCTATTATATTTTGGGGCAAGAAAATATTTTTATGAAGGTACCATAGAGGTATCTGTGACAATTTAAATCCAATGTCGTGTCTTGAGCATAATCTTATCACTAAATCCAAAATTAATTTGTTACCATGTTTGTCAGAGACTAGAAAGGTGCAGGTGTATTATCCTACCTGCCCTTGGAGTTCCTGTCTGAACACACTTGGAATGCAGGAGTTAGTTGTAGCTGTATGTGTGTTTTTCTATATCTTTTCTTTTTGTCTTTCTCTCTTTCTTCTTCTAATTCTCACTTCTGGAAGATTTCAAGAAACTTAAAGTCAAATAGTTTGCTATTGGAATTAGTTTGCTGTAAATTGAATGGGCCAAATTAATCCTGTGAGAATTGTTTTGAGTTAGTCGGATGTTGTACAAAACCTTTTGCCAAATTCCTTGATTTTCTATAATTTTCCAATAAAGTTTTGTCTTGTTTTGACCTCATGAGAATATCTGGTTGGTATTTTTCCTGTTAGTCTGACCCAGAGTGCAGAACCTCTGTAAAGCCCTTTCAGCAAGTCCTTTGGGGCTTTATGATGGTCCACAAAAATATTTAGTGCAAATATTTTATGATTCCTTATTCCTTCATTACAGTGTTTTTGTGCTATTAAATTTGTTACTCAGCTTATTTTTCCTTGTGAATGTTTTTGAGAATCTTTAGCCACACTGATTGATGTAATTTTATTTATATACTTATCCTATAAGTTTAATAATTTCAAGTTATGGTATTCCATATGGCCTGCTGAAAGAGATGTGATCCATGCCTGTGAACCTTAAATACTTTTAAACTCTTTCAGTTTATATCATGGGCAGTATACACAGAATGGTTTTGTTTTAGCACAGATTTTGTTTTATCATCACTGTCGATAAATCCAGAACTAGCAGAAATGCTTGATTAAAAAAAAAAAAAAAGAATTTATATAAAATTAAATTAGTTTGCACCTAAAAGAGTATATCCATAGGCTTGCACTGCCAAGGGCTTATGCTGTCACATCTGGTCTTTGTTCTTCTGGTCTCTACTTTTGACAGAATTCTTATCTCTTCAAGAATTACGACTCTTTGTAGCACAGAGAGTGGCAGTGAAGCATGGATCTCTTGAGCAAGGAATTGTTTATTTCCATTTCCATGTAAAGGGCATCAATGCAGAAAGCTCAGACTTCCTCTTTCAAAAGTGAAATTTATCCACTTGAATTTTCAGTTTATTTAGCTAACTACTTTTCAAAATGCCTAAACTGAAGATTACTTGGTTCATTTTGGAGGAGAAATGGAATGAGAGGAAATATTTATTTAATGTATAGATTGGCATTGAAATAATGACTGGGTATTCCTGCTATCACTTCCTCCACGTATGATTTTCTATTTACAGACTTACAAGAAGGGAGTTTCCTTCCTTGATAAATTTAGGTTGACCCTGGTTGGATTCGAGGCACCTACCAAAACCTCTCTGTCTCTCATCTCCACAGCTGGACAGGGAAGAGAAAATTTAACAAAGGGTTCATGAGTTGAGATGAGTACTGGGAGGGATCACTCATCAAATACCATCATGAGAAAAGCAAAAACAAATTAGAGTTATCAAATTAATTGATGACTACCAAAATAAGAGCAAGATAATGAATAGTAAAACAAGATCTTAAAAACAATATCTGCCCACTCCTCCCACCTTTCCAGCTCTACCTCCTCCCCCTGAGGTGCAAGCAGATGGGAATGGGGGTTATGGTCAGTTCATCACCCATGGCTTCTGCCACTGCTCAGGGAGAAGAATCCTTCCCTGTTCCAATATGGGGTCCCTCCCACTGGAGATAGTTTTCTATGAACTTCTCCAACATGACTCCATCCCACAGGCAACAGTCTCTCCCAAACTACTGCAGTATGAATCACTCCTCCAGGGTGAAGTTCTTCAAGGACAGGCTGCTCTAGTGGGCTCCTCTCCCCACTGGCCTCCCACAGCATCACAGGCTCCTCCCAGGCATCCTCCTGCTCTGGCATGGGTCTCCTCCCCTGGCTGTGGGTGGATGTCTGCATCCCTGTGGTTCTCCAGGGGCTGTGGGTGTTTCTCTGCATCCCTGTGGTTCTCCATGGGCTGTGGGTGTTTCTCTGCATCCCTGTGGTTCTCCATGGGCTGTGGGTGGATCTCTGCATCCCTGTGGTTCTCCATGGGCTGCAGGGGCACAGCTGCCTCAATGACAAGGACAGCAGAGCAGAATAGCATAAGGATAGTGGAAGAGAACAACATTTTATTCTTATCAGGGTCAGTAGAACAGAACAGCACAGCCATGTAGAAATAGATAAAGAATGTAATTTAGGCAAACAAAAGTCATGCAAAAAGCAGGATGCCATGATGCAAAACAACATTGAGCTTACTCAAAAGCCAGAGTTGAAGAACAGCTGCCAAAAGCGACACTGGGTATGAAGACAACCTCAAAGAATCAAATAAGGACTTCTGATGTCATATGTGACTATGTCAAATAAAGTCAAAGGTAGTGGAGATAGCTAATGAATATGAAATCAGCATGTATAATAAAGACTGTTCGCTTGCTGCTCAGGCCACTCAAATGAAAGAAGGATCCCTGAGTGACCAGCACACTGCAATAAAGAATGTGTGCTAATACTCAAAACTCTATTAGAAAGTTTCTAGCCATCTGGTTTTGGTATCATCACTGCAAGCTGCACGGAAGCCTCAGCTCTGGCACTTGGAACACTTCCTCCCCCTCCTTCTGTACTGACCTTGGTGTCTGCAGAGTTGTTCCTCTCACATGTTCTCACCCCACTTTCTCTGGCCAAAATCATAACTGTGTAATAACTTTTTTTTAGTTTGTTTCTTCCTCCTAACTGTGTTATCACAGAGGCATGGCCATAGTTTCTAATTGGCCCAGCCTTGGCCAGCAGCATGTCCAGCTTTGGACTGTCAGAGACTGGCTCTGCCAGACATGGAGGAAGCTTCTGAAGCTTCTCCCAGAAGCCACCCCACAGCCCCCTGCTACCAAAGCTTGGCCATGCAAACCTAATACAGCAGCATTAAAGTTTCTTCCAATTAACAGCTTGGTTCTGTCATTTCCTTTGGTTTTAATCATTAATTTCAAAGTAATCAGGCTTACATATTTATTAGGATCAGTCTTCACTCAGGTGATTTCCTGAAGAGCAGAATATCTTTGTTTAACCCATTACCATTTAATAACTTAAATTGTCAAATTTCAGCGATTTCATCTTTCAGTGCCTTTCTTGAAAATACCTAAGTGGAGACGCTTTAAAAAAGTTTCTTAATTAGATTAGCACTTTAAAAATAAAGAGATTGTTGTGGATGTGTCAGAGAATAAATCTATTACATTATTTCCCTCCAAAATTAAAATAATTGTTTGACAGAACTTTCATATAAACAAATGAGATGTTACCTCAGTGGAACAAGTAAGAGTAAATTGTGATGACAAAAAA
Organism: Erithacus rubecula; assembly: GCF_903797595.1. Lineage (NCBI taxonomy): Eukaryota > Metazoa > Chordata > Aves > Passeriformes > Muscicapidae > Erithacus > Erithacus rubecula. Next base: position 20,326,672 of record NC_136685.1, read on the forward strand.
ATCAAACGAAAATAACTGTGGTTTTTTCTAGTCACTATAAATAAAGCAATTGTAATGCCATAAATTTCAAAATTCTGACATTTTCCTTAAAATCAATTTCTTATTTTCCTTTAATACTAAAGTAATTTCCTGTTTTAAAATTCTGTGGTAGGTCAAAAAGCTAAAATGAACATCTTGAAAAGAGTTATTTAATCTCATCAAGGTGAAACAATTTTAAACATATAATTTATATAATGGCTGTGCTTCTGTAAAAGCTATTGAGCTCAAAAATCAAAGGGTAACTGAGTGAATCTATATCTCCCCAGTGAGGCAATAAATGCACTTTAACACTGACATTTTTTGGGCAGTACCCTCAAGAGCTATTCAGTGTAGTTAAAATGCTGACATCAGTTAATCAATTTGTAACATCACAAATTTGGCATCTGTTACATTTTTTGCTTGATCGTTTTGTTTAAGGCTCATACATCTATGTACAGTGTCAGCTCTCCTGTGTATGTTAGTACTTTATCTGCATGGTGTTTTTACACTTCATTAGTTAATCCGTTTTGGTTATTATCTGGAAGTGCTACTAGCAACAGTGATTTCCAAAATTCTTATTAATTCAGTTTCACACAAAAATTGAATTTTTTTTCTAGACCATAAGCATAATAACTCAATTAGAAAAATGAAATTAGAGCTGTATATCTTACTTAGTGATATATGTGGCACTTTGGTCATGAGGCAATAGCTGCTGATCATTTTTTGAGAAGATGTCTCAGATATGACACAAGATATTTCAAAATATGGCAATAAAAAGTCATCTCCAGCAAGCATTTTCACTTCATATGGAACAGAGCTCTGCTGGAGTTATTATTGAAGAAAATGGTGGAAAAACAAAATGTCTTTTGTTATCCTATCTTGGTGAAGTAAATTCTTGAGGCTAGGGACAACCAATTTTTTTAATCTTTTTTTTTTTTTTCCACATTAATATTAAAATTATTTTTACAATTGGGTAATTTATCAACAGAAGATAGTGAAATGTTTATTTTTCCTCCCACACTGACTGCAGTACAATAATTCTGTAACATGATCCAGGGTAATGGGAAAATGAATATCAAATCCTTTAGGTTTCAGAGTGTAGTTTATAAAGTGACAGCTGTTGGAAAGCAAGTGCTTAAGCTCAAGACAGCCATTCAGACTGTGTTACCCAGAGATGCCAAGCCTTGAGATGCTTGGCTTCATTCTGGACAACCAAGTCAACTCTTCTACCTATGGACAGAAACTGGTATTTAAACTTAGAAGTTTGCAGTTCTAATCTCAAGAACTTGCCTTTCTGTTTGAGCTGGAGCTTGCAAGTTTGAGCAGCTCAGAAGTAGTCGAGAAGACATTTAAATTCCATTTAAATCCAAAAGGAATTCCTGTGCATTGCAATGTCAATGCTTTTCTATTTTCACTTTGAGTATTTGTAAAGGTATTAGAAAAAATGTTCTAAACTCCACTAAACTTCAGGGAATATAATTTTGTCATAGCTAGTTCATGTCAGGCAAATATCTTAAAAATTAATCCAGACATTAGAAAAGGACAGTGAATAATATAGTCACAAAGCTAAATATAAAATTCTTTATCAGGGTCCATAATTTTGTAGACCTGTAGAATGAACAGATGACCAGGAATCCAGCTGACTAGATTTTTGGGACTGCTTTTGCAGCTGCTGCAGTTTAACCCCAGCCAACATCCAAGCCCCACATAGCCACTCGCTCACTTCCATCAGGAGGATCAGGGAGAGAATTGGAAGGGTAAAATTTGTAGAACTTGTGGCATAAAGACAGTTTAATAGGAAAAGCACACAAAAAAGAAAGAACTAATTCTCTGCTTCCCAAGGGCAGGCAGGTGTTCAGCCATCTCTGGGAGTGGTTACATGGGAAGACAAATGTCGTCATTCCAAATGTGCCCTCTACCTCATTCTTCCCTCCACTTTTTATACTGAGCTGGATGCTCTGGAATATCCCTCTGGTCAGTCTGGGTCACCTGTCCTGGCTGTGTGTCCTCCCAACCTTCCACAGACCCTCAGCTTCCTCACCAGCGTGGCAGCACAAAATGCAGAAAAGATCTTGGTTGGCTCTGTGTAAACTCTGCTTAGCAATAGCAAAAACATCTCTGCATTATCAACCCTGTGCTCAGCACAGATCCAAAATGGAACTCCATACTTGCCACTTTGAAGAAAGTTATCTCAGACAAAACCAGCACAAGTTTTAATCAAATTTATTTGTTAAATGAATAAAATCTGATAAGTCGGTGAGGCTTTTTAAATACGCAAGTATTTAAATGCTAATGTGCTTCTAAAAGTTCTAATATTATTAATTATCTACTTTTTCATGTTTCATTTTAGTTTCATCATATGACTAATTTTGATCTGCTGATAGACATCATCTACTACATAAGAGTAATTGCAAGTATACTAAAAGCAGGCTGAATATATAAACGTGAAGTAAATGCCTTTTATTTTTTAAATTAATCTCTGAGTTTAGGAACAATAGAAGAATTCTAACATTTGTCAATGTTTGAGAATTTAGCATAATTTTGCTTTGGTAGTGAAAATTTTTGAGGAAGATATACTTGGTGCATAAGTTATAACTATCAGAGAATAATTAATTTTACCTTAAAATACATTATTTTGAAACTGAATATCTCAGACTTGACATTATATAATAAGTTGCTAAATATGCGTTTTAAAATATTACCTAGATTTTAAAATATTACCTAGATTTTATTTCCAGATAAGAAGCAAGCGAAAATTAATTTAAATGTTAATGCCATATTGATCCATTTGATAGAAATAACTTTATCTGTCATTTATCCTCCTAATTATTCATATTATACTATACATGTGAAGCAGGCTGAGCTCAGTGCTCTGAACTAAAATCTAGAAGCCAAAAAGGAAAGATTTCTTTTTCTTACTTTACTATATAAACATTTGTGGAAAAAGGAAAATATTTTTATAAGTTCAAAGATTTTGAAGTAAATATTCATATGAAGATGCATCATATTTAATCAACAAAAGACATATACCATAATAATAAAGCCTGAATTTGACTAAAGAGTGAATAATTTTTCTGATGTCCAAAGGCTTGAAGTATGAAAATGGAGGACTTTCTTATTCAATGTGTGAGGTAGATAGAGTTTCTATTCCCTTTTGTGAATGTTATGATTAACAAAATTACAGAACAATCAGAGCTGAACTAGTAAATGTCTGTACTCTGTAGAAGGAAGAGTGTGAAGACTGGATGAAAAGCCTCTGTCAGAGGAGTACATTTTCAATGACTGGTGTTGAGTGCATTATATGGAAACACACCAATGTGTTAAAAAAGCCCTTCTGTGACAACACAAAATGAGGACAGAATAACTCCTTTACAATTTCACAGTTAGCTATAAGTAAAATGGCTTATTTTCTCTCTTCAAAGCTCCTAAGCACCTTAGCTCCAAGTACCATGCAGCTATCATGACACTCACACTAGGATTGGGTATCTGACATATACCAAATGGTTGCCAAAAGGACCCCAAGCAATCATTAGGTGTTAGTTTGTTATTTTCTGCATAGATTATTATGGCATTTTCACAGATCCATTGTCTGACCTTGATTAAAATTCAGGAAATGTTAGCCCATTGTCTGTGTTCAGACCACAGAACAATACCTCTATTTTGACATACCTTTAATAAACTAGACATTTCATTTATCTTTGCAAAATGGAGTGAAATTGCTGGTTTATTTATCCTTCATGCACATCTGAGATGTAATTGCCAGACTTGTTATAGACATACTATTAAGCTATTTCAGCTTTACATGTCATTCTGCAATAATTCAAACAACAGCAATTTAGAGATCTCTGCTTGCTACAAAATAATGGGAGGGCCTTAGAGTCTACGAAATATATTGATAGCATTACTAAGTTCTCATTTTTCATTTTAATTGAAACCATTATCAAATAATTATTCTAGTCCAGAAATATTAGTTAATAAAGTTCTGGAGATCATATCTGCTCCTGTTGCTCTGATTATTCCTGCTGAGCAATAAGAGACCTGTGGTACAGCTTTTCTATCAGAAGACAGAGTGCTTATTAGAAGATTCAATAGACACATGTAGTGGATATACAGTGTTCTTGAAAGATGCTGGTTCCTGAAAACAGAAATTTTCTACGGTATGATATGGATAACATTTAACATTGGTATCATCATCTGAGGTTTTCCAGGTGTGTGCCAAGTCCTGCCAGAATGTTTCCCATGGGATAATGAATTACAAATGCAATAAACAGGATGAGGGAAGGAGCACTCATTCTGCCCTGTGCTGAGCTATGCAGTGGGTGAGGTAACCTCAGGGGTCCTCTCCAACAAAAGGTGATTCTCCAACTTAATGAGCCTGTGCTTCTCCCAGGCAGTGCCTGGGCATGACTCAGACACTCCTCTCAGCACCCTACAATGGAGCATTCCTTTTTTATATAGAGGAAAATGAAGGCAGAGAGCTTATTTATATGCTCATAAATATAATATATGATATGATATGAATATATGCCATGAGATGCATCTTTTGTGTATAATCCCTGAGAAAAACCTAGGCCTATAAGAAAAAAAGTATATGATGGTTTGGGGTTTGGTTTTTTTTTTTTTTTTGTTTTTGTTTTTTTTTTTTACCATTACGAATTTGCAGCAGGAAGGCACCAATTCCAGGCCTAGCAGAGCTGAGGTCTGGCCAGCACACCCTACATGCAAAAATTCCCTCTGTGCCAGACTGTGAGAAAGGAAGCAATTGCTTATACACGTGCCATCCCAAGTTATGGAAGCAGCATCTATGCCCTGTGGATACGCAGAACTTGGACTGTATAAAGGTGTTGCCTGGGAAGAACCCCTCTGAGACCCTTACCACTGAGAGGACATGGGTGAAGAAGGACCAGGGAAATGCCATGGGATCCACAGCTGTGGATCAGACAATCTGCTGCTTGATCTCTCTCTGTATCTCCCTCTTCTCCCCTGCCCCCCTTTCCCATTTCCTTCTCACATTTACAGTTAAATAAAATCCGTACTATTGATTTTGGCATTTGCACCTTTATTTGGGCAGTAGTACTCTTAATAATCAGATCATAACACTATGTTGTTTATAATATCACAGAACTGTAGAGTGGCCTGGGCTGAAAAAGTACCTTAAAGATTATCAGGCTACAATCCTCACACCACAGGCAGGAACATCTTTCTCTAAACTGAATTGCTCAGAGGTCCACCCAGCCTGGCCTTAAACATTTCCAGGCATGGGGCACGTACAGCTTCTCCGGGAAACCTGTTCAACTGCCTCATCACCCTCATAGTAAAGAATTTCTTCCTAATATCTAACCTAAACCTACTCTCATTCAGTTTGAAACCATTTCCCCTTGTCCTTACACTAGGTGATCGAGTAAAAATTCCCTCTCTATTTTTCTTGTATGCTTCCATCAGGTACTGGAAGGCCAGAATTAGGTCACACCAAAATTATCTTAAACAGTTAAGTGTTTGACACTTTGGTCATATGCATTTTTGTGCCTGAAGATGAATGAGTCGTTATCAGCCAGAATTCCCAGCAGTGAAACATCTCATTCTTTCAGTTTTTAAGAACATGAGTAACCTTCAGGCTCAGCAAACAGAAAGATTTGCATGTCATTGTCCACTCACTGAGCCCCCACCACTCCAGTGTTGGCTTTGTTTGTGTACCTGGCCCCTTATTAATTTAGGCTCAGCCTAGGGACGTGTGATGATTTCTGAATTTCTCTCTGTAAGTATAACAGTCTACCCAGCTGAAACAGCATTTCTGTTCTGACACATTTGTCTCATGGTGCAGCAAAACAAACAAAACTGAAAGAGCTCCTTTCTCTGCATAATGTATTTTTTTCTATGCTATGCATTCAGAAGATAATGTCAACCTCAGGTTATATAATAAAAATGATGATTTGATTTCAATTGTTGGGAACTCTAAAAGGGAGTGTTTCATCTGTTTGCTATTTTAATTGCCTTTGTGCACTTACCTGCAGGCTGTAGGTGTCTTCTCAAACATTATAACATTGGTTTGATAATGTAAGATTGATATAGCAGTGACAATAACAAAACTGCATAACAAGTATAATAACAACTCTTGGCGTTTATGGTACCAACCACTCCCCATTTTTCACATATGAGTCAAATGAGTGCCCCTATACACTGACTTATAAATTAATCAGACCTTCTTATTGTATGCTTACATTATACGACACTCAGGTGTGATAAAGGAAGATCACCAAATGGAATAAATTTATTACAGGGAAAAAAAAAGAAAAAAAAATAAAATTAAGAATAAATATGGTTAATTAGAGAAGTGTTTAAATAGAAACTGTTAGATTTAAAACTACTGAAAATCTGATTTATAGAAGTGAAATTCAAAGTGCTATTTCTAATACTGAAATTATTGAAGAATTTTACCCTTGTCATCCTGAATTAAATTCAAAAATTTAAAATACTTTTAATATCCTAATGACGATAGTTATAGCAGGGAAAGGAATTGAAATTCTTGTATTTCTTGGTTTGCATACAGGATAAAGTACAGATTTTCATGCACTGTGTTATAACTTTTTTATTTTGCCAGAAAAGATGTCCAGTTTCTGTAGATATCAACACAACAATAAAGAAATCAGTAAGCATCATCTAAGCATTATTTTTTCCACATCAACTTAAATTAGAATTGATAATCTGTTCTGAAAATGATAGTGAGGAAAGTCAGAGTATCTCCATATTTTCCAGGTTTGTACATGGATATCAAATATAAATTTCCAACCACAAACAGACATCTTCATAGTGATTTTTATTTATTTCTTCCACTTCTTTTCTGAATTTTAGATCCTGTTTATTACAGGTTTTTAAATGTTCATTCCTTGAAACTTGTCACTAAGGTGCGTGTAGATGTCATATTTCTATAACTCTATTTTAAAAAAATTACTTACTAAAAAATAGCTATTTCTTTGCCCTTTGGGGGGACAATCACAATGATTAAGTGGAAAAAAATCCCCAAACAGTGTTAATTAAAATAATCCTATTTACAAAGCTCTTTAATTTTCACAATAACCTCTGGCTGCATCAAAAATTTAAACCCCTGTCTGAATTTGTATCATTATAGATTTAGATAATATCTTATTGTCATTATTCTGGAACTATTCAATTAGCATGACTTGGAGTCACATAGACAACAAATAGAACAATTGATTCATTTTCTAATAAATTGTATATCACAATATTGCAAAAAGGAGTGAAGATAATTTTCAGATACATGTTTAATATCACAAAGACATCTAGACAATTGACAGCCAGAAGTGCAATAGAAAAAGCAGAATGAAAATTCTCTGAGTTTAGAAACTCCCCAATGATGGTACATAAAAGTAGTCTGGTTATTTGGCCTTCTCTATCCCCACTTGGTAAGAACAAGGTGTGCAATAACTGACCTTTGAGACTGACCTTATTTTCAGATGATGCTGGTTTGGCCACATAGCCCTTACAGAGGATAGAAACAAGCTGTAAAAATACTGTAGAATAATACTGTAGATTGACTCTGCTGTAAAAACACAGTCATTCTGCAGTACTTGTGTCAGGAAAATGATTCCCTCCTAAGAATTCCAAGAGAGCATTAAATGACAGTGCACTTAGACACTGAATATGAGAAGCTTTACACCATCACCTCCATTGGCTGAAAATAAAGGAAGCTGAGGATGCTTTTCTGTGGGCTGTTGAGTAAAAAATAATAAATTGAGTAAAAATAATAAATAATAAATTAACACTAGCTTCCTGAAAAAAAGTGGTGTTGAGCATAATGTACAGAACCACTTTTCATGACAAGATGCTCTTTCTACTTATAGTTATTTTAAAAAGAGATATTCTTCCTTAAAAAAAAGTACATTTCATAAAAAAAACCTAAACAGTATAAAGATATATATTTGCAGTTTTCCAAAATTCAAAATGACTGATACAGTTGTCACTTCATAGATGCTATCATACCAATCTAGATAGCTGGTCTATTAATAAAACTCATAATAAATCAATGAGCATGGGTTATTTTAATTTTTGATGGAAATAGAGAAAACCACAGATATTTCCAGAAATACAAGCACCTTAAGAGGGTAACTCTTCTTACCTCTCTCTGCCACAAACTTCAGAATGACATGACTATCCATTGTTTGTTCAGACAGCAAAGGCTTACTGGCTTTGACTTAGACATCCAAGACTCTTAGACAGCAAACTAGGTCATCAAGGCATTTCAACAGCTCTAGTATCTTCACTCATGTTTTATTATCATATGCTGTATTTCCTACTTAGGCCTTTTATGATGCTTATGTGAATTCTGAATATATCTATTTTGAGCATAATTCATTATAAAATTTTAATCCATTTTTACCATTCATCAGTACATCACAATTAGCAGCTCCAAATCAAGAAAAAAGCAAGTTTTGGTGAAAGGTCAAATTAACTGAAATATTTGCAGTCATCAGCCTGTGTATCTATGGATAAAAACAATGCATATTTCTAAAAAGAAGTATAAGGAAGTTCCTCAGGCCATCTGATACATTTAAGGCATAAAGTGCTAGAAACACATCTGCTCTTCTAGACTTCCCAGACTGAACAAAGAAAGAAATGAATTGAGAATTTTTAAATTATGAAACACAGAAGTACTGACAGAAGAGGTAGTACAGGAAGAAATATTGAGCAGAATTCTTAAGATTCTGAAAACTGTAAGATACTTTTGAAATTTGAAAGGTGAAAGAAATCAAAAGTTAATATATGTTCTGTACTGCAGTTATTGCATATTGTTTTCTGAGCAAAAGAGGATGGAAGAGTGATTCCTTGAAAAAGTGAGACTTTCTCACTTGGTCTATAACTATGAAAATAAAAGATGTAAAATATAGAAATATCAAGTTTCCTGTACAAAAAAAGTTAGAAGTTATACATGTGTTTTGTTTATCTGGAGTACATATATTGGTTGTACATCTGTTGCAAATTGTGTAATTTAATACTTTAATGAAATTTAAATGTGCTAGGATCAAGGATAGATACATGAATATGCTCACAGGATATCCTGAGATTTATGGACATTCATAAACCCCTTCTGATTTGATAAAAAAAAAATTAATTTAGTCTGTGCGAATATTCATAGCAGCCTTCTGTCTAAAAGCATTCTCTCAAAACTGTCCAAGAAACTATAACATTTCATATCCCTCACCCTGTGTTAGTATCTTCCTACAGGACTTCAGAGAATTTTTTCAGCCTTTCTTTTTCCTCACAGACTCTCCCAATTAAACAGTACCTCTCACCATTGTCTGCTTCCAAAGTACCAAGAGCAATACAAGGGAAAAAGTTACTAAGAAAATTACAGTTTTTCCTACCCCCTGGCACCAGTGTGAAAATTTAGGTGAGGACAGGAATTTGGTAATTTTCTGTTCCTTGGAATACAGTCATCTTGTCTGCACTAGAAGACCTTTTTATCAGGCAGCTGGTACTTTTCTTTGATGTGTTTTTACCAGCTACAGACCAGATATCAAAATTTCTCTGATGTTACTCTGTAATCCCATATTTCCATGCTGAACCTTCAAACTAAAATTTTGCAGTCATTATTACTTGTATTTTTTTCCAGATATTAACTGTAGCTGTTTTCTACAATTATCCATATAGTACTACTTTGTTATATAAGGTAAAAAATGTGCCTCATTAATTCTTTTTTTTTCCATATTTTTAATAGAAGCATCTTAAATATGAAAAGAAGTAAAATCATCAGTATATAATTATGGAGTCAAAATTTGTGTTATATCATAATCTGTCACAAAATATTTTGTTTTATATTGAATAAAAATCATCTTCCAATGGGAGTAGACAGTGAGTCATATTGCCAAGCCAATACTAGATAACAATAGCCTGACTGAGAAGACAAAAATAAGTATGTGCCTTTTTTAAGAGCAATGGACCAACATCTGAGTTAGTATGAATCCATCGTTTAAGGATGGGAATTCTATGTCACACATCAAAATCCTTTGAACTTAAAAGAACTCACATAGATGACTACCAGAAAGAAAGATACCAGATGATTCCCAGAAGGAACCAAAAAAATTTTTTCTTTTAGATCAAGCTAATGAAAAAATTGGAAAAATAGTGTGACAAAGAAAGCCTGTTCTGTGTAAGGCAATTTGACAAGTTTGCAAACCAAGACAGAAGAGAAGAACAGAGTGGCAATGTTAGGTCACACTGAAGAGCAATGGAATAAAATAGGATATAAAGAGAGTAAAGAATACAATACCTGGAATTGTACGAATTGCAACACATTCAGAAGAGTTATTTAGGGTGACATATTCTGAAACACAAATTGCTAAAACCATCACGTTTAGCTTAACACTCGGTTGCAATAACTATACCTTTAAAATACAATAAATAACTCCATTCCTTGCTCTTAATATTGCCTAAATGAGTATTCGTTTAGTTTTTTTGCTGTTGTTGCTGTTTTAAAGGGAAACAATATATCCAGATTATCTACCATTGCTTTCTATTAGTGTTTTTTACATCTGATTTAACACTTCCAATCTACATTCAAATTGCCATTAGTGTGACATCACATGCACAGGACTAGCACAGAGCTACAATGACATGGCAACTAAATAAAATATGAAGTAGCAAGAAATGTCTGGCAAGAAGTTACTGTGAAGAAAAGCATGAGATCAACAATAAGTTAAACTAAGTGCTAAATAATATACAAAATAAACACCACCATGAGGTAAAATATGATCTTATCTCTCCTCCATGCTTGAGAGTCATGTCAAACTACAGAAACTAAATGATTTTGTGTTTAAATTGCCAAATAATTGAGCTACTCATATGCTAATCGCATTCTGGTTTGCATTGTAGATCTGCAAAATCTTTCAATATTTTTCTGTCAATCTATTCATATTGTAATTTGTTGGCACTTTGCCATTTAATATATTCCTTAGGGATTAGTTGCTATAGACACAGCACGACTTTTTCTACATACACTGCACTGTTCATTCACTTAGCAAAGCACTCCACTTTGAACTTTTTCATTAATTAGACTGCAGGAAATAACCCAAATAACTCACTTCTACAGTATTACAGAATTAAGTCAGTGATTTTTAATTACCACAGTTAAGGCAGTGATTTAAACCTTTACTTTGTGAAACTGTTCCCTGATCAGTATTTTAGAAATTTATTGCAATACTGGCAATATTAAGAAGAGCTGAGTAGGTTTTATATTCTACCCCTGAAAAGAATATCTCTGATAAAAACCCACCATTCCAGCGGGCAGTGGAGTGGTTTTTAAGAGCAAGGGAACAGTCTTTTCCCTGCACTCCAACACAGTGTTTCTAACAGCAAGAAGGCAGTGAGCAGCTGTTTGGGTCACTAGGAGGTCTGGTGGTGAATGCCCATTTCAATATCTAATCTAGAAAAGAGTTGCATTGGAGAAACTGTTAAAAACCAAACACACACACAAAACAAAAACCAGCCAACCAAAAAACCCCAAGCATGTCTGTTGTTTCAGGGAGGGACCTATAAGATACTTTGTGCTGTTCTTCTGGCATATTATATACTCACATGGAAACTAAAAAATGTCAAAATGACTGAGAGTGTAGTAGGCTGGACCCTTGTCTAAAGCTTAGTGGTTTTTTCATTATGATACTACATGCACTATCTACACAAGTGTCATGATTATGAAAACTGGTTCAGGCTATTGCAATTATTCAAAGGGCTTTTTTTCCCCTGGTTTTCCCCCTCAGCACATTTTCTCAGTGTACTGTGAACCAGTCTGATATCTCCTGTGTAGGGATTCATATGTGACAAATATAACTGCAATCTCATTTGTTTGTCTTAAAAATTAACAACTTTCCAGAAACCTGCAGGGCAATTGATCAGAAATCAGTATAGCCATATCATGGATTTTCAAGTTGACTATATCACTGAGGAAATATATTACTTCTATTTGATTATGAGCAGCAGATCCTAATATAACACTTAAAATTCTAGGTATTGTAGATATTAAGGTTGTGGGGCTGGCTTCCCTTCTCATATAAATGTGAAGGTCTGTTTCATTCCATTAATTTTAGGTATCAAAATCAAAATCTTGAAATTAAAATCTTAATTGCCTACATTATCTGTACAGGCATTTCACATATCTGAGGGGAAGATTTATTCCTCTATGGCTACCATATACCTGCTTCTGTACTGTACTGCCTAAAGCATTAATATCTCTATATCTATCTCCAAAAAGAGAATCACATATGTGAACCTAAGTTCTGAAACACTCATTTTTTGGGGCAACTTATAACTTTTGCTTAATTGGTTCTTTAGAAAACTAAAAAAAAAAAAACCAAAAAGAAGCAACAAAAAACCAAATCAAATATTTTACACACACCTCTAATTTTTGTGGTTTTTCTCCAAAATTCATGCATATATTTGTGCTGAAAACTAACAGGTAATAGGCAGCTGAGCTACAAAAACCTGATATCCAAAGTAAGGTGATTTGTTTTGTTTTAAAATTGCCTCAGGATAATGTCAAGAATGGAAAGTGTAATGTACAGTGATCAGAAAAATGAGGAGGGTAGCAAAAGTGGAGGTCATTCCTGTAATCATGTTATATAGATAGTAAATGCCATTTTATCTTTGCCATCTGTAGTGATGCCAGAAAAAAGAAACCTTTTAGATCTGAATATTTGCTTTTTAATTAAAAATTCAAAAATCTTAAATGAATTGGTATTGCATCTCTGTGGCAGGATTCTTCTACTCCACGTGATTGAACAGATTCTCCTTTTATTGGATGACTGAAGAGCCCTCAGTTATTACTAGTTATTAAAAGTTTCTTCTGAGAATGATGTACAGTCCCTTCCATCATCTGAATTTCAATTGTATGTTTTTGCTCTCTCCCGAATAGGGAATCTGGGTTGCTTTCTGCAGCCACGCAAAGGGAGAACTGGATCATATTGTTCCCTGTGGAACTACTGAAACAAATTAATGTGGTGTGTTGGGCTAAAGAAAATCACAAATGTTGTAACAGAAAATTTCCGATATTCCACCATGAATACATGCCTTATTTCACATCCCCAGCTGAGATGAATGGAGTGGTTAACAGCTTATAGAATTTTGTTTTAGTCTATTTTTGGTCTCAGGCTGGACCATTACATTGGTTTATATTTCATTTCATTATTGTAATGTTTTCTGAAAGTAGAGGAACAGAAGCAGTAACAGAAAAACTAAAAAAAAAAAAAAAAAAAAAAAAAAAAAAAAAAAAAAAAAAATAGAGAAAAGGAGAAAGAAATATTATAACATGGAAAATATATACCAACTTGGCTCTGAGGGATTTTTATGGAATGTTTAGAGCAATATATTTACTTCACTAGAAATATAAATTTTCTAATAAGCAAGCAATGCATTTCTTTCACTTTAATACATATTATATTACATACAAATAATATTAATTTTTTAAGTTAAAAAAATAGAAAGAAAAATTATAAATCTAAATAACATTGGTATATTATTATTTAAACATTGACCTAGACTTCATGTCAAATCCTGGCTATGAAATTAACTCTTCCTGTGGTCTCTAATAAATTATTATTTTTATCAGATCTCCTTTTTAACCAACTTTAAAATGAACAAAATATAATTAAAAAATTCAATAAAAATTACTTAGCAATTAAGACCTCATAGAGCACATATAACCATATTCAGAAAGCAGCTACTGTTATCTATACTGAATTGCAGGGACTAATTGATGCAGTTTAATACATTTTAAGAACTGTGCTGAAAAAAAGGTGGTTTGACTTCAACTAAGAACCTGCACAATAATGCAAACACCAGATGGACATTTTCCAGAGAGCTGCAAGTTCCTGCAACTGAAACTGAATTTTGAGTTGTACATTTTGGGCAAAGTTACTCCAGAAAGACAATGCGGCAATGGCTTGGGTCCTTCAAGATTCACCTTCTCTCAAGTCCTCTTCACATTTGTTTTTTCAAGTCTATACTAGGCCTATTCTTGCAAAAAAAAAAAAAGTCACTGCTGGTCTCCATACTAAACAGAGGACATTTGCAATCTTGTGGGTCTTATCCAAATTTTTTAAGCACAATAGTAATGTAGATAGCACAATGGCAATAGGATAACATTTATAAATTTTGTTAGTGGCAGAATAATAACTCAATAACTCCTGGCTTTCTTTCTTTCTTTCTTTCTTTCTTTCTTTCTTTCTTTCTTTCTTTCTTTCTTTCTTTCTTTCTTTCTTTCTTTCTTTCTTTCTTTTCTTTCTTCTTCTTCTTTCTTTCTTTCTTTCTTTCTTTTTTCTTTCTTTCTTTCTCTTTCTTTCTTTCTTTCTTTCTTTCTTTCTTTTTCTTTCTTCGTTCTTTTTCTTCTTTCTTTCTTTCTTTCTTTCTTTCTTTCTTTTCTTCTTTCTTTCTTTCCACTTCTTTCTTTCTCTTTCTTTCTTTTTCTTTCTTTCTTCTTTCTTTTTTTCTTTCTTTCTTTCTTTCTTTTTTTTCTTTCTTTTTCTTTCTTTTTCTTTCTTCTTTCTTTCTTTCTTCTTTCTTTCTTTCTTTCTTTCTTTCTCTTTCTTCTTTCTTTCTTTCTTTCTTTCTTTCTGCTTTCTTTCTTTCTTTCTTTCTTTCTTTCTTTTTCTTCTTCTTCTTTCTTTCTTTTCTTCTTTCTTCTTTCTTTCACTTTCTTTCTTTCTTTTTCTTTCTTTCTTTCTTTCTTTCTTCTTTCTTTTTCTTTCTTTCTTTCTTTCTTTCTTTCTTTCTTTCTTTCTTTCTTTCTTTCTTTCTTTCTTTCTTTCTTTCTTCTTTCTTTCTTTCTTTCTTTCTTTCTTTCTTTCTCCACTTTCTTTCTTTCTTCTTCTTTCTTTTCTTTCTTTCTTTCTTTCTTTCTTTCTTTCTTTCTTTCTTTCTTTCTTTCTTTCTTTCTTTCTTTCTTTCTTTCTTTCTTACTTTCTTTCTTTCTTTCTTTCTTTCTTTCTTTCTTTCTTTCTTTCTTTCTTTCTTTCTTTCTTTCTTTCTTTCTTTCTTTCTTTCTTTCTTACTTTCTTTCTTTCTTTTTCTTTCTTTCTTTCTTTCTTTCTTTCTTTCTTTCTTTCTTCTTTCTTTCTTCTTTCTTTCTTTCTTTCTTTCTTTCTTCTTTCTTTCTTTCTTTCTTTCTTTCTTTCTTTCTTTCTTTCTTCTTTCTTTCTTTCTTTCTTTCTTTCTTTCTTTCTTTCTTTCTTTCTTTCTTTCTTTCTTTCTTTCTTTCTTTCTTTCTTTCTTTCTTTCTTCACTTTCTTTCTCACTTTCTTTCTCACTTTCTATTTGTTTCAATAGTCAGTTGCAGAAGAAAGGGGTTTTCTGAGCTGTGATTTGGTTTGATGAGAAAAATATTTGTTCTCTTATCATTCCTGCACCTCAAAAATTTCAGTTTTAAATTGTTTTCCTTAACCCTAATGTGCCTGAAATAAAGGGATACTTATGGAACTCAGAGTAATGAGGTCATTATTGACACAGTAATAAATGAGTTAAGCATTGCAAAATACTTAGATAAACAGGTCTATTAAACTATGGGAATGCACTGGGAGTTATTTTAGAAGATGATTTTATGGCCTTTACCAGTCAGATAATTTTTTTTCTTGCTAGGCAGTTAAAATAACATTGATCAATCATCAATATCAATTTTATGGCTCTTTGTCATGAAGCAGACATACTGTAATTCATAAGGAATGGCCCTTGTTGTGCTGCAATCTCTCTTTATTTTTAAAACATCTAAAAGAGGCAAGATGTAACAGATATTCCATGGATGAATCTCTTCTATTACGTATGAACAAGGCATTTATGGATGATGTATATGTGTTGACAAAGAAACACAAGCCAAGTTTTCACAGGTGTCAGCTCTGTTTTGGAACTTGAACAAGCAATTAACTGGGGCACTGAGGCTGCTCTAAGCTTCATTTGCTATTCACAGCTTTATGGTGCACTACATCATTGGGTGGAGGCTGCACATTATGGAGCTGTGTTCTGCCAGAAAGCTTTCTTTATGCTTCATTGGGAGGCATATACAAGAGCAAGCGCTCACACAGAAATAAGTGGCAAATCTGAGCCTTGAAAAGATATACGTAATGTGGGAGACACTCACTAGGAAATCAAAAGAGGTTTTAAAAAATGTGGTAGAATAAAAGAGAAAATGGAAGTTTTCAAGGAGAATGAAGAAGATAAGACAGAAGTGTCACAGAACAATTGAGATTGGAATTGACCTGTAGAGATCATCTGTTTCAATATCATTTTAAATCAGATCACCTAGAGCAAATTGCTCAGGGCTGTGTCCATTCAGGCTTTGAATCTGTGAATAGATAACCTGGATGAGAGGTTAACTTGTAAGTAAGTTAAGTACAAATCCTTGCATGTGAGTTTCTACTCATTGCATCCTGTATTTTCACTATTTGTCACCATGATGATTCTGGCTGCACCATCTTCAATTCTTTTTCAGTTTGCTGTGAAGGTACACCATGGGGAGATTCCCACTGAGCCTTCTCTTCCTAATGCAGCTCAGGAAGCTGTTAACCTTTTCTTCGAAGACACATTTCTGACTCATGTTCAACTTGGTGCTGACCAATTTCCCTAGGGTCTTTTCAGTAAAACTGCTTTCTTGTCTGTCAGCACCCAGAGCATGCTTGTACTTCAGTTTATTCCTCCCTGGGTATAGAAGTTTGCATTTCCCTTAATTCAACTTCGGGAGGTTTCCTTCATCCATTTCTTCTGACTGTTAAGGTTTTTATGAATGGCTTTTTATGAAAAATTACTCGGTCACTTTTCCCAGTTTTTTTATTGCTTGCAGCCTTGATGAGGGTACAGTTTTGTGTCCATAGTCAAGGCCATTAATCAGGATGCAAAACAATATTGACACAAATTTTGACCCCTGGGATAATGCTGAATTAGTGAATGGCCTCTAGTGCCACTGTTCACAATCCTCTGGGCCTGGCTGTTCAGTCAGCTTTCAATCCACCTCATTGCTCTTATATCTAGGCTGTATTTTATTAGTTTGTCTATGGGTATGTTATGGGAGTCAAAGTCAAAAGCCTTACTAAAATCCAGACAAGCTGTCGTTCACTGTCATCTGTGAAGTGTGTGATCTCATTGTAGAAGGCTGTCAGGTTGGTCCAGCATTACTTCCCTTTAATAAATCCATGCTAACTATTTCCAATGACCTTCTTGTCCTTGACATGACAGGAAATGGTCTCCAGGATCAGTTTCCCAGGAATTGAAGTGAGCCTAGGATCCTCTTTCTTCCCCTTCCTGAAGGTAGGGCTGGTATCTGCTTTCTTCTAGTCTCCAGGAACTTTCTCCAGTCATCATGATATCATGAAGAAAATTGAGAGTGGCCCCACAATGACACCAGTAAAATTATTTGGAACTTGAAGGTACATCCCATTAAGCCTCATGGACTGGTGTGTTTTCAGATGTTTAAACTTCCCCTAAGCAGAATCTCCTCCACTGAGGGTAAGTTTTCAGAATTATAGAATCACAGAATAGTCTGAGTTGAAAGGGACCACAAAGATCATTGAGTTCAGCTCTTTAATGAATGTCCCACAAAGAGATCAAACACATGAACTTCACATTATTAGCGTCAGGCTCTAATCTCCAATTTTTCCCCCTGGTCTGAAGGACCTGGGATTTCATGAAGACAAATTCTATCACAAAAGAGGGCATTAAGTATCTTGGCATTTTCTGACTACTTTTTCATGAGCTACCCTCCTCCATTTCAATGATCTTTTAAGATCTCTTCCAACCTCAGCTGTTACACAACTTTGGGATTTTCTGTATACCTTGCTTTTAATTCATTTAAAGGTATGAAATGCCTGGGAGAAAGGAAATGTTGCATTCCTTCATACAGATTTCCCTCCTCAGAGGCTTAAAAGACCATTTCTGTTTTGTGAATATGCATTACAGGGTATAATATGCAAAGATGTACATCTTCTATCCCCTCAGAGAAAAATGGCAAATTCTAAATCTTTCTGAAGTAAAGTACCACCAGTTATTTTATGAAACAAGAGCGTATGGCAGACTGGGAAAAAAAACCCCAGCAATTCACAGGCTAATATTGAATGTTGCATGAAGATATAATTGAAATTTCCACATCCAGCATGACATAGAGCACTACTAAGGGACTAAAATATTAAAATAAAAAATAAATTTAAACATGTTAGAGATGTGTTCTTGGCACCAGTGAGTTGTTACTCCTTTTACCCTTAACATTCTAAAGTACATGCTTCTGTTAACTTTTCTAAAAGAAAAAATAAGACTTAATCTGAAATTATTGTCTGCAATTTATAGTAACTTTTCTCTATAAGAGATTAATGATTTCTGTAAGATTTCTCATTAAGGAGGAAGATTTGAAGTGAGTAATCCATAAAAAATTGCTTTTGGTACCTGATTTTAGTTTGTTTGTTTATTTTTTTCACAGAACTTGGCTAAAAATATTTGCCTCTACCTTCCTCAGAATGGTAGCATTCAGGTAGCCCAACTAAAGCAAAATGAATTTAAGTATGTTAACTTATAAAAGCAGCACACTAACAAATTAACCCAAAACATATTGAATCTTAGGACAAAATTAATTTGACTTATATCAGACATCTTGATAGGGTAGGCTTACCATTTCTTATTCCCTAGATTATGCAGTTTTAAAAATAAAATAAAAAACCAAAATTCTTATGAATTTACCATCATTTAAAGTTAAAATAAAATACCATGTAGGAAAAAATGAGAAGTCTTTTTTGCATCAAAATTTCTGGTGAATGCATTACAGAAATAATGAATAATGGCAGTAATATAAACTTAATCAAAGATAATAAAAATTATTGCAATTTAAGAATAAAAATATTAACGTTTCAATTTCAGGGGAATAACAGAAGAAAAGAGATGTCTAGCAAATATTTAGCATTAATAACTCTGTTATTTCAAGCACCAAAGTAGGATCAAAAATTTGTTAAATTAATTAATCAATTTACTTTTCTTCTTTCTCACAGTACTTTCTGAATATCAATGGATTGTATTGTGACTATCCTTTAAGACCTACAACTTCTAAGTTTATATTTGTTCTGATCCAAAATTGGTGAAATGTAGAACATAGTGAAGTATACAGAAAGAAAAACAACAAGAGAAAAAAATATAATCTCTTCAACTTTTCCTTATTATATATTGGAGTAATTGAGACACACACTGATTTGAGTACTGTAAATCAACTTTAAAATTGTGCAAACCCTTGGGAAAAGAGCATGTGTAAAATCAAATAAGGAAAAACCAAGCATGTATACACCAAGGCTAGATAGAAAATCATAATTGTCACCACTCTGTTCTTCACCCAACAAATAATGCAATTTCATACAGACCCAGTATACCTAGAACATCCATCTCTCTCAGAATGATTTGTGTTACTAAAGAAATCCATTTCTCACCATTTTGTTACTTTGTCACACAAAAATTGATCACAGACAAATAACCTCTATCTCCATGTTCCTTGATGTTTATTGAGATTGATTTTTGGAGGCATGTCAAAAATTTTGAAACAAAATGAATTCTCTTATTAAGTGGATAAATCTTGCCCGTCTTTGTTTCTTGAAGAGGATTAACCCAGAAATGATAGTTGCTTGCTCCCACAAGACAGATATTTGAAATGAAATCTCAGGAGTGTGGTATTGAGTTGAGATGTTCTGCTTCTCGTATTGATATTGAACTCTAATAGAGTTAAAATCTTGCACAACAGCATTGTCCACTTTTTTCCCTCTGCCAAATGCAGAAGACCCAACTTTTGTATCTTGTACAGCTGCTAGAGTATTGAACTTAAAATTCAAGTGGTATAGCATGACACAAACATTTGCTATAGAAAGGCAAGATAATGCTGCATATATCCCAGGATCTTGATTCTTGTCATGAAAAACATTTATTTGGAAGAAATAAGTGACACAACACAGAAAGCAAGTGCAATAATTTTCTCCTGTAACAAGTGTTTTCTCAGATTTTCTATGACAAAAAAAGATTTGAGTAGAAGATTTAAATAAATCATCTGATTATCTGAGCTGTATGTCTTACGCCTAAACAGATTCTAAAGACGTGAAAGTTTTCTCTGTAGGTTGTTTGAAGTGTTATTAATAATTTTTATGAACTTACGGGTTCTTTTAATGAGAAAATTTGAACTTTTTAAAAACTGCTTAAGCCTAGTGAAATGCACCTGAGGTTTTCCCTAGGCTGGCATTTATAGCAAGGCCAAAGCATTGGAGGAGCTGAGTGAATCCATCTGCCTCCATCACCATGCTGGAAGTTGTTGGAATCTGTCTTCCTCTGATTCCATGGTCTACCTTTTACTGAGCATGCTGTCTTTGATTCATCTGCCACTTCCCCCTTAAGCAGAACAAAAAATAAAATAATTAAACCAGTCTTGAAAAGAAAGTAATAACTTGTGCCTGATTAGCATGCAGCAGTATTTAAAAATCATGAAATGCATCATCAGGCAAGGAATACAATTTCCCCTTCACTCCATTTTGGTCAGAATTATTTTGTAATATATAGTTGTAATATATACTACTAGTGTTAGATTTAGTCACTTCTATCTATACTGCTACAAAAATAATTTTTATATATTTAAAGTGTGGTTTTTCTGAAACATCATAAATTCTTTATCTCAGATATATCTTGAAACAGATCTAAAATTCAGCTATTAAGTTCATTAAATACTTTTGGTTTGTGTTTTTGGCATGTATAAGGAGAATGTATAAATTGCAATATTCAGCATTTTTAAAAGCATTTTTTATTTCAGTCTGCAATTTTCAAATTAATCTTTTTATTTCCAGATTTTTTAACAGATAAATCTTTCCATGTTTTTAGTCTTTCTTATCAGCAGCCTTGAAATCTGCTATTTTCTACTTTATCTATTTAAGAGGGATGAAAAGAACTGAATAAAATATTTCAAGAATTGAAAAATCACTGTAAGAATTACAGTGTATTTTTGTTGTTTTCTTTTTTCTGACTAAAATGAATTCTTGTCATGTTCATATAAAGGGCATTTATATTCAGATAATAATCTAATGCAAGATATTACAAAATATATTTTAAAAATTGAATGGACTTTTTGAGAGGAAGTACTATCTTATCTAACAATATATGCAGCATTTGCATTAAATTTTATTGCTGTCTTTTTCTAACATGATACTTGAAGTACATAAGTTCAAGTACATTAATTCTTCTCTTGTACCAAAATATGATGCTCTTGTGGTAGAAATGTGAGTAGCAGTATGATTATAATGCTTCTGTTGCATTCTGTAATGACATTTATTGTGCTGACTTTTAATATATTTTATTTCATTGTAAAATTTTTTTCACTTTCTTTTTTGGGCTTAATGCTGCCATCACATAAAATGGCATTTTTATATCTGACAGCAGATTTTGACTGCAAGAACAGTGGTTCATGAGAAGAAGTTGAGCTTCCTATTGTTGGCGTCCAAAAAGACAACTGCATTTTGTTTTGCCATTCAACTACTCAGACAGTTGATGTCAAAACTTTATAACTCTGGAGAGAGTTAAGTGTAAGCAGACAAAAAGAATTTACTTCCTCTAACAGAAACAAAGACATGCTTTCTAGGTATTTTTTAAGATGTAAATATACTTGGCATAGTAATTTCATCAAGAGTGGCTTCCAACTGAGCCACAGTTAAAATTTTCACTGAGTATGCCTGCTTTGGTTTCATTTTCTTACTTTTAATTTGCTTACTTTTAGCAATTCCAGGCAACTTATGTGCTATATAAACTTTGGGTGTGCTATATGGCCTTTGAGGTGCTATATAACCTTTGTGCTATGTAATCACTATATCCATTTAATTTTCTGAAGTAGATATCTCTTTACTATTCTTTTTATGTTATAATAATTTTCTCATCTTCCTACCACACTTATTCCACTTGTCACTTTTGAATCTCAGCTGTTAACTTTTTGTAGCTTCTGTTGTTCACTGTTGGGAATCCAGTTATCTCTGTAAATCTAACTCAAGTCATAGCTGACAATAGGATTTAGGTGGATTCAAGACCCAGATATTTTATTCAACTAATAATTCAAATACATTAAGTGTACTGTTCTGTGGAATAATCAATATGCTGTAGAACAAAGATTAAAAGAAAAATTGTTTTGTCTCATTTGCCTCATACTCTCCAGCTCCTTTATTGATCACTGTGAAAGCTCTCACAGTAAACCTGGGCTAATGCAGGAAGCGATGTTATGAGTATGTCCTGCGTTTGTCAAGACTTAATCTGCTTTATACCAGGTGTTCCTGGGGCTGTTTTTTGGATTTATGCTGCAAACAGTGTTACATACAGAGTTTTAGCTGTTTCTGGGCAGTGCTCACACGCAGTCAAGGCCTTTCCTGCTTCTCCCACCACCCCACCAGTGAGGAGGCTGGGGGAGCACAAGAAGTGGGGAGAGAACACGGCTAGGACAGCTGACCCCAGCTGATCAATGGGTTAGCACAGAATCACAGATTCATTAAAGTTGGAAAAGACCTCTAAGATCATCTACTCCACTTTGCTGCCCTTGGAAGGTACAAGCTGACTCTTTTGGTACCACTGTGTTTTGAGGGGACCAAAACTAAACAAAGAATTTGGGATGCAGCCTCCTCAGTGCCAAGTAGAGTCACAATCGCTTTCTCTGTCCTGCCAGCCTCACTCTTTCTGACAAAGGCCAGAATGTCATTGGTCTTTGTGGCCACCTGGGCACATGCTGGCCCATGTTCAGCTGCTGTGGACCAGCACCCCCAGGTTCTTTCCTGCTGTGCAACTTTCCAGCCACCCTGTCCCAGCCCTGCAGAGCTGCATGGGGTTGTTGTGGCCCTAGTACAGGACCCCATACTCAGACCACATGGCATCATACAGCTCGTATGGCTCAGCACATAAAACTGAGGGAGGTAGAACACTGATGCTGTTTGTCTTCCCAAGTCACCATTATGTGTGATGGGCCCTGCTATCCCAGGAATAGCCTGTCTGTGGGAAGCAGGGTATGAAGTCCTTGTTTTGCTTTGCTTGCATGCATGGCTTTTGCTCTACCTGTCAAACTGTCTTTCTCTAGACTCGTGCACCTTCTCTACTTCTTTTCTTCTGATTCTCTCCCCCATTCCACCTGGGGGAGAGAACAAATGCCTGTGGTGGTGCATAGCTGCTGGGTGAAGTTAAACCACAACACAGTGAAAGGATAGAATTAAAATCTGAAATGCAGAAATGTCTGAAATGGCAATGGAAACAAATCAGCACAACCTAACAGAAAAAAGCCTGTGTGCACTTACTCCTTATCACCATGCTTTATCAGTGTGCACTAGATAGTAAGGCATTGTTACTGCTGAGCAAAGAACTAGGGTATACATAGAATGATTGCAAAATGGCACATGCTCTTGTCCAAACTGACAGTCATCTGAAAATATCAGACCTATGTGCAGTATTATTCATTAGAGAGTTCAAGACCATAAGAAATTGAGGATCTTCTACTCTAATTTTCTGCGTGTTTAAAAAACTTTCAGTCTCCTAAGCTAGTCCATTTTCAGCTTAGAAATTCGAGACTGAAGAAATCTGTTCTTTGAGTTATGTGTCTCTATCATGTACTTATATGGAACATTTAGAAGAGAAATATTTAAGAGAAGCTCTTTTCAGAGTATTAATTCTTTTGAGGTAAGAGAAGACTATCACTTTCTTGTTCTCAAGAGGAAATTCAAATTTGCTTATAGAAGACTAGAACATTGTCAAGAAACCTAATTTTCTATTTAAGTACACTGAAGTCTGAAGCTGAGCTTTCCAGTGCAAAGATGATGAAAATGCAGTTGTATTTAATTTGGGTATTGGCTATTGACTAACTCTTCATAAATTTGATAGGATTTCAGGAGTGGGAAGAATCATGTCATTGTGCTTCATGTTAAAAATCAACTGTGGAATATGGAAGATTTTATTTTTATTTTTCTTGAATCTTTAAAACATATCCTGCCCTGAAAAATTTATTGAATAATTCTTGAACATGTATCATGCTATTTGGTTACTTTTCTAGAAAGTTCTTTATATGAGCATTGATACAACCAAACCCTAATTATTTTAATCTATTCTAGCACCTTTTGGCTCAGTATTTACAGGCAAGCTAATCACTCAATACTTTCCTAGCTTCTCCAAGTATCCAAAATAGGAATGCATGATACTGAGACTATGAAACTTTTGTAAAAAGGAATGAGACAAATAAATTGATTATATGGTTAAACTATAAGGGTGTATATAGTGTATATAAACTTGAAAATGTCATTTAATGATATTATAAAAATAGCACTATAACTACAGTGACAATGTGATAAAAAGAGCCTTAGGTTGTCAAGAAAGGGCTGTAAGATGCAAGTTGGAATAGATTGCAGCAATGCTGCATGTTTCAGTAACAGGGTATTGATCATACACTGACTTATGATGAAGAACACAGTGGAGACTTTCAGCCTGCAATACTAAGTGATCCACACATGAGAAAGGGTGGGCTATTCCTTATGAACAGAGCAGCCCTTCCTGAAGGACTTATTTCCTTTAAATATGTAATAGTATTTTTTCTTAGTGACATACTCTTTTTATGATATTATTTATGCCTGCAGTGTGTTTTCTTTGGCAAAGAATATATTAACTCTGGAATACCAATGATATTCCCTTAAATATAAAATATCTCACTAAACATTATAAGTTAGGGGCTTTTTTAGCAGAATGAACAAGGGATTCTGTATGGTTTGTGAGAACAGAGAAAACCAAGCATTTCTTGTTGCATTTCTGTAGTTAAACATACCTTGATTTTAATTTTTTCACCATTAACTCAATTCTGCTCTATAAAATACAGCATATTTTCAGAAATATGTGTGTCATTGGAATGAGCACTTGTGAATTTTTAGGAAAACTAGTAATATAGTGAATAGCAAGTGAGGTCAAGAGTCATTATGTGTATCATGAATAGCATAGTATATGCTCAAATCCAGAAATACTGGACTCACTGTATAAAAATGTATAAACTTAAACCCTCATCTCAGGTAGGATTAAATCATTTGAGCAGCTGATTTTCTTAAAATGTTTCAGTTGTCTTCACTCATTTCCCAACGATGGTTTTTGGTGAAATGAATATATTCTAACTATATTAATGTGATTTTTTTTCACTGTAAAATTTAATTATTTTATTTTGATTTTTCTAAAGTTGTGTATTAAGATGTAGATTTGAAAAGAGAACCAATGTTTTCATGTTCATTGACAAATGAACACTAGCAATTTTTCATCTGATTATACTCAGCAGTTGCAAAATTCCTTTAATAAAATAAATATAAAGACAAAACATTATAAATATGTCACTTCATGCACACCAATGCCCAAGTTTTTTGCTATCTTCTTTCTCAAATTTGTGATTGTGTAAGTGTAGTGGCTTGATCCCAGATTTCACTCATACAGTTTCTTGCTGACTCCCCTCTTCTGTGGGACCTGGAGAAAATAGAAGGAAGGCAAGAATACTATTGGGCAGAAATAAGGATACTTCAATTAAGAAAGTAAAAGTTGTGTGCCAACCATGTGAATGGTTGGCATTAAATAAGCTAAGATTTCTTCAGTCTGATGAGCATACCTTTATGCTCTAATATATGAAATTATGTGGAAAACATCCCCTATTGTTAAGGTAAAAAAGCTGAAAGATCAGATAGTTTGAGATCAACAATATTCAAAGCTGTAAACATACAAGTGAGCATTTCAGGAGTGAGGCTCCCCTAGATCTGTTGTTTACAAACAGGAAAGTGGCCAGAAATTTTCTTGGGCACAGTGACCCCAGTATGATAGGATTTACAATATTTGGTGAAATTAGGAGGACTGTTAATAAAACCTCTACCCTTGATTTCCAGACTTGGTCTGTCCTGGACACTGATTAAGAAGGTCCCTTGGAAAGCAACCCTTAAAAACAATGGAGTCCAGGAAAGATGAACATACTTTAAGGAAGAAATCTTGAGGGTGCAGGAACAGGCCAACAAGACAAAGAAATGTGTGTGTTATCTTGTTAGTCAGACTACTGAGTTTTTCCCACATAGGTCCTAAAATCTATTAACCTGGCTAGCATTCCTACTTTTACAAGATGATGGAATAATTATCAGCTGTAATTAAAAAATCTGATCACAAAACGACTCCAGTGTACAGAGAAGGTACAGGAGATCCATTAGCTCTACATTTCTATGTCGGAAGTACTGGACTTTGTGGGTCTGTTCCAGCCTCCAAACAAAAAGGAGACTAAGATGACACCATAATGTTTTGATGATTTGCTATTTGCTGGCTACACTTTGACAGATCATTACTAATTTTCAAAGGAGCTGTTAAAAGTCTCCAGTACACAGTATTTTAATACCCTTGAGGAAAGCTTCATGTCAGACTGATATGTTGTCATGCAGGCTGTCAATGCATGCTTATTAAAAAATATTCTGCTATTCAGAAATCTGGGTTAGCATTTCTAGTAACCACAAAATGCATCCCTATGAGATAACAAGGAAGTAAAAACTGTTTTACCTATTCACTGACCCTGACACTTTGAAAGAGCAATTTGACTTACTGTGAATTAATGGCCTTTTTCTGTGGTTTGCTTGTAGCTGTAGTCTCAGGCTAAAGTACATTAAGTCCAATTAATAACTGCAGAAATATGACCAGATGCAGGATAAATATGTGCAACATCTTCTCTACCTACAGGTGAAAAATCTCAGTCCAGTGATTTCAGCCTGGACATACAAATGGATAGCATCTGTTGTTACAGCTATACCTGAAGACAATAATCATGACTAACAAAGGGATGACCTACAGAGTTTTGATATGAAAGAAATATCCATCAGCATAATTTCTGACTACTTTCTTAATACATGTCATTTTAAATACTAAATAAACCCTTATGATATAGAGGAGAAGTAGATCAGAACCCTATAAGAATGCAGCCACCTATCTCTGGTATGCTACAGAAAATTCACCACGTGTAACTGTACCCCGTGGAGTTACTGTAGGGATGAGTAAGCCAGCATTTTGATAGGAGTGTGGTCCAGTTGAACAGTTATAAATTTTTAATGAGCTAATGAGGAATTATAATAATCACAGTCTTCAAAATTGAAACAAAAGCTACTTTTCACATGCTGTACTGATGTATTGCTGCTCACATCTGCCCTCAGCAGAGCCCCAGATGTATTCCAAGAAAAGGATATATTGTAGACAGCAAAATACAGAATTCATAAGCATGTGGAGTTCTAAGACTAAATTTGAGATTTTGTGCTAAAAACAGGACTATTCTGTCAAAAATAGAAACCTACACTTTCACCTCATTCTGCTCATATTAAGATAAGTTATTGTTTGATGGCGATAGGAGTGCTACATGGCATTTCCTATTGATTTTCAGAGATGAGGTGGTGGAGATTTTCATTCTTTGCTGTATTTAGCTGCATATTTAAAAAAATAATACACCTCTTCAGGTATATATGCACATGAGTGAGATAAAGGAAGTAACTCAAAGCCAAGGAATAAATATATTTCTGGTATGGAATTCTGTGATGTCTTCTGGAAATGAGTTTAACTTAAACATCGAGCTTGCCAGTCATTGTGAAAATGTTGCATTATATTAAATTATGATAATAAATAGCCCCTTTAGAACATATTTAGGGATTTTAAGCATTGTATTCTGTAATGACTCTGTGAATCTGGCCCTCCAAAGTATAAAGGAACGTAAGTGACTGTGGGGTGTTCTGAAACCAGATTGTTTTGTTTCAGCTACTGCCTCATTTTATAGCAAAATACACATAATTGAAAAGATTTCTTTGGTCAGTATTGTTTAAATGTGTAATATTTTACTAGTTTGCCTAATCCTATGGGTCTCCATTACAGTCCAGAAAGTTCAAGCTACCTCATTCAGGAGATTGCATGAGTGGGAGAAGAAGCCATGTCTAGTCACAGTGTTTCTGGTGCTTTCACTTTTTCTTTCCTTGCAGAGGCATTGATAAAGTTATATATGATGAGCCTAAGAGCAGACAAAACTGCCCTGGTTCTCCCAGAACCTCCTGATTACCCATCTATGGACAAAATCTATCAAAATGATGGCTGCCATGGCTTAAATAATGAGACATAAAAACTGCAAATTATGTACCAGTCTAAATTAATTTACTGGAAATGAATCTAATTTACAAAGATCTACTAGTTGTGAAATAGAGACTTGAAAGATCTATTGTGAGAAATTACATGCTTTCTTCTTTCTGATACTTGTTCAGAGACTTCTGCTTTCTTCCAAGACTAATTAACTCAGTAATGATCCAGTAGTCATTAAAAGAGGATCTGACTTCTTCTACATTCTCCTGAGAAACAAAAAATACAGGATCTGAAACATCACTAACCTTTACTCTTCTTCCTCTACTACCCTTGTAATTAGACACAGCAAACGACAGGAAGGGTGGAAAGAATTAGTACAAAAAAAGCTCTTGAAAATACTTGCATCTTGTTAGTTAAATCTTAGGCACATTTTTGCTGTATTAGCTGCTGTAATTACAAACTCTGAAGCCATAATAATGAAAAAGGGAATGAGAACCAGTGGTTATAGAGCAATCGATCTGACAGAGTGAATTTATGTGCTTTAGGATCCAATCCAAAATTTACTGAAATAAATTTAAGTATTCGCATAACATTTAAGTAAGACTTACTGACAGAAAAATACTACCCAGCCCAAATCAAGCAGTAATGAAATGCCTTTTTAAAATTTTTTTCCACCATGTGAGCAGGCCTATGAATTGTGTTTTAGTGAAAAACTAGTTTTGACCTTGTAATCTTGAGATTTTTTTCCTTCTGTTTAGTCACTCAGAATTTGCTGCTACAATGTGTATTTTCAAGGTTAATATACTGATATACTGAAATTGGTTTGCATTCTGAGTCTGATTTAGGATATTTGGATAAACATTGAATTCAATAGGTTATAAGATTCCTTTTAATTTCTGTGATATGAATAGACCTATTTTGTTCTGAGAGAAAAATATTTTATTTGTTCTCAGATATAACCCATGAGCAAGACTTTACATGTACAGCAAAATTGTTGATACTTCTTATATGAGATGACAGATAAAGAAAGCAAAGCCTAGAGAAGATATACAGAAAATAAAGTCAAAATAGACACAATGGAGTAAATATAACAATTTTTGTCCTATTTTTTTTCCAAAATATTTTTATTCTGAAAAAATGACTGGTAGATACACTGAAATTGCACTTTAAAATACTAAATGTCCAGTTTGTCTGAAAATAGTAACTCTCCCACAGTCCCAAAAGGATCTTCAGCTGTTTTCTATTTACAAACAACAGTCCAGATTTTGTCTGGATTATACTTAAATTGCTAAATGGACAACACAGCCTTATTTGGTCGAACATAGATTTTGTTTAAACTGTAAGAATAATTTTCTTTTTGTATACATTTATTTATTTATTTATTCATTTATTTATTATAGTATGGCTTAGTAACAAATTATATCACATGAATTATTATATTGCATGCATTTGCTTCTCCCAAAACAACATCAATTCAGTGTAATCTGACACAGGAAGCATGTATTAACTCTCCTGTTTTATTTTGATCTAATTTTAGGAACACTTCCAGGGAGAGTAATTTTGTATTGCCTACTACTTTTACCTGGAAAAAGACCAAGAGCATGCAATTCCAAAGTTAATACTTTATAATCTTTTTTCCAATTACACACCTTCTCCTAAAACAGAATTTACCAAGTTATTTGGCGCCCGGTTTTACCCTTTTATCTCATTTCTCAGGAGCTGTCACATACCCTGGTTTGTATTTTTGCCATTTGAAAACATGAAAATAAATGGGAAATATTTTCGAATGGTAGGTTGCACAAGTGCAATATCTTGTTCTTCTACTAAATAATTTCCATCAAGACCTAGAAGTTTCCCCACAGCCATGTTCCAAATCGAAATCAATAGTTTCTCCTTCTCATATAGCAAACAGTTCATCTCTGTATGAAACGGTAGAAAATGGCACTAAGCAGATTTACTCTTGCATTTGTGCAGAGGGCAGTTAGGGACAGAGCAACATCCTGGTGCGTGGGAGACTCTGACTTCAACTAAAGCAAATACCAGACTAATTTAGATTTTGGTCTGTGTTCTGGATTTTCCTTTCTACTCATCAGAAAATAAGATTTGCCCCTTCTTTCGCTTTGAAATGACAGTGAATCTCTACGAGCAAAATGTTACATGCTGTAATAAATATGCATTTTAAATTTTACTCTATGATATTTAAGTTAATTTCTCTGCTGTCCACATTTTTGTCTGTCTTCTAAATGTCTATTGGCAGATAGTATTAAAATGTTAATAAGCACCTGTTTCTTTAAAGAAAATGGTCATAAAAATCAATAATTCATTCTGAGATAAGAAGCGAAACCTCAAGATGTTCTATTTAATATTCAGATATGGATTGCTTTGATAGAAGTGCTTTATCACTTATAACAAAACATACATGGTGAGCGTAAGTAGATTATAAGACATCAGACACCTAATAATGAAGATTAGGTCATGGATAACAAAGTTACTGTAAGTATTTGAAAAACAGAAATAGAAGTGCAAATTCTTCTCAACTAGGTTTAGTCCCAAACACCACTTACATCTCCTCGTATTATTGAAATATGAATGTACAGGATTAAAAAGGCTAACATCCTCTTACAAAAGTCAGTAAGCTGTCAGGATGCAGTCAATAGTAAAAATAAAAATAAGACATGAAGAACTGTGAACTCTATGGCACTCAGTCACTCTGTATCCTGGGAATTTGATTCACTGGATCAAACGCAGGCAATACTCATTGCTAAAGGAAATAATACCCTGAATTTTTAGAAAGGAGGGTTTTGTTATTTCTATGACTAATTTACGACTTTCCTAACACTCATAGGAGATAAAGTTACCAATACTGAAGTGTCCAAAAGAAGTACAGTATAAAATCATGGCAAGTCAGTATCATAACTAGAGAAAAAATTTCTTCCTTAACTTCTCTTATAAAGGTCAAAATTGCAATGAATGACTTTTAATTTTAGTAGCATATTCTTCACAATAATAATACAAATGTAGAGGTGAAGCTTTGCAAAGTCTGAAAGCATCTCTCATGATTTTAACTGCACCACTATCAAACCAAGGTATTCATATGTTTGTGTGATATCCATTTATACATGACAGTGTAGAACATAACTGATGACTGCAGGGCTATTACCCAAGCCAATGTTAACAGTAAAAGAACTGATATTCCTTAGCACCAGTCATCTTTCCTTCTCTATCTTTGTTATGCACCTGAGAGAGAAAAATATGCAGAGCTATCAAAAAAGAAATGCTAAGACAGTTCTAAAAATAAATTAAATGGAACCTGAAAAAAAATTAAATCTTTAAAGTGTCTCTTAAAGGCTCCTACGGACAAACTCTCAGAGGCAGAGCAAAGATAACCCATTAAAGAAATGTGTTTCTTATTTTGTTATTAATGTAAAATAATTACTTTGTCTTTGGTACAAATACATGATAAGTTTTAATCACATCATCATTCTGTTTTTAGGGGAAAAATTCACTAGTCATACTAGTGACATCATCTACTCCAAAGAAGTCATTCCCTTCACCTTTGATGCCAGTGTTGCAAGAGAAATTTACTTTCCAAGGAAGAAATTTTATTCTGCTAATAATATGTCAAAAGTTTGCAGTGAGGGATCCCCACGGTTTTTTGGGCTTTTTTTTCAAGGACAAACAAAATAAAATAAACCGTCTTCTCCTATCAAGTTTGCAATATTGGCAGCTCTCCAAAGTGAGTTACACTCTGAAATGAGGTGTGCAAACAAAAAACCAACCAAACCACAAACCCCCAAAACAACAAATACCACCCCCACAAAAAAAAATCCAAGCAACAAAAAAAAAACTTCCTGTGACTTTATAATTTTGTTTCTCCTGCCTACTTACTAGTCAGCTCACTATCACCACTTGCTATATCAATAGCTATCAAATAAAGTAAACATAACTTAGTCCAAATTTAATTTTCAGATGTATACTTTAATTGCTGTTCCAGCTCTGCAGCCTATGATAATCTTTATCATAAGACTTTCTGAAGCAGCACAGATGAGCAACTTTGTTAGATGTTGCAACTTGACTTGTACACTGTGTATAAAAAAGGAGAGTTCTCATGCTCTAGTTAATTAATTGGATTATGCCTTCAAAAGGGTTGACACTTTGTATGCCCTTATTCTAAGCACTTTTTAAGAAAGTTTGCAGAATACACTTCAGAAGAATAACTTAAGGATGAACTTTCAACTTGTGCTGTATCACAGTTTTCTTTAGAAAAGGCAGCTTTAGAGGGCAGGAAGAAATGTTAAGAAGATGATGTGACATACTTTTATTAAGTGTGGCATCTAAGGAAAAGACATATCCTTAGCAGGACTTAAAAACTGTTGCTGTCATGATTCCTAATTTTCTGTTCTTTGAATGGCTTCTTTTTTACTTATGAGGTAGACTTCAGCCTAAGGGATTGGTCAAATGTACCCTGGACATGCATAAATATGAAGTATTAGACATAGCATTATACAAATATTTTTGCCAATTATATATATTTGTATTCCTTAATACATAAGTCTTCAGTCCTGCATCACCTTAAGAATAATATGAAAAGTAATTTAGCACACAGAAGTAGACATCGAATGTAGCTGGACTAGCATAAAAAAATCTGCATGAAACTGAAAATTCTTTCCCATCATGGATGATAATTTCCCTCAGAGAAGATCTATCCTGTACACATATTCATGGTCATAGTGTTCCAAATAACTCTGAGACAAAATTTAACTTATTTTCTTTTTTCTGTTTTTCTATTAGTTCACTTCAATAGAACACATAGGAAGGACTAAGGGAAAGATTAGCAATTTCTAAATATCTTCAGACCTGTAAAAATTCCAAATGCACACCAAAACATAGCCAATCAAAACCTACCAGAAATAATGAAATCTGTGATAAACTGAATAGTATTTTGAAAATTGTTGCTAATCCCAGGTTTAAAATAAATTTAATTACTGAGAGTCTGTAGCTTTGTGGAAATCAGCAGTGATTTCTGTAGAAGATCGCTGCAGAATGATTTACAAAAGTGCACAGTAAACTGTAAAAGGATTTCAGCTGAGTGACTGACTAAATTGACTGTTTGGTCTGTTAGACCAGGTCAGGAGTCTGTGAAGGGTGTACAGATGTGGTTAACCATGCTCCACTCTGATAGCCCTTCAAGGCATCCTTTTCTCAGACCCCAAATTTTCCTTTTTCATGGTGACACTCAGATACTTAGAAATTCCAGTGATCAGAAGAGTTCTGATACATTAGGCGTTTCTTAACACCTGATAAAATTTTATTTCTTAGATGAAACTGCCTACCATTAGCCTGAGGAACATTTTCCAGTTATGTGATTCTGGGGGAGGTGACTGCATAGAATGTTTATTTAGAGCTATACACATGGAGGGGATTGTCACATATTGTCATAAACATAAAAAAATTCACATATGAATGGAAAGAGTATCCCAAATGAGATATAAACCTGCTTGATGGAGGAACAACATTTTTACTTAACCTTTTGTTATTTCTTCTCTTGGGAGGTAAATAAATGGAGTTTGATGTTTCAAACAGATGAAGCACTTGATTTTTACTTTAACTTTGTTGAGTTTAAAATGCTTGGGGGCAGAAAAAAAATCGCATTCTAAACTTCAAAATTGTTGCGGGACAAGAAAAACATAGTTTTATAATAAAAGTAATATTTAATGATACATATTTTATGCTGCCACAAAATTTTCCATTTCAAGAGATTGTTTGTGTCTGCAGGCATATGCAATATTCCATAACATGACATTCACCATGAGAAAATAAAAAAAAAGACACTTCCTTGCCTTGATATCAGAGGCATGACCACTCAATATTAATTTATCTACAATTCTGATGAAAATAGCATGACTGATAAATCTGGTACATAAGTCCTTTTTCTCAAACACTGGAAGTTCAAAATAAACATTAAGTCACTAAGCCTCAGATATACTTGGAAGCTGAGAAAAAAAAAAATTATTAATATTTAACTAGAAATAGCTGTCTTCAATATTTATACAGCATCATAAAACTGCACCAGAAATGCTAAATACTGCAGAAATATTTAAAATCCAGAAAGCAAGTCACTAAAACCCTTTTTCTTTGACAGCTTCTTTGCAAATTCCTGCTTCTTTGCAAAGTTTTACACAGAAAAACCTTGCCTAGCAGAATTCCAGCTGAATTGCTTAAACAGCTGTGAAGGATCAAAGATATTTATTAATTACTATTATGCAACCTCTGAAATTACTGTTTTGTAGTGATTTGGTTTACAGAATGAAAAATAATAAAAATCCTCTTATTTCCCATTTTTATCCAAACTCAAATATGAAACAAAAGATTTCATCATGGACTTAAAGATCAATAATTCATAAACATGATTTTTCTTATTAAGGAAGAGGATGAATAAGAAATATAAAAGCAATAGATTATGCATTGATCTTATTTTATCCTCCCACTTTCTGTGTTTTCTGACTGCTACATAAGAAGAGATAGAACTAATTTGGTGTTATGACCCCTTTGCACCCTGTTGATGTCTCTGTGAGCTCACCTCGAGTCAGACAGACACTTGGAGGGCAAGACATTGCCATAAGCCTTCAATGAAAGAGCTTTCTGAAAACTTTCTGAAACTGAAAGTTAGCAATGGAAACAACCCATCGCTGACTTTGCACTTTTGTGTGTTAGGCAGGATCCACACTGGATCAATGGTGTCTGATGAGAACAGGAAGCCTTAAATCCTACTAAATTTGTATTTGAGGACAATGCTGGGAAATACATCTATTTCTTTGAGAGGCAAGCAATTTCCAAGACATTAGTATTTCTTGGATTTGGTGTTTTTGTGTGGTGTCTGTATCTCACTTCTTTCAGTTTCACGAGGAAATCCAAAATTTCATCACATCATCTGTGTCTGATACCAGACCACGATGATGTTGCTCTTACTCTGTCCCAGGATCATATTGCCATAACTCAATCCATGCAGAGGTGTGTGTGTGGTGTGCAGGTTTACTTTTGCTCAGTCCTGTAGTCTCAGTCAGCTTGTATGGGAAGAGTGGAGTAGGAAAATATACATATATACACATATACATAAAGCGCTCCCTAAAACTTTAAGTTTCTCAAAGCAAAAATTAATTACTACAATTGATTGTATGCAACAGCAAAATATAGTGAATTGAAAATCTAGAAGTAGTACTCCCATCTGCACCAAGAAAAGAGGGAGGCTCTTCTGAGGAAAAACAGCAGCACTGATCAGGCAGAGCATCCTAAACCAGGCAAAATAGGACCTTGGCAGCTACTCTCTCTGCTTTCCCTTATTTTCTCTTCTTATATGGGAGAAATCTGCTATTTTGACTTCTATATTTTCATCAAATATAGAATGTTTATGTATGTTGAATGTATGATCTTTGTTTACCTAAAACTAGCACTACTCCCAATTCTCCTTTAGTGATCTGAACTTGTGAGACCCATGTTAGAACTTCTGCAACTGCACTATGAAATGCTTCTAGAAGCAGTATTTAATTTTTAACTTATTGCACAGAATTTAAAGCACCTAATTCATAAGACTTTATTAAAATAATTTGTTTTGCCATCTCTGTTTAAGACAAAATGCTGGTATTCAAACCATTCCATGAGAATAGATAATTTATTTTCTTGTAAGCCTTTGTTTCTTGGTCCTGACTGCTGTGTATTCACACAAATGAGTTTGCATGTGAGAAACTTCCTATAAAAGTATAAAATACAACATTATCTCTAATTTTGAGTAGCCAATATTAAATGTCTAAGAGTATTTTTCCAAAGTTTTTAATTGATGCATTGAATCATAATTTCCATTATATATCCCTTCAAAAATCTTGTAGATAAAAAGCCAAAAGGCTATAATTTTGAGTCTCCAGAAAATGTCACATCTGGTTCCCTTACTATTTTGAAGTTTAAAAAAGATCAACTCAACTCCAAACTCACTTCTAATAATTATGAGGCAGTTATAAAGAAGGCCTGTGTTCTATTTCCAGTTGTAAAAATAAAACTTATGACACTCTAATCCCATTTTTTCTGATAAAAGTCTAAAATGCTTTTAAACCTTATCCACTTAGTGGACCATCCCTGTTAGTCCTGAATACCACACACAAATAAACTTTGGACCAAAAAAATAGTGTATTTTGGTAGTGTAGTTAGGTGTTTTTTTTTAGGAAGAGGCTAACAGATGAACAAATAACTTAAACTCTCTTTCTAATGTTCAGATGATAAGGATTGAATTAAATCTTCCAATATCCACTGTCTAGTGCTCATGTAGAAGGACAATGGTCTAGACAATATTACCTATCTTGCACTGAGAAACTCTCCCTTCATGAGTTTGCTATCCATACTTCTTTCCCTAGGAACTTGCAGTTTTGTTACTAAAAATACTTGTACTGAGAGCAAATATCTGTGAATGGATGATAAGAGAGACGGGGTCTGATAGGCAGAACAAGAGAGCATGAAGAGATTGCCAAATCCCCTTCTCTCTCTGCTATCAATATTGCTGTTTGTGGTAGTTTTTTCCAGTTTTGATTACAAAGAAATTAATTGACACAATAATTCTTGAAATTACTAATATACCTCAGATACCTGATGCCACAGTATAACAAAAGCAACTTAAAATTATTAATTTCTACCTATTCTTATGAGTCATCCATTTTAATTTAATGACCATGTTTTAAAAGCCATTTCAGATATGCAAATATGTGAAAACTTTGCTAGAAACTCAATGAGGTTTAAGTACAAACCATAATCTGACAGAAACAATAGTGTTTAAAATTACAAGCAGATGGGAAAAGAATAAAATAGAAAAACAATTTTCCTGCTAGGACACTATATTGTTTAAAGTTTGGTATAAATTATGTCTTTTGTCAGAATCAGGACACAAATTTTAAAGATAAACAAAGCAAAAATGTAGGTCATAACAAAAAGTAATTGCTATTCTGTGCTTGGAAATATTCAGTGATCAGTATTTAAATATAAAACAGTGAAATCTGCTAAGCTAGGACTTCATTCAGACAACTGAGATCTTATGATATGGAATTCAAATTTTTAATGAAGTCTGAAAAATGGAACAGTAAGGAGAGAAACTTATTCTGCTAAAATTTTAAGCTACACATATCTGCTCTGTCCTACATGAAGAATTTGCTAGATGTGGCAAATAAAGAATAATTTACAATGGGCTTTGCCTAACGAATGTAGAAATCTACTTTACTTTTCATTCCTAAAAAATATCAAACAACCTGGACAACTAGTAGCTGAAACTATGAATAGATACAAAATATGTATGAAGTAACAATGAAATCTTTATGTTTCAGAATAAATGCCTTTATTCTATTTACTGATATACAATTTTTTTATTATCTTGTAAATACTTAGGTTGGTGTAGGGTCTTATTCTGGAAATATTCCACTTGTACAAATATATTGTGTATAGTTAAAAAATATGTAAGAATAAATAGCAAAGTAAAGTAATAGTAATAGTAAAGAGAACAAATACACTTAAATCATCCAATAACAGAATTGCAGAGTGGTTTGGACGGAACCTCTGAACTCTAGACCATCCAGTTCCAATCCCCCTGCCACAGGCAGGGATGCTTTCCTCTAGACCAGATTGCTCAAAACTCTGTCCAGCCTGGCCTTGAGCTCTTGGGTGGCTGATGCTGCACTCATCAGCTGTGGAGGTTTGACCAGGAGGCCTTTGCTGAACCAAGTTGGTCTCTGGGGTTCCGTGCACATATTATTGTGCTTGAGCATGAGGAGCTCTTCCACTTCAAGAAAAATGTTCTCAAATACGTTCCAGCTCTCAGTATCATCCCCTGAGATGACAAGTGCCATGGTTATGGTTGAGGGAGCAGAAGGGCCTCTAGACCCAGGGACTCTGTACTGGCACAGACACACCAAGGGAAGCACAGCACTGCACCAAAGTTGCTTTTTCAGGACCTTTCTCATCTGCCCTCCCTCCCCACCCCAGGTGCTGGGGGACTCTGCCACAGCCCCAAGCTGCCATTGCAGGTAGGCTTAGAGTTCAGAAATCCACAAAGACTGCACCACCAGAGACCCTGGAGGTGGAAGACAAATGCCAAGGGTAGCACACTACTGTGTAAGCATTCCTTCCACCACAACTTTTGAATCCAGTTTCCCTGAAACTGTAGAATCTCTAAATCCTCACCCTAATGGCATTTAGAGTTTGATGTCCCCAGCACCATGGTGCTGGGTTGTTCCAGAATTTTTTTTTAATGTTTCACTAAATAGAAATCATGCAAATATAAATCTCCTTTATAATTCTGTGCAAGCTATGTGTACTTGAGTTTAATGGAGTTATGCTGCACCTTGTAAAGGCAAGGAAAGACAAGAGGTAAGCAGAGAATATTGCAAAAAAAATTTGCTGTTGATTTGTGGAGTAATACTGGGTAAGAAATAATGTTTCCCACAGAAGTGGAAGGAGATATAACATCTTGTCTTTCTGTGGTTCAGCTTCTGAGGGCAGCACCTGGAGTGACTAGCTGAAAAAAATATCCTTCCAAAAGAGAACAATAAATTTTCAAAAACTGGAAGAAAGCCTTTCTGTAACCTAAATGTACACCTTGCTAAATTTGCTTAACCATTACTGGAGGTATAATTAAAGAGTTGCTTTCCTTTGCAAGTGAATAATTTGTTTAACATAATATTCAACTAAAAACCAAAATTATAATCCATTACCTAATGCAAATAGTCTAAAAATCTGTCAAGAAAGAGAGTGAGAAAGCCCTCTAAGTTTGAGAAAGCCATCTTGGTGACACTCACAAAATACTCAAATTCTTTTAAAAGGTCACATGTTGCTAGGTAAGTGTTCAGATATCTGAGTGACAATGCTGTATGTATCCCTGTTAATATGAATGAGACATATTCCAGTTCACTGGAGCCACAGATATGACAAAAATGATTTTATAACTTAACAACAGCAAAGCCTCAACAAAACAGTGTAGAATTAAAGCAACACAAATGGCATAAAAATTATTATTTCCTGTAAACTTGGGAAATGTCACATATTTGGTTGTTGTTGGTTTCTTTTTTAACCATTAGAGTGATAAAATTCTGTAGCAGGCTGGTGACAGGGGTAGTGGGATCCCTACTATTGGAGGTGTTTGGTGACATGCTTGGACCTGTTTTGAGTAGGGAACTGGACTCTTGATAATCCTTCCAACCTCAATTCTGGTTCTGTGATTGCATTATTCTGGTGAACCATCAGGAGGTTTATTTTCAGGCTGTTAATTTACAGGGGAGGCTCTCTCTACAAGTGCCTTAAAAGAGGTTGTAGCCAGGTGAGGGTCAGCCAGACAGGACAAGAGGACACAGTCTTAAGCTGTGCCATGGGAGGTATAAATTGGACATTAGGAAGAAATTCTTCACAGAAAGGGTCATTGGATATGGAATGGGAGGTGGTGGAGTCACCAATTCTGGAGGTGTTTAAGAAAAGACTGGATGGGGCAATTAGAGACAAGGTTTAGTTGGCAAGGTGGTGTCAGGGCATAGGTTGGACTTGATCATCTCAAAGGTCTTTTCCAGCCTGCTTGATTCAGTGGATATGTGATTTCTATTCACAACAGTGTCATAAGTTTTGGTGCTTTCTCTACTTTGCTGCACTCTCTGCTATATTTGAATATTACCACACTGGAGCCATGCATCTTTTTTGTGCTCTGGTGTCCCAGACTTTTGCTTCTAAGTATATTTATCACTAAATAGTTTGTCTTTGATCATTCCTCAAGTATCTTTACTTTGTTGTAAATAAATAGCTCTGTCAAAATTTCTGTAATTCTGTAAAAATATACTGTAGATAATATTTGAATACTGATGGTTACTTGAAATAACATTAGATAATCTTTCAAAGTATCTTCTAAATAGGTAAAATAAAAAAATTATAAGAATGCTGCTCAGATTTCCTCCTAAAGAAAATTAAAAAGAAAAAGAATTAATTAAGTTGGATAATTTGGAAATTTCTTTGGTTTGAAAGAGCACATGCACTGCAGTGAAATAGCACTACCAGTAATTCTCAACTTTCAGAACCATGTACAGATGTGCATGTATGATATATATGTATACACACACACACACACACACACACACACACAAGTGATTGGGTAAAAAGTGACCTTTACCCTCATAATTATTCTTCCAGGATGACTGAAAGAGTGCAGATAACCAAATACCAAACAAATCATTAATAAGATTATCTAGTGGTTCATTTTCAGACTCGTTTGTCCATTCACATTTTGAAAATAAGGTTCACAATATTAAGTTCTGTATGTTTTCAAGTCTATTATCTTTGAAATAACATCATAAGTAGAAAAAATATTTGGAAGTAAAACCTATCATCAGAAGAGTAAGCAAAAACTATAAGGAAAAAAAAAAGTCAGAGAATTTTGATACAAGTTCTACTAATGACAAAATGCTCTTGAACATAAGAAGCACACGATACATATCATCCACTGAGATTCTTTAATCTAATTATACATGTTTTGCCTAATTTAATGCTTTGGATGTTGGAAGCTTTTCTCAATAAAAAAACAGAAATAGGAACTTCAATTGCAATAGGAACTTCAATTTAATATATTTATCATACTTCAGCAGAACCCATCTTTTATTTTTGGAATGGATTATACAGAATACATCAGCTAAATATTAAAGAAAAAATTGAAATTATGGCAAGAGTTTAGCCATTATTGGCATATCTATTTATTCAGAAAAATATTGAAAGAGAGATTTTAACATAGTCAAACTAAAGCATTTACTACATTTTTAGAAATAAATATGTAGCAGTAATATTAAATACTCCTCCAAGTTATTTTCTGCTGTTTTAGTGCATAATTTCTTTCATCATTCTCTGAAACACTAGACATTGTTCTATGAAATGATGCAATCAAACCAAATTATTTTGGAACATAGTAGCTCACATACTGATTACTCAGAGGTATTTTTCTGTTTGACAAGGCCCTTACATACTCTATTTAAAGAGAATAACATAAGTACACAAGAGGTCTTATCTAATTTCAATTAAGTCAACCAAATGAATCCAGCTTACTTCTTTGGATGAAGCCA
This sequence comes from Erithacus rubecula, assembly GCF_903797595.1. Classification (NCBI taxonomy): domain Eukaryota; kingdom Metazoa; phylum Chordata; class Aves; order Passeriformes; family Muscicapidae; genus Erithacus; species Erithacus rubecula. The sequence continues at coordinate 20,367,921 of NC_136685.1, forward strand.
TAGCTCATTACAGACATCGAATGTTTCAATGTTGATGGAAATCTTAACCAGACAAATTAAGATATTTATGCTTTAGCTTCAACTGTAAGGCATGAGACAACTTAATGACAGTGTTTAGGTTTACAATGAGAAAAGTATATCTACCAATTTGAATTTGAATAATTCTAATACTGTCAATGAGCTTCAAAGGAGTCTATCTGCTGGATTAATAAGGTGTGTTATAACTCTAAAATTTCATACAGATAGCAATGTGGCATTTCTCAAAGCTTTACACACATAAATAAGCTTCACTAAAATCCTTTCCACTGAGACATCAGCATGTAAAACAGAAACAAATCTCCCAAATATTAGAAAGGTGGTTTTCTTAATGTGTCCTTCTATTGATCTCATATTTGTGCATGGGGAAGACTTAGCAGTGAATTCAGGGGCACCAGGATTTCAAATAGTATGATTAGATAATTCTCAACATGTTTCCTTTTAGAACTTCTCATAAAAGAAAAGGAATAAAAAATGTCCAAACATCACTTCTAATGTATATAATTCTCCTCCACTCCTTTGTGTTTGAAAACACCTGAAGCAACTAGAATTTAAGATTGCTGAGTCTACATTAAGAATGGTTGAACACCCATAAATATCTAGCAGTATCAAGGGTATTTTCCCCCTAAATTTATTTATTATGTTAATTAGCTGAGAAGAAGTCTATGCACTTTAGTGCAATGACAATGAATATATAAATAAATTTATGCCAGGTACTAAAACTAAGAAGGAGAGAGAAAGAGGCTAAAAAGTTTGTAATCATAAACAACAAGCCTAATGAAAGTAAGATGAAAATGTGGTCAACCCTTCTCTACCCTCAGAAATATGTATCTGCTATGTAATTAACCTGCTTGAATGACAGATATATTTTTAAAAGATGCACAGTAAATGAACAAAGTACTATTTGAGAACTCTAGTCACACATTCCAAGCAAAAATTTGATTTTCAGCATGTGTGTGTAACCTGCATAATAAAAACTGAATTTCATGATCCTGTTTTCTAAAGGGTTCTGATGGTGTGGCATTCATAGAACCATAGAATCATAAAATAGTTTAGGCTGGAAGGGACCTTTGAAGATGGACCATCAAGTCCAACCCCTCTGCCAAGGGCAGGGACATACTTCTCTAGACTGGGTTGCTTTCATTCAGGCCTGACCTGGAAGACTGCTAGTTTAAGAATATCCACAACTTCTCTGAGCAATCCTTTCTGGAGCCTCACCACCCACATTGTAAAAACATCTTCCTTATGTCTAAATGTACCATCTTTCATTTTAAAATCATTGCTCCTTTTTCTTTCACCACTGACCTTAAAAAATTGGGTTTTTTAAACTTTCTTAGCATCCCTTTCTATATTGAAAAGACTCTGACTGCTCAATGATGGTTGCTTCTGTAGTCTACAGGGGAAAAATATCCCACAGTCCTTCAGGAGACATCTAGACAGGGAAACAGGAAGAAAAAAACACTCTAACAAAAGAAAAGAATTCTTCACTTTCGTTAATTTTCCTGTGAAGGGATAAGTATGTATTGTAAAAAAAAAGTCTTAAAAATGTCTAAGGCCAGAGACTATGTGACCTCACAGCCTGTTCCAAGGCTTTGCTGCCTTCAACATGGAAAAAAATTATTTACACTATGTCTGAGTATCTCCCTCTCACTTATTCTTCTAGTCTTCACATGTGCTGCTGCTGCAGAGACTGGCCTGCCTGGAGCAGAGATTGCCCATGGACAACCACAGAGGAGCACAAACCCACCCTGCATCCCAGGGAGAACCACATGCTGCAGCAGGTGGATGCATCCTGAAGGAAAGTGCAGTCCTTGGAGAACCCAGCACAAGCAGACTCCAACATCCTGTGCAGAGAAGCTCATACAGGAGCAGTTTTCCTGGCACAAACTGTGCCCCTGGAGGACCCACATTGAAAGGATCTGTTTCAGGTGGGCTGTTCTCCCCAGGAAGGATTCACATTGGAGCAGTTAATGAAAAACTGCCTCCCATGGGAGGGATCCTATGCTGTAGAGAAGGAACAGCCTAAGAGAGAAGAGCAGGAGAGATGAACTCTGCAATCCCCATTCCCTAACCCCCTGCAATGATGAGAGCAGGAGGAGGTAAAAGAGTGAATGAATGACATTCAGCTTGTGGGGAAGGTGGGTATACTTGAAGGTATTTTTATGTTTGTCTTTATTTCCTCACTGTTCTCCTCTGTTATTAATTGGTAGTAAATTCATTAATCTTCCACTAATAATGTTTTCCCCATGACAGTAATTGATCTCACTGTCTCAGCCCATGAGCTTTTACATCTTCTTTTCCTCTCCTCACATTGATGGGGAGTCAGGGAACAGTGGCTGGGTATGGCAGCCAGCTAAGGTCAAACCTACCATATTATCCCAGAAGGAAATCAAGTTGACCACACATGGCTTACCCTTAGTAAATACATGCTTTCTATTCCTGATCAATTTCCTCTTCCTCCCACACCCAGAAATCTGGTTGATTTGGGGGGTCCCTCTATGACTTTCCTAGAGATCCTAGGATCTTAGGTTGAGATATAGATGGCAGAAAAATCTTTAAGATTAGAGAAAGAGGAACTGTAGGAAGATAGCAATGTACAGATAAAGCATTTGATGTGGATACATTTGTAAGAGAAAATTATTCATCACATTTGAAGTTAAGGCTAACATGTAGTTAAGGCAATTTGTTTGCCCTAAAAATACTATTAGTTAATTTTCAACATGTCTCTTATTTCACAAACATATTTCAAGAAGATATATTAGGTGGAATCACCTGCTGAAATGAGATATCACTCAGTAACAGAGATTATAAATCCTAGCTAGTGTTGTTTTAAGTGCTCTGGGATCTCATCAGACAATGTCATATCACATCACAGAGCAAAACACAAATTTGTTTGCTGTCTTATCAGCTAAGCAGCAACTATAATGTTCTATGATGTGATAGAGACTGGCAAGTGGCAAGAAAGATGCAAGAGTTAGATATTAGGAACCATGGAAGTGCCTGAGAATGGTCATATGAGAATCAGGGCTCTTCTGCCTGTGGGAAGATGACACAACTGGTGAGGGAGCCAGCTGAGGAAGCCACCCACAATTCCAAAAGCTGGTTTTTAATGATGAAAAATTTGTACTTGCACCAAACAAGGACAGGTGGCATACTCCTTAGTCTTAGAAGTCCTGAGTTTATGGGAAATAAACTTGATTATGTCAGGAAGATGGGGTCTTGGGGGTTACTAGAGCAGCAGTTCTTTCAACCATCCCTCAAGCATAGTAAATCAGAGATGAAAAAAGAAAATGTATAAACCACATATGCTGCATTCTAAATCCCACACCTGCATACTCAACTCTGTCTTGTAGCCTGTAATACCTAGTAATTTATCAGAATCCTGTGAGCATGATTTCACATGGGCTTTTGCACATTACAGTATTACCTTGAGATCTGAGTTTCCTAGCCCCCTTAGAAGTCTAGATCCCTGGATGACTCTTCACATTCTATCACCCACATGAATACTTCTTCTGCTCCTTTTTCCTTGAAATATTTCAAATTTGTGTTCAGTGACAGCAATTTGATTATATATCTCTCCTTCATTGTTCTGTTCTTTGTGGCAGGTAAGAGAAACCAAGAACAAAAATATTAGCTTCTTTCATGTATTTTTGGAACCATTTCAGAAAATTCACATTCCACAGATATGAGAGCATGTTTTGATTCCAGAAAAAAGGACAGAAATAAACTTTGTAGTCAATAAGAGGTCTTATTTTTAAACTTCCCTCCAAAAAGAAAGAAACTCATTATTTTTAAGGACATAATAGGGAAAATTTGTTTTCTTAAGGTTTATACCCTATAGGAAATACATGACTAAAGCAAATCCAAATCAAAGCTTACAAGCACAAAGAACACAAACAAAGAAATAAAAAGGTGGATACAAAGGACAATAACAACTGTTAACCTGGACAAAATCCAAGACATAACAAATTAGGAGCATTTTCTAAAAGGCTACTGTACATCCTCTAAGAAATTGTTGAAGTGCCATAAGACACTTTGCCTTTTTTTCTAAGAACCATTAGATTCACCCTTCCCTCTAACTGGGCTCCAAGAACTTCTGTGCTTCTGTAATACTTTATTTTGCAAAAGAACACTAGCTCCCACTATTCATAGGCATACTTTGAATGGCAAGATGGCTTACACAAACAGGACACAGCCAGAATACATAGGCAATTCTCTAAATACATTTCATTGAGTGTAGAAGTAATGCAATTTCATGAGAGATTAGAAAATATTAAAATTAAAAGGTTAAGGAAAAAAAAAAAAAAAGAACAAATGTCCATTAAAATCTAAACAGATTTTTTTAAAGTATGTTATGCATGAAATATTTTTTTCTACACACCCAACTGATGTAGGTACTAGCATAAGCTCAACAGGGGGTTTTCAGATTATTCTACCTGACAAAAGTTTTCTTTAAACATAAGTGTGTTGAAAAGTTATTTGCACTTGAGATAGTATTAGCTGCTATTTGATTATTTTATGGTGCAAATTTAAGCAATATCAAAGAATATAAAATTTAAAAAATGGGCAATTAGTTATGGATATATTTTTAATATAATAACTAAATATTTTTCCTTTGACTTCATGAATTCTAAAAAAGTACATCTTCTGACATTTGTATTCACTATATTTAATCCAAAGTTGTTTTTTTTTTAATGGGACAAGGGCATTATCTGTTAATTGTCAAAGAGTATATTAACTTAGTGATCCCACCTTTGATAGATGTTCTTAGAAATCAATTTATCTGCTTGCTAAGTTAGACTTGGTAACCTATGTTATGAAAAATCAATGATTTTTAGATTTACAGCATACTATTACATTTGTATGCAGGGAACTTTCTTTTGATCACCTTGTTTTTAAAAAAAGCATATAAATTTCACAAGATAAGCTGTAGAGTTGCTGGTAGAAACTAATCCCTTCTCATTAAATTTAATCTAAAAAAAATCAAATAAGGCTGAACTCCACTGCAAATAATTCTGGCAATAATTCATCAAGGCTGAATTCTTAAAGATAAATATCATCTTTTATACTACTGCTGTAAAAAATGGACTTAAAATAGCAGTGGTAGATTTTCAGAATTAAACATGCCAGTAAATGTTTTCTGAATTCTAGTTTCCCCAGAAAGAAACTCTTGTTTCTTTAACATTCACAAAAAACTTGTTTTCACCTGGCTAATAAAAACAGTGGTCTAAATTTTAAAATCTGTATCTTACACAGGTAAGACCCTCAGCTTGTGCCCAAAGCGTTTTGAAATATTATTTTCAAAATCTAAGATATTTAACCTATCTGTGCCCACAGTTCTCTGTCTCACATTTTGTTTCCTAATTCTCAGAATTTCTAAACTGAGGCTAGACACCCAAATTTATTGTCCTGCAAGGAGAATATAGAGACCAGAAGAGCAGCCAACTGCATGCACAGATAATATGAGCAACCAACAAAAGCATCAGGGGAAAAACCACAACATTTTCTATGGTGACTCTGGGGAACACATCTGGAACTCTCCTCAGACTGTTCATAAGTCTTTTGAATAGTGTGAGCAATGGTCAGTTGCCTTGTTCTTTTAACTTTGAGATGGGGAAAGAAGAGGAAGTCAGAAAAGGAATCCCAGTCCATTCTTCCCTTTCCCAGCCTTCAAGTTTTAGAGCAGCATGCATTGCTTTCAGTGTTGCATCCCTTGATATCAGTTTTGGTTTTGTTTTTTGGGTGTTTTATTTTTGTTTCCTTGTTTATTTATATGTGTGTGCAAGTGTATGTTTGCATTCACCATAGATAACTTGAAAAAAGCCCTGGTTACAACTCTGTAAAAAACATTGAGGTTTAATTTTATTTTGTAATTCTTTCATATTTGAAAATCAATCAACTTGGACACCCTGAACTCAGATATACTGTTGCATGAGTGAGAAATAATAATTTTTTTTAAAAGGATGACATAAAGGAATGAGGAAGATAAGGGATAAAATAACGTGTTGGGACAGAAAATGGTAAAATGCATTAAAGTAGAAGGATAAAGGTGAAAGTATGAAGAAGAGTGAAAGAGAAAATAGTGTTAGTTAGAAAAAGCTCACTTTGAGGAACTTGCAGGTAAACAATCAGAAATGCCTGTTCTTAAAATATATTGACAATCCCTTTCATTTATTTTTCTAAAATGATTGTACCCCTATTTTTATATTTCATGTTAGATGTTTTTCACAAGAAGAAATTGCAGTGAGAAAAATAAAGATTTTCCTTGAGCAACATGATTTTGTTATAGTTAAGTTATAGCTTTACCTCTGTTCTGTTTGATCACAAATAAACAAATAAAGTCATTTATCTTTTCACTGATATTCTTGAAACTGGGTATGGGTTCATAAAATCATCTTGGTCTCAGGCACACTTACCAGATGTTAGTGATATAGTTGAAGTTTGAAAACATTGAGAGCATCCTACAGGAAAGTTTCAGGACTTTTTACAAGGGAACATAGAAACAGAAGAAGGGGGAACGATTTTAAACGGAAAGAGGCTAGTCACAGATTGGATATCAGAAAAAAAAAAATTACTGTGAGAGTTATGAGGCACTGAAAGAGGCCCCCCACCCCTGGACATCTTCAGGGTCAGGCTGGATGGGGTTTTGGAAAGCCTGGCCTAGTGAAATGTGTCCCAGACCTTGGTAGGGGGGTTGGAAGTTGGTGTTCTTCAAGGTGCCTTTCAGTTCAAACCATTCAATGATTCTATGATTCTGTGATTCTCCTCTATGTGGTATTAAGCAGCAGGAAACTATAAAGGAAAAGATGTGATGTAGGCTTTATGACAAAACACATTAATAAATCTGTGATTATGTTTGTGAAGAAGATATTGTGACTCTATCCTGCCTCATTATCTGTATAGCATTATGTTAATAAGTGGAACATGCAGCTTCTTCCAGAGGGTTTCTAATTCATTCAGTGAGGTGGTGATCCTGAAAGTGATGGAGATGGTTGCTGTGCAGGCTTTGGGTGCTTCCCATGTCTGGTGCCACCCACACTCAGTCTCGTGGGGAATGGGGGACTCCCATGGTCAGAGGATTACAGGTGAGTGATAGAAATGGTTCAAAGTGACTCCATGAAAGTGCCACCCCTATAGAAATGTGCAATTAATCAGATACAGGCTCTATAATGAGTGATAAAATACATTCAGCCTTGCTGACTTTAAATTCAGACTGAGAGAAAATAAAATCATATACCACTATTACATCTTTTATTTTCTACAAATAACTAAAAGAGATATAATTTTTCTATCTCTTACCTCTTATGAAGCATTTCTGTCTAACTGATAGAAAATTATATTCATGACTATAAATGATTCAGAACATCTTCTATCAATCCTCTTTCCAAAGAATTCTCCAGGAATCAAAGGAAAGGGGACAAGTATATTTCTTCTGTGAATCAGTATTCTGAAAGTCAAAAGGTATTTTTGAAGCTATTTTTATACTCAAATTTAGCTATAAATTTCAGCTATGCAGATTATACCTAAAGAACCTGTTCTGTTTAGAAAAGGCAGATTGAATAATATATGATGAAAAGGCACTATTCATCTTTTTCAGGCCTCTTAGCATTTACCTACTTTATACTTACAATATTTCACTAAACAACATTAACCATAAACAGATTTTCCTTTGATTTTTGCAGCTGAAAACCTGTCCTCAGTTTTGTATACAACAGATTATCATAATAATAACTTTTTCCTGTTTTACACCTTCTGTAGCCAACATGTTTTGCAAAGAAACATTTTACATCACTCTATCCTTGAATATCTAACAGGAACAATTCTAAGTGCAGTAAATGAGCTGCTACTATGAAATGAATTTTCATATTAATGATTTCAGTGCTACCACTGGGATCACTTGCACTCACGCTATATGAGATCATAATTATTAATATTTTCCCCATAATCTGACCTCAGATAATTCTCTTTCTTCTCTGAAAGGATTCAGAGAAGGATTTAAAATTATGTCATAAATTTGTGAGGTACTAAACATATTTGTCCATTTGAAACAAAGAGGTTTTTTATTTTTTTTTTTATATTTTCCTACAGTCTCTCACTATCTGATTGCTTAATAGCTTTATGAATTTTGGAATGCAATTGAGAATTTGAAGTTTTTGCAATGAATTTGAAAAAGTGTTAAAAATTCTAGATTAATTTCTTTTTTCTATGAATTCTTGTAGAAAATATTTCCCTATACATTACAGAAAAGTCCAGAAGATTCCCAGATCTTTGCAACTGTTGAGTGCTTAAAAATGTGACTAGTTTTTTCAAATGTTAAGAAATTAAAATCTTGACCTAGCAAAAAAACATATTTATTTCTTAATTATCATTTTCATTAATTTTTTTACTGTATACTGCTTTTGGATATCTTGCAAATTCTACCTCACTGCAAGGATACAAATACCATTGCTACTGCTTGCTTTCTTAAAAAAGACATGGAAAACAATACTTTTCAGTCATTTGCCACTTTTAATTCATATAAACTATTTGCCAATTTGAAGTATCATATAAAATACATTTGATCATATATATTTTATGGATTGAGAACAGTGCACATTCCAATACAAGTTGCAAATATATGCGGTTTTTAACTACAATTTCCCCCATTTTCAGTGTAGCCTATAAAATAACAATAGCAAGATTCCTTTTTAAAAAGAAATTGTAAAATTGTTTTAAATTTTCTTTAATATATTTTGTGTCTGTAAAGAGAGATACTTTTGAATTCCTTGGATTTTTCTCATTTCTGGTTACTGATTTCCCTCTGTGTCTTGAAAGAACCTCTTAAATATTGAGCAGTGAGAATCAAATCCTTTTTTGCTATAAGGATCTCATAGATGGGGTCTCAAATGGGATCTCAAAATAGTAAGTTTTACAAAGAAAAGACTTATCAGAGTGACAGAGTGAAAAAGAAGATAAATTATGCACAGTTCATCATTGTTCTTTTGCCATGAGCATGAGTAAAAATTTATATTTGCTTGTGACTGTAAAATCCTATCTATGACAACTAATTTTTGACATTTTAAGTCTTAAAAGTTCTAACCAAAGACGAATATACAAAAGTAGCAGTAAAATTCCCATTTGTGTCCGCTGTTAACTTCACAAACATAGAAAAACTTTAGTTCTGTAAAATTTTAGAATCTTTTAATGGAAATAAATCTCTTTTAGATAAGCTTTTCTTCACAGTTTGTCACTGAATAATGTAAAATTAGACCATAATCCTTCTTGGACAGTGTTGGCTTCCTGCTGTAGCATAACACATGTGCTCATACAGGTTTTTCCCTGCTATCATAGCTCTTTCAATAGATACTAAATCCCTTTATAAATACAAGTTGGAATAGGAGTGAACACTACCTTATTATTAACCTATTACTACATATTCTTTTTTCTACCTGAATAATTAACTTACAGGCAGAAGTCGATCATTATGGCACAGAGCATAAAACAAAATTACAGTGCTAAAAGACACCTTCAAAATTCATTTAATCCAATTCCTCCTATGATTAGCTATAATTACTATTGTAGAGTAACACTCCATGGATAATTCTTTTAACTACTGGATACTGGTGGCAAGCAGTTGCCACAACATTGTATAATTATATGTATATGTCTGTAAGTATATGTGACTTCCAGTACCTAATTGTTTGCATAGAACTAAGTATTAATGAAACATTTACTTCAGACAAAGCTATTCTAATAAATGTGAACTGTAATAGCAGGAAGCCACAGGCTGAGGACCATTACAGAAAAAAAGGAGTTTATCAGGGGTCCCCAAAGCACGAGCTTAAAATGATAGCAAAGGCCTTGAAAGTACAAAACAATAGATGAATCCAGAGACCCCAGGCCCCCTTAACAATGATCAATTACTGGTTATTAAAGAAAAGCAACCTTGGGAGTTAAGTATCTTTTGTTTCAAGGGTAATGGAGAGAAAGAGGGAATAATATCCAACATAATAAGTAAATCATACCATACATAGTCTATGTGGATTTAAAACTATATGCTGAACCCATGAAGAAGGAGGATAAGGTGTAATACACATAATATAAAAAGAAATCATTCCAAGCAGAGTCAGGAGAAAGAAATCATCAAGATTAAGCTCTTTTGAGAAATAATTTGGGATGCTAATCACTCGCTCAAGCCCTCTATTTTCCTTTGAACCCAGATGGTTTCAAACCCAGTAGGAAGGGTGTGCATAAACAGGAGGAAAGAGAAAACTTTACATCAATTTTAATGTATAGTTATTTAAAATGTGTTGCAGTATTTAGAAAATTTGGACTATAGCTTTGTAACAAGACTAATAATAACCAGTTGATTGAATTTTTAAAACTTTAATTTCACTAACGATAAATACTTGGCTTTACATGTTGGGTGATTTTCTTCATCCTACATAAAGTGTACAGACTGTCTTTTTCTGATAACTCACCATAGACAACTAGCTGTTAAACCAACATTTGGTGCTGTGTCTTTCATAGTATTCCATTATTGAAGTCAAGAAACAACAAATCTAGATTATCTGCTTGTGCATTTTTCTAACATTTCCTACATGTTTGGTGTGTGTCATTCGGCATGTGTCTTTCCTCCACCTTAGCCTATTGTCCTTTCCAGTGTTACAGAGAAAAGGTTGCACCCTTTCTCTTTGAAGCAGCAAGATACTCTTCTTAATCTTGAAGACTATGCTGTTATGCTGTAAAAAATAAATAAATCTGCTTTGCTTCAATGGCAACCCAGTATTTCTTCTCAAGCCCATAGTGGAAAGGAAAACAGTACACTTTGTTGAACCTATGTTCAAAGCAAGCAAAGAATCCCATTAGTTTCTAGTTGGAATATTTAAAGTGATTTTTTCCAGTCTTTACTCAAAAATCAAAATTTCTAGGACAGTGATCACGTGCACTGGTCTCCTCTGAACTTTACAAAAATTGGTTTACATCCTAGAGACTCACAAGTTGCAATAAGTTGCTGAAAATGGGACACAGTTTATCAGGAGAAATTTCAGCACCACTGAGTGATATCACTGCTATCTTTAGGCTGTACTCCTACACATTCCACAACAGCATTTGCATTCTCTGCAGCAGCATAGTCTTCCTCATTCTCGAGTCCTCTGACACATAGCACCTACCGTAAGCTTTTCCTTCAGTATATATTTTTCTCCTTTCTGCACTTATAGACAATTGTTCCTGTACCAAGTAGTTAGAATTTTAACTTTACCTCATTTGCTATCCTTTCTTTCTGGGAAATATTTGAAGCTCCTTATAACATTAAAAATTTAATCACCAGTAATGAATTCAAAAGAAACTCCTCAGTTGCCTTTACTATGTTCTGCCATGAAAAGCAAATATGACCCCCAAACTTAGCTTTCTGCTCATTTTCTACTCATTTTACAGCAGTTTTGTGCAAAAAAATTGTAGATTCACTAATAACCATACCTATAAAACTTCAGACTGGGGTATGTAAATAAAATATGCCTTAGATCTAAACTGAAACAAAGAAAAGCAAATTATCACGTTTACTTATCTCAGATGTAATAGCAGCCTACTGTAGGTCATAATATTGAAGGTTTAGAATAAACCCAAAGTTCACAATCTGACAAAATACAGGAGCTTTCCAGAGAGAACATGAAGAGGCACATTAGCAAATCTAATCAAGTCATCAGTATGCACTGACTGGGTAACAAGTCTTTTAAAATCATTAACCAGTGATCTATAATTCATATCTTAGTTGACATCTACACCCACATTGCTCTGAGGGAATTCATAAGTATAAATCTCTGCATATGCAAAGATGGCAAATATTTTCTCATGTCATCTACTTAAATGTAATGCTGCAAATTGGTAAAGAGTATTTGAAATATAATGTTAGAGGTGTTTTCTTATACCAACATCTGTACCATTCCAAGAAACAAAATCTTTAACTGTTTTCTTGAGTCAGCTCTTTGAACTGGATGCTATTAGTTCATCCTTTGCTTCTGCTAGAGGCAGCAATGACTGCAAAGTGAGATAATTTGAGGCTCTGAGCACAACATTGGTATGACCATTTTAAGTTCTTCTCAAATTCTGGAATTCAAGACATGCAAGAAGTGGAATTGCTCCAACTACTGCGCTTCAGAGAAGGACATAAAATTATTCTAGATTTGGAGAAATGTGCGATACACAAAACCAAACTTAGTATGTGAGTAAAAGATTTAATTAGATTGTCTGAACAGCAGCATGTCTGTGATGCTCCAAAAAAGCTGAGATAGCACATCTGTCTGGAAGATATAACACCACATCTACAGGGAATCTGCAGCTGGACAAAGGCAGGTTGAGTTAACTAAGATTGTAACAAGTGGAATTTAGCATCTATGCAACAGGCAAGATCCAGCATCTTGATCTTTCCTGGCCATAATTGGGATTTTAAGGCAGTAAACATGTAGATATCTATATTTCTTCTTCATTTTTTATCTGAATCCTCACATATTAGACCTGGGAGTTGAATTTATTAATGAATTCCAATCTTAGAAGGGACCCATATGGTGGTTTTAGAGCTTTTGTGGATTTCCACCCTTTTCTGTGGCAGGCAAAATATTTTCTATGATCTGCAAGGGATCATACAAAATTCTTCACCTAATCTGCTTTTTGTGGTTGAAGGAAATTTTTTCTTCATCATGTTTTGCTACCTATTTTTTTATTGCTTCATTTATGACTGCCAGTTAAGTGAAAATCTTGTTTTGCTCAGTATTTGGCTTAGATAACATGTATATAGACTTTATAAACCATGAGAAGCACAAGGTTAATTTAGAACATAACATTTTCCTTTCTGGTTTTACAGTCCTTGAAATTTGCCATGGTTTCAATGGCCCCTGCCCTAAAGTAACCAGAGTACACTTGGTGGTTCAGGAAATTTGTGTTTAGTTGCTGTCCAGAGAATCTTGAAGAATTTGAAGGACATCTCTCTATGAATGTCTACATATACCTTAACAAATCTTATGGTGCTGAATGGAGGCACATTGTCAGTCTTGCAGTACTCAGAAAAATCTAGGATCATTGTGAGACTGATTGAGACACAGGGATTACCTGGAATTAAATGTCTGTAGCATTCAGTTTATTCAGATACAGCTTGATCAGGGAAAACACATGCCAGTCTTGCCTTGTAAGAAATCATAATATAACAAAATACATTTTTTCCTTTTTAAAGAATTCTCTGCCTTCTCTTAAGCATAATCTTAATTTTCTCTAGAAAACTATCTCAATAGGTTTAGTTGCTTTGATTAAAATATCTGCATCACTTTACTAAAACTAGAGTTTTTATTTGCAGCTAAATGATTTTGGCTGTCATAGGCAGAGGATAACTAAAATATTGAAGCAGAATTCTACACCTTACATCAAAAATTTTGGAAGATAATGTAGTCTTTTAATAAAAGAAATCATAGAACTATGGGATAATTAAGGTTGGATAGGACCTGTATGCTGATTTTAGCACAACAAAAAATCTGGGAAATAAGAAGGGGACATTTCAGAGTTAGGGTGTTGGAATTACCAAGTTACATTATGCGTGATGAAGGGATGGTTGAACACCTGCCTACCCATGGAAAGGGATTAATTAATTCCTTGGATTATTTCACATGCAAGAGTGGCTTTTGCTTTACCTATCAAACTGTCCTTATCTTGACCCATGAGTTTGTCACTTTTCACATTTTCTCCCCATCCCACTGTGAGGGAGGGATAGAGTGTTTGTTGGGGCTGAACTCTGGCTGGGCTTAAACCATGACAAGCTTTGATGAGCTTGTGGTACAATGCCCCTGCTCAAGCAGTGGGCCAGGATCATCTTTAAACACTCTTTCAACATCTCCAAGAATTGGTATTTTAAAAATCAGCAGATGGGCAAGCTGTGACAGTGCTTGGTCATTCCCTCACAGGGAATGAAGCATTTCCTGGTGTTCAGAGAGGAGCTCTCTTATTTCATTTTGAGCCCATCACCTCTGGGCAGCAATGAAAGAACCTGGCTCCATTTTTCTGCAGACCCTCCCTTTAGTTGCTATAAAAACAAAATAATTTCTCTTATTGAAGCCTATATTAAATTTATGGGTACTTTCTACTTTTATTCCGGAGCTGTTCAGCAAGACAGTTAAAAAACCAAAATCCCTGTCTTGGTAACAGAAATAGGAAAAAAAGGCAAAACCTAAAAATCTATAAGGAGTGAACCATTCCACATATTTTAGAGTATTTGGGTAGATTTTCAGAATTGTGAAAAAACAAATTTCTCCTGAAATAAGTGTCTAATTTTCACTCAAATAAACAGAAAACAAGGCAAGAACCTGTTGAAATGCTTTTTTTTCAATCTGTTATTGGTACAGCACATGATCAGGAGCTTTTAGGCATCCATAGGGACTACTGTCTATTACGCCTAGCTGTCTTCTGAAAGTAGGTGAATTCTGAATTACAAGTAGGTGCTCATCCTGCCTCTTTTTTTTTTTTTTTTTTTTTTTTTTTTAATAAGTGTCTTTTAATTTGTGCTCTCATCAAAGTTTTGCCACAGTCTGATGGAATTAAAAGCAAGAACACATATAAATGCAGGGGGCAGCATGGGATAAAATGCATATACAGCAGCATGGGACATTTTTTTGCCTTCTACAATGGACACATTCTATTGTGAAAGATCCAATGTTCATGACACCAGAAATATCTTTGTTCTGACATATTTGTGACTGACAAAACCAGAGACCCAGTCTGTTACCTAAAACACCCATACACTTCACACTAAAAGGCTTAATGCTGAAGTGGTTGGAAAACTGCATTTGCAATAGTAATTAGATAACACATGCTTTTCTTCAACATCTAGCAGAGATGCAATGAAAGCAGACATACTTATTCTAACAGATAAATTTTCCATACATGGCTAGATGCATTATCTCTTAGGTCATGGCTCTTTCTGACCAATGATAAACTTAGTCCATCAGCTGAAGAGTTTAATTTTTTTTCCACTAAAAATATCCAATGCCAACCTATGACCAAAGTAAATATGTTTATAAATCCCATTCTGAGGGGATTTGAAAAAATTTTGTTGTTTAACATTTGAATTATATTAAGGGATCTTTGTGGTCAGACCTTCTAATATCTGTATTTCTGAAATGAAAACAGTATCTAAATGTCTAACTTTGGATTTAAATCATTTATGAAGAGTTTGAAGAAAGTAAAATCTACAAAAACAAAGCCCTGAATTCCTCCCAGCCTCGTTTCTCTTGATGTATATATAAATTTACAGGAACATTTTTATAAAGTAACACAATGACAACCAGATCCTTTATAAGAAAACAATCTTTACTATCCTTTTCCTCTTGGAAAAAATTATAGACTTATAAATAGACAATTAATAGACACCTTCTTAGACCAAATATAAGATAACAAAGAGCAAGTTTATTTTTCTGAATGGCAAGTTTTAGAGAACAGAGTTGTGAGAATGCAGCAGTGATAAAATTTAAAAGATCAATAGTTTTGATGTTGAGCTGTGCACATTATTTATAGGTAATAGATAACAAAGTGGGGAGGGAGTTTATGGATTAGATTTATTTCAACAAATTTAACACAGATTTTTAAATTGCATAAGTTGCTAAACACATTAAAACTCCAACTCTGAAACAGTAGGCTACAAAAATCATTTTTTAGTCAGTACTATAGCATTTATCGTTCTACATCATTGTATAATATGGTAAATAAATTTTTTGCTTTAAATTTTTGCAGGCTAATTTCATCCTTAGTTCTCTTGCTACAGCTTCATAAGTAGTTGTGTGACTAAGAGCTGAAAACTAGTGAAATGGGAAAATACATCAAATTAATGACTTGTTGAACAGGTAAAGTAAAAATCCAATAGTTCTATCAAGAATTCTGTTCATTTGATTGGTGTGTATAAAATTATTTAGGTTTCTAACCAATATGTTTTTATTCTTTAACAGACAATTTCATATTCAATGTCTAGTGATATTATTTACAGAACCTTGCCTTGCTTTTAAGGCTGCTGTGTAACATAGTGCCAAAGTATTACCAATGCTAAAATGTAATAAACATAACATATAAAAGGCTTCTCTTTCAAGTTCTTCTTCAATAACCATAAGGTCTTTGATCCTTTCATATAAAACAGTGGCTTAATGTGATCCATTTCTGAGAATTCCATGTTGCCTCTTGCTGGTCTCATCACTATTGTACAATGTTTATTAATAATTCCTTTTGTGATTCTTGCCCTATATATTCTCATTTAAAAGCTGTCTGCCCTTTTATTGCCTAGACAGTTTTTTCCTCTTTGTCTAGAGACAGATATATCATCTGCATTTTTCCAGTCTTAGGTACTTTTTTCATCACCTATTTAAGCCAGATAGTTTAAACAAAACAACACTGTATTTAGATATTTGTGCAATAAATTGAGTATTTTTCATGACATTAGATTTTTCATCTTTTTGATGGTTCTTGAAATTTTACTAACATATATAATATGTAGGCTTTATTGAGTAACTCTTAAAAGATCTTGCTGCAATACAATGGTGATAATCCTGACCTTAACTTATTTTACCTGTAATTTCAGGTTTGTACCTCTTTTTTGTTTCTGAAATATTTACATTCCTCTCTTATCACTGATTTTTCTAAAACCTCTGCTGTAGATTTCCCCATGTTACTTTTATTCTGTTCATAAGAACATTGCATTCCTGTTTATATTTCATTATCTGAATTTGATAACACAACTACTTCTAAGCTTTTCAGTTTAATACCTGTGATGATTAAAGCAAAAAAAGAAATTGAGCATTTGTACTTATTCCTTTTAAAAATGTTCCCTTTCATATAAAGCACACTGTTTGTCTTAGTGGAATTAATTGCCTGCATATCTGAACCTCTATTTTCCAACTTATTTTCCAACTTTTGGGGATTTGAGGGAAGGAGCAGCATTTCCCTCTCCTAATAGTGAACATGTTCTCGTTTTATTCAATAGTTTTAAAATTAAGAAAGTAATATTAATTAAGAAAGAGATCTTTAAAGTGCAATCAATATAATTGTTATTGTTTTACCAGAGGAGGGAGTTATTTTTCATGTACAGATATATCAGTTTGTTCTCACTTCCTTTCCATCTACATAGCTGTGAGTACTTTAACTCTGGAAGCATTATTTCCATGGGATTTGGAGATGTCTTGTATTTCATATTACAGTTAGGAAATATGAATCAGGAAATCATGCTTGAACAGTTGCTACAAAGAAAGAATTTTTTAAAAAATCAAGAAGTTGAGACTTCCAGGTCAAAATCTCTAGCAATTAATAATGAATCAGTGTTTTCTTCAAAAGTTTGGCTATCTATTCTTAAACAATAAGAGAAGTAAACAGCTAAATTTTATGTTAAAAAAAGTCTTAGAAAAATACATACTAACAGCCCTGTATTTGAGTGCAGTTTTCATACAGATTTATGACTTGGTAAAAAAAAAAAATCAATGTCAAATGGCACCCAAAGTAAAAGAAAATCTATGAGAGCTCATCCAAGAAAATTAAAGTAGGTAGAAAACTGATGAAGTGACATTTACACATAGGTTGAAAAAAAAGCTTCCAAGATCAAAAAAATTCCTATATAAAAAATATTTCATCTACTTGTCATGCATGATATTGACATTCTAGCTTTTGATTCACAGCATAGGGTATGTCTATTTACTTTCAATGTCATTTTATCTAGAAACCCTGTGTGAGTTTTGTTTGTTTTTAAAAGTTACTATGTAGAATGTATTACAATAAAATATCCAAAAAATAAATCTCCATGTGAAAATCTGTATTAAAACCAAATCAAACAGACCCCGTTTACCACATGGTTGCCACAAAGGAAGTAAACTTAATTAGAAAAAAAAAACCAAAATAACCAGCAACAACAAGAACAAGAACAACCACAAAAAAAAAAAAAAAAAAAACCAAACAAACAAACCCACCAAACAAAACCAACAAAAAAAACCACTAAAAAAACCAAAAAACAAAAAACCAACAACGAAAAAAGAAGATACTTTTGCATCTTAGCCTTTGCAAAAGAATCCTCCATCAGCAAAAGTACAGCTTAATACATGGACATACTAAAATACGTAGTGGGATATTTGTTAAACAATAGAATCAAACTGTACACGACCTTTGCCAGAAGTTGATCTTTAAAAGCAGCACTAACTTACATCTGAAAGGATGACAAACACCGAGGAAATATTACTGTGGATGACGTTGGATATCAGCATGTTCAAATTTAATATAGAGTGGGATGATTTCCCAAGTGAATAATCCCTTTTTTCCTCTGTGTTAAACGGTGGCTGTCAAATCTTAGCATCTTTCCTTAGCAGAATTTCCTTATTTCAGAACAGGAAAATAAAACATATATACCTGACACAAACACCAGTTCATTAATTTCTGGTTTTAACTTCTTAGACAGGCATAGTATGAACCAAAGATAGGACAAGAAGATGAAAAGTAAGAAGATGAAAATGAAGAGTATAAATCTTGTCCTTGCTAATTTCTTTTTCTAGTGCAGAGCAAAAGAGATAACAGCAGCAAAGAATTACCCAACAGATTGTGGAGCAATTCAGTAAAACAATCCAAAGACAATATTGCTTTATTTCATTGTTACTGAGAGTATAAAAACATTATAAAGTCAAAAATTAATGAGAATCTGCTCTTACCATAGCTTTGAGTATTAATTTTCAAAACTTTTCTCTATTTACAAGCTTCCCTAGTACCTGTAGGGTGGAACTAATAGCCACAAAATCCAAGAATTAGATTGCCAGTGAAATTTAACTCAGCTGAAGTAAACTAAAGCATGAATAAAGGCTACTAATCTGTGAAGGCAAACAATATCATTCTGTTTCAGATCAGAAGTACATGGTTTGAAGAATATCCAGGATGAATTTAATGGCAAGTGAAAAAGACACACAAAAATTCATACTGAACCTTAATATTTAGAAGTACAAGAAAGTCACCCCTACAAATATCTTTCCATGCCAGAATTTGAAGAAAAGTCAAGAAAAAATAAACAAGAGCAATATGTGTAAGAAGAACCATTGCAGCTGAGACTATAAAATAAAATATAGCAACTCAAGACTTTCATTAATAGGGGAGAAATTATCTATATTTTTACTTTAATACTTCCCTAATTAAAAAAATTAAAGTAGCATCACATCTAAAATAACAATCTCACTATATTGTTTTGTTCTCCATAAGTAGATATTTGTATAATTGAAATCCACTTAATGCTTAAACAATATAATATTTCAGTTTTGGGGTCCTTGCTAAAGATTAGGCCCTCAGCTTTTTTAAATGTCTAAGAATGATTTCTTTGCAGTACCATGAACATTGAGGTTTGTTTCTGGTTTTTGTTGTTGTTTTGGGAAGTATATATCCAGAGCTTTCATTATTAAATATTTATGAATATGATGCTGTTATTGATGAAAAAATTCACAGTGTTGTCTGGAACAACAATTTTATGTAAGACAATGTATTAAGTGTTAGATAAAGCAGCAAGCAAACAAGCCATCCATATATTGCTTCAAAAAGAAAAAAACATAGTCCAAGGAATAAAATCCCTAATAGTCTTTTTTTTTTTTCTCCTTTAAATATTTTTTTCTTCAAGAAACAAATGAAAGGGAAAACCAAATTTTATATAGAATAGGAAAAAGTTCATGAAGGACTGTGTTCCCTCTGGAGGAGGGAAAGAGCATGAGGAAGGAAATGTAGCAGAGGTGAAATGTTAATAACTGATCTCAACTCCCATAACCTGTTCCCCTAAGCCAATCATCAAGGAGAGAGAGAGGAGACAGAAAAATTAAGACTGAAGGAGTAAAAAGTGAAGAGTAACTCTGGGGTATAATGGACAACAGGGGAAGGGTACTTACAGTTTTGTTTCTGTTTCTTAATATCCCGCTCTGTTTTTATTGAAGTACATGAAATTAATCTACCCCAAGTTGAGTTTGTATTGCTCAAGACACTAACTGAAGAGTGTCTGGACACAAGGAATTTTCCTGCTTATTTTTACCATCCATCTTGCTGAGGTGAGAGTGAGAGAGTGGATCTGTTGGCCAGTCCAGGCTGGCCCACCACTCTGCCTTGCTGTCCCCAGCAGAGATCTCTCAAACGTGCTGATCTCTCTAGTGCCCAGCCCAGGCTTAAGGCCTCCCCAATATCACACAGAACTCTTTTTCTGCTCAATGCTAAGTCTGATTTTCTTACAGTGATTGCCCACAGTGACCTACACAACCACAAACTATGCATATTTTACTGAGTATATTAGTAGACAGCAAAACTTCTCAATTTCAGAAGATTTATGCAAGGACTTCAATTACCTAAAGGGAGTTCATGCAGCAAACTCAATTACATGAGATGTTTCTCAGCTGATACAAAATATTTGTACTTTTTATTTCCGTCAGCTAGTTTACTAGAAGTCATTTTAAGCAAAATTATAATCCTCTTTTCTCTCTAAATAATAAATTTGCTGATAATTTGGAAAGGTGAAAAAATGAAAGCAGCGTAACATTGGACAACAAAATAACTCGTTATAAAATGCTGACATATGTTAGTAAAAATGGGAATTCTCTAGTAAAACCTACCACAACTTTTCCCAAAAGATTTCCACAAGATTTTTTCTCTTAAAGTAACTTAAGGATTTCTAACATGGATTTATGATAAGCCAGATAATAGTCTTTCCAAGATCAAACCTTTCATCCAGAAATCTTAAAGTATAGAATAATTTTACAAAACAAATTTACCAGCTGTTAGAACTTTACTATAATTTGCCTCTTAATAAAGTATACAATGGAATTTAAGTCTACAACTTATATACCAAATGAAATTAGTATAAAAGAAAATATTTTTATAGACATATTCATGTTCTTTATGGACATATTCAAGTATTCTGAATTTTCCACAGGAATTCTTGAAGATAACCCTTAAAAATCCCTCGCAAAATCTTGATGTTATCTACAGTTCAGTAAGAAAAATATATTTGAATCTGAATTAAAAACTGATATATATGACACATGGTACAAACACCCTATAAGTCAATATTAACCACCATTCTTATAGCTATCTAAATATCAGCTTCTTTGAGAATCTCATGTTGGTTTGTGCACATAAAACTTTAATCTAGACTTACTGGCTTGCTTTGAAGTGCAAGAAATTTGAAAATTTACTCACTGAATAGAATTTGTTTTATAATCTTATGATTATATGCAGTCAGGAATAACATCCAAAGTACTAATCTCAAAGTTCAAACTACAAAAAAAAGAGAGCAGAAGAAACTGCTTCTTTTTTTTTTTTTTCATTAATGTAAGGAAGCGCAGTGGAAGACTGTGAAATTCAACATAAAGAGTATGCAAAATAAGCTGGATATTGCTTAACCAATCTCACTTAAGCCTAAGTCTGTGATCTTTACTCCAGATTTTTCAAACATTAGTGATTTCTTCTGCAAGTGATGACATGTAAATTTATTTAAAAAATGAAGGTTCTCTTATTTCAGTCTAGGTAAAAAATGTGGAATAATTTTGATTCTCTTTCAGAGATTCTCTTTTGGGAATAAATATTATTACAACCAGTTAGGTTCAGGTTAATGGTGAAATAGATGATATCAGAAGCATGGAAACTCCAGAATGAATCTGGAGACAAAGAAAACCTGGCAGATAAAATTTTAAGTAAAACATTTAGGCAATCTGAGCATGTCTTTAAACACCTGTGGTCTGACAATATATAACTGTGTTTTCATCTTGGGTAGCACTGGCATATCTAGAGCTACCAAACATGGAAACATTTTAACTGTACAGAGGCTTTCAAACTGTACATTTTAAACCTGTACAGTATAATTATAAAGGGCCCTTCCCAAAGCTCTTGCTCACAGATGTCAAGGATGTCTTTATAATGTCCTTTACCCTGCATATCTTACAATATTTTTTAAAATTTTGACAATACAAATGTATTAATGAAATAAAGATAAGAACTTATGTCTTTAACATTAGCTTGTCTCCATAATATTGTTCACACTGCTGGTGTGTTTTTCTTTCTTAATATACCTTTTAAAAGCCATTACAGTAATTATGTGTTGCATGGCATTTTGAGTTGCCTTCTATACTTGTGCAATGTGAATGCAAACTGAATGTAATTTTATTAGGTTCTGATTAATGCATTGCTTGCTCAGCAGTAAATCCCTAGAGAGCAGACAGGACTGTGAGTTGTCATGACAATCATCTTTATGAGAAGGGTAGAAGTAGTGACTGAGTTTGTAATGGGATTATCATAATGTCCTGTGTTTTATAAATTTTTCTCAGTCTCAGTTTCAAATGGTTTTAGCTATCTGATTTCCATTAAAGTCAGTTGGAGTCATGTGGCTTTAATCCCACATACCACTAGGCAATGCAGGTGAAATGATTATGGATAGTATAATTGCATAACAATTTACAGAATCACAGAATATTCTGAGTTGGAATACACCCATAAAGATCATCAAGTCCAGCTCTTAAGTGAATGGCCCTTATATTGCATCCAGTAGATTTCTCATCTGTGTTATATGTGTAGACCTTGTGTTTAAAATCTGATTTCTCCATGCTATGAAATAAACTAAAATTAGCAAGTTTTAGAAGCTTTTTATATTGAGTGTGGACAGTTTTTTGAATCTGGAAAGCTAATAGCTACAGAACTCTAATAAAGCTGCAATAAACAGGTATACTGGAATATCTGGTGTAATAACTGAGTGATAATAGCAGGATTCTGCCGTTTTATGAGATGATGATCCTGAACACTTTATTCCAATATCAGAACTACATTGCTGCCTCATGAAACAGTGCAACAGCACGCTACTGATATGATTAGTATTAGTGTTACTGTAGTTTTTTGTATTTTTAAACTGTTTAGGCAGCTTTGTGAAAATCTGATCAGAGCTGTATGTGCAGGGTGAGATGGCAATGAGTTTGGTACTGGATAAATATGTAAAACAACACAACTGTGTGAAACAGTTCTGTCAACTACTACTTTGAAAATATATTCACTTAGCTTTGAAAGAAAAGTGAAAAACAAGAGTAATAATGCTCTTTTTCTCTTTGCATACAGCTGTGGGACTATTGACTTACACTTTATGCCTTTAGTCACTCAGTAAAGTAAAATGAATAAAGCAGAAAATCCTGCCTTAGGGTTGATCTGCAAGCATCTATATTTTGCACTACTCATGTGAATAGTCATAATGAAGTCAATGCAGCTACTCAGATATGTAAATTTGCCCACACATATTCGAAGATTCAGGGTCAAGATTGTAATTCCCTGTTGATTTTGAGCATTTTGATATTGGAAAATAGGAACAAACCCTTCCCATTACCAAAGGAAAGCAAAATGAATCTTTGTGGAAGGCAATCGCTGGCTGTAGATTATCCACTCAAGCTGGGAGAGTTACACCATGCCAGGGGACAGTGCACAAAGCTGTTACATACAGAGAATCATAGTATACACCCTGCTTGTCACCTGAAGGCAGTGCTTCATTCTTAGTCCAAGACTTTACTATTTCACTATTTTTAAAATAATAAAACTCTTGACCTTCCTCTCTGTGTTGGAAATAGCACGTTCTGCTATACCAAAAGTGTGCTTGTACCTTCACCAGCACTCTTTTAATCAGATTGCTTCTGCTGTCCAGCAATTAAATATCTCAAAAATTTCTAGTTTCTTCATTTCTACTTTTCCAAAAGTGGTGAATACTTAACCGATTGAAGAGGAATGATAAAAATCTATTTCCCATTATAGTGATAGGTAAAGTTTTTGAACTTAAATATCTGTTTTGTGTATTATGGCATCTGTCCAGTTCATGAAAGATTTCACTACAAAATGAATTCAGTATAAAAAATTGTGAAAGGACTGGTTACATTTGAACACATTTTCAATATTCAGAACAAGGATTCAACCAACATACATATCCTTCTTGCATTATCTGGCACAAATATGTCTCTGAGAACAAATTTGTGAGTCTCTTTTTTTTTTTTTTTTTTTTTTTTTTTGAGGACCTCCACTCTTTCCCTAAATTCTGTTTAGCATTCTTCAGTCTTTTTCCCATGACCAGCTTACTGAAACTGCACATAGAATATAAATTGCTTAAAGAGGAGTTAAACTGCTGCTGTGGAAACCTATATTTTCCTCAGCAAAACAAAATGCTGCAGTTTTTCATGCATGTTATTGCTGACACAACACTGTCTCTTTTCCCCTTCAGCTAGAAACTGCAAGATGGCTGTGTAATATTTCAGTGTTTGTGAAAGCAATAGAATACTTTGCCTTTTACATCAGTGTCGAACTATTAAATAATAAATCCTACACAATCCCTGTGAAGTTGATAAGTATTATCCTTCTCTTATAGATGACACAGTAAACACCAAAAAGTAAATTCCATTGATGTCAGCAGAGGGTTATTAAGAATTTTGTAGATCACAAAGTTAAAGAGTCTCTAGATCCTAATTCTGTGGCTAGTCTAATGGCCTAAACTAACTAATAATAAACACGTTTCAGTACTTCTTTTACAGAGCCACAGATGATCCCCAAGCATACCAGATTCAAAAGGGTATAATTTATCTGCTGCATTTGATCTCCTCCAGGAGGCTATAAAGGCATGAACTGCATAAGAGTTTTCCTCTATTAATATTGTATTTTCCAGTTCCTTTCTTTTTCCATTGAAGGAAAAAGCAATACAGCCTAAATAATATTTATTATTTAGGAAAAGTGAGAAATTATTTTAATGTCTGTCTGATTAATCCGTTTCAGGATTTTTCATTCAATTACTTTTGTGTTATGCAGGATTTGCCTATGGTAAGATATAATACATGCAGTTTGGCACATAGTAAATGTAGTAAAACAATAGAATTTTTAGTATTTTAGCATGTTATTCAAAAATCAGCACTACAAGCTGAGTGCCAGGTGCTAAACATCAAGCTGGTGAGAAAATGATATCTGGAAACAGGGTGATATTGATCTGTAGAAAAGTAATTCAACATACAACCATTTTAATGTGCCATCATACTAATAGTAGACAGATCAAAAATAAGATCAAGTATCCTACTCTTCATCATGCACTTCCAGAATATTTTTATTACCTTGCTACCTCTAATAAACATTTCTTTCTAGCAAATCTTTGACAGCAAATTAAAAAAAATAAAAATGCAATATACTCAGGCCAGCTGTCAGAGAGGACTTTCATGGAAATTCTTAGCCTCCTAAGTAAATAGGAAACACACAGAAACTGTTTATCAGGAGTTATCTGTGGCTTAGAATTATTGGAGGGATTTCTAATTGGCTAAAGAAAATGCTGAATAATTTTAGAGTAATCAGTTGAAATCCAGCATACAGCATGGCTTTAACCTAAAAGCATAAATATAGCCAAAGGAACCAGTGACAGATGTCACTATTCTGTCAGATAAGATTCTGTCCACATTTTGCCTGCCTACCCAAACACTTCTGCATGAGGAAATGCAAGATAAGATTGGAAGATCTCTATCTGAAAGGTAAGAAAGTAATGAGTGGATCTGCATCTCTAAATGTGTGTTGTGCATCCAGGTAGCAAAACTGTTTTATTAACATGAAAACAAAAACCAACCAAGCAATCAAAATACTCAGGGGATAACTTAAGTTATGAGTGACATTTTCTTACAGCTATCAATTGCTATTGTTGATACCTTAAGCTTACACCATAAGTAAGGATGGCTGTTTCCTCCCACCTCATGCCAGATGTCTGCAGCCAAATACTCATACCGACCATCTAGATTCCCTATAAAAAACTGAAGGAGGGGGGAAAAATTTTTTTTAGACTATGAGTCATTTTGTCCTCAAGCAACTGTTAAAATAAGTAAAATCAGACTGCTGGAAGTGTCTATATAATCTGTAACATCCATGGGGAAAATCTATACACAGAATAAATAGATAGCTGCAGATATCTAAACATAGGTGAATTTAATTTCTCTCAAGGAGTCTGGGCAGCAAGATGTGATTGTCAGAGTACTTTGAACAGGAGAGGATGGTGCTCTGACAGGGGAAAGAGCTAAGTGTTTCCCTGGCATTTTTTCTTGTAAAGTTATTTGGCTTTCAAGACATGTAACTGGACCCATGTTAAAGCAAGGATTGCAGCAAGATATTTGGGGAGTTAAGAAAATTTATTCCTCCATTTTATAAATATACTAGATGCTGGCATGTCTTTCAGCAGAGTGCTGTCATCAAGCTTTTCTGTTTTACACCACTGTAACAGCTGATCTAACAAACCTTTCCTTGGTTGTCCTGTTTACATAAACACCTGTACTATGAAATCTGCTTTGCCTGATTTTCCCACAACTATATTTTATATGTCTTCAGAATTATTTCTGAGAATTTTGTAACCTGGAGACTTTGATTTATTATCCATACAGGTGTAAATATTCTGCTGATAATAAGGGAAAAGTCAGCCCAGTGAAACACATAAAATGTTCTAGTACAGAGGGGACCATGTTGAGATTCAAAAACAATAAATTTGGTTTCTGACTTAAGGCAAACCATCTCATACACCCTATAGGGAAAGGCAGAGGAAAAATAAATTCAGTTCTTTGAAGTATTCAGTCTAAAAATCTTTAAAAGTGCATTCATGATTATTAATTGAAAGACAATTTTCCAAATAATAAGTGACCTAGATATGTATTGGAAGCATGGTAGTAAATTACCTTTAAAGATCCCTCCCAACCTAAACTACTATATGATTCTATGACTCTGATAGGTGGCATTCACATCAGCAATTACAGCATTATGCACTGCACCCGCAGTCTTGGAAAATGGAATCTACTGCAGTACACCCCAGATCTTTCTCTGCCATGCAACCTAATCTTCTCTGGAGAATATTATTATTATTATTACTATTATTATTATTGTTGTTGTTGTTTCATTGTTGTTTTGTTTTGTTGTTGTTGTTTGTTGCTGTTGTTATTATTGTTGTTTTTGTTATTGATAATAATAATATTTTTAAAAATTAAAAATAAGTCACGTAAATTGATCTACTGACACTGAGATCAGGAGCAAGGACTTGAGGGTGGATTGTGACCAGACAGAAGATTAAGTCTTTTCCACTTTCTGGTACACATTTGCTATACTATCTACTGGAAACTGAATATTTATTGCATCACAGACTCATGATTAAGTTAATGATACCTGAGGCATTACCACATGTGATCACAGCCATAATGACAGCATATATGAACACAGCTCATGGCAAATGTTGGAGAAAATGGAGCACTTCAGTCACACTAAATGCTTTAACCAGCTTGGTTTTCTATGGGCTTCCTGTGGTAAAGAAATGACACAGTTAAGTAACTGCAGCTCTATGGATGCACAATAAATTCTTAAACTGCTGTAACTCCATTGCACATCTAAGGCCTCAGAAACTGAGTTATAGGTGGGACAATCTTTATCG
Organism: Erithacus rubecula; assembly: GCF_903797595.1. Lineage (NCBI taxonomy): Eukaryota > Metazoa > Chordata > Aves > Passeriformes > Muscicapidae > Erithacus > Erithacus rubecula. Next base: position 20,395,402 of record NC_136685.1, read on the forward strand.
TATGGTGAACTGTGAGAAAGGTTCTAAAGTATAAGCTTACAAAATAGAATATTTAGCAGAATTTGGTTTTAATAGAGTACCTTTCTTTCTTGGTTTAGGGCAAATCTGGGAGGAAACCTCTGGAAGGGTCCCTCTAGAAAGCAAATTCAAGTGGCCTCTCCCCCCCACTGGTTTGGGAGACAAAAATCCCCTTAGAGAAAAGCGGAAAAAACTGTTTCTTTATCAAGCAAAGTACTCACAACCATGGAAAAACGAATAATACTAAACCATGAAACCTCTCCTTGTTCTGAGAGAGTCCTTTCCATGGCTGTAGCTGGGCTGGCTCCGTCTCTCTCAGTTCCTCCTGCTGGAAAATGCCCCGTCCTGGCCCCGGTGGGACACAGGCGGGAGCTCCCGGTGATTTCTGGGTTTTCAGCCCAGATCAGGGCTGATCAGTGCCAATAGAATGAAAAGTCACACTCCAGGGAACTTCTCTGCCTCAGCTAGCTAAGAGCTAACTAAAAGCAAAAGAGAGCTCTCTCCTGCTGTCCGTGCTGCAGACAACACACACCGAGAGAAAGGGAATTCCAGGGAGTGAGAATGCAGCTTCTGCACACTCAAACTGCAGACGCCACCACTTCCCCCTCCCTTCCCTCTCAAAACTAGTTTTAAAGGTGCAGAACTTATTTCTTTTTCAGGGCTAAACAGATTATTTTACAATTGGGGGGTACAATTCATCATCATAAAGTCACCCCAGGGCACCTTCTCATGAAAAAAAACAATACAAAGCTATTATTGCTCTATCATGGAGAGGTCATATATTTAAATTCTAAAAATTTGCCTATAACTGTAATTGCTCTAGCTTACAGTGGAGATCAGGTAATATTTATCATATATTCTGTACTCCATACATAAAAAGGAGCCAAATGAAGAGACACCCATAGATAGGAAGGAGGACATACCTTCAGATCTGCTTCATTTTACAGGCACAGTACAAAAACTGTTACTCGAATTACAGTAGCTTGCTGTTCAGTCTGCAAATACTGAGGCAAAATTCTTAAATCTCATTCTGTTTAATGACAATGCAATCAAAAAAAATCAGTTGAGCCCAGGGAGAGATTCAGCTTACTTCAAAGTAGATGCTTCTACACCTGGTGAACTGAACTGTGCTTCAGGCATCCTTCTATTTACTGATCAGATTTTCATTATCTGCAACAGCAGACAGACACTTAGTGGCATGGTAAACATCCAAAAGGTATCATTCTCATGATGAATTCCTGCCTGTCATGCTGAGAGGCAACACTTAAATTGAGGTCCCATCTGGATCAAGGCACTTCCTAATACTTATCCTGTCCCCTTTCTTCCTAAAGTTCTGCCTCATAGTCAAAGAATGTCAAAGTGCACTAAGGGATGGCACGCATTCAGGACACAGGACTGTGGGATCTTCCAGAGAAAACACTTGTCTCAAAGTCAACCACAACTGCAATACTGAAAAGCTTCTGTTTCGTCTCAACAAAATGCAGTGATGATATTAAGAGGCTCATCAATGGGACTAAGCTGCCACTGAATTTTGATTGATATACTTAATTTCTTATCACTAATAAGAATATAGTCCTGTTTCCCATTTGCCCCATGGTTGCTGGCTACTGAAACAAGCACTGTGGCAGACACAGGCAGACCTTAAAGTAGCAGTCCTGATACAACCCTTAGCATTTGAAAACACCAAAACAAATGGGAAAAAAACATAAAGGTGAAGCATCGGTATATAGAACAAAAGTGTTGATTGGTGTTGGGGGTTGGTTTTTCCTTTCCTCTTTGCCTGTGGAATTTTTTCTGAGTGCCATGATGGCTAGGTCCTTGAGGGAGGGAGGGGGAACCTCCCTTGTTTTTTGGGAGTTTCTCTTGGAGGAAGGGGGTGGATGACACCGTGAGATTAGAAGCAGGTGAAAGGAGGGTGGGGGTCAGTTGCTCTCTCTCGCTTGCTCTTGGCTCCAGAGGAGGAAGGTCCCTGGCACCCCCTGTCATCCCAAAGCCAGGAGCTGCCTCCTGCTGATGGACCCTGCACCCTGGGCCTGCTAGGACACACTCCCACTTCCAGCTTGCTGTTTCCAAGTGTCCTGTGTCTCTCCTCCACCCTTCCCATCTGGGACACAGCCGCCATCCCCCAGCACCACTGCATCCATGCGGGATCACTGCACCTGCCCTGCCCACTGGGAACCTGCCAGCTGGGACAGGAGCTGCACCACAGTGGAGAAGTGCCTGCAGCTGAGAGCACCCGGACTGGGTTACTGTCTGTTTGTTGTTAATTCCATGGTTGGTGTTGTTTTGTTTGCCTCGTTATATAAACTAGTAAGGAACTGTTACTCCTATCCCCATATCTTTACCTGAGAGCCCCTTAATTTCAAAATTATACTAATTCAGAGGGAGAAAATTTACTTTCTTCATTTCAAGGGATGGCCCTGCTTTCCCTAGCAGACACCTGCCTTTCAAACCAGGACTGATTTAATTAAAATGTGCAGAGTAAGGTGTTTACTTAATTTACAGTTTACAAGAGAATTTTTGGAGCAGCTGAAGGAGCTGGGATTATTTAGTGTGAAAAAAGGAATTCAAAGTGGACCTTACCACTCTTTACAACTGCCTGAAAAAAGGGTCTAGTGAGGTGGAGGTCAATCTTTTCTCTTTGGTAACAAATGACAGGACAAGAGGAAATGGTCTCAAGGTGTGCCAGGGGAGATTTAGATTGGATATTAGGAGAACCTTCTCCACTGGAATGGTGTTCATGTATTGGAACAACCTGCCCAGAGAAGCTGTGGAATCAGCATCCCTGGAAGTGCTAAAAAAGAGTGGATGTGGAACGTGGAGACAGTCTAGGGGTGAACATGGCAGTGCTGAGTCAACACACAGACTTGATGATCTTCAAGGTCTTTTATAATCCTAATGATTCTATGATTCCATGATGATGATGATGAAGATAATAACAACCACAACAACAATAAAGATAGGAATTGTAACAACAACAAAACTCATTACAGCCTTTTTGAATGTGGAAACACATTTGCTAAACTCGTTTCAGAATAAGGCCCTTAGTAGGCGTAACAAGACAGAGAGAGATATATTTGGAGAATGTAGTATTTTATTACTGAAAAAGCTGGATGTTCTAGTAAATGAAAAAAACTTGACTTTGACTTCTCCATAAAAGTAGAGATTAGAGCATTTTGCATTTTTAAATTATTTCAACATTAAAAAAAATATACATAATTCGTCTATTTACATATATTTACTTATTTATATCTGTATTAAATGCAGGTTCAAATCTGTAGAATACATTCCTTTCAACTCAGATGACTATTGTAAATGAGAATGTAAAATTATAAATAGAACATATTTTCACAAGACTGTAATTTTAATTTTTCATTTGTAGTTCTATTAATATGAAAATCCCTGGGTTTAGTTTTGACTGTAATTAGATCTAAACTGAAATTGATGTTTTGCACAATTATCAGTCACGTCTGTAAAGGTGCACCTTAATGAAGCATACTCTTTTATTCCTTACTAATTACAATTAGAGTTTGAAGTTCCACTATGATTAGCATTTGATTATCACAGTGCTTTGTGAATAACAATATAATAACCTAATTTGCAATAGAAAACAATAGATAAAAAACAATTACTTAAAAAAACCAAGCAAAATATATAGAATAAAAAAGTAATTGAAAATAAAAAAACACTTACCCTTATATATCGTTTTAATATCACTCAGTAAAACCTGCCTGTGCTTTCATTTGCATCAAAACTCCATTCTGGAAAAACATCTAGCTGTATATGGACCTAATCATTGTCACAAACTTTATTTGGAACTGTTCTGTTATGTCAATATTATGGATAATATAGTTTAAAATCCATCAACAAAAATCATAAACACACTTTTCAGTTATATACAGACATTTTGCTTAAAGAATTGGTAGGGGAAACTCTTACTGCTGTACCTGCTAAAGTTGCCTAGCTGTAAACTCTGAAGGAATTTACAAGGTTCACAGACATCAACAAAACTACATAGACCATTATCAAAAGCCAGTTATTTCACATCTTTGGGATTTCTGGTATATTCTGGTGCAAACAATCCTTTCCTTCTTATTTTATAATATAAAAAAAATTAAAATATTCTTTCAGCTATTTAAAGGCTTTGCTTTTCAAACAACATACATACAAGCAGCCATTTTCTGTGCCAGATTTCATAGAATGATTTAGATTGGTAGAGATCATCTAGATCATCTAGATCATCTAATCCAACCTAATCTAATCTAATCCAACCTCCTGCCATGGTCAAGGACATCTTTCACCCCATCCAGTTTGACTTTGAACAGATTGGGCATCCACAATTTCTCTGGGCAACCTGCTCAGTGCCTCACCAACCTCATTGCAAAAAAATTCCTCCTTATGTCCAGCCTAACTCTACAGTTTAAGAAATATTGGTCCTTGTTCTTTTTCTACAGCCATGGTAAAAAACCTTTCTTCTTCCTTATTATAAGCACACTCTAAGTATTGAGAGACCACACTAAGATCCTGCCAGGGCCTTCTCTTCTCCATATTGAGCAACCAACACACTCTCATCCTGTCCTCAGAGGAGAGGTGTTCCAGCTCCGTGACCATTTCTGTGCTGGACCTGCTCTAATAATAAATTTCTTGTGCTGGATACCTCAGGGCTGAATGCAGTGGTACAGATCAGATCCTATGAGAGAAGTGCAGAGCAGCAGAATCACTTCCCTCAACCTCTGGGCCGTGCTTCTTTTTGAAGTATGGAGACGATTGGCTTTCTGCACTGGAATCACACAGTACTGGGTCATGTCCAATCTTTTATTCTTCAGCACACCCAAGCCCTTCTCTGCAGGTGCCCTCTCAATCTCTAGGCTGTACTGGCATTGGAGATTCTCCAACTGAAATGCAGGACATGGCATTTGATCCTGCTGCATTTCATGAGTCTCACATGGCCCTGTAGAAGTAGCAGCCTGTGGCAGCCATCCTGGCCTTAAAGGGATTCTGTGTAAAAGAGCAATTTAATATGCTTATCTTAACTTTGATAAAGGCTTTCTGCTCTCTTGGGGAAGATGTATACTAGAATAATGGCTGCAGCCATAAACACCATGTATGAATGTTTCTCTCTTACCTCCTGGAACACTAGGAGGTGGCTTGTTTGAGTGAATGGCTGATTAAGAGCAGAAAAGTCTGCCCTGCCAGATGTTTGCTTGTGTGGCTGTTTTGTCTTTCCTTCTGCACATTCCCGAGACTTTCTTTAAACTTCCCAATAATAGAAACATATAAATACTACTAAATACTATGTGTGTAATAAAGATGGATCCTGCTAGAAGAAGCAGTGGTCTCTTTTTTTCAGAGCTGCTGCAGGCCCCCCATAGTCTGTCAAAGTTCCTCTGGATGACATTCATGCCCTCTATAGTTGCAACTGCACCATACAGCTTGGTGTGATCTGCAGATTTACTGAGAAGGCAGTATGCTATAATAAAAAAAATCGAATAATGGTGGTCCCAATGCAGACCCTTGAGGTGTGGTAGGTTGACCCCAGCTGAATGCAAAGTGCCGACCAAAGCTGTTCAATCACACCATATCAGCCGGACAGAGGAGTAACAATATAATGGAAGCTTATGGGTTGAGATAAGGACAGCAAGATATCACTCACCAGCTACCATCAGCAGTGCCATTGGTTTTTGAAAATAAATGTATCAGTGAGGCACTTCATGTGGCCTGAAAACTTCTGAAAATAAAATGGCACTTTTGGGAAGAGATAGCAGATGCCTGCCATCCTTTAGAAGTGTTTCTAATTTACATGCATAAATATTTTATATTGCAATACAGATCTGAAACACGTCAAATATTTTGATGTTGCTTTTCCCTTAAAGAAGTTGAAGTGGGGCTGCCCATGGATCTGATAAAGGGACTTACCAGAATCCTGTGTAAGCTCTGGCAGTTAAATATGAAGAGAATGATTTTAACCTCTAACTTTCAAAAATAAGTTGATCATGGCATAGGGAAGTTAACTTAAAGAATACAACAACAACACAAAAAATGTTCTTCATAAAATGGAAGGTCAAAATTGAAAGGGTTATTTTCTGTAATCAGATATTTTTTTTTCTCTTCACAGACAAAAGAATACAATTTTCTAGTAGAGTTACAACCAGCTTGCAAAATTTCCAACTACTAAGTGATCAGAGCTAGGCTAGTAAATACTTGTAAGCTTTAGTTTGATAGGTAGATTGTTTCACTTTCTTCACCTGTTTATTGTTTGGTTTATTCTATTAGTATGTGCAGAAAGACAAAATATTAATATTTAATGTGTTCTGTATATCAGCCTTACTTCCTTTATTAAGACAAAATGTTCATATAATCACATATCTTAATGCAATCAGTAAGATTCTCCCAATTTACCTTTTCTATTTCATGACTAGAACACTTTTTCTTCAAGTCTCTGAATTACACCATCATTAGGACTGAGGATGAAAGAAAAACAAACAAAAAAAAAAAAATGAAGACAGTATTCTTTCAAAATCTTTGTTCTTAAGCAATATAAAAATGACAAAGATCTTGAATTGAATTAGTATTTTATAGAAGAATGAAAGAAGGCAGATGTTTACAAGAAAAGAAAAATACAAAAAAGTAGTTGAAGATGAGGAGCTGTTTGCAGTTACAGTCTAGTTCTAGATATAAAAACAGTGTTCTTCCTCTGTTTCTAATAATTATAGATATTGTGACATGCTGAAAAATTATACACAATTGATTTTTTATAATGAACATACACACAGACAAACATCTTTTTTCAGATATGGATCTTGTCCTCTGTATCTCACAAGAAAACTTGGAATAATGTATGTCTCACAAAACGACTTTCATGTTCATAACAGAAAATCATATAGTTGAAGAGTATAAATATGCATCTAGAAAGAGATTAACTCATTAAGTGTTGTAGTATCAAATTAATGCATATTGAAGATAATTAAAAATATTACAAAAAGTATTTCCCAGAGACTATGTAGAAGGGATTTTACTCACTTTGATAATTTGAATTGTGCTTGCCTGCAATAGAACAAATGCCATGAAAGTATGCCATGAAATTATGTTCCTGTGTCACAGTCTTCCTATCTAACACCATACAAAAATGTGTCTGGATTACAAATTTTTCTAAGGTTAGAATTCAAGCATCATCTTACAAAATTATTTACACACTATGACATTTGTTTTTTTGTCATTTTAACACCTATTATCTACTTGGACTATGTCAAATTTCTGCAAAAACTGAAAGAGTCAGCTTGCAATGAAGTGTTGAGTGTTTAATTCATGCTGCCTTTTGCCCCTATGAGAAATGTTTTCCTTTTGTCACTTCTTTGACATTTAGTTTATACATTTCAAACATTTTAGGCATAATATTAGCCATTGCATAAGACCTCAGGATTAGAGCAGTCTAATGTCAAATTTCTGGTGTTTCTATAATGGTCTAATGATCTTATTGTCTGTTCATTAGTAAGCTAATATCTGTTGATTAGTAAGCTAATCAAACCCTGAAACAATAGCCTTTAGTAATCTCAAGACATCAATTAAGACAATAACCTGTGCTATCCACTCCATTCCTCTAATTCTTCATGAGAAAGATGTTAGGTGACCATCCTTTGGAACTTGCTGTGCAATTTTCTTCTTCAATGAAAGGAATGATACCTGCCATTTACTGACCTTTCCAGTGAGAAGGGTCTTGTTAATTTCCTGTGAACAGATGTGTTCTATTTGTTGAATATGAGAAAAACTCATCTGATTCATTAAAATCTTAATTGTTTAAAATATCAGCTTAAGAAAACTGATGAACTTTGAGTTCCAATAAACATTTTTTTTTCTGTATTTTCTTTAATAATATCACACCCCCTTTTTTCCAATTTTGATACTGGTCTGCAATTCAAAGTCTATAATCTCAAATCCATATTTGAAAGACTATTAAAAATACTCCATATATACTTGTACTACAGGGAAAAATCAGATTCACTTGAACCATAGTACAACTTAGTTTTTCAGCAAGTTTCAGAAATCTGTCTTAAATTTGTGAGCTACATATCAACCTTCACTCAGTTACTTGAATAGCAGCATATCAATAATATTTCAGTTCAGAAAATCCAAATTAGCACCTTCTTTACAAAATCTGAGAGGTATCTGTGTTTGAATAAGCATCCTATCTAACCAATGTACATGTTCACAGCTCTATGTTTGTCTGCTACAATAAAGTTACATGTTTTCCAGTGTGAGATACTCAATACATTACTGCATGATTTTGTCCAAGTAGATTGAGAATCAACTTGTTATTTGTCCAGAGAGACCCATAAACTAAATTATCATTATAAAAAAATTTAGATAATTAGAAGTATGCAACCCAGTCTAACAATATTTTAAATACACTTGTGGATTTGGGGTAGAATATTTTTATTTATCTTTATTTGAAAATAAATATTCAATAACACGAAATCTTTGCAATGGATGAGAAATGTCAGGATTAGATTACCCTCTTTTTAGTTGTCATCATTCCTGTAGTGACCCAGATATGTCATTTTCTGAGTATCTAAACACAGGGCTGAGCTGTGAACCTTCCAAGGAGTAATTCTCTTCCAAGTTTCAGATTTAAAATTGCAATAAGCAGTTTTTAGAACTGCCTACCTTAACAAAACTAGATACATAAGAAAGAATATATTCAAAGAAGAGGAAGCTGAAAAAATAAAATACATAAGAAAGAAATTTAAGATTTTTTTTTTTCCAGAGGAAAACTGCCAATTTAAAAAGCAGGTTAAATTGGTTTCTGCAACAGATAAAATAATTGGGAAAAAATTCAAATAAAGCTTAACCACTTTTTTTGGAGTAGCACATTGAACACAGTCCTTCTAGTGAATTAAAGCTTTTTTCTCCTGCATAGAATAGCCTAATAAACACTTATACCTGACATACTTATCTCCAATTTTCTGTTGAAGCAAAGAACATAAATTGAGAATATTGGTCACTATTTTCTCATGATTATTTGATTAGGAGTAACAGTTTCTCTTTTTTAAACCAGAACTTATATTATATATATTGGATAGAGAATATAAAAAAAAAATGTCTCCAATTTAATGGAGTTGAAATTGGGTGGAGAAGATGAAATGGAAACAGATGCTCATGGTACACAGATCTTCATTAAATGCATCAGCCTTTATGTTATGCCAAATTATGATTATTTTGTTCAGTCTTGATATGCAGTTTTTCACTGTAGCAGTTCCTAAGGTTTTTAAAACTTTCACAGATTTTTCTTCAGTTATCTGATGGAAACTACGCTCAGCTGAATCTTGGATACTGCAAATTTCAGCACAACACAGTATAATCAAAATAATTTCTCTTCATAATTGTATTTCTCAAAACCACATTCTTATTCTCATTGCATTTCAATGCAGCTTGTGCTGAAAATAACTAGTGTCACACAGAGGTCAATATGTCTTTCATACTGCATTATAATTAAATTTTATAAAATATTAATATCCAAAGATATGTAAGACAAAAACATTTATAGTCCATGCTTTCAAAAAACTAAGAATTTCTACATAAATTATGATTATGTATACTGAAGAGCTCACTTTGATCTCCAAGTTATAAGACAAGAAAAAAAGAGTTGAAGACTTTTTAACTAACAGATTAATTTAAAACATATATAAGCACATATATACAGCAGTTTAGAAATAAAAAAGTGCAAAACCCAAAAATATTTCGTTGTCTTTCAAAACTCCTCTTTCACCTAGCATCCTTATTCCTAACATGATCTTATTCCTACAGGTGTGGTGTGTTAACCTTGGATGGACTCCAGGTGCTAATCAAAGCTGTTCTATCACTCCCCTACTCAGCTGGACACAAGAGGGAAAAAATATGGAAAAGCTCATGGGCTGAGATAAGGGCAGGTAGAGGTCACTCACCAGTGACCAGCATGGGCAAAACAGACTCATCTTGGGGAAATCAGCTGAATTTATTACCAATCAAATCAGAGCAGTATAATGAGAAATACTACTAAATCTTAACAAAACCTTTTCCTACCCTCTACCACTTCATCCCTCCCCATACTTTTTCCTGAGCTTAATTTCACTCTGAATTTTCTCTGTCTCCTCCCTAAGACCAGTGCAGGGGGTATGGAAAAAGGGGTTTTGGTCAGTTCATCATTCAGCTGTTTCTGCCACTCCTTCTTCCTCAGGAGGATGATTCCTCACACTCTCCCCTGCTCCAGTGTGGGTCCTCCAGGGGCTACAGGTGGATATCTTCTCCACTCTGAACTTCATGGGCCATGGGAAATGAGCTTGCCCACCGTGGTCTTCACCATGGGCTGCAGGGAAATGTCTGTTTCAACACCTGGAGGAACTCTCCTCCTCATTCTTTGGTGACCCTAGAGTGAACAGAAGTGGACAATTTATACACAATCCACCTCTTGTCCTTTCACAACTAGAGCAACAGAAATTCCCCACTATGTCTCTACTTCACATCAAGCCACTCACTGGGAAGTAAGGCCTCAGTGCATGCAGCATTTGCTCTGGGATAAAAATACTGTAAATAACAAAGATCTCCATCTCAGCCAGCCCAAAGGTACAGCAAGATGAAAGCTCGTGTTTTGAAGTAGAAATTACAAAATCAATTGTCTCAAATAAGTTATTTACAAAGGCAGAAAGCAGTAAAAAAATATTTTTAAGCATCAATAACTTAAGAGTTGACATGTTATCAATATATTAAAAATAATTAAGTCATTTCCAGAACTGTTCTTAGGTAAAACTCTCTTTTAATTTTGTATTATTTCTTTTTGTTGGTTTTTTTATAGTCTTGGGAAAATTGCTTTAACATATTGCTTGAGCATCTCTAGAAAATCTAATAAAAAATCTAATCAAAGTTATTATGAAGTTTATTTAACACTTTAATTTTTTAGATGATAAAAAAACCTGCTGTATAGCTTCCCTTCAATGTGTACTTGCATATACATACAAACTTTAGTTCCAATTATTAAGAAGTGTCTACTTTGTGACATTAAAGCATGTTAGGAATGAGGTGATAAACAAGATTCAAAGTCATGGAATGGTCTGGGTTAGAAGGTACCTTAAAGATCATCTAATTTCAACCTCTCTGCCATGAGCTGGGATGCCATCTACCAGATCAGGTTGTAAATCCAACCTACCCTTGAGCTCTTCCAGGGATGAAACATCCACAATTTCTCTGGAAAACCTGCTTGAGTATCCCACCAGAGGGAAGAATTTCTGCTATGTACCTCATGAAAGCCAGTCACCTTTCAGCTTAGAGCCATTACCCCTTGTCATATCACAAGCATGGTCTTGCAAGAAATTCCTCTCTAGCTCTTTTGCAGGAGCTTTTTAGATATTGGAAGGTGCTCTGAGGTCTCCCCAAGGCCTGCTCTTCTCCAGGCTGACCAGGGTCAGCTCTCAGCCTGTCTTCATCACAGAGGTGCTCCTGTGATCATATTCATGGATCTTCTCTGGACTTGTTCCAAGTGATCCGTGTCCTTCTTGTGTTGCAGACCCCAGAGCTGGATGCAGTATTCCAGGAGGGGTCTTACAAGACTGGAATAGAGGGAGAGAGTGCCTTCCTCTCCCTGCTGGCCACTGCTTTGGATGCTGTCCAGGATTTGATTTGCTTTATGGGCTGAGAATGCACATTGCTGGGCCAAGTTGAACTTCGTGTCAACCAACACGAGTAAGTCCTTCCAAAAGCTAGTTCTGCTAGGCCAGTGTTAATTTCCCACATGGCTAACTCAGATGTCTGTGCACTGTCCCTGATCAATCAGCATGGAGAGACAGGGCAAATACTTGAACATTCTGAGACAGAGATAGGCAAGTCTAGCCTGACTTGCTGAGTATCAGCATCTATAGCAGAGCTGATGGAGAGAGAAGGAGACAATAGGATGTCTTATGAAAGGACATGAGCTATGCAGATGGACTTCATGAATCATGAGTTGCTGCCTTTAAAAACGTTGTGAGACACTGTGGATAAGATGAAAATTAAAGAACAGTCCAAATGGAACACAGACAAATTTAAATTACAGTAAACTGCAATTTTAGCACAAGATAATTGCATAAACTTGTGTTTCTTGAATGTGGATTTTTTAGTGCATACAACATTCATGTAGGAAGCAAAATGCACCCTCCAAATTGGCTGAAGATATTTGATGCATTTGTTGTGATTCCAAACAACAAGGCTTTAATTTATTTTGGAAGGATAATAATTTTTATTATTTTTGTTGAAGCTCTGTACATGGATACAAGAATATTCTGTCCAGGAGAAGAGCAAGAAAGATGAAACAGGACCAAAATATGTTGGCATACAATAATGAACAATCCATAGGGCATGAGGGTGAAAGCAGTGGAGGGGCACCACAAAGAATCCCCAACATATCCCATCTCTTTTTGCTTACATTTGAATCTCTGAAAATATGTAGACACAAAGTAATAAAAAATTGAAATGTTATAAAATTATCTTGCTCATGCAATTTTTTCCAAGCTGGTTTCATTCAACTTTAACTCAGATGTCTCTGTGTGGTAAGTACTCTGATGTACATTTTTTGATAAGTAGTGAGGGCTTTTGTGAGTCTGTGAGTTCCAAGGCTCAGAACTAGACTCTTATTGCAGTAGTTCTTGCCATTGACCTTTTAACAAGCCTTCTAAGGGCTAAAATTCAATGTAAAAATTCTTTTGAAAATTATATTTACAGACAATATATATGTCAATCAATGTTTTTAAGGTCCTCTCTTTGTTAATATGGAAGAAGTTGAGCTTGCTGTGTGTGTGGGCAGTGCCAGTTTCCAGTGTAAGCATATTAGTATGTTCACCAGTTACCAGCTTCACTGTATGGCCACATTCAGTCTCTCTATACAACACCCTGAGATTAGATCAGCTGGTGCTAATAGTGCCAAGATGATGTGTTTCATCCCTGCGTGGACCATTTAATTAGGAGATGAACTAGATGGTCCTTGTGGGGTCCTTTCAACTCAGAATATTCTGTGAACTGAGACAGAGATAAACACTCAGAATGTCCATCTGGGGAAGGATGGCATAAAACAGAGAAGAAATAAAATCATGTTTAATGTCAGTAAAAAATTTCAGATTAAATTTGCATTCTTTGCTGTAGTAATGAAGATAATTAATAATGGTTGCACTACCTCAGGATGTTATCTGTCTGATATTTCATGCTGCTTGTTTTAAGGATTTGAATTATATTTGGATTCAATGAATCAATTTACTGTACTACATAGTGTTACTTCAATGCAGAATTTTCCATGTGCCCACAGGGATTAACCATATATTAATTTATCAATTTTCATTCTCTTTTTAGAGAAAATATTGTGACTGGTATGAAAAGAAGCACTAAAAAAAAAAAAGAAACCCATCTCATAAGTTGTCTTATTAAGTTAAATTATTTTAGCTTAATAAACATGACGTCAAAGCTAATACAAAACTTTTGGGAGCATCTCAGTAAAGTTGAACTTCAGTCTCTGTTTTTTTTTTTCCTCTCTGTTAATTATGTAAGTATTTCCTTTTAGTCAGGCTTTTCCCATGACATTCTACAGCTGCATCATGTCTAACTAGAAATAATTACTGAGACAAGAAAATTGCACTGAAACCTGGGCTGGAAATGAGATGACTGCAAATATGGTCACACTTGGATTTTTACTTATTGGTTATAAAACTGAAATGTTTTGAGGCAGATTAGAAGAAAAACTGGATGAAACTTCTTAAGGAAGAAGCTGAAAACTCAGTTGTGGGAAAGATTAAAATGCCAAATATCACAATATAATCTTGTCTCTACCTACCAGAAACTGGTTTGCTATTGGTGAGGGACATATTCAACCCTAAAATTTGGGCTTGATAAATGATGCATGAAAATATTCCTCTGAGCACATGTATGTGCCTACAGACAGAACTACGCAGAGATTTTCTGGGGCAGGAATATTTCGATCACTTACAAGAACTTCGGAAGGAAAACAGCAGAGATTATTCTCTTGGGACAAGATGAGTTAGTAATTCTTCCAGACCACAAAGGGACAAGGACAAATCCTAATCTCATGAAGTCTCAACCTCTCATTTCTCTGTTCATTACACAAAACCACACATATTGTTTGAATCATATACTCTGAAACAGGTGCTGAACTGCAGGACAAATAGTCTTCTACAACATAGTTTTAGAAGATGGACAAAGGGCAATGTTTAATATCTTCAGGAATTAATTGCTGGAGTCATTTTCAGTATGAATGATTTCCTGTGATGCTGGTCCTTCAGTGTTTCCCTATCCACTATAAATTAAGACACAACAGACTTCAGTCCTTAGGAATATGACTACCCTCTATTATTGACCCTGTCTTCACTCCTCTTCATGAGGACAAAGTAAAATGACTTTCCAGCGACACTCACTCTCAGGGTGAATATTCAGTGCTTTTTCAATTGAAAACAGCATAAAAATCTGCTTGGGCACCCAAACATACATATGACATCTATATGCACAGCTTTACCTTATCATTTTTCCTTTGCATGATAGATAATTTAATGGTAACAAAATATCAGAATTTTAGAGCTGTAAATAATTTAAAAATGCATTCAGCTTCAGTTTTACAGCAAGGCAAAGTTTGGTGCTGAATTTCCCTAGAATTTTAAAAAATATATATTTGCAATCACAGAAAATTAAACAATGCAGGTCCATCTTTGCTTAGCTTTTGGTATCACATTTTTTGAGGTTTTGATGTCTAGCAAACCTTTTTTAGTCTTATTTTGTCTATGTATATACGAGTATATGGCATCTCTTACTGCATTAATTAATTAACAGGTTTAATTAAGGGACTTGTAGCAGTAAATAATTCAGTAATTTATGTATAAGTTCTTTTATAAGAAGAGAAAAGAAAAACTAATATAGTATGTATTTTGGATTAGAAGTAGCAGATTTAATTTACAGGAACTGTAAAAAACCCATGGTCCGTAGTCCCTGCTCTAGAAATGGTGTGAGTTATTTTCAATTGCTGTACCAATATAAGCAGCAGAACTCCTTGGGAATGGGTTAGCATCTGTCACTCACTCTTGTTTTATTTAGAGATTGGTCTTAAGCCAATCCTAAAATTTATGTTTTTCATAAGAACCATCAGTTTTAACTACCTCTTGCAGTGATTCATGAAATGCCTTCTTACTGCTATTCTTTTTGAAAATAAAATGATTTTGAGTTACTGCTTGTTTACTCTGTGTTTTTCCTCAAAGTAATTCCTGTATGAATTACAGATGGGTAAAGCCAGGAAAACATAGTGCTGGATTTAGTCCACTATATTGAATAAATGAACACATGTTATGTTTGAAAAAACAGAGTACTTCTGATGTAAATTTGTAGACTTGGCACAGGGAATAAGACTGTACAGGCAGGGAGAGAACCACATATTCATCTTTCTCACTGAACAGCAGGAAAAAGTATTTCCCAAGAATAATACCAGCAGCTGCCTTAGATTAAATTATATGTGGAAAACTAAAAACATGCAGAATGCTAATTGCTTCAAAAGTTGTGTTTAAATGAGTAATATCAACTTTTTCAATCTAGCCACCCCAGTTAAACTGCAATTATTCTTAATATATCAGTTGTGAAAATTTAGGAAACAAATTTATAAGAGGGGGAAAAAGGGTTATAATCAGATAGACTGAGTCTATTTGAAGGAATATTTTAATGCATTTTACTTTAAGATTTGCAGTGCACTGACTCAACAAATTCCAGCAAAATGAATTGTTGCTGCCTGAGCCCCCTACTCCCCTCAAATTCAAAATAACTTGATCTTGGATTAGTTTTGCAACAATAAGGAGATGCTTCATCAAATTCAGTTGAGACAAAGGACTAATTCAATACATTACTCTTCTTTTTTTTTGTCATAATTGAAGTTGGACTTGAGCTTGGAAAAAGGCAACAGTGCATCCAGATTTGATTTTTCAGACCTGCATGTAGCATTATAATGTAAGGAGAACTTAAAGAAGCTATATCTACATAAGTAGTGTAATTAAATATGCTCTCATAAGTATTACTGAAATGTCATATTTGGAATTATAATGCTAATCAATGTAAAAGTTTACTTTAGAGCCATTTTGCTAAAGTACCCAATCCCATATTTACCTAATCTTCTATTTAAACTTTGCCAAAATAAGTAGAATCTACTACTTAATTATCATTGTGCTGTATTCCATCTTAGCTGTCCTATTTTAAAGCCTTAATATTTTCTTAGAAAAATGAAGTTGACCTTTTTTAATAAGCTTCTTTTCAAAGATCAAATATATCCGTAATATTTTTCCAGTTTCTCTGATTCTGATACCTGTGCTTAAACACATATGAATATCAAATTCTGTTAAAATTTAAGTTGGCAAAAAGCACACCACCTTCCTATAATTTAAAACATGCAGAAAACTGGCCTTATTTATTTTTCTCCCATTATGTGTAGGCTAATTATTTTGGTGGTACAATATTTTCTGACTGATCATGCCATTCAGTTTAGATATCTTCTATGTAATGTGTAAATACTTCTTTTCAGATAAGACTATTTTCCTTTCTGAATTTCCTTTTGATTCTGGTGGCACAGAAAAGTAGATACAACCTCAGATTTCTTTAGAGGACTCCTAGTAGTTTATTCTCCTTTTACGTAAAGGTCCACAACTTCAGTTATTCATATTAAATATACTTTTTGTATAGTGAACTAAATATACTTTTTTGTGGTGAACTAAACAATTCCTTCAAAAACTCCACAAGGAATGGAACAGGTGACAGTGCACATGATAGTGCTATTGTTCCACCACATATGCTGTGACCTTCACTCACAACCTTCCCATCTTGTGGATCCTTCTGGATGCTTTAGGGGCAGCTTTCCAGAGTGCCTTCCCAAGGGTGGCAGCAGGACCATGAGGCCAGGTGGATTCTGGGGAGAGCAGAGGTTGAAGAGCTGTGTCAGGGGCGCCTCTTTGGCATTTGCTGAAGTTTGGATGGGGCAGATGAGCCAGTGCTTGTGAAGAGGGAAGTGCAAAGGGATCTGGGGTAGCTTTCATCTGTGATGTATTCCTGCTGACATGAGGGATGGCAATGACTCATCTGCCCCAACAGACTCAGAGCCTTCCCAGAATAGTGATTGACCCATCTGGTCCCAGAAACAGAGTACTTTCAGGTCACCTTCTGAAAGATAGAAATGCAGTCTTCAAGAGAAGAAAAAAAAAAATTTAAAAATCCCAGCCATTGCAGACTTCCTTCTACCCCTTCCCAAAAGAACAGGTTTTTAAGCTGCTAGATGAACAAAGCCATGTACAGCAGTTGTGGCAGAGATTTTGAATGCCAGCAAGGAAATTTATTTGACAAAGCTTATTGATTTCTGCAGACAAATCTCTTGAAATACCTTAGTCTCTACAAATCATTCTGTCTCTGGGACTTTCTGCCTTCAGGTTATACTCCCATGTAATCTAAAATCTTAGTCCTATTTAGAGAAGGTTCTGCAGCAAAACACCTAAATTCAATTTGGAGTTACCAGAGGTAATTTTAAATTCCTTAACTGAATTGAAATAATTTCTGATTTATGCCAGTACAAATGAAATTATAATGAAACTTTAAATAATGAAGTTACGGGAGACTATTATCCAGCAGGGAAGAAAGGCAGATATCAAAAAGAGAAAAGTTATAGACGTGATCTACATGGCAACTGTGTGGAAAAATAACCTGCCAGTGAGTCTAGATGGTATAGATTGAATTAAGTTGAAAGACAAACTTTCTTGTGTTCTTGGAAACAGCATATTCTTTTCTCTCAAGCTTGCTCTGGTCCATAAATTTCAGAAGGTTAATGTTTGCAACCATTCTGAAGGCAGTATTAACTAAATATAGGTCCACAAAATTTCAAATAATTTAAAAGCTACTGTATTTTAAGAAATTACTGCTTAAAGTACAATCACTGTCTTAGTCACAGGTTGTCCATTTTCATGCTCCATTATCCATACTGGTATAATTCTACAGTGAATGAAGTTAATTGAGAATGGCAAAGGGAAAAATTATGCAACAATAATGGCTATTATTAAGCTAACCAATAAGATAGATAAAAATTGAAATTAAAAAGCAAATTTATTTTATTTTGCCATATTAGTCATAAATTAATGTTTTAACTTCATAAGAGCATCTGAGAATTAGGAATATACTTTTTCAGAGAAGCCAAATAGGTTTGCCAAATACTCAAAAATATAATATCTTTTAGGGAAAAGTTCCTCAGTGGGTATAAGAACTACTTCAGGATTTCATCTTTGATTCTCTAGCACATTACCTTTGAAGCCTTCATTGACCTTCAGAGACACTGGAAACAGATTTATTTAAATATACAAATACTGACTCATCATACAAGGAGAGTTTCAAACTAAATAATATGGTATACAGCAACATCATATAAACAAAGATCTTTTCTATTGATCAGTAGATGGCAAGCTTGCTACACCCAAATTTCAGAAAATGTTCTGCTACCATTTAACGTACATCTGCTATGTTGTATTTTTATTGTTATCTAAAAATTAATAATATTTAATTTGATTAATAGATTATTTGTGTAGAAGATGTTCTAGAGATGACATAACTTTCAAAAAGAGCCTGAGGAAAAATTATAACTAATATTATATGGGCATATGTCCCTAGGCATTTTTAATTTAAATGACTAATTTCTTTAAATTTTCACATTTCACATTTTTATTTTCTAAAAATACCTAGCTTTTTAATGCTAGGATATTCCTTGGTTTTTCATAGTTTCTGTATTTAAGCCTCTTTTTTCTATCAGAAATTTTGCTTAAAGATCTTTATAGGATTTGCAATACACAGATAATAATCAGGATTATTTTTAATACTTATCACTGCAAATCAAAAAACAGCAATAAAAGTATGTTTGGTTTACTATGTATCTGCAATTATTCCTTGATGTTCTGAGCATCTATCTTATCTAATAGAATAATAATCATACTTTTATAGGCAGAGTAATGTGCCTAAAAGGTGAAAAATAAGTAAAGTAGATAATAAAAATATAACAGAATAAAAGCAAAATTAAATTCCTGAAGACATTAATAAACAACACTAAGGGAGGTGCTAGGAAGACTGGGAAATCAAAAGTTTTGATTGTCTAGGGCCAAACTGCACATTGAGTTAGTTGTTCTATGTCCAATGATAGTTAGTGCTGTTTTCATCTTGAGTATTACAAAATGAGCACGAGAAATCTCCATTTATTGTAAGTAGTGGAATTGTTCTCTAATACTAGCAGGGGGTTGTTGTAAGATTGACACTAAAGTTCACTTCCACAGATTTGGGAACAGATCCACACATTGCTACCACCTGACCTTTGGACTTTATGGAGTTCCCCAGGAGGAAAGAAAACTGGTTTTTTGAGATATTTTGTTTGCTTGTTTGGCATGTGTATGTGTGTGTAGTGTATGTGTGTCTATAGCTATATGTGTTTGTCTGTGCTTGTTTTGTTTGCTTCATTTATTTTCCAGAGGAAATTTTTGTAAATGTATAACACAAAGGAAGTTCAACACAATTGCTTTTTGATTAAAAGCCACAATAAAAATCATGTTACTTGGAATAGCAGGGTAACTTCAATCAGAAAGGCTTCTTACAGGTATGTACAGGGATAAAGAAGGGAAAAAAAATGTTAAAGCTGCTGAAACCAGGACAGCAATTCAAGGGCTAAATTTCTTCATGGCCATGGAAGGGAAAGAAGATTTCTGACACTATTTTTTTTTTTAGGTTCTACAAAGATATGAAAGTCATTCTTGTGGATTTGCTGTTAGGGACAACCTAAGAGGGACACCAAATAATTCTGATTAACAAACTTATTTAAAAGAAACAGATCTGCTTCACAATAGTTTTTAAAACAAATAGACACTTGTTTGCATTGAAAATATGGATGTATTTTAATGTATTGCATTGATTCTTTGGCTGAAGTAATCTGAAGCTGTGAACCATATTTTAAAAAATAAATTTCATCCTCGTGCTTTTAGTGAAAGATGCTTCTGCTAAGGCATCCTTTGTTGTTTATGCAAGCTTAGACCACAGAATCTCCATTTTATTATAGGTACCTCATCAAAGAGATGGGCTTCAACCACATATCTGATTTGCATGGCCAATAAATGGGAAAAAATAAAATTATAACACAAAATACTTATACTATGGTGCAAAATTTAGTGAACTGAAAATAGTGAAATGCAAGGAAAACAGAAAAATATGCATAAACATATGCAAGCAAGTTTGAAAATCCACGAAACTTCAACATAACTGAGGATTTACAATGAAATTTCAAAGTTATGGTTGGTTAACATGTCTTCAAGAAGATTCACAGTAGGGCTGAAAGTTTTTTGGTGGCTTTCTTTTTTCTTTCCCTAGTATAGTACAGAATAAAATTCAGTTGTACTGCTGCTGTACTAGAACAATAATCAGTATATCAGAAACAAATTGTTGTTTCTATTGCAAAATAGCCTCAGTGGCCCTTTTCATGTCTTGTTACTTTCTACCTACTCTTCACCACTACAACAGGATTCTCTCTTCTGCCTTTATTTCACATAAAACAAAGTGAAACAAAAGTTTGAAGCCCTTGATTTTCTCATGTGTAGTTCCTAGTAAGAAATATGCAAAAATACTGTTTAACAGAAATCTATTTATACTGTTTTTCCTTATGAAAATATGTAAAAGTGAAATTCCATAACTGAGAAATTCCATACCAGATATAAAAAACAATTTGCAAACCCCAGAAATTTCTTCTGTCAAAGCTTTCTCCTAAACATAAACATTTCTTATAAAGGTCATAACAATCATGTTATCATTTCAAATGATAACAACCCCCAAACTATAAAACAACTTGTCCTTTCCTAGAAGAAGATTATATAAAATAATTAGTTAACATACATACATACATACACAAATAGATATGGCTTCTAAGATAAAAGTTTTCAATGTGTAATTTTATGTAGTTTTTTTCCATACCCTAGTATATCTAAGTTTCTCTGGGGACAAATCTCTCATTAGTTCATATCTGTTCACCTCAAGTAATTCCAGTGTAGTTTCAGAGTTCATCTGACCCATGTGACAAATGAAAACTATATTGTGTAACATAATTAAGCAAGACTGGGAAATGTTTCATAAATTTAAAAGAAAAAGACATTTTAAGATATCTTTTTGACTTGTAGTTGCTATAGTAACAACACAGTGCTTTTTTTGCTGTGCATTTCTTTACTGTATACTCAGAGCTCTACGTGACAAAACAACTATTTTACAGTCTACAATTTAGTCTCAAGAAAAAGATTTTCCCCCTCTGGGAGAAGAAGATTAGACTGGAGCTTACAGAGCTTCTAAAAGTTTGGGGTCTGTCAGCATTTCTGACTTAATTTCAGGGGTTTATGACCTACTTATAAAACTTCTTTATGGAAGGAAGCTTAGCACAGTTGTCTCCTTCTGGAAACATTCTTTAGTGTTTTTAATCAAAAAATTTAAAATCCATTTCACAGCTTAATTTATAGGCAAATTAAAACCCAGTAGACTAGAGTAGTGACTTCTGATATCAGTTGTGCTAGAAATGAGATAAAAAGCTGATAGAGTGAAGAAGAACATAGCACCAATAAAACGAAGGAACTGATGTAACTGCGCTGTTAAAACTTGAATAACTTCTCGGAGCTTCAGAATACTTTCACATCTTCATGTACACACTATAGCACACCAGCCTGCTTGTGCAACAATAGGAGTACCTACTATTATATGCAACATCTATTCTATTCTATTCTATTCTATTCTATTCTATTCTATTCTATTCTATTCTATTCTATTCTATTCTATTCTATTCTATTCTATTCTATTCTAATTATCATATCATATCATACCATATCATGCTACAAACATTTCATATTTGTTTTCAAAAGCAGTTCAGAAATTTAGTTCCCTCACAAGTATTTAGGTTCTTCATCCTCATTCAAATTATGAGGAGTTTAATACTAAAATAGATATCAAAATTTGAGCTGGATATATATATATATATAGATGCTTAACAATAAACAAAGGCTTCAGATTTTTTACTAACACTTATGAAAACCTGTAATCTCATTTGGATTGATGCTTTGGAAATTTTAGACAGATGTTTTTTGTATCATTAAGTGCACAGAAATTTTCTGAATTCTTTCTAACAGGTTAAAAACCAGTATGTACTCTACTGTACATTACTGATGTCTGAAATTTTTAGCAGGAATAAATGGTCTACATTTAGGAAACCAAGCTATAAACCAAACTCTGGAAAATTTCTATATTTGAAACACTGGCGTGGCTGCTTCTGTATGACCAGCTGTATTTCTTTTGGGAGCAGCCCAACATTTTGGGCAGAGATGAGCAAAAGAGGTGGCTACAAGTTGTGGGTTCCCTAAAGGAGTTACCTAACTGCAGTGTGAGCATAAACCACCTATGAGCTCTTAAACCACTTCACAGCCCTGGAAGATATATTTTTCCTTCTCAGCTCCTATTTTCTTTGTAAGGTGAAATTGTATGCTTATATAAACAGACTTACTCTACTGGGTAATTTTTCAGTTTAAGAATTATCTCATTAAGAGAATAAGTGTTTCTGAAGAAAACCTCAGAGCCTACAAACAGTCAGCTTACATAACACAGATGGTTTGCTATAGACTCTTTACCAAAAGTGAAAAGTCAAAAAAGAGAGTTTTACTGTAGCCTGTTTTACACAGTAAAACAGGTATTAGGGAAACAGAATACACAATGTCTCCGTATTAGAGAAAAGTTTTTTCTATACACAGCTAAATCCAAAGCAAATTCTGGCTGGCCAGACTTTACACAAACTTAATGTATTACCCTACTTTTATCAGCTGAAGTAAGAATATGATGGTCCATCTCAAAAATCTGGTTACAGAGTCTTCTGTCCCATGTCATAAAAAAGTGGAAGTCTGAATAATGTAGCATTTTAAGTCATTACCACTTTTGAGCAGATATCTAATATCATCTATTGAGGATACATACTCTTCATGAATGGCAAATGAATGACAGAAGAGTGTAATGAAATTAGAAATGGCACCACAAGATAAATCAAAGCCATGGATCTTCACAGCTGGATGTTAGGTAAGTTGGTGAGTCCTTAACCTAGCTCATGGCTCCTAGGCCAGAAAGAGCACAAACAGTAACTTGTGCACAGATGTGTTAAACATATTCCTAGTTAAAAAACCCAAACAAACAAACCAAAAACCCACATAACCCCCACAACATTAAAAACCAGAAAACTGACAATTGTAGCAGAAATGATTCTGTGGGACATTCTTGCAATTCCTCTCATCAAAATGTTCTCTTTTCAATGAGGTTTTAGACTTCAGACTTCAGTGAAGCGAAAGGGACATAGGATATATTAGATTCCTGCTTTGCTGCTGTTGTTTGAATAGGGGACTATTCATTAGTGCTTTACTAATGGTTGTGATGGCTGTGTCTTTGCAGTCAAAAAGGTCATCTTATTATAAAAACAGCAGGCAGAGCATTTTCTGAACAGTATTGCATTCTGCCAAATCCACAAATCCACCATCAGAGGACTTACCAGTTTTTTCCACCTGCAATTTTCTTCTCTCTCTCTTTTATTTATTTATTTATTTTTAAGCAATCTGGACTTTTTGAATTATTGTATTAGCGGTTTCAACCAGTGATTTGCAAAATACAACTTTGCTCCTTTTGAGGCCCCTGATCGAGTCAGCAGAGCAGTAGAGGGAGCATGCAGACATTTTTCAATAATAACCCTTTGATCTGAGTGGTAATGGATACTATCAGCAGCTTATGATTTTTTTTAATGGATGCAAATGCTGCTTGGCTAACACAGTTTCAGGAATCCTTTTGGTACTTTGGTATGTCAAGTAAGAGATGGGGTCAAGTCACAGTAATTTACCTTACTTTTGATTAAAGGACTGTAGAGAGAGAACTTCACCTGATATAGCTCAGAACCCTCTGAGACACTCATGGGAGAGAGTAGGACACAAAACTGCTTCCTCCCCATCTCCATGATTATTACATGTTGCATTCCTGCTAGCCCTACTCTCCTAAAAAGGATGTCACAAACCAATTCTTTGTAAGCACCACAATATTTATAGAACACAGTAATTAAATATCATTTAAGCTATTTAGATACTGTAATGATTCAGTGTTCCTTTCTTACAGATTTATTTTCCCAGTTTAAGAAACAGAAGTTCCAATAGGAAGAGAACTTTAGAAAAGAAACATTAGGCTAGTCCCAGAAACTCAAAGGCAGAAAGGAAAATATTTTTCCTTATTGTTATAAGACATCTTGGTTCCCTTAAGGCAGTGTTCTGGTCTGGAATTTGACTATAAAACTTGCATCTTGGGGTTCTCTCAGTGACTTCAGTCTTTCATTATCTCATTTTCTCATCCTTCGTTTTCCTTTCACTTTATTATTTTTTTTTCCCTTTTCCCTCATGAATGCCAGTTGCAAGTACTTAATTGTCCACTTGATTCTAGAGAAAACTTGAGGTTTTTTCCTGGGCCATGGTTAAACACTAGCAGTGGAAAACATACACATGGTCACTATTTAACTTAGACAACCTCAAACTGTAGTGTAACACTCTAATAGCATAAATCAGAAATCATCAAATAATGTTGTACTGCTGGAAAACTTCAGTAAGCAGAGATTGTGGCCCCATATTCTTGACAAATGGAATGACAAGAAAACCTGACCTCAGGCAATGCTTGCTAAAATGACAGTTAAGAAAAAAATAAGCCTACATTTATGGTAGGGAGAAATCATAATAAATTGTAAATCCAACTAATGCAATCCAGAATCTTTTTGTACTGAACCCTTGAAGTCACTCTCAGGGAATGTCTGTTTCATTTACCTTAGGCTAAAGGAATGAGGCTCCTTCACTTGTCTTGTACATTGCAGACTGCAGCACAGCCATCCACATTAGAGCTTTTGTTCTTCGGAAGATACCCTCTCATATCTATAAGTGGGGAGCAGATGTAGTAATGATACAGGATGAGAAATCAAGATTGTAGAATTGTGGACATGTTCCAGATAGATTTCTTGCAAGTGAAACTATCTATAGGACAAAAAGTTCCAAAATCCTGCAGGGAGAGCGCTGTGACATTGGCAAAGTATTAGTCTATGCACATTGTGTTCAACAAATCTGGGCTTTTGAAGGATCCTGGTGGTGTGCTTTAAATGGCACAAATCTAGTTCAATGCTTGTGGAATTTATATCCTTTAAAAAGTCTCATAATGAGTTAAAACCACTTTCAGAGAAAGCAAAACCTCTAGAGTTGTGCAGATCTACCATCATGAACGCATCCTCGTGTTACCATGTCTTCCTTAGGAATTGGGAGCTTTATAAACATAAGTTAGGTCCAGTTCACATCCTGAAACATTTTTAGTATTGAAAAGTAGTATTGAAAGTCTTAAAAAAAACCCAAAATTCTTCTGTCCATTGCATCAAACATGTCCAAAAGATATGTGCACTTGCACAAGCATTTGTGGAAGAAAAGGTTCTGTAGCTAGCTCTGATAGCCCTAGATCCCAATTCATGACAAGGCAGTGACTTTTTCTTTCTGCACTCCACAACTAAATTAAAATTGTTACATCACCACAACATGGTGACAGACCTTTCTTAAATCTCATCGATTTTTTTATCAAAGGATTGTATATAAAGATGAAAATGGTGAATTCTGAAGCCTGTCCAGATTCATCTATCAGATGATGACCCAAACAGCTTTAGAAAATTATTATCCATCACTATGGTGGAAGAAATTATAGAGAATTTTTTTTTGCCAGTAGTAAGACATACATATATACAAGGGTCACTCTGAAGATATATCTCAGATGTTTTATGTTTCACCATTTTTCTGTCCTCCTCCAAGGCAATTTGCAGTACTTCATTAAATTTAATTTAAAAATTCCCTTGGTCTTGTGCTCCCAGCTTCGTGAAGACCAGGCTCCAACTCTTACCTTTGGTTATTTGTTTCCCTGCATTGTGGTCTTAGACATTAATCTGCACGGAGTCCTTCCCCAGGAAGTCAGATACTTGATCTAGATCTTCCCATCTCCCAGAACTGCCATGTGTGTGTTCCAGGACTTCTTAAATGAGCAACATAAAAGCAGTCCTTTGAATACAGAACTTCGCATACCACAGATAGGATAATGGGATATTTTATATTGGCTCCTTTGTTGAATCAAAGGTTTTCATTCTTGTGTGCACAGCAGCCCCACTAAAGCAAATAAGTGTAAAGAAGCCATGCACTTTATAGTTTTTTAAGCCTTAGGAGAACTCTTGAAAATGAGGAGCAGAAAGTATACAGCACCACATGCTAGCCTGGTATGTAATTCACTGCTCTGCTTTCAATGCCTTTGCCAAGTAACTCTCTGTTATGCTATAGCTCAGTTCCAACTTCTCCATTAACAATGTCACCAGTTGATTGTTGTACTCTAATGAAAGGAAACACAATCCTGATGTTCTTTCCTGAATATATTCTGTTTGAGATTATCTATATTTAACGGAATAGTTTCTCCACAAAATTTAAAAGCTGGATTACTGTCTTCCAGTTTTGAACCATCACAAGGACATGGGTATTATCTAGGCATCGAGCTGATAAGACCATCCTGCATTTAAGATTCCTCATGACTATAATTGAAAGTGCAGGAAAGTTATGATTGAAAATAAAAATATTAAATCATATTTGTTTTGTTTTGATGTCTTGAAGATAGATGTTTTGATGCCTGTCTTCTCTTTGATTACCTAAAAATCAATGTTTTCTTTCAGGTTGTTCTAAACTGATACAGAATCTAGAAAAAATCTATCTTATTTCAATAATTTAAAGGATTATGCTCATCTAAAAATTGCACACGTAGTAATATATTGAATTAGTAAAGTCCTGAAAGTTAAATTCCAAAGTAGGAAATTCATACGATATTCTTTAAGAATTTAGTGTACCTGAAAAAAATAATTTCAAGAAAGTAATATTAATACTACTAGAATGAGTCTAACACAGAGTATACAACTTCTAATAAGTGATGAAAGTATACAACTAAAAGAGTGACATTTCTAAATGTCTAAATCCAAAATTTTGTTTGTTTCCAAACAGAGGAAAGTTACAGGAAATAAGAAAACACAGCAAAATAATACTTATAAAAATCTTGGAAAGCAAGACTGGTTTTTTGTAACAGTGATTTCTTACTCTTTTGAAGAGATTATCAAGAGCAACAAGATATTTGTTACAGTGGAGATTGTTACTATCAAGCATTGAATGACCCTTAACAAAACAAAAATAATGTATAAAATATAGCAGTAATTTTAAGTTATTGATTTGAGGGAGGGAAGAGTGCACAATATGATGATGTGATAAACCATATTTCATAGTGCAGTTCAAAAAAATTGCTATTGAGTAAATAGCTATTTTTCAGAAAACAAGAGTTCACCTGCCTACTGCATTCATTGAAGGACTAGTAGTTCCCTCTAAATGGAAATAGTTACTCAGTTAAAGACATGGAATTTAATAGGATGTCAAAAGCTAAGGTTAGGGAAAAGTTCTCTGTATCTCTCTGTAAGCATGAGATTGTGTCTTTTTTTTTGCTTCTGTTTCCTTCTAGCACTTTATATTAATCCACATTAGCCCAGGGTACATTTGTAATATGAGAGAAATGTAGCAATATTATAATTAGTTATAGTAATTAAAATTCAGCATTTCACAGAAATCATTGAAAATGTTTTGCAGACTGTATTGTTATTTTCTCCTTGTTATTTCAGCATCTATTTGATTCACACTAAATTTCCCTGCATTTGCTCTTTCCAGATTGAAAGATAAAAGGTTTTATAAAAGGTTGTATTAAAGTATTGAAAATGCAGTAGATGTAAGGAACTGCTAATTGCATAATATGGTGCTGCAGAACTATTTAATTTTTCGTATTGAATTCCATAAAGTAGATTTCAAAAAGGATCAAAACAGGAAATCACAATGTGTGACCTTTATATGGAAATCATTCTGAGGCAAACAGGAAATGTAAGTACAGGAAAGGGAGTGCTGGGGCATGGGTGGGTGGAGGAAAACACTAAAGAGGCTGCACAGGGACAGTCGTGCCAATTACTGATCTGAGGGACTTGACAGCATTTGTGTGGAGCCTCCTTCATGCTTTCTCTTTAAAGAAAATATCAATCTGTCATTTTCACCAAAAAGAAAAAAAAAAAAAAAAAAATTGTAAGAGAGTCTTTCAGATTCCAAGCTCCTGTTTAACACAATTAAGTGTCTAAGTCCCCTGTTCAAGTTCTTAAGGAATTGACTGTTTAGCTCTTTATATAATCCCTGGAACCAGAAAGAAACCATTAAGACATTTATAATTCAAATATAGCTAGGTCCCTTTTGGATCTGGTTATGTAGCCAAAGGTCTTTAAAATGTTACATAGATTGCTTTTGCAGTCTTATTTACTTAATTGCCAGCTTTAGTAGTTCTTATATAAGTATTCTGAGATAAGAAAACATTTTCTAGAAGTGTAATGTAGTGCAAAGGAATAATTTTTTCAATGGAATTTCTAAATCTGTTATTTTTATACTGAGGAGAATAATTTTTTGTTTAGTTGTACCATACATTTACCCTTTCACAGCAGTTACTGACAATATATGTCCATGAAATACAAGATATACGTATTGTATTTGTGGTGAAAATCATCTACAAGTAAACTGATACATAGCTGAAAACACCCTGACAGAGTATTATTAGGTGTATTATATCAGACTAGTGGGATTTTCTGTCTAACTTAAAAATTAACCTATGTTTTATGCTCAGTAATATTATAAGTTGAAAGTAAAATGCTTTTGACTGCTTTCTAATTATTTCCATATGTATCTTTTACCTCCTGGCAAATAATGTGAGGTTTTTATTCCATTTCTCTCTCTTGCTGTTGATCTAAACTCCTTGGATGGTGGGTATGGTCAAATGTCTTCATTGAGGCATACAGAGGTAAATGAATTTGCATATCAAATACAAACTTTGCCTTTTTTGAACCTTTAAATAATGGAGAATAAAGCCATCACCCCATTGTAGGATTAATCTTTTGATACCACTCAAATTTGATTACTAATCTAATAAAAAAATCCCAGACACCACACAAATTATATTTTGGTAGTAAGTAGTTGAAATAACTAAGCAGGAGGTTGCGGTGTTTTTCCTCACACAAAAATAATTTTAATACTAAAAATTAAAGAGTAACTATTTTGTACGGATTAGACATAACTCTAGGAAAATCACATCCAAAACACTTCTGAACTTTTTGCACTTTGTAGCCTTATCTTTTTCTTTATAACCTAAAGCATATTAACAATAATCTTCTAAGAAGGTTCAAAGGTAAGCTTAAGTATCACTCAGCATATTTTTTCCAGCAAAATGCCAGAATTACACAATTGTCTTAGTCTAATAACAATTTAGTGCCATTATAAAATCTGTCATTTGTGCTGACATGCATTTCACATTCCCTTTTTTCTAGTGAAAAACTATGTGAATATAATTCTCTAATGGCCAGCAGATTTGCTGTAAACCAATTTATAAAAATAAATTCAGGGAGTTTCACTAAAGTATTTCATTAAATACCACCCAATTACCCTCTTGTTTTCTTTTCTTTTGAATATCATCTTTTTTTTTTTTTTTTTAATATGGCTAAAGATGATTCAGAGCATAATAAAACAAAGGGGAATTTTGTGAGATAAAATCTGGTGAAGCTCAACTGAATTCAAGATTTATGACAGGTATGAATTTGGATTGATATATTGTCTGGATAAAGCAGCTGAGGCAAAGATTCTCCTGAAATATTAATTTGCCATACAGAAGAGAAGATATCTACTGCTCTGGAAACCCATGTATTCCACAGGAAGACTCAAAGAAGGATTTCAGCAGAGACTGGGGATCATTTTCTCCACCAACTTTTCTTTCATGGCCCCTCTGTGTTTATTTCACATCACAAAACATAAATATCTCTTAGTAGTGGCTGTAATCCCTCAAAATTGACATCCTTCTCACATTCTTGCTACATTTAAATTTTTTGGATTTGACATACCAACATTGCTTCTGTCAATAATCATGTTTGATCTACTGCTGTGCTACATAATTTGTGTATGAGTGGCCTGCAGCAGCTGGATTATCAGGGAAAAACTACAGAAATCAGCTATGGGCAATTTGATGAAATTGTATTAGACTTTGTATGAGTTCTGAATACTTTTTAATTTGCCTTTCACCTTTTTTTTTTTTTTTTTTTTTTCACTTGAGTATTTATGGATGTTATCCAGTAAAAAAGAAGAAAAAGAAGATGCTAAAAATCAAAATGTGCTGTGAGAACCTTCCTCAGTTGTGAAATGGATGGCTCTTGTGAGGTCATAACACTTGGGAACCCCAGAAAAAGTTATTCTACAGTAAAATTTTAAAAGTTCAGTCATGAAACTAATGTTTGAACAAAGTATATTTACAAATACCATCTACAGAGATTTTTTTTTTTCTCTGAGATATGATTAAATGTTCAAAATCTCAGCTGTTTTCTGGAAAAATACTATCATAAAGGTTCTGATATTATTCCAAAAATCTCCCTTTAAAACTTTAAAAGTAAGTCATTCCTATCTAAGTAAGATTTCTGTAGGAGGATGGAAAGATATATGTTTTTGGTTTTTCAAAGACAAATTTTAATAGATTCTTTATTAAACATAGACAATCTATGTTTAGATTGGGGGGCAGAAGAGTGCTTAAGGTCAGAGAAGAGTAACAAGGCAGAAATATAATAATATAGTTCCTTCTTCTGTTTTTCCCACTCCATATAAAAACTATAGCTGTTTAGGTTATGTCTTTATTTGAAAATATCTTGTTTGAAGCATGTCTTGTCTCTTGCTGAAAATCTTGATAAAGGTTCTTAAAAATAGAATTTGTAAAATAAATCAGTTGTTTAATTATAGTTCTTGTATCTTGACTTTTGGTTTCTGTCCAGACTTGCCTCATTTTCTTGACAAATTTTGCCCTCCCTTGCTATCCATTATTGCATCTGATGTAGTTTGGCACTGGGAATACTTCGTAGAAGCCCACAAAAACATTTCCTCCCATTACCCAAATGGGTTATTCAATAAATACGGCACAAGTGACCTTGTCACTCCCATATTTTCAAATGCTCTTTTCATCTGAGCATTAATCAAAAGACTCTCTATTCTTCCAAATCTAATAAAGACATCTTGATTGTAGATTTGGAGCACAACTCAGACAATAATAAGAGAACTGTTTTTTGGTTATTTATTCCAGAATTCAATTTCAGATTTCAAACTAGCACCTAAGACCAATAAGTTTCAGTAAAGTGTTGCAGTGGGAATTAAATTTAACAATATTTCAGTACTAGCATTTCTTCCTTGTAGTGACAGATGATTAAGCCTCCTAGGTAAAATCTTTCAAAAGAAGTAGAGAGAAAAAAAGTATTTTTTAGTAAAGCTTGAACAAATTTTATCCTAGATAAAATGAAAAATCTCATCTAGGAGATTATGTATAGTTGTGTACATCAAAGCAAATACACAAACAAAAGTAAATTGATTTTCTCAGCAAAGACATTTTCTCAGGGAATTTAAGTATCTATATCATATGCATACGATATGACTGCTTTA
Source organism: Erithacus rubecula (assembly GCF_903797595.1). NCBI lineage: Eukaryota > Metazoa > Chordata > Aves > Passeriformes > Muscicapidae > Erithacus > Erithacus rubecula. The sequence goes on from NC_136685.1 coordinate 20,427,090, forward strand.
TTTTATTCTGATTAAATTAACACTCAAATGAGGCTTAAGTGAAAAAGAGAAAACATCATTGTTCTAAGTTCTTATCAAAGAAATAGTAGAAAAATGCCACCAGTTTTTGTTTCTTGTATTATGAATAATATCCTGTCAGTGATTTTGTTTTAGATGGGCTCCTTTAAAAAAAAGTAGTAATCTGACTAAATGTCCACTCCTATATCTTGAGTAGCCTGTATAAACAACCTTTGCATTCTGCAGAGGAAAGGAGAAGGAACTGGGGCCTGGTGGGCAAGAAGTCAACCATGAACAGCAGTGTGCCTTGTGGCCAAAAAGGCCAAGCAGTATCCTAAGGAAAAGCACTGACAGAAGATGGAGGGAGGTGATCCTGCCCCTCTGCTCTACCCTGGTGAGGCCATATCTGGAGTGCTGTGTCCACTTTTGGGCTCCTCAGCTCAAGACAGACAAAGAGCTACAGCAGAGGCCCCAGTGGGATCTGTAAAGATGCTGATGGGACAGGAGCATCCTCGCATCACTCCTGTGAGGAGGGTCTGAGGGAGCTGGGCCAGAGTCTCTTTCAGTGGTGGCCAGTGACAGGAAAAGGGACAAAGGACACAAACTGGAACATTGGAATATCCACCTGAAGATGATTAAAACTTATTTACTGTGTGGATGACTGAGCACTGGTCATCCAGGCTGCCCAGAGAGGATGCAGAGTCTCTTCTCTGGAGTTATTCAAAACCTGCCTGGAGATGATGCTATACAACCTGCTCTGGCTGAAACTGCTTTATCAGTGGGGGTGCACTAAATGGCCTCCTAGAGTCCCTTTCAAACTCAGCCATTCAGTGACTGTGATTCTGCTTTCTATTATGTTTCATCTTCGTCCATAGTTAACATCTTAACACTCAGTTCTGACTGATACATCTGTTTCTCCCTATTGACTATAAAATGAGCCCAGACCAAGTAGTTCAAAAGTATATGTGTATCCTTTAAGCAGTCAAATGAAATAAATCACTCAAATCAGAATTTAAGGTAATTAGGCAGAGGATGTCTCTCATGGGTTAGCTTAGTTTAATTTTAATGCTGTAATGATCTGAAGCATTCGTCCCTCTTTTCTGTTTCAGGATTTTGCTTTTGGGATATAAATCTGCAGAAGAGAAATTTTTCTCACCCCACAGTTGCTCTGTCAATGGTGCATGAATAGTTTTCATTTTGGCAATTCCACAGTTCCAAACTGTCCCATCCCCTTGATTTACAATTGGCCAAATAAAGAATAATTTGTCTGGTGAAGGTTAATAATTCAGAGTTTGTCTTTATTGCTTTTAAGACTGGAAATCAAAATTCTTTGTGTGATCTGTCATATTTTACTGTTGTTACCACTGATATCAGATTATGCTTTAAATTTCTAAAACTGAGAGGTTATATTAAGGAGATATTTATAAATAAGTACATCATGGTTCTGCAGCCCAGAGCCTCTAATTCCTGTTCAGTAATATTTTACTATGACGTATGATATTTCTCCCTCAGTATTTTTTTAAGAAATAAGAGCTGAGAAAAATTGAGTGATACGTTTCCAACATTTGAATTAATATTTTAATGATGCATTATATTTTATGGTCAGTAGTACCATACAGTCTAAAACTCCCTTTGGTTTAAACCCAAAGGAACTCCACTGGCAAGGTAAAGTGTTATCAGTGCAAGGGCAAGCCAGGCTCACTGTGCTTACTACAGCAATTACACTGGCTGATTAAAAAATATAAGCATCTCATGAATCAGGATGCTGTAATTCACTTTCTTTATCTTAAGGAGTATTTTAAGTACATGTGATTAGAAATTGACTGGGTCTCTAAACAGTGAAATATTAACAGAATTTCAGTAGCACTTGTTGGAATGCTTGGAAATGTACACATTATTTATTCTTTACATTCTTAAGACTATCCTCTCCCTTTTATATATATATACACTTAATTCTATTAAATTTTCAGGCAGTCTTTAAGTATGCATCGTGCTCAGTTTAATATAGGCTGTTCCACTATGTTCTCTGAACTGTTTTGTAGCTTGTTTTATGAAAGTCTTTTATACCTTCTTCCCTTGTGTACTAGTTGTAATTCACTTTCATTACAGAAGTTTAGTAGTAAATTGTACCTTTCAGGTCTGGCATTCTTTTTAAGACTCCCTGCAATAGTCATGTAATGGTTTTTTATATTGCTTATTAGCATGAATTCAGTACTGACCAGTTGCATGCTCCCAGCAGCACTTGGTTGGCAAGGGCCCATGTGTCTCAACCTTAAATCTAAGAGGTATTTCTACAGCAGTAGGTAAACATGCATATATTTAGATATGCAATCTCTTTCAGTGACCTCTCTCCAGACAAGTATAAACATGGTTCACTCTTCTTCCAGCCACCAAAAAAGACAAAACTCTTCCTCTTTGGTAAAAAAAACCAAAACACCTTTTAGCTGCATGGATGAAGAGGCATGCTGTGCAAGAGAAAGTTCTTACAATTTCGTGGCGTTGAAAAATTTGCCTGCTATCCCATTACAGCTATGGAGACAGTGTTTTCAATATGACAATGCTTTAGAACTGCTGGATGTGAACTAAATCACTGGGGAATTTGCATAACTTGTCTGTGAATATGTTCTGCACATAAAGAAATTAATTTTTTGAAGAAAAGCAAGATGTCATAAAGATTATTTTTATGTGAGTCTGTACTACCTTAAGAAGTACTCAAAGTCCTGAACTTCTAGCTGCTTTGTGTTGAGTGATATTTCAGCTTGCATGCACATCGTCTGTCCTCTCTGGCTTTTCTAGCTCATTCAAGGATAATTTATGGTTGACTATGCATCATAGTAATATATATGATTTTAATATTTGAAAAAAAATCCTACCCCTTTTCCATCTGACACCACAGGAACAGTGTTTAATGACACACCAACACGTGTGCTAGCCAGGCACACATTTGCAACTTCCCTACAAATCAATTTTGCTACACAGTGATCTATTTACAATATATTGACATGTTTTGAAGCAGAGGATGATAACTCATCAGTTGGTTGTTTCTATCCAATAGCCCTATCACAAATAGGTACTTAAAAATAATTCCCCCTTAGAAGGGCATATTTTTCCTGCTGCATTCTGTATTACAGCAAAATTTCAGGAAGGCATGTTTCAGCTTACAGATTTGTACTCTGACTTTTTAAATACAATATTTATTTACAATATTATATATGGAGAAGAGTACTATAGAAAACACATTCAACCTACAAAGTATATATTTTTCTACCTCTGAGTCAGTTATGGTGAAATCAAATTCATAGGAGAGGATTCATCTGACCACTTGTGCGTATCCATCATCAGACATCTCTTCTACGTAAATTGCACTCACCCTTTCAGTAATTGGTGGAGAAAGTCAGGCATTTCCAGAGTGTGATTTATCAGATGTATGGGAGAAGTGTCCTTTAAAGTGCAATGTATCTTACAGAAGTGGTTTTTTTCTAGCTACAGAGTGCAGAAGCAACTTTCATAACCACCTCAAATATAAACAATCAGATTAGAAACCTTTACATTTCAACAGATGAAACAGTCTCTTATTTTGTATTCATTTCTGCATAGCATTTTCCATTTAGCTGGGCACAAAACTTTAAAATCTCAAAGATTTCAAATTATTTTAAAAACATTAAGTACATTGATTTTAAAACATTAATAAAAAGCAAAAAATATTATGTAATAAAAGTATCTAAGGCAGCAGAGTAGGGTACAGACTGGTAGTAGATGGAGAGTGAATAGGAAGCATGCAAAATGTGTTATTTGAGAATTAGTTACTGGATACTCTGTTCCACCAAATATTTTTATATGTGACAGAAAAAGCAACAGCACTACTGTACAGCACTGCTGTAGTTTTTAATGCCTACTTATCTATGGTTCTATACAGCGTTGAGCATTTCATTATGAAACACGAACAACTTTGAGGAGCATTTGTTGAAAAGAAAATAATTTTAGTAGTCTGAGTTTATGCTTACGAATTACAAAACATAATAAGAACTACTAAACACATGACAAATGAAGCAAATTTTCTGCAGAAAGGTTTTCAATAGTAGTTTATTTGACAGGGAGACATTAAAAACAAGAAAGGCTAAAAGACAATTGGGTGATTATTTAGGTACACACACACAGAGGAAAACCAGAAAATCTTTAATCAATCTGCAATGAATCTCAACAATACACTTAAATTGATTCTTATTTGGTATTGATTCCAAGACATGAATTGTTTCTCTAAAGAGAAACAGAATCTTAGAGGAAAAAACAAACTTTTAATTCTAAATTTAGATTATGAATGTATCTTAATGAGGCACCATATTCATATTCCACGAACTTTCTTTAAAGTATAGTTCCAGTAGAGGTTTTAAGCAACATAATGTACATTGTCTAATGACTATGATTTCATCATCCTCTGTGTTACATTAAGTGCCCACTTTGCAAACAATTTGTGTTTGGAGAGATGCATTCTTCAGAATGAGATTCACAATAAACAGTAATTGACAACTGTAGAGATCAGTAGACTTTATAAATAGATTATGAATATGAATATCTTTGTTCACATCCTATGGCTAGTTCCTGCATACCAAGCTGAGTGCCAGGAGGCACCACTTTCTTCTGTTGATGCAGCTAAAAGCAGAGAGTGGTGGTTAAATTATTACCTTGAGGTGTAAAAGGCATAAAGAGTAATCCTTGTATTTTCAAAGTCAACTTTTGCAGGTTCTGTTTGTGACAGACAATCTTCTCAATCCTTATCTCACCACATGCATGTTTTTGCACTGAATTTCACAATTCTCAGAAGACTGCCCAAACCAAAAATCTGCAGACGTTGAGGGTAAAAGCAGACTGAAATAGTAGAAAAAAACGGGATTGGCACTTGTAATTTTGTCTATTTTCTGTAATTACATTTGGGATAACATTATTAATAATTAATTGGGCCAAAGACAAAGAACAGAAATCTTTTATATTGTGATTAGGAAAAAATGTAGGATTCCAGACTAAATTTTTTTCTTCAATTGTATTTGGTACATTTTTAATCTAACAACTAATACATCAAGTGCTTCAGCTGACCTCCAAGGTAAACATCCAAACCAAAAATCTTGTTTTAGCTTCAAATTCCTTGTGCAGAACAAAACAGTTTTCACAGGAGAGCTCAACAAACCACTAACAAATGAATCAGAGCTTTTTTTATGATAAGATTAATTGCCTTGTGAATACAGGAGAACCAGCAGAAAAATCTTAACTTTCAAAAGTCTTTCATAGTTCAGTTTTTATATGCAAGCTAGGAAAATACCTAGATGAAATAACCGTGTAATGTATGCAAAATGTGTAAATATGAAGTGAAAGAACAAGATAGGATTAACCTGGTTTTCTTCCTACCCTCTAAAAGATGGTATTACAACTATGCCTGGGATGATGAATGTGTTGACTGTTGTTGAAGGTAAAGTTTTAATTTGTTGGAATAAATCTAAGTATCCTATACATTAGTTACATCACACTAGACATTGAAAGAAAAATCTGCCATCTCATAACAACCTAAGAAATTTGTATAACTGGACAAGAACATAATTGTTTATATACCCTAACTATAGATTACATTCAATGCTGTAGGATTTAAGACTTTCTGGTCTTGCAGTAATTATTATAGCTAACACCTGCACTGTGTTTAGCTTTTCAATCTCATAACCATAAGTGCTTTTTTTCTTGGTGGTGAATTTTTTTATTGTTGGTTATTTTTGAATCTGTTTCTATTAGTTTCAGTAAAACAAAATTAATGAAATAAATATCTTGTATCCCATATTGTTGAAGAAATGCTCTGCTGCATACCAGCCAAGATGGAGTTTTTCAAAGCATTTATAAAGAGCTTTTTGACTAAATCTACTTTAGGTTATTATCATCTCTGTGACCTTATTTATAACACAGGGCATAAAGCTTCACAAGTGATATGTTTGTTGTTGCTGAAATGCATTTGAATTCTTATTTTAATTCCTCAAATATACTAATGACATCAACATGTTGTTTTGATACATTTAACCAATTTTTTACACAGCTTTGATTCTGAACAATGATGCACCTCCAGCAAGATTACCTCCAACCTTACACTGCTCTCAGAGCCACTTCAAGTTTATGCTGTTTATCTAATGAAGAAGTACAAGATAATACTACAACGTAGGTTGGTCTAAATATCAGGACAAAAAGTGACAGGTTCAAAATACCATCCCAGACACTTCTGAAATAAGACCATTACTCTAAAAGTTGGTTTTTAGCTTTCTAGTGTGATACAGACTGTGAGTTTGCTGTTTACTCTCCATCTCTGCTCTGCTACTTAAGAAGCTTGGGCCAGGAGAAAATCCCTGTAGGAGGAGAAGCAATCTAATATGCTGAGTGAAAATTTGAGATTATGCAGGGTGAGGCAGAGGATTCTATGGACATGTTGCAAGAGGCTTTGGTTTAAGCAGTTTCAGTTTTTTGTAAGAACTTGGAACTTCACTAAACAAAAAAAAAAAAAAAAAAAAAAAAAAAAAAAAAAAAAATTGCTAACCTGACTGTAACAAATATTAGATGCTAAAACTCACCAGAAAGAGAAGGGGACAAAAAAGGAAAATGGAAAAGCAAAGGCAATTGTTATTAATCTTTTTGGATTAGTCTTTGTCTAGCCATTTCAGGTGTACAGTCAAGAGACTGAAAATGTAGGGAATTTAGGAAAATGACTGGGAACACACGATACATTTCCACTACTTACACAACATATACTCCCAGCTGTTTTCAGGTCAAGCAATTTCCTGACCTTCTTTTGTTTGCATATTTAATAACCACCATTGCAACTTATTAAGCCAATTTCTGAACTCTTTAAATTATCGGTTAAAAAATTATTTAAAATTATTCTAGATTATACTGCAATAAAACTTAGTTCTTATGGGCTCAATGACTTCTTGTTTTCCCTTTGGTTCAGTAAATTTCACCACTGCAAATTATCTTGATATTTTCATGATCCTGTGAACTAAGCAAAAGAAATGTGACCAGAGACAAATAAATATCAAATAAGAAAAGTAAACACTCATAATGCTGCTGATGATCTAATTCAGATGAAAATGGGATAATCTAAATTATTTAAATTAAATTTTCACTAGTGAATGATTGTTCTTGATATTAAATTTTATGTATGCATTTAATCTAGATAACATAATACTTAATTTTTCTACCTCATCTTCTGGCTTTAACCTTACTGTAGTGGATTTCCTAAGAATTATTGTTTCTTTGTCCAAAGTTTTATAGTCAATGCTATATGTCTCCTTACTTCTCCTTAATCCCTGAGAACCCTGAATCTATGAAAAAAGTAATCTGGAATGCAGCAGCAATGGGAGTGTTCTGATAGTTTTCCACAGGCTGAAACTGTAAAGAAAGAGTAAGAGAAAAAATTAATTTAAAAAATCCAACTTCTTTACATTGTAGTTTGTTTTTATTTACTTTGTTTTCTGCATAAAAGGAAATAAAAGATACATGAAATAGAATCATTAAAATAACACAGCTATGTGGTGGGAAACTGAATAAAAGCTTCTGAATTTACTTCAATTTTGTGACAAACTCTTGCTGAAAAGTAAGATATGTTCCCTGTCTGTAAATAAAAAAAATAATCTTGCTTAATACTGGTGAAAAGGAAATTATATCAAGATGAATTCAAATGAGACACTTGCTTATTGAAGGACATTTTGAAAGTTAACCTGTTTTGTTGAGCATTTTTTTCATTTCAAAATTGTTTGCTTTGGGAAGGATCTTAAAAATTACCTAATTTCAGAGACCCTGGCATGGGCAGGGACATCTTCCACTAGACCATGCTGCTCAAAGCTCCATCTAACCTGGTCAGGAACTTTTCCAGGTATTGGGATACTCAGATTCTCTGGGCAACCTGTTCCAATGCCTCACCCAAAGTAAAAAATTTCTTCCTGACATCTAATCTAATCCTGCTATTTTTCATCTTACAGGCATTCCCCCTTGTCCCATTACTGCGTGCCCTTGTAAAAAGTCCTTCTTCACATTTTTTGTAGGCCACCTTAAAGTACGGAAGGCTGCTCCCTGAAGCCTTCTCTTCTCCAGGTTGAACTCTCTTAGCCTGTCTTCAGAAATGAGTGTTGCAGCCCTTGAAATATCTTCATGGCCTCCTCTAGACCCACCCTTTCTTTTATTTACTCCTTTCAAGTGCTGAGTGTATGAGGAGCTCTGTCTTGGACAGAATGACATACAGTGTCACATGTATGTTCACAGTGTGAACATAACTGCTGGAGGAGGGAACTTGATATTTGGATCATATTATTCTGATGTACATTGAGTAGGTAATTATGTCCTTCTCCTGCTGAGCAAGTTTGGGATTAGGAAGACTATTAGTTTATGGAAACTCAGTCATGATGAAAGAGATGTAGTTCTGGCAGGCTTGAGCAAGCTATTCCTAATATGCTGAAACTGGCAGGAAAATTTTTCCATTAAAAACAAGTGGGATCATATGAGAGCTCTGGTATGACAGTGAATAGTAATGTGCTGCTGCAATGATAACATATTGTGAGCACTGTAATACATACACAAGTATGCCATTTTCACCACATAGACATACCAATTAAAGTCAAATCATAATGCCCTAATTTGAGCCCCTGCCCTAGGACAGAATGCAGAAAAAGCTGTGAGAAGAATAGACTTTTAGAAAACATGATTTACAAGGAAAGAGTGAAACCGTTTATTCTGCTAAAAGAAACTGTGATTGGGGCATAGTCACAGAAAAGGTAGCTACAAATAGGAGGAAACCAACCTGTTTTCATGCACACTGCTGAAAAAGAAAGAAAAGGATGAGAATGAATTAACTTATTATCAAAAGAAAGAACAAAACTGCTGGTTTCCTTTGTTTGAGCTCCTTAAAAACAAGTTACACAAGTATCTATAAAGAATTATGCAAGCACAGTCAATCCTACTGGGAAACTAGAGGATTGGCTAGCTGATTTTTGAAGTATTCTTTTTTTTGCCAGACATATCTGTCCATTATTTCTAAGTAAATATCTGTCTTCTTTTGGTCCAACATTGGATATCTTGGGCTCTGTGCTGGTTTTGGCTACCTAAGAGTCCATTTTCACCGCAGTAGCTTGTATGGGACTTGGATTTGTGCTGAAAGCAGTGTGGAAAGCACAGGGATGTTATAGCTGCTGCTGAGCAGTGCTTGCACAGTCAGGGCTTTTTTGCTTCTGGCACCACCCAGCCAGTGAGTAGTGAGCAGGCTGGGGCTACACAAGCATTTTGGAGGTGACACAACTAGGACAGCTGACCTCATATGATCCAGGAGATATATCATTCATATCCCTTTCTGACCATATAGCATCATGGTCAGTATATAAGGAAGGGGGAAGAGTAAGGAAGTGGGGGGAATGGAGTGATGGAATTTGTCTTCCTCAGTGAACATCTAACAGAGCCTGGCTGTGTGGGGCTTGGTTTCTGACTGTGGTTAAACCACAACAGTCACTCCGTGCACACCTGCCAGCAGAACAGGTATTTTCATCTGCTGTAGTACCTGAGCCAATAAAACCAAAATGCTCTCTAAATATCCCTGAAAACCAAACAAAAGAATTAAATTGCAATTGTCCATGAACTGTAATCTAAAATTGTAATGAATTTTTATAGCTTAAGGTGTAAGTTTCACAACTAGATAGTTTTAGATAAAAAAATCTAAAAATAGTCCAAAAACCTGGCTTCCCTAATTCTACTATTTCATTATTTCAAGTGGAATTCCTTAATTCCACTTATTTATGATCACATGTGTGACCTAAATAACAGAAGGGGGTTTAATATTTTTCTGAAAGATTAGATGTTTCACTAACCAGAAATGGATCCTTCAAAAAAAAACCAGTATGTGCTCTTATGGAGGGTGCCCTGTGAGAATTTAAGAGATATTTCTCTGCATATTTCAAAAATATTCCATTTAATAAAGATGAGTTAAGGATAATATTTCTATGAAAAATTAAACAGATTCAAGTTGAATCTAGTTGAAATTTTTATTTTATTAAAAACTATTATTGATTAATTAACATTTTTATTGATCAAAAACTATAAGTTGCCAATTCTTTTTTAACAGGAAAAAAAATCTAGTTTGAAAAAAATTATTCCATCTTCAGAAGATTTTGGCTTGCTGTCTAATAAAGCATAAATGACTGAGAGACTAATCATGACTATAGGTATAATCCTATGGTCTTCTACAAAGTAACTGTGCTTAATAGTCCATTGTATAACTTTGCTATTTTTTTATATTTTTGAAATTGTGAGAGTAATTGGCACACAATTTTATAGAATTATAACCTCAACAAATTCTTGAAAACCCTAATATATATGATAGAGGACAAGCCCTTCAATTCTGTGTCTGCCTATTAGTCTATTCTATAGACCCTTTCCTAGTCAGTTCTTTTCATACTTCAGATACAAGATCAATATTTATCATGTTCCACATGAAATCCAATATAAATGAGACATTGGAAATTATAGCTCTACATCCCCTATATATTTCTTAATATGTGAAAGCTGCAGCTAGAAAAAATGATTTCTAGATATTTTAGCTTACTTAAATAAGCAACTTCAAGACCATATGCTCCAGCCTGTGAGTTTACCACCGAATCCCTGTGAAGCTTAGTCAGTTATCTTTGCAGATGCCCACAGAGGTGTTTCATTTAAAGTTGATTTGTACACATCACATTCCAGTTGAGCTTGAAACACAGGTTTCCATGGGCTAATGAGAACAAGTTGCTGTTTCAGTTTAGGTTTCATGAGTTTCAGGAAAGGTCTATGTGATAGAATAGTCCAGTTTTCCAGGATAGAACTGTTGCAGTATTTTCTATCTTGATTTCTTTTTAAAAATTGCTTTTGTATTTTCCCTTCGTGTGTTTTTAAAATGTATTCTATGCACCATGCTTCTGTTAGACATCAGGGAAGAAGAAATATCTCTCTTGGTAAGTTACTTGCATCCAGTTTTTGTTTGCATTTGTTTACTTTTTATTCTTACTTTGGCATAATATAAATTGACAGCTAGGGTAATTATCAAGTTGAAGAACAGTGTTCTCATCTCCACTGATTTGTTTTGTTTTGAGTTAAGCTGATTACCACCATATCTGTGGTCAATGAGGAATTCTTTCCTAAACAGAAATTGCAGTTGTTCTGGTTTTGGCTCCTTTGATGGTTTTTTTCCTATAGGAAAAAGGAGCTCAATTACTTCAATTTTCTTTCTGGAAATGTCATATTTTTAAACCTCTTTCTCTGCCGAGATCTTGTGAGACAATTGTAACTTTGATGCCTTTGATCCCTTTTGTTCAGATATCTGGAACTGGTGCTGTACACCAATGTCTATAGAGGTGTGCTGGTTCCACATGGAAGGTGGGGGACAGAGATGCCAGAGGGAATGGACGGGCTGTCCCCCCTCTGGGAGCTTCCCCTGTGGGGCCCAGTCAGAGGTTGATCTGGTGGATGTCATCCCAGGTGGCCAATGAGAGAGTTGTTTCATGTTCATAAATCACATTGGTGAGGGGTGGGCCGCCCTCTTTTGGCTTCTGGCCTCTCCGGAGGTGAGGTGTCCCTGGCTGCATGGCCCCGGGCCTGGCCCTGGCCCTGGTGGTCCCTGACTCGGCTCAGCTCCCCGGCTCTGCAGGGAGCCCCTGGCACAGGCACGGCTCGGTTCCCTGGCTCCGGCCCCTGCCCTGGCCTGGTGGCTCACGGCTTGGCTCGGCTTGGCTCCCCTCTCCACGTGGCGTGGACAAGTGGGGGGATCAGGGAGCCACCAAAGGCTCTCCATTCCCCCCTCCCCATTCTGACAGAAGAGGTCTCCAGCTCCCCACCTGGCTTCTTCACATTCTGGATGCAATTTTAACTCTTTTAATGCCTGGATAAGGTTCTCAATCTCCTGAGCTCCCCAGAATGAGAAGAAATAAAGCATGGAGTCTACAGAAGTCAGCGGAATGAAGATAAAGTTCCTGATGGGAAGAGATTGAAAAGATGCAACTGATGAGTAGCTGAAAACCTTTTTTGTGGGTTGTAAGGGGCCTGTGACTACACTAAAATCCCTTTAATATACTTAATATATTTGGGGAGGTTTAAGTGCTTGAAAAGAAGACCATTTTTCTTTGAGGAAATGGGGCTCTCTGTTTTGGGACTGGAAATATGGACAGAGATATTTAATAGAAAAAAAGAAGAAGAGAATTTTGTTTTTCAGCAGCCTGCCTTTAAAAGCAGTACCCCAAGTGTGTAACATAACCCATAGCACAGCTCTGGAAGGAATGCGGAGAGGAGAGGAGAGTCATAATCTGCAGTATTTTCCCAGGTGGATGTAGATTGTGAAGGTGAAGACACTCCCTAAGCCTTAACCAAGAAAGAGACTTTTCTCTCTAGAGTGAACTGAAATGATTATTTAAGTAGATAACTGACTGAAGTGTTTCTGTATGTTGCTGTTAAGAAATGTGGAATGAAGGAAGAGGGAGGAGGGAATAGTCTAAAAATCTTATTCTGAATTCTTTTAGTGTTATTAATAAATTTCTTCTTACACCCTTTTAAGTTTTAAGCCTGCCTTGTCTCTGCTCCTGAATCCTATCTCTAAAGGAAAATAAATATATTAAAATTGGCAAACCCAACTCACACACTGACAAGATGCATCTTACCTTGGGTGTTTCTCCTTAAAAGCCAATAGAATTTAATCTTCTGAAAATTTTTTCTTAACAGGAATTACATTTTTATAGCATTCCAAAGATTCATTAATTTTTTACTTTAAATAAATTGCCTACCTAGTGTTGCATTTTGTAATACCATCTTCTAATATGAAACTTGTTTTATTATGCATGAAGTAAAATGATTTCCCTTTATTTTAGCATTTTAAAGATAATTTTGTGCATGGCTTTATGTATACACAGTGTTTTTCTAGGTTAAAATAACAACTTATTTAAGAAAAAAATTATACTAGAGAAAAGTTTTTGGATTATGGTAGCAATTATATCTATTATGAAATATGATACATACAAATACCCTAGAGACAGAGGCAGGTATCTCAGGAAGACCACAAAATGAGGTAGGAAATAGTAAGTCTGAGAATACCAACTGCCATGAATTTGAAAATTCTTAGTTCCCCAAGGAGTTTAGAAGACATCCGTCATTGCTATGTGATAGAAAGGTTTGTTTTTAACAAGCCCAAATCACACTTTGCAGAGGCAAAGACTCAGAAAAAAAACCCAAAAAACCCCCCAAAAACCACAACTATTTGAGATAAATGTAGAAACATCTCAAAAAACATTTTTAAAAACTATTAAATAATAGGTAAACCCCTCATCTTAAATAATTATTAAACCTTACTTTATGTTGTATTTTAAATGTGGTTTTGGAAGGTCTGCTAAAGGGATTCACATCCTGGACAGTGTTTTTCATGCACTTTCTTTATTTTTTCTTCAAATCCAAATATTCTGGTTAATAGTATGTCTGTAGTTTTCTGGCAATGTTAAGAGCACAATAAGACCGTGTTCTTTTACAACAGTCAATGGGTTATGTTGATCAGTTCATCAGGATAATACCTTTTAAAACCTGCTGCTCAGTCTTACATAACCACCTACTTACATAGCATTTTAGCTTGGTTTCCTGTATTTACAGCACTTCAATAGCAAAGTCAATAACTTTTTGTTCTGATTGCACATTGCTTTTTAAAATGAGAAAATATTGTAAATTACTGTGAATAAGGAAACATTTGAGGCCTTTTAAAATTTTCTTTTCTGGTTTAACAGAATTGTCATAGTTCAGACTTTGAAAAGTTATGCAATATTTTCCACAAGGAATTTTTGGGATCCATGAGAGTCATCATTGTCATCTAAAAGTGTTAAAAAGTAAACAAACTAAAAACTCCATTTCCTTTTTCAAGGTGAGGCATCATTTAGAGAAATTCTGGTTTGCAGTACAATACATTAGATTTATGTCTGTGACTGGCCAAAAGGAACTCCTTTAATTTTCCACCATGAAAAATGAATCCTCTCAGTGCTTCTTTCTGTTTTGTTTTCTAATTTCCAACACAGGTTATCTGCCTTTTTTAATCTATTTATAACTTGTCTTATTGTAACTGTTCTAGCATCCTGAACTGACTTGTAATTTTAAGAGTGGCATGAAATTCATACATGATTTTAATTTAAGGTAAAAATTGCCAATGTGGTACTTCACTTCCTTAAAATAACCTCTATTTTAAAAAATTCAAAAACAAACAAACAAACAAAAACTATCAGAAGAGTTAAAGTTGTTGAGTATTAATGTGTGTTGCTTTTTGATAATTTGATTTAAATTTGTTAGATTGACAGGTGTTTTCCTGATGGCATTATTTCTTTGTTAAATGTTAAATCAGTTTTTACTGATAATTTGCCTGTTTTTCATGTGATTCCATATCTTTTGAATTATTCAGTTTTAATCAGCATTGAAAAAGCTTGGACTATTTAGGAGGAGAGCATGTCAGAGGCTGCAGAGGAGCAGAGAGGAGGCAGCCACAGCACAGATGTGCAGCAACATACAATGAAGGTTATAGAATTGAGCAGAAGAGAGGATTAACAAAGAATTTAGCAGGAAGAAGGAAATGTCATTAAAAATAATTTTAAATTCAACAATGACCCTTTAAATTCTGTCTATTTTAAAATATAACATTTCTAAATCATAATCTAAAAGCCTTTCTTTTAATTTTTAGGGGTTTGTTAGGAAGGCCAAGGCACACACACTGACCAAGATCCTGCACAAAGAAACTTTACTCTTTTTGACTGAAGACACTATGAACTAAATATCTATTTTAATAGCATTATAATATTTATTTTTTTTCTCAGAGGATTTCTTGTAAGGAAGTTTAGTTTGATGAGACAGTAGTAGAGCTGTCAGATCTGACATATGTGACTATTGTGAAAATCAGAATAGCTGTAGTTGAAGATTAGCCTCCCCTGACTCGAGGCTTCTTGTGCTGTTCATGCTAAATAAAATGTTACCTTTTTGATTCATATCTGTCACAGATTTCAGTTGTTGATTCAGGTATCACATATTGTATCTATGACAGGCATGTGCAATAGCCTCACAATCATCACAGCAGATTGACAACTCATCATTCTGTAAAACAAGAAATGGAAACAAAACTTTGCTTTTCAAGATCAAAGAAGAGAGGACTAAATTCCTTTGAAAAGAATCAAGTTGCCAGAAGCATCAAAGCATGGAGTAATATACTTAATTGCTTTGTAGGTTTTGGGGTTTTTTATTTAGTAAATTGTAATTCCTGCAAGGGATTCAAAATCTTGAATAGTTCTAGTATTATTGACACAACCTAATATTTTAATTCTTTTCTCTGTAACATGTAGATGATCGTTCTAACCATCTCTAAATTACTGTGGAACCAAAACAATTTAAAAATTATATTAGAATTATATATGTCTCAAGACTGAATGTTTTTACAAAATTTACAATCAGAGATGCATATTTTTTCTTTTTTTTAACTCTCTGTGGCACCATCTTGATTGGTGCCACATTCTCAACTTCCTAAATAATTTTTAGTTTTAAACTTTATTTGCAGTATTTTATCTATTGACTGTGGATATTAAAATTCTCCATTCAAATTAAACAGCAATACCTAAAGTAATTTTTGTTGTGTGTCTGTGTTGAGTTTCATTTATAATCAATGCACAGTGAAGGGATCTGCATTACCAGAGCCTGTCACAGACTCAGTCTTACATGCATGAAGAGTTTCACATATGAATTAAAGATGATATCTTCTCTATGGCCCTTCTGAGTTCTGGGGTATTATTTAAGTGAACTGAAAAGGTTTTGAAGCATGTATTGTCTATTAAATTCTCATGTTTGGCTTTTTTTTCACTTGTTGGAGTAGAATGAAATATGGTTCTTTTCATGAGAAAGGGATGCGTATTGTCCATATTTTCATGATAATCTTTGTTTTGCCAAAAGAAGAGTAATAAGGATCTGGCAAAGAAATTAGAAAAAAAAAAAAAAAAAAACTTCAATAAATGTGAATGACTAATTAAATGAAAAGCACATAAAGGAGCTGGAATGAGAGTGATTTACATCTTTCTTAATCTATTCCTATTAAACTTTTCCAAAGAGTAAATGAAAATATAAAATTATTGCCATGATATCACCACAGTAAATTTGAGATGGCTTATAATAACTTTAGTATTAGTGTGGTTGCTATCTGACATACCACTACCTACTCAAAAAAAGCTGAAGTTTTATACTTATTAGTAACTCTTTTCATGGGTAATACAGATGATACAAAGCAGTCCTGCATCCTTCTCCATTAAATTTAGGCAAATGACTGATTATTCAACCCTTTTCCTAGAACACATATACCATGTTATTGCCATTTCCATGGCATTTGGGATGTATTTGTGCTATCACACAAATACCAAGTTGACCTTTCCAAATGGTATTTTAAGTATGTCTTGAATTTCTCTTACACACTTTTAGACTTTGTTAGGCACAAATGTCATACTTATGATTAACCTCCTTTTAATTAAGTGCATTAGTACATATTGCTCACAGATCCAGCTTGTTTTTTTGTTACTTAGTAGGAGTCCTGGCATAAGAATATATCATTAAATATGGACAAGGCTGGAGGACATGATGATCTTTTCCTTAAGAGTAGGCATTTTTAGAATTGCTACACTTCAAGATGAGGCTGAAGCAAGACTTCAGATAGGCAGAGTGCTTATTTTTAAGTGTATACAGTCATTCAATAATTGATTTTTTTTTTTTTAAATGTAGCTGTGCATCTGTAGTAAATGAAATAGGGTTAGAGTAGGCATTCAAGCACTGGGCCACTAGCACCCATGCTGTTTGCTTAGCATAAAAAACTTGAGAAGATAAATAATATCTCAGATAAACTGTTTGTACGGTCTTCACAATAAAAAAATTAAATATTGGAATTATCAGGAAAATTTTCTAATTTCTTTTATTCCTGTACTATTTGGGAAATTTGAATTTTGGGAATATTAATGCATTAGTGCATAAGTCAATAGATTGTATATCTAATTCTTGTCACTTTTTTTTCCCCTTTTAATGCAAGCAGTGTCAGTCTCTAGAGGAAGCAAGTCAACTATTTGGGATATAACATGTGCTTGGAAGACTATCCTAAAATAATTCAACATCAATAAGTATTAAAACCCAAATTTTAATTGATAAAACATAGTTCAAACCTTCTTTGACAAGTAAGATGAACAGTTCTAAAGACAAAGAGCAACATTCCATATACATGAGCATAGAAATGGTGTTCATTTTCTCCCAGAAAATTACTTTGAAATAATATTTTAGCAACTCAAAAAATTTTTTTTTTTTTTCTTCAGACAACTGAGTGCATTTTAATGCAAAAAACATATGAAATATTTCGCTATTAACCCCAGATCTGTCTGATTGATTTTCTGGTGCTTTCATTCCTGTGTGAAAATAAGCAGGATCAAGTTCAAAGCAGGTAACTGAGGTGTAACTCCAAATGGATATTAGTTTTGGAATTGTGTACAATTGCCAAACAGTAGTTTTTATTTTCTTTTCTAATGTAACATAAAATGTTCCTAAATGTCTTGGTGGCGTAAGATAGATTTGTCATTTATGTGTTCTACTATAAAATTATATTAATAGATTTTAAAAAAGATTTATTTTTTTACTGTCCATGGGGCTGCTGATTTCTGTCTAGTATTAATATGTCTAAGGATGTTTTTTAGTCTTTCTGTATTCTCCTTGAAGTTTCAGTAAAAAGACTTCTCACTGAATCCAAAAATTCTTTAAAGATTCCTAGTACAAAATAGAAAATGCATGTAATAAATAATAAAAGTATGTAGACCATTGATTTACAACAAAATAAATGACAGTGCTAGATGTATATCGACTGCCAGATATGTACTTAGGTCTATTAATAATAAATGCTAATACTAGATTAACGATGGGTTACATAAATAATGCAAAAGTGTATTAGATGGAAGTGCAGTAAACCTAGAATTTCTACATATGTGGAAGTCATGAATCTGCAGAAACTGGGGATAGGACTGCTAGGGAATCTGTGAAGCTGCAGAGCAAACACAGCTGAAAGCCTGATTTTAGACTCCATGTGGTTTGTGCCTTTCTGCTCACAGCTCTTGCTTTTAACTCGTAATTTTTCTACTCTAATTTTTATTTTACTGAATTTTTGTTTTCTATTTGACTAAGTGAATGGTCAACAATATATGAAAGGGACATCAAAAGCTCACTTTGTTCATGTCATATGGTGTAGGAATCTCTTTATCTCTCAAAACCTGACCCTTGTGCACAATTTAAAATTCCTTACATAAAGTCTGTTATCTGAAACTTTTTTTGCCTGGAGTTCAACTGGGCAGCTCTATCAAATTCTGAGCTGTGCTACAAGGATGTTTCTCATAATAATAATAACAAAAATAATAATAGCAATATCATTTTCACCTATGCTCTGTATCCTGTTGTCTTTACCTTTTGGATCTTCTCTGAGTCACGTCAGATTCTTGTCTCTGTACAGATATTGTGGATTCTTTCTATAGTCCTGTGGTATGTAATCCTCCCTGTGTGGAGGAAATCATTCTCATCTGGGAGTAAGAGGGAAAGGAGTGACTTTCCTTTTGTGTTAGTCTCCAGTTCTTTATTCTTATCCACCAAGGATAAGATGTTGATCCTGACAGGCTTGAGAGGTCTCTGCAATCTCATGATTGTCAACAAGTTTGTTAAACTTCCTGCACCTGAGTTAGGGGAATCTCAAGCACAAGTACAGGCTGGGCAGAGAATGGCTGGAGACTAGCCCTGGGTAGAAGGACTTGGGGGAGTTTGTGGGTGAAGAGGTCAACATGACTCTACAATGGGTGACTGCATTCTGAAAATCAACCACATCCTGGGCTGTATCAAAAGAAGTGTGAGCAGCAGGTCAAGGGAGGGGATTCTGTCTCTCTGCTCTGCACTTGTGAGACTCCACCTGGAATACTCTGTCCAGGTCTGGAGTCCCCAAAACAAAAAGGATATTTGCCTTTTGGAATGAGCCACTAAGTTGATCACAGGGCTGGAGTACATCTCTGAAGACAGGCTGAGAGATCTAGGGCTGCTCATCCTGGAGAAGAGAAGGCTCCAGGGAGACCTTAGAGCACTTTCCAGGGCTTAAGAGTCCTATAGGAGAGATGGAGAGGGAGATTTCAAAGAAGTCTGTAGTAGATAGGACAAGAAGAAATTTTTTTTTTTAAGCTGAAGAAGTCTAGGTTTAGTTAAATAATAAGAAGAAATTCTTTACTGTAAGTGTGGTGAGGCACTGGAACCAGTTGCAGTGACATTGTGGATGTCCCATCCCTGAAGGTGTTCAAGACCAGGATGGATGGAGCTCTAAGTAGCCTATTTATTCCTGTAAGTTTGATTTTTTTTTCTCTTCAAGTTCTTTTTCCCATTCCTGAGCAGGCCCTACTTTGTTATGGAACTTCCTATGAGTTTGCTGCAATTAAAAAAAAAAAAAAAAATCTGTCTTTTAGTGATAAAATATAGGAATAAATTTTATAAAGTAGGTCTAAACCTCATTTTCCCAAAGTTATAGCTCATCTCTCTCACATTTTTCTTGTGTTCTAAATATTCATCAGTACAGCTGGAGGAACTGTTTAAGCCTCTAGATGTAACAACTTACATAGATTTGAAGTGGACTTTTTGTACACAGGCTTACAAATACAATATTAAAGTGCATTGGTTCTACAGTAAACCCATAGTCATCAAAAAATAAAGAATTATAGATAAATTGCATATTCACCCTACAGTATGTGGCCTTCAATTTTTTTGTTCTTTATTTTTTATAATTTCAGAGTTCTTGAAACTGTCTAAAGGGAAAGTCAGTATGTTTTTGTGAATTTGGTTCCTTTCATTAATTCAAACTCAGAAACTATGTTTCCCCATCTTATATTTTCTAAGACATTTCCAATTCTGACAACTACCTCATCATTGCCAGTTGTACTTGCCCTTTGCCTTTCCTTTATCACTTGTATTTCCCCTCCTCTCTTCTCTCTTGCCTTGTGCATTTCCTCTTCAAGAAGGCATGCAAAAGATATTGACTCAGTGATACTAGTGCCTTCCTGATACTGAAATTTCATTTATTTTATGAGAACAAAGAACAGGGAGGCAATCAAGCAAAACTGAGCCTTTTGACAGATGTTAAAGTCATAGGCTATGAAGATCAAAAGAACAGAAAATAATCATATATAATTTGAAACTTGACCTTTGAATCTTGTTCATTCCACAACCACTGTAGTTTAACATCAGCTGGTAAATAAGCTGCCTGCAGCCACTCAATCACTCCCTCCCTCACCAGCAGCATGGGAGAGAGATCAGAAGGGCAAAAGTGAGAAAACTTATGGGTTGAGATGAGCACAATTCCATAGGTAAATTTAGTAGATAAAGCAGAAGCCACACACAAGCAAATAGAAATAAGGAATTAATTCACCACTTCACATGGCCAGACAGGTGTTTGGCTATCCCTGGGTAAGCAGGGCTCCATCACACATAGCTGTGACTTGTGAAGCCAAACGGTTTAGCTCCAAACTTAGTGGTCTCCCCATCTTCCTTCATCCTCCTCCAGCTCTATATGCTGAGCATGACATCTCATGATATGGGAAACCTCTTTGGTCAGCTGGGCACAACTCTTCTGGCTCTTTCTGCTTCCAGTTCTTTGCACTCCCACAGCTGCCTCATTGTTGGGGTGGCATGAGTAGCACAAAAAGCCTTGATGCTGTGCAAGCACTGCTCGCTGAAGTGACATTAGAAACAAAAATTGAGTATTCAAAAGGGCTTAAAAGAACAATTGTCACTTTTTTAAAAAACAGTATAATTCGACCAAACAACCCTCTGCAAGTGAGAAGTGGAAAGGGTAACTAGGATACTAATTGTCAAGAAATTCAGCCTGTAGGAATACAGAGCTCTTAGCAAAAAAGTGTGAAATACCCAAACCAATAAAATAAAGCAATTGTATTTAACATCTAGTCATTCCCTGAAGGACATCATGTGGCCTGAATGTATGTGTAGAGAAGGTGGCAGAAAAGAGAATGTAGCCTAGGTGGAGACCTCTTCTGCAGGTTGTGCCTACAAGATACATACCATTCACTCATTCAGACACCTAAACTTTGAATGACTTCATTGAGCTACCAGAAACAGCGTTAAATTTTCCACTCAGAACAATTAGCACTGATGAAAAAAAGGTACATGCACCTGTCCAGAATAGCAGATAGTGGAATAGTCCCAGGTATGATCTTTAAACATGGACTATCTTTTTTCCTCTTCTGCACGTATGTGGGGTTTTTTTGCATAGGAGCATTCTCTTCTTTTACTCACTTCTTTTCATATTCTGATGAGAAATACAATGTAAGTCTTCATTTATACAGAAGGAAAGAAAATCAGTTCAATTTTTTTATCTATGAGAAACCTGTATGCAGAACATTACTTCAGAATCTGTCTTTAGGTTGTTAGAGGATGAGGAAAATCAGTCTATTTTCCCTACTTATTTATATTCCAATATACTACTAGGCTGCTCAAAAATACAAAATAATTACATCAATATGTATTGGAAGGAGCTAAATTTAGGAGGATATTCAAATTATATCATTACTATAGAGCTGCCAGGAAAGACAGGAAATTATATCACTCAAGGAAACACATTTGCCAAATATTAATGGCATTTGTTATACTCTAGCATGAATCAGAAGTAATGTACCTATGAAATTAGTTGCATCCAAATTCTTAAAATGTAGACTCCACCGAAGGTACCTTGTTTGTCATTTCAGAAGTTCCTTTTAGAGTTGTTTAAAATTGTGTGCTCACTCCTAAGAATTAGTACACTTTCAGATTAGTATAAAGCATGAAATATGATCGATACTCCAAACTTTAGAAATTCAGACTGTTCATGTATTGATGTACTTTGTGAATAATAATTTTCATTTTCACCTTTTTAAAGTTTCTTTTCTTCCCAATAATTCAGGCATACAGCTTTCAGATTAGGAAATGCCTGAAACTGCATTAATTCCTGTGCAATTATTTCTGATTTACACCAGAATAAGTGGGATCAGAATTTTTTAAATGTTTTTTTATACTTTGCACAAATACAACAGAAGTAGCAAGAGTTCTAAATGAAAGTAGCAGTGAGACTAGCACTTTGATTAAGATATATATAGAATGTCTGCAATATTCCTATTTCTGATTAGAACACGCCAAGGCTAAAAATGGAATTTAGCTTACTAGTGGAAAATTAGACTAAAAGCTGGAGATACCCAAAAACATTATTCCCTAATTCAGGAGCAAGTCAAATAGAAACTTGAGAGTTTTATCATATTTGTTGAGGGGTTTATATTGAGAGTTAATATAAAGCTTTTCTTTTCCAGGTGTGAATCATATTCAGCTTGATGTGGTCACACCTATTAAAATGTTACCCAAGGTTTTCAGTAATGTCTGCCAACATGAAACAGAATATAATGTGAAGGATGTGTGATGAATACTGATGATAAACTGTATACAAACAGTGTATCAGATTAATTAAGTGAATATATATTTTGTGATACTTCCATGTTAACTCAAGTATGATGAGTAAAATTTATATTTTTACCAAGGATATGCTTGTTCATAAAACTCAAGGCTATGAGCTACTATGAATAACTCAACTTTTATAATTAGTATAAAACTGATATTATATATATATTGTGGCATAGATGCTGATCTTTGAGAAGGGCAACAAATAGGTTGAAGGGTCTGAGATACAAGTCTGATGAGGAGTGGCAGAGGCAGCTGGGGTTGTTTAGCCTGGAGAAAAGGAGGCTCGAGTGTGACCTTATCTCTTTCTGCTGCTTCCCAAAAAGAGGTTGTGGTGAGGTAGGAGTCAGTTTCTTCTCCCAGGTAAAAAGTGGTAGGACAAGCTGAAATGGCCTCAAGTGTTGCCAGGGGAGGTATAGATTGGACATTAGGAAAAATTTCTTCACTGAAAGGACAATCAAGTATTGGAACAGACTGCCCAGGGAGTGGGAAGATGACTGATAGGGAAAAACCAGTTTCTGATCCCTGAATAGAATGTGGTCAGCATATCCAACCTCCCACACACAATGTGACCTAAGGGGGACTAAACAGAGAGTGGAGAGGAGAAAACACAGCCAGACTCTGTCAAAACCCCTGCAGAGAACTAAGTTGGTGGGGCTTTCCAGCTGATAAGCTACAGAGCAGCTGAAAAGCAAGGGTGATGCCTTAGAATTTTAGCTTTTAGATTTTTCAAATCTTGTATTGCTTTAGTATATAATCTAAAACTCCATATAAAGTGTTAGTTAACTGTCTTCACATTTTGGTCAGACAAAACAATTCCTTTAGGCCTGAAGCCCAAGGACACCTTACTGCCTCAGACCCCAAAATATACAAAAGTCAGTTGGGAAGGAGCAAATTTGGGATATATGACTTCATTACCTGTAGCTGTAATTGGAGGATTAATCCCTGATATGTAAATGGACCAAATTTATATTTGTCTGAAAAACTTGTGACCATTCTCCATCATTAGTGTAGCCCCTCTTAGGAGGCTTCTAACTGCCCATGGTGTACCTATTGAAGGCCTTTAATAAATACCCATTTTTATTTCATTAATCTTATGTAGCCTCTGTTCTAGGTAGCCATTACAAGGCATCAAGGGATATAAAGGAAAATGTCTTGATCTTGAATCAGAAACCATGGTGAAAGCACTGTCTTTGGATTGATGCATGTCTCTGCTTTCAGCATACAACCATCACACACTAAGATGTATGGCTAATGTCATTCAAGCTCCACCTAAGCACAAAGAAATACTATAAAAAAAAGTTGAAAATGGGGGGAGGTTAGGGAAGAATCTAGTGGAACCTCTGGGATCAGCCAATGGGCTGAACTTGTCTTCTCACCTGCAAGGATGCTTATTGGGTGAGAAACATACTCTCTATCTGCTGAATTATTACCTCAAGCTAGCTTTCACTGGGGTTTAAAGCTTGTAAGTATATTGCTTTAAACTAATATATTGCTTTGAATTTATTTTAACAGTCAGATAATATTACTGGCAATTCTTGAACCTTAACTTATTGCAATTTATCAACAAAGAGTGTTATCCTGTAAACTGTTAATGTGAGTCCTTTAAGAGCACTAGTAATTGCTGGCAATGGCTAAAGATGTGAGAGGGAGTTTCTCTTTTTGGTGTGTGAACTTAAACATATCAGTCAAACCACTCTCTGAACTAGTGAACTGACGGACTGATCAGGCACAAGAGTCTCAGCTTTCCTGGGGTACTGGCAAATTAACCAAACACTAAGGACATGAGTAAATATCCCCTTTTCAAGTGACACAGGGAAATGGTGAAACCACTGACCCTGGAGTGTTAAAAAAATTGTGGAGATGTAGTGTCTAGGTCATAGTTTAGACATAGACTTGTCTGTGCTGGGGTTAATGGTTGGACTTTATGATCTTGCAGTTCTCTTCCAACCTTAATGATTCCATGTTTCTATGAAGGCTGACAATAAGGCCTCAAAATAGATCTCAAAGAACCTCTAGGAGTAAGTCTGTCCATTGTGATGTGCTTGGTACTGTTATTGCTGGATACACTCTATTCCCTGGATGATACACTCAGTCACTAAGCAACTGTCTGAGCTTCAGGTCTTAACTGATTACACACTTTGACCTCTACGTGTTATGTATTTAGCAAATACAGCCATATATTTAGCTTATATAGTCATAGTGTATGTATATATTATCAAATTTGAGGACTACATCATACTTCAGCTTTCCAGTGACTAATTTCCTTCACTACAATTCATCAGCAGGTTACTACTTATTGTGAAACTAGTTTTGTATAAGCTATTTTCATTATTTTTAATGCTGTATTGAGGATTCAGCACTTCATTACTTCTATCAGGAATTCAGTGAGGTCTTTGATATGGTACACCACAAAATTCTTGCTGCTAAATTGGAGAAATGGATTTGATAGGTGAACAGCTGGGTAGATAGGGAATTGGTTTGATGACAGCATCCAAAGAGTCACAACCAACAACTCAATGTTCAAGAGCAAATCTGTAAAGAGTGGTCTCCTTCAAGCATCCATACTGGGACCAATACTCTTTACTATTTTCATTAATAACACATCCTCAGAAAGTTTGCAGGTGACACCAAGCTGAGTGAGGTTGATATGTTAGAGGGAAGAGATGCCATGCAGATGACCTTGACAAGTTGAGGAATGGGTTCATGAAGCTAAGTGCTGCATCCTATTAACTGAATTGTGCAGAAGGACTTGGGGATCCTGGTGGAGAAAAAATGGATATGAGCCATTATTGTTCATTTGCAGCCTGAAAAGCCAATTCTGTCCTGGGTTTCAGGGAAAAAAAAAAAAAAGTAGATGAAGAAGAAGGTGTTTCTCCCACTCTACGTCATTCTCATAAGACTTGGCCTGGAGTAAGGAATTCAGCTCTGAGCTCCTCAGTAAAAACAGGAATGGACCTATTAGAGCAGATCTAGAGGAGAGCCACAAAAGTGATCAGCAGAACACCTATCCTCTGAAGAAAGGCTGAGAGAGTGTTGGGTCTTTTCAGCCTGGAGAAGACTTCTGGAAGATCTTATTGTGGCCTTTTAACATGTAAATGGGGCTTATGGCAAAGAGATAAACAAAGAAATAATTTTGCTAAGGTCTGTATTGGAGAAGGGACAACACTTTTTAAGTAAGTAGGGTAAATAGGTTGGAGTCTGGGAAGAAATATTTTATGACAAGGGTGAAGAAGGTTGCCCAAAGAAATTGTGACAACTCCACTACAGGTGGTGTTCAAAGTCTGGCTGGATGAGGCTTGGAAAAGCTGTTCTAAAGGAAGATAATCCTGCTCATGGAAGAAGGATCAGAATAGATAATCTCTGATATCCCCTTCCAACTCATAAGCTCTATTATTCTCTGATTCTATGAATTTGTCACATAACTTTTAACTTATTTGGAGCAATATCAAGTCTTCCTCTCAATTTTCATACGTTATAGTAATTTGTTAAGGGCATCTCCATCCTCACAGCTATCTTGTGTAACCACAGTGTATCTAAATTCAAATAATCCTTGAAGTTTCAGAGTAGTCCAAAAAAATTAGCCACCTAAATTCTATGTAATTTAATGAGATGTGCATGCCTAAAATTTCAAAATCTCTGGCTGAGAAAACATCTGTGATTACTTAAAATGGTCTAGCTTAAAAACACAGTTCACTACATTCAGCCCCTAGCAGTATCTCAGAGAACTAGGCACTGAGGAGATTTCATCTCTATGAAGAATTTCTGTGCTGTGAGCCTCTTATATAATCAAGTCCCATAGATAGGTCACATTTCAAGCCTAATGATTGATGTCTAAAAAACTAAACTAAAATGCTCTCTAAATTCCCTACTACAAGGCAGCAAAAACCAAAGCCAAAATATGTCTGTCTAAAGTAATAGAGAAACAGAACCAGAACCAATGAGATTTACTCCAATGTTATGATTTACAGGACTACAAACTATGAACTCAAGCCTTTTCTGTAAGACATATAGAAAAATGCAACTACAAAACATATATAAATGATTAAAGTTAAATGAAGTATACTATTCCTGTTGAATTAAATGGTGGTTGTACCTTGACTACAGCAAGGGTGTAGTCCTGCTTTTGCATGATACCCCTTGAATGTGTACACACATATAAAGCATATATATTAGCATGAAAGCTAATATTAAGATAAAATACAGTATTAGCACTGACATAAATAAATTTAATAGCACAAACAATTAAAAAAGGTGAATGAACTGAAAAGTAAATATTTAGAGAATATTTAGAGTCTTCTGTCCATAGCTGAGAATGCCAAGATTTGATGCACATTTTCAGTTTAACAAAGGACATATTGGGAGTGTGAAACTGATTGTCATTCCAGTCAACATTGCCCTTGCTGATTTTTACCAGAACTCTCTTCTGCTGTCAGAATCAGTTTATATTCAAGTGTGTCATAGTATCTAATGACAAATGTGGACAGCATTGAGATATGGTCAGTATAATTTGCAAGTAGTGACCTTGGTTAAAGGTTTGTCTACTTAATAATTTCTAACTAAAGATTATTTTTACTTATTAATTTTCTTCTCTAATACCATTTCAAGTTAAAATAAAATCAGGAATAGTTAATCTAATCAGTAATATTTTAATGAGTAAATATATGTCCCTAGAATAGATTGATTTTAATTTACATAGTACTGTGAATTTCTTTATCAAATCAGTAGCAAAATAGCCTGCAGTGAACTCTTCTAGGTCTTCCCTACAGCCTTCTTTTTCAAGTAGACTGTATATTTATAAAAGATGCAGAATTGACACAACTGTGAAATTATTAAATTTATTTTTCAGCTGTAGAAAATACATGTTGGGAACTGACATTCAAATTCTTTGTGCATAAGGTTGGCACTGTCTTAATTTTCTCTCCACAGGACCAGCTTTATGAGTATGTGTGTTTGTTCCCTAAGTCAGTTAATCTTTAGATCTTTCTGTAGAAACTGCTAGCTAAGATGTTTTGTTTTGTTTGTTTTTTTTTTTTTGTCTCTGCAATGTTGACACCTCCCCTTCAAATAAGGTGTAGTTGATTAATTTAGCTGGTTCATTTAAAAGTATCATTTAAAAGTATCAAGAACATATTCTGTTATGCCTGTGTTGATAATGAAATAGTTATGTACCTTTATTAAATTTGCATTCTATTTTGTATATTAATGTATATATGTAATTGTACATAATTCATGTAGACATACATTCATAATATATATGTATGCATGTATACTTCTATCTGAAATATGCAGCCAAGAAGTGTTAAAAATGAATGCTATTTATTTCTATAGGAAATAGAGCTGAGAGAAAAATAGAGAGAGCTGAGGATGAACAAAATTATTTATACAACACTCATCACACTTTCGCTGTGGTTTATAGTGTCTTATATAGGATGTATTATTTGTGAATTAGTCCATTTACAGCATTATGCAGAGCAAGCAAATAGATAAGGATATAGTCCTGGTTATGTATCACATTACATTTGAACTGCAAAGTAGTGCTGCTCCCTGTGTTGCATTTTAAAACAGAAATTTACCCCACAAAGTTCACAAATATTAGGTCAGATCCTAAAATGCTTAAGTAAGTGAAGCTCCAAGAATATGAGCCAGCAGTGCCCTGGCAGCCAGGGGGGCCAGCCCTGTCCTGGGGGCAGCAGGCACAGCATCACCAGCCAGGCAAGGGAGGGATTGTCCTGCTCTGCTCTGAGCTGGGGCAGCCTCACCTCCAGTGCTGGGGGCAGTTCAGGGAGCCACAATGTAAGAAAGATATATTAAACTATTAAAGAGCATCCAAAGGAGGGCAGCAAAGATGGTGAAAGGCCTTGAGGGGAGGCTGCATGAGGAGCAGCTGAGGGCACTTGGCCTGTTCAGCCTGGAGGAGACTGAGGGGAGACCTCACTGCAGTTGCAGCTTCTTGTGAGGGGAAGAGGAGGGGCAGACCATGATGTGGTGACCAGTGAAAGGACCCAAGGAAATGGCCTGAAGCTGTATCTGGGGAGGTTTAGGTTGGATATCAAAGAAAGGTTCTTCACCCAGAGGGTGTTTGGGCACTGGAACAGCTCCCCAGGACAGTGGTCACAGCACCAAGCCTGGCAGAGCTCAAGAAGGGTTTGCAGAATTCTTTCAGGCATGTGGTGTAACTCTTGGGATGGTTCTTTTCAGGGCCAGGAATTGGACTCAATGATCTTTATGGATCCCTCCCAACTCAGTATACTCTGTGATTTTGTAATTCTATGATTTGTCGAACTATTAATCATATCAGCTAACTTACACCAGTAAGTCTGCAACTTACTAAATCTAAAAACTGTAATGATTGTGTTATATGTGGTTCAGCTAATATTGTAATACATTTTAGTGTTACACTTTCATTTTACACCACTTAGGTGGTTACAATAGATAAAAATATTGTAGAGAAAGTCGCTCAGTCAAATGACTCTCAGATGTTATGAAGAGTGATTAAGTGCCTAATTTAAAACTTGGCATTAAAACTGGCATTTCTTTAGCAAATTCTGCATTCTAAACAAGAAACCAAAATCACTTTAGACAGACATTCGATTAAGAATGCAGAAGGAAGGAGAAATTAAGAGCTAGATGCAAAGGAGGAAATATTTTTGCTGTGAATTTTCACAAAGGTGAGCTGCTGGTAAGATTAATAGTTGAAGACAGGCTAATAAAAATGAGAAAGTATTTGACATAACTGAAAGGGAGAAAAGGTCTAATATGCCATGCAACAAAGGAGTATCATCGTGACAGAGGCACATAGCCAAACTGTTTCATGATTCATAGCTCTTGCCTAAAGTAAGATGGAATTTCTTACCCCATTCCTGCTAAAGCAGTTAACCCTAGAAATATTAGTTGCCTGGAAAAGGCAAGGCCCCCACATACATATCCCACCACATAACTCCAGGAACTCTCAGATTAACACCTTTTTCACTGTTGTGGGATCCCAGGTTTCAAAACCCTCTAAGAGGCTGAACTGCTTGTGCTCCTGGTCTGCCCTGACGTGGTGCTAGCTAACACCTGCTCAGCTCCTAGAGCATGTCACTGTTGTACCAACATCCCACTGACATTCATCTCTCTTTGCTGTGCTTTTTAGTTTGTTTTTTCTTTTATTTTCATTTAAAAGAATTTAGGGTGGAAAAGATATCTGATGAAATTATAATCATTATGCAATTTTTCTTTCTCTAACATGTCTGAAATCTTTGTTGGGCAGCTGCCCAGATGCAAGCAAACAAACATCTTCATTATGTTGACAATAAACATTTTGTAATTTAAATAATAATTCCCAAAAAGCAGAGCTATATGAATTGACTGAATTATTTACTTACCATAATGCCTTATTTCTAATGATTCACCAAAAGCTGTTAATAGAGCATCATGAACAGGTAGTACTAAATATTAACCTGGACAAATAATGTCTGCAGCTGGAAAACTGAAACCAGCTTTTACTCTTTTTTTTTTTTTTTTTTTTTTTTTTTTTTTTTTTTTTTTTCTCAGAAGTGATATCTGAAGTTATATTGCAGAAATAACATTTGTCATGTCTTGTCATGTTTGTTTACATTGTATCAGCTAGAACTCTAGGAGTAAAAAGTCATTGCATTTTTCAGGATTAAATAAAAATAAAAATAACTCTCTTCAGGCTGAATTGATTCATTGTGCTACACGTAGGTGTCTGATTGTCCCTGCAGTGATTGTAGTTTTTCAAAGAGAACCCTCCCACCCCTTCAGGTTAGGTCAGGTTTGTGAAGCTCAGCTTCACAAACACCCTCCCCCATTCCCCACTCCCCTCAAAAAAAAACCCAAAAAAACCCAACCAAAACCAACCATTTAATTTCAGTCAGTATTGTGACTTTGTATGATGAGCCCAACACATTCAAAGCAGTAATGTAAGTGTAGGGTAAGGTGCCATTAAGCTGATGTAGCAATATAAAGCTGAAATAACTCTCCATTAAGTGTGTATAAGTAGTGTCTGTAACTTTCAGAGAATTGGTAGCATTGTTGCAGCAAAACCTTTTAAAAGGTAAATTCATATATATAATAATAATTTCAAACTACTGCAAACAACTTGTTTTTTTTCCTATTCTGGTGCTCAGAGAGAATTCCATAAGAATGAACTGAGTATATCAAAATGGAATAGTTTATCAGTAGCAAAAAGGATTATTCAATATCATCAGTATTTTGATATGAAACTTTTGGGCAGATCTTTTGAAATTGGATCACATAGTCTTTCTCACCTGCAAAACATGCGTGAACTTCAAAGGTGGTTTTGGTTTAGTGAGGATTACTAAATATTAAACTTTTGAAAGGAAAATTTAAACAGTATATAATTTTAGTCCCCACTAATTTTTTTTTCCTTTAAAATTCAGAAAACAGAAATGACATTGGCACTACCAGTGCTATAGGCTAAGTCCCATTTCTGTTACCTAGGCAATACAGGAAAGAAGAATAATTTTTATACTAAAATTCTCATGGAGTATCTGCAATGTCATGTAAGTTTAATTACCATCATAATAACATTTATGCATATATTTAGGGAGACAACAGATGAAGTAAGTATATTACAGGTTAACAAATTCAAGTCTTATTCTGTTTTTAATATGATTTCTGCAGAGAATTTAGTTTGTAAATATCTTAGATATTTTTAAAACCATGTGAAGAAAGGCATACAAGCTATACTGTGAATAAGTAGTTAAAAAAACCCCAGTTTAAATACACTCCTATTAATCAGTTTTCTATAGAATTAGATTATGCTTTTCCACTCAGGGGAAAAAAAAATGATAGAAATCTGAGGGAAAGAGACAAATATTATTTTTAAATACTGAATGACCAGTTCT
This sequence comes from Erithacus rubecula, assembly GCF_903797595.1. Classification (NCBI taxonomy): domain Eukaryota; kingdom Metazoa; phylum Chordata; class Aves; order Passeriformes; family Muscicapidae; genus Erithacus; species Erithacus rubecula. Next base: position 20,458,535 of record NC_136685.1, read on the forward strand.
CCAAAACGATTCATTAGAACTACATTAAGATTATTATAAATGAATTTGTCAAAGAAGCAGCTTATATTTAATGAAATAAGTTTAAATACAGATACTGGCAGACAGTCAGTCATTGTTTGGCTGCTTTTATGAGAACATCTCTTGAAAAATCTCCTTACATTCCTATGACTACACTTATAAGATGCACTCATGCTTGCAGATATTTAGTGGTTGAAGAGGAAAAGTGGGAGACAAGCCTGAATATTATTCCTTATTTAATTTGAAGCAGAAGCTGACAGCAACATTTTACATATATACTTGTGAGAAGGAAGCACTGAAGCCTGAAGTTCTTTTAGCTTCTAGTGACAGCTTTTCTGGTATGTCTTCACAATGCCCCTCATGCTGAGTTAACACACAGCTTGACAAAGGATCTACCACATGAATGTGATATTTTAAGTCTTGTTGGCACAGTTTTCTATTTGTCAACTGAATAGTGGAGCATTTGCTGAAATTTATTATTCTGCTGTCCAGAACTGCTACAGAATAGTTCAAATGCTGATAATTCCTTTGAGATGCTAACAGAATGATGATAGTTTTCATTACTGTCCCAAAAGAAAACAGAAGTGGTACAGGCATGCAAATTAATTAAGATTTTCCTTCTGATTACTTGCAATTATAAGCTGTAGACCTTTCTGCACTGTAACAACTTAGAGACATGAAAGAAACTGGAAACACAGAAAAAATTAAATTGCAGAATTACAGACACACACAAAAACCATCCAAATCTGTATTTATTTTTTATGTGAGATTACCACACTGTTAGGCAAAATATATGTCTCCTCAAATAAAAATAATAATAATTTTTAAAAAAGAGTGGCATTTTTTAGCCAAAAAACTGTAAATGGAATATATAATTATTAATAAATAAAACAGATATAATGCTTTCACATTCTATCCAATTATTTTACCTTTTTTAATACCTTTGGCAATTTTTCCCTCTTTCTCTATAAGAACAAACTTGACCCCAAACATTTTTCATGTTATTCTGCATGTTGTTCTGTTGTTCTATGTTGTTCTGCATTCTTCATTGCCTGGTCTTATAAGAATAGGCAATAAATTGTTGTCTTAAGTTACAAAAAAATGTAAGATGTAACCAAAAGTATGTATTCTATCATCATCTGTGAAAAGCAGGTGGGGCATTGATCTTTATCTCTTCCTTGACCCATCCCTCATAATTCCCTTTGGGGAGATATCTTCTATTCTATCACTGCATAGTTTATAAAATTACATCATCTCATTGAGAGATGCTCCACCCAGGAGGAGGAACCAAGAATTCCTACCTGGATATAATCTGATGTTTGTTACACCACCAGTGGCCTTATCCACTGAAGTGGCCAAGGGCAACACAGCCACCACTGGACCTTCAGAGGAAGATCAAAACCTTCTGCTTCAACAGAGGCACATTTATCACTCCAACAGGACTGCAGCCACCATTTAATCACAGTGCTACCACCACCCTGACCAACAGAGTGTCAGGTTGTATCCTGATTCTGTCAGTGTTTCTGTAATATTGCATTTATTTTAATTTTCTTATAAAATTATATTTCTTAGTTCTCTCACTGGTTTGCTTTCAAGCTACTACAATTGTGAATCATTAGAAAAGTAGAGAAGCATCTTTAACACATTACAAGAGCACACAGGTTTAGAAAATGTGTCAGTGTAAAATCTTGAATAATCAGCTCTAAAAATTCACAGTTGTTCTAAAGTGTGTTTTTGTTTCAACTGCATGCCCTGTGCTGAAACCAACAATAAAATCAAAACAAACTAAAAATTTATGAACTTCAGCAATCTACAGACAATGGGCTGGTAACATCATCCCCCCATATTTGAAAGTAAGAGCAAGTTGGCACAGGTGTCTGGAATGCTTAAAAAAGGGCTGACATCCACAGGTACCCCAACAACCTGGAGAAGTGGAGCAGCAAGATCCCAGTGTACTGCAACAAGCATGAATATGCATTCTGACACCACAGACTGGAATCAGGCTGATTAGGCAGCAGCCCTGTGAAAAGGGTCCTGATGGAGAATAAGCTGTGAAAAGAAAGCTCAAAAATTTATTAAGACTGGAAGAATAATTCAATCAGTTGAGTGTCTGTTCATATATCTGGTAGTCAAATACATTTGCAGTCACAGTACCAATAACTTTTCTTTAACTAAAGAATATTTTTTATTTTGCACTGAAAATCTTAGTAGTAAATACAACAGAGGCATTTCAGGGAAAGCTCGGTCAATTGAAACACCAGGGAAATTTGATAATTTCTGCAACATTGCAAAACAACTGAAACCATTATTTTGCCTTTGATCTTTTATTTTCAATATATTTTTACCATTTCATCTTTTATATTTGCTTGAAAAACAAAAAAAAAATTGTTTTGTGTTGCCAGTAATCTAAATGAGCAAATCCCTGGAAAAAGGAATATTTAAAATACTTAGACTACAATGTAGAATCTGTGATCTGTAATTCATTATATGTTCTATAATCAATCTGTGTTCTCATATATTTTGTGTGACATCAATTCCCTAGGACAGCATGTATATATTTCTCCATATCGTCATAATTGCTGTACAGTTTTCTTCATATTTTATGTCAAAAATAAAAAAAATTCCTTACTTTTTAAGGAAAATATTATTTCTCAAACTATCTCATTTCATACTAATGCCCGTAGACCAACCATACTGTAAATATATGGTGATTTTTAGATATACTTTTTGAACATTACATCATCTTTTACTGTCTTAAAAAAAAATCTGCATAATATTCTCTGCAGGAATCTGTACCAGTAATAATACTAAAAATACTAATGCATATTATTGTTTCCATGTTTGCTGGATATAAATCTAAGGGGTAAACAGAACTTATACCACTAATAAAAACTTTAGGAAACATATGGTGAGCATATAAGCATGAGTAGATCAATTCTATTACATCATCAATTTCACCTAAGGGGAAAATCATATTTGGAAGAAAAAGATGAAGGAAAAGGCAGAATACAAAGCAAATCAGAAAAGAAATTTAATTTTTGAGTTTCCTGACACTAGGGAGTTTATGTTTAAAAATCTATGTTCCATAAACAATATTTTGCACTGTAATGTCTTATTCTGTTTTATGGTTATGGAAAAGAGAGAAAAGAATGACAGAATGAGCACAGCCAAATTTGTCCTATATGGCCATATTTCTTCTTTGACAGTATTACTTTTCTCCATTAATTCTAGCAGCTTAAACTGTATTTGAACCCTTGAGGGTGGGCAAGTATGGGAGTGGGTTGTTTAATTTAGGGTTTGCTTCATGAACTACAAAGTATATACATTTAAAAAGAACTAAAGATGTAAGCACAATTAATCAAACAAAATCTCCTGAGCTAATTTGTGAAGTCTAAATCAAAGGGAGTGTTTGAACTGAATGATTTTTCCTGGAGGTATGGCTGTCCTTGTTTGACTTATTGGTGATTAGTGAGAGGAAGTCATTAATGGCTGGAAGAGGCAAAGGATTTTTATGTAGGTGGTTGGTATATTTCTTGCCTATTCTGTTTTCATCTCTCCATTTTGAATTAATTTTTATGGACATGTTTTATTTCTAATTATAAAATTATACCAAATTGCTAGAAAATGCTACACAAGTTGAAGGGAGAGTCTCGCTCTACTGCTATGGTTCATATACATGCTTTTATTCACAAGTTTAGGTTTTACTTTGATGAATTTCCATTGCAATAAAGCATCCATTAAAATATTAATTAAATGCACAGTGGGAAGTCTTGCCTTGACTTTAGGCATAAGCAAGCGCAATTCCTTATGGCTAACTCCTAGTCTTTATCTGTTTTGATAAATTAAACCCATAGTAATAGGTCAGCAAAGAGGAACTTACATTACATAACAAATTGTGTTGCTCTTTTTCTACAGCCCAGGAGAGATGTAGGTTGCCAAGAAGAGTAGGTTCTTGGCAACTATAAGAATTGTTAAAGAACCAGTTACAGAGGCAAAGGATCTGTAGCCCAGGCTTAAATTCTTAGAGTGTGAGATATCAAAACTATCTTGTTCCAGTATATAATTCAATTTAATGCATGTGATATGTTTGTGGCACAGTATTCTGTTCATAGTTGATTGGATCCAGTTTGTATGTTCATCAACAAAAATATTATTTACAGAATTTACTTCAATTATTCATTATGTATCTCCCCTATTAAGTCATAATTGTGTTTTTGACCAGTGCTAATGAGAAAGAAACAGAGGACGCTGAAAGCTTTCCTGCTGTTATTGTCAGCTGGCAACCATCTAACAGAAGCACTCATTTCATAAGGGGCTGATTTAAATTAATCGTGGAAGACCTTCCTCATAGAATATACAGGGAAAACCCCCAAAACTGTTGGATCAGGATACTCTCTTTTGCTTCATCCCTCACATATGGCTAGAAAACTGTGACTTTTCAGGAGCAGCTGGGCCCTGCTGTGGCAGAGCAAAGGACTGGCAGAAGATATTGAGTGTAGAGGAGAAAAAAAAAGATGATTTAGCAAAAATAGCAAGTTTTTTTAAAAAAACTCTCGGCGACAGCTGTTCAGGAGCTATCAATATAATCATAATTTTTGAAATAGAAATATGAAAATTAGATGAAATGCAGACATGTTCCGTGGAGGTTTGAGGTAAGTATGGGCCCATATACACAACTGTCTTCATTGACATGGGCCTTAACCAATTGCATTGATTAAATAAGTAATTAGGATCTGATATCAGGGTATGTCTACTAATTTAAAAAAGCTATTATTAAAGCCTAATTAAAGTGTTTTGCTCTATATTGTCTCTCTTTCCATATATCCAGAAAATAGCATACTATATAGTGAGACTAGAATTAAAATATATTTATATAGTGATTTTATATTTTTACAGTCCGTTTTAAATTACCAGAACAATACCCAGATTTTTTTTTTCAGTAAGAATCTATGTATATATGTTCCTATAGATATATATGTATGCATATTTACCTGCTTATAAGAGTTCAGGCATGACTATTTCTATTCTGATCACGTTGAACAAAACTGTTATTACAAGCTATTCACAGTGTTTACAGCTTTTCCATAAAGAATAACACCTTTTTAATATATATTACATAGATTCCTATATATTTGATTCTTTCTTATTCCAAATACAAATTCAGGCATACAAATCATGATCTTGTGAAGAAAATAAAAACAGAACTATGAATTTCACTTAAAGTGTAGCATATTTTCCTTTTGCTTTGATTGTTTCTGATATATAACTTTAATAATTTGTTTTCCAACAAAGAGATGATAAAAATTATCTTGCATTAGTCTGCTTTTCTCTGTGAATAACAACCTAGAGTGAACAGGACAGTAAGAATAATTCAATTAATTTTTCCTCATCTTCCCTGGCACTTTCATCTGCTAACCTTACAAGAATTGTACGTATTTTTCTTGTTCAGCCATGCTTTTAAACTTTCCTTGTGAATGCTTAGTTTCTCCTTTGAAAAATAAGTGAGATTTTAGAGTCATAGTTAGAATTAATTTCCTCTTTAGGACACTTCTTAATTTGACTATTGGTCATCATTGCATTCAACTCTTAAGTCTGCCAGCCAGCTGATATTATGATCTACTGCTGTCTGCTGCCATATCTTGTTGACTCCCATTGATTGTCTTGTTTCATTTAGCTATTATTATTGTTGTTGCTATTACTGTTATTATGGTTATTATTATTTTTCTTTCATGCATTTAAATTTCAAAAGTTTCTGCTCAGGTTAGGCAGAATCCCACTGCTTGCTGCTGATTTTTTCTTTACTGAAATGTATGTTTACTACCACAGCATGGTTTGTTCTTTCACTACCTAATTTGATTCTGCCCTATGATTTGACATGGGCTGCCTATAATATTAATCCAAGACTTGTTTCCAATTCCTGACCATGGGTACCAGTAGACCAGCTGGGTGGATGACTTTGTTGATTTTACTTAACTGGGAGTATGAGATATTTCATATTCTACTCCCACTAGGTGGGAATCTACAGTAGATTTGGAAGGCAAAGGAAATATCTAGAAATAAAATTTTACTTGACAGCTGTTCAAAAGCTATCAAGGAATCTTGCATCACAGGACGAATAAATATTCTCTGAAGCAGAAACATGACAACTAGATGAAATGCAGCTATGTTACATGGAGTTTCCATATGAGTTTGTCTTCAGTGCCAACAAAATTTAGTTACAGAATGACACTAGGGTCCAAATAGATAAAGGGAGAGTGTCTGGCTGTGCAAATGCATGGTGTGACATAGAATCCAAGCCACTTAAAAAGGGAGGTGTTCATAACCCCATAGTTCTTTGATATATTGCAGACATTTCCTTTAAATTTGTTTAAATGCAACCCAAACATCTTATCTTTTCATAAGTAATTCTGTAGCAGTTATGTACTGTTCTACAGCCTCAAGGGGATATAATATCAACAGCAAATATATTTTATCCTATAGATTACGAGACCATACTCAGATACTAGTTTACAGTATGACACGCATTTTCTTCGAGTTCATTACTTTCCTTTCTCCCTCTCTCACTTTCTCTGTATTTTCATACTTGAAATTCATTCTAGTTATTCTGGTGTCCATGGACTTGACAAAACAAAATTTGTTTATCTAATAATGAGAAAAAATCTTATCTTAAGTGTTGTTCTGGTGAATTAATTTGAACTTTCAGATTTAAAAATTATATATGTTCTCCAATGAAATAATGAAAATTCTTTGACACAATGCAGTTAACAGTTGGCAAAGAAACTTTACATGCTCCTAAGTATTCTCATTTTAAAATTTGATTCATGAAGTTTACAGACACATATTTTGAAGTAAAACCTGTATCAGTAGTAGTTCACTACACACAGTTCAGATATAACATACAGTATGCACGTTCATACACAAGTGATGGAAAAAATGTTTTGATAAATTAAGGTGTATTACACACAGAGGATAAAATTTTTAACATTTAGTCCATTAATTAAAATTTAAAATATTTTTATTAATTTGAATAGCTATAACCCCAAATTGCATTCTTTATGCTTAATTCTAACAATAAAACAGTATATTTCAGAGATTTGCTTACACCTACATATCTAAAACATGGAGAAACTCTACAGCTTCTTCAGCTTCTCTTGTTGAAGGAGAGAATATAAAGTTTTCCATGAAAGTCTAGTGATACATTTCAGAATTGCAGTTGATTTGTAACATAAATGTATGGGTGAGCCTTCTCATGAAGAATCACTATATTCCTGCAGGACTCCTGGAAGACTGTTCAGTCTCAGAAATAAGAAATAATTCAATAGAACTGTACATCAATGACAGAACCAAATAAAAGATTGCAGCAAGATAAATGGCATTTTAAGTTTTAGCAGGCTGAAATCAAAACAAGCAATTTATTGCATTAGAAAATTTATTATCACAAAGACCACACCCCTAACCAGGATTTTATAATATGCTCTACAGAATTCAGCTTAAAATAATGTTATCACATTATTATTTCTAGTGAATTTAGATACAAGAATGAAACTGCTGTGTATTGATTTTTTATTGTTAAAAGCCTTGAATAGCTAAAAAAATATTTTGTGAAATTTTTGCTTATTTTTTAATATTAATCTCTTGCAGAGACAATTACATGTTTTGCCACTGGAAAAATCTCTCTTTTGATGACTTAGATAAACTCAAGTATTAAATAGTGTGACAGAATAATTTGCAAAGGTATGTCATTATTTCTCTTGTCGTTTTCATGGAAACCAGGAAACAAAGAGGATTTTGGAGTGAAAATCTAAAAATGAGTTAAGGTGTTGGAGCATGTCCAGAAAAGGATAAAGGAGCAGGTGAAGGGTCTAGAGCACAAATCTGATGGGTAGCAGCTGAGGGAGCTGGAGTTATTTATTCTGGAGGAAAGGATGCTCAGGGGAGATCTTATCTCTCTCTGCAACTACCTGAAAGGAGACTGCAGCTGGGTGAAAGCCTGTCCTTTCTCCCAAGTAACTTTCCCAGAAGGTTGAACAGCAGAGGGTTGATTTGTTTGGAATAGATGGAGAAGGGAAAAGGGTCTCCGTTACTTGTAATTTCTGTGTTCAGTTTTAAGAATCAGGATTTTTGTCCTATCACTCTCTCAAAAATTACTGCACATACAAAAATGTTTTGCAAGTACACCAAGTTTTACCTCTTCCCTTGCCACAAAGTGTAAATAATGTGAATTTTCAGTGTGAGCATTTCTTTAAAGCAAAAAAGATCAGAATGCTAATAAAGTTGACACTTTTGTAGGTGGCTTTTAGATCACATCTTTTAAATTCAGAACATGGTTTCTGACTCACTAATAAACAGAGAAAAGATTAAAAGCAATTTTAAAGGGCTGAAAAAAGATTTTCAAATCTTAAAATCAAGCTATTATTGGAATTAATTTATTTCCCCTCAAATATACAGAAGTAATCTACATTTATTTCTCTTCTTGAAGGTTTTCATTAAAATTCTCAGTAATGCTTCATTAGTTTTATAGTACCAAAGAAATTATGCAGTATTTTCTTTGTTTTTAAGCTGAAAGAAAAAGATTTAATGAAAAAGAAGCTACAGAACATGGCCAAATAAGTAACAACTTTAGTCCAAAGGAACATGCATATATACATATACAGCTCATTACTGATTCCAGATCATATTAACTACCAAGCAAGTTTTGATCATTTATGAGTGCTGAAGTTAAGTGCATTTAGTTAAGCCTCAGAACTCATTTCTATATCAGAATCTGACTATTCAGTTGCATCTTTTTTTTTCATTTTGCATTTGTTTTAGTGTAACTGAAGCTTTTAATGTAACTTCTGAAAGTTTGTCTAGACTCTGTTACAGAATGGAGAGTGATTGATTAACAACAGGCAAGGAAAAATAAAATAGAAATTAATTATTTAAGTGCCTATCTGAATTTTGTTAAACTCCATTCCACCATTCTGTTGGATTATATAAACTGCTTCTTACCTGCTGAGGTTGGAGGTAAGGTGAGTTTCACAAACTGCATGAAGATCTAGTGAGGGAGGTTTTTTCTCACAAAACTCAGGAGTTCTAATTTTTTGTCAGAACAGATAATACAGAGACTAGAAAGCAAATGTTTCTGAAAACCATGGTAAATTTTCTTCCCAGGATTAGCCAAAGGAAACGATTTCAGATGCTTTCTATCATACTGTTGGTATTTATTATATCAATTATATATTAACAAACATAATTAAATTTGTATCATGTTTTGAAGAGGTAAAATCAACACCAGACATTATGATTGTCTTTGCTAAAAATGTTCTTTGTTGAAATTTTTTTATATCACCTTTCTTTATTATTGAGATAACTCTACTAACCATAATTCAGACCACTTGGTTCTGATCTCTTCTAGAACTGAAATGTAGGCACCCTTTTAAAAGGAACTGAAGTGAAACTTCCCCATATCATGTTTAGAAGAAACCCAAATCCTTGTCTATCCTATAATGACCTACAGCCTTTCATTGTCATGCATGTACTACATTCACAATTTTAAGGTAGCATTAGTGGGATGAATTAGATTCGCAGGCAAGTCTAAAAGTGTTGTCTAGTTAATAATAATACAAGCTAACAGTAAATAATGCAAACTGTGTGGTAATAATCACACTCAAACATCATTTGAACACGCTTGCTATTTTTTTTCTACAAACTAGATTTTTTGTTGACAAAATAAAATGAGGAAATTACACATGTAACAAAAGTTACATTTTATTTCTTGATGATAACTGACCAAGAAATAAAAAAGAAACTTCTAATTCTTTAATGTCGGGTTCTAATGCACTTACTCATGTTGAACAGTTCCTTAAATTGTAAATAAACTCAGTCAGAGACATAGGTTCCCCTTTGATTTTAAAATCAATATCAATGTACATTTTAAAAGCAATTAGGGGGCAGCAGTTCATGATTGACTGGCTGAAGGCAAGGGAAAATAAAGTAGAAAGTCATTCTTTTAAAGAGTATCTGAATTTTGTTAAACTCCAATAATCAGTTATTGTAAGAATTTCTTCCTTATGCAAAGGAAGACATTAAACTGCTGTTCCTTTGCTGTCTTAGAGAACTAGAAATCTAGGGAAACTGGATAATTATGAAAAACATTACAAAAATATAGGGTCAGAAGAAAGAAAAAGAGAAAGTGAAGAAAATAAGAAGGTAAGAAGGAAAAAGAACTCAATTTAATGTCATTAATTTATTACTAGTTCAAATGAAAAAATAATTACTAATGTATTTGTATAACACATGAACTACCAATTTGAGTAGGGGATTGAGACTAACAAGTCATGAGTTTCTGAATTATGTACAGAGCCTATGTAGAGACCACATTTACATCTCCAGATTAAGATGACCTCTTTGGTGAAAATAATTTTCTTTGCAGAAAGCCTGAACACTTGACCTGAATGTGAATAGGCTATGCAGACATTTAAGTATATAAACTTCTCAAATTCTCTATATAACTGAAATTGTGGTGTCACAGCCGCTGTCTTCCTGAGCTCCTTCCATGTTGTCTTCCCTTCTTGTCTGTGCAAGATTATCAGCCTTATCTTTCTTGTAACTAACTGAAGTACTTGCACATATCAAAACTACTACACCATTTTTTTCATGTAGCATATAGGTAAACCCCAACGTACATAGGAATTTTTTTTATTATTTTTTCTCCACTTTTAAGGCAGATCTAACAGCTGTCCAAAATTTACTGTGCATTGGTAATGTAAGCAGATTAGACAGAATCCAAAGGATCTAAAAATAAAATAAATCAGCTTTTGTTTTTTCCTGTCTTTATAGTTTAAAGATTTCATCTTTTATTACTATTTTCTCAGTTAAGCTACTCTATCTTTAAAATAACACTAGCCCTACAACCACCTTTCTATTACTTCTCTGTTCATCACATAGTATCCTCCTCTTCTATTATTTGCCTTCAAAACCATGAAAGTTTGGCTGTCGGGGCTCTAAGTTCAGCAATGGTCTTTCTCACTTCTTTCTTCACTTCTCAGGAGTTTGTGCTGGGCTCAGGGTCATCTTGGTGAGACATATCAAGATAACCTGGGGTCAGACTGTGATGAATACAGCTGTGTGAGAACACTGGGATAAAACATGTCTAGAGTACTCTTACCCTCCTTGGGAGGTGTAGTTATATTCAGTCACCCATATTTTTTCTCTGTGCCATGGTCTTTCCCTATGCTAGTGTGTGTACCTTGCTGATTTTGTAATTTTGGCATGCTGAGGTGACTCACATCTTGATCTTAGACCTGCCTTGCCACTGTGAACTTGCCTGCCTGTTACTGGGCAGTGTCTGATACAGGGTCCAGTCTCTAGATGTGTTATCTTTGCTCAAATGCTGTGGGAGTGCATCTCCTGGTGAGAGCACTGCTCCTGCCTGACTCATTGAGACCCTTGGCTCCCAGCTGGCTTTCCTTTGAGAAGTCTGTCCTGGCTGCACCCTGACACTGCCATGCCTATATTTCTGCTGCATGATGACTTAATTCTCCACTCTGCTGTTATAAATTTCAACAGCACCTTGCTTCTTCACTCCTGCTACCATTTTGTCATTATTTTGTTGCCATCTTTTTTAACACTTTACCCCCAGGCTAATGCAGCTCTGTTTTTCATTGCCCAGTTTGAGATTTACCTATGACAAGAAGAACACAGACATATTTTACTTCTTTTAGATGTAGAGCAGTACTCACACAATGAATTCTAGGTCCAAAAATTTGTTTAAAGACAGAAAACAAAATGTGTTGGTGCAGGATTTTATTAATTTTAACTTCTTAATGTGAAGTTTCAGTAAGCTACATGCAACTGAGTGCAGCAAGATCCTTGACAATTTTAACAGAACGATATATGATATCTTCTAAGAAGCAAGCTATAGTAATCAGGATTTACACTACTGGGAATAGATGTAAAAAGTAATATCTAGCAGAAAATGCTAACAGAAAGCTTGGGCTCATAGCTTTGTGAAAGATTACTTTGCTATGCAATTAATTTCCAAAAATGCTTCTAGTGTGAAGAAAAATTTGAGAACAACAAATCAGCTGCAATGGATAGTTGCAGGGTGTTTTCTTCTTTTGTTGTTTTTAATGATTTTTGTTACAAACTTTTGAAGAATCAAGCATTTTTACAGGAAGTATGAGAACGAAAAGAAGAGCTTTGTAACAGAGAGAACAGATACTTCCATGGCTAATAGAAATTTTAGGGTAGTGTATAGATACTGCCAAGTACCCTAAAAAGATGCTTAGCTACATATTTATTCAAATCCTCAGTGTTTTCTGCATGCATCCAAAAATAAAGCATTGCAGTCATGAAGGCAGACTCCCTGAAGTCAATACCTTAATTAAATGCCTAAACTGCATGGGAGAAAGTGGCTGCCTCAGAGCTGTTTACAGTGCTGGTAAAGGTGTATATCTTGCCTCTTTAATATTCATTTAGTCAATCATGATTTTTGGAGACACTGATTCAAACTGAAGAAAACTCTCTAAGTGGGCACTCAAGGTCTATTTTGTATAACTATGCTAATTTATCCTCAAACTTTTTTTTTTTTTTTTTTAAGATAATTTTTGAGAAATGAATTAGTAGATAGAAAGCTTATCTGTGATATAAAAGATCTGTTGGTAATTCTACCTTATGGTGGGACTAAAAACCATAGTTCAGTTTCATTTTCCTGAAAGTGTTTTAATCTTTGAGTTACATGTATATAGATATTGATGGAACTTGTTCTCCTTTGTATAAAAAAGCTGAAAACTAATTTGGCCAGAGAAGGAGAACAAGGCTGAACATGACAGTGTCTAGTAGCTAATCCTCTAAAAGATGGGGACAAAGTGGTCCAATACTTGTTCTGCAGCTTGATTACAAATTTTGTGTGAATAAGGCTTTGTGAAAAATGCATATCTAGTTTTTGGCATGGAGAGCGAATCCATTATGCAATCCATTCCTCCCTCTATCCACTTGGGTACAGAGTGACAGAGTCAATCCATACAGGTTTAGTCAAGAACTTCTGCTGAATTGTTGAGCCTATAAAACACACAGACTAACAGACTGCAGGCTGAAAAAATCAGGATATATTTTTGAGAATTCAGCAGCAAAAGTGCCTGATCATGGGCAGGCATTCACATATGTAAAGCAACATACCATTTCTTCAGCTGTGTCAACATGGTACTAAAGCCACTCTGGAAATCAACTCAAGGAAATGGTCATACTTCTACATATAAATGTGCAACAGACTGTGCTGAAAACAAGTGACTACTCCTTTTAGGAGGTAGGTGAATAAGACTCAGTGAGGTTATCTTACTGTTGCAGCCCCATCCATCATTATATTGTGGCTTGAGGTGCTGCAGTATAAACACGTGACATTTCAGATTCATGGGGAATTTTAATGATAAAAGATAAGAGGACTGCAAAAATTAGGTTTTTTTACATTTCAAAAAGTGCAATTTTGAAGACCTACATAGTGATTTTAGAATAGTTTTTTTTAGTCTTTAGTGTTTAATGTTTTAGTCTTTAGTGCTTTAACACAGCTTATTAGAAGTTCAATTTAACTCAAAAAACCCTGAACAACCCAGCTACTTGATATAGTAAACTTAGTTTGTTTCAGGGGTTTCTTCAATGTGAAGTACTACTTCCATAGTTAGAGAGCTGGCAAAATTTGTCCTGGTTTCAACACCTTCCTCTGGTTTGACAGAACCAGAGATTGCACCCACACTGTTTTATCAATGAATGCTTTCTATCCATACTTGTATAAGAACTTTGACACCTTTTCCCATAGTATCCTTCTGGAGAAAAAGGCTGCTTAGACCTTGGATGGTCTTCTTCCTTTCTGGATAAAATTTGGCTGGTTTGTCAGACCACACAGTGTTGGTGAATGGAGTAAAATCCAGCTGGCAGCCAGTCAATGTTCCCCAGGAGTACTGAGGCCAGTCCTGTTTAATATATTTTTCAATGATCTGGAAGAGGTCATCACAAGTCAATTTGCAGGTGACCCCAAAACAGGCATGAGTGTTGATCTGCTGACTTACATATTTACCAGCCTGGGCTGAATAACTCTTCATCTGCACCATTTCTGACATTTCTGACATTCTTAGATCCTATATTTAATCTGTCTTCCCCTTTTGCAGGGTGAAAACTGAGCTACACAAAATATTGCATGAGTGAGTGCATTAAGGGTTAATGCACTATTTTGATGATGTTTTCTGTTGACCAGAACAAGAAAGTATTTAGAAAAGCTGTGTTTTAAGGCAATCAACAGGTATCCTGGTGGCAGCACAAATAATTGAGGTGACATTTACCAATCTAATTCATGTATGCTATAAATTAGTTGGATAAAGTCCACAGTTGCTTTCTTACAGCTGTGTGTGGGTTTATTAGATAGTTGGAACTCTTTTGCCAGTAAGAATTATGAATAACAGCAGGCTCAGTGACAAGTGACAGTGCAGCTATTGAACTTCTAGGAGAAAATGACTGAACATCTCTTGAACTTGCTGTGGAAAGGTCTTTATAATTAATATTTTTTGTATACTTTGTACTTTTATTCTTTATTTTTAGTCCTGATATATGGCATATATATCACACAATGTTCTGTATACATTTAGTATTTGTATAGTATGATGTATGTGATGTATATAATGTATATGTATATGTATGTATATTTTATATGCTGTCATATTAACATGAGGCTATATGTCTATCTATACATTTATTTTTTTACACTTTTATTAATAAATTAGAATCCAGATCTGACAGTTTTTCAGAGCTACAGTGGCTTTGTTTAATCAAGAGGTCTGTACTAAGCACCAGTTACTATGGAAACCTGAACAGATTGGAACTCAAATAAATGTGTTGCCTAACAGTATGATGCTGAAGTCTGATATTCACAGTGACAAACCTGATGTGTAGTGATCAAGAAAGCCATCTAGATTAAAGAAAAAGCAATCAGGAAAAAAATATCTTCTTTTCCTTCCTTCTCTCCACCCTCAGCTCCTTCTCCAAAAATCAGAATGACTAAAGGAATGAATGAAAGCAGTCTAATAGGGAGAAATAATATTGTACTCTCAGTAAAGTGACTTGCTAACAATATCCTGCACTGTATTTGCAATTGGTAGCTGTGAGAAACAAAATATTGAGTGTGCAACATGTAGATAGTTCTTGGAGAAGAATTGTTGTGACAGTGTAGTATGAAGGGAGAAAAACTTGATGCATCTATATGTTCATTAGCAGAGATTCTGAAATTGTTTCTCTTTTAGTGCCAGATGTTCACCAATGGCACTTGACTCTGTGGGTCTATTTCGTTTGACATTGAGTATGCAGCTGCTTGATGTCTTCAGTGATTAGCTCAGGCTCAGGTTTAAAGGGGGCTATCTGCCTGAAACACCATCCAGATAGAAAGAAATAGTGATGGCGTGTTGCAGTGAATGCACAAGGCAATTTGAAGAAGTGACACAGGCTCAGTTGGCTGAAGGAGCAGAATGATTTATTACCTGTGTGTGTATCATGTAAGACTCTTTTATTCCTTTCACTGCTTTGTGCATCTGAACACTCTTAAGTATGTGAAAAGGTGTACTTTTGAAACAAAACAAAGTAAAACAAAACTTAAGCAATCTGCTATTTTGTTCCTTTATTTAGTGTGATTCTGAAGTTCTGAGCTACCTAAATATTTTCTTTTTTTATAGAATCATAGGGTCAAATCAGTAGGTTGGAAAAGACTTCGGAGTCCATCAAGTCCAACCTTTGATGAAACACCATCATGTAAATTAAACCAAAGCAGTAAGTATCATATTCAGTCATTCTCAAATACAATAGGGATGGTGACTACACCACCCTCGACAGCCTGTTCCAAAGCTTAACCACCTTTTCAGTGAAGAAGTTCTTTCTGATAATTGACCTGAACCTCCTGTGGCACAACTTGAGGCTCTGTCCTCCTGTCCCCTTGCTGGTTGCCTGCCTCTTATAGCTGCAGGAGCAATAAGGTCTCCCCAGAGCTTCCTTTTCTCCAGACTCAGCTACCTCAGACTTGTACTCCAGCCCATTCAGCATCTCCATTGCCCTTCTCTGGAGTCACTTCAGCATCTCAATGTCTTTCTTATAGTGAAGGACCCAGAACCAAATACAAACACTTTAGGTGTGAGCTCACCAAAAGAAACAGTCCTACTTTGTAATTTATCATTGTTGGGACAAAATCTGCAGCTTTGTTTACCACCTGTTTTAAACTTGAAAGCTGAAGATATAATGCCTTAGGTAAATTTACACTATTTTGTACTTCCTTTTAAATTTTAAATGACCATTTTCATTTCATCAAACAAGATCGTTTTTAAGATGGTAATATAACAAAAGGTCACATCAGAAACTGATTTAAAGACCTCATACAGTATATTTAATATATTTATTATTCTCTCTTACTGTGATAAAATCAGCATGTGTTTTGTTGCGTCCTGTAATCCACCTTCAATGCTTCACCATCCACTCACTACTAAATTTCCAATATCTAGTCTATTATAAATAGCAAGCAGGATGGAAAATACATGAGTTTGAAAATAAAAAAAAAGATATACACTCCTTATAAAACTGATCTGTCAGCATCTCACACAACATTTTTACTTATATGCCTGGTTTGTGACAACATAGGCCAAATTATTGAAAAAGCAACAGAAGATATGTTTCCTTTGTTTTCAATTTAATAATTCAGCTAAATATGCCAGCTTTTCTGGTTCTGGCTCACTGTCTTGGTTATAAAGTACACATGTATCATAGCAAATACACTGTACCAACCCACAAAATCTAAGGAAAGAAATATACAAAAGTTTTAAGTAGGAAAACAGTGTAAAAAGGGAGTCAGATCTGGTTGCCTTCATCATGTCCAGCTTGGGACAGCAGGGCACAGTACCAGCACACACACACACACACACACACACACACACACACACACTACCATGGGATAAAGACCAAGCTGGAATGGGGCTCCAGAGCCCATGGGCAAGGGAAAGAGGGTAAGGAACACCAGTTTATTAATGCCCTCAGCAGGCACCAGTGGAGGCACAGCTAGACCCTCCTGGCTGTGGCTGTGCCCATGTACACAAAGACACCAGGACTGGTTAGACCAGCAATGAAGGCATGGCTCTGGAAGCCTAAGGCATTCTGTGGAGGAAGAGATAATTAAATTTTACTTCTAGTAGAACAGCTCAGGAGGAAAACAGCATTCATATAAAGATGAAACTGTTTGAGAATGAACAGAGACTCCGCAAGCCAGGCAATTCTCTTTTTACTTTAGGTTGATGGGTCTGGTTCTAATGCATGCAGCCAAAAAGAACACTCTTCATATAGTTAAGGAAAATAACAAAGGAGTAACAACTTACTACAAAGAGATTGATATGTTTCACAACTGTTGTCAGCAACACATTGTTTCACAAGGTTGTCAGGATTATTTTATGTATATAATTATTTTGTGTATTATTTTTATTTTGAAGATAGAAATGCAGAAATGCATAAAGGTTAAGGCAAAATTTTCAAGCTTACAGGATTGCTATTCACTGGGCCGTTGAAGATCACATGATCACTGACAGAACTAGCAGTGATGTCTGAGTTTCCTGAATTCCAGAGAAGCCCTCTAGTCAATGGTTCAAAATTGGTTTTGTTTGTTTGTTTGTGGTTTTGTTGTTGTTTGTTTGTAAATAATGTAAATAATAATGTAAGCTAGTTTGGCGCCTCTGCTCATTCTCCTTCATTTTTTTCTTCTCTCACATGGACATAAAAACTATTAAAAGCACCAAGTATTTATATATATGTATGTATTCTTATACATATATATAAATGAGCTTGAGTACATACATTTGAAGTTGTTCCTATATTATTAGAAATGCAAGTTCAGATAAGTTTGTACTGCAAGCAATATCTCAGTACTATAGAGGTAGGTCTTGCTTCACACTGAGAAGATAAATTTTCTGAATTTAATTCGACTAGCAGCCTGAGCACAAAACATTTAGATTTAGATATTTTCATGCTCAGGATGAAAATTGGTCATTCATGCATAACTGCAAAAATAGTAGGGATGACAAGGTAATTTAAATAGGTTTTTAAATTTAACAATGGACACAATTGTGGTGCTGAAAATAATGCAACAAGTGAGCATAGAATAAACAGCATTGGTGCCTAAATACTAAAGTATTTGAGGTCTCAGAGATATGTTCAAATGGCAAGAAGGAATACAATAAGATTAAATATAGTTGGGTTATTTTAATCTTTCTCTCTCAAGAACATAAAAGGTTAGCGAAGAAGGAATGTGTACAAAAATAGCTCAAAGGAAATATGACTTGAATATTTTCTTACTGAATGAAACATGACAGGATAAAATGGAGCTAGAATACCATCACCCTAGATTCATTGTCAACTAGAGTGTAACTTACAAAATTTCACTTTGCTGTAACTTTAAGGAATAAGTTTGCCTGATCTGGTAAGAACACATAGAATTTTGCAGACAGCATGGAAAAAAATACCTCTTTAAATATATGAAAATATAGATGGAGACAAAATTAACTGAATTTCTGGATTGCCTGTTAATACCACAGTGAATCAATTCACATATGAGTAGGGCAATCATACCTGAAAAGAGCACCAGTAAAGAAGAGGACCTCACTAGAACTGATTGCTGATGATAATACCATAAACACAGTCTTGTATCCCACACTCTATAACTATTGGGCCATTGCTTGCTAAGTCTGTGTACTGGGGAATGACAGGCTAGTAAAAGTACTGGTTTTTTTCATAGATCTGTCGAGGAAGACCAGCTCCTGTATTTGAGATTAGCCTCTGTTCAGGGAACAGGTTTATAAAAACTGCCATGGATCACCATGGTCCATGGCATCATTTATGTCTCAGAACTATAAGAGAAATTTATCATTTTCATTTTCCTTCTGTGTATCAACAGTTACAAATACAATGGCACAGGTATATCAGGCCTATATTTAACAAAACAAAACATTTTCTCTCAGTATGTAGAATAGGGGCAAGCTCACACAGCCATAGTCAAAAAAAGGCTTTGTTGGTGTGTTAATCCTTGTCATGATTGAACTGAATAGCCAGGCATGGTATGAAGCAACAAGTTCCTGACACATTCTGCTGAATTGCTGTAGAACTTAATGTTCCACCCATGTACAGATGAAGGACTAGACAATTAGGGAGGCAATACTGATGGAGACACTACTAAAAACCTCAAGGTGAAAAGGAGAGTCACAAGTAACACTGAGATGCAGGTACATGGAAAAGTCAATACTTTTACTTCTAATTCAGAGATGCTGGCTAATTCAGGACTGAAAAGAAGAAAAATTACCTTCAAAATTATCTTAACATTATATTCAACATTAATAAGCTACCCAGCCTGTGCTTTCCTCCTGATGGTGGTAAAAACAATTCATGCACACTATGTCTGTTAAAATAAAATATCCAAGGACCCCTCTTTGCCTTGAGATGTCCTGGCTTGGTGTGGCTTGTGTGCACGCAGCTGAGCTCTCTCATTGTGGAGGACAGAGTGTGCATCCACATATACAGTTGCAATTGGTCCTGTGCTGTGCTTGGAAAATTAGCTGACCTAATAAAAAAAAAACAAACTAACCCACAAAACATCCCCCCTCCCCCCAAAAAAAACCCCAAACAACAAAAGCAAAAACAAACAAACAAACAAAACAAAAAAACCCCCAAGTGCTAGCAATTTCACAATATGAATTGTCATAGGCCACCACTCAGATGTATGTCCTGTACTGTTTCATTGGGTAGAACAGCCATAGTAATGAAAATTAAATATAGTTCAGGGTTAGTTTTCAGTAGGGTTTTGATCTGACAGAATCAAACACATTTAGACATTATAATTGGTCTTAAATGAATGCAAAATTCAAACAAACATGGCTTAATGAATTAATGAGCCAATTTCTTTAAGAGGAATGTTGTATTCATTTCTGGTAGTTATAAAAACAATGCAATTTTTCAGTGCCTGCTAAGAAATATAGCTATAATTTATATATGTGATGTGTTGTTGTCTATCTTGTGAATAGAACTTACAACTGTCATGATGTTCAGGCAAATTCCAATCTTTACAACCAAAGAAAACTATGGCTCACTTTGCACTAACAAATGAGTTTTCCAACAGTGTTTTAAACTAGTTTTCTTCCTGTACTTGGCATTGGTAGGGCAAACTCTGAAGTGCTATGTTTGGTTTTGGGTCCCTCACTTAAAAAGCAATATTGAGGTGCTGGAACACGTTCAGAGAGGGGCAATAAACCTCATGAAGGGTCCAGAAAACATTTCTTGCAAGGAGTGGCTGAGGGAGCTGGGGTTGTTTAGCCTGGAGCAAAGGATGTTCAGGAGAACCTCATTGCTATCTACAATCACCTGGAAGGTGAGTAGTGAGGTGTGGGTTGGTATCTTCTAAGGCGCCTGCAGTGAATGATTCTATTACTTCAGAACAACATTTCATGATTCCAGCCCAACTTAGAAAATCAGTTTTGCGGGCATTAAAAATGTCTAGGGCAAGATTTCACTTGTTTATTTTCTCTTTCAGGCCCTTGATGTGACTTAATACTCAGACAAGGCTCATTCATCAGCAGACATACTTCTGAAATAGCACCACACTGTCTGCAATCAGTCAGTGAAGTGGAAATCCTCTGATTTTTTTGCTTCATTTCTAAAAGGTGTCATCTGTAGCAAATCTGACCTGTATTCCCAGTGAGAGTAATTAAGCTAGTTGTCATCAAGGTTTGACTTCTTTGGAATCAGTTTCAGTGGGACAATACTAAGCTCCTAAATTTTCTTGAAAGAGTTTTGTGGCATATGGAATATAAATTTGTTATATTTGGCTGTTTGCTGCTTAGCAGCTGCAGCTGTTTGCTGTGGTGTTCATTACTGTCAGTTCTGATTTCTCTTTTCATGTTTGCCAATTGTCTATGAGTGCCCACCAAATCTGGCCTAGAAGAGAATGTGTTAGTATTCAGGTAGTCTAAAGCTATTCAGGTGATGAATACTAAAGTACTGATTCTGTGGATGTGACAAGGCTTTTCCAGTGTGACCCTCCAGACTATAAGACTGAAAGCATAGCATGATTTAGAACAGTGCTCTTTGTATACAAGTATTGTACAAATGATGAAGAGCATGGACTGCAACCATGCCTTAGGTGATGCAGTATCTTCTTTCACATTGCTACTGCTTGCTGTAAATATCAGTAATAGACTATTTGCTGTTTCCATCTAAGATTGCACTGCATCGTTTTTATAAATGAGATAAACTCTAATAACTCCAGGTCACAAAATCTGTCTTGGATCTGAAAAAAGCAGCTTCAATAAGAACCATATTATAATAACATACAGGCAGGATACAGACTTTTTATGTGATAGTAGTGTGCTAAAGGAAAAGCATTCACAATAGTGCGTCCCTGGGGGAGTCTTTATCAGGTATCAAAAATAACAGTAAGAATACCAAAACTACAGTTTCTGCTCTTTAAAACTTCTTGAAAAATGAAGTTAACGTTTAAAGTGAAAGATTCCTTTGCAGGCATGAAAGATAAGAGCATAACTTGACCAGTAATTTTTGTTCAAAGGTTATGTAGACATACAGTGTTTGTCCATATCCAAGGAAAGCTAGTGAGGTGACACAGGTTCAGGTGAGAGTCATGGTATAAGTTGATGAGAACACTCAAAAATTTTCCAAATAATTTATATTTTGCTGACAGTTGAGCACTTCTATCCACTCTAAACAGCTCAAGAGGATGTAAAAACTGAGACTAAAGCTCTTTAACTTGTTGATCATGTTGAAAACAGAAGAACTGTGACAGTGGTAGTGCTCCTAGTACGGGAGGAGGAAGTGGTTTCCAGGGGCAAATATGAGATGATGGGCCAGTATACAACAGCAATGATTTCAAAACAACATTTCATTGCAAATATGAGCAGACTTATTTTAAATAATAACTCCAAATTCTAGTTAAGGAATTGATGCATATGCAAAAAAAATATGTGACATGATTTAAAGAAAACTATAAATGTTAACAGGTGGGAGTTTGATTCTATCTGCAGAACTTTTTTATAATGGAACATCATAGCTCTAGAAATTATAAGAATGTCTATATGATGAATATATATCAGGAAAAAAAGTATATTTTGAATGTATCTTGTCATCAAAGGTGGCCAATAAAAGGCATTTATTAATGTTAAGTATGTCACATATTTCACAAGCAATATGAAGAAAATTTCTGTTTCACTCATCTTGCTTCACTGTATCTGGTGATTTTTTACCATCCACTAAACCTTCGGTTAAGGAACTCCACAGCCACTTGATAGAGCCAAGATCTCTCTTTGACTCTTTGGGATCTTGATTCATGCTCACTGTTGGGAGGAAAGGGTTAAAAATGGGCAATCTGGGGAGGAGTATGATAGATTCACTCGAAGTGACCTTGCAGCTGGGAAGGCTAAGAATGTATGTGGGCAAACTCACGCATTTACTGCTGATTGTCCTCTGTCCTTCTCAACAAGTGGAATTTCTATACAAGATAACAGAATGCTGTCAAAGACACAAAGGACATTCTCCACACTGGGAGAAAGAGAGATAAGAACCTTGGAGGTTACAGGCAGCTCAGCATTGTGAAGAATTGGGCACATGCCAGGCGCACTGAGATGTGGCATCGGACCGGGAAAGGCCGCACGCTTTTGCCTCTGCTAAGGTGGAATAAGTTTAGCAATGAGTCCCCACTTCTTTTTGAAATCCTCTGACAGGGAGGAGATGGGATAATTTTATTCTTCTTTTGCTAGGGGTTGTGGTCGCCTTGGTAACTTGCATCTATCAGCTCACACACTATCTTTGTCTGAGGCCTGATAGGTCTCATATGAAAGCAATGAGCAAACAGTCCTAAACCACTCTCTTCATTCCACTCGTGATTTGATTCACCTCTGCCACATTTTTCATATTTTCACTAGCATGTCATAAATATGCTTTCTATCACATTTCCACAAAATATATCCCTTTTGCTAGTTTCCAAGAAAGACCAGCACCCTTTGTGGCAATAATGTTTGAAGGAAAAATCTCCTGCCTTTGATTCTTTCCATTACCTGGCAAAGAATATATTTGGGTTCTTTCCTCATTTAACCACGTGTTTTGCTATTTGGTAACAGAGTTCTTAGAATAGCACCATGTCTAAAATCCTGGTCTCAGTGCAAGTGAAATTCTCAGTACAGTTCCTTCAATAATGCTTTTTGCCTAAATGAATGAGGCAGATTTAGATTTTGAAATGTTTGGAGAAGGAAATTAGTTTCTATTTAGTTTAGAAAAAATGGAAAATGGAACCCTTTTCTTTGTGTGTGTGCATTAAGATTGTCTGCTTAATTCTGTTTTATAAAAAGAGGCATAAAAGACTAAGAAAAAATATTTGATCTTTTTTAAACATAAAGAAAATGTGTTTATTTAATTTATAATTCTTAGGTTAAAGTTTAAAAATTAATAATCTTTCTGTCATATTACTAATTTTGATCCAGTGCACACTGAATCAGATTTGGCATTAAATACAAATCATATATGATTTAAAATATTAAATTAACCATTTTTTATATAGAAATTAAAGCCAAATAGTACTAGAGTTCATGAGCAGATGAATACTAAGGTGTATTTCCCTTTTGAGCATAACCAGAATTTTTCTTTACAATCCCTTTGTTTTAAGGAAGATCTGATATTTTATCTGTGTGTTACAAGAGTAAGGGAAAGGTTGAAGCTGGCAGCATGAACACAAAGATTATTCTAGGCTATGAAATCTTGCTGAAGAAAAATAGCCTTTGGCTCTGACAGCTCTCTGAGGAGCAAATTTCATATTTCCCCATTCTACGTGAGAAAACAAGGGTTGTGTCAATTCAAACCAGTTGATCACTTTGATTCACTATGGGATGAATAATTTTACCAAAATGGAGAGATTGTGTAGAGGTATGAATGGGCAGCTAAGAGTCCCAGAATGAAGTGAGGACAACCTAATGTAAGTCAGCTTTCTAGATGAGAGAAATACAGGCCTGGGAATTAACCACAAGGGTTTATGAAGCTTGAAAATATTTTATAGGGCTTGGAAATATTACGTAGATAAGAAATTTGGAAACATGAAAAAACTAGACTGCAGTGAAAGCACCAAATGACTATGATCACATTATCCATAGTTATTCACACAGACCATTTGATTATAACAGAAGTTCAAGTTACAAACCCAGGAAACATAACTCAGTCTTAAAGTGAAGTGAAACCTCTTGGTAACATTAAATCTTGTTTGACTAACAGCTTATCACCACTTTTTTTAACTGGAGAGACAAGTCTCAGCTGAGAAAGGACATGTTTATCTCTATGCCAGTAATGTCTAAAAACAAAGAATTTCCAAAATGTTTAGTTCATTTATTACTGCATAGTCATAGAAGAACATTTCATTGTCTGCCTTTTTGTTTTAAATGAAATTGTTGTAGACATACCTGCGAAAGTTAAAATATTTCAAAACCAAATTATATGAAATTTATTTCCTATATTACTTTCAGAAAAGAATGCCGTGCTTAGTAGGGATTTTCCTCTAGATAATTTAGCAAATTTTGTAGTCTGTATCATAGAGTAAATTGCACTGCTGATGCTTCAAGACCTTACTTTGGAGACCCGATAAAAAATTTTATAAATCATTAACCCTATCTTCTGAAAGGATTTATATTTATACTTGATTTCACCTTTTCCTCATTTAATATGAAGCAGTACAGAAAAATATTCCTGTTAAAACATCTGAAAATGTGGTTTTCAGCAGTAAGGCATTATTTCTAAACATCAGGTGGGGAATAAAATCCTGAATTTTTGTATTTCTTTGACAATATCGAATAGTGGCTACAAGCTACAAGACTAAATATTGCAAATATTTCAAGTATTTTTAAACCTTCTTAAGTGGACTCTAAAAATCTTTTATTCTGCTTTAATTTATGTTTTTAATTTTTTTTATATAGAGAGTGAAAGTTGAATACAGAAGAGTCAAAGTATTTCATATGTATACTGGGCTTTATAAAATAATTTCCCTGAAGTATATACTGGAATAATGAATTGTTTTCCAAATTTTCTAGTAATAAATATACTTATTCTTTTCAATATATTCTAAGAAAGAAAAAAAAAAAGTAATCTCAAAAAATATGATATATTTTTTGAAAAGTATAATATCTCATTTTAATTTCAGTAAACAAAAATTGCAACAACATAACTCAGTCACTTTGAAGAAAACATCATTGGTTTAAATATTCTAATAATAATATTAAAATAAGTACTCAATTATTAATTATTAAGTGAATTCTTGAATTGTTGAAAAAAGGCACACAATAAAGTGTTTCCATAAGAAGTGCTGTGAAATTGGCAATGTATTCATGTTTCCATAATCTTCTAAAAGGAAAAATTCTATCTTTAGAACCCAATTCTTGGTATCAGTGGCATGTATTACCTCTGGTGTAGCAGTGGTAAGAGTATTCTCACTGAAAGATTAAGATGCTTGCTAATTATTAATTTTGCTAAGTACAAGCTTAACATTAGTCTGGATCATATGAATGGCTTTAAAAATAATTCTATTTAATTGCATTAAAACTGACAATAAGTATATTTCAAACCAACTTATTCATTCATACATATGAATATAATTTAAACATCATAAATAAATAGGAAAAAATAGCCTATGACACAAAGCAGTGAGGTATCTTCTTAAAATGCACTTAAATATATGTATATATATATATATATATATGAATACTAAAATCCTCTAAAACAGGAGGGGAAAACAGTGTTATGGACTGAAAGACTGATTGAAAAATTTGGATATGTCATTTTATAAGGACTCATCACACTTCTCATTGTTAGGATAAAGAGGAATGGGGTCACTGGAGAAGCTGTCCATCAGTACAGCACTTTCTCTAGTCTACTGTGTGGAAGTCAAAGAACTGACAGACAAGTGAGACTATGCTAACTTCTGAAAGTGTTAAGCATAAAAAGGTTTTGGGTTTTTTTCCTTCGGTGTTTAATAAAAAGTAGCAGGACGAAACTTGGCCCTAATACTTGAACCTACTTGACGTAAGTTAATAAATTGTAGGTGTTGTTACATGAAATCTAGCATAACTCCCATAATTTTAAATTTTATTATTCTGTCTGTTGGAAATTTACTAAGGTAGAATTCTTTTAAGCTATTTGCTAGCATTATTTTCAGTGACTAACAGAATTAAAGGTTAAACTGCAATAACAGTAACCAGAATAATAAAATCATATGTAGTGATATAGAATTGATATAAATATAAATGAGTGTTTCAGCTATTCTACAAGAAAAACATAGTGTTTTATTCATTAGTACTACAGTCTGCTGCAGACAGCTGCAGCACTGTTCTTAGCTTGTATCTCCATTTCTATTTAGTAAAACTGTGTCTGTTTGGTAATAATTTCAGACTAAC
Organism: Erithacus rubecula; assembly: GCF_903797595.1. Taxonomy (NCBI): domain Eukaryota; kingdom Metazoa; phylum Chordata; class Aves; order Passeriformes; family Muscicapidae; genus Erithacus; species Erithacus rubecula. The sequence continues at coordinate 20,485,027 of NC_136685.1, forward strand.
TAGTTATGAATGTACCTACCAAAGTCACAAATGTTCAGTTATGTGTCCTTCAGCTTACAGTCATTAGGGAAATAACTCAGCATGCCAAGAATCCTGGATTTAATGGTGTGCTACTGTTAAACTATCCCCGCTACTCATGTCGGAGATCAGAGGCACTATATTAACTTGAAAGAAGGAGAGAGCTACACAGTAAAATTCAAAGTCTGCACCAGTAAGAAAGCATAAAAATAAAATTAATAAATTAAAAAAAAACAAACTAGTAACTTTTTGCAGAATCACAGAACTCCTCATGTTGGAAGGAACCCTCAGACGTCCTCTGGTCCAAATGACTTAATTAAACAGGGTCACCCTAGTGTAGGTTGCTGAGAATTGTGTGCAGTCATGTTTTGAAACTCTTCAAGAAGAGAGGCCTCTCTGGACGCTTGATTCTTCTGTTATTTTTTTTGTTTTCAGGTGGAATGTCATGTTTTATTTTGTATCCATTGCCTCTTGTCCCATCAGTGGGGTCTACTGAGAGGATTCTGGCTCCTCTCATCAGGTATTTATTCAAATTGGTAAACCCACCCTAGGCCTTCTTTTCTCCAGGCTAAACAGTCACAGCTCTCTAGCCTCTCATATGACCATTATATCCATATCTTTTTCATACTTTTCTTCTCCTCTTATATCTTAGTTTAATTCCTGTACCAAAACTTTGCTGCCTGGTTCTCCTGAAGAATCCTTCTAGGAAAGATTGGTTTCTAATTCCAGGCAGCAGACACAGTAGAAAATGCTAAGTCAGGAAATTTGTCTCAATAGCCATGGCCAATCTTTTGCTGGAGTCATCTGAGGTCAGTGATTAAGTTTCCTGAACCTTACATGGACACTCAGAGGAGACAGAGCCATTGCAGAGACTGTTAAATGAATTCTGAGTTATTAATTGTAAAGAAACAGTTGAGGTTCTCAAGCATGATATTTTTGGGAGGTCGTGGGGAGGTTAGGATGCGACATTTCATATAGAGCCTCAGTTAAGAGTTTTTGTGGAAGTGTAGAAAAAAATCTGAGCAAACAGTAAAAATTTGTTTGGCCTGAAGATAGTTTTGAACCTCTCACTTAAAATTCCATTTATGTCTGAAAGAGGAGGATGGCAAGTGTGACACAAATCTTAAGAAAAGCCAGAAGTATACAGCAGAGTAACTAGAAGCTTCTAAAGATTAGTGGACACATGGGAAATTTTGATTTGTATTTAGGAAAAGCCAACATGGCTTCTTTGAACTTCTTCAGAAAATACTTGAAGTTCTTTAAAGAGCTCAATAAATACCTGGATATAAATGATCTGTCTAATAATAGCCTCTCACCAAATTCTTTGAGAAAATTAAACATCCACAGTAAAGGAGAAAGGTTGTTACAGCATAGCTGTGCCTTCCCAGGAATGCTTACAACACCACTGCTTTTTTTACCTACCTTCCCTAGTTGAAAGGAACTATCCCACCATGTCTTTTGTCCATATTTCAGAGGTACTGAAGTTTTTATAAGTTAAAAAGGACTTTCAAGGGTTAGAACAGATCCATGCAGAAATCAGTGAAACCCAAAATATATGATACTTATTCTGGGACATTAGATTTTATTTATAAGGAGAGAAAATAAAGGTCAAATAATCAGGAAAAAATACATGAAGCAAGAATCATATAAAAGGTTTTAGGTTACTGATACATTCTAGCCAAAAAGTACTTTTTAATCTTCTATTTCAGAAGCATAGTGAGACATTTTTATTTCAGGCAACGGAGTATTGTGAAGATAACTTCTATGCTAGTGACAAATATTCTAGGCACATGGGCTATTCAAAGCTCTGAGGTGATCAAAAAGTGATCAAAATATAGAGACTGCACAGCTTTTAAACAGTAATTGTGTCATTACAATGCAAATCCTTGCAAATTTGTCACTTAGTTGAGCCACTCAGCCAATTAGAGTGTGAAGAAATATATTGGTATTGAGAAATAGCTACCCAGTAATTTTGCAAAAAAGCAGGAATATGGCATAAAGGCTAACACACATGGAAAAGCCAGTGATGTTAGGAATCTGTACCAAAACAGTAAAAAAAATATTAATGAAGCTTATTTTCAGAACATTTAAAAATAATAATTGGTATCACATCTTTATAGGCAATAATTGCATAGTAAAATAAACCCCTCTCTTTATGCTTGGCAGGGTTTTTTTTTGTAGTTTTTTCTTAAAAATTAAAATATTTTTTTGAATAGAGAACAATAAAGAATTGCTCTAAAAATAAATCCTTGCATATTTATAAGTGGGCCTGGACAGAATCTTTCATAGGCAGTGGATTATTTGAAGAATTCTACCTAAGTGAAAGTAATATTAAAAAGTGTTTGACATTCAATTTACATGACATATAAATTTATATATATATATATATTTCCAGGATTCAGTATTGAGCATCTATGCTTTCTGAAGGAAAATAACTCTGTTACATTGTTTTATACAAGTTTAAGAAACCAAATTTAATAAAATTTTTAAAAACCCTCTTTACAACATCTTTGTTGCTTTTGGCCATCCAAAATTAAGACTTTCTGATTTGCATTACTAAAATTACCAAATAGAAATTACACATTTGTTGCAGAATATGTGTCATCATTCATATTTGTGAAATGCCATTAATGTTTGAACCTACTGATGCAAATTATGTGAATTCCATTAATTCCAGACAGCAAGCAGCAGGAGATTTACAGAAATAGGTACATATAGTGTAGTATAAAAGTCCTTTGAGAAAAATCTGTGTTTTCACCAAAAAAAATGTGTGAAAGTTAATCTAAACAAATTAAAACACTTGATAGAAATATGTATTCTGTATAAAAGCTTCCCATTTATTTTGTATCATGTGAACTCTGTGAGAACGTCTGGGACAGAAGAGTTCTTTTCTTTAGGTTCTCAGATTAGTGCCGCCTAATTAAATATGTAACCATGATTTAGACTGGATAGTGCAGACTGTTGAAAATGCATGTTTGAGTAGTGTTTGAGCAGTGTTTGAGCATTATGTGCATGGACTTAAACACTGCAATGTATCTGTGATAAAATTCATCTCCCTTAAGTGCAGACATCTGCAATGTAGACAGTTACACCTGAGCTGTTTGCACTCTCCTTATAGACACTAAACAGAAATGGCCACTTTTGAGGCATTTTACCTGACCCAGACATCCACATTAAGGTGGGATGATTTTTGAGGTGACTGTTTAATTTCACAGATTGTGAAGAGTTTGATTGTGAATTCACACTACATCCTTATGCTCACCCCACCTGCAGATGTTGCAGACACTTGACCCCTCAAGGGCCAGCACCAGACACAGCCTCATTGACACTGTTAGCTGAGATATGGATGGCTATATTGTAAATATCCATAGAGAAAGGTTTAATTAATCTCCTTATTTACTTTGGGATATTATTTACTTATTACTTCGGGATGTTAGGGGTGGTGTTAAGGATGTTAAGAGGATGGCCACCACCTCCAGCTAACATGAAACAGTGCTGCTTCCTGCCCAGCCTCTGGAGTCAGAGAACAGGGGACAGAAAATGAGGGGTTCATGAGCTGAGATAATGACAGGCAGAATCAATCACCAAATACTGCCATGGGCAAAACAGACTCATACATAATAATGGCATTTATTACTAAGAAAATCAGAGCAGGATAATAATAAGAAAAATAAGACCTTAAAACAGCTTCCACTCAGCCTTCCCTCCTTCCCAGCTCCTCTCCTCCTCTTACCCCTCACCAGTGAAGAGAAATGGGAATGGGGGTTATGGTCAGTTGGTCAACCTCTGATGACCAATTTCTTGTCCTGATGCTCAGGGGAAATCCTTATTCCAGTGTGGGGTCCCTCCTACAGGACACAGTCCTCCATTAGCTTCTCCATCATGACCCATCCCACAGGTAACAGTTCTCCACCACAGGGAGCAGTCCTTCAGGCGCAGGCTGCATGAGGGTGGGTCCCCCACAGGGTCATAAGTCCTGGGTGGGCTTCTTTCTCCACAGGTCCACAGCTTCCTGCCAGGACTCTGCTCCAGCATGGATCTCCCATGGGTCACAGCCTCCTCTCAGGCATCCATTGCTCCAGCATGGGCTCCTCCGTGGGCCGTGGGTGGATCTCTGCATCCCTGTGGTTCTCCAGGGGCTGTGGGTGAGTCTCTGCATCCCTGTGGTTCTCCATGGGCTGTGGGTGGATCTCTGCATCCCTGTGGTTCTCCAGGGGCTGTGGGTGTTTCTCTGCATCCCTGTGGTTCTCCATGGGCTGTGGGTGTTTCTCTGCATCCCTGTGGGTCTCCAGGGGCTGCAGGGGCACAGCTGCCTCACCATGGGCTGCACCAGGGGCTGCAGGGGAATCTCAGCTCTGGTGCCTGGAGCACCTCCTGCCCCTCCTTCTGCACTGACCTTGGTGTCTGTAGAGCTGTTCCTCTTATCTTCTCACCCAGCTCTTCTCTGACTGCAATCACAACTGTGCAAAAATTTTTTCTTTTCCCACTTTTTTTTTGACTATGCTATTACATAGGCATTACCACCACTTCTAACTGGCCCGGCCTTGGCCATCAGCACATCCTTCTTGAAGCCAGCTGGCACTGGGTCTGCTGGATATGGAGGAAGGTTTGGGCAGTTTCTCACAGAAAGCACACCTGTAGCTCCCCTCCTCTACTATCAAAACCCAACCATACAAACCCAGTACATTTCCCCACTCCACTGCTGCTGAGCTCCACATATGCCACTCATGCCCTCACTCCCAGAAGCTCTTTTTTGGGACACCATTCCCCCACTGTGGCTGAAGGTTAAAAACCCCCACCCATTCTAGTCTGTGGCACTGGTATCCCACTTATACCTGTACCTGGCTCCAATAATTGGCACCCATGCCAGTTCTCACAGTAACTGCCACTCTGACCTTGCAATAGCGCATGGGAGAGAGCCTGAGATGATTCAAAGATAACAAGGAAGAATTTAATAAGAAGACAGGACAGATTGTGATGATCAAGCACAGGGCTCAGTTAGACTAGCATATAGACTTCCTATTATTTTAAACATAATAAATCCCTTTTATATCTTATTGTGGTCTCATCTTTGTTCCCTGCCCTGCAGATTGTCATTTCCTCTGCAGTGCTGCCGATCCTATCTTCAACATGCTGCACTTAAATCACTTGTTGGCAATAAGTCTTGCATGATTTTACCATATAAAACTAGAAAAAAATCAAATAGCTTACTAGGATATTACTACACACTGTTGAAATTTGAAAAGCACTGCATTTCACAACATCTTCATTGCTTCAAATTTGACATGGCTTCTAATTTTTGCAGTGTCTGTTCCTCCATGGCAAAAGGAATAGACACTAAAACAACATTGTTGGGCAATGGTTTAGATAGAATTATACTTTGCTTGGGTTTACATATCATTCAGCCCTAACTAAAAAGTTGATGCAAGTAACTAGAAATGTGACCTGCAAAAATGTGTTGATATCTATTCTATAACTCATTGGAAGGACGTTGTTACCAGGAATTGTGAACCATATGGATTTATGCATAAGGAGATCTCTTCAACAACAATGTGCTCATTTTGCCACAGTGAGAATAGAAAAAACCCTGAAATATATATTGTCAAGAAAAAAGTGTCATTCAGGGAAATGTGTAGGTGTAGAGCATAGTAATGTATGCATAGATTTTTTTGTCTGGAAATTTTAATGATTAAGGCAAAAATTGATACTCTTCTTATGGAAATATGAATATACAACATTTCATAGATGATTGCATAAGAAACTTTTAAAGAAAAAAGCAAGTCCAGGAAAAACTTTCTTCCCTTATTAACAGTAATCATAATAATAATTATTAAGCAACAGTAATAATTTAAGTGTTAGTCTTTCTATGTTTAAGCCTTTCTTTGTTTTAAAATAATGCTTTGTGATTTTTACATATGAAGGCTGATTAAAGCTCTTAATGATAGAAGACAATGACCTGTAATATATTTCAATTTCCTCAGCTGTAATCCCTCAGTTTATATTATCAGTATTTGGATATCCTCTAAGTATGGGGATACATGTAATTACAGGGTTTGATAATGAAAAAATATTTTAAAAGGCAATATACAAAATATCAGCCAAAGACTCCAGAATACCAACATATTATTTCTTTCTTTTTCATCAACTTTTACTCTGATTTAGATTGGGCTAGCACATTTTTACTTCACAAAAAAATCTCTAGTGAATGTGGCTCACAAAACTCCTGAAATAGTTCACGGCTTGAGGATAATTTCTAGATACAAGAGAGTATCTCAGAAGGAACTAAGGTAAATGCTCAGTGGCCCTTACATGTTTTGTAAGAGAAAAATGCTGCTGGAAAATAATACTAGTATTGAAATGGGAAAATCCTGTGGGAGATAACCAAAAACAACAAGCAAATAAAATCAAGTAAGCAAACAAAACAAAATAAGGAAATCCCCATACAATATTTTTTTGCTAAGTTTTTTAAGGGAAAACTGTCTCAGCAAATCCTGATTTCAAAATTGTCAGGCAAAACTTAGTTCATACAAACCTGTTTCGAACTAGTGAAAATCTGAAGGTGCATAAGAATTTCAGGGAAGATGATGGAGTTGAATTTTCTCTTACCAATGCTTGAACATGAGTGCAGAATACTGTATTTGTGCAAACATCACTAATATACATGAAGTGAGCTTTCTAAAGAAACAACTTCTTACCACAATAATGAGCTATATTTATCCCTGTCTTATAGTTATCAGTTCCATGAAAACACATTATTTAAATAATGAAAACCTTGATCGACTTTGAGCCCAATTAGCTTCTGAGAGACTTGTTACATTGCTTCACTGAACTTGGCATAAGCAATATGAGAATCAGTGTCTGCCTCTAGAGGTACACTCACAGTTTGTGTTATTCTTTGCTTTTATCCTATGCTTTAAGTTCTCATTTGGCATTTTTTGAAATTTTAGATCTCACAGTTTGAGCACCCCACTGGGTTCCAACCTCCCCTTGTCTCTCCTTGGGTGAGTGATATGGGAGAGTGATATGACAGTAATGAAGCAACTTGTGTTGTCTTTTAGGCAACTTTCAGTCTAATGAAACTCCCTTTTAATTAGTTTCTTTTATGTGCAGTAACAGGTGTTATAGAAGACTCGTTTGTCAATCTTGCTCAGAAAACCATGCATTCTACAAAATAAAGTCTGCAAATAATCAACACAGAATTTTATTATACATTATAAAGTCAGAATAAATATGTAGACAAAAATGTATATTTAACTGGTAATAGTTAGCCCACACTTTAAAATTTGTAAATATTCTCATTAGTAGTTACTATTAATACCATATTCTTTGGGAAAAAAAAAAAAAAAACAACAAAAAACCAATACTTTGTGCATTTTTATACATTTGGGACAATTAGGTACTGAAAACTATTAAAACCAAATTATTTCCTCTTTTTTTTTTTTTTTTAATGTATATTTAGAGGCAGGAGTGGTGTTGAGAGAATAAGACAATTCACCTTATACAGGGAGAGGCAATTATCCCTTGTGGATTAGACAGGAAATCACTGAGCTACAAGCAGCTGGTGATGCATAACCATCATTATAATTCCAGACTGTTGTATCATTTTGCCTAGTTTTATTTAGCAGTTTTAAAGGCAGGATAAGATATTTTTATGGCAATAAATTTAGTGAACATGTGGAAATGAAAAAAAAAATAGAAGAAAGTCTACTATAATTTTGAGCTGCATGACGGTTATGCACCACCAGCTGTTTATAGTTCAGTGATTGAGAATATAATTGACAAGAAATAATCACTACCTTCCTAAACAGGGTGAGGAGTGCTTTTGCTATGATAAGGTTGGAGAATGGCCATAAGGGGAAGGACCCAAATGTTTGACAGAAATAATTTTGACTTTTTCTTCTGTTTAATAGCTTTAACATTTGAGAATAAATTCTGCTCTGGATTGTATCCATATATCTCTGCTGGTGTCAGTGGGTTTGCCTCTGCGTAATGGAATTTGAAAAAAATGAAGTGATTTTGCATACATAATTGAAGCAGTCAGAATGTATTTGCATCATGGTCCAGTATAGCATTCAAATGCCTTGTGCTGTTGTTCTGGATCAAGTGAGAGCTTTATACAAGCCTTGCCTTAGGTTCAGATTTTGGCAGCAGCTCTGCTTAGGTGACATGCACCTAAGTCTCTCTGGCTCTCAAGGTCTCAAGAATGGCTGATCAGGTCTGTTATAAAATTAGCTATTTATTGAATAGACAGCAGATTAACAGACAAAAGGCCTTTAACACAGTTACTACACAGTATAAAGCAAAAGTACTAGTACTAGCAGATTACATAACAGTGTGCAACATAAAGGTACCTATTTATGGCTAGCAAAGAAATAGTATAGATTAGAAGTCAATGTAACTTGCCACCAAATTGATGATGGTTAACACAGAGTCCTTTCTCTCAATTTCTGGAAGAGTAGCCATGAAAATTACCATGAAAGACTCCACACTTTCCAGGAAATGAGCAGAAGATTCCTGCTTTGTGAAAGTATGGTGTAGCTTTTATAGTTTGTAAAATGAGCACCTGCCAGTCAGAAATTCCATCTTATCTTCCCATATCTGCTTCTGCAGCAAGATGCTTACTGTCAGACCAAAGCCTCAAACCCATGGTGCCAAAATAACCCAGTAGAAGGCACACTGTCCTTCATCAAGGCTTATGTGAGGCTTATGTTAAAGCAAGATGCCCAGAGTTATTGTACCAGCTAACAAACAATAGATAAACTTTCCTGTGGCAGGGCAGAAGTCCTGCTGCAGCTGCAACTGTTTTTAAACCAGAGAGATTCTGCATAAGTCAATACAAAAATAGAAGGATATATGACATTATGTGACAAACTATTTTCCCTTTCTTTAACTGAAGAGGTTTCTAGCTGATACTTGGCAACAAATTTTTCAAGAAAGTCAGAAACTGTCATGAAAGAAAAATACCACTGAATCATCTGACAGCACAATTTGAATAGTTGTTGAACTAAGGTCCTAAGAACATTTAAATATTTGGCTGGATATGTCATTTGGGCATGACATGAAAACCAAAGTGAAAACATTCCCTTGACAGTAAGGAAAAGTACCTTAAAAGTAATTTAGGATACTCATATAAAAATGGCCTATGGTGTAAGGACCATGACCCAGTACTGTAAAAGCTACATAACAACATTTCATACTCTCCTTGTGTTTATCTGCCTTCCCTTTGAAAAATGGTACAGTGAGTGAAAGGTAGAAAAATACTAAATTCCTACAAGTTTCATAGAAGTATATGGTCAGTTGAGGAGAGAAAACACTAAAGAGATGTTTTTATAATTTTCAGAGATTCCACTTGATAGACATTACTGTATGATAGAGAACCTAATTTGAATTTGATTTATTTTCAAATTATTATTTTCTTATTTAATCCTATGGCAGAGTAATAATCCCCCTGTTGCTTGGTGCATGTGTAGGTGAGAACCCACATTATGTATTATATGATACTAATCTTTCATTGATAATTTCATCTGTGTTTATATCAGTCAGTCCTTAGTCCTTTTTTGTACACCTTTTGCTCCAAAACTGGATCACTGAAGTTGCCCTTCTATAAGCAAGTTTTCTTGTCCTACAAGCTTTTCATCCCAATTCCTTTTGCTGCATTCAGAACTGTACCATGTAGAACAACATTTGGTCTTTAATATTCAGTGTGCAGCCTCTTACTCCTCCACATAGTACTGGACTCTCAGACCATTTTGCCATCAGTTAACTGCATCTTTTTCAGCATTACTGCATTCCAGTTATTTGTTTCCCATTGACTAAGTGCCCTAGATTTTTTCTTCTCTTTCCTCACTTTATTACACTTCTCAAACAACCAGATTTTTTTTGCCAAATTCAAAACATATTCTTCCATTTAAAACTAGAATGCAGAATAGCTAAAAAATCTGGAACTCTGAAAAACAGCTAGAATGAGCAACATATAACAGTGATTTTAACAGTAAAGGTAAAAGTCTACCTCTGCCTGTGCGAGGAAAGATGCTTCCTTGGAGACTGAAAGAGAAATGAGATAAATAATTTCTTCAGGACACCACAGGGATTTCAGCTCCAAGTGTAGCACTCATAGTTCTGAGTTTTTATTTACATATATAGTACCATATATGTATATGCACTATATGCAACAAGCTTAAACTATATGTACAACAATATACATAAAAAAATTAAGTCCCTATTAGAATAAAACCTGGCACAAAGACCTCTTTCAGAGGAAAATATGAAAGAACAACACATGCAAGATGATAGTCATGCCATTTTACTGACTAATAACAACCATTTAGAGAACAGTGCAAAAATTTATAAAAATTCTTGATGGTTATCATAATGTTCCTTGCAATTATCATAACCAACTGACTTTTTTGAAGCTTCAGGCCACAGGAAAAACTCTAAATAAGAGAGATCAACAACCTAATGATCACTTGCTTGAATTCTCTTATGGAACAGCAATTGCTTATTTCATCACAGTTTCATCACTAAATTATTAATAAGAAAAGCACTGTGATAAAAAGTAATAAAATAAAGCCATTGACTCTCTTAGTTATGTAAACTGTTATATCACCAGAGATAAGCATATTATGACAAAATAAAATTGTGTCATATATTATATAAAAATAAATATTTTCAGCTAGATCCCTAGCTGAATCCAAGAGCTTCTTGATATAGCTGAGGAGAGATAATGAATACAGCTCTTTGGTAAAACTGAAAGCTCCATTCCACAGACTATTTGGCTTTTGAGCTGTAAAGAATAGTGCAGACTGAGCTGCTGTGATCAACACAATAAGCATAAGAAAATCTGCATAAAGCACGATATTTAACCAAGAAATAGATAAAATTATTGTTCAAATCCATCTTCAATCTGTAGCAATTCAAATACAATTCTCTTGCACTCCAGGAAAGGGTTATACAGACTTATTTGCCAGCTACAAGGAAAACAGTGGTCCTTCCAACATGACTTAAAATATTAAGCTCTTCTCTGTAGGGAATTTCAGAATTTTCTATGCTGTTTGTCTCAGGTGTTTGTAAGCATCAGACCCTTTGTTCTCATCTAGGAAACCTGAGCTCAGAGGCAGGTGAGAACCTAAATTCATTTTCTGTGTGCTTAGTGTTTTCATTCACCTACTCCTGCTTACTAGACGAGACCTTGGACAAATACCACAGACTGAGGTAGCAATTTGGTCATCTTTCAAACGTTTTTCCAAATCATGGCTAAAATCTATTATAGCTGAGCTCTAAAAATGCAGTTGCAATATTTTACAGTTAAGTTCTTAATTCATTATATATTTTTGGTAAGCTGTGTCTGCAACTAAGATACTGTTCAGTTACACACCAAAAAAAAATGCCTAAAATGCTATTTGTCAAATAAAAAAGTTGCCTTGAAAAACATTTACTCTTACCCTTGTAAGAAATTTCTATTATTAGAGAAAATGTGATTTGATCTATTTTGCATTTTTTGGGTTACTCGGTAGCATTTGTGATTTTTTCCTTCCAGAATACATTTATAGAGAACAAGTAACTCTTCTGGCTTCCTTTTGCTTTCTGGCTGACAAGTCTGCAAGGTCATACATTGATACATCATGTTAGCTGTCACATCCTTACTTTGTTACCTTATAGAAGAAGCTGGTAGATGGAGGTTCTGCCCTATATGCAAGATGTTGATGCTTCTTTAAGACATTTTCTACATTATTCTTTTGGGAAATCAGTCCTTTTATGTTTGGACAGTCTATGGTTCACTGCAAAATGTAGCATGAAATCAAAGGACCTATCAAAATGAAGACAACCTACTGAGATTTATTAATTATACTTTTTCCACAAGACATCTTTTTGAGGTTTTGTCATGCTTTCCCATTTGCATTATAAAAAACATCAAGGACTCACCATTATAAATAAAACCTTTAAAAGGTACTCAGATGGGTATTTTAGAAGTCACCATTTTAGTTTCTATTCAGAAAACATAATAAAAGTGCATTGAGGAGGAACACTGAAGCTGAAGCAAATAAAAATCGGAATAAAACCCAGGAAATATTATAATTTTGTTGTCTCCTAAGTCAGAATAAATTTCACAAAAATATGTACTCTGATTTATGCTTCTTTGAACTCAAAACAAGAACCCTCTGAATTGTGCTGGGGTAAGACAGAAAAGTATCAAATTGGCTAACTTTGCCAGCCATAAGGAGATAGAAGAGGTGCAAAACAAGCTGACACTGCTGACTCCCTACATTTCCTACTTTGCTCAGATTTTTGAGATTTCTGTTTACCCATTTCTCCAACCTTTTGAGGTCACTCTGGTCTAGCTGGCAGCAAACCCATCTGGTGTATCCATTATTCCCAGTTTTGTCTTGTCTCCAGACTTGCTGAGGGTGCATTCCTTGTGCCCCATTGTAAATGTCATTAATGTAGATGTACAAAGGGAAGTGGGCTCCAGATGGACTCCTGGGGTACACCACTAGCACTGGCCTCCATGGAAGAGGATGGATGGATGGATGGATGGATGGATGGATGGATGGATGGATGGATGGATGGATGGATGGATGGATGGATGGATGTATAAATGGATGGATGGATGGATGGATGGATGGATGGATGGATGGATGGATGGATGGATGGATGGATGGATGGACGGATGGATGTCATGTTTCTGCTGATCAGCACTCTCTGAATCAGGCAGCTCTGCCAGTTTTCAATCCACCTCATCTCTTACTCACAGTTTTAGCACTGTGATGACATGATGCACTTTGACACAGCCTCTTCTGTTACCAGTGCTAGTTTTTCTCTCTTCATGGTGCTGAGCTAAAGTCTAATCTTGTGACTAGCAACAACCTGCAAGAGGGAAATGCTGTGTTGCAGGAAATGAGCAAAACTACCCAAATATATTCAGCAGCATGCGTCAGTGGTTCTATGCATGCTGCAGAGACCAGGGAAAAGCAGTGAGAATAAATTGATTTATGCTAAAAATTCATGGTGGGTATATCAGATATCATCTCCATTTTAACATGAAATGAGGAATCAGAAAAACAAAAGGGATGACAGCTCAAGTTTTGAGGCAAGAATATAACCAATTGTCAGTAAAATTTCAGAGAATGATAAATTCCATAATATTCAGCTCACAGAACTGAGTAGAGTAGAATAAGAATCTGTGCATCAGAAACACTTTGGAAGTCAGGATAAGAAAGATCAGGAATCAGACAGGCAAACAGAAGCAAAAAAAGTAAAATTGAGAGCCTGTCTAGTGAGAAGTGACTGCATTTTAGGCTGTCTAGAATTCAGCTATCTATAGTATTTTAATATGAATGGATTTCTCAATTTTACAATTATTTAAAAATTCTGCTGGTAATTCTTTTATGAAAACATGGCATAAGCTTTTATTCAATCCCTATATCATTTGCTAGTGAGTGAGATTTGCTAGCCCTTTGTTAAGAAAGAGGGTTGATTGAAACTTTGGGTAGATGTAGGAGCTTGACCAGTAAGGAGTTAATGCATTGCTACACCTCACAGATTGCTGACCACTCAAGTAGGCAAGCCAGATCAGGATCTCTTGGGAAAGGAGGGCTACACAAAGGTATAGCAGCACCTTTCTGAAAACAATTTTGCACTTCAGTTCCATGGTGACCACACAACAGACAGCACAAGTGCAGAAGTGGGGTCAAGGAGTGGTCAAGACCAATAGAAGAGGATTGAGACCCCCAAAAGACCCTCAAAGCATCCCAACCCATTTCCAGGAAGGTCCAGAAGACTGGACTGCACATGCTCACTTATTTACATGAAGAGTGAGAATCCTAATCCCAGTGCAAGGAAGGTCCCCTCACAGAGCCTGGGTGGCACCCCCAGGACCATGGACACCTGTTGGCTAGACTAGGCTGGACCCAGCTGATCCCCTTCTCTCTCCCTTTCATCTTCTCTTTCTTTCTTTCTTTTTATTTTTCTATTTTTATTATTAGTGGGGCAAAATATATACTAATTTCCATTCCTAGTGTGCAGTCTGCTAAAATTTTTCTGAGGTATTTTTTGGACTCTTTTGGCTTTTGTCATTCTTTTTCAACCAGGCATGTCTACAAATCTTGAGTGCTCCCTTCCGTGTAAAAGTAAGTACATATGTAATACAATAATAGTAACTGAGAGGCACCACCTACTGAAAGGAAGGTGCTAACCCCTATATCAGCAGTGCACTGCCCCATAATATATATATTCTGTATGTCACTTTTAAATAATTGCTAAGTCTCTCTGCATTTTATAATGTCAGTACCCTTTCACCTTTTCATAAATAGCCTCTAAAGTTCCAAAGCAGATCAGTTACCACCTAAGTGTGGCTAATTTTGTTTGCTCAAAGTACTAAACTATTTGCAAAGTATGCAGGAGAAGCTTCTGGAGAAGCTAATGATACTGAATTCAAATGTCAGACTAAAGAAGTGAAAACTTGCATCTGTCACCAGTCAAACTTCCAGCATGAGCTTCCCTTTGGATGATGCACAAACTGTTACAGCAGACTCTATGACATGTCAGGGCATGCCAAAAATCACTGTGACACTTCAAATACTCCTGCTCTCTATTCTGAATCAAACAACTTTTGTCCTTGATCTCTTAGAATTTTCCTTGCACAATTGGCTACTGATGCTTGCATCACTTTTCCACTACTGTCAGTTTTATTTGCTTGAAACAATCAATAATTTCACATACTTTGAGAGTCTTTCATGTTTTGTTGACGAATATACAGTATCTAAAATGCATTCTAAAATGTCAGAAATCTGCCTGATTCTTTCAGTTTATGTGAAGTGAATGAAAACTGACAAACTATATTCTTAGACCAGTACTGTAAATGACAGAAGTAAGTGTGTCTGACACTTAGGGGGGGAAAAAAAAAGAAAATAAAAGAAGAAACAAAAAGAAAAGAGACACAACTTTTGTGGCTACAGCCTGAGAACATGATAAAAAGATCAAGAAATAACACTATGAATGTTAGATTTGAAAATTAAAATACCTGTCAAAGCATACTTGATCACCTCTATTGCCCAGACTCAAAACTGTAATAATGAATTTACAAAAATCAATCCACTTTGTACTTTGGCCTGTGTTCCATTATTAGCATGGACTGCATATATTTAGAAATATTGTAAAAATTCATTTCCAAATAAATGGAAGAAAAAAGGCCTGCTAGATATCAAAAAATACCCATAGAAATAAAATTTAAAAGATCTTTTAAGTTTGCTTTCCTGAAGAACTTCAAAGAAACAGGAAAACAGTACAAACCAAACAAAAAAAAACAATACTTTATTTTTCCAAGGTAAAATGTAACATAGTAAAATGGAATAATTAGCTGGAGTTGTCTGTTTGAGGTCTGATTGCAAATCAGCATTGCTGTACACACACAATGCAATAACTAAAGTTTTATGGCACACACTGACTTGGTACTTTCTCATAAATTATATCCTGCATTCATTATGTCTCTTGAGAACTGTCATAAAAGGTGTGTGCCATTCATGTTTTGCAGCTTTCTTACAAAACCATTAAGGTTACAGTTGAAAAAAAATTCTCATTATGTCTAAGATGCAATATGTTGGCAGATGCTTTACATTTAAATATGTTAATTAAAGCTGCCTACTTTTTTATGGAAGACATTTTATTAAATTTGAGACATTAGAATAATGAAACAGATGCAGAAAATAATCTTTCAAATAAAGAAATTGTAAGGATTCAAGAGTTAATTTAAGAGGGTTCATTCTTCCTCTATATACCTACGGCTTTGAAACTAAAGTCAATGGATACCAAGGAAGGCTATAAAATTTTTGTGAAACTTTGGTATAGAACTTGAATTAAAGTTATTTAATTTTTTAAAATTACAGATTTTGCAAAAAATGCAAACATGAGAAAGGACTCAGCCATGCACTGTTAGTATAATAAAGCAACTCAGAGGTATTATTTTTATTCTTGATCTCTTCTGGATTTTGTGGAAGAAGAAAAATTATCCTAAGCTTTTTCTGTAGTTTTCTGCATTCAGGAGTAATATACAGTCATGTTTTCTTATAATTTAATCAGTTTTACTTTAATATAGTTTTGCTCAGTATCATTATATATACCTTGCATTTTATTAAGAAATAAGATGAAAACATTCTGTATAGCTATTAGGCAATCTTATCTTAAATATTTACATGTTCAAGTGGAAATACAGGAAGTTTTAATATTTTTTTTCCTAGATTTTTTTATGTCCAGATCTTCTTACATCAATCCATCGCGGTTTTACAAACACAGTTCCATTATTCTTGGGTTTGTTTCTTTTAACACATTGTCACCTGTGTAACTAGTGCATCCTATACATCATCTCTATGCAAAAAGAATGACTTTTCTAAAAGTGAAAATGTATTAGATGTGGATAAAACAATAGATATACTTCTTTACTATAAAAACTTAAACTCAAGCCTGTTCTATGGCTTGAATAGAAAGATGAATCAAACAGCAATATATTTATCAAAAAAAAAAAAAAAAAAAACCCCAAAAAAACAAACAAAAAAAAAAAATCCCCAAAAAACCAACCAAAAAAACCCAAAGAAAAAATCATCCCGAAACAATCCACCTACCAATCAATCAATCAATCAATCAATCAATCAGAGAGTAATTTCAGTTTCCTTACTTGAAATTGTATGTTAGGAATTTGTCATAATATTTGGAAAATTAGGACTATTTTTGAAAGACTTTTACAATTCCTGTGATGGAGTCACAACCATAGAGTCACGGTTTTTGTCTTGTTAGTCTACTTATGAAGTGATTAGACATGAGGATGGGGAAGAATAACATGTATTGTCAATTTTTCATAACAATGTGGGATTTAAAAAATAACAATTAGATTAAGAATTCAACTTAATTCAACAGAGCACCTCACATCTTTTTAAAAATCATAAATCTAAATAGAAATAACTTCTAATTATAAGTATACATCATTCTAAAATAAATGCTTGTATGAGAAAATATGGTTAGTGGAATTTGATATCACTTGAAATTATGAAAGTGCCTTGGAAATCTACAAAGTGACAATCAGATCTTTTAGTCCAGCTTTTAAATAATATTGTCTATTACCTATTCCTACATATTATCTATTATTTATCATCTATTCCTTTAATTATGTGTGAATAAACAAATCTGTAAGTACAATGAAATTATAATAATTTGTATCATATTTCATCATTCTACATATAGACTTCTTGCCTGACTATTCATTTCATTAACTGGATACTACATTCAAAGCAAAAGCAAGAGAGAAGCACACCTTTATTTTCTCCACAGTTCTGTGAAACTTGAATCAGTTTTCATGGTTTAGGTAAACATGCTTCAAATAGTTTGACTTTATAGTTGTTTGTTTGATTTTCTACATGTTCTTTTAAACTTCATATCTTAACTAAAACCTTAAACAATACAGCCAACACCCCTTGTTTGGTTTCATCTGCTTTTCTTCACATGCAAGTTAAAAATATGGCTAAGATCCAATCACTTACAATTTGTCAGGGAAAAAATATTGGAAAGTCCCTGGCCTTCACTGAAATATGAAATTGGAAAAGAGGGCATTCAAAACACCATGAACAAAAATAAAACCCTGAACTCCTATTTCTACTTGCAGCACTCTAAAATACTGTTTAATGTAAAAAATGAGTGCATGGATACATGCAACACTTTGCTCAGTTATTGACTTAAAAACACTTACCTATGTTCAAGGTTTTGGGGACTTCACTATAACTGAGATTGACACAATAGAAAGAAAAACAAAGAAAAAGATTTATGACTTCTCTTTATACAATGGGGTTTCTGGCCAGACATACAATTTTTTTCCATACCCACATTTTTCTTTGTCTCTGTGTCTTTTTATTTCTTCTGTCACTGTTAAAACAATCAATCTGGAGCAAAGGTAGCAGGCTCAAAATTGCAGTCTGTCACTAGCCTGAAATCTTGAAGAATCCTCACAGTTCATGCAATTAGGAGTTGTTTTTTTGGTTTTTTTTTTCAGAACATGTTCAGAGAGTCTGACCCATGATATACAACTGCAATTTGCAATAAATGCCTGGAAAACTTGGAATGGTCTTGTGATTTGAACATAAAAATGATTTTGCCACATCTGTTACTTTTCTGACCTTCTTTCTAGTATGTCATATTTATATATGCCAGAGCAAAATTTCAGTCAAGCATATTTTCTTATGGGTCTCATTGTAAAGCCATGCAAAATATGTGCTTAGACATTTTATGTCATTTATATTCTCTGCATATGGTGGTGCATATATTTGTCACAGAACACTATCTATCTTCATTTTCAATATTTGTTCAAGCAATAGAAAAAGAGTCTTTGAAGTGAATTGAAAGCCATCACAGCTTTTCCTGAGCTGCTAGCTTATATTCTTTAGAAAAATGCTTGCTCAAGCCATCTAGGGAATGCTAGAGAAACAAGTATTAAGACAAGTGTTTTCTTTGCATAGTAAATGCCATTATACCAGTAAATACCTATAATTTCCAAATAGCATCAAAAAAGAAATATATAATTAATTTGTATTGGTAAAAATTCATTCTGAATTAGATTTTTCCCTCTTGGCTTGTAATATTAAATAATCAGTTCTTAATGGAAAAAAAAGTTCTCTTTCATGACCCTTTGAACTTTGTTTGAGCCTGGCATATTTCCACAAAACACTTCCAATCATTCAACATTTTTAGACTGGAAAATCATTTCTCAAAAACTCTTTGGCAAACTCTAGAATACAGTGATTTATTGTCTGTCTAGACCAGACAAGCTTTTTAAAGGAGGGATTAAAACTACACTCAGATGTGATGAACATTTAAGGAGCTAGCTCTTGTGGAAAGAGGTGTTGTTTTTTGGGTTTTTTTCTGCTTAGTCATCTAAATTTTCTGTGGCAGCCTTAAAGTATTAGGATTTTTATTTCCCTCCATGATACCTTGACATATATTTCTTTCCTGAAATATACAAGAATGTACCGCAAATGAGGTCAGGAAATTACAGGAAAATAATGCTGAGAATAGGAATTGTTTAGTTCATTGAGGCACCCATTCCCCAAAGACAGTTATTTTAAAATGAGTTTTAATTATTCATTCTAAAGCAGCCATCCAGTTCCTGAGTGTAGCCATAAAATATTCAAAACTTAGTATGAGGAATGACAAATGAAAGACTTGTACTGTACTTTAAAAGTGCATATCTAACTTCAGAGTTGTTACTGAAAGTATTATTCACTAGTCATTCTAAGGTATAAGAAATTACCTACATCAGCTATACCTGAATTATAAGAGGAGCCTTAAGTCTCAACTGTTTAAATATGAAGCTACTAATTCAGCTTCTTCCTGAAAGAAGTAGAAGCACAGAAGGGAGCATGTGCCACTCTGAGCATATGCAATTCTTTTATTACTAGATCAGATCTCTAAAACTTCTAAGATTTCTGATCTTATTTCCCCCATCTCTGGGAGTTTCATAAGTTTATTACACTCTGCTAGTGCCACAGCTCTTGTCTGATGACACAGGGTTTGCAACCATGCAGGGTTTTAGTCCAACAATAATTTTGCTTTTCTCAGCATGAAAGGAGCTGAGCTCTTAAATCCAAATAAGTACCTTATTTTAAACATTGGACTTGCCATATGGTTTCAGAGATATCTTGTTCCTGCTTTCTGTCCCATTGAAAAACATTTATTTTAATTATTTCTGATTTAAGCACAGCAACTAAACACAGTTTTCATCTTAAATTTTGTGAAAATATGAAACAGAAAAAAAATACATCAAGACAGTCCTTACCACCAGTATTGAGAAAAATATAATTAAAACCTACAAGATATTTTATTTTCTCTGACACCAAATTTTTTACTTATGAGTTAACATGAAAATCTTCAGTCTAGGTTGATGCTGATAAAAGTAGAAGAATAGACAAACACTAATGTTTCAAGTTTAGTCATTCCTCTTTTTCTTTGCTTTAAGATGTGAAGACCACTAAATTAGAGTGATCACTGTAATTCACATGTTCCAAAAAAATTCCAAAGAAACACTAATATAAGTAGTATGTTATTATTTTAAATACCCATATATTCTATGCATATATATTAATAGAGTGCTGGTAACAAGGATTTATTAAGAACAAATCAGCTGCCTCTGCACAAGTGGATTAGTGTCTGGAATAAGAATAGAAAATGTCTCTTAATTCCTCCATTTTGATAAAAAATTAATAATAGTACCCAGAAAACCACAAGACTCACTCTTGCTGTGGATAGTAGAGGACAGAGTATTTCAGGAAAGGATATCCTCATTTATATATATCATTGAATGGAAAAGAAGAAACAAATATATGACTTTGCACCCCAGCAGTGACTTTCAAATATATTTTTACATAAATTAATATAGGAAAGAAGATATGACCAAAACCATAAATAAGGGACTTTTGCCATGTCTCATAAATATATTAATCAAGTAAACTAATTGAAAAAATAGTCAGGGAAATCTGGGTAACACACTTCCATCTAATACTGATAATGTGAGAGGATTTCTTAGGTAGAAATATATCATCATGTCGATTTCCATAAATTACTGCATAGAGCAGAAGTTTTAATATATTGTTGCCAAAGTAAATTTTTATAATATAATTAAATACCTTTTCATTTGGTGTGGAAAATATTTTTTTTCAGAAAATAATCAAAGGAATACAAACATATATAGTTATTGCTAATATATAAACATTTATTTGCAATGAGATAAACACAATTTTAAAATCTAGAACTTTTAGAGTTGCTTTTTTTTTGGCACAGCATTATAATTTTTAAATGGCCCTAATCCATGATAGTTTTGCAATTACTAACTAAATTTTCACTGCTTGGCAGTAACCTATCCTGCCCAGAGAGAGAAAAACCCCTCTTTGTGAATAGTTCATCAGCCTTACACTGATATTGATAAGGGTTTCCCTATTGCCTTCAAAACTTCTGCTTATTGTTTTTCATTTCTCCCTTGTTTACAGGGCAAATGTGCAATTCTGATGAATATACTATTTTTCTATTTCTTCACCAATGTTTCTGATAGAGAATTTTGGATACCTATATACCATCATTCTAGTTTACTCTACAAAAAACATATTAGTAGTAAAAAAATATTTCAGCTTGCTTATGCACTAAACTTTTAATTAAGTTTTGCTTCTTTTCCCCCTCTATTTCAGTGTTTGACTTTTTTGTTTTGTCATATAGGAATATAAAATAGTCAGCAAATTGGGCCACTGTTTTCTTCTTAATTTTTATTTCTAATCCTGTTTCTGTGGCCTAGAATTCATAAATGTAATAGCTTTGACTACACTAGTTTATTTGATTCACTTACAAAGCTCTTCCTTCAAACCTAAGCTAAATGTTAAGAGGAGACATATGAAGAACTCTGTGAATCAGAGACTCATCGTTGCAGTCTGAATATCCTTGATAGACTTTTGTTGATTCTTGTCAAAAATTACATATTTTCTGATTACTTAGAGAGACAGTCTAATGAACTATAGCTTTGCAGCAGTACATTGTGTCATCTATGTGTTCAGACCAGTTATTTTGCTTGTGGGATTATCAATTTCATGTTTCAGATAGCAGTACAATTTTTCATTCTTCTGAAAGCAGATTATTCTTTTTTCTTTTATTTTCCTATCTTTGTATCAGAAAAAAGTTGCTAATTATATTTAGGAATTATAGAATCATCATAAGCAGTTTGGCTAACATAATTGTGTCCTGGTTTAAGAATGGTATTCCTCAATTTAGTACTCCCACTGAGACTCTCCAAACCATGTGCTCCTCACTCCTTCCCCCTCCTCTTCCTTCCCTGTGCTGGGATGGAGAGGACAATTGGAGGCACAAGAGGCAATGGGAACAATTTACTGGAAAACAGCAAGAAAATAAAATGAACAGTGATTGACATGCCAAATGCACACTACAGAGCAGCCCTGTTACCCTGACTGGAAGAGACTCCTTTCCCTCTGCCCCTGGCAATGATGAGAGGTGTTACAGAGGAGCATCCAGGTCCTAGACATGCCATCTTCTGGTTACTGCAAAAATTAACCCTGTCCTGGCTGGAACCAGGACACTTGGAAATAAAAATTCTTCTTTGTTATAGCAACGAACTCGATTAGTGTGATTAAAAGTCTTCATAGCTTTACTTATATCCAGGACCTTCTCATCTTTCAAATCTTCAGCTCTGCAATAAGTACATTGCAAACATTCTGGAACCTTTTACTCAAAAGTCCTTTTACTCAAGTCCTTTTCTTCTCATACAGTATTCATTGGGTATGAAGGGCAGAATTCCTCAGGTACCTGTATGAATATGCCTAGGTCTGCTCTGGGCTGCTCCAAGCCATGCAATGGTCAGTTAATCCATGTGTCAACCATTCATTCTGTAAGAGATTACATTTCATCTTGAGACTCCTCATAAATTTCCACAAAAAGTTTACATAACCATCATAGACTAAAAATAGCTAGATTTGGTAAGATGGATCCAATATTTGAAGAAAACTAACTGTTACATCCAAACTCAATGGAAAAAGTGTCATCATTGCAGCTTCAACTACTCAAGCCATTCAGCCTCTGTCTAAATCCTTTCTTGTGTAATGTCTATACTTTGGTTATCAGATCAAGCCTGTCCATTAAAATCCTCTGGGTTTAAGAGATTCTAGACAGTTTGTAACTCTGAACCCTTACAGAATATTGATACATGAAAATCACAGTCTGAAATTCTTCATTCAGTGCTAATCTTCCTGAGGATTAAACTCTTCTCTTTGCAGAACGTTTGGCCCAATATCAATTCAGTAAGACATTTCTGTACTTTTTACAGAACTGTAGAAAGGGACCTCTGGAGGTCAGCTAGTCAAAACTCTACTCCAAACAAGCCATTTAAATCAATCAGCTCATAAATAAACATCCACAGCCTCATTTTTTTGTTATTCTGACTCACACTGTAAGATTTCCCAGAGAAATCAAAGCTAAACAAAGCCTTTGGAATTTATGCTGTTTACAGTTATTACAGAGTAGTTAGGTTGATATGCATAATAATCAATTCCTTCTGCAAGCTTGAATTTCAGCAAGTTTCACTTCTTACAAGACAAATTCTTCTGATCTTCTTCTGCCAGCTAAACTGTGTGTTTCTTGTGGCCTTCCTTGTTGAACAGGGCTGCCATGGAAGGCAGTCTGCCACCCTGCCCTGCATATCTGCAACTTATTCCTGTATGAAATCACTAATTGTCCTGCTATGCCCAGTCCTGGAGGTGGCCAGCAGCTGCTTGTCACAGAGGCATTAAGAGTCTGTGCTTTCTGTGGCACTAACAACATTTTGTCAACAGAAAAGGAATATTCTGTTTTGATGACCCCTGGATGACTCTGTTTCTTTTACCAGACCTCACCTATTCTTAGCACAAAGTGCAGATCCTGATCTGTACCGAAGGTTCTATCATAAAGGATACTTCACAAAACTAAAAGGAATCTACAGGCCTACCCTAGACCACCATGATTTTATTTTTCTTTTGGTAACCCAAACAAAATACTAGAAATTTTTAGACAACTACCTAAATCACAGCTTTTGAACACAACATATTCATTAACAACAGTACTTGAAAACAGGTGGAAACGGCCTCTTGGAAATTTGATTTTTTTATTTTGCTTTAAAGATCAATTTTGCTCAGTAATTTGTGACATAGCACCTTTCAGAACATAGAAGTGCACTACTCTGACACCTGATTTCTGCAGAAAGTTTCTGGATTAAATTATTTTGATAAAAGCAACATTTTAATATTTTAGAGATAAGAAAAATTATTTTTAAGGTAGAACTCTTCAGCAAAAATATATTATGAGAAAAACTCCTAAGAGCACAAAATAGAAAAATAGAAATCTGCATAGTTACCAATTGTTGTGTAAGTGCAACAGTTTCTAACAGAACAGAATCTGGTCTCTTTTGTCTAAAAACAGGAGTCTAAGGGAGGCTAGATGCATTTCAGAAAGCAAGAATCAGAGAATAATTTTTAAATGCCTGATATGTTGAGTTAAAAATATCATGTTTTGCATTTTTTTAGATGTAAAATACTTGAAGAATTTTAGAGGTATATATGGAAATATATATGGTAAATATGGAATTTAATTACTGAGTTAGTCTTTGTGTAGATACCCATGGCACTATTTTAAGAGGAGTAATTTGATATGGACTTCAAATTGCTGATTTTCTGCTTTATCTGCTTCTAGCTGCTCAAAACCAAGACTTTATAGGTAAATATGCTTAGAAAAAATAATGAATTAGGAAAGGGATATATTTTTAAAGTTATTCCTGACCAAGAATCTACTATAACAGAAGTGAGACAGAGAGCACTGTTCTGAATCAAACCACTTTATAAGAGCTATTAAATTTACTGCTGAGACTACAGCAAACCTGATAAGGTTTAACTGGAAATTTTTTCCCAGTAGGGTGTTCATCTGCCCTTTAATCACCCTTTATGTGAATATAGCTAAGTCACTAGTGGACGTGTGGTGACTAAGTTTTTGATCAAGTGTGTTATTGATTTCACCATCTCATTTTAACTCTACACAACTAAAAATACTGATATTACTTCAGCTTTTCTTTTGTCATTCAGTTATCCCACTAGAATTGAGATGGTCAGATTATTTACGTAAAAAAAAGATTATAAAATATCAGTTATCTTGTATATTTTCCTTTTTATTTTCTTTTTTTCTAAATCTGTTTCCAGAGAAGCGTGTTTGCTTAAGAAAAGGATTATGGAAGGGAAATTTAAAAGTGAAAAGAATATCTTAATAAATTTAAATTCTCCTGACATGTGGTATTATAACATACATATTTCAATGTAAATAATGAGATTCACTTGAAAATATGCTGGTATATTTCTATTTATTTTAAAGGAGTTACTGTAAATCTTTCTTGATATTTGTATTTTCCACTAAGTTTTATATGTTGGGATGTCAAAATTTCTTTACTGTTCTCTTCTGGTCTATTGTGATGGGCTTTTTTTCCAGCTTACAGTTCAATTTTACATCAGGACATTTTTCACAAAAGCGAAGTTCTGTGTCATTTTTTCAGACTTCACATTTGACTTCATTGGCAATACAGTGAATTGTCCAAACTGTCATAGTGTGGCAATGACAGGAGGAATAAAATCTCTTCCTTTCTGACTCTCTGAGATGAAACTTCTATTGCCTAAGCTCCCTTTGTGCTATCCAGCACTTGATACACTCATGCTTTATCATCCTTATCTGTTTCTTTTCATAGAGAAACCATTGTCAATGTTAGACATTTGCTTCTTTTGGAACATCGTTCTCATGCAGGTACAATTAAAATAAAATAAAATAAACTATTTTGTTCCTATCAGTTTGGGGGAGTGTCTAATAATCTTCATCCCAATTCTGACGATGCAAAGTTGCACAAAAAAGGTAGTGAAAACAACATTTACCTATGTTAGAGATGTTCTGATTTGCTAACTTACTTGCTCCCCTTCTTGCTATTGCTGATGCTGAAGAGTATCAGTAGTATTGTCTGTTTGTTAAAAAATTATAAATCTAAACTCTACTTCTAAATAAATGACTCTATTTCTGTATCTAAATTAAATTCCCCTTTTTTCATTATTAAGGTGCAGATTTTATATTGTATTGAAGTACAGATTTATCCAGACCTGGACTAACTCCACTGCTTGTCTTCATAAACTGCCAGGTTTAGAGGTTTTTAATGGGGTGCAAGTATTGATACTGGTTCCTAGATAAAAGATCCTTGGCAAAATCACAGAATATTTGGTTATTTTGCTTCAGGTAGTAATAGAGACAATCTTTAAGCTCAGTTAAAGCTTTGCAGAGTGGAAAGAGAATTTCCAGGCACTCTCATTTCCTTCTCTATGCCACAGGCAATAAGAAGTGTAAATGGGGCACTCACCAAATCATCTACTGAGCATTTAAACTAATTAAAATGTGATGAAGACTGTTAAGAAGATCTCAATTTATAATTTATATTGCCGTAAAAGTGAAAAATATTAAAATTGTTTTTGTAAGAGTAGTTTCACAGGTCTCACAGTGGTAAATTTCCTCTTTGTCTAACAACTACATCTTTTTTTAATATTGTCTGGGCAGAAATTGAAAATAAATGCTGTGTTAGGGCAGTGTCATCACAGAATACAGATTGAAAGTCTGCTTAGAAAATATGGATATTTGGAAACCTTGGAATATTTCCTTCAATAGGGAGAAAAATGGCAGAGCTTCGATTTTTTAGATCAACTGCTTACTCAGAACCTAAAAACCCTCAAATTAGATGATTTACTGGTTTGTAATATAAGGACTGTAGAAAACAGCATTGTATAGAACATATACTACATGGAAACACATTTAAAGAATGAATGCTTTTAGACATTTGCCTGTCCTTTATGCTGTCATTCTCCAATTTCTAACCTTTTAAAACCTTTATTTCTCTTTTTTATGACAAACCACAATGCTTTCCAAGCAAAAAAAAAAAAGAAGAAAAAAAGAAGAAAGAAGAAATAAAGAGGAAAGAAGAAAGAAGAAAGAAGAAAGAAGAAAGAAAGAAGAAAGAAGAAAGAAAAAGAAAAAAAAAAGATTAATGATGCATTCACATTGGTCAGAATCTTGAAAACATCCTCTGCTCTGGAAACACTTGGCAAAGTGCCTGTGAACACTCACAGAAGCCACAGAACCTTCTCAGAGTCCCACTTCAAGAAACTGAAAACTGTGTAGTCGTGCAGAACATAAATGACTACCAGTGAAACCCCACAAGTATTTATTTCACAGAAGAAAGGAAATATACTTTGGGGAAGGGAAGGGAAGGGAAGGGAAGGGAAGGTGAAGGGAAGGGAAGGGAAGGGAAGGGAAGGGAAGGGAAGGGAAGGGAAGGGAAGGGAAGGGAAGGGAAGGGAAGGGAAGGGAAGGGAAGGGAAGGAAGGGAAGGAAGGGAAGGGGAAGGGAAGGGAAGGAAGGGAAGGAGGAAGGGAAGGGAAGGGAAGGGAATGGGAAGGGAAGGGAAGGGAAGGGGAAGGGAAGGGAAGGGAAGGGAAGGGAAGGGAAGGGAAGGGAAGGGAAGGGAAGGGAAGGGAAGGGAAGGGAAGGGAAGGGAAGGGAAGGGAAGGGAATCTGTACATCTTGAGTATCTTATGTTTGACTTGACTGCAAAAGAAGCTTACTCTTCAGTGTAAGCTCAGAAGCTTAAGCTTCAGTGCAGCCAGTATTGCTGAGAATCAGAATTGAGATTCCCCCCCCCCCCCCCCCCAAAAAAAGGTAAAATATTCTCAATTTTTGGATAGTTGCTTCGGTTATTTTTTCCTGTTGTCATATGTTCACCCATCCATATTTGATCAAAGAAATATGGATCACTTTTAAAAAAAATTGGAGTTTTCCCCCATTAAGTCAACAATATGAAGCCAATGAATCTGCTGATATCCTTTCATTTCTGTCACTTTCCTGACTTCTTATTCCCTTGCTTACCTTTAAACTGTCTTTAATGAAATTACCTCCCTCCAAAGCAATTTGCTCTCATTGACAATATTAAGTCATATTAATCCTTTTGCATACAGCTTCATATCATCCTACTCCAGAAGCCACCTTTCTCGGATCATCCAAAGCCTCTAATTTTCCTATTTTCTGAATGTTGTGACATCAAACTCAAATGGCAGTGAATGCGCTCTGAGTATGGTTGCTTCTTTGCTGTCATGGCATTCATTTCTGTAGAGAAGCAGAGTAGACAAGCATGCAATTTTAAATACTTTTGAGATTATTATAAAATGCATGATATATTTAAAGAATTGAAGAAATGTTGATTTTATGCTAGTTGCAAACACCTGTCTATTGAATTTAAATAACTTTAACAGCACTTTTTCTGTAAGTCAAAAGTAATTTTGAAAAAAATCTCTTTGTAATTTTTGGGCTAGCATCAATTTTCTGTGCTCCAGTAATCTTCACTATTACCTAAAAGATCACTTTCGTCTTTTGTTTCCTATAAATTTATGGCTCTTTCATTTTTTTTTCCTGCAAAATCATTCTTTGCAATTTTGAACCAAATCCTTGAAACACTTATGAAGTTATTTTCTTGCAAAAGCTTACAAAAAAACCCTCAAAAAACTAAAACCTAAACAAAGTCATAAGACTGTACTCAAGACTCCAAATTTTGAAAGTACACTTGGGGTTTTGTATCTGATGAATTCTATTACTTATTAAGAACAGTGAACACTGATTTTTCATCACCCCCACTGTGCTAGTATTACCATAGACACTAAATTTTTATCCTCCAGTGAAGGCATTACTTGATTTTCTGAACACAATAAACCATTTTGTTTGTGTAGGATGGAGCAGGCATGAGGACTTTCTGTTGCTTCAACTCATTCTATAACTCCTTCTTGCTTCTCCTTCTGCATCTCTGAACTCTAGGACCTCTAAATGTGTGAGGCATTTAGAATTAGGAAGGCTGTTAGCCTATTAAACAAACTTTCTTTCTTTCTTTCTTTCTTTCTTTCTTTCTTTCTTTCTTTCTTTCTTTCTTTCTTTCTTTTCTTTCTTTTCTTTCTTTCTTTCCTTCCTTCCTGGAATCCTTCCTTCCTTCCTTCTTTCCTTCCTTGATTCCTTCCTTCCCTTCCTTCTCCTTCCTTCCTTCCTCCTTACCTTCCTTCCTTTCCCTTCTTCTTCCTTCCTGTCCTTCCTCCTTCCTTCCTTCCTTCCATCCGTTCCTTCCCTTCCTTCCTTCCTTCCTTCCTTCCTTCCTTCCCTTCCTTCCTTCCTTCCTTCCTTCCCTTCCTTCCTTCTCCTTCCTTCATTCTCTTCCTTCCTTCCTTGCCTTCCTTCCTTCCTTCCTTCCTCTTCCTTCTCTTCCTTCCTTCCTTCCTTCCTTCTCTTCCTTCCTTCCTTCCTTCCTTCCTTCCTCCTTCTTCCCTTCTTCTTCCTTCCTTCCTTCCTTCCTTCCTTCCTTCCTTCCTTCCTTTCTCTTTCTTTCTTTCCTTCCTGTCTATCTCTTTCTCTCTCTCTCTCTATCTTCCTATCTTTCTATTTTCCTTTTCCAGTTCTTCTATCACTGACAATTTAAACATGCAGTTTTCCCCAAAATAGTTCATTGTGCCTTGTAAAACACAATTAGTGCCTTAAGATAGTAATTTAGGGTTGAAAGTAAACAGGTGGAAAGAAACAGTCAGGGGATAAAGACGAGTTTTCTCTCTGACCTGATGGAAAAGAAATAACTGAGGTTTGATCAGCTAATTTAACAGAATAACAGATCTGGTTAATAAGAACAGAGGGTATTTATTAGAAATTCCTGCTTATAGCAGGGCTGTTAGTTATCTAACACGTAAAGATCATAGTCAGTATTGTATGATTATCAGATGCTATATTCAGTTCTAAGCTATTTCAGAATTTTAAAAAAACCTGTACTGAAAATTTGCAGTTCTCTGTCTGAATTATTTTGTCATAAGCAATAGAAGTTTAGTGTGAAAACAAGCTCTAAACATTCACTAGTCCTACCTCATGCCCTGCTCAGAGAAAGAGACAACTTTGAAATTACACCAAATTTCAAAGTCAGATAATATTGTTCAGGATCATATAAATCCAACTCCATGGATAAAGATTATATAAATTCACTGAGCAACTCATTCAAATATTTCATCATCCTTATGCTAGAATTATTATTTTTAATATCTGATTAGAATTTGCCTTGTTCCAGGTCATTGTCATAGCCTCATGAGCCTTCATTGTGAACTTCCAAGAAATAATCTGGATCCATCTTCTCTATATCACACCGTAAGGCAGCCAAAGGTACTTTGTCAGAATTCTAAATTCTCCTGTGATGTGTTCAGGGTTTTCCTTGGTGTCAAAAATTGCTAGTGTCACATAGAAAATAAATGGTATCAGTTTAAAAAACAGATAATCTTGGCAATACCTCTGCAAGAATTTGGCAGCTGAATTCCTGGCACATAATAAACCTCCTAAGACAGATAATGTGGTTGGCAGGTGGATGTCTCAGTCCAGTGTCTTCCATTGTTTCATGTGCATGGTGACAGGTGGATCAGGCTGAAGCAGCTCTGATATTCTCTGAGGGAATTTGTTCCTTTCCACCATGGCTTCTAGGGAGCCATGTGGCTTCCCTTCCTCCAGTTCAAAACCAGTTGAAATGAGTCAAAGGTATACTCACTTCTTCATGAGGAAACAGCAGAGGCAGGTCTTCCTTTTCAGTCTTTGACAAATACTATTTCTCAGCTACTGTTATAGAAACATGCTATTCAGCTCAATCTTTTGCATTTTCAATCCCTTAAAATTAATAACATCTTTGCTCTGATGCTAGGAGACTTCAAGACTCTGTAAAACAAAAGTGTATAGGCCAACCAATGTGGCTGAATTTCCATCTCAACTATTTAAATTCCTCCAGAATTAACTGCATATTAGGTATTCACAGTTCTCACTCAATTCTTATATTTATCCATTTACAATAATAATAATAATAAAAAGGATTCTTGGTCTATTTCTTGCAGCCTGTTGCACAGGCAATCATTTTCTCCCTTATTCCCCTCAGAGTATCATAAGTGTAATAGTAGTTTCCACAAGAATTGTATTTCCCACATATATCTCTAGAGCTTTATCTTTTTATCTATATTAATACTGTATTTTAAAATAACTTAGTGTCCTAACTGGGGCAAGAGTTTCTCCTGTGCTGAGATGCACAAAGCAGAAAGGAAGAAGTAGAATGCAATAGAGCAGTTCTTACATCTTTAAACTTTTTCCCTGGTTAGACACACTCTTGCTTGTCAGCTGCCATGACCTGGACAATCACTCAGTGAGCAGCTGCCAGTGGTTCATGGCAAAGCTGAACTGCTCACTCAGAGCACACAGTGACAAAGATGCTTCACCAGGTGTGAAGTACTCTGGACTATGTGAGCAGTAGATTCAAGAAAAAAAACATTTCATTCTTTTATCTAAAATCATTAATTTTAGTACTTTGGATGTGGAAACATTGGCAGGAATCGTCACACATCTCTGCACTAGGGTACTTAATTTAAGAATTCTAAAGGATATTCTAAATTTCAACAATAATAATTAAGCAGAAATTGTTTCATTATCAAATACAAACACATACATATATATGTCTATATATGCAAACATATACACACAGTCCTAAGGCCAGACACAAAGTATACACTCAGGTATCTATCATATTGATAAATTTAAGCATGTTTTGCAAGTGCTTTTGAATCTTATATTTCAATTTACACTTCCATAAAATCATTTATACACAGAAAGTCAGGTTACTGTAGGTTGTCATGTTGTTTTACATCTCCTGTTCAAAGATTTTTTAATCATATTTTGCATGATTTTTAATAAAATCATTATTCTGTATATGTCATTGTCAGAAGGTATATCAGAAATGCTGCAGCATATGATATATGGACTTTTCTTTGGATTTTAACAGTAATTGTGTTGTTGTCTGAAGCATTTTTTATTTATGTCAGAATACAAGACTGATATATGTGATGCAAGATGACAAATGCTATTTGCATCTCAGAATTCAGTATGAAATGTGTTTCAATAGTTTTTTTATGAACATGGAAGCAGTTCATTGTCCAAAATAGTAGTACATTGTCATGATTAAGCTCCAAAACAAATCCTATCCTCAGCATAAGGCTTTATTTTAAAAATCAGCACAGCTAATGAAGGAAACTCTTGTCCTAATGGAAAATATGAGTTTTCATGGATGATTCCTAAATTTTTCATGATTTCCAAAAACATCTGAAAAATTCCTTGCAATGTAAAATAATAACAACAATCACAATCACAACAGAAAGCAGAAAGGTGCAATTAAAAGATGCTTTTTCAAGTTTCAGCGTTCTTTGTCTTACAATCAAGCATAAAAATTAGTGCAAATCATTTCTGCTCAGGACTTCACAGAGTATTTTGATTTATTTTTTTGTCATATATTTTGCCTGTCCAATTCTGATAGACATGAGTGATATTTGGCATTCTTTCCTAAACACAGCAGAGATTGGTTTCCTACAGTTACTTTTACATATTAAGATAATAGAGAATTTTGTTATATTCAGTACCTGGAAAAGTGTTACCTGCCTGAATTTTTTTTTTTTTTTTTTTTTTTTTTGATCAAGGTTGATCAAGGGATAAAGAAAGGTCCCTTTCATCTAGAGTCAGGCCCAATAATTGAAACTCACTGATTTAACTATCTTCTTTGTATTCAGAGAGCAGAGATAAATATCTCTGAACACTTCGCTGCATATAATTTTTTAACTGCATTGTGAATGTGTTATGTATTGTTCACTTATTTTTTATTTTCATAGTAAGTCTCACTAATACCTTGGCCATAGTTCTTACAAGATGGGGGTCCTCCATCCCAACATGATGCAGGATGATTCAGCACCCTGGGAGTTCCCAGAATACCAATTATCCTGAACTTCTAAGCACTTCACCTGACATCAATCTGTTATACAGTGAACATAACTTCATCTTCTTTTATAAAACTAGAAATTAAAATTGCAAATCTGTCCCTACTAGATTCTCCTAGTTTTACTCTTTCATTTGTTCATTTAATTCCTAAGTGACATACTGTATTATGTCAAGCAAGTCACATCACAGTTTGTTACATCACATTACAATAGTTAATGTATTTTGGCAGGTGTAACCCTTTGGGCCCATCAGTCACTGAATTATATTCTTTACAAACTTCTTTATCATTCTGTGCATGGTATGCCTCTTCTTGTAACAAATGCAAAATTATGTGTGGCCAAGAAGTAAGCACACTGAAGAGAGGACAAACAGTAAGTGACTGAAAAACTTTTGGAATAATTGAAAAGGTTTTTCTGAAGGAGAATGCATTTCCACAATAAAATCGTTAAAATTTTGATAGCTCCTGTGATTACTGTTTTATATTGTATTTCAAATACTGATTTAAATGGCCAGATTATATCTGGAACAATTTATATCTAACATATTGTTGTTGGATATTTCAAGTGAAATTTTTAAATGGGAGCATGGCTTCAGATCTAGAGGGAATCAGTCAGAGGCATTGTATTCTTCCACTTTGTGTTAAAGGTGATGCATAAAAATAAACAATCTTTCTGCACAAATCTACTGAGAATACACAGTTGTTTAAAAATGATAGCCATCAAGACAGATTTTAACTGTCAGCTGCCACCCAAAACAGATAATTAAATACTTCATCAGAATTTTAATGCTCATAAAAAAGGTTTTGTTATATTTCAGAATTTCTAAGGGACAAGAAGAAAATTAAAATTATGTTAGCACTTTAAAGATGGGTGATAGTGATCAGAACTACATTAAGAAAATAAGTGATAGCAATGGGTTGACCACATCCAGCAACTATGCACTCACCAACTACTTGTTCACTCTTGCCCAGCAGGATGGTGGAAAGGACTGTAAGAGCAAAAGGGAAAAAAATCCTTCTGGATCAAGATGTAACTTAATAAGTGAAGGGTAAAAAAAGTTTAAAAATTTCTACAAAGGTCACCCCTCACCACTTCCCTCTAGCAGACTGGTTTCCAGCTGATCCACAAACACAGACTACTTTAGGAAAATTACAACTCTGCCCAGTTCTACAGCTGAGAATGATATCATATTGCATGGAACATGTCTTTAGTCATTTCAGATTAGCTGTCTTCCTGTCTGTAGATTTTCCAAATCTTCTGTCTGCTCCCATCCTATTCATGTGCACAGGAAGAGGGAGAAATAGCAAAGGTCTTGATGCTGTGCAAGCACTGTTTAACAACAGTGGTGCTATAAGCATATATCTAACAACCATCACCAAATTGGCTTCTATGAAGAAAATTATCTCTATTCCAGCCAGTCCCAGTACATTGATACAACATACAATCAGTATAAAAAAAACCAATAAAGGATATTCTCATCAATACAGTTCTCTCATCTAAAAAGGTGCCTCAAGGCACAATACACATCTTTCTCATAAAAGCATCAGGTACCCTCAGTTTGAAGTAGGGGTAATTAAAGGACACTGATAAAGGCAATATAGCAAGAAACAGCATATTTTTAATATATCCGGATAAGTAGCTGAAGGAAAAAGTTAATTCAAATACAATCTAGACGTGGACTAGACAAATAGTTAAATAAAATGTAATAAATGAGAAACTCTAATAGTTGCAGAATTGAAAATATGGAGATTTCAGTGGCTTCTCGACCTTCAGTGGCTTTCAGCGACCTTCTCTAACATAATAACAGAATTGAGATTAAAACTCTTCTAGGTGAATGTTGAAATAACAACTACCACCAAAGTAGTTACAGCAGGTATAGTCTAATCCAGTTCTTGGAAATTTATATACCTGAAGAGAAAATAATTTGTAATTTGAAATCAATGCAAAGATGTCTTTTCAATCTAGAACCTGAGAAATAAATTTCTTCCTCTAATAATTCAGTACTAATAATTCCTCTAATAATTCAGTACTAATAACCTTCTAAAAATATTTAAACAGAAACATCCACTGTTTTGCAGGCTTCATTTTAAATACTCATCCTAAAATTAAAAAAAAAAAAATTGAAATCTATGTTTTGCTGTTTTGCAAATATGACCTACTCAACCACAATTTTAACTCAAGTGTGATAAAAATTGTAATCAAAATCTGTACTGACTAGAGACAAGTAATCTCCATTAAAGCCATTGTGGGTATGGACTGCATTCACCTGAAATTGAACATTTATCTGCACATCTTTAGGATGTCAGGTTAATGCTTATGGTGTAACTTAGCATCTTCATGATAATTTTCTTGCTGTGAACAACCACTGTTTTTAATGGCCATCTTTTTGAGAGCAGACACCATAAGGGAATATTTACTCTATTATGTTGGAAGAGGCAAAAATGCTTATTGTAGAGTCTGGAGAGAAAATCAAGGGAAAACATGTCTGTATGATCAGACAGAGAAGCAGAGCACAGTGAATAAGTGAGTTTTCTATTTTTTTGCCTTTTATTCTCAGATTGCTTAATCTACTAGGACATACTGTTATTAAGCATATCTACCATAACCATAATCACATAATCACAATTAAATAACATCCCAAGCAGAAAAATAACTACTTTTCTCAGTGACCTTCCTCCCCCTGATCTATTCTACAGGCAGAATGCACTTTCCTAATACTGTCTGGTTCTCAAATTGAGCACTTAGTGTAACTAACCTAGAGGACTATCTGTATGTCCAGTGAAACCAATGATCTTTAAGCATAAGTTCCTCCAAAATTTTCTCATTTCCTTTTACTTTAAAATTTGTTATAATTCTGTATATTCAATGGAACAAAGGTTTTGTATGGCTATAATTAACATAATATCTCTTTCAACAGATTGTGGACAGAACTTTCCAGATATTACTGTAGTATACGTAAAAATTCTAAATGCCAATAACAAAATATTTTATTGTTATTATTCATTAAATTTTTCAATTTAATTCAAGAGTGATTCTGTTGCACTGTTAATGCTTAAATTTTGAAAAGATAAAAAATACCT
This sequence comes from Erithacus rubecula, assembly GCF_903797595.1. Classification (NCBI taxonomy): domain Eukaryota; kingdom Metazoa; phylum Chordata; class Aves; order Passeriformes; family Muscicapidae; genus Erithacus; species Erithacus rubecula. The sequence continues at coordinate 20,520,560 of NC_136685.1, forward strand.
AAAAATGGAGCAACAGAAGAATGGAAAACTCTTTATCTAGACTTTAGCCATGTTTTCTTTACAGGTAGGGCACATTTTCTCTGTTCAAAGTCATATTTCAGCAATAGTATCCCCAGGTAGCCACCTTCCTTTCCAATTTCTGCTGATTTTTTTATCCTGGCAAAAAAACTGCTCATGACACTGGTATTTGTGGATCAATATAAAATGCTGTGAAGCTGATGACTTCAGTTATTTTTTTTATAGTGTGGCTCCCATTGAGTGAGTAATGAGAATGGCAGAGCAAGAAGGTGAAAATAACTGAGACTGGATTTTTCAGAGTAGTTTTGCTGTAGGCCAGAAATATAAATGGGAGACTTTCAGAACAGTAACTTCCATACACTTTGGGTAAACAAAGGAGCAGAACAGCAGCTTTTCTGCCACATTTTGTTTAATTCTCTTCCAGATTTCCTTCTTTCTGGTTTTCCTCTTGAAATTGTATTGTTATGTTTCAATTCTTATCTGCTGCGCATTTCTGTTTCTTCAAATTTAATAGTTTTCATTCTGTAAATCTGTTTCCTCAAAATGCATCTTTCTTTGCAGGCTCCTCCAGGGTCTTCTGTTTAGTCATGCTTTTTTTCCTTCTACCCTCTCATTCTTACTGTTACCCTGGTGCTTTTTTGTCTTTCTCCACCCACTTCCTTCTCTGGCATACATATTACTGTGATTCCCTTTTGATGTTGTTTCCACAGTTACACCATTTGATCTCTTTCCACCTATGATAAAGACTCAAAACACAGAGGAAGATCCTTGCTTAATATTCAGTAAACAGGGAAAGAATTATCTTCTTGCTGGCAAAACTCAAAACAAGCAGCTGAAAAGTTCTCTGGTGTCTCACATCTCTTTTGAACACATCAAACAAGGGCTTTACAGCCATAATTAATCTGGAATTTTAAAAACCAATTTGAAATACATTAATAGTATTCTTTGCATTAAACATTCTTGCAGTGTTTCAGATAGTTTCTTCAACATTTTCAAATTGCATTGATAATGCAGTTTACTACAATACACTGTAAGAGTGAATCAAGCCAAAAGTTTGTTCCCAGCCTGACTGACTCCAGTGCTGGCCAGCCTGGAATGACAGCCCACCTTGCCTTCTGCTCTTCATGGTTATGGTGTGTGGGCTCAGGCAAGTGACTTGTACTTCTCAACTGTTTTCCCTTACATCTGCATTCTTCCACCAAAGGAGAAAGAGAAGCAGAAATCTCACCCAGCTGCTATCATTGCACATCCCTAACCTCTCCATGACTTTCACTGTTGCAGATACCACTGTCAGTGCCAGCCACATGGAAACAGAACTGTCACACACTGTTGAGGAGAAGGCATCACAGAGCCTCACCTGACAGCCAAAGTCAATGCACTACATAGACACATGAATAGTAAATAATTTAAGAGTGTGTACCCATGATCTTGTTACAAGAATTCCTACCTCCATCTTATTATTTATTGTAAGAGAAATATTCTCATAGTTTTAATACAATCTTCATTTCCTAAGACATTTCATAGTTTGTGGACTGCATAGCTCCATCTGTCAAATAACTGCAGAACATAAAGAAAAATTTTAACGCCACCAAGTTTATAAACAGAATCACTCCCAAAGGATAAATTTGTAGTTTTGGTTTCATGTGAGTGAGTACAATTATGATAAAACAGAAGGTGAAGCGAACAAGGGGATTTAAACTTTTGTAATGAGACAGGTAATAAATCTGTTTTCCTCCCCCCTCCTTGTGCAGTAAATCTGTTGAATAAAGTACTTTTTTTTTTTTTTTTAGATGCTCACTGAAGAACAAAGTAAACAAGGTAGTTCAAAGAGGCTTTGGAAAGATTGTAGGATAATAACTTGTTGAAAAATTTGGTTGTGTTTTGTCATGTAAGAGACAACTGCTGGTTTTCCTACACTGATAAATCTAAAATTAAATACTGTATTAATAATACAATATTAAGATAGCAATATTATTTGTTAAAGGAAAATTGCTTTGTTATATTCTGTTATTTATTATACAAAAAGTGCAAAGTGAAATATAGGAGTAATATTTGTGACATTAAATGTTAAATGCAAATCTGACCCTTTTAACAAGCTTTTTCTTTTTTCTTTTTGAAGGTTTCATTTCAGAAGTTCAGATCAATCTAGTTTCCATCCCCTTACAGAGCAATTATGATCCTTAGCCAGTGTATATTATTTGTCATCTTACATCAGTAGTTAATCCTACCAACATTCAGTGAGAGAGTTTGATTATCAACATTTTATTAGTAAAGGTACCAATTCCATATACAGACAAAACTATTTTCTGAGGAATCCTGTTTTATTTATTGCTTTATTACGTAGCTTGTAGTACCATTCCTATAATCAAGACAGAATGCAACAAATGGCTACTCTGTTTATCACCAAATGTAAATTTTATGCCATCTGCAACATCATGCAGAATGGCTCAAGAAAAGAATGTTTTGTGCAATGTTTGTACTATAAAACGTTTGTATTATGCACATTGCAATTTTTTTCTAAAAGACTGAATATTTTAAAACTTTGCAATAGGTAGAAACACTCTTTCTTATTTCTCAGAAGTCTCAAATTTAGTAAATGCATGCTATAATGCTCTGAGAAGCTGAGAAATGTCATTTGAATACAGTGAAGGTAAAGATATGTCAATTTTAATTTATTTCTATAATGTTGTTGAGTTATATTGAAAAATTACCTGCTCTTTTGTGGGGAAAAGCTACTAAGTCCAATAAAGGGATTTGCAAAATTGCTTTTCATTCATGTTAATTACATCCTGTTGGCAGTTCATGGTTGATGATTTAATTCTTAGATATACATGCACATCTGCTACAAGGGTCACAAAAGAAAAGTCTCCTTTTTTAAAGTAAATATTTTTACCAAATTTCCGATTTTCTAATTTGAATTTGACATGTGCTTGCACTGAGAAACATCTGCAATTTGATTTGGTCTCACTAGCAAAAAACTGAGTTTATTTGAAGCAGTTTTTGCTGGCAAATATGGAGTTAAAAAGAGCAATGCATCAGTTATAAACAGCAAATTATATTGTGGTTGCTGCACTTTCAGAAACCATGGGACATGAGGTTTAAGTGCATTAGTTTAAAAGAGAAGAGCAAACTGCTAAACTAAGTGCTAAAGCATAAATTTGAAGGTTGCATGACATGTGCCCACTGCTGCTAAAAACAGCTGAAGATAATAGTTTAAAAATAAGATGTGATTATAAGGTGATTACATCTGTAACCTTTGGAGGGGAAAAAGCTCACATAAACAAACAAAACAACACTGAAAACAAACAATAAATACCATACCAAAACAACACAAACTTCAGATCTTTGTTGCACCAAATTAAATTCCTTAAAACTCTTGGACATCCTTAACCTTATTTTCATGTCATTGCATTAATTCATAAAACTGTATTAATCAACATAATTTGCCTCATAAATATCTCACCTTGTTGTCAGAATTTAGTTAAATTTAGTTAAAATCTCCAAAGCACGCTGATGATAATATAAGGAGTGCCATAAAGAAATTTAGAAGAAATATATAATGGTGAATATGCTTACTTAATACCAGGAATTTTTTTCCCTTCAGATATTTGTTCTGAGGGTTTAACAATTGTTTGCGTTATATATTGGTTTATATATAAAATTCACTCTCAGGCCCAGAGCACCATCACAAACATACATTGTGGCCATTATTGCAATGTATTTTATGAAGCTTATGAATTTTATCTGCTACCATTTTTATTCACACAAGGTCAGTCCATGTCTTTGTTTCTCCTAAGACTCGGCTTTTGCTTCAAGGACTACACAGAGATTTTTAAGCTATTGTTTGAAAAAAAGTAGATTTCATGAAATTATTTTAAAAACAAACAAACAAATAAAACCCAAAGAGATAATAAAGCCCAAACAAATATTTCTATAATTGAATAAGGACACAGAAGACAAGTCAAACAGGTATGTATTCTCTGGAGGGGAACAAAGGGGGTGGGGGAAAGAATGTTAAAATCTCAATCTATCTTCAGAGCTGCTCCCATTATCCTTCCAACTTGTTTTCAAGTTTTTTCTTGATGTTTCATTTACTCAGAATGCAAATAGATAGTATGAACTGATAAAGATAACATATCTCATAGTGAGTATAAAGTGCCTAAAATTTTATTGACAGGAGTGTTGTTTGAATTGAACTGACATACAGTAATTTAAAGGCATGAGAAGATAAATAAAAAACTTGCATTGCTGCAAACAGTTCACAATTATAGAACATGAAAATCAATTCTATTGATGGTGGTTGAAATACATTTATTACACTCAAAAAATTCATCTAACTCTACTCAGATATTTGGATCTGACAAACATTAAGACAGTGACTGTCCCTGCACTTCTCTAAGGGACCTGAAAATTGCAACTTTTGGTCACATTTTTCCTATCCTAAATGATTAAATTCTCCCTTTTATTCAGGAAAGGGGCTGTAGACTCTCAAGATTTTTTTTTTTTTTTGTAGTCAATATGGAAATTACATCTTGTGCCATTATACCCAAGATCGGGATTTGTTCCAGCTTCTCTGTTTTAATTCTAAACTAACCTAAAAAATTGGAGAAAATCCATTCTGGGTTAATTAGGTCTGGATGCATTTACTCAAAATGTATAACAGCACATACTAAAAATCAGTTATCTAATAGTCAATCCCCATTGTTATCACATTAAAGAGTGTATAAAAGTGGGGATTTCACAATTAAAAAAAAAAAAATCATTCCCACATTGGAAAAAGGCATCCCATCCTGAAATTTAAGTAACACTACAAGTATTTCTATCCCTTTTACTGCCTCAATGACTAGAATAAACAATTAACTTCTGTGTTGGTTAATATATCTGTCTTTTGGGATCTAGTTCTTATTTCCACTCAATTTGACATGTCAGAAATGAATTTTGTGCTGCCCTTGAACATTATCTCAATTAAGGAACTGAAATAACTTAAACTAAACTCATGAATGTAAATGTTTTAGACAGAAGTTTCCATATTAATGACAAGTATACAGAAACACTGGAACACACAGATGTGTTACTACAATTCTGCTTTAATTAGAACCTATTGGAGACAGACCAGAGGAAGGCTAAAATGATAATCAGAGGACTGGAGATCCTCTGCTGTGAAGGCAGGCTGAGACAGTTGGGGTTGTTCAGCCTGGAGAAGAGAAGGGTCTGGGGAGACATTGCAGCACCTTCCAGTACCTAAAAGGGGCTTACAAGAGAGCTGGAGAAGAGACTTTTTATAAGGGCATTGAGGCAATGTCTTAAAACTGAAATAGAGCAGGTTTAGATTAGACATTAGGAAGGAATTCTTTACTGTGAGGATGGTGAGACACTGGAACAGTTTGCCCAGAGAAGTTGTGGATATCCCATTATTGGAAATGTTCAAGGCCAGTCTGGATGGGGTTTGAGCAACCTGGTCTAGTGGAAAGTGTCCCTGACCATGTCAAGTATGTTGGAACTGTATGATTTTTAAGTCCCTTCCAGCTTTAATTACCTGATAGAGACTTTATTAAAATGTGCATTTTCTCCAATCTCATAAGCAGAGTCAGTATTCAATGGATACTCTTCTATGTCCACTTTCTTCCTTCTTCAGAAAATAAATTGAGTATAAAATATACCTGACTAGAATAGTTAAGCTCTTAGGACAATTACATTTCCAAGAGCAGAAACTGTAGTAAGACCATGTGTCACAGAAAAAAAAAAAAAAACAAAAAACAAAAAAACAATGGTGATTGATTATTAATTTTTCCATAAGAATATTTTAATATTATAAGAAATTAGAATCTTCCAATCCAATCACCCCCAGCATATTTTTTCAAACATATTTAATGTAGCAGAAAGTAAAATAGTTCTATTAATTACAGTTCAACAATTAGTCATATTTATTCACAGGGCACTGATCTGGACTAAATCAAACTCTAATAACTTCTCTGTTACATGTTATTGTGCAGTTCTGTGAATACTCATTCTGGTACACATATGGGAGTAAGAAGGTAGAACAAACAGGAAAGGATGCAGAGATGAGACAGCCCCTGTCAGTTTTTACCACATGATGATGTATTTATCTCTTGATCCAACAGTGGTTGTCTGAGGCATGAGTTGGGGCAGTAAGGACCTATGTTGTTATCCATTATGGGCCATTCGTGCAATCCAATGTGTTGTATAAAACTGTTTAAAAGGCAACCTGAAACTCTGATAGACTAGTGTTTTATTAAAAATATATTCCATGAGCTTTTAATTTTAATGCTTTTTCTTTAAGAATCCTTCTATTTAATGGATACTCATCTGGTACTGTTTGATGTACTAACTGTGCATATATTCTATTTTTCCACCATACCTAAACCAAATTTTTTTTCCAATATACTTATTAAAGTAATTGAGATCTCTGAGTGTTACTGGGCCTGTGCTTACAAAGTATCAACTACTTTCAGAAATAATTAACTAGCCTATATTATATATTCTGTGTGTTCTAAATATTAATGGAAGCAGGAATCAGTAAAATCCCTGTGATAATAATTTAGCCTTGAGGTCATCATGGAAAAAGACTGATATTTTTTAAAAGCAAATTTTGAGATACCTCAGTCATTTAGCACTTTCACAATTCAGGTCTACTTAGCTTTGTCTAAAGCAAACTGTCTCCAGTATATTCCAGCAAAATCTCTATAAAAATTCAAAGAAATACAGTGGATTTGCTGAATTTTCCACTAATGTAGTTTTGATTTTCTTTGAGTTGATTTGCTTCAGTTAAGTCACTTCCTACTCAAGTTGCCATGTCCTAAGCTGGAATTCAGTCTATTCAGCTATCTCTTCAAAAGAAAAATTGAAAATGTATGTTCATATTTTCCTGATCATACCACCAAATATTTCATACAAATGCTTTGTTTGTTCTTTTTCCATAGCTTAGTTTTAAGAGCAAATGGTTGTGTAAAAAAAGAGTAATACAAGATATGTCTTTGAACTCAAGAGAAACCAGGCCAACATCCTGAGACACTGGGAAACAACACACTTAACACCGAATGAAAGCAATTCAGGAAAATAGGGCTGTTAAACATAAAAATGTTCCTTTAGAGAAAATATTAAAACACCAGTAGAGGAGTACACCTTTCTGAGTGTTCCTCAAAGGTACCAAATACCTTGTTTTGTTCTTGTTTTTGAAAGAAAGCCGTATCTTTGCTTCTGAAGCTTTCAAACATAAAAAAATATATAACTTTGATGTTTTTTAAAATATTTGCAGAATCTGCCAACACTGAGAAGGATAACTCAGTTTAACAGCAAATATTTTCTCCATACTTCCAAAAAACAAACATTATCACATAGGAAGAATGCTTGTGGAATATATGAAATAGTTTTTAACTGTAGCAATGCAAACCAGCACAGCAGCTTAAGCTAGCCACCCATAGGATTTGAAAGTTGCTAAAAGGCATCAGTATTCAAAGAGATACTCTACCATGATGATTAGCACAAAGAAGAAATAAACACATCTGGTCTAGTGGAAATAATTTTCAGCTCCACTGTTGAACTCCTTTTGTCTATGACCTGTGTAGTTTAGGAGGTTTTGTCTTGGTTGTTGACAAACTTCTATAGTATGAGAAGCTTCTATGTCCATTAACTGAAAAAAAAAAGGAAGAAACTATCCATAGCATTTCTGCTTATTCATGGGATGTACAACATACATACCTCAAACTGCATCTTAAATGGGAAATGGTGAGCTTTGGGACTGGAAATTATATTGCTACATTACATACTGTATTGACCCAGCTGATTGGACTGCATATGATTCCACACTAATGTATCAGAGAGTAAAACTGCTATCAGAAACAGAACTAGATCTCCATGAAGCTGGGCTGTGCCAGCTGATTCAGCATGGTCTGGCGAACACCTGACTTTAGAAAAATATAGTTGGCAAAATCATGTCAGTTCTGTGAGCAAGAACAGAAGACCTAACTGTACATCTGTTTACTTCAGATTGTAGCTCTGGCTAATAGTCACCACTCTAAATGCAAACACCTTGTCTATTATTAAGAGGCCCCTGACTTCATGGCTGATAGAAGCTTGATATCTCAAGCTGGTGAAGGTCCTTTCCGACACTCTTGGGTAAAGTAACCATGTCTAGGAGAAAATACAATAGTCCTCCAGCAGAAGAACAGCAGTCTTGACACACTGGAATGGACCTGCAGGTCTTATCCTTTCTTCAAAGTAGCTTCTGAAGTTGGGTAACCATTATATTTATGCAGCTTGGTCCAGCTGAGTGTGTTAGGCACTCTGAGAAACCTTTACAGATAGATCCCATAGGGAACTTTGCCAGTCCTGGAAGGTCCCTAGATCTCTTTAGATGTGGTAAAACAGGGACCTAATGACAAATTTATTAAGAATGATTTAGACCTCAGCATGACAGGCAGAATGCATCTCCAGAATGGTGTTCTCCAGAACATAAAGCTATTTCCAAGAGCAAAAAAACAATGAAATAAACTTCCTGCCAGGCAAAGTCTTGTGCAGGGGAGATAGAGGTGCAAAACAGGTTTCTAGCTAGCTTGCTACTGAGCTGGAACCCATGGAGTGCCATCAGCTATGAGATGGAGACAAAAACTAGAAAGTTAAGGAAGAAACTGGTGAAGAAATCTGTGAAGTGGAGGTAATGTTTGAGGCTATATGCAACTTCCATTCAGTGCTATGCATTGGTGACACACTGCTGTGGCTGGGGTGGCCAGCCCCAGGAAGTGTTATGGTAAGCATTTGCTACAGACCATAGACAGCCTAACCAGAAACAGGAATTGCACTGCACACCTTTAAGAAGGGCAAGAGGGACAGTTCAGAAAACTGCAGGATGTTCAGTCTCACCTCCAGAAGATTATGGAGCAAAATGGACCAAATTCCAGACAAAGCCATTTCCAGTCACCTGAAGAACAAGTATTTGGAGACAACCGTTCTGGAAATGCAAAATTATGCCTGACCAACTTGGTAGACCTCTATGAAAGGAAAGTAGTGGATTGGTATCCACCTAAGCTTAGGAAGGCTGTCAACACAGTATGTCAGCACAGCATGCTATGGCCAAAGGTGATGTAAGAGGCATTCTTTCCAGATATAATTAAAAAACAAAAATCCTAATGAGAATAATCAACTATTAGACCAGGTTTCACTAAGATGTCCTGAAATATCTGCACTTGGAGATTTTTTTTTTTTTTCTCTAAACTCTGAGAAACCTGGTACAACTTAGACTAATTTAAACATTCAGAGGTCTGACTAAACAATTGGGCTTTTGCAAGTGATTCCAAGACTGAAGTGTAAAATTCAGAAAATCAAGATATTTATCTATCTTAAAAGGTCTTGAAAGGGCAGATGAAAGAGAATATGAAGTAAAATAGTACATATTAGAACTCCAAATTCAAACTAAAACATTCCATGCCTGAGTGCTTGTTTTAGAATTATTCTTTAGATTTCTTATGTTCCCAAAATTTACATACAGATCTAGATGCTGAAGGTCTTGATCAAAACACTATCAAATTATGCATATTACAGAATCACAGAATGGATCAGATTGGAAGAGACCAATCTGGTCTCTGGTTATGTGGTCCAACCTCCTGCTCAAGCAGGATCATCCTAGAGCACATGGAACAGGACTGTGTTCACATGGTTCTTGAATATCTCCAGCCATGGAGACTCCAAAACCTCTCTGGGCAATCTGTTCCCATGCTCAGTCACCTGCACAGTGAAGCTTTTCCTCATGTTCAGGTGGAACTTCCTGAGCATTAGCTGAGTATGAGGAAGAGCATATCAGATGTATGCAAAAAGTAAGTTCACATAAATAGGTATGCCATGCAAAAACTAAAATGTTGTTTTGACCTCACTCATTCTATAACAAGTATAGGCTATATGCTGGCATAGGCTAATTCATATGTGCCATAAGAGTTAAAGAGTTAAAGGGAAGTGGACTTATATTTGCTTAAAATATTTATAAGCACTTTTTTCCCCAAGATTCTTCTGAAGACCCAGGAAATGTTTTTGGAAACTAGAGAGGACACTTTCACCTTCATACAAAACTTGTAATTCATAAGAAAGAGAAGGAAAAAGAAGAAAATTGCTTTTTTTTTTTTTCTTTTACTGGTTGGAAGATTGCTACACTCTCAGAGATGTAGAGAGGAATGCACTGTTAAGCCTAGTTTGAATAAAATTTCTCAAGGATTCTGCTAAACAGGACATTTAGGAATGTCTGTAGTTATAGTATTTGCACTGCACTCAGATGACTCCCATCTATTCTGGGTTCCAGTAAACCAGAATTTGACACATATTCAGGTTCATAAGGGAAACATCAGTAGTAGGTCAACATGAGTATACGAGAAATTTAAGCCAGCACTGATCTTTTTTTTGGGAATGAAATGGTCAATTTCTAGCCATAATTTATGGCAGAAACCTAGACTATATTTATAGCAGAAACTTAAACATTTGGTATGTCCACCATTCTTCCAGTTTTATATTCTAATTCTACCAAATGCTAAACAATGCACAAATCTTGTATCAACTCTTATATCAGGCTGTGAATTTTCTGGGGGTAAGGGAAGTCTTTTCCATCCTGCACTTTTACAAGTAATAAGACCTTTATTCAAAACTGGATGTACCAGATTCTAAGATAAACACATGACACTGCGGCACAGTGGTAACCAATATAATTTAGTCTAATATGTGCAGTAGTGTTATGGGCTGATGTTTGGACTGGCTCCTCTCCTTGCTTCCCCCGTGCAGCTGCCAGTCCCTCCCTCGGATGGTTTTATCTAGGCTGGTGTTTTCCGGCTCTCTCTCTCTTGCTGTGCTTCGGTTGTGGGCTGTGTCTTGCTCTCTGCCGTCTGCTCAGCTGTGACCCCCTCCCCTGGCTGCTTTGGCCATTTTTTCCCTTTTCCCCCAGCTGTTTTGTCTGTGCCCCTGTGTTGGCTTGTCTTGGGTTTGCTTTTGCTTGTCTTGGGCTCGCTTTAGCTTGCCTTGGGCTTGCTTTGGGCCTGCTCCCGGCTGCCCCTCCCCCTCTCTCCCTTCTCCCTGCTCCAGGGATTTGCACTGACTCCGGAGGACAAGGATCTGGACTTCGGGGGCCGCTGCTGGAGGTCGGCTTGGGAGGCTCTGCCGCTCTCTCCGGCGAGGACCGGCTGGGTTCGTCTCATCTGGGTTTGGGTTGGGGGAGTGTTTCTTTTGTATTTTTGTTAATAAAAAAGTTTTTTCCATTTTTACCAGAAGAACAATTCTTTCTGAGCTCAGTGAAGGAAGGAATTGTGAATAAGAAAAAGGTGTGTGGGGGGGCCCTTTGGAGCTCTTTTTCCCCAAATTTGTCCTAAACTTGGACATACTTTTTGGTGGCCCGTACGGGGATCGAACCCGCGACCTTGGTGTTATCAGCACCAGAAAAAAAGTGGAAAAAACTTTTATCTAATACTATGTTGGTTTCAGCTGTCGGCATGGCTAAGTTTCTTAAATCCATAATGTCTTTCGCTGTGGGGACCTGTTTGTATGTCGGCTCGTTAGGTTTCTTTGACGTTTTGATGCCTTTGTGGTCAATGGGTCTGTTTACTCATCCGGAGATAGCTCCGGTGTTGTCTTTGATGCGTAGTTTTTGTATGAAAGGAATATTGACGAAAATGCTCATCGGGCTAGGCTTGGTTGCAATGGCTTACAGGAGATTTATGAGAATGTTGGAATCTGCTTCAGGAATGTATAAATCATGGTTTGTGTTATTTATTAGAGGAGAAGCAGGCAAAGAAGATTTCCTGCCTTTATTTCCTTTCCTCTCCTCTGAATCGGTTACATCTTTATTAGAAAACATTCAAGAATCCAATTACAGTAGGACTTCTGCAGGGAGAAGAAAAACAAGTACCAATTGCCACTTCAATAGTGCACCGTCGGCAGTACAGAACAACGAGAGATGCCGTGATTCCTAATGATAAGATGATCCGAGAGCTGGAGAGCCAAGGGGTGGTCAGTAAAACCCACTCACCCTTTAACAGCCCCATTTGGCCTGTGCGTAAATCTGATGGGGAATGGAGACTGACTGTGGACTATCGGGCATTGAATGAAGTGACTCCATCGCTGAGTGCTGCCGTGCCGGACATGCTGGAACTCCAGTACGAGCTGGAGTCCAAGGCAGCAAGGTGGTATGCCACCATTGACATTGCAAATGCATTCTTCTCCATTCCTTTGGCAGCAGAGTGCAGGCCTCAGTTTGCTTTCACCTGGAGGGGCGTGCAGTACACCTGGAACCGACTACCCCAGGGGTGGAAGCACAGTCCTACCATCTGTCATGGACTGATCCAGGCTGCACTGGAAAAGGGTGAAGCTCTGGAACATCTACAATATATTGATGATATCATCTTATGGGGAAACACAGCAGCGGAAGTGTTTGAGAAAGGAGAAAAAATTATTCAAATTCTCCTGGAAGCCGGCTTCACCATCAAGAAGAGTAAAGTTAAAGGACCTGCTCGAGAGATTCAGTTCCTGGGAGCGAAATGGCAAGATGGACGGCGTCAGATTCCTACTGATGCTATTAACAAGATTACAGCTATGTCCCCACCTACTAACAAAAAGGAGACACAAGCTTTTCTAGGTGCCATCGGTTTTTGGAGAATGCACATTCCTGAGTACAGCCAGATTGTGAGCCCTCTTTACCTTATTACCCGCAAGAAGAATGATTTCCACTGGGGCCCTGAACAGCAGCAAGCCTTTGCTCAGATTAAACAGGAGATTGCCCATGCAGTAGCCCTTGGCCCAGTCAGGAGGGGACCAGATGTGAAGAACGTACTTTACTCAGCAGCTGGGAGCCATGGTTTGTCTTGGAGCCTGTGGCAGAAGGTGCCTGGTGAGACCCGAGGCCGACCCCTGGGATTCTGGAGCAGAAGCTACAGAGGGTCCGAAGCCAACTACACTCCCACAGAGAAGGAAATCTTGGCTGCCTATGAAGGAGTTCAAGCTGCCTCAGAGGTGATTGGCACAGAAGCACAACTTCTCCTGGCACCCCGACTGCCAGTGCTGGGGTGGATGTTCAAAGGAAAGGTTCCCTCTACCCACCACGCCACCGACGCCACATGGAGCAAGTGGATTGCCCTCATCACGCAGCACGCCCGTATTGGTAACCTGAATCGCCCTGGGATTTTGGAGATAATTACAAACTGGCCAGAAGGTGAAGATTTTGGTCTCGCTGATGAAGAGGAGCAGAAGCAAGTGACCCGGGCTGAAGAAGCTCCACCATACAACCAGCTGCCAGCAGATGAAACACGCTACGCCCTTTTCACCGACGGTTCCTGCCGCATTGTGGGGATGAACCGGAAGTGGAAAGCTGCCGTATGGAGCCCCACACGACAGGTTGCACAAGCTACCGAAGGAGAAGGTGGATCGAGTCAACTTGCGGAACTCAAAGCTGTTCAGCTGGCCTTGGACATTGCTGAGAGAGAGAAATGGCCAAAGCTCTACCTTTACACTGATTCGTGGATGGTAGCCAATGCTCTGTGGGGTTGGCTGGAAAGGTGGAAAAAGGCTGACTGGCAACGTAGAGGAAAACCAATCTGGGCTGCTGATGAGTGGAAAGACATTGCCACTCGGGTGGAGAAGCTCCCCGTGAAAGTCCGTCATGTGGATGCCCATGTTCCCAAGAGTCGGGCTAATGAAGAACACAGGCACAACAAGCAGGTAGATCAGGCTGCACAGATAGAGGTCTCAAAGATAGACTTAGATTGAGAACATAAGGGAGAGTTGTTCCTGGCTCGATGGGCCCATGATGCCTCAGGCCATCAGGGTAGGGATGCCACCTATAAGTGGGCACGAGACCGAGGGGTGGATCTTACCATGGACAGCATTACCCAAGTCATTCATGACTGTGACACTTGCGCTGCCATCAAGCAGGCCAAGCGGGTAAAACCCCTCTGGTATGGTGGACGGTGGTCCAAATACAAGTATGGGGAGGCCTGGCAGATTGACTACATCACACTGCCTCAGACCCGCCAGGGAAAACGTTATGTGCTGACCATGGTGGAAGCCACCACTGGATGGTTGGAGACCTACCCTGTGTCCCATGCTACTGCCTGCAACACCATCCTGGGCCTGGAAAAGCAGGTCCTTTGGAGGCATGGTACCCCTGAGAGAATTGAGTCAGACAATGGGATGCATTTTAAAAATAAGCTTGTCGACACCTGGGCTAGGGAACATGGTATTGAGTGGTTGTACCATATCCCTTACCATGCACCAGCTGCAGGTAAAGTGGAGAGGTACAATGGATTGTTGAAGACCACATTAAAGGCATTGGGTGGGGGATCTTTAAAAAACTGGGAGCAGCACCTGGCAAAAGCCACTTGGTTAGTCAACACTCGAGGTTCCACCAACCGAGCAGGTCCCGCCCAGTCTGAAGGCCTTAATGTAGTAGACGGAGACAAAGTCCCAGTGGCTCATGTCAGAGGGTTGCTAGGGAAGACAGTATGGATTCATCCTGCCTCAAGTACAGGCAAACCCATTTGTGGGATTGCCTTTGCTCAAGGACCAGGATGTACTTGGTGGATAATGCAGAAGGATGGAACAACCCGCTGTGTACCTCAGGGAGATCTGACTATAGGATGAAGTATAGACAAATGTTATTGTTGAGTGTTGTCACCATTGTATACTAGATTCTATGAATAGAAAGAAATATGTAAGTATTGAAGGTTTAAGCAAGTCAGAGGAAATTTTCATATCGTGTTTAGTGAGTGTGTATCCCAATCGTGTGTCAATGATCACGATGTGGGATAAGGGGTGGAATGTTATGGGCTGATGTTTGGACTGGCTCCTCTCCTTGCTTCCCCCGTGCAGCTGCCGGTCCCTCCCTTGGATGGTTTTATCTAGGCTGGTGTTTTCCGGCTCTCTCTCTCTTGCTGCGTTTCGGTTGTGGGCTGTGTCTTGCTCTCTGCTGTCTGCTCAGCTGTGACCCCCTCCCCTGGCTGCTTTGGCCATTTTTTCCCTTTTCCCCCAGCTGTTTTGTCTGTGCCCCTGTGTTGGCTTGTCTTGGGTTTGCTTTTGCTTGTCTTGGGCTCGCTTTAGCTTGCCTTGGGCTTGCTTTGGGCCTGCTCCCGGCTGCCCCTCCCCCTCTCTCCCTTCTCCCTGCTCCAGGGATTTGCACCGACTCCGGAGGACAAGGATCTGGACTTCGGGGGCCGCTGCTGGAGGTCGGCTTGGGAGGCTCTGCCGCTCTCCCCAGCGAGGACCAGCTGGGTTCGTCTCATCTGGGTTTGGGTTGGGGGAGTGTTTCTTTTGTATTTTTGTTAATAAAAAAGTTTTTTCCATTTTCACCAGAAGAACAATTCTTTCTGAGCTCAGTGAAGGAAGGAATTGTGAAAAAGAAAAAAGGGGGGGAGGGGGCCCTTTGGAGCTCTTTTTCCCCAAATTTGTCCTAAACTTGGACAAGTAGGATAAAGATTATAGACTTCTTGAGGAAAGTTTGTTTTTAAAATGCCTGAGTACAATCCAGGGTAGTCTGCAATAAACACAAAACACAGAAGTATTATCAAATACTGACATTTCTCTTTAGGTTTATTTTTAGATAGGTGTAGGAATCTTATTTAGTCTCCAACATTTCCAGGGTGCTACCTCCATATATGGATTATAATTAAAATGGATCATAAAAATTTTAAGATAACATTTATGCAATTTTAGCAATTTTTCCAAAGGGGAGCTGTGAAGAAAGATCTTTAAATACTACAGTAAGACAAGAGAACATAACTTCAGGTAGGAAATGGTAATCAAAAGCATTATGTTTTATACCTACAACAAAAAATCTTCATGTGGCTTTATTTCCTATTCTGTCCAGAAAGTTGTTTTACAGATCAGGCTCACTTCATCTCTGGAAATAGGAACAACAATAAAAGATTCCCACTGACATGGGAAAAAAAAATATATTATTAGGTGTGTTTGTTTGCCTTTTTTTTTTTTTTTTTTTTTTTTTTCTGCAGTCTCTCTGACAGACTGATGCTGTTCTGAAAGAAACATCATGTGGTTTAGCTGTGCTGCAGGCTGATCTATTCAGCAAAACAGCTAAAACAGCTGTTTAAAACCTGCATAATGTTTGCAGGTCGAGGTTAGACAGGATAGGAAAGGTGAGTTCTAACCAATTAAGATTGTTATTAATGAGATCATTATGTAGATTTTTTCCTCAGCAGAACTTTGCTCTTGATTCCTGAAATTCTTTACTACATATGCATGCAGGTTCTTACATGTGTCTTCTAAAAATGTGAAAATATTTTTTATGCCTGTTGACTTAAATTTTTAACTGTTTTATATCTCATTCTCCTTGGTCATGTATGTAAATTTATTTACATATCTTTATTCCTTCATACTTAAACATAATGTGGCATTATATTTTTGGTTTTGTTTTTAATCAAAAGGAAATAATTTTTCTACTGTTTTGTTTTCAATTAGGCTCAGTGTAAAGTCTCTGCAGTACATGCCATTAGCTTGATTACATAATAGGAACAACCTAGTAACTGATCTACTACCTAATAATTTTACCAAAGTTAATGCGTTAAGGGATTATTTTTCTTTTTCATTAAAAAATATTCTTTCTGCACCATTCTGTCTGAGGGTTAAAAGTCTGAAAGGGACAAAATTACTTTCTGAAGGTCTTCAGTAGACACTTTATGTCAAGTACATGACAAGATAATAATTTACTGCAGGAGCAAAGATTTAGTAAGTGAAACAGGCTAGATCCCAGCTCCCTGTGGCTGCCTGAAATGCCTCTTCAGCCAGCAGGTGATCTTGCAGCAGCAACTGTTTCTTACTCTGGTGGTCAGACTGAATAGGTCCAATTAAGGAGGAGGATTATGCCCTGCATGGGAGTTGGCAAAGACTCTAATGTCAGAATCATCAGGCTGGTCACACACACATAAAAATAAATTGTGAAGATGAAAAGCACTGGACTGATTTTGCTTCAGCCAAGACAAAGTAAATGGCTACCTAGGGTGAATAGCAAAACCAGCTCTTATGATGGCTGCCATGGAAGAGGGTTGGCATGTCTTTTAAATGTATGCCTCTATGTGCCCTTGACATGAAAATGATGTGGTTTGTGCTTAGAAATATCTAAGAACCACTCATTGCACAAACTGCAGCAGAAAACTATGGACTACTGACCATTGAGCCCAGTCTCCATTTACTTCTTTAACCACAGTTAAACGTACAGTAGGAATTTGTCCTGATTTTAGATGCCCAGTTAAGATATCAGCTGATTCTTACCTATTTTGTAATCATTCAAAAGAAAAGGGAGAAGAGGGATGAAAGGGGACAAGGTCTTCAAAGGGCAAGTCTACCTGCTTGTAATTGGGGTAGCTTAATATTTTAATCACTGTTCAAAAAGATCTGGTGGTCCATAGCATCTCTGATGACTATAGAAAAATTGTGAGTTAGATGCTTTGGTGACTAAAACTGGCAGGATGAATCCAGGCCTAACTGGATTTCTTCATGCTAACATAAAGTTATGGATCTACCATACCAATACCTTGGCTTTCTAGAAGTCATATCATACAATAATTTATGGATAACACACAAAAATTTATATAAATAAATTTTCAAGTTTTACAGAGATAATCTAAACAGTTTTTAAGCCTACAAAACATCATTCTAATTTTTCTTTTTCTACTTAGCTATACTTTGAAACAACTATCTGGAAGAACTCTGTGCCTCACTACCCCATGCCATGCTACACTTTGCTTTATGCTTTGTCTCAAATCCTCAAAGAAACAGTATTACAGACATTGAAGTCATTAGGAGTTCATATCTTCAGAAAGCAAATTTTGATTTATATAAATAGATAGTACAAGAACGTGATATTATAGTGAGATACAGATATATATAGATATAGTGCAAAAATCAAATCTGGATGAACCAACGTATTGATCAGATCAAAATGAGAATTTTTGGCTTTTTCATTGGGTTCAATATGCATTACTCGTCTTACTGGTCAGGTATTTTGTTTCCATAATGACTGACATAAATATTTACTCATCTTCCACTGTTGAGTTCTTTACAAAGTGAACATAAATCTAAACCATTTTTCTTCTATTAAATTGATACCACAAAATATACATTAGTTTGATACCCCTTTAAGCAGAGGTCCTTTATTTCTGTCCAGTATTTCTAGCTGAAATATTTCCTGTGCAACACAAATGTAAATAATTTTATAGAACATAAAAAATTACTTGTTATGAAAAATCATATAGGTACTAAAGTCTCATATGTCCTTACTATGTTGTATCTATTAGACTTTGACAGCTTGCTAATGCAAGAACTGGGAAAAAATGGAGAACTGGAGAAGCTGTCAGCTATGGCTTGGACAGGTGTCCTCCTTGCTGGGTTATAAACTGGCTGGCCCAGAGAGTGGTGGTGAATGGTGCTAGATCTAGTTGTCAATCAATAACTAGCTGGAAATCAATAACTAGTTGGGTTTCTCAAAGCTCAGTATGGAGCCAGTCCTGTTTACACCTTTATTGATGACCTGGAGTAGAGCATCAAGTATAACACCTTCAGTAAACACACAGATAACACTAACTTGGGTGTGCTAGAAAGCTGTTCAAAGGGATCTGGATAGGCTGGATTGATGAGTGAGGCCAATTATATGAGGTTCAACAGGGCAAAGTGCTGAGTCCTGCACTTGTGTCACAATAACCCCACACAGTACAACAGGCTGAGGACAGATTGGCTAGAAAACTGCCCAGCAAGAAAGGACCTGTGGATGCAGTTTGCAGCCAGCTGAACATCAGCCAGCATGTGCCCAGCTGACCAAGCAGGTCAACAGAATCCTGGCTTGTATCAAAATTGGTGTGTCCAGAACTAGGAAAGAGATTGTCCCACTGTATTTAGCACTGGTGAAGCCACACTTCAAGTCCTGTATTCAGTTCTGGGCCTCTCAATTCAAGAAAGACATTGAGGCTCTGGAATGTGTCCAAAGAAGCATATGAAGATGATTAGGGATTTGAAACACAAATCCTATGAGAAGAAGCTTAGATAGCTGGGATTGTTTATTCTGGGGAAGAGGAGGCATAAGATAAACTTTATCACTCTCTACAACTACCTGAAAAGTGGTTATAGCAAGGTGGTGGTTGGCCTCTTCTCCCAGGCAACCAGTGACATGACAAGAGGAAATGGCTTTAAGCTGCATGAGGGAAGTTCAGGAAGAATTTCTTCACTCAGAGGTTGGTTAAAGATTGGAACAGGCTGTCTAGAGAGTGGAGTTACCATCCCTGAAAGTCTTTGAGAAATGACTGGATGTGGCACAAAGTGCTATATTTCAGTTGGCATGGTGGTGTTGGTGAAAGATGTGACTCATCTGGAAGATCTTCTTCTACCTTGATGATTTTATTCTATGATTCTATGATTTTACACTTTTCATAGGCTCCACTAAAAATGTTTATTATTGCCATATTTCCATACTCATCCAAACTAAGCCCTAGCACTCCTAAATTGTCAACTTGAACCGTATGCAGTCATTACTAAAAATGCAAATTCTTAATCTAATGGCATTTGATCGTTGATTCAGAGATGACTTGGTCCCCAAATACCTTTCCAACCATTCTTTTATTCTGTCTCAGGACAGATCTCTACTGCTTAGCAATGAGAAACTTTATTTGAGATGCTCTAGAACATCTCAGAAATTCACATGAACTAGAAAACCAGGAGGCCATGGTGTCCTAACTGTACCTTCACCCTCCAAGAAAAAAAAAAAAACAAACAAACCAAACCAAAAATAAAAACCCAAACCAGAATATTCCATATTACTCCATCCATCTGCACAGTCTGCTTTACTGTCACCTTAAAACTCATCAATCCAGGAATCCAAATTTGTGCGCTTTACCCCATGTTCACAGAAAGGAGGGGGTGTGGGGTCTCTTTATAAACAAGAAATGGACACACAGAGATCACTTTTGTTCCTCTCTGGGCTCCCCAGAGACTTGCCTGGGGAAGGTCTCTGAGTTGGAACCAAGACAAAGAAGCAGGGTAAGGAAAAAGCTCCCTTTTTTCATCCCTGAGCATTGGAGAGCATGGCTTCTCCATCTTATTGTCTTTGTCTCCTGGCCTATGTGGTCTGCTAAAATGGCTGACATCTTGGGAGGAGGGGTTCTCCACCATCTTGAGAGGAGGGGTTCTCCACCATCTTGGGAGGAGGGGCTTCTCCACCATCTTGGGAGGAGGGGCTTCTCCACCATCTTGGGAGGAGGGTTTCTCCACCATCTTGTATTCTTTGTACCGGGGGAACACGTGAGTCAGCGCCTTTGCATGTAGTGCTTATTGCTATTATCTTGGTTGTAGCTGCTCTTCTTTTTAGTAAACTGTTTTTTCACTTACATCTTCTCCTATTTGCCTCTCCTTATTCATGAAAGGAAAGTGGATAAAACTAAAGGGGAGGTAAATAATTTTGGAGTCTCTGCCATGCAGAATTATCTTAAACTAGGACACATGACTATAAAAATTTTAAGATATACATATATGTGTCTGGTTATCTATAGCTATCTATAACTTCCTCTTTTGGCTGAGAGCACTTTTAAATATTTAGCAGTAAGACCTTGTTGTTCTGAAAAGAACTATAAGACCTTTTTCCATGCAAAATGACAGTTTTTATTTCCCAAACCAATATAAGTGGCTAAAGGCACTAGTCAAATTTTTGTTGTCTCTTTAGTTCCCAGTTTTTCACATATCAGCAGCCTTGTTGCATGAATTGAATTTTAAGTCAACAAAGGCTAGCCAGTCAGCAGATTCTTGAACTTGTATTTCCAAAAAAGGTTAAAGAAAGGTGGCTTATAAAATGAGGGTCTGATTTTCTGTATAAGGTTTTGCAGTTCAATCTTCAATGCCTCTAAATCAGACCTTCTGGGGACTCTTTCTCTTCATGAATGTTCAGAAGATGCATACACACATACAGATATGCTATGGTTTTGACAGAAAAAAAAAAATCAAAAAACTCTCTTGCTAACAGCATATGGATGCATTCATGTGTTTTTCACTGACTCACAGTTATCTAGCTCTGACTGAAATTCTTGTCTCTTCTGTGCTTATTGTTGCACAACAATACACAAAAGGTTTTCTTAAGGCAAAAAATCAACAAGAAATTGAGAATACCTCCCCCTTGAGAAACACCAATAAAATGTTCTCAATAGAAAGTTTAGTCTGGAGAGTTTTATTAAACTTCTTGTTTTGAAAATCCCTCATTTCTTCAGTAACAGCCAGATTCATTGCTCACGTGATGATCTGATAACCTAAACTGATTGCCTGTTATGGATCTGAGCTTGAATGATAGGTTTTTATATTTGTCCTGTTAACAGACAGAATTGCTTAGAGTTTTCAGAGCAGCTTGGATAGAAGAATAAACCTTACTTTATTGCATGATGACTGTAAGACCCAAAGCCCAGAATGTCATAGTAGGAAAGAACAATTATAGATAAGTAAAAGGAATCAATATGTAGTTTTTGTTTGCTTTCCATGAGATAGCAATGCCCACTGAGGGTGGATGCAACATGCAATTGCTTGTGTAGTCTACAGATGACTTTTTTGATGTGGAAGAAGGTTATATTGGTACCAGGTTGAAAGATATGCGTTATCGTAGAACTGCTCAAATGAGGTCCCTCTAAAACTTGGCAATGAAAATCCTCAATCAGATGAGACACAGGAATTGTGTCAAAGCAGCTCATCTCCCACAATTGAACAGAACTGGTAATAGATTATCAGTGACAGAAGCCCTGAAGCTGCTGCACTGAAAAGATGGCAAATGCCACTGGGAAAAAGAAAATCCTAAGCAGAAAAATTCTAAATTATTGCCAAAGTCAACCATAGTATAGGATATAGTATTGCAATGATTTTTTTTATGAAGAGAGCCCAACTCAGCAGTATCCAAATGGAATGAACTATGAAATTCAAATAATAATTATTTTAAAACATTGAAAACCATTGACGCAAAGAAACAATTTTAAATTTTGTACTGAGTGCAAATAAATTGCAAGATTTTGTAACTTTAACCAGTGATATGCAGATAGGTTTTCATGCTTAAAGGAATACTGAAATTAGTTTTATATTTCACAAAGAGTTTCCAGTTTTGACTGTTGTGGTTTCAAGTGTTTGATTACATTAAAAGTGGATTTTGTTCGCTGAAACAAGAAGTATTCAAAACTATATATATACATATTGCTAATGCTTTTCTTTCATGTGAGCAAATACATTTTTAAATGGGTAAAAAGAATTGGATATATCTTATAAGAAGTAGTATGGTTACTAAAATGAAGCCTAGAATTTCTATATTAAACATTGCCCTAGATACTCTTAGAATCATCTTTCAGTGATCTTTACTGGAGAGGAGAATATAATGTAAGTGACAAAAAATTTACACAGAACTTTCTTTTGAACCCCAAAGGACTAATATTTGTATGTAATTATGTACATATATTTCCAGTTACAAAATCCTGTCTTTAGACATGAGAGAAATGTCATCGTTGTTAGCTTGATACTGTAAAATATTTCATATCCCTAATTAAGCAAAGCTCCCTAAGAGTTTTTAAAGGGTACAGTCCTGAAAGAAGCAAGGGGTAGGAGGTACAGAAGATGGGGAGGAATGGAATATATGGGAGACTTCAGTTCCCTTTTTGCAAAGCACAGTGATTGTGTGCAGAGAAATGCCAGTCTGGTCTCTCTTGGAGAACACAGAGGAGAAAACAGGATAATAGGGGTCTCCTTTCTCCAGATAACTGCATAAGAAAATAAGCAAAAGGAGAAAGAAGGACTGCAGAGATTTTTCTGTCCCAAGAAGTTTACAATGTGAATTTCAAGAGTTATTATTTTCCATCCTCTTCTGATGAGTACTTAAAAGATGTTTTGTTATTTTGTTGGCTGTTTTTGTTTTGATTTTAGTTTTGTACTTTTTACAGAAACCATATTCCAAAATATTGTAATTAAAATATTTGGATGGAGAACATAAGATTAGAAGGTCAGAAAAACCTTTCGTAAAGCATTTAATTGCAGAGAGAATTTATGCATAATGAATTTTTAATTACTTTTAAAAATTTATAGCACCAATGAAATGTTAGCTTGCAGGTGTTTTTTTCAGCCATGAGATGCTAAAGGTTTTAATATATGTTTAATGGGTTTTTTGCCCTGTAAAAGTCTTCAGAATTAAACCAAGTAATGCACTTTGCTGTTTTTTATGCAGGTGCACAGAGCTTTACTTTGAAAATTTTGGAAAATATTTTTATAAGGAATTTCTTTTGTTAGGTTGGTTTTGTGAGATTTATTCCTCCAATCAATTTTGTGGAAGGCCTTGTATTGTTTTCCATTCAAGATCTTGAAGCTCAAAACTTCCAATGAGAAAGTAAAAAAAGGTTTGTTTATCAAAAACTTTTGCAGTTTTTATAGAAACAGTGAATACCAACTCCCAATGAGCTCTGTCTAGGCAGAGCACCCACACAGCAGATATCTGTAATCACAGAACACCAGGATAGCTAAGGTAAGAAACTGTCTCTTGAGATTGTTTGGTCCAGAACTGAGTAGAACATTAAGACTGACTCGATTCAGTTGTTGGCAATGGTGATGTTTGTCCTAATTCAGACCAGGATGTCACTGGCCTTTTTTGCCACCAGGATGCACTGCTGGCTGATACAGCTGCTGTCCCCCAGGACTCCAAAGGTTCTTCTCTGAGGTATAGCTCTCTAGCCAGTCAGTTCCCAGTGGGCAGAGATGCCTGGGTTTACTCATCCTCAGATGCAGGACTTTGCATTTCTCCTTGTTGAACTCCTTGAGATCCTTTTTGGCTCGATTCTCCAGCCTGTTGAGGTCTCTCAGAGTGGCAACACATCTGGTGTACCAGTCACTCCTCACAGTTTTATATCATCTATTAACTTGCTAAAGGTGCACTCTGTCCTAGAGTACAGGTTCTTGATGAAAATGTTACACAGTACTGCCCCAAGAGCAAAACTGTAACTTGCTATCAAATGAATTCTGTACCTTCTGGTAGTTAATTCAGTTTTTGGTTCACCTCAATGTGTGTTCACCTAGCCTGTACTTTGTCAGCTTGTCTACAAAGATGCTATGGGACATGCCCAAAGCCTTATTAAAGTTGAGGTAAACACATCCACTGCTCTTCCATCACCTACCACTAGCCACCTCATTGTAGAAGGCTGTAATATTGGTTAAGTGTGATTTCCCTTCAATGCTAATTACTCCTAATATCTTTTTGTCCTTAATGTGTCGAGAAATATTTTCAATAAATAATTGCTCCATCATTTATGCAAGGATTGAGGTATGGTTGATTTGCCTGCAGTTGCCCTGATCCTTCTTTTTCTTCTTGAAGTTATGAGTGATAACTCTGTCCTACTTATTGAAAGCTTCTCCTAATTCCAATGACTTTTTAAACATAATTGACAGTGGCATTGCAGTGACATTAGCAATTTTCCTCGTGTTCCACATATAATGCAAACTTTACATTATTAGTAGTAATGTTGTTCTTCTTGTTACATAGTTCTTTTCAGTCTCTTATCTGTGCTCCCTCCTTTCTTCAGAAGTATAATTTGATTATGTTATCAGATTAGAGATGGGGAGAAAAATTATGCAGTGTATGGCAATACAATCATAGAAATCTGCAATATCCACTCTCACACATTTTCAGACAAATGCAGGACAAGTCTCAGAACTAGAAAATAAAGAAAAACATTGGAGAAATCTTTAGATTTATTATAAATAAAGTAAAACTTGGGCAAACGAAGTTCTGTATCTGTTTTCTTCATGAAGAGAGTAAGGTTGAATTTATCAAATAATCTGTTTAATTATTATTTTACAAATAATTTGTTCTGCAATTTGGACAGTGCTTTGGAATGTAAAGTATGCAAGCCCTCAGTACTAAAAAATTAATAAATGAGATGCAAGGTACATGTAGCAATGTCTCCTTTTTTCCCTTTTAGAATTCTTGTGGAGTCACAGCATTAAGCTGAAAACTGGAGCATGACCTAAAGGAAAAAAAAATACACTCTATTTTGAATAAAATAAAAATAAGCATTTCTTCAGTTTTCTTTAAATGTTGAGGCAAAGTAATATATTTCATAGTTAATTCTTATGGAAAAAAAATCTTCAGTATTGCAAATTTTGCAACCAGGGTAATATGCAAATCATGGATGAGATTAGGTGTACTTGTGGTACACCAGATTGTATTCTTTCTGCTTTATCAGCTGCCACCCAGGAGTTCTTTTGCCATTTTCAACTATTCCCTTTTTGTTATAGATTTTTTCCTAAACAAAATGCCCACATACAATATGTAGCATGCCGTTACTTTCTCTCTCCCCACTCTCTTTCTTACCTGACAGCTCAAAAAAGCTTAACTTTATAAAGGGAATATGGATTATTTTTATCCACTGAGTTGAATACACATGAAAGACAGGTAATATTTTTTCCTGGTACTAGAGAAAGTATTTTTAAGTCTTTTATTTATGTAACATTGATACTGAAAATACTAGCAGTTTAATATATTAATTAAATCTTCCTATCAAGAAATCTGAAATTATCTGGGGAGGAATTTGACTTCACTTCCACACAAACTGAAAAATCATAGCTATATACTAAAATCAATACAAATTCATCAGTGTGGAAGCTTCATTGCTACTAGACTTTTTCTCACAAATTTTGCTTTGGGTTTTGAGCTGGCTCCTATTTCAGACAGAAGTGTGAAGTTTGGATTATATCTGCGTAGAAAAACAAGTAAATTTTCTGCCATGTGTTCTATTTGCTAATCTGGTCTTTCACAGATATAGTGCTATCAGGACCCAAACTAACTCTAGACTCTATCGTATAAATTTATCCCTAAAGACTGATAGGAACATAAAAAAAAATAAATTAGAAAGTGGAAATGACACTGCAGTGAATTTTTCAGCTCGAAATATGAGAGGAGAATGGCTATGATGTGTCTGCTAAGAAAAGTGACAGCAAGAGAGATAACAGGGACTTTGTTTAATTTTCTGTATACATTTCAGTGTGTTTTCTCTGCATTTAAACCTTTATTATATGTCAACTTTTTTAACCAAAACAAAATCATCACTATGAACTGTCATTTGATGTCTGAAAAATTGTTACCCATTTGTGGGATAAAAGTTTCCTTTATTTTTATAAGGATATATACCTGGGTTCCATTATAGAGCAATGTGTATTTGGAAAGGTCCAATTAACCAGGCATAACACAATACTTTCATTTAAATCCCCAAAAGAAAGTTGAAAGACCATAAACATTTCTTCTAAATGGCCAACTTTTTTCTTGATACGAATCTTTATATAGACAGGTTTTTCTGAGATTCGGGGTGCCATAGTCAAGTGATCCTACCAATCCACCTTCCTCAAGATATTTGCATATATATTCTCAATAGCTGTTAGGTCTTGAGCCTAAAGGATGAAAACAGAAATAAGGATGTGTCAGTAAGAATGCTCTGAACGGAACAACTAATGTGTGAAGTCTCCTATGTGTCAGAATTATACCCTGATTTACTCCAGTGCCAAGGACTGCTCTTGATATTTACTTCCTGACACATCAGAAATATACGTTTGTATATTGTGCTTTGAACCAATCTCTTGTATTGCTCAAAATGTCAGGATAATTCCTGGGAATAGGTTGTATTTGGTTTGTATGGCAAGATTAGGGTAATGGTGGGGCAGTGGGTTGAGGGTTGTCTTCTCTCAGAAGCTGCTGTAAACTTCCCTCATGTCCAACAGAGCCGATGGCAGCTGGGTCCAAGATGGACCTGCCAGCAGCCAAGGCTGAGCACAGGGAGTCATAACACCTCTGTAATAAAAGATCTTAGAAGGCAAAAAACCCGTGCTGTTGTTGAAAAGTAATTGTGGGCAGAGAAGAGAAGAATGAGAATATGTGAAAGGAACAACTATGTGCCAAGGTGAGTGAAGAAGGAGGGAGGGCATACTCCAGACATGGGAGCAGAGGTTTGCTTGTAGCTCATGGTGAAATGGAATCATAGAATCATAGAATAGTTTGGGCTGGAAGGGACCTGAAAGTCCACTTCCAACTCCTCTGCTGTGGACAAGCACATCTTCCACTAGACCAGGTTCCTCAGAGCCCCATCCAATCTGGTCTTGAACCAGGATGGGACATGGATGGGACATCCACAGTTTCCTCAGGCAATATGTTCCAGTGCCTCACCACCCTTATTTTTTCCTAATATCCAATCTGAATCTACACTTTTTCAGTTTTAAGCTGTTCCCTCTTGTCTTGTCACTATATGCCCTAGTAAAAATCTTGCCCTGTCATTCTGTCCCTTCAGGTACTGGAAAGCTGAAATTAGGTCACCCCAAAGGCTTTTCTTTTCCATGCTGAACAATCCCAATTCTCCTAGCCTTTCCTCATAGGAGAGATGCTCCATTCCTGTGATCCACTTGGTAACCTCCTCTGGACACACTCCAACAGGTTGATGTCTTTGTTCTGGGGGCTCTCATTGTGAGTTCCCAGTGCCCACTATATTTACAAACATATCAAGTTTGGTTTTCTCTTTTTGGTTTCTGTATTTTTTCTCCTACACTTAAACATTTAATATGCATGGGAGGTTTTTGTTGTTTTTGCAGTGGTGTTTGGGGTTTCATAATAAATAACTTGGAGACTCTGATTTAGGCATTCCTCTTTCATGCTTCCTTTTCAGCTGGGAACTTCAGCTGTCAAATGCCAGTAATTGCCTGTTTATTTTCCTGGTAGCATCTAAGATGCAATGCTGTCAACTTTCTTCAGAAGATCTGTGCTTCCATTACTTGAATCAAATCATTGCAGTGCAAATAATGTCATTCATTACCATCATGCAGTTTGCAGTCTGAGAGAGATGATGAGACAAAATGAGGGAATACTGCTTCCTGTCTAAAAAGAAAATTGTAAGTATTTCTTACAGGTTGGGGAGTTGCTGAGTATATTTTCCAGCTGAAAAATAAATATGTCATGGGGATAGATAGTACTGTTCTTGGCTTGAGTGTACACACTAGGGATTTGTTAGTTTATTAATTCTACTTTTACTAATAAGTCCCTAAAGTCTCATTGGCTTGAGTGTGACTTGCTGAGATCAGCTATTTACACTAATCAATGCTATCTGAGGGGGAAAAAATGCAAGAGCTGGAAGCAGGGATTTGATCCAGACAAAACATTTTGCTTTACAGGTACTTGTAAAATTTGATAAATGAGCAGCTGTACAGTTCCCTTGAGCTATTGTATTTAGACAAGTGGAACAGATGGTATGGCTCTGCTTCTCCTGTAGAGAATCATAGAATAATTTAGATTGGAAAACACCTTTAAGATCATTCAGTCCAACTGTTAATCCAGAACTATAAAGTCTATCCCTAAACCACGTTCAATTCCTAAGGCATGTCCACAGGTCTTGCCATGAGTCTGCTCCACTGCCAGCTTCCCACAGGGTCATACCTTTTTTCAGGCTTCCACCTGCTCCAGCATGGGGCTCTCCATGGGTTGCAGGTGGATCTCTGCTTCACTGTGGACCTGCATGAGCTGCAGGGGGACACCTGCTTTACCATGGTCATCACCATGGGTTGGGTCAACCCCCAGTATCAGTCAAGGCTGGGGGATGAACAGAGCAAGAGCAGCCCTGTTACAATCCATTTTAATACAGAAGAGCAAAGGAAACTAAGTCTCTGTGAATAAAATAGATTGAACACAGAAAGGTTTAAAATATACCCCAAAACTTAATTAAAACAGAACAAGGTAACAAGGTTAGATGTTTGTGGGAAAAAAAAAATAAAGAGATAAAGAGATCTATTTTATTTAATAGAGAGGAAAAGATAAACAATGAGAAAAGAAAGAAATAGAAAAAGAGGTGTGGGGGGTGGGGGATGGGACGGGATAGGACAGGACACCGAGTGTGACCAGGGTTAAGCAGAAACATATCACCTTTCTGAGGTTTCCAGTGATGTCTCATTGCTCCCTACATCTGGTCTTCTTGATGGTGAAGGTCCCCCATAGCCATGGGCCACCAAAAATTATAGTATCCAGTGAAATTATATATATATATATATATATATATATATATATATATATATATATATACACATATGTTTGGGCTAGGTGGGAACACCCAGGTGGCTTTCCTGGGGTGGGCATGTTTGACTGTCCCTTGCAAGACTCTGGATCTGTTGTAGTGCTCTGGTGCAGGGTCTAGGGTCCCCTTTGGGAGGCCCTTTCATGGGCTATGGCCCCCCTCTGCTGCCCCTCATAGGGATGCAGCTTTTCCCAGGATGAAGGCCCCCAGCTCAGCTGATCTGCACAGCGGAGGATGGGCATTTGCTGCCTTGGACCAGAGGCTTTTTCACCACACAGCCAAAATCCCTCCTCCTCCCTGCACCCTTTGGTTCAAGAAGGGTCTGTTCTAGCCTGGCAGCTGAAAACCCCAGGGCTGTGGTCTCCACCCTGAAGGTGTTAGGCTTAATCCTGTGAATGTATTCTCTTTCCCCAGCCCAGACCTGACTCACTTTATCCAAAATGCAATACAGGGCCTCAGGGCGTGGTGGCCTTCCATGCAGCTTGTGTTATACAGTTCTGCTATAATAGGCAAAAGTTATTAATGAAGATGTTTAAGCCATAAAATATAATATTTCAGTCTCTGACAAGCCCTGACAAGAAGGACTTGGGTGTTCTGGTGGAGGAGAGGCCGAACATGCATCAGGAATGTGTTCTTGCAGCCCAGAAAGCCAACTGTATCCTGGTCTCCATCCAAAGCAGCGTGAGCAGCAGGGCCAGGGAGGGGATTCTGCCCCTCCATTCCACGCTGGTGAGACCTCACTTGGGCACTGCATCCAGCTCTGGTCCCTCTGGACATTGGAGTGAGCCCAGAGGAGGCCACCAAGTTGATCAGAGGGATAAGGCACCTCTCCTATGAGGAAAGGCTGAAAGAACTGTTAATATTCAGCCTGGAAAAGAGAAGGGTTTGGGGTGACCTAATTGCAGCCTTCCAGTAACTGAAGGGAGCCTATGAGAAAGATGGAAACTTTTTGCAAGGGCATGTAGTGATGGGACAAGGGGGAACGGCTTGAAATGAGAGAGGTGTAGATGAGATGTTACTCTGGGGGTGGTAAAGAACTAGAACAGGTTGCCACAAGTTGTGGATATCCTGTCCCTGGAGGTCTTCAAGACCAGATTGCTTGGGCAACCTGGTTTACTGAAAAGTGTCCCTGTCTGCAGCAGGGGAGTTGGGATGAAATGGTCTTCAAGGTCCCTTTCAACCCAAACCATTCTACAGTTCTATGATTTTGTGATTTAACATTCTGATAAATGCTGAAAGAGAACACAAGTTTTTTCTGTCTGTCTAGGGTTCTGTCTGTCTATATAATTATTTATAGCACTTACCAATATTTGAGGTTTCAAAAGTAATTATGTTTAAAGAAACAAGCTTTCTTTATCTTAGAACAGATTTTGGACTGGCAAAGGTGGCAACTATGGCAGATAAAGGAAAACTTGGGCTGATGCTGAAATTTGAAAGCACTAGTACAATAAATCTCTTCTGGACGAAAGAACTAAGGTGACAAAGAAATTTTGTTGGGGCAAAGCCATTAAAATTTTAAGATGTAAGGACATTTATAAGCATCAGTTTTTTATAGCAGTTCCCAACTCAGTTATGTACATGCTCACTCTTATTTATGCTAAATATTCTTTCAAAAATCATGAGTCTTCTAAACTCTAATAGTCTTGTAGAGACTATACAGCAGAAGATAATACAATAATGTCTTAGATTTTGTATTATAGTGCATTTTTAAATATAGATGACACCTATATAGCTATTGTAATGTTCTGGAAAAATATTCATATATATATATATATATATATATGTAGTCTTATTTAAGATCCCTGAAAAGTTTCAGAATATTATAAATGCATTTTTCATATATTGTTTGTGGTCATTTCTACTTTAAATAGAACTAATGGCTTACAACTCTGCAAATTACAGAATTTAGTATACCCGTGACACTTGCAAATGCCCTGGGAAATAGAAGTTATTGTTTTAACTGCAGGTTTAGCATGAACCTTGAGTTAAGTTCTGTAAATTTTCATCATCTTTTACTGGTTCGTGAAATAGATTTAACTTAAAAACAGTTCACATATGAATCATATATTTGTCTTTTGGAAATGCACAAGAAAAGGCCTAAAAGGAAAAAAGGAGAAAATTTGTGTGTTTTTAAACTACTGATTATAAAGGCCTGATTATTATGACCAAAATTACCATGCAAAAAGGTGTAACCAGAATTAACCAGCCTAGGAATTCAAGAACTGCAGAAAGTGCATCATAAATAAACATAGCCTGTTCTTTGCTATTAGCAATAATAACTCCAAAGCAAAAAACTCCAAAATAGCTCCAAGCATTTTGAGGATTAGCCTAATATCAGATACCTTACAGTTTGATCTTTCTAGACAATCAAAGGGCCTTCCACACAGCCACTAGCTTTCTCTGGTTTAGTATAGGTCAAGTTCTATAAGCAAAACAGAGAAGAATCACTTTTGTCAGCTGTGAAAATTGGTGTAATTCACATGTTCACACCTTATTGAAAAGACAATGGATTGCATATATTTGTAAAGACAATGTGTTGGGTATCAGAACAGATTGTTACCTTGCTTATATATCTGTGGCAGCTGAATTGTGAGTCAGATGGGCTCTTCTGCCAGAGGGGGCAAGGCTCATGGTTGTTTGCTGAGATTGTGTATTCAGTCAGGGTCCCATGGGCCTGGAGCAAAGGGAGCAGAAGGGTGACAGCAGGCTTCAGGGAGTCTGACCTGAGCAGATTCAATCATTCTAGAGACTCTCTGAAACAGAGACCACAATCATACTAATTTTAGTTGTAAATACTTATTTGCAAATCTAAGGGAAACTATTTTTAAGTATTTGTAGATCATGCTCTGAAACATTATTTTTTTTACTCTGATAAAATCTAGCTTTACAGATTGCAATACTTCAGTGTTTCATTCAATTTTATTGTGTGCCAGCACCCCACTATCCATCACTGTCATCTGAGAAGGTTAGAGTAGAAAAACACATATAAATACACATACCTACCACTTACTTGCCAATCCCACATATAGCCCTTTAAAACTGTAATTCGTTCAACTCAATAATAGAGTAAAAGACAATAATTTACATGTAATGGGTAAATTGTAGAAGCAAAAACACAGTGAATGGCAGACAAAAAAGCAGGAAAGATGTTTTCTCTTGTCTGGGGAAGGTGATAGGGAACATTGCAAAGGTGATGATGAAACTGATGGCTTTTAAGTAAGAATTTTTATCAGCTGAACATCCTTAACTGATAGAAGCAATATGGAAGGGATTCTTCCTATTCCCATTCAAGTAGGATCTTTAGGCATCTTTATGCTTTCTTTTTATCCTCTCTGTTTTCACCACATGCATGTTGTTTTATGTATTTTGACCATCAACCATTTGGGTTCTCGCTTTCCTTCTAAACTGTCTAGATTAATTTTTATAAACAAGATTTCTTACAATTTGCTTTATTTTCTCTCTCCCTCAAACAATTTTTTGCTCACTTTTTCCTCCATTTTCTTCATGTAAACTTAGTATTTCCTTGGAATGTCATTTAAGAAATAAATGATATGCTTTTCCAAATAACTTGTTTTCCACCACAAAAACAGTAGGGAAAAAATTTCAATAGTTCAAAAATAGGTTTAGTTGTCAGATAGCTGTGAATATGGCTGCCTTGGATATTGCAAAGCTTGAGATTATAAAGAAAAGTATTGGGAATACTTTTGTGAATCAGGGTCACATCAGCTGGTTTTATGCAGATTGTAAATCACTCTCCAAACAGAAAAGAAGCTGTTATGTTTATTTTAAACTTGTGGAAGTCTTTCTGCTCTTTTCCCAACTGGTACAGACTATCAGAACTTGCAATAGGGGAACTAGGAAATATCCTATTACAGAAATCACAGAAATTCTTCCATATTAGATTATTTGTCTCTCACTGCTGTATCTAGGGAGAATTTTAAGCCTTGCATGATAAATTAGCACTTCCTTAAAAAACAAAAGAAAAGCTGTTGTGTTTGATAATTTTTAATACAAAGACCTAATTCAGTATTTCAACTGTAAATGCACAAGACTTGCAGTTTTGTGTAAGCAAAATCAAACTAATGTAATGTAAATTTGACAAATTTTCCTCTCCAACAAACCTAGATCTGTTCATGTGCATATTTCTGGTCTCTGAAACTTTTGGTCTTGCATTTTACAGCACACATTTCAGCATTACAATTCTAGAAAAATGAATTTTCTTAAAATCTCATTTTACAAAGTAAATAATAAGGGTGATCTGTCCTTGTGTGACATAATAACCATGGCCACATGTTTGTTGTTCTTTCTGGATGTATTAATATGTTCAATTTGCAATCTAACACAGATTTTTTGTTAGAGATACTTAAGAAATCCAGTATCCTTGTACTGCATAAACTACAGATTTTAATCCACTGTAACTAGCATCAAGTCTGCAGTTCTCTGCAAATTTTATTTTATATGTAAAACAATGATTTGCTGGGAAATGCAGGAAATTACATTGCCTTTGAATTTCTCTTTCTTTGAAATCTAAAAGCATTTTTATCTTTTGATTAATTAATTTAGCTCATTTTTCAAATTATTTAACATTCAGAATATTTCTCTTCCCTTGTCCTTTTATTTAAACGAATTTTTTTTTTTTAAATGAAAAGATTTTATCCAAACAAGAAAAGACTTTTCAATTTTTATGTCAAGAGGCATAAATTACATAATAATCAAAATGCAGATATGGAGCCCTCCAAAAAGTGTAAATAATTTGCAAAAGCTATTTTCAATATATTTTTAATTTTTAATTCAGTCATGACTATAAAACTCTTAGGCTATATAAACTCCTTTAAATAAGATACAGCCTAAATTGTAGTATCTCTACATTGTAATGGAAATCAGTGCAATATATACAATCTTAAAACACTTTATTTACATTGTAGAATTCACTTTTTAAACCAGAAGTTCTTCCTACAGGACATTTTGGAAAAAAGAATCTCCAGGATAAAACAGAGAACAATTACTGGATCCATGTTCATCTCACTGTAAATTTGTATTCCCTTTTCTCAATGCACATGATGATGAAAATGATATTTACTCCTATCCTCTAAGAGATTTAATAAAAAGTACAGTTAATTTGCCTTTTGTTTGCTCTTCAATACAGCTGAAGAATGTTCTCATCAGCTTTGTGTTAATTCTTTCTACTCCAGAAGAGTAATGTCTGAGTGGTCACCTTATGTCATCATAAAATTCTGAATGACAAATTGGAATTAACTTACTTTTGGGAAAACCATGTTATTCCTTTTTGCTTTCCTTTTTCTCTTTTTTCCTTCTCACTATTCATCTTCATTCATTCATTATTAATCTTCACTCTTCAGTTGTTCTGCCTTCTGCAAACAATGTGTACTTCACAATCAGATTGCTTCTGCAACTCAAGCAATTATGTCTTGGGTGAGAGGACTAGCTCATATTTGGGCAAGACTAATGGTGGGATTTTTGTTGTAGCTGGCAATTATTTTTTTTTTTTCCTTTGTGAGGCAAGACATATTTGATAATGGTTAGGAGGATCTTGATGGTACTATATCATGGCATGTTATGACATAAGAGACAGTGACAATAGGAACAGGTATCACATTTCATGGGCTATGTGTTTTCTGTGATGTGCTTTGAGCCTCCTTGTAGCTCAGCATGTCTCCAGCAGGTTTAAGAACCTATTCTGGGATAAATACACTGTGGGCTGGGCTGTTCCATTCTTGGCCTTATACTTCCCTTAGCTGAGATAGAAGCATTCTGGGTATACCTGAACTATTCCTGGTGATAAAGGTGGAGTTTTAAAAAGTGACCTGGTCTGAATGAATACTTAAAAAGTATGAATTTTAATCGTGTCTCTGTTCCATAACTGCATAAATGCAGATTCCATTCTCAGCTAACAGGAATATATATGCTGAGTCTGCTCAAGTATTGTGGCTAAACTTTTGGCTACTGATACACTAATGCTTCACAGACTCCTTGCTATATGAGCAATCAGGTTAGTAAAGGAAAAAAGCTCCATATTCCCCCCTCTGGTACATCAGACACTATGTGTTCCAGCTGGTATGTGACAGTTAAGACTGTTACACTGTGCTACACTGAAGAAATAGGAACTGCTTTCTGAAAAAAAAAAAAAAAGCTTAAAGGACTTTATGTAGCACAGTTCTTGGAGGTGTTTCTTTGTTTCTGCTCTGCATGTACAGAATATGACAATACATTTTGCCTACCTGGTAGAGCTGAGCACCTGAATCCAACACTACAGGAAAGCACCTTAGCCCTATAATTTTAAACTCTTAAGACTCTAGGCCATAGACTAATTTACATATCAAGGAAACTGGCATTTCACAGTGAGAGCCCTTGCTCACCTAAAAATCTGGGGTAAAAATAGTGGTTAAAAAGTATGATGCTGTTTGATCTCATGTAAAGGACAAATATATCAACATAGCAGAGGTTACTTGATAAACTCTGCATGACTTTACAGAATGGCTGACCCCTTTTCTCCTATGGTATTATGCTATGAATGTCTTTTCACTGTAATTAACATAGATGAATATTCTCTTTTATCTGTCATTACAACATTGTTATTTCCAAAAATGTGCAATGACTTAAGACATTTTTTATGTTATCAATAGATATGGCTTCCAGAATAAGATTTATTTTATTCATTTAATAATCATCTGATAGCATACTAGGTATAAGATGCTATTTTTTCATTAATCCATTACCTGAATATATTGTCTGTTGATCAGCATTACATAATTAATTATAAAATATCAAATATTAATTTTGTGTTTTATCATTCAAAATAATGCTGTACATTGCACTTTTATCCCTGATAATATGGTAATACTTTATTCTTTCCATTTCACTACATACTTGTCCGATTTTATTAGCACGGTTGTGATTTAGATACAACTAGTCTGAAGTGATGTTGTGACTTGACTCTACTTTTGCATGTGCTCTAATACCTTCCAGCTGGACTGTTGTCTCTTCATGTGTAACGTCATGTGGCAAGGATATTAGATTGCCTATGACCATCTGTAGCACTCCTGTATCTTGGAAAATAACCCATGCAGCAGAAAACTACTCGGACGTATCTCAGCAGACTTTCTATATTCATTTAGGAATGAACAATTTTATAGTATTAGTTCATGTTTTAGTATTTTAGTTTATATTAAATTAGTATGAATGATAGCAGCCCATTAGGATCAGCAGTCATGCAACCAGGCAACATGGAAGCTAAAAATATTTATGTAGATCGTATAAACATAAGTGACCCAATTATACTTAGGAAAGACTTTTTTTAGTACATTTTTGTGGCTTCAGTGTTTTCTAAACCTTGTCTGATATTTCAGCTAATAAATGAAGACTAGAAAAGGCAGGCACTGGTTTTGCATGTTTGTTCCAGGATCAGTTTCATCACAACTTATGAAAAGGGAAATCACCTCAAGAGTTTTACTTGCTACGTATCCCTTTCCCTGATCCAGCAACTGTACTAGATGACTTTTAATTATGAAAGTTACTTAACCTGTGTGACCACTGCTAATGTTTTGCCATGGATCATCACTCATTTTTCCTTGGAAAGATAATTCTTTTTGGTTGTATTTTCAAAGATATTCTGTTCTATATATAGGAGTTTGGGAAAGATGTCTGTGTAAAGCATAGGAATTCTGTTTAATTGTGTCCTCCTCTTTCTTTCTTTAAAATGTGTTAATTCACTGACAATTTGAAAGGTTAATTGTATACCCACAGTACATTTTTGAGCCACTGGGAAGTCAGAAAGCTTTCCTGCTTTTCTGATGCAGGATGTCTTTTGTCTGTCCTCCTTTGCCATTATTTAGCTTTCCAATACAATTTACTTTATCTGAAAACATCATCAGATAGTAGTCTGAGGTCCAGATAATTGATACAACCATTGAACATTATCAGGTACAATGTCAATATTAATAAGGCCTTATCAGAACTGGTAAGGTATTCTATGAGCAGCCCACTAACAGATTTTCAAGCTCTTTGAACATATTATTCATTGATATTTACACTAATTCTTAATGAAAATAAAATGTAGACATAATACTGAGTGTATTCCAAAAATTTTAGTGTATTATATCTTTTCAGTTACCAGTTCTTAGCCTTCTTAATAATATAATCAGTTGTGCTTTACAAGAGCTGTGAAAAATACCATTCAAATTGCACTCTTCTTTCAATTTTTTAGTAATATAATCCTCTAAGAATTTTCTTGTATCTCTCTTAGGATTTAAGTCAAAACTAGTCAACTTCTGCTTATTCATCCTTCTTTGCAATTTCTGAGTACTGATACAGTTTTCTGCCTTCTGTTAACACCAGTGGGTCAGAGTTTTCTTAGGGATTTTATCATTAACATTTTTTGAGATAACTAATTTTGAAAATTTCATTAATGAATCTTTTTAACTTTTTTACTGACTTAGTGAATTATTTGAAACTTGTGGGAGGATTTTTATTGTTTTTTTATGTAAAATCAGGGTATTGTCTTATACCTCTGCTCATACATTCATGATAAATTCTTGCATTAGACTACATGATGGAGAAGTGCAGAAAACCTGCCTGATGTGCGTCATGTTGTGGGACTCTGGGTGGGTAGAATCTCGTATCTGTAATTTGAGAAAGGAAGACATGCAATTATGTTACCATTTAAAATGAATTAAAAGGACAACAATTATTTCTAGGGTTGTTCTAAGTAGGGTATGCAGAGGGGCTCTGGCCAGTGTTACCTTTTACTCAGGTGGAAGAAAGAAGAACACTTTTTGGGTTTTTTAATTTTAAAATCCATATTCATAACACCTGTTCAGCTTTCCCAGTGGTTTAATAGGTTAGCAATTCTCAAAACCAGTCACTGATTGTTTTCTTGTCAGACGTAAAGGAAGCTGCTCAGGTCCTGATAGGGAACTATTTCAGGAAATTAATACAAACCACCACATTATTTTGCATATGAAATTTGCAAACCCATAGTAACAAAAACTTAATTTTGCATATTGAAAGAAATTATAAGAATCAAAATTAAAAGACTGAATTAAGGTCAATAGAAATAATTTTTAAAATTATCAAATTAGAAAGCGCTAAGTGAAAAAAAAAATCATAAATGAGAGAATGAGACAACCAAAAATCAATGTACCTGAAGTAATATGTTAAAAATTTCCCCAGAATGCACTTTCAATAAAATACTGAGAGCTGAGCTTTGTCATCTATTCCTCTTTTATGAAGTATTAAAAGTGTCTTCATGGGCAAATCTGGCAACAAACCTGTCCTTTCAATTCCATTCACTCAGCTATCTTAGTTGTTTGATCTTTAGCATCAAACATTCCAAATGAAAACAAAGGTGCACTATTCATACTATATTTCACTGTCTTTGGCAAGATCTTGGACATAATCATAGTATAAAAATTGTTTGTATAATGTTACAAACATTTTTACCAACTTTCTTTTTCTACTTGAGTTTTCTTCTTCTCTGACTTTTTTTGCTTTTGTCCTGTGATAAAGAAAGTCAGTTTAGTGAACGGAGACTATCTTTATCACAGTGCTGCTGTGAGCCACAGGGAAAGAACAGCTGAAAGCAATCTCTTAAATCACCCAATCCTCTGCAAGTTTGCAAGGTCTTAAAGGAGCAGCTGAGACTGCCTGTTGTGCATGCTGTTTTCTTCTCTAGCCTTTTGTGTAATTTGGCTAGTTCAATCTTGAGTGAAGGGAAGATCTGACTTCAACAAGGACAGCAGTAAAATCTACTTTTGACCTTCTCAGTTAACCATTGGGTATAACTGATTCTGCCTCAGGGCAGGAACCAGATGACCTTTCCAGACCTTTTCTACTATAACATTTTAAAATTTTAACAAAAAAACTATCTTCATTACCATCTGAAAGACTTTCAAACAAGAAGCTTTCTTTCAAAACTCATAGCAGCTAAGGTAAAAGGAGAAAAATGATCATGCAAAACAAAACTCTTTATTGAATTCTGAGTGTTTAAAGTACTTTTTAAGGAATTCATATTCTACATCTCTAAGAAAATTACACAGGTTTTTAGTGATGACTTTATCTAGAAAAGAATACAGACCTATATATATACATAATATATATATGATTGAATGTCTACTACCTGAAACAGAAAACCACTCAAAATTCTTTTGTACTTTATGGGCTTGGAAGGACTTGCAAACATGGTTTGGGGGTTAAGGTAAGAAAATCTCCTATTCCATCCTAGCAAACTGGTAGAAAAAACAAAATGAGCAGCTACTGGTATTACAGGCACTTGCACAATATAGGGCTTTGGGGTTTTCTTCAGTCATTATTTTTAAAGTTTATGCAGAATTTGAGATTATAAAATAATTGTGCAATTATGAACAACTAAAATTATAAATAATATCCTTTAAGGGGCCTGTTCAGAAAACTCTCTGCTTGTGTAGCCAGATTATATGCAAACAATTCTGGGCAAAAATGTATTCTCATATTTTAGAAATAATACGTGCTTGTCATGTGCATGGCATGAAATTACAAAAAAAAAAATTCAGATCTGAATTGTTTGATAGAACTTGTGGAAGTTTTCCACTGAAAAGATAAAATATCACAAAAAGTGAATGAACTTTAATGAAGGTTTTACATGATACACTACAACACAAAACACAATGGAACTGGGGAGACTAGAGATGGCAATGGTCATAAAAGTCAAGAACAAGCTTATTAAAAGCACCTATATTAACCATGTTTACATGAAAATAGTATTGCATAATGAATGTCAGTAGTAAATGAAGGCTCATGGTAGTGTGAAAGGGAAAAAGGAGATGGGCATCCATTTGTTATTCTTGGAATTCTTTTACTTTGGAATGTAAACTGGAACATAAAAGGAAAGGAAAGATATAATAAGATCCAAAGATATTATTTCAAGGATGGCAGCACTGAGGTCTCAGGAAATTGAGGCAATGGACTGCCACAAAAAGTGTTAGAGTGCTTATTTAATCTATTATATCTATATATACTTTACTGCTGAATCACTAGTTTTATACTTTTCTGAACTTCTGCAGTGTTTGCCTTCCATTTGATACATTTGCCCTATAGAGAGGTTATTATTTTTAACTGAGGAAGGATTACATATTTTGGTTGTTTTTTCCCATGTATCCTAGGTGGTTATGCAAACTGATTAAATTTTGCAATTCAAAAAATAGTAATAACCTCCAGATTAGATATTAAATCCATCTCTATAGTTTATTGTTCATTTTAAACATCCTACCTATTTCTAAACAAATCAATGTGCACATAATAAAGAGCCCTAATCTGCAGGCAAGTGCCAAATCAGTAGAGAGATATCACCCCCATATAAAACTTGCTGCTTAGGATTCCAAACAATTAAGTCTGAATCGTGTGCATTGCAAAGAGACTAATCCATTCTTTTCTTGAATTTTTGAGAAGTTAATTTCATATATGTAATTTTATCATTTCAAGTTCTGTACATAATATCTGGTTTCCAAATAATGTATCATGCTTCCTTCAAATAATTAAAATTCACTTGAACTTCCACTCTTAGATTGCAAAGAAAAAATAATTCTTCAATATTCTGTATAAGCTCACCAAAATTTTTATTTTTGAAAGAAATATTCATGACAGAGACCAAACTGATTTTTCTGTTAAATGCATGCTGAGATTTTGGAATTATCAGTATATACCCATAAGGAATGCTTCAGAAAAATTTCTTTTCCTATTTACTGTTGTCTTTGCTGTTATTGGTGTGGGGCTTCTTAGCCGTGCCTGATTTTTCATTGAAGAATTTAATTTTCTATGTATAGTTATTAGGATGTTGTTTTGATTTTTCCCCCTCAAAATGGAAGAATCACAATTCAAAACAATTAGAAGTTATTAAAAAACACAAAAAACTCTTGTGTTTCTCATTGAATGAAATCTCAACAATAACTTCAAGAAGGAAAGGGGTGCTTAATTTAGGCAGGAAGAATTAATACTTAGCAAAGTTGAATTCATCAATCACATTGAAAGGTTTAGACCACACCTGGATGTTTGTTAGACCTCACCTGGACTATTTCATCCAGTTTTGGACTTCTGTTAGTGGAAGGATGAGGGCTTGAATAAACTAGAGTTCACAGAATGCCACTAGGATAGTTGTGGCTCTCCTGTGAGAAGTGGAGGGAGCTCAGTTGAAGCCAATCTGCAAGATAGAAAAAAGTAAGTATAAAAAATAATCCTTGGGATTTTAAAAAGTCAAGCTTTTGCATGATCAGGACATAAATTAATTGGGCTGCTTAGCTTGGGAAAATTAAATATTTGAATTCAGAGAATGGTTTGGGTTAGAAGGGACCTTCTTTGGGGAGGAACATCTTTCACTAGAGCAGGTTGTGCAGAGCCCCATCCAACTTGGCCTTGAACACTTCCAGGGAATGGATATCCATGACTTCATTGGAGAACCTTTTCCAGTGTCTCCCCACCCTCAGAATGAAGAATTGCACTGGACCTGGAAGAACTCTATTTTTAAGCAAAACATGTCAACACGATTATAGTATATATTCAAAGAAGAAAACTAAATACTTGTATAAAAAGGCTTTTCAATATGAATAATCATGTGAAGAGGAATTTAATAAGAAGATTAGAAATATTAATAGGAGATTTAAAAGATGTGTAAAGGGATTCATTAAGAAGAACAGAGGTAAAAAGAATAGGGAAAAGGGATTCATTAGGAGAATGACAATATTTCAGAGTTTGAAGACACACTAAGTAAATATTTTAAAGGGTTTTCTAGTTTCAGAGACTAAGATATAAACTGATTTTTTTACATACGAATCTTAATACATTGTCCTTTTCATAGGCAAAGAGGAGAAACGAGATAAGGAGGCTTCTCTATACTTGGAATTAGAAATCAGCAAAGAAGATCCAGAAATGGCCACAATTTTTAATTAATCCTATTATTGATAGATTTTGTTTTGGGTTTGTGTTGTTCAGGCTTTGGCTTTTTGTTGGTAATTTGGGGTTTTTTTTTTTGTTTGTTTGTTTCTTTTTTAATTTGAGCAGCATTGTTATGGCAAGATACATTATCTGCTTCAAATGTGAAGACCATGACACAACTTTTGGTATGGAAGTTTTAAGCAGAATTGTTATTTCTTAGTGTGAAAGGTTTAGGCTTTGATAATGTGTTCAAGTAAACTGAATGAATTAGGATATGATTTTGCAAATCTAGTAGAAGCCATTTAAAAGTAAACTGTAAATCTGGTGGTAGTAACTTTGGAGAACAAATGTAGTATAAAGATAAAAAGCAATGGGGAAAGCTCATGATCCAAGCAGATAATTTGATTATCATGTTATGCAAAGCATTAGAGCAGATTCTGAACGAATTCGGGTCATAGAGGTAAATTGAATTTACAGTACATGATTTTATCTTATACAGATTGTGTCAGACCAACTTAATATCTTTTTAAATAACTGACTTCCTAGAGAGGCTAATAAAGTAAAGATACTCTATTCAGACTTTAGATAAACGTTTGATAAGATTTCTTGAAGGAAAATTAGAATTAAGCATTGTGATTGCAGTGATTAACACAGGGTAAGAAAGAAGATTGTAAAAGGGACACTATCCCCAG
Source organism: Erithacus rubecula (assembly GCF_903797595.1). Taxonomy (NCBI): domain Eukaryota; kingdom Metazoa; phylum Chordata; class Aves; order Passeriformes; family Muscicapidae; genus Erithacus; species Erithacus rubecula. Next base: position 20,563,272 of record NC_136685.1, read on the forward strand.
CTATACTCAACAGCAAGACAGGGTGAAGGAAAATCAACACAGACACTTCTCATGCATCAATGTTGGAACTGAAAGGATATAATGTATTTGTTTATGACATTGAAATGAAAATTAGTTATACAGTTGAAAGCAAACTGCAAGGTTCTGCGTCGGTATCAAGAGGATCTGCTCATTCTAAGGAAAGGAGTCACACAAATGTAATGCAATTTAACACCACAAAGTACAAAAATATTTTTTCAAGAATTAATAATAAAAACTTGTACAAAAGGATGATTGTCAATCTGATATAAGGAAAGGGGTAAAATATCTGGTGATATTTGCTGGAATTGAGTATGAACTGCAAGAATGATGTGGCCTTGAAACAAGGCTGCTGCTGTTGTACATTGACACATTCTTCTAAGTGAAAGTGGAAGGTAAATAACTCTACACAAGGTATCAGCAAGGCCTCATCTGGAACATTGTGTACATCTCTAATCATTTCTCTCAGGAGTGATTAATTTAAATTGGATCAGATTTAGAGAAGAGATACGAATAAAGTAATGGAATATTTACCTTACATAGAAAAGATTAAGAGCTCTGTTTGCCTTGCCTAGCTGGGGAAGGTTAAGAGGGGATATAATGACTTTTTATAACTACATTGAGAGGGGATATATCATAGAAAGAAAAATCCTTTAAGAATAATGTTAGTACATGATAAATGGCTATGAATAAGTTTAGGCTAAGTATTATACAAGGTTTCAGATGATTTGGCAAGTGAGCTTGTGAAATGATCGCTTGAATCTCTTGATGAGGCACAGAATCAAAATTCTTTAAAGTGCAGTTTGTTAAGGCTGTAGAGGCATTGGATAAAAATTCCCAAAGAGAAGAATGCTTTGTACAATTATAGTTTAATACCTCTGTGCAGTTTGAAAATACAATGGAATATTGGGATTTTTTGTTGGTTTTTGAGAATTTTTTTTGCAAGCCATATGTGTTCTATTGCATTAGGTAGAGTTCACTGTCTGAACCACCTGCCTGTTTACTCTGTGGATTAAATTGATTCTCCAAGCTGGAGTCACTATGCTTTTATTTCAAGATTGGATAGTCAATGACTGGTAAGGATTGCTTTGTTTTTTCTTGGTTGTTGAGAAAGATTTAGTTTAAGTAATAATTTAAGTAAAGCTATATATGAATATAATGAATAACTATATGAATGTAATTAGTAAATACTTGAATTGACCTAATTTAGCCTTGATCTTTCCCCTTTCTGTAGCTCACAGGAGATGTAGGACTTTTTGGTCTCCTACTATGAACATTTTCTATTTATTTAAGGTGTTGAGGCTTTGGGGTGGTGATGGTGTTGCTTTGTCATGTGATTGTTTTGTGCACCCTTCCACAGTCAGCATCTAAATTATATTAGTTTTACCTAAGTATCTATATGCCTGAGCAGCTAAATCCTGAAATCTCAACTGTCTTTCAGTCAGTAGAAAGAAACAGAAACCTCCAGACAATGTTTTATATGATTTAATTTATCATAGCCAACCTCTAGACAATTTGAGCAAAGAGCTTCTTCTTTTATTGTTTTGTGCTTGAAATATCAGAAGAATAAGGCTGAAGAACCCAGGACGTTCTTCCACAGCTACTGAGCTGCATTCCTAAGGAATAGAACAGTAACGTACCCTTTGTTTCAGACAAGAGAAGGAACTTGAGTATTAGCTCATGTAGCACAGTGTAAGATACTATGGAGGTGGACAATATTGGGCAAGTCTCTAACATTCTAATAAAAGCAGAAAACTAGAGCATTGGAATGTCTGTAGCACTCTGCTGTATACTGCTTATATTTGTTTGATTTTGTGCAATCACTAAGCTTAATCTTATAGTAATTTCTTTCTTTTTTTTTCAAAGTCCTTTGGTTATGTAGTATAATCCTGAAAAATGTAGAAGAAAGAGAAGGGCTTCCTGACATCATAGAAAGTGAGTCTTGCCCAGTTGGGCTATATACTTCAAGTCATTCTTAGCTTCCCTAACATTCAGTAATTTCAGACAGGGGACAAAATGTCTGAAGATTTGAAATTTCTATGAATACTAGGAAAACCCAATATGATTGGACATGAGATAAAAATCCAAATCAGTGTCTTCAGTTAGAAAGTCAATTGTAACTCAGCTTCTCATCTATTTTATAAGACGACCTCAATGTTTCCAGCATATATTGCTCATTGCATTCCTATGTACTGGGTTTGAATGGGACAAAGTTTTGAGATAAAATTCTTCAGGTTAGCCTTTATGATGCTGTGCTTTCAATGTGTGGCTAAGCCAGGGCTGATAATGCACATCAATATTTTGGCTACTGATGAGCAGCGCTTGCACAGTATTGTAATATATTTTATGATTTAATTTGTGTTAGTTTGTAAATTAATGTGAAATAAATAATATTTGTATGAATAAAATAATAAAGAAACTTGAAAATCAAAAGCTGCAGAGGGAGGAACAGGGATTGCTTCATCATAACTGGCAACAAAAGCTGAAGAGCACAGATTAGAAAGTTAAGAGACGTGGCCACAGTGGAAATTGCCCTTTGAGAAACTGTCCAGCAAACACCCAAGCGATGAACGCCCGGCACGTGTCGAGGATTGCAATAACCAGAGCCATCAGGAAAGCTACATCTGAATGCTGGCTTCTCGTAAACCAAGATCTGCATTCACCAAAACCCATCCTTTCCCAGACATGGTTTTGTCCAGCCCAATGCAGAGAAAGAAGACTACATGAATATGTGAAACAACGAAAAGAAAGAAAGACAGACCTCTGCTCCAGGCTGGGAAAAACTGTATAAAATGGGACTGACCAAGGCAGTTTGGTGAACACGGGGATCCAAAGTGACAGAGGTTGGATCAGAGCGCATTCACCCAGCGCCGATCCTGGGCTCGGTGCTGTCCCTTTCTGATTGTGGCTATCAAAAACTATATTTCAGTCATGAAATAAATATCGCTTATTTCAATCACATTTAATTCAACCTGATCTCTTTGTTATCTATAACAGTATCAAGATCTTCTCTTTCCCACCTGCCAACTGGCTCCCAAAGGCAGCAAAGTAGAGGTGGCCAAGAGACTGGAAGTGAACAAGGTCAAGGCAGCTGACCCAAACTGGCAAAAAGGATGTGCAATATCATATGATGTTGTACTCAGCAATAAAAACTCAGGGAAAGAAGGTTGAAGGGGAGACATACATGGTTATGGCATTTATCTTACCAAGGAACTGCTATGCCTTTGAAAGCCCCACTTTCCAGTGGGTATTTCTGCCTGATGACGGACAGAACTTAAATAATTTTTCTCTCTGTTTTGCCTGCAAGCACAGTGAAATTGTTACTAGCTTGATCTACGAATTTCAGCTTCCTTCTATCTTTTCTCTCCATCACCAGTAAGAGGGAAGTGAGCAAAAAGCAGATTGGGAATTTGACTCACCAGAGTCAATCCATCAGACCCTAAAAGTGAATGTATTCCTCTGAATCAACTATAGCTTTATATCGACCAACTGACAGAATACATGAGATGGAGACCTGGAGGGAAGAGCAAACTGCCAATAAGAGAGAGAGAGAGGGGTGAGAGTACTGGAGAGAATATCAATTCACTGTAAATAAACAGAACTGACTCAGATACACAAATTTTATTACTTATTTATCTACCCAGTGGAAACTGTGTTCTAGCTAACAACTTAAGTCAAACAGCACAACCTTAAGAGAACAGGGAAAACAGATTCTAATTTTATATACACTTGTAGTTATTGATGGGGCTGATACCAGAATAAATTCAGTCTTCAGAGTTGTAGGAAAAGTTATTTGTTTTCCAGTCCATTTAATAAATATTTGCATTAAAAAAAAAAAAAAGAATGGGTACATGAAAAACTTCTAAACCACTTAGATAGTTTGATTAATCATATTTACTTCCATTTTGTAGGAGGAAGTTGGTGATAGAAATGCACACCACAAATATTTATTTACTTGAAAAGGATGATTCTCCCTAAGTTTCTTGAAGTCAGAGAGAAGGTGATATTTTGAAATTTAGATAAAACATATCTGCTAAAATCTCAGAAACAAACCAAAGAGACTCTTGTAGAAAGCCATCAGCCCTGGAAAAGATGCTCTCCCTTTCAGCATATACTGCAGGGAAAGAATGACATTACTATGAGTAGAGATCTACAGAGTATTTCTTATATAAATTAAGAATTATATTCTAAAACAATAAAATACCACCACAGATTAAAATTGAAAATATAAGATTAAAATATCATATACTAAAAATGCCATCCCATGAGACACTGATTTCACAGTACTCCACTGAGTGTAAAACATTTGAACCTTATTTTCCACTGTTTTGTTTTTAGAGATTAATCAAATCAATTATATTCTTTTAAATAGTTTTAGCTATGTGAATTATCATTTGGCTTCCATCATTATAAAAACAAAATAATGTAATCCAAGTGATCTACAGCGAGTATTTGGGATCATCATTAACCAAGAATTTATGAACACAAACACATGAAGAATCTAAAGAATGTTCTAAACTCATCTCTTAGTTTTACAGAGTTGCATTTACTTTACCAGTAAGTTATTATGGAATCTTTTGTTAAGCTTCCAATTAAAGAAAGTGTTCCTTATAATATATTGCAAATTAAATGTTACGAAAAGTGTGTTGTCTTTTATTTTCAGTTCCTACTTATGCTGAACAGCTGGTTTTCAGATTCCTTGCACAGACCCCTTGAGGAGTCCAAGCCTGTGCACAGCTCTATTTCACCATCTTCTCCAGATAAAATGATTTCTTTGATCTAACTTCACATGGAAGGCCAGAGCAGACATCTGAGGGAAATCTGCTTAAGTAATTCATGGTACTTGTCTTGGTATCTCTAAAATTGTGACAAAGTCTTTCATTCCTAGTGAGGGAAAGGAGGAGCAGAAGAAACACTGGGTGATGTTTCAACAGCCTGTGGGTTGAGGTGGTGGGATGTGGAGTCAAAGCCCAGTGGGAGCATCATGCATGTCCTGCTTTTGACCCACTTGATCTTCTGAGGCAATGGCATCTAAAGGCAGGGTGATCTGGGGAGGAGAGCAGGCAGAGGACAAGGCTGATGGTGTATTTGCAAACATTTACCATTGCAAAAATTAATTTCACAGGACTATAGGCTTGAAAGGAATATTTGCATGTTTGATAGTGGCTTAGGTTGGTATCCAGGTTGTATGGGTTCTTTTCTTTTGCTCAGAATTATTTGTACACACTGCTCAATCCTTTGATTTTTCTCTGTCTGACTTACAATGAGGACACCCACCCTTGTTAATAATTTTTTTCTTTTTTAAATCTAGTAGGTCCTGGTGTGTAGCAATGTAAATGTCATTTTCACTGCAGGTCTTTCAAGCAAATATCTAGCAAAGAAGATATTTTAAGTCATCTAGCAAATGAGAAAATAGGAAAACTAGAATTAATTCTGATCAAAGGTATATAGATACACACCTAACTATGATTAATTTCCTCTAGTCTCATCATACCTCTGGTCATGACACAATAAAAGACTACACATTCTTCTATCCAGATGTTTTGGTTTCTATTCAGTTCTTGTTGAAGTCCAAAGAGGATATGTTCTACTTTTGCTTACTCTACTATATATAGCACAACATTCTCATAAAACTTAAATTATTTCTTCTGAGATTTTAAATATCAAAACTTCAGGGAAGAAGGGAGAAAATGGATGCTTTTTTAACACTAATGTGCAGAAATGCTGTATTTGCACTTACTTGGTTGTGACTGGAATTTAGCTTTTTATTTTAAACTCAGCTTCAGATTCACTATAAGCTCTCAATTTACTGTGGAGCATGATTACATCTGAACATCTGACACTTTTTTACAGAATGAAAATATAATTTTTGCCTTTTTCTATAAACATGTCTATATTTTTTCATGTCATTCCCCAACTAATATTTACCTGATAGGCATTTTTACAAGATTATTTACTTTTTTATAGTTATCATACTCTTTCATCTGGTTTGAAAACAGGTTTAATGAGGGAAAGTAAGTCCTATTTGAAGTGAAATAATATAAAGTTTTATGACACAGAGTCTCTGCAGTTACTATTCCTTATAATAAGGTGATTCCAAAATGTGAAGAAATGCATGTTTCTTTTCATCAGATGTTGAATATGAATTTTCTGAATTCCTCTTCTGTAAAATCATAAGTTTATGAATCTAGCTTTGTGTTTGGTTGTACTTGTATTTATATGGATATCTAATAATGCTTTTCTCCTTGTTGCTTAGAATATTTTCTATTCATTTGAAAAAAAATAGTTGAGATAAATGCTTTTGCAAATCCATGTTATATATTAAAATGTTCAGAGTATTGTTTTTCTGAATAATTTAAAAGATTACTGAAAAGTGATCTTCTTATCACTAATAATAAATTTCCCCTTGGTGAATCATTAGTAATTCAGATGTGTATGTTAATGGAACATAGGTATTTAAATTGATGCAAATATTTTAATTTATTTTCACTTAATAAACATCTGATTTATTAAAGAACAAACAACTTGATAATTTTCAGCTAAATCTATCTGAGGGATTTTATTTCTTAGAAAGGGTTTGTGCTACCCTGAAGAACAGCCAACAGCCATGCAGAAGGTAGGTGTCAAGTCATATAAAACTTGATTTGGTATCTGCATTTGAAAGTGAAAAGAAATATTGTATTTATTAGAAGATGTACCCTATCTGATATTGAAGAAGAATGTACAAATAACTTTCTAATTTATTTCAGTCACTAAAATGATACACTAGAGCAAAAATTGTGTCACTGAGATTGACAGAGTAGTTGTGACAAAAGGTATAAATAAATTACTTTGTCTGTGCCCACAGAACGTGCTTTAGCTCAGAGCTTGTTCTTCCATCTAGATATTTCACATTTCCATGCATATTTATAGGAAAGTATTTCATTCTAATGTCAACATAACCAAATTACCTAATTTTTAATTTATTTTCAAGATACCCAGAGCTTAAGCATATATTTTTTTTCTCCACAGAAACCTCACATTAGAAATTGTTCTTATCCAGAAATATATTGGTACTACTTAGGAAATTTGTGTTTCTAGAAAAGTCTAACATCAGCCCACTTCCAAACATTCTGCAGGGTTGTTGAAACCTGTTTGTATTTCTGTCTGTTAACCTTCACAGGGGAGAGAACAGCTTCAGATCTGGTTCTTAGTATCATACAATGGAAGCTGCAGTATTGTCTGACTCCTTTCTTAAAGGGCAGTAACAATTTAGATATGAAAATGTCTGAAAAGCTTTTAGGGCTTTAGGGCTGTGAGGTTTTTAGGTTTGGGGTTTTCTTTTTTGCTTTTGGGGGTTTAGGTTTGGGTTGTTTTGTTTTGATTTTACTTCCCCAGTACTCCTGGTGACAGGCTAAGCAATTTTTTCCAATACTAAATAATAAATTTTGTATAAACTTCACATACTAGTGGATATACTCAGTGTGAAAGCATGGATAGCTCTCATCTAAAGATTCCCAAAGCTCATATACTCTAAGTGATAACAGGTGGCAGAATCTCATCTTTAAGAAATGATGGTCATCTCTGGGGATCTCTGTAGGAGATATATATGTAATGAGCATGAATGCTCAAAATCTATTAAAGCAATGAGAAAATGAGAAAAGTCTCAGAAGGTACAATGGGTTTTGTATCTAACAGGTAAGCAGAGATCTTTAAAGAAAGTAAAACTTTGACTTGAGGAGAGCTCTGACATTTCTAAGCTGTTGGGAATTTGTACAATAATATTCAAAGGAACTTAGGGAGCAGCCACTGGTAAAGGATCAGTTTTTATTCAGGCACTTGACTCTAATGGAATATTATAACTTCCCTTTCCTACTGTATTTTCTTGCATGTTTTATTTGTGAGGTGTTTTTTATTCTATTTGTCCCGATTTTCAAAATCATGTAGACTCTAAGAGTGGAAAGAGATATAAAAGTAAATAGTTTTTAAAACTCTAAATGTTGCTTTCATAAATACACCCTACAAATATCCCCTCTTGTGCTGTTGGGGAATGCATTTAAAATGAGATGAGACATGCAGAGCAGAAATATTCCCAGCTCTGCACAGCATAGAGGAGATAGAAATAACTGACATTTCTACAAAGACTCAAATATTGCTGGGAGGATGAAAGCTAAAATAAGTCACCTCTCTACAGAAGCATCAGTACCATTTATATGTCTTGTAAAATAGTTCTTTACTGAAAAATCTGTAAGAAATTCCTGAAGTCTGAATAATTTCTGAAGTGATTCTGACCACCAGTGATCTTAGAAGAGGGAAGTACAGTGTAATCATATTAAGGGAACTTTGAGCAAGGACACCATAAAACTTAGAAAGTACACCTACATTCTTTAGGATACTACCAGAAAAGTGATTTAGTTTGTTTATTTTTTTATAAAAAGGTAAAAGATGGGATTGAAGCCCCAAACACAAGAATACAATCTATCCTTCTATAGGTGGCTGAGAGGAAAGCTAGACACAGCTCTAGAGACTGCAGTTCATAATCTATTGAGCTCCCAAGATGAAGATAGGCAAAATAGATAGACAAAAGAAAGGTAGTAAGAGAAAATAATTTGCTGCTTGAACGACATGGAATTTAGGGACAACATAGGTAAGGTTTCTTTTCTCACCTATCTTCACTTTTGCTTATCAAGGAAGATATCTCACAGAAAAAAAAAAAAAAAAAAAAAAAAAAACCACAAACCAAAACAAAATGCTGTTACTATCAGTCCTTGAAAACATTGCAACCTCTGTAGCTTTACTGTCTTGCTTTCTTCATAATGTTTTTCCTCTTCAAACTTCCTGGGTAATATTTATATCATCCTAACAATGCTTAGTGCAATAGTCAGAGTGTCATTTGGAATAGAATGTAAAAATACACTCACATTATTGAATTACTCCAAAGAATTCTAAGAGTTAAGAGAAAGCCAGAGAACAGTAGTGAGTAATATTTTAGAAATGTAAAAAAAATGTAATAATTTGTATTTTAAATTCTGCTGCGCAACAAAGCAAAATTTTTTTTATGGTGAAAACGAAGATCCATCTATATTTAAAAATATAGAGAGAATACATTTTAGCTGTAAACCCAAGTATTAAAACTTACAGTTCAATTATAATATGAATAGTCCACTTACTAGACTGTTTTTGCACTCTCTCTCTATCTCTGGAAACAAAAAATATAAAAAGATGGGCATCTATTTTCTCTCCCTTGTTTTGAAAGACATAGTTTCTATTTACAAAATAGTTCTGAAGTTATTATTTATAACAGCCTTTTCAAAAAGTGGGAAATTTAGGGAAAAGCTAAATCAGTTTAAAATAATTTTCAATCCACTGGTTGACATGCTTCAAAAATGTTAGTGGACGCAGCCAGTCTAGTTCTTTACATAATTCTGTCTTTAAATTTTTAATCATACATATAAGTATCTACATAAACACATGAATTTTATACAATGGAATTTTTACAAAAAGTTCTGAGTCATGAACACATTATAGTTTTATTAATATTTAAGAATTTGAATTAAAACTAATTTGATTAATTTGTAGAATGGAAATATGACATGTTTCTTTAAGGATACCATTTTCCTTAGAAATAATATGACTTCCTTGGATGCTTAACATCATGAACAGTCTAGCTGTAGAAGACAAAAGATAAAAAAAAGAAAGGGCTATCAAGTTGTCATTGCCTAAATGTCAAAACTGAAAATAATTAATAAAATTGCACAATATTTTTAATATTTAAAGCAGTATAACATTCTGGTTCAGACAGCACGTTCACTTGAAGTGAAATCAAGTCATTTGAAACATCAAAATGTCCAGTCTTCTGTGAGACTGCATTTTGTGTGGACTCAAAATTCCCATTCACATTGTTATGTCAGGAATATAAAAGAACCATGATAGTCTTCTCTGTTCTGTACCAACCAGTTAATAGTCTTGATTCTCAGTAAATCTATAACATAAATCTGAGATTTTTCTGACCAGTTTTTCTGACAGTTATTCCCAGTTAGACAGCTAGAATAGTCTTCAAGGCTTTCTTTATCACTTCTGGAGAAGCCTCTTTCCTTTGAACACTTCATTATGTTTTATGTTAAGCACCAAAAGCCATGAAATAGAGAGATATTCACTTGCCATTACATGCAGAAAAACCATTCGTGACTAGTTTAGATTTCTACATCTTACTTTTTTCGACAGCTATTGTTGGGTCAGACACATCTTCAGTAATCTAAGGCTTTCTTTACTAGATCTTTTAAAAGCATCTTTTTTTTTTTGAGATAACAATGAAAACAATAAGAATATGAATGAGTAATCATTGGAAATATTATTACAGCGACAACTTTCCACTAATGTGATGGTCATTACATTTTCTTCATTGTAGGCTAAGGCACTTTCTTTTTTATCATTTGAAACATAACTGTGAGTTTCCTTGCCAAAGATCAACAGGATTACATCGACTGCCTTAGGAGAGAATTGAGAAAAGCTTTTGAGCAGAGAAAAACTTTAAGTGATGATATTTTTTCACAACCAAGAGAAAAGGTAAAACAAATGCAGTACTGGAAGGCAAAGAAAATGTCAGAGTTCTTCCACCAAAATCTCTGAGTCTCTATTTTTAGTCTCATATCAAGGAATTTCTCGGGAAAGTCTGTGCTACAGCAATAATGTATGTCTGACTGTTTAATCTGGGAATACCAGTCAAAGCTCCCCCTCATAGCTGAAAAATATCTCAGAAATTACTATTTATATACAGTATTTAATAAATGTTTACTCTATTTAATCAATAAAAAATCAACTATATTATTAGGAAAAGGTTCTATACTAAGGAATTCTAAAGAAAATGGTGAAAGGGAAATGGTGAAAAGGATTGACTTCAGTATTGCTGCTGAAAGGTTTACTGAATAACTAGGTGGTCTGAGCATTTTCAGTTTCCTTTGTAGCTGAAAATAACTAGACAAAACTGCTTAATCAGCTAATGATTCTTTCAAAGTGCTCTTTTGTGTTACAGAAATGATTTTTGCAGATTTTTGTTCAGAAAGCAGAGTTCTGTGAGCAATGTCTTTTGAGTATCAGACCTGTTTTGTTGCCTGCTTGGCCTTTTCTTCATATTTGCTAAAGTGATTTAAAAAGAGACAATGTTTCAGCTGCTTCAACAGCATTCAACAGGGCATGGAAGACACTTCAACATGCTCAGTTCTTAAAAATAAAACTTTCCAGGTTTAAAGTTTAGAATTGGCAACAGAAAAGTGCACTAAGAAAAGCTACAAAAAAGCAGGAATGATGACAGAGTTAGAATCCCTTAAAGTTGATCTTAAACTTCAGGGTAATCCTCATCTAAACATTTTCTTTTGTTCTGCTTTTGTTCATCTCCCTGAAGTTCTCAAAGGATTCTCTGGAATGAAAACGAAACAGATTTGAATTAGAAGTTTGTATTCCTGGCAAGTCTAAAAGAAATAGTGTCATGCTCATGGCTCATGGCTCAAACTATGATTTTTAAAATACAAGATTTGGCATGCATTTACCAGATGAAAGCAAGGAGGATCTACTATTAAAAAAAATCAGATCTGGTTGAAACTGAATGCTCAAAACCTCAATTTTCTTTTCATGTGTACCTCAGTGGCATTGTTTTTATCAGTTTTTTATCAGTTGAAAATCACCAGAGAAAATTGGAGGAAAAGGAGAGAGACAAATGAAAAGGGAATGCTAAAATCTTTCAACTGTCTTACACCTGCTTCAGTTGGTTTTATAGTTAAACAAATCCCTTCTGCTAAATTGCATATATACTGCTTTACAGTTACTACTAACGAATAATCAATATTCCTCATAAATCATGATTTATTGTAAGGGACATTTAACTGAATTTTAAAACTTGTATCAAAATGAGGTTTATGTGACTGCCTGGATGCCAATATCTAAAGACTCTGTACCTTACAATGACTCTGAGCTCTTCACAATTCCAAGAGTTTCTCCAAGGTTCTCCCTGCATAGATTTGAGTTGATAAGTTTTTTAAGGTCATCTTTGCCCAGGTTCAGATCAATACTGTCAGGTTATCTGGCCATGGTTACAGCAGGTTACAGCAGGACAGGTTGCTTTACTAATTTACATTATTTCATTAATGCCTGCATTACTAACTGGGTAAAAACCCCAGTTAGTTAACTGGGTAAAAAACTCATGTCCTTGAATCAAAATAGTTATATCAGTATACTATCTATTGTTTCTCTTCAGGCCTTCAAACAATGATGCTCCCCTTTTAATCCCTGCACTTAATGACACATTTTCAGAATTTTCTTTCAGCATCAAACAGCAAATGTTCTCTTCTCTTGTAACATAGTCTGAAAGAAATATATACTCAGATTTGTACAGAAGAGTTGGGCCACTGGGTTGTTGTGGAAGCAAAGCAATTCCCTGAGGAGACTGTGGGTTGCAAAGCTCCTTAGATTGGGTAATGCCAATAGAAGGATCCATTAGTACAAAACTAGTGAGAGATTAAATTTTGGGGTAACCTGCAGATGAGGTCAGGTGATGAGTTTTCACAACACCCAAACTACAAAGAATTATCTCAGGTCCTGGGGTCATAATAACCAAATGTTTAGATCTGTCTCCCAGCAGACAGATGGTGATAAGCCATGTTATTTACTAAAGTAAACAACATCTTCACATTTTTTTACATGGCTAAGAGGCAGGTTGTTGCTCAAAGTAGATGCTTCAATTTTTTTAAATTTGTTTTGGGGTTTTTTGGTTGTTTTGTATCTGGGTTTGTTTTTGTTTATGCTTTTGCTTTTTCCTTTGGTCATCTGATTTATTAATGTCAGCTATAACCAGACATTATGACCAAAAAAACTACAACAACCAAAAATAGTAAAAAACCATACAAAAAACCCTAAAAACATTTAATGGATAAAATTAACACAAAAATGTGTGCTCTGACAAGATCCTTACAAATGTTTGTAAACTCCCAGTCTTCCTCCAGAACTGCAGCAGCCCTATTGTATGATAGTTATAACAGGTATACATTGCCTCAAAATATTTTGAACATGATTCAAAAAAATTTTGTAAAGCCCATAGTCTTTCAAGCAGGTAAAAGATAAGGTGACATGAAAATACTTGTGAAGTGTTTATTAGCAAGAAATGGAAAAGGCATTCTTCCCCAAATTAGCCCAGTCTTCCAGTCTTGAAGTGGTCATACTATTTACAAGTGTGGTCTTTAATTCAATTTATTCCAAGGTTATGATAAATTTCTCTGCCAGAAACCCTTCCAGTCAGCAACCTTCAGGAAAGCATACATGTTGGGAAGGCAAAGTGGATAATCAGCGGAATAAAATGAGTTCAAGCCTAACCAGTATTGAAGAAAGTACACAGAGAAGGGTAGGAAAATCCATATTCAAACCTCTTTTTTATTATACTGCATCTGAAATTTGCAGCACTAGGAACTGGAACTATCTCATCATTTTGAAATGTAAGTAACTGCTGTAAAAATGTATACCAAGAAAAATAGAATTATCCATATGAAGGCATAGAAAACTCTGGCACTGACATTATGTAAGCAGTGTAAGCAATTTATTGAGTTATAAACTCAAGCCAGAAATGGCATTACCATACCTCCTTGTTAACTTGAGGAGTGAATAAAATACATAAAAATTTATAATTCTGTAATGTTTATCTAAATTGCTACAGAGCATAGCGCTCAGTGGCAACAGATCAAGGGTGTTGGAAATATAGTGTTATAGCAAAAAACATAAACTGATGAGACATTTAACTTGCTTCTTTCATAAAATCCTATTTGATGGAAGTTGAAAAAAAGATGAAATAGAGGACAATAGGTCAAAGACAGCAAGAAGCAGCCAGTGCTGAGGAATCAAGGCAAAAATATTTGGAAAAAGTCTAGGAAATAAAACTCTTCTGGACATATAAACCAAATTTTCTCAAACCTTCACAAATACATACACATAGAATCCATAGATACCTCTTTAAATAACTGCAATAAATTAACTTTTACTAACAGCACATGACAGCAAAACCAGATACAATACCTCTCTATATAATGTTGCTGCTCCTATATTTAATTGCAAAAATTGTATTAAAGCTGTGAATGTAATAAAACATCTTGGTATGCTGTGAAACACTTGGAATCCAATTCTGTGGGAGGAAGATCAAATGCATGATACAATTTTATGAAAGCAATGTAGCTAACAGCAGTTAGTGCTGATCCCAGGGACATAAGATATCCTTGTTCAGGTGCTAAAACCTTCCTTTGAAACAGTTCTTTATAGAAGGAATTGTGCTGAAGGACTAACTCTATTTTTACTTTCTTACTAATCAATATTGTTTCATCTCATTTCTTTCCTGAAGATAAAAAAAAAAAAAAAATCTCCTGGGTTGTGGATAATTACAATGGGCAAAGAAATAGTGTGCTGGTTTATTGCTCAAATAATAAAGAAATAATGCATGATAGCAATGAATACCAGTACATTAGATATGATTTGCACAGTAGCAACAGTTCCAATAAAAGTTGAAGGTTTGAATACTTAGAACTGATCTGAATAGTCCACAAAGAGCAAGTCAGCTATTCTAAAGTGAAGGAATAATTTCTTTAAAAAGGATCTGAGAGGATAAAAAACACACTTCTTAATATTTGCTAAGGTCATTTAACAAAACCTGCAAATGTAACACAAACATTTTTAAGACATAAACCATGAACTTTAGATAATCTATGATTCTACATTCTGAGGTACCTAAATACAGATAACATGCTAAATATCTGCTCCTCTAACATTTTTAAAAACAGATTAATCCAAAATGAATTTGGGCATTTTCAATAATCTTTCTGAGACAAAGGTTTGTCCCTATATTGTCTGCTCTTGCTTGAAGAGAATCCTGAGAGAATTAATATGAAGGCTGAGTAACCCAGTCTCAAATTATACAGAAAGCAGTGAATTCCTAGCATTTTCCTGGAAATTCATAGTCACTAAAGTTGACAGAATCATAGAATATTCTGAGTTGGCAGCCACCCACAAGGATCATCGAGTCCAATGCCTAAGTGAATGGCTCATCCAGTGATTAAATCTGCAATCTTGGCATTATTAGCACCATGCTCTCACCAATTAAGCCAATCTCAGTGGCTTACTTCATCAAGTCATAGATCTGACCATGCAGATTCTTCTTTTTATTACTTATTTTGAATGATAGATTCAGGGACAGAGATAACCACCATGAACATCAAAGATTAGAATTTTAATAACCTGTAAACTTGCAGTGAACTTCACCTGCAAATTCTTTGGTATCTACTAGGTCCTGGGGAACAGCTTGCATAAACCAATATTTGATGGATTAGTATCAGCACTGTGTAATTTAAAGTAGCTTTCATCTTGGGAAAATGCAGAAAATTATGTAATTTCCAAGGAGTATAGTGAAAATTAAAAGGATAAGTACTGTATTTCAATTAACTTACTCTAGTGTATTCAAAAAGAAGGCACTGATATTTATGTCTATATTAACTGCTTAGTAACAGACATATTCAGCTACACCCATTTCTAAGACAGGAATAGTTAATACAACATGGTTAAAAATTAAAGTTCCTAGAGGGATAAAAAAAGTTATATTGATTCCATTTTACAAAGTTTGGAAACATTTTTCATGTTTAGGAAATTTTAATTTTTTAATCCATCTCTCTTTATTTCACCAAATCTACTGAAAGTCAATTTCTTTAGAACAATTTTCACCCTAATTTTGATTTGCTAATATTAAATATTCTCAGTAATTTTTTTTCAGTAACATTTCCAAGTTTTCCTAACACTCACTCATCATAAACTTCTATGGCCCTTATTCAGACAAAAGGTCTCTGGAAATGATAAAAAATTGTTTTGTGATTCTCAAAGGGCAAAAAATAATATATATATATAAGCAGCTCACTTAGGCAATCCCTTCACTTCATGTAAGACTGTTCAGATTCAAGAAGACCATGGTTACTGTTCCTAACAACAGCTGTAAATCTAAGAGAATTAGTATATAGATGTCTTCATCCATTACAAGTGAGAAATCAGTTGTCAGAATGGTCAGTGCTGTTTCCTTAGTGTAACTTGATTTAATGCCACATCAGTTAAGGTCAAGGAAATTTAAAGGCTGCCCTGAAAACAAGTGTGCTTACTTTCTCCAAAACTTTTGAAATGCAAAGCTTGCAACAGTCACCAATGTCCACATAAAGAATTGGTAGACAAGAATTATTTGGCTTTTTATCTACTTATTTCTTGCCGTTTTTGGAGAAAACTATAGCCACTGTAAAGGAAGGAAAAGATGATAAAGTTTAAAAATGTCAAATAGCAGAAAATCTTATGGCTACTAACTTTTTGGAAAATTCATACTGGATTTTTTGTTGTTGTTCATCCAATTTAAAGACTTCACTCTTAGCCTACCCTGTAGCTACTTCCCTAAATATTTCAAAAACATCTGACCTTTGCATGGATATTGCCTGAACATCATTCATACTGACATAAACTCCTTCCCAAGTGCAATATATTTTACTGTGCTTTTCTGATTTAATACACTTATTTACAGATTCTTCTTGAGATCCTAAAGATATAATTAGAGCCATTTCTCAGGTGATCTTTGAGCTTGTTGGTCAAAATAATTAATAACTATACTTAATTAGCATCTAGCTTAACAAAAGTTTGCTTTCTTTTAGCTTTTCTTAAAATTTCTTTGATGAGGAACTAGAGTTCATATGTCATTTAAAAACTGCAGTCCAGCATCTTGAGAAATCTGAAAAAAAAATTTATCCAGGTTCCAGGATTTAAAAATCTATTTTGTTTCATTCCTACATCTTTATCACCTTAATTCACCCATTTTCTGTTAAAGCATTAATTATGGAATTACCACCATGATATGAAGGTATCAGACTTAATTTTCTCAACATGGATGTAACTTCAGAATTACCAATCTGGCAAGTATGCATAAAATATATAATCTTCACAGGAATCTAGTTTTTCAAAGGTAAAAAAAACCCCCAACATATTACTAAAACCCCATATTATTTAAACCCCAACATAGGTTACATAACAATCAGAAAAATAATTTTTATTTAATGCTATGTTGCTTTTCTATAGCCCATTTTTATTTTTATTAATATTTTTTATCATAATAATTAGTAGTGCTGTTGTCTGAAACATTGCGACTGCAGAACAGTTTATTATTAATCACCATGAGTTATCTATCCATTTTCTGACTCTGGAACTCTGGAAGATGTTTCTCCTTTCAAATGAGTGCAATGCAAGGAAACTTGTCCTTAATTCAATGTGTGAAGCCCCATTTCTTTCAAGCTGACCTTTCAGGAAATAGAGTTGAAGTAAATTTTTACTTCTTACATATATGTCCACTGCAATTTGGAAGATTCACTTAAGTGTGATGCACTCAAAAAAACAAAACAAAGCAACAACAACAGGAATATATTTTTGGCTTTCACAGATTTCCAGGTTATCAGGCATCAACATAGTGTACCTCTTTATTTTTCAATCTTTGTAATTTGGCTATTTTACTTATGCCAAAAGTGACTCCATAATTAAATGTAGTAATACTCTGTAATTCAGAGAATTCTTCTTTGCTTTTCCCCATCATTTAATATTTTCCTCTAATATTTTTGTTTTCCTAGAATTTCCTTCATGATGCCTACTTTTCTGACATTTTGTAGCCTTCTTCAGAAAAGACACAAGAAGAGATTAAAGCAGAAATGTGAAAAAATTTGTTGAATAGATGGATAGTTATGTTTCAATGTAAGAATTTCTGTTTAATTTTCCTCTCTACTCTGTGAATGAGAGACTTGATTCTTCAACACAGAGATCAGAAATGGAAAGATAGTGAGCTGGTTGGCCAGGTTTGTGGTAAGGCTTTTTTATAAATTTAGTATGTGGAGTAATGTGGCTAGGCAAAAGGTGGGCTACCTGATGACAGTAAGCCATGATCAGTAATTTTTTTATTGGACAGAGGTTGAAAACAGCACTTTAAAATGGCTTCTGATTTCTTTCTGCTCTTATTTTGAAATATCCTGCTAGATGCTATGCAATGATGGAACCATATTTTAAATACAGTAAAGGAACTGTCTATGTCTGAACTGTCTATGGCTGATATTCTATCCAAATAGTTGAGGGACTTCTTTCCCTTAGAAGATGTATAAATCTTTTCATTAATAAAGATGTTAAATATCCTCATGAACCATGTTTCAAAATGTAATCTGAGCTCTGGGAATGCTGTGGAAGCAGCACAGCTAGATTCAGATCCTATTTATCCAGGATAGCTCTAGATGATTTAAAATTGATTTAGAGCTCAGCACATAGACCCAGCTTGGAATTAATGTTATAAAAAGTTTTAATATTTACTTAATTAAATCCCTTGAACTCACAGCTTCTTTGGAGTATTTTTGTCACCCTGAACAAATGCATGACCTCATTGGGAAGGTAAAGGATTGTCTGATGGTGGTTTCATAACATGCCTCCTACCTAACTAATACACTCTGCAGTCTCCACAAACTGCAGAATACAACAACTTTTGCTACTAATTTCAGACAATGAAGCCTACCTGAAAGAACACTCCAACATAATGAGCCTTCAACTAGATCTGTCATCTCTAAATTACTAGATTAACCTGGAATGTGTGGAAAAGAAAAGAAAAACAAACTGCAGACTTTTCTAACACATTTGAGGCAGGAAGTTACAAAAACTTGCTGATGGTCATTGGGAGATGCCAGTGGTGATTTAAGCCAGTGAGCTGATATAAATACAAGAACTGTAAAGCAGTTGAAATGCAGGAGCACAGGAGAAAACTTTCAGATGTGCCTGGCATCCTGGGGAAAGCTGAGCCCAGGGTGGAGACTCCTGTTTGGCACATGAGCCAAACCATCAGGCAGGGCTTGGCATGTTGACCCTGGGTGAGAATCTTGCACCTCTGGTCTGTGCTGCTCCTCTACTCTGGACTAGAGGGGCTGGTTTCTTCATGCCACAGAGCCGAAATCTCAAAATAAACATCAATAATTGCGTCTTATATCTATTCTTCTTAGCAAATACATTTTGGATTAGAGATCACTGATTATTGTGGTCTGCTCTTGCAGCCACTCCTCTTAAAAACTGCAAAATCTTGGAATTGCTTTTGGGGTATGGAAGAAAAGCAAAAGAGAAAAAAATCTTGCAATTGTAGTTAAAAAAAAAAAACTCTCTCAAAATGATATTGATAAAATTCAGCATGGGAAATTTTATATCAGAATGCAACACCTATAACAAAAAACTATGTACATTACTAACCAGAACTCAAGCCTACTTTACCCTAAAACTACAGCCACTATTAGTGACATAAATAATTCACTCTGATTAAAATAAAAATGAGCATATTAATATATATGTGTGTGTGTGCATATTTTCCTCATTCTTAAAAATTATGTTTACTGGAAAATTAGCAAACAATTCTACTCCTAACTTCTTTTTGGTGGGTATATGAATAGTTTCAGTTAGCACTTTTAGGCTTACTATTAAGTATTATGTCATTCTATTTTTTACCTATTCTGCACATTTAATTCAATGTGTATTTTTCCCACTCTCTTTTTTTCTTATATTAGAAGTTTAGCCTTTGGGTAAAATAAAGAAAGTAATTACTTTTTGTCAAAATGGTGCAAGAACATAGCTCTGAGGTTATGAAACAATCTTCATTAGTGGCGTATGTCTTCAGTTTTTTGCTATTATTTTAGCTGCCCTGAGAGACCTTTAAAAATGAAACTTAGGACTAATGGACCTGAAATAATAGTAATAACTGTAGCATAGAATCTTGTAGGGGTTATATTATAAATAAGAAATAGTCTTTCATATAAGTAATTGCCAAAAGTTTTACAAATGAAAGGGGAAACTTGGTTTGCTGCTTTTTAACTGCAATTTCACTCAATGGAGAAAAAAAGCAACTATACTGTTCCATCACTAGCAATGGTTTCCAATGAAATATGACAAAGAAACTTTCAATATTTGGCTGTGAAATTATTCTCAATGTTCTTAGGCAGGGAAGAAATTATTTAATCCAATTGCTATCATTCCAAACTGTTGACAGTTTGAGAATTTAATTTCTGTTTCAAGTTCTTTGCAGATAGAATTTAGTGACTGAGATTTAATGCTATAGCATTTCAGGGAAAATGGAAAACAAAATTGTGGAAAAATAATCCACTTGAAGTCAAGTTGTTCATCTGTAACCATGTCTATGCCTAACAACTTGTGATCCATTGTCAAAATTCTTGTTTCTCAAAGACATTCAAGTCTCAAAGGGAAATATACCTGAAATTTTAGTATGAATTGATAGCTATGAGCAGATATACCTATATGGATCCCTCCCACCTTCCAGAAGGGAGGAGAATCTCAGCTATTATACCTCAGCATCAGAGAAGTCCCCAGGTGTACCTTCCATGCTGCCAGCACTCCAAAACCATTTCTTGCCCTGATTGGTGTCAAACAGGAATTGGGTCTATCGTGATGAGATGTGAGACAGGAGTGAAGGAAAAATTGGGTGAAGTGTCATGAAACATCCACAGGCAGGAGAATTTCTTCAATACCTGAGGGCATACCTTCTCTTTATTTTTTTTTTCCTTATATAAGTATAGAATTAGGGCTGAATTTGTAGTCTAGACAAACTTCAGGTTTTGTTGATAGGTATGTTTGTTTTGTTTGTTTTGTGTATTGGGTTTTTTTTAAGTTGATTTGGGCTCTGAGAAAGAACAATCTCTGCAGCCCAGACAATTGCAAACTTTTACAAGTATATGAATGAAATTGTTGATTTTGTAACAGTGCTTATTTGTTCAGCTGTCAGTTTTTAAGCTGCAGATTTGTTTCATTTTGTAGACAAAATTCATGTGACTGATAGACAACACTATTTTCTCTTTTGAATTGGGAAGATCAGCTTTGCAAGTATATTTAACAAGTTCTTGAAAATGGATGAATCATTTAATTTGTTCTTTCATTTCTTGTTGTCAAGAATATTACTTAAGTAATCCAACATAAAACCAATAAAGCTGTCAATCTGCTCTCTACAAAAAGTTCTTAAAAAGATATATCACTGTATCTACAGCAGGAAAATAAAATCTGTTGCCCATCAATTCATCTTGTTTACTTCTACTGTTAATATTCCTTCACTCACCCAAATAGTTTTCTAAAACTGGAAACAGGCATGCAAAGTGGCTTAAACTGGAAATACTCATCAACAGCAATTTGATCAGATTGGTGCTGCAATCAAACCTGACAGTTACCAGACATTGCATTGACTTGCTCTCATTGCCAAGTGCACAATCATTTATTAAAAAGATTACTTGATTGTAATGAAAGCAGGTTACTTCCAAGTATTTTTTTAGGCTTTGCAAAGACTTAAAAATTAATAGAAGAGGGCCTCAAGGTGATTATCACAAGAACATTACAATCTTTCCTTGACCATGAGTTATGATCAAATAGAATAAGATGCAGCATACAGGACAACATAAAAATGAACTGAGGGGGATGAGCCATGGCAGGGACCCTGGACCAAGAGGTGTCAGAACAGCATTCCTGAGACTGCTGGAAGTGTGTAGTGTGATATCACCATTGTCTGACTTGACTGACGACATGTGCAACAACTCCCCCCTCCTCAAGGACAGCATATGGGGGAAAATGCATATAAGCAGAGAGTCCAGGTCAGGGCTCAGCTGCTGGGCAGTTTGACACTGAGCATGGCTGGGATGATCACTGTGTTTCCTCAGGGCTCCTCTGTGCAAATCCCCTGAAGTGGTGCCACGGCTGTCTCAGCTAATTCCCACTCAGTACCAGTTCTTTGGGGATTTCCATTAGGAAAACTCAGGTTTATCTATTTTATTGTGTAAAGGATAGAAATTATAGAAAATGTCATAGCAATCTTATGTCCCACCCAGTGCTGGGAATGGTGTCTGTTGCACTGCTGGATGAGAAGCTGTTTATTGACAATGACATGCTGCTCAAAATTCCCACCTGTGCTCGAGGTGGTCAGCCTCACTGTTTCTCACATTCTTTTAATATTTTTCCAAATGTGCAAAGCTATCAATCTTTCACCTGGACAATACCCAGCTTTTCATATGGTACATGGAGGTTCACTTTGGACACTGTGTTCTTACACCTCTCCTTAAGAATGAGCTGGTACAGGACATAATGAGAGGCAATGCTGACCTCAGAGTACATGCACAGCTTACAGAGCAGTCACTCAGGTGCTAACATGCAGCTCTCTACAGCCAAGGCCCATCATTGTACCCTGCCTATATTCAGACTAAAATCACAATCTACTTGCAAAAATGTCTTCTTTGGTGCCTGACTGCAGTACATACATGTGTGTACCTCTGTGTGTGCATGAATGCTGAGCTACTCCTGAAACCTTTCTTGGTTTACTTCATAAATCAATTGAGCAGTGTTCATGAATAGGTATTATTTTTACCACATGGCATCAACTCCTGTTAAGAAGAAAGATTTTGTTTTTATTCTACACATGGCCATATGTTGCACTGTAAAGCAGACAATGTATAAACAAGGGAAATACAAAGATATATGCTGCAGACCCTTGTATTTTCATGCCTGCAATCTATAAAACTGCATTCAAGCACTGAATGCAGTTGAAGAGTATGCAAATGAAATGTTCTTTATATAGTGTGTGTAAAAGAAGTTGATATGCCCTTAAATTATTTTAATTTTTTTTTTATTATGTGTATTTCAACACTTCTTAGATCCAAAATACTTTTAGCTAAATAGTCAAAACTTACAAATGCCATTTACTCCATAAAATTAATTATTTCTTCGTAATACAAGTAATAAGAATGTTGCAAAGAACATAATAAAGAGGACAAGGCTACCTTCCATAAAAATAGTAAAAGAAAAAGGATTAAAGTTTAGCAAAAAAAAAAAAAATAAGGAAGAAAAAAACATGTAATTACTGGGACTGTGAGCAAAACACTTGTTTCAAAAATAACAAGGCTAATATCTAACCTGGATTGTTTGATAGCTCGGTAGAGAACTGCCCCACCTTCATCTCAGCCCTCAAATAATATGATCTACCTAATAGTCTAAGCTGCAAAAAACCCTGTACTTTGTGGTTTTAGTGAGTGTAATGGTGGCTAACCTTTATAAGCTGTTGCATAAATTAAGTGTTCCTTTTAAACCAGTGGAGAAAACATTTACATAGATTATGAAAACAACACAACATCGCTTATTCCCTCAGCT
Organism: Erithacus rubecula; assembly: GCF_903797595.1. Lineage (NCBI taxonomy): Eukaryota > Metazoa > Chordata > Aves > Passeriformes > Muscicapidae > Erithacus > Erithacus rubecula. The sequence continues at coordinate 20,586,516 of NC_136685.1, forward strand.
GCTGGTGACTTCAGACTGCTTTCACATTCATAACTTTTTTTAAGCGTCTGAATTAAGAAAATTAACAGAGCAGTACCAGTTAAGACATCCTAAATGATGCATTAAGGGACCAGTTAGTGTGTGCATGTGAAAAAAAGAAGCAATCTGAAAGTTGTTATTAAGTGAGAGTAATTTAACCCTACCACAAGTGCTAGAATTTCTTTATCAATGAAGAGAGCTGTTAATGATGCCAGTGACATGCATCTACATTATGTAATCTGTGCAAAAGTAAGGAAGCAGTACAAGACCAGTATGGTCAGATGTCATGAATTTCCTTTGTCATCTCATGATGTGAGTAATTTTCAGTCAGTACAGTAATATGAGGCAGAAAAAAAAGCAGGTAATTTCAAAAACCAATTTCAAAAAGCAATTTACAAGACTACAGAACTGTATATGTTAATTCATGAGTTTGCAAATTACAAATGGATCAGAGAGTGACATACTATTATTTGTTAAGATGAAAGATGACATTATTTTACAATTTAAGAAACAATACTTACATTGGAGCTTAATACAAGGTTAATTATTAATTGTAATTTACCACAGTTTTATCAGACATAAAATAATTCACAGAAAAGCAGATTTAAACTGGTTATTAAACTGCTCTCCGATTTTTTCAGATAAAAGTAGTACAGAGCAGATCATGCTTAAGCCAAATCATAAAACAGATTCTCCACTCATATTTTTGACTAGTAATGCAAAAATACCAAGTGGAGAAAAGTACTATGAATAATACAATATAATATTATATATATATAAATTTAATCTGTTAGTTAGGCTGATATAATTTAATCTGTTAGTCTACCTCTTTGATTAGAAGGATGAAGAAAAGCTTATCCAAAGAAGACTTAAAATGTATCTGTGCTGTCCTGTTGGCTTTTCTTTTTCTGAACTATCCTCTTAACATTTTAATCGTCCACATCTGTTGTATTTGTCACAGCCAGGCCTAATCTAGGGTGGATGAAGCAGTTCTCTAGACAGAATAGTTAATTATTATTAAACAATCTGTTTTTGTCTGGATTCCTTGCATTATTTCTGATTTGTTCTGTAAAGCAGAGAATTTGAATAAATCCAGGACTCCCATAACCAGTAATAAAAAACTTGGTAATGGAAAACATGCAGTTATCTAAGATGTGACTTAACATATTTTTCCTCTAAGCCATACTTAGTATTCCTGGTCAAGTGTACTGAAACTATATGGCTTTTTCCTAGTCTTATAAAGAAGCTCCTAAAAGAGGTCTTTTCTATCAAGAAACCTTCAGAACCAAGCAAAACAAATTGAATAGAAAATTCATTAATTTCATATAAAGAAAGTTCAAGAATTGGAAGAAAAATGTCTTTGCTATTGAGTTACCAGGCCTTTTCTTTTCATGTTATCCTGCACCTGAGAAAAATGTCCTGTATGAAAGTGAAGACTGATATACTTGTCTTCCAAATCAGCTTCACTTGTAAAGGCAAAAAAACCATCAAAATGGGACATGAAACAATGTCAGCCCTCTTATTAGAAGGTGAAAGAGGAATTACTGAGATCAGATTATGTGCAAATCTCAATTCAAGATGCATCCTTGGGCTATAAGAAGAGTTTGCTGCTTGTTCTATAAACTCAGTGTCTGTGAATAAAGTGGCTGCTCTATGCAATCTTTTTGTAGGAATGGCTCTCTTCAAGGATGAGATTTATCATAGAATGTTAAGGGGTTGGAATAGACCTTAAAGATTGATTTGTGCCTCCTTGTCCTATTTCTAGAGATTCTGACAGAGTTCCTCTCCAGTTTCCCTGCAGGTTGTTTCAGATAGTTCAGGCTGTTGTCAGGTCTCCACACAGCCTTCCCTTCTCCAGGCTCAGCAGCCCCACCTTGCTCAGCCTGTCTTCATAAGGGATCTGTGCTCCAGTCCTCTTACCAACTTCATGACCTCTGGACTTGCTGCCACAGTTTCATGTTCTTCTTAAGGTGGGGGCAGGAGAGCTGGATGCAATACCCCAGGAGGGGTCTCACAAGAGCAGAGTAGAAGAATCACCTCCTTCAACCTGCTGGCCACATTCCTTTGGACTCAGCCCAGGATACAATTGGCCTTCTGAGCTGCAAGTGCACACTGCTGGCTCATCTCAGATTTTTTATCAACCACCACCCCCAAGTCCTTCTCCACAAGGCTGCTCCCAATCCCTTCTCTGCCCAGTCTGTGCGTGTGTCTGGGATTGCCACATCCCGGGTGTAGAACATTCCATTTTGCTTTTTCAACCTTCATGAGGTTGCATTTTCCCACTTCTCAAGTGTGTCAAGGTTCCTCAGGATGACATCCCTTCCCTTCAGCTCTAAATAAAGGGTTCTGTAATCCCAAAAGCTTCAGAAAAGGTTTATATGAGTTTGGATTTGGCTTAGATATATTATTGAATTCTTTGCGTTTTTCAGTCTGAGAAGGAGTTCGTAATTTATGACAAAATCTAAGATTGAAACAAATGAATGGAAATTTCAGTGATGGCTCTATTCCCATAATACACTATTCTACATAAATTTTACTATGAAGAACAGCAGGTTTTAACATGGACCTGGGATCTTTGATGGTATAAATCCATAACTTAATAGATTTATACAAATTTATACTATTTGAGCTTATTGTGCACAGACTACTAGAGAAAATTTTCTAGCATACAGATGCCTCCATTTCCCAGTTAAATTAACTTCACAATGATCAGGATTGGACTTATTCCCTAAAAATCCCTAATGACACCTTTGCTGCTTTTTTAAATGAAACCACATAATATTAATTAAATGACAGTTATTTTTTAATTAAATGACCCTTCTTTATTGATGCTGGGAGAAATCCTAATTTTCAGATACCAGTATAGGCTCCAGCTGCTCTAGAACTCAGGAAATAAGGCAATATATCAATGAAATTTATCAATAAACATGTATAGTGGACTATTGGAGCAATAAAGCAAGTAATTAAAATTTCTAACACTTTTTCACACTGGCAGTTCAAGGTGTAAAAGTGTACCTAATAAAGCACTTTATTATTTTTTTAAATGGTTCATTTTCAAGTCCAGATAAATGTAAAAAGAAAACATCTCCTAGATAGAAAATTTGATTGTAAACTGATAATTTGTCAATTTACGTTTAATAATACTAAGCCTGAAATATTTTGTTTTATTTTTAACCAAAAGCCCTCAAGATAAATGTGTTTTTGTCAAAGCTTCACCTTGCAGTCTGAACAGTTTAAAATTTTATTTCCTTCATGTGAGTGCAGGTTTTTTTGGTGAAAGTAACATCTACTAATTATGGCAATCTCATGAATGATATAATGATTAAATAATTTTTGCAAACTTAGTACCTATGTTCAGCCAGCTTAATTAGTCATTTTTAGGTACACTGTTATCAACTTACCCTTTTTTTATTTGAATTTTATAAAACCCCTTATACAATGTTCTTTATTGGGTTTAGATTTTTCAGTGATGCGTTGTGGTATTTGTAGATTTCTCAATCTGGCTACTAGGTTCATGAGTGAAGGAAAAGCAGTAACTCTAATAATGAAATAACAGCACAAAAATGTATGAAGATGCAGAGCTACAGACACATAGCTGTTTTAAATGTTAAACAGACCCTAAGCACTCTGGGACACCTAGATTTCATGAAAGTTTAATTGAGCATCCAATTGCATCTCCTATCAAAGTGCAAAGATATTATCAATTTACCTTATTATTTTATAATGAGATGTTCTACATTGAATTACTCTGTTAGCTGCAAATCTGAATATAATTAAAATTGTATTTTTGAACAGCACTTTTATTTTAACTGTCTTGGTAGATTGCTTAGCTAAACATTGAATTTTTGATTGTACTATCTTTATCTACTTTTACCAGTGGTTGAGAAAGTTGGGGTTTTTTTTTTACATAATTCAATAAAAAGTCCAGTTTAGAACCCTGTATAAGATCAAGAGTGGCAGCAGTTTGAATAAAAAGTCTAACTCAGCACAGTGATGTACAGAATCTGTTCTATAACATGAACATATCAAGAGCCCCAAACCAAGTTTTGTGAGAATTGTGAGCTGTAAATCAATTTCTTCCCATGGCTTAAGCAGCTCTAATACCCAGTTTTAGACCAGATTTGCTCATTCTGTTGCTTTGAGAGCAGTCTGGGTGCAGCTGTGTGGGTAAACTTGCACAGGGACAAGGCACAACCAAGGCACAAAGAGCACTGTCCTTTGGTCCAGAATATCATTCCACTGCTGGCACACTGCCTGGGCTGGTTTTGGTCTGTGCCTGCTCATCCAGACTTTATTCATCCACAGTACTCAGCCATATTACAGGATATCAAAAGCCAGGAATCACACTGAATAAAAATAATTAATGAAACCACCCAGTATTTGCAGAGAGAGATTAGATGGTCACTGACAGTGCTTATCAATATGAGCAAAGCCTTTCCTTCTTCCCATCTAGTGACTAAGTGTGGCAATAGAGCAAGAGCACTAGCTGAACAGAGAGTGGATTTGGGAGCATGACTCAAGTCTCTAGTCTATACAGACAACTAGAAAGGATGGTTAGACATAAAGTAGGAGATGCATGTCACCAAAAACCTTCTCTTGAGTCATTGTTTTGAAGCAGTGCCTATAACACATCTGAGTTTCCTGCCCCATCAAAGAAGGATAGGCGTTTTCAGGGTCATCTGAGCAATTCCTTTTTTCCCCTGCTGGGGCAAAAAAACTTAAATGAGCTGGATCTTGTGCAGTGTTTTCAGTAATAGATATAGAAAGGATCTTGCTTTTATGGCCTACCTCTGAGCACTGTTTGACTCTTTATAAATTATTAAACATTCATGCTCATTGTTTCCTGTGATTAAAGGAGATATCCTCCATTTACAGCAGAATAACTGTGATACAAAAATATTAAATAGACTAGTATCAAAGCCTACTAAAGGCTGCTATTGATTCGAATGAGAATTAGATCAGGCCATCTGTGAATTTACTTCCTGAGTGAGTGTGAAAATCCATCTAAATCTATTTATAGAACTAATACAGTAACCCAGGCATGTCCATTAATTTCTATAAGGTACTGCTTTATCTTCCTGAAAAAAATATAATTTTTACATGCTCTAAATGCCCTCCTATGTTTTGAAGAAATACATCATAAATACATATGTGTGTGTGTGTATTTGTGTATTGACACACACACACACACACATATATATGTGTGTGTGTAATGGTATAATGAAGTATATAATTCAATGATTAAGTGCTCTAGAGCTGAGGATTATGTTGTGGGAGGCAGCAAGGCCACAGAATCAGAGGAGAGGAAGCCACCCCAACCTCACCTCCCATGTAGGAAGTGGTGAAGCTGTGACTCAGAGGCAACTCTGACCTGCATGGACGGAGCCAGCAGGGACCATGCCCAGCCACACCTGGACAAAAGCCACCCCCAGGGAGCTTGGTTTAATTTGGGAGGAAAACAAATTGAAAATAAAACCTGAAAAAAGTCAATTTTCTGAGAGAGTAATGCAACTGAGCTTGAAGTGGCTGTTTTGTAATTTCAAATTAGCTATACAATATTGAAAGAACCTGATAAAATGAGAAGTTATGAAAAATCATATGTCAGAGAAAACTGAATTATATCAGTAGAAGAAATGCTGAAATATATATATTGATAATTCCTGTGAGTCAGATTACTTTAATATGTTAACAATAGTCCTAAATTCTGAATCCATAACTTGTTCTGAAACAGTGAAAAATTTAAAAAAAGAGGGTGTTGATATTAATTTTACAGTAAATCTGTTGAATCATTTTGTCTTCATATAAATTGGAGCAGCTTCAAGATTGAAAGTCCTGAAGGCATCCCATGGGAAAAGATGGCAGATTTCTGTGTATGTTTTTAAGCCATAATTATACAGAGTCATAAAACGAGTTTCTTAGGAATTATTTTTGGGGGACGCAAGTCCAACTTTGATGTTTTTAACTTTTAACACGGCCTAATTTAGTAGCATAGTTGACAAGTATTTTGGTGCCTCTGGAAATATATGATTACTAGAAAGAATGCAGATTTGAGCTCTGATGATTATTTGTCATGTATGATTGTGCTGGCTTCAAATGCAGAAATAGATCATATTTGTGTGAAAATGCACTTTGATGAAAAATAGTTCTTATTATAGAAATGTTGGAAAGGTAGAATGGTAGAAAAAGATGGGTGTGAAAGCAACATCAGAGTGGATGGATTCTTTCAAGTCAGAGAAAGGCAAAATAATTAATTATTAAGTATATGGTTTAGTAGATTAGAATTCTTAATAGGGTAGAAGGACTATTGCCTTGAGACATGATATACTTTTGGTGATTTATTTATAAGCAGTATTATACCTTATTCTAATATTTTAGCAAAACGTCATGAGATATTATTATTTCACCTGTAGTGTTTTAATCAAGTTGTCAATAGACAATCTCTATTTCAAACAAGAAGTTTAGAGAAATTCTTGCTTCACTATCAAGAATTCAGGTGTGATAAGGATTAGTCAGGAACAAATTCTGACACTATTGTCCTATACCTGAAATTCTCTGACCCTGCATTTAGGTATTGCTAACATCATGGTTAGAAGAAAGTACAGGAATCTGTTTTAGGATTGATGAAGCCTTTTCCTTATAGATACTATATTAATTATACATGTACATTGTTGTCAGTTTCTTATCTCAAAGGCAGATATTGTTCATAACTGACCCTGTAAAGCTAAATTAGACCCACCATTACAAAAAGTTTAATCTATAAGGACAGGCTGCTCTAGGGGGGGTTTCTTTCTCCACAGGCCTTCCATGGGTCACAGCCTCCTCTCAGCCATACCCTGCTCCAGCATGGGCTCCTCCATGGGCTGTGGGTGTTTCTCTGCATCCCTGTGGTTCTCCATGGGCTGTGGGTGTTTCTCTGCATCCCTGTGGTTCTCCAGGGGCTGCAGGGGCACAGCTGCCTCACCATGGGCTGCACCAGGGGCTGCAGGGGAATCTCAGCTCTGGTGCCTGAAGCACCTCCTGCCTTCCTCCTGCACTGACCTTGGTGTCTGTAGTTCTGTCCACATATACTCACCCATCTTTTCTCTGGCTGCAATTACATAAATGCAATATTTTTTTCTTCTCCTCCTTCTCCTTAATCTCATTACACCAGAGGCACTGCCACCATTTCTAATCAGCCCAGCCTTGGCAGGGGCACATCTGTCTTGGAGCTGTCTGGCATTGGCTTTGCTGGACATGGAGGAAGCATCTGGAAGCTTCTCACAGAAGCCACCCCTGTAGCCCCGTCCACTACTAAAACCTGGCTGCACAAACCCACTTCAACCCTGCAATGTCAAAAAGGTACAAATACAGTGGTTTTTTAACCAGAAAAAAACTACAGCTTGGTAATTTTAGACAAGCATATCTAAAACATATTTAATATGTTTTATTCTACTTTATTCCCAAGAGCTTGCATGGGAAATTAGGCTGTTGCAAAATTTATAGTCACTTACTGCATCTCTACAACATGGGCAGATATCCACAGTCTTAGATTAATTCAGGGATACATAAATAAAACTCTTTCATTAGAAATTATGCCCTGCATTTAATGGGCTAGTAAGCAACTCTTCCCTCCCACAGATGGATCTTTGATTCCTTTGATGAGAAATTTATCTCTTACTATATCAGATTATAAGAATAATCATTAAGATTATTTCAGTTCTAATAAAGCAAAATATATTTATTTTTCATACTGTATGAACCTAAAACTTTGGGAAAATACATGACACAAATGTCTGAAAAGTATATATAGTTTGTTACTGACACCTGAAATTGTTCTGAACCAGATTAGATGACAACATAAGAAGTTCTGAATAACTTCAGGTTACTACAATATGATTAATTTGTTTTGTGTGTAACTTGGGTGAAACACACAATCTTTGTTTGCTATTTTCCTTTATCTTTAAGCCTGCCCTGGTCTTCTGTCACAATAAACATATATTAAGGTGATCTAAGGCTAAAGGTGCTGCAAAGTGCCTAAAATGTGTTGTCTTTCTTCAGAAACAGTTATGCATGTTTTGCTCCAAGATGCCCCCTTTAAATAATATTTTTCATTAATGTGCTCATTTTTTGCTAGAAAAAAAATTCACATCTGAGCCCCATAAGGCTGTTTGTTGGGGTTTTTTTGTTTGGTGGTTGTTCTTACTTTGTTTTTTCTTAGTTTTATTTTTTTTTGTGTGTGTGTGTGTGTGTGTGGTTTTTTTTTTTTTTTTTTTTTTTTTTTTTTTTTTTGTGATGTACTGAACTAATGATTGATAAGGTAAGACACTGGGGCATGGGAGAATGCTTTCTCATCCTGGTCTAGCTTTCTGATTGATTACTGGAAAGATGTGCTTCTCTGAAAGATTAATTTTCAAAATCTGCACATTATTGATCACCACTTTGTTAAGCAGTCTTTCTGATAAAGTGATTGATTTAAAGAATAAAATATATCATATTTATTCATTTTTCCAAAAGAACTGTAAATATCTAATACATTCTTGACAGTCTCATCCTGAAATAACTTATTTACAAGGTGTTATCATTTGAATATATCAATAGTTAAATGAAGGTGAGAAGAACTATTGTTAAATTTTCTAACTATTGCTTTCCAGAAAGCTTTGCTGCAGATTATTCCTCATTTAAACAGAGGACATGTTTTATTCATTAAAATACATTTAAAAATGCATTACATTGTGTTTATATAATGACAAAATTAAGCATGGCTTTTTAATAGAATTCTCCTCTTCCTGAATATTAGGGATGGTTACAAAGCTCTAACATAAACTTCTCCACAAGGTTGAAGGAAATGGAGGCACCATGGCAATTTTGGTATAACTATGACATTTTTCTGGAAAAATGGCAAATCCTTGACTACACTGGATTATATAGACCTGTAGCTGCAATGGAAGTCTAAATCTGTTGAAGACTGCATTTTTTGGAGACTTCACTTCTTTATCTTCAGAGTCAGCAACTCTGGGCAGCTGAGTATTTAATGTTTTTTCAGTCTGTGCTGTCCTGCACAACACTGTGAACACAACCATGGGGAACACTGCTTTGCAAAGGTCTATGAGTTTATGTAGCCTTGGAAAATAATCCTTCAGCCTGAGTGCATTGTCCCAAATCTTTGGCATTCATAATTGTACCTATTTAGTGGATGTAGTTCAAAGAAGGTAGAAATTGTCCTACACTTGCCACTCATCCTGTGGCATACACTGGTTATATCTTTCATTACCAGGCCAGATGATAACTATTCACTTATTTGAGAATCTATTTCAGCCCTCAATATCTGTAGGTATTGTTGTGCTCTACTTAACATAATAGAAAAGGACAGATGTATTAAAAACTCTGGTTATTTCACAATAACACTGGGTCATAAGTGTATTTTTTTTATTATGGTTATATTTTACGATACGATAATCAGTCACAAAATGTGCCTTAAAATATGAAATTTTCATTGAAGTGCTGATGCAATTGCTTTTAGACAAATTATGCCTAAGAAAATATGTTATTAGGAAATGAATGCTCCAGATATTTTGCACAAACTTTGTCAATCTCTGGGTCACATTCTCATTCAAAATTCTTCTAATTATGCTGTAGTACTTCCTGCTAAACATCGCTCAAATTGTAAGTGGGTAGGAAAGCAATCAGGTATTGTCCTTGAAATAAATACAGAAATTGTTTAAATGTAAAGTGAAATTAAGAAAAAGTTGAGTGCATTTTTAACTGCTTTTTAATGTTGTCTTATGAAGGGAAATAAGGAATAGCATATATACATCAGTTTCTCAGCTTTTTATGGGCGTCCACTCATGAACTGATGTGGAATCTACAACAGCAGTTCTATTTTTGTACTAGTTGTGTCCCTAGTAGGTAACAGACAGGGTAGGCTTTTAGGCTAATTTCAGTCCTGAAGGTAGGAGCATACCAGGTATGCCTATGGAGGCTGCCTGACTAAATCAAGCAAACCAAATTTAACTCAAAGATCTGGCAGAAATGTTCAAGACTTATGGTTGGGCTGGAGCACCCAAGGCAGTGAAAGGTGGATTGGGAACAATGAAATGTTGAGATACAGAGGAAGAAGTGGGTGGAGAGCCTGAATTGAATGTGGACATGTGTTTGGTCAGTGTGTTTTCCTCTGATTACTCCTTGTCCTTGATCACTGCAGTCTGAATCAATACTGCAGAGAGCATTGCCTGTGTGTGCTCTCTACCCAGAGTCTCTGTGGGAGCACAGGTGTGAAGCCAGACTAGCAGGTGAGTAGGGTAACAAATCTGAGTGCCAGCAATCAGACTGCGAAATCATGAGGCCAACGGGTGTGATAGTTTTGTCTGGGGTGGAGTTAATTTTCTTCATAGTACCTGGTATGGGGCTTTGATTTGGATTTGTGCTGGAAACAGTGTTGATAACCCAAAGATATTTTTGTTATTTCTGAGCAGTGCTTGCACAGAGCCAAGGCCTTTTCTGTTCCTCACACCCCCCAGCCAGGCAGAAGGCTGTGGGAGGGAACAAAGGAGTCTGGAGGGGACACAGCCAAAACATCTGATCCCAATTGATCAAAGGGATATCCTACACCATATGGGATCATGCTCAGCATATAAAGCTGGGTGTGGGAAAAGGAAACAAAGGACATTTTGGAGTGATGGTGTTGGTCTTTCCAATTTGCTGTTATGAGTGATAGAGTCCTGCTTTCCTCGTCATGGCTGAACACCTGCCTGCCCATGGGAAGTTGAGAAAGAATTCCTTGTTTTCCTTTGCTTGCATGTGCAGCCATAACTTTTAAAATATTTCATTTGTTTGCTTTTAACAGTCTTACCTCTTAAACTGGCTTTATCTCTACCCATAAGTTTTCTCACTTTTACCCTTTCAGTTCTTTTGCACATTCTGTGAGGGGGGGAAATGACCTAGTGGCTGTGTGGGACAGTGTCTGAAAGTCTGAATGATTCAATTGTCTGCTGCTAGCTCCTGGAGAGGGCAGGGGGGATGCACCTGTACCACCTTGGCATGTCTGTGCAGAACCTGCTCTAGCAGAGACTGCATTAGCATGTTTTGACTGTGCTACCATTAAGTGTCTCCATGTGCTAGTTTTAAGATCTTGTTCCCTAAACAATCTAATGTTTCTCAGGTAGGCTGAGATCTTTAGCCATCTTTATTAACTAAAGCCTTCTCTTTAATGGATTAAACAAAGTGGTTTTCCCAGTTAATTACATATGATCATAAAACCCTGATTTGAAATTCACAGGCGACTCTGCTTTTCACAGTTGACTACTGTGTATAGTATGATATGATTTTGCTTTTAAATTGTTCCAGTCTGAGAATATTTGTGAGATTTCTAACTCCTTGCATGAGGCATATTTTACCTAAATAGGAACAGTCATGCAGTCAGTCTCCTTCATTAGGCTATGTATTTTCATGAATCATAAAGGCCTGACAATTTGCTAAAAATATGTAGCTGAACTTGGTAAATTACCTGGAAAAAAACAGATTGAATATGCACAAATAGACAAGAAAACATGCTCACATAAGTTTCGGTTCCTGAGAAAATCGAGATGAAATGGGACTTAATGGGACATTCTCACTTCTACTCGATCTCCATTATTCAATTCTTATCAACAGAATCAACTTTTAGGCATAGGACCGGAATAGCACTTTCAGAGTAGCTCCATGATATTTGTTCTTTCATGTTTTCTCCCATAAGCATATGACAAACCTTGTCTTCTCATTATATACACCACACTGCAGAATGTTTTCAAGAGTAATTTTAGATTTTTATTTATTCATGGTGGGCTTTTTTCTGAATTCACAGGTTACTTAGACTTCTCAGTCCTCAACTTTTAAATCTTTGGATTTGAGTGCTGGAATTCCAACACTTTGATTAAAAAATGGCCTTACTTTCCAAGGTAATGAGTTTACACTGAAGTTAGTGGAAATTCTTGTTACTACTTCTAAAAACATACCAATTTAATGCAAATGTTTGAATTATTATGAGAGACAGGATTCTTAAAAGTACCTAAGGGACAAAGTAAAAATTTCATTGAAAGTTACTGAACCTGGTAATTTAGTCTCCTTTGAAATTCCCACTTTCAACAAACTTTTTAAAGTGAAGAATCTATCATTTCTAGATTTTTTTGGAATTATTTTTTCCACCTAAAGGAACATGATAAAAAAAAGGTGAGAGAAATTAAAAGAAAAATAAATAGGATGATGAAATATATAAGCATTTAGTCATTTAACTATTACAAAATTAATTTATTTTGTAATTACTGTTAGAAATAAAAAAAAAAAAAGAGCTCTGTTTAAGGAAATTCTACATAGAACTTTAATTTCCTAAACAGCTTTTAACCCTCTTGAGTCTGAGGAGAGAATTTAATCCATGTCTACACATTTCTGAGAGGGTTCTGTAACTTGTAGATAAAGCTTCTCTATTTGGGGTTAATGTCATCACCATTCTTAAGATCTCGTTATTATGGTTTTATTTTGAAAGGTACCTGATCCTAATGGAGGGAAAAATGGAAAATCTGAAACCAGGGTTGTCAGAGAATGTAGGAACCATTTCTATTTCCTGTGCCTTCTTAAGGCAGAAAATAGGCTGTTCAAGCATCGTGTTTCTGGAATTGTGGAGAAAGTTAATCTGAAGGAATTTTTAAAGGGTTTGTTCAAATTCATACCAAGTGCTATAAGAATAGTAGAATCACATGTAAGACTAAATGCAGAGGAAGAAAGGAAAGGGCAAAAAGAAAGGATATGATTATCCTTATAATATGATTATGTTATTGGGAAATTTGAATCTGCTCACATTCTTCTTTGTTTATTTATATCTTCTCATTATACTCCTTCCAACTGCTTCTTTAAGGATGGATTTGGGGTCTTTGTTTCAGAGACCAAATTATTTAAAAATCTTGTTAATATTTAAAGTAAAATTTTTCTCAATAATTCCAGCCTGGTCAACTAACAGCAATTAAAAGTCTTGTCATTACAAGGGCTGTCTATGCAAAAATTACTTGTAGTACTAGCACATTTTCTATCTAGACTTATCAGTTTTCAAATTAACACCATTAAAAAAGCAGCCAAGAACTGAACAAATACAGATTTTAAATAACTTTTTCTCCTTCCTTGGCTTGGCTTAGACACAGTTATACTGAATACACTTGTATTAATACCAGCTATTCTGTGTCAGAAACTTCCATTTTCTAAGGCTGTTAACAGATTTCCAGCCACAGCCAGTTTCAACTGTAATTCTTAAAAAAAAAAAAAAAAAAAAAGAAACCCCTTGGACTCTCTGGTAAATAGAGTAGTTAGAGTAATTTACTGTTCTTTGATGTTCAACAGCTGCATAACATAAAGCATTCCCCATCCCACTGGCAGAGGAATAACCATGAGTTGTTCAATCAAGAAAGGTTATTCTCACCTTTCAGGAACACGTTCTGCTAAATTGCAAGTGGTAGTGATTGGCCCTAAATAAAATCTCTTAACATACATATGGCATTTTGTAAATTTTAAAATATAATAATTTTCAAATTACTGGATTTTAAAATTATACTCTCAAAAAACTATTCATATATGTGGAACAGTCTTCTGGGGAAAAAAAGTGAAAAAGATAAAAAATAAGATTTGATTTGCAAGACTTAAATTATGTGCATAAAATTATTAGTGAAAAAAAAAATTTCTGCATGCTTGTGTATGCACACCGATACATTTCTTTTGCATTCACAGAGCATTACTGATCCTTACCTAACAAGCAAATATTCATGTGTTCATTCTCACAATGTGTAACTACTTTGGAAAATAAAATTTCATTTTTCCAGAAACAGCAGGTGTTTTCAGAATACGATGAGACAGATCATGCATCTGTGTTTGTTATGGTGAATTTAGGGTGAGGTGGCTGAGAGACCAGGCAGTATCATTCAGTGACATAAAACCTAACATTCATGGATATAGCAGCTGGATGGCAATTTCTAGACAAAGACTTATGTTCTACAACACAAACAATATTCTGCAGACTGTGGACACCTATGAGTGTATTCTCACTCTTTATCCATTTATTGCTTTTTAAATTTGATTGTCATGGTAAAATGTCAACAGCCTCATTCATCCAAAGCAACCCTAGACCCATCTCTCTAGTTTCCTCTGTATCTGAAGCCAGCTGGGCATTACCTGAGTTACTATCCTCTTCTGGCTTCCTACACCAAATAATTTACAAGGCTATAAAAGTGCCTCTGGACTTCACTGTCCTGAATGTTATAGTGCTCAATTATAGTTTGGCAGATATGGTCCTGATAATTTGGGCAAATCTTCCATATAACCTGTTGAGCTTTCCTATTCCAGCATCAGATAGAGTTGGGCAGATAAAGACCGGACATTTTTTATTCTGAGTTGTGCTTTTGCATAGGTATTGCTTTGCGATACCAAAAGATAGAAATTATTGTTTGACTACTTAACCTTGCTAGATGAAGCATTGTACAACAATATATGTTTGTGACTGGGAATAAGCAAGTTATAATTTCCTTATTTTCTCTTCTAAATCAGTACCTGTGAAAGGTATTCAGAGACAAATCAACATTTTTCCAAGAGGGTGAATTGATGTAGAACTGTAAACTAGCACAGAAGGTTTTTGCAGTTTAGCATAAACAAAAAAGGTGAGGGGCCAGTGTTCGTACATTCCATAAATGACTTCACTAAAATATAATTGAAAGAGAGTCGGAGTTCAATTCCCTTCTTAATTCAGGGTATGTCAGATATGATGCAGTCTTTTGCATAGGAATCCTTGCATGCTTGTCCCAGACTTTAGTGCACTGACTGTTCAATCAAAGTCAGTCTACATTTCATTTGCTTTATTTAGATCATTATTAATTACATCTTTCCTGAAGGGTGATTCTCCATCTCTGTTCAAGACTGGTACCTTGTTGGAATAATTTGTATTCAAGTGAGTAAAACAATTACATGAGAAGAAAGGAATAAAGATATCTTCCAGCTTTCTAAAGCTAAGATTGGAATTCAGTATTGGCTTGCTACTTCATTGGTGTCTTTGGGCCAATTGCAAAATTTTGTTCCAGCAAATCTTCCCACACCTATTGTGGCTTGAAAGCATTAAAATATTCTGGTGAAAGCATTAAAATATTCTATTGATAGATTACTTTTGCTGTATGATTAGCATGTATTTTTTCTGAATCATTCTTCATCACTTCATCCTTCTCGTATGTCATATAAGAAGACTTAATACATAAATTTATATGTCTGAATCACACTCCTGGTACCAGGTAGCTAGTTTTGTAGAAACTTTGGTGCCTACATTAGAAACATGAATGTATGGTTTCTCTATCTGGTATAAATACTTAATTCAAACATTTAGTCATAAACTACAGTGATAAGAATTCAACTATGTACTCTGCTAAATCCAGAAGCTCCTATGAAATGTGTTTAGAAACAGTCAGATTATTCAAGTTTCTCAAGATTCTGTATTGGAAACCAAACCAATTGCAAAAGCTGTTGCTTACTATTTCACAAAGGCTTTCTAGCACCTGCTTCAAAGGCCTGAGCCATAAAGAGTCCTAAAAAGGTCACACTTATTTGCAAATGTATTTAATTTTTTTAATTACCAGTAGATATCCACCAAAGCACTAGACAACTTTACAACAAATTAAAAGCTGTATTGCTACTCTATCAAATACAGGAATTAAATATATTCCAATAGTTGCCCAAAATGACCCACCAAAAACTAATCACAAACACAAAGCACACAGTTACACATTTTTACCGGAGAATAAAGGCATAGACTGCTGAATGCACAACTAGCATTTCATTTCTGTAGGAAACTGGTGGTACAAATGCTCACTTGTGTACACAGAGCTTTGAAGTTCACAGAATCTTTTGAGCATGTAATTGGTAGAGTTCAATGATTCACAGCTTTCTAATTCAGTTGGTATTCTGGCAAGTTATTAGCCAGCTGCTGTTCACTGAAGCAGATGTTATGAACCATGCATAAAATTGTCAAGGTTATAGTTAGTACAAAGAAAGCTTTATCCCTCTTCTGTCAGGATTTGTAACAAAACTTCTACTGACATCATCAGAATAATCAGCTTCAGAAACTGGGTATTTCTCAACCTTATCTCCCATTAGTTTGTGTTCTTTCTTCTTTCATCTTCTCTACCTCAATCTTGCTTGTCATCTTAATGCAGTTAGTATTTTATTTGTCAGCTCTTAACTTCTAGTTGTCTTTCATGCTGATTACTGCACTTGAAAACCTCCTTCAGTTAGTGTTTTTCACCTCTTCACTTGTTTCTTTTACTTTTTCTGACATAAAAGTGAATAAACAATAGGAGGGGTTTTTTTTTCAGCTTTCTACAATGCTCATTTGGCATGTTTCAAAAGCAATAATAGAATAAGCCACAGCTTAGTAGTTTAGAATAGTATGTTGAAGCCCAGATACTACTATCTACTTGAGGCAGGAAATAGGATTTGTCTTTAGTAGATTTGTTCATTGTAAGTCCCAGTGTGTATTTCTACGTCCACTGGATAGAGTATGGCTGGGATTGGAAAAAGCAGCAGTATTATTTCACTAAAATCTGAGATGATCACTCCAATATACCTCTAATACTTACTATAAAAACATATTGGAAAATGACAACGTATGAGATAGATAGCAAGAACTGAATTTTAGAATTGGAATATTAATAATTTAAGCCAACCCCATTTTACCTGGAATTTTTTCTTTCATCATCAGCTATTAATCTTTCTATATTCTTCTAGCTTAACAATACAATAGTACAATATGAATTTGAATTGTAAGTAAAAAAAATATGCATTTTCTGTTTCTAGGGCTTGTCTAAACACGGATACATTTGATCTACAACTGCATACATAGCTGCTGTCTAAAGGTTGCAAGTATTTACCCCTAAAACCACTGCATTGATTCAGCTGACTTAAATGAGGCTTGAATTTGCTTCTGCAGTCTTTTTGGATACAAAATATGAATGAACATTGGAGATTTAACACTAGGCTATTAAGCACCATTACAACACATTTTGAAATGTTTTGCAACCCAGTGTTAATCTTTTTATTCTCACTATTTAGTTATTTTAATTTTTAATTTACAAAACCAGGACAGTTGCTTCCATAAAGTGTCCTGCTGCTTTTTAACTTTGTAGACTTGTATTTTCAATAGGCAACTATTCA
Source organism: Erithacus rubecula (assembly GCF_903797595.1). NCBI lineage: Eukaryota > Metazoa > Chordata > Aves > Passeriformes > Muscicapidae > Erithacus > Erithacus rubecula. The sequence continues at coordinate 20,603,718 of NC_136685.1, forward strand.
GATACCTATTTTGACATTGGCACAGAACTACACATGATCAGTATACATACCAATTGTACTCAAACATCAGGTGTGCTATTGTGATTGTCTTTTACATAGGCAATTTAGAAAATCCTAGAATTAATATATGCTGTTTATAATGTCACAAAATGTCCTTCTGCTAGTTATTGTCAATCACAGTACAGAAATGATCTAGCTCTTGAAGTCCTGAATGAATGAGACACAATAACCATGACCTCTTTGTAATTGATCATTTTGATGCTAAATATGTAAAAGCAAGTCAATCATAATACATTTGAAATTCAACTTTGAAGAAGTAATAAATTTATATTCTAAAAATCATTATGATAATTCAGTATGAGACTTGCTATGAAGTCAGACGTTATTCTCAGATGAAGTAAAGAAAAAGCTCTATACATAATGAGCCCTTGTAGAATATATAAAATACTTGGTAGAATAGAGGATAAATGTTTTGTGTTTGGAGTGAAATTTAAAGAAGTAACAAGATTGTATGTATATGCAGAGAGGTTGATGACAACCAAAATTTACAGAAGCCATTCAAAATAACCAAATCCTAACATATTGGTTTCTTTGCAGTAAAAAACAGTAATGTGTCTTTTACAAAAACTTAGTGGAGAATTCTATAGCACAGTTCTTGGCAGTAGACATAGGTTGAAAATTACCTGAAAACTACCAATAATGGAAGCAAAATATGGTGCTGGTCTTCCAGTCTTCCCCACTTTCCCATTAGTATTGAAAGATCTCTAAAAATCATTTTGCTTAAACACTGATTTTGCTTTTTTGTATACTCGATTTAATTATAAAGCCATGAAGAGTTAAAAATATTCTATTTTTAAATACATTTTCCAGGCATAGTTAAAAATTTAGTTATATAACTTGTTCTTGAAAGCATCTGATTGCCAAAAAACTACTTTGGTAATTGCTATGAAATTTTTATCATGAATACGCAACATAAAATATTAATTTAAATCAACAACAGACTGCTATTTCCTTTTAGTACTCTAAAATAAAAGTCATAAAAGCAATATTTATTTATTGCTTAAAAGTAATACAAAAAATTTCCTCAAGCAGTGAATGTAATGACTCAAAATTACTAAGATAGAAATAACCTTTTTTTTTTTTCTGGCTTTTTAATGCTATAAAATCAATGTGCCAACTTGTACACAATAAAGAATTATAGTCATTTTCATTGATAACTTCCTTAGTCTTTTCTTCCATAGTGAAAAGAGTTGTGCAAGTTGTACCCTCAAAAGTACAGAATAATGGAATCACAGAATATAGAATCACAGAATTGTTTGAGTTGGAAGGGGTCATAAAGATCATCTAGTCCATATCATGGACAGGAGCACCTTCCACTAGGCCCAGTGGCTCCAGGTCCCGTCCAATCTGGCCTTGAAAGCTTCCAGGCATAGGGCATCCACAACTACTTTGAGCAAGCTGTTCTAGTGCCTCACCACTCTCATAATAATAAAAAAACCAAACCTCTTATGTCCAATCTAAGGATATCTTCTTTAAGTTTAAAGTCATTCCACCTTGTTCTATCACTACAGGTCTTCTTGAAAAGCCTTTCTCTGTTTTTTTTTCAAGCCCCCTGCTGTATACAGAAAGGTTATCTGATCAGGGGTACCCATGTTCTTCTCCCTTTTGCCATTTTCAAAAGTGGATGTAATATTCTTTAGAGACTAGAAAATAGCTAGGAAGGAGTTACAGATAACTGCAGTTGGCGCCCAACGTGGGGCTTGAAATGAAGAGCCCACAGGTAGCTATAATCCCATTTTGGGGATTTATTGCACTAGTTAGCTCAATCAACTACCCCCCATGCTTAGCAGCTATTTTTATACAGCCCCAGGCAGGGAGCATTGAGCTGGAAACTCTACTCTAGCGCCAGAGTGAGCTGGTTCAAAAATAAACACCTTCCATGAACCACATGACAGCCCAGGTCTGCAGGACTGGTAAAAAGTCCCTCGTGGGAGGCGGGTACCCCAAAATTTGCCCGTAGAGGGGGGAAGAGGTTTCCCAGGCAGACCGGCAGCGGCGTGGCAGCGGGGGCGGGCACTAGGACCCTCCGCTGTAGCAGCAGCTGCAGCGGTTTGGGCGAGTGGCACCTGCCGTGCGCGTGGGAACTGCAAAAATAAACCCGCTCGGAGCAGCGCAGCTCACGGCTCCGGCATTGCTCAGCACCCGGGAGCCCCCCAAAAGCAGTGCAAGGCTGCACGGCTCCCCCAGGGTCGGCACAGCTGGCAGGGCCCGGACACGTGTTTGGGTTGGATCCTCCCAATCACAGAAACCCCCACATTCTCTTTTCTCACAGGTTTTTTTTTTAATTTGGGTCAGAAAAGAGTCGTTTTTGTTTATGCAAAAATTGCGTGAAAGTATAAAATATTGTGCAAGTTACTTTTAAAACATCACTATGGGCGCACAGTTGTCTGCACATCAAGAGTGTATTTTTTCAAATTAAAAAAATGTTAAATGCTGAAAAAATTGCAGTTTCTAAAAAACTGTTAAAGCATTTTGTCTGTTTTTTGAAATTCCAGACTGCAAATTACAAAATATAAAATCATTTTTATTTTGGGGTAATGTGGAATATTTGTTAACATGTAAAGTAGAAAGATTTGACACTAATGCTGCTCTGTTTCTTCCAATATTCTTGCAAGTTCGCAAATGCTTATTAAAAACAGAGAACAAAAGACAGCCACAGATAAATCCTTTAAACCCCTCCCATCTCCTCCAAATTCCCCTGTCCCTGAAAAGGATGAGAAACCAGAAATACCTCAAGAAGCTACTAAGTTTCCTCTCCGCATATACCCAAGTTCTGAAAATTTTGAACAGTCTGTCAGACAATCCTCTCTATACCCATCTCTTTTTTTCCCCATTTTACCTCAAGGGCACTGTAATGATAGTTCGACAAGTAACTTTCCTTTGTCTCACAGTAGTCTATGGCAGCAACCATGCTTCAGCTTCTTCATCCCATAACCCTTTCTTTTCCTCAATTCCCTTCCCTACCTCTTCCCTTTCCCCTCTCATAACCCGTTTCTGCTCCTGTGTAACCCTACACCCACAGGTTCCCTTAGTCACCTCTTCCCGGCTCAGGTTACAGATCCCAATCCTCCTAGTTACAGCTAAAGCTAAAAACAAAGTAATAACCCAGCAGCTGCAGAAAATGGGGGAGGGGAAGGTTCAGCTAACAGCAGCTAGGAAACACACTCTGTCCCTGCAGTAACAAAAAATGCACACTCACCCAGGCTAATTTATAAAAAGACACCTAGCCCTAAAGCTCAAAACTTAAAAAAGACTATATACCATCAGCTGCTCCTGTAGCCTATGTTACTAGAAGAAATGGCAAAAGAAATTACCAATCTCTATCACACCAGGATAAAAAGGAAATTTGTAAAGTACAAAGAAAATTTAGTAAAAGCAGTAAAATTTTTAAAGGTATGATGAAAGCAACTTTTACTTCAAATGAAATAATGCCTTATAAATTAAAAGATATTTTCAAGTGTTTGCTAACTCCCTCAAAATAATATTTAGAATTTAATATTTAAAAACATTATTTAATTGTTCTTTTAGTAGAGCTTCACCAAAGCCCTGAAAATTCCAAAAATTCTAACAGTAATGATATTACCCTTAATCATTTATGTGGTGAAGGAACTTGACATTGCCCTCAAAAACAAACTTGAGTGTTATCTAAATTTGTTTTAGATAAAATTTGCAATATAGCTGAGAAAGCTTTTAATTAATTACCAACAGTTGAAGTAACTGGTAGTTATATTAATGTTAAACAATATAATTCTGAGAACTTTTTAAAATTTGTAAATCGTCTGCGCACACAGGTGGAAAGACAAATGCACGACCCAGCAACCCAGACAGAACTGATAAAAGAAACGGCACAAAGAAATGCCAATAAAGCGTGTCCAGAGTTATTCTAAGTCTTCCTATGTATCCAGAACCAACTTTAGCACAAATGATAGAAGCCTGCACCAGTAAAGCAGAACTATTCAGTGCACCTGAAAGGAATACAAGGCCACCACCATCCAAGCCTGCAGCCGCTGAAACACCACGAGCAAAGAAGCAACCAGTGCCACCTGAACAGCTGCAGCATGTCACCTGCTTCCAGTGTAAAAAGCAAGGACATTTCGCTAGGGAATGCCCTCTTAACCAAAACCAAAAAAAGTCCAACAAACAAAAAAACTAAGTTTACAGTGTGTGCCTGCTATTAACACCATAACATTCCCTTCCTGCAGTCACTGGGATCTTTGCCTGAATGCTGTGACTTTTCAAATATGATGGAGAGAGGTTTAGCAACTACATCACAATCAATCAGCCAACTGCATCAGTCCTCTGCCTTCCTTGTGTGATCTCTTACACATGATAATCAAGTGGTCTTACACTATAAGATTTCCTTGAGGAACTGTCAATTTTCTTCATCTTCTTTGTCTCCGAGGTCAATTTTCCACGGAGTCCATCCAAAAATTCCTAAAAGAACTGAAAGCCCTAAAATTAAGTCTCTTGGCTTCCTTTTCACGTGTTCATTAAGAACATGATCACCAGGGCAGTGTCAATGCAGCCCAGGCTGCTGGAGGTCTTGAAATCTCTTATTAGTTCATCTGTTTTGGACGGAAACAGATTTAGTAACACTTCTCCTCTTGTCAGACTGTCACATGGATTAAAAAGTTATCCTTGATGCACTTAATGAGACTTCAGGACTGCTTACAAATTGCTGTTCTGCTTTTCCAGCAGAATGCCCCAGCAGTTCTATGAACATGGTGCTTCCTTGTAGTTGAAGTAAGAAGGAGTTGTCAACATCTTCATCTTCACCAAGTAGCTGGCAGTAAACACAAACCACAAGGCTTTTTTGGTTTGTCCTCTGACTTTCATCCATAAGCTCTCAACCTGTTCAACATTGTTTTTCAAAGATAACTCTGTGCAATCTATCAATTTTTCATATTATAGAATTTAATTCATACTCTGATCTCTCCTTCTTTGCCTGTCCTATAGATTCCTTGTTTATAAGGATTGATTGCAGTGCTCCATGATATGTGGTTCATCCCACTAGTTTCAGTACTACTACTTTGATTAGATCCTAGCTTTCTAGATGCATAGTGTCTTCCATCTTCTCCTGATTTTTTGACTTATTCTGCTTCATTGATGTAGTCTTTTCAGTTGGGCTATTTACTGTGTCACCATTTTAGAGGAATGGAACTTAAGTCCTTGGAGGCATTTCACAGGTGTTTCCACTGCGGTTCCTAATACACCATCATTCCTTGGTCCTTTCTTTACTCAAAACTCAATTCCCTTCTCCTAGTAAATCTAGTTTAAAGCTGTCCTTATAAGTCTGTCTGACTTGGTGCAGATTTTCTTGCCTGACCAGTACACTACTGCTTTCTACATTTTTGAAGTACAGCACAGTAATTCATTACCCTTAATTTCTCTTTATAGCACAATGTTAAAAGCTTCTAAATATATTTTCCCTACACACTGATAAAAATGAACTTCACAGAACATTTATTCTATTTGCCAGATGGCCAGTTGCATCCATCTATGAAAGGCATGAACTCCTTTATCTGGAAAAGTTTTATTGACTAGTTTTAAACTCATAGCTTCCTCTGTGATGGTGTTCTCATTGTTTGGTTTTCCATGTTGAACAATAGAGGAAAGATGCACATTTAACTATATGTTGTAAAACTTCTGTAGGCATTGACAACTACAGGTTTAATAGATTCAACTAAAATTTGTATTTATTTCAATTTATATGAGTAAGATATCTTTATGGAAAAAGTTTACACCATTCAATTGATGTAATTACAAATTCAATATACCCTCTTAATGTATATTGATATATTGCTAGAAACCAGCACAAGACCAAGAATATACAGGTGGACAGCCTGTCTAAGCATGGTCAGGTGCTCCACTCTCACTATTCTCTTGACCAGTGCCCTGACATCAGATCTTAATACTTTCACAGTGAATCACAAGCTACTACAGGATATAAAAAGTTATGCAATAAAACATGACAGTTGCACAAAATGTCTTGTAGCAAATATTAGCAAATAAAGTGCAGCTTCTTTGACTAATAATATATAATTAATTTTCTGTCAGTTACTTGAGAGTGCTTAGTGAAATAAGATTTCCTAATTTGAAAAAAAATATCCTTTTCATAGATTTTCTGTTATTAAGTATACTGTGGTTAATCTCTGTCATATGCAGTAGCACTATAATTAGGACATTTTACACTACATGGCTGGAATGTTAATCAAGAGTATTTTTCAAAAGAAGAAAAAAAGGTTTTATAGAACATTTCCTTTGATTTTTAAAAAGATTTTTGTGCATGAAAAGTGAATTCCATTGGATGAAGTATTCATTACTGATGAAAAGAATATTCAATCAGTTGAAATATTTTAATCTAAATTAATGTATATATTCATTCTCTATTTGAATGGAAAGTAATTTTAGCTTAACTGAACACTGATGTAGATATTTTAAAAAGCATTTTATTTTCAGGTGTTTCAACATAAATGTGAATGTATGTTTATTCAATACACAAGTACCCCATAGACAGCTCTTTACCACAGCTGCTTGCTTATTCTTCCCTAGTCTGGCCTCAGTGTGACAGGGCAAGAGAAAAGGAAAAAAAAGAGCCAGAAAACTCACGGGTGGTGATAAAAATAGTTTAAAAATCAAAATTAGAAGGAGAATACAAAACAAGATTAGTGATGCAAACACAATCGATCACCACCTCCCTGGTATCAGCCAGTTCCCATGTGAAAGACAGCCAAACTCCCTAAACAAGCTCTCCTGCATGTTACTACTAAGCATATTATTTGGCACGGACTATCTCTTTTGGTAATTTGGGTCATCTGCATGGTTCTGTTCCCTCCCAACCTTTTGTATGCCCCAAGTCTAATTACTGGGGGGAAGAGTGACAGACAGATGGCCTTGATGATGTGCAAATGCTTTTCTACAAGAGCTAAAACACTGGTATGTTACCAGCTTTGTTTTGGTTAAAAATCTAAAACAGAAGGTTTAACTCTATCCCAGCTGAATCCACTGCACATATGTGGGCTATATCCTAAATAAAATGTAAATCCTCTTTCAGTACCAGTAAGTTATGACAACTTGCACCAAGAATTTTTGCCTGAACAGGACCTAAAGGATCCAAATATTATGCAACATGAAAGAGAAGATAACTGCATTTATAAAGTCATTTCTAACACTACTCCTGTGACACTCACTCTCTTCAAACCAAACCAAACCAAACAAACCCTACTCTGGCCAATGGAGGTAAAAATTTAAGGTCCCAAAGTCCAGATCATATCCTACAATTTTGACTCACATTTGCAAAAATTGAGGCATCTGCCCAGAGATTGAAAACTTTAATTGCCCTCCTGTTTGAAGGTTTGATATTGCAAATAGTAGAATCATATAGAAGCAGACATCAAAAGTGACAGCTAAGGAGCAGATATTTTCTGTGGATATCTGAAAATGTCCAGTATTTCATGCTTGACAATGCCATTGCTAAATCTCAACCAGATGGAATTTGCTTGTACCTTGGGTCCAGATGGGTACTGACACATAGCAGTAGAGGGAGGGAGTTTCATGTATGTGAGATGATTGCAGAAGTGAAACCGACCTTCTGTTGTTTAATATGATACTGTGTTACCAATAAAAAAATACTTCAAAATTTATGTTAGTGGCTCTTCTGTGCATCTATTCCTGTGTCAGCTACTTCTGTGGTATCCTTTCTGAGTGCAGATCATGATGGAAATGCAAACATGGAACAGAATTTTGATTGCTTCAAGGCAAGGTCTTGTCAAGGTCATTACACAGTGATTCTTATGTTTTTCTTTTTCCCTTGTGCCATAACTTAACCCCAGCTGGCAAATAAGCACTACACAGCCAACTGTTCCCTCTCCCCCAGTGGAAAGGGGAGGAACAGAAAGGTAAAAAGGAGAAAATTGACTGTTAAGATGAGCAGTTTAATAATTAAAATAAAATAAAATAATGAAGAACAATGAAGTTGATGAAGGTTCTAGAAAGCATTTCTTATGAGTAGCAGCTGAGGAAATTGGGGTTGCTTAGTCTGGAGGAGGCTCACAGGGACCTCACTGATCTCTAAAATCACCTGAAAGAGGTTGTAGTGGGGTGAGGATCAGTCTCTTCTGACATGTCCCAAATGAAAGGATGAGAGGAAATAGCCTTAAGATGTGCCATTTAGATTATATATTAGGAAAAAAAAAAATCAGTGAAAGAGTAGTCAGACATTATAATAAGTTGCCCAGGGAGGTGGTAGACTCATCTTCTCTGGAAGCCTTTAAGAGGTGTCTAGATGTGCCATTGGGCTTAAGGTTTAGCAGTGATTATGAGGGTGCAAAATTAACATTTGGACTAGATGACCATGAATGTCTCTTCCAACCTTCATTATTCTGTAATGCTGTGATAATAATAATAATAATAATAATAATAATAAATTTTAATGGGAAAGAAAATACCAAAGAAAGAGAAACAAAACCCAAGATAGACAAGTAATGGAAATGAACACATTTCCTCACTACCAAAGAACTGATGCCCAGCCAGTCCCCAAGCAGTGACACTCACTCCAACCTCCCTCTGAGTTTTATTGCTGAGCATGATGTCATAATCCAATGATGCATCCAAATAACAGAATGAAAGAGGATACTTCATTTCTTAGTAGCCATGCAGAATATTTAACACTTCTAAAAGCATATATTTTAAAATCTGCAGGATCATCTTTATCACACCTTTGAAAGTGCTAGACAAGGTGAATTCATTCCAGAAAATGTTATATTTCAATAAATGTTTTTAACATTGAAGAATAAAATTAAAGCCATAAAATACATAAAATGGATGGAGATTTTTTTATGAAGAAGTGGACACTTGCAATGTTAGCATCAGTCCTAGGCACAATCATGGGAAGTTTAATGGAGAGCTTAACTGCTTAAGATTGACAAAGAAATGATATGATTAATGTTAAGCCAAATGTCTTTGTGAGAAAACATGTCCCACCCAGGTAAATTAATATTTAAAAAATTATAAAATTTCAGCATTTTTACACTAAATCTTCTAGGTAATTTTCAAACGTGAAAACTGCACTGTCTGAACCAACTATTTGCACAGATTCATTTGTCTGGTCATATAGCTAGATAAAGAAATGGAAAATATACCTGGAAATGAATTTCTGATTCCGTGTGAGCTGACCTGAAATAGTTACGCCCGTGAGATGTTACCAACAGGCAAACAATTCAAGGTAGAAAGTGTTCACATAAAAGAGACATGGTACACAGCATAAAGGCTCACACCTTTTAACAGCAAAGTTTAGCTTTTTAACTTTCATTATTTACCAAATAATGCAGTCCTTTCTACATGAATTGAATTGTCCTCCTCCCACAATTAGAATATATTCAGAGATTTACAATGAAAGCAGATAGAACACATTAAGAATAGTCAGTAGAATATACTAAGTATACAAATAGTATAAAATAATACATATATAATAGGATATATTAATATAAAATATATCAAATCACTATTTGGCCAGCCAATCAGCAGATGAATATATGAATTATAACTGACACTTTAGGAATGCAATATTTTTGTTGCTATATTGATAAATGTGACAATTAGAGGCAATATTTGTCCTGTTTATATGACTACAGTACTTTATTCATACATGAAAAGCAAATTTACAACACAATGACCAATACATATAACGCTACCCAGTGTAGGTATATACAGAAGGTAAATACAAGCTTAGTGTTTTAAAGTACCAGCAATCAAATACCTGTAACTGTTCAACTTTAATGCATGATTGCTGTTTGCAAAAGAATCATACAAAAATTTTCATGGAATGTCCTGAGCTGGAAGGGACCCACAAGGATCATTGAAGTTCAAAGCAATTAATGTTTTCTAACATATATGAGGTTCACATCTTACTACCCTCCTGAGAGCTGGACCAGAGTCAGGTGAATTCAGTTCTGGCCCTAAATATCTATCCTTCACTTAAGCATGAATGTCCATATTTATGAAAAAAAAAAAAAAAAAAAAATATATATATATATATATATATGTATAAATATTTAGAGGACTATCAAAATGAGTAGAACAGGGCATAATTCTGTTTTAGGAATTTTAAACAAGAAGTAAAGAACCTTTCCACTGTCATCAGGCTGTTTTTAAATGACACTGAAGCTGATTGACTATGTAAAACACTTCTGGAAATCATCTTCAGGAGTGTGTTTGATGTTATTGATTTTCAGAAAACAAAATGCAAATTCTACAATAGCACTATGCAAATTCCTGAGATAGATGTTTGTAAATTCATTTTTACTCTATTTTATTTCTACAGAAGAAAATAAAACATGTTTATGAATGAAGCTAAAGTAAATAATCCTCTCAATATGCTTTATTTTAATTTTAGAGAAGGAAAAGTGTCCTCAAAGCATTTTCACAAATACAGTCCAATGCAAGCTAAATATCTCAGAGACAGTTTTGTATTCTTGTGTTTGGAGTACTGAAGACAGTTTCATACTGTTAAATTCCAAATATCGCTACAGAAAAATTACCAAAATTTCAGTCAAAAGAATTCCTTCAAGCAATCCAAGGATATAGCTCTTACTATTTTAAATAAATAAGACCTTGACTGTGCTTTACAGGACTCCAGGAATAAGTACTAGTAAAATATTATCATTAGGAACTGTAGATGTTTTTTAGTATCACAGCAGGGAAAAGGAAAATATAAATATTAAAGAAACAGAGTTTGAAGGGTAAGAAGTAGAAGAGATTGTCTTTGTGTCATGTCTTTAAAGGGCTTTCCTGAAAGTTATAACGTGAAGAGTATGTCTGACTTTGAGTAACTGAAATACTTAATTTACAATAGCAATAGCATGTAGTAGACTAAAAGAATTTTTAAAGATTATTAAAGAAAAGTATTTAAGACTTTGTGAATACCGTCTGGTAGATAACTATAGATAATAGTAATCAGATAATAGTAATTAAAACAGTTGGAAAAAACCCTGTTGTATGAAACTGAAATATTTACTGTATAAAAACAAAGTCTTTATAATAAAAGTGGCATTCAAGTTGTTAGAGTTTTTTGTTTGTTTGTTTGTTTGCTTGGGGTTTTTTTGAGAAAAACAATGAAATTAGCATAAATGTCTTAAATCTATATCAAATTATGATCTATCTTCTTATTCAGTGTAATTTAGAATATTTCTTTTTTTATTAATATATTATGTAAACCAAAACAAGCAGAAGAAGCTGCAAATTTCCTGAATCACAACAGCATTTCAATGTCTGATTAATATTATTCCAAGAAAAGTATAATCTAAACATTTCAGGGACAAATGGAGTAATTAATAGCTTTTATTCACCAGCATTTACTGACTTGCTCATGATGTTGTGATTTGTTCTAGTGTTAAAATTTTGTTGCATGTTTCTTTGAACAATCATATTGATCCTTGCTTTCACAGCCAGTAAGACAAATTTTGATTTATGATGTAGACTTAAAGATGAGAAAAAAAACCCAAATTATTTAATTCAGAGTCCCTAAATTTAAAGAAAAAACCCCACAAATTATCATTTATTTAATAGAACATATTCCTAAACCTGATTAAATATATTTTATATTATGTAAATAAATTATAAAATTCTTATTATAGTGTGATAAAAGAAAATCAAATGTCAATCACTTCTTCAACAAGATCAAGGAGGAGGATCTGGGTTAGTAGTTTTTATAGCTGCCTGGGACCATAACTGGGAGCATAAAGGACGTGAGGACTCGTGCAAGGTGACTGAGAACACACAGGAAACTGGGAACATAAAGGACATGAGGACTTATACAAGGTGACTGAGAACAGACTGAATAGGTTTACCAAGGGTGAAATATGCCTGACCAGCCCAACTATGTGCTGAGATGAGATAGATGACTGTGGGTAAAAGGAGAACAGTGGATGTCCTGTTTGACAGCAAGGCTTGTAGTCGACTTGGCTTCATAGGGGCTGGATAAGTGGACAGGGAAGTGGATGGAAAATTGACTGGGCTGTAAGTTATAAAGGGGTGTGAATAATTATTCCATCTTTTGGCTGGTTTCTAGTGGCATTACTCAGGGATTGCTACTGAGACCAATACAGCTCCATAACTTTGTTGATGTAGCAGATTGCAATACTCAGAAATTTAGCAGCCAATACCAAACTAGAGGGAGCAATTAACATGGTGCTATTCAGAGGAGCCCAACCTAGCAGAAGATATAACAAAAAAAAAGCTCATGAGTGCCAATAAAAGAAAATGCAGTTTTTCATCTGGAATGAAGTGATTCAGTGCAGCAGGACAGATTAGGTGCTGTCTGGATAGCAAGAAACATTAGAGAGAGAGATCTGGTAGTTCCAAAATGAAGGTGGGTCAGCCACATGCAAAGAAAGTTCACCACATACTCTCTTAGGAGAGGAGTTGCTAGGCAGTTGTGGCAAGTGATTCTCTCAATTTAGCATTTGTGAGAATGTACTTGAAGAGCTGTACCGAATTTGGCCTCCTCATTACCAGAAAGCCCTGAATGAACTTGGATCAATCCAGCTGTGTATTATCAAGATGATTAGTGTTCTGATGCATGTGCCCTCTGAGGACACACTGAAGAAATTCAGTTTGTTGAGCCTTAGGAAAAAGTAAGCTAGGGAGAAACTTTAATATATATAGTATATGATGGTATAGAGAAGGTGGACAGACTTTTGAAAGCACATAGTGACAAGACAAAAAGCAGCAGGCACAAGGTGCGACTCAAGAAATTTTGATTAGACGTGAGAAAAAAAATTATTAGCCTGAAAGTCATAGCATATCAGTAAGATATTTCATATCTTTTTGCAGCATTTAATATTTCAGAACAGACATAGTAACTTGAAAATATTAGTATTAACCATTAGAAACATATATTTTTATGTAAGAAATTACATGAAAGTAAAAATCAGTCCTACTCTCTATTAATATTTCAGTATTGACCACACCATTTAGGTTTCCTATGTTGCTTGGAAGTAGTAGTTTCTTTATATATTGAAATTTGGAAAACTAGGATATTACTGGTTTTATAAATTCTTATGTTTTGAAATTTTTATGTGATTAAGATTGGTAAAACTTTGGACTTTTATTGAACCTAGACATTTTTTTTCACTTAGACTTTGGAGGCAATAAAAAAGCCCTAGTAAAATCTGTGAGAGGCACGATATATCAACTTGGCCATCTAAAGAATCATTGAAATAATCTAGGATTCTGAGTTATTGAGATTGTGTAAAAGAAGTAATAGAGTTTATGGTTCAGTTGGGTGTAATTTTTTAATGCAACTCAAGTACTGTACATATGAAAAAGGCACAGCTCATCATAATTGTGTATAGAATATACTGCACAGTTTTATTATATGTGGTAAACTCATGCAAGAGTGACAATTCTTTATATTGTTCAGTTGTGAAGTAGGGTGGGAGCATTGCAAATGGTCCGATACATTTAAAAAAAATACAGTTTTTCAGTTTATTTGTCTGGTCATTGCCATCTGAGATTTATGGTGTATTATTGGTTTGCCTGAAGCATTTTAATCTTTGAATGTAGGAGTGATTTTCCATTATATTATGCTAATGCTTTATGTGCTAGTGATAGTGACAGAATGGAGATCTAGGAGTGCTAAGTCAACTATCTTCCTTCTCATATTGTTCTGGGATTTAAGACCAAGTAGCACAATTTAGAACCCTCACTGGACAATAGCACTGGACAATTTTCACTCTGAAATTATCTCCTCGCTCAGTGCGGATGAAACTCTGCTCTGCAATGAGAAGCCAGTTTAATGTCTTCTTTACCATGTTAGTCTTAGTCAGATTCTATCAACTCTGGCAAACTATTTTGTTGAAGAGTGCAATGTTACTAAGATATGGCAATGAGCATTATGTTGAATGTATTTTATCCCTCACTTAATCCTAAATCACCAACAGTAATTATGGTAGCCATTTCTTTCATCATGAATCATACTCTTAGTTTGGCCTCAGAGATGTATCTGACATCTGTATAATATCGTTCTATGTAATTTAAAATAGCTAGCAAAGAAAGAACAAGGTTAAAGCTTATAAAGTAGTTCTCTAGAGTCAGAGAGCCTATGCAAGCCCTGATGAGGTAACTTTTTAATCAGTAGAAAGTATAAAATTAACTTTCAGACAATCCCTCCCTTGTAACATGACCTGGACAATTAATGTTTCTGTAAATTTATTTTGTGATTTAGAAGTAAAATAGGATTAAATATCTCAATTTTCCTCACCCAAGTTTCCAAACATGGATGAAAACCAAAGCGTATGTGTAAAATATTGGTATTATTCCCATTATCAATAATAGAAGATGGATATCTGAAATGTCTTACACTGTATATAAAAAGTACATAAAAAGTTTAAGTTGGAAAAATAGGATACCTATTTTAACTTTCAGGGGGACATTCTATTTATTTTCTTCTGCACTTCAAGGATCAGATGAAGCCATCTTTTTAATGAGATTTATGTAGCAAGAAGGATTAACTGAACTCTCAGTGTTTGCCGAATACTTTCTTTAATGGGTTGTAACGTTCCTTTGACATATGTAATTAGTTAATTGCCTGTATGATGCTACAAATTCTTCTTCAGATAGCATCAGTAGTTATTAGTCTATGCTTGAATTTTGGTTTCAGTAGTTGAAATTAAGCTTTTGTAGTACAGGGAAAATGTAAATGAAGGTGAAGAAAGCTTATCAGGGGAATGCTGAGCACCTACTGTACATACACTTTCCCCCTCTATTCCTATGTTCAACAACTTTGTTCTTCATCAGGAATTTATAAAAAACTTTCTGCTGATCTTCACTCATCTGTAGAGAAGTCTACTGAAATAATTTAATAAAATACCCAAACACCCTTTTTTTCCTTTTGGCTTATTTCGTGGATACACACTTCACTACTGCAGTCTGTTGGAACTTACTGTTTCTGAGAAAACATTTATCTACAAAATTAAAATACTTGCTTTGGATCAGTGTCAGTACTCTTCTACATAATAAGAAGGAGATTGGTGTCTTTTTGATTTGAGGATTTTTTATTATTATTCCTATCATTATCTTTGTCCTCCTCATAATCATCATCATCATTGTTGTTGCTATATAATAAAAAGTGTACAGCTTCCAGGAAAAAGAAAAAAAAAACCAAAATAAGTACTCTATTATCCTATCTTATAAAATTGAAGAGGGAGTTTTGCTTTTCTCTTCCTGTATTTTTATCATAGTCACGTTCAATTCTTTTTTGGCACTGTATACACTGCAGCTTGTTCTTCACCTTTTTGTTTCTTCTTGGTTAAAGCTGTGAAGGAAACTACTTTAGGTGAAAATGTAAGTTGATATGGCGAGAATATATTACAGACATAGCTGAAACAGATATTTTTCCTTTGAGCCGACGGCCAAAGGTCTGGTGGCAAGCAAAACCAAAATCCATCTGAATTTTCTCTATCCTAATTTTCGCCTTTGTTTACTCTCTCATTTGTTTCATTAACTAGTTTCCACTGCTTCTTTGATGATGTTAGTCTTTTAGTTCCCTCTGGGTGACTTTTTAATTCCCTCACATCTTTTTTATGAGGCAAAATTATAATATCAATTTCTCTATGTTCTTCACTTATTGCTTAGAGGCATGTTAGTATATTTGAATACACCTTATGTAAATGTGTAATATCACGTAGTGTATTTTTATACTGCTTATTGTATCTCAAGTAATGAAGAGCAATTCTGCCTTTACATCTGGACTTGCAGCTCTTTTGTATTAAAGGTTAGGCTCCCACTGGGCTTCTCTAATGTTTTTACCAGGACTGTGGTAGCTAACATTACTGTATTTTCATGACGGTACAAAAATTATTCCATACTTAAAAGTTTAACTTTACTCATCCCCCTTAAAGAGCAGATAAAGTTTTTACCATCAGCTGCATCAGCAAGCAGTTTATAAAGAAGTGAAGAAACTATGATTATACTTAAAAATATGTATGCATGAGTAAAAGGTATATATATTAGTGGGTCCATAGCACTGCTTACTTCTTAAATACACAACTGTTAATTATTTTTTCAAAATCCTGTTATTTCTGAGTTTTTCTATGATGTCTACCTTTAGGATTTCAGTATTCTTTTGAAATAGGTCATCCCTGAGGTTCACCATCTCTTGACAGTGTGCATTTCAGATATATAGCCTACAAAAACTAGCTCAGATTCCTGAATGAAGTGTAAATATGAATCACTGTTTCAAGTGATTTGGTCTTAGATCACGTCTTGCCACTGAGATCTCCTAGATAACTATTCTGCTCTGTAAACTTTCAGAGTTTCAGAAAAATATTGCAGCTTGTTCTGTAACCATAATTAAAAGAAGCAAACACTTCTCTCCTTTAACAGATCTTTAGTGGTGGAGCCATGACTCAGAGACAGCTCAGCCTCAGCGTGGTCAGCCAGCAGGGATTGCACCACCATGTCCAGGGAGCAGGAGCAGCCCAGGGCGTGGGGTGGCAGTGCAGACAGGCATGGTGCAGATACCCTACAGGTGCTAGAGTTCAGTTTGTGTCATCACCTGCTTGGAAGAAAGATCAGGTGAGTTTAGAAAGGGAACCAAGCTCTGGCCTCCCTGAACAGCAGCAGCCAGAAGAAAAAATTCAAGTTTAAGGGGACCCTGTGTCCATCCCTAAGCAAAAAGAAGGCAGCAGTGTTAAAGAAAGGAGTGAATTGAGGGTAGTTCATGATAATAATATACAAGATTCTTAGATGCTTTCAAATGCCATATCTTGATTTATTGAATAAGCTACTGAATTACTTTACTTGTCCCCAATTTCTGGTTGCTGCTTTCATATGAAAAACCTTGTTTTATGAAGAAAAATTCATGTTTGACTTTGTATTATATTTGTATTTAAATATTTACAGCTACACTTGTTTTAGGGGCTCGATTCAGACAATATCTTCTGATGGTGTGTGTGATACCTGTAATTTCTTGTTTCTGTTGATTTAGTACTAACAGATTTATCCAACACTTCTACCTAATTATACTAGAGCTGTCTCTGTCTTGACTGATCGTTTGGGCAATATTAATATATGAACAGTGAAGAATTTTTATGAAGATAAATCCCATTAAGGCTGACATTTTATTAACTAGCTCTAGAAACTTTTTGGATATTACTTCTCTGACAAAGCTAATTAACTTTGATAAATATTACCATACCAACATCCTTGAATGTAAACACTTCAGGCATTATCATACATTAATTTATAGTTTGATCAACATTTACAATTGTTAGCAAGTTTTATTTGTATTTTCTGCTTAGTATCATCATGCTGAGTTCCATGATCAATAGAAGCCTACAAGGTGTTAAAAATTGCTTTTATTATCCTAGATGTTAATTACAACAATACTCCATTTTGCCAGCATGGGCTCTTCTGAAGTTATTCTCAATATAACATATTGCTTTCAGATTTCTACTAACTGGAATTTTTTTATCCTTTCATTTTACTCACCAGTTCTGCCCCTTGATTATCTGAAAATTGTACACTGGAGTTATTTTGGGCATAGTGTAAAGCCCTTTAAATTTTTTGTTTTGAGTTATTTTTCCAATTTACTTTTATTTATGCCTTTGATTATTTCCTTTTTGAAGAAATTGCCAGATTCATGATTTGTTTTTATATTGATATAATTTGAATCTGGAATTGAACTGGATCTGGTTTATCACCTGTGTTTGTGAAGTTAGGTTGTTACTTCTATCCTGATAAGTTCCTCTCTTTCAGTCTTTTGTCCAAAATGACAAAACATATGCTTGATAATGACTTTGATCCTGCATGAATTAGAAAGTGGTTCTGGTTATTCAGTAATTCATGTAAACAGTATTAACCCAGCATGTATTATTTTGTCCAGTACATATAAAGTATTCCCAAAGTAAACATTGGACAGCTATAGCAAATATTCAATAATCAATAAAATGATGGATGCAACAATTAAACTCAGTATTTTTCAACAAGTAGTTCCAATGAAGAGATTACTCTTCAGAAAGGTGGTTTTGATGGCATTCCACTACTGGATGTTTGCCAAACTGACAAACATATGTCCCATGCATTAGCCCACAGGTGACATTCTATGCCATTAGCTAGAGACCTTATATTGGTATAAACCAATAATTGACATTTAAATCATTTCTGCAGAGGTACTAATATGTTGCAGTGGTGGAAAACTGAAGATAGAAGTTATTTCTGATTAGCTCTACTAAATCTTAATTTTCTTTTCCTTTATCTCTAATGCCATCCATTCAGACTATTCTTGGAAATCTTTTTCTTGGGAGTTTTCACCACCACTTAAAAATATCTCCTTGAAGAGTTTTAAATTTCTACAAATCCTTTAGCATTTATCACACTCTTCACTATTTTTGAGAAAAAATGCCAAACATTTTCAATTGCATAGTGCTCAACTAAATCAAAAGTTGTTATTCATACATAAATCTGTACCTGTCTTTTTGACTGATTTCTATGCTGATAACTGTTTATAGTTCTCTGAGTATAATTTTACTGACAAATCCACTGTTCTTTCTTATTCATCATACCGTTCATGGGAAACTCTTGTTTAAGATTAGGTTTTTTTTGGCCCAGGAAAATTAAATGTATTTTCTTAAAAAAAAAAACAAAAAAAATTGAAGATGTTAAAAACTAATTTTGTCAAATAAATTTTTCATGTCATCAGAATGAGCAATACAGTCTCTTAAATTTTATTGGCAACTATGTAAAATGAATTATTTAGTTATGATTATTTTTCAAATGCTATATTGAAACTCTCCCTGGTAAACCTTGCCACTTAATGTGTCACTTTATCTAACTTGACTTTGGTGAGACAAATTAAAATAACTAAGATGAGCAAATCTTTAAATTATCACTTAAGAAAGATTAAACTCTTTTTTTTTTTCTTATAAAATCTAGCAGATCTTATAACTTTCAATATACTGCTATAATTCAGAACTGTCACTTCCCATAAACAAAGCTCATTGAAGAAATTCATAATCATACATAGCCATATTGTGTTTTGTATTACATTAAATTTTTCTTTAAGGTCTGGTCTGCATTCTATTTCCTGCTATACTACAGATAAATGTAAAATGAAAAATGTTATAATTTATTGACATGGTTACTGTAAACTGTGTCTCCATAGCAAATATAAGATGTACCTTGAAAACCTAATTTTCAAAATGTGAGAAAAGCTGGAATTCAACCTAGAATTTGGAATGAGTTCTCATATAGATTTAATGTCTTTCAGAGAGAGAAAATAGAACATATAATTTATGAATACTTGCTATGAGTAACATAGTAATGGATTTCAGATGTGATAAAGAATAAATTCATACAATATGGGTGAGCAAGGTAAAGAGAACAAGATTTGGGGTTTGTGACATAACTCCTATTTCATAAATTAAATAATATCAATTATAATATCTCATGGGATCTATACTGGTTTTAGGCTGCATTGCAGATGAGATAATGATACAAATAATTTTGAGAGCCTATTAGCTGCTATTAGCTTTCCTAGTTTTATTATTCTTTCCCCATTTCTAATATGAACATTACAACATATTTTCAGAAAAGGACGTTTAATGGAATTAGGGTTTATTTCAGATCGTGTGCCTGAAATACAAACTTAGATTAAAAATTTAAATAATGGTTTAACCATTAAATAGGTCTTAAAAGTGCATAGAAACTTCAGGAATGTCTCTGCAAATTTTATCTATCTTCCTTTGATTTCAACTGTCTTTCTCATTATCATATTTATAATAATTTTCAATTTGACTTTATAATTATAAATATATTTATATTATAGATATAATCTAGAAATCATCTTTTATAATCAAATTGATAAACTTCCACTCTTCCATTCTCTGTTCATCTGCATATGTAAATATAACAGTCGAGATTCCATTGAACAGAATTTTCCCCTCTACCTTCAGATGGGTGAGTAAGAAACTTGAAGAGCAGTCTCATTCAAACATGTAAATTAGGGATTTTTTAATAAGAGTTATTTCCCTTGATGAAATGTTTCTAAATACTTATGGGAGAAGGCAAGCTCCTCCATAGTACTCTTTTATTGAAGTCAGAGAGCAAAGATCTTCGTCCTGTTGAAGTATACAGCTAGAAAGAAAGAATTAATATCTTTGGGTTTTCATGTATTTAGATGTGACATGCATAATCAAATTTAATTTTAGAATTTTAATTACTTCCTGAGATAGGTACAAAAAGTACTGGAAGCATGCAAAGTCAAGTACAAGGAAATTAGGGAACAGAACTATTATGCTCTGCATATTCAAACCAGATATTTTTCTAACCATTTTCATTATGATAGATGGATGTTTGTTCTGTATTGAGTGGCCTGGTCTCATTTCTTAGCTCAGATGGAATTTTAGACACTGTGTCTAAACTCAGAAAAAAACCTGAACCATAAGTTTTAAGTGATGCGTCCACAGTCACCCACTGGAAAATATAGAAAATAGCAATTCTGCTTCCAAAATTATTTTTCCAGTTTTAGGGGAAAATAACAACTATATTCACAGCCACAATACAACACAACATAATCAATAATAACAGTAATTATAAATAATGTATTCAAGCTTTAGATGAGAAATTCCTTTCTGTTAATATGCATGACATTCTCCAAGTAAGTCAGTAAGTGTCTGCATGATGAAAAGCAAACATGCCTCTCCAGAATTCAAAAACACTACAACACAAGTGATGAATCTCAACACTAAAATCCATCCCATCAGCACCCAAGATACCCACAGAAGCTTTGAAACTTATAAATTTTGGCATGACTAACTAAGCTATGAGCCATGACTTTGTGAAAGACAAATTATGGACATGATGGAGCAGATGTAAATTAGAATTGATTCAATGAGGGACAATGAGAGCTGACACAGGCATGTGTTGGCAAAGGCTAGCCTTGACAAAGTAATATTTCATTTAAAAGCCAAAGCCGCACACCAAAAAAAAAAAAAAAAAAAAATTCAATGATCATCGTTAAGTAAAATCAAAACAAGCCAAATACCCCAAACTTAATCCCCTAAATGTAAGTATTGTTTATATTTGTAATAGTCACATTGGAAGCAATTACTGTTGCTCTGAAATTTCAGACATGCATATAAATTCTGACTTATGACTTGCTTTCCCCTAAAACAGCCTAAACTCTTTCTTAATGTTTACAGACTTCAGAGCACCATAATGAGGACAAGCACATAGGCATGAAAACTGGCCATGTAGATTATGTTCTCAGTATCTGTAGAAATAAGATAGCAAAGTCAAAAGATTGAGACACTAAGGATATTGGGGAAAAATAAGGCCTGATACTCTTATATAAAATCAAATTTCCTCTCAAGTGTAGGTCCATCTCAGTTTTCAGTTGTTTTGGCTTACAGAAGTCTTTGTCTAAGGATTAACAACTTTTAAGATCTCCCCTGGTTCATATATGGTACTGTGTAGAAAGGATGAACTGCAGATGATGTACTGAATCACTCGGGAAAAGTCCCTGTTAGCAAAAGTCATTCCTTTGTTATGAAATTTTCCTACAACCAAAAAAAAAACCAACAAAAAACAACAAGGTAGGATTTCCCTATGGAGACAAAGAAAGCTGTTGTCCTAATAATGTAGACATTGCTACAGTACATTAAGCTTCCATCCATTCTTCTGCTTTCACAGCTCCCAGTGGCTGAATGTTTGCACAGTCTTTCTTTATACAGGCTTTCCTTCCAGATTAGCATCTGTAGTATCCTTCTGTCAGGACTTAAAGAATGCAGTCAGCTTCTCTCAAAGCTCTGTCATAGGAAGAAGTCCTCACAAGGTAACCACCATAACAGACACAGATGGGAAACAGGAAGGCATTAATTTCAGACCTACAGGAAGGTGAAATGTTTGGAATTTAGCACACCAGAAAAGATTCGACTGTGCAGACCATAGGAAAAACATGCATACAATCAGGAAGATGCAAGGCCTGGTGAGGCAGATCTGAGTAATGTATTCCAACAAAAGTTCCCATCATGGCAAGCTCTGGTGAAGGAAGCAACTGCCTACACACATGCCATCCCAAGTTGTGGGAATGGCATATATGCCTCTGGAGTAACCATCCCTGGAGGTGTTTAAGAAAAGACTGGATGTGGCATTCAGTGCTATGGTTTAGTTGAAAAGGTGGTGTTAAATCATAGGTTGGACTTGATGATCTCAAAAATCTTTTCCAACATAGCTGATTCTGTGATTCTGTGACTTGGACTGTATAAAAGTGGTTTCTCCAGAAGAACACTCTAGAGACTCCACCACTGAGAAGAACAGAAGAAGAAGGGCCAGGGGAGACATGATGATGACGATAATCTCTTTCTCTCTCTCTCTCTTTTTCTCCTCACTCCAATCCTATTTCTTCCTATTCTTCTCCTGTTCCTATAAATTTCACATTTATTGTTACATGAAATCCCTACTATTGACTTTAGCATAAAGTTTCTAATTCAGACAATCATCTTTAAATAACTGAATCTTATTATTATTCCAGAGGGTCATAACCTTAATTGGTGTCAGGAGTGGGATCCTAACATTATTTCAGTGGAATATAATACTTTCCCAGGATGGCTTCTCTCTACTGCCAAAGAAAATGCTGCCTAGTTGGCTAATGCATCATGTCAAGCTTCACTTACACAACATTTTCTAATGTTGTCCTTCAAAAATACGGAAAGCTACTAACAGTTCTAACCAAAAATGATAAAACTTGATTTTCTTCATTAACTTCATAAGATTTCAAGCACAAACAGCTTTTCAATAACAGCTTCAGCCCTGAACAGGCTCCTCCATGAACTGCAGGGGAACTTCCCACACCTGCAACACCTTCTCCCCTCCTTCATCTTACCTGTGTCAGCAAAGATGCTTTTCTTACTTTCTTTTTTCCTCACTCTCCTCTTCCATGTAGCATTTTGGCCTTTGTTATTTTTTTCCCCAGTTCCACCCCGCTCCGGCCTTGGCTCAGCTGTGCCTGAAGCAGGTGGTTGTATCCAGATGAATCCAGCTGGAACTGGCTGGAACCAGCTGGAACTGATTGAATCCGGCAGGAACCAGCTGGAACCGGCTGTGTCTGGCTGGAACCAGCTGGAACTGATTGAATCTGGCTGGAACCAGCTGGAATCAGCTGGATCTGATTGAATCTGTGTCTGTGTCTGGCTGGGGCAGCCCCGGCCTCCCCTCATGGAGCCACCGCTGCCACCATGACACAAAAGCACAATGAATTTGAAAACTGTGGTTTTCTTTCTATTGGACAGTGCCTGGATTAGAAATAATCATGAAGAAAACAACCAAAACCAAACCCCAACTTCTCTTCACCTCCCTCTTCTTTGTGTTAGTTGTTCTTGAAAATATATTTATGAAATAATTGCTATTTCGAAGCTCTCCATGTAAGTCAGAGTTGACCCATGAGGCATTATGCTTTGGGAAAACCTTGCACCACACCTACTCCCAGTGTATTCAATATGTAGAAACCATGTAGCAGAAGAGAACTTTTCCAATCCTCATAACTTATATTTCACTGCAGTTGCAACAGGAACATCTCAAAATCTTTAAGTAATTTTGTTTGAAAATAATTATCTGTACTTGTGACAAAGAGTTCAAGTATTTTCTCAGGCCACAAACTGAGAAGGGATGTTTAAAGCCTATAGAACTAATTTCATATAACTATTTTATATTTTTAATTTTTATACATTCTTTTTTTTTTAATGAATAGGTATTTTTAAGCCACACACTTAGAAAATTGTGCTTCATTATAAATTAAGAAGCATTGAAATCTATTTACAGTAAATAATGCATTGTCATTGTGGCATTGTGCTAATATTGTATCACCAAAATTATTTTCTAGCTATGAAATTGTGCAGTACATCAATAAAATGCCCCTATTGTGATTATATGTTTATATTGAATATAGTATCACTAACACAAACAGGTTTTGAGGATTCAGATTTAAAGAGAAATAACTGATAGCATAATGCAAAACAGTTTTATATACATATATACCTATCATTGAAATGAGTTTCATTTTGATTCATTTAAGCAAAGCATTTGGAAGATAATAGATCTGTATGCAAGGGGATATTGCCTTCAAAATAACAGCAATAATGATTCAGATTTTAAAAGCTGCATGAAAATGTATGCTTGCATTAAACACATGAAAGAAATTCTTTCAGTGGAGCCGCTCAAGCAAAAAAAAAAAAAAAAAAAAAAAATTGACAGGAACATAACAAACAGCTTGATGGCTTCCTATTAATAAAAGTTTTAGGAAGTTACATACCCTGTGATGCAATTGCTGAACTTTATGTGTATGCATTCGTTTATGCATATATACAAGTTCTGAAAGAACAAAACTTTGTGTATGTGTGTGCAAGTGGGTCTATGTGTGTCAGTACCTTGCATATTTTAAACTGTATAAATACTTCGATTTCATTTTTATGGTTCGCTATTTTCGCTTTTAGAATTCAGTTTGTTAGATTGATTGTCAGGCCACAAAATACCATTTTGAAATGATTCAGCAATCTACTCAGTTTCCAAGGGAAGTACATCTTCCTTCTATATAATTTTTTTAAACTTTTCTCAGCAGCACCAGAGACTGAATAGAAAGTGATCAAGAGAGGAAATGGACAGGAAAATATCGCATTATGTAACCAAAGGTCTGTTGGGGAACTGATGAAAACCTGTTGACTTTTTAAAAGTTATAACTTCCTTAAGACTATACACAAGTTGTCTTTTGCTTTATCACTCAACATTCCATGTAACATCTTCTAAATATTTTGATAATGTTAGGAAAGATAAAAACTAATTAGCTAAGGCATTGTTTATGTTGATTACATTTGCATATCCTGGTTGATGCAGGACCTTGCAAAGTTACATAGCAGACTATGTGGATAGTTTTTTGTATATAATGATGGCTACTTATTACCTGAGAATGAGGGATATTTAATAAAGGAAGCACCATTAAAAGAAGTCATCAGTATGATAGTAGAAACACATATACACTCATGAGTAGAACTAATCAGGAAATTCTAATGTCTGAAATGCTTAACCTTTTAAACATGTGCTGTTTTTCCCTTTTTCATGGTAAAAGTTTATTCTTTGTTCTTAGCATGGGATCATCATGGGAGCGTCAATTCCTACTTCAAGTTAAATCTTCAAAACATATTTTTATTAATAAAATGGTATTAGGAAATAATGACCCTGCAAAGTTATCCAGTCTATTTCATACCAAGGCAGGCTCAGTCTAGAGAGACAACAGTCCAAGCTGACCTTAACAATGTTCAGCTTTCAGCCTTTCCAGGTAATTCATTGCTTCTGAAAAGTCAGCTTTGCAGAGGTTAATAATAATTATATCTGAATCTTTCATACTATTATTTAAATCTTTGGCCCTATTCATTTTGTGAAAACTATTATTATGCCATCTCTGGAAGAAAGTTTTAAATTCAATTTATTGAAAAAAGATCTCCAAGGTTTTTGTTTGTTGTGTTGTTTTTTATTTCTCTTAGTTCATTCCTTTTTATGCCTGACCATTCTCACAGCTGTCTCCAGCATCCCATTTGTACACATATTTCTTAACCACAATAACCCAAACTGACCACCACACTCTAGCTGAAACCTCAATAATGTTGAAAAGATTTGATGGATTATTCACAATTCATGTGAATTAAAGCAGTATTTAAATATGTTAGAATGATATTTGCCTTTTGCACAGGGCATGACACTGGTAGCTCATGTTCAGCTCGTGATCTATTTGCTTAAGATCAGTTTCAAAACAACAGCTTCCTAACCTACTGTTCCCCATCATATGGCTATAAATTGACCACTGCAATCCAAGTAAAATACCGTGCACTTCATCCTTATTAATTCAATCTTATTCTCTAACAAGTCATTGAAGAATGTGAAATAAGAGATTTTGCAATGTATTCACTCTTATAAAGGAGGAGTGTGGGTCATAAGAGCATAAGGTATAAGCACAAGGTTAAAGCAGTTACAGAAAAATGTTATGGAAATAAAATAAGTAGTCAGTTTGTACCACTCCAAGTGCTATGTGGAAAACATATCAATGAAATAAATATTTTCATATGTATTCAAGACAGAACTTAAGACTTTAGTGAATAATGTAAATATATTGTCAGATTGTCATAAAAGTCTGAAAGTTATATATTTCTATCATCTGCAAAAGATATAACCTGGGCAGCAGCATGAAACAAATATTTCCAGGGCAGAGGTGGGACACAGCAGTAAGAACTAAGAAAGGACTGACCTAGGGCTCAAACTTCAAATGAAGCCAAAAACAAGGGAGCTAACTTTTCAACCTTAACCAACCCATAGTATAAAGGAAACTATGCCTTGGAGAACTAGTTCCTTTCTTGCCTTTGATTTAAAGGTGTCTTGGCTGACATCTGTAGGCTGGAGTTTCAAAGAGTGGCCATTGAGCATGTAGTATGCATTTGTCAAATAAAACAAAATACTGGTGATATTTTCCTTCCCTCTTGGCTTGGTACAGAGTCAGTTTTTAGGAAAAAATCATCAGCAATTTCAGCATTATTTAAACTCTACCAGTCCTATAAGGATACCAGTCAAGACATTAAAAAAAAGGTTAAGTTTTATGTATAGTTCAGATGGTTTATTCTGGAAGATGAGTTTTGACAGAAAATTTCCCTCCACTAGGATTAGTCTGCTCTTGCCAACTAATCTCACATTCAGAATTTCCTAATAGTACATTGCATATGTCTATATTGGAGATGAGAGCTGACTACCAATCTCTAAGTACTCTGGATAAAATTATTTGTTGTGCATCAAACTGCTAATTTTCTTGTTTTATTTGCTTTTTTGTTTTTGGTTTTGTTTTGTTTTTGTTTTGTTTGAGTTTGGTTGTGTTTTGGGGTTTTTTTCCACCTGTGGTTGTGGTTTTTTTTCCCTGTATTCAGAGGGTTTTATTTAAAGTGAGGCAGACTGGATGACACTTATTCATTTTTCTGTGAACTAGCTTTGGATATTTTTCAAAATAAGAAAATATCAGGCTACAGTGTCCATCTGATAGCATTCAAACATGCCTGTACAGTGGTCAAGCTTCAATAATGGCATCAAATCCCCCCAAAACAATAGTATACTCACTGAAAATACAAGTTTTGCTCTATCTTTGTCACTGATGGGCACCAAACTGTAGACACCATCCAGCATCTCATTACCCTCTGCCATGGATTAAAAGTGAAACAAAAGCTAAATGTGCAAACAAAGAAGAGAAATTAATTCACTACTTCCCATTGTCAGGTGATGTTTAACCCCCTTTAGCAGGACCTCAGTACACATAACATTTTCCTGGGAAAATAGAAGTCATAACCACAAACATCTCTTCTTAAGCTTTTATTGCTGGGTATGGCATCCTGTGGTGTGGAATATATTTCTGGTCAGTTTGGAGCACTCCCATCCTACTCATTGAACAGGACAGAGAGCAAGAAGCAGAGAAGGCCTTGATGCTGTGCAAGCACTGCTCAGAAATACTCAAAGCACTGCTGAGTTCTCAGCAGTGTCTTTTCAAAAGACAGCACCAGTGCAGAGCTGTAAAAAAAAAGTTAACCCCATTCTAGCCAGAGGAAGCACAATTCCTGACCAAAATCCATATAAAACTGATGAAGAATGATCATTCATCTAAAGTATGCATGTATGGGAGAGTTTAGATGCAAGACTGATTGTTTTCAGTATCACAAGGGGTCTTAAGTAGATAAATATTGTCAGAGAAGCAGTTCAGGAAAAATATTTCTGAAATAAAGATCATAAAGTCCATCTCAATCTCCTTTAATTTTAACTGCATGGTTGCATGCCTGCCAGCCCAAATAACCTTATTACTTGGTGCTCCACAGAATCTTTCTTTTCTCTTTTCTTTTTAATGTAGCAAATAACCTTCTGAAATGCACAGCTCATTCAAGTGAATGTTGATGTTAGCTTGTCTGTTTTTAGTCTGCAGACTCTAATACATGTACCTAAAGGACCTGACTAAGTTCAGTCATGTTACAAGTCCCCCATTAACTTTGTGAGGTAGTTGTGTAATTACATTATCCTGAGGATAACAAGAAAGAATGCTAATTGTATCAGATCTTTAAATCTGCTTTAAAATAGGTGACATCCAATATTCTGAAATAAAATATATGTTCTAGCTATTTTTTTTTTCTTTTTTTTTTCTACTCCCATAATTGCCCAGGGACCAAAGAGAATACTGAGGAAATTTATATGACCTAAGATAAGTCAATGAAAATTAATAGCTTTTGTTCTATGTTTCTAAACTGAAAACAGAAGTTTAAAAAAAATTGAAGAACATGATGGAAAAATGCAATTTTTTTGTAAAATTCCATATATTAGTTTAATCTTGCTGCCTGCAAAACGTAATATCTGTAACTGAAAATCATAATTTGCATTAAGACAATTTAAAAAAAGAAGATATTTACTGATCTCAACAGGACTAATCAAAACTAATGAATGTACAGTAGTATGAAGGACAATTGATCCTAGATAGGTTAAGAAATTTTGAAGGCTGCTGTACAGAAGACAAGATAGTTGCACTTAAAGTTTACAACAGTAAACTTTAATAGCTTTTATATTGGAGAATAACTTAATTGCCCTTCAGCTACTGCCTGATACTATATTCTTATTTGTGCTGATTCATAAGTTCTTGTGACTATGGAGCACATAGAGTATGTTTAAACCTTGACTTAATTTTATCTACTTTTGTTGGATTCAAGACACAAAAATATGTTTAGATGGAATTCTGAAATGCACCTAATCCAAGCCAGAAATTAAATTATACAAATATTTCCAGAAAGTTAGTAAAAATGCTGGCTTCATGCAAAATATTGGTCTTTAGTCCCTCAAAAAAACTTGTAAATTCTACCAAATTTTGAGTGTGACTAGAAATTTAATTGAAGGTCAAATAGGGGTAGTAGTATCACAGTAGAATAAATTGTTATTATCAATTCCTTTACCTGACACAAAAAGACACAAACCTGGATGAAAATTCTTGCAAAAAATTTCTTTACAGAAATTCTATGAAGTGTTCATTTTTTAAAAGTATCTTTCCCAGATTAATTGTCAGAACAGGTAATCTGGATTTTGATTTGTTCAGAAATGTCCCATCCTATAGTTTAAAAGGAATTAATTTGCTATATAATTTAATTTTTTCATTATCTATTTACACTTATTGTAAGCCAAAATACTATATAATAGACAAAATAAATATTTTGAAGTATTTAATTACACATTTATTGCAAAGTTTTCATTATTTTCTATTGCATATATAGAAATAATTATAAAAATTAAATATTTCTGTATTTTTAAATTTCCTTGTTTCTACTTTTTAAAAAATTCTCCTTTAAAGACATTAAAATTTCTCTTTGTTTGCTGCCTAATACATTAATAGTTTTTTACCTTTAATGATAGGAATTATACTCTGTAAATAGTATCTGTTTTAATGAGTGCCTTCTGTTAATAATGATTCATTTCAAAGTGTATATCAGGTAGAAAGGTGGTGAAAAGAAAATGAGAAGATCGGTTAAGGGCAGGACAATGTAGGGCAGAGAAGGGAAGGATGGTTTTCTACCAAGTTGAATTGAACAATGTTTTGTACTATATATATATGTTTTAGTCCATTTTCTTAGTTATTGGTCTGGCTAAAACTCTGAGTAGACCATCATGAAAATGTTCCCCACTATCAATTAGCATCTTTATATTTGGGGTGACTATTCATGGTTTCACAAAATGAAAATAACAGAAAAATATTTGTATCTCACCAAGGACTTTGATACATGAAATTATTAAACATAGTGTTTGCTCTGCCTTTTTTTTTTAAATGTAACTGAGTCAGCCTTGGAAGAATATTTTACCTTGCAGACAGTCTTTTACACCAAATGTATAGCTCCTATGTAAGGAGTCTAGAAGTTTTCCATTCTGAAGAGCCCCTTTCTTCCTTCTTGCCTTTATTATTGCATTTCAAGCCAAGATATTTCACCTGTGATTTCTTTTCCTATGCATTACTTTAAATCCATGCAACAGCTTTTTTTGTTTGTTTGTTTGTTTGGTTGGTTTTTTTTTCTTTCTTTTTTTGAAAGTGATAATTTTTAAAATTAACTTTTAGACATAGTTGCATCTCACTTGAAATGGTATTTTTTCATCCTAGGGATAGACTTAACTTAATAGTTGTCTATCCAGTGACTGTAGTTTGTTTGAATGTTGACTCAGCTATCAGAGAACTTTCTTTCCTAACTAAGGAAGAACATATGGATAAAATTCCCCATAACAGAGTTTCTGTGACTAGTGGTAGTAAAGACAAGGTGTTAAAATTGTGGATAAAAATTTATACTGCTACCAGTGGCAAAGTCGTTCACTCAACCTCAAAGAAATAATAAATAATCACCCATGTGCCCTAATAGAATACTTTTTTCTTATAAAAATTTACCTTAACAAAAGAAGATGGCCTTGGAGGGAACTGTGTTTTCTCAACTGTTTTTTTCTGATTCTTGTTAATTTTTTTTCTTTTTTCCATTGTCAGTTGCATCATTGTGCCAAATATCATAAGCAACTTGACTACTTTTCAAAAGGGTCCAGAAAAGTTATTCAAATAAACAGTACAGAAAACACATCTGAATTTAAGAAGGCTAAAGTTAGATCATAGATGCATAATACATTTCAAGGCTGAAGTTATCAGTAACTGGCAAAGTGCTGTGGTTTTGTTCTAGTGTTGGTACCACAGACATGTTTCAGTTGTTATTAATAGTGTTTATTCTAAATCAGGACTTTCAGTGTCCCATGCTCTGCCAGGTGTACAAGAAGCTGATATTCCATTCCATAGATCATCATACTCATCCTAAACTGGGGAGAGCTGGCTGGAAGGGCCTGATCACTGCCTAGGGATGAGTTGGGCATCAGTCAGTGTGGTAGGAGCAATTGTGATGTATGTCACTTGTTTCTCTTGGGTTTTCTTTCTCATTCTCTCTCTCTCTCTCTCCCCCCATTCCTTGCCCCTCCCTCCCTCCCCTCATCAGTAGCAGTAATAGTAGCAGTAGTAAAATTTGTATTTTTATCATTCATAGTGTTACTATTATATTTTATATCAATTATTAAATTGTTCTTATCTGAACCCAGGAGTTTAAAATTTTCTTTCTGATTTTCCTCCTCCTTCCATCAAAATGGAGGAGTGCATGGTACTTAGGTGCTGACTGGGCTTAAACCATGACAGAAGCATTGAAGGTCAGGTTGGATGGGGCTTTGGGCAACTTTATCTAGTGAAAGATGTCCCTGTCTATGGCAGAAAGGCTGGAACTAGATCAGCTTCAAAGGTCTCTTCCAACACACACTGTTACATGATTCTAAACAAAACACCTTCAGTATCATTTATCAGTGTACAGTGTTATCAAAATCTTGATAACACTAGCAGATATTATTTTTTCTATTATGCATTATGTGAACAAGTTTCTTTTTCTTTTTTTTTTCAAATAGGCAATCTGTTGATTTTATTTGATACACCCTGTTCTTTTACTTAATAGAGACATCTGTTGTCTGTTGACCTTAATATGAGGATATTAAAAACTTCTATCAGATCCATTGCTCTATGAAGCTATCATATCCCTTGCTTCTATAATATCCCTCTGTTATTGTCCCTTTTCCAGATTAGTGGTCCTGATTATATTCTCATGAAAACTAAGCTATACCTTTGATCACCTGTGAGGTCTCTGTTTTCAGTTTCTGCTATGTGTGTCTCGAACTGGAGTTCCAGAGCTGCATTGGGTATTCCATGTTCATTTATATTGTGAATTAATAGTTAGAGATAATGATGTCTTTGACATCTAGCCTGCTGTGTTTCTCACCTGCAACTAAAGCACCAACATATTTCACAAATCTTGTCTTGAAGTACCTAACTATCTCTGAAACTTAGATTACAAAATGTCAAAATTGATTTTTAAAATGGAATGAAAAGTACTGGGGCAATTCTAAAACCATTTCCTCACTTCCCCTAGATGTCAGGAATGAAGTGTAGTATATCAACTAGCTTATTTGAGGAAATTAATGTCTAGAGCATTAGGGGTTATCCATTTACATTGTACTGTAAGAAATTAACTTTTTATAAAAGCACTCACTGTGCCCTAGCTGTGAAACAATTCTCTGCATTTTCAGTGAAACTTCATGCTGAGGTATCCACACAGGGAAATAAGGTCTATATTGTTAAAGAATGGTTTAGCTTACTGAGCAATTTCCTCCTCACTTTGGCAGCCCCTTTGATACCTGAGCAGTATGGTAGACAAAGAGTAACAACTCTTGTTCATTCTACACAGAATAACAGGTAAGTCACTGTGATCACAGGTGACTTCCCTGACTGTGCCCTTTCACTAAGACTATTTCTCATATTTTTAGCAAGTTCTTATTTCTTAAGCAACTATTTTTGACAAACCCAGTGTAAGGCTTTGTGTGTCTCTAAACACAGAGGTTCCTCTGTAGTTAGACAGCAGTTGATGAAAAGCGAGCAAAAAGATTGTGCTAGTTCTGTCTGGTATAGGTTAATTTTGTTCAGACTAGACCTTATGGGCTGTGATTTGGATGTGTTGAAAACATTATTGGGAATACAGAGATATTTTGGTTATTGCTGATCAGGGCTTGCACAGCATCCGAGCATTTTCTGTTCCTTAGTCTGACAGACTGGTCAAGGAGCTGGGAGTTCATGTGAAGCTGGGAAGAGATACAGCTAGGACAGTTGACCCAAATTGACCCCAGGGATATCCCATGCCACATGACATCATACTCAGCATATAAAACTGGAGGAAGAAGGAGGAAGAGGGGAATATTTGTAGTGGTGGTGTTTGGTTTCCCACGTCGCCGTTATGTGTGACAAGGCCCTACTCTCCTGGTGATGGTTGAACACCTGCCTGACATGGAAAGCATTGAATCAATTCCTTGTTTTGCTCTGCTTGTGTACATGCCTTACCTATTTGCCTTGCCTATTAAATTATCTCAGCCCATGGGTTTTCTCACTTTTCCAATTCCCTTCCTGATCCTGCTGGTGGGGAAGTGAGTGAGCAGTTGTGGGGTGCTTTGTCTCTGACTGTGCCTGCTTGCTGGGGGTTAAACCACAACAAAGTTCTGAACAATTCTAGGCCTTCTTTCATGCTAAAACACATTATCTTTAAATCATATTACTTTTATCTATTTAATGGCATGTTGGTTTTTTTGGCCAAGTTTCTCTCTGAAACTTTAAAAGTATTCAGAACCTCATTTGTATGTCAAGAAGTGCTTCCTGAGTGCTATTACTTTGTTCAAACTTAGGGAAGTCTTCAAACCTTTCTGGAACTGGATGAATAAATCAAGCATTGTATGTACTAGAATATTAAAAAAATCCAAATAATAAAGGCAAATGGCTTGGCAGTTGAAATAACATAAACAACCCCTGAAAAAATCTGGCATTATATAGACTAGTTTCAATGAGTAAAAAATTATCTTAATCATTATTGTGCAGCCATTTCAATGCACTCAATCATGAGCACTCCAATGAACAAGGATGATAGCAAATTTTCTGAAGAAAATTAAGGTCAAATTTGTTCCTTCAGGATTTGAATTGAAAATTTCTATATAATGCAAAAGGAAACATTTAATTTTCATGTATTTTCAAGAAAAAAACCCATGTTTTCATACATTGCAGGGCCATGGTATGTATTCCCTCTTTTCTGCCAATAAGCCAAAGTGAGAGATTTGAGTTAATATTTTTTTCTAAATAAATTTAATCAATTTAGTCCTAAAACAAAGACTAGATTGTATTTTGTTCTATTCCTTTGCTTTGTTTACTTTTGATACTCTTCAAGTTTGAATGCCTGGTAACCTAAAGCAAAGCCCAAAATTTAACTGTGCCATATATTGGAAATATTATATACCCACCAAAACCATTATTTCTTCAATAAAAAGGAAACCTTTTGAAAAATGTTAGACAGATGTAGCAAAGAATACTAGAGAGATGTAAGACAAACTTTCTAATAAATTATTAAGAAAAATACTCTTCTAAGAAATGGAAAATAAGCTGAACTCCTTTGATGCATAGACATATGGCAAGGTCCTCCTTTCTTTTCATAACTTCCAGCATTTTTTCTTCCAATTGAAATAATTTTTTGGATTCAAAGTAAATTTGCACACTGTACACAGGATGGTCAAAATAATTTTTTAATAATTTTTCTTATATTTTATAGGCCTTCTTTAGCATTGACTATATCCTGGGAGTGCTTTAAAATGCATAAGCACTATTTGAGTGGAAAAAGGTGAATATTTCAAAAAGTGGAACTAAAATCTTATAAATTTATTAATTTGAAGAGAATTTTTCCATTAAAGAAAATCTGGGGGGAAAAACAGAATTATAAACATCTGCCTATACAACTTGAAATGGAATTCCTTTTGGTAGTAATACAGCCTTTTAGCTTCATATGAAGTAACTTATTTCATCATTGCATTGATATTTATCAATATTTTTATTCACTCCCTTGTCATTCAGTTGCACAAATTAACTCCTAGAAGGCTGTTTTTATTACTTTGTAGGATGCACTGTCATCTTTAAACACACCTGGAAAATATGTAAGGAATAGAGGATTTGCACCTGAAGTACCCTTAAGGACTACTCAATTGTAATTAATTTAACTAGACACTGGATGTCAGTGTTGCCATTTTATAGTTGAAAAAAAAAAGGGGAAACATCAAGAAAATCCAAGGTGTAACCAGAAGTAGGATATAGAAGTCTAATCGAATCATTCAGAACAGCTTAGAAACTAAATTAGCATTTTATATCTTCATGGTAGGAAGAACATGTTGGCTTCAAAGAAGCAGCTCTCCATAAAGGTTTTTATTTCTATTAAGAACAAACAAACAGATGAAGAAACTCTTCAACTAAATGGACATTTTAGGAAACTGTAGTAGAGCTTTTACATGGCAATTAACATTAACATTACATTTAATCAGAATAAGGAACAGTGCACTGTGTGAGTGATGGTGTTTGCTTGTGGTTAATTTTGGCTTTCAAAAAATGCCTGGATTTAACTCACTCCTAGTCTCATGGCCTTAATGGAGCTATTTACTTTTATACCAGGATTTCATTTTTCAACAAGTTCTAAGGGCAATTTATGAAATAGTAAGATTGGAAAAATATGAAGGGGAATTCATAAAAGGTTACCCATTAAACACAACTGTCTGTCACCTACTGACACTTTGAAACAAATTTTTCTGAAGACCATATTTAACGTACTAGTTTTCACAGTCAGGCATAAATACAATTTTCCTTTGAGAAAAAGTCACCTTTGGAAGAAATACTAATTCACCTATGGCTTCAAGCTATCCTGCAGAATAAAACCCAGTATTAAGTAGAATCTCAAAGAAACAACGCCCAAATTCACTAGCAACACCTTATGAGTTAACCTATTTCAAAATAAAATATGGTAGTATCCAATGTATTAGGAGAGGAACATCCTTAGAAACCTTCATCAAGGGCAGAAAATCCTTATAATGGAAGTAAGTCTTTTACTACTTGTCATTATAAATGTATTTGGCTGATAGACTGGAAACATCTAAGATGAAGAGCTAAAAACAGTTGAAAAAAATGAATGAATTTTTTTAAAGTTATTGCTTGGACATCCAAAAAAGCCCTGAGCATCCAGAATTACTTTTTTACTGTGAAATTGCAATCCATGTCATTTGTGTATTCATAAAAATGTTTCAGAAAATGGTGACCTGCACCCAGCACAAACATATGGATTTGCTGTCAGGTATGGATGGCAAATATCAAATAATGTCTTAGGTTTCTAAATAACATGCCAGAAACTTTTTAAGGAACACTAGTTATATCATAAGTGAAAAAAATCAGTGAATAATATTTCAGTAAAAATTTATTATGTTCTAGAGGAAAAAAAAAATATTAAAAGGAGCCAAAATCACTCTCAAGCTTTTATCATCCCAGAATTGCTAATGGCCATCATGTCTGGTCTGAGTCAAAGACTGATAATGAGCTGCACATGCTTATCCCTTTACATGTATCAAATATTTGAACATCAAGTTTTATGTGCAATATACTTAATATTGAACAGTGGAGACAAAAAATATAAGGGAATTTCACTCCTTTTTGAGACACCAAGGTATGAATCAACATATCTAACACAAAAGATTATTATGATCTGATATTTTATCTCTTAAGAAATAACATTGTTGAATTTGCCTGTCCAATAATATCTCCCAAATTAATTGGGAATGCTAAAGTTCCAAGAACTGGTGAAATAAAGATGAACATAAGAGAGAAAAAACAGTTTGGTCTTCCTGAAAGACCCAAGAAAAGAGATTACTTGTGGAAGACAGCACACTTCACAGACAGAGGGATTCTCTCATAAATGCATCCTAAGATGAATGCAATCTAAGACATAAAATATATCAGATTTTTGTATAATGAACATTTCAACATGCAGTTAGATTATGTGTACAAGAGAAAGGAGTTGTAATTCAAATTTACTGTTGATGTAAATTGGTTCATTTTTTAAATTAATGTCAGAATTTATTAGCATTTTTAATCACAGCATATATTTTGGATAATGTAAATATTTACTTCCATTTTTCTTCAACAAGAACTAAAACAATGTAATCAGGGAACTGTAAGTGACTGATGGTGAGCTCCTCCCTCAACAGATTAAGAAGACTAGAAACTGGCATGTTCACACAACCTTGGTGGAATTCAAGTACCTAAACAGAGCTCTCTCGTGCCAGTTTTCTTCCTGGCATCTAATCACACTCAAGAAAAACAAGTATCCCACATTTTCTTGATCATATCTGCCAGCTCCCTGTTGGTATCTTGGATACCTTTACTCTTTAAGATTGCACTAGATACTGTCTAAAATGCTAATATTTTCTTCTTACTTCCTCAAGAAAAACCTCTTCAATACCAAGAAAGTTAAAAGATTAGAGGGTGTGCTGGCTGCTGAGACATTGCTGCTAGTTGCCTTGTCCTGACTGCTGTCCTCAGGGTAGGTAAATGCTCCTCCTGAAGGAAAGCTCCTTCTTGAGGCTCTGCTCAGCATGGTCTAAAGAGATCATCAGCAAATGCAGCAGGTGATACAAGAGGTCTCATCAAGAAGAGACATAAGCAAACAGAAGCATACCAGACACAACTGAATATCTAAGGTAGTAAAACAAAAGAGGAAAAAAAATAAAAGTTTTCCATATTGGTCTAGTTGTGGCTTTGGTGCAGTCTGATGCAATCAAAAATCTACTGAAAGCTTACAAAATGAGAATGGGGCAAAGAGTGAATTTATGAAGTTGCTTTGGTGTTTAGCCATCATTAGAAATGCTGTGAAGCTAGAGCAAGACCAAAACTTTAAGTCAATTGAAGCACTAATTGTGTTGAAATCAACACGAATTGTGTTGATTTAATTTGGGGGTTTTTTTTGTAGCATTTTTCTTTTTGTGAAAATTTACCAATCATTGAGATGAATCCAGCAAATATGACATACCTATGTGTCACTAGTAACTGAATTTCTAATAAAATTATTTCAGTTGCAACCACTGATAGAATTCTTTTACTCGTAGCTTATATGGCTGATGAGGTATGATGTTATTTTCACAAATTAGCTCTGCAATGACAGCATGACAGATGAAACTAGACTAGGAGGGGCTGCAAAAACATGGCAAAATATTATCAGAGTGCAAAAGAGTCTTAAGAAATTGAAGAAATAAAATAGCAACATCAGTGATATGATAAGAACAGTTGCAAGTTTCCTCAGTGTAAGGAGGAGTAATTAACTTGACCAATATATGCCAACTACACAGTCAAGGAGGTTATAGGAGATCACAAGGTAAAGTGAGGATAAAGATATCTATGTACTGTATTTATGTACAGTTCTATTGAAACGAATGGCATTCATACCAAAATGGGAAAAAAACCTCATTGTTGCACTTTCTTCTGGCATTAAGCCCTTGTATGGAGGTTTTTAATCAGGTGCAAGCATGGCAACTATAAATGAGATAAGGGTTGATCAGGTATCTAAAGTCTGTGAATTTCTGATTTTTGTTGAAAGTCTAGAAAGGTAAGACTTTGGAGAAAAGAAAAGCATAGAAAACATAATCATTAGCCTGAAGGAGAAAGGACTGAGGGCAGATAGTATTTAATGAATGTTAAAAAAAAAAAAAAAAAAAAAGAAAAAAAAATGTAGAATTGCAGAAAAAGGCACCAGGTTAGGAGGTATTTCCAATGGTTAGGCCTATAAAGCATGGAAATAGATTGCCTAGGGATATCTATAATAAAATTTTTAAGAAAAGGTTAAACAAAAATATCTGCCAGGAGGAGTGCTAGTTCTGCCTTGAAGCAGACTGAAGGACAAAATGATCTCCTAAGATCCATGCTATGGTATTTCTCAGATCTTATTAAATTTATGTCTGCCATAATGATTGATTTGTGCAACAATTCACAGACCAAATAAAAGCCAAATGAAAAATATACAGAAGGAAGACAATCAACAAAGAATCAATGGCATATATATATATATTTTTAAAGGTATACATTGAATATTTAAAATATTTTCTTTATTTTTCCAATTTAATACTGTCATCTTTTTTCCTATTTCACTTACTCTTATGGAAACAATTTCCTTTGTGCTAGTGAATTACAAGGCTTTGTAATATCTTTTAATTAGATTAGAAAACGGAGGAGATAAATATATATATAACAGAAATGATTGCTGAAATTTTTGGATCTATGCATTGCTTTTAAAGCTATTTCTTTATGTTCTAACTTAAAATATAATAGAAGATATTACTGATTAACAATGTAATAAAAAAGAAGTCTAAAATTTAAATTTATAGAGAGTGTATTAATCCCTATCGTAGTATTCTCATCTCTCTTGCTCTCTATTGTGTTCAGCTATACTTGTATGCAATGCATGTTCCTACCAAAGGCTTCTTGTGTTTTCATGAGTATTCTACAGTCACCTTGGCCACAAATCCCAGTTCTTGCAAAAATTTTAGATGGGATAGCTGCTAAAGGTATATGACCAATGTTGTTGACCTAAGTGCTCATAGAAGAAAATTTCATAGTTGCAGTGCATAATAAACTTATACAAATGCAAATATCTCTTGAGAAAAGTTGAAAATTATTTTCTCTTCACAAAGAAAGCAAGTAAAAAGAATTCTACCTCTCATTGCATTGCAGGAAATATGGGACAATGTTTGTTTTTGCTAGAAGCTACCTAGTTTTCTTCCACCACAGGCTCCTTTCACAAGGCTTATGACAGTCCTCATGCTCCTCTCAGTGTGCTCAGATCTAACAGCAGAGCTAAACCATCAAAAATCAGAGCCCCTTACAAACCAAGCAGTTTATTACTGCTTTACCTGCCTGAACTAGCTAATTGAAATGCTGGGATATAAGCACATAAGGAATAAAAATGTACAAAGGGATAATTTCTTGAGCGACAGACTTAAGATAATATGATCTCAAAGAACACAAAGGACTAATTTTAGTACTACGCACGGGTTTATATTCAAGTGATACATTTATTTTTTGGTTTTATTTCCTAAATTTTTCCCAAACCATGGGATATATCTAGATACTTTTTGATAATAAACACACAGAATTTAATTCTTAGCTTTGTATAAGTAGCTAAGAGGAGACTGAATCTGTAGTCTGGTAGAGCTGATGCTGCTTCAACTGTGTGCCCCAGGTCTAACCAGCAGTGAGGCTGAGCATGTATTCTCATTAGGTCCACACACAAATATATGCATATAACACGTGTATATCCAGAGCCAACCACACAAAACAGCACAGACAGACGTGATCAGGTCTCACATCAACCCAAAGAACACCAGTGCCTCATCTTCTGTGAGGGAGGTCTGGTAGTGGGAGATGTGTGCAGGTACAGTGTGTGTCCCTGCAGGAGCTTGGCTTAGGCACTTGGCACACCCAGAAGTTGTTCCTGTACCCCAGTCTCTCCAGTTATTGGCATCTGGGCATGTGAGCCCCAGCAGCTGCAGGTTCATGTCAGCTACTGTTAGAGACCCCTGTATTCACCCACCCATCCCCCTCCTTTCTGCCCCAGACCTCCCCCCACACCCACACTATAGATCCCATAGTATCTGTCCTTGGACATACAGGCCATCCATGGTGTGGTCTTGAATCCTCACTCTCCCCAAATTCACCACCCCTAAAGACACAGAGAAATACACATGCACATACCAGCAGCAGATGGTTGCTCCCACAGACTCTGTGATCTCCCCAGAAAGTATCTGTGACTCTCCATCTCTCTAAAAGCCAGCTCCTCATGCAGCATTGCTCTTAAAAATACAGTCCCCTCCCAACTTCTTGGCCATGTTGCCTACTCACCAGCCCTGGAATTACCTGAAGATGTTTTGACTTCTAAAGACAAAAATAATATTTGCAACATGCACATACTCAACCTCTTTCTCTCTCTCATTAAAATCTCTCGGATTTTTTTTTAATTATATGCTCCAAAAAGTGCATCTTATTCTTCATCTATTAGTTTTTCTCTTCTGATATTTCGTAAAATTTAGCTCAGAAGACCAGTCTCTGCCAGAGTGCATTAAATGTCTTGTCCTGCAAAATTTTCCCACAGACAATGTAGAAGTCAAAGGGAAAAAATTTCAAGCCCAAGAGGTCACTATATGGACAAGGTTTTCAATAAAATATCTATACATATTATTTCAACCATAAGACTTCTAGGTCTCTAAACAGTAGGAATCTCAGAATTTAGATGGCAAAAGAATATTTGGTATCCATGAGGTGTTACAAACCTTATTGTTAGAAGAACTGCTTAGATCAAATAGACTTCCTTTCCAGAATTATGAGCATAGATATACCATTGTGTAAATCTACTTAGAGATATTCTATACTCTTGCTGAGTGACAAGTACCTTTTGAATGTATCTGGTTATTTCCTCTCTGAACATCATGAAGACAAGAAATAAACTCATTAATTAAACAAATCTTTGTGCAATTCTTTAGAAAATGCAGTGTTGTCAGTTTTTCCAACCTAACAGAGACTGAATCAACCAGGAATAGCAAAATACAAAAAAATCTCCAACCATAAGACATGCTTTTTCTGCAGTAAAGTGCTTGAATTAACAGCTGAGTTATAACACAGTGATCACATTATTGCAGTGGTTAGTCACCATATGGTGAGTTTCAGTGGTATTAGGTAGTGCAATGTAATATTTCATGATGCAAAGGCAAGAGGTAAACAATGCTTTGGAGAAAAACATTCTTGCCCAAATATAACCTTCAGTAAAATGACTAAGTAATTTTACTTGTAATTATTTGGGGAATAGTGAATGAGGGTATGCTGAGCACAATTTGCACCTCATGAATTTCTTTGTTAAATACAGCAAGTATCATAGAAGTATTACAGTAATATCATGTATGTAACAGTAATATTATAGCAATATGTGAGTTATAATAAACTGAAAAATGTTTGGAAATAAAGAGATGAAATATGAGGTTGCTGCTCAAGTGTATGCACTAGGGAAGATTGAATTCTGATTGTCTTTAAGAGAGATCCAAGGAGCTATGACTTTGGGGCTGCTGTCTGAGTTCATGTTTTTCATTTCTGGTCTAATTCCTCATGCTATTTTCCAGTGTCTCCCTAGCTGAATCATGTCCCTGCAGCGACCATTCAAAGAGGATGAAGTATTCTTAAGGCTCACTTAGCTGCTGATGTTTGAGCATTTGTTGAGCTTTTGTGCTGTGGTCTGATCCTGCCTTTACAACCCCAGTGATTCGGAACTACCTTCACTACCAGAAAGTTAAAAGGAGCCTCTTTACACTGTTTTTTGATTTCCATGTCTTGCTTGTCACATCTATCTTTTGTGAGCTGAATTGTATCTGTTTTCAATATTGCCCATTTGCACTTAAATCTGTTAGGTTCATGCAATTTCCTTTTTGTATTGTTTTGCTCCTCCATTCTTTTTCTGAAATAATTAAGCCCCATGTTTTTGATCTGTGATTGTTTCCAAATAATAGACCCTTCTTCAGAAATTTAAAAGGTCTTCTTCAATTTTAATAATTAGAAAAAATATAAAAAGCTGTTCATTTTATTGTACATTTAATTTTGTCCTAAATACAAGCAAAGTTAAATCTAATCTTCAATCTTGGTACTGAATAAATGAGTAAGAAACTATTGGATTTTATAATATTAATATGTTAATTGTGAAGTCATTGCTTATAAAAATCAAAGTTTTAACCATTAAAATTAATTATTTTAATCCAATATTCAGATACATGCTACTATGACATCTTTACAGAGTAATAAATACAGAGTATTTTGTCATTTTTGTCCTTCAAAAATAATGTTGTTGGTTTGGCAGCACATTATTGTACCTTTATCATCCTTTTATCATAGTAAACCAATCCCTAAAATAAATGCTGATTTTTTCTGATTTTTAGTTGTCCTTGTTTGCTTGCTTTTTAATATTTCTATTGCTTACATCATTGGTTGTAATGTAAATTTACCACTAAGAAAAGAAATTACTGCTCTGGCTGTTATAAAGCCTTTTCATGTATACAATACTCTATGGTTTGATAAGTGCATTGCCTAAAGCATTTTTCAATGACAGCAGTGTTTTCGAAACCTTTTCTCAGATTGTTTTCACTGTTCAGTAAAAAGTAAAACGAGATTATTCATATATCTCCTTTATGTAATGCATGCATAGCCTGGCACAACACCACTGGAACTCCTCTAAAAATCCTCAA
The DNA here is from genome assembly GCF_903797595.1 of Erithacus rubecula. NCBI lineage: Eukaryota > Metazoa > Chordata > Aves > Passeriformes > Muscicapidae > Erithacus > Erithacus rubecula. Next base: position 20,646,552 of record NC_136685.1, read on the forward strand.
CATAAGTAAATAGCATCTATAACCTGAAAAATACACACATCAGTTTTCAAAAACTGATGGCTGAGTGAAATCTGGTCGTGCTCACACTGCACACAATAAATGCACAGAACCTTTTTTGTAATCTCATACAAAACTATTTTACCTTTTGGAACTAGTATAAAGTATGTAACAAGTGTGTGTGGAGGGGGAAGTATGCATGGAAATAGGCATGAGTTTCAATTTTGAAATTTGAATCAATCATGAATGCCCCAGTACATTTGTTCTTGCTCTTCTCCAGTTAGTGCCTACACGAGATAGTAGGGTCTGTGCATATTCTAAACTGTCTTTACAAGCAGTGTTCAAAGCACCATGTAAATCATATCCTATCAGGTCAAACTAGAATCAGTTCTGAAAGTTCTGCTTCTAGCAAGCATCGAGAGTTGCTTTGGACTCGAGCATGCCCTCCAGCATCCAACTGTTCCTACAGATTAGAAACACTAGTATTAGTGCAATTGCAACAAAAAAGAAACTGGTGACAACCAAATAAGTTTAATTCTCAAGTAAAGTCTACTTACATTGGTTGAATTAGAATATTCAAAACAAATATGTACTAAAACAACCTCTCAGGAGATCAGAATCACATGAGATATATATACCCAAACCTTACAAGCAAGATGCAAAAATGACAGAGCCTGAGGCATCCAGAACTTATGCCTTACTATGGCACTAAAGTTGGGGCTTAGAAAAAGACTGCTAAAAAGGCTTTCTGAAAAGATATATATATGAATCAAGTCAGATTCATTAAACCAATGTACCTCATAGGCAGCCTCACGTTGCTGATACAACTCTAGAGTTACAGAACTTGAAGGGAAGGAGGTAGCTAAAAAATTACCAAGTGGCAGAAGGAGCTGTGAAAAAGTTTGTACTCACAACGATATAAAATAGGGAAAAAAGGTATTCCTGAAGGAATTATTGAGATAACAATACATAGTAGCTCAGAAATACAAGGAGTGAAGCATCAACACGGAAAGGGACAAAATTCTAAAGCAGAAATATAAAGTGCAAGAAGTCAATTCATCAGGGAGAAACAGAATCTTCCACTCCTGACTGATACCTTACTTAGAGAGATTTCTTACCTTTCTTATTGGCAGTGTTGAAAATTTTAGCCTGGTGAAACTTACAATTTCAGCTGTTTTGTTTGTGCTTTAGCAGCAGATAATTGCTTTGCACATCCAAGTTGCAAATATCTCACTCACTAAGGGTCCTCAGGTATGACAAAAGATGCCCAAACATACGATTTAGAGAGAAATAGAGATGTACCTGTTTTCTACAACAAAGTACTGCAGCAGACAAAATATTGAAATGTCACCTTACAATTTAGTACAGAAGAATATGTACTTCAAATCAATAGAAAAGACAAATTTCAAAGAAAATTTTCTCAAGGTATTGAAAATTTTGCTTTCAGCTTGGTGATATTACTTAGTTACCTGTTTTTATATAAACAAGTCAAAACTGTGTAAGTGTGCATATATATGTCTGTATATAATTAATAATTTAGTAGTATACTGTTCAGTGAGTTAAACAGTAATAGTTTAGATAAAACACGACCAAGACATGAACATGTCTGCTTATGCCTGAAAGGCAAGTTGGACTTTGTTTGATGCTGCTAAAGAATGCAGGTATCTGCCATAGATTGAGATGTTTCTGCTCTGGGCTCTGGACAAGAGACACTGGGCAAAGTGGATAAACTAGGGGGATGCTGGTGTGGTTGTGTGTATTAAATAAAAATCTTGCTTGTTTTGTGCGACTTTTTATAATCATATCAGGGTTACATTATCCTATGCAACTTGAACTGAAACAAAAAGTAATTCCATGAGATGCTCAGTGTCCGACACAGTCAAGAGTTTTCTGAGAAATCCAGACTGGTGAAAACCACACAAATTTGTTTTCTTTCCAGTAAAGTAGAAGCAGGCATGGGATCTGCATAGTCGTTCTGAATTTGAGAGCGGGGGTATCATGAGTTTTGACAACATGTTTTCAATTTGAGTAGGAAGACAAAGGACACAAAATAGGCTGGTTTTTGGACATATCTAACAATCAACACAGGGAAATATGAAACAATGATACACATTGAGCTTTAATGAAGGGGACAAAATCTCTGAATCCACATATATATATTTCCTGTTTTATTGTCAAAAATGTTCCCTAAATAAACCAAAACAATAAATTCACAGTATTTAAATATATGAAAAATGTATTACACAGTTTATAATGTTTATATAGCAGATATCACTTATATGCAGCTCTATATATGTGTAAATATACATATATATGTTATTAAAATTTATGTTTCAACATTTAATTCTACATCATATGTGTATCCAAGACCAGAAATATGACTAAAACCTGTTACTGAGCAAATTTATTTTGTTTTTGCTCTTATATTTTCTTCCTCTTTCATACTTTCTACTCCATGCATTCTCTTGATGGTGAGACTTGAAAAATAAATATGATGATAAAAGAAAATTAAATCACACAGATTTCTGATTTCTGTCAAAAGTAAAATTATTAGCATGAATGTATTGTACGATAACAGTTACATGCAAGAAAATTAATGAGAATGAGAGAGGAAGAGTTTCTATTATTTCATCAGTGTCTTTAACTAAAGAAGACTGACTCTGGACAGAGAATTTTGTTCTTAGAGCAACCAAAGTAGAATCCCTCTGTTTGTGGGTGTGTCTGCACACCCTGGGGGAAAGATGGTATCTTAAGTACTCAGATTTACCTTCTTTGATGTTTTAAATTGGCGTAAAGTGACATCCTTTATAAGTATGTGCCATATTTTTAACTATCAGCAGGTGAAATTATGCTAATACATGTTTGTTGTTTATCCATCCTTCTAATTCAGGTCTTTATTAGAAACCTGGATCATCAAAAATCTCTACATTGACTGTGAAAGGAGTAAGGAGCTAAAATATGTCAGGAGAGAATAAGGCAACCCAATTGCCTCATCATTACCTCTAACTGAAATGCTGGAGTGATTATACTGCCTTAATTTGGGTCGTAAATGGTCTGAATGGGCATAGGTATAAGAATCGGGAAAAAATATTAGTTAAAAATATAAAACTCTTTTATTTGTTGTTTTGCTCAGGCCATTTAACGGCCATTAAATTGCTGTTTTTAAAGAAAAGACTGTGCAGCATAATTACAAACATTATGGAACAGTACTAAAATACTTTAAAGATTGGTATTTTAATTTTGTCCTCTGTGCATGTAGAAGGCATAATGTCTGCCTCAAAATTATATTTAGAGATAACTAGCCTAATTTTCCTGATCACTGTGCAATTGATACTACTGTGAATATCAACAATGTATACAAAGTAAAATTCTGGTTTTCATTATCTTTGAGTGCTAACTGAAGTTGTGAAATAAATTTACATGCGTAATTTAAATTGAATAGTTTTTCTTTGCAGCAAAACTTTTTCAATCTCTATTTGTGATGTACAACTGTTTCCAGTTTGTTTTTGCCTTTCAAGCTTTTCAGTAAGGTATTTTAAAATTGTATGAGCTTTCTTCATGCATTAGCATAACAAAAATGCATAACCCTGACAAGTGAAACCTATCAGAACCACAGAGTCAGAAAATAGAAGACTGAATTTGTATTGACTGTATAATAACAAAAATGATGCTGCTAAAATTCTGCAAGACCTTGCAGAAATTTAATAGCATAGTCTGACTCAACTTACCCCCACCTCAGTCTTCTGTAGAAATCAACAGCTATGAAAGCCACTCATCTAACTTTTTTAACTTTTAACCTTTTTAACTTTTAACTTTTTTTTTTAAAAACATCAGTACACCTTGTATATATTTAACTACTTTCATTTATACATGCAATTTAAAAAGTTAAACTATTTCCAGATCATCTGGTTACTAGTATTTTGAAAACAAATACTATAATTGCTGGTTAATTCACCATTCCTTTAATAAATGTATTCAAAAGTTAAATTAATCTAGTTGCATACTGCCTTTCAATTGGCATGCTCCACTTTGATTTGAAATAGGCATGTAAATTAGCAATGGATAATGGGATAAGACACGCAGTGGAGAGATTTGAAGCAGCCTCTATGCAAAGCCATTTCCATGCCTGGGCTAAGTCACTGATCCAAATACTGATGAAGTAATGGAAGAAGAGCTTGAGATATCATTGAACTCTGGGTCAGTTGCTACAGAGGCAAAATGAACAATAATGTATTTTTCATAAAAGCCGGAATAATAAAAGTTTGTGAATTATTGCATAGTTATATTCTAAATATATTCACAAATTATTGGATTGTGTTTTCAGAAGTGGAGAAGAGGGGAAGCATTTTGATAAACAATCTATCATATCTGTCATACAAATTTTCAGCTACCATAATTCAGAGTACTTATTTAAAATATTTTGTACAATTTTTGGAATTAATTATGAATGAATACAAACACAAGTTATTTGACCAGCAGCATAAAATGAGTGAATGACAGACATATGTACTTGACAAACATTTCAAAAGAAAAATACAAAGAGAATTATTTAGAAAATTTGACTCAACTTGTTTCAAGCCCATAGTGCTAATGTCCAGAATGTGTGAACATGCAAAGAGAAAGACGTGATTTATAAAAAGTAGAAAAATTTCATTGCATGATTACATTGTTCTGCTTCCTCTAGGTACTTGAAAATCTCATTCAAAAGTTAAAGAAATATATGTAATTAGCAACATGTGAAGCCATCTGTATATCAATACAGGCAGAATTGTCCTCCCTTTTTCTGCCTGTGTGGAGACATCAGCCATGAGTCAGATCATGAGTCAGTCATATGTCCACTCTCTTGTCTAAGTCATGGGACTACACTGTCATATTTGAGCTTGTTTTTCAGTCTCCTTCGACAACATAAAGAAAATAAAACAGTCTTAGAAGAATAATGTTTCATATGGATTTTGTTGAACTGATATTAAGCATGCTCCAGTACTCCCTAACTGATCCAGAGTTCAAAATTTTCTTGAAAATGATAGTTCAGGTGGCTGTCAGCCCCACTACCTTCTCTTGGACTGATGCACAAGTTAACCCAAGATTGCTTATCAGAGGAATTACCTGTTCCTCAGCACCTTGCTATTCAGTATACACTGTTTAAGGAGCCCGGTTCATTGCTGTAAATGAGTGTCAACCAGAAATCTGATTAATTATTCTGACATCACCAGAATACCAGGGAATACCATCACCAAGATCTTTTTAAGAAAAGGTGAATTACTTTAATCATCTCCTTTGATGAATTCAAAGTTTTTCATGTATGTTCTATAAGAAATGATTCTTAGCAATGATTACAAGATAAAGAACTTTTCTATATTGAAAATGCATGGTGCAGTATAGTTATTGTGTGGAATAATGGAATAAAAAGTAGGGTATTTAAAATAAATAATTGCATTCAATGTTCACTAAATACATATAATTTTAAAAAAATCAACCAAAAAAACTTCACAATTTAGAAGCCATAGAGGGACAGGAACTATATTGTTTTGGCAATTTGTTATTCAAAAGAGTAAACTTTTTTTCTCTTAGGGGGACTGAATAGATATATATGGAGCTTCTTAATTCAAAATGTCATAATTGAATTAAATAATATAAATGCTCCTTTGTAAATCTAAAATTATTCCTCTTTGAATTGTTTTTGAAGTACCCTTATCCTTCAGAAAAGGCTCCAGTTGCTACCAGCTTTCCCGGAAATACAAGAAAGGATCAGGTTCTAGTGAATACTGTTCTTTAGATACAAGTGGTACTAAGGATACACATAAAGTGTTCTGTCTTGTACCTACACCAATCAGTTAAGCACATTTTTTTCTTTTTTTCCCCTGGAAAAAAAAAGTAATGTTCACAAAAAGAATGAAACAGACATGTCATGTGGGCATCTCACTAACCCACCAGTAGTGTAATGATTAGATATTTTCTAATTACAAAATATATCTAATTGTCTCAGTATTTTCTTGTGAATTTTGGGCTTGATTATTACATGCACCAGTTTCCTTCTTCCACTACAAAGATAAAATATATCAGTGTTGTATATCATTATCAGTTGGCATTCTGTCTCGCTGCCAAAGTGAAGATTAATTCTGCCAGCACATAAACAACATTTTTGGTTCAGTTTCAAAAAGTATTGCAACCTGAAATCTATGTGGGAGAACCATTCATGCTTGTCAAGTATCATAGGTTGGATTTGGTTGCCAGATGAGATGCCAAATTTGGGACAGCAGTATTCTAATCTCTCTTCAGTTACTACAGCTGCCATTCTCAGCTCTACCATCCTCAGGAAACACCTGACAGCAACTGTAGTATCCATATTTTTAATGCTGGTTCTAGTTTAAATTGCAACAACAAATTGACAGATTCCTATCTGACTTCTTTTATTAGTTTAACTAATAATCTGACAGTAGAATTTGGAGACACATACTCGTCTCATTTTCTTGCAGTCTATTATCTTTACCTTTGTTTTATATTATTATGTCTGAGACTCATCACTGATCATCTGAGACTAATCACAGTTGGTGCCCCCCACCTCAACCTTCTCATTAGCCACCACAAATAAACATTATGAGTTTTAAAGGTTTTTTTTATGACTCACCTTTGTCTGTTTTTCCTGAAAGTCTAGGGACAGGAAGTTAAAGAAAACTGGAGAAGGACTAACAGCACAGTAAATATGGGGATCGGTGTTGCCCTAATAAACAGTATTAGTTGAAACATAGTTTGACTTCATCAAGAGAGCAAACATACATGAGCACTAGTGAATTGCACAGACAACGGTAATTCAATAAACCATGGTATGATATGATAGTGAATTACTCATTCTATCCACTTTCCTTGGTGTTAAGTTTGCAAGTACATGTAAGCATGAACCTATGAACTTCAGTAAGCAAACACACTGCACTGGAAGCACATCATGGCAGTAATTGCAAAGTCCTGTTAGCATTCTTCACATGCTCTCAAGGGGCAGAACATTTTCATTTAAATTCTCATTTGCAAATTCACCAAGTCAGCTGGTTTTAAAAAGTTAATGTAAAAACAAAAGTTCTTAAAATTACTTTTTAATGTTCTATATTGGCGTGGGCTAGCCATATGAGGCAATTGAGTACTATTTGTCACTTGCTTCATTTCCATTACAATAGAATTGCAACAGCAAATCCGTGCATCTTGCAGTTCAAAAAGATGACTTTTTATTTTTTCATAATGACTAGATATGTTTATTAAGTTTTCATTTCACTGCATTACAATAAGCTTCACAAATACACAACCAAGATAGAGTTGTTACCTTAACAACCTTGTCATTTCAATTTTTCACCCATTTCCATTCTGTGTGCCTTCTATCTCACTGAAGTTTCAACTCATTAGCTGACTGCCATGAACTATTAGTCTGTAGCATTGCTCAGTCTTTAAAAAAAATATAAAACAGAGCAAAAACAAAACAAAACAAAACAAACAAAACAAAACCCACACTAAGAAGAAATTGCCTACAGACACATTCAGACTTTTAATGTCTATAAGTTATGTTGGTTTATTAGCCCATAGTGCATTCAAAAGGAACCCCTTCCAATGACAGTAACAACAACAAAAAAGCAAAGCAAAACAAAACAAAAAACAACCAAAACAACCAACCAAGCAAAATCCATCAAAGGAACCAATCATGAAGGTTCTTTTTTTAGCATGCAAATTAAAGGTATCACTAAACAACACAAAAGACACTATTCATCTCATTACTTTTCACAAAGCCAAGCAAAGTACTTTTATGTATGCAGCATATGCTTCCTCTGTATTTTGGTACATGAAACTGTCTAATCTAGTGATCTTTGAAAGGCAGGGTGTGCTAATTGATTTGGCTTCAGTTAAAAATATTAAATCTACAAATTGGTAAGGAGTGTTAACAGTATTAATTTCATAATCTGTAAAGATTGATTTAGGGAAAGCAATAAATTGCAAAAACTTGTTTACTTTGAATAATCATATTATAATTCATTGCCTTTTACAACATTTTACCTTTGTGGATTTTTATATTTGGTTGGTTGATTTGTTTACTTCTTTCTTGGCAAGACTGGCATACTTCATCCTGATTTCAATCAAACACATATTGATATTGTGTATTTGTCTATAAATTGTACATGTATATGTACATTTTTCTATACATATGTACATTTTTAGTCATGTACTCATTATAGTATTTCATAATAGATTAGATTACTATTAATTTTTGTTTTAAAACCATTTTTTATTTTCATTTATTTCAAAATCATTTTGCTATAAAACCTTGAAAATATGATTGTTTTGTTTTACTATATTTTTAAGAATAAATATTCTTATGCAACTAAAGGGTAGCAACACCTCAAAGGATGAAGTAACTTGGTTTGCTACCTTGTCACCAATTCCCTTCAGTGCATTCATACTGCCTTGCTCTCAGGCTGCCCTTTGGAATGCAGATACATCTCCTAGACAGGAATCCAGGTATTTGCCCTCAGATAAGTCTTTCCCACATTGAAATGACTTTTTTCATGTAGTCATCCTGTCTGTACTGTAACATTTATCTTTCTTATTGCCCTTTTCTGAATTTTGCTCCTTGCCATGCTCACCTAACAGGGGAGGTTATGCCTCTTTCTGCATTGTTTTTGTTGTTACCTGTCTGAAATGCAAGCTCTGCCAGTACCACCTCTTGCTATCTGACTGTACATTGCCTAACATTTCATCTTCTTTCCAGATGCCACTATAAGAACAGGAGTGAGAGGCTATTTGAGATGCTGTGTAAGAAAAATAAAGACATAGGCTTTAGAAATTAAAATAATTTTGCATAAGAAAGTTCATGATCATAGGTAATCCTAGGTAATCAAGCTCATCCAATACTGATGGACTTGCAAGATATGGAAATCAATTAGCCTTCTCAAGGTTATCTTTTTATCTTCACTGAAAGTATGAGAACTCCAGGTGAGAATTCTGGATGGCAAAAATGAGATTAAATGACTGCCAATATAGTTGCCAAGTAAGGTGCCTAAATTACTTAAACTTGGATTCCAGGCAACATTTATTTTGTCAGGAAGCCTGAGAGTATGCAATATATTTTCAAGGTCTACAGGGAATACTCAAAGCTCTGTATTTTGAGATGAGGTTGATAAAGTCTCCTTCTTTTTGAAAGGATAATATACATATTTACCTTAAAGTTCAAACCTTCCTGTGCCACAGTAGGGTGCAGGACTGATGAAGAGGAGGGTTTATATTAGCCAGATTAGCAACAAAAGATGAAGAAACTGACTTTCTGTTGTCTCCCTTTATGTCATCGCTGAGACATAACTGCGTGTGCCTACATTTATTTAATATTTAGAATGGAAAAGTGCCTAGACACTAATTTTGGGCACCGTGGTCAAGTTGTAGTGAGGTGGATGCTCCACAGAAACACATGCTGTTTGTGGGTATATTTACATAAAATATTATATAAATTTTATATAACTAGTGAAGAGTTTTGTCATATATTAATTTCTGGTAAAGTTATTCAAGATTTCCAGTAAGTTCAACAAAAGTCATATTTGTGAAGTCATACACTAATGTTAGAACACTTCTTTTCAAACCTTTATTTTATAGAATTAAATTGTTTTGAGGTACAGAGATCTGGAAAATAATAAATAAAATGTGGTGGAATCACCATTCCTGGAAGTGTTCAAAAGGCTTGTTCTTGTGCCACTTGCAGATATGGCTTAGTTGAGAGTACAGTGTTGCTAGGCCAATGGTCAGACCTAAAAATCTTAGAGATCTTTTCCAACCATGATTATTGCACAAGTCCATGATTCCAAATCTGCTTTCTTGTTTACATTAATTAGAGCACTTAATCTAGTGTCCAGAGACAAGCATGGACTAAAGTGCAAATATCATTGAAATAAAGTATATGCTGTCTTCATAATTCTCCCTTGAAACAGAAAGTGTAGTGATCATGGCAAGATGATGCAAAGTTTGGTTGTGGGTTATTTTAGATAACCTGTTTGCAAGGTGTTGCCAATGAGGGGAGACTTTTCTTTCACAAAGTATAAATAAAAAATGAGTAAAAGTCCTCATACCAAAATAAATATGAATTCAATTGTATATCTGAGTAGAATTAGAATTCAGCTTTATTAAGTGCATATTGGAAATTTCAGTTGAAGGTAACAGTGAGGTAGAACTGCAACACTATTTCACTTTTCACTGGCAGCGGCACAGAAGCAGTTTTGCTGTCCTGAGCACAGAAAGAGCACACTCCAAGAGGTTTCATTTCTTTCACAACCTCCTTTCCAGTCTTTCTCAAGACCACATGAATCAATCTTTGCCTTATCCCTTTTGGACCACTGTCACTCATGATTCTTATTTTTGCTTGGCTTTCTGTATACTTTTGCTCTACTTCAGTATGCTTATACTCTTTCTTTTATCTTTCAGTTTGTTAACTACAGACATACATTCCTACAAATCAATAACTCAGCTCTCTGCACTACTCCAGACAAACTTTGCTTATTTTTCCTGGCATATTTTTGTTCCAGTCTTTCCAGGTGCCTCAGAAAGTAGACTGTGCATTTTCACTATTTTTAAACAATGAGATTTTAATTGCTTTCCTGTGTGAAAGGAGTGAAAGCTGGCTAACAAACCCCCCTGAATTCATTGACCTTGGTGACTGCCTGCAAAATGACATCATGGATGCTGGCAGCTGAACAGCACCTTTACATAATAAACCCAGGATTGTCCATGTACTCTGTACAATATAAACTGTCACACCACTTTTGCTGCTGTATTTGTACAATCTTTCTTCCTTCCAGTGTTTGTATTTTCCCTTTGTACTTCTTAATTTTTTAAAGACAATTACTGTCTACAAGAAAATTTAAATAATTGGACTCTGCTTTGCTTAATATTTGGCTGAAGAAATTCACACCTAAAAAAGTAGGACAGCATGGTTGTTCCAGGTGCCAGGTTATTAAAAAACATGAAATCATCATATCACAGGGAGACTTAGTTGGAAGGGATCTGTGCAGTCTATCTTGTTCAACCTCCACTTCAGTAAAAAAATAAATAGGGCCAAAATCTGATTTCAGTTATGAGGATACTGAAGAATACTTGAGTTTCAGGGTATTTTTTTTAAGTTCTGAATTATCACAGAATGAATAAAAAAATCTTAAAATCACATATTTCTTCTACGTCTCCTAAAGTGCCTTTGTTGCTCAGTGGCAGTCTCCTCATTTTATTGAGATTTGGGCCAATATATGGCAGTCCTCCTCTGGCTTTAATTGTTTCTAGTCATTTTATCAGAGATTTTGCTGGCAGCAAACCTAGAAACAGGTAGCTGTTTCTGTTCCTTGCAAGTCCTTCCTTCGATGTCTGCTAGCTAATATGTGACCTGCTGCCTTTAAGGATCTGCACACCACATTCTCACATATTCATGAGCTCTTCCTCAGTGTTTATTAGCTTATCTTCTATATACTTATAACTTTAGTTATTCTTTCCAACACAGATTTCCTCCAAACCACCATTTAAGATCTCTGTGCCCTACAGCACAGAGTTGTTTTAAAGCTCTTCTACAATTCTATTGCAGGAGTTTTGCCTCTGAAAAACAACATAGTTGACCTTTCAATCACTGGCCGTTACCAAGCAAATTTATTTAAAATATAGAAAAAAAATCTGCTTGCTAATATTTTTTTTTATTATTATTTTAAAAATACACAGATGTTGGATTTGCAAGCATTTCAATGGTTCATTCTGAGATTAACAGTATTCATAAAAAAGTAGTTTCAGACTTTGCTTGCCTTTATCCTTCTGTTGTCATTGTAAGGTACTGAGTTATGGCATGCAGAACAAGGTAGATTGCTTTCATAAATTTTCAAATATTTAATGGCAATATGATGACAAAACAACTTTACACTGGAAAGGAATTGAAATATCAGCAGTGTAGTATTTAACCTGAATAACAGACTCACTATAAAATGCAGCAACAATCTTCAGTGATAATTTTGTAAATCTACCAGCTTTACACAGCATAGCTATGGTACTATTTTATTTCCTTAAATGTTTTACAGCATATTTTTTAATTGTAGATTACTCTTTCTTTCACTTACTTACTCACTCACTCACTCACTCACTCTCATTTTTCTCATTTTTTGCCCTTTTGGTAGATTATGAGCTCATTTTACAAGTACATATGGGTATATATTTCTTTAGGAGTTGTATTTATTCAGGACATTTGGACCCTTACATGGACAAGGGTTAAATACACAGTTACAAAAGCTGCTCATTTGAATAAACATTTTCTAATTTCTACATGGTTTATATATTCTGCTATATATATTCTGTTCAGTGTCTTGTCTAGAATTCAAAGCTATTCATATGCTTACCTATCTACACTATTAGGAAGTGGCATAGAAATTACACCAGGGAACTTTATTAATGTTTCAAATTTCTAAACATATTCCAAAGCACACTGACCAATCTGCTGTACATGATCTTATTTTTTCAACATGTTATGGCTTCATGCCTTTTAGATTATATATGTTTATAGTTTTAGAAATAGTTTAAATATTATGCTATTATATGTGTTATTTCAATCTTATAACAGAAATAATTTGCAACCCACCTTTATTTGCAGCAACAATTGCCATCACTAGCAGATTGTATCTGCCTGAAAACAGTGTTGTATACAAACAATTATTTTAAGATTTTGCTTGTGCTCCTGAGGTTTTTTTTTTGCAAGATTACCATAGCAACCATAAAACTAGAAATATAATTTACATAATTAATATTAATATTTGGCTAAAAAAAAAAGAAGTGAGGATGGAACTCAACCATTGGTTTCTAGAATGAAAAAGCCATAGTTTTTCTCTAGCTTCCCCTTCCTCAGATGATACAATTGGAGCTCTCTGTCATTCCACACCATGTCAGACCCAGCACAGGTCCTGTTAAGAGTAAAGGTTCCTACAGCATTCTTTCATCTCACTTTTGAACAGAAGTCTGGCTAGTCCCTGTGGGGCTTATATTTGTTGTTAAAGTTAGCTAGTGAAAAGGCCAGGTACTGTGGAAATCTTGAATTTTGAATCTTTCTTATGTTGCAGTGTTTACAGGAAGAAAAAAATGTTTTATGGAAAGATAATGAGGGACTTAAAATTTTTCATGTATTCATTATTTTTAAGTAACTATCTTTTTAACGAATAATGAGAAAGATTAAAATAGCTTTAGAACATAACAAAGGTGAATGCAAAATGAGACAAATTCCAATTTTATAGATGTTTTACAGGTGTCCTGCTGTATTTTGTGAATAAGATTTTTAGAGCAACCTAATAAATTTGGATTAACATTTAAATTAAAAATCACAGAATGTTAAAATCACACAAGCAATTTCAAAAATTCTAGAGTAGCTCATGTTATAAATCATAAATATATGGGCATTTCCATCAAGCCTCTTCTCTGTCTTTCTGACCACAGTAAGACAGCAAGATCAGATGCAGCATTCTGAACTATGAATTTCTAAGCATTGTATGTTTCATTACATCTGTAATGTTCTTCCTTTCCATTAGGAAAGAACTACAATGCAGACAGTACTTTTTGCTAACATAAATAGCCTTCAAGGTCCCCTTCAACTCAAAACATTTTAGCACAAGTAATATTTGTATGCTATATAGAATCCTGAGATCAGAAGATCAGAATAGGAATTAGTAATATTGGCTTCAATAATGCTGAAAACTATAATAACATCATGGAAACATTGGTACTAGGTAATAATAGATTATTACTAGAGTAATAGAGGATGACTTCACAGATAATGTACAGAAATAAATAATAACTTGGCCTTACCTAGCATAATCAAAATTTGTCAAAATCAGAATCTGTGGTGTGAAGGGACTATGCTGTCTTCAAACCCTGAATAAACTCTCCAGAAACATTAAGATCTACTTAAAAAATATACAAGAATATTATTAAGGAGGTGTGAAATGCAAGCTTTTCCAGTTGCCTCACTGAGTTTTCTCACAGTCATACAAAGCCAGGTTTTTGTTAGTTTAGGGGCAGAAGGACAGTGTTGAGTAATTCTGGTTCCCAAAGCACACTGAATGAACATTGAATATGTCTTTCTAATAAATAAAATTTTCCAGAGGGTTTAGTTTCCTCTTGAGTAGCAAAACACTATTTGTACCCATTCAGCTGAGATCTCTTTTCACTGTCCCCTGCTATTCCTTTCCAGAAACTGAGAGGATTGTCCTTCTACAGGACTGGCAGCAACAGTACTTGGCTTTGGCTCACCCCAGCCTCAGTCTGCTCTAGCCAAAGAACTAGGCAGAAGATGTGCTGTTGATGTGGAAGCACAAATGCTTATATGACAGTATTTGTGTTTACCCTGACACAGTTTAGTTCTGTAATCTAGATAAAGCCTCAGGAATTAATTCTGGAGTGTGTTTTAATTCTGGAGTATGTTATACATGTCATATTTAATTAGACCACAGGAGCGTGAGCTTCTGTTATGCTTTTTCCTCTTTATATTTTTTTTCCCTGCTGTTTAACACTGATTTTCTATATTCAATTTTCATTTTACCTAATCTTGTCTGGGTTCATTTGCATTCTTGCTTTTTGCTTGTCTCCTCTTTTTTTCAGCCTTTCCTCAGTAAGTTTAAACACAAGTTTCACTTTTCATCTGAACCTTTATACCCACAGTGTTCCAGTAAATAGAAAACAATTACCAAGTTGTATGCTTATGACTTTGCCTGCTGGGTTGTGCTTCTCAAAATATGAGTTAGGAATCACATGGAAGTGGTTTGCAAGAGCAGATTTACATAATGCTTTTTTTTTTTTTTCTCCCATCTTGTATTACTACTTTACATAGAAGCTTATTTTGTTTGCTTTTTAAATGTCAGTATTGCTTGGTGATCACAGGAGTGCTATTTAGTTGCTAGTCTCATCTTTTCAAGGCAGTTAAGAGGGGAAAGGTGGGTTTTTTTCCTAGTGATACCTCAGTAGAGAACATTTTAATCTGACTACCATAGATATAAAGAGGGAAGAAAAAGAACTGCATGTTAATTTCAGAATGGAATAAGGTTTGTTTTTTAACAGTAACAACTGAAGTTTATAAAAAGAAAAGATTTTCTATGGATAGAATCAGAAAGCTTCTTTTTCTCATATTTCAAAAACATCCAGTGCAGATATGGTTTTAGAATCCCCATGGAAAAAGGAAAAAGAAATGAGAGTGAAATTCAATTTCTTTCACATCTATTTTTCAGCAATAAACTAGAAATTGTCATGACTGTTAAACAGAAATAAAAGAGTCAATCTGTGGAAAAGTAGGAAATTTCCAAGGCAGAGAAACTCTGACTCTCTGAAAAGTATGATTGGTTTACCCTCATGTCTGTTGTAGCCTCATCATTTTCACTCACCCTTATGTCCCTTGATACATTTTTAACTTTCTACTGAAATCCTAGGCTGAAGGGGGATGAGGGATTTATAGAAATCTGTATGTACTCTGTGGTTTATAGAAGTTAGTGTTATAGTATATCTGATTCTGAATAACTAGAATACACTTACCTATGAGTTTACATAAATCATGTATGGCATTGATTACTCTAATGCAAATATTCTGCATTTTGTGAGGTTTTTGTAGGCACGTTATAAAGAGGAGGAGAAACTTTACAACATAGAAGCAGGAATCTTCATGTATGAAAAATTGTTACAGTTAACAAAAACTCATACTGTATACAATTTTCGTTCTAAACAGTAGGTCAGAATATTTCTCACATAAGTAAACATGAAACTAAAACAATATCTTCACATCTGTATCTCACCACATATCTGTACCTCACCACAGGAATGATGGTATGACTCAGATGAATGAAAAGCAAGTTCATAAAATAAACACTACAGCATATGCTTTTCTGAAAACCCTAAATGATGGAGGAAAATCATGCTCACTTCTTTTCCTCCTACATGTTATTCCTCTTGGTCATACAGCTGTCTCTTTAATCACTTCTACTTACAGCAATTTTTTATACAATTGCTCCTACTTTACCTGTGCTTACTCTTACCTGTCACAAGATTTGAAATTTTGTAATATTGGTAAATTTTAAAATTTAATTGGAGATCAGAAAGAATGTAAACATATTGCTTGACATATTTCTTTTGTAAGATTTTTTGCTAAGAGAACAGAATTCTGAACAGTAAGAGCAGGGTAATGTAACTGAACAGAATACCTTCAGTTGTTGCATTTTGAAACTTGCTGATGGTCCTAGAAAGGATAAAACTCTCCTCATGAAATAAACTGCCAGATTAGCTTGCAGCCTCTAGGAGAGACAGCTTGATTAACCTACAGAGTTTTGACAGCATTATTAACCGACTCAAGAATTAAGAACAAATTTGGAATTAGAAAATACCTTTTCTGTGTAGGGAAAAAAAGTTCCTACAGGCCCAGAAAACTCCAAAATAGAATGATGTGATCATGATCTTTTGTCCTAATTATCTCTTTTAATTTTAATTTCTGTGGGAATCCTTCCCCTTTAATATTTTTTCCTCCTTTTTGGGTGGGGGGGGAGCTGGGGGAGTAGGAGGTGGAGTGGATGGGGTGAGGAGCAAACAAAAATCACAAATTAAAAAAATAATATATATATATAAAACCAAAAACATGACAATAAGGCCAGAACTCATGTTAGATTGGGGATGGGCAGCAACACAATGGGAGACAATGTAAATTTTTCAGTGATAACACTGAAAAGCTATTGTGATATTTGAAAACAAGACAAATGTAATTTTCTAAGTAAGCTGA
Source organism: Erithacus rubecula (assembly GCF_903797595.1). NCBI lineage: Eukaryota > Metazoa > Chordata > Aves > Passeriformes > Muscicapidae > Erithacus > Erithacus rubecula. Next base: position 20,663,332 of record NC_136685.1, read on the forward strand.
AATTTTCCAGATGATTTCAAAGATTAAATCTAGTTCTTTGATCCAAGAACTTTTCAATCCCTCTGATCTCATTATAGTGCTAGTATTAAATAGACTTCTGCACCTTAACTATGTTAAATAAAATGAAGGGTTCAAATCCACATCAGCAATTCTGCTGAAATTTGTGAATTTGTGAGCAGAAGTTATTTCAAACCTTGCAGTTCATATATTTAGGTTTCAACCTTTTCTGATGAGAAAACACCTAAAAATGTCCAATAAGTCATCAGATCTCTGCATATTGGATTTGTAATTGGTTTACTTTTGATGCTTAATACTTTAATATGTGGCTTCTGTTCTACTTTTGCCTGGGATAGATGTAATTTTTTTCATAGTAGTTTCTTTGGTGCTACATTTTAGATTTGTAAATAAACCAGGGTTGCTAATGTAAAGATATTTCAGCTATTGCTGAGCAGTGCCTGTACTGTGTCAAGGCCTTTTCCATTTCTCACTCCATCTGGCCAGAAAGTAGGAAATGTCTTGTACAAGAGATTGGTGGGGGACACAGATGGGACACCAAACGCAAACAGACCCAAGGGATATCCCAGTCCTTACAGCATTGTGTTCATCATGGAGAGCTGAGGGAAGAAGAGGGAAGGGCAATGCTCAGAGCAGTGTTGTTTGTCTTCTCAAGTGACTGTTCTGCTTTCCTGGGAATGGCTGAACACCTACCTACTTACCTAAGTGGTGAATGAATTCCTTGTTTTGCTATGCCTGCATACACAGCTTCCATTTAACCTATTAAATTGCCTTTAGCCAACCCATGATTTCTCTCACTTTCACATATCCAGTCTCTCCCTCATCCTGCTGCAGAAGACTGAGTGAGCAGCTGTGTGGGGCTGAGCTGCCTACTGGGGTTAAACCACAACAGTACCTCACAAAGAGTTCCTGGAGCCCCAGGTATTTGTAGACCAAAAGCCAAAACTCCTTTTGTCAATGTCTGTTGCCAAGCATCTGATACAATTTGATGCATTTGGATATTTCCAGTGACCCTGTTACAGAAACAAAGGTACATTGAGTCACTAACTGCAGTGTTACAAAACACTTCTGGTCTATTAAAGATTATATGGGTGCAAGCAGTTTGAAGGCTATCATCTTCAGACTCTGTTTTTTGTTCCATTATTGCAGTTAAGAAGATCACATTCAGCAATAACAAAAATAGTAATAAGAAACACCCCCACCGCCAAAAAAAAAAAAAAAAAAAAAAAAAAAAAGGTGAGAAAGAGAGACATAATTTTCTTCACAGAAATAATAAATGCTGTACAGGTCTAGTTTAAAATGAAATAGATTTATGTCCTAAATTTCTAACACAAGATTATGTCACATCTCTTTGAAATGCCAGTCCTCTTATTATAGCTTATTCATAGAAGATAATAAATATTAACCAATATTGCCATGCAAATACATCCCACAAGGCCACCATTTCTGCTCCTTGGGCCAATTTTTTGTGATCTAATCTAGTTAAATAATTTGGTTTTAATACATCATGTCAGAAACCTTTAATAGTTGGTATAATTAATTTTATGTATAACTGACTGCAATCATGTATAACAAATGTTTTCCTATCAACATCCATCTAAATACTTATTTTACTAATGTCCATTCATCAATATTAACATTCATCTAAATACATATATTTTATTATCAATTGCAAGTTAAAATCTTAAACACTTTTCTATTATAGAAAACTTAATTGATGCAGAAGACAAGACATTCAACATATGAATTAATATATGACCCAAATCCTACCTTGGGGGGAGAAAAAAGAACAGGCAGTGCTATTTTCTTCTCAGGTTTCTAGCCAACACTAACTGGACTGTCTGTTTTATATTGGGTTCCTGCACGATCTAATTCTGACATTCCTGAAGTGCTAAGGAGTTTGCAAATAAGAAATCCATAAAAAGACTTTTGTTAAAGAAATCTGAGGTACATCCCAACTTGATGGCTGCAAGTGTGAAAATTATTGTAACCTTCCATTTTACACTCCTTTCTGCTTTTATTTGGGCAGAACTGCATATTGCTAAACAAGATAATGGTGTGCTCCTTAGGTTTCTAGCCCCTCCCTCTCAATGCCCATGCATTGAGTTTACCCCCATCTCATTCTCTATTTGGCCAATTGATTTGAACTCCTAGATTCACAACAGCATCAGCAGGCTGGATTTATATGGAGGCGTTCCCTGTTTATTTAAAATTATTCAGATCTGAAGTGACATACTTTAGTTACACAGCTAGTTTTAGACACTTAGTTCTCCAAATTGTGCTGAAAGAGACTGTAGGGTCCTTAGGCTCATGAGGAGCTGTGTGAGGATGACCAAGCTGAGAGATCAGACAGCAATTATGAGCAGGTGAACTTGGCATCCACAAGTCCATGGGCCCCGAGTCATGAGCTGAGAGAGCTGGTGGACACCAAAGCTGGCCCGCTCATGGTCATCCTTGAAAGGTCTTGGGGATCAAGAGAGGTGCCAGAGGACTGGAGGAAAGGAAATCCCACTCCAATATTCAAAAATTACAGGAAGGAGGACCCAGGAAATTACTGATCAGCCATCCACACCTCAATCCTGGAGACGTGGTGGAGTGCCTCATTATAGTGGTCATTTCAATCTGCATGGTTGACAAGAGGCTGATCAGGAGTAGTCAGAATGGATTCCCTAAAGGTAAATATTGCTTGACCAACCAGACTGCTTACTATGATGAAACAAGTACTTGGATGGATGATGGAAAAGCAGTGAATATTGTCTACCTTGAATTCAGTAAGGCTTTTGACCCTGTCTCTCACAACATCCTTGTAAGCAAGCACAGGAAGTGTGGACTGGATGAGGGGACAATGAAGGGGATTGACAACTGGCTGAATAGCAGATCCCAGAGGGTAAAATCAGTGGCACGTGTCTGTCAGGAGCAGTGTCCCCCAGGGTTCAATACTGGGCCCAGTATTGTTTAACCTCTTCATCAGTGACTTGGATGAAGAAGCAGATGTGTTCAGTATCTCATCAAGTTCAATGAAAACACAAAGCTTGGAGAAGTGGCCAATATTCCTGAGGGCTGTGAAGCCCCCTTCAGAAGGATCTCAACATGTTGGGCAGATTTTGTTTTGCTTTGTTCAAAAGATTTCCAGATTTTCTTATATTCTTTTACCTCTATCTAAAATGACTAATTACATGGAAGTGTATTTCAAGCTCATTTACTCACGTACGTGAAAAATTTCAGGTATCAGATTACAATGTGTCTTCTTATTTTTTGTTTAAGGGAAAGAATCTGGCTTAATTCTACATGCTAGCAGAGCAGCATCAGGTTGAACATAAAGATTAAGAAACATGAAGAAATGAACTATGATATTTCTTATGTCAGTTGCAGATTTTTTAATCTACTTTCTTTGGATTTGAATGAAAGTTGAATAAAATCATTAGGAATGTTAACTTAAAAGTAAATTTAAAACACATTTTTTAAATGAGAAAGGAAAAACATTGCTAAAACTTTATTTTAAAAAGGAAATTTAGGCTCTAGTCTTTTTGAGCTGATTTTGTCTCTATGTTCAAGTTCCTCATTTAGAAAGCAATTGTTACTGTTTGAAGAATTAATTCTGTTGACTTTGATATTTAAGGTAAGTGGAGCTAAGAATTACAGACCTTTTCTTTAATAAAATACAACAATGCCAGAAAAGGATATAATAGCAAGAAGATCAGAAAAGATACACAGGTTAAACACTGCCAGCTAAGAAGAATTGAGGAAAAACATCTTATTCAGTAAAATAAGCTCAGGACTGTATCAGTATTTCAGCCATGTGAATGTTTAGCTGGCTGGTGTAGTAAAGACCTAGTTAGTCTAAGCAAACATAAGCAAACTTGAAGGAATTTCAAAATATTGGGGAACTTCTTCCTTTGCAGAAACAGCTGACCAAGGAGAAGCAACGGTTGAGTATATGTATCCTCCCTCTATGGGAATCCTTTGATTGCAGTTTTCACTTAACAAGAGAAACCAATGTTGAACAAAGAAGCAAGCTGGGCACCTTGTTTCTATGATAGGCAGTGACCTGAGGTTCCCCTGGGTTTTGAATTCAGTAGGAGTTTGAAAGACATAGCATCATAGAGACCACAATATCAGTGATCTTCTGAATGGCAGCTTGTCATTCCTTAAATTAGCATCTTCCTTTTGTTTGGGATAGATGTGAAAGGCATATGCAAGAAGCATTAACAGATACCCTGTCAGTAAATTAGAATTCAGCAAATGCAGGAATTGCTTGCCTTCACAACATAGCATTAATTACTTGATGGACATGTTGTGTCTATCTAGAGGACTGCTTCTTGTCCCCATCATAGTCAGAATGATACTCAGCTGTTTTTTTTACCAGCTCAACTAAAGTGCATGAAATACATTGTTTAATTTTTATGCATTTTGATTCACATACACAAATATATATGTGCATAGGAAGCAGATGAGAAGTGTCAATGTGTTTTTGTGTGTCTCTGTTCACATGCAAAGGGTCACTCTAGCTACACATAAATAACATGAACATGCTTCCTACTAAATAAATACACAAGGTGTAGAGATCTGAAGCAGGAACAGTTTATGGTGTTATTGCTAGAATTCACCTTTTTTCCCACTTGAACACACCAAAAAAAAAAAAAAAAAAGATCAGATCTGTCCACTCTGGACCTACCCCTCTAATACAGTACTTGATGTTCTCTGAGTGCTGCAAAAATACTATTTGCTGGTTCACTGCTGGGTGTTCAGACTGAAAGATGCTGAAATACCAATCAAAACTGAAGAAAACTAGTGCTTTCAAACCCAATCAACACTTCAAAACCAGGATTGTCATGTCTGAGGCCTGTGTGTCTAGAAGACCCTCCACTGAAATTTGCAAAAGACAAGCACTCTCTTAGGCATGTACACGAAAATTAATGCCAGAAGTGATAAGCTGCCACTGCCAATGACCTCTGCAAAAGATAAGACTGAAATGATGTCTGCAGAAGTAAATAACATGAGTAAGGGAATAGAATTGCAGCAGTATACATGGGCTATATAAAGAAAAAACCCAGCATTTGTGATTTAAGATGAAAATAATGCTCTCCCAATGCATAGATTAAAAACTATTATATATTTTTGTCAGGAGACCCAAAAGCAAGTCTTGTAAAATGGCATTTAGAAGTGTTGACAGTCTTTAAAAGCAGATATTGCAATATCTTTAGATACTGTCAAAGCATTGAATGAGTAAATTAAACCAGACAAACAGTGACAATTAATGCATATGTGTGCAACACAAGCATTTCATAAAAGTGAGCAAGAAAAAACAGAGAATGGACTATCCTAAAGCCTTGAGAAGACTTACAGAAGACCAGAAATATGACATCATAAATCAGATTATTTTTCTTAACTTTATAGGAGACTTAATCTTCTAGATTATTTTAATATGGACCAATTTAAAAATCAAGGTTTATATCCAAGGAAATATATACTTGTTCTGTTTAACCACAGGTATTTCTTGGGGTTTGACTCTATGGATTGGGTTAGACTAATATGAGAAAATATAGTTCTAGTTGTTCTTTAATAAATTTTGGTTGCATTTATATGAAATATTACTAGCTGGAATATGAAAAATATTTATTATAAATATTTATTATATTCACTCTCAAGATAGACCCACACTTTCATGTGGCTGGTGAGAGTCTTGCCACAAAGCCTCTGACAGATCCACTATGTACTCAGAAGTTTTGCTTAATATATTATTAAAATGGTAATAAAAAGATAGATTCATTTAGTCGTTGTACTACTGTCAGCAAAATCCATCATCACTTTCTTTGTCAGAGTCTGATGCTTTAATTTACATATTAAAACCAACTTGAAATAGAATTAATAATCATAAATAATATTTAATCATAAAGTTAAAGACCTGATTAGAATGGTAGTAGAATGGGACATTTTTACTGAAGAACTTTTCTCTATAGGTGCAGGAAAGAAAAGGTTACTTAGGCCTCATTATCCTTTCTCTTCTGTCCTCCCTTCTTTGCCCCTCCAACCTTGGAGGATCTATCACAGCTCTTCATGGTAACTCCTTAAAATATCAGGTGAAGTGACAATCTGGAATGAGCATGTTTTCTCACTGACACTAAAGGTGAGATTTTCTGAAGCACTCAGCCTTGATAAATCTCTGCTCTCATAGATGTCAGTGGTAAAATGAGGTCAGTGGAGTAATTATTTCACAGCTGAATGCCCATAGTAGATGAGAGTTTTCTTTTTTTTTCCTTTTTTTTTTTTCTTTTTTTTTTTTTTTTTTTTTTTTAACTCCAGGCTCTCTAGAATTCCTACAGCTTGAGGATTGGTCCATTTTATACCTCTGAATTATACAGCCCCAGAGGGGCAATTATCTATAAAATGTGCAAGGTTATTGGCATTGTGATTTTTCTCCATTCTGCTTGGGGTCTTTTGTTTCTATTTTTCGTGGGGGTGTCTCTGAGGAAAAGTATGATATAAGCCAGGGTAATTCACAATTCTGTTCACAAAGCAGCACTGAAACACAAAGGAGAAACCGAAGAGTTATAACCTTGAAATGGTATTTCACATTTATAGCCAAAACATACCTCTTCTGTGAATAAACCTTAACTGATGCAAATAAAAAATAAAAAAGGACATATTTTTCACTCAATTTTCACATATTTCACAAAAGAGAAACTAAATATCTGTGTTACATCATGCCAGAAAGGACGTGTGAAGGTCAAAGGGCAGCTAGCTTGAATGGTGACCTCCCTTCTGAATTTCACTTTCCAGACCAGCAGATGAAAAATCCCACACAATCGTAATAATTAAATTTTTTTTAAAAATCCAGAAAACATTTAAAACCTTATAAAATTAATGTTTTAAGAGGAAAGAAGCTCAAATGACATGAACTATGAGACTGAACCCTACAAAATAACCTTCACAAGATCTAGTATACTTCCTGCTGCCATAAAGTCTAATAATTTTCATCAACATAGAATAGACAAGTAATGATTTTCACTGCAGTAACTATAGAAGTATTTAAGAACTAAAGAAAACAAACTGTAATAATCTGTTTCTTCATTGTTGTTCACATTTATTTTAATATTTTATACTGGGGTGGATAATGGGAGAATATTGCCCTGCATCATTGTCCAAAGTAGGGTTTTCTATGAGTCACTGCATTGAGACTCAAACACCCTTCTTCCCAGGCTGAGACATTGTGGAAGGCAGCATCATTGCAATTCTACCAAAATGTTATGATATGTAGCAGTGAAAGGGGAAGAGGACAGTGGACAGGGACAGTGAAATCAAATGCACCCTCAGCAAGTTTGCTGATGACACTGAGTTGTGTGGTGCAATTGATGCCACTGGAAATAAGGAATGTCATCCAGAGGGACCATGACAGCCTTGAGAAACAGACCTGTGTGAACCTCATGAAGTTCAACATGGTCAGGTGCCAGGATCTTGCACCTGGATCAGGGCAACCTCAGGCACAAATACAGGCTGGATGGAGAGTGCATTGGGAGTGGCCGAGAGGAGAAGGACTCGGGAGTGAGTGTTGGTGGACAAGAAATATAACATGTCCTGGAAGTGTGTGCTCAGAGCCCAGAAAATTGACAGTGTCCTGTGATGTATTCAAAACAGCATGGCAAGCAGGGTGAGAGAGGTGATTCTGCCCCTCTGCTCTGCTCTGCTGAGACTCCACTGCAAGTATTTTGTTTGGCCCTGAGGCCCCCAACAGAAGAAATATGTGGGCGTGTTGGAGCTAGTCCAGAGACTGTCAGGAGATGGTCAGATGGCTGGAGCATCCCTCCTACAAAGACCAGGGAAACCTGGGAGTGGTCTTCCAGTATTTTATTGGAAGGGAGTATATTTTTATTAGGTATGAGGATGAACTAATTCACTATGTGAGTGGTGAGGCAGCAGAAGAGGTTGTTGAAACAAGTTGTGGATGCAACATCCCCGGAAATGTTCAAGGACAGGATGGAGTAAACTTTAAAAAAGTGGAAGGTGTACCTATCCTTGGCAGGGGTCTTGGAAATATACAATTCTTAAGGTACCTTCTAACCCAAACCACACTATGTTTCTATGAAATATAACTTAGTTTAAGAATGTGAGAGTTTTGTTTTTTTTTTTTAAAGAGAGACATAAATATGTAGAAATTTTTGAAGCCCTTGACACCTCATGTCTGTAGAATTTTAACTAGCTCCAGAAATGGCAGTGTGTAGAAAACACCTCTGAAAAGGTCATGAGAAAGACCCACACGTTAGAATTGCAGTTTCTTTCAAATGGCAGATATAAGATCTTTTTCACAGAATCACAGAATGAACTAGGTTGGAAAAGACCTTTGAGATCATCAAATCCAGCCTATGACTTAACTCCTCCTCTTCAACTAAACCACAGCACTGAGTGCCTAGTCTAGTCTTTTTATAAACATGTCCAGGGATGGGACTCCACCATCTTCCTGGACAGATGATTCCAGTGCCCAATCACTCTTCCAGTGAGGATTTTTTTCCTGATGTCTAACCTAAACATCTCCTGGCACAGATTAAGACTATGTCCTCTCATTCTGTCAGTGGTTGCCTGGGAGAAGAGCCTGACTTCCACCAGCCTACAGCTACCTTTCAGGAATTTGAAGAGTTATAAGGTCACCCCTGAGTCTCATTTTCTCCAGGCTAAACACCCCCAGCTCCCTCAGCCATTCCTCACAGGGTTTGTGTTCCAGCCCCTCTCCAGCCTTGTTGCCTCCTCTGGATGTGCTCAAGCGTCTCAACATCCTTCCCAAACTGAGGGGACAGAACTGGACACAGCACTCAGGGTGTGACCTCACCAGTGCTGGGTACAGGGGAAGAATGACCTCCCTGCTCCTGCTGGCCACACTGTTCCTGACACAGGCCAGGGGCCACTGGCCCTCTTGGCACCTGGGCACACACTGGCTCATGTTCAGTGGCTGTTGACCAGCACCCCCAGGTCTCTTTCTGCCTGGGCACTGTCCAGCCACACCATCCCCAGCCTGTAACACTGCAGAGGGTGTTGGGGAAAGCTTCTAAGCATTCCAGACCCCAAGACTTGGGACATAACTATTTCTTGGAATCAGCATCTTAGAAACTAAATTTGGTAGAATAAGGAGGAATTAAATATAGTGTGGTGAAAAGATAAAGGGTCTATGTTCACTGGTGAATGAAGAAGCAGTGTATATAGCTGTGTGGGGTGTGTATTAAAAATGCATAAAAGCAGATGACTTCCTGAACCTCTCTCCCTTCCTGCAGTCAGGGTCACTATCTGTGCAGAAAGAGCCACATTTGCAGTCAGCTATCTCATATGAAACAGAACACCTCCCAAGCATCCTCTCCCAGACTGTGGGACACTGATATTGCATCAGATCCTGAATGAACTCAGCTTGCAGTGAGACTATTAGATCATCATGACATAAAACCAGAAGCCATCTGAAATTTGAGGAATTCTACAAATCTATGGAAAAGGAAGGACTGGAAGTATAGGTACCACTAGCCACGATGTAAACGGGTACTTTATCACAGTATTTGTATCTAGGAGAAAGTGGAGACTGTTTTACCTCAAAGAAAGGCAGTCTGATAAAAAAATGCAGTCATCATGGGCTAGGTTATCATCCATAAGTCTGTCTTAGAATTTAAATAAGCATGGATTCACTCTGTCCCTTAGCTGGATCCTAAATTGGCACTGAAGAAGCCCCACATTTTTTTAAAACTGAAAATAGCAGCAAGGGTGTAGATGATCTGAATAAAAAGGTTAAATGTCCAACTGCAACATAAATTGACTTATTCACCCTGGATTGATTCCTCTTTGATCAGCTAGGAGGTGATTTGCTGGAACTGTGCAGTAAGACCTGGTAAGTGGACCTTCTCCAGGTCTGTTCACATCAATGATGTATCAGCAAAGCCTGTTAGCGTGGTTACAAGGCAGACAAGGTTGAAGAGGTGTAATAGGATGGATCTTATTCCATTACTTCAATCCTGCTGATATAACATATTTCAACAATCACAAGGCATTAACAGAATGACTTTATAAACATCCTGAATGGAAAAATGAATTAACAAAAACACTTAAAGGACAGAGCATTACGGTAACGTAAAAAATACATGGAGATTTAAACAGCAGTTTATTCCATGTCTGAAGCAGGTATGTGTCACACAGTAGTAAAACTCAGCAGATAATATCATATCTCTCAATAGCTAGCTCTGAAACACTTGATGTATTTAATAGTCTCCAGTCAAATCAAGCAGATGAAGTTAAACTGCAAGAACGTGTTACAGAAATTAGAACATTACTGAACCACATTAGAAAATGAAATGCACGTAAAAGAAACATTTTTTATCAGAGGCTACAGAAGGAAGGTGATATCATCAAAGTGTTTGTGACTGATCTAAAGCTGAAGAGCAGCAAGGGAATGAGGAGAGGGAAGGAGAGAGGAAAGGAGACAGCTTGAGTGTCTGATAAGAGATTAAATTGTATCATAGATGAAAGTCAAGAGAATCTGAAAATTTGCAGTGGAAGATACTCAAAGGTGACAATATACTGGATCTTGTTAGACAAGGAAATCATCAAGTCCAGGTTGAAATTTTTTATTTGCAAAAAATGCTTGAAAAATATTATAAGTTAAAAATATTTTTGTAGGTTTTTAAGCAAAGATATATAAATATATATATTTTTATATTTTAATGAAATATATTGTGCGGCAAAGCCAAATGAAGAAAGCATTAAATATGCATCTATGCATATTATGCATATGCATATTATTAATTAATAAATATTAATTTATTAATGCATAAAGAATTTATGTAATCACCTTCATGTTTTTTATTTCCTAAAATAAAACTTCTTTTTTTTACTAAAATAATTTTCTCTGATTGTTCAGAGATATGTGAGGATGTTTACTTTTTCTTATTTTACAGTAAAGTTTTTTTTTTTTATTAGACATCTTCCAAAAATGAGAGATATTATTAAGAAAACAAGCAATGAAGAATTTGTTCGATATGAATTTTTTTTTAAGTTATTACAGACAACCAACCTGTATAAGTGAAGAGTTACTATTTCTTAATCTTATCAAAATGAGTGAGAACTCATTTCTTAAATAAAATTGGAGCAGATTTGAAATTCTGGTCTTGTACTGAAAGAAAGTTTTACTGAACTATTCAGGAATTCATTAGGACTGAATTTATATTATGTTATTGGAAGTTAGCTGCTTAAATAATTTGGGAAAATACATAAAGCAAAAATTTTACTTAGGTATAATCAAGAAGTTGATCCACAGTATTTTGAAAATATGATATAGAAAATCCCATGCTGCTGTGCTTCACTTGAGAAAGGGACCTCAAGTGGTTTTGGAATCCTGTATTTCAGTTCAAAACTAATAAGAACCTGGAGAAATATCTAATATATATGAAATTTCATAAATGTTAAAAAGAAGCCAGTCAATGCTTCTCTATAAGTAGCTTGGTAGTGTCATTCATGGATGGGCAGTAGTTCCCTGAAAAAAGTAGTTCCCTGAAAATTACATGGGAGAATTTCACATTCTTACCAGGTGTCTGTAATTAGTTAATATATTCCTTTTTTTGATATTGTTTCAATTTTTCCATATAATAATATTGTTGAATGTTGCATTTTTAAAAAATGCTCAGAAAGGAAATCTGCATCTGAGGTGAAACCTATATCTAATTGCTAAAGATCATGAAATCATGATCTAAACCCAATTATTTTCTTGAATACCACAGCTGAGATGAATCAGTAAATGAATATTTTGTGAGTTAAGAACAGGCTCAGGTATGAGGAAGATACTTGCCTAATTTTGTATCACAGCTTTTAATTTTTGTTTATATGGCAATAAAAAGGAAGCTGAACACTTCAGCATTTGGAAACCTAACTGCTGTGAGACTTGTCTGTCTTCAAGGTGACTCACACATCTTTTAATTATATAAACTGACACAGGTTTTAGATTTAAATTTGCATCTAAGTCCACCTATCTTTGTGGACCAATTTCCAGATCTGTATTAAGAAAATAATCAATCAGACATTAACATGGGAAAGAACCAGTTACTAAGCAGTCTTTCTAATTGTTTTCTTGCCTTTATATTAATTTTTAAACAGCATCAGGCAGTCCCATAGCCATCTAGCAAAAATCTCTGTGCCAAATTCATTCTGATCCTAAGCCATAAAGCAAATCCTGAAGATGCAAAACAGAGCTGTGAATCAGAAATATCCTGTGCCTGGAACTGCTTTGCCCTCTTATGCATTTTCTCTCATGTTTGAGCCTTTAAGCTCGTGCACTATGGATGGAACTGAGCTTCAGTGCTTGGTTCTGCAAGCAAACGTTTGAGTTGGAGGCATACAACAAAAATACTTAAATGCTAAATTTAGAAGCCACTTTACTGTGCTAGGCTACAGGATAAAAAAGGAATGGGTAAATGTGATTTTATAAGAGAAAGTAGACCAGAGAAAAAATTCATAAATACTGTCTGTGAAAATGAAAGATCTTGGCACTCTTGAGTATGCTGCTGATAACCCTGTAGCAGCTGTATTTCCTGGGAGGAATTACATTAGGGCCAGTTCAGAATTATTCTATGGATTTCTCTATGTTATTATAACTATACAACACAAATGCTGCTTTTCAGAAGAATGTGGATGATACAGTTCTTTCTTAAAAATAAGCTAAAGAGATGTAAAAGTATATGGTGAGAAGAAGTGATAAGCATAGTTTACAAAATATTTTGTATGTAAGAATTTATTTTTAAGGCTCAGCAATTAATTTTGCCTCATTAACATTTAGTTTGAAGACATTCAATCACACAGTCACAAAGCAGTGGAAAAGTCATACAGTTCATATATAATAGCAGGAAAGGATATGTCATTCACAAGAGAAGAAGGAACAGTGCATTTTAGAGGAAAAATAAATTTATTTATATGGAAGTGTGGGCTTTTTTCTCCACCTAAATTATAGATCCCTTCTTACATATAGCTAGTTCTGTCAGATTTCTCTACTGCACAAATGGAGAATGTCTTAACAAGGTCTATATTGTCAATTTAATGAAAAGGTAATATATAATATTAAATTAATTAAAGTATTAAATATCACATTTAATATATAATGTTAAATTATTATTAATTAATATGATAATGAATTAAGATAATAAAGTATTCTGTTATTTCTGATAAATCTATTTCTTCTACTATAAGTGGCCCATGAGTCTACATTTTGATATGTTAGAACCATAACAAACTGAGCTAGTGTATATTACTGGAAGACCTTACTAAAAAACAAATTAAAAATTCTCATGCTGGATTGAAGATCTTCATATATACTAAAAAATGTCTTGACTGTAACAGCTGTTGCAAAGATATTTCCTCTATCCTAACTGAAACCAGAGCACAAGTAAACCTCATATAGTTAAATTCTGTGATGAGTAAGACCCTGCATATCTTTCTCTGCAAATGCTGTACCTAGCTGCAGAAAAGAGAAAGTTGGGTCTTTTTTTAATCTTTTGATGCTCTTTGAGCATCTTCTTAGAGCCATTTCCCAGTACTGACCAGCATTTATTATCACAAACAACAGAATATGAGGATTCAAGGCAAAAAATAATTTTCTTGGGAAGTAACACACCTTTTTTTCCTGCATGACAAGAGATGCTCTCCAAGGCTTCCACTTAATGCAATTTTATTCAGTTTGAATTTATCATCAGAATATGTCTCAAATATTTCACATAGTAAGATTTGTCTTAATTTCCTTGTTTTAAAATTCTGCTCTAATGAGCCCAACCATATGGAAAGAATACAATTATTTCCTCACTGTAACTTGAAGTAGTAATTTAATATGCATTATAACAATCACAAGAATCAAAACACATTTTTGTTAGTCATCCTTTTTTGAATACTTCATTGTTTTCAAGGAAAGGCAGGAAGTAAGAAAGACTCATTCTACTGACCAGTTTGCATATTAGAACAAACTTGATTTGAATTTGGTTGAAGAAGCACTAAAATTTTACTGCATATCTCATAGTGATCAGAACTTTTTATAGGTTAGGAAGGGCAGTCCAGACAATGCTGCTTGAGAAACAGTAAAATATGGTGGTATGTATGCTAAATGTGCATTTTATGTACTAGATCTTAATTTAAAAAAAAAAAAAAAAATCTCTAGAATGCCTAAAAGGGTTTTCTTAAATTTTTTTTCAATAAATTTACAATTCAGGTAAAATAGACTAGTGTCTCTCAAAACAGATTAAAAAATAAAGAAAAAACAAACTAAAAAACTAAACAAAACCTGCTTGATCCTGGTTATCTTCATAGAATTATGGAATCATAGAGCAGTTTGGGTTGGAAGGGACCCTTGAAGTTCCTCTAGGTCACCTCCCTCTGCAGTGAGCAGGGACATCTTGGGCCTGATGAGGTTACTCAGGGCCCCATCCAAGATGATCTTGAGTGTTTCCAGGAGTGAGGAAATCCCCACCTTGCTTGACAAGCTATTCCAATGCTTCTCCACATTCATAATTAAAAATTCCTTTCTTATATCTGGTCTGAATCTAGCATCTTTTAATTGAAAACAACTACGCCTTGCCCCATTTCTAGAGGTTCTACTAAAAAAAAAAATCTTTATATCTTTCCTATAAATCCCCTTTAAGTATTGAAAGGTTGCAGCAATCTTCCTGGAGCTTTCTTTTCTCCAGGCTGAACAACCCCAACACTCTGTCTGTTTTCATAGGAGAGGTGGTCCATCCCTCTAAAAACTTTTGTGGCCCTTTGGCACTTCTCTGGACCTGCTGCAACAGGCTGAGGACTTCCATGTTCTAAGGATTTCAGAGCTTATTCCCTTTAATCAGTGCTGAAGAGATCACCATGAAACATTTAACATGGGTTTCTTCAGCACATTTTTTCATTCCCCAATTTTGTTTTCTTAATCACTAACTGTTTTCTTAAAAGATGTTATTTTAAGGGATAGATGTGGATACTAGGTGTGTGTGGGGGTTGTTTTTCATTTGAATTGTTCATATTTAGCATTCAAAACAAAAAGATAAGGAAGAGTATAGCACAAACTTTAAAGAATTAAATAGGAAGGATCCCCTTCTTTTATTTTTTATAAAGTAAAGATAATGCTGTTGAAAAAACTCACTGAATAACCAATTTATTGAAATTAAATTACTGTTTTTTTCTAACTTTTTGTTTTGTTCATAAAAGAATGAGACATTCTAGATATTTGTGATGCAAATTTTCTCACCATCTTCATATTTAGGATAATATTTTAATGTTCTTTAGTTGACGGGAATCACTTCATAGTTTATACAAATCACGTTTTTATTAGTAATAATTTAAAAAAATAATTTTTTGTGCTGATAAGTCAAAATGGGTGTGGGGTGTAATTCCTGTTCCTGTCACTCAGTGCATTCTCTATACTGAGGAAGAGCTTTCAGATAAAGGGATCTTTAGTATATCAGAAAGACTCATGGAAAGATCCAGTGATGGCAACTGGACCATGATGATTTCCAACAAGAAAAGGTGTTTTTTAGAAACAGTACTGGAGCAACAAATTACTGAAATCATTAGAGGAACATTTAATATAGTTGTGTGTGGTCGTAGATGTCCCCTAAGCTAAGGCCTGTGTACAGAGCCTAGAAAGATTATTCAGAAGGCACTATTTGCTAGCAATAAGTAACCAACTGCAAATTCTGAGATGGCTGATAAATTGTCATTTTAAGCCTTTTGTCACAGTGGTAAAGATGGTCTTTGTATTATGCTTTTGGACTTTTTAGAAAACATAAAAAATGGGTAATTTAAACCAGACAAATGAAATCTGGAAAATGAATGAAATAAATCTGAACAAATTAAAATAACGCAGACAAAACCATTCAAAGTCCTCTGCGTAGGAAAATTAGAATATATGAGATGGAGAGGTGGTTTAGGAGCTAAGTGGATAATAAATATGAAAGGAAACAAATGGGGCTGTCAAGACAAGTTATCATTTAGCAGTGTGTTTGTGTACCTTTATGTATGAAAGGCATGCAGGCACCAAGAGAATTTGACTAGCATATTTTAAAATTTCCATCTAATGAAGTGTGCAATATGAGAAGGAATTTTGTGTTAGGAATATCCATCTTTTTTTAGCTGCTATGTATTTTAGCGAGATACAGTACTCTAGGAGGAGAGGGAGTAAGATGTAGAAAGGGTTTATGTCTCTTCAAATACATCCTCCCAACCTGTATATTAGTTGGGGATGTGTTTGTCTGGGAGCATATCACACCAAATGCATCTGTTCTAAGAAACTCTGAGCTGTGCAGCAGTCTGTAACCAGTATAAAAAAAAAAAAAAAAAAAAAAAAAAAACCAACCAAAAAAAACCAAACAAAAAACAACCCCCCAAAACCCCCCCAAAAACCAACCACAACCACCTCACTCCCCCAAAAAAGCCAAACCAAAACCCACCATAAAATAAAAGCAGATTCCAATGGCTTAAATTGTTTAATATAATAATAGGAGGTACCCCTCAAACAATCTGTCGTTTTATGGCAAAATTGTAGCTTAAAATTATCCCTTCCTATCATACTGATGGCCTCTTCCTTCATGTGTCATTTTTACCTCTGAGGTACAAAAAGTGAATAAATGCAGTGAAAGTCTACAATATTGCAGTTAAGACTTTATGGTCAATTAAGAGATTGTCACGGCAGTTGTAAAATGGCCAGCTGTCTAAGCTGCTGTGACAAACTAATGTCTGAGATTTCTTGTCTTTTTAGACCAAGTAAAACATCTATTTTCCCTGAGATTATTCATTCTTTGCCAGGGGAGACAGTTTATTCAAAGACACAAGAACATATCTTAAAAATATATTTTTGTTGCACAAATGCTCCTATTTTGAAGTTCAAGATTAATTTGTTTATCTGTAAAATCACGTCCATGGTTACTTTTAAAAAATGTCCCAAATTTCAAATCAAAATGAAAGTGGATGTAAGCTCTAATGATATATATTAATTAATTATGCAATGATGGTAACAAAGAATATCAAGGCTGCATCTAAATTTTGGAGAACCATGAAAGTTAAGTTAAATGTAGATTGTTCTACCAGTAGAAAAGTGTAGAAGATAGATTTGCTGATTAATCTGAGGAAACCATTCAAGCAGCAATTCTCCCATTATAGAGAGTAGGAAGAAATAATATATGCTTCATTGAACAGTCTAGACCCTAGCTAAGTTTCAAAGTCATTTGTTGCTTCTCCAAATCAGACAAGAGTTCACCCTGCCAAGAATCTTACTTAGATGAAAATCTGTCAAGGGTTTGTGAATCATCCATTTCTCACCAGTTTTTCTATCATCTTGCTGAAGTTAATGCACCTTTTTGTGGACTTTATAGGAGCTTGTGTTCTTCAGATGGATTACAAATATGGGATCAAATTCAGCTCCAGCATAAATGAAGGACAACATCAGAAGACAAATGAAAATCCATTTGCATGTCAAATGATATTTTAATTGGCATAGTAAAATGATAAACTAAAAACTGATAATGATACACATGATATAATAATTTATTAAATAGAAACTCACAATATAATAACAATATAATAACAATAGTTCTTAGCTCTTTAAAAGTAAAATAACTATTTGAATTATTTTTTATGGAACAGATACATGACATGAAATTTACATTAATAAACCATAGAATCATAGAATATGCTGGAGTTGAAATGATCATTGAGTCCAGCTCCTGGCCCTGCACAGGACACCACAAGACATCACCATGTGTCTGAGAGCATTGTCCAAAAGCCTCTTGAATTCTGTCAGGCTTGAGAGTGTGAGCACTTCCCTGGGGAGCCTGTTACAGTGCCCAACCACCCTCTGGGTGAAGAAACTTTTCCTGGGTGAGGAGCCCCTGACACAGCTTCAGGCCAATCTGTCAGATCCTGTCCCTGGTCACGAGAGTGAATAGATTGGCACCTGCCCCTTCCCTTCCCCTCATGAGGAATCCATACAATCATAGGGCCAGCTACCAGACACACTTGCACACGTGTTTTTGAGAGCCTCTGTAGATCTAAGGGGCACCTACTGGGTGAGCCAGCTGTGTAAGGCCAGTTCCTGAGCGTGTCCATGGCTTGTATGAGCACCAGCAAGAAGAAAGGGCTGTGGCCTTGGTGGCTAATATGACCAGGAGCCATCAGCCAGAGACTGAGAATCTGAGCCCAGCTTCTGCAGTGAGCCACACTATACATCTTTTTGATGAATGGGCTTTCATTCTTAGCAATGAGGCAGGAGTGGGGTGAGGCCATCAGTAGTTTTTATGTTTGTGTGAGAGATCTGTTTGCTGTCAGTGTTCACCTGTATGTCTGACCACATGTAGGTAGATACATGTACAGGTATTCTGTTCAAGCTTACCATTGCCATGGCTGTTGCTGGCACATGGTGCTTTGGTGGCCTTATGGCTATTAAATTAAAAGATTCAGCAGCTCCTAATGTAGCCTCTTCTCTCAAATAAAAAAAAAAAAAACTAGAGCTCTTTCCCAAGTCCCTGTAACTATTGCCTATAGCAATACCTCAGTCAGATGTTTGCAAACTGCTTTTTTAATGAGAGATATTTTTTTCTTGTTAATGTTTTTTACCTTCAAGAACTCAAACAAATAGATATAAAGAATCTTAAACAAAGTGTTACTATTAATCAGTTAATGCAGATATTTTACCTCTATCTCTTATTAACCTCGTCTACTTCCATGTGAAGAAATTAAATTGAAAGGTATCATTTATTAGTCTCATAAATACATTCCTTGAAAAAGTGGTTTGGCTTTGTCTTGGTGTTTAGGAGCCTATGTGCAACATTCCCTGCAAATATAGTCATTACCTGACAAAATTCAGCTGTTGCCCAGATACACAATGCAACTATGCACACCTCATTGCAATTTACTTTTCTTTTAAATGTGTGATATGATGGATATACTTTTGTCATTGTTCTACAAACATTTGAATTTTTTCTAAGATCTGAATCTTGGCTCTAGAACAGGAAGGCTAAAATACGCTTAATCTATACAACTTTTGGTGTTTTTTAAATACTGCAGTTAATCAATGTGCCAATAAGCATTACAAAATACAGATTATAATTTTAAAATATTTTTAGTTACAAAGTAGCATTGAAGTATAACAAATCATAACATATGGCACAATTTGTGAGGGTGCAAACAGTTGTCGATATTTAATGATCTGATAAAAAGATGCAAGTTCATGGAGAGATAATGATAAAGATAGAAATTAAGATATTTCTTTTTAAATACAGACCACTCAGATTATAATCACAGTGGTTGTTTATTTGACCACGTAAACCTGAGGAGAATGTGTTTAATTAAACCAAAGGACAGCTGTGGTTGTGGATAGCTACTAAAATGCACCTAGAAATAATCGGGTAAAAAGCACCAGAACTTTTGTCACACAAACAAAACAAACAGTTTGTGGGGTTTTTGAAGCAAGAACCAAAGGCTGACCTTCTGAATTTTGATACAAGGAGAAGTCTTAGAAACTATCTTTTGCTTTTCAAATGATAAAACCAACATTACTTCATCTAGAAAGAATGTTGTAACATTTGCAGATTCACTCTATTCACCTTTGGTGTTATTTAAATATCACCATCAGTAGCACTCTTTGTTCATAAGGTACTTCTTTATTCTCCATATTGAACAGCAAAGGAAATAAATAGCAGTTCAGCCTCTGACACAGCAGGTAAAAAACGATCAGATAATACTATCAGCACATAAATTAAATGAACATCCTCAGTTATAACAGTCACAGATATATTTTATATCATATTGTACTATTATATTTTAATTATTAGCCAAAAATTTATTAGGATATTCTTTCCTCAACTAATGTAGCAAAAAATATACTTGTTTTCCATCAAGTTCTTTTTCATTAAGTCTTCCTGTGTGATAAGTGTTGGGAAAAAGATTTTGCTATGCTCTGGCAGTGCTTCCTTCTTATGCAGGGAGAATCACAGACTGCTCTTGAAGTAGTTATCTTCTGAATCCCAAAGGGATGGGCTCAGCAACAGTATAGCTCATGCTTCACTTAACTGGCTCTGCTTAAATAAAGTGAAACCTGCTTCTTAAGAAAGTACAGCCAAGTCTATGACTTCGTTACATGCTTGCATTTCAACATCATGAATGCTGGCAAGTCTGTGCTAGGAAGCAGATATGGATTTAAAAGTACCTTGAGTCAAGGACTTACCATCTTAGAAAAAAAAAAAAAAGGTGCATACCATTGAAGGCTGGATTTTCCTTTTTTTTTTTAAATCAGAATCAAGACTGTTTCTCTGCTGCTCTAAAAGAGCATTGTAATCCTCTCTTTGCTTTTCATCCATCAGGCTGCTGTGCTGGTAATGTAGGAATAGACAGGCTGCCCACAGAAGCATGTAAAGCAAAAATTGCAGCAACTGTGTCTCAGGTTTTTAAATTTTTTTCAGATTAAGTCACAGGAATAAAATGTAAGTTGATACGCAGTGAGTTCTGTCAAAAATATTTTAAGCTGAAATATAGTCTGATTTTTAATTGGATACAGGAATGGCTAGAGACACATTATCTGAAAAAAAAATAGAATAGAAAGTATCAATGTCTAATCTTATCAAACTATTTATATGAAAAACATGAAATAGTTTTGAATTACTTTATTAAGCACATATTTCCTATATTAATAGGAATATTAGTACCATAAATCCTAAGGGTCTTTTTCATGTATTCCCTCTTTTTAAGTCAGCCAAAGTGCCTGTCCATGTTAAAGCAGTTTCTATATTTCTCCAGTCAGATATATATAACACAAAGAGGTAGTATTGTAGTGGCTGACCTCAAAAGTCCTTCTTATAAAGCATCATACAAACTGACAAACTCTAATCAATCTGTTTTAATATCAAAAGAAACTCCCTTCCAGGTATGCTCATTTAAGGGCGAATGTCAGAGCTTCTGACCTTTTCTTACCTCACACTGCTGCTGCTTCTTTGTGGCTTTGCCCTTGTTGCCTTTGCTTTCTCTAGGAACTGTCAGTGTTTCCAGCATGATTCTATCTCTCCCTAAACTCTGAATGTTCTTTTCCAGAGAGTTATACTGTAACTGTCTAGCCTTATTTGTTCTTCTTTACATTTATTCTGAATCAAATTCTTTTTTTTGTACAAAGCTGTCAGGTTAGTTGAAAAAAATACTTTTCTGTTCTTTTCAAAAACCTTACTTGAATGATGCTTTCTCTAATTTGGCAGGCAGTGCCAAAATAAAGATTGTTAAGTTTGCTTCCTCCTATCAGAATTGTACATCTCTATTTTGTTCTCACAGGCATTTCCAACAAACCTAAGACTTTCAGAGCATCTGCATCAGACTTAGCATGAAGAAAAATTATTTTGTGTCAATCTTCCTTTGTAATTCTGCAAAGATTTCACATATAACAGCAAATTCCCCCACTCTAGTTCTGTTCCTACAAATGCACATTTACTTGTCTGATCATGGAGACAAAGGGGTCACTAGAAAAAAAGTGAGTCCCAAATATTATCTGGGATTGGCTGACCTTTCCCAGTATTTCTGTTTAAAAGCTCAAATCACCACTGAAAGTCTGCAATGATGTCCTATCACAGGAAGTGTTAAGCTTGCTGTGTCAGGATAATAAAACTTCTTCCACCTTGCATGTTGGTAGTCTTATTGTTTGACATAGTTGTTATGTTGACAGCTGTTCACTTTTAGCTAACTATCCACCACCATCTATGTTCAGCCACGACAATGAGCAATATGATTACAGTTCTGTTTGCAAGACTCTTTAGAAGTATATATTACATTTGTATTTGTTAAATATCTGCTATAATTATAGGAGATAGTGAAAGAGTAAGGGATGAAGGGATGGTAAAGTCGGATATAAGACTTGTAAGGCTTCCCTAGAGAGTGAGTAGG
This sequence comes from Erithacus rubecula, assembly GCF_903797595.1. NCBI lineage: Eukaryota > Metazoa > Chordata > Aves > Passeriformes > Muscicapidae > Erithacus > Erithacus rubecula. Next base: position 20,685,247 of record NC_136685.1, read on the forward strand.
AAAAAAAAAAAAGCTTATGAGTCTGCTTTAAATGCTTAGGTGTGTGTAAAAAGAGAAATCATTTTTAAAAAATGGAAACCCACAAAGCACCTTTCTTTTTTGGAAAAAGTGAGATGAAGTCCTAACTAGGAAGAAATTTACAAATGATAAAACTATTCCCAGTTATACTGCACTTAAAGTCTTCTAGTTCAATGTGTATCTATATCTTGGTATGTAAATGGGTTCCCATTAGTTGAATACAACCCTTGTTCTATGCACATAAGCATTATGTAAAAAGTAATAAGCAAGATAAGGAGCTCAAGAGTAGCTGATCCTGCATTAATGAGGGTGTTTGCTGTGAGGTCATTAAATTAGCACTAATTAGTAGCAGAATTAAAGATAGATTTTAAAAATGCATAGTTAAATACTTCATTCAATTGATGAATATCTCATATTAACCAAGATCCTTTAGATCAAGTGGAATGGTATTCATTTCTACATGCATTGTTTTGATGATAATTTCGTTTAAAATTAGGGAGAAAAAATAGAAGGGAAAGTAGATTGGAAATAAAGAAAAGCAAGTTAATGGAAAAGGGAAAGAAAGCAAAAGGGTAGAAAAAATTCTCCAGTATCAGCATAATTTTCAGCTACAGGATAAAAACCAATATTTCTGAAGTTTTCTACGGGAGTTTTAAGTTCTGTGTAACTTTGAAATACTTTGGAGGTTATTCACAAATGTTGACTTTTTATTGCTCTTATCTGAATCTTCCAGTTCTGCAAATATATTTTGCTAGAATGCATCACATGCTTCAAAAGGTTATTTAATGTCTTCATGCATTTTGAATGTTTTATTTTCATTACAACTCTGTCTGCCTATTTCTCCCTTAATTGGTAGCTGGGAGTCATCTTTCTTATCACATTCAGATATTTTTTTGCTCAACATATCTGAACTGTTTAATTTGCATACTTGGGAAAGTAGAAACTCATTTTGTGGAGACCTGTAATTCACACTTGTACAGTTCTTCTGATCTTATTGATGTTATTCCTGACAGACAATGTTAAATTTGCATTCACAAGTCAAATGAGACCCTCCTGGTTTTGTATTTTTTGCCTGTTTTCTAAGTCACTTATTATTTAGAGTCCTTCTTTCTTATTTTTGCCCTTTTTTTTAATTTTTTTTTTTTTGCTAAAACTTTTTTAAGATGCTCTTTTATGACATAAAGTGATATCATTGCTAGGGATTTAGGATTCATCAGACATTTAATGTTTGTAAGTATTTGTTCTTTTCTTCAAGAAAAATAAGAGTCCTTCAATATAACAACATTTACCTTGACGCATGAATCTTAGGTGGTTTTTATTAAGATTTAAAAAAAAACGGAGATTTTTATCTAAAAAAAATTATAAAGATACTAATAGTATACAATTTTAAAAGGATTAATGCTGCTTTACTGAGACTGTAGTCGATTCAACCAGTTTGTGATACACAGTTTTATTTCCATCTGCTTACAAACCCAAAATCAAAATTAATAGCATTCTTAAAATACAGACCAAGCCTTAACTTTATTTTTGAGAAATTTTAAAGGGTATGTAAAGAAGTGAAATATCTACAAACTGTGAGACTGCAAAAGAAAAGTCTTGTTCTTCTTGACTAATTCAGTAAACAAAAGAGTTGACAAGGTACTAGGATATGCAAAAGTTCAGATAAGTCTCTGCAAAAATAAAAAGTCAAAACAGGATTTAAGCTCACTTTGGAATATATACAATGAAACAACCAAAATGGTAGTATATGTCAAATAATTTTTTTTTTCTTGATTGGGAATAATATTAATCATTTCCATGAACTACTGACAAAAAAAAAAAAAAAGGAACAATACTTTTAGATGCCTGCTTCCACTTTCATCAAGGACCTCTGGCTGCAATACTGAGAAAATTTTCAATAAAACTCAGACAATACTGAATTTTATGCAGGCTGTTTTTCTGTCTGTTTTAAGCTACTCAAAGTCAGCCTCAGAGCAACGACAAAGAGAAAAATGATTTATTTCTTCTGCTCTGTGAAGCTTTTCCCATAGTTGTGACAGTATCAGTTCTAGGTCAAAAGTAGCTCAGTAAGTCTGTGGCAGCTGAAGCAGTAGTTGCATTTTGATAGCAGGATAACCATGAGTCAGAGGGATTTTCAAAGGAAGGCTTTTGTAGCAGTGGGATACAGTCTGAAATTGCTGTTAAATTGCAAACGAAAAGATGACACTATAGGTCAGTGTTTCATATATGCTGGAGCTATTTGTGTAAGATGAGATGTCCTAGGAGATGTTATCTCTATAAAAATGGTGATTTAAAACCATTCTTTCTATATGGGAGAAATGATACAAGAGAAATGACACAGATGTGTGAGCAGGACACTGCATAAGGACTTGCATAGGTAGGCTAACTTAGTGAAATTATTAATTCAGTCATAGTTGGACTGTTATGATAGATCCTTATTTCCTGTACTATATGTTCTGCAGAAAAGATGGGGGGACTATTTTCCTGTATATGTGGCAAAGAGGTAATTATTTCAGTATCTGAAAAATATTGTATGCTGAATACTGCAATAGCATGCAAAATTTCCCTGCACTGTGCTTTATATTTTCAATTTAATATTTCTCTCTGATGCTGGTAAACAAATACTTTGTCTTTTAACTATACTCTTAGTTGAGTTTTTCTTTCAAATGAAGTAGACATAGCCAATAAAAGAGTCAGAACACCTTGACTATAAAAAATAATTTTGCTCCCATATGTAGTGTATAGCCATGCAACAGTTTATTAAAATTAAACAAAAATTCCTTAGAATTTCCAAAAAACACTGGAACCCATCACCTATCTTATATTCTTTGGATCACCTGATTTTGATGTTGACTGACACAGAAAATTACAAGGCACAGTCAAGGTAGCATACCTCAGAGACTACTCTAAATATGCATTTTGGATATGGCTTTGGTCCAGATGACAGGACAATTTAGTAGCATGCACATGGACTCTTCCAGATCTTTTTGACCTCAGTGACAGAGAATGGTCATTCTGTGTAGGTTCTGTTTGTTGCTATAATATAACCTCTTGTTATGTGTATTTCCCACCATTATTTTATATTTATCTACCCAATTGTTTCTAACTCTTTTAACTTGTTCCTTCGGATATTGCTATGTCAATAATTTCCTTAGTTTATTTTGTAAAGAAACACTCAAAATACCTTGCAGGTATTTGGGACCTTGTGTAACTTGACAGAGCACCACAAATACCCTCACACAAACCCATGGCAGGCAATGTGTTACACTGAGCTCTGCCAGCAAAGGCATCACACAGTGCTAGCAAAGCTGTGAGGTGAATCAGCTGTTACACTGGGGGAACCAGAAGGAACTCTGCTGTCTGAAGCTGAAGCTGCATGACAGGGAGAAGTCACAGTGCTGTAGCAAGTCAGACCTGAAATCACTGCACTGTGATGTGGATCAGGAGCCAGGTCTCTCAAATCTGAAATAGAATGCATGCAGCACAGCAAAGCAGGATTGCAACATGAGGCTACTGAGGTGCACAAGACCCAAGATGAGGAGTTAGCAAAGCCTAAAAGATTACAAAACATTCCACTTTTGGTTATTTGGTTTGAAATTTCTGGTTATTTCTGGTTATTGATTTGAATGCTCTTCTAAATTTTCTCACTACACGATTTTCTTTCTCTATCCCTTGAAACACAATAGCAGATGTTCCCTCAAAGGCTTTGGTTTTCTTCCAGTATTTTTTGTGCTGCACAAGAATTCTCTAAGTCCTGAATGCAAACAATGTGCATTATTACTAGACTGTAAAACATCTTTCAATGATATGGATTGCCTTTTACTTGAACAATAAAGAAGTTAATATTTATGGAGCAGAAAATATTTTTCCATATACCCAAAGGAAATGACTTGGAAAAACTGCCAAAAGAGCAAAATATTTATCATGATGTCACTAAGGCAAGACTTCTAAAGATAGATCCATATTATTTCACTTCTGATTTAAATACTATTTCCCCAATTAACAGTGTGTGTGTGTGTGTGTGTGTGTGAGTGAGTGAAAAATAAGCAGAATACTCACATTTGATAATTTAGGAAAAACATTTTCTGAAATCCTTTGGGTTTGAGTTATTTTTTCAGAAACAAGAGACAGTTAATTTCTAAATAATCTGCTATCCATTCCTAAAAGTTGCTTTCCTCTAAAAGTTTTAGGTGTTTCATTTTTAGTTTTTAACTTGGTTTTCTTTTGAGGGATGGGAGAAAGGTTGACTGGTTTTCTTTATGTGTTGCGGGCTTTTTTTGGTCAATTGGGTTTTGCTTTCCTAATTTGTGGCACTTGAATATAATAAAGAATATAATAAAGAATTTTGTTTAAAAATAGAACTTGATCATTTAACGATGATTTTTATTAAATTTTCATTTCATATGAAATGAGCAACTATGCAGAAGTGGTCCTCTGATAGCTTTCTGTGTAATTGAGCAGAAGTATTAACAGATTGCTGTTTTAATAATAAAATTTCTCCTTTTTGTTACCCTTCACTTTTTGTTGATTAGCCCTTTATAGTAAGGAATATGATCTTTTGCTGTTAGAAGCACGTCCATCCCAATCATGCTTTGCATGTGCTATTGAGATATTAAAATAAAAGAGATAGAAACAATCCTTTTTAATGGCTATTTTCATGCCAATTGCAAGACTAAACTCTTCACAGTTATACATGTACACAGCATGCACAGTGTATAATTTTATTCACAATTGAGAAAACACATTTAAGAAAATAAACTTTCACATAAGGTTTTGCTGAAGGGAGTAGGCTAAATACCTCAGCCAGAAGGAAACACACTCTTAATTTCTGGCAACAAATGAATATTGGAATATATAAAACAGCAGACATGTAACTGATGGACTCAGCCTTGGCCAGTCCAATTTGGAGCTGGCTGGCATCAGACACAGAGAAGTTTTTGGCGGCTCCTCACAGAAGCTGCCCCTGTGGCCCTCCCAGTACCCAAACTTTGTCATGCAAGCCCAATAGAGCAGGTCTTCAGAGAAAGCTTCTTCACTGTATCTTATCCTACATTTAAGTAATCTCTCCATCAGAATTTCCATCCCTGTAAATTTAGGTACTAAACTCAAACTGGAAAGACAATTCATCAGTTCAGACATATAAAATATAGGAATAATAGGCTTAGTTGTCACTGATTTTGGCAGATAAGCACTTCCAGAAGAGTTGGTCTTTGATGGTATATTTACAAGAGATTTTCATTATTAAAAAAAATGTTAAGCTGCAGATTTTAATTGGAATAGATGTTTCAAAAGAATTCTAATCCTTTTTTTTTGCCAGTAATGTAGTTTCATTGTGCTTCATACCTTCTCATCTTTTAACACTTTTTTTTTTTCTTCTTGCTGAAAATTTAATTTGAATCAGTTACAAAATACTGTCTGACCAAAAGAAATAACATATTCCTTCAGTTATTCCAGGCATTATTTTAGCTTGGTCTCTTTTTAGCACACAGTATTTTCAATTTATATTCACAGCCAAAATTTACTCATATTTCTAGCAACTTTTTCTGATTTTCAAGAGTCTTCTAAAATTAAAATTAAAAATCAGACAACTCTGATTAAATGAAAAAGTAGTACTTATGACCAGCACAGAAAATCTTCTCTGGGATGTAGTCAGAGCTTCATGCATCACTACCTCTTTTTTTGTGGTCTATTTTGTGTTTTTTCAGTGCAATTTAGTATCTCTTGTGTTTTACCTGGTGCAGTGGCAAGCTGAGACAAAGATTTTAGAGATTTCTCTCCCACTGCACACAATTTTCTCAAGGTCAGATGCTGCAGTATGTTTCCATCTAGCATTCACTCCCACTTCTATTTGTTTTGCAGCCTTGTGATTCATTATTCCATAGTTTTGAGCATTGAAAGAACACTTCTCGTTTCCTCCAGCTCCTTAAAAATGCATCTTACCCATGTTTACTGGTTCCTTACTTTTCTGTCATTCAAAAAATTAGAAATGACATTCTCAGTATCATTGCCTAAGTAATGGATATAAAACCAAGACAGTTTCTGAGTGTGAAAAATTGATCCGTCTAAATACATCTCTAAAGTCTGGAACTTCACAGAGCATTCATGAAACAAAATGTTTCATTGATCTAAAAGTGACTGTTAATGCAATTGAGAATCAGAACTTCAAACTTTTAAAGATCTGGGAGACAATGAGAATTTCTATATTTCAGCAATTTCCACAGAATTATGTCAGTGTGAGTTCAAAGTTCAATGTATTCAATGTCTTGATTGATCTGGCTAGTGTAACCCTTCTTGTGGAATAAAGAAATGTGAAGACAATTACTGCAGAATACAAATGAATACCAAAGCAGAATAATTGCATTGGCTCAAGTCCAGATAAGAAGTGAATGCCTATATGTAGGATTAGCAGTAAGATGAAGAATCTAAAATAAAAATGAATATAAAAACATAAGAAAAAAGACCACCTCGGGTTCTATCTAATCTTCAGGGATTCAGTTTCTGAATTAGGTTTCCTACTGCTCCTGATCTGTGCACATGCATTCAGTCTTTACTGCAGTAGTTTCAGCTGTCCTTTAGCTGTGATCTTGGAAGACACTGCACATGAAATTTCCTCTATAAGGTGCCTTTTACTGTCCCTTTCCCTAATGAAATTTCAATTGATGGGTGCATGCTGGTGAATTTTCAGTGGAATTTAAAGCTTCAATCCTATGCATTAGGTCTTTCATGCTTTTCAGGAAACGTTCAAGGAAGAACACTCAATCCACTGAAGGTACAGAAGACAAGTTAACTAGTGTATTTGTTACTCTGGCTAAGTGTTAATGCTATATGTATTACAAATATAATAGATTGTCTACACCTAGCATAGAAGAAGAAAAATTAGTCTTCCAATAATGTCAAAGTCACATCCTAAGAGGAGAACCTTTGCTTTTAGTTTAATATTCTACTTTCTAGCTGTCAAGCAGAACCTAGAGATTTCACCAAGAAATAAAAAATTATTTCTAGACATCATAGAAAATTCATATATTAAATGTCCACTACATAGTGTACAGGAACTGGAATTTTAGAAATGAAGTCCTTTTGAATAGCTGAAAGCCCATTTTGAATCTGAGTCAAGTTAATCATCTTTTTAAAGGCAAGAAATTCTCCCTAGAGCTACGTCCACAAGGCTGAGTCAAAAAGCATGTTCTGCAACAAAGTAGTAACCTATTATTTAGGCACCAGTCTTCTGGAAGTGGATGGCATATAATGAAACTCAGTTAATTCTTATTTTTCTCTTTTAATGACTAAAATATTATTTTCATTGTAACTTTCTTTTGACTCAATATCTTGCTGACATATTGGCCTTTATCATTAACTTGATACTTGTCAATTGCTATTTGAAAATCCAATCATTCTGATTTTAATTTGGACATTTAATGCAATTATGGGGGATTTTCCTTTAATGGTAATTTTGGAGACACTCATTCACCAAAGATAATAAACCATCCATCATGATATGGAAAAATAGCCTACCAATTGCTAGACCAATAAAATTTTATTAGAAAATTCAGTCAAATAGATATCAAGCTTAAAATTTCTCAGATTTTTTACTGAATAGGAAAAAAAACCTACACATTTTTTCTGTAAGATAATGTTGACATTTCAGCATGCCAATTACATTTTTTTTCATAAAAGAATTGCATTTTAAAAGTTTCAAAATAATTAATTTCAAGAAGCGTTTCAGAAAAATCATTCTGTCTATAGACAGAGAATAAAAAATGGAGAAAAACATTTCAAAAGTGTTTTTCTCTTTTTATCTCACTTTGCTTTTTTTTTCTGGAAAAAGATGTATCAAGGAGAATAAATTAAAAGAAATATTTATTAAAAAAAAAAAAAAAAAAAAAAACCCAGAACAACAACAACAACAAAAAAAACCCAACAACCACAACAATAAATCACTGGTAACTATCAAACTTCTCTGAGGAAATCATATAGTTATGAAAAGAAAAAGTGCCATTCCTCAGAGTTGAATACAAAAAAAGCCATTATCAGAGGAGCAGAATCACATAGATATAGCAATAGAAAATGAATAGGTGTTGCTGAGGAGAGGGGTAGCTTTTTGTGGAGAGTGGAAGACTTTACTTCACCTGGGAGTTTGAGCCCTCAGTTGTCTCCATTAAAGCATAAGACCTCTTCTCTTTTTATTTTGAAAATGTGTAACAGAAGTTAGTACCTGCTCCCAGAAGTTTAAGATCTAAAAATAAAATTTCTTAGGCCAAATCAGATAGTAAGTTGCTTCTGAAGTCTAACTTGGAGTCCTCTTTCTTTGCAGCAAAATCGTCCCCACTTGCTTCTCCCCAAATGAAAGGTTTTTCTATGAGAAGTAAAGTGAAAAAGCAATTCTCTGTGAGTGTTCTTTATTCTGGAACTCAGCCATTCACGAAGGGCTGAGTATGTTAACCTCTGGAAATACTATTTAACTTATTTTCTGTCTATTGTACTGAGAAAACTAAGTGGAAGGTTGGATTTACTAGCTGTCTAAATGGACAATGTGTATGCTTGTGTCTTTTTGTTTTGAGATTAGGATTCAAAAGATTTCACAGTTACAATTAAATGGCATCTCATTTATTGACATACTTGGTATTTTGGATAAAATGTGGTTATTATCATCATTTTCAATTTGCAAGAGAAAAAATGTGAGCAAATGTTGGGTCATTCTTTGTTATTGACAAATATGTAATTTACATATATCTATGGTGAATTTACTGGATTGATTTTTTTCACACTTCTCTTAGATAAACTAAATTGAAACTTTGAAACTCAATTGAAACTCAAATTATTCTATCATCATGTTGAAAATTTAGTCTTATGAAAGAGAAGGAATAGTTAAAATTTGAAAGTATTTATATTATTGTATAAACTTCAAATGTATTTCGTTTAGAAGTGCACATCACTACAAATAAGTAACATTTTTAAAATTTATATAGTCCCAACATGTTAAGTCATGATATTTGAGGATACTATGCATTTTCACTATATGGTAAGAGGTCTGGAAATTTCTAATTTTAAAAAAGTGTCTAAGCAGCAGAACAAGATTAAAAATATAAACCCAGATATTTTTTGCCATTTCCAAAGCATCTCAGTAGGAATTTCTAGAAGTGATTTTATTTTTTGTTTTGTTAAATCATGGAAAAAATATGAGAGAACTTGAGGTACAGCTACCAATATTCATCCATTCTGTTTATCAAATATATGCATAGACTAACAGAGTCACCAGATTCTTAAGGTTGCAAAAAATCTCTAAATCACTGAGTCCAACCATTAACCAAACCTTGTCCAGGTGTACTTTTTCGTGTGCTCAAAATGAATGCTGATTATGTTTGTTTAGACATCAGTCCATTTATATGATAAATCATGGCTTAGATATTGACTTAATGAGTAATAGAATCACAGAACCATTGAATCATTGAATGGTTTGGCTTGGAAGGGATATTTAAAATTCATCTGGTCATGCATTACCTTACCATGGTCAGAGACATTTTTACTTGATTAGCTTTGCTGGTCTCATGTTGGATATAAAAATATTTAATATATTTTTCACACATAATTTTAACAATTTACCAAACATTTTAATACTCTCCAGTTAAACCACTTTAAATCTGCACTATTAAGTATAGATAGGCAAAATATTTGGTTTCTGTAAATTTAAATTTATAGTGCATCCCAAAGGACCCTCCTTTCGCCTCAGTATTATGGAAATCTTATAATTATTAGAAATATTACCTATCAGCTTGCACTGCAAAAGAATGGAAAACCAGAAGAAGCAGAGCTAGAAAATATCTCAATTCTGCAACATTGTAGTTCATGTTGCAAGGACTGCATGTAGTGGTTCATCAAACAATACAACTAGTCAAATTGAATTTTTTCCATTGTTAGGTGAAAGTGTCAGTAGGAAGTCAAAAGCTAAAACCAGAGAAGTATGGGTAATTCAGAGAAACATCTGCTGCTGGACAGAAAGAAAAAAACAAAAAGCAAGTGGGATTTCTCCAAGGCTTTTCACCAATGACCAGACTCAGAGCATGCTCTGGTCTCTGGGCTGGAGTGCAGGACTGAAATGGGGAACCACAGCCAGCAGAACACTGACAGCTGACTTCTAAGCTAAGTTCTAAGATCTCTCTTTATTGTTTCTTCCTTCCACTTAGTAATTTTATGTTTAAAACCACCATACCCACAGCTTTAGAGATGAGAACACATTATTATTACAAGTTAGGAAGAAATTCTTTACTGTGGTCTAGATGAGGCACTGAAACAGGTTGCCCAGAAAAGCTGTAGACATTCCATCTTTAGAAGAGTTCAAGGCTAGGCTGGATGGGGCTTTGAGCAACATGATCTAGTGGGCAGCATCCCTGCCACTGGCAGGGGTTTGGAACTGGGGGATCTCTAAGATCCCTTCCAATTCAAGCCATTCTGATTTTGTGATTCTGTGATCTATGATTCTAGGATTCTAGGATTGATTCTATGATTCTATGATTCTGTGATTCTATGGTTCTATGGTTCTATGCATGTACACAACATGTGAGCAAAACAGTTGTAACTCAAAGCTCTACCTGCCCCAGCTTTCTATCACACCCATCCAGTGTGTTAACTTGAGGGCTGTTTCATGTTCCTAAAATCCCCTGCTACCGAAATATTTTCTTTTCCTTGTGTTGACCCTTGCCCTCCCTTGCTTTGGCTTTTTCTCCCTTCAATCCCACAATTCTTTCTCTCTCTCTTCCACTGCATTTCCTTAACAAAAAGATTATGCAATTTGTCTAGCTGAGATAATGCAAATTAACAAGGCATATATTTAACAGAAAAAAAGAAGGACTCAGTTGCCATAATAAGATTACTTGTGATGCCTTTCCCCTCAACAAGCACCAGTTAAGAATACTCACAAAAGTTGAAGAAATTTAACATTTTTGAGATCTATCTCCTTGCCAGATGCTGACACATCAATATGAAATTTAAGAACACGACCTTTTTCCTTAGGAAGTTGATCTAGACTAGAAATTGCTCATGAATGAATGAATAAATGAAAAAAGCTTAACAATTTATTAATTCTTTCTTGTTTTGAAAGATAGCATGTTATGCTTATGAGCTAATATTTAAATACTGTACTATAAAAATGCACATGGAAATTAAGTAACAAGAAAGACTGTAAATAATAGAAAATTTTTGGAGATGCTTAGAAGAGTATAACAAGGAAAATTGAATGTTTAATTAATGAAGGGACACCTGTCATCAAAATTGCTCTCCTAGGTTAATGAAATATGATGTCTTATAAGCATACTACATTTTTGATGTACAAAACTACAATATGCTAGGAAACAGAAGATAATCCATCTCATCTATTACCTGAGAAAATGCATTACAACATAATAGAGATCCCATAAATCATTCAGTGAAATAATGCATGTGCTATAGTACATCATGAGCCAGACAGATTATACTAATGTCAGAAAGGCAGCTCATTAACTGCATTATACAATGAGTAAGCAGTCACCTGGCTGTACAACCTTCATATCCCTATTACCATCAGAACAAAATGAAGGAAAATCTATCACAGTAATTTTTCATACAGTCATGTGACCTACATTTTCTCTTGTGTTCTGTTATTGAGATAAGTGCCCTTGTACCGTGTGTTTTGTGCAGTTCTGACAGCTTTGCAGACCCTGCATACAAGCTCTAGCTAGGAAATCTGTTGCACATCTTTTGAAAGTGATGTCTTGTAATCAGGGGAGGCAGACCCTCTCATGAAATCAGAGAAGTAAGAATTGCACTGCACCTTTTAAACAAAAGCAGTAAGAATCCCTGCAAACTCAATGCCTTGGCAAAGAATCAGAACAAAACTATAATTAATATAAAATGACACCAGCAATATTTATTCTATTCATAAATATAATAACTAAAGTTATTTTCTTTTTATGCAGAAACCACTTTCAAAACATTATCTTTGGATTTAAGGAACAGGCAATTATGTGTATTGAAGAAAAATTACAGCATGTTATCTTCAGTCTTGGGTAATATGTTACTTTTATTTAGATACTATGCAAGGTGCTCGTGGACCCATTAGTGGCATCTGCCTTTCCTAAGTATAACTAATGTTCAGACCCTGAGATACTCAAGGGTGCTCTTTTTCTCCTTAAAGATATATGCCTATAATTTAGGAAACAATAATGTTATTGAAGTCATTACTCAGCTCCTACCTAGGTCTGTAGGAATTTAAATCCCCTTGAACCTACATAAATACTGATGCCATCCTTCAGCCATCAGTCATCAAATTGATGAAGGAACCAGCTCATATAAAACACAAATTATAAAACAGACTTGTTAATGGTGATGATCACAGAATCATCACATAATCATAGAAAGGTTTAGACTGGATAGGACCATAAAAATCATCTAATCCTAACCCCCTGCCATGGGCAGAGACACTTTCTGATAGATCAGGTTGCCCAATCCAGCCTGGCCTTAAACATGGTCAGGGATGGGGTGCCCACAGCTTTGCTCAGCAAACTGTCACAGTGCCTCACCACCCTCACAGTAAAGAACTTCTTCCTAATATCTGATCTAAACCTACATTTTTCCAATTTAAATCCATTCTCGTTTCTCCTGTCACTACATGCCCTTATAAAAAAATTTCCACTTTTCTTGTAGGCTCCCTTCAGGTACTGGAAGGCTGCAATTAAGTCACGCAAAGGCCATCCCTTCTCCTGGCTGAACAATCCCAATTCTCTCCTCAATGGAGAGGTGTTCCTAATGCCTAGAGAGGCTTCCTGGAACAGAGCCTAGACAGTGTTAAAGGAATAAAGTAGGTATTTATTAAAAGGCCTTTGAAGGATACACCTTGGGCAGTACAAGAGCCCAGCCATGGCTGTACCCAAGATAGACCCAAGATGGACAGTGTGTCACGAGTTTTCACACTTTTATAAGTTTTGGTCTATTTACATGCTGGGGTTAATAGTCCAATTACAGCTTCAGGTTATGAAGTCCCATCCTCCTAATTTGCTCTCCTCAATTTGCTGTTATTTACACTTTTTGGGCAAAATCTACAACCATGTCCTTGGTTCTCAGGCTGGAAAAGGATTGTTTTGTCTAACTAAATTGTGAGGAGAACTTGCTAACACTTTATATGAAGTTCAGAGTTGCATACTAATGTAGTACAGAATCTGGAAAATATGAAAGCCAAAACTTAGGGCACCATCCCTGACCACTTGTTGGTCAACTCTGGACAACTCCAAGATGTCAATGTCCTCTCTCTTCTGAGGACCCCAAAGCTGGATGCAGCACTGCAGGTGGGAGCTCATCGCAGTAGAGTAGTGGGACAGAATTCCCTCCCTTGCCTTGCTGGCCACAATGCTTTTGATGCAGCCCAGGACACAATTGGCTTTCCAGCCCACATGATGCCAGCTCATATCCTGCCTCTCACCCACCAGCCCTCCCAAGTCCTTCTCATCAGGGCTGCTCTGGATCTGTTCATGCCCCAGCCTGGATTGATACTGGGGGTGGCCCAGGGTGTAGCACCTTGCACTTGGTCATGATAAACATCAGGAGATTCCCATGGTCCACTTCTTGCCCTTGTCCAGGTCCCTCTGGATGGCATCCTGTCCTTCAGGCATGTCACCACAACACTCAGCTTGGTGTTTGCAAAATTGCTGAGGGTGTACTTGATGCCTTTGTGTAATTAATGAAGATACAGACTCCTAAGGGACACCACTTGTCACTGATGTCTGTCAGGACTCTGAGCCATTTGCCACTACCCTCTGAAGTGACCATCCAACAAATTCCTAGCCCACCTAACAGTCCACCCATTGAATCCATCACTTTCCAATGCAGAGGGCAGGATGTTGTGGGAGCACAGTTCAAAGGCTTTATGAAGTCCAGATAAGTGATGTCTGCAGCACTATTCTGACCCAGTCCACTGAGGTAGTCACTCCATCACAGAAGGCCACAAGGTTGTTCAGGCACATGGTGCATGTGCTGGCTCTCTCAAATCACCTCCTTGTCCTCCATGGGTCTTAGCACAGCTTCTAGAGGGATCTATTCCATGTTCTTCTCAGGCAAAAAAGGGAATGTGTCTTTCTGAAGTGGAGATGCTTATCCCAGCATATTAAGACTAGGCTCAGTAACGAAATTTAATATAGATGGGGTAGCAAAGTGAAAGTTCTTGCCTGTCAGATGGAACTGTGTTGTGTCCCCATGTTAAATTCATCCCTGCATGTGACAGGTGGTGCATGTTCAGTGACAGACCAGTACAAATTGATGCTTTGATGCAAAAACCTAAAATCCACTTATATCTTCTAAATGAGGCTGTAACTAGATATAAGTGAAACACAGGGTGAAGCAAAGTCTGTTTCTGATAAATTTGGTAAATCTAGTCTAAATCTTCTGGAGTTATTAAGCTGGAGAGGTGACTGCCCAATTTGCTTACTAGCAAATTAAGTGAAAAATCTCCCACTAAATTGTACCTAAAAATATAGCAGAGGCTGACCCAGCAGAAAAATATGTGTATTAAGTATACTAGCTATATTAAGTACATATATTAATTTCTATTATCCTAAGAGGATATTTATTGTTCTTCTTTTGCCCCAGGGTTCTCTGATCACAGAAAAAAACAAGAAAAAAAGGTTTTTGCATTTCCTAGTGCAGGTCTGCAAACAAAGCATGGTCCTTGCTTAGGCAGAAGAGCTCAGTAACAACTATTTTCAAGTTTTAAGGTGAAAACTTTGAAAGTCACATACTAAACAATCAATTTATACTTCACATAAGCATCCAAATTTATTTTCTTGTTCACAACTCATGGGAGAGATTTATGTTCATATATATATTCATAGAAAACTACATGGAATAGCTGTGCTTCACACTCATTGATCTCTTGAGCGAGAAATAACAGAGTTGAGATCCAGCTACTCTGATTTCTTTACATTGTGTTCACAAGCCTTGCACTGTTGATTGATATATTTTCTTTTTTAGTGAAGGCATATGGAAAGTTAAAAGCAATGCCAGAAAAACATTGAATAATAACAAAAATTCATGAATCTGTAAAAATGGTAGGCTAAAAGAATCATACACTTATTTATATTCTGCAAACATTTCTCATATTCAGTGTGGTACAATGAATAAAGAGTAAATTTTAATAAGTCTCTAAGGTGGGTAGTAAGAAAATATTCTAATATTCTTAATGAGTTAAAAATAATTCCTTATTTTATAATTTCATATAGTGGAAATGCATTTTAGAATCCCACTGAAGGTGTTCAGGTGTTACAGAATAATGATACACCTACTGTAGGTGTGAATAGGCTTCCTTGAGAAGATTTACAGTGTTCCTCAGTGTGTTATTATCACACAATAGCACTTTGTTCAATGACTGTGTAGAGTTTTCATTAATGTTAATGTGGAAAATTGACCCCTAATATTTTGTGATTAGTGGTCTAACAGTGACAGTCTTATAAAATATGTTTCTGTGAATGTGTTTATCTGTGATAAATAGAAATGTGACTTTGAAAACTTATTTTCTATTTGATGATATGGTAAGCTTTAAACTTCAATACTTCAATACTGACTAAATATTAAAGAAAACATGAACTCAGAACTTCTGTCTATGGAAAACTTTAGGGCTTTCCTACTCCTATTTATAATTTTTAAAGTATTTCTCTGTTTCTTAAATCACTATCAGTAGTGCATGTTCCTAAAAGCAGCCTTGCTCTAGTACCAGGTATCTCAAAGCACTCATTAAATTGGTGAGTCTGTCTCTATAAATCTTATTCATCACTCTGTGTGTAAGCCAGAACTGAGATAGGCAGTAGTAAAAACTATGCTAGCATAATTCTTCCTTTCTATATGAGCAAAATACTAGTCCTAAGCTTGTTGACAGTCTTTTCTATCCTCTGGAGAATATCAAATAAGATGAGTTAAACACAGCCTAGAGAACTAAGTCATAAGGTGACATTTTCATGGGTTTTTTTTCTGTTTTATTAAATACTCTCCAAAGACAACAACACCACAATTTTATTGGTAAAGGTCACTTACAGAATTCATTTTGCATTTCTTTGTTCTTCAAAAAGAATATTTTATAAAGTAAAAAAAATCTATAACAAAATCTTTTTTCTCATTCCCTTGTTTTGGTAACCTACATACAAATATAAATGTTAATTTGAATAATAACAATGATAATCATGTTACAATCTTTAATATAGTAAATTATATATTCTTTATTATTTTCACTTTTTTTATTCTGTGTTCTGAGAACTAACAATGAAAATTAGTAGACTGTACTTGGGAGAAGATTTGAGATATAAAACGTGAAAAAAGTTTAAAAATTCATAATAGGCCTATTGGCAATACATTAAATCACTGGGGTCATTGCTTGTTATTTTAACTAATATAAGGGTTAGTTATACCAGTATATTAAATACCAGATAGAATCAACATTTTTTTAGTGAAAAAAGACCCATATCTGTTGTAATTTCCTCTAAACATTATTTTACTCTTTATAAAAATATTATAAACATTGTTTTAGAGCATTATATGTAATACCTATAATACTAGGGGGATGTTGATAAAAACTCCTCAAAATCACGTGGTAATCACATAAAGTAAATGTAATTTATTTTAGAGTAAGCATCGTGAAAAAGTGCATTACTTCAAATAAAATAGTTGGAGCAAAGATATTACTATTTTTAGACATATCAACAAAGGTAAATGAAACGTTTTTTTTTAATTATCAAATCCTCATTTATTGCAGACTTGTGCATTAAAAGGTGTAACTCTTTTTGATTCTGATGGAAATTTGTTGTTGAAGAGCTCCTATGGGTTATTGTCAATGTGATTTTAGTCTGCATAAGATTGCCATTGCTTTCTGTTTCTCTATATTATTGAAATTATTATAGAAATTGGGAAAATCTGCAAATAAGTCAAGAAGCAGAAATTGAATTCCATGTGTTCTTTATCCCTCAGCTTCATGGATTCTAGTCCACATTTTTTGTTTAGTTCTTGTTTGCCAGGAGATGGAGACAGAGAATTTGAATCTTCTATCACTTCTTTGCCAAAAAACACAAAGAAAAAAATATCAGAAAGATAAAACATAGGTGGTACACACATCCTCCATTTTAAGACATTATTCCTTGGTCTTGTATTGCCCTTGTTAAACATATCTGTTATTGCTAAAAGCTCTTCTATATATCAAAAGCTGTTTCTAATAAATATTAAAAAGCAAAAGGCATTAAAGAGTCCATGTTGAAATTATTTTTCCATTGATGTATACACAACTTGAGAAGAATGTATTGAAATTGCCCCTAGTTAGTTTTTAATCTAGACCATTGTTAGGAGCTAAAAAGCCTGAAGAGTTCAAAGAAGTGTGAACAAAGTAGAAGAAACATTGTATATGCTACTTCTAACATCTGGTGTTGAAAGTCTTTGATTCTTTTATATAGTACTCTGACTTAGAGACCTAAAATATATGTCTGAGCAGAGGGCAGTGTTAAAAAATTAGGAAAAAATTATGAAAAAGGTGTTTTTTTTAATTTACTGATTATTTTTGTATATTTGTGTCAAACTGTATATAAACTTATTTTTAGTTTACTTTAACTTTGTTAATTTTAAGTCCAAAGACATCACATTGTCCTTTAAAAAAAGAAAAAAAAGTATTAGTGTATTTGTATCATGTCATATTTAGTTACTTTACTTTTAAAAGAAATATATAATTATTAATTATTGCTTTGTTCCAGATAAGATTTTAATTCAAGTATTTCTTTGGAAACCTGAAAAAAAAATCTGTCTCCTTCAAAAGGAATAATGGGTTTTTATTTGAAGAGCTGGAGCATTACTAATAATTGGAAATGGTTACTCAGAAAAAATTATTGGGAAAATATCCCCAAAGAAAATTTTTCTTCATTTATAAATTCATTCAAATATCCACATACTTATTTTAATATTTCCTTGAGAGTATACTCTTTTCCTGATATCAATATATAGTGAACATTTCAAATAATAAAGAATGGATTTCTTTGGTGGATACACTATTTTCTAGCAGTCTTAGAATATTTGATTGCTTACAACTGTACTTTTCATGTACAACACACCTCTTCATGAGAGAGAAGTAAAAAAAACCCTCAGTCAGCTGCAGGGCCTGGGGATATTAGTATACATTCCCTTCAAGAACATATTCACTTTGTGCTAATGAAAAACATATTCTGTGCATGAATATTTTGGTTTCCCTATATAGCCAGAAGACAAAGCTTTTGATTACAAATGGATACAAATCAGTGAAGGTCCTGACAAAACTGCTGCCAGGAACATTGAAGATAAATGAAAAGTGCATACAATTTCTGCAGAGGTCCTGCAAATCTGGCAGGGCAGAACTAGCCCAAAGGAAGGCAGAGAAGTGTAATAAATGCTTCTTTTATTCCCCACTGGATGTCAGACCTTTCAGAGTTCCTTAGAAAAATCACATTTTTAGTTCTCTTTACTGTTTACGTGCTTTTCTTTATACGGATTTATTTTTTTTTTTCTTTATAACAGGGTCAAGTGGATGAAAGGAAAGCACCTAATTCCTTTGACTAGCAAAAGCTGTATTTCCTAAAACATTATAAGAATTAGTGAATTTGTCAGTCATTGAATGCTGAAAAGAGGTAAAAATAAGGGGGCCATAGAAGTGGCAAAATAAGGCACAGTTTTCCTTGACAAAAATCCTGGAGTGTATTTCTAGATGTAGGTAGAAAGACAAAGGAAGAAATAAAATACATATTCCCCTCAAAATCACTAGCTCAAAGTTCTGCTGGGAAATCTTATTTCCCATTTACTTTTGTTAAAATAAGAAACTAGAATTTATTAGAGTATGGTTATGATCTTTATGACCTCCAGTCCTCTCGTAATTGAGTGGGGAACTGATAATTATAGAAACAAAAGAGTAGCACTGCTACAAAGCTGCAATCTACACGTGGACATATACCTGTATCCTGATCCAGGACAGAGTTCTACATGAGATGACTTCTAAAGGAAAAAAAACCCTAAAAGATATAAACCATAGCTACTTAAATGAAACATCAGCTTCCCTGACACTTCCCTTGTATTGCACAATGCAGGAGGAGGTAGCAGCTGTTTTTCTTCCCCTCAAACTCTTATGCTGTATTGCAATAGGTCACTGAATTGGAGAGATATGGATTTGAAGGATGGGCCATTTGGTGGATTAGGAATTGGCTGGATGGACCAGCTAGAGGGTTGTGCTCAATGGCACCACATTCCAGACAGAAGCTGGTGATGGAGCTCCACAGATACAACAGCTCTTTAAATGCTTACCTGGAGGAGATCTGTATCCTCTACAGTAGCTCAGTGTTTACTGGCTTCTTTCAGGACATAGTAGAACCACGTTTCAAGTGTTTCCCCTCTTCTTTGATAGTTCATTAGTATCGAATTATCTACACTCTGGATAGATAGAAACAGCAGAACTGTGTCATTTCATGTGACAGGTGAATTCAAAAAACAGTACAGGTAGTTTATCTAACTTCTCTGAAGAGTTTCGGATCTCCTTGAACTAAAGGTTCTGATTAAAGAGTATGTTTGCTTCTCAGTTTTCTGGTTATGGAGGAGATATTGGGAATCTAGGGTGTATTCCTTGTGTATGTGAGGTCCTGAAAGTAAGTTATATCAAAGTTGTAACACAGCATTTTGAATATTGGTGAGAGGAGAGGGAAAAAGATATCAATTTGGAGGCCTTGCAAAGACAGCATCTTGACAGAGGAAACAATTAAAGGGAAAGAAGCCAGTGACAGTCAGTGGCTAAGAGCTCCTGTTTCAGTTGAGCAAAATACTCTACAAAGGAAGGAAAATCTGCATTTGAGTTTCCTATTTCATTCCACTGATTCTAGCAGGGATATAAGGCCCACCCTAAGTCAGTTTATATATTTTTGTTAGCTCTCAAGTGTTAATCAAAATGAGTAAGCCTTTGTCTGAATAATTAAATTGTTGTGCAACTGCTAATATTTACCAGGTCTGACACATGGGAAGAAATTATACAACTAGAAGCAAACAGGCAGAAAACAATGGTGGTAGTTGTACGTGATCAACCTCACTTCAGATATAAACAAAATTTAGAATAAAAGAATATTGTAGTCAATAAAAAAGTAGTGATTAAGGATTTACATAATTTTTAAATACAGTGAACTTGGTAAATAATTCATGAGCATAAAATTAAAACAGACGTTTAGCATTGCTTTGTATGGAGTGTTCCATTAGGAGAAAATATTTCAATAGTTCTGCAGAAATAACTATGTTGCAGAAGAAAACTGACACATCATGTAAAAAACAGTTTTAAAGTACAGTATAGAATTAATTTAAATATTTAGAAAAATGACAAACATATTAGTAAGTGAAAACCCTGTAAACTGTATAAAACCAGAATTTTTGTTGTTCCTCCCTTTTTCTAGACATTTACTATGGCATCATCATTCCAAAACTTAACAGTCCTGGTCTTCATCGACTTCTGGTTGATGTCCCATCAATTTGCTACTCCTGTAATGCAAAGATATACCAGCTATTACACGTTTACTTTGTAAATCTCTGTGTGTAAGAGTCACTGGTAATTAAGTGTCAGCAAGTCAAGAAACATGATTGCATATCAAATTTAAGTGCACCTTTAAGAATAGCTTTCATCAAAGATAGCTGCACTGTAAGAATTGCATACACATGTTGTCAGAGAGAGGCCACCTAAGAGCTGAACCCTTTGCAAATAACTCAGAAACTGAGAAATATCAATGGTTATTCAAGGAAAATATTATGGATTAATGCAAATGGAGATAGAAGCATAATATAACAGCATCATAGAAAATAATAGCAATAGATCAGTAAATGACCCCTCAATGTTTGGCCCTATCTCAATAATATAACCACCAAGCAGCCCCAAACTTTGACCAGATTCCAATTTTCCAATTCTAAATTGAGAAAAGTCACAGCTCAGATTTCTGTGTACAGCGTTTCCTTGAGGATTTGTGAGGCTGACAAAGTCTGACATCCTGAGTTTTTGTAATCCTGAACTGGCAGTTCACAGCCTCATATGCTCCCAAACTTCCACTCCCAGGCTGATGTGCTCACAAGCCCCACACTCAGCTGGGAGCAGGCAAGCTGTACCATGGATAGATGAGCCTTTCAGGAGCCAGGGCTGTTAACCTCAGCAATGGCACTACCTGTGACACTAGACAGCCCAATTCAATCTTCTAGGAGTCAGATGAAGCCAACATGAGAAATGTCTTTCTAAAATAAAAACAGGTAATGATTTCAAATAACATTAACTTTTACCTTGGTATAAGATGAAAAAAAATGTTGAGATTCGATTTAGCATTTGTTTGGCAATGATTTATGTTTGCTGCAGAGAGATTTCTTACACATCTTTTCCTAGTCCAAAGTTGCTCAACCATATTTTATCTTTCCCTAAGATGTCAAATTCATATTTGCATTTTATTTGCATGAGTGTTAACCATTGATTCCTCCACAGTTTTAAAAATAGAAGAGTCATAAATCCTCCATGCACTCCTTTAGAGTGAAGAAATGAAAGAGGCAAGTAGCTTAGATCTTTCTTTTCCAGGAAGAAGGGTGGGTTTGATTGTTTGCTTGTTGTTTGTTAAATTTGTTTCCAAGAGTCACAGTTTTAAAATAAACTAATTCATTCTTAGAGGAGAAAAATAATGTTTTGATAAAACATAAAAAGAAATTAATTGAGCAATTTGTTCAACTCAATAATTTTTCCCCCAAGATGAGTTTTAGTAAACTTTTTCACAATCCCCTTGTTATGTGACTATCAGAAGTCAGAACTTTCCTTATTTTATTACACAAAGATCCAGTTTTGATTAAAAGAAGCTGTTGTCTTTTGTGTTCACATTTTTAAATTGTTGTTGAACTTTGGAGAAAAAGAAAACTACTCATACATTTTTCTTCATTAGTTTTCTTATAATCAAAATTTCATGCTGGTTGTTAAGGTAATATTTATTGTCCTCTTCAGTAGAAGAAAGATATTTCTGTAACTACAGAAATTTGTTTAATGGATAACATAGTTCCAGGCTGTGTCCTTCATTAATTTACTACCTCAGTTTTAGGGCATTGATAGAAAGGGTTCTTGCTATGTGAGCTTAATTTACTTACTGATCACATTACTACTAAAAAAACCCATATATTTTGAAGGGAATTAATTCATATTTCCAGACTGACCAAATCAATTTTTTGTTCTGATGAAAAATTTCCAGTAGGATAAGACCTTCTGAGACATCTAAGTTTCCTAAGCAATATAAGGACTTTTGTTAAGATGAAGAACATTCTTGAGTAACGTCAAAACTTGCATAATTTACTATGAACATTCAGACAGGAGAGGTATAATAACTTTCCTCTATAGGGACTTAAAATAAACAACACAAAAATCAGTCATATTTAAATCTTAAAATTATGTAAAAAATGAAATATTTTATCTCAAATAAATTGATGAGGAAACAAAAGTGAAATTTAATGTTCCTGGCAAACAAAAAAAAAAAAAAAAAGCCCCTTAAGCAAGCAAAAAAAATGGAATGACAATTAATCATTGAAAGATCTCCATTGATACTTTTTTCATAAATCCACATTGATTATTAGTTGTAATAAAAACAACTGATCTGATAGAAATTAGAACAGCACCATCAAGTTTTGCTCAGTCTCAATGTGTACCTAAGGATTTGAAAATATTTTAATACTCCATTTCTGAATCACTTTTTGTGGCTATTTATACCCCTTGGAAACAGACTGTCAACAAAGTGGAGATACACAATATAAATGTATCAATCAATTATTTATTGGCTAATGCACACAACTGACAGCTTGGCCTAATGAGTCAGTGTAATATTAATATGCTCACAACCCCTGATGGGAGACACAATGAGCATTTAATGTTCAGGCAGTGCTCAATCAAGTGAAGACAAGCCAAGCTCTGAGGGCTCTTTATGTCAGGCACATCCTCAAGGTTTCTGAGTTACCATTGCCTATGCCCTGGGGTTTTATTATAATGGGTTGTATCATTTTATGCAACTATTCCTCTTAAATACTTGAGCTGCTAACTATTCTCTTCCTGGTAATTACAATTCTGTCTCTGATTTTGAAGTTCTTCCATGCCTTTAGCTCACACACTTCCTTACACCTTGACAACAGTTAGAGACCAGGGAGGATGGTTTGGAGCAGAGGCTGGTCACTTCTGGGGATCTGAGAGCATCAGGGTAGAAGTGGGGTGTCTGGGCAGCCAGGACCAGTCCTACCTCCCCAGCCCAAAGGGCAGCCAGGGGGACACCAAGGCAGCCCCAAGCATCTGTCCCCTTCCTGGGGATGAGCTATGCTATGTGCCCACAGGTGAGAGTCAGGACCAGATGTGGTGAGGACAGTTTTTTGATCTAAGATAGATGAGCCTCTGTACTGTAGATTTAAGTATTGGTGCAGTAAAAAGGGATTTGTTTAAACCAGAAATGGGTTCAGCCACAGACCCTAATGTTTTCCCTTCTCTTTATTTCCATTCTAGTCCTTTTAGAAGACTGACCAATCACCAATCACATGAATTTCAACAAGAGAAATTGCTGGATTCTGCACCTAGGCAACTCTGGATGCATGGACAGACTGGGGAACGAGATGCTGGCAAGCAGTGCCACAGAAAGGGACCTGGGAATCCTGGCTGATTGAAAGTTGAAAATGAGGGAGCAGTGCCCTGGCAGCCAGGAGAGCCAGCCCTGTCCTGGGGACATCAGGCACAGCATCCAGCCAGGCAAGGGAGCCTGAGCTGGGGCAGCCTCATCTTGAATATTGTGTGAAGTTTGAGGTACCACTGTATAAGAAAGATATTAAACTTTTAGAGAGAGACCAAAGGAGGGCAGCAAAGTTGGTGAAGGGCCTTGAGGGGAAGCTGCATGAGGAGCAGCTGAGGGCACTTGGTGTGTTCAGCCTGGAGGAGACTGAGGGGAGACCTCACTGCAGCTACAGCTTCTTGTGAGGGAAGAGGGGGGCAGACCCTGATCTCTGCTCTGTGGTGACAGTGACAGGACTGAGGGAATGGCCTGAAGATGTGCCAGGGGAGGTTCAGGTTGGATATCAAAGAAAGGTTCTTCACCCAGAGGGTGTTTGGGCACTGGAACAGCTTCCCCAGGGCAGTGGGCACAGCACCAAGCCTGACAGAGTTGAAGAGTTTGGACAATGCTCTCAGGCACACGATGTGATTCTTGGGGCTGTCCAGTGCTGAGTCAGACTCCATGTTCATTTTGGGTCCCATTAGCTCAGAATATTCTGTGATTCTGTGAAAGTTACTTTTAAAAAAACAGGTTGCCTTTCAATTACAAAGCTGATATTTTTGGCAACATGACAAGATAATTTTAAAGATAAATAGAGATGATGAGAAATCTCAATTCAGTAACTTAAAAATGCAGAAAATGTTTTTAAATATCTTGTGTTCAGAGTTAAGTACAAACACTCCACACATTCCAAAAGATTATTTGCTTATAGCTTCAATCTATATGTGTTTTTAAAATGCATTTTCCTCTTTCTTTTACTGATGTTTATCTTCACTTTTGAAATCTCTTTATGCCACATTTTGATTTCCCTCTGGCAATAACAATATCTATAATCACTTCAGTGACATTTTCTACCATTTCCCACTTTGAAAGTGTCACAAAATCACTGAAGATTGAAATTTCCAAACAATTTCAATCAACCAGTGAAGAACACCTGCTTGTTTTCTTGGTAGAAAAATTTGTAATTTAAATAAGAGAAGTGCAGAGTAACAGTTAGGAAACAGTTATTTACAATGCATTGAAAAATAAATATATAAAATAGGATGTTCTGATGAACCAAAATAATTGTATCCGTGACATCTAATTCAAAGTGTTACATATGGTAGCAACCACTGTTCAATTATCCATAACTAATTGGCATTGTAATTGTCTTCAATCTGAAATAGACAATTAAACATGTTCTGGACTGTTAACTGGTTCATATTTTAGGTATTTAGCTAATTAGACATTTCCTAAACTATTCATTTTGTATGTGACTAATTTGTCCATTAAAATCACACCTTAATAAGATGTTTTATTTTTTGTGATTGCTTAATGCTATTGAAAAATTTCCCCCAAGAAGTAAAATAGAGATACCCCTTCAAATATAGTAATTAAATTAATTTTTTACTTTCTATATATAAAAAGTAAAGAAAATTAATAACATTTTCTACTGTGAACAGTCTTAAATGGAATACTCTCTGCTTTCATTTACATCAGTATCTTTCTTCAGACTTCAAAAGACTTGACAGAAAGGATATATTTTGGAACAAAGAACTTTGTTTTGCTATAAAATGTCATAACAACAGTACTTTTGGATAGAGAGAGAAAAAAAAAATGAATCCACCATTTGATCATTTGTACATGTGAGTTTGGGTTTTCTATTGTCTCTCTATCTCTCTCCCTCCCCGCCCCCTCCCCTTTTTCCTTAATTTTTCTTTGCCTGTCTTCATTCTGAGCTATATAACAAATAAATGGTGTTATGTAAGTTATACAAGAATTTAGGACTGAAACCATGTTGAAATTGTGCATGCATGCTTGCGAGAAAATAAACATGTCAAATCTGATCATGTCTCAGTAAAAATAATGATTGCATTGCCTTAAATCTGCATAAGGGGCAGAGTTTTGACCTTTAAGATCAGAAGTTACATGGGATAATCTGCTTAAGAATATTAAGTATTTTTGAAATTTTATTGGAAATCCCCAGCTTACTTCCTAGGACAGGCACTACAAGAAACAGTCATCCTGGATACTAGGTGGTGGATTGACCATGGCTGATGCCAAGTGCCCACCAAAGCAACTCCCCCATCATTCCCCCTCCTCAACAGGTCAGATGAAGGGAAATATAAATTAAGGCTCATGGGTGGAGATAAGGCAGGGAGAGATCACTCAGCAGCTACTGACATGGGCAAAACAGACCTGACTTGGAGAAGCAATTTAATTTATTATCAACCAAATCACAGTAGAAGGGTGTGAAACAAAACCAAATCATTAAAATACCTTCCCTTCACCCCTCCTTCTTCCTGGTCTTAACATTGCTCCCAATTGTCTCTGTGTTCCTCCACCATGGCTCAGGGGTGTAGGGAATGGGGCTGCAGCCAGTTCATGACACATCATCTCTGCAGCTCCCTCCCCCTCTGGGGAAGAATTCCTCCTACTCTTCCCTGCTCCAGTGTGGGATCTTCCACTGTTTGCAGGTGAAGATCTACCCTGCTGTGGACCTTCATGGCTTCAGGGCTGTCCTGCCTTTACCCAGGAAAGGGTTAATTTTTTTGTATTAGCTGGGAGAGGCATGGCCTGGACACTAATATTATTGGATATCACCTTATGTCATTGCTAGGAGGGAATTCCTTCCAGTCAAGAAAAATATGGGGGGGTAGGGAGGGTGGGCAGGTGGGGCAAAAGCCAATGTTATTCATTGTCCTGGGGTCTGGGGCGAGCATATTTGCATGTGAATCACTTTTCCTTTTGTGAACTTTTTTATTAATATCATTGCTCTTACTCATCATTACTGTTATTTCATTTTCATATCTCATTTCTGTTTCCATAAACTGCTTTTACCTTCGCCTGTGATCTTTGTCCTTTCTGCCTCCAATTCTCAACTCCATCCTGCCTCACCACAGGTTGTGGGAGAGAGTGAGAGTACAGTGCATGGTTTTGGAGAGTCCTGGTGGGGGCACTCAGCTGAGGAGTATCATTCCTAAAGCACAAGAAGGGCACAGCTGCTCACCATGGTCTTGACCATGAGCTGCAGGGGAATCTCAGCTCTGGCACCTGGAGCACATCCTCCCCTCCTTCTGCACTGACCTGGGTGTCTGCAGAGCTGTTGCTGTCACATGTTCTCACTTCCCTCTCTGGCTCCTATTGCTGTCACAGAGGAGCTTTCCCTGCTTTAAATGATTCTATCCCAAAGGCTCTACCATCATCACTGATGGGCTGGGCTTGGCCAGCAGTGGGTCCACCTGGAAGTCAGCTGGAATTGGTTCTGTTGGACGTGGGGAAACAGCAGCTTGTCAAAAAAGCTACCCTTATCCCTGTATTGCTAATACCCTTTTTTTTTTTTTTTTTTTTTTTTTTTTTTTAATCACAAATAAAAACCAACATATATATGCTAATACAAAGAAAACTAACGCTGTTACAGAACAAAACAGTCCATAACTCAACCAGACAATACTTTCACATCCCTTTTGGAAATGCCACCAACATTATAAGTATATAACTCTCAAAAAGGTAAAGAAATTCAGAAACCCCAACTTCAATGGCATTATTTAGAGTGAATTTTCTGTTGCTGTAGAAAGTCAGAACTAGAATGTAGAACTAAATAAGCATTGAATCTTGATATTGACATGGCAAACAAAGAGGATACTATTCATGAGGTGTCTTGTAACATATTTTAACATAAAGGTGTTGTTGCATTTCAGGTCCATTTGCCAAGGTTCATTATTGTATCAGTTTGCCTTCATTAAGTATCACTGATCATTTTTCTCCTGATTAGACTTCCCAATCCCTCCTGCATTTGCTACTGTGTTGTCATCCCTAAGTGACTTGTGAATTGAACCACTTAAAACGGACCATTTGCTAAGCAGTTCAGCTAATAATTAGATTTCCTTAACTTGGCAGTTCTGTTTATTGCTTCCATTCCTGATAAGATATATTACAACAAAAAGGGTTCTCATACCTTCTTATAGATCTTTGTGGATGTTCTTTGCATTCTTCAGGGATTTATGTTCAAGGTAAAAAGTTAACTAATGAGCTCTTATTTTCACTTTCTCCTTTTCTGGTGGTTTTAGATAGCATCAGAGAGAAATCAATCTTTGGAAGTGACGGTAGCTCAGACATTGAATTATAAACTCACATTTACAAGGCAGGGAGATCTTGCTCACTAATATATGAAGATCATCACCACTGTGACCCCACATTTAGACCCAGGAGTACCTTTATTCTTATAACACAAGAATAGTAAGTTTTGGACATACGTTTGAATTAATGCCTGGTGAGGAACTAAAATACTATGGGTAATGGCTTAAACACTGTTGAAAAAGAAACTTGGCCATTATGGAAAAATTATATAAAGAAGATGCAACTGCCAAAGCCTGCTCCTCATCTGAATATTCCTCCTGACTGGAACTGGCTGTGAGTTAAACCACCTAACAGGAACTTGAGATATGGGTTGTACTATTGTCCCATTATCTCAGGTCTAAGGAGAGTAATGTGACCACAAGGAAAGCCAAGCCCAACAGCTGCCTGACAATCAGCTCTGGCTGGGTTTTGGGTGGGGGAGGCCATAGCCCACAGAAAAATAGCCTGTTCTGAAGACCAGCAGAAAGTGGAAGATAGTATTCCCTCCATACACAAGTTAATTTTTTAGAGATAATGTAAAATAAATTAAAAATCAAACTAAGATATAATGAACGAGCGTGTCTGTGTTCTCACAGTTCTTCTCATTAACATTTCATAAGAGCTTTACCTAAAATGTTGCATATTCAGACTATAGAAGACCTATTAAAATTAGGAAGAAGAAAGAAATAGAAGATGACTCATCATGCTTGAATGGTTCCTAATTAGCTAGAAAATTTATTCCTCTTAATTGGCACAGAAGTTTTTACATCTTTAACACAGTGAACTGAATGGAAATACAATATTGAAAAAAATATGGGATGCTGCAAATAAATATTTTTGTTTAATAACTCAATTTATTTGATATTTTATGGACTTTAATAGGGACAAGGTCTAACTCATTGGCTAATATGCATTCAATTTATTTAAGGCCTTAGAAATCAAGGACACAAATTTTGCTATTGTTTTTACACTGCCAAGAGACACCTCTATCTTTTGTTATATTAATTCTCCTAAAAATGGATTAATGTAATTTTCTGCTCTTCTTTCAAAGTTTAAGATTAAAAAGAATCATCAGAGAATTCTAATATCTAGTGTAGACAGTGAAAAATTACTAACTGTTGATATGTTTATTGTATAAACAAGAACATTAACTCTGAAACTGTCAAAGATTTTATCTGCTACTCATTACTCAACTTTTTCCTTGGGTTACTGCAGCTGTAAACATTTTCATTATATTTTTAAATCATGATCAGCTTGTTCTGATGCTCTAAAAGTATTGTTTTGTGGAACCAAATCAAGTTGAAACATATCTCTAAGAAGAAATGGGCCATAAAAAAGGGAAAACATTAGTAAGATACCATCTTGTACAACTAGGATTTTAAAGTTGTCTTTCACTTAGTGTAATTTTTACCAAAAAATGCAATATTATAACAGATACAGTGTGACCAGCAGGAGCAGGGCAGGGATTGTCCCCTGTGCTCAGCACTGCTGAGGCCACACCTCGAGTGCTGTGTCCAGCTCTGGCCCCTCACTGTGAGAAAGACACTGAGGGGCTGCAGAGAGCCCAGGGAAGGGCAGGGGAGCTGGGGAAGGGTCTGGAGCACCAGTGCTGTGAGGAGCAGCTGAGGGAGCTGGGGGTGCTTAGCCTGGAGAAAAGGAGTCACCATCCCTGGAAGTGCTCAAGGAATGACTGGACATGGCACTTGGTGCTATGGTTTAGTTGGCATGGATATGTTCAGTCAAAGGTTAGGCTTGATGATCCTGGGGGTATTTTCCAGCCTTAGTGATTCTACAGTTCTATGACTCTATGATATTCATTCAGGGTTTTTTTGCCCTTTTGTTGGCTGAAGTAAAAGCTAACAAAAGATTGAGAAAAAAAAATGTAAAGGAACATATGTTAACCTCTTTTCTTTTAGTGCAGCAAAAAATACTGCTTTCTACTGAAGGATTTTGTAAAAGTTGTTGAATACAAAGATTGAGTATTCAAGATTTCTACGTGTTCCATTTCCCTGATCGTTCTCTATCCTTAAATATTTTCTTTCTTTTCCGTATCTGTGGCTAATATTGTCATGAAAGGCAGAGGGATACAGCAGGGAGACTGTGTTATTTGCCAAGGATGCTTGATTTGGAAATTCAACATTGTTGAGCTTCTGGAAGAAGCAGCTAAAGCTAAGGATCCCACTTTCTGAACCAATATTCTAAATACTAAATTAAACTTCTTGTGGAAGGTGTTAATTTTTATGTTTCTGTGATGGCATCAGATTTTTACAGAAATATGGCCTTTTGGAAATCTATATTATAAAAAGCTCTGTCTTTCCCAGAGAGAAATTTTCTTTATACCTTGGTCAGTGTCCTAGTTTCAGCTTTAACCAGAAAGGGCTGATGTACTTTGTTCCCTTTTCATCATGTCTTAGAGTATGATAAAACAATGTTATCTTATTATTGAAATATGTCATAATAGTATTCATTGTATACAATTAAGAAACACTAAAACGGTAAATAAAAAAAACAAGCAAGAAATTCTATCTGCAGATACTAAAGGAAACCAATTGAATTCTTACTAGGTTTAAAAATAATGTATCTATTTCATTTCATGAGCCACTTTTTTTACATATGTAAACCTTAATATTCAGCCATGAAAGTTTAGACATACTGTGCATATCTGTGCACTTTTTTGTTTTTGACATTTATAAGCAGGCATCTGTATATAACACCACTTTGAAAATGAGCAACTTCATGATAATTTTCCCATTAATTTCTGCAGGATCAAGTTAAATTGCCTAAGGAAGATTCATATCTAAACTACACAGAGAAGTTTCAGTAGATAATATTCCAAGATAACAAAAATTCCAAGACAACAGAAGTGAAATTGAGTTCAGGATATGAACAGAGGTTCTGACTACTCTTCACTTTTTTGGTGACTGTAAGGAAAGAGTAAGACACAAAGGAAGTCACTGACTGTTTAATCAACACTGATTGGCAGGGACCTCCTGACCTAAGCAGATGAAGTGGATGCTAACAAAATATTTTTTTTTTTTCAATTAGAAATAGTCTATTTATGTTTAGACATATGGGAAAAAATAAAAAAAATAAAAAAAAAAAGAAAAAAGAAAAACAGATTGGTATTAGACCACAATAAGGTCATTATCAGTAAAGTAGCTCAGGTCAAAAGGGTTGTTAAAAAGGCAGTTAATTATCATGGCAGAAAGGGTGGAGGGAAACACTACTGCTGTGAAATGAGAAAAAGATGGTGGAGTAGCACCTGCACAGATGATGAAAGGAAACAAACAGAACTAAGGAAAAGCAAAGAAAAAGCTGCTCTGTACAGCCAGATGATGACATGAATACATTATCATGAGATCAAATAGCAGAAGGAGAATGAGACATGTAAAAAAACATGAGATGTGTCCTCAAAGTGAACAGACTTCTGACAACTACCTGATAGGACAGAAAAGGAAAGGTTTACTTATGAGCAGATAGAAAGTCGTGTCTTTCATTTTGAGTTCAACCACTGAAGACTGTAATTTATTCTGTGCTTGAAGCAGGAATGTTTACTTTGACAGCATCTGCAAATAACAGTGTTGCTCACCTAGAGCTTTTTGGGCACTACCAGAGTTTATGATTTGAGTGAAAAGTCAGTACCTTGGAGGGAAGTATCTTCTGATATGGCTTCATCATTTGCAGAATGCTCTTCCTCATACTGAGAAGAAGCAAACTGAAAAGCACAAAGACAACTTTGCTTTCTTTTCTATCCAACTGTTCATAAAATTAATGAAGGTAATGGGAAAGAAGAAGGAGCTACTCTTTGGACTGACAACCTGAGGAAACACTGCAAAGCCTCAGTATTAAACACCAGATGTCTGGAACTTACAGTATACCATAGACTTCCCATGTTTATACAGCAGCCTTTTTCAGTTCCATTATACACAAAGCTACCTGACACTCAGTTTATAGCACCAGCAGTCCCTGTGAAATACCAAAAAAAAACCCAAAAAAACAAAAAAAACAAACAAACAAAAAAAAAAAACAAAAAAAGAGAAAAAACCCATGCCTTTAATTCTGTTTACTTCAATTATTTCCCAGTGAGTATGGTATCAACCACTTTGTTAGAAGACTGTAAAATGTCTCAGATGAGAGTATTTTTTTCAAATACAGCATAGCATAAGTAGTATGCAGCAACAACTAACACAACCAGACTGATGATCCTCTGTCTTGCACAAAATTAATAAGTATGAAAATTGAACTTGTCATGAGGAAATCCACTATGACCAGATTGATTTCAGAACTCTACATCCCATGAAACTCTAGATCCTACTTTTATGGGTGTTGGGGTTGCATTCCAATTAACTGTAGGCATCTGTTGGAGCAACACAAGTCTACAGATATATTGAAGGGAAGATGTTGCTCTTCAGAGTGCCTTCCAGCCCTGCTCTCTGACATAACACAAAATCACAGACCCATAGAATGACTGAGGATGGAAAGCATCTCTGAAGGTAAACCACCACTCAGAGGAGGGACAACTATGGTAGGCTCTTGAAATGGTGCCCAATTAATTTTTTTAATATCTCCAAGGTTGGGGACTCCACTGAGTCACTGAACAACCTGTTCCAGTGTTTAAATACAATTTGTACCCATTCACTGCTGTCCTGAATCACTGAACCACTGAAAAGACTCTTTGTCTTGATTATTGTTTCTCATCAAGTATTTATACACATCAGTAAGATCCCCTCAAGCGTTCCTTCCTCCACCTAAACAATCCCACTTTTCTCAGGATCTCTGTTGCCCCTGTCCCATTACAGTGTTTATGATCCAGTCGCTCTGAGCATCACAGTGATGCTGAGTAGAGAGGGGGAATTACCTGCCACTGGAACAACCCCTAATGGACACAGGGATTTTGCAGACATCAGAACAGACCCGTCTGGGGATGCCAGAGAATTGCAAATATTCCAGAGTTCCTCAACTGAGACACACAGTACCTCATCTACCAAATGTCTTACCTTCCTCTAAGGAGAGAATGTCTGTCTTAAACTTAGGCTAATTGAATTGCAGCTAAACAATGTCTAAAACAGACTAGTCAGTAGTTCTCTGACCCACTTGAGAAAACTCATTGCAATTATTAAAAAAAGAAAATCACACATTTTTTACCTAAGAAATTATTTTCTGTTATTATTTTAAGATAATAATGTTCACTGTGCTTTTTATGATAAAGCTATATCCAGTCTATTCCTTTCAATACTTTTGTATTCTTTTAAGAACACACTCTGAAATAATTAATTGTGAATATTTGTGATGTTATGTCACTTACATAGTTCAACATTCTCAACTGAATTTGTATTGCAATTTTTAAGGAAAATAACAGGAAAAAAAATAAAGTTAGTACAGTAACACATTACTTAAATTTCTATATTTTATAAAGAACAGATTGCAATTTAAGCTCAATTTACATAGTAATTCTTAGTAATGAAGTGTTACTAATTATTAATTCTGTTACTAATTGCTAATTCTTAGTAATTCAAGGGTTTAGAGCACATCAAAATTTTATTTGGATTGAATTTGGTTTATTTGGTAGAGAAATAAATAAAAACAAATATGTTCACTCATGTGGAGGATTCAAAGGCAGAAAAGCTGTTTTTTATTACCTAGTCCTCACTTCCAAAGGTGTTAGGTTACACAGAATTTAAGCCCAAGAGCTTAGACTGCTTGTATTTCAAAGTTTTGAGCTTGAATACTATGTGTGAGTCAGAATGATGGGGTTTAGAGGTAGCACTCACCCACCTGTAACCAGAAGTTCAAATTGTACTTCTGCAGTGCTCAGAAGTAAGGCATGGCTGCTCCAAAGCTGGCATATTGACAGATGCAGCAACAGAAACTTTGATATTTCCATTAGGTCTTAAATTTCACACTCAGTAATGAAAACAACCTGTCAGCACTTCTAAGTGCTCACAAAGCCATGCACCATTACCACTCTCCATAACACAATTGCTCCAAAAACTTTTCAAATCTCACACCCCCCTTCACAGGAATACAAGACTCTCGCCTTCAAAACAATTTGAGTAATGTTATCTAATACACAACCCAAAAATTACTCTAAGTAAGCCTTTCTGAGGACAGGACAATAATTTTTTTTGTTTGTTTGTTTGTTTTTTCTGCTGTAGATAGGGAGAGTATTCCCACATTTTTGGGAAAATTAAAATTTTATCTGAAAAACTCTGAAATTATACATATGATCAGCTCAAATCTCAGGGATAATTACACATAAAATAACTATTGATCTTGGTTCACCTGGGTTTCTGTCCCTCACTGTGTCATAACCAGTATAAGTTATTCTTCTAAGTGTCTGGCTAGAACAAGCTCCTCAAAACAACTCTATGGTGAAGTGAAACGCAAATTTTAAATGGGTTTTATTTCTACTTGGCATGCAAGAACTATATAAATCAGAAATTTAGTATAAGGGAAAAAATCATCCTGTTATGTTCAAAAAGTTCACAAATCTTTCAATTTAAATAGGATTATAAACATTCCATATAAATTATTTGATTTAAGCATAATATTTGCTCAAGTATCAGCTGTATATAAAATGAAGTTTGATGGAGAGAACACTCACACATACTGGACATCAACATAATTTTAAACTAGGATACAGTCCTTCAAAAAGAAAGTGCAATGCAAATAACTGATCCTAATTCAATTTGAGATTTGGGATTTCCTCTGTTTTAGGAAAACATATTTTACAAAAACAAGATTGTGTGAGTGAAGGTTTTGTGACTGAGGATTGTGCATTTGGTATGTTTCATACAGAGGTTTAGCTGCTGGTTAATGTTGATGAGGCATGCAAGGTCACTTAAAATCTGCAAGGATGCATATTCCCATGCCAGTAGATTTTGACAAAATATATGAGATGAAATAATTAAATTATTCAACAATTATTTTGCCTACATAGTAACTTTTAAGACGTAAATCAAAATTCAACTAGGTCCTTTTTATTGTCTCTAGAACAAAAAGGTTTTGCCTTGTTTAAAAGATCAAATTTGTCCTCCTGGTCTTACATTACAGTTAGATTTTGTGAGCAAAAAACCCAGGTAGAACTAATAGTTATAGAAAAACTTTTTTAGTAAAGTATATTAATTTTAAAAACTAAGCTATTCCAGATTAATTTTGTCTAAATCTAGTATTATCTTTGTTGACAAGTTTCTAACTTTTTTTAACACAACACTTCAAAATATTTAATATTTCCATTTCCAAAATATTACTTTCCTGGGAAGATCAGCAAGTTTCTGATGATGAAATAAAGCTTGTGGTTCATTCTCTTAACATTGGCATATAGATAATTTTAATATAACATAATAAAAAGGTCTGCATTAAACAGGTGCACAAAGCAAGTGGGCAGATACTTCTACATTACAAGGCATGTCTCAAATGCAACATAAAAATGAAAGAATTTCTGTTACAGAGAAATATAGATAGGCTTATTTTAGATGAATATAGTAAAAAAGCTCTCAGAAGTAATTGCTTGAAGTTGCAGGGAAGCTGACAGTGTAATAATAATGGAAGCATTTTTGTATCTTGTAAAAAAATGCCTGGATTAATTTAAGGTGTCAGACAGGTGCAAATCTGTAGCTAGTATGAGAAAATAATCTGTTTCATGGAAAAGCTTGACACAAAGTGAGGGCAAAACACATAGTATTCATACAAAAATTCGGTAGTCAAAGCAAGCATAAGATCACTACAGCTCACCTACTTCAGCATAATTAAAAATCAGAAAGATGTAAGCATATTAGGTATTTCACAGAAAACGTTTTCTTTTAAAACTTTCTCAAAATGAAGCAAAGATTTATTCTTTATTACTGAAAAAAAGACAGACTAAATCTAAAGGTGAAATATTTCTGCAACTAAAGTTTAGTAACAAAGCAGAGAGCACACGAAGAAATAAAAGAATGAGAAATTGAAACTTATGGAGTGTGAGTAAAAATAATTAAAAGTAAAGAGAGCATAAAGAAAGCTGTGCTCTAAAGATTTCTACAATTGAAAGGGTTTTCTATATTGTCTGTGGTGATTAGTGTATGCTGCAAAGTTTGTACAGTTCATATCCTAGATTCATCATTTCCAGTATCTCATGAAAATGCTGTTCTGTGCAATACCAGTCAGTGAGTGTAGGTAGACCTGAAAGAAAATGCAGCAGGTGCACTGAATATTAGATATTTCTGGATTTTTGTTGATTAATGATTAAGTTTAACATGACCTTTAAAATTATCTTTGCTTATGAGTATAAAAATAGTACTTGTACTAGATTTGTGAGAAATGAAGCAATGGATTTGACATACTACCATTCAATGCACCTGGAGAAAAAGAAGAAAAAAAGAAAAAAGGCAATGCTATAGCTAAAGATCAAAAATGTTTTTTCAACATGTTCTCTAGTTCACAAGTGGGTTTTTGTCAGCAATAAATTAGCTTAATATTTTTAAAACAAATTCTTAAGATCCTTCCAGATATCTCCTCTCCACTCTTAGACTCAGATTTTAATTTGGTTTTTTAATTTCCAGCTATGTAGGTACAATCCTTGCTAAAACAGCTTATCCTCAGGACCAGAGTGTGCTCTTTGGCCCTGTTTTATTTACTAGCACAGGTGAAGCATTTGGTTTTACTTTCAGTAACTACCTGAAGCATGCCACACATGAGGAGAGGACAGGAGAACTTAGGAGCCTTAAAAAAGCATAAAAGGAGATGTCTCTGCTATCTACCAAACCAGACTCTCCTCACAATGGAAGGAGAAGGAACAGCCAAAATAAGTTGGAATATGGGAAATTGTGACCCAGTATGAAGAGTGTCCTTACTTAAAGGTGGATTTCAGCCTCTAGAGACTCCTTGAACCTCCCTGAGTCTGTCATTCTGTGGATTAACATGCATACATCCTGTATGGACACGGACAGATGTTCATCTGAAAATAAACTTGTAAAAGAAATCAAGCTCAATGATATCTCTCTTAGGAAAGGTTTGAATCTTTAGCAAATTTTACCAATTTATTGAGTCTCACACAATCCTTTTGACAAGGATTGGAATATTAACAACAGCAGTATTGTAGAAATTTCCTGAAAATAAAAGATTCATTGATTTTAAAACATGACAAAAAGAAAAGTAGCAAGACTATGGGGAAAACAGATTTCTTTTTCATTCAATTTCTCATTCCATTTTTGGCTTTAGGAATAAACTTTAAAACCAGTTATAATTTTAATATAGAAAAAGGGTTGCAGGAGGTGCAAATAGGAAAATAAGCTATCTACTGTACACTGCTTGAAGGACCTCCTCTAAGGATAACTTTAGATTAACAATTCTTGCAGGGAAAGTAGAAATTTTAATTAAATGTGATTTATTAAAAAGAAAAAATATTGTTGAAAACAGAAAAACTTTATCTGCTTTATAAAGGCAATTTTTTAGAGCATAAAAATTTATTTGCTTCCTTACTACCAGCATATATGCTTTCTTGCTACTATGTGAGCCCACAGAATGGAAAAATATTTGGACTTTTATCTCTAAAGAAAATGAAAAGTAAATGTGCATTTGTAAGTATGTGAGAGGGACAAAGCAAGAGAGAATGAATGCACACACATAAAGGCTTTCTTTGAATTAAAGATAGTAAGTAAATGTCACAATTTGAGCAGGTAATTGTTACAAAAAATACAGTAGAGACAGTGAACTTTAAGCAAACTTGAGAAGACACAGTACTGAGCTACTCAGGAAATGAAGGGCTGTCATACTCTCATCATCCTTTAGACTTAAAAGAAAGTAGAAATAAAAAAGACAAAGCATAAAATCTTGAGAGACCAAAGGAAATGTTATTAATACATTTCTTTCTAAGGCGGCACTAAATCAGAATGATGAAACAAGTAGATGGAGGGACCAACTAATAGATGGGACAAGTGTTTTCAGCAAAACTTTCCCAGGCACATGAAGGACAGGAAAGTGATTGGAAGTAGTCAGTATGGTGTCACAATGGGGAAGTCATGCTTGATCACCTGCCCATGTCCAGGTGTGATAGGTGCAGTGCACTAAGCCTGACACATTACAGCCATAGCTAAAAACAACAAACAAACCCCTGAAAGAGATGAAACTATTCATTTTACCTTTACTTTCCTCATATGCAGATTGTTGCCAACCTCTCTTTTTGTTTATTTTTCACCCTTGCCTAACCATATCAAGCCCTGAAATCCTCTCCCAACCTCTCAGATACATCTCCTACCTTATCCCAATTGTTGTTCCCTGAAATGAAAAGTAACAGGCAAAATCCTTATAAATTACATATTTTATTCAAGTCATAGAAAACTGGAGAGTGAGTTACAGAGAAAATAGAAAGAAAAAGAAGGGAATCAAGAGGATGTGATGGACAATATCCTGGAAACAAACAAAATCTGATTATCATGAACCAGAAAAGGATAGCCAGGGCTGGAAGAGGGAGGGAGGGAACTGGAAGTGAAGTGGAAATTTGTTAATTTCATTTTTTCAGCAATGTCAAGATGATCAGCATAAATATGGGGATTCAGGAGCTCTAGGAATTTCTTCATCTAACCTTTCTTCATCTAACTCTTTCAAGACCAAAGGTTTCTTGAACAACTTTGTTCCCATGCTTGTTGATGATTTTTCCAGTTTGTCTTCCTTATGACTCTATCAGCAAAACTATCAGGACTGACAGTTGATCCCTTTACCCCAACAGACCCCTTACCATTTTTACTGACTATTTTTCTACTTCCAGAGAGCTCTAAAGAGAGCCTCATCCTTCTGCCTTATCATATCAACCTAACCTGTCTCTGCACCTGTCTCTGCACAGCTTCTCAGGTCAACCCCCTCTTATGACCAAGATGTCTCTCCAATGTCTCTGTGAAAGAAGCATATAAAACAGAATATGTTAATCTCTCTAATTGTGTTTTCTTTTTTATTGCAAGCGATTTTGTATGAGCAGGGATCCAGAGTCTTATCTCAAGTCCACCTGGAAAAGAGCAACTCTTCATGTTAGTAGAAGAGCTCTATATCAGGTTGCCATAAAACTGCTGTGCTGTGGCCTGGGAATAATTCAGCCAGGTTTGTTCTGTGCCTTGGTATGCTCACATATGGATTACAGCTGTAGAAGTGTATCTACATGGAGTATACCCTGAAGTCCAAAACCCTGTAACTCAGTGGAAGTGCTGTCTCCTGTGGAAACTTGAGATGAATAATAGAATATCTCCCTCTTCTGATTCAAATTTACTTGTTTCTCTTCCAAAACCTATTTTTCCTACCTAATGACCTAGATTAAGAGGCACCTTCATCCAGAATGCCAGATGGAGAGCACATTCTTCTTCAATAGCCTGCTAAATCATGTCTAGATTGAGCCTTTACCTTCAGCCTAGATTCGTGAACTGTTCAATTCTATTTATGTGGATATTATGGGTATGGATAGTCAAGACATATAAGAGAAAAGTACAACTAAAGGACTTCAACAGAACTTTGCTAAGTTACAGATTGTCCCTGCATTGTTCCAACAGCTTCTACTCAGATACCACATCCATGGAGGTACAACTTAGTACATCTCTCAGGTTAGTGTATCTCAGCTGGCCATGTTTGGGGTTTGGATTAAAGCTATTTTAGAATAAACAGCTTCTCACCTAACTCATAACTAAACTTGAGTCCATGATCTTCTTCTAGGTATGTCAAAACTTCAATCTGCTGAACACATTCTGCCCATGCTCATTACACACTGACAGGAAAAGGTTCCTCATCTAAGGTACACCAACTATTCTATTTTACTTGCAGTTGCCAAATAAGATGGTTATTTGCCTTTATGAAAGGATAACAATAAATCTCATTTTGATGAGCATTTTTGGTGATGAATTCTGCTTTTAGAGCCTCTCAAATTTTTAAGACTGTATATTTACTAGAAAATATAGCAGGATATTCCTGAGTGTGGGAGTGTGTTCTTTTAACACTGCATTTCTGTGTAATCTTTCCTTTAAGGAAATTTTCCTTGTGTGCTTCCACATAATGGGCAAACACAAACTTTTGGTACACCAAGAGTCAAAGAGGTCTATAATTTCTATTTGACATTAATATCCTAAATTCAAAATTTATACCCTCAAAGCACTTTGTTTTGAAGGTGTTTTGATTTTAAACCAAATCATAGCTTCTTCCTGTGTAGATCAGGCACACAAATTTATTCTTCGTTCTTCCAAATTACCTACATCATGGTTAAAAGGATTCTTCCTCCTTACATATTCTGTCTGCAAGGCACAATCCAAAAGGAATTCTACAAAATTTTGACTATGTCAAATACTGCACTGCAGGGAGAAAGGGATACTTATAATTTCCCAGGACTTGTTTTCAACAGCTGAGTGCTTACAGCAATTTTAGTTAAGATTAACAATTCTATGTTTCTTCTCAAGCTAGAGAAGCATTTGACCTCTGACCCTAAATGCCTAATTTGACCACTTTAACCAGTACACTCCTGGGTGTAAAGGGGAAAAGGAACACACTCTCCATTGTGTTTTGGGGCTTCCAGGCCAAAAAAACCAAACCAAACCAAACCAAAACAAAAATAAAAAAACAACAAAACAAAACAAACAAAAAAACCAAGAACA
Organism: Erithacus rubecula; assembly: GCF_903797595.1. Taxonomy (NCBI): domain Eukaryota; kingdom Metazoa; phylum Chordata; class Aves; order Passeriformes; family Muscicapidae; genus Erithacus; species Erithacus rubecula. The sequence goes on from NC_136685.1 coordinate 20,725,763, forward strand.
AAAAAACCAAAAAAACCCCAAAAAAACCAAAAAACCAAAAAAAACCCAAAAAAAAAAAACCACACAAAAAACCAAACAAACAAAAAACCAACCAAACAAAAAAAAAAAAAACCACAAAAAGCCCCCAACAACTGATATGACTAATCTGTCCAGCTTGGAGTGATTTCTGTCATGAATCCTAGTGAAAAGATCTATGTTCCTCAGGCCAAAGCTGAGATGCTTAAGCATTCCTCTTGCCTTGGTATTTCCTACTGTTTTGTTCAGCTGGCTCTAACCAGCTAGCAGGGCTCTGCAGAACTTGCATGCAGAATCTTACAGCTCCCATGGACTGTATGTACAGAACTTTTTGCTGAAGCTTCTGCCAAGAAACAAACACTCCTGGAAGCTAAACACTGAAAAACTGAGCCCAAATTCCATGGTGGATTAGACTCCAAGCTTATTCACATCTATATACTTACTACATATATCTGTAATTTAGTATAATTATAACTTCATATAAATAAATATATTTATAACTGCTTAGGAGGACCTTCTAATTCCTCATATCGTATACAACCAAGTCCTGATAAGTAATCACTAGGCATATGTATAGGCATAAGTTCACGATTTTTTGACATTTTTTACTAAGGTTCAGACTGTAATCCTGCTCTCTTTGGAGGAAACTATTTTGTGTATGAAACTGTCATCAATAAGCTTCTGAAACTGTAATACTGCTTTTCATTAAAAAAATCTAAAGGTTTTAGGATTGAATCCCAAAAGTATACAAGGTATCCCTGCATATGGCAGGGACTAGATATTCTTTAAGGACTCTTCCAACGCAGGCCCTTGTAAGATTCTATTATTCCATGATTGATTTCTTGTTTTGCTTCATTTGGTCTTTTTGGTGTTGTTGCTGTTTTTATGGTTTTTTGGTTTCTTTTTTTTTTTTTTTTGTTTGTTTGTTTTTTTGTTTTTTGAGGCTTTTTTGTGCATTATAGATGCATGCGTAAAAGCAATTTATTTGACTTATTTAAAAGCAGCATCTTGCAGGGACATTCTTCTTTCACCTTTCAACCCCAGCTCTCTCAAGCATTGAGCCATATGATATCAAGGTCTTGTGGTTTTGAGTTAGTAATCATGCTGGAGCAGGCAGCAGTGTATTTAACTCAGTTTATCGGATTTCAAAATTAAATGCAGCTTTAAAAAAAGCATTTTCCATTTTGAGTAAATCATACCAATTGTTGTGCTTTGATACTGTTTATGAACTCACAGATGCTACAAAGATAGTAGATGCCAGCTGGAAAACGACTATGCTCATTCTTTACAGATTCGATTGAGAGTGGCTCTTACATAACTGTATCCTCAACACTCAGAAAATCTCTCTTTTTTATAAATGGTTTCTGCAGATTCTGAAATTAGTTATACTAAGCTGTGTTTTCCAGTAGATCATAAGAGGAAATAATCTTTAAAAGTTGTCAGTGCAATCTGGCAATAGTGAAAAGAACAATAGCTCTTTTGTTTATCATATTTAGACTCCTGTTTGTGGAAGAGGTAAAAATCATGTCTCCCAGTCAGACAGAGCCTCAGTATCTGCTCTGAGAGTGTTGGTGATTACAGTCTACAGCTTAGTGTCAGGATGGTCAGACCACTGTGAAAGATGGGAACTTTCAATACCTGTTTATAAGACATCATATTACCAGAAGGATGGATTGTGAGGATGAGAAAGGCAGCAAGGACATGCACACATCTTAGTTTTTTCTAAAAGTGAACCATACTCATATACTACCACTGATTCCAAAGGAATAATGGGTAGAATATTCTTAAAGACTGACTTCGTTAAGCTGTCAGCAAGTAAATAAATTCAATATTTTTAACATGAGTGTACACTAAAACATCTTTTAAAATGCTTAGAATTTCATACATTGATTATGAAAACACTAATATATATATATGGCTAACTTCATGTATAAAAGCATTTTAAAAAGCATTTGTATTTTCTTCAAAGTATGTACATTTGAAGAACTAGCTCTAGGATGTTAAAATTTGAAATACCTCTGGCTCCATGTGATCCATCAGTTCCATGGGGAGAATGTAGGCTTGTGAAAGAATAAATTGGTTATTTTTTTTCATAAAACGAACAAATAGCTTAAGTCCCATTTTAAAATCTGAATCTGTAACATAACAGGAGGTAAATTCCACCTCACAAGACAGTGCCTGAATTTTTTTCCCAAGAATGAAGTACCTGGGAACATAAAATGACAAGACTAACATTCTATTGAAACATCATGTAATGAAAAATCAGTATCTAAGATTTAAAAGCATAAAAGGAAAGAGAACAAAGAAAGTTGATAAAAACAGGTCACACAATAGGTGAAAATCTAAAATTAAATATTTAATTAGAACTCTGATTTTGTTTTCAAGGTAGGTGGCATTGCACAGGCTATATTACAGTCTTTTATGTTCTTTTTTTCATTTTTTTTTCCAAAGAGAATACTGTTTATTTTTAACAGGCCACTTTAATATTAATACAAGTGTAATAGGATCAGAACTGAAAATCAGCTAAAGATGGTAAATTTTACATTATTGGGAAAATTACAATTTCTTTTTGTATTGTAAAAACATTTATTTTTAACAATTTACCTACATTAATCAAAAAAGTACAGCATATTTAATAATTTTACAAATTCTTCATAAAAAATATATCTCTGTACAAAAAGTTCTTTTGCACCTACTTCATGTCACAGCAGCATGTAGTGAAATGGCAGAATGGAATAGTGGGAATGAAAATTAGATTGACTTGGTCATTATGCGGGCGTTCTCCCCAGTCCCCCCATCCCCACCCTCCCACTTTTTTTTTTATTTTTTTAATAACAACTTATTTTGTTTACAAAATATTTTACACAAGAAAAAAAATTATTGCAGCTAGCCTGGAGAAAGGCAAGATGTGTGATACAAGCAGCAGTTTTTAACAGCTTTGAAGCACATAACCTGTTTTTTAAAAAAAATATAGCATGTATTATTAGCCTGTCATAATGATCTGGTCAACGCTGGGGGAAAAGTCTTCTGCATATATCTGAAATGAACAGATTTCCTGGCTGCCATTACCCAGCACTGCACACCATCTTAAGAGTCTCACTCTGAAGAAGCACCATATCTAAGTGCATGCATACACAGCCCTCTGCATAATAACGTCAGGAGAAGGAGATGCAACCTGAACAGAAGACTCAAACATAGCAGAGGAGAGGAATTTGAAAGGTGCGTGTAGAACTGATTAAACTGTGATACTTTTGTTTTAGTGGTTTCCAGCGTGAAGCTCCTGTTTAATCAACACTCCAAGCACACTTCTTAGGATCAGTTGTTAGTGTGTTCCTTTTGAGTGTCACTGATCAAAGAGCACTCACTCAGGATAAGTTACATTCCTCCCAAAATGAACCACTGAATAATGGATTCATGGAATCTGGGCTCTCTAATACAAATGATCAAACCATTTAACTATTCTCTTTTATCCTCCAATACATTCCTTGGTGGTCATGTGAGACAGGGCACTGAAGTATACGCTGTAATGACAGGACTAGAAAACATCAATAACAGCTATGCATTTTTTTTTTTTCAAAACTCCCTTTTTTTTTCTTTTTCTATCATTGCCACTACATAAAGACTATTAATGAAGTAATATCCATTTTCAACACCTCTCAGAAACTTTACTTGGACATCTTCCCTTCCTGGCCCACTGCTCCTACAGAAGCTCTTCATTTGCCAAGCAACTTTCTCTACGCAGGGGAGGATCAGGACAACAACTTTTATCTGATAACTGCAATTTCTCAGGAAATTTGAAGGGCTCTGAGATGGGACAGCTAAATGATCTTACTGCACAATAACTTCAGAACAAATGAAAAAGAAAGCAAAAAACTACTAACAAAATAAACAGGAACTGACTGGAAAGGATTATTTATTAAATTTGCTTTAGAGTTTCTTGCTCATATGAAGAATATAACAGCTGCAGACCCTACAATTATTATGTATTATATTGCTGGTATTTTTCATCTAACAGATGTAGTTGTTAAGCTGACCAAGGGTTACCTTTGAAATTTTTGTTGTGTTCTGCAACATTAGCTGAAAAACCTGTTACTGGGCTTATACTACCTTCTTATTTTGTGTATAACAGCCAGACCTACAAATATATGGAGTTCAGAAAAACTTTTCAACAGGCTTAGATAGCAACTGGACAATAGGATATTTTGAAATTCAGAAAATTAAAACAAAACAACAGCATCAAAAAAAATCCCACCCTGAATTAGAAGAAAAGCAAAACAACTTTCCTGGTTTTTTTAACTCAATGTATATGACTACAACCAGATTTTTCTTCATTATTTACTATAATTTCCTAATTTTAAAACTCAATTTAATTAATCTGCCCAATGGCATTTTGTTTCATTCAATAAAACCTCTAAGTCTATGCAAATGTTAATGATTACTCAAACCTTGTATGTATAAATGTCTCTGTCAAACTGTGTAAGTACAAATGCAGTAAGCAAAAAACAAAGTGTTTAAAAAATTTTAAATAAACAGAAAGCAAATATAGTTGACTATTTCTCTTTGTTCAAAGTAGAATCTGAATGACCACTTGCTATGGACAATCTGCACTGGGTTTATTTATGCTACTGTAATGTAGTTTAGTTCCATGTAACATCAGAAAATGATGTCATATTGAAAGTAAAATGGAAAAACAATGCAAAAGGGAAGACTGTATTATGAGCACAGGCTCACAGGCTTTATGAGCTATCTAAAATAAATTACTATTCACATTTGTACATGGCAAGCAGCAATAGCTGCTAACCCCCCTGCTGTTAAATAGTATGATACTGACAATGGTGATTGATGACTGATTTCAGAAGAAAACAATAGTGGCAATGAAAATTTCTTAGAAATGGGCTCTTGTTCTGGCTGAAAGTCTCCAGTGACTTGTAATCATGTTGACAATGAAATTTAGTCAAAAACTGACAAAGGAAACAATATCTTCTATAGCACAAGATTTTAACAGGTGCTAAGCATGGGGGTCAATTTAATATTCCAAGTAAATTTATTGTGGAATGTTTTGCTTGGCAAAGAGTGAGTGAATGTCTATATACAATGGACAGTGCTTAGAAACCCTGTATATTTTTACCAGTATCTTACTCAGTCAGCCATTACACCCTAGTGCAAAAAAAATTGTGCATTATTATTTTGTGATATTAACGGCAGATTGGGGAATTGGCAAAACCACCCTATGAATAAAATATACTGTAGGTTTTTCTAATTTTAGCAAGATTTCAATGGTAAAGCATTGCAAGGCTATGCAGCCTCAAGGAAGGCTGTCTCCTCCTTCAAGAGAGCTTTATTCCTTCAGAATATTCCCGGGGATAATCTGTGGTGCTGCCATTTGTCACAGTACTCAAAGGATTTATCCAAGTGCCCAGAAGAACGCACTGAAAGGCATCCAGCTGCATACAAATATGAAAGTCTGAGGCATTCAATATGACAAATTGGCATGACTTGGCAGTCTTCCTTAAAGTGTGCCTTGGTTTGAAGCAGATGCAGCCAGGCATTTTGATCCAACTTTAAGATGAAAAAATATTCTTTGTCTGATCCCCCGAAGAATGACACGTTTTTTACCAGAAAATTTAGCTGCATGTAGGCTGACAGAAGATGTTAAAGATTACAGCAGCAAAGCCAAGAGAAGGGAAACTGGTATATGGCACCAAAGGAATTACTGCTTGTCCATCAGAGGTATGGCTATGAATCAGTCATATTGGGCACTGAAGGCTATACCACTGTACAAACTGTGTTCAGAGTCGTATCAAACCTCACAGCCTTTGCCTCTGTGGGTTTTAAGTTTGTGTCATACATGGGATTTTCAAATGAAGCTTGTCCATTACTGTTTTCATGTCCAGCATACCCATTGTACTGTACTTTTGGTCTTGTTCTGGGGGAAAAAAAGACAGGAAATTATCATTAGCAATAATAGATATTCTAGTATTTCCCCTCAGTCTACATACAAGAGCAAGTATCCATAACACCTCACACTGCTAGGGGTAGTAACCTTCAGGTAAGTGTCTGCAATTCCAGTTATTGCAGGTAGATCTCCCACAGCATGTCTTTCTACCTCCATAAATACTTTCAACAATAAACATAAATACTTCGCTAAATACTTTGTTAAAACATCTATAATCGGATATATCAAATCCTAACTGTTATTCACATAAATGTTGACAATTCAGCATCAAATGATACTGAAAGTAACCAATCTTTTATTTTTGATAATGTTTTCTCAGCATGAAAGAGATAATAAAATTTCAAAAATATTCACATTTTTATGGGAAACTCTCTTAGAACAGATGAAGCCAATAATTAAATGAAAAATAACCTAGATTTTTTTTTGTGCAGATTTTCTGATATATCTAGTAAAATGATAACCTATTATGTTTTACTATTTCAAACTTCAATCTCTTTGCATCCAGGAGTATCTATAGAAATATAATAAGGAAGTTCAGTATATTGTTTTTATACATCTAAGTGTAATAAGGTAAGAAAGGAGATAAAAGAGTGTAAAATGTAAATGCATGATGTTTAATAACTATATCATTATATAACTTCAGAAAAGGGTTCATGAAAGTCAAATTCTTATAAATTAAAAAATTATTTTGTTTTGGATAGCAGATAGGGAAAGCTATCATTGAAAGACATCACTAATGGAAATTGACAGTATGCAAATAATTATGTTGCTAATAAATACATTTTTTCTGCTTATTTTAATTTTATAACTACTAAACAGTCTTAGAAGGTAATTAGGAGCTTTCCTAAGTACAATTAATTAAATATATTTTAATTTTGCTTAGAAAGATTGGTTTGCCATCTTCATTCCTGAAGTATTCCCTGTCAGAAAGATAAAAGGTAAAACTGTGTAAAAAAGATTTAACAAACCTGGTTCAAATTACATGATATAAGTATGAGATAGGCACCACTGAAACATCCATAAAATTGAACCCTAAGACCTTCAAATTCTGTTACAGAAAGTCTCTAGGAGCATAACTATCATTGCATAATTTTGAAAATTTCAGGTTGTTAGTCTGATCATTAATGTCATTTGAAGATTGTCTCTTCAAAATTTACAGATTCTGTTCTCTTTCTGTTGGAACATCCTTTGTTTTGAAAAGAATAAAGTTTGATCTAAAATTACTTTACCTCACTAATCAACTTGTTAAATTTTTGTTGGTAATATGACACTGTTATCCCATCTAAAACCTGTAGTTTAGTGGGAGTAATTCATTGAAAATAGAAGAAAAGGAAAAATATTTTTTAAAATATTAATTTATGAGAAACATCTATCTCAAATATAATGCATTAAAGAAGGCAGACCTGCAATGCTGCACCAGCCATACCATTAATATGGGGATTATAGCTGCTGGTCTAAAGAATGAGCTTTTATCTCTCTTAAATACATACATATTTCTACTGCTCATGTAAGGCATTAAAAATTTCATGGGATAAGCTACAAAATATACCCTCATGTCACAAAATATTTTTTAATGAGTTTCTCCCCTCTTTCTAAGCAATATTCCCTTTTTATTCCATCTCTTCTCCAGATCTGAATTCCTGTGCATTCATGATGCTCTTAAAACTCCTCCCACCACTGTAGAACAGGAGCTGTCTGAAAATGTAGACCTGTAGGCATCAAAAAGACATCTTACAATATCAAGTTTGAAGACATAGTTGACAGCTCTTCTTGACCAGTTTTGTCAGCAAAACGCTGTCCTGCATCTCAGGACATGGATTTTTTTTAACTGAAATTCCCAAGTTCAAGCCCTTGGCAATTTGTTTTTCCCAAATCATCTAATGCTGAGGTAGGCAGACATCTACTGCATCATAGGGCACTGGTAGAATTTAGATTGTCTATGTGATTTCTTGCAATCACAAAATACTCTTGGTATCATGATTATAGAACAAAAGTTTAAAAAGCCTGTTCCTGTTAAATACTATTTTGCAAACAGTTCTCGGAATGAAGAAATTCTCAGAAGACATGTATCTTCTGATATCTTGAAGATATCTGTCTTCAAACCAGATTTCAGGCAACACTGTTGGATTTATTCTATTATCTAGTGGTGTATAAAAGTTTTGTATGACCTGAAGTGATGTCAATTTGTACAGTAATCACTAGCTGACTCAGCATATACTGTAAGTAGTCACATTATGGGCTGTTTCCTCATGGGATTTATGTATTTTTCAGCTTGTATAATTAATACTAATAAGATTTTGAACGAAGAAGCTACATTCAATTTAATAAAGCATTTAAACAACAACAACAACAAAAAAAATAGAACATGTGACCTGAGATTTGAATCTGATTAGCCTAATGAACTGAGAAGGTTGATAGGTCTTTGCTCCTTAACAGAGAAACTAATTTTTCAAAATGTACACCATTAAGAACTGCCCTGCACTGAACTCCTTCATGGGAATACCTAGAAATATTTGTCTTTCTACAGCAAAGATTTTCTTAAAAGCTTTTAGTGCTGTATTCTCTAGCTATGTGTCAAAATCCAGCCAAAAACCTTATTCAATTATTTAATAAGTAGCATTTACAATACCTGTGTTTGTAGAGGTAAAATGCAAACCCTGATAATATTAGAGCAAAGAATGGTACCAGGATGGCAGCTGCAACTGAACTGCTGTTTGTACCATAATAGTGATTTGAAAGGTCTGTATCTGCACTTAAAGGACCTGAAATGAAACAAAAAGGGATAAATAAAATTTCCACATTATTTATATGGAGAAATAAAACTCCCACTATATCCAGCTACTGATATTCTTTTTATTCAACAGTTAAAGAAGACAGTGTCTTGATAAAGGAATTATATTTAAAAACTTGAAATAAATAGCATGCCGAATCATATTAAAAATATTGTTAATACCACTTAATAATATATCAATAACTATCAAAATGATTTGAAAATAGTATTCAGAAAGTAAAATAATTATGAAATAAACTTATCATTGCTCAATTTAATAAAGTTAAGACATATAACTTCTGAAAAACAAATGAACTCTGAAAAAATACTATATTCTGGCAGTCTTAATATTCAGCTAGGAAACAACAAGCAGTGCATGATCACAACAAACAAGAACTAGGAAGAAAAAACTGAGGTGACTGCAATAAACCACAGTGGTTCTGCTGGGCTCAGTAGCCCTCCCAAGTCTGCACCTGTGCCCATGCTCCTCTGGCTGCTGTTTGCACTGGGGTAGAGCAGTGCAGACAGTGAAAATGCAGAGACCTGTGGCATGGCCTCCCTGGGCTTCTGCTGTGGACAGGAAGATAACCTGCACTGTAAAGCATTTTGCAGAACACAATTTTTCATCAGTATAACAAGATGTTGCTAAATTGCTTAAATAGTTTACCATCTTGGAAATTCAAATTGTGAAGGATGAAAGACAATTTTATTATTAAAAACACGAAAAAATTTATAGAAAAAAAATGGTTTTTAAGATCCAACTCCATGTTGCTAGTTTGAACTCACAGCTCTTCAGAAAGCAATATAGATGCTATTCAAGAAAGGACTGGGACAGAGGGAATGTATAGAGAGGATCAGGCTTGATATTCTGGGCTATTATTGCTGTTGAGAGTGGAGAACAGGAGACTCTGCTGTTTACCACTCAGAAGTGCTCCAGTCCACCAGTACACAGTGTTTCAACTACCACAACTCCCTCACCAATAGCAGCAGTACCAATCAGTCTTTTTAGGATTCTAGTGCAAACCAGTTATACAGCAGAGACATGGCCACTAGGCTAATTTCCCCAGTCTACTAAAACATCTAAATAAGTTCCAAAACTGAGAAAAAACCCCCAACCAAATAAAACAGAGAAAAAATTAATAATTCTCTTATGATCCCAGGAAGTGTTCAAGGTCAGATTGGATGGGGCACCCATCTGATCTTGTGAGTAGCATCCTTGCTCACAGCAGGTGGTTTAGAACTAGATGATCTTTAAGGTTTCTTCCAACCCAAACCATTCTATTATTTTTTGCAGTTCAAGCTCAATGCAAAAAACAAATGAGGGTTTTTGTTTCTTTTTTTTCTGTGAGATATCTTTAAACCTTAGATGCTTCAATCATTAATAATTAAAATACTTTTTGCACAATTAATTAAAAAGCATTACATTTTAGGAAGTAACTAAGTTGCCTTTAAAATGAAGTCAACCTCCCTAGGAATTTAAGCATTGCCACAATTGGTCCCTTAAAATACGAAAAAAATATTGCACTACAATCTTTTTTCTGCCTTAATCTTCTGTCATGTTTTAGAGTTCTCCACATATTTCTCTCCAGAACAAGTGAAGGAAAACGTTTTCAAATTAATAAACCTATTATTGTGGTAGCTGGGGGTTATGTTATGAGCTTCATCACATTACTCTCAACATTGAATTGTTTTAGGATACAACCTAAAATGTTATAAAAATCTTTGGGATTTAGTAATCTAATTTCAAGCTGTGGAAATACACTTGGTGTAAATTTATGTATTTGTACTCCATTGTGCATGTACTGGACATTCCCCAACTTAATTAAAGACAGACAAACTGCAGTAGTTCCAACAGTTAATACAAGTTTTAGAAGTACTGCTGTAAATGTTTTTCATTGGTTAGAAGTTACAGACTCTAAAAAATCCCAAAACTCAATACATTCAGTTACCATTTTCTTCATCCTTTAACACCACAATCTCCAGCTGTTTTTCTAATTATTTGGAGTAATTAATTAAAAATATGACAATGATCAAATTCATTGAAGTTCATAAACAAAAATATGGAATTAATATGAAAACTCTTATATAAATTTCAGGATAGAAATATGTGTGATCAATGAAGTCTTACTTATATCTCAAAGCTATTATGCCACATATGATAGACACATTTTAATGTACAACTAGCAGAAATATTATAAAATTTGCAATAAACAATTCTTAGTATGAACTTTTTGGTTTATTAAATTTTAAAAGTGTTGTGTAGCTCAAGATTTAAAACAGGTACAAATTTACACTTAAAAGAGTTTCTTTAAAGTTATCTATGTTGGATAACTGATTCACATTTAATACTTCATTCAAAATTTATAGTGGAGACAATATCACATTTTATATCTCTACAGTTTTTGAAGTACCACACTTAAGGTAACAAAACTTGACATTTTTGACTGAAGTTTGCAACCTCTAATTAGAGAGTTTCAACCTGGAGTTGACCAGGTTCAGACTGTGCATTGCATATGTTTTTCATTAGGAAAAGAAACTTCATTGCAGTTTTGAATGATCTGAATTTTAGTCATGTATGAGACTCAGTATAACTTCAGGATGGGCTGGTCTACCTATTACATTAATTTTTCAGAGCTGTTTGTGATTAAACATAACCTGATGTTAACATTGCAGTTCTTTTTACAAAATTATCATGATAAGAAAGAAAGCATATTGTACTGCCCAAATTAAGGCAGTGATTGTTACCACATCTAAAAACAGAAAAGTAGAAATTCCTAAATATACACATAAAGACACACACAAAATGTATACAAAAGATAATTTGAATTACTTTTCATTAAAACAGCCATACTTTGTCACTGGGAAATGTGTTATTTTAATAGAGGAATCTTCAATAAGATTATAAATGTTTTTGGGTTTTTTTAACAGTTCACATAAAAACAGGACTTTAGCCTCCTAAAACAGCAGCAGTCAGGTGAATTTAAATGTTGATAACACACACTGAATTCATCAGTGTACAAGCCATGTACTTTTATTCTTGAGGTGCTTGAAAAGCATTGTAATTTATACCTCATTTAAAGTAATACTTTTTAAAGAAAATACTGTGCAACCTGATCTCATGGTGGCAACCCTGCCCTTCTGACCCAAGCCATTCCATGATTCTGTTATTAAGAATATTTTGTTGTCATTGTTAGGATCTATCATATGCATTTCTCCTTTGACTCCTAGCTCAGGGTTTCAGTTACTTGGAGCATCTGTACAGCATGGCTCAGTTTTGTTAAGAGAAATGCTGTTCAATGCAGAGAAAGTGTGACAGCAAAAGCCATGCATGATTAAGAAAAGTAGAATTACATGATTAAAAGTAATTTCTGAGACAAGGATGGTTAGCAGGTCAAGGATTTGAAAGGAAAAAAAAAAAACAACATAGAAGGCAATTCAGCAGCTTCCAAGGAACAGCTTGGCTGTAACTTCTTCACCTGACTGAACCTGCTGGACAGCAAAGACTCTTGGATAGGTGCCTCACTAGGTGTAATGTGCATTACCACACAATTTCATAACTCATTATTCCACATATCGGTTTGTGTTTTAGCTTACACACAACAGCTCTTTACTCTGGAGTTTTTAGTATCCTGTTTAGATGTAGAGTTTCTTTGTAAATGCTGGAAGTTGTGTGAAATGATCTGGAGAGGAAGGATGATTTATAGAGTGAAATTTAAAATTCACATGTCTCATGATATTCAACACTATTAAGAGTTGATTAATTTCCAGTAATGGATGTGTATTCCACAGCCATTGATCTCATATAACACAGATCCAAATTAATTATGCATGTTTCATTTTTTGTTAATATGTTGTGTCAATCTAGACAAGTCAAAAAGTACTTTGAGGAAAGAAAAATTGAAAGAGAGGTGAGTCATTATATTTCTCCAGAGAAAATAAATACAGGAAAATAATGATTTGGGAAGAAGGTTTCTCTTCTCACAAAGCCACCTTTTTATACAATTTAAAAAAAAATGTCCAGACTGGAATGAACAAGATTTTAGAATTAACATCTTCTAGAAGTTCAGTGTTGAGGCATAGGCACTCAACAACTGCTGAAACTGAACTTAGCCACAGACTTGCAGCCTTTAGAAACTAAGTTGCTATAACCTAACAGACAAAAAGCCCTCAGAATTTACTTATTACTTGGCAAAAGAGGATAAATAATTTCATGTCACAACTTGGGCCTCTTAAGAAGGCTCAGGTACAGTTCCACTTCTCTAAACAGACATAACAAATCTATTTCTCCTTTGGGTTGTTTTCTAAGGCTACAACCAAAATTGTTTATGAGAGAGGATAAAAAGAACAAAGAAATAAAAGTTCTTCCTGTTTTCATGTCATTAAGTTCCAAGACTGAGCATACTCAGTTGTGTGAGCACAGTTTGAGTAATGCCAACATTGTGGGCTTGATTGTTGCATGAGTAACTCATTAAGAGATGGACATGATTTTCCTTGTGGGTCCATTCTACTCAAAATACTTATTCTGTGACTCTTGATGCCCACTGAGACTAGTCTTTTTTTCTGGCATTGTGTTATAGAAAATGATTAATGAAATTTTTGATCTTCCCCACTTAACCAAGTAGTTCTCCATAAATGCTGTCTTTGAAGTACACTTGCAGGTGAAGAATTTCATATTGCTTTATATATGCACCAGTTTATGTATACTTTTGGTTTACTGTAAAGGCAGAAAATAATTCAACTTAAAAACCAGAAATATGTTAAGCCTTCAGAGAGAGGATATATGAGATCATCATCTCAGCAGAATATTCATGAGCAGAATAGATTTTTTAAACAGAGCAGATTACCCTTGAACATAAGAGAATATTGACAAATAAGACCTGTACTGGATGGAAATTTACTGTTTCCTTTTAGTTGTTGATTATTCAATAGAGAATAAACAATTTATAGAAAATCAGTGTCTATTTAGCAATCTTGTAAAAGAGATGCTATATGCATTTGCATCAAGCTCTCTACTAAGATGTCAAAGCTGATGATGAGAGGTCCTCAGTCAAGGAATGCAGAATTAACTTGAACATTCCAGCTCCTTACTAGCCTTATACAAACTGATGACTTATATTACAGTGCTAAAGGGTGTTATGGACAATGTTTTCCACTGCTATAGAATGCATCCACTGAAGAATTCTGTAATTGTTTATTTTTCTGCTTATTCTTCATTTACCACCATGAGTTATCAATTTCACATAGAATCAAACTTTTCTTTTAGGTAGTTGGCAAACCATTGACATGTTTTTTGACCTTGCTTAAGAAAATATGAAATACAAATATACACCCTCCCCAAAACAAAAACAACCATCCACATTCTTACTGTTTCAAGATATCAAAGGCTGCTTAACAGACAGATGTTTGAACAAATGCTGATGCTTTACTTTTACAGCATGATAGCTAAAATCAGAAAGCAAAAGCAGCTTAGATATTACAATAGTAAAAATTACATGAAAGTAGAGGCAGACAAATAATCTGTCCCACACAAGTGTTTACTCTGAAGATTGAACTTGCATTTGGCTTAAATATTTGGCAGTTCTTAGGCTGGGACTCTGAAGATAGGGATTTCTGAACCTAGTCACTAAGCATACTTAGCAATTTGAGAGATGGCAAAGATGAGCAAATCCACAGCAGAACTGCTATTGCAGTACTTGATAGAGCAAAAAAGTGCAAGAGAGATCTGACAGAACCATAAAGAGCACTGGGTGTAAGCTAATGGAACCAAGGCAATATATAAAATGTAGGTACAGTCTGCCATAGAGGTATTGACTAGGCTGTCTCTTCTTCCTAGGCCAGTAGTTTTCTGTGTACATACCATGCTTTGAGCACTTTGCAGTAGTTCCAGGATCAGGAAATGCAGATGCCTACACTTGGTATTTGCCAAAAATATTTTATGAGTAAATATTTCATAAGTAAAAGCTTCATTTTTTATGATAAAACTATTTTATGAGTAAAAGAACTAGTCTTATACCAGCTGCTAGAGCACTTGTGTCCATAGCTGCAATACATAACTCAAAAACACATTTAATATTTTTGACAGTGAAGTAAAATTTGGACCAAATACATACACATTCTGAAAACATCCACCAGCAACAGGCACTCTACAAATGACACTGTCAAAATTAGGGTTGATTCTGTCCTTTTAATTTCTTATATGATTCTGACTGCAATTTATTTATTTAAGCCAGAGATATATTTGCATTGCTTGATATCCCTGGTACTTTCAAAAAGAAATGCAAGTGCTTGCAATGGCATTCTCTTTAAGAGTATCCTGTACTTATTAGGTTGCTACACTAGAAAACCTGTGATAGCAATATGTTAAGCAAAGTTAAATTAGGATTTATAATTATATAATTTGAACTGAATATTTAAAATATGTATATTCGTAATTGTGAAATAAATGTGTCTACTTCAGCTAGATAGCTGAGTAATTATTTGAATTCATTCCTGCAAGACCGCAGAAGATGATACATATTAAATATCTATGAAAGCATGTACCTTGTCTTTGGAGCATAAATTTTCCAAAGTCTTTTCCATGTATATCACCTTGATAGGTAAAAACTCCTCTTTCAAGCCCTGAGGATACCTAGAATATGTTGAAACAAACAAACAAAAAAATATTTCTGAAATGAATAAATAACAATATTTAGCCATTTATTTTCTGTCTTAGAGTAGAAAATATGGAGCAAGGTCTTCACTTTTTAGCCCTTAAAATATTAGTGAATTTTCTATGCTGGTACAATATCTATTATTTTAAATATTTTATTTTATTTTATTTTTTGTAATGGTGTTATACAAAGTTTCATGGTAATATCTGGAATTATTTAAAAATACCTAATGAATATTGCTGGGTTTTAAAATTCTTGAAATGCCATACTCATAATTGAATTAGTATGCAGATATAGAAGCCTGCTGAATTGTCAGATTCAAAACTATTTTCCATAGAAAGTATCATGAGGCAGAAAGAAGAAATGCAAAAAGTTAAACAACACTGTTTTCCTTCAAGATTAGGTGCACTTTTATTACAGTAAACTATTTACCAACACAAAAGATAACAATTACTAAAGGTAAAATTCTCACTCATCTAAGGAAACAAGGCAAAATATGCTGATTCACTCCTTCTTCCCTTTCATAAACTAAAAATTCTAACCAGAGTACAGCAAATAGAAATTTGTTTGTACATATTTTTGAAAGGAACAGGTAATCAATATCTACATTGACATCCAGAGAGATGGATTAGATATTTGTAATAGAAGGAAATGGATGCAGTTACATAGATAATCACAAATTACTTCAGAATTTAATCTCAGTCATCTTTATCCATGGCAACCTGGGTACTTACATAACCATCTAGTGCCCAGTTGTCGTTTTCATACTTGCTTACAAATATGTCACTTGGTCCTTTAATTTGAAAAGCTTTTAAGAGCAAATGGGCTTCCTCCTTCTTGTAAACACCTATTAAAATCAAGGATGCAAGAGATACATTTTAAACAAATTTTCAACCAGTTTGTTCAAATATCCCTCCAAATCTAATTATATTGCTTTAAAACTAAAAGAGTTTATAGAAGACATTTTGCAACAAAAGAATTTCATAACATGGAAAACCTCAAGATTTAAAGTACTGTAATGGCTGGATCTTATTTAACTCATCCTTTGCTTCATCATACTTGATAAAAGTATGCAAAGATAGGTTTGTACTGTTTAATTTTATACATAGTAGGGCAAAAACAGTTGCCTTTTTATACAGTATTTCAATAACTCTGAATACAGATAGAACTCCTTTCCTGTAATTTCCTCGACCTGGAAAAAAAATGATTTTACTGACATCACAACAGCATATTGCTACAGTAGATATCAGCAGTGAAAGAAAATTCCTATTTGGCAAGAAACTAGTGCAGTTCTCTCTGAACTCTTGACCTTAAAAGATAATGATAACTGATAATGGTCTTTTCAATACAACTGTGATGAGAGGCTAAATCTGAACTTCACAGATAGATTTGCAGAAAGGAAGGCATGATGTTGATTATAAGGTATGCATAATTTACAATGTTATTTAATTATCTTTGCCTATTTTATGCTATGCCATAATTAATACCACATTGTTTTAAGATAGATATGAATCACTATTGATTCATTAAGCTTTCCAATGGTACAGTTCTTAAGATGCCTGTATTATGCTTTGTCTGCCACTTCAGTATTTCCTGTGAGTTCAACAAATCAATGCTATCCAACAGTCTGAGATTAATAAACCCTACTTCAATATCTATTTGAAATATAATGGCTTAAGTAGATAGGTGACTGCATATGAAATTACAGTAGCCTGTGCAGAACATTTTGTTAGAACCTTTCCTTTTGCAAAATAACAGGTTTTTTAGCAAAAATATAAAGTTTTTGTTTCATTTTCCATTTGAATGAAAATGCATCAAAACTGATGAGATTAAAAAAAAAAAAAAGAAAAAAAGAAAAGAACAGCTTCTTTAACCAATTCTGAACCTACCTGATAGTTTGAGTTGTATGTTGGATGCCTCAATGAATGTGGCATTCACTTTGCTGCTTGTAGTATTGAACCAATCAACAGTGAGAGTAGCAGGCTGTCTTTTCCCTAAATATTCATAAAACCCTTTCCACAGCGAGTTTATAAAAAACACATCTGAAGGAACTAAATAAAAGGGGGGGAAGGAAGGGAAGAAACAAATGAAGAAGTAAACTACAATAAAATAACAATCTTTCTAGCCAAACTTATGCTCGTAACATTTTTTAGGCAATCAATCCACTGTTGTAAGGACGTATTATAGTAAAGATTTTAACAATAATACAGACAATATATCTAATAACCTTTCCAAACAGTTACCTATAATATACTACACCTGTCCATCATGGTATCTGTTCTCAAATAATGTCACACTTTATAGCTTATGTGATTCAGTGAACACCCTCATGACTACGACAAAGAATAGACTCTTCTCCTAAAGCCCTGTACCTTTAGGTATAAGGAAAAAAAATATAATATTATTCTGAAACCAAAGCTTTCTGGAAGAAAACACTGTTTTAGGCCATCCCTTCTGTTTCATGGATATATTGAGCACTGTGCGTGATTTTTAACTATCAAATGAATATTCAACTGAATTGACTGAATTTCTGGTGCAGTTTCATCAGCCATTTTAGGATTTTACAGCTTTTATTATACAATTTTACTGCACCTATGCATAGTGAAGTTTCCAAAGAATGAAACCTTTTTGATTTAAAATAAACTCCTATTTCTCAGCAACTGCAGTTTGAAATATCTGAAGTAAAAATCCTACAAAATGAAGCATGAATTATTGGAAGAAGTATATGTGTTTGGATTATTTATTTAATGTGATTGGTATTTTTCCTCTCCACAGAAAAAAAAATTATTTAGGTATTAGATGTACTTTAAATTGTTTAACTAATCATATCATATCTTGACAAAATGACAGCCCTAGAAATTATTAAAACTCATCCTTACTATTCATGACTGCTACAAATGATTCTTTCTGAATAGCTAAAGACTGACATTAGAAATGTTTCAAACTCTTCTAGTTAAAATATTAACTTAAATAATTGGATTTATCTTTGCATTTTGTCAAACTCTGAGCACATATAAAGGTAACTGTCTTTACTTTATCAGTGCAGGTATTCTCTGTATCCATTAAAAAAAAAAAAAAAATCCATGGATATTTCCTCCTCTACCTAATCACTTATTCCAAAAATGAACCAGAGAAGAAACAACACTTGACATGCAATACATCTGAAAATCAGAGGGGTGATTAGATGTTGAATAATGAATAAATAACTTTTTCCATGCCTTTTGCCTTTAAATTGTGCAAAAGTCACAAGTAAATGTTCAAGCTCAGTGTGGAATGATTTCAAAACATCATCATCATGTTATTGGTTCTATCACTGGATTCCAAATGAGCAGAGACCTATTAAATGGCTTTGAGTGTAACAGCTTTGAATAACTGGAAATGTTCCATTTCTAAAGTAAAAGTCAGTGGGACTTTACACAAGGTTACCTCAACTTACTACCAAAAATATGAAGCATTTCATTTCAGTCAAATCCTTAGAATTTGTATAATTTCTGCAAGTATATGGATTCTGTAGAGGGTCTTTCAGACTATTTTCCTACACATTTCTCGTTTTTTGCTACAATAGTGACATAGCTGAATTTGAAACTTGGTATTCTAAAGAGAAATATTACAATTACTTTTATTTGTCTGTGTATGTAATTGAAAATGTGTGTCTGACATATTCCCATGAAGGTGAACATCCAGTATTAGTGGTATGAACCAGAGAGGTGCTATGTAGGACTTTTTAAAGGACACCATAGTTTTATAAAAGACTCCACACTTTCACTACATTTCAGCATCTTCAGCACTTAGTTTGTCTAACAGCTCTATCACTAATAGATGTTAAGCTTTGCTAAATAGTACCACTGACTCAGTATTTACAGAATATGCACTTGCTGATGAACAGCATCAATGAATCAGTGGGGGGAAAAATTGTATCACTGCTTCTCCAATCATGTTTTTTTAAAATGTTAAAACACAAGTGCTGCAGTCCCCAGGGATGCTGCCTTGGAGAGGCTCTGAGAGGATTGTGCTGAGCCCTTACAAGGTCCCTGCCTTTCCCCCCATTGGGCAAATGCAGAATGAGAAAAATGAACTGGCTATTAGTATTCCAACACTGCACTGGCTGCACTAATTGTTCTCAGAACATGGCAATTGGGAAAATCCATGGCTGCTCATTAAGACAGCTTCCTGACTATTTTTGTGAGGACTATACAAAGCAGTGAGAACCCTGGAAACAGAGCAATATAGTTCTTAATTCTCACATGGATATTGTAAGAATTCTTTAGTTGCAACTTATACTTAATCATGTAAAAATGGCTACTATTTCTTATGAAGACATTAACTCTGCAAAAAAAACCCCAAACAAAAAACACCAAAACCATAATAATTATAACTTGCATTCAGTTGTCTAAAAATCAGAACACAAATCTATTTTCAGTTACAGAAACCTCTGTTTATCAATATTAGCTTAATTCTGTTCAAAATACAGAGAGCAGCATATCAAATTGTATCAGAAGTCATAATAACAATGTAAAGAAAGCATTTCAAAATACATCATGTTCTATAATGAAGAGAATTAACAATTTAAAAACACATAATAACACGTAACTTTTTTGAAAATCACTTAAAACCTGTTCTTCATAATTACTGTCATTTGATACAGTTTCACTATTCTGTTTACTATTATTTGCACTTTCAATCACAGAATTTAATCTTTTTAAATAGCTTTTAAATAGTACTTATCAAAACTAGTTATAAAGGATATTATATTGTGTGAGTTGATACTGACAATCTGCATAGTGAATTTATTTGGAAACTAGGTTTACATTTCAATTTGGCATTGAAACTTCAAAATCTGCGTGGTAGCAGATTAATGCACACCTTAGGTGTTTGGTGAGGTGAAACCTCCAATAAATGAGGACTTTATATTAATTATAATGAAGGAACACCATATCCTGCTTTATTGTGAATCTGCAGAAGTAATGCATTTCAGAAGAGCTCATTTATGGATTCAGCTGACACTTTCACTAATAAACTCTCCAGGAAGGTTAATTATTAGCAGAAATACCTTTTTATCCCATCTACTCTACAGAGTCCTTCTGTGAATTGCCATGAGTGTGAACCATTAATCTTATTTTCCCTGCAGCTTTGCTAAAAATCAAAATATAGAATTGCAAGCTTATTTATTTGGTGACAACTCTGCTTATTGCTAAATAAGTTAATAAAAAAGATTAGGAATTTCATTTTCTGAATGAGGATTTCTCAGATGCATTTGTCTATTTTGTCACTGGCAGGAGGAACAGGTTAACTGCAAACATGTTTTCATGAGGTGGCATAGAAAACACTAATGTTTGCATGCCTTGATATCTGCCTGCTGGTTCACACTGTTTTGGAAATCCTGTCTTGGAGTACATGGAGAGTTTCTGTGAAATGATGGCCAGGAATATTTCCAAAGCTGTTTTAGGGTGCTTTTTTTAATATTTCTTACAGCACAGGCAAAATAAAGGGCAGAACTGTGACTGACTCTAATCCCTGCAATTATAGTATACACTCATTGTAAGGCTCTCCATTATAGCAATTGCTCTGATATAAAACTACATCAAATCTGAAGATTGTATATAAAAATTTATTTTGTCCATTTGAGAAAGGATTTTGAGCAATTCACAAAATTTGCACTACATAAATTTTAAAAAAATTCTTAGCGAAAGAATTTCATAGAATAGATTTCACATGTCACCTGTTATTATGAAAGACCTCATCATTTATATTCCTCAGAAATTAATAACAAATCACTAAAATATTGGAAATAGTTATATTATCCATAACAATCTTGGGTGTAAATGAATTTAATTTATTTAGATCTAAAGCTCTTCTTGTATACAAACCTGGAGTTTTAGTTATTGTTTCATTAACTTCTCTCACTCCTTTACCTACAAGTAAAAAGACAAATTATCATTTTCATGAACATATTTGTGTGGTTTTTGTATGTTTGTTTTGTTTTTTTTTTAATAGAATGTTAAAACCATACCTGTTTGATGCAATCATCTTTTATCGAATAGAGTCACTTTTAAAACAGAAATAACTTGTCTTGAATACTTTACATGTTTAAAGCTATCCACTTGCACAAAAATATAAAAATTAATTTATGTAAACAACATTTTTACTGTGGAAAGTTGTCTGGCTAGCTAAGTATCTCATACATTAAGGGCTAAAATATTTATATCAGTCCCAGTGCTATAAAAGAGAGCCTTATAGAGGGGACAAATACTATATCTAATTATGAATAATACTATATGACATACAGTAAAAATTATGTTAAGAAAGACTGATGCATTTATGACACAAAGCAGTAAGAGCCAGATAGCTTGATTCATATAACAGGATCAGAAACCATGGGAAAGAGTAACAATTTGTGAATTAAAAAGGTGCAATTTGTTATATTCTAGTACACTCAGCAAAGTTACAACCATTGATCCTGATCAAATTCTGGACTCATCATCTTTTTGCACGTTAGAAAGGATCATGTCCCATTGGAAGACTTGGTCTCACATACTGGGGTGTTTTTCTCTTTAGGAGCAGAAATTCACTAAATAGATTGATCAAGTGCTAAGAAAGCACAAAAAATGTAGGGCTCTCAATGAGAATTATACCTAAAGACTGCAACCCAACCTTAAAGAAATCTTTATTGCATTTTATCTTCAATAAATAAAACAAAAAAAATCCCCAAACAAAAGATAATTTATCTCAAATTATTAATTATGAAAAATTATGCTTTAGGAACACAGAATAAAAATAAATTCTGATATGTAGCTCATATGACAATGGTGAATCAAAGAAGTCTGCCTTTTCATTAAAGAAAAATAAATATTACTCAAATATCAAAAATATTCAGCACAGTTTGATATATTAAAATCAAAAATCATACAGCAAAAACTTTCCCACGGCATCTGACCATTTGTCCACTATTCATATTCTAAAAATGATTTTATTTTATTTTTCTGAATTAAGAACTAAGTCATGTTGATTTACATGTGAATAGCAAATTCAGACCTCAATACTGTATACTTAGATCTACTCTAGAAAATTACATGAAACTTACACTGATATAAAAGTGCGTGATAGTGCAAAAACTTTTTTCTTATTTTATCGTTATTTTTAATTTTATAAGATTTCCTTAGACTAAAAGCATACCTGCATGAATCTAAAAGTTAGGATATTAAACAACTTTTCTTATTCTTATAGAAAATAATATATTAAGCACTGAATACATTGAAGTGATATTTAAAACTGTGACATAAAGATAAATGCAGTTAAAAGTAGTACTTCATATAGTTTAGGCTTTGTTTTCTGTTGTTAAGGGTAAATATATGTATGTATGCCTGTGCACTTGAACACATGTACCCCCTTTTCTTCCTCCATGAGTTCTAGATTTTATGTTCACCTCAATTTCTTCACAATTTCTTTCAGAAAATAAAAGTTGTTGTTCCATCTGTGTCATTAAATAGTAAGTGGAAAAAAACTGATACTATTAAATAAAACAAAAATGTCAGGGAAAATTAATTCAAACCAAGTAGGATCCATCAAATCACTTGAGGAATGACTTACTTTTACAAATAGGTGATTTTCCTGTCCATTTCATATCTGGTTTGCATGTCCGATGCTCTGATCCACCCGCAAGAAAGAATCCTGGCTGACAGGTGTACACCAAAGTGTACCCTAGAGTAGGAAGATCTATTGCTTTCACATCTACATGTGCTGGGGTTTCTGGCTGCCTGCAAGCATGAGCTGCAAAGGGGTTTGCACAGTTAGAAAATCCAGTGATATGCAGTTTCCACAGAATTAGAGTTTTCAATTTGAAATGCATGACAACTCTGGATAGCTTTTAGCAATGTCAAGTAGCTATTACTTGTAAAAATAACACTCAGAGTGTATAGTTATAATATTGTGAGATGGAATGATACTATCATGTATTTTTAAAGAATAAACTGAAATAAAATCATGCTAGGAAGCAGAAAACAGTTGAAATGAGGGGAAGCACATGCCATTGTACATGGTACAATGATTGGTCCTGTGAATTATTGCACTGTCACAGCTTCAAGCATCACTTCCACTCTGTGTTCTGAAAATTAGATTGGTTATTGTGGTAAATAAATGCATTTCAATTGAAATAATGGTTCCATAAGAATGTTTTGTCATAGAACATTGACTGTAACGAATTTGGTTATTCAGTATTCTTCTTTCTCTGTGCCACATAGTGTTTATTTTTAACAACCCAAAGATAATTTAAAACAGGATAAGAATCTAAGGTCATTGTAATGAATTACTTTTAGCTTAGGTCAGTGTATTTTAATAAAATAGTTATTTGATGTCCTCCAACTCACTCAGTGCTATAAGTAATTTGCATAACCATGCATGGACCAGAAAAGATGGGTTTTGCTGAGTTCTAGCTTATGATTCACAAAATACTAGGCAACAAAATACTTCCATGCATATTTCAGGTAATTTTCCATTCTTTAATGATCCACTACACACACATGCACAAAAAATAAATTTCTAGCTTAATTAAAGTAGCCAATGCAGTAAATTAACTATAACAGATGTTCTGAGCAAAACTGATAGAATTACTGTGAACTTCATTACAAAAAAAAAAATCTGAAAAATCTTCCTTTGAATTAATACCCCAAATACATCTTTGGTCTTTGAACAGGAAGCAACAGGAAATAAAACATTTAAAAATCTGTTTTAAATAAAGTTTCCCATCCTTGTAGCAAATAATTTGTCATGAATTTCAACATGTATTACTTCAAAACTCTTAAAATTGCACACTGTTCTAAGTCATTAGAATGGGAACCAGACTTACGAATGCATTCAGATTGTATGCCACTCCAGGTGAGGTTAGCAAGACAAGAACGAGTGGTAGAGCCCTGAATATGATAACCTTTTCTGCATCTGAAATAGACTGTGCTCCCAACCTAAGGATCAAATCAGAATGTTAGACAGAAGAAGTATGCATTGTGTGTAGTCAGATATCAAGACAGTGGTAAGTTAACACTCTTTTTTCAAAAGTAAAAACCTTTTCTTTTTACAGTTTCTAGAGTTGCACTATTTTTTATATGATGAAATGGTTGACTAATTGATTTTTTTCTGATCTTATTTAAAAACAATATGTGGAAAAATATTGACAAGGCCGTTTACATGAAAGGAGGAAAACTATGATATTCATATGTTTCTGCTGAAGTTATTCATTGCGAAAGAAGCAAACTAAATGCCTGAGATGCCCGTCTTTCCTGTATATCACTGCATATATTTCAATAGAATTTGACCATAAAGACACTATCAAAGGTTTTTCCTTGTGTGATTTGACTAAATATGAAGTTTTTTAGAGTGAAAACAAAAAAAAACCTATGAAGAACTGTTTTATCAACAAAAACTTTCATTAGAGAAAACTCCAGGTGAAAACTTATTACACTGCAAATATGGTATGACCTTCCTCAAAAGAAAAGGTAAAATAACTGAGTAAATGCTCTTTAGATTTCAACTGGGAATAGAAATCTATGAAAACTACATAGAAAATTTCAGGTGAGAATTTTCTCAAAAGATGAGAGATTTTTTTTCAAAAGTTCTAGTAAAATGAACTTACTGATGGTAATGACAAAGTAACCATAATGCAACTCCAGTCCAAGCTATTTGATACGAGGCTAATCAATAAAGTAATACTCTTGCTTTATAAAAAAATCTTAGGAATAATAAATAAATTCTACAAAATTTACTATTTTTTAATTTACTATTACTACAAAATTTATTATTGGCAATTATATTATTTAATAAAGTGATATATCACACATACAAGTTGCAAATAAATAGTGGTGAATGTATAGTAAGACCTTGAAGTTGTAGAAAGGGAGAGAGCTCTGCTATGCAAATGTCATAAAAGGACTTCAATAAAATTAAAAATTAATATCTTCAAAAGTACTACCTGCCTCCTATACACTCAATTATATAAAACCTGCTTATCATGACAGATGTTTAGCAAATGCACACTATTTCTCCCAGAAGTAGTTTGGGAAAATCAATTGTGTTTTTAAAGGTCATATTACTGATACGGCTTTGTAGACTTATGTCTTTCTATCTATTTTTAAACATATCATTACCCTGCCAAGGACACACAGCATGTCTTTAGTAGGGAATAGAGCAGCGTGTGGCTAGTCTTGAGTCTAAGTCATCTTACTTGTGCCAATTCTGGTTTCTTTCAGTAATAATAAGACGCAAATCTTTTCTCAGTGCTCCAAAAAGATCAAGCAAAAAGTTACATAGGTTTAAGGTAGTTAAATAATTACAATGCTTTTTCATTTTACTGGTAAAGGTTAAAAAGAAAACAGAAAACTCTGTATAATACTTGGATGAAAAACGTTGATGGCATTCATAAGTCACAACATAGTGAAGCACAAAAGGCAAAGAATATATGGGGGAAGGCAGGATGTTGGTAGACAGGAAAACCCCACAAAGATCAGCTGCCTGTCATCAAACTGTTCTATAATGAGGGAAGACTGCACAAAAGTGTTTGATAGAAGCTTGGCTAAGTCAGGAAACCTATGAATAATGCATGCAAAATGCCCAAAACAATCTAGTTCCATAGCCATTAGAGAGGGTCTCTATCTTGTGATACAAGATAGCATTCTGAGAGTGAAAACATACTGGAGAAAAACTTCATGCAAAACAGAGGAAGACTTACTATGGCCTCTAGAGGTGAATGGGAAGAGAAGATCATTCATGAACAGGAACATGAATAACAGACAGTAGAACAGTGAATCGGCCAGTACAATTCTGTTTTTTAAAAACAATTTCTGAGGCAGATAAAAGGGGGAGAAAAAAGAAAACAACCCCCTGATAAAATGAGGTGCAAAGGTTAGAGTTGTTTTTGAAGAGAAAATGGGGACTGGTACTGGATCAAGATGAGAATTAAGAAAAGCAAGTGCACCTATTACTAGAAGCAGAAGCACCTTGGGTAAGGCCACAAGATGTGCCTCAGTATCTGTTAGCCAGGCACAGAAGGCAAAGAAAAGAGCTGACAGCCATAGCAACAAAAGACAGAAAAATTGCAGGAGAGAGATGCTACCAATAACCAGTGGAACTTACAGAAAAGACTTTTTGGAAAACAGTTCTATTAATTTGGTCACAATGGGCACACTGCCATAGGCTCAGAAATAAGCAGCAAACCCAAACATTTGAATTTTCAGTCACACATATTTATACCTGAAAATTCTATCCACACAACGTTTATCAATCTATACAATTACTGCAGATTGGTCATTGTTGCATCTACAATTATTTCCTCAGTCACATTTCTGCCTCTCACTTGCTAAACTAACAACCTGCAAGGAATTTGGAAATCATAGAGAGGCTATTCATCACAGAGAACCTGGACACAACACAGAATAATTTTATCTTCTCTGACTGAATAAAATATAATATGAATTTCTAATTTAGTAAAGCCACTTGCTGACTTTTTACCAAGGACTACATGGCCTTTGGATCACACAGGTCTTTGGTTGTTAGGTATTTACTGACTATTCATCAATGTATGAAAGAATTATTATTATAAAGCAAGGTAATTATATTATGTCATATCATATTAAGTAATCAATTTATAAATAACCCTCCCTACTGAAGTCTTCTAAAGGATTGAACACATGATATATTGCAGGGTTAGAAGCTCTTTCTTTAAACTGAATATTTTAAAAAAAACTTGGAATGAAGAATGAGTTTTTATTAAAATAGGGTGGAAGTTTCCCAAGGTTTACATCAGACATTTAAACTATAGATAATGGCTCTAATTAAATCTCTTACGCAATTATTAAATACATTTGAATTTTAGAAAGCTAATAAATAATGATTTAAAAATTACCTCATAACCTCTGGAACTATTTTGTATTCCAAAATGTGGAGTACCAGGGTCAGTACACGTATTGTGAGCTGGATCTAATGAAAAATGTAAAACACAACACATATATTATGGTATGGAAAAAATACTCTAAAACTGTTTGCAATGATTAAATAATTTCATTAATGTCTAGTGATGACAATAATTCAATTTTTAATTGAATGTGTGCTTTTCTATATATTACACTAATATTTCCAACTAAATTATCAAGTATATATCATAGTAATTTGTTTCAGTGCATTGTCATTATTTTAAAATATTTTTTGGAGGTGTTTCTAGTAGTGCAGACTTTACAGTTAGTATTGCTATAATTTTTAGAAATCTTATCCTTTCAGATCTCTTTGAATCCATAGTATATTTCACTATTCACAATGCAGTTGAAATATATAGAGAAATCTTTAGAAATATGTATCTTTTCTTTGTTTCAAATGAACCACTTAATGGTATTTCTATAAAAACCACCCCCAAAATTAAAAAAAAAAAAAAAGGAAACCAACCAAAACTCCTCAAACCCAAAAAATCCCACAAGCTAAAAAAACCCCGAATCCATAATCAGCCTGCTTTCTTATACCAAGTAATTTTTTTTTTTTGTATAGGCTTTTTTCCTACGCCACAAAGAAAAATTTCTAATGGGGCACCACCTCATTTGTTGCTGGAGAATAAAACTCCCTCCATGAAAAAAGCACATGCCAAAAGAGTAAAACCAAAAACTCATGAGAGTTTTTTTCTTCATGAGAGTAATTTAAAGCAGCCTGAAATTACATTTTCATTCAGTAATGCCCATATTCTGGTGGTGGCTTTGGAGTTGCCCAGTCATATCCACCAGTTAGGAAGCATAGAATTTCATTCAGTGAATTTTTCTGTAGTATGTGATTCTTTTTTGGCAGCCAAGTCTGCTGTGTGCTGATACTGAATTATGAAGAACACATTTTGGGCTATACTTCATCTGTATCAATTTTTAGTTTTCTGTAGAGCAAAAGTTGAACTTATCATTTGCAATAATGTGATATTTCATTTCACTCTTGGCCAGCTCCCGTTTTCAATATTGACCATCAGTAGAGCATAAAAACTCAACTGGACTGGTATTTACCAAAGGCTTCAAAAGTTAGGTGGATGTTGACCTAAAGTATAAGAATGAAAAGCAAACATGCTCCTGATATGGAGATGCTTGAACAGCTCAGGAACTTTTAAAAAATTATTAACAGTTGGAATTCTATTTCTAATAATAGATACATGAAGCTGAATTGAATTTTTAAGATAGGTCTCATCTGAAGAACCCAATGCAAGACTTCTCAAAGTATTCTGAGGAAAACTTTGCTACCAAGAAAGAGAGAAGATTCCTCTATATTGTATTTCTAGGTCTAGTTCTCGATGTTATTCACTGCTCTTTAACTTCAAATTGGTTAGAAATTTTATCTGCAAATATGTTAAATGATATATTATTTTTCTTCTACAATAGCATAAAAGCTATGATGTAAAAGAAAAACTTGTATCTTTGATGAACTACTTTCCATTTGCTTCTATACTGTACTATATAAAATGTAAACAGAAATATCATTATTACATTTTTAAACTTGATTTTTTGCATTAGACATGAAAATTTGTTTTTTTAAGTCTTCTTGTCTCTGTAGCAAAATATAAGCTTAAAATGATTGCCCAGTTTGAAAAAACTACAGGGAGAAGTTTTGAATTCATACAAAAGAATTCTGCTGACTGTTACATCTTCATTTAAAAATACAGGCTGCTTTCAATGATCATGATTACTACCTTTCCCAGTGTGCCCAGCTCTTTCACAGCCAATATCTAAGCCACAACAAAATATATGAATGGTCTACAATCTACATCTGATTATGTTTGTTTAGAAATATCAAAGAGACTTTTTTAATTATAAAATTAAAATAATTTTCTCTAGCAAGTCATCCCAAGTGGGATCAAATTCTGATGTCAGTGGGAGTTAAAGGTGTCAATCTGATTGAGGTAACATGCCAAAAGCCTACCAGTAGCACAACAGTCAATGAGAAACTGACAGTATTTGGGAGTTCATCAGAATCAGAAAATATCAGAGATGTACAAGCCACATTCACAAAGTCGAAAACACTTTGCTTCAGGATCGATCCTGAAAAATGCCTTTAACTCTCCAGTGACAAAATCTGGTCTTTAATTTGCCAAAGTCTTCTGCATATCCAAGAGATTCTAAAAATAGACTGAACAAATTTATTCACTTGCACATGTTGATGTTCTGCATTTCCAGCAAACAACCATGTAAATTTGCATATGTGATTGTGTTTATCTTAAAGTTTTTATACTCAAAACATAACCTTATTTAACTAGTTCTTCTTATATTACACAGACCTTTTCTATACTTGGATAGCTAAATGCTAGATTTATGATAGTGCAATTGTTTATCAAGAATATTCTCAGTAGAAAATGCCTTAGTAGTAGTTGTTACCAATGCATGTTGGCTGAATTCCACTCCAAGTACCATCTGCTTGACAGAATCTTCTTGAAGAGCCTATCAGAATAAAAGGAGGTCTGCATTGAAAGCTAACTTCAGATCTGTAGGTGAAACTTTTTCCATTCAGGCGTCCTTCTGCTGGAGTACCAGGATCACCACAAAACACAGCTGATACATAAAAATGAAAAGAAAAAACGGTATTAAAATCTGCACATGATTTAACCTGAAGTATTCTATATTTTTTTATGTGCAAGACAGGCATACTGGGTTTGAGTTCATTTATCTGTTTAGGACTGTAGATCTCCTAAATTCTTAACAGCAATTTAAAACAAATTGTCACTGTTATAGCAATTGTAGGCATGAAACAACCTGGAAAAACAGACCCTTTAATTGAGACACTTAAATATTGATTAGATTTGGATGACAAAATAATCCTGAAGTAGACAATGCTATAGTGCAATGGCTAAAAATAAAATCATTTTTCATATCTGACATTCTCAAACGAGTAGGCTGGAGATTTTTGCCCTAATTAGATAAAAGAGAAAATGTTTATTAGGTTCCTAATAAGATTTTGAACACTCTAATAGTTGAGTTGACAGATTTAGAAAATGCGGAAAAACAAATACAAGCAAGATATGAAGGTATGTACTCGCCTTCAGAAAGAAAAAATTGCTTAGAAAGGCTATGAACTATGAGCTTAAGAGTTAGCATCCTTGTTTTCACCTGTTAATGGAAATGGAAATAGGAAGAAAAAAGGAAAAGTTTATGGGAGTATCCCAGTCATATGAACCACAAGCCAAATTCAAAGCATCCAGTAGGATTACCAGTAAGGCAAATGGTGATGGGTCCAATTAGATAACAAGAGATCAGGGTGACTTTTGAGGAAAGGAAAAAGACTGTGACCTGCAATGGGCACAGCCACTCAAACTTCTTAACAAGGTAAGCTTTTTGGTACAATGGAGAATCCTGCAGTAATTCATATACTACCTGATGTAGCTTAGCCACTTTGAAATTGTGATTCTGCGACTGTAGCCCAAGAGAACTGACTGTAGCTTTGGTGAAGCCAACACAACTGCACCCTGAACACTTACGCAGACATTGTGGGATGTCTCCCCGCCAAACCCCTCGTCCTTCACAGGAGAGAATGGCTGTGTTTGACAGCTGGTAGCCTTCTGCACAGCTGTAACTCACACTAGCACCCCAACGATAGTCAGATCCTTCCACTTTCCCATACAGCACTGTTGGAGGGGGGCCACAAGTAATAGCTGTGCCAGAAAAGAAAAGTTACAATTTCAAGAATATATAGGGTTTAGGAATATGCAAACAACACACACTCATACATTTGAATTTTAAAAAAAAGGTATTTCAGACTTTCCAACAGCCTGCAATAGACAGAAAACTAAATTAAATACAAAAATAAAGACTCTGGATTTAGGAAGTCCCTGTGTGCTAGATTGCTAGAAACCCAAAGAATACATAGCTACCTAGTTTTATATTTTTTCCTATATCTTCATTACCAATTATTTTTGGCAACAGATTACTAAGTTTGGGAAACATTTTCAATAAATATTATTTCTTGCAATAAATAAGTTTTTATGATTCTAAATTTCTAAATATTTGCATTTTCTTCTAAACTAATTTTGCAGCACTATCAAATATGACTGGTCATTCACCTGCTCATTTTCTAAGGCTTTCCACATACAATGGTAATTAACTTTATTGGTAATTAGGGGCTAAGAAATTATTCTGATGTTTTCCACCTTCTGATAAGAATGCCCAAAATGATGAAACCTGGAATATTCAAGTTTACATTTCCATATTTCTTTTAACAATGAACACAACCATAAAATCACTCAGGCAGTAATTTTCGTGACAGAAAATGCAGTCAGTTGAATACATATGCCAAAATTTAATTAGTAAGACTTAGATATCACAGTGAAGTGGTGCTACGTGAGCTGGTAGCCTAGGCCTTTTAGAAGCAGAAGATGCCCTTGGCTGTTAAATTTACTTTCTGGGCTGCTGAAGTTGTGTTAACAATTTTCACCAGGCTGACTATTATGTCTTTCAGCCTCATCTCCACTATGACCTTCCTGCTACCACTTGTAATTAGCTATTTGCGAACTATATTTTTGGCTGTTTATGATGACTAGACTACTGCAACAAGGGAATCTATTACATAAAGCTTGGTTTGCAGAATCTTGGTTACAGAATTTTGTCCATCTAATCCGAGGGAAATGGGCCAAATAGGAAAATGGGCACTTCATTCATATTTTTTTAGGCTGAGCACCCCAACAATCTTCCTTGCAGATTGACTTGGTTCTACTTTAGTCAATAATGACACTATTTTGACTGCTGTTCTACCACAGCATGTGTACAAAATAAATATAAATTCTACAGAAATACCTAAATGTTTTAGTTGCATTTGAAACAGCAATTGTTCTAGAGAATATTTTTAATATTTTTTTAATAAATAAAGACACCAGTGAGTGAATATGACATATGTGCCAAAGCAATACTTGTAAAACGTTAAATTCAAAAGCTCACCTTTGCAAACTGGTTTACTCTGGTTCCAAGTGCTGTCTTTCACACAACGCATGGTAGATGAACTTGCAGGTTCCATCAGATATCCTGGATTGCACTGATAGCTGACTGTCTTATTAAAGGTAAAATCATTTCCAAACTGAATGCCATTTGCTAATGCACCTGGATCTCCACAGTTAATCACTAGTGAGGAAAAGAAAATAGGAATTTTTTTAATAGATATATAGCCATGCATACCTAATGTCCTTTCTTTTAGCTTACAATACAAGAAAAAAATTTGTTTCTGTCAAGAAAAGTTATCTTTCTGAGGCATTTAAATAGGATGGACCAAACATTGCTTTCCTTTAACACAGTAGCCTCATCTGGCATGCTCTACAGCTACTGCAGGCTGCTGCTGGTAGTTTCAACAGGACATTTTCCACCTTCATACTGAGATCTTTGTCACATCAGGCCTGAAGTTGATGGTGAAATGCAATTTCAGCAGAGTTATGAAATGCCTCTTTTCCCCCCTTTTTTATATTTCTTTTCTTTTGTGTGTGTGTGTGCATATAAAAGCACTAATGCATTGTGACTCTGGCCTTGTCAGTCAGGCCACTAGTCCCACCTGCCTTGTTAGCACTCCTCTGGTCTCTGCTGACCTTCCCTGATGGAATAGCCCAGTGTTGCTGCTCCCTGATTCTTGGTCCTGAGCAGAATGAAGATTGATCAATTCTGACTCATTTGGCTTACAACAAAAACTGGCACAGTAATATACCCAATTATACAATATTTGATTTTGAGCTACCAGAACTTCCTACTCTAAGCATAAGCCACAAGGGGGAAAAAAAAAAAAAAAAAGGAAAAAAATGCTAAAGGAAACTCTAAAGGAACAGCTAAAAATAACACTATTCTAAAAAATATTAATACCATCAAATTGACATTTCTGAGGTCAACAAATACAATACAGTTACCTATAAAGTCATCTTAAGAAAATAGGTCTGAAAGCATCTAGCATGCATTGTAAGGGCATGTACCTTTAGATACATAAAAATATTCATGTATTACAAGACAGATGAATGGGGAAAAATGTGTTATTTTATCTATCAAAACAATCATTTTCAGTAGGAAGCCTGGATGGCTTACTATGTTAAAGCTTTAGGGGTAGAAAATTTCTTTCTGACCTGTGCAGTCTGGAGCAGTGCCAGTCCATGTCCCATTAGCAGTACAATGTCTGGTAGTTAGCCCTGAAGTTTTGTAACCTTCCCAGCAGGCATAAATGACTGAGCTGGAGAATAATATTCCATCAGTGTATATTATCATACCATTGGCTGGCGTGCCAGGGTTGCCACAAGATACAGCTGCAAAGAATAGATTGATTAAAAAAAAAGAAATGTATTTTGATGATATGTGATAGCCTTCTATTACTGCTTTCCAATATTAACTGCACAAAAAAATGCAAAAAATTCTTTATTATGCTTTTATCTTATTTTAAAATGTGATTTTTCAGAAATATTCTCTTTTGTACTTCTGAGAGAGACAGCATAAAAATATCAAACTAGAGATTAGTCTAGCTTCTGTGGAGAAATATGTATTGATGCATTAATTTATACTTAATTTATATATCAATTTATGCAACCTTATTTTATAATTTATTCAGTCCTTTATGCACATATATTACATAGAAAGAGAAGATTAAAGTATTTTATTGTTACAAAACATGACAGATTTATTTATCACTCCATTGTCATACCTTCAATCAAAAACATTTGTTTAGTCTTACATTTACATCAGGTATCTACTATTTATTTTCTGGCTAATTATTTTTTAACTAAAATTAGTTTCTCAAAAACTTATTGTAAATATATATTCCAAAACTTTAGCAGTTCGGGTTTAAGTTTTCAAGCGAAGCATGAACTGCTTGCAAACTTTCTGCAGAACCTAATGAAAGCATATTTCTGCCTAACAAAAGGTTTTCAAAGGAAGAATATAAAGTCATGAGGAAGTGTGTCAATAGTGTCAAAATGTCAATGTATCAACACCTACCTTCACACATGGGCTGCACACCTGACCAGGAGCCATTAGACAAGCATGTTCGCTCTGCAGACCCTCGCAGCTGATAACCCATTTCACATGAGAAACGTAGCAGACTTTTTGTTTTGAACTCATCCCCTAGTCTAGACCCGTGAGCTGGTACTCCTGGATCATCACAAAAACCAGGATTATTTCCTGCAAAACACAACAGAGCACAATTATTGGCAGGGACATTATGTGCAAACGTAGTGGCAGTGAAACTGCTCTCTTGTGAGTAGTGCCTCTGCATTGTTTCTATTACAATCAATCCCTTTTCCTTTGACTAAAGTAAAAGATGAAAATATATATCTTTTCACTCAGCTTTTATTTCTCAGACCTTTCTCTCTCTTATCCTACTTGGTTTTCTCATACTAATACAGACCTAAACCAGAATGTGATAAAAATAAAAGCTAAAAAAATATAAATATAAAATATTAAAAAATATATATATATAAATATAAAATATAAAAACATAAAATAAAATAAAATAAAAGATAAAAATAAAAGATAAAGGACACAGGAAGCACCCCCATCACTTTTTGTCAGTTCAATAACTCTGTAGCTTTTCATTTCCTACATATTGTGTTTTGTTGTTTAACTTGTAGTGATATCTTCTAATAATATGAATTAACAGCAAGAGTGAGAAGAGCCATATTCAAATTTTAAGGAAATGTATTTGAAATACATATATCTACAGAAAATCTTCTGCCTGTCTGTGTCTGACAAGAATGAAAACATTTCATAATTATCTTTATCCTCTAAATTTCATGCAAATATTGGTTACAAATTTAGAAGAGAAAGGACGTGTTGCAAGACAGAGTGCTCAGAAGTGTCCTAAGTCAGTCTGCTTCCACTCCAAGACATTACTATTTCACAGACATTTGTCTCCTTAAAATGTGGGAAATACTATGAGCACTGTGATTCAGGCTCCCATGTGGCATGTTTATGGCATGAAACAGATATATCACATATACTTTGGCTTGTGAATGCAAGGGGACTTTTCAGGGCAGAATGATCTATGATTCTGAAAATTTGATGATGTCCCAGTTGCTTTGGGATTTTGCTGAGGGAATTATTCCAGATGAATGACTGGACATTTAATTTTTTCTTGGACATACCTAGTTTGGAGAAAATTTGAACTGGGACC
Source organism: Erithacus rubecula (assembly GCF_903797595.1). NCBI lineage: Eukaryota > Metazoa > Chordata > Aves > Passeriformes > Muscicapidae > Erithacus > Erithacus rubecula. The sequence goes on from NC_136685.1 coordinate 20,761,269, forward strand.
ATGAAATGTTATAGTCAAAGGGTATAGACAAAAGCAGCTGCAGTAATATGAAGGTCTAGACCCCATTTTATGTAGCAATGTAGAAGAGTCAATATCCATTTTTGAAAAATAAGTGCGTTGTTTTAAACGAAAATGTCAACTATTGCTTAATTCATAAGATACAAAAATCTATCATTGCAACAGGTCTCAGATCATATTTATAAGATAAATATAAGATCATATTTACAGCTTCATAGAACCAGGCATTCAAAAGTATATTAATATATAATAAAGAAATGAATCCCATTCTAAAAGAGACTACAGGTTTTAAGCATTCTATTTGGACTGTTGTTCATATCCCCGAAGTATAAAACTAATTAGAGTTCTCAGTCATCCTGGGCACAATCATTCTTTCACTGACATTATGACAACAAATTATTCATATTATATTTTGATGGATTAATCTCCTGAATATCTAACTTGGAAAATATAGTTCTTTTTACAATTCTAAATGAGAAATAAGACAAGTTTTTAGGGTTTTCTCTGGCTTCTTTCTTCTTTGGGCAGGGGGGTGGGGGAGCGAGATTTTCTTTGCTCTTTTTTACATTGAACAAACAGAGACAGATTTTCATTTTCCTAGGGAATCATCTTGCTCTCAAGATAGTAACCCATTTTGTTCAAAGCTAGAAAATGGAACCCTGCATAAGTGACAATATTTTAGTTACACTATACATATATATGTTCCCCACCATAAGACATGAGTACCAAGCTTTTTAAAATCTATGAGTCTATAAAACTACTGTCATATTCATGACTGAAGATATCTGAAGAGTCTCAATTATTGGCAATTAAATGAAAAAAAATTAAATGAAATTTTTCCTTGCGGTGAGAATTGTTGGATAACAGCACTAGATTGTTATCTGACAATTCAATCTTGATGCAATTTCAGATCTGGGATATTATGCTGGATAAAAAGGTGAAAGTGACATATATGTGAGCTTAAGATAAGCAAGAAAAGATTTCCTGCTGTGCAGTGATTTCTTGTTGTGCAGGTCTAGGCATAGAGACCACAATGGCAGTGAGATCTAGCAGTGTGAGAAGAATCTAAACTATTTCTTCCTTGAGCAGCAGAGAACAGAAAAGAAACAGTAGTGATTTAAATTCACTTTTTTTGCTCCATATTTCAAATTCTGCTCAGCGTCCTTGCAGAATTATCCTTGCAGCTCATAAATGCACCATTTACAATGAACACTTATTCAGAGCTTTTTCAAAGTACTGAAAATAATTGAAAGTACCTTACACCTATTTAAATAAGGTCAAACGTGAATTGAACCACATTGAATCACATCAGTCCAACAGTGGGCATATCCAATGGTTCAAGGGAAGTTATAAGATTATATAATGGGTAATTAACCATTTTTTCACTAGGAAATTTTCTTCTTAAACCATTCAGGTACCTAATTTTTATATACCAAAGTGAATATACTGATTTCCCTTACAAAAGCTATTAATATGCTGTGGGTGTCCTTAGTAACAAATCCTCGCCTGAACTCTTCAACAAAACCGTGTGATGTTTTATGCCTTCTTCTAGATTTGCATAGTCTGGGGGAGAATGAATTGCTCCTGTACTTCCTGACAGCACCAAGAACATGTCAGTCATTTATGGTGTTTGCACATTGTGACAAAAGTAAAGTATATATCTGCAAGAGAAAAGAGGAGCAAAATGTACAAACTTTACCTTAATATCTTTGCTGTGGAGTTTCTTAATGAAAATTTTCTGATGTAACAACCTTTGTTTACACAAAACAGTGTTCATAAGAATAGAATGTAATACATGTGTCCTTTTTAAGCAAAACTTGACCAGGTTTGAAGCACTGTTTTGCTATATCTTCTAAACACTGCAGCATACAACTAGAGCATGTGGCTGAGGAGTAAAGTTGTGAAGTAATGACAAAGAGAATGAGATGACTATGAGAATATTTCAGGAAATAGCTGTGATACAGTGGAGTGGCTTTTGGTGAAATTAAAATATAACTGGAAAATAAACAAAAAAAATTTTGGCTAAAAATACGTGTGAGAATAGCCTTGCTGATATGATGAGGTGACATTGAGACAATGGTTGGTTCAAGTACCTGAGCAGTGAGGGAGAGTCCCACTCCAGTGGCTGTCTTCTTGGCACTCCCTCGTAGAATTTCCTATCAGCCTTCGACCCGCTGTGCAAGAATAGTGAATTATGGAGCCATATGTAAATTTGTCTCCTGAAAGAATTGCATTTGCAGGTACCCCAGGATGTCCACAAGAAATGGCTAACAAAGGAAAGAACACAACATTATGAGATGTTTTCATAGTGCAGAAAGAAATCTCTTATAACCTTTAAATACAAGGTTGGTTCCACAAAATATTAATTTCTGTCTGGATTTCAGCTCTTACATAGCTTCAGTTTTCTTGTTGCTATACATGATTTATTGGTAATTTGTAAGATTAAAAACAAAACTGTATATAAAACTAGTCTATCCAATTTAGCTTTTCTCTAAAAATATATAGAATTTCTTTCCTCACTCATTTCTGTTCATGATCTACAAATAGTACACTTCATTTTGGTTAACAATAGGAAGGAATACACCAAATAAGGCTATTACTGTAATTACCTGCATATTGCAGACATGATAATGAAAGTAGCTTTATTGTATCTATAGCTAGGTACAGTTTAAGAAGCATAGTGAAATAAAATATTTATTCTGTAATGTTTTATAGCAATGTGATGAAGTAGACTGAGCAAGAGAAAAATGGATTACTTATAATTTTTATGATTTTAAATCATACTTATTTTTCTAAGACACAAGAAGGAACATGTTTGCACCAATAAATATTCTTGCCAAACTAGAAAAAAATGCAGCTGTTTTATAATTAAAATGGAATATTTTTTCAAATTATTTTACTACTGAAACATCAATAAACCCACTTTTCCAGATTATAGCTCTTATTGACAGACATTGAAAGTATAGATTCTTGTGAAAAAACCCAAACAGAACTCCTTTGGTCATGTCAGTATCAGATATATAACAGTATGAAAAATATAATAAAGAAATAAATTCACCAACCTAGTGACATTTATTGCTCTGGTATATAAGTGTAAATCCATGAAATAAATATTTTTTAGTAAAAAACTGTAATTCTATAAAGAGAAAACTTTTAAATCATCTGATGTGTTTCAAATTAGAACATACTTTCATTTCATTTACTACTTCTTATTATTGCATTGCATTGCAAATCAGAAATTATGTCAGCAAATTAATAGTGATTAGAGAAGGACAATATCTCAATGGAAATTTAACTCAGGCAAACCATTATTTTGTAAAGATATGAAGTTTACAGATCATAGGAAACACCAGAAGATTTCCTCCCTCTCTGAGGAGAAAGTGATGGAGGAAATATGAAGTGATGATGTTAAAAGAACCTCTTCTGCAAAATTTTTCTACACAACATTTCACAGATTAGTTGTCAAATATGCATTACAATGAATCTGGAAAAATAGAAATATCCAATATAGACATTAATGGTATCAGACTATCATTCCAAATTATAACAAATATTAATAACTTTAGATTTCCCTAGCTGTTTCCAGATACCTTAACAATTCACTGATAGAGGAAATTAATGTTGATTTTCTGGCATTTGAAATAATAGTTCCACAGTTCCCTGGAAACACATTTTTAATAATGGTAAGTTGCATGATATTTTGTCTTAATGTTTTCTTACCCAGATCTACAATTTGCAATTTATTTATCTTAAAGTCCATTTTTTCCCTTCATAGATGGCTGCACTTCTTTTTCCTGCCATGATTTAAACCATGCTCCACTCTAATGGATACTTACATAGACACTTTGGCAGTGACCTGTCCCACAGCCCGTTAGCTTTACAGGTCAGTGCAGATGAGCCCAAGAGGTAAAAGCCCTTCTTGCAGTGGTATGCCACGCTTGTCCCGTACTTGAAACTTTCCGGGTAATTCTGCTGCCCGTGACGAACTGCATTCTCCACAAAGCCAGGATCAGAACAGTTCACCACTGCAAGACAAACAGAATTCATTGCTGGTGCAGAACAGCAATATCCTAACAATATTTAAAAGAAATTGGTGGAATTTTTTATCATTCCTTTGGTAGGCTTGGTTTGGTCTTTTACGTAATTTTTATGTGAAGGAAGAGGATACAGTTTAAATAACACTTTGACATTATCTTTTTTTTCAATTTGATCTGATGGGAAAAAATTGCTTCAAATATTAAGGACGTTTTATGATATTTATGTGTAGAACAGAAAAAGGAAGACAGTGAAAAATCAAATACTTGGTAGGGGAGCAGGAGTGGGGGTAAACATCAAAAAGCATGAAGTATTTTTTTCAGATAGACATTAAAAAATGCTTTTTTTCATAACTGCTTAGTTTTTATTACAAGTATAGCTATCCTCCCCATTCTTCATTTCATACTCTGCAGTAAATGCAGAGTCACAGAATCATTTAACAGCTTGGGTTGGAAGGGAGTTTTTCAAATACCAATTTTGCTGTCTGTTAATCTGAAAACTACGTGAAAAGTTACAAACACCTACTCCACTCCTCTCCTGTCTTCATTCTAAAGATAACAGTATAAATAAACTAAAAAAAAAAAAAAATTAAAATATTATTAGTATCATAAATTAAAGCTCATCAAAGAACCTCGGGAATCTGCCTCTCAAGTGTGTAATCTAGTTCAAATGAGTTTTCATGAAACAGAAATCAATGGAGAAGAATATAGATAAGATTATAATTTTAGAGGTAAGATATACATAGTCCCTAATGGACTGCTTTTCACTCCTGAATAACTTTTATTCAAAAGCTTAAGTTTTATGATATACAAAATTTTAATGTGTTGATTAGACAATACACTAGAAAAAGGCAGCTTGTGCAAATATTCATTCATTGAAGGGACATTTTCTTCAACCAGCTGAAAAGTATCAGGATTTTTGAAAAATTCTAACATCCTAATATTTAATCTGGAGAAAAATCCAGTTGCAATTTATTTATCTTTACCTTTTAAAGCCATGCTCTTAAAAGTGTTAAATGTTCAGAATTTTAACCTCACAGTTCTAAACATATACCTAGGTCTAAAGAATGTCTCATATGAATCTAAAGTTTTCCTTCATAAAAACTAATTTAGAAGTAATATTTTGGGAAAAGAACTCTTTTTGGCATAAATAACCCCATTTTTAATGTACCAATTGTTATTGAAACGCTGACAATAGAATTACATAGAAAAGTCAAACATATTTTTTAAAATTTGGTATTACAATAATGTACACAAAGCATAAGAAAGGTATTATGTAGAATGATTATGTCCAATGAGATATCCTTTTTTTTTGGTGTTGTTCCTGAGTAGTAATAAAACTTTAGATTCTCCTAATTGAAACTATTTCTATTTGTTTTATGGTGAATACTATACAATAATTCACCAGAGAAGCCATATTTAGCTTACATTAGTTTATATTTCATACTAACAACTTTTATTTAAACATGGTATTATAACCATAACATTTTATACAGAAATCAGATATATGCAAGCTAAATAAATATGTGTTTACATGAGATTTCATTGACAGAAATAAATACCTCTTTAGCTATTGACTTTTTTTTCTGTCCCATAAGGCACAGAAAAATATCAGCTCTTAATATCTCACTGCTCTTGGAAAGTTGTGAAAATTTTGGATGTAGAAGACTGTGTCTCTGTACTTGCTCTGAAGAACTCCAAAAATTCTTTTTCTTCTGGGGATCTCTACTTAAGAGCATTATGAAGAGAAAATGATTTTTTTCTCTTACATGACACATTCTTTGTTACTGCTTTTTTTTCCATGGTTACTCATCTTTTTCATCTCAGTCTATTTCTTGCACTGGCAATATAACTATCATTACAGAACAGAACACATGTGAAAGTCTGTAAAATGTACAGTCCACTAACATGATGCCTTACCAAAAAAATAAGCTAGATCTGAAGAAGCTCATATGCCTGCACTCATTGCAATCCTTTCTTACAGAAACTAGCACAGTTCCCAGAAGCAGCACTTGCTGCATTCCAATTAACCCTGTTTCCTAGGCAATTAGATGTGGTGTAGTGCTGGGTAGATGCTGCTGTAAAGTTTCTGCTTTGGGAACTAGCCTGCATCCTCTGCATAGTTATAAGTTCCCTTGTACAAACACAACCTTAAACTTAATGTTTACACATTCCTGAACATTTGAATACACATCTGTATCAATGTCAATTAAAGAAAGCCAACACTTGTTTTCTGGCATGAGGCCAGTAGATGATGCTCAGTCTATGTCATTGTGTGCTGCTACCCTCCAGAGCAGGGTGAGTTTCTCTGAACTGCTCATGAAGAATGATCCTCCTGTCTACACTAACCCCTGGGCCATGCTCCAAACAATTCCTGTGAATGTGCCACTTGATTCAGATAAAAAAACCAACTAAATAACTAGAAGCAATTCAGCTCCCATGGCAGACACTGTTTAATTTAAAAATACAGATAAATTTAATTTCAAACACAGAAGTGAATATTTTGAAATCTTTATATTTACATAAAACTATTTTTATGGCAATTTGATTCCCAATCTCACAATTACACAATAACCCTATTGTGATCCATCATGTAAAAACATGAAGTCCAGAGTTGTATGGAATATTTATACTGGTAGAGAAAAGTATTCAGGTCTTCTTGAGACCAATGTCCATGCTCTACTCAGTGCACCATTTTGCAGTGGAATGGCATATCAAAAGCTGTGGCAAAATAACACCTCTCCATTCCACTGATATCTACCTGTTTAGCATTTACAGCTTCAAGAGCAGCTCTTTCCTTAAATGATACAAATGAAAAAAAGATGGAATTGTGTTCTATGGCTGTAATAATATATGTAAAATCCTGTGGAAAAATAATAACTACATTCCTCTGCCAATAGTCCAAAGGTGAATCAATATCAGGTCATCAATATATCAATCATATTTAAACCTTTTCTATATTAGAAATTTTATCCTGGTACAAATAGGACTCTATGCTGTGCTCACAGAGATCCACAGTACAGATGTATGTTTAGTACCCTGCATTTAGTACCATCCAAATTGGTTTTAGCTCAGGAATACAGCATGGGAAACTGGGCATACACAGCTTAAACAGGACATACACTTGTACAGTAAAATTTCATTAATGAATACACAAAACTAGTGGAAATTGCACGAGAACACATACTATTGAATTTTTCCCAAGCTATAGGACAAGATTTACACTGTTTATGAGATTCAGTTTCTTATAATGTCAAAATAATCTTTCTCCATGCAAACTATATTTTCAGTTTACTTGCTGGGGAGATTTTGGGTGGTTTTGTTTAGTGGTTTGTTTGGGTTTTGGATTTGTTTGGTCTGGGGATTTTGTTTGTTGATTTTGTTTGGGTTTGAGTTTTGTTGCTGTTACTGTTGTTTTGTCTGAGAATGAAGTTGCAGATGTTTTGGTGTTCTCTTTGATGGAATGGGGATGACAGTGGAGATCTACAGGCACAAACCTTTAAAGAAGGTGCCTTCCAGAGCAAAAAGGTTGACAACTTGTCAGGGCATCACAGACTCTCAGTCATACAGAAATCTCATTTGGAAACTATGGGAACCCCAAAATACCAGAAAGAACTATTTTTTTAAACTATAATATTGAATGCTTATTTTATTTCTAGACCAAGGTGATAAACAGTGAAATACAGATAAAAAGTACAGGTAAAAATTATGTAAAGAAAAAAAATCAATAAAATAAACAATGAAATGCAATTTTAGAATTTGTTTAAAAGAAAAACGAAAAAGTATTTATTTCACTGCCATGTAGAGAAAATCATTGCTATTGAACTCAAATATGCATTAGATTAGTTGAAAGAGAACACTGAAAATAATAGTTCAAATTATTTAAATTTGAGTGCCAGAATATTCTTTGAAACAGAAGAAAAATCTGATGAATGTTGCTCAATTCTCTCATTTATTGAAGGCTTTGTAGATTCATTAATATAATTATTTTCAAATATTCTTGCCATCCTATGGATTACTCAATTTTCTCCCTAAGTTTAATTTTTAACCAGCATTCACAAGTGCTGTCCCTTTTGTCAGTGAAGTTGAAATTATTAACAAAAAACAAAATCAAATATAACTGCTTTAAATTAATCTTTGGTTTAACAGGTAATTGTGCCAAGTTCACTTATGCAAAGGCAGTATTAGAAATTAAAAGGAACTTTTTTCATGAAGATATGCTGGCCCATAGCTACCCAAAAGCAATTCTAACTGAACTATTTTTCAAGTCAATAGGGAGAACAGAAAAAGTTAATTCTCCATGCAGAAATATAGAATGTTCAAAGAATATATTGCAGTCCCAAAGTATCAATTTTCCTGTGTGGTACAGAATTTTCACTCCAGTACCAGTAGTATCTGTTCAGACAGCTCAGTGATGAATGAAATACAAAACAGTCACCAAATGCATAATTTCTGCATGTGCTCTGTGAACAAAATTCTTGCATCATACATGAAGTCTTATCAAATTATTATGGAAGAGAATACTATCCCTCCAGTTAACAAGTAGCCACAATTATGCCTGCAGTGCCATTTCAGATCAGCTGCCAGTTTTTAAATCTATGCACAAGTATTCTGTTGCTAAGAAGGGCTGCAGTAAGGAGTACTTTAGAAAAGAATTTGAGTTGGCTGGCATACAGAACTAAAACAGTATTTTCCCCAATTGCCTTTCACCCTGGGGACTCAATTGTAAATCACAGTGAGAGTAGACAGAGATTGCTTTCTCTCAATGACACCTGTCAAGAGTTGTATGGGAAATTAATTCTGTCAGTCTTGGTTTAGTCTTCTGAGAAAATCTGGAGAATACTCCAAGTCTGCCCTGATAACTTTGGAATCTCACACTGAGTAGGTTCAAACCTTTGAGGACAAAGTTAAAAGACCATGTCAGAGTCGTCTAGGGCAGCTCTCTGCAAAAATGCTGAATGATCATAAAAAAAGCACATAATTCACAGTATTTTGTTTCTTGTTCTCACACTTTTTTTTCTTGATAGAAACAATCTCAAGCATCTTTTATGAACTTTCATATCTGATAATAAGTATTTTTAAAGATTTTTGTGTGAAAAGTATTGCATGAATGTTGGTATCTAGAATACATTTACTTCTCAGATTTTGCAAGGTATAAAAATAGCAAATTGACCAGAAAGATAAAATACTTACCTATCATTTTTCTCTTGTGTTGTCTGCATGCAAAATTCAGTTTGGGGCATCTATGTACAAGTAATATTGACACCATAGCTTGTGTCAGACTAGTACAAACTCTGGGATCATCACTTAAAGTTTTTTTTTCTTCAGATTCTCTTTTAATCTGAGCATTGTTTTTCACCTGGATGAGAAACTCTTCAATTGCCTCAAAAGATGTTTTAATTACTTTTGAAATGTTATTGCCTGATCTCCAGGCTAGTTTCATTCCAGAGAGGGGCATCTCTGACAGATCAGGTTAATATCTGACAGTGTATGGCACCTCCCATGGCACCTCACCTCCTTATTTAGGAAACTTACTCAAGTGCAAGTTATGCTTCTGAAGAATATCACCATGCTATCAATATGACCAGACCAGGTATATCTGACATTTAAGTATAAATAAGTCACAACAAAGGCCTCTGACTCTGGAAAAAAACAAAGGTAAACAAAATGCATTTCTCAGTTTATATGAATGCTTGACTCCACCAGAGATGGAAAACTGCTTAAATTCAGAGCTGCTTTGTCTTTGGGTGAGAAGAATTGGTCACCAGTCACTATCTCTCTAATCTTTCTATCAGCTGCCATCAGAAAGATTTTCTTGTCAGTGAATGAGTGGAACATATTACCACTAGTTCAAATGACATAGACATTAAAGAGAGGAAAATAAAATTTGTAATTCTTTGTAGATATCAGATTCCTGATAAGACATAAAAGCCTAATTAAACTTTTCAAGAATCTATGAGTAATAATATAAAAAAAGATAAACCTTTCAAGTTAGAAATTCAGCACAAATGGAGTATAAATAAACAGAGACTTGAATTCTTTATTACTAACAAATAGCCTGGACTTCTTGATACAGACTGGAGAATGGGAGTTAAATCAAACCTATTTTGCCAAATGGATCTTCCCTTTAAAATGTTTCTGGTCTTAAGAAGTATATTTCTAACAGGAGAAAAGCTCCTAAATCTCATTTACAAAAAGATAAAAGGAATTTTGAAGGAAACAGTAGCAAAGGATATCCACTTTTCCTGGTTACAGATTATTAATATAAGTCTGCCTTAATAAAGGCAGAAAGTGTGGTATTTAATACAGTAGTTCTTGCTTCAAGAATAATATATGGGAAAATGACCTGCAGTGCAATCAGGAGTTCACAGCCCTGATGAAACCATCTGATTCAGTTCTCATTATGGTTGTTAAGAGTTATTATGAAAAGTAGAAAGCATGGAGATTGGCTTTCTGTGCTTCCAAAGACTAAATGGAAACTGGTTCCTAATGCTAATGGAAAAAAATCCAGTGACCACACTTGGCTTAGGATTTAATAGGGTCATAACTACTTCTGGTGTAGCACCCAAGTTACACCAAGCTCTACTCAGGCAGGTTTGCAGCAGAGATCTGGGTATTTTAATTTTTCTGATGCTATTTGGTTCCAGTTTAAAGACAAGTAAACCAACTACTTGACCTGTTCTTTATCAAATAAGTAAAAGTAAAAAAAGAGTCCATGAGGAGAATTACAAATGATGAATTTAAAGTCATATTTCAGTGACCTTCACATTCCAGAAAAGGTCATCGCCAATCTTTAGAAAATACTAAATACATTGAAGGGATTAAATATAAATTTTTAAACAGATATCAATGTTTAAATAATTCAGAAAATGTGGGGTTTCTGTCTCACAAAGTACCTGAACATCACAACATGCCATTTTTTAACTTGTGACAGAAAGTGGGAACATAGTTTTCCCAAGGCATGGGTATTTTAAGAACTACATTACCTCAGAACACAGGTCCAAATCAAATACTAAAAAATATGTAGATTTTAAGAGATAAAAGGTTTTACTTGCTGAGCCAAAACAGTTAACCAGAACAGATAAAAGCATTCTGGAGTAGGGGGGAATATCATTGCAAAGCCATTCAGTGCTTGTGGTGTATTTAGAATATATGAACATATTAAAATCCTTTTTTTCCTACTAGTTTTTATTATACAGCTCTTAAATAGCAAATATGATTTTTTTTGCACATTGCTATTTTCTTAGTCAAAAACTTCAATTTAATTTCTTTACTAAATTTTCTGATTACTTAGTTAACCTGCAATTGACATGACAGAAGCAATGTATCATTGCAAAAGTGGGCCAAAGAACTGCCCCAGCTTTATTTTCCAAAAATATCAGGTTTCCCATGCCTACATAACAGCCCAGTTTCAACATTAAAATAAAATAAAATAAAATAAAATAAAATAAAATAAAATAAAATAAAATAAAATAAAATAAAATAAAATAAAATAAAATAAAATAAAATTTTGCAATAGCTTCAAGCAGCAATCCTTTATTTGTAACACTTCCTGTACAGTTGCAGCCAAATGAAGCCAAGTTCATTATTGACTCAGGTGAACTCAACCGAGGTTTGAAAGAAAGGTCATATGTAAAATCTCTGTTGAATTAAATGATACATGTTTGCCAGGAATCAGTCCTTTTCCAGCAGGATATTTAAAGAGCTGGAAGATTTACTTTGTAAACAAATTCATATTTCATTGCTAACAATGAACTTTAAAACAAACGTTTTCCACCCATTAAATAAAATACAATTTTAGAAGCAAAGGCTTATGCCAGAAAAAGTGCTATAATTTGCTTTAGGTATGTTCTAGTCAATTCACTAGTACCAAATTTGACATAGGAATACAGTTGGTGTATATGCATAGTCCTTAGTCTTAAACTGTACACAAGAATACTTGGACTTGGAAGTGGCACCTAAACAGTTTGCCTAGGGCTTTGTCTAGTCAGGTTTTGAATAGCTGCAAGAATGGAAAATCCACAATATCTCTGGGAAATTTATTTAGCTGTTTCACCACTCTCACATTTATAAAGCTTTTTCTTATGTTTGATTTTGTACCCTTTGCATCATGTACTTTCAGTGAGCACCACTGAGAAGTCTGGCCCTCTTTTATTACACTGTCTCTTAGATAAGTACAGATGATAAGCAACGTTGCCCTGAGCATTCTCCCCTAAGCTGAATAACCCAAACTCTCAGTCTCTCTTCAAATCACAGGGGAGCCATGAGAAAAGTTTGTTTCTCTGCAGATATATTTAGGAAAGGGCACAGGAGGCCACACACACACACACAGAGAGAAACACACATACACACACAAAGGCTAGCGAGAAATAAAGAAGGGAACACTGAGTTTAGAGGAGACAACAGTGCACGAGGAAGTAGATATTCTCTGTAGCCTGTGGAGAACACACACCAGAAAGAGAATAGCAGAGAGAAACTGCTATATAATCCAATTGCTATATAACTGCAAGATAAATCCACCCCCCCAACCTAAAATAAGAAACAATACCAATTATCAAGGAAATTATAATGTAACATTTTAAATTTTCATATAATTGAAATAAGAATCCCCCACATTTCTAGATCAGAGATGCATGTCCTAGGAGAATTGTACAGAACTACTGTAACACTGATAATGCTTTAGCTCAAGTGGATATTGAATATTCCATTTACAGTACAACTAAATAACTTCTGGTGCACAAATACATTTGCAATTGTAAATGTACATTTAGACAGCATATTCCTATCCAGAAGGAGAGGTTTCTTGGACAAATTGTAAACTTCATGATAACTTTTTCAAACCCTCTAAATCAGTTAAACCTGGTCACAGCAGCTACAGTGTTATCATGATTAGCAGCAAAGAACTCTGGGTTTTAGCAGAGTGCACAGAGAAGGTGATGAAATTAGGTGGATCCTTGCAGTTCTTGATGGAAGAGATACAAGACAGTTCTTGAAAAATATATGCTACTATAGAGAAAGAAATACTAAGTGAAAAGAAGAATGAAGTGAAGAAACACTGAGTGAATGGCAAAATTCCAGCTCCATACCACCTTCAGGAGAAAAGACAAAACTTTAGATACTCAACTAAGAGAACTCTGGGCCACTCCAGTCTGGTAGGAGTTTACCATCCTTAAGTGAATGGATCTTGGCAGAATTGCATCTATAATACTCACTCATTAACAAGATTTCAACTCCCTTAACAAGATTTCAGACCATAAATTGGCCTGGATCAAACTCAAAGTTGTGAATAAATTTAAAAAGGACAACAAAAGTAGACAGGAGACACAACTGAAATAATGTTGTAGTAACTGTAAGCATTCTAATTCTTCTCAGTCTTTGCATGTTTTTCCTTGCTTTCATTTTGATTTGTTTTCTTTTTAATAAAGGTAATGGTGTTCAATGTAAATAGCTGAGTAATTCAGCGTGTAAATGGGGTTGAACTTCAGTAAAGCTGTTCTATTCTCTGCCTCTGACAGTCAAAAAACAGATTCTGATTGCATCTACAGTATAAGTGAAAAAGTATGTTTTTCCAACAAATAAAACCTTAATTAAATGCCTCCCAGATAAGACAGAAAAGTGTATTTACTTAGGTCTAGCAAAAGAAAACAGTATAAAAAGAGAAAAGAAATACATGAGCCTTAATAGGAAGAGTTTACTAGTTATTGTTTCTCTGTTGCAATAATTATATTGCTATGTTAGTTACCTCACTTGAATAAATTCTGAGGGTCGTGACTGAGGGAATTGCCATCTCTTTATTGTTTTAATGAGAATGAAAGATCTAATTCCACACACACTGAGCCTGAAATTGCATCAGCTATCTCTGAAACAGTATGATGAGCTAATCACTAAAGATAATTATTATTCTTAGAAACAACAGTTGCAATACAATAGGATTTTATTAAACCAACAGGTGGATAATAAAGGTACAATAGTCAAAGTTACATTCTTACTACATGATTTTTAGTCCCAATGTTGCATCCTTAGAATGACTTTGCTGCCTGCAATTTCCTTTAGCCCATAAAAAACCAAAAAGCACAGTATTACACTGCTTTAATGTTTTTCTAGTGAAAGATAACACTCAAGAAAAGCTTAGTAACCATCACATTTCTGGAGAAATTTTTGTGTTCGATTTCTTTTCATGTTCCAAAGCAGACATAACCATCAAATTCTTTCCAGAATCAGCATTTTAAAATTTGGTTTTGGTTTACATATTTAGAAATTAGCACCACTATTAACATTTACAAATGAACCCAGATAATTCCAGCTTTGAATACGACCAGGAAAAATATCTGTAAATTAGAGCCATTAAAATACATTTCCTCACAGAGCCTTCACAAAAAGAGCACTGAAGGATATGGAGTACCTCAAAAAAGTTTCCCCAGGCCTTTGAGAACTTCCAGTACATCTTACATGATTTACCTCATGTCCTGCCTTTCAATTCTCTGTCAGTTTACATCTATGATGTGGTCAGAAGATTTTCAGTCTGCCTCAATGATTTAAAAGGAAACGTTGCACAATATAATTCAATATCAGTATCTTAATGGATTCAGTATTGAGAAAGCATGCACTGTGCCAGTAGAAGTTATTTTGGGGAATATAGCATAAAAACAATAAATGATTGAACAGATTTTAGGTGTCTGATCAAGATATTGGTGGAATAGACCAAAGATGAGATGCTAGCTCCATATTCTGCAACAACAGCCAAAAGTTAAAGAAAATAAGCAAAAAACATGGGTCAAAAATTGAAAGAGTAAAAAAAGGCTAAGTTCAGAAAGTTTTAATCCAAATTACACTACTGGAATCTAGATAAAGAATTCAATCTGAGAATTGTAGATTGTGTTTTAAAATGTTTTTGTCTTTTTTTTTCCTTGTCCTTTCCTAATATGCACATTTCATACAGATTTTTAACACAAACCTTTGCTTCATTCTCATCTGTCAAACACATCCCTCTTACCCATAGCACACCAGGAATCAATTTCAGATGTCTTTGCAAAAAAGCCAAGCAGAATGTATTTCTAGGAATCAAAATTAATAATGCTTGCATACATAAATTTTTAATTTCATAATAACCATTTATGGAAACTGTATTAAAATGTACCTAATTCATGCTAGACAGGCAACCGTGATTTATTGATCTAATATAACTTCTTTGATACAAAGTTCACTATTTATGTCTCTAAATTAAGTGCTGGTGATGGCAGTCTGAGAACTTCGAGGCAAAATACAGAAAAGCCTAGGCTTCCCCAATACTGAGCCATAACAGCAACCTCCAATATAGAAATGCAGACACTCAAATAAAGGTGAGAATAAGTTCCTAAAGGACAGGCTTGTGAATTATATTCCAGTTTTTCCAGGCTCTTACCTCTGCAGTTGGGTAAAGGGCTACTCCACTGCCCATTGCTTCGACACTGTGCTCGAGAAGCACCCTGCAGTAAGTATCCAGTGTTGCAGGTAAAATTTACCACATCGTTTAAATTGAACTCACTGCCATTAGTCATTCCATGAGACGGATTCCCAGGATGTCCACATGTGATTGCTGTTAGAAGAAAAATAGGCAAGTTAGCATCTAAGAGAATGGTACTGATCCATGCAACCACTTGCAGGTTGGTGCTCTTTTGGCATTTTGGTTTTCGACTTTTTTTTCCCCCCTTCTGAATTTTTCCTTGACATTTATACAAGACATATAAGAAGAAGAATAGGATACATTTACTGAGAATTCTGAAATGTCAGGAGAATTTTTTTTCAATAAAACTCTTATAACCTACTTATGATAAAAATTGTAATAAAAATAAATCTAAATATATATATGTGTATATATACATATATGCATTTTCACACACATCTGATACGTATTAGACCTTTAAAAATGCATTTAAAAATTCCTACTAATACAAATAAAGGAAAATATTTTTTTCCAGAAAGCTTAAACATGTAGTAGAGCCAAACTAATTTGATGCACTATATCAAAACACTCAAGTTCTACAGCAGTCCAGCTTCAAGGATCTTGCATGGCTTTACTGAAGCAGTAATTTTTTATCCCGATTTTGCCAGTAATGGTGACATGCATTTAGAAAGCCTCCTGCCCCTCCCATGCTGACCCAGCTTTGCCACTTTCTTTTGAAGGGATTTTATTCACTGCACAGTCAAATGAAGGCACTAATAGTAACAACGCTAGTTGTGACGTTTTTCCTTTGATGAATATAAATAACTTGAAGATATAAATAGGACTTTAAGAGGACAAAGACACTTGGCAGATTTTTCCTGCCACTTCATACAAGTAAAAATTTTCATTTCACACGAAGAATGAAAATACTAAACATTTAGAAATTTAATATGTATTGCACAGGTAAGCCAACCATCTCAGTGACTGTCTCTGCATAGACAATACTCTGTCTGAATTGCAGACCTTTTAAAAAATGCAACACTGAAATAGTTGATATAAATCCTCCACTAAAAATAACAAAAATATGTATAAAAATGGGGCTCTTAAATAAAACTGAAAAGGAAACAAAATCAACTACATAATAAAGTAGTAAAATAATAAACAGATAAATTAGACTTGACTGATTACAAGGCTGACAGTTCCGAAAATGTCACATAATCTGACACAAAATTGAAGAATGAACTAGAGAAGGAAAGACTCCACAATTCTGGCACTTAATTACAGGATTTTCAGAAACAGGTGAATTAAGAAAATACTAAAGTCTATTAAAAAGATAACATATTTTCTAACAGATGTAGCATAATCTAATGCTATATCTCGGCTTGCATTGGCAAGTAAACTTGAGACCAATTTGAAAAAATGGGCAGTCACCATCAGAACTGCACAGATGAATACTAGTCAAGCTCTGCCCTCCAAGCAATGAAAATATACAAAGGAAAATTTTACTCTTGGTGAGAAAAATGAGGGGAGAGGCTCAGGAAGCCCATACTTGGCATAACAACTTTGCTTGGACAAAGAAAAAGTGATAGATTAAGTTACACAGTTGCAGCCTGCTATTCAGTGTCTATGCCAGCCTGTTTCTGAAAAAAACAGAAATTAGGAATTACTGAAAATATTAACAAGCCTCTGCTAAGTTAGAAATTGTATCACAACAACCATTGTAATTGAAAATAGGTCAAATAAATATCTGACCTGAACCGAAAACATTTGAACATGCAGTCCACTGTTAATATTTGATTATGTTTAAAAGAGTAGCAACAATTCAGTGAAAAATTAATTGTACTTACGGACACAAACAGGAGTCTGTCCAGACCACTTGTGGTCTTGTAGGCAAATTCTGACAGATGTACCAACAAGTCGAAAGCCAGGATTACACTGGTAGACTACAGTGTCACGATAACTGAAACCATCTCCACTAATGTGACCATTTACAATCGGGTCTGGGGAGCCACAGTGACCAGCTACAGTAAAAGAACAGCCCATCAAAAATGCCAAACAAAACAAATCAAACAAAACATCAAAAATAAGACTTGTCAAAATTTACGATCAAAACCCCCAAAATCTCAACTTTCCTTTCAATAAACAATATATTTAGAGTTAACTACTGCACTGCACAGGACAAGTTCTCAGGTACAAAACCTACAGATGACATGTCTTCTACTTCCTTGAAAAAGAAAATAATGAATTAGAGAAATGAGAATTCTATTATGAAATAATAGTAAAAGTTTGAGAGCTAAAGACCTCACACCTCTGTGAGGAAAAAGGCAACCTTACTATGGCACTTCACCATAATAAAAAGTAAAAGTAGGGTATTTTTGTTGATACTGACCTAATTGCAAGGCAATATAAAGAAGAGCTTACTATAATTTGACATGAATGTGAATTTATAAACATTTTCCAGACAGAAGGCATTAACAAGAAGGAATGTCTGCCAGCACTGTTTCCTCCTTATTTCAGTTGCTGTTAAAACATTACAGAATCCATTATTCCAAGATAATAGCAGTCTTGGCAGTGAGGAAGCCAAGTAATAATTTAATTCATTCTGGATTCTCCACTCTGTTTGAAAACTGAGTTGCTGAGCAAAAAACTATTTCTCTTTACTGATTAAAAAAGAGAAAAATGTTTTTTTGTTTGTCTGTTTGTTTCTGTGCAGACACTGATTAATTACAACTGCAGCAATTTCATCTGAAACTGCGCTGTCCTCATTTTGAGAGGTGGGGACTGGGACCTAGGATTTAAGACTGCAGCCTACAATGGGCTGTGTGTTTGTGTGTGATCACTTCTGTTTCATGTAGGCTGTATCCCTCAACAGCAACTTCTTTGCAACTTTTCTTCTGGATTCAATCTCCTTTCTAATAACGCTCCTTTATTATACTAGGCATTATATTTTATTCACACCTAATGGCTCCTTTAAAACACTAGAATGATAAAGCATACACCACTTGATTAGGTTGCTCATACATGCAGGATTATTATAAAAATTCAAATTGTTGTATTGCTGATGCCTCTAAGAAGACATTGTGGTATTCTGCAAATTTAAGGAAGAGAGTATAAACGCAAGATTTCACTCATTACTCAGTCACTTTCCCCTTAAAACAGAGAATATGGCAACAGAGGACATTGTAAGCGTATTTTTCTCCTTGAAATGTGTTGTGGAATAATTTATCTTATAGTTCTCAGTCCAAATTAGTAATATGATCCCTTTCACCCTTCTCTCTTTCCAGCCTCACTCAGCCTCTCCTTCTCTAAAAGACACTCCAGCCCCTGGCCCCTTAATGGGCCCTTCCCCTGACTTGCCTCATTTTGCAATATCTCTCTTTTATGGTGGAGGACACAAAAACTACACACAATTTTCCACATGATTGCTGAAGAGGAAATAATAACCACGACCTGCTGACTACACTGGTGTTCATACACTCCAGTCTGTGATATTTTTACTGCAAGGCCACACTTTTAACTCTTAGTCAGCCTCTCCACTCAGTCACCTGGGTGCTTTCTGTAAAAATTGCTTTTACCCAGCTAGTTCAAAAATAGCATTATTCAAGGCAAAGTGCAGGATTCTGTATTTGTCTTTTCTGAATATTATGTGCTTGCTCCAGATTCTAAAGGTCCCTCAGTCTAGCAGTACCACAATCCACACATAAACAGTTCTTCCATCATTTTGTGTCCCTCTCAAACTTGCTGCAGCTGCATCCCAATTTGTTATCCAAGTAACCAACAGAGGCTGGATAGTGTTGGCCTTTCTATTCATCCTTAGTATCCACTGGCTCCTAGTCACACTTCAAACCAAGAAACAATACCCTTAGAGTTTGCTGTCTCAATTAGTTTACCTTCCATTTTGCAGTTCCCCCGTCCAGTCTCATCTCATCTCATTTTGGCTACAAGGATGCAAAGGGAAACTGTTTCAAAGGTTTTGCTACACCACAAATTGAAAGAAATCTACTGCTAAAATCTACATCTCATGAGACAGTCACTGGAATTGCAGTAAGATTATCAAGGTTTGCTTTTGATTCTTCCATCTTGCCTGTTCCAAATCATCTTTTTATTTTCCCTATGCCTAGAAATTAGTTCCTAATATTTTCCTCCCTATTTTTTTCCCAGGGACTGAGGTGAAATAGAAAGGAATTCATTTGGGACTTTTCATTTTCTAGATGTCAATAGTGAAGTATTGAAACGCAGTAGTTGCACAGAAGAAAGACACATGACTGCAGGGAATTTCAAGAAGAAAGACAGATGAAATGTGCCACCTGGCATTAAGAAAAATATTATGCACTTTCTCTTAAATGGGGATTTAACAAGTTGCTGGACTTATCATGTGAGTAATTTCATTTACAGATCGTTCCACCTACTGTTTTTAATGATTTTTCAGGGAATTTTGACTCATTTAGATTAATTATTCCAACGTATCAAGAACTGAAAGAGCATTGCAATGACACAAACTGTATATCATTTTCTCGTCAACTAAGATTAAAGAAAATTAAGAAATCTCTGAAGAGATTTTTTTAGTAAAATATATCCTCAATAATTTAAAAACTTGTTCATATACATCAAGGCTGGTTCAGCAGTTTTATTCTAAACACTTGAAAAGCAAGATAAAAACAATTATATTTTATTTTATTAAGAATTTCAAATATAAGCCAATATCATAATATTATACTGCAATTTACCAATGAGTTATCAATTAAAGGATTAGATATTTTTACACAACTACAGTCCACAGCAGAATATTTTCATACTGAAAAGGCAAAAAAAAAACCAGGGAAAAAGATCTTTTCAGGAAAACACAGTGATCCATAATTAAGTGCCTCTGATTTTTCAGATGAAATTAGGCAAATTTAAATGCTTCCAATTTGTCCTATATGAACCTATGGTCAGCCATACATACAAAGCATGCATAAAACCACATAGGTTTTGTGACTTGTATTTGCAAATATTCTTGGAAGTGTTTGAGTGAAAATGAACGAAATTCAAATTCAAGAAATTCAAATTTATGCTTGTATAGCTAACAAAAAATACATGTAATGCTAACAAACTGAAGACTTAGGTCTTATATCCAGCCTTAGACTCATTAACTAGAGTCTTTGATTTTAGCTTTCTTTAGAGACAAATATAAAGAATTGACAAACTCTTTCCTAAGATACAGAAATTAGTGTACTTCTTTAACCTGAAATAATAAGTTAATTCTAGACATAATCAGTGGGTAACATAAAGTGATATCTATTTTCATCTATAGGTGTCTTGAGTTATATTCATGTGTGCATGTGTAGATAAAAATCATCTCTAACTCATTATAATTCCTTTGAAATGGGAAGGCTTATTTAGAGCTCCCTGGGTGTTTGCCTTCTGATTTTCACAGGTCTCAGGTAAGTCTTAAAGGCACCTCCAAAATAAATTAGGGGCATGTTGTCCTTGAAATTCAGGAATATTCAACTAGCAGTATTCACATCACCTAGCTTTAAAATTTAAGAATTTACCTTTCCTGAATTGCTCTCTGGAGGAGTCTACATAGTTCCATTGACCTTGGATTGTAGTCTTAATTGCATCTAAATTAAGTGTTTGAAGAGCATGGCAATAATGTACCTTATATGAAAGAGTGTAAGAGTGACAGGAAGGGGCCTAGCAGCAGAACTAAAATTTTCTGCAGTAGCCATGGGGTAACTCAAATTTAGATTTTCACACTGACAACTGTGTAATATTTTTATCACTATAGAGCCTGTCTGATTTTGAAATAGGAACAACTAAGTAGTGATTAAACCTGCTGGCTCTAAATGTGATATTCTTTGTCTGGTGAGGTAGATCCACACATTTAACAGTTCTAATCATAAGTTCTAATCATAATCATTTCAACAATGAAATCCATCAAATAAGAACTAAAGTCTCTCCAAGCTTTTAGAAAACCAATTGGAAGTATCATAAATCAAAGAATGCTTTCACTACAGTAATAGTTCCTGCAAGAGGTCCTCTGTTCATTACAAGTGGGAATAGATCTGTAAAAATAATTTAAAATGCAGAATGCAGATAGTCAGGTGGGAAAAAAATAAAAAGTCATTAGCTATAAGAAGATAGTAGTAATCGATACCACTTTCAATGAGGATTTGTTAAAAACTGAATTAGACAAAATCCACTATCAAATTACTCCTGGAGAAGAAAAGGATGACTTCATATAAATTAAATTCAATCTGCATACAGACTCAGTCTTCCCTAAAAATGAGATCTCATAAACTTAATAACTGTTTCCCAAAGAGTTAAAAGATTCACTAGGTATTGTTTCTAAAATGACTTTCAGAATAATGTGGTATTGTTCTATATACGTAAGTCCTCCATCTCTATAGTATTTGAATCTAAACTCATGACTACCATAGACAGTTAATCTTCTGGGATGTTCAGTGCAAACATTACTTCTCAATAGACAGAAAAGAAGAAAAAACCTCTTTTCCAGCCTTTCATGGGCAAGAGTGATTTATAATACAAACAGAATCCATTGAGACTTTGCATTGTTTAGTTTGCATATGTTGGCAGCCAAATTATCCTGCATATAGCCTTTCAAAAAAGAAAAGTAGTATATAAGTACTAAATACTGTTATTACTGATCAGATTATGAAGTGGCATTTCAGGTTATTCAAAATGAATGAATACTGATATCTATTCATCATACGCAGGCAATACCCTGGCAATGAGTGGTATAGCACACTGGAAAAACCTACAGGGATAATTGCTCTATTTTTTTTTTTTTTTCCCTGTTTTGGGGGTGTTTTTGTGATAGAGTTTGCTTGCTCAGAACAGAAGAAAGGATTGTAGAAAACACTCTCACACATGCAAATTTTGGGCTGTTGGATCTTCACAGTTGCAGTTCCAACATATTTAAATGTCAGTCTTAGTCCAGGGATATCCTGACACCAATGGATGGCTGATTTCTTTTTAGATACAAACCTCTGTACACTTCTACTGTGGAGCTGATGAACTTATGCATGTGAAAAAGTAGTGTTGAATCATGGCATTCCCGTAAGCAGCACCTCAGTGCAATTTTTTCAAAAGAAGTAGCAATTAATGTACTCTGCTTATGCCTATATCCTATGATCTCTTATGCCTATTTCTGTCATCAAAATTACTTATTTCTAAAAACAGCTTATTTCAAATTGAGCAATAAAGTGTGAAAATGTATCATAACAGAGAAGTGTTCTTTATTTTCATAAAATTTGCCGAAAACCAACTACATCTTGCTTCGAAGTCACTAATAATGAACTGACATTTAGATGTTAGATAAGTTCTATGAGAAAATGGTGGCTACTTTTGACCACACCAATTCTTAAGAGACAACATACTATAAAACTATATTCAAAATAATTGAACTACAAACATTCCTTCTGCAAAATGAAGGAGTCAAACATTAATACCTAATGAAAGCCTATAAAACCTTAATTCTGATCTGAATTACATTATTCTGTGCTATTTTTTCTTCTGATAATATTCTGTCTTTATTTTTCTTTCTGCTTCAGCCTAGCATCTGTGAGAAATTGAGGCATTAATGGTTAGTGGCTCAAACATTGCTAAGATCACTGTAGGACTTTGCCCACTATGGCAAGCTGTAAAAAGACTGTGACTGCTCATGTGCCTCCCCCACACACCAAATAAGCCTCTGCAAATTCCTGGAAATCTGGACATAAAGTTAAGCCACCTTATGGGAGCTTGAAATAAAATAAAGGTGGTTCTATTGCCCAATTATCTAGGGCCTAAGTAAACAAGCTTGGGGAGAAGAATGTATCTGTGGGGAAAGCCAATTCAGCAGCTATGCTAAAATCCAGCTCTGTCTGGGTCCAGCAAAGGATCCCAGATCCACAGCTCCCAGATCCATTTCTGAGGCCTTCCAGCAGGGGACTGTACATGATCCAGTGTTGTAACAGATCCACTGTAAAACTCTCCCACCAGCCAGGAGAGGCGCTTGGACATTCCCATGTACACCTGAATATAATGATAAGCATGGAACACTGTGTGTTCTGCTAAGGTGACAGAGTGAGGCAGCAGAGTAGAAAGATGCTCTTTATGTAAGGTTGAGCTCTGAAGAGGAAAGAAAAATTCCTCCTTCCCCGTCAGCAAGTGAGTACATTCAACTGTAAGGCAAGAAGAAAATCTGCAAAAATAGGGCAGACAAAGCAAGTAACAGATTCCAGAAGTAAATATCTTGTTCACAACCAAGAATAAACCTGCTTCCAAGCCTCAAATGTTTCTCAAAAAGAAAACCCTTTTCTTATGTCTGTATTAGGAGTGGGAACCAATATGAGGGGATCTGAAGAGAGAAAGAGTTGGGGTGAGAATTAATGTCCAAACTATATAAATCTCAGGGTTTTAAAGAGTCTTGGTTTTGCTTCACTTCTGACTGCCTCTTTTCTGCTTCCCCTGACCAATAAGCTCAATGCTCAATTGTAGCTGGAATGCATCAGGAATAGCCCTAATTGAAGATTATCTTGAAGCTTAGTTTCATCACACACCCTGCACCACAATGAAAAGCGCTCCGAATGTGGGAAATTATTTGAGTCACTTAAAAATCCTACTGGTTTGAAAAGCATTACAGCAACATAAAAGGTAATTCAATTTCTAATAAAAAGATATATCCTAGTAGAATAGTGCAAAATCACTGAATTCTGATTCTTGATACTGTATAGGACAAAACAAAACAAAAAACAGAGAGAAATTTGGGAGTTTTACCTAGGCACTGGGTTTCAGTACCACTCCAGAGACCATTTGCCAAGCATTCTCTCACATGGGAACCAACTAATGTGTATCCTGTGTTACAAGTGAATATTGCAGTAGCTCCATACACTGTTAAGGTTCCAATCTTATTTCCATTTGGTGGAGATGGAAGACCACCACAGGAGATAACTAGGGGAAAACAAAAAGAAACAGAACATTTTGAAATACGGAAAAGCTTTTAATATTTTTTTTTTTACTGGAAGATAATACATCACCTCATGTTTTCTTAAAAAAGTAAATGTAGTAGGAATAAATATGCAAGTTGTATTCCATAGAAAGGGCTTAATTTTTTATGCCTAATTTGGCAATGTAGGTTCTAAATCTAAAGATTCTTTGGGATACCTGCATATCTTGACAGTAGCCAATCTATATTTCTAGTTATGAAACACGGGAATTATATTAGTTCCTCAGAAGGTTGTGGTTATATTCCATATGTACATATCCATGGCTGCTCCTCAAATACATTTTGCATGGTTATTTGTGCCAGCTTAAAGGTATTATAAATCTTTTTAACATTTAGCACTCTGAATTTTTAGGAACTGTCTTTTTTCTTATTTCCCACTCCTACTTATACGTGTATAGCATATATGATAGTCTGCTTGCTGAAACAATAAATCATCTGGTTTTGCCAAAGACTAGATTTGACCAATTATCACAGGAACTCTCTGTAGTATCAGCTGCAACCCACAGATATTGCACACCACATGAAAAATTGTCTTTCAAGAATTTACCAAACTCTAATTTAATTAAAACCATTCTGTTTAATTAAAACCATTCTGTCATTTCTTCTGTTTCTAGAAGACTATATAAATAATATTGCAATTTAAGATGAATATAATTTTAAGAGCTTCAATTGTATTTATATATTAGTATAAATCATATGTTTGCTTTCAATAGCATCTGGATCACAACTAAACTTCCTATTTGAAATCCCAAGGCCTCACTCATATATTTTAAAATGTTCGCTATAGAATACAACATGGAATTGTGTAGAATTTGGACAAAATCAAGTACCAGCTACCATGTAATTAATTACCTCAGTCATAATCAGAAAATGTATTATCATAGTTTCTTAGGTACATAATGTGCCCAGACATGAGTAAGACTCATTTTGACTATGATCAAGTCACATTAATATAATTTGTGTATTAGCCTAACATTATAATTTCTAATTTTATTGCTGAATATTAATTGCATTTATGTTTAATAAAGTAAACTCTTTTTGAAGACTTTGATTCAGTAGAATGAACAGTTCTAAACATATTACAAATGC
Source organism: Erithacus rubecula (assembly GCF_903797595.1). Taxonomy (NCBI): domain Eukaryota; kingdom Metazoa; phylum Chordata; class Aves; order Passeriformes; family Muscicapidae; genus Erithacus; species Erithacus rubecula. The sequence goes on from NC_136685.1 coordinate 20,786,824, forward strand.
TTCATTGGTTTTAATTTCAGTGATTACAGTAAAAAATACATAAACTACATGAATAATGAGATATATCGGGACATTTAGGCATCTGTTCAGCATACTTAAAAAAAAAACAACTTACTAATTAGATTTCTCTTAATCCAGAATGACCTCTAATTTGAGGATTTGCAATTCTTTTAGAGATACTATGGATAATTAGACAATAAATAGATAAATATAATCTAAACTCCTTATCATCAGTGTTTCAATTAGCTTTCCTACTGCTTCAGAACAATAAACAACTAGAAAAAATATATATATATGTATATATAAAATCTATCCTTAGCATGTGAATGATAGGGAAAGTAAACTGTAGACTCCACAAAAATACTCTGCAGTGTGTTTCTTAATGATCCATGTCCAATGAAAATATTACTGAATATCTCTTGGGGGATGAAGTTTGCTGTAATTAAATCCTAATCTGCCCTCTAGCAGAGGGCAAAATAATGCACCTTTCTTATAAATTAATTAATATCTCTTCAATCAGTAACATCCTGTGTTCCTCTATCTAATACTTTTCTTTTGCTTAACTGCATCTCATGTGGATCACTCTATTTTCTACTCACATAAAATTTGTGTAATTGTAGAGGGTGGGAAAGAATTATCTTTTCAAATACTTGTCAGCATCTGAACAGCAGCATATACAGCAGTAGCTGCATATCAGGTAGCAGATCAAAACTACATTTTTTAGTCTGTGTGCACAAAAAGGAAGGGACACTATTGCAGTTAACATAATTTGAAAAAAATAACATATTGTTAAGGAAAAAATGACATTTTGGAGAAATTTATTAAGACTTTGGCACTGTAACCCTTTAAATCAGAATTATTCCACTGAGATTGCCAAGGTTCTCTAAAACTATAAAAATCCAAAGTCAGGATTGATGCAATTTCATGGCATTTTTGTATGAAAACACTACAAAAGCTCATTTGAATGCTTCTCCAACAGTACAGTTTTAATGCTTCACCCAAGAAGTCAAAGCAATATCATCTTCTAATCTAACTCTAGTCTGTAATCTTCTAAAGTAACACAATTTCTCCAATTAGTTTCTACATACTTATGCACCACCTATAAATAATAAATACAGATTGATTTCTGGATGCTACTTCATTGGTTCTTGTATGAAACATATTGTACTTAACACCTAAGGAGTTGGAATAAATTAATTTCAAGTTAGTGAAAATTTCACATTTTCTAACTTCTTGGAATGTGAGAACAAAATAGTTTATTAAAGCCTTTATTTAAAAAAGAAAAGATATGTATTAAGAAGCATAGGATATTGTGTAAACAAGTATGTTCCTTACCCTTACAAGTTGGCCTTTCATTGCCTACACTCCAGGTTCCATTGGTCCTGCACTGTATGAGTCTTCGACCCAATAAATAATATCCAGGACTGCAGCTGAGCATGACTTGAGCTCCATACTCATTCATTGACCCAGAAATCAGTCTCCAGACAACATGTTCTGACAGAAGAGTCTCTATGCTGGGGCAGGTTACAGCTGAGAAGAAAGAGCACATACATATTAGCATTGTGCCCCAAAATTTCTTTACAGATGTATGTCTTGCCTTACTGACAGATGTTTCACAATATAATACTTAGAATACCATAGTCATTTTGGAAATGTTCTAAGTTCTAAGAAAAATAATTTGCATACAGGGAGTATTACAAATTGAACTGGAGTCTGTAGTATATTTTCACTTAGTGGGTGTAGTGGAACAATGACATACAGCTATGCTCTCTAATGAGATTTATTCAAAGATTTCAGAGACAAAACACATGACAGATTATGATGGATGTAAAAGGGAAAGCAAATATTGCTAAGTAATGTTTGCAAAGCTTGAAGTTCTTAAAACAGGTTGCCATAAAAGCTGCTAGCACACATTGAAAAAATAATTACTATAAAACCATATATTGTGGGTACACAGGAAAATTATTTCATTCCAGTTTAGAAGATGCTAAAAATTTATGATATTTAGGAAGATTTCTAGAGTTATTATAGTTCTGTTGTTTTTAGTATTTCATATTTTGTAAGAGAATACAGTTACTGACAATAGACAATAAATATGGTTTATGTTCTTTTTTCAGTTTCAGTTTGATGCTCTGCAATTTCAGTCCACAGAATGCACACAATATTTATGATATTGACATGAATTCTATCTTAATGTACCTATGACTCTAGACTAGCAAAATTAAAATATTTATGACTATTTAAAATAGTTATATTTGTTACCTTTTACCATGTTTTAATGAACTTCACTGCTATATAAAATGTCTGGGTGAATTACTGACTGTTTATCTCACTGAGATTCGCTACTATGTCACTGAGTGGGATTCACTACCTAAGAAAAAACTACTACCCCAGAAACAGTTAAGAAAATCTATACTTTCCAAGGAAAATCAATAAAATAAATACATAAATAAATAAATGCATATTCCATTAACTTCACACTGTCTGAGACGTATAAAGAGATTTTATCACAAGTATGAATGTGTGATGGAAGAGACTAGTTCAGGCAATCACTGAACTAAAGGGAAAGTGAAAGAATGAAAATGCTTGTAAAACTTTAGATGTTAATGCTATACTCTACATCTACCTGTTTCAATAGTTATCTTACTCATGGCAAATTTTGGCGTCCAAAAAAATCAGAACTGAACACAGCATATCTATGGACATGTGTAAGTATTCATAAAGGATAAATAATTTCCAGAACTTCAGAATGACAGATTATAATGTTATATGGAGTTGAAATTGTAGAATATTTTTTTAGATATGTTTTTAATATATCTTAGGAAGGACTGACAGTGTACAATCACTTTGAAACTTAATAGGTCTTCACTTTGGCCTTTAAAATAATATTTTGGCAACTGAAGAATGGTATCCCAGGTTAATAGAGGACTACCTACTTCTTAATTTAATTTATTTTGGTGTTGATACTAAACTGAGTTTCATAACTATGGAAAGATTAAGAACTATCAACCAAGAAACATTTTTCCATGCTTGCTGAATAAAATATGCATATTGAAGCACTTTACTTACTACCTTGTAGTGAAAATCATAAGACTTTCAGAAAACAAAACATATTTTAATAGGAACTTAATGCCTATCAACTTTAACATTTTTATCACTCCTACTTCCATGCAATAGTTTTATTGGTTCTTTCAAATATGAAGGCAAGCTTCTTATTTAGTTGAATAGCAACTAGTTCTTATTTAGTTGAATAATTTTAGTCTTGACAATAACAATGACAAGACAGGCTCAGAATATGTAAATGAGCCTCATAGATGTTGCCTCTAGATACTGAGGTCAGTATACAATTTATTCTTTATATATAGATACACTTAAATTTGCAAGCACACTTCACAAACAACTATCAGATTCTAATGCATAAATGTACAATTTCTAATTCAAGATGTTCTCCAATACAGAATATACTTCTAGGCTGTGTTGATGTAATCAACTAAACCTGCTGCTCGAAAAATTTTAATTTTACAGGGACTGATTTTGATTTATTAAATTCCTCATCCTTCAAGAAACAAAAAAGTGACTATTAACAGAAGCTCGATTTTGTGCACACGGTTTGTGAATGAGTTCATCAATTTGCCTCTTATGGTCAGTGTCTTGGAAATTATGGTCTGGTCACTATTTAAATTCTCATTTACATAGATGAAACTCAGTAAGGGATTATCTCAACTTTGCAGATGTGAAGATGTTCTCTTACATTCCCAGGCATTTTTATACAAAAATGTATGAATAATATTGATTTACATAAAATACACGTCAGAAAACATAATTACAATTTGAAATCATGATTATCTATTTTAATGACATGACAATCTCCATATATTGATAATTATAAATAGACTCAAAAGCAGGGAATTCATAATAATATATAATTACCAGAAGAAAAGAGTTGTGATAAAGCCCAAATAGGCAAAACTGTGAGATCAATGCGTGACTTTGAGGCTGGTGTTAATGGAAAAATTTGGGGTTTGTTGACCATGAGATGATCTACCTAACACTTGGTCTACTGACACCTGGTAAAATGCACCCTTCTCAGAGAGGAAAAAGAGCTCTAGCACAGGAGATAGTGGGGTTCACTGATAGAGCTTTAAAATAGTTTGGAAAGGGAAAAGGAAAAATACTGGGTTTAACAGGGATGAACGATGGTATGGTGTGTCAAAATTTGAGGAAAAAAGCGCTAATCCCTCAATCTGCTTCACAAGGTGCTGGCTACAAAGTATCACACTTAAAATGTTTTTGCACGTGCACATAGCATCAGTAAAGCAAAATGAACTCCAAGCTTTGCCCCAGTCGCAGTCTGATATCATTGGCATCAATTAAACCTGGTGGGATGAGTCCTGGAGTGCCCTCTTGAATGGTTACAGGCTCTTTAGGAGGGATAGGCAGGGCAGCAAATGCAACCAGTGTTGAGGGGGTGGCACAGGTGTAATTGAAGGGGTAGAATATATGCAGTTCTCAGTTAGTGATGGCTCAGTTGAGAGTTTCTGCATAAGAATCAAGGGACAAACAAATCATGTGAATGCCATTGCAGGAGCCTACTGTAGACCTACAGCAATGAAGATGATGCAAAGATATTATTCTTTGAGCAATTAAGGGATGCTTCCAAGTCAACTGCTCTTGTCCTTATGAAGGACTTCACCTTGCCAGAAATTACCTGGGAGAACCACACAGCTGCTACAACCCAGCCCAGAAAATTCCTAGTAATTTTGGATGATAACTTTATGGAACAAGTCCTAAGGGAACTGGTTCAGAAAAACATCCTTCTTGATCTATTGCTTGTCAACAGGGAGGATCTCATAAGCTAAGTGGAGATTGATGGCTGTCTTGGCCACAGCGATCACAAAGATGCTGAGTTTAAAATTTCTGTTGACAAGATGAAAAGTGCCAGCAAAACCTCAACTCTGGAATGAGGAGAGCAAACTTCAGACTTTTCAGGGAACTAGTGAAGTAAAATCCCCATAGAAAATATTTTTGCAGGTGTTGGGGTCCATCACTGTTGGTCACTTTTTAAACATTGCCTCCCTAAGGGCACAGGAATGTCAGAAGTAAAGCAGGTGAGGCAAAAAATTGGCTTGGTTGACCAGGAATCTTCTGTTGGAAATAAGGCAAAAAATGAAGGTGTATGCCCTGTGGAAGCAAGATAAGGTATCATGGAAGAATACAGAGACACTGCTTGCCACTACAGGGAGAAAATTCATCCAGTCAAAGCTCAACTGCAGTTGAAGGTGGCCAAAAATACAATGGATAATAAGAAGAGTGCTTTCAAATATATTAATGGCGAAAATCAGTGTAGAAAATAACATTACAGGACAGGGACGGTCACCTCACAAATAGGGATGTGGACAAGGCAGAGGTGCTCAGTGCATTCTTTGACTCTGTCCTCGACACGGATGATGCACCAAGGGGGTCTCAGCACCCTGAACTGGAGGACCATGACTACAAGAATGATCCAAGTTTCAGTCAACCCTGAAATTGTGTATGAGTTGCTGTTCCAGCTGATCCCTACAGATCTATGGAGACTGATAGGATTCATCCAAAAATCCTCAAAGAGCTCAGTGATGTCACCACAAAACCTCTCTCAATGATTTTTGAGCAGTCTTGGGAATCTGCAGAGGTTCCAGCTGACTGGAATCTGAAGAACATTGTCCCAATTTTCAAGGAAGGCAAGAAGACCTATCAGTCTCACTTCAGTGAAAAATCTTATTCCTTTACTGCTCTAAATATTGAAAGTGAAAAATAGTCTTCATGGAAATGCTTATTCTGGGAAGTGCTGAAAAACTGAAGGCTGCTCTTCAAGAGTATCTTGAATATTGTGACTCTGAGTACAATTATCTTTGTCAGAAAAAAATACAATGTTCATGATGGAAAAATATTTCGATTACAGGAACGTGCTATTTAGCAATACTTGTTATTATTTTCAAGGAGTGCAAGATATTTGATTGCTGTATTACAGCTGGTAGTTAACAATCACAAAGAAAGGAGAAGGGCATTTTGAACTTACTATTTACCAAAGTTAATGCCAAATATTATATTTGTCAAATATAATCTTTTGAATAAATTTACTATTAGCTTAAAAATAAAAGCAACATTAAGGTGAAGGAATGCATTATATCTCAGATGCTAGTGTGGTTTAAATTCACACGTATTAGTAAAATTCGAAGACAGTAGGAAACCAAGCAATCCTATACATCACAGAATCTATGAACAAAGACCTAAGAACCAAATAGGATCACTTGAGCAAGTTGATAGTCCTAGTATGCTGAGAGAAAGGGAAAAAAAAAAAATCTGTTCATGTTGGTCGATATATTCAACCAGGAAAGGCTTCAAAATCTAAAAACAAATAAAAGGATCATGTGGTATTCAGCATCAGTCTGTCCATTCAGTCAGCTATATCAAGACAATCTGCTACCAGTCTAATGCATCTGGACTAATTAAAAATTGCTAAATTTATGAAGTGTTTTACTACAGTTCACTGAATAGGTGCTCCATGTTACATACCGAATATTGACAAAATACTTCAAAAAATACTTACTGATTTGTTAAAGAAAATGGGCATGATGTTCTGAATGTCTTAGCAAATAAAAACCACCAGCAAAATATTTATAAGTTGATAGTGAATCTTTGTCTGTTTATCTTAGCAAATTTGGTTTTGCATTTGTATTACAATTAATGTTTTGTTCCAGAACTACTTATGATTCTTAGTTCTATAACCAGATATTTTCCAAACACATTGAAAATTATGAAAATATATATAATTATTATATATTATAATTATTTTTCAATTTATTTCTAGAAAAAAAGATTATCTGAACCATCAGTGTTACAACTCAGCACACTACAACATAAAAAAAAAATCTACAGCAAAATTTGCAATATGAATATTATAGAAAAGTGCCATTAGATGTTCCTTGAAATATTTGATGCTAGCATAAACCACCTGATCTAAACCTTTGAATAAATGCATTACAGGAATAGTGAAAAAGACCAATAAAATGATGCAGTTATAGGGACTATCTTAGCTAATTAAAATGCTAGAAGAATGAACCATAAACTCAGTATTCTAGGTTATGCATCCACATACTTCTATGAAAAGGAAAACAGTAAAAGCAAAGGCCAGAGAGACATGGACTTGACAAGTAAGCAAATAAGTGGATAAAGATGAACCTTGTGAAGTTCAACAAGGCCAAGTGTGAGGTCCTGCCCATGAGTCAGGGCAATCTGAAACACAAGTACAGGCTGAGCACAAAATAAATTGAGGGCAGCCCTGAAGAGAAGGATTTGGGGTGTTGGTTCGTGAGAAGTTTGACATGAGCTAGCAGTGCACACTTGCAGTCCAGAAGGCCAACTGTATTCTGGGCTGCATTGAAAGAAGTGTGACCAACAGGTTCAGAGAGGTGATTTTACTTCTCTATGCTGCTCTTGTGAGATCCCACCTGGAATACTGTGTCCAGCTCTAGGGCCCCCAACAAAAGGAGGATGTGGACTAGCTGGAGTGAATCCAGAGAAGGCCAATAAGATGATCAATGGGCTGGAGCACCTCTGATGCTGACAGGCTGAGGGAATTGATGTCATTCAGCCTGGAGAAGTGTAGGCTACTGGGAGACCTTAGAGCAGCCTTCCAGTGCCTAAAGGGGGTTGTAAGTGAGCTAGAGAGAGACTTTTCACAAGAGCATGTAGTGACAGGAAAAGGACTAATGGTTTCAAATTTAAAGACAGTGAGTTTAAATTAGAATTTCTTTGCTATGATGGTGGTGAAGCACTGGAAGAGGTTTCCCAAAGAAGCTGGGAAGGTTCCATTCCTGGAAGTGTTCAAAGCCAGGTTAGATGAGGCCATAAGCAACCTGGTCTAGAGGAAAGTATTCCTGTCCATGGCAGGGGCTTAGAACTAGATGACCTTTAATGTTCCTTCCAACCTAAACTATTCTCTGATTCTATGATTCTACAGAAGAGCAATAGATAAGTCTCTTCCCTTCACCATGTTCTATGCATCTCTACACAGAATTACTGAAGCAAGATATTTGTCATTCAGTTAAGCTTTCTTAGTAGATATCTGTTGCTTTGTAGTTTCTGTAATTAAATTCAATAGCCTAATATCCATGATCCATCTGTGTCTTGCTCTATGACCATCACGAATCATATTTTTCATGCTTCAAATCTGATGTAAAAGCTTTCAATGAAGACAAAGGCATTTCAAACATCTGCCTCAGGCCTGATTTTATCAGAGGTGCTTTGCAAAACAAACTGCCCTGATTTCAACCTTCATTTTAATAGATATAAGAATAAAAATGAAATTATTTATTTACCATTTACCTTTCTGTGCTGTGTTTGCTTTCTATCAAGTTAGAGATGTTTCTGTTGCTGGAGACTAAATACATCTATTCTTACAGCATCAATACTGGTTGTTATGCAGATTGTCTAAGCTTTTCTGCACTTTACAAGTAAGAAATCTCAGGTAAAGTATGCCTGCCTCTGAATAGCAATCCATTCTGAAAATATTGATTTTAAATTGTCATGTACATCACTAGCACTTTAATTTAGCATGCCTAGATTTAGAAGTAATTGGATTCTTTTTCAAACAATAAATTTTTAGAAAAGGAAAAGAGAATACAAGGAAAAGAAGAAAATGCTATATATTTTGTTAGTTTATTATGAATATTAAAAAAGAAAATTAATACCAAAAGTTGTCTAAATGTTAATAATTAAGCTTTGTTTTAAAGGGTAGTCATTGTCCAGTTAAGTTTGACCATTTCAATAACACGAGCTTTTTGTTCTCACTCTATTTTTTTTGTTTGTTTTTTGGGGTGGGGGGAAGTTGTTTGGGTTTTTTCACTTAAGATATAGTGTTATTTAGTATATCTAATCCCCAGGTAGTTTATCTGGCCTCTTCCCTCAAAAAAGAAAAAAAAAATAAAATCTGCTGACATTTTTGCTGATTAATCATTCCAGTTATGTGCTTTGTACATTGTCAATTTTTTCTGAGAATGAAGCTCACTTCAATTCACTGAAGCACTGCCTTCCCTCTGTACATGGCTCTGAATTCAGATCATGTCTGTGTGATCACAGCTGGCCTTGAATAATCCTCTTTATGTACTCTGTGGAATTGCTGTGTACAGTTTTAGGCACTGCCCTTCAAGAAAGGTGAAGATCAATTGGAGATTGTCCAGAGGACAATAATGAGAATCACTGGTCCTAAAAGTAGGAATGAAGAGTGAGAATGAATCCCAATCAGATAGTTATCTCCACAGAAAGGTGACTGAGCGCACTGGATTCAGGAATTAAGGTGCTGGTGAGCAGCTCGGGGTGGCCTTTGTGAGGAGAAGCTGCTGGGCAGAGTCAGCTCCAAAGGAGCCACAGCTGAGCTCTGCAGCCGTGATCCCAGAACAGCTGGGAAACTGTGTCTGGGAAAGGGCAGAACTGCAGGGGCAGGGAAGGCGGGAGCGAAAAGAGGGAGGAACAGCAGGGGCAGCACTAAGGTCACATAAGTGGAGATGCTCCAGACACCAGAGCTGGTGTTTGACTGCAGCCCAAGGGAGAGGAGGCTGCCAGAGCAGATATCCACACTGCAGCCCACACGGGAGCAGGGGGATATTATTTCTTGAAGAATCTGCAGCTGATGGAGGAGTCACACTAGAGCGACTTTATCTTGAAGTTCAATAGCTCATGGAGAAGACACATGGTGGAGCAGAGGAAAAGTGCACAGAGCAAGGAGAAGCAGAGAAACCTTTAATAAGCTGACCACAACTCCCACTCCTTATCCCCTTAGCACTGGCTGGAGTAAGGAAAAGAACCAACAGAATGAAGGTGACCTTGGAAATAGAGGAAGGAAAGTGTTGTTTTTAATCTTTATTTTCTGAAGCTTGTTTGACCTTATTTAAATTTGCAATATATTAAATTAACTTTTTCCAAGTTGAATCCTCTCTCTGTCCTATCTTGACTCATGAGATTTTTCTCCCCATTTTTTCCTATCTGGTTGAAAAGGGAAAGGAGTGAACAGCTGGATGAGGTATGATTATTCACCAAGGATAACCCACTACACTGAAAACATAACAGTTTTCAAACACATGAAGAAGAATAAAACAAGTATAAAGTAATTTCTATTTGTCCCCTGTGGATATAAAATGAAACAAGGCCTTTATTCTACAGAAAAACAGCTTAAAATTATATAAAGACTAGGAAAAAAGTGAAAGAGTGAAAGAGTGTTCAAGATTAGAGTAAATGACCATCCATCAAGGATGCCTAGCAATTCTCATAAAATAACTTTCAAAAATATTTTCTAACTTTTGTTTGCTATTAATTGCTTCAAATAAATGAAAACCCTTTCAAAATCATGTATAACTTCACAATTCTTGTATTTGCCTTATTTTACTGTTTCTTTAAAATTTAAAATTACTTGTTTCCAAATTTAAAGTGCTCATTAAATTCAGAATCTGGAAGGCACATACATATGCTGTTGGTTAGAACAAGATTCCAAATAAATTCTCAAATTTTTCACACATATTATTATAGCAATTATTAACTTTGAGATTATATTCTAATCAGTGCTTCAACTCATGTTGCAGTCAGGCCCAGTTAGTTATTGCTTTGATGCAGAACAGAGAGAAGCAGTGGCTGCCCAATGCAAATGAGAGGCTATGCCATATAGTAGATGAGTCTGCACTCCATTGGCTTGCTCCTGACAGGAGGCAGAAGTGAACAGTCCAGGACTCTTACTCAGCTTAATTATCTACACTAATATTTAGAGAAATATTTATAAAAAATTATAAATTTTTTGCTTTTATTACTTTAGAAGCGATATTAAAGAAAGAAATTATAATTGGTGATTGTAACTCATCTAACAAGAAAATTTGCAGGAAATTTAACTATTAAATTCAGATGTTTTGGAGAAGACAAAACAAAGATTTTTTAGTTAAACAAATTTATAGACCTCTTCTATTTTACTACAAGCTAAACCATGGTGCATTCCTGAATAGCCACTTCAGGGCATCTGTATATGTGAAACCTAGACATCAGCAGTGAAGAATTTCCTGAGAAAGTTCTGGGGAAATATTCTTGAGAAATACATGCCCACTTACATTTGCAAACAGGCGGCCTCCCTTTGTTGCTCCACAATCCATCTTCTTGACACACTGCTGTTGCTTGTTGACTAGATTCTAGCTTGAAGCCCTCATTACATTCATATATCAATCTACTGCCCAAAGTGAATTCATTCCCTATAACTGAACCATTCCCAGGGGACTCAGGAATGCCACAAGACACAGCTGAAAAGAAAGGAAAGAAAAAGGTGAAGAATTGGAATTTTTTCATATATATCTTTAAAATATTGCCCCACTACTGAAATAAGAAACGTAGATTAGTAATTTTGACATATCCCATTTATAAAAATTGAAATTAATTTTCCACGATCTGCAACATTCTAACCAATTTACCAGTATTTAAAACATTGATAAAAACTTAGAAGTGCATCTAATATAGACAAACATTTACAAATAATTGTTTAGTTCAATATAATCACTGCAGAGAGAGAATTTTCAACACAGGCTAAGGGTAATGGTTTATTTGCTAGAGAAAAAAATTGGAAGTGTCCAAAGAGATTTGGTCCAAGAAGCAATGAACTGAAAAACTCTTAAATGCTTTCTAGTAGACTGCTCCATTCTCTCAGGCTTTCTTTCAATTCTGCACTACTTCATCATAGTTTGTTCATATATTTCATATTTGTTTGTTCTATGCATTTAGAACTAAGTTGCTAAAGAATTCAATTTATCATTATTTATCTGATGAGAAAAGCAACCAAGTAGATGACTAGACAGGGAAATGTCTCACTTAAGGACATTATTCAGATATTTAAAACTTTATTTACATATTTGACTAATCTATTTCAGAATTTTAAATATTATGTGTATCTATGTTTATCAGTTTTCTACCTCATGAAGAAAATTATTTACTGAATTATTTTCACTTTTTTTTTCTCTCCTTCTGAATTTAACTCCAAATGGGCAGTTTTTATTTCAAGATCACAAAACTTTATTTGCTGTCAAACTAGTGAAGTTTGAGTAGCGTCTAGGGTGGTTTTTCAGGCTTATGTATTAATTTGTTTAACCAGAGTTCCTTTGACAGTATCTCATAATACACAGTTTTCAGGCAGAGTATAGTTATAAAAATGTCAATTTCAATTACTCTTAGGATAGGTCTACAAGTTAAGATTGTCTTTTGTCATCTGACTTCCCAGGTCTCTTGCTTTTGAAAATATATATTTTTTTAAAATTTCTTTTAATGCAATGTTTACTTTAAACATTCATATACAGATATTAACTCTATGTCCTTAAACAAGTTACTAAAGCTGGTAAAAATTTTATGTTTTCCCCACAGCTCTTCTGAATGGAATGCTGTGTTATCTTCTCTGAAAGGATGTTACTTTCTGCAAAATGACAACTTGGAGCAGTCTACCTATCAAACTATTAAAATTAATCTATTTCATGAGTTCATATAAACCAATGTGTGTATGTGTGTACAGAATCACAAGCTGCTCTGAGTTTGGCATCCAGTTTACTGCTCTGCAGTAAATACACTGAATAAAAATGAGCTTTAAAGCCTTCATTTTAAAATATTTACCAATAAAAAGCGAAGTTTTACAAATGAAAGTGTTTTTTTTCTTTATATGCAGTCAATGGTAGAGAAGAAATTCAATATTTTAAAATAAAAATAAATAAATAAATTTCAAAAGAACAAATCATAGCATTTGTCTGGAATCCATTTCAATGGTGAAGATAAGTACTTGTTGAAAAAAAAAAATCTAGTTTTTACCTCTATTTACCCAATTCAATGAAAACTATTAATTTCAGAACAAATCATCAGGGTACCATAAACACAACTCTCAAGTCTCAAACTTGTTTCAATGTTTCCAAGTTGCCACATCTGATAAATTTAAATTAAATGCAACAGAGTACTTTAAATATTATTACAATGAGGATATATAACCTACATTAAATGATGATATAACCTGCATTAAATGATGAATGATTAGTTCATTTCTGCTGTTCTGTATTTTTTTCGTATTGCTGACAGAAGTAGAACTATAGGAATATTCCAAAATAAGCAGCCTCGTTTGTAACACAACTTCTTGGCACTTTTTGTATCCTAACCAGAACTGTTTTTTGCTTATCAAAATGGAGTATTTTTCCATCAGTAGGCAGGGGCTGAGCCTCCTGCCAGTGGAAGGAGTAGTACTGGGACAGAAAAGGTAGAAAGAAGTGATAAGGAAGGGACTCTGTAAATCGACTTTTAACTGCTCTGAACATGTTAGAAAAAGTGGAGAAAGCAGAAGGATAAAAGTAATTCTGCAACTTCTGGGAGCAGGTCTTTATATTAGAAGTCATTCTCCACTAAGTGACCACAGCAGGAGTGGTAGTTTTTCAGTTTTCTGGTGTACTCAACACAGTCGGCATAGGTTTATCTGGTTAAATGCTCTATATTCCCTAAGGTTCAGCTGAATCCTTTTCCTACAACTAGAACCAACTCTGATCTTGAGTCAGGCAAGCAATACTTGCAAGAGGTTTGTCTGCATGTTAAATTGATGGAAAGTTAAACTCTACTTTAGTACACTGTAAAAATGCCAATGCATTTCAAGTCATGATTACTGTGAATGATTTCAGTGTTCCCAATGTCTTTCACTATGCCTCCCCTTGTTGGAACATGCCTTACAGTTCTCTTCTGACTTGTGGCTATGTGTCTGAATGCTTTTGGTTAAGATGTAACTTCTTGCCAACGTTTTCAGGTCTCCTTTCTCATATCAAGACAGTAATCTGTGTTAAGTGTGCACACATTTAATTGTATAAAATCAAAACTCAAAACTATAAGTCTATCCATCCCATGTATGTGCCCATCTGTATATACAGGTGGACCTTATTTTATTTCCCTCTAAATACTCCAAACATGAAATAACTTCAAATACCCTAGTGAAGAAAGAAGCTTTTATTATGCCATTTGAAAACAAAACAAACAAACAAAAAAAAAAAAAAAAAAAAAAAACAACCAAAAAAAACTACAAAACCAATCCAGGTCTGTTAGTTCACAGTAGAAGCTAATAATTCTGTCAGCATTTGTTCTTCACCTTTAGCAATAACCTTTCTAGAGACACACTGAAAAGTTCAAGACTGAGTAGCTCTTCTGTGGAAGTTATTTTAAGAAATAAAAGATGTACAATGCCTGCTCACACACAGGTGGTCCTCTCAGTTATGTCAGGTCTGATGCAACATCCAATATGCTAAAGCACCTCAAAATCTATGCTTACCTGTCACACTTCAGCACTTTCATCCTCAGTGTGTACCTCAGCCCTTACTGTGTCCCTTCTTTCCTCAGTTGTTTATGAATCTTGTACTGATAAATTGTCAGGCTTTTCTCACTGCTGCTTCAGCTACTTATCATAAATGCAGTTAGGGCATTCTGGCACTGTTCCAGTTAGAGTCTTATCTGTTTATTTTTGTATGCTTGTCTCCCACAGCCTGGGATTGGAGTGAAATATTCCTGTTGCTACAGATTTACTGAGGCTGCTAAAGGTTATTAGAGCAGCAGTGTTAAAACAAAGCATATCAGCAAGGAGAGTTTCACTAAATAGCAAGTACTTTGAAATTAAGGTAAGCCGAACCAAACTGAGCAAAATGGCATATTTTCTTTGGACAGCAGAAAGAATTACTACTATTCCAAGTATTTTGAAGCTCTCAGCTTCACGCATGTTAAACAATTAAGAATGGTGTGAGAAAATCTTCTGACTCAAGGAATTGTCAGCATGTTTCTTAGGTCAATGATTAGATGAGACTGACAGGTTCCAGCTGGGAGATGTGCATTCAGAGTGTTGAAAATATAATTCAGCCTTAATTGTATCTATTATCTTGCAGAGCAGAAAAATACACTTCTTCCGGTGCAAGGGGAAAAGCCTTTTACCTAGAAACTGAGATGCAGTTTTAGTTGCTCTTTCATGTTCAACATCTTATTTGCATTTATTTCTTATTAAATCCAGTAAATTTAAGGTTTATGGAAATACTTTAAAGTATCTATACACCTGTATTCCAGTAAGATACTTACATATTATTTATCATCAAAATATGCAATTTCATTGCATAAAGAAATTAAACTGGGGAGTGCATTACAGTCAGACATTGGTTTATTTTCATATGCTGGAAAGTCCCTAAAGTTAATCCACAAGCACTCATCATTCAGTGACCTGTTTCTGGCATTGAACATAGTGCTGGAAAAAGCATTTAAATACACAAAAATATGAGGTTAGAAATGGAGAAGTCACTAAAAGCAAGATTCAAAGAAAAACATGCTCAGTGGCTTATGTGCGTGATATCCAACTGGAAAAATCAGAGAGAGCATTGACAATTCTCAGACTTGGATACATACAAAATAAAAAAGAAAGTGTAAACAGGGTTGCAAGTATCAAAAAACCAAACTGTTATGAGTGGCCATCTAGTCTATTCTCTTATCACAAGTCAAAATTATACTTGACCAATCTTGATCTAATTTGAAAGACCTCAATAATGAAATTTCACACTTTCCACGAGCAATCTATTCCAGTATTTCACTAGCATCTCTGAGAAAATAATGAAAAAAACTACAATAAGCAAAATTATTTATAGAATAAAAGAAATTTAAAAACCTAACTTAGGATCCTGTTAAAATAATGTTAGCTGTAATTCCTCTATCTAGAAAGAACACAGATTAATTATTTCATTCATCTTTGAAACTATGTTTAGCTTGTTAAAAGTTTGACACCAGGTTTCTCCCTAAATTTCTGGGATTTTTTTAGTCTAGAGTAATACACTTATTGTTTTATATTCTGAAATATGGTCATTGGTTTATAAAAGATCTCTGGAATGTGTTTGTTTTTTTTTTTTAAATTTGCTATTTACCTCACTGTATGGAAAGAGGGACAGTTTTGCATAGTAACATTTACCAAAAAGGTAAAACACCCAAGCTTAATTCTATCCCCAAAACCACAAAACACCTAATTTTATGAAGAACTAGATTGGTGGCCTCTGCCATAGCAAACTGTAAACAGGTATTTTCAAGTACACTCTCTCAGGGGAGACATGGAGCACAGTCAGGTCCTGGAATAATCTTTGTTCAGTACAGCAAAAGTACAAAGATCTCTAGCTGCACAATGTACATCTATACACTTCAAGCACAGAGGTAAGCACAATGACAGTACCTGGAACCAGCATTTTAAGCAGGAACTACTGTCATCAGCTATATTTGTATATGATTCTGTAATAGATATTGAGCCTTTCTAAGCTCTTACAATCCAGATGAGAACTTCCTTTAAGTAGATATTTTCAGTTTTATAAAACTAGTAGGAAGTAACTCAAATGGTGAAGGGTAGACAAGGGTTTTCAAAATTATTTTTAGCATTTTTAAGAATGAGTGGGAAAAATCAGGAAGAACAAGGTCAAAAGCTGAGTCCTGTACAGGAAGAACAGGTGGGATAAAGAGGGGCATTTGCTAATGCCTGCCAGAGGAACATGGCCACCTTTGCACTGTCTCTGGTACCATGTCTCAGCCTCCAGACTCTGGCAACGCAGCACTGCTGAGCCATATTGACCCTCAGAACTTGCTTTCAGTTTCTCATTCTAGCTGCTCTTCTTGCCAAGATTTTTGTGTATTTTCTGTTGTTGTCTCTTCATCCCTAGCATCATTTTTCTTTTCCTACTTTCCCCCAGCATAGCAATCTCTACATGAGCTAATCAGCAGCTAACAAATGTCATTGCCAGTATCATTACTGAGGCCTTACTATTTCCTCTCAGCAGCTACTTACTGCTATTATATAAGAATTGTTATTTTCTCTCCATACCTCTTTTGAATGTAGTATGACTCATGTGGCTCTCTTCACTTCAGAAATAAAATAACAACAATAACAGTAAGTTCTAATTTCCGAGACAGGAGTCAAGTTCTTTATACAGCATTCAGGACATTATTACATACATTTGCATTTGAGAAGACTGGAATTGAAAAATATCATCTGACACTATCAGATTAAATCATATTAGATGTTTTCATATTCAAATTAGATGTTTTTGCAATAGATACGCAAAAAATAATTACCCTTTTTGATAATGTGAACAAACTTGATTTCAAAAATTAATTCTGATACATTCGAGTTATTAATTATAAATGTAACCCTGCAGGATTGGTTCTACAGAAATTTCTGAACTAATCAAAGGCATTTTTATTTAGAAAGATCCTATAATGAAATCCATGAGCTGGATCAAATGTGTAATTTTAATTAATTATCAAAGAGAATGCATATTGATAACAGGTACTAAATAAATTTTTAAATATGCTCTCCATTTCACAGATTTTTGAAAAACATATGCCTCATTCAGACATATAATTTGGAATAACTGTGCAAGAGTTGTAAAGTTACTTATTAAAATGAGGACTCTTACATTTGTAAGAAATTTACAATAAAGATTAAACAACCTATCTTGCAAATATTATTTTCTCTCATCGTTTACAGAAATCTATGTACGCACAGCCACATATGAAATTATAAATACAGCTTAAAATTCAAGAAAAAAGTTAAATGTGAACATGCTAGAATGCTAAAATTTCAAAGCTCCTCCTTGCATATAGTGATAAAATAAGGGCAGATACAGTGTCTGAAGTATTTTAAAGTTTTCTTCAGTCCTCTTAAATTCTGTTCACAATCTATTACTTTCTGAGGCTCTTTTATCCCTGGTTATCCATTACCACGTCCTGAAATGTTATATCAAGTCCTGCACACATCTGCACATTTTCCCTCTTCTTTTCTGTGAATTATTCAATGTTGTCCTTAAAATAGGGGACTTTTTTCTTAAATTCTTTAAGAACTTTTTTCTCCATTCATACACCTCATTATGTTTGGACATAATTTTCAAGGTTAGAATGGCAAATTTGAAATACTATCTCTGCCATTGTGAACAGAAAATTTTGAAAATTTTGAACCTAAAATGTAAAAACTAAAAATGCAAAAGAAAAAAAAAAGAGTGCTGGGTCATATTTTCATCATAGAGTACTCTCCTGTTTGACTGAATAATAGTAGAAGTAGCAGTAAAAGGCTGGTATTGTCTGGATAGATAAGCAGTAGAAAGCTAAGGGATACATTTGCAAAGAATTTCTGACATCTGAGGAATCACAAGACCTTAAATCCTGGTGAAAAGTAAAATATAGGGCTTCCTTAAATTTATGGCCCCACTTTCCCAGACTAACAACAGAAAACTGGCTCTATCCTCCCATACTTAAAGTAACTGAGGTCTAGATTAAGACACAAAAATTTCAGTACCATTTGAAAAAAGACACCTGCCAGCAAACCAGCAAATTAGCTCCCAAAGTTTCGGTGACAGTATTGACCAGATCAATGCAACAGTTTAGGCAGAGGGGTCTTGTTTTCTTTTCCCATTGTCTAGAACTACCTGGGATTCTTAAACTTCCAAGACATCCTGCAAGTCTAGTGCCTATAACCCCAGAGTTTGCACCTTTCTCTAGTAGCAGATGGAAATGAAATTAAACACCTCAGGACATTGAAAATGACACAAGACTTCTATGTTTAAGCAAATAAATCAAAACTTTATCCCGTGTATAGATGTTACAATTTTGTTTTAATCTGGAACATAATTATATCCTCTACTTTGCTGATCCCAAGCTGTAGGCCGATTCACTATTCCAGGTTCTTTAGTGCAAATGTCTGAATTTTCAGTTTTGATGCCAGCACCAGAAAAGGCACCTAAAATGAAGTTAAATTTAGTCCAAAAGTTGTATTTGTCACTAAATTTACCTCACATCCAGATTGCACACATATTCTCCCATGATTTAGTGACCTTCAGGGAGATCAAACAGAATCACTTGCTGTATCAAACCATATATGGCACACATTTGGCATTACACCATATAACATGATGCATATGAGGTTAGAAGACATCCTGGATTTTGGAAGCACAGACACACCTGCTTGTGGCACACTGACAGACTGAGTTTCTCCTTGGACTAGTAGAGTGTAGCCATATGGCCCTTCTCAGCAGGAAAAAGCTCATCCAGAAGAAATATTTAGCTGCCAAATTACTCTGCATAAAAGATAGGTACCCTATTCCTTCAAGTTCGTCAACTGTAGCCAAATTTCTGCCACTTTTTACTTTTCTTGCAAATAGCATACCCTCAACAGAAGAGATAAGCATCATGCCAAATCTCAGCCAGCATTTTTTTATTTTTATTTTTATTTTTAATTCACAAAATAGAATTCCATACTTCCATTTTATGGTCCTTTTAGAAATATCTGAACCGTCACTGAGATGTAACATCAAGCAAAATATTTTCTTGAAGAAGACAAAAACAAATGTATGTCAATGCCTTACAAAGTTAAGTAAATGCAAATTTTAATAAATCATGTTCTTAAATATAATATGTTATTATATTATATTATACATTGTATTATTTATGTTATATATAATATTATTTATATTACATATTATATATAAATATATTCTTATATAATAGAATTTCATTCTATAGAAGCAGACACATGTTAAAATAGTCCATATACGACATGGATAGAATTAACAGCCTTCTTCCTTTTCCCCGGGTCTCTGATATTATCATAGAATAGTTTGGGTTGGAAGGGACATTCAAGACATCTGGTTCCAAACCCCTATTTAGGGCAGGGACACCTTTCACTAGATCAGGCTGCTCAGAGCAGTGTCCAACCTGGCCTTGCACCCTTGAACAATTGCAGGGATGGGGTATATGCATTTGACAAACAGTAACAATTTTTAACAAGAGCAGCAAGGTAGAGTAGACCCTGATTCAGCTTCAGGATAGTTAAAAAAAAACCCTCAAAACCCGAAAAACTAGTAACAAGAAAACAACAAAAAAAAAAACCCCAGAAAAGATGTTAGAAATTATGCCTTTAAAGCACTGGTTATGAAGTTATGTTCTAAAATAATAAAGTAATCCCTTATAACTACTGAATTTTACAAAATGTTCTGCTATACAATATCATGACCTGTGGTCTGTTTGTAGGTATGAACATTACTAAAGGAAAAAGTACTGAAAACATATTTTTCATTTGGTCTGTACTTGACTGCATGAATGGCTCTTAACACTTCAACTCTGCACACATGAAGTACACAAGCCAGTATGTGTTTGGATCAGGTCATGATGTCAGTCCCTCCAGGCATACAGCAGTATTGACAATGCTGTGCCTTTGTTTTGTGAAATAGCTTTACAATTAAATGATAGAAGCCTATTCAGGAAGAAAGCATTGTCTCACCATGGCAGATTGGCACAGGAGAATCCCACTGGTACATGCCATTTTGGTAGCGCCTGCACGTCGCATTATTGTGACCAATCATTCTATACCCAGGCTTGCAATAGTAGCGAACTTTGCTTCCAGCAGGACCACCTGTTTTGTTTATAATTCCACCATTCCTCAAAGTAGGGTTTAAACTGCAATAAGGAGCTAAAAACAAAAAAAAAAAAAATGGATATTGTTAAAAAAAAATCAAATGCACTTAATGCACAAAATTAAGGTTATGTATAAACTTTGAATGCCACTAAAATCCATACTGAAATCTTTTTAATACTTTTGGAATCCTCAGTGAAGATTCAGACCACTTATAAAGGAACATCATGAAGCTCAAAAGCAAGATTTTCAATCAAAACCAGCTTATACTACTGCACATAAGGAAGCTAAAATCATGAAGCACATAGAATGTTCAGTAAATTCACTCACATTAAACATTCTACTTCAAATCTGATAACTTTATAAATACAAAATAATTATTTGAGCTACACAATATACAAAACCAAGTATAGACAGATTAATAAAAAGTTTCAATGAAGTTAGACATGTAAGTCAAAGTTTAAACAGTTTGCCAAATACATTACAAGTTTATAAGACAAGTAACAATACACTGATTCTTCAGATGCATTTTTCCAGGTTAAAATGCAGCTAATTTTTTGTATGCATTCTCTCAAAGATATTGGCAATTGTATTAATTTTTACAAAAAGAATGTAACCTAATGGAGCACAATTTCTTAAATTTTGAATTTATACTACATATGAAGTAAGCCAGAATGCACCTGTTTACCTGAAAGTAAATCTTGATAAAACTTTAATCACTACTCTATTAATATTTCTTGCAGAGGAGTTTTCATGACCAGTATGGCCCTCGAGGAACTGTGACATATAAATGGAAATTTTTTGATATGTGCTGAGTAAGTAAAATAAGCAATTTTTTTTTTTTTTTGGTGACAAAAAGTGAATAAGCCCATTTTTTAAAATAAGGTTGCACTACTTAAAAGGATGGAATATAGATACCTGAAATAGACCCAGATCAAGCAGAAGTACAGCACAGTTTGGCAAACTTTATACAGAATTGCAATTGTGAGTCTGTTTGTAGAATGAAAACATTTATTCTTCTCAAAATGGTATTTCTGTATATTCTTTAACTTGGGGAATTCGAAATCATAAAGAAAAAAAATAAATCCATAATGAAAATAAATAAGCCAAAATAGTCCAGTAAAAGAATTGTTCAGGGCCATGTTCTGCGTCCTTTATAAGAATGGTGACGCTCACTTGCCTGACTAAATTACATTAATTATCAAACTACTCTTTAAAAAGGGAACTATTTAAGGAAACACAATAAATATGGCTTTAATTTTCTTTTCAACATATTCAAGAATAAATAAGATTGCTATTGCAAAACAAGCAGGTTAAGACAGCTCCGGTAACCTCTTAAGTGAGATTTAATTTTAAATATCCGAGATCTAAAGAAAAGACAGTGAACCATAAATAAAATATGCAATTCAGAAAAAAACCCTCCAAATTTATTATATCAATACTGCAATTCTGGACATAAAATATTTGTCTGTAGCCCAGAAATGCTAACAATTCTAACCATACTTTTTTTCTTTATAGTACCGTTCATGTCTCCTTTTGTCTATCTCCTCGTATTACCATTTAATCTGGACTAGTAATTCTTTTATTAAACTGCTAACATTGCTATTTTAACAGTAAATTCTTGGCTAGACATAAAAGAATAGGGTTTTTATGCATATAACAGGTTAAACTTCATGTTCTGATTGCCAGGGTACTTACTGCCATATTTTAGCTGTGCTTAATTACAACGATAAATATACATGACCATCTAGAGAGAAGCTTTAAAATGGCTGCTGAATTGCACAGAATGATGTCCAAATACTGAAAATTTCCTCAGGAGCCAAAGGGGAAATCTATCAGTCATGATTTTAGCTTATGTTGTAACAATTAATAATACCTTGAGCCCAAAAGCATGGTTTAAGCTCTCCAGTGAATCAAGTGGTGTTCAGAGAAGAGTCAAGCAAAAAAAAAAAAAAATCTTTTGAACTAGGAAATTTTTAGAAGAAAACAAGAAGGAAGACAAAATAGCTATATCACTCATAATTTACTTTAACATCCTTTTGAAAATACTTAATTCCTAAATTTTATTGCTGCAGATATTCTATAGAAAAATTTATCCTCCTTTCCCAGATAACTTGATGACTCCTGCATATTTTCTGTTTACAACCATCTCTTCAATCTACTGTTACTAAACAGTAACAGTATTTTACCTGTCACTTTCCCTGACAAAACAAGGTGAGTGAGTGGCAGCAGCTTCATGGACTGTAGGAACTAGGGAAGAGGAGATCTGGGAACCGAGGTGCCTTGGTAAAGCTTTGTGGTCATCTGCCATTGTGAAAGTTAAAGACAGATGTTCGAGTGTGAATATAAAAATATGAAATGTGTTTGACAGGGTAGAGAGGTTATAACTGGAGAAAAGAAAGAATATTTGACATGAAGGTGCTGATTTAAGAGCCATGAAGAACAGCCATGATAGATTGTGCAGAGCTGAGAAACAGGAAGGTAGGGACTGGAGACCAGGAGAAAGTGATGAAAATGAAAGAAAGAGAAGGACTTGGTTAGCCATGAGAAGTGGTATCAAAAAGATTGATGCATCAGAAACTGAGATTGGGTTCAGAGTTAAATATGATTCAGAAAACAAACAAACAAAAAAAAAAAACCTGGAAAGAAAAACTTATAAAATCAAATTAAATTAACTAGTAGGAGACAAAGACAGAGAAGCAGAAGAAAGGAAGGATGAGGATAATAAATTAGAGGAGTCTTTGTAAAGAGGAAGCAAGAGGAATTAAGATGGTAAACTAGACGGGAAAGAAAAATAGATAAAAGCTGGATAAAGAAAAGTCTTATGCTTTCTAGCACTAAAAATAGACTCTGATTTATAAGGAGGGGTGGAAAAAGGATG
The DNA here is from genome assembly GCF_903797595.1 of Erithacus rubecula. Lineage (NCBI taxonomy): Eukaryota > Metazoa > Chordata > Aves > Passeriformes > Muscicapidae > Erithacus > Erithacus rubecula. The sequence goes on from NC_136685.1 coordinate 20,810,187, forward strand.
GAGATCAGAAAGAAGGGTTGAGGAGCACATCTAGACTGTCTTGGCAGAGGTATTTTGACCATAATGAGTATAACATTTGGGACCAAAGAGGTATGATGAACGGGACTACATGAAGTGAGGTGGATTCCTTAAAGTACAATGAAAGGTTCACCAGATAGCAGTACAGAAAATATCCCAGGTAGCAGAAAGGGGCTGTGCCCCCACAGCACCAAACATTACACTTGCATGACTGTTAAGAATGTTCTGAAACACGTAACATGCATTTTGTGATGAAAACCATGTATGTTTGAATAACATATATTTAAAATATTTATTTAACATAGATAAGACACATCTTCCACTCTTACAGAAATTCTTAATAATGTCATTTTAAAGTACTAGCAGTAGGTTAGTAGCAAGTCAGAGGCCAGCGACAAGGTTACAGGCAAGCAGTGCTTGTAACCCACATCCATGTAAAAGTCCCACTAAAACTATAATATTTTGTGCTGCCAAAGCAGCATGATGTGAATAGAAATAGCTGACACTCATAAAATTGTAGTATGTCTAAGTTTAGACAGCATGAAAAGGAGAAAAGTAATTTTAGCAAATTATCTAAAATTTCTGAAAATGTATTTTATTTTATATCTTTAAAAAGTACACTTTTTGATACAGTGAGGGAAGAGTGATGTCTACATAAAATTCCTTCTTAATATATATCTTAGTAATTTTAAACTGAGCTCCCTTCAGAGCTCAGGATGAAGCACACACAAAAATTTATAGGATCAGGAACTGGCATTAACAGAAACCACAAAGCAATAAATAAATGTCTGGAGACCTGAAGTGTAAGCAAATGCTTGAAGAATGCCAGCCTGAAAACTACAGATACTGTAAGATAAGTGAAAATTTTGAGCTTAAGCGAAATCTGTACAGTGAACCCATAAAATACTGCAGCATGGTGTCAAGGACCACTGTGATAAAATGCTGTTTTTCTCCCAGCCAGTTTCTGGGGGAATCTGTCCTGGAATCTCATGAGGCGTAGCTGAAATAGGTGTAATAACACAGGAGTGCTCTCATCTAGGAATGACAATGTTTTACCACAAAATGTGATAAACTCCTATGACCGTTCCAGTGACTGAAGTAACTCTACAGTTATAGATTTAATTTACTTTTCCAAATGACATATTGTCCACATTCTTTCAAGGCCTCTTAGATAACAGTGTATTTTGTAAGGCAACATAATGAAGATTTTTCGCTGACTTATAATCAAAACATTCAGCACACTTAACATCAGAACTTTTGCAATTTGCCACTGAATACCAACAGGATAATAGCTGCTGGCTAAATCACATATCACTAGTCAATGGATGTGTGGACAGCAACACATATAAACACTGATCTTGGATTTGGAGGACCACACTTTTCCTTTAACAAAGCATATTCTCTTAATAGCTGGAACATTTAAACATTTATGCTGAGGAGTTTTTTTTTTTTACTGTTTGAGACACTGTCTCAGGGAAGTTCAATTAAATTACTCCCAATTAAAAATTAAAACTCTTTTAAACTCCCTGTCCAACCCTCCAAGATGATTTTGTAGAACTAACTCTCTACAGGGAATCTACAAAATTTTATCAAAGAATTTATCTTAACAAAGGACTTGATTTCCCAGCAGTATCTTTGATCAGCAGTCAAAAAACTAATATGAAGAAGATATTTGTAAGTATTCACAGAAACAGTACTATGTTTGAAATTATAAATAAATGAAAAAATTTCCTTTAGATACAACTGTGTTCTGTTCACCTTACATTCTAGATTTTATGAGAAATAAAAAGTCACACCTCAGTATACTCCTTCCTTATAACTTTCTCTTTTGGCTATTTAATTATCTTTGTCATATTACCAGGGAATCTTATGTCTTTATGCTGCTATTCTTTAAATATCCACTGTAGTAGAGGCCTACTGTCATACTCACTTTATGGATAAGCAATTGGACATTGCCTAAAGAAAGAAGATAAGGTCACGTAAGAAAGCTAAATATATATTTTCTGATCACTAAACCATTTCCTTAATTATTGGATCATTCATTTCATACGTTACTTTTCACTTTAAAATGTACAGGGTCAAAATGGAGAACAATACTCAACCAAGCAACAAAAAGAGATCAAGCTGTCATTATTTTTCTTTCACATTTTATTTTAAATCTAACAAATAAACAGCATGAAAAGACAAGATAAATTTGTAAAGGCCTAGTCCCTCTTTAGTGATATAATTGTGAATTTCTGCCCCTTCCAAAACTAAATATCTGACTAAATAACCTGCCATTTATATGACAACTGTTCTTACTGGTTCAACATTTGTAAATCATCCTGAATATTTTTTTTGTGCTTTGCAGTACCGTATAAACCTCCACTGTGACCTTCCTGCTGAGAAAAACACCACCTAAAAATTTACAAACTGAGGAAGAAACAATTATACAGGGTCTGATGAACTCCTTCACACAGTTCCCTTGTCACTTCTAACCATCTACTGGAAAACATAAAGACCAATCAATATTCTTTTATTTTAAATTGAAATAGAGAGGGAGTAGGATCACTTGTTTAACATGCCCAAAGTTTAAAAATAACAAGAAAAGAATGGTGAAGAATTAAGCTTCTTGCAATTACATATGAGATTAAAAGAACATAATAGAAGTGTGCTGGCTAGACTCTGGCTGGGTGCCTCTGAATTGCTCCCCTTCTCAGCTGCACAGGGAGAGAAAATATAACAAAAGGCTTGTGACTTGGGGAAATTAATTTAATCTTTTAGCAATCAGATCAGAGTAAGATAATGACAAATCAAATCAAGTTGTGAAAAGCCTCTGCCCTATCTGGCCTCCCCTTCCCCTTCTCTTTTCCCAGGTATGCTGGTTTGTCTAGGATAAGGTTCATTTTCTCCAAAAGCTCTAATATGAGGCTGTGTTGTAGATTTCTGATGAAAACAGTCCTGATAATAGAGGGATATCACTGTTGAGCAAGACTTATACTGAGTCAACATCTTTACTGCTTCTCATACCATCCCACCATCAAGGAGGCTGGAGATGTACAGGGATTTGGGAGGGGACACAGATAGGACATCTGACCCCAACTGACCATAGAGATAGTCCATAAGATATGGTGTCATGCTCAACAATGAAAGCTGTGAGAAGAAGAAGGAAGGACCACTGTTGCAAGTTATGTTCAAGTCACCATTAAGACTGGTGGAGCCCTGCTCTCCTGGAAATAGCTGAACACCTGTCAATGGGAAGTGTTGAATTAATTCCTTACTTTGATTTGATTGCATGTGCAGCTTTTGTTCAAAAGGAATTTGTTTCACTTTTTATTAAACTTTACCTGTTTATTTAATCCCACCAGTGTTCTCATTTTTATTCTTCTGATTCTCTACTTCATCCTGTATCTTTCTGGGGGGAGAGTGAGCAAGCAGCTGTCTGGGCCTTACAGACTGCAGGGAAACTCAGCTTTGGCACCTGGGAGACTTCCTCCTCCTCCATCTTCACTGACCTCAGTTTCTTCAGAGTTGTCACTCTCATGTATTCTCACTCCTCATAGCTGCTGCTGAGTGTATGTATATATATTTTAAGTGTGTTATTGCAGAAGCACTACCACCATCTGTGGTAGGAACTGGATGGACCCAATTCTTTTGGACATAATGGAAGCTTCTGGCAGCTTCTCACAGAAGCCGTACTTGTAGACCCCCTGCTACAAAAACTTGGCCACTTAAACTTGAGGCATAAGGAAAAATACTATTGGCAAGAGACTACAAATTAGCTAAGTAACCCCTTGACTTATTTATTTTTGAATGAACAACCAGAAGTTAAACAAAAGCCTGTAAATGTTATAGTGGCAACACCAATTTGAAAAGTAGCAAATGAAGTTCCCTACTGGTTCCAAGTCCTTGTGCCTCTAGCAGATATGCCAAGGACTGTAGTGAACTGTAGTGCACTTTCATTCCTTCTATCAATAATTAAAAAAAAAAAAAAAAAAAGAAGAAGAATCATCTACCTCTTCTATGCTATCTTGCTTGGGGAGGAATGTGAATGCAGAGTTATACATTATTGAGGGATGATAAGCAGATAATCCCTAGATTAAGAGATCATTTAATATCTAGGCATTAGTGCTGTTAGGAAATGTATAATTTATACTAAAATCTATGCTAGTGCCTCTATAATATGTCAAAGCCCTTAAAAGAATATCCATCTGCTGTAATGCCTCAGCTTTTTTCCACTGAGATCTAGTAAAAACTCCTATAACACATGATAGTAAACATACTATTAATATTAAGAAAACTTCTTACACAATTAAGGTTGTATGCTAAAGAAAATATTAAAGAGCCCCATAAAAGCTTCTAGCACTTTTTGACAGAGAATAAAATTTGTAACTATCAGTGAAATCTAGCTGTGACAAAACCACGATTTACCAAATTTTGTGCAGAGGCATAGCTGGAGAGAAGGGAAAGGTTATGGGAGGGCAGTAATTCATTTCAATAGGTTCTTCATCATGAGGAAGCCTGCTGGCTCAGTCACAGCTGCCACAGTATCAATAGCCTTTTTGCAGTCTTGTATTTTGCCTACTTTCATGTGAATGTTGCTCTCCCTCATTAGGATTCAAATCCAATTGTTTATGCTGCTGCTCACTGTTACTCTTCTTTCATGCTGATTATTTCCATTGAATCTCATGTGAAATGGACAGAAGTTTAGAGGAAAATGCAGGCACTGACTGTTAGTGAAGAAGAAAAAGCTAAACTGTTGTTTGTTCCTAAAACATAGCCATAAGGATTGGATATCTGTCTCCAGTCCCTCTATTTTATTGATAGTCATAGCTAGTGCCATAATAACTGAATTGAGCCTAGCAGTTCTTCAGTACTGTAAAATGTGATTTGTGTAAATGCAAAGGTACAAAACACTTTGCCATTCCACCAAAATCAGTCTCCTTAATAATTTGATGCTTACAAACCAAAACCTTCACATGAAGTTCATTCGTGTAACCCTGATATTGATTCCTCACTTTGAATTAATGAATGAAAGCCCACTCCTTTCACTACCACACATTTGAGAGCTATGATGTGACAGGTACTCTTTGTTCCCTCTTGCACAATCTCAATCCATCTATTAAGTCTTGCAATTGCTTTTTTTATTATTAAAAACTGAATTAATCTCCAGCATGCTTGAAAGACTTCCTTTTCCCATCCCTCACTTTCAGTGTGTCTCTAGTAATTATCCAAAGGCACAGGTAAAGATGATGCTTTTAATATTTTTTTCCTAACTGCTAACAGTTTCTGCTTAGTTCTTAAATTCCCCAAACAATAATAATTGTGCTCTGAGCTGAGCCCTGATCTTTGGTTTCAGTAGCAAGAGAAACTTTCTGGAAATTAGACAGGCAGAACATGGATGGTACAGAAAAGGTGTGAGCTTCCCAAAAACTGTCTCTCTAAGGACATTTATCATGATTAAATGGCAGATAGCTGGTGCTTCATGAAATGTTCTGCTAAAACATTCTTAGTATTCCTTTCTCTACCTAATTTATATTGACAGTTATTAGCCACTAAAATTAACACACACAACCTTTACATTGCTAATCAAGTCCAAACACAGAAGAAGCAAATGTTAATGACAGCATTATCACCTTTCTCTCTCACATATGCTATTCACATCATGTAAATGATTCCTAAGCCAAGCTTTTAATAGCAATGTGTCTGTAGATGTATGTGTCAAGACATCATAAACAAGCTACAAACTGAGTAAGGGTCCATATATATAGACATAACACATGATCCAGTACTGCAGTATGTTTCTTCTTGATTTTTATTTGTAATAATGGAAATAATTCTGGCACTACTTAGATAGACTACTTATATATTTTAATGTTACCAGATTCATATGCAGCCTGTTTAAGAAATGAAGGGTTTATTTCACCCCACTTCTTATTTGTACATGAAGAAGAACACAGAGAGGAATTAGTGCAGTTGTGAACTGCAACACTAGGAATTTATAAGCCTATTACTTGTGTACTGAATTGCAGCTGAACTACTGCACAGCTATTGAGGATCAAAAATTCTCACTTCCAAGCACTTCTGTGTAAATCTAAGGGTTATCCCTATCACTATATTTCAAAGGTCTCTCTCCAGATCTGATAAGACAAGAGAACAGGTGTAGAGAGGAGTATTAATTGGAGAAATATTAATCTGGAGAGCTCTGGCACACTGGATAAAAATGGGGAGATCAAGTTCTGTGCTTACCTTAACCATGTAATGATTTTATACCCTTAAAATATATATTCTAAAACATTATCTTCAGAGAAACAGACATTAGATTACGAGTTCTCTTTGATGCTAAACAGTTGTCATGGATTTAAGCCTAGGTGGACAACAGTATATCCACAAAGTATAATTTAATGGAAAGCATGAAGAGTTACCTGAGTAACGGATCTTGAACCCTTTCTTGCTGGTTGCATGATCAGTTGACCAGCGAAGATACAGCTGATTCATTTTGCTTGTGAAGTTCAGTTGCCCAGTATGATTTCCACTCAAAGCAACCAGCAAAGGGCTTTGCCCAGAAGAACCTTCAGAGATGAATAAAGAAACTATTGAAGTTTGAAAGTACTACGAGTTTAAGCAATTCTTTCCATATTGTAACTTAGCTGTGAATGTGAACATGGTAGGATAGGAAATAGCTCGACACTTCCTTGTCAGAGAAATAACGAATAAATCTTGATTTAAACTGCCCATCTGGTTTTAGGTTTTCACTAGAGAGCACTATAATTTCTTTATATTTCCATTTGTTTGTATCAAGATAAAAAATCTTGGTACAAACAAATGGAAATATAAAGAAATCAGTGATTTTTTTCCACAAACACTGAAAAAAGTAGTGGTTTGGAACAAAAAAGAAAGAAAGAAGGTATTCATTTCCATTTGATACAAATACACTGAATGAGGCTGTGTTTCTGCTTCTTGCCCTTTTAAATCTATTATTCATTTTAGCTCTTTTCTAACCTATGAGTGGTAGCAAACACATACATTCTTTGATATTGTACATCTTGTATAATTTAAACACCACCATATTACATAATGAACACAGTAGCTAAAAAAAAAAAAAAAAGCTCTGTCACCTGTAAGATCATCACAGTTTCATTTGAAATACTCATATGTGTACAAGTGCTATGGATTTCCATGCTTCACTATGACTCAGTTCTGTTAATTAGTATCTTTACTGTAGTTTCATTTTACTGTACTGTTCATTTATGGGAAATACAAGATACTGAAAAATTGTGTCCTGGCCCTAAACCACTATCTTCATCAGAATGAAACTCTAGAGGCACAGATAATGATTTCAGGACTAATTGTATATGTAAGAGAAAAATAAGAAATCCATATATCATTCCAATCTCCAACTGGAAGCTTTCTAAAACATGAAACATCTTTTTTTTTCTCCATATGAAGGCTATTTTTTCTCCAGCTGAACTAGTCCTTTCCATATTCTCACCATGTCTTTTGGTCCATGTTTCTTCAAGTTAAAGAAAGCTATGTCAACCAATATTATCTTGGTCAGAGTTACTATTACATATAAAGAGCTTCTTCATCCATTTTTTGCTCAGTTTGAGCAGCTACAGCCTGATCAGGTTCTTCTTATGTTACATGAAAATACAAAAATAAAAATGAATCAAATGACATCTAAAAATTGAATAAAATTGTTGTCAGCCCCATCCAGTTCAATATAAAAATAGGTGTATTTTCTGTCTGGGATATTTCAAGCACAAAAGGGCAGCTCTAGAAGCCACAAAAATATAAATATTAAAATTATCTCCCAGTTCTTAGGAACTGCATTTCAGCCACTCTAACGACAATGCTACAACTAAGTAAGCATTACTAAAAAATTCTAAATCATAAATGCATCTACCAAGTAAGAACAAATAAGCATTGCTTTAGGCATAGGTTGCTCAGCATGCCCTCATCAAAATGCTTCATGACTTGTTTGTTTATCATATTGCAAAGTTAGCATTTGATGATTACAGTGCAGGATAAAAGATAAGAAATGCAATTCCTATTTTTGCTTGAAAAATTATTTGGAACATGACATTTGACTCAGTTATCCTGTGCTTCACTTTGGATTTTGTAAATCTGTTTAATAACCTTTTTACAGTTTGGAATGTAAATGTTCTTTTAAATTCTTAAAGGACTAAAAACTAGTCTTCTACAAATAAAGACCTACCTACAGTGAGGTGAGAATCCTTATTAGTGATCATGAAATCATTTTGCAGCACCATATGTCACACTGGATTTTTTTAGTCATATGGGGATCAGAGGATTGATTCAATGTATTTCAGATCGCTTTGTTTTTCCTAGAGTTGAGTTTCAGTTTCTATACCTTACCTAGAAGTCAGCTCTTAGATGGTGCTCAGTAAGGCCTGCATCATGACACAGATGTTCTTGACTCTGACATTTATTTAATTATTATTCCAGAGTTTATTTATATAAGGAAATACTCAACACACTCAAAGTCCAGTGTGGTGATCTATCATATGATATTCTCTTGAATATTAGATAAAAGCTGGCATTTCCTTCTATTTTCAGTGATAGATTACTTTTGGTTTATTTCAGAGAGAAAAAAAGAATGTTTTCTGCATTACATTAATACTATTCAGTGTAAATAGCCTGAATGCAGTATTTCCAAGTTCAAAATACTTTAATAATCATGTTCATGCAACATTTACGGCTTCTCTGGTTTAGAATCCAGATAGGATTTCCTAAGGGTATGACTGGTAATGATGGGCTTGTTGTTCCCAGTTGACCAGTGTGACTTTACTGACTGGCTGCTTATCTTGATCATCCCCCACATGCTGAAGCCCAATAATGTACAGTGCAGTCAGATGTAATCCTGCAGTGGTTTGCATGCCAAAGCTGCCCTAGCAACCCTAATTTTCTAAAATGCGTCTTGCAAATCTTTATACAGCTTCTGCATAAAGTTTGATGATGTATCTTTACCTGTGATAGACATATCAGTGCAATTCTACTAACCTAGATGAAGTAACTGTTTTCGACCACACAAGGCCCCACAATATGACATGCATGTGTTACAAAATGCAGTAACATTGACTCTGAGTTACAGCCATCTCTGGAAGCACTACAGCCACATCAGCACTGCCTTCTGCCCCCAAAAATCTCATGCTGAGATGTACAACTAATAAGTCTAGCAAAGCACATTGCTAATGTGGCCACAGGAACACAAACAAGTATCTCTGCAAGGCACTGCAATGGGCCATATCTGAATATCAAAGTGTTGAGAGCTAGCTCAGGAATCTCCACATGGCACTGTAGTTGAGAGGTTATAAATATGCCATTATCTTTCTCACTTAAAGTTGCTGGTAGGTGGTAGAAAAAATTACTTCTGCAGAGCTGCAGTAGAGATGAATTTGTAAGAATATTATTTCATGCCATGAAATTAAAATGCTTTAGAATGTAGGAATGACATTAGTTCTTCTCTCAGATCTATTATTGATAATGTGGTTTCATTACATTTACATTCACTGGAAAGAAAACAAAATTATGCATCAGGAAAATTATGCTGTTTCAACAGAATTTATCAAAAGAAAACAAAGTGATCAGACCACTAGAAAATTTCCAGTAATGTTCCATATTGTCATTGATAAAAAATGGAACGGAGGAAAAGCCAGTCGTAATAGTTTTATTGCAACTATTTTCTGCACTAACCTGACATGGACCAGTGTACATGTTATGAAGAAAAAATATGCTAATGAAGTGGAATTTTTAAAAGCATTAAAAATATTGTGGATTTTTTTAGGATGTTTCTACCAAAAAGTGTAAAAATTTAGCGATTTTAGACATTAAAATCTAATCCTTCAGAAGAATACTTAGAACAAGATAACTCAAAAGATATGACCTTTTAATATTTTTTCATGCTGTGAAACTCCCATAGTGAATATTCATTGTTTCTATCATACTTGTCATATATTCTTGGTTAATGAAGGAAGATATGATAATGGTCTTTAATAAAAATGTATTTAAGAACAACCAGACACTAGTTATCTTTGTCAATCAGTGAGAACATAATAAGTCACAATAAGTTCAGGATGTAGTAGAAAATAAGAATTAAGTCAGGCCCTTTGGGAGGTGATGACACTAGAAAATGAGTTTTGGTCATTTCTCTGCTCTTTGTCCCAAACCAGATGTTTTAACACTTCAACAGTGGTATATTTAAACAGTGAACAGCACTGGTCTGCTATGCTATGGAGAAAGCAGACAGGGTATTTGAACTCAAATTTCAGTATTTAGACTCAAATAATTTCATTCATTTGGACAAATGTAATTATATCCCCAAAATAGTTCTTCACCATAAATGAACCATTAAGGACCAGCACGCTAACTTCTCCTGTCAGACACCTCCATACATTTCCCAGGAAACAGAAAACTGTGTGACTTTCCTGGGGAACCTGCATCTGTTGCTGCTCCTCCTGTAACAATACCTAAAAAAATTTAAAATCTTCTCCGTCCTCAGTACATGTACAAAAACTTCAATTGGCTAATAGATTTAGATTTAAGGTAAAAGCAATAGGAATTCTGAATTACTGTTTAAGTTTCCGATATATCACCACATTACGAATCCAACAATTGGAAATCAAGGCCCACTCCACCCAGTATTTGTTCTTGTATAACTAGATAGAGTTTAAATCTCTCTTACCATCAAATACCTCCAGCTCATCAAATTGTTTTTCACTTTGAAACATTTCTACAAAAATGGAGATGTTATATCCTGGCTCAACTTTAATAGTCCAAGAACATGTCTGAGAGTTGGGGTAGGTGTCTGGATAACCTGGACTGAGGATCACTCCTGATGATTCTGTACGAATTTCATTTGCTGGACATTGTGCTGAAAAGGACACAAAAAGAATACTAAGAATAGCAATGAAACAAAGTGCTTCTTCTCCATGAAATGCACGCTTCATAGTCAGTTTCCAAATGAAAACATGTCAAAAGCATATTCGAGATGGAAGGGGGAAAAGTTCCCTAGAATAATGCATAAAAACAGGACCACTTTCATAAGTCTTGCATTTTGGAAACATTATATTATTTTATTAATTATAGCAAAGCATCTGTCCAGAAAGAAAAATGTTAGAGCTCAAAATGGTTTCAGTCAAAGAATTCACATATGTTGGTACAATTATTCACACAGGTGAAGTAAAAGTACCCATAAAATATTTTATTTGGAAATTAATTGTTAATTAATTAATTAATTTAATTAATTACGAATTGTATTCTTTTTGAGATCTTAAAAAGATTACCCAACTTTAAGAATGAAGCTTGTTATGTGAACATGACAACATATTGAAACATCTAGACATACCAGATCATTTGGAAGAACACAAGTTTTATGTGGTGTTAATTTTGGATAGAGAATGCTCCAAATCATCCAAGTAATACCTTCTTAGCAACTACTTATGTTATTTAAAGTCTGAATTTTAAATTTCACCAGGTATTCATAAGCATTTATGATCTCTGCATACTGAAAGGAGTATAGTATATTAAAATACTGCAAATTTTATATCTTAAACACTGGTTTGATTACGAAGGGTTTTTTTAGTCTCAATTTTTCTTTCATATTTTGCTTCTCATGCAGGACTTATTTTTTCAAATCAGTTTCCTGTTGAAGTCTGATACATTTTGTCCACAGTTTCATATGTGTTCATTTTAACAAAATTTTTTGTGTAAGATTCACAAACATATCTTGACAGAAATGCCTTCCTGGCATCCATCTGTCACAATACTCAAGAACTTAAATAAAGGCTTTATTATTTTTATATGAAAGGTGAAAGGGAAAAGTGATCAGCAGAGAAAGTACATTACAGGGGAGAATCCACACATAAATATCAGAAACAAACATTAAAAACTGAACCTCAGAAGGCCTTTTGCAAACTTGGAGGTGAAATTTAGGTTCAGTTGCAGCTAAAAAGTTTCTTCAGCCAGAAAGGAAAATATCAATCAGTGAAAAGGAGGGGTGTAATATGCAGGTGAGAATAGGCCACCAAGCAGGGGAACATGATCTGGGGAAAACACAGTAAGCAAATAGTTTTTCTTTGGAATATGTCCCTTTCTGCTATCATTTGACAGCACTGGCTGCAGCAGACAGTATCCCTAAGAGGCAAAGCCATATTTCATAGAAGATCCTAACAGAGGGAAAGCCCGTGGGACAATGGTATATAATCAGTAAGAATTCTTTTGACAATAATCCAGGGATTGCCTCTTGAGATAGAAACACTTCTGGTGAAATTACACCCAGAAATTTCACACAAACTTCTGGCTAAGAATATAGCATTGCATGTGTTTAATGACAGTAAACACATTCTCTCATTCTCTTAAAATGAAACACACTGCTACTTTGACTTACTCTATTCTTCAAAATAAGACAAGAATAACTTGGGAAAACATTGTAAAAAATTCTCTCTGATTCATAAATCTGCAGAAAATATGAGTAAATCCTCAAAGAAAAAAAAAATCAGGCAGAAAAATATGATCAGATACATAACAATTATTTTCCCCATAGCGTTTTCTGTCAGACATGAATAAAAGTGTGTATCAGTGATGAAGAGTAGCTGACACAACACAGTTCCACAACCTGCTTTATCCTATAGTATCATTCCTTATGCTACAGGAAGTACAGGAATTCCTTCTTATTTTAAGTAGGAAAAAGGTAGTTTTTACTGTGGTGGCTTTTAAGTATTTGCTTACTTGAAATATTTAGTAGAAATGGTAATGTCTACTAGACCAACTTGAGAACTAAAAGCCTGGCTTCAAAGTCATAAATTACAAGTATCCTGGAGAAATAAGTGATGCTCTCAGACTCTTCACAGCTAGACTCTGGAAAATTGTCACTTCTCTGGATAAACTAGTTTAGAAATGGCTACAATCAACTAAACATGACAAACAAGAAGTTGCAATGTATGGGTCATTTGCAATGGGATATGGGAGTGTAGGAAGTACATCTGGAGTGGTAAACATGCCATATCTAAACCAGTTCTTAAGGACACAAATGTCTTATATTGCTTGCTTTTCCTCAGCATCTTAGGGAATTACAAAAATAACAATTGGCCCAATTACTCACTAAACTAATTGTGTAGTAGTCATTCAGATTAGAGGTTTGCAAACAAAATCTGGATGTTACACAGATACAGTCCAGGCAAGACTCAGGCCTGGTGATCTTATTACTTGGGAAGTGTAATAGTACAATTCCTCCAGAGAAATTTACAGCTGGATTAATTTAAAAGACTATTATTGCCTCCTTTATATGGGTGCTCTTCCAGCTAAGTTAGCACAGGTATAATTTTCAGAGAGGTGCTCTCTAAGTATCTTTTTAAGAACTTGCTGAATTGACTCTGTTTACTTACTCCAGCATAGGAGGATTTTGAATCTTGGGTGGAAGATTATCAGCTAAGAACAATATTCCAAATTACATTTTGAAAAGCCTGAGATCAGTGCATAGTGATGCCCAGAACACTGTCACTAAGTCTGAGATATTGTTCAGTAACTCAAGAAATACACTGCAAGCATCTTTAAAAAATGGAGTCAGGGAAGGAATGAAATGAAAACATCGAGGAAAGTCAACAATTCAGAGAAGTGAAAAATCTTAGTTTCTTTTAGGAGAAAAGAACTGTCATAGAACAGGAAGAAAGACACACTCAGCACAGACACTGACTGATCATCTCAGAAACCTGCAGCAGTGCTCCAGAGAACTGGTAAGAATGGTCTGAAAAAAAACCCAAAAAAACAAGACAGGAGTAGGAAATTGTGGAGGGGAGAGGAAATTACTTTTCCTGCCTTTTTATTTCATCTGCTTTGCTCTTAGATTATCTAGTTTTTCTTGTAAAGACATCAGAGACAAAAAAAAAAAAAAAAAAAAAAAAAAAGAAAAGAGACAAGGAAATAGCTCATTTACTAGGTTTGAAAAAAGTAACAACAAAAAATTTTCTTTCCAAAGCAGGTAAAAGTTATCAATAACAGAGGAAAATTGCTCTTAGTTGTCTCATTCCTTGCCAAATCTTAAGAAGGGACCTGAAACTAATTTACTCCCCACAGGGGAAGATGTGCTTTTTGCAGATGTTTTCTCATGCCATTCTCTCATAATTGAGGAAAAGTATGATCCTGCTTTGTAATTAAGAACATTTCTTTGGTGAGTGAATTTCAAAAATCAACAGCTTAAAGGTCAGAGCATTTTCTTGAACACATCATCACATGCACACAAGAAACAGATCAATGCAATGATGCCAAACTGATTTTTGCCTTTTTGCTTTTATATATTCTTTATATATTTGTAGCTCTGTAGCCTATTGTATAACTACATACGTAGCTAGCATTTCACCTACTCTGTTAGAAAGAAAGACAGAACACATTCTTAGAGACTCCAATTCCCTGGGGATCAAGATTAAATTCTCTGGAAACCAAGGTTAAATTAGCTTCTCAAGACAGGTTCTCATAAACAAAGTTTAGTTAATATCTAAAGGAGGGGTTTAAAAAAACGGTCAAACCAGGGAGGAATTACCTCATTGCCTGTGTCTCTAACTGGGGATTTTTCTCAATTATGCTATTTTGTGAAAATCTGTGCCCACTTTGTTACCATGTGCATCTTCAGAGCATTTTTAGCATGTATTCAAACATGTTATGCACCATAAAGGATCCTTTATAAACATAATTGCATTTTTATCACCTGTGTCTGACTTTTTGTCTGCTTTTAGAACTGAAAAGACATCAGCAGGACTGCTGTCGGAATTCCTTCCTCCACATATTCTGTTGTATTCTCTTACTGAACTTCAGAATTTTACTAACAGAACAAGTTTTAAAAAGGAGAAATAATGTGGGAAAAAAATGTACCTCTCTAATACAAATCAGTACAAATAGTGATGCTAAGGGTGAAAGGAGGTATGGTATATTTCTCTGTGGTACTGAAACATGACCAACATATTTCTAGAGCAGAAAATTCAAGTAAAATCAAAACTATCATGCCCTTCTAACCTGTAAACAGCTCAGTACCTCTTTTGTGCTAGGACTAAAGTGACCAAATCTTTTTAAACACTGAGCTCCAGCTTTAGGCCTTCCTATTGCCAAGATTCACTTCCCATGGCCAAGACTCACTGGACAAGAGGTCCCTTGCAATCTAAGCTGCTCATAGCAGATGTAACGCAGGGACTTGTGACAGGAACAGCTCTGGAGTAGCTCAGGGACAGGGGAAGGCAGACTGTGCAGTCTAGGAAGCTGGCTGTACCATGGGGTTATGTTGGCATTGCTCATCTTGGCAGCCTTTATTGGCTCTCTCTGCACCCTGATGAATTCCTCACCAATTCCTTTCCAGTATAGCTTAGCTTCTGATTGCAGAACTTAATCTCTAGGGTGGAAGCTACACTTAAAAATATTTAAATTTTACAAGAATCATGTGTCCAAAGATATAAAACTGAAATACTGAGACAGTAAGATTGCTTCACCTTGTTCCTTAAAACAAAAGGCACATCAATTTTTAAGTACCACAGCTAATATCTATAATTTGAATAAAAGTAAACTCAGCTGTGTTATTATCTGGTATTCACCACACAACAGGTTAAAAAAAAACCTGCTATTTTGAGTTATTTTTCTGTATAATATTAGCTCTCCCCTTTTAGCATAACATAAAAATAGAATACTCCTAAATAAAAAGGTGCTGTGGTTGAGGCATACAAATTTGTGTTTGGTCTAGCAGAAATGGAGCTATTTTTCCCCACATCACCCCCACCCCACAGTGCTGTGCTTTATATTGGTAGCTAGAAAGGAATTCATAAAGCAGCAGAATTTTCATTACTGCTGAGCAGTGCTGGCACAGCATCAGTGCTGTCTCTTCAACATTCTGCACCACCATCTTCCCAGGAGGCTGGGGGTGGGCAAGGTCTTGGAGGGGACTAGACAGCTGACCCAAACTGCCCAAAGGGATATTCCACACAATGTGACATTGGCTCAGCAATAAAGGCTAAAAGGAAGGAGGAAGAAGAGGGTGCACTCATTATTTACAATAGATACACGTGCTGAAGTCCTGCTTCCCAGGAAATGTCTGAACATTGCCTGCTGATGGAAAAAAAAAATTGGCTTTTTTTCTCTTCTTGTGCATTCAGCCTTTCACTTTTGCTTTAGCAAATTGCCTTATCATGACCTACAAGTTTCTATCCATTTTATTCCTTCTCCTGTCTCGCTGAGAAGGGGAGTGATAGAGTGGCTTGGCAGGCACCTGGTGACCAGCTAAGGTCAACCCACCACAATATTCTACTCTAAACACTGTTTCTTTTATTTGTAAGTCAACCAACACATTAACATGTTTGATACTTCATGGACTCTCTTCTGTCAGTTAATTTACAGGTTGACTCAACTCCCCACACATTTAGAAGTTTAGGAATTGATGTGAATACCCTTTGAGAAAATATGAACAGCAAAATAGTTTAGATGCTTCAGCCCCACAATATATTTAATTATCAATTATTTATAAGTAAATCACATGAATTTTAAAAGTAGCTACTGCAAAATAGTTTGGGATTATAAGAGGAATAAATACTAAAAACATGCTTTAGGCATATTGGAGGACATAAGTAATCTATTTTACATTCATTTTTAATAACAATGTAGCACATGTAAGTTCCAAATAATGTTATTTGTTAAACTTGCATAAATTCATGCACAGAAGCAATGCTTACAGAAAAACAACAGGAAGAGACAACTATGTTTATGTTACACAGTCACATATTGTGTGCAGTGGGGTAGTCATGGGGTAGTTATGAGAAAGGAAATTCTGCAATGGCCGCATAACATTTTCATCACATTCTAGTTTTGTGGAACACATTCCCTAACATGGCTTTTCTCCAAAAGCCATGATTTAGATTTTATGGGGAAGGCCTGACCAAGCCCCTTAACTCTAATATTACTTCTGATATCCTCATCTTTGATTTTGCTTTTTGTTCATAAATATTATCACCACACTAGGACAATATAATCATACTACCTATCTAATTTAAGTGTTTTGAGCAGTCATATTAGCTTACACTGAATACTCATTATTGGTTTAACTAGTATCTCAGTTTTTGTGACAAGTTCAGGAATATTTCTTGCTGTCACAATGCTCATCATGCTTTAATTTACATCTCTACACTTTCCTAACTAAAAAATGAAACAAATTTCTAGCAAGAGGATAAAGTGATAGAATGAGAGCAGCAGCTCCAAGTGCAGAAACACAAATCACAACTACTGTTAAGAATAAACCCACTCATACCAACAGCATGTTCTGTAGGGGTGCCTATGGCTCTGCATGTTAGAAAATACGTGGCAAGTTAACATCATACCCAACATCTTAAGAAAGTCTGTCCTCAGGAAGGGAGAAGGAGCTATAAGAAAACTCTTATGTGCTTGAGTATAGCTGCTCTGAAGGTCATTTATTGAGAATGATGAAGTAGTCATGCAGACTGATTTTTCTTGTCTCTCAGATATGCCATCAGACTAATATATAATATCCTAGAACTTGGCCTTCTATCACGTAAATATATTTTTGACTACTACAACATAGTGTCACAGCTCTATGGAAAAATGGAGAGTTCTTGTATCTTTAAAGAATATGAAGCTGATCTAAACAAGGACAATATGAACAATTGTAAATTACAGGTGAAATGTAGAAATATGAGAAGGCAGTTCAAAAATTAGTTTGAAGTACAATACGTAAAATGCATAGCAAGTAGCATTTTTTTCCAAGCCTATGAGGATAAAATTGTTTCATATAAATGCAATTCTATTCTGTAGAATAGAATAGAATAGAATAGAATAGAATAGAATAGAATAGAATAGAATAGAATAGAATAGAATAGAATAGAATAGAATAGAATAGAATAGAATAGGCTATTGAGAAGGATGGGAAGAATGATTAACGATATTACATATCTTCTGATCTATATAATCATGCCATAAGTATGGTGAATGGAAAACAACTTGTTACTGATTTTTTTCTCCCTAAGAACTAGATGACATGAAGTGAAAACAGCAAGTGCAAGGTTAAAGCAGACAGAGAAATAACTTCACATATTAAATAAATAAGCTGTGCAAATTCTTGCACAAAAATGTGTGGATTTAAGGCTTTTACATGGGTTCAAAGTAGGACTAAATAATTCTACTGAAGAAACAGCCCTGCAGTATTCAAAAATAAAGAACATTGCTGGCTTAAGAGTGGTTTAGCTACAGTTATATTGAAGTTTTAATTAACTGAATGTTTGCAATGATTTTCTATCCTTCATTAGAAAATCATTAGTAGCCACTGCTAGATATGGAACACTGTGTATATGTTCTGGTATACAGAATTTCTGGTTTGATGCAGAAATAAATACATCCCCTCTTCAGATACTTAGACATACCTAGTGCAACATGTGTACTTTCAAATATTTATCTATGAGTAAACACTATAAAGACAGTCATTAAAAGCACAACTTTTAAATGATCTATCAATATTTTACATGATTAATAAATATAAGCTACGGTTATATAATAAAATATGAAGTACATTCAACATTTATCTCCGTAGCAATACTGGGGAGGCTGGGATAGAAATAAAACCAAGTAATTATACTTTCCAGAAAGGAAAATTAAATTTATATAAAGATACAGCTTGGCCAAAGAAAAGAAATCGGGTGTATCCCAATTTACCTCAAGAAATTCCTCCCTTATGTCTGTCCTAAAAATCAGTGGCAGAATTTAACTCTAATACCTCCAGTTCTATTGTCTACTGTCCCTGAGATGGCACTCTAATTTTTCATGGTCAGATTATTTCTTTTGATGTCATCCTTGTGAAAAGTTTTGCTGCATTCACAGGATACAGCCAGAGCAAGCGCAGCAGTTTGCACAGCATCTGCAGGAATAGTTATGGATGGCTAACCCTTACCAGAAACTCCTAATATCTCTTTAAAACTTTTCAGTTTAAGTAACTGTTACTGTTAACTAAAAAATAAAGTCTGGATTTGCAGTAAAATTATGTTATTAAAATATTGTATTTATAACAGAGAAATAAATTGATTAAAGAAATCATCAGAAACATTAATAAGTATTCAGTTATCCTATCAAGAAAGATATAGAAGTACACAATATTCCCATTAATCCTGCATATTTTATGGTGAAGGTCCTGAAATGATTAATGATTCTTTTCCACTCAAAAAAAGATATGGAATCCAAAGTCTGAACCCATGGCAGATCCCAGCTAATTGTATGCACAATTCAAAAAAAGGAGGAAAAAAAGAACACTTTACCTCAAGTATGTGTGTTCATGCAGACAAATAGATGAATAAAACATATTACAGCATCAATAAAATAATAGTTTGTATTATGAATCCTTTATTAATTTTTAAAACATGAAAGTAGAGAACCAGGATAATAGGAAGGAAGATACACAGACAGCTATTATTAAAGTGTTACAATAATTGTTGTGCTTCCAGCACTACCTCTTGTGCATATGGATGTTTTTACCTCATTATATGGAAGATACTCCATCCACAATTACATATTATAGATCAAACTTGTGTAATATAGAATAGAAAAATTCTGTTCATCTTTTGATTTCCTTACATTTTAATGACAGCATCTCATCAGTAACTTTTTTTCCCTCAAAATTTTGATGTGCTTCAGGACAAAATTCTACAAATGCCTTTTTGATCACTTTTTTAATATTTCAAAACCTTTTTTGCCATACTGTTTAATAAAATGAAATAAAATAAAGAAAAAAACAGCAAACAACGTATTTTGAATAATAGAGTTTTAAAGGCTGATTGAAAAATTCCAAGATAAACTTGTTTTCCATGAAGATGAGGACACTATATAAAAATGTGCATCTAAACATTGTTCATAATAATTTTTTAGGTCCTTGTTTTAAATGCTCTAATTATGAATGCAATATAAATAGTTGAAATATTTTTAATACTTTGAAGAATTTTAATTTTTCACATATTATTTTAAAACAGCTTTCCATGTGACTCTGTTATATGTCACAATATTTGTCAAAGCACAAAGAATATTTTCTTATTTTATTTTGAAAGCTTAATTTAAATTTACATTTTTAACATTATTCAAAAGTAAAAATAAATCCTTGGTTTGAAACAATATAGAATATTTTAAAGTAATTTTAGAAGTCAGTATGTCAGTAATGGCAAAATCAAATAGTTAAAACCACTTCTCATCTATTCTAAAGAATAAAATTTCTGCATAAAATTCTTAGGGCCAAATATATAAAAATGTTCATTTCTTAGATATTAAAGAACTAAATGGAAATTTTTCTTTTAAGCATCAACAAAATGACAGTTCCTAAAACTAGATGCTTTATGTAGCATAAGGTAATAATAATTAATACGCATATGCTTATGCATATTAATGATATACATGCCATGCAAGTATATATTTACCTTCACAGGATGGAGAGGATCCTTCAAACTGCAACTGTGCATTCAGTTTGCAGGTTAATATATCTTGTCCAACAAGCGTGAAACCAGGATGGCACCTGTACTTCACAAAATCTCCTGAAAAAAGTATTGAAAAAAAAAGTTAAACCTCCAAAATTCCTTCAAACAGAAATATTTCAAGATCTCAGGTGGAAGATGAAAAAGCTTAGTTTAACTTAGAACTTAGAATTCAAATGAAAACAGAAGAAAGAGAAAGAAATACTATATTTTTACCGATTTCAAAGTCATCATCTTCTGTAAATAAATCTGCATGTGGAACTGTGGGTGGAGGTTGGCACTTCCTGAGCTGATAAGCTGGAAATTTAAATGAAAAAAATTAAATACTGGTGTGTTAAGGAGTATTTTACAGAAAATTCATTTCATATTCATACTTCCCAAATTATGAGAGCTGCACTGAACCTTGTGGTGTCTCAATTTCCAAGTTAAATGTAATTACATGACATGAGTGTGGTGAGACACTGGAACAGGTTGCCCAGAGAAGTTGTGGATCTCAGAAATCATACAGGTCTAAAACTGGTCCAATGGAAGATGCTCCTGTCCATGGAAGGGGAGTTGGAACTAGATGATCTTTAAGGTCTCTTTACATTTAAAACATTCTACAATTCTGTGAGTCTTTAAACAATTTCTTGCTGCTTTTCAAATCTGTTACAATAAATTGTGAGCAATCTCATAAAAACAGGTGACCACTAAAACGACTGTGTTTCTAAAATGGAATAAAAGACCTACAAGAATTGAAGAAGCCCTTTTGGACTAAAAAAATTCAAAATGGAAATAAAGTTTGTGATGAGAGTGCACATACTAAAGAAAAACTCTCCCCTTTGTGGAACTAATTTACTGTCAGAATAAAATTCTGTGTACAACTTGATAGTCCTATCCAGTTTAGATTTTGCTTCTCAGGTTAAGTGTAGTGGGTGATCATGTATCATGACCTCATTTTAGGAGTAAACAACAGACAAGAGAAACATTTCAGATTCTGAGTAACAATTTCATATGGTCTTTCCCATACAAACAGGTATCTCAGGTATTCTCTTTTTGTGATGTTTTCTTTGGTCTTTGTGAGTTAATACATTGTATATTTTTGATTTAGAGTCCAGAAGGCTAATAATCTTCCATTTATTATATATATATATTTTGGGTGACTTAGCCCAAATTAGAGCTAGAATTATACTTCAGCTTTTCACTTCTGAGTTAGATGCCTAATTTTCATCACCTCTAGCACTGAATATAACTTTGAACAAAGTATTTTGCTGCATATCACTCTTTATGCTATTGTTCAAACCTGTCATAGCATCCCAGAAATTTTCTGACCATGAGCCCTAGGCATGGTCAGCTGGAGAACAATTTTAGTAAACAAAGTTACATCTTATTGAATAAATAGGCCAAAGTAATTAAAAGAGTAAGAGCTTAATATTAGATGGTAATGGTTAACACTAAAGATAGAACAGAGCTTATTAAAAGCCCCAGATTAACATTCTTAGGATTTTTTAATATGTAATTTTAAAAATTTAATAAATGCTATTAAAAAAATAACAAAAAAACTCCAACCAACCAAACAAAAAACCTAAGCAAAACAAAACACACCAGCAAACCCATGAGTCCTGGTAAATCAGTAAACACAAAGTTAAGTAATATTTTTAAAATTCACTAAATAATTTTGGTAATTAGATGTAAATTATATAAAGAAAACTGACCATGAAAATTGAGGACAAAGAATCCTCCTGTTGAAAAATCACTGTGAAATTTGAGGAGGACTTGATTGGTAGAACTGTAAGCTGTTTCCAGAGCTGTGTTCCCACTGAAAACTCCTAGCTGAGGTGAATTATGATCAGGACCATCCCTGAAAAGCAAAACATGAAAAAGTCAGCTGAAAACTAATTTTTTAAACATTCAAATTAATAGTCACATTTCTCTGGAGAGGAATTTAAATTTTTGATAAAAAATGGTTTTCCTAATGATTTAAAATTAGTTTCTTCTATTTTTTTTATTTATTTCAAGCAAGACAGAATACTCATTCCAACTTCAGATATATTTTTTTAAAGACCAGGCTACTTTGAAATAGTTTTTTATATTTTTATGGAAAAAAATTTAGTGGTGGCAAGAAATTTTCAAATTGTGTTCCTGCCAAAAATTTTCATGTACAGTCAGATGTAAAAAAAAAAAAAAAAAAAAAAAAAAAAAGTCTTGTAATGCTGTTTTATTTCTAACATTTTGACCCAGGTGCTACAAGTCTTCAATTCAGGTTAAAACATAGAGTTATGGAAACTGCAAGTTACTCTGCAAGTTAAATAAATTCCAAAGATTAAAAAATATGTTCAAAGGGGAAAAAAGAAAATGGGGAAAAAAACAGGGAAAAAATGTGTTTTGTGTTTCTCAACAGTAGGATAAGACACCCTAAGAGAAAAAAACTCCAGTAACATCAGACTTCATTCACTTCCAGTATCATAATATAGAACATCCAGGCCTGAACAGACTGAATGAATAAATAAACAAAACTCCCCACTCTTATCACTGAAGTACTTTTTGAGTTCTACAACACTTATTTCTGGGAATTTTGTATTTTGCATGTAATGAATCTAAACTGAATGAGAAACCTTTTGCAATATGTTATTTTAGAAGGCTTGAGATTATCAATAACGTCTCTGAAAGCTGTTAGCTTTTGACCTTTTCCGGTCTTTTATTTAGAGGGATATTTATTCATCTCAGATGTATCATTGAAAAGCCGAACATTATATACATACAACCCGCCAGAGAAGACAATCTGTGATGTATTTTGGGTTTACAGGTAATGCAAATACCAGAGGCAACCAAATGGCTGCTCAGAAACAGCTGTGCATCTCCATAAATTAACTGTCTGAACAAACCTCACCAATAGCTACAGGAATAGTGGACTAGCTGGGAGATTGAATGGTTTTGTGAGGAAAGAAACACAAATTCAGAGAAGATGAACATACAGTGTGAAGATTAAAAACATGGAGGTACAAGGCCTGAAATTCTGGGTTAGAAAATATAAAAGGTATGTCTATCAAGCTTATTGAAATATTAAGAAAATTTAAGAAAATCTTACTTAATACCTAAATTAGTTAATGTGTAAAGATGTCAGAAAGTTTTGAAAAAACTAACATATATTGTCTGTATGTTCATGGAATTCATAATTCAACATCGTGCAGATTATTACACCACTTTGACCTTACATGGCCTAAACTTAGAGAAGAAAGATTCAAACATGATCTGATTGATAACTGAGTTTGAGCTTCAAAGTACTTCTGAAACAGCATTCTTATAGAGTTCAGACAGTGATAAATATTTGTTTTTCAGATAACCTTAGAAGTTGTTTTATGCTGTTCTTCAGCACATATGACAACCTAAGCACCAATACTAAGAAAATCAGTAGCTTGGGACAGTGAGATTTGATAAATCAACTAGAATCACTTCTGTTTAAAAAAATTGCATACCAAACTGCAATGTAGTCATTCACAGGTTCAGTCTGAAGTAAGGTAAAGTTGATATAAATCCCATGACCTGGAGATACAATAATTAACCAAGTACAGTCCTTGGAATTTGGGTATTCATCTGGAAATCCTGGGGAATAAACTGTACCATTCTGAGCAGTTACATTATAGCCACAAGGAGCTGAAAAGAAAACAAATGAAAAATATCAGTAGTAGAAAATAGTTTTTCATATTACAAGTGAAATATCAAAATGCTTCCAAATTCTTAAAGCTCCAGAAGACAAAACAAGACAACCTAAGTTTTAAAGGCTGCCTTTTCCTTGGTTGGTTGCTTTTCAAATAAATATTGACATTTCTAAGGGTAATTTATGCTTATGTCTTTTAGGTTTCATTTCTTAAAATTCATCAAAATCTTCTGGTAATATTGTTTGCATATAATTCTTGAAACTAGATCCACACACCATCTTAAAAGGGGCTTCTTTTGTTTGTATTCAAGATTAAAAACCAAACAGGCAAACAGGTCTTACGTGTTTCCATCCAACTGAACTCTATCTGAACTGGAATAAAATTCTGGAAAAAATAGGCTGATTGTTCCTTCACTAGTCCAAAACCATTATGCTTTATTTGTGATAGGTTTGAGTCATTTTTAATGGTGTTTCATTTGCAGATTTTATGGTACTTATCCTTATGACAAGTAAAATGGACATACAGACACAAATTTGCCCATGCTTGCTGAATGAAGTTTGTAGCCAAAACAAAGCTGTAAAAAGGTTGACTTTATTCAAGGGTAGCAAATATGTCATAATGTGCTCTTTTGAGTATCAGTTTGGAAGAATGGACTGAATATGGATGAAAACATGTCTCCAAGCAGACATACGGCCATTAACATAAATTAGTGAGTCTCGCTCATTAGAATGACACCTTAATCTCATTTATAGACACTCAGCCTTGCTCTAGAACATTTCTCATTAGCTTTCACCATTAAGCTTATATTATTATTGTCAGTGTTCCTGTGACTCTCCTCCAGACCTTTTTCATTTCTTTTTCAACTTAACAAATGATAGAAAATGAAAACAGAAAAAACTGATAAAAGGAAAAAAAAAAACAACAACAAAAACCCGGAAACAAAAAAAAAGAAAAAGGAAGAAGGATTGAGAAATGCAGAAGGATCTCATTTTCTGTATGGTGCAAAAGTACTGTTGTGGTAGAAGGTCATCTGGGTAGTTGATGAGTAACCCTTCTTGGAGGAGTTCTTTCAATAATCTCTGGACTTATAGGACAGGCTAAGGAAGCTTTAACCACTTCACCTTCTTCATCCATTTCAATACTAACTTGCATGATGCATTTAGCACATTTTCTGTCTGGATGCAATCCTGTGCAATGTGCTCCAGGATGATTCTGCTTGAGCAGGAGGATGGACAAGATGAAGGGACCACTGTGCTCCCTTCCAACCTGACCCAGTTTGTGATTCTGTGATTCTGAACAGAAAGGCACTAGCTCCTGAGCCATGAATCTTTCGAGGCCAACTAATGAAACCAGATCAGGAAAATGAAGAGTTGGTTGTATCTGTCTGATTCCTGGTTGCATGTGGAGGCCAAGGGCATCTGACACTGTCTATCAGATCTAGGAATTCTGATGAAAATGCAACTCAAACCCACTTTTTACTATTTCTACAATCATGCCATGGTCACTTTGTCTGGTCTCAAAATCTACTCTGTTCTCTCCACATCCACAGTACTCCATGTTTACAACTAAGACTCCTTTGGCAATTATGCTACAGGGAAATATAGGTGTTGAGATATTAATTTCTAATTAATATACAGGATTTTTCTGATTAAATTTTTATATTTAAATATATTTTGAGTTTATTTTTGACAGGTTTATTAATTTTGTTAATGATTGCACACTTTTTATTTTTCCTTCATTATTCTCTGATACTCAAGAAGGAATGCAGATTGATTGTATCTCAATAAAGACAGTCTAATTCTTCTTATATGATTGTTAGCCATGAAAGATCAATAAATTTTGTCAGAAAAAAAAGTGTCACTGGTAACAAAACTCTAGTAGAGTAAATAATACATCCAGCTGTTGCTAGGCTTTCTCCAAAGATCTTTAAAAATCACATAAAACATAAAATTAAACAGAAGTAACTGATTAGATTTCACACAAGATAAAGAGACCTTTAGTGTGAATAAATAAATCACTCTAAATTAAAGATGTCATTTTGTTACCGTTTGAATGACAGGCATGAAGAAACATAGATTTTTGAAATGAGTAAGTGTATAATCAAATCTTCTAAACTATCAATTGCTAACAGTAGACCACATGTTGATTTATAAATGAATGAATGCCATACTATTTGTTCTCATATCTATTTACACCTAATTACATTGTGTATGGAAAGACAGTAAACATTTTTTAAATTCCATCCAAAGCTACCCAAACACAGCTAGCAATTTACTGACAATCATGTACATTATACCAAGACATCTATGGAAAATCATCAGAACTTGATTGCACAGGAGTAAAGTCTTAGAGCATGACTATATGACATAGCACCACTATAGGACTGATTAATTTCTGCTATGATTATTTGAGCAGAAATTAATCTCATTTTCTCCCATATGCAGATTCTCAGACTTCAAAAGTATATGCAATCTTCTGTAGAAAGTTTTTGATTCAAATTTCTACGAAACTGGTCATAGCTAGAAAAATTATTTCATTATTTCACTGGTTTCTCTCTCAGATCCACTGTCTAATTACAACAGTCAGAGTAATAATTTGTTTTTCCTGCAGAAAAAAATTTAATATATCATCATAATAATTTCAGCAGTACTAGGTG
Organism: Erithacus rubecula; assembly: GCF_903797595.1. Lineage (NCBI taxonomy): Eukaryota > Metazoa > Chordata > Aves > Passeriformes > Muscicapidae > Erithacus > Erithacus rubecula. The sequence continues at coordinate 20,836,985 of NC_136685.1, forward strand.
GAGCTTTAATGTACCCAGATGAATTTTTCCACAAAGCAAGTAGTGTGCTAAATGAGAGACAGAAGACTCTTAATGCTCAGTTAAAACAGAAAGCAATCTGCTGTTTAGTCAGAAATGGTACCTATAAATGTATACAGCTGCACACACAGTAGAGTTGCATGCATTCAGGCCTCAGCTTTTTGGAGGAGATGCAGATGACTGTGGGTAGCTTGGAAGGTAGGATTCACATGCACAGGAACCAGGCCAAATGTACATTGTGAATTACAGAAATGTCACTAGCAGAGGAGTGCCTTCTTTGAGTTAGAAAGTGAAGATAAAACCACTGATTTAAAACAATGGATGAGGGGACAGGAAAAAGTAAGAATGACACTATCTTCACATCATTATAAATATTAATTTGCTTCTCGCATGTCATTTCAAACTGAACATACATTATTTACTGTTGTTCATCTAAGAATATAGAAAATTATTATCTTTACCATAAAAATCTGCTTCTCCTATTGTACACCTTTATGTATTTTAGGAAATATGCTTCTCTAGGGAGTAAACATTACATGCACTTTGGTACTGCATCTATATCATTAAAATATAAATATGAGGTGTTGAACTAGCTAGGTCTCTAACAAAATCTCAAACCACCGACTGTTAACACTTTACACTTTTATATCAATTTTTAATTGATATTTTAAAACTTTACCATATGTTTAATATGAAGAAAAATATTACATATATGTTTACAGTGAACTTTTAGCATGAATAATTTTGTATTTTCTTTCAAAACATTGATAAAGGTGTCTCCATAACCTAACTGTTTTTGAATAAAGGTATCATCTTGAAATAGACATTCACAGAGTTTAAGATAATTTCTGGCACAATCAAGAGTTCTCATAATCAATACAACTGACAGCTATTAACAGGAACAAAAATTCACTGCTGAGGAACAAAATTAATAAAAATTATTATTCATAAAAGTGTATAATATTCTGCCTGTATCTGCTTAGACAACATATTAGGATGAAGGCACTGTACTTCAGCAAAAGCCGCCTTATGTACAGGCACACAAACAAGTAAACAAAAATCAGAATGCATTGTGAGCTCTGAAGCAAAGGTACTTCCAAAGAGTTACCTTCACATCTGGGGAAATGATAGTTCCAATTTCTGTTGATTCCATGTTGACAAGTGAGAACAGGCTGCCCCCTCAAAACATATCCAGGGTAGCATTCAAATGACACTGACTGTCCCACGCTGTAATCTGAGTTGACTATATAGCCATTCAAAAAAGGAGGAGGATCAGGGCAGTTCTGTAACTCATAAGCTGAAAGAGAACAGAAGTACATTTATTGCTTAATCAGCTCTCAAGACAGGAAATACACATTAATATAAAATCAGTAATGCATTCAATAATAGGTAAACACTGGAATGTCAAACTCCAATAATTCAGAGATTACCACATAACAAGAAATAAAATCTCCACTTGCAACATACAAAAATATTTTAGTAATGTACAACAAAGTCATTAGTTCTTTAAAACTTTATGAAATACAAGATTTTCATAATCCATTGGATTTTGAATATGTATTATACTATGTCCAAAAGATCACAGGACCTAAAAAATTAAAAGAATTAATGAATGACTTTAACACAACAGAGCACCATAAAAATCTAAACATTTACAAATACCTATGAAGGGAAAGGTCCTTTTATACATATCACCATGCAAAAAATTACTTTAATTCTTGTTGGTTTCAAGTTTTCGAGCACATCAAAATATTATTTAATGAAACACATTTAATTCATAAAAATCACTGTGATGAAAATTCAGAAGGAGTTTTCATTAACAACATTTACTAAGATATAAAGATAATGTAAGCACTTCCACATGAAGCAATAAAAAGACTGTTTTATATAAATGTTTTGCAGAATTATTTATATATTATAAACAACTTCACATAGATTGAATAGTAAGTAAATGCCATTTTAGAAATAGATGTTATAAAGATGAGTACCCTGCTCTTTTTGAGAACTCAGTTTCCAATTAAGGAATACATCTGTCAGAAGAAAGTTCAAACAAGAATAATAAATACCAGTGTGCTGTACCCACTTGTGTTGTAAAGTCCCAGCCCTTAAAATACAGCAAGAGAATATGATGAACATGTTTTTGAACCAAATCTTTTGTTACTTTTTTCAAAGTTAACCTTTACAATATGAACACGTTCATCTTAGAAGTGTATACTTATTATTTTGAAATTGATTGTTTAAACGAGCCATTTCAGCAAGATTAAGCTAAACATATATTTTAGATATGCTTAATTCTTACTTAAAGTGAAGTTGTACTTAATTGCTTCACTGAAGTACACTACTGTCAATAAGGTTTTTAGTCATTGCTAATTACAGTCGTGCTGTGCAATAAAAAGAAGATTTACATTGAGATGCCCTTCTTATTTTTCCTAATTCCATCAGTGAATTCAGAATTCAGTGTTTGCTAGAAAATTGGAAAATAAGAGAAGGTACTAGAAATATTTTGAAATCCTCTAAAAAATTAGATCACCTTTCTCTCAAATAAAGAAACAATTATGAAAATAAATTCAAAACATAAGAATAAACATTAATTGCAACTGAAAGAAAATACAAAAAGTTTTATTTTCCCTAATTGTGGTTCATTAAATTTAGTAATGATCTAGTAATGGCTCATTAATTTTTAATGTTACTATTACTCCTGCTATCATTTATGTATTACTAATACAGATAATGTTATTATTATCAACATCTTTATACAAAATAGTAGAAAGATTACTTAAGAGTACAGGACCCTGAAGAGTCATGTATTACGACTGAAATATTAAACTATATAAAAATGTATTTAGCAAATTACATTAAAAATAGAATAGAGACCAAGTGTCCTCAGCTGCTCCTAATAGTTTCTCCTCAAGGCCCTTCACCATCTTTGTTGCCCTCCTTTGGATTCTCTCTAATAGTTTAATATCTTGCTTCTATTACAGTGACCAAAACTGTCCCCAGCACTCGAGGTAGGGCTACCCCAGTGCAGAGCAGATCCAGCTCGCCATGGACCAGGATCCCCAGGTCACTTCCTGTGGCACTGCTTTCCAGCATCGTTACCCAGCCTGCCCTTTCATCCAGGATTGGTGCATTCCAGGTGCAAACTCAAGCACTTTCCCCTGTTGAACTTCATATGGTTGGGGATTGCTCAATCTTTTAATTTGCTGAGGACTTTCTGCGGGGCCTCTGTGCCTTTAAGAGAGTCAAGAGCTCTTCCCAGTTCTCTTTCATCTGCCAGCTTTCTCAGCCTCCCTTCCAGCCCTGCCTCCAGGTCACCTATAAAGATGTGGGAGAGCAAAGGGCCTGAGATGGAGCCCTGTGGGACCCCACCAGTGACAGGCCCCCAGTCTGGTGTCACCCCAGTCACTGTCACCCTTTGTGCCCAAACCATGAGCCAGTTGTTCACCCATCACATGATGTGTTTATCCAGCTGAGTGCTGGACGTTTTGTCCAAAAGGATGCTGTAAGAAACTATCAAGAACTTTGCTGAAATCTGACAAGACTGCATCAACTGACTTCCCTTGGTTCATTAAGTGGGTTGCCTTGTCAGGAAAGGAAACCAGGTTTGACAAGCAGGACTTTCCCCTCATGAAGAACTGCTGGCTGTGACCAGTGACTGTGCTGTCTTTCAGGTGTTTCTCATTATCTCCAGAATAAGATTATCCATAACTTTACTAGGCACTGAAGTGAGAGTGACAGGCCTGTATTTTCTGGGGTCCTTCTTCTTGACCTTTTTGAAAACTGGGACAATGTTCACCAGCTTCCAGCCAGCTGGGACCTCTCCAGACTCCTAAGACCACCCCAAAATCATTGAGAGAGGTTTTGCAATGACACCAGCCAGCTCTCTGAGGACTCTTGGATGAATCCCATCAGGCCCCATAGGTTTGTAGACAGCATCCCTTACTATCATTTCAATTGTAAATAAAAAAAAAAAAAAAAAGCTTTTAAAATTCGAGTCACTATTTATTGAGAAAAGCATATGCTTTTTTCCTGTTGTAAATGAGGCAAACGAAACATACAGAATTTGGGGATCTGTTCAGGCATTTGTTTTAGTGAGAGGAGAAATTGTGCCTAAAGCAGATCACCATAAATTTGAAGGTCAGTCATTTATTGAAAGCATTTGCATATGAGCAGAGCAAAACTGTTTGTTTTGCTATTTGTTATTTTAGAAAATAAGGTATAAAATTTTAACATATTCTGCTTTTATTTTCTGTTATAAATCCTATAGATGACTCATAAACCATTGGTCAGGTAATCCATGTGACTGTGATATTATGATTTACAGGCCACTCAGGAAATATGTTTTATAGTGTTAGTATAAACATTAATTATATTCTTCTCTGTTCTTTTGATATATGTAATAACACCTGATTTAACAGAGCAATTCATTATTCAATAGTCATGACTAATGAATACTGCCAACAAATCCTGATATCACACCTTGCTATAGAAAGCTCTTTTTATGAGTGTCATGCCCAAAGACTTATTTGCTGCTGAGCTTTACAAACTGAGATTCCATTTCACTGCAGACAAAAACCTTAGTGAGAGTCTAAAATAAAAGGTAAAGGAAATCTGAGAAAAAGATTTCATTCCAATACTGACAGCAGCCAAATGCTTGAATTTTAATTTTTTTTTTCATATAGCCATTTGGCATATATTTGTAGTATATTTTCCTCTTAGAAAATATTGGAAATCACAAAAGAAATGTAATTAATTCTCTGCTATCTTGTTGTGATGTTTCAAATGTATTTTCCATCTTACATAAACACTAGGGTGACTTATTGACTTTTCAAGTGCCACATACTTCTGCAAAACTAAAACATGGAAATAATTGCTTTACAGAAAAATGCATTAGCAGAGAACTGAGCATGCAATCACTCAAATGCTAGGAGAGCTCCAATTAGCTAACTTAAAACTTTCATTTAGGCTTATTGTACATTCCTCCAGTATCATGTTGTGTATAAATACTGATTCAATTAAAAAATCCACTTCTCAGACTAGACTAGCCTACCATGAGTTTTGTTGGAAAGACCCTTTAAAATTGACCTAGTTCCAACTTCCCTGTCATGGTCATGGATATATTTCAGTAGATCAGATTGCTAAAAGTGCCATCTAATTTGACTTTGAAGACCTTCAGGGATTAGGCATTCACAACTTTTCTTGCCTCAGTGTCTCACCACCCTCATTTTATATTCCTTATATCCAATCTAAATTCACTTTCTTTTGTTTTAAAACTCCTGACTTTTCTCACTAAAGGCCTCAGTAAATGTAGCAAGTAAAATGTCTCTTCTTAAAAAAAATATCCTCTTAAATACTGAAAGGCCACAATAAGGACTTCTTGAAACCTTCTCAGGCTAAATCCCAGGTCTTCACAGAAGAGGTGGTCCAGCTTGCTGTTTACTTTGCAGTCCTCCTCTGGACCCACTTTACCAGGACCGTCCTTCTCTAGTGCTGGAAGCATCAGAGTTCACTGCAGTGCTCCAGGTGGGATCTGTGATCTGCAGCCATGCCTCTTTCTGTGGAAGCCCAAGATGCAGATTGCTGCAGCCCAGACTGGCAATCTGGAGCCTCAGTTTATTCTTGTAGGCACCAAACAATATAATCTTTACAGACGCCATGACTCAGGACTAGGATCATGAAACATCACTCAATGATTTAGAAAACAATTTGCTACAAAGTCCTCAAAACATTGTGTTTTATTTCCTTTAGCGTTCTTGCCTTATGACATAATTTGAAACCATTTCAGAAATATAGTAACTTTTCAACAATCCCCTTCTCATTCCATGATTCCTGTGATTCAGAAGCTCCATCATAATTATCATTTTTCCAGATAAAGGCCAACAGATTTATCCTGTTTAAACCATGGTTTGTATGTGCAGGCGTGCTTGTGGAAGAAAGGGAGGCAATTAGAACATTTTTCTTTGTATTTTCTAGACCATATTCCTCAAACTCTCAAATACATGAGAGTAACATTCTTGCTTCACATCCACCTTTATCTTACAATGAAATTCAGAGCAGACTGAAAATAGTCTTATAGTTCCAATAATAGGGACTAGGATTTCCACAGTAAAAACAATACAAATCAAACATTTATTTTGCTTCCATTAAAGAAGCTCTAGTCCTAAAGAGAAAGATACATGGGGAAAAAAAAATGTTCAAGAACAAGCTGAGGTAACTATTATATACGGACAGGAATTAAAACACACAAATATATCTTAAGATCAATTAGAATAATTGTGTTCTTCAGCACACTAAGTTCTGTTATGAATCTCTCAAAGGCCATAAAAATGATTTATTTCTTTTGACCTGGCGTAACTTGGTTTGCCAATCAAACTTCCATGACTGCTCTCAGACCTAGTGTACAGAGACTGTTTATATCTCAGATATTGAGATTGAACATATATGGGGGTCTCAGAACCTCAAGATCACCAGTCAAATGAGATTTATAAATGCTCTTCTAAGTATTTCTGGTTGTTTTCTCTCTTTGTTGTTTTACATAGGTGGCAAAGTAGCAATACTCATAACAAGAGAGTCTTTCTCAGTGCTTCCCTTTTTAAACTAAACAGTACAACATTTATTTCAACAGTAGAAAAATGTAATTAAATGCTGCTATTTAAAAATCAGGCAGTTTTAAAGTCCTTTCATTGTCTTGAAAAAAAAAATATTCTAACTTCTTCTAGTAGTTCAATAGGCAACCATTTCCCTCCTGCTACAAGTGAAACAAAAGGTTCCACAACACACAGAAATTCAGTAATCCATCTTTAACATAATGGAATATCCACCATTCCCTATGCGTTGCAATTGCAAAGCTGAAGGGAAAAAAGAACATGAAAATATCAGAGCATAAAACAATAAGGATCTGATCAGCAGTGGCACTGAGAGCTGTAATTTCCCCAGGGTTCTGCTAAGGAGACAAAGCTTTTTAATGCACTGAGAAATACACAAGTGATTTAGGTCATATTTTCAAATCCTGTGCTGTGAGAATTCATGAGTTTAAGGACCAGCACTAGATCCCTACAAGAATAGATAGAAAATATTTTATAGTTCTCTGTGTATTCACTTTTCTTCTTTCCAAAAATAATGTGTTCAGAATACAATCCCGAGCTATATTAAGATTCAATGTCATAATCATTTTTCCACCTTCAGAAAATCAGTAGAAAAAATAAGAAAAAGCATTAGTTTCGTAATTCACTCAACAAAGTTCATATTCTTTACTTTCCCTTGAAATGAGGGGTTATCAAAAAACCTTATCCTTCATAAAATGCTAAGATCTCTAGAAAATTATTTTTTTCTTTATAGTAGGCAAGCTTGATTGAATAAGCATAGCTATCACCCATCTCCCTTTATTTTTGGATTGGTATCTACAAAAAAAGTATTTACCTGGCAAAAAGAAATTGCTACTTTAATGCCCTGGTTAGAAGAAAAGGATTTTTTTTTTTTTTTAAATCAGTCCTTGAATTGAACTGAGTTTTGTATTGCATAGCAAAACCCCTGAATTTAATCTTAAAACCCTTTTAATATAATTTAAATACAACAGATCTGATTAGAACTAAGCTATGCAAGTTTGCGGGCACTCCTAATACGCAACACATTCACTAAGACAACTAGAATGGATCTGGCAATTGTGACTGTAACTATGGATTCTTTTTGCCTACTCTCCATTTTTTTTAAGGGTAAATTAAATTAATTTCACTATTAGAAAAATAATGTTTTTTTTTTATTTATAAAACCTTTTTTCCCCCTAATTATGCTATATTAGAACATCCGAAAAGGAGAACAAGTAGAAGCAGTCTGAAAAAAAAAAAAAAATTGGTTAAATGTACAAAGATGTCAGGAGCTCAGGTCCATTTGCTTTGCTTTGAAAATTCATTTCTAGAAATTAAAAAAGTGGACAAATTAACTGTGAGAGCATCAACTGGACTAAAAAGAAACTCTTAGCTTTCTGTATATATCAGGGGTATTTTTGCCCATAAGATTTCGAATGTGACACCCATACTAAGCTCTCATATTTTATTTCCCTCTCACATTTATATCCCATAAATAGCAATTAGGGAAGAAATTGCATATTAAATTGAGTTGTGACAAAGAATATTCCAACTGGGTAGCCAGCAAGCTGAACTGAATTGGTATCTATAGACTAATGCTGCATCTTTCTTCTCAACAAGGGTTTTATTTCAGAACTCTGAAATTTGACTGAAATTGGCCAATGGTTTCAAAATTTCCAAACAAAGGTATACTCAGAAGGGTGACAGCCAGACAGCAAAACAATGCTAAATTCCATCATCCAAACAAACCAGGCTAAGACAATTATGGCATTTGATTTACTGAAAGGAAAACACTTCTAATAGGGAAGAAAGGAGAAGGAAAAGAATAACATTTCAGTAATCAGGAATTATTTTTGAAGTTGAGTTTCACTAACTGCAGATAGTCTAGGAGGAAGAGAGAGTAATTGAGAAATGCAATATTAAAAAGAGTAGGAAAATCCAGAGATAACCCATCAGAAAAAAAAAAAAAAAATATCAAGGGCAACAGATCTGGACCAGAAAAAGAAAAGTGAGCTATCAAAACTAACATATACTTTGTATAATAAAAAATAAAGCAGACAATAAAATTGCTTAATTGTAAACCACTGGCATTTTCCTTCAGAGAGCAAGAGAAGAACAGGGAATACACTGACACAATACTTTCCAAAGTTTGTAGATTATGGATATCTAATTCAGTGTACAATTTCCTATATGTTCTAAATTGTGCTGATCAAGTCATTTTGGCCCAATAGCAAAAAGTTATAATATATGATGATCATAGATTTGCTAGATATTCTCTGTAGAAAAGGCTAGTACAATCTGTGATCTCAGAGGCAACAGAGAGTTTCTCCTTTGTGAAGAACAATAAACACATGCAAGACAAGTAATTTTTAAAGATTAAAAGTCCCATATCTTTTTTGTACAATGAAGAAAATAAAGCAGATAGAAAACAGAACATAAGTAAATTATAAATACAATAGAGTGAGCTTAGCTGGTAGATTCTAATTACTTAAAAATTAAACACAGCCATGTTACCAACTTTCCACATTGGAGAAAAAAAAACAAACAATAAATCATAAATACTTTTTATGATTTATTTTTAGATTAATTTATTTTTTCCAGCATTTGACTTTCTAATAAAATGAATTATGTTGTGAGGGTATTTCAAATATTTTAAACCCATAAATTTTTAACAGACACACATATACACATATGTACACACACATATATATATACTATCTCCATAGGTAAGGAGCAATGCATAAAAATGAACTACATGAGTTGTCTTTACAAGAGAAATTTCTTCTCATTTATGGGAAACATAAAACTGAATGAATGTATATGAATTTGGTAGTGAAAATATACCCATAACTACAGTTTTTGCAAAATGAGATATATATTCTAGTTATATTTTTTATTTGAAACTAGAATTACACAATTATCAGTTAATTTAAATGTATCTCTTTCTTGGTTCTGATATTTTTGTTCTACTATTATAACTATTAGACTAATAAATTAGGTATGAGAAGTCTTATCAAATTATTACTATTGTTGAGAAATTTTTTTTCTGGATTTTTTCTATAAATACTTAGAAAATACTACTACAAGTTTCTGAATTTCAATGAATAATACTTTTTTGACATTTTCTTTTATTTTGAGAATACTACTGACACAATCTTTAACACTTAAAAATATTTTATGATAAAGCCCATGTAATGTAATGTAAAAATGTACTATTTCATAGTACCTTGTTCTGGTTTAAGTGAATTGCTTTTCCTATGTTTATATAATAGGATAAAATTTTAATGGCAATGATCATATGTTTGTTGACAGCTGACAAGTTGTAAGTGGGAGAAGTAGAAAGCATGCAACTTATCTAAAAAGCAACTGATTTTAACGAGAGATGGTTAGAATGGACCAAAAAGTAGTAGGTCCTATTGTATCATGCCCTCTTCATCACACTCCCATTTATTCCAGAGCAGACCAAACAGTTCTATTGGACTAAGAAAGAAATGGAAGAGTAGAAGAAAAGAATAATAAAACCACACACTTGTTGAGTAAGCTACATCACTGCCTCTAGAAGAACATGTTTTACAGTCTACAAACAAAAAAATATTTAACTACTAGTTTCAGGGCAGAAAATGAAAGAAACAGGCAGAAAGAGTTTGTTTTGGCAAGGAAAAACACACTAAATAGAACAGTACTGGAGAATATATAGATAATGTAGCACATGGCTTTGTATTTTACTTAGTTATCATTCTGTAACTTGACAATCATTATTATTTTTGACTGCTCAGGAGGAAACTAACACTAGGTAGTTGTGATGTGAGAATATTCCATATTTGTAAGACTATGTGATAGAATAAAATTCTACAGATGACAGAGTCATGATTACCTTGTGGGCATGCTTTATGACCATCAGCCTAATTCAGGTGCTCAGAATATTCCTCACTGTCTACTGACCCCCATAGACATGCCCTAACTGTAAATGTATATATGTGTGTGTGTATGCAAATAAATGCTATACTGGGTCTGGAAATCACAGAATTCACTGTCTTCATAGAAGCTCATATGGTGCTGTGTCTTTGGTTTGTGGCCACAAGAATACTGATAACACAGTTCTGGCTTTTGCTGAACAACATCAAGGTCATCTCTGTTTCTCACTATGCTCCACCAGTAAATAAATTGGGAATGTACAACAGGGTGGGTGAGGACATGACCAGGCAGATGACCTGAAATAACAAGAGATCATCCATACCACATAAAGTCATGTTCAGCAACAAAAGGGAAAAGAGGAGGACTAGAGACATTAGGCATCTTTGGCTGAGCATCAGGTGGTGAGTGGTTGCCTTTGCATCCCTTTTGGGTTTTTTTCTCTCTTCTTCACCTTATCCTTCACATGTTAAACAATAATTTTTATCTTTGCATCCAAATTTTCTTGCTTTTAGTATGCCTTTCCTCTTCCCCCATCCCACTGGAGTGGGAAGGAGGTAAGTAGCTTTGTGGTGTTTAAATGTTCACTGGTGTTAACCCCCAACACAAAATTAAATTAAGATCCTAGAATAAAGTGGCGTGAATACCCTTACAGATATCTGAAAATTAAACCAGCCATTCCATTTTGTTAAACTGTTCATCCTGTGGTGCTCAAATGTTGGCAGTAAGACTATTTCAACAGTTCAGAAATATGCACAAACTAATGATGTTTTGTTGTCACTAATGGGAAAACAAACAAGCAAACAAACAATGAAGATGAAGAAAAAAGCCAACAGTAAAGGACAACAAAAAGTTCACATTTTTAAATACTGATTATATGTGTTTGAAAACGGATTCAGGATGTATTAACTGGTGTTTTTTCATTTCCTGGTTATTTTTATGGGAGTCTAGATTGCAAATACGTAACATAGGAAATTATAAAACTTTTCACCTGAAAATTTAAAATAATTTATACCATTGCATTATTGCATGCATTGCATGTTTTATAGAAATGGAAAAACAAGACAGTGAATATTAGTAATATGAATACAACTGAATGGAAGGGAAAGTGTTATTAGCTATGTGACCTTTGGCAAATAACATCACCTTCTTCTAAGGCTTTTACATCAATAGAACAAAGATTCCAACTCAACATAATTTCAACTTTAAAAATTCCAACCTATTTATTAAAAAAATCTGCAGATTTTAAAATGCTATGTAATATATACCAAACATATCTTCTAAAATAATAATAATAAACAATTAATTTTTTTTTGTTCCTCTCTAACTATAAGGACCATTTTAGTAGTTCATACTTACCTTGGTATGTCAGCTTAAATCCTTGCCTGTTTTCTGAGTGATCACTATAAAAATGGACAAGTGTTTCATGAGTAGTACTCAGCAAGGGTGATGGGAGTTCCACTCCACTAAACTGGCCGATCATAGAACTGGTGTGGTGAGGCCCATTCTGAATTTCAAGGAAATCATGATTTGCTTCAGTGGAGAAATTCAGAAACTGAATGTGTGCACCTGTAGCATTGAGAAAGGAAGAAAAATTTTATAACTCATGCTGCCTAATAGCAAAGCATGTAAATAATAATTAAATTATTACATTTGTTGCAGGCACTATGCTTTTCTTTTAGTCACTATTCAAAGTGGGATGATTAACTTAAAGAAATAGCAGCTAAGTATTACAAGAGTTGGAGTTTCTAATTTTCTTGGTTATTGATAAATATCATAACAGCACATGAAGAGACAAATGAAAGTAAGCCACAAAGTCAACACCAGGGATTTTCCATGTTCCTAAACCAATCAACAGAGAGACTCAAGGGAGGGGCAAATCACAAATCCTGCTGGGCCATCCTGGTGTGGCCAGGACTCTGCCATTCCAAGTGCATCCCAGTAGCTGGGACAAGGCCTCTCATAGAGGCTCAGGATCAGCTAGGCACCCACTAATGGTACTAACAGAGTGACCTTTCTGAGGCAGAAGTTTACCTAGTTCCACCTATCTACTCTACCTCCTTTTTCCTGTCCCAAGTCACCTATATTTATCTCCTTTTCCTTCTAGATTTGTGTCTCTGGGCCATTGTGTCTCTGGAGCTGTTTTACCCTGCTTGCAGCCCTATAAGATGCACTGAACTGCAGATTGGTGACAGGGACTTCAGAGAATTTACCACAAACCCTCTCTAGGAATCAGGTGTTTGAACAAAGCTTTTCAGCATTCCAAACATGCTGAACAGTTAGAAATATAAGCATAATCTCATGGGAAGAGTTGTTTTGGAGTTCTAGCACTACTTCTGGTAGATGAAGGACCTGAAATTGAGTCTTAAACTATGCATATGTGTCATATCAAAGGAGAAATGAGGGATGAATCTCTGGTCTGGAAGCCTAGTAGCAAGTAACTTGCAACACAGTTTTTGGGCCTAGCTTTGCTCTGACAGACTATGAAGAACCAGCTATAATAGAATAAAGCAGAATCAATGAATGAGCCAACAAAGCAGTGTGAATAGTCAATACTGAGCTCTGCTTGACATTCTTACTTAGCAGTAGAGATATATTCTTCATTCCAGGAGGGAACATTATAGATTAATTATCAGGGTTATAGTTACCTAGGTAATTCACTCAGCCTTTTTTTATAGCTGATTTCTTCACCTCTGTGGTTTAACATTGAATCAATGGTATACAAAATATGTTTTTTCCTACGAGAGGAATCAAATAAGCTACCAAATAAGCTGGGTTTTATAGAACCCGGTTTATTTAAAAACCTAATTTATTTATAAAATAGATTTTTACAGATATTTTATTTGTAAAAATACGAGATTTTTAGTTCCAGTACATTCTCTGACCTGTGCTAAGTGGGAGGTATGGAAACAAATATTTCAGCTGCTGAGTAAGAACACTTAATACAGTGCTATCAGTAAAGAGATACACCCTGAACATATCAGAGTTATAATATCAGCCATCTCGGTATGATATTTGATTTGGCTTAAATTAAATCACTAATTTTACAATGCCCTCGGGCTCTGAGATGATGTAGGACACCAAGCAAGCTGGAAATATCCTGACTTCAGTATCAGTTGCTAGTGATTCCCAACAGAGACTGGATATCAGCACCACAGAAACGGTAAAGATTGAGCAGCCACTTAATGTTATACCTAAATTGTGAAAGTGACAAGCAGATAATCAAATTTGACATATTTATAGAAAGCCCAAAAATTGTTTAGCTATTTGAATGAAAGTAATCTATTGTTACGAAATATTCTCTGATGAGCCACGGATTACTTTAAAACTGAATCAGTCTAATTAAATTTCCGAGAAGGAATTTCTATGTTTAGTTGTATATATTCAGTATAGAAAAGCTTTATGTTTTAAAAGTATAAAAGTAGGTTTAAAGGTAATTAAAAATAAATAAATAAACTGCCAAAAGTAGTTTCAAACATGCCAATTTCAATTAGAGAACACACTGTATGTGTCCCCTCAAGCCTTAAGTCCAAGTTTATAATATTTGAAAATGTCAATTTGATATGTCAAAGAAGAATTTTCTCCAGTAAACAATTTCTCTCACAAAATAATATAGGATAAAACTGCTAACTACAGAAAATAAATCATTATCTGGTCAAATAATTATACTACTTCCTTCTTGAATCTCAACAATATTTCCTCTCTCACTTGAATGTACTCTGAATACTGAAAATTTCAAGCTGATGTAATTGTTTTTACATGTTAATTAATTAACAGCTACCCAAGATCATCTTAAAATCACAACAACTAACTTGAAAATATATTTGTATATTTTAAAATATTTAAATTTTAGTAATGTCTTCTTTTACATGACTGATATATTTTCATGTAATGAAGAGAGCACTATATTTTGGGACACATTTAGCTCCCACAATTTTATTTTTAGACTTTGTTTAAGCACACAGTTGTTTTGATACAATAGAATGTATGTAAACAAACAGCTTTTCAGTACACAAGCTTATACTTCTAATTAAAATAATATCCAAGTTGAAGTACTTTGTAAAAGGTCACATCAATTACAGTTTTTAAACGTGATATGAAGATACTATATGTGGATTATTTAACAAATACTTGGGGAAAAATATTACTGTAGGAATTAGTGGTAAAAAACATCCTTTGTATTATTTTGAGGGCAATGATAGATCAGTACTATGAACACTTTAGGTTTAAAACCCTTACTAAACAACACTTTTTATCTTTTCTATTTATAGAATTACCACCACCAGAGACTTTCAGATAAGTGAAAGAAATAATAACAGGATACAAGATGCTCTTGTGCAATTAATTAATTAAATATTTTCTACATGGAAAAACTTAAAGAAAAAAGCAATTCTGAGACATATGAACGACTATTTTTCAAAGGCAGTATTGTAATAATCTAATAAGGATGACATTGCTTATCCTTTATATTTATTGCAAATGTAGCTGGAGAATGTCCAAACTAGCAAAGGATGTTCTGTCTATGTTTCTCCTACATCTATAAGGATATCTAAGGTTATAAAGGCTATCCATAAATATGATGGATCATTTTTACCAGGTGTTCACTGATAAAGGACAGTATTCCAAACAGCAGCAAAGTATTTCTGCATATTAACTTAGTAAAATACTGTGAAAGCAGTACAACTGACTACAAAAATCTCTCTTATGAAAGCAAATTAAGAACATGGAAAATAAACTAACCTCCTCAGATAAGAATAGCAAATTTAGTAATTAGTTTTTTAAATTCATTGTCTTGTTGATCATTGGCACATTGGCACATTTACAGTATGGGACATGAAGTTTCACAGCAAGAAAACTTATTCTACTTTCAGTCCTGATAATGATAGAAGACTGTGTTTCATACATGAACTTACAGATTCCCTACTATCTATGATTACCTTTACAACACAGTTATTATTTATTTGTGAACATATTTTTTGTATGATAATAGTTTTAATGTAAATCTAGAAAGATTCTAAATTGTCAGCTGTAATCTAGGATTTGGAATACAGTTTGAGAATGCTTTTAACCAAATTTGTAGTTCCAGAAGTAAGTTTTTTTCTATTTTTATGGAACATAAAATACTTTTGAAAAAGTCACTTGGAGAACAAAAGAGTATTAGTTAATTAAGAAGTCAAAATATTTATTCCATCTATACATCTTTATGCCACAGAACTCATTGCTTTGAAATGAGTTTCTGGGACAGGCTGACAATAATAAGTTGCTCTAGCAAAGACACATTTTAAAGTTGTCAACCATTTTTATATCAAATACAGCAAAAAATTATGTAAGTGTATATGTACATGCATTATTATGTATAATACATTCACTGGATAAAACCTACTTCATATTGGAAGTAAAATATTTATAATAATATCATTTTTTATTTATATACATATAGATATATATATTTTTATTCTGATGATTACAAATAATTGCTCTTCCAATATAAGTTTACTTACCATATCCAATAGGCAATAAAATTTTCCATGTACAATCTAAGTTACTAGGGTAATTTCCAGGAAAACCTGGGCTCAGGATCACACCAGCCATGTTTGTCAGTGTTCCGCCACATTTAGCTATTAAAAAAAGAAGAAAGTCATTGTATCTTTTATTAGTATTATTTCTTAGCATTTGACATATGCTTAATTCAAAACAGACTTTTCATTTTGTTCCTATGACCAGAAGCAGTGAAGTTTATCATAATCACAGCACTCCTCATGCAGGAGATAAAACAGTAAAAAATAAGGATTCAATTTAGAGCAAAGTCTTTACTTAAGACATATGATATGTTCACCATAGTGTAACTAGAAATGTGGAGTTGCCCATAGGCCAGGCAGCACATTGTCTCAGCCTGGCAATTACTGTTAAAAATATCAGGTGCTATGCTGAAATATGTTTAGCAATCAGAGGAAGAAATCTGGAGATACATTGAATTATGATCCCAAATCATGATGCAGCAAATCAACATTTTAAGTGTTAGAGGGGAAGGAAGAGGGAGGGTTATGTTTTAAGGGGGTTTTTTTATTTGTTTTCTTAGGGGTATTTTAGCTCACAGGATAGCACAATTTCATTATTCAAGGAGCTCAATGTATGCAAAAAGGAACTATGTTTAGTATGCAAGGTGAAACACAAGGTTACCATAAAAAGAAAGGAAACAACAAAAGTGCCCAAAGCCCAAAACACCTCTCCTTGAATACATTTTCCACTTCTAAAACTGATTGAAAATGCTTTCATATCAATAAGAAGTGACTGCTTCTGTAGAAGTCGACAATACAAAATATTGTATGGGCTCAACTTGACAAGGAATCTTTGAAATTATTTTGCATTATGTTGTTTAATATCATCTCAATATTTTGAATTCCTCTTAGATGTGCAACTAATAGGAACAGCTTATGCTGATTGAATACTGAAATTAAAAACTTTCACTAAAGAATAGAATTCAAAGCTAAAGTGACAATACATTATGATGGACCTAGGCTCCTCACCCCTCACTTCATGCATGTTCTTGAAACAAGCATACCAAAATATAGCATATCTTAAATTTTGTCTAATCAATAAAAAATACTGTAGATTATTTTCTACACACAGAAAACTTAGATCTGCTTGGCTAAGGTCTAAGTATATTTAAAAAGAAAATGCTTTTTAGCTTTACTTTTCAACTCAGCATTGTTTAACAGCCTTGTTAGACAGAAAGCACCTGCCTTTTCTGGACCCCTAAAACTCCTTTTCATTCCACCACTCCTGAAAGCTTGGGCTTCAGAGCTGCTCTCCACTGCCTGTTTCTTTAGGAAATCTTCTAAGTATCTCTCTGTATGACCCACCTGGCTCCTAAACTGTCCAAGCTGAGCACATAGCAAAAGGAATCTGTTAACTTCCTCTCCTTTATAAGGAAGATTCAGCCTGATTCAAAGCAGAGTATTCAGAACAAACTAAACAATGGTTAACATATGGGTTTCATCCTTTGCTACTCTCAAATATTTTTTAAATAGCACTTAACCATATAAAGACAATTTCCCCTTCCCCCCTCCCCCCCCCCCCCCCATATTTCATAGATACAAATGGAGACTCAAAATAGTTTTGACTAAAGCAGAATTATGTTGAGGAACAATGGGCATGACAAGGTCAGGAGTTTCTTGTGACTGACTGTCAGAAAACTGAAAACAAATTTCCATACCAATGCAGAGAGGAGATGGATAGTTCCAGCGTCGAACTGTTCCTGGCATACAAGAAATATGAGAACGGCCCTGTTTGGAAAGGGCAAAACATCAGATGAAACATACTCATTTATGGGACTTTCCTGAAAGACAGGGCTGCAGAGGACCTCCTGGAAAATCTAATCAGTGTACACTCTTATATTAGCCAACTACACAATAATCACATGAATGAAACTCTATTTTATTTATGTTCTTATTTTTCTATTGGATAAATATTCCAAAACAGGTTTCCTCTGGTAATGTGACAATTTCCTAAAAGACAGAATCTGCTCACTGTGTGCACTCGTATGGTCTGATGAGTTCACTGCCTGTTTCAATTCCAGTGTATTCCACCTGCAGTGCAAGCATAGTGGTTGATTTTTACACTGCAATCCAGAGTGAATCAGCCATTGCTCTGTGTGAGTAGTATGGACACAGAGAGGAGTTTGTTCCACATCTACTTGCTGCAGATATTCAATGTGGACCATGCCAAGGCTGTCATCAACAAACAGCAGCAGGCCTTGACCTCTCACATGGGCTCACAACATGACCCACGTGCAATGTCTTGGCAGACAGCTGTAGAAATACAAGTGCCTCTTTATTTAGCTGTTGTGCTTAATCTGCTCTGCCCATTTTTAAGAGAAATCATAAGGACCAGGACTCATGTGGGGGCAGGAAGCAAATCAAGACATGGCTGTAACTTGCTCAGTCTAATCACACATACCTCAGGGTGACTGCCTAGGACCAAAATGCTCCCATCTTTGCTTTCCCTAGGAACAGTTCAAACTGGAAACTTAACAGTAGTACAAAAATTTGGGGTTTTTTTTCCTCAATTCTGTCCTTTGTGAAACTCAAGTGAAACTGCTGAAATGTGAAAGTTGAATAAACTGGCAGGAGTGAGAGCAACTGATGTAAAGACTGAGACACAGGACTGAGAACAAGGTTTAATTCTCTTTTAATCATTTGGATATACAAACTCATGCAGGTCACTTAACATCCCTAGTTAATTTTTATCAAGTGTACTATGAGTCTAAAATTTAGTAAGGAGGTACATCTTATCAATATAGTATGAAGATTTATTTAAATTATATTTGTACATAGCAATCATAATCTCATAAAAATAAGAAAAAGAATGAATAGGTAAACTGCAGAAAAAGAAAATCCATTTGATGACATTTCTTCCACATAATTTGGAATGTTTACACACTACCTTGAATAAAGTTCATATAGAATTGCATGGAATAAAACTCCTTTAATTAATCATTTAGTTAAGTATACTTAGGCAATCATGTTCTGAAAGCCAAACTGAAATACATCCAGAAATATACTTGGAAGGAAAAAAAAAAAAAAAAGGATCAGTTTTCACTGAAATAATGAAAAATAAATTAGTCTTTTTCTTCTAAACATGCTCCAAACTGATAATTCCATAAAGATATTTTTTCTTAAAAGCAACCTTTTTAAAGGAAAAAATGTGCAATTACTGTGTCATCTTAGTTACTTGCAAAATTGATGAGTTTTTGAATAATTTAATTAATGCAACATTCCCTGCTTTACTCCCTCTTTCTAGTCATCCATGATTGCATTGTTTTATTTTATTCTCTTTTTCTAATTTTCTGTGATTGCATGTCTGTGATGTGAGTCAAGGGGGAAGCCGTAATTTAACTACCACAGCCAGAAAAAACGTAAAATAGACTATAAAAGAATCTTTTGAAAAATAAAATTAAATGATTCCTCTAGCTTCAAGCCTCTTTCCAACAAGAGCCCACTCTGATTTCAGTCTTTTAAAGTTCCCTCCTGTGGGGAGACACTTAATCCTACAGCTAGCAATTACCTTTCTTATGCATCTCCAGGTAGTAGTTTAAGCTCTATGACTTTTCTGGTAAGTCTCAATTATAAACTAAACCACAGCTGATTGTTATTGCTAGCTGTGAATATGTTCTCTAAAGATTCAGGATAAATTCACAGCTAGAGTGAAAAAAAAGAAAAAGATTTTGAAAAATTATGCTGGGTCTATATTTGTTGAAAGGCAAACATACTGTTCCTCATAGAACATTATTTTCATTATTATTTCTTTTTAATTTGGGCCCATTTTTACTTATCTTGTCTGTGTAATATGCTATATATATAGATTTATATGCACTTTCTTACAGCAGAGTCCATACACCATTCTCAAGCAATTCTCATCAATATTTTTAAGAGTAAAACTTTTTTCTATTGAATTTGGATATCAAAAGTCTTTGTTTTACACTTTCAGCAAGCTCATGAAAGTAGTTTTTTTATATATGTCAGCTTCCAGAGTTAGTATCAAATTTTTAGATGCATTGAAAAAGAGGTTTAGAATTGGAATATACATCGTTAAGGAACAATATGCTATGAAATTTTAAGAAAACATTTAATAATAGAATCCCTATAGAAAAAGGTGCAGTATGAAAGCACTACAGATAAAACCTCCATATAGACAAAAGACATAATATGGTTTTGTGGTGATTATATACACAGTGTATTGAAATTTACCTTTAATACAGATGAGAGGTTTTTTTGTGTGCAGATCTCTTCTTCACAAATGCATCATTATGTTAAATTAATACAGTATTTATGAACTGACATTCTGATTCTTTTGTAAACAAAGAGTAGATCCAAAGCATCAAGCCAGGGCTAACAATGTGCATCTTCAAAAGGTTTCCTGTACTTATTCCAACCACTCCTGAAGTATTCATATCCTACTGTTATCACTCCAGGTCAATATTTCACCAGTACTATTTTAAGTACGGACAGAATATTTGATGATGCTGTATCTTGAGCATGTATCCATTTCTAATCCACGTAATTAAAAATAGAACAATGATCGCCTTTTTCAATATGCAATATTGAAACATTTTCTAGTTGAAAAAGGCAGGGATAAAAAAGTGTGCAGTACAGTGGGCAATACAAGTAAATCTAAGCAGTTCAAAATATGATACATGTGTTAACCTTTTGATATCACTGACAAAGGATGATACTTTGAGAGTAAAGTTCCTGTTCTAAAATGAAATCTTAGTATGAAAAAGTCCTTGGAGGAGTGTGGATGTTTATCTCTAATGTCACAACGAAACAACTGACTGAGATTAGATGGCTGCTTTTTATGTTACATTAGTTGTATTATATGTTATTCCATCTCCATAGGAAACCATTAGTTTTACACTTTTTTCCTATCAGGTCACTGCTATAAACCTAGCCATAAATCAGATGTTTGTCTAAATGTATTTCAGTCATAACAGCTCAGAAGCAGTGACCTGGATCACAGCAATCAGACACTAATCAAACATTTCTTTGCAATTATATGAATAGCAATTATATAACAGCCCTACCAGCAGATCTTGATCCTTCCACCATAAAATGGAACTGAATAAAAATATATAAAGAATTGTACATAACTTTTGTATAAATACTCAAAATAGGAACCTTTCTAAAAAAAAAAAAAAATTATTTTAATCCAACAGCTCTTAAAATACAGTTATATTTATTGTTGTGTAACCAAGTTTATTGCAGATTGACTTCCAGATAGATTTTGTATTTAAATAGACTGTCCTGATTTTGTAGATGAATAATGCTAAATTTAGCTCAATGCATACAAAAAAGCCCTAAAAGAAGCTGCATTTATACTAGTGGAAGTGTGTGGGTCTGGGAGTCCAGGGTGTTCCCCTGGCTTGCCTAGATGCCTTGAGACCCCCTGGGCAGGGGTCTCAGAGGCCTTGGCACAGTACCCAGGACCTCTGTGGATTGGATTTAAGCCACTGGGAAAAATTACTGTCATTGCAGGAAGAATTACAAGTTACAAAAATAAATAGATTATAAATTAGATTGTTAGGAGGTAGAAAAGTGAATTTTTAGAAATGCTTATATTAGGGGTTTAAAACTAAGATGGAGGATTTTGGATGTGGTATGTCTTTTCTTTCTTCTTCTTCATGCCATCCATCTTTGGGCCAGAATGGCACCACTGGATTGGCTTGAGAGAAAACTGGACAGTGTAAAGAAGGGGTTATGTACTGGAAAGCAATTATAAACATTAGGTACATAATTATAGTATAAAAGATAAATCCTGCCCCAAGGACAGGGCAGTGTGCTAGATAGACCTCTGTAACTCAGAGAAAGAATTCTTTAGGTAAGAAAGAATTAACAACTTTGGAAACCTCAGAAAACAGCTTCTGCCTTTCCCTCAGCACTCGGGCTGGGAAGAACACGGACTCTAAACCACCAAATGTCCTGGTGTGAGGGAGCTCAGGCATAAGGAGACCCCACAGGCAGCGACATGGGGGTTGAGTGCAAATGCACAGTGCTTTATATATCTACCTCCTTAACTTTTTTCTTCTGAATTCATCTTTAAAAAAGTGCCAGGATGCCAACTGTGAGAAATAGTCTCTGGCTTGTGATAATTACCACTGTTATATTTCACCTAGGCCAAAAGTATTCCAGCCCTCCAATCCAACGATAAATACTGCTGAAGTTGAAATTTCAGTTCCTGTATCTTTGCTCAGCTATAGCAACATAAGTATACAAAATATGTCCTTTCATCATTTACTTAGTTTCATGCTGCTTTGAAATAAAAAACTGTTAATGGCTCAATAGCAACTTTTAAATGAAAGTCTGAGTCTATTTTGGTGTCAACTTTTAATGACAGATAGTCCTTCTGAAAGGACCATGTCATAAAAATATTATCAAACATCTCATTTTCTTACTAACATGCTAACTACAAGGGATAAGATGAAACAGAGACTAATACAGAATAAC
Organism: Erithacus rubecula; assembly: GCF_903797595.1. NCBI lineage: Eukaryota > Metazoa > Chordata > Aves > Passeriformes > Muscicapidae > Erithacus > Erithacus rubecula. The sequence continues at coordinate 20,859,501 of NC_136685.1, forward strand.
ACAGAGAATAATACAGAATGATATCAATTTTCTAGAGAAAAAATTTTATCCATGTTATTTCAATGTCCATTTTGATGGCCTTTACTGCTCAATGATATGTTGATCTAAGACAAGATTTGCCAGCCTAGATTTATTGAGGGCCAGAAATGCCATACATTTGTAGCTTTACAATTTGGGACCACTCACATAAGCTCTACCTACAACATCTCTATGTACACACTATAGATTCTTCATTAGAATATGGTTTGGGCAGGTCTCTTGGCATTTTATTGCAATCATTCCACAGTGCATTACTCAAAGAAAAAAAGAAAGAAAGAAATACCTGTAATGTATATCCTGGCTCACACTGAAATGACAAAACATCATTCACCATATATCTATCTCCTGATTTGATCCCATTGCTAGGAATTACTGGTTCTGGACAGGCAGCAAGGCCTACAGCTGGAAAAAACATAAGACAAAAATTGAAATAACACAGATAAGGGGACAGCAGTTCTTCACAAATATTCTCTGCCTTAATGAATTCTTTTCACAGAATTATGGGTATTTAAGAAAGCATGAAAAATTCATTTCAACAGTAAACTGAAATTTTGTTCAAAACATAAAAGTTTTCAGAATTGTTCTACAGAATACAAGCGGTGTGGCTGAAGCACAAAGATTATGTCCTGTGACTGTACTAGTTTCTAGGTCACATTGCTATGACACACTACACAGTTTTATAGTCTCCAAAGCAGTATTGGGCTTTTATTTTGTTAAAAAGCCTGGGATTTATTTGTTTCATTGTTTTGCTTTAATGGGGTTTTTTTTAATTATTTCTTATCCCTGTGAAGGAAGGGGAAAGAGAAAGAGGAAATACACTTTATGCATATTCTCTCTTTTAAACAATAAATGAGCAGAATTTATTGGTGGTTCCTTATTTTTCGGCAATTCCACAGCCTATAAAGATGTTTAGACATTGAAATTTAGTACTTTTACCCCAAAACTGAATCTCTGCATAGGTGTCACTGGATGGTCTGTTCTTAATTATTTTTAAGCCAGGTGCGAGAAAACAAAAGATTTTCTGTGATTAGTAATTTCTCAAATTTGTTTCTAAATTTGGCAGCCTAAATTGCAAACTTCTGCCTTTTGTCAAGTGCATATCACTTTTTTTTTCCTTGTGTGCCTATCTAAGGAGTTCATTAGTCAGCACTTCGAAAATTTAAACTTTTCCACCTGTGCAAAAATATTTCAAAGGAACAAGACAGGTGAGAAACTGGAGATTAGATTAAATAATTCTGTGCTTTTAAGATTTTCATTGCAAACATAAGCATCAAAAGAAGTAAGTTCATTGTCTGACAACATAATCTCAATACCCTTATAATGTTAAAAACCTTTTGTGAAAGGCAAAAATCAGTCTAAAATGCAATTTTGATTGTTAACATATTTATTTATTAGACAAAATTACTCCTGGAACATTATCATGTAGTTTTTATGTTCTAGGAAAATATGATCTGTTGAAGCCAAAACAGAATCTAAATTATTTTCACAATGTGTGAGAAAAGATTTTGAGAATTATTAGCACAAAATTCTGTAAAGGGCAGAGAAACATGATACTTCACTGAATGTGATCCTCTGCATCCTTTGATTCAGCTGTGTGGAAAAAAAAAAAAAAAAAAAAAAAAAAAAGTCTAATACTTTCACTGTCTTTCTATGAAATCTAACCTGTTTAGTAACAGTGCATGCAAATGGACTGTGTTTAGTACAGAAATTATATTATATTTTACTTTATTCTGATACGGGACACTTTAGAGTCAGTTGTTCCAGATAGTTCATGAAACAATATCTGATATTATTCACTGAGACTCTAGCCTTCCTAGGGAAATACAATTTTCTTACAGATAATGTTAATCGCACATTTTCATACAGATATGGTTTTAACTTTATGCCATAAACCTTTATGTATGCATATTTATCACTCAAATATAGATGGCTTACAAATATTAAATGCACAAATAAAAATTTCACACTGCTCCAGTATTTTGCAGCTCAAGTTTTACCTGAAGCAAATATATTTTTCCTAATAAAGCACATGGAAGTTGGAAATAGCTTTTATACTTTCACAGGAAATTGAGATTGCTGTGCCATTTTTTGTTTTTTCTTTCCTGGAATTAAGTTCTATGGTCCTGAATGTTCCTTGTTTGCCCTGTGCCCTTTTGGTTTACTATATTTCACTTTTATCAGAAATGAAGATAATGACAAGTCATTCTAATTCTGAGTGAAAACCTTCAAGGTATGAAGTATAGTCTTCATAACAAATGATGCAAGAGGTATCAAACAAAAAAATTTGAAATTAGCAAATAAAAAGTTATTTAATAGTTGCAAACAATGGGATCTCCCTGAAGTAGTTATTTTTTGTACTGGAATGTATAATTGAGGAAAATATTTAAATGTACCTTTAAAATTTTCAGATTTTTCTGTCACAGAATTTACAAATTTTAATATTCTTCCAATCAACTTTCAAAAGATAATATGCTGACTTCACATGGCCACCAGGAATCTCATGTGTGGTCACTGTGTGCAATTGTAATGTTCCAAATACTCATGGAGATATAGTCATTAACTTCAATGGTTTGGGTTTTGCTGCTAGTTAACCAATATCATTCTTTTGGTTAATTAGTCTGTATTCCACAATACCATAAATGTATTTGTGTCCACAAAATTCCCTTGAGTAAATTTCAAAAGATGTGCTCCAAGATCATTGCTAATAAATAAATAAACACCTAACAAAACAATAGTGACTAAATTGCTTACAGATATCAATGCTCTTGCTGAATTCTGTGAATATAAATTTGAGATTCACTTCCTGTCATCAAGAAATTTGTATTTGGAACTCAGCATTCCTGTATGTTGAGAGTAACAGGGCTGCAGGCTTGAGCCTCTATGAATAAAGTTACTTTTACATATTTTTCTGAGTTACAGAAACAGCTATACCAATGGCTGCATAGCAATACTAATAATGTGCTTTTAATATAGCTCATTCCATCACTGGTTGAAAAGCAAACAGAATTTAAACAGACTAATTAATCAAAAAGCTTCAAACTAACTTTCTTTTGTAGCATACTATGTATCTTTAATAGATAAAATTAGCTGCTTATATTTTTCATGACATTTTGTATATACTACTATTTTGGTCTGATGATACATATTATAGAATATTCTATGAGAATGTCATAAAACACCCCAACTTTCTTTGATATACCTGATATTAAGAAGCAATATTACCTTCCCAAAAGCAAGAGAAAGTTGAAAGCAGAATCAAACACTATTCTGAATCCTCAAATCTCTGTAATTCTAATCATTCCATAGTACTAGCCCAGTGTAATTCAAAAATTGGTTTAGTTATAACAAGTCCAAAAATCAAAAGAATGCTTGAGAGAAAGCAAACAAATTCTGGTATCTGGGGACAAACTAGAAAACTTAAATATTCAGAGACTCTGAAATACATTATTAAACGAGGTTGTATGTGAACAGTCAGTAATACAGGGAAAACATGTTAAATGTCAAGTCCAAGCAATCAAAAAAGGAGCAAGGATTTCTTAAGTGCATGCTTTTCAGAGCCCAGCTTCTGCTATGCAGTGCAAAATGAGAGCACATCAATGTCAAGAGTGATAACCCTCTCCCTGACCTTCTTCCACTTACTGTTTGCTAAACACTTTCTTGACTCTGCTGTGGCATAAGACAAACAGGCTTTACTTACAAAATTATATCCATGCCTACAATTACCTCAAATTGTGTCCAAACATCACTGCCATTGCTGGCAGAAAGAAAATCCTTGCTGGCATATCTGACAATGTGAATGCCCATTAGTGTCCATTTCAGAAAGCTGAGAACTGGATAGCACAAGAATGTCATGACAGCTGGACCAAAAGTCACCAGGCTTTTTTTTTAAATTCCTCCCACACCTATGCAGCTAATGAAAATATATTATGCTTTATTATATTACAAACAACAAGGTGGAGTGACTTGTTTTTTTCCATTTTGATGATGACGTATATTAAAATCCAAGCTTTCCATTTCAAAACTTTATATTCCAGACATTAGCCTAGAAAATGTCTTTATCTCAATGAGTTACTGCTGAGAGGTCAGATTCTTGTCAACAGCCAGTAAGTTGTACAGATATACTGACAGGATCAGGACCTGCTAAATTAAAAATGGCATGTTTATGATTCACACCTGCTTTAACAGAGGGGAAAGGACTTTCACTGAAGAGCCACATTAAAAATAAAACTGCATGAAAGATCTTAAACTGGATCTGTAAAATACAATATGCTACTTGGAAGAATTTATTTTCTTCTCTGCTAGTCAGATTTTTATATTTTAATTTATTAAATATCTTCATGATAGAGAAGTACTACAAAAGACAGTAAATTGTTCTCTAGTCTCCTTAGCAGTGAATCCTTTATTTCAGCTGCCAAGAACCTTCAACACTTGATAAGACATAGAATGCTTCAGAAAAAGAGATGTTGGTTAAAAGTAAGCTTATGTTCTCATACGTATTTGATCATCTCTGCATAGCAATAAGCTAAAAGTTTACAAAGTGAGTGATGCTGACCTGTGCCATATATCCTAATTCAAGATAACAGAGCTGGATGACACTATTAAAATACTGATTGCATAAAACAAGAATTTTTTACTGAAAAATTTAATTCCAATCCCTAAATGTGGAGAGATAGATAGATAGACAGACAGACAGATACACACATACATTCATACATATAGACAGTTGTGGCTTAAACCTAGATATCAATATTCAGCATATATTCCGTTTTTTACTAAAACAAACATGACCTTTACCAAGAAGTTCAAGCAGCATGGTAAGCAAACACTTAATATTTCCAGATTTTTTTATTTTTTCATTTGTTTGAATATTAAGGAAAACATTTAAACTACCACTGAATTAATAAACGAGATTTTAAGACCAAGCTTAAAAGATCAGTGGCCACAAATGCAATGGAATTAAACAGTCACATTTCTAAAACACACCATTTAGATAGTTGATAGTTCCTTCATTCATTAGATTAAAAAGAATTCAATCAATTAACAGAGATATTTATTCTTCCTACTGTGGTACATATTAGGAATGCGTCAAAGCACTCTTTGATTGGACTTGCTGGTGGTTGTGAAAATAATTAGGTTTGGTATTTATTCTAGCACATGCATATGAAGAATTAGTTAAATGACTAATTCTTATCTTTTCTTCATTAGCCTGATGCATATTTTACTGCTCTGTTAACCATAGGTTGTTGTAACCAGTTTAAAAAACTACAGTCCTTCTGAAGTAATAGGAAACATCACATAGCCCTCAACAAAACTTGCAATTATGTTGTGACCAGAATGACATTTTTCTAAGACACTGACCAATTATTCCTTTGAAATTGATTTTATGTATCTGACTTGAAAAACAAAACAAAACCGAAACCCAAACACATGAAAGAGCAACACAAACAATAAAGAAATAAAGGGAAAAAAATCTAAGTCATCTATCTGACCATAGCATACAAATTCAGTAGACCACTTAACTTGGCAAATGAACTTTCACATTATTGATGTCTAACACAAAAACATCCTAAAGTAAGTGATAAAATTATATTATTCACGGCATGATTTTTGTGTTTGTGAAGGCTGTAAAGGAAACCTATGTATTGCCTAGATTAGACAAAGACAGGTTTGCAGGAGCAGACTGTTCAGATCCTTCCCATGAAAATAAAGACATACATAGAAAAAAAATGTAAATGGACAAGACAACAGAAAGACATTGTTAAAAGGAAGAAAATATTTAAAGAAATAAAATTGTTCTTATTCAAATATTTAAATTATCTTCAAATATTTACAACTTGAATAAGCTTTCATCAGTGGCTGAAGCTTTTATAAAGCTATGAATTTTTATGAAGCTACTTTGAAACAATATACAGTGTGGAATATAAGATATGTGATCAAGTGTTAGCAACCTAGATATATTTTACTGAAGTAAAGTTTTCCCTAACATAGTGATCCAGGCATGCTTATAGCATTTACACTGGTGAAATATCTTTTAAGTAGAAATACTTACATGTTTCTTCTAAAATATGATGTACAATTTGTAGAGGCAATTTTTATTGTGTGTAAATAATGTAGTAGTGACTTAAGGACACTCTCCTTTGTTGCACCTTTCTCCTTGGAGTTTCTTCAGGGATGAAGGGAATGTTCCTAAATAATTCTCACTTTCTAATGCTGTAATGAAGACTTTTTATATAAGGACATCAGGGTTCTACAGAATACTGGAATGGTTAGTTTAGAGCATTTTCACCTACTACTCTAATTTGTATTGTATGTAAAAGGTAAAGCTGGATGAAACACTACTGGGTCCACTTTGTGTATTCCATCCCTGCTGTAGTCTGCTAATGTAGGATTTGAATTACAAATTTGGAATTGATGTGCTAAACAGCTTCTTATTGTGAATGTATATTTTTCTGTTAATATCTATAGTTGGAAAGCTAATTGTGTTCACTCTAATTCCTTTTAGTGGGAATTGTCTTCCCACTAGAGAAGTAATTATATCACAGGCTCAGAGAATATGCTGATTTGGAAGGAACCCAAAAGAATCATCAAATCCAGCTCTTGACCCTGCACAGAACACCCCAAGAGTCACATCATATGTCTGAGAGAATTCCCCAAACACTTCTCAGACTGTCAGGCTTGGTGCTGTGATCACTTCCCTGGGGAGCCTGTTCCAGTGCCCAAACACCTTCTGGGTGAAGAGCCATTTTCTAATACCTAACCTACCCCTCCCCTGGCACATCTTCAGGCTGTTCTGTTGGATTCTGTCACTGTTCACCAGAAAGAAGAAATCAGGGTCTGCCCCTCCTCTTCCCTCACAAGAAGCTGTAGCTGCAGTGAGGTCTCCCCTCAGTCTCCTCCAGGCTGAACAGACCAAGTGCCCTCAGCTGCTGCTCATACAGCCCTCTCTCAAACCCTTCACCATCATCCTGGCCTTTCTTTAGAAATGTTTTAATAGCTTAGGAGTTGATTGTCCTTCTCTACTCCACCCTGGTATAGCCCCACCTTGAGTACTGTGTGCAGTTTTGGGTACCACAATATATAAAGTGTTCATTTTATATTTAAGAAGTTAACTGTTTCAGGACTAACACACATTCACTGGCTGTTTGCTTAGAATATGTTTTAGTGCTCTTGGTTCTAACAATTTATTGTCCTTGTTACACAAGGAACAATGAGTATACAGCGACTTTCTCTATACTTCCTACTCAGGTAATATTTTCACATAATCATAGAGTGGTTCAGGTAGGAAGGGATCTTAAAGATTGTCTACTTTAACCCCCTTTTCATCGGCAGGGACACCTTTCACCAGAACAGGTTGCTCAAAGTCCCATCCAATTCATCCTCAAAGATTTTAAAAAATGCTTGTTTACTTAAACAATTTTCTCAAAATGATTTAAACTTTTTTAGGGCCAAATGACAAGTCTGGTTCTCAATTGCAAGGAAGAAAAAAAAAATAACCAATACAAGGTGAAATTTTAAAAAAGGGTTTTCAAAATTTTTGCCTTATGAAAATTACTATAGCTTTCACAATTTCAAAGTCAGATAGTTTTTTTTTTTGGTTATTTTTTCCTAAATACCTTTATCTAAAACCTTATGACAGTGTATTCTCATGAGTGTGTACAATTTAAGCTAATGCTAACTGGAAATGATATACAGGTAGCAAGAGGAAAGAACTCTAAGGCTCTTTACCATGAGGGATGTAGATAGCCATGAATTTTCATGTTTGGGGTTTTTATTTTTTAAAATAAGAATATGCCATAATTTCTGTGAGTTTCCTAGAAATCTGATGAAAAATCAGAACAACTGTGGATTTTTATTGTCAATTGGCTAACAGCAATTGATTACTCAAAGAAAACCCTTCATAAACAAATACATTTGCATTCCACAAAAGAGCAGGAAATATACATAAGGACATTTTGATTTACAGAAGCATTATTCAAATACATAAATAAGAGTAACTATAAATTAAATACTTCCAATAAGATCATTATTAAAATTCAGTTAGGGCCATGGAAAAGCCACCAAAATTGTATTTAAAAAAATTGTAGGAGCAAAATGACCAGCTTGGAAATGAAATAAAAATTGTGCCCACCAATTGTTGTTCTCTAAGCACTTGTTAATTTTTTAAATTTTTTTGAACAAGAACTGAAAACCATTAAGTATCATGATCAAGCACTGCTTTCCCTTTTGATGCACACATTAATCCTAAGTCTTTGGGCTCACAACAGTGGTGTGTTTTTATACATTTGATCTTAGTGCTCTATTACTTTTTACAAAATTTCTAAAACAAGTTGACCAAGAAGGATGGACCATTTTTCCTGGTCATTAGAATGCTGATACAAATCCTGTCAGACCTGCTTAGTTCATCTTATTAAGTAAAGAAGCCTTAAAAGTATATGTAGAGGACTCGCACTATGACTATTCAGACATTAAAATTTCTTCAGGAAGATGAAAGAATTGAACTGAACCTCTTATACCCAAAAGTTACATCTGTCAAGCATTTTATCTAGAAAGAATCAAGGCACAAACAATCCATGCAGGTGTGCAGGGCCAGGAGTTGGATTCAATGTCCTGATGGGTCCATTATAACACAGCATATTCTATGACTATTAATCTAGGTTTGGTTTTTTGTTTTGTTTTTTTTTTTTTTTTTAATTTATTAAAAGTATCTGATACTCTAACATAGCATTTCACAATCAATGCTTTTTTTTTTTTTTTCCTCAGATAGCTGGTATTTTTGTTTTAGATTAAAGGTATTTATTTTTCAGATGCTGCTTCAAATATTAGGTGGCAAAATGATCAGAGACTTCAGAATTCATAATCAAATACTAGCAATATCTGCACAGAAAAGCATCTCCTATGCTTTTTTCTTGATCTGAAAAGGTGACTGCTTAATATAAACCTGTAAATTCCTGCTGTGGAACTTGATCAGTTTCTGCATTCAGTCACACAGAGAGATACTGTACGCCTACTAGCCCTGCAGAGACCATGGAGCCATGTAAGAAACACTTCTTTTTCTTTGCTGTCAGACTATCAACAGAATAGCTAAGCTCTGAATGCTCAACATTGTTACGTTGACCTGTATTGAGGTGCACTTCTAAGAAACACTGGCCTTGAGATATTAGCATCACTGAAGTCCAATAAATGCTTTAACACAGCACAGTTGGGAAACTGGCAATTAGGAGAAAAGCAAAAGTATAAATCTAAGCAATTTTACCTGTTAACTAAACAGGTTTTTCACAGGAGCTGCAGGGATAATAAACTAACACAATAAAATATAAAAATGTAAAATGTTCATTCTATGAATTTCTAGAATTAATGTGTAATTCTTTATGCTTCATATGAAAATATACTTTCACTGTAGGTTAAAGAAAAACACTGGAAGAGGAAAATAAGATGACCAACTGTGGAGGAGGAGTCCCCAGGAAAAAAGAAAAGAAAACAAAAAACCCAACAACAACAGCAACACGAACAACAAACTTTCTCAAAACAGTAGATTCTAAAAAAATCCTACAGAGGTAATATTCATATTTTCCTTCTACATCCCCACTGGAATGATTATATTAAAATAACCCCTACAACACACTTGCATATAAATGCTTGAACTATGCAGGGAATTAAATGAAAACATAGGACTTTCTTGTGATTGCAGTCAGATCAAAATATTTATTACGAGCTGAAAATTTAGTATTTCAAGATGTTGTGCAGCTTTATGCTTTCTTTACAATTTTTTATCTTAACCCTAAATAGAACTTATAAAAAATAATCCATGTTTATTTACTTATGTGTACTTCTTCAAAATATTAAAAACAACATTTCCATTTTTAGATATTATTCTTGGACTCAATGAAATATAAAAGCTAACTATTTTCAAGAAAATTCTTTAATGGCCTTTGAAAAAAGATAAGATGCTTCAAAAATTATAAGGATTTATTTTGTGACCTTTGTCTAAGCACTCATCAGACTATCTACTCATCATACTACTTTTTAAATAGTAGACTATTAGCAACACGTATTTCCAGTTAAAATCACAAGCTATGGAAGCACATGTACTGAATTTACTATTATCCTACAGTATTTTAAGTTTTAAAAGTTGTAATAATATGAACGTGTTTGAATAAAATATGATTATGTGAGGTAATCCACTATGTTTATAACTCCACACCTCTGCATTTTAGAATGGAGTTTCTCACACAACTTATAAAAAGTTGACATATAGCAGAATTTGCCCTGAAAATTCTTAGATTGTTCTGTTTATACCACCAGTGATTTACCAAGATAACTGTTGCATTTTCTTGTAGCTCTGGGATTAAAAGGTTGCTTTTTTTTTGCAATTACAGCAATTTGTTGAGAGAAAATAATTTGATGGAAAGGAAAGAACTTCAAGGCATAAATATATGCACATATTAATAGGAAAAAAAAACATGTTAACTTCTCTGGATTTTTCTATTTCCAAGAAGAGAAATTAACTCTTTCTTTTGTCACCTAAATTTCAGAACTAAGATGAAATAAGTTAAGAAAACCCCCATCAATATTAAACCTCACATTTTAATTATGAATTGCCACATTGATTTGTTATGTGCAAATAATGTGTGAAAGCTGCTCTCCATCAATTTCAAATGCCACTTCATTCAAAATTTCAGTTTAAGGGATACCACTTAAACAAGGCTTGGTAGTCAGGAAAGAAAAAAAAAAATAATCAAGCAAAATGCATAATGTAAAAATATCAGTTTCCCTTTCTATAGGCATTCTTTTCCCAAGTAAGTTTCATAAAACAAGGAGCCTTACTTTTGTATTCCAGGTGAAAACCTGCTGCTGCCACACTAATGTCAGAGTGAAAATGAAGGTAAAGTTGATTGGAGGTACTATTCAATAATGCTGGCACAGTTGTACCTGGAAAAAAAAAAAAAAAGTTATGGAATAAACTGTAGCGTGCTGATCAGAGTTTTGTATTGAGAAGACATAACCAGGACTGAATCAGACAGGCTTGTTTTCTTCTCATTATGGACGTGGGAACCTCAAATATTCTGCTGTGTTCTGCCTTGTATTCTTCTGAAGTTGCAGGAAAAGTTTGAATACAAGCTATAACAATAAGATGCTATGTAAGAACAATAAACAAAGATCCCATCATGTTTAGAAGAAACTTTATTGACTTGGTCAGAAAAAAATGAGATGTAAAGAGAAAAATAAATCACATAAATGAAGGATTTGATTATGACAACAAGCTCAACTGCCATTTGACTGTTTCCCCACATTTCTATCAAACCTGTAGTACAGAACAAAGCAGTCCAGATTTTTCTGTGTGTACTCCACACCTTCTTCCCACAATAATATTTCAACCACTTATGCTAATTCAGAGGATATGACAGAAAATAAAGCAGCAGGTACAACACATTATAAAAAAAAAAATAAACCAAAACAACATACTAGTTTTCACTAATTCAAATATCTACAATGAAACTGTGTGTGCTATACAGTGAGCTTATCATTAAGCCTTGATACATTCTTTGCCACTAGAATTGCTAAGTCTGACAAGCACTGATTTTAGTCCTACATGATACCCTGCAACTCATATTCTACTGTCTAAAGCTGGAAGACCTACTGAGGCTAAAACTTACATCATTTTCTACAATTACCCTCAAAGACAGTATCAAGTAGTTAATGAACTTCAATGGTGGATGCATAATAAAAATTCTCATTTCCTGTAGGGCATTTTCTGTTTCTATAGTAACTATGAGCAACCTAGGTATAAGCCTGAAACTTGGGCTTAAAAAGAAATGCTGAAAAGAATTATCTCCCTAAGTCTGCAATCTAAACTAGGAACGGGAAAACACTTTTATCTAAAAATGAATTAAGCAAAATCTTTATATAAATAGAAGAGCTGAAAGATGAGAAGCTGACATTTAAGGAAGGTGTTTACTATCTGACATAGAAACTCATCATATTGAAATTCAGACAATACAGAGCACTCAGATCATACAATATTACTCTAGAGTACAGAAAACACTGGAGCATCTTCCTGGAAGAAGGACTTTTCATAGTATCTGTTAAGGAAACCTCCCTGTCTGACTATCCAGACAGATTGGTCACACTCCCACCACCAGAGACTTTCACAGCAGGGACCGGGGTCCCTTCCCAGGGGGCAGATCCAACGGGTCCCTGTTCCACAGCCTGCACACCCCACCCTCACAGTGACACCGGGATCCCTCACAGACTCCACCCCAGATCTCCCATAGCAGAGCCTCAGATGTCTTGTGCCATAAAGCCACTTACTCACAGTGCACTTACACTGAAACAGCTCAAACTGATGCCTCCAAGGAGAAACCCAACCAAGAAACCACTGGGCTTTTGCACCCTCCCAGTTCCACCACTCACAAAAGTCTCTTCCTCCCTAGTCCTCAGCTCCTGCCATGTCTTTGAGTGTCCTCTCACCCGCAGGTCCCTGGGCCCCGTGCTGTGCAGAGTGTTGGCAGGTCCAGGCTTCTTGCCTCAGGCTGCACCACCCGGAGCTCCATGAGCAGCTTGAACTGCAGCTGCTCACGCCGCTGCTGTCACCAACTGTATTCCTCAACAGTATCCATAAAGAATTCGAAATACATTTAAGGATGTTTAAGGCATCCTGTAACAATGAGGATGTTAACTCATAATGGCCATTATACTCTTTAATGAAAAAGTCACTTGGCAGTTCTGTTGTTCTGTTACTTTGTACAACCTGGTAACATTTAACACCAGTATTTTACTTCCTTAAAGGGTGATATACAATAAGAAGTCAGATCCTATTGTACTGTGGGAGATAAATGAGGCTAGTTTTTAATTGTCATAACTGCCATATTCAATGGCATAATTCAGGTTTGCTGTCTGTCACAAATGGAATCCCCAGGGACTGATACTGGTCCCCATACTGTTTCAATATCTTCAGAAATTATATGGGTGGTGGGATTGAAATCACCCTCACTAGGATTGCTGGTGACACTGAACTGAGTGGAGAGGCTGACATGTCATGGTAGACCAAAAGAGCAGACTAGCACGAACAGTATATGCACTTTAACAGAGACAAGTCCAAAGCCCTGCATTTGTGTGGTCAGGAAGCAGCCTTGCTGAAAGGACCTGGGACTGTTACAGTGGATATGCTAAATATGAGTCAGCAGCACACTGCTGCAAAGAAGGCAAATAGGTTCCTGAGCTGCATCCAGAGGAGCATTACTAGCAGAGATAGAGAAGCAATCATGCTGTTCTCAGCACTTGTCAGACTGTGTGTGAAGTATTGTGTCCCATATTCTGGTCTTCCCAATGCAAGAAAGACGAGAACAGATTGGAGAGGTCCAAGTGAGGACCATAAAGATGATCAAAGGCTGGAGAGCATACCCTGTGATAAAAGACCAAAGGATTTAGCTCTCTTCTTCCTGAAGAAGAGAAGGCTCAGGGGGGACCTCATCCAAGTATTCCAGTACCTAAAGGGCTCCTCACTTCACTGTGAACCACAAGGAGAAGACAAGGGACAAGAATAAGGGAATGTTTCATCATAATATTAGAAAGAACGTTTTTACAGTGGAAACAACCACGCCCTGCAGCAACCACCCAAGCAACATGGTAGAGTCCTCATTACTGGAGGTTTTTTACTGGACAGAGTGCTGGACAATACCATCTAGGTTCCCTCTTTTACAAAAGGTTGAACTACATGATCTTGTGAAGTCCTTTTCAGGCTGGATTGATCTATGGTTTTATGATTCTATGATCTAAGTGGAATTTTGTTGTTCACTTGCTAACCTCTGCTTTTTCTGGGATTTGGTATATGAAACATGGAAGATATTGGTATTATCCTATTTGTTTTGGATTTTCTTTACTGACAGTAGAGAGAAATGGTACTTAAAGAGCAGCAGCAGATAATGTTGATGATAGCTTAAGTGTAGATATACCCATGCTAGAGATTTGTAGATATCTAATGCTCATGTAGCATGGCAGGATACCATAGCAGGATGCTTGGAGTCCTACAGACTTGTTAACCTTTTGATTGAGAATCTTTAGTATGGAAAATAGGCAGCTCTCCTAGGAAGCAGTAAATACATACAAGTTTTACCTAAAGGCTTAAAAAGGAATGAGAACTGATAGGTTTTCTACTTAAATGTTACCTTATGGTATTATTACAGAAGATTGTGTCCCTTTCAAGTATCAGCAATGGCAACAAAGAGTAGTGTAACTCATTCCAGAAGTAAACACTAAACTGAATGCATGAAAGTCTATGTAGCTATTTAAGAAATTTCCAGGCCAGAACAGAGATCAATGGCCATTTTGAGCATTTGAGCATTTCTTGGATCAGTACAAGCATAATGGATCACATCTTACCTAATTTCTTTCTAAATTTCATTACCATCATAAGAGTAGATTCTCCAAATGCTAACCTCAATGGCTACTGTATTTGTGTTCTCTCTCTGTATATGTCTATACACACACATATACACACATGTATGTATTCAAAGGAAGGATGTTTTGTACACATCATGCAGCCAATACTCTATAGAGAAGAGGGCTGCACTGAGCACACAATGAGCTCAAACAGGTAATCTCAGTCATCCAGGAATCTTGGAAGTGATTACAGACTGGTCAAAAATAAAGAGACTCAGTGAATTCCCCTTTCCAAATCAACTCTGTGACACAATTAGCACAATGTAGTCAGTTCTTTGTGACTGTACACCTCTACCTCTTGAATGTGTATTTAGAAGACAGAGGAATCCACAGAGAGTGAATCAGAAGACAAGGGTTTTGTGCAAGACTTAGTGAAAGAAATTTTACCACTCATGAAATCATGCCTGGAATTCCATTTCAATGTCACATCATTGGTTAAGTTTAGAGATCAGAAGATTTCATGTCCTCTTTACATATTCCTTCCCATGCAGAAAAAAAAGTTCTTCATTTTAGGCCATTCATTATACAAGAGACAAATCCACAATAAATCCATGATATTTTATCTCCAATTAAATATTTCTAATACAAAAAGATGTCTTTTTCACTTTTCCTGGAAATTAGGAAGGCTTTTATGCTAAAGCAAGATCACACACTTACTTTGTAGAATAGGGAAGTGCTTTGAGTATGAGTATTGTTAAATAGAATATTGTTAAATGCATAATTCAATCTGTTCTTTATCCAATAGGTCTAATATATTTGCCATATAATTCACTTCCAAAAGTAGACTAATTTTCATACTTTCACTTTCCTTACTGCCAATTTAGCATAGAGCCTTGTTACTAGCATTTAATATAAAATGTTATAATCTTTTGGACTGGGTCTGGCTGGGATAGAGTTAATTACTGATGCTGGTATGGTGCTGTGTTTTGTTTTTGTGACCAAAACCATATTGATAACACAGAGATGTTTGAGGTGTTGCTGAGCAGTACTTACACAGTGCCATGGCCTTCCCAGACCATCCCACCAGTGAAGAGGCTGGGAGTAGCCAAGAGTCTGGAAGGCAACACAGCCAGGACAGCTGTCCTTAACTGACTAAAGGGATATGCCACACCTTATAGCATTGTGTTCATCAATACATTTTTCAGTTGATTCTTTATTTCCTTACTAATCCAATATACAACTATACTTTAAAAGTTTGTGAAATCACCAGAGAGGCAAAAATTCACCTGCTTTAGCTACACCAGAATCAGAGAAGTAATCATGAGTCTGGGTTGTTATTCATTACTTAATCCCTTTCTCTTGGTTTGCAGAACATACTCTGTCTATAAAACAAATGTCTCATATAAAAAGAGAAAAAGTGTATGTTCTTGATGTAAATTTTAAACAACTAATTATCTGGGTTTTTATATCCCAGTTGTATTAATTCAGTTTGTTCTGTGAGGTCTTGTGAGTTGAGATGAAGATTGAATGCTTCATCTTTTTTCATGAGAAAGGCAGGCTAATAAGTAGACGTGAAGTCAAGGTTATCAAATTAAGCTCCTTGAATGTCAGTAGTAATTTATATCACTGTATCTCCTCTATGGGAGGGGAAAGATAAAAGAAAGGATTTTTCTGAAAGTATTATCAACTAAATTCCACTAATCAAAGTCAAAAATTTCAGCGTCATATTTTTTCTGAATATCTCTTTAAATTTGAATATTGACATGTTACACCACCTGAAGTCTCCTCCCAAAAACAAGAACATTTCATAATGGTATGAGAAATTATGGAGTACATACTCCTTGTCTATATGTGTGAGCAAATAAAGACATGCTCTCTCACATAGATATCTATATATAGAACTGTATCTTTAAATCATGGCATATCCTAACCTGAAAAGCTCCCAAGGCGTGGTGCTGTCATATCTCCACCATCGTATATTTCAAGGGAGTCCCAGTTATGTTCAGTGGCAAAGCTGATGACCTGGATCTAAAAAACAGGACCACAGAACTTTTTTAGGCCAACAAGCCATGTGAATTTTTAAATGTTCTAAAACCAACAAAATAGAGAACACATAGCAAAGATAATAAATTTTAAATTAGATCTAAACATAAAACACATCAGTGAAAAGAATGTAAATAAAAAAATCAATATTAATTTTTTACATTGTGTTAACTCTTAGAAAACATGACAATAGGCAAGTAAGAAGGATTTTGTATGTGTGTTGCATCCTTTCAAATAATTACTCAAAGTGTAAATGAGCAGATAATCAAGATAGCTGCAGAGCTCTCAAGGGCCTCAGTAATACCCTAACAGATAGAAAGAGTTGATATTTGCATATCAGATTGAAGGATTAGGATCTGCTTTCAATATACTACAAAATTAAAACAGAAAACTGCTTGTTAATCACTTCTCATTCATAACCCCATGTGAAAATCAAGTAACATAAAATAAAGCTATCCAAAGAACAATAATGAGAAATCCAAAGTGCTAATATTTCAAGTACCCCAGCCCCCAACTACAGGATTACTAATTTATGAAATTTTTAGAGAAATAAACAAAAAAAAGTAATACATATTCCATGCTTGACAGATTACAGACTTGCCTGAATACCTGATCCTTCAGTCACTATGATTTTCCACACACAATTTAAGCTGTTACCATAAGGTTCAGGGTAACCTGGTGAAAGAATAGTACCTCTGCGCTCAGTAAAATTCCCACTGCATGGCACTGAAAGAAAGTATTATCACAAATTAAAGTATTGTCCACAACTTAAACCACTTCAGAGAACAGAGAAGTAATAATTTTACTAAGATCAAGATAATTATTTGCTTTTCTAGCATAAACTTCAGATGAAGCAATCATCTGAACTTAGAATGTATCTTATCTAAAATATATTAAAGATACCAAGAATAAGACAAAAAACTGCCTGAAAAAACAATTCAGAAATTAACTTAATTTTGCATGTGTGAAGATTAGAACAGCCTAATCATGACTTACCTTAGAGTAACAACAAACTGTAAAGACAGAACATTAAACACAACCATGATTGACAGAAATCATATGATTTTACCCACAGCCCAAGATAATTCCAATATTGAAGCTAGCTGATAAAGCAGTGTAGTACATTAAGTGTATACACACTTGCTTCTTTAAGGCTCAAGAAAACAGAACAAAAAGAATTTTAAAAACCACAATTGAAATAAAATGGTATACCTACATTTATTTTTTAGAACACACTAATTCTAGAGTAAATTCCTAGGAACAGCAATGACTTTTAAATATAAATCAATGTAGGAAAAACATAAAGCATTTCAATGTTTACAAAAAAACTTTGGAGTGCTAAGCATTATTCCAGTGCAGGTCAATTGACAGATTGAAGAAAATTAGCTATACTTAACAATGAGATCATTATTCAAAGTACACTATGCTTTTGCTTGAAAAAAAGAAATCATTATCCTATGTGTGATAGAAATACACAATAAGGACTGTGTAATAAAACAGGCAAAGACACTTCTGGAAAATTAAATTCTGTCCTGTATTTCAAGCTGTAGATAAGTCATGAAAATAATGAATGTTCAAGAAAATGTGCATCACACTTGTTCATATAATCTAAGTCATTATATGAAACAATATACTGCCTATGAGCCAGCTGGTACTCAATTATTTCTTGATATGGAAAACTGCTCTTTTAAATTGGCCATGACTGATATTAATCAAAAGAGAGGGAATATATGGGTCAAATACTATTTTCTGACACAATTCCTGAATCCTAATTCAGAGATGTGAGACAGAACAGAGAGTGTAAATGTAATTGCTTACCTACACAGCTTGGTACTGTGTCATTCCACTGGGCTAAGGCATTTGGTACAGACTGACATCGGATAGCTTTTGAGCCTTGGAGCAGATAGCCAGGACTACACTCAAATCGAACAACAGAGCCTGCTGAAAACTCAGAGCCAATTCTCCTTCCATATCTAGGCTCTGGAACTGAGCTACACTGTGTATCACTTGTGCGTGGAACAGCTGTGTAAAGAGAGAAAAATATAAAATCATGGATACAAATTACAGTCATAATTAAAAAATTCAGTAAAACCTCTGATTGTGTCTTGTAGGACAGAGCTTAATTCATGTTATTTGCTCTGCTCCTGTAGTCTCAAAGAATGAACTAATGATTTCATGGCTATTAGCTGCAATGTGGTTTTGGGCTGTGCCTATGTACAGTACCATGGCAGCTTGGAGACCTCTCGACTTTGTTTGCACAGCTTTAAGCATGAGAAGATCAGTGGGTGTCTCTGCAGCCTTCTTCAATGACAGGATACTACACCTCCCACCTACCTCACTCAATAAATATGGGCCTTTGGCTCCTCACTAGAACTTTCTCATTAGTAGCCCAGAAAAATGTTATGGTGTAAAATTAGATCAGATATAAAGACAACCTAATATCTTACAAATATTTGATTTATCGTATTGGAGAATATGAAGTGATAACAATACACCGTCCAGGCTATTCCAGTGTTTTCTTTTGACAACAATCATTTTTTACCAATAATGTCTGGGAATTCATAAACCTGATGTGATACAAGAGGAGTTAAAAGACTGCAAGCAATATATAAGGAGCAAAATAATAACATCCATTAGAAGCCCACGGGATAGTTTTCCCTTTGGTTTCATTATTTATAAATGGTTTTTGATAACAGATATTTTTTATGCCTACTGACTGTTGCTATTGTGCATGTTGTTCACGTATCAGACTTGTTCTTACTATATTTTATTTTTGCAGTTAGCTAGTAAATGCCAACTAAAAAACAAACTAAAATATTTACATAGAAAATGACAGGTATAATTTGTATGTAATATAATCTATGTTTTACAGTACAATAAAGGTACACTGAAAATAATCTCATTAGATATATGCAATTTTTCTGTGTGAGTGGCACATTCAAAAGCTTTGCTTCATCAGCTTGGTTTGTTCAAGAATTAGTTTTAAAACATCACTGTTTCTAGATACTAATAAGTAGCTCCATGAAAATTGCCTGCCATTTATTCTTTAAGTAAACAACACAAAATGGCACCAGGGAGGAAAAAAAAAAAAGGTGGATGTTACATGATATTCCTGGCAAATTTTTGAGCATGGTGCTCCTGGCTTACTAATATAAACAGAATCACAGGTCTTAAGTTTTATTTTACACCATTATATTAAAAGTCCTTAGCTGGCCCATAAGAGTGAAGAGTGATATTTCTGTCTGTTCATGGGCACAACTGCACACACCCTCACCAGGCCTGGTCAGCTACTCTGGCCACTAAGCAACAGACAAGGTGTATAGAGCCCATACATACTTGCTTTAATATTGATAACTTTACATTTATCTTATTTCTTATACTATCCTTTGCTCTATTCAGAATCATAATTTTTAAGTACTCGTGAATGCTTTAAAACTTAACATTTCTTAACAAGTTGGATACAGAACACTAATTGAAATTACTTCTATCTTAAATCAACCCATAACAAGCATTAAACATGCAATGCATTTTAGCAGAATGCTGAAAGTTGTCATTTATGATTACATTATGTTCTACCAGTTGAAGTGTTGCTACCAGATATAAAAGTTAAGTTTGCTCAAGTATATACATTCTCTTTTTTATTAATATGCAGTGAGTTGATTGTCAGACAAGGTCAGAGAGCTACAGTAACATGCATTTTTCTTCTAAATCAGTATGTTTGTTGGTTGCAAAAAATTTTAACCATGAAACCTACAGAAAGTTGTAAACGGTACTCAGGATTTTAAATATGATCAGAGGTAAACTAGCACACTCCTGGATAAAAGCACAATATGGCAAAACAAAAGCAAAACCATTTTATTAAGTTTTTTATAATGGTTAAGCACCTTACACAGTTTGAACAAACAACTTACCTTTCAGCAAACTTAATATACCTGCCTTTGTTCAAATAAATAGGAAATTTTTCATTAAACTCTCAACAGGACCTCAATATCACACAGATGCTCTATGAAACTTGTTCATGCATGCCATTCCAACCATGACAGGAAACTGTTCTGCACTTGTGGAAGGAAAATGATGAAACCATAGTTCAAGGATTGCACACACTCACAGTTCTCCCTGATCCTAACCTGTAGGCTTGATGGAGACTGCCAGGTCATTTCACCTGACCCAGCTTGCCCTTTTTGCTCTTTTATTGGGATTAATACCCTTTTCTCTACCCATGCTTCTTGTGCACCAACACTATTTTACTCAAACCTTTTTATTCCATGTTATTCTGTAATGACTACACTGGAATGAATTATGACTTTATAATTGTCTACGTGATGATAGCTGTTTACACATCCAATTGTAGGATGGTTGAATGCCTGAAACTACAGCTCCTGCCATGTAATTAAGCATTAATCTATCCCTTGGATAGGGCTACTTGTTCAAAAGGTCATTTTGGCCATGAGACAAATCATTCACAATTATGTGACAGCAAAGGGCTCAGTACGTTGTTGTGGACAATACAGTTTTGATTCAGGAAACTAATACTTAATTATGCTTAATTTATTACTAATTTTACACAAGCTTCTGATCAGTGATTCAGGAATTAAAAAGAAAGGGGATACAAACAATCAATCAAGTTAATGAAACAGTTTTACTTCCTTCTTACCAGGCTCAATTTCAAACACCTATCCTCCTCTTCTTTATCTCAACTTCCTTGTGTCCATCACTGTTGTCCCAATGAAGTGAGAGGAAGCACAGGAAGTTGGGGTATGTGCTCTCTTTTTGCTCTCCCCCACCTTCCCTGCCAATGTATTTTGCATTTGACTCATCTTTCTCCTCCTTTTTACTTCTTCAGGTTTCCACATCACCCTGTTTCTGAATGTTTCTCCTCCAGTGTGGGTCATCCTTGAGCTACAGTTCCTTAAAGAGTTCCCTAGTGCAGATCAGTACTTTAACAGGCTGCCTACCCCTCTGAGGTGCTCTCGCTCCAGCAGGTGTCATGGACAGCCATAGTCCCTTTAGAAGTGCAAGCCCTTGGGCAGGGAGAGCCTGTTCCCAAGAGTGCCTCAAACAATCCCTCCAGCAGCACCTCTACCAGCACATATCCAGAAGCATCTCTGCCCCAAAGCATTTGTCACTCTCAAATATTTCTGAGAACAGGCAGCACATTATTTTCCTCTGCCTAGTGGGAATTTTGGCATGTGAGAAATGGCTTACACCAGTTCACAGGATCCTGTTTGTGAATGGCACATGGTAGCTCACAACCTCCTCACATACAGGTCACCACCTAAGCCAGCTTCTAGTTAAATTTTTTTAGCTTCTCACATGTCCAAAGCTTATCTGTCTTACCTAAAAGGCAACATGACCTGACTGAAAATTTCAGCATCACTCCAGGAGTATTTTCCATTCATTCTTGCTCAGCCTCCTATGGGAATGCCATCTTCCCCTACGTATTTTTTGACTCATTGTTTAAAAGGGAGGAAACTATAGAAAAAAATCCTTCCAATTTCTCTAACCTTTGCCTAGCAACCACATCTGGAGAACACCTATAACAGCTGTGCAGGCAAAAGACACTTTTTAACAGTCAGATTTAGAACATCTTAAAACTTTCAGTAATAGCATTGGGAAATTTGCATGCATGCACTAGTAATCCATACTTTTTTTGTGCAACTAGATCTTTTAGCACCTCTCAACAAAGAATGTCACATCATCTGTTTTCATGATAATATAGCCTTATGAAATTTATTTTCCTATGAGCAAGCTATCTTTGACACAACAGCAAATGCAGGGGCAGTTTACTGGCACTCTTAAATTAGTTCACATACCAAAAATAATTTTTCATACAAAAAACTGACATTTTACTGAGATTAGCCTTGACAGCCACAAACATACATGGCTACAGTTGTATCAAATTATTTTACTGCCAGCAAGAACTCAACAACAAATGACATTTAGAATTTATATTTTGCTCAGGTTTTAGAAGTTTTACTAATACTCTGTTAATTATTACTGTGAGACAAGAAATGCTTTAGATATAAAATCACCATGAAGTACTATTTTTTTAAATCCTCCTCTCCTTCCCCTCCAGTTTTAAAAAGAATTGTCTTAAGCATAGATGCAATGCAAGCTGCAGGTAATAACCAAGTGAGGTAGTTCCACACTGCTCAAAATGGAATTTAAATAGTCCATGGAAAAATGTAGTATGTTTCCAACATCTATAAAAAGTTAGGAAAATAGGTCTTTCTTTCTAAAAGGTGACACAACTGACAGCTCAGCTGAAATGCCTCCAAGATTATTTCAGTTGGAAGAGACCTACAACAATCATCTAGTCCAACAGCCTTTCAAATTCAGGACTGACCAAGTTAAAACATGTTATTAAGGGCATTTTTCAAATCCCTCTTAAACACTGACAGACTCAGGGCATCAATCACCTCTCCAAGATGTCTGTTTTAAAGCAGAACACAATGTGTCAGGGTAGCACATATCAAAAGTAATACTAACAGTCTTAGTTCTGCTCTCTAATTTCATTTAGCAGACAATGTGTGGCTATGCATTTTGTTCTTGTCACAAATTAGATCAACTTGATTGTTAAATTCACAATATTCTTTTACTCTTATTTCCCTTTGTCTTCTTCATCCTAGTATACTAGCTTTCTTAATAATCCTCTTCAAAATCTCAATTGACCTAATAAACTAGTTCATGAATTTGTACTATATAACAAGCAAAACAGACAAATATTAAACTCTCATAAATTTTTGGATGGCAGAAAGGTAATTAATTTACTTTTTAAGGAAGGAACTCTGTAGTGCTGCAGCCCAAGTTATATAAAAACATAGGCTCTTGTTTCTAGGTGATGTCATAGCAGGAAGACAAGCATAAGAAAACCAGGGAAAAAAAATTCCAATCTTCTCAGATGTGATTACTCTTAGCATATATCAACATACCCGACTCTAATATTTCGGAAGACTTGATAATCATTGTCTCAATGTTACAGACACCCTTTACCTATTGCATCAACTACAAGGAAATGTGAACATTTGAGAAAAGAAATGAAGTCACAGATAGTATATCCAGATAAAAAGAAGTTTCTGAGAAAGTGGCATCACAAAAGCCATTAAATCTGAATCAGAAGCTAATGCCCCTGTCAGGTGCTCAAACCAGAATGTGAAATAAGGCAAGCAATAACTTTTTCTCCTTAGAGCCTTCCTTTTAGCTTTTGACTGTAGTGTTGTCAACTTAGACTTCTCAAGCTGTATCAGAGAGGCATTCCATTTTCTATAGTAATTATCCTCCATTTTTCAGTAAATGTTTCATACCACTGTGAAACAAAATTGAAATCAGCCCAGTGGAAAAGTGAACAGGGAAGAAGGTCAACCTGGAATAGAGGGCAATAAATAAAATGATTGACTTTGCAGGCCAGATTACAATGTTCAGTGTGAGAGTGGATGCCATTTCTGAAGTATTTAAAAGGGTAGAAAGCATGCGGTCATTGGAAGTATGATTTATAAGAAGAGAAAAAAAAACTCAAAAACATAGAGCATATTAAATACCATTAACTCATTAGCCAATATATGTACACGTATATAACTGTACTTAGCAAAGCTCTTAAGATATTTTTGAAATATATTAAAATCCCATTATATTTAAATAGCTTCGTAATTTTTCTGAGACAAATAAAGTGACTTTGCCTAACTCACTTTGCATTCCAATTCGTTACAATCTATTTCTTACAGTTACTAAAATCTTAAAGGTCTGAAATGAGGCACACAGCATTGTGCTCACCTGCTCACCCGTTCAATAGCAATCTATGTGCATATATACATCTAATAGAGTCCTGGAGGTATATCACTATGAATTTTTCAAAGGCAGCAAAAAGTAACACTTCAATGTCAACACTAATAGAGTAACACAGAAATATGTCATTCATACACAAATGGATAAGAACTCAAATGCTGAAAGCTCTTTTCTAATTCCAGAAGTTTATACTCTCCCTCTTCTATGGTTAATTTTGGATGGTAAGTTTTAATGCAAGTGTGTGTAAGATGCTTTTGATGTGTAATAAGGGCAGGTAACAATATCCTGAGATATATACAAAGTAGAATGTACAGTCATGGTGATATCTTTAAAAACAAGCATCAGGAGGCTTAAAAATCAGTCCTAACAAGCTTCTTACAACTGTGGGAAGATTCTTGAGGTGAGGCAGTTCTTTCTACTTATTTGTTGAGTCAAACTAGAACCATGCTCCAGTCTTTAAAGTAAAAAGAATTAAAAATAATTAAAAGGAATCTAGGAGTCTTAATGACATTTAAAATCTATCCCAAACCACTTTTACACTTGACTTTAATAAAGATGTGCATTGACTGCCTCATTAAGCTTACTGGACACGTATGCAATATGTCTAATGAGGTTTCCAGCAGCCAGTCCCTTTGGCACTGCGTCGTTGCCCGTACAGGCAATGAATCTGCAAGCAATGCTCCAGGTGTCACCAGACTGCATTCAAGACTCATGGATCAGCCAAGTGTACTCAGCTGCCCAGCAGAATGTTAACAGACTTGGCCATGCCGTGTCATTCTTGCATTTCAGCTGCAGTGTGCAGACATGCACATAATGTCCCCTCAAATTCAGCTGGGTCAGCAATAGACCAGCAAGTCTCCCATCCACCTTCCAATATTGAAAGGGCCTGATAGTCTCTGCTGCAGCAATTTTCTCTCTGAGCTCTTCAAGAAGACAGAATTCTTAGCAGCCTGAACAAATACTCTTGAAAAATCAACTGGGAATACTGAGAAAGACTAATACAACTAAGCAAATTCCTAAACCCCTCGAACTCACTCAGATGTAAGGGAGCAACTGATTGCCAGATACTGAGAAAAACTGGACATGTTCAAGTCTGTGGGGCCAGACATGATAAACATAGACAACTGCTGTTATCAGGAGAAGTCTCTGATCTCTGTAAAAAGGTTAAGATGACACTCACATTTAAAGCAATGCATTAAGACTTATGCAGAATTAAAAAGAATTCAATTCATGAAACTGGCACCAGTGTCTTCCACCAAAAGTAGACATGTTTACCTTGGTAAACAAAGTGAAATCCTCTAGCTGATGCCCCACTCTTAGCACTGAATCGTAGAAGAATTTGATTAGATGTAGCCAAAGGCAATGTCTCTCCTACAAATGGAAACAGAAAATAAATACACAAAACAGAAACAACTCTTACAGCTCTTCAATAAGTAATCAAATATGGTATGTTTCATGTTTTCCTCTATAGCTAAAGAAAACATAAATAACATTGTACAAAATTAAATTTGCCATTGCCAGAATGAAAAGACTTCATGATTCAACAAGAGAAACCTTCTGGAATTTACTGCAGCAGCTGGAACTACAGCTCCAATAAACTACTTGACTGGAGAACCCTACTGCCACTTGGGGCCAAAATTACTAGAAGACTTTGTAGTTACCTCTTTTCTGTGACTGAAAGTTTTACTTGACCTTGCCAAATACATTAAACAAATAAAAGTATTTGAAGAATGCCACAGGGATCTTCATGGATTATTTACCATATCAAGACTAAAACTGAGAGAGAGCAAACCCATGACTTGTTTTATATACTGGATTCAATAAAATATATGGTCACACATGAGCTATATTACATTATTAACTTTCTTATAGCATTGCAAATTTTATTTCTGATTTGTGGATTAATAAAAATATTTAATATAATTTATCTCTTTTCCTGATGTATCTGTCGGGAATCATGATAAAAGTTCAATAATGAAACACTATAGACAAAACTGCAGTATGTCTACAACACCTCTGCTACATATGACTGCTGTTTTTATTCTCCCTGGACTGTATAAACCCATATTTTATGAAATTCTACAGAAAGGAATGATGATTTAAAATATCATATATTACTAGGTATATAATTCTTTCACTTTGATTAATTTTATATTATTGCAACTAGTGATTCCATGTAGGGGAATCCTATCCTGAGTCAATGTAATTCAGATATGTCACAAGTAATAAATAAAAATCAGAAGTTTAAATAACTTTCAAGTGTTTTTAAATGTCTGCTGTGAAAACAGACATTAGTTTCAACTTCTATATGAGAGTTCTATGCAGTGAAATTTGGTGCTGGGATGAGCTGTATCTTAAATTTAAAAATATAATTTTGTTTTGTTTTGCAGAACTCTCAACAGTAATTAAACAAATCTTAGAAATGTTTGTGAACTCTTATTATGACACAAATAGCTGGATTCACCAGAGGAAAACTAAGACCTGAGTTTTTAGTGTAATAATATATTTATTATAAATCAAATAAATATGTAACATCCTTTCTCATGAAATATTTCTCCAATTATTCAAAGTAAAAAGCAAGAAGCCATGAATAGCCCTGTACTGCAAAAATATTAAACTCACATATAAACTCTGCTAAATACTAGAGTGTTTGACAAAACACATTCATAGCTGCAGAAATACAAAAAATATACTGACATATCACTGAAGATGAACACATTAGTTATATATGCATAAATGGAAATTTGACCATGTTGAAATCCATATAAGCTTAATTATGATTTCACAAGGTCAATTTTTGCTATAGTTACCTGAATGCAACAGCTGGCCTGCTTTTATTCTAAGTGCATGTTTGCATATAGATAATTGCATTTTGTAAATACAAGTAATTTGTGTCTAAATTAGCCATTCAGAATATGTAGATGTGTATTTCAAAAGGTTTAGGGGCAGAGAAGACAATTATAAAATACAATCTGCCCTCTTACATAGAGATCTGATAAATTAATTCAACTATTTCTACACTCACCCCAGTGATAAGTTCTTGCCTAACCATATGTTCCAGAATAATGTCTTGATTCAAAGATTTAGATGCATATTTAATTTCTCTTCGCATCCTGTTCCAATAACTTTGTTTCCAAAGTAAATTAATAACATTCTCCTGATCATTTTTTCCCATACTGAATGTAAGAAATGTATACTTTTCTTTAGTAATTACCTGAGTGGGATCCAGACAGAGAACTAAGAAGTCTAGCCTGAGAGTTTTCTCCATCAAATAATTCTGCCACATCATTCAAAGCTGTCTGAAAATAGGCAAATTGTCCAAACACAACTACATTTAATTTAAAAAAAAAAAAAAAAAAAGAAAAAGACAAAGGAGAAAAGGACAGCGAGGAAAAAAAAAACCAAAAAGAGAGGAGATAAAAGAAGAATTTAGTCTTCAAAATGAAATTTAAGGATGTATTGCCGTTTGTCTTATTTATTAATGAATTTCTGCATAAATTTAAAAACTTATATAATTATCTAACATGATAAAAAAGCTGTATTAAATTTATGTGCAAGATTTTTTTTCATTATTTCCATATTTTTAATTAAAACAAAATTTATTAAATAATGCTTTCACCAAAACTGTGACCTGTAGTCAAACAAGTCTTATTGCTTAGGTACCTATGAGAACAAGAAAAGAGATTATTTAAACAGAAAGTTTTGTACCAAAATCACATAAATTAGTTGTCAAATATAGCAACTATTAAGGTCCATCTATTATCACAAAGGATTAATTTCTCATCTGACTTTAGTCCAAACAAGATGTTTTTAAACTTACTGCATTGTCACATTTTTTAGTTTGCATTAGTACTTGTTTTATCAGAAGGATATAAAAACTGATCAAATATTAAAAAATATCAGTGTGTTACCAGCTTTGACATATTGTTACACTTATTTTACACTTCAGCTGTACATAATTTAAAGTGTTTTAATAAATATTTTAATATTATATTTCACTAGTAAATATCTAATCGTTCACAGAATTCAAATATCATATAGTAATAAAAACATGAAGTTAAACCAAGACAAAAAAATAAAAAATCTGTTATCCTGTCCATCTATATGGATCCTTACAGGATTAATTGTGCACAGAAAGTACCAAATGCATTAAGTTGCTGTGAACTTTTTGGTAAATAAGCAGTATAATGAGTCTCACTGCTATTTGTCTGGACTTAGAAAAAACCTGCTTTGCAGAAAACTACACCTTACATACAATTGCTTGAGCTTTAGAGATTCTGTGCAAGTATTTCAACAAATTGAAATAATCAGTTTTGTGATTTTTCACAAACATTTATGGTATTTTCTTGTAGAATTGCTTCCTTTCCCTCTACTGTACATCTTGAACAAATGTGATTCCACTTATCTTGCCCTTGTCAAACATGAAAACCAAAGAGTTAAAATGCAAGAGGAACATAAGAGTTTGTTTTCTGACCCCTGATTTTACTTTGCAGGAAGCTTGAATGATTGACCATCCTATCATGATGAATAATGTAAACAATGAAGGTATTCATGACATGCTTAGACAGCAAACATAGATGTCTTATCTGAAGTCAATTGATTACTCTAGGGAGATGTAAAAGGTTAACATCCTAGAATCATTTTCCATGTCAGGAATATAATTAGTTTTTATAAATAATTTGCAATACAATGTAAACCTAGGGTCATTACTACACATAAAGGTCATTATTACACACATCATTACATATTTGAACAGTAGGAAAATTATAATGATTGATAAATCAATAGAAGAAATTATTACCAAATTCTTTAGGGACAGTTATTGAATAAAGGCAAGTCTGTCCAGCAGTGTAATTATGAGGATAATTTGGTGATAAAACCACTCCGTCTGATCCAGTATACTGCCCTCCACATGGTGCTAGAAACAAACACAAAGAAACATATTTATTACAGCTGTCTATATAAGTGAAGTCTGGGAAAAGAAAAAAAAAATCTAAAGATCACAAAATGACACTTTACAGGTTTTGCTTTTGTTTGGTTTACCTGTACTGAAATATCTAGTGATTCTTTCTCAGGTATAATATATTATGATTTCTTGAAAATTGGAATACATGCAAGTTTTACTTGACTATAAGTATTCATGTAGAACTGGAAATAAAAGTTATTTAATTGAAAGATTGTGTTTTCATTTGAATATCTACATCTATCCATATTAAAAACAGGTCAGTAAAATACATGGTACTACATTTAAAGTGGCACAGAGGAATACATAGATACACTGACACTACCCTACACAGAATGCCAAAAATTCTGTATTGTGTAAGTATTCTTAAATTGCTTTAGTTTCATATTTTCCTAGATGGCTATAAATAGCGCACATAGATTAGACATAGAAAAATATCTTTGGCTTCATATGTATGTAAAAAACCCAAAACAAAACAGAAAGCTAAGAGAAATACTACAGAATACTACTACAGAAGTTAGAAGACATATTTAAGAATAGTAAAACTCAAAACCTCAAGACAAGTCAAGACATGTATGAGTAGAAGAGAAAACAATGAACAGTGTAAGCACGGCACATCCCTCCATGTATAGGCTGTAAATGGGGCACAGTAAGGGATAAATAGAATGGCTTTTTTAAGTTCAAATAACTCCTTGTGTTAGATATTGAGTAAATAGATTTCTATACACTGAAAACAAAGTATTGCTGTCACTCTTCTCACATTTTGGAAAAGCCTGGCTTCCTACCAAAATCTTCATTAAAATATAAGTCTTGCATTAAATTAGTTTAATGCAATTCAGTGCTCTTTTTATTTTGAGAAATGATTTCATAAAAACTATAGTTTTCACCCGAATAAAAGATTGTTTAAGAAGTTATCAATATTGAAATTATTTTATAAATAAATAAATGGATAAATAAGGTTATTTAAAAATAGCATAGTCACGTTAATTTCTTTTTAAGCAAGGAAAATATCATTTCACTATAAGAAATAAAGTAAATCAATGTTACCCTGCTGTGGGCATCTTGCATATAGCAGAGTACAACCTAACAACTTCCTTGAAACCAAGAGGAGAACCTGTGGCCCAGGTGGACAGCAAGGTCATTGGTGTGGGGCTGTGCAAGTGCCCTGCTACAGCTCCTGGCTCTGCAGACCTGGCTCATGTGCTGTGGAGCTCTGCACAGTGAAACAGCCTGTGCTTTGGACAGCCTTGGCTCTTAGGCCTTGTTGAGCAGACCTGTTCTTTCTGCTCACTGGCATTTTGAAATATTTTAAGGTCTTTAAAATCGTGCTTGAAATATCTGCACAAGTTTGACTTCCTTACACGAAAAGGCAGCAATTAATACTAAATCCACATCTTCTCTGAGCGCCTTATATAAATTATTCAAAAATCCAATGTAATGATAGATGATAGAAGTTTGATCTATCAGTAGGCAGAATAGGATTATGTGGCTGAGGTGAAACTCAAATATTATAGGGAATTAGTTCATTGCATGAATTTAAAATCTTCATTATTCCATTCTCTTCTTGCTTTGAGGATATCAGAAACTACGTCACAAAGTTTGACTATCACATGAAATTCTCAAGTCATGAACATTTCTTCGCAATGAAAGTGTATCACACTTAATTTAAAACAAGCTCTAAAGTTATGGAATTATAGAAATGTTTCATTCTAAATTGCATTATTCCATTATTCTATAATTAAAAATCTAAAATTTTTCAGAAGACTATTTTTCAGTATAAATAAATTACTACTTTATGGACTTTAATATATGTTACTTCTTATAATTTGTTAAAATTGTTCCATATATATATATATATATATATATATATATATATACACACAGCACAAACACTGAAACAAAGAATGGAGGATAGATTAGTTAGCCCAACTTCTGAGAAGTCATTTTAATCTGTCTCAGTAATTGTAAGTCTTATTCCAAGGTGACAATTAATGCAGTATTGAGATGGTTGTGATAGCTATTCTAAACAATACTGAGTGTCTAAAAAATCATACATATTACATTGCATTCACTAGAGGAACATGTATTGATTCCAGACTTTAAAGACATTTTAAAATACTGAATACATTCTTGATCTCGACTAAGCTACAGTCCAATACTCAATTATTTTTTTACCTCTCTTTTTTTTTTTTTTTTTTTTAATTTTTTTTTTTTTTTACACAAGATATATGTGTAGAAATAGTGTAAATAGCCTCAAGGATGGAGAAATTGAATTCACTGGGTGAACAAGGGAAATGATAAGAGAACAGTACATACCACTGCAAGATGGCAATGCTCTGTTCCAAGCTGGCTTTCCATCTGCACCAATTACACATGTTATAGTTGAAGGTTCAATAATCTTATATCCAGAATCACACTGGTAAGTAATAGTTGAACCGAGCTTAAAGTCTGTTCCAATTCTTGAGCCATTCATGATGTTTCCAGGATCAAAACAAGCTTCCCGTGGCTTTTCTGTTAAAATTAATTACAGTAAATCTATATACACTTTCAATTAAAAAAAAAAAAAAAAAAAAAAGCCAAACCCAAACTATTATTAGTGTATTTTTTCAGTCAGTTTAAATTATTCAGCAGCTTATTATTATATTATTCTTGTTGAATTATATTCATCTTGTTGAATGATGGATCATGGATGTTTGCTTAAGATTCATTATCTGGAAGAGGAAAATACAATGAAGCTGAATTACTCCAATAAAGTTTAGTATTTAGAATAAAATTTACCATTTCTAGGATTCACCCCTTCTATATGTATATTGGTGACAAAAGGAAGATTAGGGAAAATGTGGGGCCTCTCCAGAAAGAAAAGGGATACCTGGTTTCCCAGGAAATGGAAAAGGTTGAGGTAGATAACAACAACAGCATGTAGCAAGAGGACAAGGGAGAGTGGCTTCAAACTGAAAGAGAGTAGGTTTAGTTTAGCTATAAGGAAGTAATCCTTTACCATGAGGGTAATGAGGCACTGAAACAGGTTGCCTAGATAAATTTTGGATATCTCCTCCCTGGAAGTGTTCAAGGTCAGGCTGGATGGGGCTTTAAGCAACCCAGTCTAGAGGAAGGTGCCCCTACCACGGCAGGGGGGTTGAAACTAGATAATCTTTAAGCCTCCTCCAACTCAAAGTATTCTATAATTGTATACATTTTATATAAAGTACTGAATAATATGCATAAGAAAAATATTCCATTATTAGGAAAAACATACTGTCTATAGGGTACAACAAGTTTCTAAAATACAGTATTCTGTTCTTGTATCTTTTATCTCATTATAATTTCATTTAACTTTATTTACATAGAAGAACTCATATCACACTATGTGAGAACAAAAAATAGACACACAGTGAAAATGTGTATGCACACTTTCAATCACCATCTTTATCTCTTTATCTCCTTCTGCTCAACATCGCATTTTCTTTCCTTGCAGGCCTTGCAGACTTTCTGAAACAATTTGCTTTCCCTTATTTATTTAATTTTTTAAAAATGGATTTTGTTTAGACAAACAGTCTAAGATTTCATTTATGGCAACAGGACAATTACTTTGGGAAGAAGAATCTTGCACACATGGAGAATAATGCATGATGCTAGGTGTCAGATGAAGACTGACATATAAAAATGACTTTATTGTTCTTTTTCACTCCTTCCTCTTTGATAGGTATTTTTTTTCTGTATTTGTCAGATCTTTTTGTCCTTCATTTTTAACATGTACATTAATGTGGTTTTCTTCAATTGCCGAGAATAAGAGGCTGAGGCAGCACTTCTGCTGAAAAACAGCTTGATAAAACTCAGCAAAGATTATAATCAAACCATAGACAACATCTGTGGCTGGAAAAGAAACCAACATCTCCAATGATTATCGGGCTTTAATAAACAGTCAGCATAATCCAATCTCTATCTAGTAAGAGGCACCCACTCCAGAAAAAAAAAAAAAAAAAAAAGCAAATACTGTCCAGTAGTATAAATTCAAAAATGCATTTTTAGATTCAAAAGAATTGTGTAGACAAGAAAGAAGAAGCAGTCAAGTGGCCTTCTTGGGCAAGACAATTTCACTGTTGTCTAACTTATTTCTGAATGTTACTTCTGATGTGCATCTTCTACTTTTTTTTTTTTTTTTTTCTGGAAGATGAAAATGTGCCTAAGTGATGTGAAAGAGATTTCAAAATAGGATTTCTGTGTTCTTTCACATGAAGAAAATGGTTTTTAAAACATACATTTTGTATGTGTAAAGGTATTTGGCAGCTCACTTATGAGTACATACAGAAGTAAACAGATTTGAGTCTCAATAACTACTAAGTAACATGTTTTCTTTTTATTTAGATTACAATGAGAAAGTACCTTTATAGTCAATGGCAAATCCTGACATCCCAACGGAAGCATCACTGCGAAAAGCCAGAAATAGACTGTTACCACTGCTTTCTATTCTTTCAGGAGCCTGTGAGCCTTGAAAACTGCCAATTAGAGGACTGTTGGAATCTTCTCCTTCATAAATATGTAGAAAATCATAACTGGGTTCCATATTGAAACTGAAAATAAAAGGAAAAAATAATTAAGTCTTCAGGGTCTTTTTAAATAAGTTAACCATTACTGTGATTGTAGTTACAAATTTTCTGCCTAACATATTTTCTTGACCAGAAACAAATGTCTTTTTAAGCATCATTTGTGGTAAAAATTCACTGTGTAGTTCTTTTTATCATTGATATAAACACATTCAGCTTTCCAAAAGCCATTATGAATATCCTTCCACCTATCCTAAATACCTTTCTCAAGAACCATGACTCAGAAAGGCTGAAATTCCTCTTACCAGAGGACAAGACGAATGACCCAGAAAAACAGCTCGAATTACAAGTCCAGCTTTTAGATGGCTAAACTGCATGATACCAAAGCTACCCACTATAAATATCTTTATCAATTTAGAAATGAGATGCATTCATATGGATAGACCATTATCTTGGAACTTGTCTTTGCTCTTACCCACCACATATCAGACATGATAAACTAATGTGAATTAAGATGAATTCTCACTGAACTCTCTATATTATGCTATATTTGGTGACATTTATGTTTTACAATGTAATTATGAAAATAATATTAGTGAATTTCAGAGGAATTTGAGATGAGTTCTGAGACAACATAAAGATAAATGTCAAGCAGTTCTATGAAAATAGAGAGTAATACTGAAGAAGAGATAAGAAAATTAAAACTACATTAAATAAAAATGCATTAAAAATACCAGGCAAGGACTCAGTCAGTTAAACAGATTTTTTTTTTCTATTTATTTTTGTGAAACAAAATAAATAAATATTTGCTTTTTTTTCCCAGGTGTGCTGGTCAGAAGTCTTCTTTCTATTATATCAATTATATATGATTAGATAGCATATCTGTTAGATGCAAACTATTCCAAATTATGTAAAACAAAAGGAATAATAACTATAGCTAAGTAATCAGCAGAAAAAAAAATCATAATGCCAAATGGAAACAGCTTCGTATAATAATATTTGATGCTCTATTTACAAGAGGTAAGAGAAGACAGAAAAATACTTTAAAATATTTGCTAAGACAAATAATTTTTAGTTGAGAATTTTAGAAGTGATAAAAGGAATAGAAACCTACAGACCAACCCCAAGGAAAATCAAATTGTACAGAGCAATGGTTTTCAATCTTCCTGTAGGAAACACACATTTGACAAAATATAATGCATCTCCCTATTCTCAGTCTAGATTCACATTCTGTGCAGACACTGCTGTCTTCTCAAAGCCAGATCCTTGAGAACAGCACAGGCCTAGCTGTAGCATACTGCCCAAGAATGAGAAAAGTTAGGCTAATGAGCAGAAAAATGGTATGTTAAGAAAGTAGGTTTTGCAGATGTCAAAAAAACATTATTTCTTCTGCTCTCCATCATCTGCCAAAAGTCTTGGGAGTCTGGGGATGTCCTTGCTCTCTGGAAGGTGGCCAGTGTTACTGCAATTTGTAAGAAGGGTGATAAAGAAGCACCAGGGAATTCCAGGCCTGTCTAATCTCAGGTACTGAAAAGTGTGTATATTACTGGACTGCAACCATTTAGAAAATTTATTGGAAGTATAACATAAACAGAAAATTCCATTATATTGCTCATATTGTACTTCCTACAATAATACTTATAAAGAAATGAGTATTGAATATTGAGTAACTGTAAATTTCTTTCATCTTATTTGAAATGGAGGATTTGAGTTGATTATTTAGGCAATTCACAGAAATATGCCACTTACTACACCTATCATGTGACATGTTCAAGGGTGTAATTAGTGGAGAACTATTCCTATCTACTAATGCTATTTGATCAAATATCAGAATAACAGAATTGATGGATTTTTTATTATGTAATTTCAAGTACTTTAGGATTGCATTCCTTTATTTTGTGTCTATCAATAACATTTCAGAGAATAAAGTGCAATTCATAATTAAAGAAACTGGATTTTTTTTTTTTTTTGTTGGTGTTTGGTTGTTGCTGTTTTTTGGGGGGTTTATGATTCTTTCTTTTTTCCACAGAAAGGGTAAAAATATTATACAGCAAAATTCTTAACATACCACCATCTCATCCTAAAAGAATCACAACTGATCAACATTCCAGTGAAGTCAACAGTAATTCTTAGCTTTAAAATCATACTTAAAACACAAAAGAAAACATTCTCAAAAGATTAATAAATGCATTTGCATCCATAGATATAGCAAGCAAGATAATTATATAGGACTGATTCAATTAGAAATTGCAAACAGAATGCATGAGCATGACTATATCCCTGAACTTCAAGTCATAAAAAATCTATGCAACACATATAGGTTGATTGTGGAACATAAAGGAAATAATTAAAATTATGATACAACATTATCTCAGTATCTTTTATCTCTTGGGTAATTACAACAATATTTTTTTTTCTGATTTATGCACTTTAAACAAAGTATATTTAGGCTGTATTTCTAAAAAGAAATTAAAAAAAAAATTCTTTCTTCCTGAAAGAACTGATTACAGATAAAATTCCCACTACATTTTAAGTCTCAATTCTTAGTTATACAATAGCATGAATCAAGCATTTCTACAAATTGATATGGTCTTTCAAAGATTTTTGATATGACACAAAGTTTTGTTCCTCAGGAATATATTGGATAGTAAATGTACCATATAGCTACATATTTTTATTTCACAATATTTGGAATCAATGATATAGCACACATTAGATATATGCTCCAGGGTGTAGCCAGAAAATTTAATTAGAATTTTTAATAAATTATAAATATAGCCATTTTTAGATTTGACATTTAAATTCTTTTAAAGCAGAGCGATTCGTTGAGAAATGGTACCTTTTGAATATCAAGGCAATGACAAAGTCAGGGTTTACTTTTATTCTCCAGTCACATTCTTTCCCAGGAGGATAAGGCTGTGGATAGTTAGGTGATAAAATAACTCCTGCCGGGCCTGTCAGGTTTCCTCCACATGCAGCTGTCACAATGTGAAAAGAAATAGGAATA
The DNA here is from genome assembly GCF_903797595.1 of Erithacus rubecula. NCBI lineage: Eukaryota > Metazoa > Chordata > Aves > Passeriformes > Muscicapidae > Erithacus > Erithacus rubecula. Next base: position 20,896,258 of record NC_136685.1, read on the forward strand.
TGGTCACTTGTTAAATTCACAAGCACATATTAGCTGTTAAGTAGGAGTAAAATGACTTCTACATTTACCAAAATTAGTAATATTTTTTTAAAACACAACTTTCCTGCTTCCTGTTAGTAAAAAATTTTCTATTTTCATTTTAAAAAGTGACCTCTGTGAATATTCAAAAGCAGTAGAGGAAGAAATCTTTCTAAAGAAATAAAAATACAAAGTTAAAAAGGAAGTCCTGTATAATTTTGGTATTACTTAATCCTGTCTTTATCTGAAAATTTCTTATGGGCTGGAAGTACTTTAAGAACTGGGAAATCTCAATAGTATTACACCGACTGAAATTTCTATTGACCACAGATGTTGCAGAAAACAGTTTGATTCACTTAGTAAAGATATTACCCAAATCAAAAAAAAAAAAAAAAAATTCATTTAGTTACCGTGAATTGAACTTTTAACCAGATAAGGAGTCCTGCTCTCATAGATGATAATCACATCTACAAAATCTAACAAAAGTAAGTCCAACAAAAAAGTAAAGCAGTCAAGACAGGCTGCATATACATAACCAAATCAACTTAACCAAGATAAACACATTTATAGTGGAAACCAGCTGGCACTAAAAATTTGGAATCTACACTAAACATTTTAAAGAGATTTCTTTTCAAGACACTGCATTTATAAGCATACTAAAGTAAAGACTTTATGAAAATTTTAAAATTACATATAATGGTTTACAGAACACTTAAGGTTTCTAATATTGTCATACCTACACTAAAGATTACTTTAATATGCTTTTCCCTTCAAAGTCACCTTAAGTATATGGAAGAATAACAGTAACTATGTATATATATTTTTGCCCAAAGGGATTTTGTCTTTCCTTCTGTCTTATTTTCTTCTTTCTTTTAGGTTTATTCTGTTGGGGTTTTATATTAGACTATAAAGAAATATGGAATGATTATAATGGTATCTAAAGCAAAAATATGAATACTCTAGACTTAGATACTATATATATATAATTTTAATTTTTTCTTTAGATATTTACTTTGTGAATGATCCCAATGCTTAGCAAGCATTTTCCCACTGCTTTGTACACTGCACATAAGTTATCCAGAAGACACTATGAAGATATGTGCTTCTCCAATTCTGTTACATGATATGGAGTCAGAAATACTATCCTCCATTATCTTGAATCCATCACAGTATTTTTACTTCAGAGAAAACAGAGGGACTGCAGTTGTTTAAGGATATGCTATTTTGGAAAGTGCCTCTCCAAAATGCCTTGTAGAAAGAAAAAGCATTATGTTTATTCCAGTGATATTGTATCTGGGGTTTAGGATTGCTAAAGTAAGTCTTCATTTAATTATAAATTAGTAGGCAAGAAAATAACAAGGATTTTAAAAAGTACTATGCCTAGCAGATAATTTTGAAGATGTTGATTACTCCTAGAAAACCTATATTAATGATCTCAAAAATACAATTCAGCAAAACTTCTAAGTCTGTAATTATTGTCTACTGATAAGAACCTCAGCACTATGGATCCACCCTCTCCTGGTGCTACGGAAATACATCTAATTTCTTTCAACAGCACTGTGGCTTGGATTCCCTTCTCTGAATCTACTTTTCCCAGTAAGTATCCATCTTCCAAGGTATTGCACAGGATGGGAATTTAATCTCTGAGATAACTCATAAATAAATAAATAAATAAATACCTAGCAAAAATATTTTCAGAATAAATAATGGATCACAGTTTATGTAACTAAACTATTACATGAAGAATATTCTAATGAAACAATTTCAACATGATTTTTTAAATAATTCACAACTTCTGTTCACTTATTTCTGTTAGACTGTAATTTTAAACTTTTTATGAAGTTTTAAGAATAAAGTAAGAAAATCACACCCAAAATACTGTTAATCAAGAGAAGACTAACATTGTAAGGACAAAATAACTGAGCTCTGCAGAGATCATCACTCCAGCATGAGCACCATATGCTCAGTTTTTAAACAATAAATCCAGTCTGTATTAGTCCTAAATAGACTAACATCTCAGTACCTATGCATGTAGGAGGATCAGGTTGCCAAAAGAATCTGTTATTCAGTTGCACACACGTAATTTTAGCCTGCCCTTGCAGCTGATAGCCCGGGTCACACTGGAAGGTGGTGGTGTCTCCAGGTTCCCTGCTGTCTCCATATCTAGTGCCATTCTGGGGTGTCCCAGGATCATTACAAGTTGATGCAATGGAAGCTGCAAGGCAATGATGAAATAAAAGATGTAATTATAGATATTTAACCCGTATAATTAAATGAACAATAAGTTCACATTAGCATTCCAACCAGAGATTGTATTATTTACTCTTCATGTAACGCAGGAAGGCATTTTGTTTCTTTAATTTTATAAAAATCTGCCCACAGATTCATCATGATTATGTCAACTTCCTGCCAGTATCTTTAGTATAAAATATGGACTAATTTTGTCCAGTTAACACATCAAAAGAACTAGTAACTCCCTTTCTTACTTTAATATTTTTGTTTTCAAAGCAGATTTGATACCTTTTGCACAACAGGGTAAGTATCATGTAGTAAATAATATTGTTTTATCATCCTACTACCCTGCAGCATGCAAATGCTCTTCACTCATCTGGCTAAATGAAGCAGCAGTTTATGCAGCCCTGAAATTTTAATTTCAGAGGCAAGAAACAAATTTCTTAGAGATCATTTAAACAGAATCTTAGCAAAATATCTCAGTCATGATCAGTCTTTGGCAGCTGGGTATGGGTTTTGCTTTCTAAAAGAGTAAATTATTTTAAAAGCAATCTTAAAGTAAGCAGAGCAATCAGTATGTATGACTTAAAGCAAATAATCACCCAGAAAGTGGATACACAAATGTACATCTACTATGGATTTCTGGAAGATGCCAGGTCTCTTCTGGTTTCAGGTTCTCTTCTACTGGCTTCAGGTATTCAGACATCATGAGCTGCAATAAACTTTGCAGTCTTACAAATAAAAGGAGGGCCATCTCTGGAGACTAATGTCCCTATTGAATTGAACTCTCTTTCCTACCAGTCCTTACCCAAACTTCTTTTTCAAAGAACTGACTACAAATGTTACAAATATAAACAAAAACCAGTATAAGAAGTCATAAATCCAGTCATATCACAGTTGTCATTAATGGTACTGGTGTCTATCACCAGTATGCAACCTTCCTGACCATAATAATTCATTTTCTGAATTAAGAGGTGCATCTACACCTTCTGTTCACACCAAAAGAGTACACCACTATAAAAAACAACAAGAGCAGCTAAACATTTCCAAACTTGAAACAACTGACAGGTTATACAACTGGAAAATGGTTTTGTTTTTCCCTTTGTTGCAAATTTTCAGAAGAGAGAAAAGTTGGGGGGGTGGGGGAAAGAGTAAAATAAGAAACAACAATTTCAGATTTTTAAATTGGTTTTATGCATGTCCTAGCAAATGGGATGGACACATAAATCGCAGAAATTGCAAAATATCTTTATGGGAGAATTTGTGGATTATTATAATTAACATACTTAAAACCACATAAATTTTGACATTTTATTATTCATAATTTTTTGTCCTTGTTTCTATTTCAAAACAGCAGATCTCATACTTTGGATCATTCCTGTATGTAAATGAAGTAGAAGATATGATTGGTTTTTAACCATGGTGGACTTTTTTTCCACCAGGAATTAAAGTAATAGCTGTCACTACTAATGAGTTCTGTGTAAGGATTCCCCAGGCACCACTCTGACAACTGAAGTGACACCCCGTAGTAGTGCAGTTTACAAAAGTGTGTTTGGCCACAAGGGAATGAAAGCATGGTTGTGACCTCAGAGAAGTTCTTCCTGATTTGACAGACAACAATAGCTCTGAACAATGGATTTCTCTGGTGCTTATCAGTTAAAGACTTGCAATTCTTTCAAATAAATGAGCACGAACCTCTCTCTGTCATTAATTTCTGTCTTTTTTAAATATCATAGATTAATTTTTCATTTTAAAGATAATGCTATAAAATATCTCTGTAAACAACACTTTTCCCATTTTAACTGTGTCAAGTATCCATCAATTAGAAAGGATGGATGCCTTCTAATATTAATTCCACTGTTAATCTCAATTTCTCATATAAAAACTTCTAAACTTAAAAAATTATCATAGATACTTATTAAACACCAAAATTTTCTTTCCACTTTTGGTCTTGCAGTCTCAGAAGTTATTTTATGTGTTTGAAAATAACAACGTTTTTATTGTGCAAATACACTTGATCCTAATTAAATAGCATACCAAACATTTAAGCACTGACATGTCATCTAGTAAAGTGAACATTTAGACAGACTGTCAACTTTTCAACTTGCCTCCTTTCCAAGTTGTTTTACTTCTCAAGAATCCCAAGAGATTCTGTAACTGCTCAAAAATTACAAGTCTAATATTTTCTCATTTGGCATTTAGCAAATATCTGAAGGGTATAGAGGTCATATGCATTTATAAGTAATCCAGAAATTAAAAATCACCTTATTCTGTCACTGTTCTTTTTTTATAACACTTAACAAGTAAAACATACACACTGTAAAGCAAGGAAATCAATGACTACTTTGTAGGCTCAAGGATGCAAAATTAAACTGAATTACATAGTTAGACTTTTAAAAAATGCCTGAGAAAAATTAGATTCCTAAAATGGTATAGCCAGGAGACGAGATGTGAATGCCACTAAGCTGGAAAATAAGTAATTGCTGCTTCTCAGCACTTGCATATGTGCTCTTAGCCTTAAGCTTAGATGATAGTCAGTGGGTTATAGAGATTCTCTGCACAGATTTCCCATCTCTTACTGTCTCATCTGCTCAGAGCAGAACAAGCTTCTGTGTGCATTAAAGATGGAACTCAGAGGTACGTTCCAGAAGAACAGGCAGCTGGGAAAACCACAGATTGCCAAGGAATTTTAAGATCTCTGTAAGCAGACAGCCACTGTGTTAAGCCTCACTGATTCTAATTTAAGAATCTGTGACAATCCCATTTTAGATTTTATTTCGTACTTGGTCCTTAAATTATATTTCAAAGTTGATTAAAAATTGAATTGAAAATCAATGAAGACTGCATTTGAGAATACAACATTGTGTACTTGCATGTCTGTAGACCTGCAAGCAAAATGTTAGATTTTTAGCTAATTTGTCTTTTACTCTTTTTTTATTTTTTTATATAATTTTTAAATTTGTATTCTCTCGTACTTCAAGGAAATAGAAACATCTCCTTCATCTGTATAATTTTCACTATGTGTGGTAACAATCATGTAAGCCATTTGCTGCAGTATTGTGCCACAGACTTTTATTTTATTTCTAGTCCACATGGTTATAAAAACAATATAGACTTTTCCAGTGTTTAAATTGCACAAATTCCCTTGTTTAGTGCATTATGTTTGCAAAATAATAAGCTTGTAAAGGAATTTTGCATATCAAAGCTGACGTAACATGGATTTGCAGTGATTTCAGACTAACATTGTGAAACGTCATAAAATAATGTTTGTTCTACAAAAAGTAACTCACATAATATGTACAGACTAAGTACTGTGCAAATTAGCATCAACAACATATTTAAATGTTATGTATAGTCCAAGAATGTAAAGAAAAAAGAAACCCAAATGCCAATGCAGCCTCTTTAATAAAGTCTGAAGTACAAAAGCTCGTAAGTTTAGAGATAACCACCAAAGTAACCTACAAGATTAATTTGTGCTTGGTTCCACAGGAACCAAATGAAGAATTGCTCCCAACTATGGGGCTGAGGATGCCTTTCCCAGGCCATGGATTAGATGTGGATAGAAGCGCAATGACAGTTTCATGACGGTGTTTTTATCACCATGTTATTATGAGCATGAAATGCAACATTTATCAGACAGCAAAAGACACTGAACTGTGAAATTATTAGGTTACAGAGTTGAAAAGTGTTGAATTCTTGTGCCTTATGTCTTTTCATTTTTGTTTTGACAAGGGATGTCTTAATATATTTCATTTTTATTGAACTCAAAATTTATTTAGTTAGTAAGGCAAATATGTAATTATGCATTATTCATTACAAACTTCTTAAAAAATATGTTTTTGTGCTAGTCCCTTCCCCCAAAAATTTAATTGTGAATCAATCTGAAACAACTGCATGATGAATTCTAGCAATGAAGATTCTGTCTGGAAATACTTATACTACTTAAATGTGGCAACTTTGGCCATTAGTCAAGTGCTTAAAAGATACTTCAACAGCAAAGGAACAATTTTCAAGACAACACTACTCAGTTAAAGACAGGTGACACAATTATTGTAAAAGTTGCTGCAGATGAACAAATGATCACACGTAATTGCAAAGCTAGATAAAAGCAGAAATCATTGCTTAAACAGATTTGTCATACTAAGCCCAGCGCCATTAGGAACAACCAAACAGCTGATAGTTATGCTTTTGCCAGAGGAAGCAAGTTGTCAACAGATATGTCAACATCTGATGGAATAATTTCCAAATAATTGTCGTAATTAAAACTGGTGTCAGTTGCTTACTTGTATTATCATGATTGGTGACTTGTGTTGCTAAGTTAAAGACTTAGTCAGGCATCTTTAGTCATCATTGCTTATTTCTGCATATACTTCATGAGCAAAATTTAAAAATATTGAGAAAGCATGTAAACAACAGAAAAAATCAAAAGTGGACTAGACCAATTATACAAATACCTTGGTTTTATACAAATATAATTATATTAATATAATTATACAAATACCTAGCTTTTAATAATATGAGCGTTCAAAGTTCTAAAAAAATATAAACATTACAATAAATTGAGAAAAATTGCTTGGCTACTTTATTGACATCTTGACAATTGTTTGACACTAGAAAAAAAAAAATCACATCTTTGCTTATGTGAAATCAGAGATCAGCACATTTTTAAATGAAGTGTATGCTCACACAATACAATAAGAGAAATTTACAATACACAAGACCAGAGATAGGCATAGAAAATTATCCTAGGTAGGTCTGATTCTAAAAAAGCCAGATATCTCCAAATTTATGTTTTTATTTTTATTTATTCATTAATTAAGGAAAGTGTTAATAAAATATGCTTTTAATGTATTATTTGCCTTGAGGGCCAAAATCTGTAAAACCACCTAAAGAACTATAAATTCATCACTTAGTTGAAGAGAATGATACAGTTGTCTGAAGTTACAACAGCTGAGAATTTAGCTGATGAATAAAAGGGTAGACTGTAAGGGTAGAACTAATTTTAGGTATTTTTAAACTAAAGTTATCAGAGCCTGTAAGAACGACAATATAACTAGAAACTGCCAGTGCTGTTTCTATCATCTGTCACTTCTATTGTATTTGGTAAATATCAAGTAAAAAAATCATACCGTTAGAAATAAAAACTTTCAATAAAATAAACTCCAGGTCAAAAAGCAATAGAACCATTAGCATGGGATCCAACTGCTTTCAGAAGTCTAGAGCTGATGGAGATTAAGCATCCAGGGTAAGATTGTTCTGCTTCAACATAGGTGACTAGTCTCATTTCAAATGCCTTATCATATCCAAGGTATTAGCACAGGACTGGGACATAGGAGAGAGGACTTATGCTTGTGTGACCTTCTGCAGTAGCAGATGGAGACTAATCAGGATACTTTATGGCATCTCAAAGGAAACTAGACACCTGTGAAAAGACATATAGGATTCCTTTCATCTGCCTTAAATACTCAAAACTTTGAAAATTACTATTAGTGTATCTAGACCTCTAGCTGATAAAAAGAAAAAGGCAACTTCAGATGGAAATTTATCCTCTTTACCTTAGATATGCAGGACAGAATTAAGCTAGGTTAGATAGCACCTTTTAATGGTTAACTTATGAAAGAAGTTTTTGCTGCCAGTAACTTTCTTTGCAATAAAGAAGCCAAATACCAAATCTGCCTATACCTTATTGCCAGAAACCATTGGTGGACATTCCTGACTTGTAATACATAGCTTAAATGTATTTAATCCCCAGAGTAAAGGTCAGTTTTGTACACTGGACTTCATTTTTTTGTCCTTTTATGCACAACTAAATGGCAATTAGGTTTTAATGAAAAGCACTAGAGATTACAATTAACATAATCATTCTTGTCAGTTCATGTCCTCATGTTCTACATGCTGAGCTGAGTGGTCAAGACAGGGCACTTTAATGTTCAAACATTTTGCAAGATTCAGCCAATTATATTTTTTTTCATTAAAATACCTCTAATTACATTTGCAATCAACAGTAAGTAATTTATAGGTGATATTTTCTGATCTACCTTACATTACCCCTTCACAGCACCTCTTTTTTAGTCAGATGCAATTATGACATTCTAGAGTGCAAAGTACAGAGACTAATTAGCACATTCACAGCACAGTAAAACAAATTCTCCAGATGAAAATTAGCACTTTTATGTTTTGTCTTTAAGTTGCTCATTTGACCTGATATTCTGAAATGCATATCCTTTATCTGATCACATAAAGGGCTGTTCACAGATGCAGACACTCATTCCAATTGCATAATCCAATACAGAAGGTGTATTACTAAAGGTTTTCCAATTCTGTGTGATTCTGAACTTGAAATTTACTTCTTCAATTACAATTAAGAGTTAAATGAAATACTCTTTAACTGATGCAACACTTGAAAATCCCTCACATGATGCAAAGACAAAAAGCTTCACTGATTACCTCCACAGGACTTGTAACAAAATGTCTATACCTTCTGAAATTGCAAAAAAAAAAAAAAAAAAAATTTCAGCAATTCAGAAATCTTTTATATAGATATACAAGCTACTAAAGTACTGAAATGTCAATATTCTGCGCAGCTTTGCTACAAACTGTCCAACAGTTTGAACACATGATGAATACTGAAGCATGCAAAGATTCCTACTTAGCCATATAGATTAATTACTTCAAATCTTTACAAGTCAAGGCCACAGTGTTCTGCTCACTGCCTCATGAAGACTAAATAAACTAGACTAATTTTTAGATAAAATAACTAAACATTTACTTCAACATATTCCTTAAATCTTATTTTTTATCCTTACAATTAAAAAAATTAGTAACACACTCCACTTGTCAAGCAGACCGAATGAAACTCTTTTTCCTATACTAGAGCTCTCAACTCATCATGACTAATTCAAATTAATTCCAGTAAAACATACTCTGCAACTCTCAGCATGATCACTCATTGCATCCATCAGATATTATAATACGAGGATAAGATAGTCAGTTATTCTCTCTTAAAGCATTAAATAGTCTTCTACTTGCTCTTAGTGCCACTGAAGATTAAGGAATGTGTTGGTAAACTGAACTGCTTAGACATTTCTGTCTTTCAAAATCTGTGCATAAAGTTTTTTTCATATAATACAACTGTAAAAATGTTTGCTAATCCTGACAAAAAACAAAAAAAAAAAAGAGCAAACACAAAACTACTTTTATTTTCACAAATGTAAAACTTATCTTGCCTAAAAAAAACCGAAAAGTGGCATATTAAATAGCACACTGGTGAGAAACTTTTAGTCTTCAATTTTATATGCTTTTAACTAGGTTTTTTTTAGACTGATGAAAGAGTGTTGTTTTGGGGAGGCAGATACAGCATTCAGAAAAATACAGGAAAATGAAGTAAACAGGTAAATGTAAAATGCATTAGAGACTTTAGAGACATTAGAGACTAGAAAAAACCCAAGTTTACATCTTCATGCAAATAAAAATTACTGAAATCTGATTAGAACTCCTTATTTCTGAATGACTCACACACTTTCATTCACAATTTTCTTATGTCTGGATGACAAATACATACACTATATCTTGACATAAAGGGATGCAATGATTGATTCAAAGATAGAGTCTCCTGCATCCTACCCCCAGTCTTTAGGTCAAAATAACACAGAAAAACTCCACATACCCAGTTTTAAAATATTGATCACTTGTAAATATTGATCATAACTTCTCTATAAACCCAGGAGCTTTCACTTTATACCTAAAGATCATTTTGATAAGTTTAATTGTAAATTTTTAAGTGTATTTCAATGTAGTAAGGTGTCTTGTATTCTTTAGCTTAATCATACAAGAATGTTTAGGTCATAAAAACCATGCATTATCCAGCCAATGTTTTGATAAAAAAAAAATCTAGCCAACATAATCCATAAACATGAAATAATACATTGTTAGGTAACAGTGGAGGGAATATTTAAAACTGTTGGTGCAGAAAAAAAGTTCTGTATGTACAGACCCATTTTGACTTGTTAAGTAATGCTAATTAGATAATGCTAATTTTGTGGTTGCTGGTGAAAACAAGGAATATAAATCCCAAAACATTCAAAGTAAATCCAAAAATTCTCCCTAGTTGTAGTCATTTGCATAAACACATAACACAAATAAAATAATATAATCTCTTTTCTTCTAAAGACTGAGGAATTGCAAAAGAGCTGAGAGAGTCAGTAAGTATAGGAATAATGTATATAAATAGGGTATGAAATTATTATATTTGAGAAGAAAAATATTTACGTACTTGAAAACTGAATGGAGAAGCCTGATTTGCTGATGAAGAAATCACTGTCAAATTGTAATGTTAATGAGTTGAAAGTGCTGTGAATATCCTCTGGAAGAGCTGAGCCACTCCACTCCTTGAGAAGTATGCTGCTCTCAACAGGCCCATCCCATACCTTCAAGATGTCATGAGCAACCTCAGTATCAAAAACAATAAAATGCAGACTGCAAAGAAAAAGTAGAAGTACTGTGCATTACTCGTTAAACACAATTGCATGAAACTCCAAGCAATCATTCCCAAGCTATGGTTTTAAGATGTTGTTTAGGACTGAAGAAGATCTGGTGGTCCAGCAGAGTTATTCATTTTTCCTGTTGAACAAGCTGATCTTGTAAGAGTCATGAAGTTTATAAATGTCTGAATGACAGAAAATGTTATTACAGGTCTATAAATATTATTTACAAGTCTATAAATTATCTTATTTTTATGATAAATATTTTAAGGTACGCAAACTATGATTTCATCAAAAAAGAGAAAAATATAATAGATTGGCTTTTTTCAAAAATTCATAAAATATAAAATTCTATTATAATACAATAATCTGTATTTATCTTCAGGTGAAGAATTATATTTATGAAGGTGTTCAGGAATGTTATCTTATAAGGCAAAATATGTGAATTGTCTCCAAGTCCTGAATAGGTAAATATAAAAATGTCTCTTTTTTTTTTCTTTTTTTTCTCTTTTTTTTTTTTCTTTTTTTTTTTTTTTTTTTTTTTTTTTTTTTTTTTCTTTTTTGGGGGGGTTTTTCTGTCTCAAATAGTTGTGTATTGACATTTCTTTATCCGATTAGTCCTTAACTGGAAATAATTAATTATAAAATTGTTATTTAAAAAAAATGATGCATTGCAATAATCCATGATAGTGTAAATTCAATATTTGGCTTAAGGAAACATAATGAATAAAAAAATAAAAACCCAAAAACCTGGGGGAAAAGCTCCCACTGAATAACTTGTCATTTAATTAGATTGTATTGCCTGTGAGTCCCTGTTTTCCAGAGCAACACATGCTGAAAGCCTGCTCCTAAAGAGGTGGCTGGCCATCACCTACAGAGAGGAATTAGAGAATAAATCTTTTGTTTTCCTCTTCTTCTATGAATGGACCTCTGCTTTTGTTTTATTTTTTTTGTTTTGTTTTTTTTGTTTGTTTGTTTTCTTTGTGGTTTTTTTGTTGCTTTTTTTGGTTGGTTTTTTGGTGTTTTGGTTTTTGGGTTTTTTTTTGGTTTTTTTTTTTTTTGTTTTTTTTTTTTTTGGTTTTTTTTTGAGTTTATTTTGAGTCACAAGAGGTTTTTTGAAAGTTTTTTTTTCTCCCTGCCCCATCCTGCTAAGGAGGGACAATATCAACCCAGTACAGACTTTTTCAGGGCCCAATGTGGGTCTTGAGATAGCATCAGTTTTGTATGAAGGTACAATAGCTATGGTAGTAATTAGGTGTCAAGTTACTGTGCAGGTCACAGAGCTAGTTGGTTTCACTGATTAACTCTTCATTTTCCTTAATTTGGGAACATGTTAACTCAAATAATGGATCTGTGCTTTGCCCTGGCATATTTGACTGATTTGTTGTCCTGGCAGAGCTATCTTGGGAAGAGGATGAGGGAATGCAATATTCTTTTCCTACCAGGGATCCATTGTTTTATTATGCAGATTCCTAAAGTTCTTATTCACTCTTATGTAAGCTGTTTAATACTGCTAATTAACACTGGAATATATTCTGGGGTTTGTGGAATCTGGTGTTGTCCTGTGCAAAAGACAACTTTTGGGCGAGGTGACACTCATATGCACCTTGAATACTGCTCATCTTGTCCCATATCTAGAGACTTTACTCCTGAACAGATAAGAAACCCAGGAAAACTGATACAACACTTTATAGAAGGATACCTTGACTATACCAGTAAAACCCAGCAGCTTCTACAGAAAAATATAAGAATAATAAAAAACAATTTATAAAACACTGAAGTCAACCATAAATATTGACATTAAGTGTGTACCTTATTGTCTTTCCTGGATCTGCTTCAATAATCCAAGTGCAATGAAGATTGTTGTCATATGGTGCTGGGTAACCAGGGGATAAAATGCGCCCCGATGTAGCAGCATGAATTCGACCACCACACTCAGCTGCACAAAAAGGATCAAATTACTAAAAAACCCACAGTAATTGTCACATCCATTTCCCATCCATTCCACATCTCTGTGTTTTCTAAAAAGTTAACAGAATAACCTAATATTTCTGAAGTAGTGCACATACATACAAACCAAGATATGCACATAAGTTATAAATGAACACAGTTATTTCATTCCTATCTTGTTATAAATAAATAAACCATACTTCAGTGATTATGTTACTTAACTGACCAGACTGGTTCAATATGTACTGAGACTACAAAAGCACAATTTTAGCATTAGCAAGACAGCAAAAATAGTTCAGAAATTTCCCATTTAACATGATTAGCTTTTCTAACAATGAATGCTTGAATCCAGCTTTTCAGCATTTAATTTTATAATTAAAATATCTGTCTGTTTTACTGTAATGTCAAAATTGTTTTAGTGTAATGTTTTCAAGTTACTTCTATATAACTTCAGGTTTAATTACACCAAAAAGCAGTAGGTATTGCCTAGCAATTTCCTTTGGTATTTAAAAATTTAAATGCCAAATGTTTGCAAAGCAGGAGAGTAAATAAGAAAGCTATGATTTGATAATATGTGGCATCTGTTTTAAAACATTTTTACTATCAATGCTGTTTTTGTGGAGAGACCAATAGCAATACTAAGCATCCATAATTAAATTATTCCTATCTTATTTGTTTAGAGCATTATGCTGTTGTCTGGCCAGTGTAAAGACACACCCTGATGAAAGGGAACTGTGTAACAGTCATGCAGCACTAACCTAAAAAGGATCCATGATCCTTCAGTTAAGTGATGTACTTGAATTTCTACTACATTTATAGTGTTGCTTTACAAGTAGAGTTGTTGAAAAAACACCCCTACCATGGGGATTTATTGAAGCACAGATGTACACCAAGTATAGTAAGACACAGATGATGGAAAAAACATGGCAGTTGAACCAAATAATTTGTCAGCAATACTCCTAACAACTATTAATCCTTGTACATGTCAGCAAGTCACTTCTCACAAACCAAGTTGTTACCATAAGGTAAAATTAACATAGAGGAAATAAGGTAACTGATTTACTTATTTATCCTGCTGGTTTGATCACTCAAAACACTACATGTGGCATTGCATTCTACAGCTGGTCTAAAAGCTGCAATCTGAAACCCAGCCAGCTGTAAGCAGACAAGCACCTGGGTGAGAATCCCAAACCATCTATTGGACTCTGAGTGCAGATGCATCATTGTAAAAGGAAATGAGTGCCTGAGATTATAACAAACACGTGTGTGTGCTGGGAAACTCTATCTCCCTATTTAAGGTGTGTTCACAAAGAATAAAGGGCTTACTCCTTGCTACAAGATCCAGGAATTCTGTGTCCATGGAAGCAGGAAGCAACTCCAGTACAAAATTTCTTCAAAAGTAACCCTCTTCTAGGATTTCAATTAATTCCCATTATACAAGAAGGTTTGGATTGCAATAATCACTGTGGTAAATAGCTACAGATAAGAAATTACTGTATTTACCAAAGAACTAAATTTAACTTGGTGAACTCAAAATTTAAAATCAAACTAATAGACATACTTGATTTAAAATTCTGAGAAGGCTCATTTAAGAAAACAATACACCATAAAATTTAGGATGATGCATTATCTATTTCATATATATATTTTTAAATCCATTTTAAGAGTAGATCAAAGGAAAGATTTCAGAAGGTATTATAAAAATATTTCAAAAACTTTGTGTTCCAATATGCAGAAATGAGTACACTGTAAAATCAGCACCTCAAAAAACATGGTATATAAACAACTATAATATAACTTACAGAAGTGACAAACATTTCACGAAACTTCTAGAGAAGGATTTAAAATAATTCATTGGCTTTCTTCAATATGGTTTAGAACATAGAGAAAATAAGAATGAATGCTAAGACCAGTACAACAGTTCATCACTAAAAATTAGCAAATGTAGAATGTGTGGAATATGTCTGTGTATAGGCTTGAATTTTTTGTGAATAGGACTGAAATGATAGTGAATACAATGAAAAATATAAATGTCAGTGAAGAGAACAGCAAATATTAAATATGATCTAGTCTAGGAGCAAAAATAATACATCTCCACAAAGTTTTAAGAAAATATTTCTGAGAAAGAAAGTGATATTTGAGACTTCATGACAACTTCAGAAAAAGGAAGAAAAATAAGTCCTTCAAATCAAACTGGAAAAAGAGAAAACTGTGATAAGATAAAACTGATGGAAGAAGAGATTTTATAAATCTAAAGAGAAAGGGAAGCAGTGCTGAAATAATCTGCCAATATATATAACTGAGTATTCAGGGCTCTTCATGGCAAGCTTTCCTGTGCACAGAACAGTAAATACCCCCATAATTTAATGAAGATAACAGACTGTAAGAGACTGTTTAGAAAGAAACACTTTTAGAAGGTTTTAAGTGAGCACAGTAAGCATTTGATTTCTTGGGGAACTAATTAGAGGTCCAGAAGAGATTTAAACTAGAAACAAGAAGAGGTAGCTTGTACAGAACTGATGCAATCCCAAAATTTTATTTTAAGGAGAGGAACAAGGACAGTAATTAAAATATATGTAGAGAGATAAAAGCACATAGAAAGATACCTTCGGGTTGAACAAACAGAAAATAAGACCAGAATCTCTCTCAGGAAAGAAAAAGAAAACTGATTATTCTATTGATTGAGGAGCATAATTTCACTAAGAGATTAAATAAAATTCTCAAGAAATTTTGGCACAATTTATTTCAAAAGATTGTAAAAAAAAATACACAAACTAAATCTAGTAATGCAAGGTACAAAATCAAAGACAAAAAAAAGAAGGAAAAAGATAGAGTGGAAATATTAAGTAAAATATGGAATCTTCATTGGTATGAAGAAAAATGAAAGTACAGGTGGAAATACATGACTAGAAGAAGCATTACATGGTAGAAATACAGTAATTAAATAAAGTCAGTGTGAAAAAACATACATATTGGTCAACAGTGTTTTGAAGAAGGATCATGAAACATGTTCTACTGGAGCAGAGATGGCAATTTTCTTTAGATTTACTTGATCCTGTGTTCCCTAGCATCTTCCAGGTCAGATTGGAATACACAGGATTTTTTTTGAATTATTACTGTTCTAACTGTTACATATTTGATATTTTAACATCCCACATATAGATTAGAAGAAAAATAATCATACAAACAAAAGGAAGTAGGTAGATGCTTGGATTTATTCATTTAATAGACTTGAAACCAACAAGTATTTTAGAGGTTATTCTAAGTCTTGCTTGGTAGTGAACACAGGCACAAAAAATATTGCAGAAAAAGATCTTAGAGAAATTACTTCATTTAAAATACATGGGGAAATAGGCAAAGGTGGGACTAATTATGGGTCTTCTCTACAAAAGGGCAAACTTAGAATAAAAGGAAGCTAACCAATTAAACTGAAGAGCATGAGGACTTGAATGCATAAAGAGCCTGGAAAAGTCTTTACATCAAAACCGGATAGTTGTTTTGACCTCATATATATGAAGGAAACTTACAGATAAAATTCTAGAATCAAGTGGGGAAAATTACCTCTAAGACAGCAGAAAAGCTGTTCAAGGATGTTTTTCTGGCACTTATCTTCAACTTAATCTGAATATTTGAAAGGAAGGGAGCTTGCTCATTTGTAGACTGCAGGTTTGTGTTCATCAGGAAAAATAGATGAGAAAAAAAAAAAACACCCACAACCTTATTTGTTTTATAATGGGGCTTTCTTAGTTTATGAAGTGTTTAGACAATACCACTGCCTGTAATAGTATATCAGACTCAGTCACCCAAGGCTTCATCAGAAGGAAAGCAGTAGTCTTCCATCAAAGGCTGCTATACAGAAAAAAAATAGTGTTTTCCAGTAGTTTTGTAACCATTAATAGCAAACCACTTATTTCAGAGAAGTTATACTTCCACATTTGATCTTTACTTGAAATTTAAAACATTTTTACACCATTATAATCTCATTAAGTATTGAAAGAGAATACTTGGGTTTTCTCTTGAAACACCAGACCAATCATACCAGAACATTATCACAATCTGCATTACCTATGCAAGTAGGCAAAGGTTTGTCCCAAACTCTTCGATCTCCACTTAAGCAGGTCATAGTACTACTACCATGCATTGTATAGCCAGGATTACAGCTGTATAAAATCACAGTGTCTATAAAATGTCCTTCATCTCGGATCTTGTAGCCATAATTTGGTATGCCAGGATCTTCACATTTTACTAGGTCAAAACCTGCAAAGAGAAATGGGTAAAGAAGAAAAGAAATACATGGAAATTTTAATACCACATAAAATATAATGGCAATGAATCTGATTCTGCTGCAAATTATATTCTCATAATTCAATGACATTAGATGTATTCACAGTGACCAAAGATAAATGGTATATAATTTGGGTAAATCAGAAACTGATAGACAAGGAACTAATTATTAACTTGATATTTGATTTTGATATTTCCTTATTGAAGAACACATCTTATATGTATTATTGCAAAATAGATTGGTGAAAGATTAATTAATTTATACCACTTCTATGTTTCATCCTTTTTTATTCCGTGGGGAGGAAATATTGATCCTGATTTTGGTATGAAGAAGCAGCTTCACCTCCTCACCTAATCTCCATAATGACATCTAGAGACCACAGTGGTAACTCAGGAAGCATGTGCAAAGGCTACTTCATCCATCCTAGTCTCAAGATAGCATGGCTTCAGTTTCATCTCTGCTGAAAGGAAGAAGTACTCCCACATTCATTTGCAATTTGCATTCTCCTTTCTTACCTATTAACATGCTGAATGGGATAAATACCTCCCTCTGTGATCCATGGAATGAGTAGATGTGCCCTAAGCACCTACAACTCTTCTCAAATTTTATGCATTGTCTTCTTACAACACTGCTAAAACGCAAACATGCACTCTATATCTCTTTTTTTGCCGTCAGTTCCTCTTCTTGGAACAATATAAAGAGTGATTCCAAATTCATGTTTCTTGATTCCAAATTCTTCTTCATTGTGGATTCTTCTTTATTGCTGCCATGTCCCCAAACCTGATAAATAATTCTGACTCTACAGATATTTTCCATTTCCCTGACCTTATTTTACTGAACAGCTTATTTAAGTGATTCTGAATCAGGCTGTTGGTCTTCAGTTTTCTGTTTTCAGTGTATTCTCTATGTGAGGTTGCTCAGGGAAGATGTGGATATCCCCTCCTTGGAAGTGTTCAATGCCATGCTGGATGTGGCTTTGAAAAACCTGTTACATAGAAGGTGTCCTTGCCCTTGTGTAAGGCCCCAAGAAATTCAATCTATAAGACTTTTAAAAGGACTTACAGTTGTTCATGTATGCCGAGTTAGATGCATGGAACAAATACTAACAAGATGCCTAAGAGGTCAAAATAACGAAAAAAAAGCTTTTACTGGCACCTTTAGAAAATTATAGAACTTTGACAAAATGTTTCAAGCAGCATTCAATCAACGTGAAACAAACATTTTTCAAAGCATTACCTTGGCCCATTCAACTTAGCAAACTCCATGCCTGATCGATTTTTAGTTTCTCAAAACTTTACTCAAAATCCTGAGATGATGCAATTAGGGGAGAAAGACAGGGAAGTCATGGAAAAGAACATACATAGCCACCACTCCTGGTTCCAGTGGTGTTCAGCTGATAGAAGTTGCAAGAGGAGGGCCAAATGTGCTTGCCTTGTGTCTTGCTTTAAGCACCCTTCAGCTTTTCCTGGGCCCTTCCCCAGGTGGAGCTTGCAGCCCTTTGGTCACACAGGAGCTGGGCTGAGGGCTCCAGAGGCAGCTGTGGAGCATTGCCTGCAGTGTGCCAGGGACTGGCAGCACTGCAGGGCTGGGATACAGCCTGGGGAAGGGTGGGGTGTAAGGGGCAGTTCATCACCCCACCTGAGCAAGCCCCGAGCTGTCCCTGCCACACCCACAACCACACCCACCACATCCCTGAGTGTTTCCAGCCAGCAATCCTTTCCTTTCTAGTTGGAACTAGATGATCATTAAGTTCCCATCAAACCCAAACCATTCTGTGATTGTGTGAAGTCCTTCACTAAGAAGTAATTAACATATGTACAGACAGCCTTTAATTATTTTAAAATTAAAAATTTTTTACAAACACACAGGCTAGAGTTGGTATCATATTTTTCTTTTCACCTTTCTCCTGGCAGTGATATCAACCACAGCTGAAAAAAACTGCAAGGAGTCTATGAAGCTTTTCTTCCTGTAGAGACACTAAAGTTATCCATCAGCTGACACAGCTGAAAACACAAAATACTTTTTCTTTCTTTATTCATTAATTAGGCATGAAAGTCAGGATTTACCTGTTACAACTCAGGATTCTGAAAATTAGAAGCTAAGTTTGAACTAGTCTGGCCAATTCAATTGTCAGTAGAAAATATAAATTTCTGTAAACCAATCTACCTTTTATATCAACAGGTGTTCACATCAGTCAGCTCAATCAGCTCCTGCAGACATTTATTTTCTACCTTTATTTTTAATTGAGCCCATGCTCTTTCTTTATATAGTAGGCCAGAACTGAATGCTGTTCTGTTGCAGAGATACTGCATCTCTCTCTGTGCTAATATCTACAGAAACATCAGGCCTCAGGAAGAACAAGAATAGTCTGGCCCCAGCCATGCACTCTTAAATTCAGTAATCCTTTAAATGAGCATGGCTGCTTATAAGTCCCTTCCTGGGAATTCAGATATCTGTCTACCATATTATGCCTGAGATTGTTTGGGAAGGTCCTAGACAGAAGTCAGCAAGATAGAGGCATATTAGCATTTTCTCTAACATTTTATCAGTCTAAAGAATCACTTCCCCATACTCAGGCCCTGACAATGCTTAGTTTACTAGCAGAGCTGTAGTCTTTATGTCAGATGGAGTTATCTACAATCACACACAATAGAAAAGTATTATAGAAATTAATCACTATTTCCTTGCTAAAAGCTTCCATGTGAATATTTGCGCATTCTTATAATTTCTTTTTGGGAAAAGAAAAAAAAAAGAAAAAAATTAAGAAAAGGGTAGCAATTTTTTAACTTGCTCTTAACAATGATTATATAAACAATCACAACTAAAGTGTTCTCTCTTTTTAGAGTTAGAAGTATTTTATGAAGTATGATTAATCTCATCATAAGAAAGAAAAAGTAGATTGGATGGGCTGGGCAATTGTAAAAAGGTCTATTTCTCTTCACACACTCTAAAGAACTAAGACAATTTGGTCATTCAGATGAGCTGAACTTCACAAAGCATAGCTATATTTCATTATTTTAATCTCCTTATTAAATGTACAGAGACATTTATGTAAAACCCTGAAAATGGAATTTGTTTGATAGATGGCATTATATTTTAATGCTGATTTGACAGCATGAGCCAGTGTAACACTATTTCTTTACCACTGCTCTTAGATGCTTTCTCATTCTTTATTAGGTGCAGCATTTGGTTATTGAATGCAGTGGCATGTGATTGATAGATGAAACTCCCCTGATTAAAGAGTTTACTTGTGTCTCATGAAAAAAACTTTCCATAACAGTGATATATAGTTAGAGAGATTAATTTTCCAATACTTTGTACCACATAAAGAAGACAAGGTTGTCATGGAGAAGTAGTATCTTTTATAACCGACAGAAAAAAATTGGGTGAAATGAATTTTTGGCTAAACCAGCCTTCCTAGTCTGCTATACAGCCATCCTCACTAAAGAAGGTATCAAGACTAGGATAAGACTATTGTTCTGACCTGCTATAATTTCATGCATTTCAGTTAGCACTCAGTTTTGCACAAGGTGAAAACATACATGATAGATGTGAGGAATTAAAGAGATCACGTCACAAGCTTTAAGAAATTTGAGAAAAGCCTACCATAGCCTGCCTGAATACTCACCATAGCCTGTCTGCACTTTGTTTAGTCTGGCTTGAAACAGGACTGAGGAACACAAAAGATATTTCTTGGTTTTATTGTGTGTTATTATTAGTTCATATCATCATTGTAAGTTATATCTTTAAGTATCCACAAAGTATTTCACCTTCTTTGCTTTGTAGATTCCTACATGTTCTCCTGATTTTGCAGCAAGCCAGCATCAGAGACATTCTGCCAAGATTCCTACTGCTGAGAAAGATTATTGTATTGGCAAATTGCTGCCAATTATCTTATTCTTGAGTTTCATTACAGGATTTTCAGAACAATGAATGCATAAAAGCATGTTAAATTAAAACCAAACCAGCCAGAATACATCTTGATGAGACTATAACCTCTTGGCACTATTCAATGTGATTTACTCTGTCACATTTTATGTAAATAATCAGGAATTTAGAAATACCAGTTGTTGGGATAAAAATCATTGACATATCTGTAAATATATGTAGACTATTAATTACAACTTTTTTTAACTCAGTTTAATTATAATGGGCACTGTGGTACTAACTACATTAGTAAGCAGTATAGTATAAATCTGGGCAACAAAGCAATGAAGCTGAGGAATTGATGTCTATACTATATCCACTTGTGTTTTCTTTGGGCTAGCTTCTCTGTCCATTAGTGGGTGGAATATGAAATGTGCATCCATGCACAGCTCTCAGTTCAGCTTCAAATTTGTACCCTCCAAAGCTTGTCATCAATACAAAGAAGAGAGTGTTCATTTTCTGTCTCCAAAGGAAATTTTCAGGGATTCTGTATTGCAGACTGTTCTTATAAAAGAAGTTGACAACATCCTCTGGTATCTACAAATGCTCCCTTCACTTATTTTGAAAGGAAGAGTAAAGTTGACTTACTATATATATACACATGTACATTTACACTGCACCTAAACCTCCAGTGGCTATATGAAAAATAAGTAATCTAAACCAAGTAATTTCCTACTAGAAGTCCAAAGGTATTTTGAAACAATCACTCTCCTAAAGCTGGACACATGAAAAAGTAAGCACCTAAAAGGTGCATTAGCAACCTTTAGGTACTTGATCCCTAATTTGAAACTCTCATCTTGAGTTCAACACTTAAGAATTCTATGAATGGAGAAAAGCAACAAAGTGATTCTGAATTGGAAGCTATGGTACTCATCCAAATTTTACTTCCTACACAAAGGTATGTTGATGCATGTTATGCTCTGACTGATTTAGTAGTGCACATAATCACACTATTATTAGTGATCAGAGTATAAGGCAAGAATTTTTTTTTTTCCTTTCTTAGTAAGCCTTGTTAATTCTTTTGCAAAAAATATACTATGTCAATTAAAAATAAAGCTATGGAGATGGCAGATAACAGTTTTTAAAAAGAGGAAATACTTGAACTGACCAAAAAAAAAAAAAAAAAAGTAATATTATAGCTCTTAATACTGTGATCCCACAGTGCAAATTTGTTCAACTGCTTTTGACATTTTAGCTTTATTTACAGCTATGTTGAATTCATTATTGTTTGTCAATGCCATGTTGACTTTATGCCAAATCATATATACAACTGCCATAAAAGCACAAAATGTGTATTTTCTGTATGCACTCATTAATTCTACAGGAATTCAATCACGTGTTTGTACCAGATTCAGGTCAGATTTGCACTGCTGGCCGTCCTGATGCTGCATCAATTCACTTTTAAGACCATGGAACCTTGGCTTCAGATATGACCCCAGAACACTGTAACCACCAAATAAGTATTTCGTCTTGTAAATTCCAAAGCATGAACCTGTGCTGTACCTTTTGTGAACTCTGCTGCTTTGTAGTAAAAACTCTAAATAGAAAACCTCCAGACAAAACTGCAAAGACATTTTAAAAGAAATTCCAGTTGGGTTAAATTGAAAACTTTAGATGCCTAATCTAAAGATGACTCAGTCCTTAAAACATAAAAACTATAAAAACATAAAAACTATAGCATGTGGGTGTAGATCAACAGTATTAATAATCTTGCCTTGGATTAATAAGTTTATACTCGTATAATTTCCTGATAATATTACTATTTTTTAAAGAGGAGGAAATACTATATTACAACAAAAATACCATTAATTGCTAAAAAATTTCACCACACAAGACATGAAGTGTTTTGAATGAAAAACCTGTTTTCTAGCTTATGTATTAAACACCAAAGGGACACCAAAAACTCTTTATTAATCTTTAATGATCGTATTACTTACTATAATGTCAGTATAGACTGGATGGGCTCTGCACATACCCACTGTGAACAGGCACTGTCACTTCTGCTTGCCATGGAAGACAGAACACACAAACAATGTATAACCTATCTTCAGCTTCTGAAAGTGATCGATAAAAGATTTCAGGATGATTTCCAAAGTAGAAGGATAAGTGCATGGAAAAATCCTATTTCAGTACACAAAAGGAAATACTTACATGGTTTATTATAAAATAAAGGTATTGTGGAAACATTGGAAACACCAGTAACTCTTCTAGAGTTCCCTAAATCTGAAGTAATTTAAGCTCATAAACATAGTCTATATGTTTAACATAGAATCTTTTTGAATTACTAAAGAGTAATTAAAAGTATGAAGTGGTACTTGAGTTAATGTTCAGAATATATATAATGGATTTCTAAATGCATGTAAATGTCAACAAATGCTCATTCTGCAGTTATTGCATTCTAAACATCCAAAACATAATCTATTTAATTAAATCTTTGCTATTCAAAATAAGCAAAGAGTTCTTGGCATTTTCATTCTGTCTTTAAACCATTTATGTGCAGCTCTTTCCTGAAACCTACAGCTGTAGGAAAGAAAAAAGACGTGCTGGAAAAATGGTCAATTACAAAATCTCTACCTAATTAGAATGATAGAAAAATCTATAGAAAGAAGTGTGTTTGGATAATGTGACTATAGTGAAGTATCAGAAACTACTGATTTGTATCCTTTGGAAACTGAGAAATGCACTTTTAATTTCTTAACAGCTTTGTAATCAACTGGCAATTAATTTTGACTATATGGATGAGACAGTCATTCAATGGATAATACTTTCTAATAGGAATTTCAGCAATTCTTCTTAACATGAGCAACATGTAAAAAAAATATGTAAACCTGAAAAATACATAAAATAGAGATGCTAGGACATGTTGTTAACAACTGTTTTTTTGAACATAAAATGAAAATAATTCTTTTATGTAAATTTTCATGTTATAAATATGTTACAAAAAGTTCTAAGGGCTTTCCCCACCTATTTCAAACCACGTTCATTGTGTCCAGGTATCCTATTCAAATTTTTTTCTCCCTTTCTCTGCTACAAACTAAAAAACGCAAATTTAAGAAGCGAGTTAAATATGGGTAGACAGGTAGCAGAAGACTGTTTTTAATTTATTTTTTTTTTAAATACAATACATAAATAACTATACCTGGGTTATAAAAGGGATGGGTATGCAAATACATGTGCCTGCAGCAAGATGACTGCTCTGCCTATATAGAAAGCATACAAATAAGCTTTGCAATCAACCAGCAAATGAATAATTAAGCACAACTTGTATTCCATATAAGAAGCAGGGATTAAAGGTCACATTCCATGTGAGTTTAAGAACTCTAACATCAAGCATCTATGGAAAGCTATCTTCAGCATCTCCATGTCTGCACCCTCTTTTACAATCACTGAGGACATGACTGGCACAGCCACTACTTAAAAATATTCTGTAGGTGGCTTGTTAGAAGAGACTGGTCTTATCCTTTTTCTGGGAGAGGGGAAAGAAAAGCAGAAGTACTGTGGAAACACTTCTTTCCCCCCCTGTGTTATATAGTGCAAGATACTTTGATTAACACATACCAAATACTTAAGTGCTTGCAAATTCATTAATTTCCTCCCAGTCTTTTCTAAAAAACCCTCATCCTTAGAGGAATACAGTCACCATGAATGTAAAGGATGGATTAAAAATGGAAAAAAACATTGTACAAGCTTATAAAACGCAGTATGGCACAGTCAGGACTGAAAGTTAAAAGAACCCCTTCATCTCCATTTGTGTTGATTCCTTCATACACTGACAGGGGATCCACATGCACACACCTGCTATTCTTGCTAGTGGTTGTGCCCAGAACTTCGGAGAATTAATTTCTCAATACACTCTGGTGAAAAACTGAATAATAAGAAACACATAAATCTCGTCTACCTTTCATCATCCTGTTTCAAGCAACTCTTCCCATCTAGAGACTTTATGGAAGCAGAAAGAATAGAAATAAATAAGTTTATAGCATTCATCTTTAACTTCCTTTGCTCAGAATAATCTTCTCTTTATATGCATCCCTTATTCTGCCTATATATCAAGTATACATAATTTTGGCAGGGTGATTTTAATATGCATAAACTTTTGGAGGAATAATCTTAATTTTATTCTGAAATAACTTTCTTAATGTTTTAAATAATTAGATACAATAGAAACATAGTTTATCTGGCTTAAAAAACATTTCCTATTTATTGCTAATGTTCAGTTATAAAATATAACTATATTTTATATAACTATATAACTATATAAATATAAGTGATCAAATATAACTTTGAGATCACCTAAATCTAAATCTAAATTTTTTGAAATTTAAACAGTACCTTAATATAACAAAGGGAATGGAGAAAAACTCAGATTCTTCATCTAAACTGTTAAAATCTTTACAAAGGAATTCTAGACTTTTCTTGAAAATTCATGTTTTTAGAAAGGAAAAATTCAGAAGAAATTTATGATCAAACTTTGATCTCAGGGACTCCCACAAGTTATTTGAAATATCCAGTATTATGTACTATATTATATATTATTATATACTATACTTTATAGTTTATATCTATTATATGTTATGTACAATTGTACTTTTGCATGAGTATTAGAAATATGGAAAATAATAATATATATGTTTTTATAGCATAAATTTTATATTTCGACTGTTATAGTTAATACTTTCATAGATTAAACAGCAAATCAACAATGACGTGCCTAACAGACCTTACATGTGATTGCAGCAAGAAGGAGCTTGCAAGAAGGATTATTCCACCATCCTAGGTTTCTAGGTGCTAATCATCTACCTGATTTAAGAAATGGCTTATCAGCCTCCCTTTCCCAACAGACAGGGTTAAGCCAATGATTCTAAATGGGAAATAATATTTTTTCATTCAACACGAGGCCAACGTTGGCAAAAAGGCCAGAGTAAAGAACAATAGGATATTGGCAGCTCTGACCAAGTGTTCTATGTTTTCAGGCAGGAATTCTTGCTCATGGGAAAATTCTAGTAATTATAGCAGTGGGAATAAATTAACAGTATCTCTAGTGTCTACTCATCTAAAACTTGGAAAAGAGGAAATGATTCACTGCAAATAAACAGGAGTCTTTTTGTGAAAAACAGAGGAAATGAGCAAACTTTTGGAACAAATCCCAGCTAAAACTCATTAAATCCAGCTGCACATACATATAATGACAATGTCTATAATGGCTTCATAGAAATAGATTCTTTTTTAAAATATGACAGAAAAAGCTTTAGCTTGAGGTGGCAAAGAAGGTAAAAAAATTTCTGTCCAAATCACTGCATTGACAAATTCACAGATGCTGTTCCCACTAAGGTCTCAGTAATAATGCTACAAATATGATCACTTTTTTAATATTAAAGCAATATAATTTTTAGGCCATCACTCTTGAGATTATGAATTTATCTGGAATCTGCTTGCAAATTTCAATCACATTTTTAGCTATGATGAATACATCAACAGATGAGAAAAAAATATTCTTATGAAGCCTACCTGAGTTGACATCACTGGAAAATCTTACTTTCATACTCTAAAGATAGAATTTTAATATAAATGTAAAGCACCATATGCATATGGACACCTACAGTGATCTCTGCTAGCCAGTCTCTCTGTCCTCCAAAGCATAACTGAATTTTAAACTTTATAATAAAAGATTTTGAAAAGCAGCCCGTTTCTTGATAATAAATGTGAATTACAAGACTGGAAACCCACTGGTTTTAAGAAGAGAATCTCTGAACTATACACAGAAAAGTTAGGAGACCTTGAACTGGTAATTTTCAGAACCAAATCACAATAACCTTTAACAAATTCCCTTTTCCACATGATTGATATCACCTATGTATCAAACTTTTTTTCTTTCCTAATTGAAAATGAGAAATAGTTAACATCTTCCTTTTTTCTAACCCCATGCCCAGAGGCATAATTCAGTGACTGAACATTCTAACCTTTTCAATTACTGTAGAATAGGAAATGAATGAAATTTAAGTTCATTATTCCCTTAAATAAACTATTATAAATGATTTCAACAATTTATATAAACTTAGATAATGGTAATTCAGATTCACCTTCCATACACTAACTTTCACTATGCCTTGAAAGCAGTAGGGTTAAAGAATTATTATAGCATAGAACTTAAACTGAAAATTAGAACTAAATCTTTAGCAGTAACAGAGTATCATGAAAGCTAAACCAGTGCCTCATGTCTGAGAAATGTATTTTAAATTTCTTTTCCTTAAATGGAAAAATATATCTTCAGACCAATGAAGATACTGTAAAACTACTAACCATGCTAAATGTAAAGGATGATAAATATAAATGAAAATACCAAACCTAATTAAAAAAAAAATATCCATGCACAAACCAAAATCCAAGTTCTCTGGTATGGAGCACAGCTCAGGGGCCTGAACTCTTCTGAAAGAAGTTACAGCCATGAAGAGTTCTTTCAGAGAGAGTCATCATAGATTGAAGATATTACCATTAATTTAATATTTGTGCCTACACAACTTTCATTTTCAAAAAGAAAAATCCTTAATGAGATTTTTTTCCAGCGCTCATTTCCATCTCAGCACAGAAATGCATGAGAATATCTGACTTCACATCACAAGGAAGTGGAGGATATTAAAAAAAACAAAAAAACCCAAAAACAAAACACCCAAAAAACACTGTTGAGGAAATAACATGGAATCTCATTTTTAATCTATAGCAGCAAATCAGGCCTTCAAAAATCCAAAATCTAGCTACAGAGTATAGCACAAATTCCTGAATAATTTTCATACTTTAAAAAGTCTATAAGCAGTTCTTCATGTTTCTGATACAGAGGAGTCTGTTGAGAGGCTGAACATAGTACAATGTAGCCAGTGTAGCCAGGCATGTTCCTACAGATAAGATTTGTCAGTATTTCTGGATGGACCCTTCCACTGACTGATTACAATAAATTCTAAGGTTTAATCTGCAAATACGAAGCTTTTGCTTCTATTATTTACTGTACAGGACTGGGGAACCATGAAATTGCCATAGAGAGCTAGACAACTGCTCCTGGAAAAGAAGACATCTAGGTAAGGTCGAACAGCAACTTTGTGCTATTTCATATAAATGACTGCCAGTGCAAAGCAAACGGTAAAAACACTCAGGTCTCAAAAGAGTCCAAGGAGCAATTCTGCAGAGTGTTAAAGTTCCTTACACATCATGAATATAGACATCCATCATCAGGCACCATGAAAAGAAACGAGTTTTGAGATTTTTTTAGGTGGTACTGTGAAGGGAAAGAGTGTTTTCTTCTCAAATGTTTGGGAACTTTACTGAGAAAATTGTGCAAGTACAGTACAGTGTGGAGTGATCTGTGATCTGTACAAGACCATACAGATTGCACAGTAGCAGCACTTGGCAGTACACAGAGAGCCACAAAACATTTGTATATGACATCTTTGAGAAAGTGTACAGATATTATTGTCTGTTTTTCCAAAAGCTAAGAACATGAGACTATGTTCAAGGAAGGAGGATTAAACAAGAGCAAGGAAGCAGTTGTGACACGAGTCAGAGTAAGTTCAGTGTATGATGAGTGAAAATAAACATTGTTAAATATCCCCTTGTGTCCAGACTGTGATAGGGGAGTATTAGGGGAGGGTTAGGCATGGCAGGGAGACTGCCTGTTTGTTATTCAGAAGCTGTACTGCATTGCTCCTTATTTAAAGTTGCAGTCTGTTACTTTTGCCAGTCAGCTGTATTTTGCCTTTTCCACTCATTACTGTGTGGGATCAAAAAGATTTTGGTTTTATCTGAATGTCACTTTAACATTAAATGCCACTGACATGACAGCACAGAACACTGGCATCTGTGTACCAGAATGGCCAAATCTTATAACTCAGCTGTGAACAGGAATACTGTGGGAATCCCTGTTTCTAATCTCCTCCCCACAAAAATTACAGGTATCTCAGGTAGAAAAGTACTAATCAGATGGACGGGGAAAAAAAAAAGATCCTCTGAATTAGAAAGCTGCAACTATGAAAGAATTACAGACATTTTCTAAAATTAAAAAAAAATAATAATTAAAAAAAAAAGCATTCATGTGTCAGTTCTGGTGTCCTTGACTCATAGGGAATTGAAGTCATTGAGCTTATGCTGTCATTTCCTCAGCATGTGATATAAACGTTCACAGTCATTCCCTCTGACAGTAGTGTAGAGATATTGGAGGTGGACACTTTACCTTATTCCTCCTAACACACTGTAAGGAAACGGCCTTATATAAACCTATTTTTCACTAAGTGAACAAACTGTCTTCTTTGTTCCTCATTTTTCTTCTCCTCTGGCTGAGCCATGTTCCGCTATTGCTCAAATTACTATTATATTGACTCTTGCTCCATATATACTTACCCTGCCAATTTCAGGCTAAAATATTCTCCATTTTTCTGAAGTTGTTTCCCTAAATAAAATCATTGTAATTTTAGTTTTCACTCAAAATATTTCCTAGTTTCTCTAAACAGTTAACTTAAGAAAGAGTAGAGATGTTTTCATGGTCTTTTCTATTTAAAAATACCCCTGCCTATCAGGATAAATCAATTTCCTTGAAAGCATCTTGCAGTTATAGATCAAAGAATAAGATAACTATAATTTCCAGCTTCCATTCAGTATTACCTGAAACAATTTCCTCTATATGGGAAAATATAGAAGATATAGAAAATCTATAGAAGATTTCATGAGAAATTTCATCAGGTTTCATTTAGAACTTGAATCCCTTATAGATTTCAATATTGCTTATATTCTGATTTCTACAGTTTATACAAACATCTTGGATTCTGAGTTTATAAAATTTGGTTTGACTATGTCAGTAATGAAATTCTGAAAAGAAAGATAGAAGTTTCTTTATCCACATTTCTGTCCTCATGGATCATTAGCTTTTTCTTCCATTGTATTTTGAAATTTCACATAGTCTTCAGAATTCACACTATCAAAACGGATAGAAAGGTAGTTGCACACAAATGAAATAGCAAAATTTTACATTAGGCTTTTTAATAACACCCTGCAATGTGACTTCTTAATTTCAATAGCATTAATAGGAAGAAAAGTACTATTGAGACCAACAATTAAGGACAGTTGATGATGCCTTGTGGGCACCAAGGACTCAGCAGATAGGAATTAATTAACCTGATTTATTCGACCATCACTTCTCCTATCTCTATGATATTAATTATTCAGCTTCATTTTCTCCAGCACATATTTCTCATTTCCTTCAGTGAAACCATATTTTAGCACCTTTTTGATTTGTTTTAGTAATTTTAGAGTATCTGGCATTATAGTTTAATCTGAAAAGTGAATAAATAAACTTCAGAGTAATCTTTCAGTTAATTCTGCTGTAAACTATAGTTTTATTAACCTAAAAATACAATTATATATGTTTTTCATGTATTTACCAAATGAATAATGGATGTATTTGTTTAGTAACTGAATTGTAACTGCATAAAGAAATTTAAATCCATCAAACAATGTGTATA
Source organism: Erithacus rubecula (assembly GCF_903797595.1). NCBI lineage: Eukaryota > Metazoa > Chordata > Aves > Passeriformes > Muscicapidae > Erithacus > Erithacus rubecula. The sequence continues at coordinate 20,926,653 of NC_136685.1, forward strand.
CATTTTTGGTATATCTAATCTCTAAGCTGTTACTAGGATAGGTTTGGTCAGAAAAAAGAATGTGAGTCAACACTGCAGACAGTTTTCAAAGCACTGCAAAAGAATACATCTTCTGTTTGTATTTTCTCCTTGTATTAATGTTTGAATAATGTGAAGTCCCATACTGAAGGGTTTGGAAATAACAGCTACAGTTGAAGGAAATCACCTGGTTAGATGGTCACTGTCTCAAAATTTATTATATTGAATTTGGCTTCCTGGAAACACGTGAGAAGTAAAGAATTAGTTTGTATTTACAACTGGGGATTGTCTCATATGAGAGAAAGTAGGAAGAACAGTCATTAAAGATAAGCTTTTCAACATGAATCGCTGCAAGCTGATTACATATTACAAAATAAATTGGATACTTGGCAACCAAAATAAAAAAAAAAATAGTAAAGCATTATGCCAACATAAGTTTTGCCTCTCTAGCCAGTATTAAAAATATGGATAGAAGATTATGTCAAGTTCTGTCTAAACACTTCAGAAAATGTGAAAATACTTGGAAAAAATGAAAAAAATAGTTTCGAAACTAATCAAACTGTTCAGAGAAAAAGCCTAAATACATTAATTATTGTATCTTATCTTGCACAGAAAAATATGATGCAGGAGAGCAAATCTTGAAATAAAGTGCAACATAATCAAGGGATTGGATATAGAAATTAGACACAATTCTATTTTCAAGTAAAATTACATTTGTAAACAGTAGAAATGATCACTGAAGTAGGATTTGAAAGGAACTGACTCAAGATACTTGAAATCAGATCCCTTAAAATAAGATTGTTTTTAAAGCAGATGTTTGGCTCCTTTTCTTTCAAAGGAAAATTTCTACAGTTTCTCTAGCCAAATTAGAGTAGATTTCCCTAGTCATTTTTCAATGGTTCTATAAGGAAAAAAAGTCAGAAAGGTTATTCCACAGCTTGCTCCAAACCAAAGGGAAAACATCAGATGTGCTAAACTGAGAATTGATTCCATATCTGTACCACACTATGTTATGGTGCTCTGCCCTGCAAGATTCATCAGCAACTCATGGGAAGTAATATATAAGATAATAAATTGAAAGTAAATGAAATCTGGAGATTCCTTGAAACCTGGAAAAAAAAATCTCTTTGTGTGTTGGAAACAAACTAGTCCTCTCCCAGAGTTATGCCCCACATAAAATTCATTGTTTTGCCAGCAAAATTAATTCAATTAATTGAATACAGTCTGTGGGACAAGTGCATTGTTCATCAAAACTTGTTCACTCTGATCTCTGTCAGTATACTCCACTCTGGTACTGACAAGCATTCAGGCCAGATTAAGAGTGTACACTCCAGTACTAATTTTTTTTTAACTTTTCCTTTTCCTTTTTCTCTTCTCTTCTCTTCTCTTCTCTTCTCTTCTCTTCTCTTCTCTTCTCTTCTCTTCTCTTCGCTTCTCTTCTCTTCTCTTCTCTTCTCTTCTCTTCTCTTCTCTTCTCTTCTCTTCTCTTCTCTTCTCTTCTCTTCTCTTCTCTTCTCTTCTCTTCTCTTCTCTTCTCTTCTCTTCTCTTCTCTTCTCTTCTCTTGTTGACTGCAGAGATTGAACTTTCCAATTTAAAACACTGACTTTCTGTACATTTTCTGTTGTAGTTTAACAACTAATATATTCAACTCACATATGTCACAACCCCACTACTAAATCTTAAAAATAATCATGCTTTCTAAGTTTAAAAACTTACAAATTACTTTCAACAGTGTTTTAAATTATTAACACCTATCCAGTCCATGTAGACAAGAAAAGCTCAGTCCTCTTAACCACAGTACAATCTAGGAAATTACCTTCAACATTCAAAGAGAAATCAGTACAGCTGAGAAATACACATTTCCCATCAAAGCAATCAATCAGATCATATTTATGAGATACTTACTTGTATAAGTCAGCTGAAATCCTTGGTCAGTATCAGATCCATTGGTATTAAATTCTATCCACATGTGATTAGAGGTGCTATTAAGAATAATTCCCATCATGTCATTTTTGGTGAAGACTCCAAGAGAGCGTGAAGAACTGTCTTTTCCATCATACACCTTGCAGAAATAAAAGCATGAAATTGGACATCAAATTTAAATATTTGAAAAGATTTTCATTTATACAATAATTCCAAGTAGCAATGTACTGCCAATAGTATTTCCAAAACTTTAATGTATCTATTTGGAAGTTATATACCCCTGGGTGAAATCTTAATATTCTGTTCATCTTAAGGTGTTTTAGAGTCTTTTGCCTTTCAGTTTTGTGCACTGAATCTTGAAGAAAATTCATATTTATATGCAATTCTAACTCATGAGGTTTGCAAAAAGCTGATTGTTTTTTGATTATTCACAAAGGCCAACAGAAGTATAAGCTCTGAATCACCGTTGAAGGTAAACCCTTACAGCCTACTCTATTCTGTCCTGTCTGGATATATCAACAGCAAAAAGGAGATATTGAGTCAATCTGTCATCTTTTATCTCAGTCTCTAAGCCTGCAGCAATTTTGGTTTATTATAGGATTTACACAAGACTGATAAGTTTTCAAAAGATATGTGAGTCAATTCCTAAAACTAATTGTAGAGATTACCATGTTACTTACTGGAAAACTTTCAACAATTTCAACCTATGTACTTTTTCAAATTCTAGAATTTTTAGAAATTCCCTTTTGACTGTTCATAAGTACAGGAAAAGCACAAACCAAGGGAAGATTTTTTTTTCTTCATATTGCAAAACTTTGAAAGTCACAAAGTGCAAATGTACCTTCTGCAGTTTGTTTTATTTGTAGGTTTGTCTTTTTAAGATTAACTTAAAAAGCTAATTTCATCTTTAAATTAAATAAAACTCCACTACTTTCTCATGGAACAATAAGCAATATATAGGCATGAAAATTGCACACTATACATGAAATCTCATGTTGATGCTTATACAAAGTAAGAAATGGATTTGAACACCTGGTTCTGTATGAAATGAAAGAATAATTTGCCCTTATCTCGTGTCCTAGAGTGACTAGAGACAACCAGCACAAAAGCTGCAATTACAGTAAATATTTCAAGCACTGGATCTTAATTCCTACACTTGCAGACCTTGTTCTACAGTGTGGATTTATACTGATTTCAGTGAGAAGCAGGAGGGACTCGCTTAGCAATCTAAATTGCTACATCTAAATCACAGGCAATTCCTATTTAGAATGTCCAGTTAGATCTATTAACAAAATTTAGAAATGCTTTTTTTGAGATGATAGACCATTGCAACGTAGGTAAAGAGCAACAGTTAAAAGCAGTTTTGTTTTTCCTGTGGAGCAAAATTACATAGGTAAATGTCTTGAAAATACCATGTTTGTCTCAAATGCCATTAACAAAATAAATTATAAAACAACATGCATAAACATTTTTTAAGACAAAAGCTATATTACTTTTATAAACCTACATAAATGTAATAATTACCAACTCTAAAATAAGCTTTTGAAAAATAATATATTGCGTTAAGCACTGATAGAAGAATACATTCAGTCCTTATTATTGATGTAAAGATTGTCTTATACCAAGGCACACAGTTGAGATATTTCAGAAGATGCAATCCATTGTATTTAAAGTTCATGCAAGCAGTTACACATACATAAGATCCCCCTCTTGGAAGAAACATGACTTTAAGCTATGCTAAGAGTATCTGAAAAATTAGTTGCAAGCTTCAAAACCATTGTCTTGGACAACTACTGAGATCAATTTCATGGATGGATTCCACTTATTTATTAGAGCTGGAAATCTATTGAACAAAGTAAAGAATCGGTTGGCCCCCCATAAGATTATTTCCATAGATATATTACACTTGATCTGGGAGATAATACTTGAAGTGGAATGTTCCACTAATTGAACATTATTAGAAAATAGAAAAATTAATTAGAAATGTTTAAAAAGAGATTTTTACTCATCTATAAAACAAAAACAAAACAAATGCACAGCTAAAATTTACAGACATTTTATTTTAACAGTGTTTCTAGTCTCACCATTACAGGATAAAGGCTCCTACCTGAGATTAACAAGTTAATAATAGAATCCCTGAAGCTTAAAGCAGATTCAAATGAAGAGTGTTTAACGAAATTAAAAATAGATATGAGAGATCCTGTGTAAACAGCTGTAAAAAATCCAAAAACAAACAACAAAACCTCACCCAAAACCAAAACAAACAAAAAAGAAGCTGGTTCAATTGTGGTGACACTTGTCCATCTGTTGTTCACATTACAGACCATAAGCAAGTACATATATTAACTCCAATAAGTGAAAACATTGTTAGTGAACAATAGCAAAACACTGCATTTCCTTGTCGATACTGAAAAGTTGGTTGAACTGTCCTAGGAAGAAAATGCTTTTTTGCCAGTGCTTGTGATGCTAATTAGTGTGGGTCAGGAACATTCCCCAATAGACAGCTTGTGTGCAACCATTGTGTCATGTCATATGCCACTGATTCCAGAGGTAGCAGAATACATTAATAAACTAGTCTAGACCATTTATCACTATTGATTCATATTTATACATACTTTTAACTTACTTAAGAACCCATTGAAACATAATTGCATGCTGCAATGACAGTTTCCTTAGTCATGAAGAAAAAAAGGTCTATTTGGCAAAAAGAGATGAAAAACAGAATAGAACACTCTGTGTTTCATTTTACCTCTGACAATTCACTGCAAATGCATTAGAAAGATTCTGGCAAAAAGTAGCCACTTTAAAAGAATTATGAATCTTCAAGTGGCATTTAAAACAGGGAGAACAGGGAGAGGAGTGTTAGTGAGTGAGAAAAGGAAAACCTCTGAAATAAAGAAATAATCTAAATATTCACTTTTGTAATATGTCCTTCAAAATGGTGAAACTGTTTCTAATACTTTACTTGAGTTTAAATTTCTATCTCACTAATTAAAATTCAATTTTTTCATAGTTATAGAATGCTTTACCCACAGATTACAGGCATTAACCTGCATGCATTTTTCTTGAAAGCAATAGTTTTGACCTTTCCTCATGCATTAATCTTACTGATGCCAGAAATATTCTTACAAATTATATGCCATTCTATACACGCTGCAACCTCAATATTTCCACTTGAATACTGAGCTGATATATAGAGCTGCAGAATTAGTTTATATTTCAAAGCAAGTAAATAGTGAGAGAGTAGGAGTCAAGTCATCACAACGTGATTGTCTACACAGTATTTATTGTCAGCACATTCCAGAACAAATTTAATGTGGACTTACTAACACCTTCACAAATCTTTCCTGAGAGTGCATTAGTGCAGAAGCTGCATAGGCCAGAGACTGTTTCTGAGACATACTTCCAGTGAGCCACCTTACTGTGCAAGATGTGAGAGTTTACCATTGGAGGTGTAGTCAGACTGCAGAAGCCAAACTTGGGGGGCCAGTGGGGAATGATCACAATGTTGCTTGGAGCTGTGTTTAAGATTAATTTAGCCCAAGCATTCAGGGATGCCCGTTTTTCCCTATTATTGAGGAACTGAAAGTGTATGGTTTTCTTGCTGGGGTTAAAATATACAGACAAAAGAAGAGGACAGTACTATGGTTATTCAAGAGGAGAAATGCTCCAACAACAGTGCTCATCTGCACCTGCTGTGGGAATGTACAGCACTCACCTGAAGGAGAAGGAAATGCTGGTCAGAGTTACTTAACGTTACTTGAAGTTTCTCACTCTCACAGTAAAAAGAAATCACTTACAACTAAACTTACCAAATTTCCTTAACTGCAGATATTTTATAGCATAAAATAATCCCAAAGGGACATGCAGCCTGAGCACCTGCACCCAATACAACATTACGTGCATACAGATTTTTCTTGTAGAACAAAGTAAGATACTGAGCTGGGAAAATGTCCTATGTTTCAGCACAATGTTTATAAATATTTGTAAGCTTAATGCATCCCTTGCCAGCAAGGCGGCCTTGCAGCTTCCTTCTGTGCACCAAGATAGAAGGCTGAGGTTTATAATACCTTTTGCTCATATTTTGGGTCCAGATAGGAAAGAAAGCAATCTTTGGAGTCTATAGCCCTGCCAACGTGTAGATTTCAATGGAAATTTGTGAAAGGACATCTTGGGATGGGAATAGAGAGGGAATAGACTATTTTCATAAATGCAGGAAATAAAGAGACCTTGGTGGAAGAGAGTTAAATTGTATAAATGGTAGTTGTGCTGTGCTAACTAACTCAAACCAGAGAACAGTCCTTGCAGTTCTGACATCACCACAATTTTGCCTTTACTTCCTCTGAGTCCTCCAAAGCATTGTGCTAAAAGATCTATAAAAGAATAAAATATCTAACAGATTGCTCAGAACAAGCTTTGTCTCAGGCAAATCTTTCTTGTATCTCTGGGGAATATTGGTAAGTACACTGGACATTACTCATTAGATGTTTTGAAGGATAGCTGAGTTCCTTGAATGTTTCTTTACGGTTTTCTAAGGGATTTTTCTTGTAGATTTTAAAGTAATTTATTAAATTATTTATAAACTAGATATCTGGAAAGCTTCTGGGAGACTTATTTACCACATTGAAGCAACACAATGGGCAATTAAGTTCTTTCTTCTCTGCTGCATCTCTTCAGAGCAAAAAGTACTTTTGGGGATCTGCACTGTCAGACTGTGGATAATAGGAGCAAAGGACAATACAGATCACGTATTTTGTCCACCAACTCAATTCCCTTTGATCTAAAAGCAAAACCAAGGTCTTGCATTTTTTTAAATATGGTAGCCTTTATTATCAATGTTTTTGTGGGTAAAGATAGAGAAAATGCTTTTCTTTTGTAACTTTTCAATCTACAAACTAAACTTAAGTTTTGTTTATTTCATAGCCAAATGCAGATTGTACTTGTTAAAAAGAACAGACATAATAACATAGCTATAAATGTCTGTATTAAAATGAAGGCTTTTCTTTTCCTCCCCACCTTCATCCTATCTCTATACTTTATTTTTTGCAGGAATTGAATAGTCAGACTTAATTACATAAGGAAGCTTTTAAGATGATGAAATGGGTAAGAAATATAGCCACCAATATTTGATTGTAACATTTATATCTTTAAACTCCCTGTGAGAAACACTCAGTGCAAATTTGAAAAACCAAATTTGAAATGTAGACATCAATTTCTAACATGTTAAATGAGTTCCTGGGAGATATCCAGAAAGGAAGTTGCTAATTGAATTCTGAATACTTTTTTATTTTCAATATTAATGAACCAAAAATTTGTAGACATAAATTTGAAAGACTAATTTAATGTATGCTCAACACTTCAGATGAATCAGGATTTTCAGTACATACAAGAATGCAACAGCTGCTATTAAGAAAAGACAGCTTATTATCATGCTGTAAAAAAATACATGCTCAAAATCTATCTACATAGATATAGATATATATAAAATCAATATCATTTAGGCCATGTTTCAAAGATTATCTGCAATGTAAAAGAATAAAAGACATCTTCTATAACTATAGTTTAGTCAATATTGCAAAGTTAGTTTCCATTTAGGAAAAAAAAAAGTAAAATCCCTGTGCTACACTTATAAATATTGTGCAAAGGGAAAAAATACTAGGTATTCAAAAATCCAAGTTCAAATTTTAGGTTTCCTTTCAAGATTTAAATCACTTTAAACAGTCTAATACTTCTAGAAATGTAATTGAGCTCACAATGTTGCCTATAGTTTTGTTGAATCTAGTATAGATTATTGAAATAGTAGAAAGGCAATGATGCTATCCACCTAGATTCCTTAATTTTGTGTCAGAAAGTGGAATGAAAATAAAGATAATTGGCATTGGAAACAGATTTATTCATGCAATGTGAATATTTAGAATAGAAAGTGAAATAATTTTCTAATTACCTTAACAATATCTCCCTCATGCAGTTGAAAGCTCCTGGCTCTAAGATGGATCCCTTTTCCAGCCTCAGTTTCAATTTATAGATACATTCATGGTTGTTGTCATAATTAGATGGGAAATTTGGAGACAACAATGTTCCTTCGTTTCCAGAGACAGTTGCTCCACATTCAGCTAAAGAAAATAGACACATTAAAACAAAAGAAGTGAATTATCCAATTCAAGAAATATGAGTCAATACAATATATTAGACTCTATAAAAAGTATATTTCTATCAGGTCTCATCTGTAGGACCAACTGCTAGAAACCCTAACAAAGTTGCTATTTCCTGCTTTTCACTGTTCTGTTTATTATGTGCACTTATGTGTGTTTATCTGCAATTTATCCCCCTGGTTCTCCCCATCATACTAACATAATGCAGGTTAGCCTAGATACCATTGAAAAATTGAATGCTTTATTGAAATATATTTATCATGGTAACATTTCAAATAAACATAATACTGGTTTATTCATCTTTAAAAATAACTATTTAAAAAGCAGACAATTAGCTGCCAAAAAACAAAAGAACCCCAACAATCTGGTACATTCAAACATGTTTTTCTCTACCTGGAATAAAAAAAACCAAACAAAAACCCCAAGAAACAAACAACATTTATAGCATCAGTCAGTGTCAAGGAGACCCTTTCCTTTCTAGGTAAAGAGTAGCTGAGCCTTTTTCACAGTCATCCACACTAAGCACCTACTGACACTCCCATTAGACATTTCTTTTTGTACCTCCCCAGTAAAGAAAGCAATGAAGAGTAGGAGGAGTGGTATGTTCCACACCATGGAATAATTCCAGAATTAGAATTCTGAATAAAGACTAAGAAAATTATTCCAAATATGCAACATGAATTCCATCACACAGTTTAAAACATCCAAACAGACAGCAAATAGTATTGGTGTACTGTTTAAATAGACAGTAAAAACACTTAAAAATTACCGAAAAACACCTTATAAAATTCCACAGTAACATTAACATGCCAAAGAATAATCTTCAGCTTTTTTAGGTGCATGAGATGATATTGATCTATATATCTCATTTTCAGACTAGGGATAAAATATACTGTGGTTTTTTGATCTAAACAACCTTAGATTTCATTTAGAGTTTTGTAAAAAAATAACAGCTAAAATAATAATAATGTGTAGATGTAAAACAACAGATACTCCCTATCAAAAAGTGATAGGTTTAGAAAAAGATTTTTTCTAAAACTGTTTAATAGATTTTTAGGGTTCTTAGGATGTTAAAACATGTATTTGAGGAAGTGGGGGCAGAATACAGTTTTAGGTAAAACTCAATATAGTTTAACAATATGTGTAAAGAAAATTTTGAAAAGACACTGTATGTATAAACCAGCAAATATATCAAACAATAAATGATTTCAGCATATTCAAGAAAAAATGTATGATTTATATTTGCAAATAGGCAATTTAAACATTTTGTTTTTACATTTCTGAGGCTTCACAGATATCAAATTTATGTCCCTCTTGCTTTTAAAAAGTATTAAATTAGTGTATTTTTTACTTCCTCCCTACAATAAATCTGAAGAAAGAAAGGGACTAAGAAGGAGAAGAAGAGAGAAGCAGGGATGAATAGAGAGGAAGGGGAAGAAGGGAAGTAAGAATGAAAAGGGAAAGAGAGGAAAGGGGAATGAGACTGTTGCAATCTTACATGGAGCCTTATTTCTATTCAGTATTTGGGATCTCATTAGGCAAAATGAAAAAGGAAATCACCAATAAACTGGCTCAGCATCTTTATCTAGCATGTTAAGTTAGAGTTCATTTACTATTTTAAATTACAGCTTCATATTCTCCTCTTCCTTAGCCTCAATTTTGAGCTACATTATATTTAATAGGCAGAAGGTGTTGGGGGAGTAAGAACCCTCGCAACCAAACTTCAGACAGATGAACTCCTTCTTCACTGGGGAATGTAGGATGCACAGGGTATTTCTAACACGTTTAAAGTCACCTTACATTGCCTAAATGTTTCAAAGAACTGTAGTACACTGAGAGAGTAGATTTTTATTTTGATACTTCTTTGTTAAAGCATGTCAAATATGTGACACCTATTACATATGGCTCCATATACGTCTTTCTGTAGCATTTTGTAGCATATTGGTGTGTCTTTCTGTACATATTGGTGTATCCATGTGTAGCTATTTTTGTCTTGGATTTTAGGAAGTAGGTGGAACTGATTAAGTTTATAAAATGTAATTCAAAGCAATGCTAATATTAATGCCACAATAATGTAAAACTTTATAACACTGGTTCTCTACACAAACCTCCTGCAAACAAGTGTTTGCCTAGGTAAAGATGCATGCAAAAAAAAACAGTGGTCCCTTAGGCTGCATCATTATTTACTATGTAACCCCTTTAAAGATCTAGAAATACACAAGTACAATGCTGAAGATGTTCATGCAATATTCTATTTTTGTTCAGTGGGTGTATGTAAACCACTAAGACATATGAAGCTATAGAGAAAGCTTACAATGAGCTTTCCAGAAACTGATATATTTATTGCTCCAGTAAGTCTGTGTTCCAAGGTTCAAAGCCATGGTAATTTTAAATCTGTGAATAAAAGTACTGGCATAATATCAGAAATAATGAGAGTTAGAAACTAAAGTTAAAATACTACTACCTTTCTAAATATACTACTTGTGCAAGAAGCAATACTGAGTCTGGCCTTGGCAGCAGGAAAAACTAAGCAGTCAAAGGCGTCTCCCCTTCAAGGACCTAATATTTACTTATTGGTATGGGGAAAGTCATGTTTTTTCTTTAAAAATATTTACACTAGATGATACTGCTGCTACTTTTTAATATAATAATTAACACATGCAGACAGAATGTATGACTTCTAAATTAAATTCACTGTGCCTCTGAGGAGTTGAACGTGCATCTCCTATGACTTCTGCCTCACACAGAGAGATTTGAAAATCAGTCACAGTGAACAAATGTTGACTAACCTCTTTAGCACAGTGGGTAAGTCATCAGTAAGGGAGAAGGAATACTTCTTTGAAAAAGCTCATATATTAAATAGTTGGGAAATAAAATTCTGAAGTAACCCATGAATCAACATTGCCTGTTATCTTGTGAGCACCAAACTACTAGACTGGAAAAATATATTTAGTTTAGTTCCATTTATTCACCTCCAATTAATCTTTAATTCCCTAAGCAAAATGAAACAAGAGCCTTTGGCTACATTGACAAGATGATTCTGCAAGCATGCATCAGATATACTTTAAAATTCTTTTGCAGAAGCAAAGCAAAGGAAGCCACGTCTCTTATATTCTCAGTGAGAGATGAAGCCATGGCAGTTTTGTGTAAAGAAGGGATATGGCTTCTCCACCTATGGTAACTGAAAAGTATAGCACTGCCAATCTTGAAAGATGTCATGCAAGTTTAGCTGTCTAGTACATGTGTTCTATGAGTAACTACTGATTTTAGTAACTCAAGCAGAAAAATACTATCATATTATCTCGAAAGAGCTGTTTAATTCTTGACTGCAGAGGCCACTTCCTTATTTTAGTGCCTTCCAGATACCTGCTTATTTCCAGAAATCTGCTTTCATCTTGACAACATGTATTGCCTTCCCAGCCCAGAATGATAAAAAAATATTTCTTACTCCTCCACATGAGAAAAAAACACTTTGTAAGTCAATAAAATTTCATTTATTAACTACAATTCACTGAGTATTACCCGTATGCACCCTTAAAAAAAAAAAAAAAAAAAAAAAAAGAAGTCAAATATCGGTATCGGTATCAATATGTACAAGTCTTAAATTATGTCAACATTGACAGTATGGAACTTGCCAGAAAAAATAATCTTTACTGATATTAAAGTAGTTACTGTTGATATATTTGTCTCCATATTTTGATCCACAACCTTGTGTTGGAAATATCAGGGTGAATTTAGTTGAACAGGCAAACTATAACATACCCATTAAACATTATCTATGTAATCAGTATTTTCAGGACTAGCTCCTCAAACTGTAGCTTTTAAAAAAACCTAATATATTTCCTAATGCTCTTTGTGTGGTTATGTGATATGCTTGCCTTAGTATAATGTAGGCACAACTTAAGAACTTAAAATCTGCATGTGATAGAATACCTAAAAATTGCTATAAAAGACGTAGCACTGAAATACATATGATGGAACAGAGATCCCTTCTCTATGTTGCATGTCTCCTTTTCCTTTGTTTCCGTATCAATCTATTTCACTTTTCAAGATACAAAATACATTTATTCAAAGTTCCAAGTTTTTTAGCATCAATATGGTCAGTGATGCTGAAACCTACTCTATAGATTAAACACGTAAGATCCAGTTCTCACTTCATTTATTTCAATTTAGTCATGTATTTCAACTATATCCTGTGACCAAAAAAAAAGTATAATCCAAGATATTTTTAACAGAGAATATATTAAAAGTATGTTAAGAAGAAAAATGAACAGAAAAAAATTTTAAAAACTTATTAAGCCAGAAAACCATGAAAACACAAGAAAGTAGAAAATATAATTTGTAAGGGGCCATAAGAAATGACAAAAAACTTCCATTTGCAAGGGTAGGAGAGACTTCTCTTACCTCTAGGAAGGATATAGGAGAGTTATTTCAACTTGGTTGAGGGGAGGAGGGAGGTAGGGAGGGAGAAAGGAAGCAAAGGAAGGAAAGGAAGGGAAGGGAGGGAGGGAAGGGAGGGAAGGAAGGAAAGGAAGGAAAGGAAGGAAGGTTGGTTCTTGGAGAAATAATTGAAATAGCACCTACTGTGTCCTGACAAGATCTATAAAACTAAGAGGGTGTTTTCATTTAAAACACATCTAAGTCACTTGTTATATAGCTTAAACTAGCACACAGTAAACAAAATTTGTTCGGTAAATATCAGCTGTTTACATGAATCCAATTTAGGTCCTTCACTTCCCAAATCTTTCCAACTGTGGAAGTCTGCCAAAAGACAGCATTCAAAAAAACAGATTTCAAAAGAATGTGTCCTTGAACACATCTTGTTTATAAAGAAAAAAAAAAAAAAAGAAATATGGTACTCCCTCTGTGTTTCAAAAGGTGGAAAGCACACAAAAACATATTCATTTAACTCTGTTTATAACTTTTAAATCTTGTATGCTTTTTAAAGTAGTTTTATTTATTTATTATAAAATCAAAAGTATCCACCTTCAAATTCAAAAGGTACACTCATACTAACTGTATGTTACCCGCTTCCACATGTAAAAGATTTTAGAGGAGAAATTATATGCTTTAATTTCACTACATTTTCCAAATTGTCTGTTATAACCTTGGTAAGAACTACAGCAGACTGAAAAATGCTGTTTTATCAAATTTCTTTTATTCCCCTTCAGAGAGAGTAATGTCTGGAACAGATTCTTGACCCAATTCTTTGTTCTTCTGCTTAATAAAGTAACTTAAATTCTATCTAAATAAGTAACTTTTTTCTTTCTTTCATTGTCTTACTTGAAATCAGATAAAAGGAAACTGCAGAGGGTAGATCTTTTGAAGATCATCAAACACTTCCTGAATATGAGCACAAACAATAAAGCATACAAAATTCAGGGATTTTTGAATTGCTTTGAAATATAGTTCATGTAAAATGTAACAATAACTTTGTTTAATAGAAAAGTTTACTTTATTTTTTTTCTTCCATACATCTTGCTAAAAGGTTTGACAGGATTTTAAGCAGATTTTTAAAGCAGAGATCAAATAAAAGTCGTGTGTTGTCAGTTTAAAGGCTTCCTGACACAAAGGCACTCTCTGAGTGCAGAATATCTTTGCTGTATTTACAAAATGTTGCAGCAATTCAGAAGTATGAAAAGAACCTGAGCTTAGATATTCCTTATGTTTCTGTTGGACAATATTGTTATCCAGTAGAATGGTTATGCAACATAATAAAAGAGCAAAGGAGATCATGGATAAAGCATGTATGCTCTGCCACACATAATAGCAAAAAGCTTAGGGTCCTCCACAGGTCAGTGAGGGGTCTGTAAAGCTGAGCATATGACTTCTGCAGGGCAGACACAATACATGAATGGACTCAAGCATGAATTCATGCACAAACTCTAATATAGTGCTAGGAGTTGAATTTTCCTGTTGACTGGAACACTGCATCAAACTGAGGTGCACGTGGAGTTTCCACAGCAACTCAACTGCACAGTGTCTGAGTCTGTACTGTCAGCAGTCCTCCATCCCCAATTCTGCAGCCTGCCCTACATGTGAGGCTGCACCTGTAAACTTTTCATATACACACTGCCAGGTGGCTGCAGCTTTACCTCCACTCTGGTTCACAAGTGCTATTGCATATCAACTGGCACTGCTGAATTCAGAAAACATTGTTATGCTGGTTGCATTTCTCCTAAAAAGTGATTGCCATCGATTTTTAAATCATACTGTTCTCATCCCACTTATCATTCTTTTGCCTTGAAATTTTAGCCTGTAACTCTACACAAAGATCACATCACTCCAGATCTGGTAGTATTTAGTCTGTAACTTCATACTTGAATAGAACCTTGTAGATAACAAGCAGTTAATAATTATTTCAATGCACAATAAAATATATGCACAAATATATCATGTAAAATACTATTTAATCTGCAGCACCCACACATGATCCATTTGGTGTAAACAGTATCATAAGCTACCAAGGAGGATCTTGAGAAGGTCTGCATGAAAAATATAACTGTATCAGGGAGAAAGCAAGAAAATATTGGCTTTTTTTCTCACTGCTATTATCTTTATTATTGTCACCACTACCTTTACTGAAGAGAATTTTCTGTCTGAGGATTATTTCCTTCGTTTTACCGGTTGATGCCTGAGGAGTTTTTTCTCTGTTCTTTTTGTTTGCTTCTCTAATATAGATTTCAAGTGAAGTTAGGTCATTGGCTAGGGACTGCACTACTAAAGCATGTTCATGTCAGCCTCTCTTAACATTCTTTAAGAAGCACCCATATGATGGTGCTGATAGAATGCTCAGTGAAAACCCTACTGAAATGCTTTGCTGAAAACAAACCTCCTATTCTGTTGGGAATTTGGGAGTTTTTTTGTACAATTTGAATGCGCAGAATAATGAAGCAGGAAAGGAAGGCCTAAACAGCAGACAAATTCTTTTCTGTGGTTTGCTTAATTAGTCCATATGCCACTGAAAAAAGGCACTACTCACATTCTCAAAACAAATCCTGTGATGTTAATTGGCCTCAGGGGATTATTGGCACAAAACAAGGTATGGGCATTTTTTTGTATTTAAATTCTTTTGAGATTTTTGTCTACTCTCTCTAGTATCATCTGATAATAAGCTTTGGACACACATTCCCACATTATTTTTCTTAGCAGGGAACAAAACATAGCAGACATAGACTTAAACTGTAGAAAGAAGGCAAAAGTGTGACTTGAGGCAATAAGTATATACTTCTAAGTATAGGTGACTAATATTTCATACCAGGTCTCAGATAAAGGTAATTGAGTTTTCATGCAAGTCACTCCTCATTCTGAAAATAAAATCAGAGTGCTCATGGTGCACAACTGAAATCTGTATGGGTTCCTGAATATTAAAGTTTCAGTTTTCAGATGGAGACAAATCCAATGTATAATTTTTATATGGCACCACATTTAAAGTTTCAGGACACAGTAAGACTCCAAGACTAACTCAAGCAAATCTTCGATGTTCAGTCAAAAAATGAAAGTAAAAGAAGTGGTTAAGTAACACAATCTTTTGATTGCATTTATAAAAATGCAATGTTTTTAAGACAAAAGGTTATTTATTGCAGAAGCACAATCAATCTCAAAAGGCACAGTTACAGATATTAAAGTTTATGCTAAGTTTTATTTTAGAGTTTCAAGTAGAAGCCGAAACTGTTTCTGGTGGTTCCAGTGGGGCTGATGTTGCTAAGGCAGCTCTTATAATTCTCTCGGGTTTTGACAGTGAACAAAAGCAAAAGCAGAAAAGGTAAAAAAGGTAAAAGACAGTGGCAATAAGGAGATGGCTAAAAGCAAATAGCTAAAAGCAAAAGGCAAGAGGAAGTGGCAAGAAGCATCAACTCTCCCAAGACATACTTGTATATGGGATTTTCCCAACAAGCTAAGACACAAACACAAGAATTCTAGTTTCTTGTGTGAGTAGCTTAATATACTTCAATCCATCCAAAGGCTTTAATTCAATGCTGCACTCTGATTTCTCACTGCAAGAATTCAGAGAGACCCCTGACTCACTGATTCCACCAGCTATTCACACTAACAGGTCTCTCACTTGTTTCAATCTCACTGAAAATTAACTCAATGCTACAACATGACAGAGTGTATTAATTACAATTGATGACTTTGCAATGAATACTAACTAAACTATTAAAAAGAAAAAGCTTATTAAATAGTGTCAGCATTTTATTATAGCACCCTACCAATTATTCAAAGTAGTATTTAATATAACAACCGAATATTATAAATTAATGTGGTATTAATGTGAATACCAGTGAGCAATACCTCAGTGAAGATTTTACTAAAATATTGTATAAATGCACTATTAAAAGTCAAGTGCCATATAAAATTTAATAAAGGAGCAACACCACTTAAATATAAAATGAAAATATATAGGAGTGCTTTCCTTTTTTTTACCATTTAATTTTTTTATAGTTTGATTGGGGAATTCTATACAGCTGAAATTACTTATGGGGGACAGGAAATAATGCAGGTTAAAACCCAAACCAAACAGAAAAGACACAGCACTTTAAACTAAGTTTATTCTTTGATATGTTGTGTTTGTAGTCTTTTCAATCCTTACCATGAAAGGCTAGTTTGAACTGAATATAGTGTATGCTGTGTAGTGCACAAATAATATTTTTGTTATATGCCATACACAGGTAAAATTACACAATTTAAATTTTTTAAAGAGATAGTGAGCAGGGAAAGTGTAGACAAGCAGACACAAACAGTTTGCAAATCAAATAATATAATCGTTGAGACAATTACATAAAGAGAGTTGAAGAGCAAATATTTCTTTCCTCTTATGAGGTACTGGAATGTTAGGGGTTAATAACTTGATTATTTATTTGCAAAAGCAGCAGGGTGCTTTGCTGAGGCCAGGTTTGCATCTCTCCAAATGAAGGGGAGGATGTTTTGGATGTGTGATAGTGAAACCTCTGATCTGTAAGACCAGCCGTGGTGCAGAGGGGGTGAGCACATTTTAACAAAGGATGACCACTACAAACTGACCTTTGTTCAGCAACAAGTTGGCCCTCGAGCCAGATAAGGGAAAAGGCAACTGGCTCAGATGTAAAACTTAATTCCCAGGGAAGTTTTTGGGTCATTCACACATAGGCCTGAAGGTATTCATCTCTTCTGTTAAGGCATGACTGGCTACACTATGCTAAGATACATTAAAAAAATGTGATAAATGTCATAAACTATCAAAAACCCATTGAATATTTTGTAGAGTCTTTCCTCACCCTCAGTGAATCAAGACCACAACCATCACTCTGAGCAATGGACATCTAAGTAGCAATAGTCTCATTGGTGGATCCTCATGCAGTAATATCTTTTCTCTCCACTATCTACTTTTATCCCTTCTTTCTCTTTTTTCTTTTCCTTATATATTTTCTAAATGATGTTTTTTATATTTTCATAGATAATAAGAACAGTGGCCACATACCTTCTTTCCATTGAACCAAACTGTTCTAAAATAAACCAGCCACACACACACGCACACATTTATCTTTTCTTTCTTTTTCTTTTTTTTTCTTTTGTTTCTTTCTCTTTTCCTTTCTTTCGTCTCTTTCTCTTTTTCTTTCTCTCTCTTTGTCTCTCTCTTTTTTCTTTCTCTCTCTTTGTCTCTTTCTCTTTCTTTCTCTCATAGTCTCTTTTTCTTTTCTTTTTCTTTCCCCCTCAGATTTAAAATAATTGTGTATAAGTTGAAACAACTCCTTTATATCCTTCCTAGAAGACAGAAAATTCTGTCCTACTCTTGCAAATGGAAGCTTGCTGTAATTTCTTATGACCTCTACTGAACTAGAGGTTCTTTTGGTTGTTTAGAACTTTTTTTTTTTAATTTTGTTTTCATGGTAAGTTGTTCCACCTCCTTTCTGGACACCACTATTCACTAGGCTTCTGAGATTCACAAAGCTTTGTGGATAGCAGAGGTGCGTGACTGCCTTGAAGCTTTACCCTTAAATCTGTACTCTAGGGGGATTACTCACTAAAACCTGGAGTTTGCCCTCAGGAAAAACTAGTCAACTGTGAAATGCAAATAAAATCATAATAGAACTGTGTAATTGTAGGTAGAGGAAAAAAGAGTTATTGCTGGAAGGAAAAAAGTGGTAAGAATATGCATCCACACTTAGTTTTGTCTTCACAGTGATGAAATAAGTATAAAAGGTATATATTTTTAAAGGTATATACAACATTTGCAACTTTGAAAAGCAAATGGCATAAATATGTGTAGAAGTAGTGTCAGCATAATTACTAACAAAATGCATGTTTTTGATTTTTTTTTTCCCTGGAAAATACTGGAATAATAATTAAAGAAATAATAGCAACAAAATAACAAGCAATGACACTGGATAAATGAAGGGGACAAAAGCTGTTCCCTCGACTAGACAAAAGATAATCAAGAGAAACTTGTCTGTACTCCAGCAGTTTGTTTTTCACCCACACAATATAAACCCAGTAATTTTAAATGATAAGTAAATTATCCAGAAGTAGATCTGGAAAATTAAACTATCACACATAGTCAAACATACCAATTACAGTAGCATACCAGATGATAAGGTTAGCATCCTTACAAGTCACAATTTATTTCAGAACAGTTAAAACCCTGATATTTACATCAATACTCTCAAATCAAAAGACATGGCCTAGTGACACTTCTTTTCAAGAATTATGCATGCTTATCTTCCAAGTAGCCTTGTGTCAGTATTGCTAGAAAGATATTTTTCTCTTGACATTGTCTATAGACATGAGCTCATTACCCAATTTTGTGCTTTATGCAAAATGAAAAAGTAGGAGAGTGCCCCTTAATGTCACATTCTTCTCAGTGAATTTTGAGAAGAGGGGTAAAAAAGAACACTGTGAATGTACATTGCAACAACATATCTCAAAGAGCAGCTATATACAGATAGACAGGCTGTTTTTCTTTCAAATTGCTGTCTATGCCCTTTATATTGTGGGAAACTGCAGAAAAGCCTAACTAGCATATGTGCTGCAGTGACTCACCAGCTCAGTAAAAATCTTGTGATAGTTTTTTCAAATGCAGTTACCATGTCTGGAAAGAGGGGAAGCAGTACTCTTGTGTGAAAAAAAGTAGAGTGCCTCATCTGCACTTATCAGCTGCTAGGACAGTTGTCAGGGACACCATCATTGCTATTTGAGTGTTTTGAGGAAGCCCTTAGAGGAAATGAGATTTTTTTTTTTTGTGGATGACCCCACTATCTTCTTATAAACAATTTAAGAATGAAAAATTCTCTGTGAGATTGGCAATCCCAGTGTTCCCACACATGGTATATAGAGGTGGAAGGACAGAATATTCTTGAAAAGCCACATCATGTCAATGTAAACAGAAAATTCACTAGACAGGAAGGAGATATGCTTCTACAGGAAAAGCACCCCTTTAAAGAAGGAAAAAAAAAGAAAAAAAATAGTCTTCTGTGATGGGGGAAATCCTTGGGTAATTATAATATGTGTTCTTTAAACCATGCAAATGGAGTCAGCCCTAAGGATGTGGAACTTCTGCACACTTTAACAGTAAAGCTCTTCCTCAAATAGTGGAAAATAGGTGGCTATAGGCACAAACTGCTTTCTAGTCAATGGACAGATCCAACTGGAGAACACATTCTAAAACAGAGTGACAACTCAAAGGGAAACTCTAGCTAGACTCTTCAAAACTCTGAGGCCAAGTGGAACAATATGGAAAAAAACCTGAAGTGCATAGCTGAGCTACACAAAGTCATTCTGATTGAAAAGAGAATGGTTGACATGAGGAAATTAGTCCACCTGTTTATGAATATGAATCTGATTTCAGAAGAGGGTATGCTGCTTTATTCTGAGAGCAAACCAGTTTCAGGCTGGCAATCAGATAAAGAAATACAGGGGAAGACCATCTAGTTGCACAGTGTGGAGAGAAGGCCACTGAAAGTTATGACAATGCTATTCATGAAGGACTCAAAATCCAAAATTAAGGATGGCAACATCATGATGTTGGGCTAACTAGACCTCCCAAGCTCTGCTTTACCTGGAAAATAACTCTTCAAAGAAGATGAAAGGGTGGAAAGGCACAAATAGTTCTCTAATTAGGAAAATTGCACAGCATGCTTGAGATAACCCTAGAGGAAGGACTTGAAATTATTTACTTGGATGGAGAAGTGCAAGACCTCTGGAAACCATTTGGTTTGTTGTTTTTTTTAACAACAGATGAAACTGAATACAACTTCTGTGATACAAAACAGCATGTGCTCATGTGAAAGTTTAGTTTATAATTTAAATACAATTAAATTTCATCCTGATTATGATTAAAAGAATCACAAAAGATTGTATTAGCATGTGTCATAGAAGGATGCCAAAATCCTTGTTGCTGTGTATATATCGTGTGAGAGTTTGATCACTATAGAAATGACAAATAGGAAGTAATAATCAAGAGGCTACTGAACCCAGTAATGTACTTATGAATTTGCCACAGAATTGAATAGATTTAATTCTGAATGGAGATTTCAAATCCAGCAGATTTCAGGACAAGCCATTTCTTTTCACTCTTCTGAGAAAGAATACATCTTTGTGTGAACTCCTTTTCAGGGTAAGAGGATATCTTCATCCCTAATGTTTTAGGTGCCATGGCAACAAGAAAAGGGACTTCTGTAAACCCTCATAGTATTGAGAAAAAAATCACTTATGAAAGCAGCTATGAAGGACACTGAGTATGTCTTTCCCCCTCAGTTTCACTCAGCTGCCTAGCAAAATTTCTGTCCTTGCATTTGTCGTAATTGCATTATATATATATCTTTAGCTTGCTACACTACATGAGATGAAATGAAGACATAGGTTGAGTTAAAAGAGTTATTTAGATTATCTTATTTTAGAAAAGTGCCACTTTCATTTGTATATTTTTTAAAAGGTTTTACTAATCAGTTAGAAAGTGGGACCTCGTACATGGATTTAGTGACATAAGTGTCTCAGGGATAGTCAACAATTTATTCAAAACTAAAAATAAGAAGAAAAAGGAAATGGTGAGCTCTGTAAATAAATTCCATTTCAATATGAATAACAGACATAACACATATACTTAAGACTAGATGTGTGATACTTAATTATCCTTGGGAGAACATACAGGCATATATGTGTCTGGCCCAGTAAGTGGTTACATTAGTCCTATAAATTCCCAGCTAATTCAATGGCTGATACTTCACTAAGCTAATTATTGATACTTAATCTTTTCAGCTTTTCAATGTGTCATTCACAATATCAGGATAACTAAGTGAACATTTTCAAGACATTGAGTGTGAATCTCTTATTGCTATAGATACTTTTGGACTTTCTAAAAGTTAACAAAGCTTTCAAAAACATGCATCATACAGAATGTCTCTTTTCAGCACAAGATAATATTTCTACAGATGACTAAGATTTTATGGTATCTAAAATAAACTAAACGTGTTTGACTGGAACATAAAGAAGCCCCCTAGAAACAGAGGAAACCCCCAAAATAAACAAAGAAATGAACAAACAAACAGTCCAAACCAAGAAAACATCCCAGGGCTGAAAACAGTCTAGGACTTAAATCTACAATTTTCAAATAAATGCAAACTCCATATTATTTTGGTTTCTCTCTGTAACATCTTTTCATCATAGATTAAGTAACCCCATTTAAAAAAAAATGAGATATTTTACATTTTTCTATGTATCTTGCATGCATATACAATGTAGGTGACTTTTTCAGATATAGAGATCCATCTTTTTAAAATAAATAAAAGAAAGAAGCTGAAGCAGAGTTTGTCCCTTTATAAAATAAAATCTTACTTAAAACAAGAACCCTCTTAAGGAAATCCATTTAGAGGTGTATGGAAATATTTGACTTTTCAGAAGCATTATGCCAATAGTAGCTGATGAGATTCACTTGACATGGTGGACATAAAACCACCTCACAAATACAGCAACTGCACAAATTTCATAATATACAGTGTCAGAGCTTTTCCAAGAAAAGAACCGTTCACTCAATTTGAGTTTATAGTTACTGATGTTTAACAACAGCACACTAGTGTTAAAAAATAAAGTTTAAAAACACTCTGATGCAGTTTATAAACTGTAAAAATCCCAAAAGTTTAGAATTACAAGAATAACAATACAATAAGAAATAACCCGACCCTTAAAACCAGCTGCAGAGGCTCTAAAGTAGGGCATTTTTACCTTAAACCTCTAAACATATTTTATCTACCCCAAAAAACAAAGTACGAAATTTATAACTTAACTGTGCCAAACATAAAGTCTAATAATTACTTTTAAATTTTATCTCACATAACATTTTGATCTTATTTGCTAGCATAATTCTAATTATTCCTCTCTATTTTTTGTTCTCTACATAAAGAGACATGCATTACTTATATCTTGCACTGTCTTTAAAGATTTTACAGCTTGGGAATCAAGTGTTTTAGCCCAAGCACTTTGTTCCCTGCCCAGTACTCTGACACATGCCATGTGCTATTAACGATTTGATGAATGAAATGAAAGCATGTGACCACCTACCCACACACCTTGGCAGAGGTGCACTCCATACACGCCGACCACCTCCCAGGCAGGTGAGTTTGTTAGCACCTTCCAGGCGATATCCAGGGAAACAAGAAAAAATCAAGGAATCTCCAACACCAAAACGAAAACCAATTCGCCTACTGAAGGCAGGAACACCAGGATCGTCACAAGGCTCCAGATCATACTCTGCAGACAATAAAGCATAATGTATTATTATCTGGACAAGTTGT
Organism: Erithacus rubecula; assembly: GCF_903797595.1. NCBI lineage: Eukaryota > Metazoa > Chordata > Aves > Passeriformes > Muscicapidae > Erithacus > Erithacus rubecula. The sequence goes on from NC_136685.1 coordinate 20,949,512, forward strand.
CCACATGGAAAAAAGCACTTACCAAATTGCTTGCATTGTGCGAGCATGGAACAGCTGGAATACATGCATTTCAGAGTTGTGTTCTCTACTAAACCCAGTACTGTTTCTGTAAGTCTATTATGCCTATATATACTGTAATTATATATCTAATGTGTCCTACCCACACTACATCTATTTTCTTAATTTCAAGAGCTGTAATCAGCTTGTGCTGTAAGTGGTTTGCTATAATTTTGTTTAATTACTTCCTTTGTATATAATTCTAGTTTCTTTTCATCTGAACTCCCAAACAGCTTTAGAAGTGAGACTTACTGTTGAAAGAAATCATTATGTAATGAAGAAAATCTAATTTAAAAATCAAACAAAAGTTTAGGTGAACGAAAGACAAGAACACTTTTTCAAAAAGTGTGCTTTTATAACTACACATTAGGAATAATTCAGGAGGAGCCAGAATGAACTAATGGGGGAAAAAAATCAAGGCTGTGACACAGGAAGCAAATCAAACTCAGAAAATTTATGAGCCATCCATTTCCTCATCTCCAAAGAATATGCTGTATCACTTTTTGTGTAACCCATTTTCTTATATATTTTTTTTTTCTTAGATATTCACTACCACCTGCTTTGAGAAACTATGCTGAAAGAGACCAACTTAACATCTAATGGAAAATATTTGAATTTATATTCTTCAGAATATGATCCAAAAGACCCAAGGGGTCCCTTCTGGCAACAGATAAGGAAAAATGTTTTCTAGAACATTGACCTTGGATGTCAGTAGAAAGTAGAGTCAAATCTACTTATTTAGAGGAAGAGACTCCATCTAGTCAGGGAAGAAGCTAAACCAGAGTTTCTGAGTGAGTATATAAACAACTGATATATGGAATAAAATAAATACTTCCCTTTGGTAACTGTCTTGTGGGAAAGTTTTGAATATTAGAAATAATTTATAAACTACATCAGTTTCTGCTGGAAAATGTTGTAAATTTAGAAAATATATGATCTACTACCTCTGTTTAGTACTTCAGAGGCTAAGCTGGACATGGAAATTCCCTGTAGTTTACCTTTAGGCACATGGAAATTTTCATGACAAATATAACCTTTGATGACATTCAAAACTGGTGTTCTCACTGAACACTTCTTACGAAGAAGAAATATATCCTGATTGGATGAAAGTACAAAACCAGAATCACCTATTTGTATCATAAAATTATTGTACCTCATAATATTTCTCAAAATGTGCATTTAAGATAAATTATGGCATATGCTGGCTTTGTATGTTGAAGAAGTAGTACCTAGGACATAAACCTTCAACTGTTTTCCAAAAATTCTCTGATCCATATCTTTTGTTACTGCACAGTTTCGCCCTTACATCCACAATATTTTGTGTGTTTTTCTACAACTTGGCTAGTGCTCTACTCCTTTGACTTAGTGATAAACAAATTATCAGAGAAATAATTAATATTTATATTTACATTTCAAATTTGTAAAACTGTTGACCTCTGCTTTGGTGAATCCAAAATATCCAGAAGCAAATCCTGTAGCATTTAATAGGAGTAAATCCAACACTATTGCTCTAATCAGTAAGGAATTTTTTTTCCTTTTTAAAATAAGCAAGCTAAATGAGAACATTAGTAATAAATAGCATGGTCATAAACATTGAGAATTCTCAATAAAACTTGTTCATTTTCAGTTCTTGAAAAATCATGTAGGACAGTTGGATGTGAGGAGGATGTACTCCTTCCATAGAATATACATGGGCATGTACATTTCAACTAGCACTTGATTCATTTATATGTGTCATGGGATAAGTGGAAACTTCAGACAAGCCCTGCCTTAGCCTCAAAACTCAGCAGCATCTTAAATTTAAGGACTTAGTCTGGTCCACAAGGATTGACTAATTTGCCAGACCTGGCAAATCAGGTCTATTTATAAATATAATTATTTATTAGACAGACAGAGATAAAACACCAAAGATTCTAATCAGAATTACTACACAGTATGAAACTAAAGAAATACTAGTAGATCACAGCTTAGCATAAAACAGTGCACTATTTCAAGGTATGGATAGTTAAAGCTTCCAAAATGAAGACTATTGTAATTTACCAAAGTGACAATATTGTACACAGATTTTTTTCACTTAGCCACTAGGGAGTAACTGTAAAATAAGCGTCCCTACTCATTGGAGAAACTCCACACATTTCCAGGATCATGCATAGAGGATTTCTGCTATTTGAAAGTTTTGTGTGGATTTTCTAGTTTGTAAGTGAGGTTTCTGTCAGTAAAAATCCAGCTTTACCATCCAGATCTCACTTCAAATGTAAGATGTTTATTGGCAGTTGGGAGATGCCAGACCACTGGCCATTTTGGCTATGGCCAAAATAACTCACTAGAAGACAGCTCATCCTGTTTGAGTTATCTGACCAGCTAACAAAAAACAGATGAGCTCTTGTTGGGGAGCCCTGCTACAATAATTCTATTCTAGGAATGGAAATAAGCAAAGAAAATTATTGAGAAATGCATATTAGATGCAATCCAGTTTTTGAAGACTGTAAATAAGAAGCAGTAACAAATGTTTCACACATCCTAAAGAGATCATTTGCATAAATACATCAATAGCTAATAGATGTTTTATTTTATCTTTATATACACATTTTCTATTTCAAAATCGGTCTTTAATTTAGAGTCCTATGTGAATCTGAGTTAGCATACCATTGCTTTTTTAGTTTCTATACTTTATAAGTTAGTTTCTTTCTTATGAAGCAGTACCTTCTATTTTTGCAATTTTTTCCCCTTAATTTTCCTCCAGACTTATTTTTCAACAATTTTAATGTTTCTGTGAGAACAGGGAAAAATTAAAACAGTCAAATCACTAACATGCTTCTCAAATCTTTTTAAACCTTAAACTATATGGTTTCAATTCTTTTTTTTTTTTTTTTTTTTTTTAATTTTTTTTTTTTTTTTACTTTATGGTGTTTCATAATGTTTCTGTTATCTGAAATATCATCTGGAACAGTTTTAAGATATTTAGGAGGATGGAATTCATTACCTGAAAATGTTATGTTGAAACCTTCATAGGAAATTGAAAAGTCAGATATAAATCGGAGCTGTGCAGTAAAATTTCCGAAGAGGCCGGCTTTAATTGTAGGGGGCAAGACTGAGCCAGTCAGCCTGGCTACTGGTTCTGTGAAGCTCCCATCTTCAGTGATGAGCAAATAGTCATGAGAGCTCTCAAGGTGAAAAGTATGAAAAACCAGCTGCACACCTTTAAAAGAATTAAAAAGGGAGGAAAGAAAAGCATTTAATAGCAACTCTTTCTATTCCTTTATACATAGGTGACACAGAAATAAATTCTTATGTTACACGGAAACATTTTGAGAAAAGGTTAGAATCAAACCTGAAATTCTGAAAATAAAGTTTGCAGAAAGCACATGAGCTCAACTGAATAATATGTGCAATGTAGATACTTGTATAGCTCACTTTAAATCCATAGTTCCCATAACACAATTGATGGCATTCAGTGCTACTTTTATATAGCACTCCAAAAATTCTAATTTGTATTATTTAGGTGTTATTCAAGTTCCTGCATGTCTCTTTTACTTATAATATCTACCATGATATCATTATTAACTAGGAGATGCACTTTACTTGGCTGAAACTTTTGTATATGTGTTTTACTTTTGCATTCTAAGCTTCAGAGAAGTTTCCAAATACAAGGACAAATCATACCCAAGTTTTATGTGCAGCCTCACATAAATACAAATTCTTATTTTCTGGGACTGATCATTTACCTGACATCATGACTGTTTTTTCATTTGCCAACTTCTAATCCAGTAATGAATTAAATTTTGATTTATCATTGAGTTTGCAAATAGAATAAATTTTCAAATACAATAAAGAAGAAATTTATAAATTTATTGTGGGGAATAACATTTTTCTTAGCACAATTCTACATATATTTTACATTAAAAATTTCTTATGATATTATAAGAAAAAAAGTCTTAAAGATGATTTTTTAAAAGTAGAAATTTCCCATATACTTCTCAGTAAATTTTTATTATGTTTTACTTTAGTGGTGTGTAACGTATTATTAGCACTCTCCAGGCTTTCTTCCATAGGTTGTTTTACACATTCCCCTAATAAATAAGACGACAAGATCAGCTATGCATTCAAATATTACTCTACTGCATATGTAACATAAAGATATATATGTTTTTTACTCTTAAGTTGGAAATCTAAGGTTACCAATAAAGAGATCAAATCTGTTCCTTTATGCTTAATAATAGTGAAACATATTTTCAAGTTAAATTTAAAACTATTTAACTGTTAATAGCTACTATTTTCCCACTTCTACTCTTTTCCATTTTTCTGAGACTGAACCAAATTGCCTCTGGCAACTGTTTAAAAAAATTTCTTCATTTGAAAAATAAATACAAACTGGAAATACCATCTTTGAAGATATTTAATCTGGGAAGTTAAACTTCTTCCTCAAAGGAATGCAGAAAGTGCTGGTTTAACTTATGAAGGACATTTTCTTTTTTTTTTTTTTTAATATGTGTGTCTGATATTTTTCCCATACAGACATTATATATATGCAAAATATATTAGATACTTACCCTTGCCATGGGACACTTCAATAGTCCAAGTGCAGTTCAAAGAGTTTGGGTAGAAATCAGGAAAACCTGGAGAAAGGACAGTTCCACTCTTCCCATGAATATATCCACCACATAAAGCTTAAGAAGAGGGAAAAAAAAAAAAAAAAAGAAAAGTAATACAAAAAGCCTATCTTGTAAAAGGGTTTGAGAGAAAGAGAGAGCATTTTTTAACTACACTTAAAATTAAATATAGTCAAGGACTAAAATAAGAAGTTAATCCAAAGCCACAACAATCATTTTGACAACAATTTGTATTCTTCTAAAATAACCTTTGAAGAGGAGTTTATTGTTCATCTACAGCCTCTCCTGTTAGTAAGCAGAATACAAAAATAAGTATAAATTCCTATTGCAGTAGTATGTAAGAAATAAGGGGGTTTAGTTTTTTGTTTTTTGTTTGTGAAGTAACTCAAAAAATATCTTGCTGCTATTTTTCTTTCATTAATATTTTGAAGGCATATATTCAACTGTATTTTTAACAAACAAAAATACATAAATAAAAAGTAAATTTTTTTTTCAAATAAGTGATTTTGATGCTTGCTGCAACAGTCAGGAAAAAAAAAAAAAGTTAAATTTCGTCTTTTCCAAAGATTTAGATTGTACAATCATGAGTAATTTATTTGGATTTGAATATTTTGGAAGACATGAGGACCATGCTGGAAAACATTTTATGCATACTTGAATTTGCTAAACTAGGCTGTTCAAATTTGCATAGCAAATTAATTAAAGTTTAAGATTTGCATGCTGAATTGTTTACAGATCTTATAAATAAATACAGCATGACTGTTCTTTTCACTCATCTCTTGCTGTCCAGTTTTTATGCTGTTGGAGTTTTTTTAATTTTAATATGCTAAATAATTAAACAGTAAAGCAACAAAACATTAGGATGCTTTTAGGCTTCTCCCTCACATAGAGTGATACACTCTGCCTCTAACTAGATGGAAAATATAAATTACAAAATATTCAAAAATCCTGCTGTACCTTTATGTGGATGTGTATATATACACATACACTTGGTTTATAGCTTAAGTTTCTTTTTATTCTTTTCTTATTAGACTAAGTTTTTTGTTAAAGTTATTAATGTTTTTTAGATTTATGCAATTTATATATAAGTAAGTAGAAGGAAAGGAAATGTTTCCAGTCTGGTTTTACTCGAATAGTTATTTCTATGTGCAAGTATGAATTAAAACACATTTGACTAAACCCACAATAAATATACTGTTGGTAACAATACTTAATAATAAAAAACAGCATTGCAGACATCAAATTCATAGTGTCATAAATGAACAATAATAAATTCATTCAAAAATCCTTATCTAATTCTGTAAACATCACAGAAGGAAGAAAAATATTTGTGCGACATTACTTAAAGCAAATATTACATATTTCAAAATCATGTATATATTTTAAAATTAAAAATCTGGACTTGATGTGCTTTAATTTAGCTCTTGTTCAAAAATTATTTTCACATTCCATCTTGGCATTAGCACATTCTGAGAATGACACATTACTTATAGAGAACTTTAACCACCTTGCATTTGCAAACAAGTATATTTCTTCTTTGTTGGCATGAAACAAAGAAACATGCTTTTCCCTTAGGCATTTATTCTGCTAAATTAATTTCTGAAGTTAAAATTTTGAGAACATCAGTACTCTACAGATGAGCGCAAAATGTTCATTTCCACTTCAGTTAAATCTGTCACATTCCAAAAATCTGGGTCATAACTTGTTGAGCCTCAAAAGGCAAGTACACTAACAAAATGATTACCTAATAGATTGTGAGTTCTATTCCATGCTTATAGACTAACTAATACAATGAAGTTTAATCTGTGAGGAAAAGAAGAAACTGAATCTGTGTTCGAACCCTTGTCTGTTGCTTGCCTAGAGAACATATTCCAGAAAGGTTAGACATTTTCTCCTACACTGACATGAAAGTGGGTGAAAGACCTGGAGAAAAAAAATCTTTCAGTAAGTAAAAATTGACTAGATATTCCTGAAGTTCAACATTCATATGAAAACAAAAGTGTTTAGTATTGATATTTTAATGCAAAAATAAATCCACACCTTTTATTACAGAGTAAATATAAAAAGAAGAGAATAGTATTCAAACTTAAGATTCCTTCACATTTATCAACCCATCACGGCAAAGCAAACAAGGAAAGAAACCTAGAAAAACAATGAATAATTCTAAAAATGCTTTGTATCTGTACTTGTAAAGGAGGAATGAGTTGTAGTGATTAAAAGGTGAGTTTGAATACTAGATTGGCTAACTTCTATAATAATCATTTGGTGGTTTAGATGCTTTGAGCATGGGGCCAGAAGGCTGTAGTGAGACTTAGAAGGAGAAGACTAGTGCTTAGATTTAACAAAACAGTTTAAAACAGAGAAATTAAAGTACTTTGCTGAATCTAACTCTGTGTCCTCTGACATTCTACTGTAATTAATGAAAACCTCGGACCTGAAAAGCAAGTTACAAATATATTAATATAAGTAATTCACTAAAGCAAGAGCCTTTTCTTGCTGTTATTCTGTGGTTTCTATAAGAGGGATTTTGTAGCAACTATACAAGGATTCCATGAAGAAATTAAGTTGATTCAGTGGTTCACAGAAACAGAAACAGAACTTAGCCAAAAAATCCAATTGCAAAAAAGAACACAGAAATAATTGTGGATACAGTTGTAGTGGTTTTGGCTGGGATAGAGTTATTTTTCTTCTCAGTATGGGTCTGTGTTTTGAATTTGTGCTGTGCCCAGGGTTGATAGTATATCGATGCTTTTGTTATTGCTGAGCAGGGTTTACATGGAGCCAAGACTTTTTCTGCTTTTCATATGTCACACTGGTGAGGAAGTTGGGGGTGAGTGGACAGCTAGGAGGAGACAGCAGGGACTGCAGCTAACCCAAAGAATATCCTACACCATATGGTTTCACATTCAGTGTATAAAGCTGGGAGAGAAAGGGAAAATTGAGAAGTTCAGGCTGATGATATTTGTCATCTTAAGTGACCATTGTATGTGATGGGGCCCTGCTCTCCTGGAGATGGCTGAACACTTGCTGTCCTTGTGAAGCAGTGAATAAATTCTTTGGTTTGCTTTGCTTGTGTGCACAGTTTTTGCTTTTCTTACTAAACTGCTTTTATCTCAACTGTGGAGTGTCATCACTTTTAGCCTTCTGATTCTGTCCTTGATCCTGCTGGTGGGAGTGAGCAAGTGGCTGTGTGAGGCTTGGTTGCTAGCTGTGGTTAAACCATGAAATGATTCAGCAACTAAAAACAAATGTTTCATGAAAGCTCTAGACAGTTTCATACTTCACATCATCAAAACAATAAATTAAACGAAATTTCAGAACAAAAGTATTTAAGAAAATTAATTATATTGGCTGATCATTGTCTATCTGTTTTAGCATTGATCATCCTAAATTTCAAGCAATCATTTTGGTATGCAGTATTTAGATTTTAAAATATAAATTAAGTTTATTGGCTTTGTTTTAGAAGTATTAGTTGTAAGGCACCATTTTGGTTCACAGTTGAACAAAGGCCCCTGCAGGAATCTGAATTTTCCTATTTGTGAATATGTGGCTTTTTTTTCAGTACTTCACTGAAAGCTGATACAGAGACGTAAAGCATGGCTTTTAATAACATTAAAATACATTTTTAAAAGTGTGGATCGTGTTGCAATTGAAGGGAGTTAGTAGCAATGACAAGCTTAATTAGTTCTGAAAAATAGTAGACTAATTTTTATGGACTTTAAAGCTGCCATCTGAAGAGCTTGACACTTACCATCACAGCTGGGTAATGCATGATTCCACTGATGGTTTCTTTCACATATGAGAGGTTCTTCATCACTCAGTGTATATCCTGGATCACAGCTGAAGGTTACTGTGGAGCGGATATTAAAGTTGTTACCATGGCGATGGCCATTCACAGGAATTCCCGGGTCGAGGCAGGAATCTGATTCCAGAGTAACACCTGAAACAAACAGATTTAATTTTGCTTTTTCACCTTTTTTTCAGAGAATAAACAGAAAAAAAACCCAAACCAAAACAAAACAAAACACAACACAAGGAAGACAGGAGAAAAAAAGAGCCTCCAAAAGAGCCTAGTTATCATTGCCTGAGAATGATATGGGATATAAAACCCTGACTCACAGAATGCTTTTCCAATGTTAAATTTCATAGAATAGAGAAATCCAAATGAAATAGAAAGAGACTGGAGCTTTAAAGTATATTTTGTCAATGAATTAAGAACACCAAGCCAATAAAAGTACTGGACTTCTAGAACTGTAGGAAGATACTACAGTTCAAAGTATGAATAAAAATTTTGCTAGTACATAGATAATATTTGATTATTTCATCTATTCAGTTTCTGGTACTGCAGGACAACTCAATTTTTCTCTGCACAGTTATGATTACTTGGTACAACAAGAAGCAATGTCAAAAAACTGCAATTGAAGACTCACAAACTACTGAATTCTTACAGATATTATCCTATGCATGAAAAAAAAAAGAAGGATAAATAATTTAGCCTTCACATTTGTATAACTCTTAGCTGACAGAAAGAGTCTCTGGTAATTATGTCTTACAGGAGAGATTAAATAGTATTTGGAAATAAACCTGGAGCTATCCACTGAAAAAAACTCCCTGAAATTATCAAATGGAGGCTCATTAACTGAACATTATACATTGTGCTTCTAGTGATAGCAAGGCATGGTAGAATTTAATAATATAATGATCAATAATGTATACACATAGGGAAACAAATAGAGACTCTCTATTGAGATGACAGGAATTTTTTTGATTTTCTGTTACTGTGTGTGGTGAATTGACCTTGTCCAGCTGCCAGTCCTCTGCTCAGCTGGTCTCTCATTACACCCTTCAACAGTACAGGGGGAGAGAGTAGGTAGAAAATAACAGAAAAGGTAGGAAATAACATGAAGGAACTCAATGGCGAAGACAAATAATATCATTTAATAATTACCATCATAGTCAAACTAGACTCAATTTGAAGAAAAAACAATATAAGTTATTGCAAATTAAAAATAGACTAGGATGGTGAGAAACAAAACCAAAAACCAAACTACCCTGTCACCCTCACCCTTGAATTAGGCTTGAATGGCCAAGTGTTAGTTAGTAGAGAGGGGTGGCTACAGGAGTGGCTTCTGTGAGAAAGTGCCATAAACTTTTCACATGTCCAACACAACCAAATGCCACCTGCCATCAGGATGGGCACCTCAGAGATGGTGGTAGAGCCTCTAGAATAACATATTCAAGAAGGACACAAAAGCTGCTGCAGAAAAACAGCAGCCATTGAGAAGTGAGAGAATGTGAGACCAAGAATTCTGAGACACTGAGGTCAGTGAAGAAGAGGAGGGAGGAGATGCTCAAGGTTTGGAAGCCCCTGCAAGCCATGCTGAAGACCATGGTGGAAGAACTGTCCTACTGCAGCCCATGAAGGTTCACAGTGGATCAGAGATCCTCCTGCAGCCTGTGCAGGATCCCACTCAGAAGCAAATGGATGCTCAAAGGAGGCTGTGATCTTGTTGCAAGGCCACACAGGAGTAGGGTCCTAGCAGGATCTGTGACACTGTGGGAGACCCACACTGAAGCACTCTGTTCCTGAAAGATTGCAGCTCATGCCAGAACCATTCATTAGGAATGATAAATCATAGGAAGCATTCAAAATTTAAATATCCATGGAAGGCTGTCTCCTGAGGGAGGAACCCAATGCTGGAGGAGAAGAGTCTGAGGGGTCCTTCCACCAAGGAGGAAGGAGCAACAAGAATGTGTGATAAACTGGCCACAACCCTCATGCCCTATCCCCCTGCACCTCTCATAAGGAGGAAGTAGATAAAATTGAAAGTGCAGTTCTGCCAGAGAAGAACAGAGGGGTAGGGTGAAGTGTTTTTAAGATCTGGGCACCTAGGATCTAGTCAAGGTTACTCTACCACAGCTGTCTTCTTCACAGGCATTTCCTAGTTTCTTAGCCCTCTAAAGGGGTAAAAAGGTGCTGGTCCTCTCTGCTGCTTGTGAATCTTTAACTGTTTCTATTGATGTTGTACTCTTAGTTTATTAATTCTACCCTGCCCTGTTTATCCAGGACTACCCTACAGCCTTAGGAACAAAGTAGGATGAGTTCAAAATTAAGGAAAAAAATTGATTTATCAAGGCATAAAGTGAAGGATTCAGAACTGTAGATATGAGTGTTGGAAGCGGACTACAAATAAAATATCATCAATAATGACTCTAGCTTTCACAGAGAAATTTTCTCTGTACCCTCCAGCTGTTCTTATATCTCAGAATTTAGATTTGAAAGCTTATGATCTAGTTTTCATGAGATAACCCTGACATACAGAAATTCTAGACTAATAAGTTTCTCTGGACTTGGCTGCATACTCTTAATGCAAATGTACTGTATTATCTAACACAGTGCATTTTTAGATTTCTTTTGCCTGGATAAAATTGCTTAATATAGTCTCAAAGAACCCATTTAATTCTATAATATTCTTCACTGAAATTGCCCTTTATAATTTCATCTGTATGAAATTTTAACTTTGATATACATTAAGCTCTTTTCAGAAAAATCATACTTCATACTTTGAAAGATGTTAGTGTAGGTAGAGGTCCATAGCAGCGCTCTTAAAATTCCCTCCTCTTAGGGCCACCCCTGCCTGAACACATCAGCTACTTTGGCAATCTGAGTCACGCATGACAGGTAAACTCATCAGTTTCTTTTTGAAATGATAATTCAAAATTACATTGATTCTATTGTTTCACATTTTTGAAATAAGACCAAAAGCTTTAGGAAATTTATCAACTTCCAGCTTCCTGACTGAAGTAGTAGTGTTAAATAAATAAACTCAGCTCAGGCAACAGTTTCATTCCGAGGGAAAAGATATTCAGTATGTAAGTTTCAGTGACCATGACCAAGCTGAAAAAAAAAAAAAAAAAATCTTTGCTCCTTTGGTTGAATATTTGATTCTTTTCCTTAATAGAAGATAACCTAAAATTAAATAATGGGCAATACTGAGGGTCCTGACCACAAGAAGATATGAGAAATTCTGGCACAACAGTGATAAATGTGGTTGGAAAATAGTTGTAAAGAGTTGATTGAGAAGGAGCACAGGCAGTAGATCAAACTCTAGGACAGGCTGCAGTTATTAGCTACCTGGGACCATGACACCATTATCACGCTTTACCCCCTGTCTGCCAAGTCATACTTTTTCTAAACAAGTACAAACCTTTCAATGACTCCTTATGTGTCATATTTTTCAAGTTAGCAACCTTCTACTCTCTTTAAACTGTGTCACAACCCAAACACAGGAATCTCCCTGGCCATCAAAAAAATGACATAATTTTTGAAGAAGTCCTAGATTAAAAATCCCATAAACAAACCAAATGTATTTTCTGAAGTTGTCTTTTGGGGTTTTAGATGGTTAAATATAATGTCTAGAAGATTCAACTTTTTGCAATATTACTACATTTTTTTCTAGATTACATGAATTCTGTGTGACATCCAAAACTTTTTCTCTTATATCCCTGTTTTGTGTTTGTGCATGGCATTTTTCCTTCCCCATTTAGGCTTAGCATGTTTGTTTATAGAATTGAACTGGTTTTGTTTTACACTCTTCAGTTCATCTAGCTTCTTTTGAATTCTAACCTTCCCAATCATATTGCTAGTTTCAATTGTAGGCTGGAATCATCATCCAAGTGTAACTGTTTTTATATTGTCATCAAAATTACTAATTTTATGTTTCCTTTTTTTTTTTTTTTTTTTTTTTTTTTACAGCATCACAGAAATCACATAATAATTTAAGGTGGAAGGAACCTCTGGGGGTCATGTAGTCCAAACCCCTGCTCAAGCAGGATCACCTAAAGCTGGTTGCACAGGTGGATCCATTTCTGGATATATTTTTAGTATCTCAAAGGATGGAGATTTCACAGCCTTTTTGAGAAATTTTCCTAGTGCCTACTGTACCTTACTGTACACTTATTGCACTAGAATAATTTCACCCACTCTAAATTTATTTTTTTTTTCTGAAAGAGTTCTAAAAGCTTATGAATGTGAGCACAGAACTTTCTCCTCCCCATTCCATTTCCAAATCTACAAAAGCAGTTAACCTGTCAAGAAAGAAATTAAGTTGGTTTGACATAATCTTTTTTTATCAAATACAAATAATTTATTCCTTATCATTTTGTTTATCAGCCTGAAACTAGTATCTTTCAAGAGTAAAGATAAAACTAATGTCCTTGACCCTTCTGGTCCAAATATCTTCTTCTTTTTTTTTTTTTTTTTTTTCTTTTCCGTCCTTGCTTGGAAAAACGAGTGCCCTTCTGAATTTTTTTTAAACATTCTTACAGATTTGAATTTTCAGACATAATTTTCAGTGGAGTGGTCCTTCTGCTTTTCCTCTGAATATAGCACAGGGAATTTCAACAGTCCCTGATGAACAAAATATATTTAACTATTTCAATATTGTGTAGTACCTCACTCCACATGCCATACTCTTACCTTGAAAATGTTAACTTAATTATGTTAAGTATATGATAAAAATTATTATTTTCTGCACAAGTTGTGAAACAGGAACAAAACAAGCCTGTAACAGTTGATTTTTGGTCAAATGTCCTTAGAGTAATTTTTCCCTTTATTTGAATATATTTAGTTATTTTTGTTACTGTCTTTCTGTCTCTTGTTCTTGGAAATAAATATGTACTTTGGATTTTTGTTTTTATCCTAAGAGATCTATGTTATTCTTTGACTGCTATCTCTAGCAACATTTAAATATAACTAATACCTGTATTACTAACTCTTGAGTTACATCATTAAAAGGGATTTTTTAATAGCTGCAGGTACCTTTTTCAAAAACTAAAAAAAAAAGGAAAAAAAAAAGAAAATAAAAAAAAACAAGCACAAAAACTCCCAAAATGAAACAAAGCCAAGGAAAAGCAATAACAAAAAAAATCCAAACCAAAACAAAATCACCAAAAAAACAATGGTTTTCTCTTGGGGTTTCATTCAGTTTCTTTTATAAATTACTTTCAGAATTCATTTGTAAGGACTCAAGGACATTCACCTGTCAATCTGCCAATTTTTTTGGTTTAGATTTTTGAAAACTGTTAATTTATTCACCATGTTGCTTCATTCTTCCACTTCTTACAAATCATAAACTCTATTATTTTAGGGTCATCCTCCGAAAATCTGCCTTTCCTATTTAGCCACTCTACTGATTTTTCTTAGGCATAATAAAATGGACTGCTGAAACAAAAAAAATCTCCTCCAATATTTCAAATCTTCTTCCATTGACTGTATCCTGCCACAGAAAATTGTATTAATCTTTTCCTCATATCCAGACTATTCAAAGGATTCTTTCTTCATCAAATGAGGAAATGTAAGGAAGTATTTTGATGCTTTGTTATCATGGCTAAATTTGATTGTGGGCTGAATGATTTCAGTACTTAGTCAAATCCATGAAGATTGCATATTTATGAGCCAAAAAAATTATTTTCTGAAACCTAATCTAAACAAATACTTAACTTTATACATTGTGAATAAAGGATTACCTCTACTTCTTTCTTACTGATGATTTTCATTTAAGAAAAATCATAATATTGATTTTGTGGATTTTTTTCAATGGCCTCAATAAGGAACATTTTTACTAAGATGGGTAACCTTTGAATTGTACGTTAAAACAATTTTCTATGTAACACAATTGTAATGTTTACCAAATATATATCAATGTAGAGTGTAATATGACTGTCTCAATGCATTACTAAATTGTTATCTATTTTTCATATAAATTTTAGGATAAAAGGAAATAATAGTCCACAAAAACACACTTTCAAGCAAAGCATTTGGATTTAAGATATAATTGATCAATTTGCTTTGCAAATTATCATGTTCTTTTACATAAGGAAAGAAAAATTTCAATAAACAAAGGAGCAACTTACAGTTAGAGTTATCCTACCTATCCTGTCTTGCATTAGCTATATTTGAAGTGTCATCAAAAGGCTGAATAACAGAAATTTAAGGAGTGAACAAATTATCTTCACATCTTTCACAGTACCTTTCATGGGTTACATACTTTTAAAGCTATACTACAGTCATATTTTAGCTTAATAGAATATTACTGCCACCTCAGATTCAACTCAGTTTAGCTTATATTGAGCCTTTTATTTTAAGCAAGGTTAAGAGCCTTCTGCTTCACAGTGCAGTGATTTATTTGATCATCAAAGTTATGAGTATAACTGGAAGATTTTTAAGATACTTCCAAATAAGACAGGTATTTGAACTTGCAAAGAAAATATTCAGAAACTTTTCCTAAAACTTAAAATTGACTACCTTGTCTTCTACAAATGTAAGAAATATGAAACAAATAGAAGTTGTGTTGAGATGTATTTAAAATTATCAACTTCTGTAGTTAAACCTCCAGGGAAAATCAAAATATAATTTTAGTCTCCTGTGTTCCTAGCAGATTACTCAAGGCCTCCATTAACTCTTTCTGCCTGGTTTTGCTCTTTGGAAACACTGGCTTTCTCTACTTAGCACCCCCATGTTACTAGTTATTGTGATGACCTTCCCTCTGTGATGCACACAATTGTCAATATTGAGAAAGGGATCACAGAAATGCTATGGGAGCTCCTGATGCTGACTGACCAGCACAAGAAGATAGACTCTGCAGCAGATGTGTTACACAAACATATAGAACACAAGGCAAAATGGAGACAATTTTAGCTCTGTGAGAAACCCAGTGGCTTCAGACCATTTAATATATGTCAATTTATGCACTTAATTTAAAAGTAAATTCTATTGTGATGATTCTTATTTCACATGAAGATATTATTATTAATCTATTTGCATTTTAGAAACATTATAGTTGAGGTGTCCAAGTCTATTCAGCCTACAAAAACCAGAGAAGGAGAAAAAGAAAGTTAGAGGAAGATAGGAGACACCCAAACAATAAAGCTTTATCCACGATGGAAAGTTTCTAAAATTACTTTGCATTTGATAAAACAACTACGTCTGTAAGGACTCTGAATAACATAAAAGAACTCATGAAGAAAAGATTTCCAAAATGAATACTTCCAGAATTATCTGTCAGTGCAGCATAAAGTGAACATAATTTGTTCTTACACAGATATAACAACTGATTTTTTTCCCATTTATTTGCTCATTTTCTAATTGAATATTTAAAAAAAAAAAAAAAATCTACTTGAGAAATACCAAACTTACTCTCATAGTGAATTAGGAAACCAACACTGGAACGACTGTTGTCCGTAGTGAACAGCAGGTACATATAATTTCCCGTACTGATAAGGAACTGGGGTGCTTGTGTTCCGTGGTATTCTCCAATTAACGGTGATGAATTTGCTGGCCCATCTCTGACTTCTAAAGTGTCATAATTAACTTCAGTTTGGAATCTGAAAACCAATATGTAAGTTAGCTGGTGGATTGACAAATGGTGCTGTTTTCTTCAAGTGTTAGAGGTACAACCCACTTGTAACAGATAAAGAATACCATACATGAAAAAATTACACAGCTATAAATCCATCCATGTATTAATAAGAATAACAATTAAAGAAAGCTTCATTAATTATTTTTTTTTCTTCCTTTGTTTTGTGTTATTGTGAAAAGTCTGTAAGGATGTAAGATGTAAGCATTCCGGATACTTCAGCCATATGACTGGCATATAGAAAGACTTTAGTGGCAAATTTGGATACAAAAATGCAAATTGTATTAAACAAAACTGCATTATGAAAAACCATTATTTATTTCATCCTCAGGTTAAGAAATAGTTGGACATCCTAGGAACATCTTCAATAAACTTCATTATTTCATCTCAATAATTTCATTATTTGATGCTTGCTATTTGGCAAAAGATGTTTTATAGATAGTCAAGTATTTAAATTTTTTTTATCCAAAGATTTTATTCTAACATAGCTTGTGACTTTACTTTTAGGTAATAATTTTTCTCCTATGAAATAAAGCAGTAAAAAAAAATTAGATTTAAATCAAGCCTTCATTTTGAAATTCATTGAAATTCACGGTTATAATAACTGTGGCTTCTTAGTTTACTTTAGTGTGTCAAAAAATCCCCAGGTAATATAGAGAAGAGTGGAAAGTAAGGAGACTAATGAGGGTTGATTTGAAAGAAAATATAACTTTAAAATCAACAGCAGAGTCAATCTGTCTGTCAATCACTAAACCACATCACATTTCTCCAATTCATAATGGCTATCTGTCTGTGCAGTAATCTACTACTAGTTCTTAAATCAAACAGCACAAATTTATTCTTTCTCTAGATGAATTTGAACTGGCACTTTTTACATCAAATACTTTTCAAGACAGCCTGTGGTTATATCAGATTCTGATATGCTGTAGCATCTGAACCATGCACACATACATTTTCCTGTCAATGAAGTTTGTGCTATTACACAGATATCTACACTGCTTTAAATATATTTGCATGCAAACTCAATATTCTTATTTTCATCTTTCAGAAATGCATATGTTGTGAGATTTTTCTCTTCTATTCCCATAAGGCTTGTTAGTTCAACTTCTGAGAGCAGCAGAAATCCCTACACAATACAATACTTTTTTCAAAGCGAGTGCCCTTAGCTGTCTTGCCAATATGGGACACAGTTACTGGTCTAGAGATAACAAGCTGTGTCCTTGCAAATAAAGAAAAGTGCAAAATATTAGATAATTGAGAAAGGAGAAATATGTGTGAAATTCCTTCAAAGTGTAAATAAACTTTTTGCTTCATTAGGAAATGGTGACAGAATGACCAAGCTCCCACCCAGGCCATTACATTTTACAGAACAAATAGCACTGGTCTTGTAAAAACATCTTCATAGACACAACAATATTGGTAAGAACAAGTTCAGTTTTAAAAAGTATTTAGTATTCTTTCTAGTTCTTCTCTAACAGTTCACTGAAAACAAAAGTACAGCTAGAAGTCAGAAAGCTTTTTCATTGCTATCAGAGCTAATGACTGCTGGGAAACTGACTTAGGCACTTCATATTGTTCCTTCCTCTTCACAGAGAAAACTCTAGATTTATGGTACTTTATTTGGATTAGCTGGATAAAATCCAGATGATTGCTTTTACTGCTATCTATCCACTCTGACAGTGGAATACAGGTTTGCTAATACATTAAGCATTTTCAGGACCCATTTCTGGCAGTGAAACCAGCTAGAATGAAATGGCCTACATCCATACTATTAAATACTTCCACAGCCTCTCAAAGAAGAAGATACTATTCAAATTTTGTATTATGAATGATTGCTTGCACACAGTAACTCTTGGCCCTTTTTGATTATAATTTGGGGGAATGCTGGTTGACAAACTCAAAAAGCATCTTGGAGATTCTTTCAACAATTTAACTGCATAAACACATGAGTTTTTGTGTCTGGAAAGGCTCACTGATTCCACTTAATTTACCAAAATAGACAGTTACAGAGGGCATCACTAAAGTACTTGACAGTTTTTCAGTACACTTCCATAATTTCAGAGATTATACATTGATTCATCCTGCAGCAGAATGATGAAAACAGACAGAGCTAGGCTGGTTTAAATACTTTATTTGTACTCATAATGAATAGACTCAAGATCAATAATTGAATAGTTCAATTATTTTGACAGTTATGTTTGTGAGGCAAACTAATTAGGAATAAAGTGCTCTCAGCTAGCAATTGTATTTTTCTTAGCAGGCCAGTATGACAACAATGGATGGCAAACCCTTGCTGGAGACAGAAACCAGAAAATAACTCTTAACAGCAATTGCTACTCTGACAATGATTTTCATTTTCAGTAGATTCTTACTCATGTCAAACTGAAGTGTGACTTTATAATTTACTTGTCTGATTCTGAGGGTTTATGGGAATGAATTGTTTTTTTAATGGACTGGACTTGTTATTGTTTTTTACCTTTAGTCTTTGTACGCTCACTAAAGTGATAAATCAAGATTATTCATTACTGGAAACTCTTCATCACTACCAAAAGTACCTAATTAAGGGTTACTTTTTGGGGTTTCAGTTTATTTTAATGTTTACTAGCTTGCTCATACTAGTAAGACATAAGTAGGATGTCCTCCAAATGTACATAGGTAATTTTAAAAATAAAGGATGCTGTGTTATACTATTCTTCATACAGCTGTGTTGGTTTTGGATGCAGGGATTAGTTGTATAAATTATCAAAATCTTTTTTATCAAGATCCAAAGTACCAAAGATCCTCAGGTCAGCCATTATTTTTCTTCCCCTTTCCTAATTACTTGAATCAAATTAGATTTTACTTTTCTGTTACCCTTCCTGGCATTAGGCACAATCTGAAATGCAAAACGTTTCAATATAAAATAATCGTAGGGTCATTTGCTGCTACTTCTGGAAAATTTCTAAGGCCTCTGAAAGGCACATTTGTCTAGGAACATTAAAACTTCATTAGCTTAAGAGTGAGATAATTTGCATTATTAGCATCACATTTGTACAAAACTTCATCCTGGTACATAGGTCTTTGAGGCAATTCATACAGTAAAGTATAAAAGGGTTCCATTTTCCCCAAATTAGGCCAAATACTTTACAAAAATATTTTATTAATAAAATTCATTGATTCATTGATTAATTGACAAAATAAATTACTGTTTTGTAATTTGCTGACATTATCAGACAGCAAAGTCAGTTTTTCTTGTAAGCAATAAAAAGGTTTTTCATCGAATTTTTAAACTAGGTAACAAAACTTTCGAGCTGACAAATGAAAATAATTTTATTGTAAAATCAAAGTTATATTATTATCAACAAGTGTAACACTTTTAATAAAATTTATAATATGATGCAGTAAAGTTCTAGAATTTTCTAAATCTGCCAGAAAAGCTCCATAAATCTCCAAAGAAGACAGGGAAAGGTTTTCTTCCTTATGTACCAAAACCAACATGCTGAATGGTAATACTGTTTTGCAATTTAAACAATTAGGGAATGGCAACAAAATCCATTTGCTAATAATACTGAGATAATGTTGAAGTAGATTAATTGTGTATCTGTTGTTCTTCAAAAATTATATGTGATTCTCCATTTTGTATCAGGTAAACTCCAAGTTCTTGTTTAATGCCATTGCAGTTCAATTAGTACACAAAACTCTAGAATCCTGTAATGGAATATGTATGTGCATCTGACTAAAATTCAGCAAATTAAGTTCTTAAACTGCACCACATGTGCAGAAGCCTATGTTTCTCATTAATTTTCTCAGAAATAATGTCTTCACACTGTTAAGGTCATGCTCATTCAAACATCTGCAACTTCAGGCAATGCATTTCCTCTTATAAAATTTAAATGCTCCATCTTATAAATAAAGCTGCTATTTCCATTTAAGAAGACATGAAGAAGCCTGAACCTCAGGCTTGCTTCTGATCATTAATTAAAAAAAAAAAAATAGCTTGCAAATGAATATAAACCTATAAATATTATTAAGTCTTTAATGAGAAAAAAAAGTCAGCATCTTAAAATTCTGGAACTTCCTGCTGAGCACAATGGAAGCAAACAGCACATTAAAAAGCTTTAATTGCCTGCTTGTAGGAATAGCACTGTTAGTGCTGCAATGGAGATTCTTTTTGTGGTTTGAGTTCCTACAATATATACTTATTCTTCCATAATAAAGCAAGTGTTTATGCTCAGACCTTACTTCTTGCTTGGTTTTATGATACTCACCTGTCAAAAGTGATCTTAATGGAATGTCCTGGTCTTGCTTCAATCACCCATTCACAATTAAGTGAATCTTTGTAATATCCTGGCCACCCTGGTGGCAAGATAACACCACTCGATGCTGTCAAATGGCCACCACATGGTGCTGTAAGATAAAAAACATGTATATTTTTAACATAACATTTATTTCTAATATATTGTATAGTCAATGAAATTACTAGAAATCAAATTAAAATTAATAGAGTATAAATTTAATATAGTTTCAATAGTTTAACACTAAATGTGTTATGAACACTTTTCTTCAGACTCATAAGACCTGCAATGTATCTTATCAAGACATAACTCTATATATTTTAACACAGAGAGCATAGCACTTCGGTCTGCCAGTCCTCCTTCTGTTGAAAATCACAGTTGTTAAAATGATCTTGTTAAAAATGACACTGTCTCATCACATTTAGATCCAGTATGATTCCAAATTTAGATGGAAACTTATAAGACAAATGGTTCCAAGCAATTATTGCCATTGTACTGTGCCACCTTTTTGAGCAATCACTGATCTCAGTGGAACTGGGAGTTGCAAATATTCTATTGGATCATAGAATGGTTTAAGTTGAAGGGGATGTCTGGAAACCACCTCATCTACTTCCTGCTTAAAACAATAAAGTGCACAGAACCACGTCCAATCAGGATCATGCCTTTCCTCCAAAGTCAGACACTCCCCAGACTTTCTGGGCAAGCTGTTTTAATGTTTGATCACTCTCACAATGCAAGATTTTTCTTGTCTTTAAACAGAAATTAATTAATTTCGGTTTCTGTTCGCTGCCTCTTGTTCAGTCATTTTACACCATGGAGGAGATAGTCTAGCTCAAACTAGCTTAAACTATCCTATCAACTATCTGTACATATTGACAAGATCCCTCTTCCTGAGCCTTTTCTTTTCCAGGTGAGACAAACACTGTTCTTTCAACTGCTTCTTTTATGACAGATACTCCAAATCCTTACTTATCTTTGTGACGCTTCACTGGGCTCACTGCAGTATGTCCACATTTTTCTTGTACTGTGAGTCCTAGGAGTGCACACAGTGCTCCCTACATAGCATCACCAATGCTGAATAGATGGGAAAGATCTGTCATTTATTCTCAGCCCAGTTCTCCTGCCTCTCTTGACCCTCTGAATAGCAGCACAAACATCTGGTACACCTGCCTGTCCCTCCAGTTTTACATCATCTGCAGACTTGGTCAGAGTACATTCTGCCTCAGCATTCAGTTTAGTACTGAAGATTTCAAATAGTATTTGATAGGGGACTCTATCCAATAGGATACCTGAGATTGGGTTACACCTCTATGAATTAGCCTCCAGTTGTACCTTGTGACACTGCCTACAATTCTGTGAGCCAAACAGCTCAGTCAGTTTTCAGTCCACTTCACTGTCCACTTCTCTAGTCCCTGCTTCATGGGTTTGTCATTGAGTATTTTGCATGACACAGTGCCAAACATGTTACTAAAATTGAATATCCATTACTCTCCCCTCATTCAGATCATCTTAATGCAGAAGGCTAATAGGTTGTTCAGGCATGATTTCCTCTGCATAAATCCATGTTGATTACTCCCAGTCACCATAGCTTTCTTCACTTTGTTGTAGTTTTGGCTTGAACAGAGTTAATTTTCATGCAGTAGCCTTGAGGAAGCAGAGTTTGGAGCTGTGTGGTGGATATTCTATACCACTCCCACCATCTCTGGGGGTCAGCAGGGACTTCATTTGCAAGAAGAGGAGATGGCATGGAGTTGAGGAAAAACATGAGCAGGAGGATCTGAGGGGGCAATTTTTGTTTGTCTTGGTGGCCATGTACAATGGAACGTGGTTGGGTTGGTTGGTCAGTCAGGCAGTGGGTGAACATATTTTTGTATGTAAATCATCCTCTCCTGTATGCTTTTGTTATTAATATTGTTGATCTTAAAATCTTATATCTCATTGCTGTTTTCCCATCTCAACTCCAAATATCTGACTTTTGTCTCCCTCTCACAGGAGGGGTTGGAGGGAAAAGGAGCAGCTGCATTGTGCCTAATTTCCAGCTGAGTTTAAACCACATCATATGGCTTGGAAATGGTTTCAAGGAATATTGTTACATCACCTTTCCCAATGATAGAGATGAAACCTATAGCTCTTCAGAGCTTCCTTCTTTCCACTCTCCAAGACTGGAATTTGCTTTCTTCCTCAGGGAAGTCCTCAGGGACCTCCCTGATTTAAATCAGCTTCCCAAGATATTAAGTGACCTTGTGATGTCATTGGATGGCTTCTTCAGAATTCTTGGCTGCATCCCATAAGACCCATTCCTGTATGTCAAATTTGTTTAAATGTTCTCCAACCTGATCCTCCTCCATATTTTTTTTTTTTTTTAATGTATTGTAAGAGGGCTATGAAAATGACAGGGAGCATTTTTCAGAGCAAAATTAAAGGACTTTGGAGCAGGATTAAACAACACAGAAATGACAGAACAAATTTAGGAAAACATAAGTCCCTTAAAAATTTAATCGGTCATGGCACATGGCTTTGGAATGTTGTTTTACTAAAGGCTAAGCCACAGCATAACACAGGAACACTTTCAAGGGCAGGTAATTTTATCTTAGTATCATTTATAGTGTCCTCATAGAAGAAGTCAATGGTATCATTATCAGAAAATTCCATATTTCAGCACAGGAAATCTTGCTTGATGTCTTCTGTTTCTCTAAGTAGTGACAAACCAACTTATTATGTCATGTAGAAATGGATGGTAACATGAACTTGTGAGCTGCAAATTAATATGCCTGGTTTTATTTCAATGTTTTTAGAAAAACAAAAGAAACTAATCAGAGAGTTTATTTATTTCACTTATGACTTGCACTTTTCTCTAATGATTTTTTCTAGATTTGAGTAGGAAATAAAAGCAAGACACAAATCCTGAAACACACTGAATTTTCTTTGAAGCAAAATGAAAGGCCAGTAAAATGGCATTAATCTTACATGTGTACAGCCAATGAGAAAATCAATTTATTCGATAGTTTTTTACATTAAATTTCATCATACTATGAACAATAACAGTCATAAGAATGTTGATCCTCAACTGATTATAACACTTCATGTACATCATTTACTTCATGTGTTTCAGGTGTTGCTTATAGAGATTGTTATATATAAAAAAACCCACAGAGCAGAGCAGCAAGAAAAAAACAACAGGTGTTCAGAAATCTCAGACAACTAGAAGCTGACTAAATCATGCTTAGGATTCTAGGACCACACTATGATACAAGCCCAGAATCTCCTACAATTATCAAGAGAACCCACATCAGAAAGGAATGTAACCTGAAAGGTATGAGAAACCTGAACATAATTACTTCCTTCCATAAAAGAAACAAAAAACCAAAATATTTTAAAAAACCCAAAAAACAAACAAACAAAGAAAACCAACAAAATAAACAAACAAACAAACAAAAAACCCCAAACCAGTCTCTTAGTTTAATCTTTAGATAGTTTAATCTTTAAATAATCTTTAATCTTTAACATTAAAAACCAAGTAAACGTTCCAGAAGTTTCAAAGAAAGGATAACTGAGAGGCACCTATATATTTTCTGAAAAAGTAATTTCTGTATTTGCTTCTGTCATTTTTTCCCTTCAAAGAGTTCATCATTGGTCCTTTATCTATGCATTTTCAAAAATAATATTACCCAAAGATTACACTGAATACTTTAACAATTGAATCTAGAGCTTCAAAATTAGAAAAAAAATCTTCTGACAAAAAACAACGCCATACTCCCTGCTTTGGAGTAGTAGTGAGTTTGCTCTAAGAATAAAAGAAAAAATCCTGCTCCACTGTGCCACATACTTTAATCAGGGTAAGAAATTTTGCTAGTACAACATCCAGGTTTACATACACTTCTTCTAACGAACTGCAGACATGGAAAGGTTCTTCAGTATTTTGAAATATTCTTTGCAATACACAGTTTTATGAGAACTAAATCCTCACAGAAAGTCATATGATTCAAATCCTTAAGTAATTGCAATAACACTGAAATGAATAGAAATGTGAGATTTAGAAAGTTTGGAATAGTTTCTCCCCAAAAAATATCATTGAATTTGGAGTCTATCTATGTATTTATTGTTTAATAAAAGTATACAGTTTGAACATGACTTTTAAAAAACATACCTTAATCAATTACTAAATGCACTAATCTGCCTTGACTTTAGGACCTATCAGTTAAGTACTAAGCAATTCTTACTCTATTTCATCCTAAAGAGAGCTTCATACCTAATAGAGATCATCTTGGTCTGTTTATTCACCTAGGAAAGGAGAAGCACATAAATTTGGAAATTTTTAGGAATATCATGAATATTAAACATAGCTCTGATTTTCCCTAAATTACTCAGGAATAAGTGTACTGCAGGTTATAACATTACCCACAAAAATTCATGTATACTTTCATTTTGAGAAAGTTAAAGGGATAAATTTTCCAAAAGAACTTATATAGAAGCTTTATTTACTTCCTGTGTGGTAGATAATTATGTTCTTCAGTGAACTACAGCCAAAACTGTTACAGCAGTTATAATTCACAAACAAGTAATGATGGTGACAATCAGAACTTGGAAACAATAGCAACCAGATTTGTAGAATGCTAATTTATTCCAAGAATATAAAAGCAAGCTATTTTGTTTCTATTATTGTGCTCTCACTTGACTGGAAGAGAGTTAAGATAAATGAATAACTTCAGGTAAAGCAGTCTTATTTATGTGCAAAAGGTAAAAAGTAAGCTAAATTTTAAATAGCGTAATTATTCAAACTGTAAGTGCAAAGTAAAGCTTGTGCCCTTACCTTCACAACGTGGGACAGTGGAGCTCCATACTACATTTCCATCTTGCATAATACAGGTTATGGATTCAGAGCCTTGAGTCTTCACAAAGCCATCATCACAGTGAAAGGAAACAGAGCTTCCCAGAAGGAATCTGTCTCCAAAACGCCTCCCATTTATAGGAATGCCTGGATCGTGACACTCATTCTGGCCAAAGGCTGTTTAAAACACAGCAATAATACTGGTAATAAAACCCACAATAATAGCAATGATAAAAACTACCCCTTTAAACTTTGTGTCTTTTTTTTTTTTTTTTTTTTTTTGGAGAAGGAGGAGAATGGTATTTCAGTTGTAATATAGTGGTATATAATTCAAAGTATAGAAAATTTCTCAATAAAAAGCTTCAAATCCAATAACATTCACACATATGCAACATAGCTGGAATTCAGAAGTTTTCAGATATATGTGGCTTAGCTACATAAGAACAATTTGCCTGTTTTCCTCTGGACAAAATTCAGCTGTTTTGCCTCTAATGTAAGGGAATTGGGGTTGTTTAACCTGAAGAAGGGGAACCTGAGGGAAGCCCCTATTTTCCCCTACAACTACCTGAAAGGAGGTATTGGTCTCTTTTCACAGGTGTCAAGTGATAAAACAAGAGGAAATGGCTTCCCCTTTTTATTCCCTGTCATTTTGCAAAAGACAAAAACTGTCCTTTCCTTTAAAAGCAAAAGACCAGTTTAGACATCTAAGACTTAAGAAGGACTGAAATCAATGATTCCAGCTTTATGTGGGGAATCTTTCTAAATAATGCAAGAAAACACCTTGGCCAAAACCACTATTATTTTAATTGACACAACACAGAAACAGTGCAAAAGGTCTCAAAGACAACGTTATTGTCAATTGACTTCTATAATCTTAGAAGATAATTTATTCAGCTAAAATGATAACCTCTGTACAAGTAACATCTTTGAATGAACTCATAAAACTTTTAGGAGAGTTAGCAATCTACAGCAAATGTAAAAATGTTTTCTATATGACAATGCTGCGACTCATTTTCTATTGAGAGTGCTGTTTAGTAATGTATTTTTATATAAACAAAACAGAGGGCCATGTGTAGCCAGATATTTCCAAGCCTGGCTGCCCACACAGGAGAGACTTTCTACATGTACACGGCCAGTAGGTCCACATTTAACAACTTTTGGACTGGTTGTCCAGTTACAATTAAACTGTGTACATTTGAGAATTGCCTTCTCAAAGGCAGCACTTTCTTAAAATTCTTAAAGGGACTGTAGCCAGATAGAAGAATGATTCTAAATTAGTGTACTCTTATAGGAAAGATTTCTGCATCAATTCAGCTGTGTTCTAGACACTAGAAAAAACAGAGTGTAACTGTTATGTGCAATGCAGAAAAGAGATCTCTCTATTCTTAGGGGTTTGTATTCTTAGACTGCACACCATTCAACTAGGAAAAAAAAAAACATACAAAAGCAACGCAGATTCCCAGAACTATTTGTTTGCATTGATGATTACTTTTATGCTTTTCCAATCAATAACTCAATATTTAAGATCTAAGATTAATAAATTTATGAACTTCTTCAAGTTATTCAACTTATTCAAGTTATGCAAGTAATTTAATATACTTGCACTGGATTCTTTGATGTGAATGATCTGAACTGCATTTATGCAGTGTGAACAAAAACTAGAAATAATAAATAATGAAGAGAATTCCTCAGCACTACCACAATTAAAATAAATAAAGGATAAGGATTCAGATTAGCTAATGAATAGAAGGAAGACATCTGAAAATAGTGCAATTACACAACCATGACCATTTACTTCTGTTACAAATATAAATATGCATATAAATATGTTCTCTGTTTTAATTATTATGAAGAAAGCATAAAACTAGGCATAAAATAAAAGGCAGAAATTCTTACTTGTATAAGTGATATTAAATCCTCTTCCAGTGGTAGAGTGATCTGACTGAAATTCAAGTCTTACTATGTGCCCACTACTAGCCAATTGAGAAGGGACCTCATTGCCAGAAAATGTGCCAAGAGGTGGTAAATCTGAAATCCCATCATCTTTGATTGTGAGATAGTCAAATTGAGGTTCGACATCAAAATCGTTGAAAATCAGATGGATTCTGCTTCCTGGCTCAGAGATAATTAACCAAACACAATTCATATTGTTCCCATACTCCTCAGGGTAATTTGGAGAAAGAATAATTCCAGATGGTGTGGTGAAGTTGAAGAAACATGAAACTAAAGGAAAGAATAATAAGATTCTCAAAATGCTATCCACAAACTTTATATTTGTCTTTCTACTTTTTTTTTTTTTTTTTTTTTTTTTTTTGTTTGTTTGTTTATTTTTGTGGAAAAGGATGATTTTGAACCCTGGATGTCAAAAACTACTACACATGCAAACAGAAAATATTCAACACTTTCAGAGCAGTTCTCCAAAGTTTTGTTTTTTTTCCCAGGTGAATCCAAATTACTTGAAGCAGGGCCTGCAATTAGCATGTACTGAATACCAAAGAAAGCAAAATAATGCTTGATGCATCAGAATTTGAAAAAAAAAAACAAACCAGAAAATATGATCTCTAAATTTGACTTGTTTTCCAAATATGCATTAAACTATATTTAACAAAAAAAAAACCAACAAAAAAAAAACCAACAAAAAACCCAAAAAAACCCAAAAAACAAAAAATAAATCAATCACAAGGGCCAGTTTTGTCTGTAGTTAAAAGTTCATACTGATACAAATAACAGTGGAAATTTTGATGTGAGTGAATCAAGAAATCTTAAGAGTATACAGTCTGAACTTATTTTATCCTAGTTTCCCTTTGATGGCATAGAACTAAACCAAAAATTATTATTGCTATCATCCTTGCTAACTCTTTTGAGCCCATTCTCATCAAGACATTTCCTAATTAGTTTCAGAGTCTTGACTTCCTCACTGGTATTGTAGACACAAGTACAGTGCATTCAGAAAGGGGAAGACCCACTTAATACTAATTGACACAAAGCATAACCATTATTCAGCTCTTCAAATGCATCAAACTGAACTCAGTGTGTGTAAACAGATGTTATAAATTCCATGCTCTTTCACAGGGCATGTGCATATGCAACACTGGAAGCACAGTAAAATATTCTACATTGTCAACAAAATCTGATACAGCAATCCAATGCAATACAGCACCATGAAGAAACAACTTCTGTCTTCAAAGGGAACTGCAGCTGAACTGTCTCTGTGCCCAGCTATTTACATGCTTAGACACATTTCAGCTTTACAAGGCATACTGAGAATTATTTTGGTCCAGAGAAATCTTTCTCACTTTAAGTCCTGTACCAACACAGCTTCAAAGTACATACATGTCCAAAGAGCAGGATACCATAACAAAGGTTGTTATGGTTGTGAAATCCAGTACTGATTTGTATGACCCTTAAAACGAAAAGTTAATGCGATCTGCAGAACTAAAGTGCCTAATATACCTGTGTATTTGAAATATTGGCTCTACTTTATGAGAAAGGAAAAAAAAAGAAAAGGAAAAAAACTCAACCCAACCCAAATAAACCATTCCCCCATAAAACAAAAACCACATAAACAAACTCCAAACAAACTTCCCCCCCAAATAAAAACTAAAAAACCATAAACAACCCTCTCCAAACAACAAATATATTTATCTCTGAAAACAAAAATCACAGCTAATGACCTTACATAAAATTTTCTTATGTTTGATATTCTTAACTTCTTTATATTCATATTCACATTTGTATTCACATGTATTCACATTGATATTTGCAGTATATCACCAAAAAAAATCAACCCAGTCTTTTCTTTAGTGGATCTGCAGGCTGTTTTGCATGCCAGAATCCTTTTGAACACTTATCTGCTAATAGGATAAAACAGTTCTCTGTGACAAGCCCCATACATGATCTACTGAGTCAATCAAAAAAAACCCCCAAGCCATGACGGAAAAAGTCTTTAAGGTACTTTGAATATTTTCTTGTTGATTAGCCACAAATGTTAAGAAATGCAAGAGGTTAAAGTCAGAAAAATAATACGGAAAAAAAATATATAATTCTTACAAACACAGCTGGGT
Organism: Erithacus rubecula; assembly: GCF_903797595.1. Classification (NCBI taxonomy): domain Eukaryota; kingdom Metazoa; phylum Chordata; class Aves; order Passeriformes; family Muscicapidae; genus Erithacus; species Erithacus rubecula. The sequence continues at coordinate 20,978,762 of NC_136685.1, forward strand.
TTGTTGCCAGACCACTGGTTATTCTGTTGACATGTAATCGTTCTCTCTCCCACCAGTTCAAAAGCTGCTTGACATTCAAAGGTAAGTGTGTCTCCATGCAGAAAACTGCTGCCAGTCCTTTTCCCATATGATGGAATTCCAGGATCTCCACAACCTCCTTTCTCTATTTCTGAATATCAAAAAATTCAAATGCAATAGTAAGGAAAAAACATTTGCAATCAATTTATATGTCAGTATCAGAAGTACTTTCAAAATATTTAGCATCATGCATAAAACTCATATTTACAGCTAAAAATGAACTAGAGACAAATGTAAAACTGCCTCAAAGAAGACTTTGGATCTAAAGTCCTTTCACAAGCTTCCATACCTGCATTGCTGAAAATAACAAAATACTTACACTTAACTGTATGACTACACTGAATTACAACATATTTGAAGGTAAAATTATAAAGCCACAGTCCCTATCCTACCCACAGAGACATACTACATGTAAATCATTTTTCTGGCAAAGAAGTACTCCTACTAAAGGATCCCTTAACTAGCACATTTGCAGTTCCATTTATAAATCTATTAACAATATGATTAAAAGTACATAATTTCCTAATAGATTCTATAAATTTCAGTTTAAAATAGCTTAAGTATAATAAAAACAAAACTGAGGAATTATTTTTTAATCTCATACTTCGAATTAGAGCCACATTTTTCCCAGCTGTATTCAGCTATGCTGAAACTAAATTAACATTTTGGATAACACTTCCAAGATATTCTCTAAGAGCTCTGTTTCTTAAATTATTTATTTGGTAGATCTCAAATCTACATAAACCAGATAAGGGTATAAAAAATTGGAGTCTTATGAAATTTTGAATACTACAGGTATTAGAAAAGGAAAATTAAATATTAATTGCCTGTGATATAATCTTCTTACAAAATACTGTACACATGGCTGCCCATCAGAAAATACAGGTTCCATTTCTTTGTCATGAAATTAAAAGCAATTTTTTTTTAAATTAACTTGCCTTTGATCAGAGAAAATAACAACAAAACCCTTCTGATTCTATAAAGTGTGTTCCTGCACATGTAATGAAATTATGTAAATCTGATTCAAATGGAAGTACAGATAAAGTTCTGGGTATTTAAATATTTCACAGTTCAGTCCAAGGTTTGAAGTCAGAAACATTCAAGATAACAAGAAAATTCATCTCACTGAATAGTATTAAATATTAATATAATTTAACACCATTGAAAATGTTTGCTGTCAAATACTGTTAAATCTAATAATGTTAAATCCTGGCAGAAGTGTATACCTTGACACAGCAACAGAAATTTTAAGACACTGGATACAAAATTGTGATATGTGAAGTCAATCCACTATGTTTACACCCTTAAAGCAGCCATTAACAGATTGTTGACAGACATGTTCAGAAAGGTAAGGCACATATTTCACAGTGTAATAGTTTTCTTGACTTGCTGGTGACGCTGTGCCTGATGCATCTGTCATTATTTTATTTAAATAATTTTTCTGAAGAGAAAATTAGAATTTTTAAATTAATAAAAACATTTTCCAAAATGTCCTGTACACAAATACAAAAACATTGGGAGAGCAACTTTATGAAGAATATTTATAAATAAGGATTCAAAATTATATGTACAAATGCTTTAATGTAGCTTCACTTGTCTGTTCCTACTGAGATATTGATGTTTCAATTCCACAGAATAGCACTGAAAACCTGTACTTTCAGCTGTGCACATCTTTACATACTTCATGAGAATGTGAGGACCCACAGAATACCAGAATACATATTTTAATCACATTTTAGAAGTTCATCTCCCCCATTGATAGAAGAGATGTATCTAATCCAGTATGTGAGAATGATTGCAAACTCTGCCAAATTTAGGAGATTAATCAAATACTTTGTTATTCTTAATGTATCACCCTTCATCCAAGAATGCCCACATGGGCATTTGGCAGTATATAATTCTTATTTGTAAATATCTTATTTTCAAGCACAAAAAACATACACAAATTAAAAATATCAACACTGATTTCAGGTATTTTTTTTTCATGTTTCATTCATTTGAAAAAATAAAGTTTTGATAAAATATGTCTCATAAAAAACAACTGAATGATAAATTTCAGGCTCTCTAAAACACAGTATGAGGATTTTTGAGTCAAATTATTTTATACTGAGAAGTCATAAAAATGTCAAAATTAATTGCATTAACTTTATTTCTATTTAAACATTCAGGATCTGTGTTTGTTTGTTCAACATAAAAAACAATCTAGAAAACATGACAGATTTATCAAACACTTCTGAGGATGTCTTATTTGCATTTTGACAATAAATAGCTTGAAAAATTCCATCCAGGTCTAGGAATCTGTATCTTCATAAACCTTAAATTGAAGATTATTTGTATCCCTAACAGGAAATCTACTCTAGTCAAATTTATTCTGGCTGACAGAAAACATTCACTGTAATTCATAGAATCATTACAGGACTGTAAAATTTGGGTTTGAAGAGCTGTAAAGATCTCCTAGTTGTAATCCCTTTGTCATAGACAGGAATACCTTCCACTAAGCCCAAATTCCTCAGATCTGGCCAGGAATACTCCCAGGGATGAGGTATCCACAACTTCTCTGAGCAACCTGTTCCAATGCCTCAGCACCCTCACAGTAAAGAATTTCTTCCTAAAATGTAATCTAAAACTACCCTCCTTCATTTAAAACCATCCCCTCTTGTCCTGTCACTAGGTCCTGTTGTGAAAAGTCCCTCTGCAGCTCTCTTGAAGGCTCCCTTTAGGTTCTGGAAGGTGCTGTAAGGCATTCACAGGAAGGGTTGTCAAGCATCCAACCAGGCTGCTCAGGGAAGTAGATGAGCCACCATTCCAGCAGTATTTAAATGATATGTAGATGTGGCACTGAGGGACATAATTTAGTGGTGGAATTGGCAATGCTGAATTCATGGTTGGAGTGATGAACTTAAATGATTCTCTGATTCTCATTAGTCAAAAGCTATGTTTCTATTACATTAACAACCCAAAACTAAGGGAAGACAGAATGCCAAACTAATAGTTTCGTATTTACACATAAAGAACACTCATAATTTATAACTAGATCTAGAGTAGTAGGCAAATAATGATTCCCAGCATTTTTATGTTCTCCGGGATTTTGCATAGATTTTTTTCTTCATTGTCCTTTCTAATACCTATTTGACTTGTACAGATTTAATCACCAAACAATATTTTTAAATGTGAACAATTTTTGTAAACGTCTAAATGTGTATGAGATGCATTGTGTGCATTGCTCCAACACATGCATTGATTATTCTGTTTCCTAAATTGAAAAGATGCTCTGTATCAGTTTGCTAAAAAAGAAAACATTTCAGACCAATTCCGTTGAAGTTATGTTGAGCTCTTAGAAAAATCCTATGGGATAGAAAATGTTCTTAAAACAACAAACATGAAATAAAATCTATGTGAACCAATTTAGCATGGCAATTGAATCCCTGTACTTTTAGGATTATTCTGTGTACTCATTCAATGTTGGACTTCTTTTGATCTGAGTTCTTAGAGCTGTGTGAACTTCATGATGTTTGCACATAAACTCTCAAGCCTAAATTTAAACATCAGCTTCCTCTGGTTACCAAAATATTAATATTGATCTTATGCAATTGTTCTTGGCTTTCATGTGCCCTCTTTCAATAGCCTGGGGAAAGAGACTTTTCATCTTGTTTGCAAACTAGAAATGTTTATTCAGTTTCAGGGAATATTCTTTCTTTAATGTTAGAAGAATGACAAGATTAGATTTCTGACTATAAGATCAAATCTCTCTGAATTTAATTGAAAGATATTTCTGTTGCTCATTTTCTTTCTAATGAAGAAATATGGCAATTCAAAAAGTGATATTAAGCATTTAAATACGTTTCATGACTACTGTTTGAAAGATTTCACATTGCAATTCAAGTTTTTTTGATGTAAAGAAAGTGACTACGGTACCTGAAATGTATAATAAATAATTTATTTTATGTCATCCTATTCCTCATGCCTCACCTGTTAACAGTCATAATACCTAATGTAGTTTAAAAACACAAAGGAGAAACTCTTATTCAAAGGAGAAACTCTTATGCAAACAAAACCTTATAAAAGGAGAAGGGATAGAAAGATGCTCAGAATTGCAGAAAAAGACATAAGTAATGATATTATAAACATGATTCCAGCAATAGAACATAGGAACTACTACTGAAAAAGAAAATGGTAGATCAAAACTTATACCAAAAAAAAAAAAAGAAAAAAAAAAGAAAAAAAAAATTTAGATAGCACCTATTTGGAGTGTAAAAGTGGCTCTTAAAGCCAAAATGAGGTTGGTCTACCACTAAAAAGAGGATGGCCTTACATGATTATTTTATAAATGATCACAATTTTGTCATTAGTCCAGAAAATTTCTTCCAAGAAATTTAATAGTACAATTTATTATCAATCTCCAAATATAGAAAGAGGACTCCTTCACAGATCATATAGTTCCCAGTAGCATTTTAAGAGACTCTCACATTTTCTCTGAAATGTTTTGTCCTTGCTATTATCAAAAAGACCACAGATCATATCCAGTAGATTAATTTTTGATGCTTCCACCTTATTGAATTCTGTATCAATATTAAAATACCAAACACGACTTTAGAATCAGATCAATGGAAAAACAACAACTTTTCTGGGAAGTCAATTTAAGCTAACAGTTCACTATCACAGCATATGGTGGCTTGCTGGTGATAATAACATCATATTGCATCATATCTTGAAAATCCTTGAAAGCAATAAAATGATAAAGCAGAAAAAAAATTACAATGCATTCTTTAATATTTATTGTGTACTTAAATAAGATATTTCAGAATGCAGAAAAAAAAAATTGGTTTGTTTACAATCAATTTGACATGTCCAGGGGTAAATGCAGGTCAAATCTGAACAGAAATAAGGAAGAAGCTTTTTGTTACCTCTTGCAGAAAAATGTATGATACCTACTAACCAAGCACGTTGAATTCATTATCAAAATTTGTACAAAAATAAATCTGGGGGGGGGTGGGGTGGGGATAAAACATTATTATGACTTTGCAGGAACAATGATAGGTTCTGATTTGACAGATAGAACTCTGGGAACAGAAGGTCTCTTATACTAGATAATTCAATGAAACTCTTAGCTCTTGAAAATGTTAAGAATTACTGGGAAAGGAACAGTGAACAAAACAGAGAATAGCCTTCTGTCCTTACACAAAAAAAAAAATCAAAAAATTTGCAAAGTTTCATTTCCATGTTGAATTTTACATGTTATTCTGTTCTTTCATTTTAAAAAAAGAAATATTAGAACTGGGGGAGGAAAACAGGAGATCAAAATTACTGAGGAAATGAGGACCAATTAAATAGCCAGCAAACCTCCTTTTCTGGGGGATAAAATACCCCTGTGTTCAAAAAGTTGTTGGACAAATACATGGAAGAAAATCTTATTGAGACTCAAATTATTTGAGGTGTGCATCACTGGAAACAGAAAATATACTCTGTTTCTTGATTTATCACTGTATAATTCACCACTTCTTCCCTAAACACCTATTATTGTCAAGTACCAATATGTTTTTGGTCTCACTGTAGATTTTTATTTTAATGTTTTCTGATAGGGAACATTATATTGTTCAAAATATAGTGTTCATCTTGCTTTACACTAGAAAGAGTAGGGCCAGTCAGCACAGAGGACTGAGCAGTGCCCTGAAGAAAAAGTTAACACTAAGTTATCCTATGGAAAGAAACTTAGAATGTTATGGAAAATAGGAAGCACTGGAAAAAGGAATTTCAGCTGCCTCAGAAATTATCAGAATAATGTAAGGGTGAATATAGTGAAAAGGCAAACCATGGAATGAGGCAGAAGACAATAACAAAATATGTAGAATTAAATTGTCATTAAAATAGGGAGTAAGAAAAATAGCTGGAAGGAAAGGAGAATGAAGAACACTTTCTTTTATCTAGATGAAAAAAATGGGAGAAGGGCATGATAGGAAAAGAACAGCTTAAGGACCATTTAGAAAATGCAGACACATTCAAGGGAACAGGGCCTAATTAAATTAATTACTTTAACTGAAGCCAATGAACTATTAGCAATTATCTTCAAGAACTTATGGAGAACAAGGGAGATCCCACATGACTGAGCAAGGTCACATGTATTAATTGTCTCAAAAACTGATGAGAACAGGAACTAAGAAATTAAAAAAATACCTGTGTATCTAATTTGTATCCTCAAACTGGGAAAATCATATACTTTATCTTCCTATAGAGTGAAATATCCTTAAATGTCTTTACTTAAAATTATCTTAAGTCCTGACAAGAAAAATATAGTAGCTATCCAGAAAGAAAATCAATGAGCTATTGCTAGCAAATCATTTGTAAAAAGGTTGTAAAGCCAACAACTGATCCTAAGCAAAGTAATGGAACTGCCAACATAAAACACTATACCTAAAGGGTTAAAAGACAAAAATGTAATTGCCAGTAGTTAACATAGTTTTATGGAAAATTGGCCATGTCATACAAACAATATGTTTTTCAGATTATAAACTCAGATAACACAATATTTTTGGACATCTCTCAACCACTTAAATTAGTGGCACATGGCCTTCTAATTAAGAATTGGCATCATAGAAAATTAATTTAGCACACATTAAATGGATTGCAATTAAATAATTTTAATATTTCAAAGCAAAAATTTAAATAAAGAATTATCATTAGACCATAGAACTTCTTCAATTAGCTTAATCTATACTTTTTTTAGCCCAATCTTAATAGTTTATTGTAGAAATATTGTAGAAAAATAGGTAAACAACACTGCCACACTATTTTCAAGATGTTTTAACCTGGCATGTATTATAGGCACACATCTTCTAAAGCATGTGTACATACACACCCACATAAGCGCTGATTTTTCTCAGCTGAGAATTTGGGAAGAGAAAATTAATCTAAGATGGGAGGACCTTATTTTTCCTGAGTATCCACTTCTGTACCTTACAGTGGGTGTGCCTCTGCTTTAATGACCAGGAGTGATACGTAAAGTTTCATAAAACAAAATGAAAGATTAAAATCGTGTGGATTTGCTGGAGTTTCAACTCAGTACTTTTCTAATGCAGGTTGCAAAAGCAGTAAGTGATCAAATGAAATACGTTTGCCTTGGAAGCAACAGAATGTACCAATGCTAGTACAGTGTGGACCCAAGATTTTTTATCATGTTCTCTGAAAAAGTGACTGTATAGAAACATTTTAATGTTTCAGAGGTCATATAGACATTAGAAAACTGAAAGTGGCAACAAATGTTAAGACCCTGGAATTATCAAAGACAGATAGATTGAAATGTAGTGAGTACTGCAGATCATAGAAAATATCCAAAAGGTTTATATCTTCTGACTTGATCTTTCCCATTTTTGTTGTTTCTTGGTTTTTTTGTTTTGTTTCTTTGAACATTTCAAGCTAATTCTGCAAGGAAGGCTATGCAAGTGCACTCATGCTAATATCACCCTGAAACAAGGGCAAGTGTATTCACTACCCGATAGAAATGGTCCTAATTTTTTTTTCTTTCAAACCACTGGAAAAACACATCAACATCATATCTGGAGATACAGACTGCAAACAGTTTACATATATATTTACAAAGACTTATGATTAATTTTTTTTAAATGTTACAACTGATACTGTTAGAATATCTTCAAAACATTTGCTGCTTTCTTTTGTGCTCTACTTGTGATGATTTTATTTTAAAGTAAATAGTACTCTGCTTTCTAAAAGTTCTTTCAGCATCACGCTATTCTTTGGACACTGAAAAGAAAAATACAGGCCCTTTGATACTAATGCTAAGCCTACAAGTGAATTGTAAAGGAAATAGTCTTTTAAAATCTTTCCATGAAGGGTGCATAATGTCCTACTGAAGAAAGGCCTGGCCGTGGCTATGCAAGCCTGGAAAGGTCAGAGGAGAGGTGAAGGTACAATGCAATAGCAAGCTGGTTTTCACTGACAGTCAGAGCTTTGCATTCAGCTTCACTTGGGCATATATCCCATTTAATGTAGTTCATTAATTCTTGCACTTTAAAACCGTCTACAATCTTATATAAGTGATGTTTTGAGAGCATCAAGATTCCATATTTTAGATGATCCATTTTCTAGCAAATGTTGTTAGTTCTTCATGGTTAGAACAGAATTGAGTTTTCAGAAATGTTCATATGCAAACAGAGCATGCAAACACACACAATGCTAAGATATCATTGTAGCTTTTTGTTAACTTAATTCAGTAATTCTTATGTTTAATAACGAGTCTGAATTGATTTTTTTAATATGCTGACATATATACACAACAAAGAAATCAAATGCACAGTCTGAAATTTGTTCTTTTATATTGTTTTGTATTAGGAGGTATGGTTTTTCTCAAATTTCACATTAACATAAAAAGAAGCCATTATTTCATCTTATTTCATAAGTCATCATTTCATCAATAACAACCCCCTTTAATTTAAACTGCTAATAAAATGAGTGAGCAATATAAAAAAGGCTGCTCTGAAGGATATGATGACTTTGCAACAACTGGAGGTGTTAGCATGTCACATCAATTTCAGTCAAAGTGCAAAATTTATGTCTGTTTATGAGCTGAATAGATAAATCATGTAGTGGTTGAAAGGACTTGGGAAAGATAAAAAGTACTGAAGAATTTTGAAGAACTCTTTAGTGAAATAAACGTTCTTTATAGAGGATCTTACTAATAGACAACTGCTTGTCAGAATTAAAATCTTCAACTATTGCTTAATATTTCCCACAGATCTTTCTTTATGGTGACTTAGTAATCAACATGTGACTTAGTAATCAACAGTGACATTTAAGAAATTCAATAAATACTATCATGAAGAAACAAATGACGCAGAAACTGTTTAATGACCCAAACCTGACCGTCTTTTGTCTTTTCATGGTGTTAGTTAGTAAAAAAAAAGCATACCAATAAGCACGAAAATCCAAAAAACTACATTTTACTTTAATGAGATGATAATAGGAATCTAGCCTAGCTTAAAAAGATGGAAAAATGCATAGGAAGGAGAAATTCCAGATCTTTTTAAAATCTCAATAACAGCTAAAATGAATCTACTAGACAAAAATATCATTATGGGTTGTGCAGAATTCTAGTACAGCATTTCTAAGACACCAGTTTTATTAAATAAATTTACACACTATACTAGAAATTAGCAGTGATGGAGGTGGTCTACAGGGGACAATAATCAGGACTCCAAGGATGTGGATGAAATTCAGTGTAGGTGAAGATTTGTATGGAGAACTCTGCTGTCATACACCAGCACCCTGATGACAAAGCACTGGGCAGGCACCTTTGGATATCCTGGTCTGCCTATGAAGAGCATTTCTGATCCCCCTCCCCTAAACCTCAGGGGCTGGCATCTTGGCCATGGAAAGACTGTCCCAGCAGGTTTGGCCACTCAAAGGAGGCATGGACAATCTCTCCTTCCTTCCCTTGCTGAGTTTAACCACAACATGTGCACACACACACTTCTCCCTAACTAGGAAAAGAACACAACTAAGGCCATTAAAGGCATGTGAAAGTTCGTGCAAAACTACTCACTCAGGTGTGCCATTGTCCTCAGATCATTGTGATTTAATCCTCCTCAGAGGATTTGTATTCTTCTTTCAAAGAAGATTACATTTCACTTATGAAAGGTCAAAATGTCACTGAAAAAGAGTGCTTACATAGGGATTGAGAATAGATTACTCACCTAAATCTTTACTTTAAATTTATTGTACCTTGTTAATTTTAACATTTATGGGCACCTCCTTGCAGATGTAACAGACATTTTGAAAAAGATAAATGTAGTTCCTATCTCCAGGGTTTTATCACTGTTTTTCATCAAAAGAACACCAGATTTTATAGCTGGGTTATCTTAAAAACCAGTACATGGTCTTTATATATAACAGTAAATCTAAGATTAGCTGCAATATTTTAAAGGTTTACACAAAACTTACTGAATTAATTCTGTGGTATACAATGTAATCAAATACACATACAAGAAAAGCACAATATGAAAAAAATGGGTTAATTTGAGAGGAGAGATTATTCAGATTCTTTGAAATTATTCTAATATGCAAAATAAATTTTACATATTATAAATACATATATATGTATTTTTTAAATGGCTACTATAAAGCCTTAACTGGAAGCAAGATTTTGTGTACAGTGTCTTAGGGCCATTTTATCTTTTTCTTCAGTTTGTAATAAGAATATATATTTCATATTTTTTTATCAAGTTACCCTGTGTTGTATTGCAAAAAGAACTATTAGTATGCTAACATCATGAGTACACATGCACAGAAAATCCTGTGAGAGTCAAAGCCTGAATCAATTTTTTTTTTTTTCCAGATAAATATTTGTTTAAAGAAAAATTGCAATAATATTGCATTTTGCCTTAGAGGAACAAATTAAATATTCATCAAGATTATTAAACCAATGCTTACTTTAAAGTTTATTGACTTCAAGGATAACATCACTTCTCACAGCTTACTCAGATTTTGATAGAATTAAAAAAATATCCATATTAGAGTTTTTTGACTTGGCAATGTTAACAATTTGACTCAACGATCTTAAGGGTCTTTTTCAACCTAAATGTTTCTATGACTCTTTCAATACAGTCCAATGTCTGTCAATCATCATATCATATAATCAATTCTTTCATTACTGTTTGAAAAAGGTTGGTTACTTGAAGTAACATAGAAATGAAATTAAAGTTTAAACTAAGTGTCAGCACTAGAGAGTCAACATGAACAGCTGATTTATTACTAATTTAAAATCAAGCACTTGATTTTTTAAACCAGAGAGTGTCATACATCAAAAAGCTTCAAAACTAAGGGGCAATATAGCTCTCATGGCTTAAACCTTGAAGCAAAAAATTACAGAAAACTGGCAGAAAAATAAAATGCTCTATAAAACATATTCAAAGGAAAAATCATAACATGCTATCTGTTGCTGTCTAGCTATGATGCACCTTTCTGGCCATCATTTGTAGGAGTTTTATAAATGAACAGAAGATACTTAAGAATTCCAAACAATCTCAGTTGTAGATATTAACAGAAAATTCTGAGTATTGCACCACTTTATGAATTAAATAAGCCAAATTACTAAAAGAGAATTATTTGGACCTAAGCAGTTAAAAGGCTATCTTCTTAGGTAATGTTAGTAGAAAGCTAAGTTCATGGTGCAGACATTATCATTTTTGCTACATTAAAGAAAAAATAGAGAGAGTATTAACTGGCAAAACACCTATTTCTGTTTTCCTACAGCAATTAAATTGTTGATCAAACTTTCAAACTGAGCTGCACCTGCTAACAAGCAAAGACTAGGATTTGTGTTTCAAACACTTAGATCCAGTTCAGTTCCATTTCTTGTTTGCTTTCAACAGAAGGAAAAAAGTACAAAGAAACACCTGTCAGAAGTAAAAAAACAAACAAAAAACAAACAAAAAAAAATCTTTAAAAGATCAGTTATTTATACTTAATATTCACAGATATGTTAAGAAAATCTTATTTTAAAACGCCAGCTATATTTTTACAATTTGTTCCTAGTCTTTGAAAAAAATCATCAAATGTTAATAATGTTTTTTAAAAGCAATGGTAAACTTTAATTAAATAATATTTACATTATATATTAAATATTAATTTACATTCAATATGGAAATAATATTTACATTAAGGTAAACATACTGAACAATGAACATGGTTAAAAAAGTGTAAAAAATTAAATCAATAAAAAATCTGAGCTGTTTTCTACACAGGATGTGTTTAATTATTATGTGAAACTACTTTCCAAACAAGTTCAACTAACAGAATGATCTTCACCGGCTGAGTTAAAACATAACAATTCTCACTAATTCAGAGACAACATGCTATTGTTTCAATGTGTAAGGATTTTATGAGTGAAGCAAATAAGGGGTTTAAATTTAAGCTATTAAATCAATCCCTGAAAAGACACAAATGCAGGTATTTATCACAGTCAGACACAGCTGCAGACTGGAGGGGAAGAGAGATGGCAGCTTCCCAGCTCCTGCCATGTCATAGAACTAAGAAAAAATAATTGTGCTGTATATTGGCTGTACCAAACCAAATTGTAAATGTGGAAATTTCTAAGAGCTTTGGGTTTTTTCTTACTTTTTAAATTCTGAAGTTTAAGTAATGGACACATTAATAAAGATATTCCTTAATTCCTTTAACATGCACGCTCTTATCCAGCATATTGACAACATCCATGATTAGCACAATAGAATGCATTGCAATGAAATCTAATGCATTGTTAAACAGCATAACTGAAGAAACAGATGTCAGTCTTTTAGCTGACTGAGATGATACCAGATATTGATTACATTTCTGTAGAGCAGAGTTGAGCATAATGATATCAAGATCTGAAAAGTGCTCTAATAGAAATAGGACATAAGAAGCTGAGTTACACAATTAATATAAATATTTAAAAGGAAAAATCATTTACTTAACACATTTGTCCTCCATCTGGCAATTTTTGTTTTGTTATTTTGCTAATTTAGGAGGGAGAAGAATACTTATAGGGTATTGCATGATCACTACTTTTTTTTTCTTTACACTAAGCTTCCTTTTGGGATTGTTTAATAAAGGATTATGGCAGAGACAGAAATTTTTTCTTATCCCCTACAGTCTGCTAATATATAAATATTCAAAATACTCAACAAACTAAAGTGTATCACTGTTATATTATGCTCCTTAAGTTTATGTATATTTTCTAGATGAAAAGTGTCCTCTGTTTGCCACTAAAACATTATAGAAAACTCAGGCAAACACATTCTCCACTATTAAAATTTATTTGAAACTGGTGCAGTAATTATCAGTAACTAAGTGTGCCTCTTTTCACTCTATTAGTAACCTACTGGTGGTGCTATTAATTTCTTGAAAGAAAATCTAAATATCCTGAAACTGAGAAATATCTGTTCTAGGCATATCTGAATAATATACTCTAAAAAGGTAATACAAAAATATAGGAAAGCTTCTGAAAATTATTGATAATACACTGTGGCAGAAATTAACTGACTGACATTTGCCTATTCAAAAGACCAACCTTCCCTGTGTAGCCCTACAAACAGATTAGTTCATACATTATGACATAAGTCTCTGAGAGTTCTACACAGAACTAAGTTGCTTTAATAAATAACAATATGAATGAAACATATTTATTGCCCATTCTCCAAAAGCACATGCTTGGATAATATTCTGAATTAGAACACATACAAACATAACACAAGAAGAAAACTTAATATACATGAAATACATGAAAGAAAGAAAAGCTTAAAGCAAAAGAAACTCAAAGTTTTCACTGAATTACTTATATCTGTTTTCTTTCCAAGTATTACAATGTATATAATGATTTCCTCTTGTGGAAGTCCAATTGTGAGAGTCCTAAGAAGACTTAATTTAATTTATTTTTTCCGCACAGGTTTTATTAAACCTCCACGCAGTAACAAAGTTTTATATCAATATTGGTAGTGTAATAACATTACAAGGCCATTATGTTTTTGTAAAAAAACTTCATTGATTTAAGTTTTACTAATACTTTACATGGTTATATAAAGTAATTGTATGCAAAAAGGTAACTGACATTTATCTCAGAAACTGAAATATATTTGTGAAAAAATTTTTCTACTAGTCTCAAGAGGAAAGAAGAATCTTCTTCCAAACAATTGTAGTGAAGAGCTCAGAGCTTAACTTCTCAGTTGAGCGTCAATACAAATAAAAGTTGTAAGCCTCACATTTTCAGCTGCTTGCAGGAGTTGATATACTTCCTGATATCTCCAAGAATTCTTAATAACTTCAAATTACATAAAATTCTAGAATTATATCACTGAGTCACCAGATTTATTTTATAAATATGAATATGTTATGAACTAAAGGATAGGCTATGAAATAATTTAATTACTTTATATCACCACGTAAAGTCACAAATGAAAAATGAGTTCTAAACAGGCTACAGAACAGATATTGTTATACTGCTTATCAAGAAGTCTGGAAGTCAAAAGATTAAATACTTTTTTTCAGAATTAGAGGGTTGAATGGGAGAACAATCTCAAGCTTAATGAAATTATCAACCATTCACGTTGTCATATACTTTAATGTCAGTGTGATACACCCAATAGGATCACAAGCAAGGAAACAGTCTAAGCATCAGCTGGCTGCATTGTCCACTCTGGATCCTGAAAGCCATAAAGCACTTATTTTTAGATGTGGCACACCCATAAAAAGAATGAAACAAGCCAAACTGAGGCACATATTCAGCTCCTCAGTCCTTTTTTTGGCTGCAGCAGTAACCTATCGCTGATACTGCTACAATGCCTATGGCACAGTAACATGCTGCGTTATCCTGACCTGGATATGCATAGCAATGACTGTGCCTAATTCATCCTCTGAACAGGTAAATGCATGCTTGAATCAATATTAAGAAGTGACATAAACCAAATCTTCTTGTTGATTCAAAGCTGCCTAAATCCTACATTAGATCACATGTGCTGGACAAATTTGGGTACAGGTGGTCTTCACTTGTAGTAAAAACAAAATACAAATGCAGCTCAAGAAGAAAGCTAACTGTTTTTAAGAAAAGGTGTGCAAATAAAAATTTACTTTGATTACAAATTGTTTATTTATTGTATGCAAAAAGTCCTTTCTTTAGCCCATGACCAGCAACAAAGTGGAAAAATAACATGTTTGTCAAAGTATATTTTTAGCTTTGTTGGTGTTACCAGACCATCTGAGACCTCAAGGTGAAGATGTGATTTTGTTTTCATCATTTTGTGCATGTTATATTTATTTGTTTGTATGTCATGTTGTTCTTTATGTACATGGTACTATTTAAATAAACTAAAAAAAAAAAAAAAAGTTGAGAGTCATTGCATGACAGGACTGAAAATAAGACTAGAGCCTAAAAGAACAAACAAACAAAAAAACTAAACAAAACAGAAATTTGTTAATTAGTTTCAAATAAGTAATTTCAGTGAACCTAAGCCTATTTGACCAGAGTGGTCAGAAGATACCTGTTCTAATGCATATTTAAAATTTTTCCAGACTGAAGCAACTTCAACAAGGGAGATCAGCAGCAACTTTCATCAAGATAACCATTTGGCATGTTTATGATATTCATCCAAGAGGTTACATACTAGGATTTCAGATGTGTCCCTTAGAGGGACAAATCTATTTCTCCCTATGGAGAAAATACACTGAAGTCTTTCATAACAGTCCTAAATATCCAGGTAAAAGGAAAATTTAAATTAGAAACAAAACTAAAACTTACAAGTCCATTTTTATAATTTCATTACTTTTTAAACAGCTCTGTTGCTGAAACTCTGAAAACTTAACAACAGCCTGTATACTGTATTTTAGTTTTCTGTGAAGTTTCCTTCTCTTTTTGGTTTTTTTTTGTTGAAAATTTTAATATTAAAGCAGCACTTTATAGGGCTGCATACACATTGAGAAATGTTAGTGTGTTTCATTGTGAAGTATCAGCTGTGAGAAACAATGTAATTTTGTTTAATTTATGAAGACTAGTGGAGTGACATCCGATCATCTTGGTTTCAGTAAGAAAAAGTGGCATAGATGATAACTGGAGAAGATTTCAGTTTAGATCCTTTGAAACACTTAGGTGCAGTACTACAATATATCTCTTTCAAGGACAATATTACAATATTATTCTTCAAGGACAGAACAATTTAAATTTCTGGCCTTTTCATAGAAAATATGCTTTCTGAGAATTCTTTTTGAAAGTGTCTTTTTAAAAGGTTAAACCATTCTGTTAAGATATCTGGGATCTATAACAGGGAATGAAGGACTTTCCAAAACAGTCTATAAAATAGGGTTTTATTGCCAAAATGACATTAGGTTCAGATAATTCTTCAGCTTTTTTACTTTTTTGAGTATGGGTTAACAGCCTTTATTTTAGCAATAATAACAACGTGGTTCTAATATGGTTTAGAAATTTCATCATCAAAGTTCAGGGCTGCTAGTAGTGTCTTGAAATTTACTTACTAATTACATGGAGATAATGACTAAATTACTTTTGTCTTTATAATGCATAACATTGACTATGACTGGCAGAAAAAAATCAAGACACCTCTTGTATTTGCTAACACAGCTGCTGTTTGTCAGCTGGAGTAAAAACCTAATAACAACACTTGTTTTACTGTCTGGGTTTCCATAGGTCACCTTCCAGTGCATACAGTGATACCAGTACAATGTTATTCTCCTGTATACAAAACTCTCTCCAGAAATTATCTCGACAGAACCTACGTCTGATATCTTTCTTGTGGCTATGACTTTTGGACAACTGCATACTATAGTCTGAGAAACATGATTAATAAGGCAGATACAAAAACTGGAGTAGTGAGATTATAGAGAACTTTACACCTTTCTGACATTAACATGTTTCTGAAGGTAAGCCAAAGAAGAGGCAAAAGAACTTGGGAAGACTTGCCTTGCTCTCAATTCCTTAGGCAAATTGTAAATAGGATTAAATTTAATATTCATACATAAAATCTGTTACTCATATCAGTTCATTTAAAGGCATCATTTCATGCCAATTTTAGGTGGACATGCTAATAATGTAAGATAGGTGAACTGCATCATTAATATCCTTTCTTAATAATTAAAGTGAGATAAAGTTTAGTTAAAGTAACAATTTTCTATACACTATGATGCTATTTAGGTAGTAATAGAAAAAAAATATATTTTAATAGATACAAAATCAAAATACAGTTGGCAAGCTATAAGATATTACCAAGAGGATTGGTGAGCTGTAAATTATTACCAAGAGGTAATATTGATAATAATAATATTGATAATAATAATTTGCTCAGGTTATTATGAGCAAAACTCACAACATTTTTGGAAAAAAGATTAAAATAATCCTTTACTTTTTTTTAACAGAAAATGTGTAAGGCATCAAAGACTGCAGATTGCCTTCTGTATAGCTAATTGCAATCACAAAGATGGTGTTTGTGAGGTTACATGTCACAATCTATTAACTTTCTCCCAATTAAAATGAGATTCTATTTTTATGTAGGTTCTTTAACTGCTGAACAAGGGGAAGAAGATTTATTCAGGCACCTTGTGACAGGATAGAAGCTTAAACTTTACACTTAGCCTAAAGCAGGAAATGTATTGAGCGTGCAGATGGTTAAAAGTTTCATCAACAATAAAAGATGAGAAAATTCTAATAAAACTAATGAGAACATTGAAATGAAAGAGAGAAAAAAGCTATCATTTACCTTTATCTTAAAACATTTACTATAATTTTGAACTTGTGAACATTTCACACTTTAGAATTCTGAAATTGACTTGCAAAGCTAAAAAAATGCAGAATAACACACAACTGGTTGGAAAACAAGACTGAAAGTCAAAATCCAACTGTCAAATGATAACAATTCACTTCATCAAAGAGATGCTACTGCAAAATGCACATTGTATACTTCAGGTGTTTGCAGAAAGTCCCCAGAAGTAAGAGGTTGAACTCCATAAATAAAAAATCATTATACAAATACAGAAATGACAACAGATGAATTTACATCAAAAATACCAGACCCTAGAAATGATACAAATACTAAAGATAAAACCATGACAGACAGGAAAAAAGGGGTAACATTAATTTAGATAAAGTTTATGTGATTATACTCATGCAATAAAATATACTTGAGCTGTATAACTATATCCCTTAAGACTCCTTAATGTCTTAGCCATAGGAGGGCTACAGGCCTGCATCTGCTTTTTCATTCACAGCTCCTGTACATCGCACTTAAGTCATTGGGAAAGTGTTTCAGGATCCTCTGTAATTTTTCTTGTTCTCATATGGTTATTTCATGGCCATGGACCTGCAAATCTCAGCAGTGTTACTATGGAGGATTCTCATGGGAAGCGATTGCCACTCTCATGAGAATCCCCATTTCTTTCTCCTTTTTTTCTTCCTTAGTTTTATTTCAGGTCACATTAAAGAAAACCAAAACAAGGAGCATAAAAGAAACAGATAATAATAATGAAAACACTCAAATATTATCCAGCAGTATGTGCATGCGGAAACTTAAGCTATGGCTGTAAAACAGTTTATCTGATTAGCATGTTCCAAGCAGTACTATGATGGGAATAACAAATAGTGAGCTTGAGTGAGTCCCAAAGAAATATAGTGTTAGGGAAAAAGAATGGTGGCAATATAACCTTAATCACTGCTATTATCACCACCTGGCTCAAAGGAGAGACCACTAGCAGATAAATATTGGTGTGGAGCAGTAACACCATGTTTCTGGCTGACCATTGGGGAATATTTCCCCTTCCCATTCCCTTCAACGTTCACAGTATGTCACAGCCACAGACCCTGCTCCTAAAAACCTGCTCAGGCAAGACCTTAATGTCCTTAGTGCAAGAAATTCATATGTTTCTAAACTTGTGGTTGACATCTCCATAACTTTTCACTCTTTATTTTTCCTGATTTGGTATTGAAACAATAAGGTACCTAGAAATTAAGTGAAACACTTAGACAGGGTATTTCAGTTTATGGACAATGTTTAAGGAGCACTCCACTCTTCTAATTCAGTTAATTTCAGTTACTGAACTATGAATAGTCTCTCAGTGTTTTGCAGAATGTTTTGTACAAAACTAATTTTGACAAGATTATTATCAAACCATTTTCATCATATGTGCCCATAAGGTACTATTGAAAATAATATCAAGTGTTTTTCCTTATCCTTAAGGTGAACTAATTAACATGGAAATTAACAGAAAATTATACCAGATGTTAGTAAGAAAGAGCTCTTTCTAGCTGGAGGTCTATACAACCTATTGAAATGGAAAAAACCAATACATGCATGCATACTAAGATATATCAGGTATTTTTTAATACTATTAATCAACTTCACACTTTCAAAAAATGTTTATATTGCAAATATTTTCATTTCTTTGAGACAGAAGCAACACAAATGAAGCTAGGGTAACTTGGATCATTTTTCTTGAATTAAATTTCCACAATTATATACATCTTCTTAATTTCCACAATAGCATACAATACATCTGTTCTGTTGTTTTCATTACATACTAATTTTGTCTGTGAAAATTGTCTGTGAGGCATCAAAATAAGTTTTATAAGTTCCCCAATAGAGTGTTAGAATATTAGCAATATTTTTCAAATAGTATCTAATATGCTACAGGTTAGTAGAATGTAAAATTTAAGATCTTTAAAATATATTAGAAATTTGTAACATCTATTGACCTCCCAGCAAAAGTATTAGAGCCATAACTTTCATTTTTACTTGCAAATATTTTTAGTTATTCCGTAGATATTTGCCAGTCCATGTCTTCATTAACCATTATTTGATAACAGAGACAGTATCAAAACTCTTATGTTTGTGAAAAGACTAAATGCCTATTTGAAATTAATTTTTTGGGGTATAATGAAGTTACAACATAAGTTTAAAATAGTTAATTTAGCTCATACCTTGATAAACAGCTTTGAATCCTGGTGAGCCAATGCTGTCATCAGATTGTAAATGAAGCCACATCTGGTTGCTCATGCTCACAATAAGATCAGGAACACTAGATCCAGTGAGTCTGTATGTAGGATAAATGGCAAAGTCATTTGCAGATGAATAAATTATTACTATTAATATCACCACCACAACCACAAAATCCAGGCTTCTACACTATCCACATCCTATTCTTATGATATGTGTTTTTTCTAAAATTAACTATTCTACATGAAATAAAAAAATGTGAAGTAATAGAAAAAAAAATATTTTGAATGACTGCATTCAACAATGATTAAACACTTCTAATAAAGCTGTTCCTACTGAAAGTTTCCATAAAGTAATTGAGTTGTAAGAGAAGAGAGTGATTATATGAATTAGTTTTTACCTGTTTGGATTAGTATTGCTTTTCTGCCATGCTTTCTAAAAGTGAAGAAAATTGCTTTACATGCCTTACAGCCTGTGTGTCCAGAACTTACTACATTCACACCTACTCCTTTCAAATAACTCACAATGATCTCTCAAATTTCAGGGAAACTGCTATTTCTCACACAGTAATGTGTGATAGCTATGTAGAGAAAAGTACAGTACAGTATAAAACACATATAAGGCAAACTGGTGAATCCCATCATAAAACTTCAGTGCTTGTCAGTAGTGTCACTTATACATCTATAATTCTGATATTAAAAAGTTGTGTGTCAAAAAGAATCATTATGAAAAAGATTACTTCTTAATACTGAAAAACTAGTTCATAATTGGGTTTTAGTCCTGAAATATCCTGATGATAGGTATACAGTTTTACAAAATGTAGTAGAAAAAGTCAAACATAAGAAGTGTCTGTAGAATCTCACTAACTAAGCTTTTATTATATACAAACCAGAAAATTCTCTTTCTTCCAACCCTCAGTCTTTTTGATTATGCAAAACAAATAAGCATGAGTTAAGTAAGACTAATAATGTGCCAAACCAAGATAAGATGTTCTAGAAGCAGAATTTCTCAAGAAAACAGTGTATGGATTATTCTGAAAACATATTATTTAGATAGAGTAAACCAGATGTTAATATTGTTACAATTCAAATGCATAGACATAATAAAAGGAGGGGCTGAGCAGAAACAAGGTGAGAACTGAGGAACCATGATGCACGTTATTAAGAATTCTGTCTTCAATCTAGGTTGTGAACAAGAAACTACGCATCCCATATCTACAATAGTTTGGGTTCTTACTCTGATATATTGAAAATAAAATTTAAAACCACAATCCTCTTATGAAAAAAATGGTCTAACTAATTACTACTGAAAGTAGCACCTGGAACTGCTGCTGCAATGTCTGTGTTTACTCTAATACGGTCTATAAGATTTCTAGCTATGACCTGCTAGTAAGTAACTTATTATTATGATACTATTAGTGCAGAAAAGGAAGAAAACAATTAAATCCATTGTAACTCAGCATATGCAAACACACAAGCAGTGCTTAGCTTGGATAAGTAAGAAAATCAAGAAACAGTGATAAATAGCTAGGTTATTCAGTGTGACCTGTGTAAGGATGAAAATAAAGCAGCTGCTTAGTCTGAAAACTAGCTGCTTACCAAATTAATTAGGAACTGTACAGGTTCAAAGAGATGCTAGGTATAGTCAGAATGCTGAATATTCTCTTCCTGATAAAATAATGAATGCTGATAAATTTGGGACATTCACTTGAATTAATAATACAGACAGCTTAGGAAAGAAAGATACCTCACCAGAGAAGTGAGTAACATAAACAAAAGTACTTTAGGAGGTGTCTGCAGAAATATATACACAAAAAAAGAAAATTATTACATATACATTGAAAGACAACTGTAAATTTGAGGTTTTTCTGCAAAAAATTTTCAGTGGCTAGTCAGATGTGTAAACCTATTGCATTACCAACTAACAACTGTTTAAGTGGCTCTCTTTATATTCCATAATCTGATTACTGTAGGAGACCTGATAATTTCTGAACACAGATAAGGTGAGCCCTGAATTCCTAAGTCTTTATGAGTAGGATAGAATACTTACAACTAATACAAATGTCTCTATAGAATGCAAGCAAAAAGAAAAGCAAAATGAAATTAAAAAAAAAAAAAAAGCCCAACCAAATAAAAAATCACAACAGAATAAGGTAAATTCATCAAATAGGCAGAGCCCTCTCCCTTCAAAATGCCAGTGGTCCATCCATAAATGGTAGATAAGAACGAAACAAGAAGAAGGGAAGGGGAAGGGGAAGGGGAAGGGGAAGGGGAAGGGGAAGGGGAAGGGGAAGGGGAAGGGGAAGGGGAAGGGGAAGGGGAAGGGGAAGGGGAAGGGGAAGAGGGAGTTCAGATATTATGGAAAGCTTGTGCTAGGACAGATCATTTAATATATCATGGTTCTCAACTCCCTCAATCTTCTTCCCATAAAGTATTTAATGGTTGCCTATTTAATGACCTGCCTTTAGACAGTTCCAATGTTCATAGGATGATTGGCTTATAAACATCCCAGTACAAGCAAGCTCATTATGAAGATTCAGTTTGTTTACTTTTTTTTTTTTTTACACTGTTTAAATTTAAATTTACAATAAAACACCCAATAGAGGTAGCTACTACCTTGAGTACTTTAGCACCTGAGAACTGGAAAATTTTGCATGGGGCTGCTTATATGTTGAGACAAGATAATTTTTTGCCAAGCAGAAAGATTCAAATGATTAGAATTCAATTTGAATTTAGAAATATATTTAATTTGGCATATTGTGTTCAAACTAAAACATAAAAGCTATAAAGTTTTAGAATCAAATGCATGAGATTCTACAGTGATATTCTGCAGAGGTTCGGCAGAAATTCTGGTATTTTGTCTGCCAACGAAAGCTTGAAGAGTGTAAGAAAAGATGCATTATTTCTTTAAGACACCCTAAGAAATTCAGAAATTAAATCTAGCCAGAAAGATCTTTGCAGTAAGCTCCTTCATTCTCCTGGGATGGATAAG
The DNA here is from genome assembly GCF_903797595.1 of Erithacus rubecula. Classification (NCBI taxonomy): domain Eukaryota; kingdom Metazoa; phylum Chordata; class Aves; order Passeriformes; family Muscicapidae; genus Erithacus; species Erithacus rubecula. The sequence goes on from NC_136685.1 coordinate 21,001,309, forward strand.
ATAACTGCAAGGTGCTGCTCAAAGCTCATTAAATGTAACAGATGTTATTACAACCATCTAATAAAAAATTTTGATAAGAAAATCACTCTGACATTTAGTTATGAACTTTCTCATGATAATATACTCTTCAAGTAGACCTAGTGTTTTATGAGGGATGTTACTTAGCATTTACAGAAGACCCTTCTGAAAAGCAAGTGGTGCTGTTTGAATATTAGGTATTTCATAATGCATGATGCAATCCAGTGTTTAATAACTTCAGGAACATTGTCCCAATAAAAATTCAGATACATTATTAATTATCATGAGATTATAGTTTTGTCTTTGGGCCTTTCTGTATTCCAGTGTATTTCGGTTATTAATAATTTCATTTCTCAAATGATTTTCAGAGCAATGCTAATTTTGCAACTCAAAAGGCAGATAAATTTATTTGCAAAGATTTTGCTTTCATCAAACATACAATTTACAGTAAAGATGGAAGAACCAACTCTATACAGTAATCCTACATGATGGGCTGTGGTATAATAGGGATGAAATAGTTGCTATTTCAGTCAAAAAAAACACTGAAGAAATTATTAGAAGCAATGTGTGTCTCTAGTGATACCATTGTACTAGTTCAATAAATACTAGTGATGGGTTTAGAAGTGGAAGTCTGCTACAGGATTTTTGAAATGTTATTGAATTGAAAAAATTTATAGGAGGTGATGTTATGGGGTGCTGCTTATTAAATAGCAATTATTATGAGCAAATAATATTTTAGATTTTTTTTTTTTTTGCACAGTCATGGAAAATAGATGTAGAGTACATAGTCACAGGCTAAATGGTTTCAAATGGCAGGGTAAAAAAATTAACATGTAATTTTAATTTTGACTTAGTTTTGGCGAATTTTGACATGGGAAGTACATACAGTGTAGAAAACAGAATTAACAGCTTGGGATAGAAAATTTACTGCATAAAGACTTGACTCAAGGCGTTTTGCAATCCCTATGAGCAAAAATGTATCCCAATTCCAAAATAAACAAAATGCAAACCCTTTTGTCATAGTAACAACTAGTTAAATCAACATCACCAGGAAGACTGTTGTATTACAAAACTGGTCTGCACAATACAAGAAAAAATAAACTTAGGTGTGGAAATCCATTCCCAGTTCATTTTTTTCTTGTTAGTATCACTTGTAAGCTCTCTAAACAGGGTGAGGTTTGTTTGCTTTTATTTTTGTCTTTTTTCTTTTTCAGATTTGCAGAATATAGAATTAAATTTGCTCAGTAGCAGCTACTTGGTATTGCAACCCAAGAAACACAAGCATTGAACAAATAATTCAATAATTTTGCATCATACCTTTAAGTCAAATTAAACTAGGAGTTTTCTAAGAACTTTGATCTGACAGTTCAGAAATTAGCAATTAATAAATTTATATATTCATAAACCAGTGCATATAAAGCAATTATGGTGCTCAGATTTGTCTCTGCAAAAATATTCTAGTTCATTTAATATAAAAATGTGTGGGTGTTAGGAGCACTAATTTGCTATAATTAAGTAAAGGAAACATGGCAGTTAATTAAATTAAATAAAATTCCCTTAAAATATAAAATTACTATAGATTCTTTTTATCAAATGTGTAAATACTGTCTTTATCCAAGAGATTTTTATGCTATGCCATGTAATCTTATTATGACATAAATGCTGATAGTTTTTCTTATTTAGTTATTGATAATTTATCAAATCTTAATTGTGTTTTGTGTTTGTGACCAGGATTCATGTGATAACTTAACCTTCTAAAAGCTATAGCCAAAATATCTTGTTAACCACAAGCTCTCATTATGCAGTAAGAAAAAAATAAGTGTATGCAAAAAAGAGACAGTTAAGGTAGAGGAGATTAATTAATGTGTATAGGGTTCTATTATTTCCATTAGTCCAGACAGTATTGAATAGCTGTATATTAAGAGTAGCTACCTAGTCAGGAACTTTCCTTCAAATTTATCTAAATTCCAACACTGTCAGTAGGTGACATTGTAACCTATTATCCCATAAAGCATGTTTAAATTTACTGAATAGTGGACTATCTCCTTTAGTTTTATACATAAAATTTTATATACAAATCCATTTTTGACTATTCAATTTTTGTAATCAATCAGTGCCTTATTTTTTTTTACAAGTTATGTTTCCCGTTCACTGAAATCCAAGTATTTTTTTTTTTTATTCCCTAATTGCTTGTGAATATTATTACAGTTATACAGGCAGTTCTTGTTTGTTAAAGAAAGTTTTTTTTTATTTTTTGTTAACTTAAAAATTGAGTTTACAGTGTTTAGACCCTAATGTTAAAGCCTATAAAGGTGCTACTGATGATTTGGAGTAAATTTTTTAATGAACAATTCTTTGACAGTACTTGGATTAAGCTTACATTAATTATCAAATTCCATACATTAAAATTGCAAATTCAAGTAGCTATATCCTGGCCTATAAGAAACAACATGACAGCAAATTTCCAAGGAAAATTTTTGAAGTTGTGTACTTACACATACAGCACTGTTCTGGTATCACCAACTTTCCCAGCATCTCCAACAGTAAGAGTGTCATAACCTCTTTCCAGTTCAAACTCTTCAAAGGCAAGCTTTATGACCTATTAATATAAATAACTCAGTTACTTCAAAACATTCCCAGATGTTATCTAACCTGTTCCATTATTGTATTATTTGCCTACTATAAATCAAATAATGAAGCAATAGTTATTTCAGTTAGTCTTCTTTTATTTTTGAAAGATACCTAGAAAGGGCACAAGTGCAGAAACTTCAATGTTTTCTGATACTTAGGAGCAAGTCATTGCCATAATGCTTTGGAAGTATCCAGTGTACTAAGATGCAAAGATGCCAGTCACCACAAATGTGATAATTGTTCATTATTGAACTAAGAAATCTTTTTCCTTTTTTTTTTTAAACTGTACGAGCTATATAAGAATTGTATAGCTAGTATTGGACGTATATTAAAACATTCTTATCTGCTGAATTGTACAATAACGAGGCAGAACATACGAACTACCAATTCATAAAAAGATGGAGGAGGTTGGTTCACAGAAATTCAAAAGCACAAATTTTGTTGCATAAATTACTAACATTAAACTGTGATTCCACACAATGTCTTGACATAAATTGCCAATAAATTTAGAGATATATCTCTCAGAATTATTTGAAAAGTTATTTACAAAACTGTAATTTTTTTTTTTAGGATAAAGTACAAAAATAGACTTAGTTTCATATAAAATATCAATACTAAGACAGGCAATTTTAGAGTTCAGTGTTGGTGAGTAGTTGCAGCTGATACATATGTACACATATATCAGGGCATTGTAACTTTTTTTAATTTACTACAAAGGTAATTGCAAACAACTTCAACCAAAATGCAGAGAATCAGTGATTTTCCACAAAATTTTTCGTTTTATACTATTGGAGATATTCTTGGGTAAGCTCTCAGACAACATCAGCAATTGCATGTAACAGTTAATTTTTCTTCTGTTTTGAGAATAGAAAGAACATTTGGGTCAAATTTGATCTGTCAGAATAAGTCTTATTATGCTGCTTTTTTGGAAGAATCACATGAAAAATCTATGCTTTTCATCCACTTAAGTTTATTGCTATGTGATTATCAAGGCAGAATTCATCTTGATCAAATTTTAGTCCTGTAAAAAAGGAACATCCAAGCTAAGCTAGTTGTTTAAACTTCCTCAATATTAAAAAAGAAACCCAGACGACCTCATTTCTGTGTTGAAATTGGAAAAGCCTAGTGCAATGAACCATAGAGAGGAACTCACACCACTGGAGCAGGTGATCTTTACATTGCATTATGTCGCTTTTGTTTGTAACCCAAAGAAAAGCCTACAGGCAGACAAAATTCACAGCCCTTTCCTCATCCACTAGTGGGGTGACCTAAAAGGAGATAAGGTTGGATTTGCCTTTCCTAAAGCCCTGCTGTGTCTTATGCCTTGGTTGCCCATTGTTTCAATAATCATGACTATTTCAGGCAATATGCTGCAGATAAAACAATATACATTTTCATCTTCTCCTGCTGTACCTTCTAGCATTCCTAGATTATATCAGTGGTTAACATGCAAAATTTCATTATTAAATGAGGACTAATAAAGCAAAAAATGAAGCAAAAAATATGTAGAAGCACAAAAAGAGAGTTGTTCCTGGCAATAAAAGAAACTTGCAAGACTTTTAATGCAAATATTATTTCATATGGAGGAAACCTGATAGAATAATTCTATGAAAATACATGGTAATGTATTATTTAAATAATACATGTGGTTAGACTCACAAATTCTTTTACACAACAATTTAAAAACTCATCTAAATGTTCACCTCTTTAATACTAAAATAAGTTAGAAAAAAAATTAATTGGATATAAACCATAAATGAAAATTTTAAGCTTCTGGCTAAGCATATAGGAAATGTGACAAGAAATATTGCTTTATGGGAGAAATAATGTGAAGATATATTAGACATTATTAAACAAAATCTTGTTATCTTCATTACCATGATAATTGTTATTCTATGCTAACATAGAAAGAGCTATGTTTGAGAGTTAAGAGGACTAACTTAAATTCCTTCAATCTGAGTCATAAAAATAATTTTTAACACATAAACAGTAAGCACCCAGTATAATAATTGCTCTTTTCACAGTCAGTGGACAGAAAATGGAGCTTTTCTGTCATAACATTTTCTGAGTTGGAAAGAACCCACAAGGATATGAAGTCTGGTTCATGGCCCTGCACAAGACAGCCCCAAGAGTCACTCCATGTGCCTGAGGTTTGGTGCTGTGACCACTTCCCTGGGGAACTGTTTCAATGCCCAAACATCCTCTGGATGAAGAACCTTTTCCTAATATCCAACCTAAACCTCTCCTGACTCCTCTTCAGGCCATTCCCTCAGTCCTGTCACTGTCAGCACAGAGCAGAGATCAGGGTCTGCCCCTCCTCTTCCCTCTCAAGAAGCTGTAGCTGCAGTGAGGTCTCCCCTCAGTCTCCTCCAGGCTGAACAGACCAAGTGCCCTCAGCTGCTCCTCATGCAGCTTCACCATCCTTGTTGCTGTCTTTTGGACATTCTCTAATAATTTATTGTCTTTTTTGTAGTGCCTAAAACTGCTCCCAGCACTTGAGATGAGGCTGCCCCAGCTCGGAGCAGAGCAGGACAGTCCCTCTCTTGCTGGGTTGGTCATGCTGTGCCTGATTTCCCCCTTCCTGGCTGCCAGGTCACTGCTCACTCATTTTCAGCTTACCCCTGACCAGGACCCCCAGGTGCATTTCCACAGCATGGATTCCAGCTTCTTGTCTATACATACAGTCAGGTTTGCTTCATTCCAGGCATAGAGTCCAGCACCTGGCCCTCCTATGGGAAGCTGAACTTCCTATGGTTGGTGATTGTCCAATACTGCAATTTACTGAGAATCTTTTGTAGGGACTCCCTGACTTTGAGACAGTCAACAGTTCTTCCCAGTTTTGTATCATCTGCAAACTTTCACTATTCCTTCCAGTCCTGCATCCCAGACATTTACAACAATTGGGACAGAACTGCTCTGAGAATGCTGCCCTGTGGGACCCCATTAGTGACAGGTCCCCTGTCTGCTGTCACCCCAGTCACTGTCACCCTTTGTGTTCGACCCATGAGCCATGTTTTCATCCATCACATGATGTGTTTATCCAGCTGTGTACTGGACATTCTGTCCAGAATGATCCTGTGAGACACAGTATTAAAAAATGTACTGAAATCCAGAAAGATGACCTCAACTGGCTTCCCTTGATCAACTAGGTGGGTACACTACTACAAAAGGAAATTCAGTATGTCAAGCAGGACTCTTTCCCTCATGAAGGACTGCTTGCTGTGACCACTGACTCTGTTGTCCTTCAGGTGTTTTTCAATAATACACAGAATAATCTTCTCCAAAATTTTACCAAGCACTTAAGTGAGACTGACACAAATAATATTATCAGTCTTAAGGTGAAGCAAACTACTGTTCCTAGTGAATATATGGGATTTTTTGTGACTATGGGAAGCTAATATTATATACATATATAGAATATTATTTGGTTAAAATTTGTTTGTAGATTAAGCATTGAATCATCAGAATAATTTTTAAGATATGCTAGATGGAGGATTGAGGAATGTAAGACAGTTTTATACAAATATGAGTACAGCATAGGAAAAACTTATGAGGACTGAATATCAAAATTTACCACAATATACCACATATATGGTTAAACAATATTGATTTATACACCAAGGGAGGAAAAAAGCAGCTCTGAGGTGCTTCTCCAGATTCAATTTTGTTTTGCAATTAAAAATTCCAGTAATACTCATGTGTCCATCATCATTTGCATATGCTTAATATGAATAGATTAAATGAAGAAAATAATTATTTTTCATTTAGAAAAACTGGAAACATGAAAATAGCTTACAAATTTATAATATTTATTTCTGGATGATCAGTTATATTCTTCTTACAAAAGAATGATCCTATTTGCTTTCTGAAAGGTATGAGACAAAATTTCTTTATAAGCAATTCAGAATGATTACTTCTTGTTAGATAAATAGACTGTGAAAACAGAAAAGAAGAAAAAGCTTAAATATCTGAGACACCTAAGAAGGTACTTATGTGAAAGTTCTGCAAGTGAATTTGTCATAATTAGTTTTCCATTTGAAACATTTTCCTTTATCCTAGGTACACCCATACTTTAAATTTCTGCTGGCATAATTGCTGTCACAAACAATGGATTAAAGGCAGCACCAGAGTTGTAGGAAATGCCTGTATGGAAATTCTGCCTGGAAGAAGCAATAGGGCACATGGCAATACTAGATCTACAAAATATTTAGATGTGCATGTTCTTTTCACTAGTAAGAAGACCTATTTTACTGTTATGTATGTATGTTATAAATGTATGCATTAAGTAGAGTAAATATAAAGTAAAGTGAGAGCAGTGAGTTTTAAGATGCAAGAAGAAATGAAAACTCTCCATAAGATATGTTATATTTAGAAGCAGTTCAAGCCAGCTATTTCAAAACAGCATCAATGTACTAGTAGAAGTTTATTCTATCCCCCTGAAAAAATGAAACCAACCAACCAACACCAAACAAGAAAACCCCCAAAACCTCAAAAACTCCCCAAAATAAAATAAAATAAATCCCACCAAAAAACCCACAAAACCAAAGCCAAACCAACAAAACCAGAAAAAAGAATGCACAAAAATAAACATAAAACAAAAAAAAAACCAACCCACAACAACAACAACAAAGACCTTCTTGAAGGAACATCTCTTAGAGATGAGAATGCAGTGAGACAGTTTGTTGCCTGAGTAAAACTACAGTACCATATATTAAAATAAGAAAATAAAACAGTCCTGAGAATTTCAATCAGAAATTGAAAAAAAGATAAACAAAAAAATGAAAATGTGATAGTTATAAAGACTTTTAATGAAAGCTGTTTGCAACTGTCATATGTTATTCCATTTCATTCACAAATATAAGAGTATTTAATGTAACACTATTTTCCTTCAAATGCAATAGTATTTTCCTACTTTTATCTTCTCCCTGTTTCTAAGTAAACATTGAAAGTAACATTAATATTCACATTTTTTTTTATTCTGTCATTTCTTTTATCGTCACCTCATGCTTAAAGGGATTTGAAAGTGTAAGAAAGCAATTCTATAGACACCAGCATGGAAGTACTGCTATGTCTTTCGGAGTCCTAAATATTTTTTTAAATTTTTAGAAGAATGGAGCCAGATTTTAAATTAGGGCTTTAAAACAAGGTTTGGAGCACCTATTTCACTTAAAGAACAACATAATATAGGAAAAATGTCAAAAGATATTGCCAGTATTAGAGAACACATGGAAGAATCCAGTACTCCTTAAAATTCTCAAAACTCTGCTCTTTCCCGAGCCCACTCCTCCTACAGTGATATTTCTTGAAGTTTTAAGAGGCAATGGAATTATGGCCAAAATCCAGAGGAAGAGGAACCATAAAAAATGGACTGCAAATAGTAATAAAACTAGGTAAATCTAATGCACAATTTTTATGGGTGATTAATTGTGAAAGATGATATAATGGTTACTTTCTTATTCCTTTGTAAATCAAGTTATTGGTTTTCCCTGAAAGCCCTTAAAAAAGGTAAACCATTTATCCTAGCCATATTATTCATAATTTGGCATAGGTACAGATGAAATTAGTAAAATGCAAAATGAATAACTTGTCACTACCAGGTCAAAATAGCCTCCAACCAGACAAAATAACATTGATGCCAATACAAGGGCCTGTCCTGTAAAATTTTAATACCTCCAGTTTTTGTTGAATGACTACAAACTTATTAAATACACTTAGATTATTCTGTTCATTATTTTAAAGAAATGTTGAAGGTTTTTGGTATTACCATTTTCCAACAATTGCACTACTTAAAAAGCAATTATAAAAAGAAATTTGCTTATTTTTCAACATTAGCATTATAATTTATATTGTTCATTCTCAGAAATTTGTTTTCCTTTTAGCCTCCACTGGAAAATTAACCTAATAACCACACCTAGTGAAAATTAAACAAAGATAAGAAGGAAATAACAGTAGCAATATAGCATATTAGAGTAATAATGCAAAACCAAAAATGCTGATGCAGTTTTTTTTAAAAAGGAGGAAAAAATTAAAATCATGAAAACAAAATTATAATAATACAAAAAATCCAACAATTTGTTTTGTAATGACTACTATCAGTTGACTGCCACAGTCCTGGAAAGTTTCTCAGGTAAATAAACACAGATTGTCTTTTTTTGGATTGCCATTGATAACATAGATAACTTCAAATGTATTTGCCATATCCAACATAGCCCTTCCCCAGCTAGATAATTAAGGCCAAATAATCTGACATCTTTGGAAGAAAACAAGAGCAATCTTTAGAAAAAACATTAAGTAACTTTTACTACTTTTATGTAGCAAAAGTTACAAAGTGATTTGACACCAATTTTAGACCACTCCAATAAGGAGGAAATGTCAATGTACAAATAAAAAGGATGGACATACAGTGGCTGGAAAGTAAACCTATTAAAAATAGAGAACTAATTACAAAAATGAGAATAATAAAATTCTTGATATTATGAAGTGCCATTGTTAGTGGTAGCTGTTATTATGGAAAATAGATCTGTAACTAATCATCTACTTAAGAAATTTAAATACATCCACAGTAAGAGAATGAGCACATTTTTAAGCATAGTTTTGTTTCTTCTGTAGAGGAAAAAATCCTATAATGATGATTTCAGAGTTAACAGAGCTGCCACAATCTGTTACTCAGTCAGAGAAGCAGCTTGTTGCCAAGTTAGATTTTAATCTTCAGCTGTAGTGCCTAAACATCATGTTGCATTTCACTTTAACATCTTAACCATTGAAATGTTTTCCTTCTTCTCTTTTCAGTTTGTTTGATATGTATATAAATATGTTGCCATTTCTAAGTACACAGAATGTTATACAGCACTAAAATTTAAGTTTTAGTCCAATGAAAGTTTCATATTTATGTGAGCCATATTTTTAATGAATTATCAATCAATTTGATTTAGGCTTGAAAGAAAATTAAAATAATGAAAAGCAGAATCACAAGAGGAGATCATTATTCATATGTTCACACTAAAAGTTTGGAATTTATCACTTTTGGACAATTTTAGACAACTCTCTGATATAGTAGGATGATCTATTTCTCATTTTCTTCCAAAAGAAAATGCCAAATATATGGCTTTCATTTTTGCTCCTGCTGCTGCTCCAACTGTCAGTAGGAAACATATCAGAAAGACCAGCTTTAAAGAAACACTGTGTCATTCAGTTTTTTAAACTGAACAATGGGAAAGAAGCAAAAAAAAATGCATGCATCTATTTACTTGCCATTCATGAAAATAATTCTGATTGTACTAATTGCATCATTGGAAATCTTTTTCAAAACCTTTTAAATAAATACTTTTAGATTTGTTGTTCAACACCAGGTCTGAAAATACTGTTCTTTAAATTTGAAAATTGAAAGCTCCAGCTAGCATTTGTTAAAAACAAATTACACACAAACTAAGAATACATTAATTACCAGATAAGAACTCTGACTTAAATAAAGGTTGAGAATATAATTTATTAAATGAGCACTTTGTCTCAGAAATTTAAGCAGGAGAAATATCCTTTTTTTTTTACCTCATTTGACTGGTGTCTTTCTTCCTAAAATCTTTAAAGAGTGGGTTAGTCTCATTGATTATTTGATTAATTCAAAGTGCATATGAAGCTTGATACAGCACACGAAAGAAAAGTCTACATGAAGTGTTTAAGTACCAAGGGTGCATATCATCTATACACAAACTATTTTCTAGACTGAGCCCTGTGTGCGAATCTGAAGTGTTAAATCTCAGCCCTACTATTATTGTGTAGTCCTTAAAGCAATTAATTACTTATTTAACAGCATAATTCCTCAAGAGTTTTCTGACATTTTCATTCTTCTTATTTAAACTTCATGTGAAACATGAACCAAATATGGCAAATATTCAAATTTCAGAAAACGTTTTTAAAGATCTAATTATTTTTTCGTGTCCCAGCTGAAATTCAATATTCACTGAGGGAATTAAAATATCTTTTTATTGACACGTGGGTCGGTGGAATGTCCGAGAGATAAAATTAACAAAATAACAAAGCAGATTTACATTAGTGACCTTAAGCAAAAAATTAACTATGAGAAACCCATACAAACTAAGTAGTTCTAAGTCAAATAATATTTTTGATTGAAAATGTCAGGTAAATCTTTTATTTCATGCATTTTAATAGTCTGAAACTTATTTTAAAGATAATTTCCTGCAATAGTAACCATCTGTCACCAGGAGCAGAAAGGTCCATAAACACCTGTTGTCTTTGAGAAGTAGAGTACTTGAGCTTGTTGGTTTCTTATTATTATGGCATAATAGTTCCAAGATCAAAAACTATTTCATTTAGAGGAGTGACAGATCTTGCCATCACACTGTGTGGTGCAAAAAGGCAATTGAAGTGAATACTGGAAAGCCTACAGAGGTACAAGGTGATGCCAGAATCTTTATAGCAGAAAATGCCTCAGAAAAATAAGATGTGACAGTTAAATTAATTCGCTAGAAATGTATAAAACTACTGTTTAATGCTATTTCAAATAGAGGCTGGAAAGATCTGAGCCATACTGAGCCAAGTTAGAAACTCGGGTAAAGCAGGTATATTACTGTGCTAATGGAGGTTTTATTTATGGAAATGAATTTGAAGATGAAAACTAAGCTGTGTGTCAGCATATAGAGTTTCTTTCTTTGGAATAAATTCAGATGTCCATATACAGATATTTCCTGTCATATAAGATGTCTTTGCATCTTGTCTAACTGCCTCGCTAGTGGGATATGGATTTTCCTTTGTCATACACATTAGCCTTGCTTGTAGCATCTTGAATACCTGAGCATCTCATACAGTAATAGATACTTGAGGACGGACAAACAAATTCTATCTTTGGTGTACTGAAGTGTTTGATGTAATAAGAAAACACATGCTTCATATAGAAAATTTCTTCATTAAAATGGTACAACAACATATAAACTGCTTATATATACATTTATACATACAAAATATTTATATACATGAGATGAGAATGAGGGAACTATGCATATCCCTGTAATAAAATCTCAGTACTATTACATGAACATTGAATTGTCAGGACACCAAGGTTTTACATACATCTGGACAGTTTTTAGATAATATTATGCACTATAAAGTTGAAATACATTGAGGTTAACTTCATTCAAAATGAAAACATACAAATAACTTTTCCCTGCATTTGCATTATGAATAACAAGCAGTTATGAATATGAAAGTTTGTCATTCATATTAACAGATTAACTTAAACCGACTTTGAAAGTCACATTTTCTTCTAAGTTTTTCTTCCTATTCTATTTTTAAAATATACAACTACATGCCTTGTTGGCCCAAGTGTACTTTTGAAATAAAAACTAAATTGTTTTCTAAATAATTCCCTGTATTATTACTATTGTTTTCATAAACTAAAATTCAATTCAACCTGCAGTCTAGGAAGTAATATGAATCTTAGCATGTGACAACAAGCTTTATAATTTACAATTGCAATTTTTCACAAAAAAAGCCAAAAAAAAAACCAAAAACCCCAAAACAAACACAAAAGGAGCCATAAACTGCAGCCTGTGGCAAGTGCCCACTTTTAAGCAGTTTATGAATGACTGCTATCCCAAAAAAGGGACACTGTAATAGAGCAGGGTACAAGTGTGAAGAAGGAAGTTGCAGAGAGGAGTTGCTAATGAATCTACTGAGCCCATATTCCCCACTTCTTTTCACCATTCAGTCAGGAATGAAGCAGAAGAGTTGGACTAGAGAAAAGGTTTTTATTGTTGTTTCTCATTATCCTACTTTATTTTTAATTTTCTGTAAACTAATCTTCCCAAAGTTGAATTTTTTGCCTAACTGGTGAGAAATCTCCCTGTCCTTACCTTGACCCATGAAGCTTTTCATCCTTTTTTCTCCCGCCTCCTGATGAGGAGGAGGAGCAACAGATCAGCTTGGTGGGCACTTGGCAGCCAGAAAAGATCAACCCACCACAACTATATAGGAGAATGAAACACTAAAATTACTTCTAGTAAAATTACTTGTGAAGATATTTGCATTCATCTATAGTAAATATGAATCTTCTCAGTGATTATGGTGAGAAAACAAAACTCTTTCTTCCAAAAGCCATAAAAATAATGATTGTGATGACAGCACATACATTTTGAACCTTGTTCTGCAATGTTTCTCGTAGTTAAAATTTCCAAAAAGAAAAAGCACAACATGAAACCTAATTATATATTTAATATTTTTGCTAGTAGAAGCCTACCTGCCTTGGCTTTAAAATCTAATCCCCCACACCTGAATATACTTTCTCAAATCCCATACTTATGTTGAAAATGTCCCCAGTATCTCAGTGATAATGAATGTATTTATTTTCATCCTGTGCCGCGAGGTTTACATGCATTAAGAGGAAATGGCAAATATGATTGATTTTAATGATTACAGCCCTGATTCTTTTATAGTCTACCTTGATTTTATGTCTTTGCATTTATAAGCACTTGAGTAAAGCTGTTCTTCACCTGATAAAAAATATACCAGAATCAATAAAGGTGATCTCTGGTCATTAAAATAAAAACCATATAGCAATCTGCTCAAATATGCAGGTCATAGTGCCCTGCAAGAACACATTTGGGCAAAAGACATTATTTGGCTCTAATTCAAATTATAAATGAGTAAACAGAACAGTTTCTGTCAGTTTGCTAAGACATCATCTGTAATGAATATTCAATGAGGAGATTATGTAAAAACACCATTAAAATATAAAGAGAATAGTAGTTAAGGATACATGCAGTTTTCCCTCTGCAGTATTATATGATTTACTTTAAATCAGTGCAAAACATATAAAAAATTTACTCCAGAAAAAAAAATACTCAATGGCAAACTGTGCTATCAATAAAATAGTAGAGGGAATAAGGAAGAATATCCTTAAAATAGTTTTTGAACCAGTTTCAAGTATTTGGTCGCTTCCAAAGATGTGTGTATTTTTTAATAGCAAATTAAATACAATGTAAACCATGCTTCAGACGAGCTGGGTCAGTGACCAAATTAAGTAGTTTTTAAGACACAAGGACAGTTAACATTTGATTTGCATGTTAATGACACCTGCAAACAAAAAAGCCTTAGGTGGAGCTAGATGTATTTCCTTTTTCCTTTTTTAGTTAATTTAAAACCCAGTGTTCTGATGTTCCTGCAATCTCTTCTTTTGTTTCTATCATAATGCATAAGCATTGCATACATTTTTTTTTTAATAGTTAGCATAAATTCTGACACTGATATAATTTTATCTCAAAGAGATGAAGAATAAGACTTTGCAATGCAGTTCTGGGGGCAACATTTTGATAAATCATGTTCAGGTTTATTCCTCAAAAAAAATTATCTATCTTGATCAACAAAAAGAGCATTGTATCAAAGAGCTTGAAAAAACATAATAAAACTGTGTCCTAGTACTTTAGAACAAAAGCAAATCACAAAATATCCCTGAAGACTAAAACCACTTTTTAATATTTGACCAAGAAATTGTATTAAGTCTTTAAAATATGAAATTAAAATAAAAACATAACTTCAGTAAGATAAAATAAAATTTTAAGTGGAATAAATGCTGGAATTTTTAATAATGTATCAGTGATCTTTTTTGACTTAAGAACTAACAGCAATACATGTAATATGGAGTTCGTTGTCAAGCATAGAATAGGATAGTGCAGAAGAAATAAAGGTATAATCATAAAAGTGGGATGGGATAGGATGGAATGGGACAGGACAGCATAGCACAGAATAGAACACCTGACTACCTCAGTGCTGATGTAAATGTAACTTATATTATTAAGGGCATTTTTCAAACCCTCTTAAACACTGACAGGCTTGGGACATACTTTAGGACCACTCTAGGAATCCTGTTCCACTATTTGACCACCCTCTTGGAAGAGAAATGCCTCCTGGTCCAGTCTAAACTTCCCCTGGCACCACTTTGAACCATTCCCACAAGCCTTATCCCTGAATCCCAGGGAGAAGAGCTCACATCTCCCTCTCCACTTCCCCTCCTGAGGGAAAGACACTCTTAAATGACTAAAGGAATAATAAAAGATCTATGATGTGAACTGTCCAATTCCGCCATGAATGGAAATTAATAAAAGAACTATACTTAAGACTCCAGGCACAATTGCCTGTGCACCTTTAAAGAAAAATATGAAAGGGGAGAGGCTCTATAATAACTTCAGGAAGAAACTTGTTTAGTATTGCATCAGGTTGTACAAATTGTTTCACAGTGAAACAATCTTAATGAGTACAATTTTGAAAATTAGAATTGTAAAATTAATTTGATTTCATAAAACTATGCTTTCTCTTCTCATTAAATATGTATTTTAACTAGAAACTAAAATTGGTTCAATATGTGAAACAAAGGGCTCTCTCCACCTCATAAACCTTCTTTCTACAAAAATAGTTAAAATGTTCTATGAAACATAGTGATAAAGAGTAAGCCAAAAGATGTTTAGATCTTCTGATGTTTCATTCACATGCTCTCAATTACAAATAATCTTTCACCTATTTATTTCCACATCACAAAATGCTTTATATTCGTAGTACAAAGAGTTTTATTATTTCAGTTCCATGAAATCACAAAACTTTACAAATTAAGTGAAAAATTATGAACTAAGATATACCTCAACACACTTAAAAATCCAAACAAATAAAGAAATCAGTCACAAGCATCTGAAAAACTCTAAATTATGTTATGATTATAGCACCCAAGTTTTGTGCCATGGTGTACAAAATTATGCAAAATTTCAATGATTAAGGTTTTTTGTTCTCCTCTCTAGTTGCTGAAAAAATTTAGATAATTTAAACAATCATGTTGGCTATAACAAACTAGAAAGAAAATTCATCTGAGATTGATTCTGTGTGATCTGCAATTTTTTCATTTATCATTTAATGAGATGATAAAAGAAAATTTGGTTACAGCATTGGGCTTCACACCCACCTTCTTCCAATTATTTCAACATGTCACAGTTTTTTATGGCTGATATTTGACATGAAGTGCAGCAAAAGGAACGACAGTTTCCTGCTCTACTTAGAATGCATGACCTATTGATGCAAAAGAGATCATCTACATCTTGGGAGACTGACACTCAGATGAGCTGAAATAGAAACATGGTTAAATGCATGGCACTAAAGGCACAAATGATTACAGGCCTGTTGAAAAATGTAACTGTAGATGAAAAGATGTAAATCAAACCAATTGTGGACTTGCAATTGGATTTCGTGTATGAACGTTAATAATAATATAATACACACCTGCCCACTGAGATCTCTGTTCCTTTGGGCAAATTGTCTCAGTGCTTGAGACATGGACACTGAAGTGTTATATTACATGCAACAGATGTAAGACACATCTAGGTGTACCTTTTAAAAAGCTTAATCCAAATGAGATGTCAATATGTTCTTGTTCTTTAAAATTATAAAGCTTAATTGTACATGAAGCAGTAGAATTGCATGAGCATAACCATCCCAACATGATCTATTGCATTTTTTGAGAATAAGAGGACTTTTAATCAGAAACATTGTGGCCAGCTATGGCATACCTGAAATTATTTGGAAGCAAAAATTAACTTTCAGTACCTGATTTTTCCATTAATAAACTTACTATCTGAAAATATTAATTTCCCCACTAATTTCCCCAGTATACACTACTTAATTTTTTGTTTTATTTACATGCATCCCCATAGACACACAAAATCATTCTGTAGTCGTGGTCCTTGATCTGTCTGTAAAACCAGTCATTTGGTTATCAAATTGCATGAAAAGTTTAAAGAAATAAATGGAGGAAAAGTATAAATTTACATTTTTATTTAAGTTGTGACTTAATGCTTCATAATAAAAACTGCCACACCTGCCTGTATTAAAAATCTGTACCATTTGGCAAATTTGGTATTTGTGATAAGCAGATATGAAAATTCCTGATCAAATATTAGCTAATGCTAATATCAGAATAGCTGATTTATCTAATACACTTCTGGTCCTGTTTTTCCAGATGTTGTAAAAATAAACAACAAAAAATTTAAAAACTGAAGTCCAAAGTCAAGTTTTATGTTTGCTCTTTGTATTTCATTTGTGTATGTTTTCTTGTCATTATTGAAAGGTTTATCACTGCTTTCCCTTTTTTCCTTTTAATAATAAATATTTCAAATAGTCTACTTATTTCTAATATGTAAAGACTTTAGGTATTTCAAACATACTTGTATCAGTTGCCAAATGACTATTTTTAAAAAAAATAATATTTGTAGAAGACTTCTTTTGGCTAGTCTTTTATCAAATCTTCACTTTTCTTTATTTTTCTCTTCCCTGCAATTTCCAGTTCCACATTGTTCATGAAACAAAATTATTGGCATTACCATATTTAAACTGGCAATGCTAGTACTGTAAGCTATATTAGTGAACACAGCTAGATGTAAAATGCAGTTGATTAAGAAGATACTAGCTAAAAAGTTTAAATTATAAAAACATCATATCATTCTCTTTGTACTTTAAGTCTAGCTGGAGACAGTGTACCTTTATGGTTTCAGTCAAAATAAATATCACATATGAAGTGGTCCAACTTCTTGATGAGTTAGATGTCTAATAAATGATTGCTTAACTGCTGATTATTCAGAAGAAAATACTTAATGACTATTAGTCAGATTTTAAATTCTATTTGGAGTCGGAGGTTTTAACTTCAAATTTTAAAAATACATATAGATTTCAACATTTTTTTAAATTGTATGCTAATATTTAATTTTCTACACAGGGAAGGAATAGTACACTGTAGAGAGGTTTAGAAAGCAAAGTGTTCTTGAAAAATTAGAGAGATTGCTGTACAAGGAAATTAAAAAAAAAAAAAATAGAAGAAGAAGAAATGTGCCATTAAATAGGACATTACATTTTGAAAGGTGTAATGTACTGCTCAGTTACAGAATGAGTGACAGCTAGTCAGGTAACAGCTCTCTAAAAGAGGATCTGGATGTCATAACAGAGCACTAGCTGAACACAAATCATCAGTCACCTCTCTGAAAAAGTTAGGCACCTTAAAAGAGCATACATCTGTCTGCAACAGATGGGGAGAATTTTTTTTCTCTTTAATTAACATTTATGAGAATTCAACTGCAAAGCTGTGTCAATTTGACCTGAATCTTCGAGGAAAACATCAACCAAATAGAAACTATTTCCTTTAAAAAATATTTATACCTGATATGCAGTTTTCAGACATATAATAAGTATGAATAAGTATTCAACTTGTGTTTCTGAATATGAAAAAATAGCATGGCTGTAATGTCAACAATACAATGCTTTTGGAGTAAAATGATACATCTCCAAAATTTGTTTTGGAAGGACTTTTTTATCTTCAATCGTTGAACAACTTGGCTAGTAGATATGTGTTCAAAAGTGATAGATTTCAGGAAATATGGTACATAAGAAGATTTTTATTTTTTGTTCCACAGACACAAGTGACCAGGAAATCGAGGACAAAGCAGTTTTGATGGGGTTTTTGGTTGCTGGTTGGTTTTTTTAAATTACATTTCAGTTGTGCTGCTCTGCAAAACTTCTACAAGCTGCTTTAACTGCAACGTACAATATGTTGCATAAGAAAGTTGAAAAGCTACGACACTAATATAAAATCTTTGGCAAATAGGACTTTATGCACAAATTAATCTCTAGCCCTTCTTAAAAGAGAAAAAAACAACCATTTTCAAAGGTGGTCAGTCTTAAAACAAGTCTTAAAAAGTCAAATTTATCTCTGAAAGAGCAGAACAGAACAGGTGTCTGATT
This sequence comes from Erithacus rubecula, assembly GCF_903797595.1. Classification (NCBI taxonomy): domain Eukaryota; kingdom Metazoa; phylum Chordata; class Aves; order Passeriformes; family Muscicapidae; genus Erithacus; species Erithacus rubecula. The sequence goes on from NC_136685.1 coordinate 21,019,738, forward strand.
TCTACCAAACACAACAGAGTTCTGATAAATATGTAGCTTTTGTATCTCTCTAAAACCCAAATAAAGAATAAAGAAATTATAAGAATCTGCATCTTACTGGTAGGAGCAAATAACTATTTACACACTGATACTCATTAAAAACACTAGGTAAAAAAACAAAATGTGGAAATAGAGAAAATTGTTGATGTCAAGTTATTTTTTGTTTGGTTCCACAACTCCTGCTCTTTTTGTTTGGTTTCCACAATCATTTGTTTTAGCCAAGAGTTACTTTGTGACTAAAGAGAGAACTTAACACCTGTCAATAACATGGCCTTATTGTGCAGCTCTCATTCTTAAGAGACAAACTGTCAGTAAGACTGAGTGAAATGAAATATGTCTGATGCCAATTCAAAGTTCAACATTTGCTTTTCTATCACAGGAGATGTTTACATGTAATAATTTCTCCAAGAAGTATTTAAAAATGCACATATGGCAAAGATTCATTCTGTTTATATTCCTGCCTTTTAATCAATTTTTAGAAGAAAAAACACCCCACAGTTCTTTATGAATTACAAATCTAGATAACAATAGTAAAAAAAAAAAAAATTAGACTAATCTAATGTTATTAATTCTAAATTATCACTATCAGTGTCTGTTTGGTAGACGTTTTTATTAGTTAAATAAAAAAAATACTTGAATTACATCTGGATATACCATGCCTCCATAAATGGTTATTGATAGATTTAGAGAGTAAGATATATTCTAATGATTTCAATAATATATTTACTGGCATAACAATTCTTTAGGGGTTTTGCATATTACTTTATATGAAAATATATTTGAATCTGTAGACAATTTGACAGCTGCAATAAGACCAATTTTGTCTTTCCTATACTAATATACAAAATGTTTTATTTAACTTCAACACTTTTTTCCTGAGGAAGATACATCACATAAACATATCACAGACAAAAAAAAGGTGTGAAATGACAGCATAAAATATCTCTTAATTTTCCAATATAGTCTGTATTATCTAGAATATTGTAGTGCAAGCATATATCAATTTTGTTTCTATTACTACAAACTGTCCATCATTATTATAAAATACAATTCCAAAGTGCTACAATCAAAACATCTGTTGTAGAAAATTTTTTTGTCTCTATTTCTGTACAGGATAGCAGTTTTCTCTTTTTTTTTTTTTAAACATTTGTCATTATATGATAGCAAAAATAGTCTTAAAACATGAACCAAGGGCAAATATAAATATGTAGAAAGTCTCAGAAAAGGAGATTAATTCTGCCATTATGGCTCATTGGGGAATTTTGGACTGTGATATTAGCACTTTTACACTACACCAAAAAAGTTGTACCACTGTCAGAGAGAACAGTATTCCAAGTATCAATAATAACCATTATCTTTTTTCTGTCTATTTCATTAAACCTAATTCAAACCCCACCAGTTAATAACTGCCAATAGAAGATTTCTGTGATTTATAAGGCATATAAAGACTGATCAGTTTTCTGCCCCAGGTGGGATTCAGTGTGCAACTTCAATGAAGATTTCCTTAGGATTTTGAGTTTAGAACACTAATTTGTGAGACCAGCTACAGGTTCTCAATAAAGAAAATAATAGTGGTAGTAGTTGTATATCACTACCCTAATGGTTGACAGCTATGACTATATGTTCAATATTAGAAATTTTGTCTGTCTTATTCATGTACAAAGAAAGGCAGGGTATTTCTTCAAGGTGAAGGGAATTAATTATGTTTCAAACTGACATTTATTCATTCACAATAAAATGATACATTGAAACAATACTAAAAGGGTCAGAACCACTGCACAAATCTTTGAGTCCCATATGATGAAGCTGCACAACAGTAAACTTAAAATAAAAGTTGAAGAGAATATTAAAATTCTCAAACCGTATCCTCTAAATACTACTCATGTCAATTAAAGTTGTCATATAATTTTTAAAATAAATGAACCTTGTTATTCCTTAATTTTGAAAATATTAAATAATTTGAATACTTTTATGGCTTTCTAGAATAAAAATACTAATTTAGCAACTTAAAAATATTCTTGATTTTTAAGTACTTATTCCTTAACTGTTTGACCAAGGAAAAGATCAGACACGATTAATTCCAAATAATAGTGATAAACTATTTATATTCAAATTTTGAATAATGCTTTTATTTTATTGTAAAGCTTTCCAAAAACTTGAAAGAAATACTTTGTTCTGGCTCTTCTTTTTTAAACTTCTGTTCATATAATCACATCTCTTCAGGAATTATAATCAACATTTTACAAGGCTTAAATGAAAAGCTGAGATTTCTATTAAATTGTCTATAAACACTCTATTATACTTGAAATGCCACAGACATGCTTGATCGCTCTTCTGTCAGTAGAAATGGAAGTGAATGTCCAGTACCTGAGAAATGTATATATGAATATATTAAATATTCCAATGTTAAAATTACTTTGGTTAATCAGGGAATCATTCAGGTTGCAAACGATCTTTGTAAGTAATCTGGTCCATTCCCTGGCTCAGTGTAGGTACAACTAGAATTATAAAGCTTGTTATATTTCAAGCAATTATACTAAAATACGATAAAATTAGCGTAGTAATAAAAATGCCATTTCACTCATTATTGTTAATTCAGGAATTGTATTTTGATTTTCCTAATTTAAAAATGGATGAAAAGTGATTATGCTGAAAACATAGTCTCTTACCATCATAAATGCAATCCAAAATGCTTCAAAGCCAAAGCGCTCATACAAGTTTATAAAAGAATTTTTGAGTGACTGTCTTTCAAACAGCAATCCAGAGATACGTACAGTTGGCAAAACCCCAGGACAAAGTGACAAAAGAGGACAATCCCTGCCCTGGTCCTGCTGGCCACACAATTGCTGATACATGCCAGGATGCCACTGGCCTTCCTGGCCACCTGGGCACACGCTGCCTCGTGTTCAGCTGCCGTCAGCCTGAACCCCCAGCTCTGTTGCTTCCAGGCAGCTTACCAGACACTTTGTCCCCAGCCTGTTGTGCTACCTGGGGTTTTGTGAACCAAGGGCAGAACCTGGCACTTCACCTTGTACCTCATGCACTGTATCTCATGTACTGCAGCTCATCAATCCAGCCTGTCCAGATCCTTCTGCAGATCTTTCCTACTCCATGGCAGATCAATACTCCCACCCAATGTGATGCCCTCTGCAAATTGACTGAGGGTGCAGTCAATCCCCTCATCCAGATTCTTGATAAAGATATTAAACAGGACCATCCCCAATACTGGGTCTTGGGAAACACTAATGGTGTTTCCATTAGAGGAAACTAATGGTTTTAGTTCCATTGATCACCATTGTCTGGGCCCAGCCGTCCAGCAAGCTTTTCTCCCAGTGAAGAGCACATCCATCCAAGCCATGAGCAGTGGGTTTCTCTAGGAGAATGCTGTGGAAGATGATGTCAAAGGCCTTACTGAACTCTGGATAAATGACATCCACAGTCTTTCCCTCATCTACTGAGCAGGTCACTTTGTCACAAAAGAAGAACAAGTTCATTAAGCAGGACCTGGTCGCAATATAAACCCCTGGTGATTCTGCATGGGCTGTGTGGTGGTACTCAAGATGATTTGCTCCATGAAATTTCCTGGTACCAAGGTCAGGCTGACAGATCCACAGATCCTTGCATTGTCCTGATTTTTCTTATAGTTGTAGATGTATGGATATTGTTCAAACTAAAATAATCACACAGAAATGAAACATGTCCAAAGGATCTGTAAAACTATTTCTAAATCTCATTTTTAGAATGAAAAAAAAAAAAAAAAAAAAAGTAAATAGAAATTTGTTGCATAAATCAGTACTAGGGCTGGAACTCAATATAAATCTAAATAGTTGGCTAGTGTGATATGAAAGTCTAAGGTAGATTCCCCACATTACCTGGAGACACTGAAACTGGGAGAGGCCCACAATTTACTGAAGCAGAAGCTGGAGGCCAAGAAGGATTACTTAAGGTGTAAGAACTCTATGATACAGTAATTGCAATGTGCTCTAAAACACCCAAATATAGTTCTTTACCCATTTGGTAAAGCTAAAGGAGCTTCAGGTAATTGATCTCTCACTGTTTTAAATGTAGCTAAAAGAGTTATTCATCAGACTGGCAGTGAGGTATCTGCTTCAGGACAGATATTCAGGAATTACTTTGTAGCTTTCCCTGATTATAGTTGCTTGATGAAAAAATTAATACATATTTTCCCTTTAGAACATCAGAGCAGAAAGGTTACTAATTCAACAGAGTTAATAACTGGTTAATGTAGAAAAAATATTTTGCAAGCATTTAGTTTTCTACACATAGATTTGCACACATGTAATAGCATGCGTGCAATACCTTTTTCTGAAAGATATCATAAAGCAAATATGATCTACCTGTCTCTTTAAAATCACCTAATTACAGTGAAAAGCACTGTAGACACAAAATATTTCAAAAGCTACAATTACAAAGAATGACCTTACAGAAGGCTAAGTAACACAGAACAATACTAAGAATTATGTTAATTGTGTGAAAGACTGAATTAAAACATGACATGTGTACTCTGCCAATGTGTGTACTCTACCTAAGAGCCTTTTTCGCCTTGAAAAAAAACAACTGAATGAACCAACAAACAAGTAGGGGGTAGCAAGAATATATTCATTATAGGCAATACCCTGAATAAAGCAGGTTCTGAAACTACTTTGTTGTGTGGGATTCATATTTGAATTTCATGAAGATAATATAAAATCTTAAAAGGACATTTCTGAGTCTTCATTTGTTTGTCCATTGACCCAAACAAATTCTGCATGTAAAAAGTGTCTGCAAATGTCAGGCTTTTCTGTGTGTTATGATGCTTGTACCAGGAGATTAAAAATACATTCACATCAAGGCTTTGATCAAGGGTGCACTTCAGAAACAATCTCCAGTCATCTGCTCTTACTGTGGTTTGATTTGCATCACAAAGCAGTCTCAAAGCAGAGAGGTTCCTCTCTTTTTGCATAAAAGTAAGATGGAAGGTGTTCTCCAGACAATAACAGGCATTCAGCCTAAAGAAGCAGAAACAGTCCACAGTAAAAACTCTCAAATATACACAGCACAAACCTCATGCTCTTAGCCCTAATTGTTTTGCAGTATAAAGCTGCTTGTGGTGCACTGTACTAATGCTAATGTAAACATAGCCTAATTTATTCTCTTAGGACAACTGGAGGTACTACTTGAATCTTGTCCTATCTCCCTTTCATTTCCCACCTGCTGAGATTCTGCTCAAGCTCTACAGATGCAAGTTCCTTCAAGACATACCTGTAAAGTTAAGAAAGCTGTTTTTCATCTTGACTTAAAATCCCTAGATTTTCCTTCTAGAAACTTCTGGATTATGATTGAATAAATAAGTTAAATATTTTATCTTCTTCACTTGTACTTGTTGCCAGGTACTTATACTAATAAATATTGAGAACACTGCTTAGAAGAATGACATCTGCAGCGAGGCTAAAATCTGCATGAACAAAACTCTCCATCACAGATTGTGAACTCCATGAAAAGAGAGGTCTTATGCTTTGCAAAACAGGACAGGCATATGAGAAGAATCAATCTTGAAGTCCAGAGAAAATATAAATTTCTTATTTACACAGCTTTAAACTTCCCATTTTACATGATGGGTCATTGTTTTCCACCTATTTTAATATCAAATTTAAAATGAGAACTGCTTAGTGATGGATGAACTCCTTCTAAGATGTTTACCTCCTTAGGCAGAAAGGTGAGTTTACCTAATGAGCTGGTCTCCATTTTAAACTTTCATAGCAACTAGAGCAACCTACATTTCATTCTTGCAGTGAAGCCTCTGTTTATGCCTCACTTCAATCCTGAATACTTTACCAGGGTGCACAGGTCTTTGGTTATACATATTTCAGAAATATCAGTAAGCAAATTATGTTCCAGTGATAACCTATTTAAATTACTAAGCTTTTTATCAGGTTAAAAATATTTCCTTTTGCTGTAATGATGAAAATTAACACTGATGGGGATGGAGAAGAAAACCATGCTGAGAAATTTGTCTTCTTACCTATCATCATGAAAGGAAAGGGATGACCATCGTAACAGATGCTTCCTTTTCCTGAAAGGCATGAAAACTCAAAAGGCCTGACCCCCACTGTGATTTTACTTTTTATGCAGTAAACTGCCAGTGATGCTTTAGGCTCTATTTTCCCTTTTCTCAGCAAGCCAATTGAAAGAAATTAAATGCCTTTCCATGTCTGGAAGTTTCTTTACCATGCCCCCTTCCTAACCACTCATCCAGTCTTATGTGCATCAGTAGAATTACTGCACAGATCTTAACATGTCTGCTTCCTTTAATATAATAGAGATGTCACTATATAACTCTAAGACATGATGAAAGGTGCAAAGACAAGACCTTTAAGAGCACAAACGTGGGAAGAGCTTCATGCAGATACACTATCCCCTTAAACAATTTAGAACTGGTAATCAAGAAGATGCCCCAGATCTCTAAAGACCAAATCAGTATATTGTTCTGTGATTTAAACACTGATTAAAATCTGTGAACATGGGCACCCAGAGACTAATAAAGTAAGCTAAAAAATACATGAGTTTTAGGCTACACAGTACAATTACAATTGATAAAAAACACTAAAAAATGTTTCAAAAATAGACTCTGTTTATCCTTTAAATCAAGAGTCCATTAAATGGAAAGTGAAAGAAAATAGACTCCAATTAGTAAATAAGAGGTAATTCATCTATGATCTTGAACAAATGGAGATTTACTATAGGAGTTTTTTATCACAAAGGCAGATTTTTTGAGATAATTTGATCAGATGTGATATTTCATATAGCATTCTAGATTTCTGCATTACATATAGTTTTTCAATAACAGAAACCAGCAACAAATTTTAAGAAAGTTTGTCATGCACAAAGGCTATTATTTGTGATTATTATTATTTTATTTGCATTAAATGCATCAACGTCTAATGAGGAGCTGCTGAGGGAGCTAGAATTGTTTAGTCTGGATAAAACGAGGCTCAGAGGAGACCTTATCACTCTGCAACTGCTTGAAAGGAAGTTGTGGCCAGGGGAGGGCTGTTGTATTAGGTAACAAACAATAGCACAAGAAAAGGCCTCAAGTTGTGCCAGGTGAGATTTAGATTGAATATTAAATAATATAGCAAGGCCTATGATAACTAAATATATATATATATAGATATATATATATACACAAAGGAACAAAATATTCTGTTTAGGATATAAATATATATTTTTTTAAAGTATATGCAACACACATTTACCTGGCAAAAACAAATAAGTCCAAAATCTTAGCAAGAATAGGAATCAAAGCTACAGTGACATTATGTCTTTTATTTTATATGCATTCACGATATGAATGTACTCTCCTCTTTGTGGAATTGTTCTTCCCATGATATTATGATTAAACACTCTTTCTGGAACTCTGGTTTATACTGCTCAAATCCATCATGAATACAGTATGGCAGCACAGAAAACAGCAATGTTCCCTGCCTCTAGCCAGCACTCTTCCCTGGTGTCTTTACAGAAGAATCTGAATTATGCTGCAAGCCCTTCACTTGTTACCTTTCCAGTGAATCTGAAACCGTGATAACAGATAATAAATAAATGAAGAGTAAAATGTTGAGATGATTTCTACATGAAAATGGTCTGGGCAACCTGACAAGCTCTGGCCAAGCCATTCTTGCCCTGGATATAGAGATGAAACCAGTAATTGAACTTAGAACTTGCATGGAAAATGCTATCTCGTAACAATACTGGAAAATATAAGGAATGAGAAGAAAAAAAAAAAAAATTAACAGGTTACTTCCTGTCGAAAACAGGCCAATAATGCAAAAAAAAAAAATCTTCATAGAGTCAGACTATTGGCTTAAAATGTGATAAAAACCACTTATTTTCTAGTACAGTAAATTAACATCAAAGCACTTGTAGATCTGATGTGTAAAGGCTATTCTCACTTTGAACTTTATGGGTGATATTTTTAGAAACACAAGGGCATTTTTTAAAAGGGTAGCTAAACTTTTTTCTGCATACTGTTGGTGAATTAACTATTAGTTAATAGTTAGAATTCTTAAAAAAGTGATTAACACATAGACATGTGACTGACTGATACAGACTTTAAGGCTCATAAACTCAAGGAGTTTTAGATATTACCTGCTAAATTGAAAACTATGCTTAGAAGATTGTGTGGAAAGTCGGTTACTGTGCTGTAGATCACATCAGTGCTCAACTACTGAATGCTTAAAGCAGGCCAACTGAAACTGAGGCTAGGAAGGACCAGGATCTTGGGTTTGGCGATGATCATGCATCTTAACTACTTTAATAAATCCACCAAGTGCTGAACCATTGCTACTTTTCTAAAATACTTCAAGTCTATCCATGTCTTTCTTGGATCAAGTAGCTGACAAATCAGCCTGCTAATCTATGTTAATCCTTTCACAATATACATAAGCTGTATTAATGCCTGCCTTGATTCTTGATGAGATCACACTTCAGGACTGAAACTTTTGTCTCTGTTTACTTTAAACTTGCATCACATTTTTGTGTCATTTTGTGTTTGCTAAAAAGCTTCAGCCAAAACTCTTAATTCACATTTCCAATTTTTTTTTTTTTTTTTTTTTACATGTATGAGTTCATTGTCCACATATCACATTAAGCATTGAACATTCTGGCTTTTCTTAACTTAATGAAAGCCAAGAGGAAAATTTCCTCTTAAAAGGGCCAACACCATTTGAGAAGTTTAATTTGAAGATAGAAAAACCCTAAGGAAGTAAAATTAATTTAGGCAGTGCACTATAAAATAAACACTTTAAAATATGGAGGGACCCTTGGAGCTTATTTTTCCCATGCTATCTTAGCTATCATATCAGCCCCAGTGGGGCTAATTTGCCACATGACACTTTGAAAACCTTTTCATTCTATCATAACTTACTACAAATCCAGCTATAGTTCAAGGCTAAGTAAAAATTTCAATTAGCAGATTTGCATCAATCCTCCCCCTTTAACACCATCTTCCTGAAATCTTCAATTTGCATCTTACTAATAATTTAGTCCTCCATTTATTACTCTCTATAATACTTATTTACTTAAAAATAAAAAGCTCCTGTTTTGTATTTCAAAGTGAGGTCATTAAATTAAGTCCCAAAACAATTATTATGCAAATATTTGCAGGTTTCTATTTACTGTGATATCAACACCAAATCTATAGTAGTGTTAAAGCAATAATTATCAGAAAATATTCATATTTTTAGAATAAGCTATTGTTTTTACTGTGTATATACACACAGTTCACTATGCAACCTGTGACTTTTCAGATTTTCCAATTATTCCCCTAGAAGTTATCAGCTGACATTTTTTCCAGTAAAAAATGTACCAAATAAATGATCTACAACAGAAAATAAATGGTTAGAACACCAACCATTCATGTTCCAAGACAATGCAAATGAATGCACTTTGTGAGGCAATAAAGAACTACACAAGCATAAAATACTCTATAGCATTTTCCCTCCTTGTGCAGTAAATGAGTGTCTATGCCATCTTCATTGCCACCCCCATTAGGCTGCACAGTGTCTGTGCAAAGATATTTTATGCAGAATACTTGAAAAATGAAAATAATGCAGAGGAAAAAAAAGAAAGAAACATATAAAATTCAAGGACATTTTTCCAGTATGATACAGTATCAATAGCTGCAAACATTCCAGGAAAAATGGGAAAATGTTTTGAAATTTTTGATTTACAAAGTTAACAATTTTATAGTGAATAAACCTAATAGTTCTTATCAAGAGAATTACAACTGACTTTTAGAACAAGCAAGGTAGGAAAACTAAGTGGAGATTGAATTGTAGGATTTATTAATACAGTTCCAGAATGTTCTCATGTGATGCATGCTCTGTAAGGATTACTTCCTGACAGGAAAAAACCCAAACATGAATTAAATGAAAGAATAGTAATGATTTTATGTTGCTCTATTTATATATTTGTATTGTGCAAATAAAATATTCCAGTGTTTATTTGCATTTGTATATATGTTCAGGAGTAATGACAAATACATAGATTTGAATTCTATATTATGCGGAAAGAAAGTGTCTTGTATTTATGTATATCTTATATATTCAGCTGTGGCTCAGGAAGACTAATTTATTCTCTGTTTAATAAAGTTGCTTGAATACATTTTAGTATGGAAAAATTGAGTGTAGATTTTTTTGTGTGTGCATAATATGTCACAATACCAACTGTTACATTGTTATGCTGAATAGTATTGTAATGGTATTAAGAAACTATAAATAAAAACCTATTGCTTTGTTCTAGTTAAAATTAAAAGTTAACATTTCAGCTGACCATTCTTTCATCAGTTTTTAAGCTCTATTTAAATGATGAAAATCATTAGGATTCTATACTTGAATACTATATACAAATCTTTTGCTTTCTGAAAGTATATAAAGTGAAAAAGAAGAAAAGATTAAAGCTAAACTAGAAAAAAATGTAATGACTGAGATCAAAACAGCAAAAAAAAAGAAACTAAGGCAGACCTACATGAAAGGACAAATCATAGGGGAGGAAGGACATGGTGGAGGAATCTGCAGTGCATGAGCAGCTAATAAAATTCTCTCTAAGAAAAAAGCTGGAGGCAACAATCTAACACTTAGCAACAAGTGAAGTATGTATATGACAGTGGCTGGATAATAAATGCCAATGATGAAAGTGAAGCAGTACATAGTTTTTTATAGTTTCATTTTCCCCCTTTTTAATTTTGAAAGACTATCTCTGGTAATTGGAAAACAAAAAAGCACTTATATATTAAACAGTTCTGAGGGGGAGAGGTGTATTTTTTAGAGTAGAGGACTTTCTTAGCTATAAAATAAAAAATTCAAATATGAATATGCTTTGGTTTTGTTTTGCAAGATACAAGCCATAATAATGAAGACATTTTCAGATACACAGTCTGAAAAAATATCTATGAGAAAGGCAAATACTTTTGCTGCATTAAGTATTCAACTAAAGAGTCACAATAATGGATTTATATAATTCTGACCCAAGCAGATACAGAAGAAATATATCACAGTGAAAATATTACATTTTGCTTTCTTTGGAAAGGGTCCTTAATGATCTGGTATTAGAGAATGAGGAAACAGATGCATTAAAGCTTTCAAAATTGCATACATTTTTGTATTGAACAAAATAATTTTGGTCATTTTGAAGGTTTTGATTCTTGATTTGTTTGTTGCTTTTTTTGTTGATACTTTTTTTCTATACTTTGTTTGAAAACTTTGTTGGCTTTGAGCTTTGCTTTACCATCTAATACATTCCAACTGCTTGTCTGAATTATGGACTTACTGTAAAATCAAAGACAATATCACACCAAATATACTGCTAAGCCTCCTTCTTTAGCTTTTCCATTCTTTCATGTGTATGCTTCTATAGTTTCTTTCCAGGAGTCTTACTGGTTGTTTTTTCCCCTAAATTGTTATTTCCAACTCAAAATGTCATACTTAGATCCATATGAGGCTCATAAAATTCACACCCTACAGCTAAATCTCAGTAGTGTGAATCTAGCTAATATCCTGAAAGCAAATACAAGATACTGAAGACAGATAAGACTCAGTAGTTAGTCTTCTTTGCTCAAAAACAGCATGAAAGGAAGGTCAGAGGGAAGGTAAGGAATAAGAAATAATCAGTGTCAGCTTGTATTTGTGACAATGACCTTAAGTGTTTGGGTGTTTTTGGCACATAATGTTAGAAATTGCCTCTGAAAAATAAAGCAAATACCACAGGAAATAACACTAGAGGCATTAAGATTGCTCCTTCAGTTAGTTTTTCTTGCCAACCAGGAAACACAGTACTTTCCTGTGCAGCAGGAAATTTGTGCTTGGATACTTTCATCATGAATGAGTATTGATCCCATGCATCTGTCTTCCATTACCATCCACAGTTTGAAAAAAACCCCAAGAGTCAAAATTTCTTGTAATTAATGTTTAAATGAGACATCGTAACTCAATATAGAAAGATACATTAAATATATGGTTTTGATTGGGGTTTATCAGTTTCACCAAAAGGTCCAGACTCAGAAACAGATGTATTAATGTAGAAGAGATTTTCTTCAATAAATTTATTTAAATCAGGTATAACCCCAGTCCAAAGTGATGTTATTTCATTCAGCATATGGCCATTATGGAACCCTTCCCATTTAACCTGCACATGATATCCTCCATCTAAAATAGTATACTTTCTTCCACACCACCATCTGTACACTAAACCTTACAGGCTGAAATTTTGAATGTCTAAATCCCCTTTGGTTCTGATATGGTAAGAGAAAGCAAAGCCCAGCATTGGTTTAGTTGATCAGCCTATAGTGAACTGCTTTACAAGGAGGTGAAACACTGTTTTGATTCTACTGACTATTTGACAGATGTACAAACATAATCAGATATTGCACATTTTCACACATATGTGAAAATCAAATTCCATTCTACATGTCTTCAGTGTTCTGAAGTGTCTTCTGCTCCAGCCCTAACATCTTACTCACATGATTTTTTGAAAGGTAGAAATATCACCATTGTGATATGTGATTATGATAAAAATCATAATGTTCCAATAAGTATACATAAAACACAAAACCATCACAAATATATTATTTTAAAAATAAACTGTGCTTGCTTTTTCACAATATATCTATTCTTTTAATAACAGGTATATAGAGCTGTATGTTGCAATTAAGCAGATGAATTCAAAATTAAGATGAACATACTGTAGTGAGTCAGTTATATATAACATGATTTTTCCAGTCGATTTTTAAGTACCATTTGCACATTATACCAAAATATACAAACTGGTTTCTTTGTTTTTGAAATATATTTAAGACTTAAGAAACCAAGGCTAACCTAGAAGTCTTGTACAAGATTTTAAGATGTTGAAAGTTACAGATCTCATCCTTATATTGTGTCCTGGTTTAGGGCAAATTTGGGAAGAAATTTTTGAAAGGGAAAATATTTAAGCAGTTCTTTATACAACTGGTTTGGGAAAAAATGCTCTGAGCACCAGATAGCTCATCCTTAAGAGATTATTACCATAATCCATAGAGTAAGAGAGGAAAAGTCTACATATAAAAATCAATTTTGTTAGGATTATGGTAATAATCTCTTAAGGATGAGCTATTTGGTGCTCAGGAAGAGGTTCTTCCCCATTCAGAGTACAGTTACACTACACAGGTTCTGCAGGTGTTACGTGTGGCAGGATGATCTGATCAGCCATTTGTAGGGACAGGAGCCTTGTCTATAATCAAACTTTGAAGAAACTATTTAAGGGCAAAAATCCCACTCTAATATTAAACCTCCTAATTGGATGAAACACAGGTTCTGAATTCATTGCAGAATATTATATATGCATAAACTACTTTTATGGAAGACCAGTGTCACTAACAGATCATGTCTGAGTAACACAAACTTTTGAAACAATCCATGTATCAGGAAAATAATTAATGTAATTAATATCCATGATAATTCATATTCATGATAATCAAGATAATTCATATCCATAAAGATAATTTCACTTAAAACCTCCTGCATATTATTATATGCTACCTAGTTAAACTGCTCCTTTAGACCACAATGCAAGAATGAACTATCTTAAAATAAATTATCTCAAAAACAACTGGATGTGAATTCCCTAGGTGTGAAGTGGGGAAGATTTCCTGAATGAAAATGTTGTTTTGAAGTTCCCCAGCTATGTGCTTTGAAAGGCAATAAATCAGAAATACCATTTTATACCAACATACTTTTATACCAACATATTGGGATATAATCCCACTTTATACAAATACGAGAGAGTTCAGACCTATAAAACTGTATGTGAAGTTTTCCACTCTCACTATTTTTAATTTAAATGTCTTCAGTTGGGGCAATTTTAGTGAATAACTTTTACTATATATAGAAAGAAGTTGCTAGGCTAATACAAATACTTAATATATCTGTGCTTTCTACAGTGCAGAAAGTACACCCTCCAATAAAAAAAATCCTGTAATTGGGACACAGTCTTTATTTACCAGGTCATTAAACTTAGCAATATTGCAGCCCACAGCAAATCTACTATACCACAATCGGTAATCAGTCAGGAAAATACTGGGCAAAATTAGATATCATTGTTGAAGCAACAATGCAATAATGCAAAAAAATCTTGCTATCCAATACACACTGGGTCTGAAAAATGGAGCCCTTTAAATGTTATCATAAAACAATGAAAGCAGCAGGAAATCCAAAACAGTAAGTATCCACAGTCTGGAGAAGGAATTGGAACAGCAAGGGGTAGAGGCATGATTAGTGCATAATCTAACAAGATTATGCCAACATAAGAAAGAGGTAAAGAGTACGCATCAGTATTCATAAACCCTCAAAAGACTTCAAAGTAACAGATTCTAGAAAGCTGAGAAAGTACATAACTGAAGACCTAAAACAATGAAGAGTTGTAAAGAATTATTGCATGTAGTTCACGCAGTCAGAAGAGCACCATAAAGTTGTATTTGCAAGTACTAAAATTCTAATAAATGACTCAGTGGGATGCTGATCAAAAGCTTCAATAGTGTAATCCAGAGGAAACAAATAAAGGGTTTAAGGAAGAAACTATTCAAAATAAGCAGGAGAATCTTTAAAGAGGAAAAGACTCAAATTTAAATTTCTGTGTTGCTCAGAAAAAGGTAAATAAATATTAGAAAAACATTTAACTAAAAATGATCTTGATATAGTTGGCTAAGACCTGGAACTATGTTACTGTCTCTATAGGATGTCGAAATTCGTTTTCCTTTTGGGTTGGCATTAAAAATCTTCCCCCTGCCAGCACCAGAATACAAAATTTGGAAAATGTGTCCATATATATGAAAAAAAAAGTTAAAATATACCAGCCTATTATGTGTTTGGGAATTTTTTTTTTTTTTTTTTTCGGGGGGGTATTGTTTGTTTGTTTTGCTGGGGTTTTTTGTTTATTTTTGGTTTTGTTTGGCATTTTTTTGGGGGGTGGTTTGTTTTTGCTTTTTTTGAAGGCAACCTCCTTGGAAACCTCCTTAACTGCCATTATCATCTTCAAAATGCACTGAATGTTGCGTTTAAACACTATTTTAAATTGTAAAATTCTACTTGCAAACTGACCTGATAAAAGGATACAAATTCACTTTTAGAGTAAGTCAAAAGTAATTTAAAATACAGAGCAACAACGTCCCATGAGCTGTCTGCCTCCTTAGAAAAGAAAAGTCAACAGGAACCTAAGCATTCTGATAACTATTTTCGAATCTGCAAGTCAAAAGGGTAGATTCCTCAAAGTCATCTTAAAATCAGACCAGTAACACACAGTTCAATTTTCAAGAGTTCTGTCATTCATAACTCCAAGAAAAGTCAGGGGTGAAAATCTGCTAAACTTTCAGCATGTCTTAAAATAATTTCATTGTTTTGGAAACTTGAAAATTATTTTTGCAATTGATTTTTTTAAAGTTCATAGCTCCAAAATGCTAGCAAGATTTTTTTTTTTTTTTTTTAAAGCAGTGCTCCATTCAATCAGATAATCTGTAAAGTAAAAGGATTTTCTTTCACATCTTTTATTAACTGAAAGGGTGTGTATTAACTCTAGATGCAGTTGTTTGGGGATAGAAGTCCCAATACCGGTAAAGATGTAGACTTAATGTGAAAACAACCCAATGATAAGCATTAAATAAGTCTGATTTTAAGACTTCACCTTTACTGTCATCATGGTCCCAAAGCAACTACAGTCTTTTCAAGAAACATTAAATCAAGATAATTCTTCCTTGGTTGCACTGCTAGATAAATTCAAGTTCAATAAAAAGACAACTCATTCAATATTTCCCATCCTGTTGAAAAGGAAAGACCTAAAAGTCACACCTCTTTCTCATAGTGTGATTACCAGTGTCTGTTCACCTTCCACACAGCTGGACTGAATAAGTGTTGATTTTTTTCTGGGTGAAAACTCCAAGTGTTCACTCAGACCTCTTAATTTTGACCATAACTTAATTTGTCTGGGTGTGCAATTCCTCCTGTGTATTCTTGTGTCTGATGAAAGAGGAACCTGCACACAGAACACTGCTTAAGTGTAGTGTAATTTCAAGCCGAGTGAACATAACAAATTAATCCACACAATCTCATTAAGTTCTGCACTACTAAAATTCTAAATTCACTGAGAGCGATACACTGTATAGAATGAAGACAACTTATGCATTATTGTAGTAGATGGAGGTTCACTGTTTTTCACAGGTAAGTTAGAATCTCCCCAGAAAACACGCACTGGACAATTTAATAGCACAGTCAGTACCAATTTTTCTACTATTATAGCTAAATCTTCATTTTATTATAAATATGAAAATTACTCCTTAATTAAATTCCTGAAAACTCAAGGAAAAAAAAAAATTACCTGAATAAAGAAAGCATGAAGATGCTGATACTATTCTCTATTAGCAGGAATTTAACTTTTTAAACACACAATTTTTCTCTTTACAAAAATATATTGCATTTTGCAAAATCTACAAGACAATACACTACCGAATATAAATTTGAGTAGATTAAATTTTCATGCATTTTCAATAATTTAAATGCTTTTCGATATTTAAAAATGCAAAGAAATTCAAACAAAATGCAATGATTTTAAAGTCAAAGGCCTTCCAGGAGAAATATTCATATCTAATGGCTATTCAAAAAAAAATATAATAGTTCAGTTTGCAACAGAAAAACAGCTTTTTCTGTTTAGTGAGAAGTCCCACTACAGTAAAAATCT
The DNA here is from genome assembly GCF_903797595.1 of Erithacus rubecula. NCBI lineage: Eukaryota > Metazoa > Chordata > Aves > Passeriformes > Muscicapidae > Erithacus > Erithacus rubecula. The sequence goes on from NC_136685.1 coordinate 21,036,532, forward strand.
CTCAATATAGTAGTTTTGTACCTTTGCCCATTTTTCCTGAATACATATCTTTACTGAACCCCACTGAATCCCCTTTAAGAAAAAAATGAGCTTAATTAACTTCAATTAAGAATAGTATTTACATTTTAAAAAATATGCTATGAAAGCATGCAGTAAATTTTTCTGCAGCTAAGCATTTTCATTTATTCATGGTAAAATATACATCTTTTCCTTAACTGCTTTAAAGAAGTCAAGAATACAGTCTTCCAAAAAGCTGCTAAACAAATACACACTTTGTAATTGTGAAAGTACATATAGATTGTGCATTCCCTGACATAATTAATTTATTCAGCATTTCATTACACGGAAGTACAATATAAATAAAGTACTTCTTTAACTTTTTTTTTTTTTTTTCCTACAGGTCTCTGTCCTTTACTGATTTTTCAGAAAGAACAGTTAATATTCTGTTATGACCACTATATTGAGCTTAATTACATGACTAATTAATATGTATTTATTAAGACTCATTACTCGGAAACAGTGGATTGAAAAGAAATTATGTAGGTAGTAAAACAACTAACAATGCAGTCAAAATACTTACATGCAATATCCAGTTTTTATGCCAAGAAACATTATTTTAAGATTCAACAGTGATTAAATATCAAGGCACTACATGAAAATTCACTATTAACTCATTTTGCAATGTGGAATTTGGATTCTGATTTTCTGCATTTCATTTTAAAATGTATTTAAAACTTGAAAGTTTTATGTTAGACCTATTACTCTGAGTGGACATTTTCATAAATGCTGTTTTTTCCCCTCTGGTGTCCAATGTATTTTTGTAACGACTCTACTCTGTTCCTTATTGTGTTTAAATGAATATACAGACTTGCATGTGTTCATGCATTAGTGCAAATACATATGAGATATTTTTAGGACAAATTCAAAACTGCCATTTCACTTGTGAGAAGAGAAAAACCATACCTTTTCTGGATCAGTTGTTGTGATGACCCACACACAGTGTGCATTGTCTTCATATTGAACTGGATAATTTGGCGATGTGATAATGCCACTCGGTCCACGTAAATTAGAACCACATGTTCTAGCTAAAATGATAACCAACAAACCAGATTGCTTTCGACAGGATGTTCTGTTTAAAATGAATATCATAAAACTGCCACAGCATTAGCAACTTCTTCTGGCAGCAGGAGAAAAAAAAAAAAAATTGGAATTGCAAAATAACTAGGTAATGAAAACTTTCTAAAGAAGTATATGAGTTTTATATAAAGGAGATGATATTTTAGCTCATTCTCAAACAAACAAACAAAAAGTTTAAGTTCAGGCATTACAAATCCTCCAGTGTTTCTTAAACCAATATAATTTGCTGTCCTAGTACTCTGGCATTCTGGTATAAGATTCTGGTGTGTACAAAAAGTATCATTTCTATCTACCTCAAAATGACAATAAAAATATCTCTAACAGGTTTTATGATTTCTTTTCTCTTTTCCAATTAATGGTGGTGGTTTGTAGGTTGTCTGATTCTAGGAGAATATAAGGTAAGCCCATTTCAAGGGTCAAGGCTCTTATCAGCATGTACAGTCTAAATGTGCAAGTCAAAATAATTTTTCTTCTGAGATAAAAAGTTCTGTACATAGAGAGCCATTCTTTATTTTTTTCCTGTACACCTCAGTTATAGCAAGGATGTCTAGATGCAAAAACATTTAGAACTAAGTTAGAAGGTCAGGTTTTATTTAAAGTTGAGTAAAATGGATGAACAGAGAGGAATTTACCGAAAAATCAGGACTAAGTAAATATTGGGGACTGATAGGAATACAGTATAATGTTGAGAATCTCATATTTGGGAATTAATTTAGAAAAAAAACCCCACAAACTTAACTAATTAGTTCTACTGAAAGTAAGTTTATCATGGCAAAAGGAAGATTAAGTGAAATTAAAACTACTTAAAAGAAATTAGCTCCCAAAACTAACACTTTTTCTACACATTTGACTGCATGCTTCAATCTACATAAAAATCTTTGTACATTTATAAACATATATACACACATACATGAGATATAGTTCCCTGTTTTAGTTTGCTTAGTTTTGAGCTTCACTGCAGCAGAAACCATAAATTACCCTTCGAAACTTCACAAAAAAATTCCAAAGAATAGCAGTTACCTCTGCAAATTGGCCTGTGGTCACTCCAGGCAGCCAGTGTATCTGTCACTCTCTGACAAGTAATGCTCTTGGAACCTTGCAGCACGTAATTGTCTTCACAGGAAAACTGTACGCTAGCACCCACCCTAGGGGAGAAAGAAAGACGGAATTAAATATATTGTAATGTCAGTGTCCTCAAACAAATGCAAATATTGCCAACTTTGACAATATTTCAAGATCCAAACAGAGACATTCAGGTGCAAAATTCTACTCCGTCAATGTTGTATTCATAAAAAAATAGTATACTCTAGGGAAAAGATCTATTATTCAGCTTGCCTACCTTTTAAGGAGCACAAAACAATTGTGACACTAAGTGTGTTCTTTTACAGTATGACTTCAGTGAATACATAGATAAATATATACCTAAGAAAATAAATTAACAGGATTTTTTCAGGCAACAGAGCTTACTTAATGAAGAATTTCAATATTGTTGTATTTATTCAAATGAGAGAATAAGCAATTAGACATGGAAGTTTTTCAACACATACAGCCAGGAAATATTAATTTAAATCAATGCAATAATTCATTAAATATTCCTGATCTGCTGAAATTTCCTCTTAAACATTACATTAAACTATAAATTTTTTAGGACTGAAATTTGACTGTTACACTTGTGGCACTAAAATGTGTCCCCTCGTAATTATTTATGCTGCCCAATTGTTAGGAAGACTTTAAAAAACTTTAAGTTTACACTTGTGGTCTATAAAACACAGAGTTCTCTTAAAAAGTATTTACATATCTGGCTCCATTTATTATTTGTGACATTCTTTGTTCCCTGTCATAATTAAGTGGTTTTGTTTTTCATTTTCTTTCACTTTTAAATCTATATTTGATAGACTCATGTCATGAACTAAGTGAACTCAATAAAGCAGATTTCTCAGTTTGGTCTCTGTAAGTTATTGAGTCCTGAACACCAGGGGATTGCTATATGGCAGTCAGGAAGCTTAAAATTGTGCTGTGAAGAACTGCATATAATGTCATTCTTTATCACCCAGCTCATTCCCACCCTTCACAGACAAGTATTTTTTTAGTTTTGCAGAGAATCTCACAAACACTGACTATATTATTTATCAATATTATTATGTGTTTCTATAGTCCTTTTTACTCTATCAGGAAATATTAATAGGATTGGTTTTTTCTTTTATTGGTTAATTTTTACATTGTAGTATGATGCTTCAAATCTAGAAAAGCTTTAAAAAGTAGTTTTCCTATCACTTTGTTCTTGAGCCCTTTTCTTCCATAATTCATGCAAGATGCATGAAATTCTTCAAGAGTAATGTAAGTTGCTAAAACTGTATTTATTTTATACTTGACATAATCTTCAGAATATTCTTAAAACCCCCAGAAAAAGAGACCAAGTATTTTTCTAAATAAATACCTTAAATAATAAAAATAAGTTTATTTTATTGTTAAAGAAAACATAACTCGATAATCAGATATTTTAATGCCATAACCACCTATTTTAATGAATTTTCTCCTATTTTCTGGAGTTAGGATTTCTGTATTTCTTTTTCTAAGGAGAGAGGGGAATAAACCCCAAGTGGCTACCTAGCAGTGATAAATGTAAAATTGAGAACTAAAGTATTTAAAAATCATATTGGATAAACAACAACCTACAGGAGTAGTGTTGCGTGAAGCAATGTGGAAACCAACATTTCCCTTAAGTTTGCTACTATCAAGGCACCTAAGGAGAATTACAAATCTATGCACATACAAATACAGTGTATCATTACTGGATATCTGCAACAGCATTTTATAATTATAATAAAATACCTGAACATTCCCCCGAGAATAAAAGAAAGGGATGGGGGGAAATGAATAGAAGGAATATAAATATTTTTATGTCTAATGAAGGTAGTTAAGTATTTTATGTTTAGATTGAGTTTTGATCAATGTAGATCAAAATCTTCTAAAGTTTTTATTAATGTATGCATAAAACATTACATACTAATTTAAGCTATACACTTAAAATAATTCAATTTATTTCAACATCATTCTACAAAGTATATATCTCAGAGGGCTGTTTTGTTGGTTTGTTTTCCTAAAGCTCTGGAAATGCCTTGAATCTAAGGATGTAAGGACAATTAGTGGGAACTTCATATGTTTTACACTGTGGGTATAATCTTTTGAAATGTCTGAACACAAACTAAGGGGTAAAAAATAAATATGCTGAATACAACACAAAGAATAAACACAACAAAAAACGTCACACTGAAGAGCAAGGTAGGGACACAAAGTCCTCCAAACTCCTTATGGATCTAAATAAGCATCTTAGGAGGGAGGATGCATCTGGATCACTGTTTGCAATAAAACTAATCACACATTCAAAGTTTTGAGTATCTCCATTGATTAAGCTTGACAGTTTCCCATTTAAAAAGGAGATATCCTTTTGAAGATGTCTTGTAGCTTGTTTGATATGTGATTGCAAAGAAAATGACTGGTTCATTTGCTACCCACTAGTTAACAATGAATGTTTTTAATTGTGCTGAGTGGGTTTTGTTGATTTGTTTGGGTTGGGGTTTTTTTTGGTTTTTTTTTTTTGGCATCTCTACCTCCCTAGTCACTGAGCAAGTCTATGGGCACTGGAAGACTTTTTTTTTTTGTTTTGTTACTTCTCTCTGAAACTTTAAACACAGGGAAGAAGTATCTTCTCATTTTTTTCTTTTTCTATTTTAAATTTGAATGCAATTTGTGGGAGACTATAAAGAAGGCTAGAATTTGACTGGAGAAAGTAATTTAAAAAATACTAATATAAAAAACAATTCAATTTCTGAAATCTCTTTTTGAAATTTAAGGGCCATTTGTTTTACAAGTGTTGGTGAAACTGGAAAATGACTGCGCTTCCACATTACCACACGTCATACAATATTTAAGAAAAGCTGAAAGAGTATTACTTAGATCCATTTCATATTTAATTTAAACAATCTACTGGTTTGAAATCTCACATAAATATAAAACATTATATTGACCTCAAAATTGTATTGATGATGTTCTAATGACTCTAGCCAAGTCTGAATTGCCACTTCTCCCCCAAAATGAATCCAAATATCCATTGAGTTGCCTTAAGATCACTGAAAATCATCTCCCTACTTCCTGAAATGAGCACAGTAGAAGCGTGGCAGGAGGACAGAATGAAAAGGTTAAGATTTCAGTACCTTTTTGTTTGCTTTATGATATTAGAATGAATGCATTATTATGCTGAAAACGATGAAACCCTTTTCAAAGAACTTGTCATCATGAATCAGTTGGGTCTCAGGCTGTCTTGAAAATAAACCCTCTGCCTTTCCATCAATCCCACTTACAACATGTCTTTCAGCAGACTGGAAAAGATTTCGAATAATGTGCATTTTCACATGTTTTAGTTCAGATTAATATTCACAGTTGTCATTCTCCTGACAAGAACAATAGCTCCTTCTGGTGTTTATACCTGCCACTTAGAAAAGGAAAAAAATTTAAAACTCCAAAACCCACACTGCCTTTCTTTACTCTCTAGAGTACTTTTATTACACTGAGGAAATGCAAGCAGCAGCAAATATTATTTCCCCTTCTCCAATGGAAGAGCTTGTTTTGTCACTTCAGAGAAACAAAAACCAAATTCCAGCTAAATTCTCTATTTAAATATACATCTAGATTTAGACAGTTAACTTTAAGATAGATGTGTTTTAAATAGATGCTAACAAATGTTAAAGTACATGAAAAGCAGCTGCTGTTGCATGATGAGTTTTCAGATAATGAATAATGTTTGGGCAGAAAAACTGTTATCATTTTACTCAAATAATATTCAGAACTGGAGGCCCAAAACATGCACACAATTAATGTAATCAAAGTGTACAAAATGTTTTATTTATCTTATGCCACATGATGCTGCTTGTAGAACACCTTATGCATTCCTTTCTCCCCATACACAGTAAGATACACTTATGAAATGAAAATATTATAAGAGGCTGGATGGGATGAAGGAGGGAGGCAAAGCCTCACCCTGACAGTTTAGTGAGTGTAAGAATTGCTCATAAGTAAGCTCCAGGCATTTAAGGTACCTTTAACCCACATTAATTCCTAAGAGACTGTGTTCAAAACATAGTTATCTGTGGTTTGCAATGTTCTTTGACATTATTCTCTTGAATATCTAAAATATACTTTGGGCTTTAAGGTTCTTTTGGGTTTTCCCTCTTGGTATTTTCAGCATTGCTGGGAAATTTGTTGTTGAGCTCTTCCACGTTTGGGTCACACATTTTGGATCTTTTAACCTGTTCCACCAAAACTATGTTTGTTCTGTTTCTCTTTCAATATACAGACTACCCCCTAGAGGTGAAAAGAAGTAATTTTCTTTCTTCTGAGTTATCAGCGCTCTTAGAGCTGTTGCTGTTTCTTTGAAATTGTTCATATGCCACTGATTTGGACCACAACTAGATGGAAGTCTGTTTGGCCAACAGCATATCATGAACAGTATATGATAAAATCTATATGACATTTATAGATTCACAGAATAAATTAGATTGGAAGAGGACATCTATTGCATTTGAAGCAAACCCAGTTGGAAGAAAGGGCTCAGAGATCTGCTTGGGTGAGTTCTGAATGTCTCCCTGGAGATAGATTTCACAAATTCTCTCACAAACTTCAATATTTTATTAACCTCATAGTAAATTTTTTTTTTTTTTTTTGGTTAAATCTTAATCTAGTTGTAATCTACCATGTCCCTCCTTATTTCCATTGTCTCTAGTCCTGTCACTGTTAACTCTTTCCAGTAATGCTTTTCTCTCTCCACTGATAACAAAGTGATCCTAGATACTGACCCTAATTCTTTCAACTATTTTATTTGGAGGAATTCAGAAGGAGCATGTTCTGCATCATTTATGGCTTTAGAGGAGAGACCTCTAAGAAAAAGAGAGGAGGGATACTGAGGCATGACTGCAAAAGCAGTCATGTAAAATACCCTCCAAAATAGCATTGGAAGCATTGGATGAATACACAGAGGCACTTTAATACCTCTTGAGAAAGAGTTATATTTTAACATCCCATTTCTACCTAGTCTTCCACTTCCTGATGCTTCTCTCGGCAATACATCAAACATTAATAAAGACCTAAATAGAAATTACATTTCTTTTCCCAAAACAACAGCCCTTTGGACTGCAAATACATACTTTTTGTATATATTTTAGTATCACACAATTTCATTTGCAATAGATGTGCCTGACAAGTTGAACCAGAACACACAGAGGAGGATGTCAGCAAACATTTAGAAAACTTGTGTCCCTAGCCTATTAATTTAAAACTTATTTCCTTCCATTATTATATTTTAAAACACATTGAACTGCTGCCCTGACACTGAAGCCATGGCTTTGCATATAACCAAATGTTTTAATGTTGGCATTCTTTATGATTTCTCAAACTCCTTTGAAGACAAATGGAGAAAAAATTTAAAAGTATGTCAGTCAGAAAGAGAATAAATATTTGATTTATTTTTCCTGTCAGTTGGGCTGTAAGAGCCTTGATTCAGTAAGCAAGTTGTATTAATTTGCTTTCTAGTGCTGCAGAGAACTTAGCAAAATTCCTTCTAATTCCTATGAATTTTTCCTGTCTCTTCGGTCTGACTGTCCATTTTCTGCTGAGCAATTTATAAATCTCTGCATGAGCTGGAGGCACCCATCTCCTTCCTTTGACCCTTTTCTCTATTGTACCTTCAAGTCTGCCTTTTTTCCTCTATGGGAAAGAACAAACTTCCTCCTTTCTCCATAGGGGTCCATTTGACCTTGTCTTTTTTAATAAAACAAAAAGGTGAAAACAAGAAAAAACTGGAGATGGCATTCATCACAGCCTCAGACACTGAATCTGCTATGTTCCCCAAACTTTTAAACAGATTTTACAAAGTGGGAAAACAGACAATACTCTCTGCTTCTTCTTCTATGTTGTCCACAGAGTTCTGCTTTTTCTCCATAGATGAGATTATTATGCTCTAAAATTCCTATTTTAAATGCATTGATTTAAAAAAACAAAAAACAAACAAACAAAAAACAAAAAAACAAAAAAAACAACTCAAGCCAAAACAAGACAAGATATGCAGATCGATTAATCCATTTTTACAAAGAATAAATAAATTTAAAACTAGGGAAATTATATACATCCATAGTTACAATCTGTCTTATGTTACAATGTAAAATATAACCAGAAGTCTATATTCTATCACCATCCTCATAAACTTAAAAACAGGTAGGGCAGTGATCTTTACCTCCTCCAGGACTCATCCCTGATAACTCCCTCCAGGGAGATATCTTCTGCTAATGGGCCACCAAGCCTCACCGCAGGACTTATAAAATTACATCATCTTATTGAGAGATGCTCCACCCAGTGGGAGGAGCCAAGAATTCCTGCTGGGTGTAATCTGACGTTCTGAACACCACAACATCCCTACCTACTGAATTCCCAGGGGAAAAGAGCTACATAACCACCACTGGACCTTCAGAAGGAGATCAAACCCTTCTACAGGACTACTGCTTCAACAGAGGCACATCTATCACTTCAACAGGACTACAGCAACCATTTAATCAGAGTGCTACCACCACCCTGACCAACAAGGTGTCAGGTTGTATCCTGACTCTGTCAGTTTAAGCCAGTATTTTCTGCCTTTATTTTCCTCTTGGTCATATAGAAAACTAAATGTGCCTACCTGAAGTCAGAGCCTACCCTCTTCCCATTTTCAGGAATTCCAGGATCAGGACATGTATCAGATGCAATTGCATCCCCACCCTGGGTCACTGCAAAGTAAAGGAAAAAGTATATTAGACATGCAGTTCTAAAGATGACTCTTTACATTTCCCATACATAAGCTTCCATTGTCTGAATGCTACCATATTTTACCATTTTTTCTTGAACCAGTTGAAACTATTAAAAAAAATCCCCACGTAGTTTATTTATTTGGTGCATTATTTATTTTCATTTGTTATGAGTTTTTTTTGTTATAAATCACCTTCTGAAATCCTCACAAGGCACAATGCAATGATTAAGTACAACTTTTGACCAGTCACTACGTTGACTGAAGATAAAGTTAATCTCAAAAATATATAAAATACTGGAAAATGCATTTGTAGCCAGCAGAATATGTGCTCCTGAATGTGAGGCTCAAATCTCTACTTTTTGTTTTCAGATAAGAATAGAAAGACAAGGTATCTTATACTGTTCTACTCTTTTGGGTCTCCATTCTTCCAGACTGTCAGATAATTAAATGATCTATGTCTCTAAATTTATATGTATATAAATATAAAATAATGGTACTCTCAAAACAGCTTGAACATTATCTTCCCTTTTTATCCTACTACATTCCTAAAATGGAAATAAAAGAAAACGTGGAGTTATTTGTTATAAACAAAATATATAAAGCAGAACACTGAATTTACAGAAAACCCAAACACATATGTGCTTTTTTCCTGCACATATACACATACGGTGTGTCCAGCTGCAAAAAGAAAAAAACCTGACATTAAGACTGCATTGGGTTTGCATTGCCAGATTTTGGTGGCAGGGGTCTACAGGGGTGGCTTCTGTGAGAAGCTGCCAGAGAATTCTTCCATGTCCAGCAGAGCCAATGCCAGGCAGCTCCAAAATGGATCTGCTGCTGATCAAGGCTGGGTCAATTAGAAATAGTGGTAACACCTATGGGATAACAGACTTCAGAAGAAAACAAAAGTTACTGTGCAGTTGTAATTGAAATCAAGGGAAAGCAGGGTAGAATGTGTGAAAGACACCAAGGTCAGTGCAGACAGAGGGGGAGGAGCTGCTCCAGGCACTGGAGCTGAGATTGCCCTGCAGCCCGTGGTGATGACCACTGGGAGGCAGCTGTGCCCCTGCAGCCCCTGCAGAACCACAGGGATGCACCTGCAGGGTCCCGCAGACCCGTGGAGAGGGGAGCCCCCTTTGGACCAGGTTTGCTGGTAGGACTTGTGACCCTGTAAAGGACTCAGGCTGGAGCAGCCTATCCTTGCAGGACTGCATCCCATGAGTGACCCATGCTGCAGCAGTTTGGGGAAGACTGCTACCCATGGCATGGATTCACGTGGGAGAAGTTCATGGAGAATTATCTCCCATGGGAAGGACTCTTGTCCCCAAGCAGCAGCAGGAGCAACTTGTGATGAACTGACTCTAACCCTCATTCCACCTCCCTGTGCAGCTGGGGGAGAAGGTAGAGCTGGGAAGGAGGTAAGGGTGGGAGAAAGCCTTTTTTACTTCACATCACCCTGCTCTGGTTTTGTTAGTAATAAATGCCATATCTCTAACCCCAGTCTGTTTTTTCCATGACAATATTTGGTGAGTGATCTTTCCCAGTTCTTAACTCATGAACTCTTGGTTATATTTTCCCTCTGGTGTACAGGTGTGGAGGGGGTAACAGGTTTGGTGGCTGCCTGACACCCAGCCCAGGCAAGCCCACTAAAGTTATAAGCTTCCAGTCTGTTTCCTCCACACAAAAAAAAAAAAAAAACAAAACAAAAAAAAAAAACAACAACAACAAAAAAAAAACAACCCAGAACTAGTAGGAATTTATGGATCATATTTTCTATTTTAAAATATTTTTTGGAAATCTTTAATAAAAGGATAGAGCATTCTTCCTAATTTTAAAACAGACCAAAAAGCAAATTGGAATATTTTAGCTGCATAAAATAAATTGCACAAATCTGAGTGGAGAACAGATGACAGCATTACAGCTGAAAGCTTTTGAGAGATTAGATGCAAAAAGTAGCTGGTTTTCCCACACAGTGATGTGCTTTCAAATTTAATACAGCACCAAAAGAAGACAAATAGAATAACTACAGTCAGATTTTAAGAGCTATAAATCTTCATGCCTATTTTGGCAGCTTCAGGGACAATTAATTTATATAGAAATCCAAAGATTTACAGAATTTAAAAACTGTATGACAGTAGTACAAAAGTACAACTGAGACAATGCACTATTACAGACAAAATTTCTTGACCTGAGCATGGCTGTTCTGTAGAGAAGCAGAGAAACTACAGTGATTACAGTATGTTTCAACATTTGCCTTTTTTTCAACTAGAATGTTTTAAGAATACAAGAATCATCCTTTTAACATCACTTATTGTCCTGCATACCTTTCCTTTCAACTACATCAAGAAAGATTATGATAATATCAAATATTTATTTGAAGACAACTGAAAATAACTGAAAGTATTTATTACTTAAAAAAAATATTTCCTTCGAAATACAAAAGCAAGACACAAGTTAAAACTCATTTCACCTGGACTTTTGTCCATGCATAGCACCTAGAATTCACCATCTCAAACTCTCTGCACCAGAGATCAATCTTGCTAATTTCACTAATATTACTTTGATAAAGTTTTTGTATGTGAATAAAGGCTTTCAGAAAAGTGTATACTAGCTAGTATCTATATATTTTATTCTGAAAATTTTTTCAAGAAAATGCAGGATTAGTGTCAGCATTGAAATGCATTTTTAGTGAAAACCCTAGTCTTGTTGCAAAAGCAGCCTGCTTCTACACTGATGTGTCTCAAGATAAATTCCCTCACCTACTAATATTTCCTCCATTTTTTCAGAGGAAACAAAATAGTCAAATATTTATTATTTTTAGCAGGGAATTGTAGCTGCGTAAATGCACACAAGATTCAGTTTGGACTACTGAACCACCAAAACACAAACCTAAGCAAAAGGATTGATATGGTTATTCAACATCCTAAATTTACTAAACGTGAGCCTTGTGGTAACAACTGTTACACGAGGTAGAGAATGTTACCTTTGCTACCATGTTTTAAGGACATCACACTGGAGTGAAGCCATCCCTTTTACGGATGTACTTACTTACATACAAAATGTCAGTCATAGTTATAGCACAGAATGAGGTGATCTCCCCAAATGGATGACAACTCTTGCAAAATTTTCTTCTCAGCCTCTACTCTGTCAACACACTCTCAATATCAGGGGCAGGGTGGCTCAGTCTCTTGCTTGTCCAGAAAAAAAATCGCTTTAAATAGGACATAAGTATCCTATGTCTGGAACTCAACACATCTTCCTGGATATCTACAGGCTTTGTTAAACATGGCCCAGGTTTTAGCTTTTATTTTCCCTAGTGAACTGTCAAGTACTTTTAACAGATGGTGTTTGCATGACTTGCTGTCATAATAAAATAAATCAAATTCCCTGTAAAACAAACCTGCCTGATTTTATCTTTCCATATGGGAAAAAAAAAAATAATAAAACTCTCAAATTAGTATAACAATTTATTGTCTCAGAGACACCAGGGACTTCAGCTCACATATGTATATACTTTTACACATATTAGTATGCTTAAAGCCTTTACCTGCCAGTATTTTAGAATTTACCTAAAAATTAGGTATTAAGATTTATTTTAGTTCCAACATTTATCATTCAGACTCAAAATAAATGATTAGGTGACCAAACAAATTCCTGACAAAGACGTTCATCTTTGTTACAATCCTTCTAGATTTCCACTTTATTCACTACTATGAAGCATTATCCATTACAATTGAGATCCCTAACATAAAAGAAAGTATCATTGACTTGAGTATATCACTTTCAAAATATATTTAAGCCTTGAAGGCGCTACAAACATTTCCTAGATGCATCATTTCTACTCACTCAGTCACATGCCCAGTCTGTCACTGGTTTAATTTTGAAGAAAAAGACTTTTGTATGCTCTTGAAAGACCCATGTCTAGTTTGTAGTCTTTGCACATGGTATAAAGTTTCATTTACCTAAGGTGTTAAAATGTGTTTCATGCTTTTTGCACTTTTCTTCTATTTTGTTCTATCTTTACCATACCAAACTTGAATTGTTTCTCTTTATATTCAAAACTCATTAATAGACAGTGTATTTTAACTATCATTTCTATTTTCATTTTAGAGTTTAAAAATTTCAAAACAATGGCATCAATGAAAACTGAAAATAACATTCCTATTTAAAGCTTGCAAAACAAATATTAATTATGTGTAACCTTTGGTGAAGCAATGCACTAATTATCAGGAATTATTTTAAAGCACTAACAGTGTTCTTATGAAATAAAAATATGAACTAAACATCTATAAAACTGCTATTTATGACAAATAAATAAATTTAGGACCAGTCTAAATGATGCCAGCCTCTCTCAATATATTCTTAGCACATTCTCAGTATACCCTCTCTGTTTTAAAAAGTTTAAGAGGATATAATTCTGGCTAATATCAAAGACATTGCATAAACAGTTCATACTGCATCCCAGTTCTTCAAGGGATGACCAACTAGAGGAAATAGTGAGTATTCCATGAGACTAACATCAGAAAAAATATTTGAAGTCACAGGGAAGAGAGAAAAGAGTGGAAATATTCCAGTCCGATCTGGGGTTTTTTACTTCTTTTCCCAGCAGCAGATTTGAGGACAAAGATCTTCAACCAACAGACATGTCTACAGTACACAGACTGAGCACTCTCAATGGATACAACTTATCTCTGGAGCTTCTCAACATGTCAGACTTAAATACTGCAAAACCTGCACATTCTTAGGTTTTCCTGCAGAAATAATTGCAGAGTAGCTGTGAATTCATTAACATGATTGACAGATATGTCAGATATTCTATATACAACTTCTAGTGTTAAGATTAGCGATTTAAATTTCTAATTGATAAAAATAAAATCTATTCTTTCTTTACTGACTGAGAATGAATCAACAAGATTTCTTCTATTTTCTCAGTTGGAAACAAAGACTACAGTTTCCACAGTTTTGGAGGTAATCTTTATTGTTTTACTTAAAATATAACACAGGAAATTGAGAATTCCTTTAAGATGTTTCACATGCTCTAACACAATAGTAACAATGGCTGGCAGTAACTATAAATCAGATTTTAAAATATTATAATCATAATAATAAACAATTACCAGATATATTAACACCCTAATTTAGCTCAGCATATGGGAAGTGTTTAATCAAAAAGCCATATTAGGCAGGAGGAAGGGCTGGTGAAACAGATGTTTCACATAGCAATACATGAAATCTCTCGTTTAAATATCGATTCTACTCCAGACATTCTGACCTGCTTTAGATGCATTTGGAATATGAAAATACATCAATGAACTACTAAGGCTTACATAAACTACATGATGAAATACTTTGAAGGCTTTGATTTCAAAGCAGAGTATGATGTATAGATGTGTTATCTTTCTATAGAAATATGTATAGATGTGTTATCTATAGATGTGCATATCTTTCTTTAGTGGCCATTACATTATATAAAAATATTGAGTGCTCATGCTTCAGGTTCCAGCTTGTTAAGTGAACAAATGTCTTTTTAGACATTTACTCATTCTCCTAGCGGTAACATCATCTTTAGAATAAAAATACATAACCCAGGAGTCCTCACTCCTTCAAGAATTCATTAGTTTTTGTAATCAAAAAATGCAAGAATGACCTCCAAGAAAGCCTTGACAAATATTCCCTGGAGGTTAGACAAAAGATCTTGAAATTCCCTGTGGAAAAATATTATAAAAAATGGCAGCTTTTCTAGAGCTGAATGACAAGCTGTGGCACAGAAGAGGGGTCACAAAAGTGGTCAGCAGACTAGAGCATTCCTCCTACAATGTCAGTCTGAGAGAGCAAAGGTTGTTTGGCCTGGGGAAGGCAGGTTCCTTGGCAACCTCATTGTGACATTCCAATACCTAAAGAAGACATAAAAAACGACACTTTACCCAAGCAGATGAAGATAAGACAAGGGGATACAGCTTTACACTAAAAAAGAAGAGATTTAGATTAGATGTCAGCATGTTGAGGCACTGTGAAAAGTTGCCCAGAGAACATTGGGTGCCACACCCCTTGAAGTGCTCATGGCCAGGCTGGATGGCATTTTGAGAAATCTGATCTTGGGGAAGTTATTCCTGCCCATGGTGGGGAGCTGGAAATGGATGATCTTTAAAATCCCCTCCAACCCAGATCATTCTACAATTCTATGAACTGAACAAGATCACAGTGAATGAGTACTTTGCCTCTCTATTATGATGGAAATAAAAGCTTACATATGTAAATATTAACCTTTTTCCAGTCAGGGAGTCAAACAGAAGTACAATGACACCGTTTCATTTAAACAAGTTATTAGATGCACTAATCAATGTAATAGAGCCAACTTGACTATTCATTAAGCTCCTTAGATTCACATTTATGTCCTTTTTTAAAAACGACATATCATATTGTAAAGTATCTAACAGTTCTAGATAGCTAACAAATATCTAACAAAAATTTTGGTCTTTAATTATGGTTCAAAAATAAAACCAAAACATTTAAATTATTCTTTATCAAGAGTACTACAAATTACTTGAAAGAAAACACAGTTTCAATCCACAAATATAGTTATAGGTAGAATTAGTTGAATGAAATGAAATTTTCCACCATAAGTTTTGCTGCATTTTCTCTAAAATGTCAGTTACCACCACCCTGAGGAAAATTTCAAAGTTCCAAAGTTGTTGATTTAACCCAGACCAAAAGAAAAGAGTTAATTTGCCAACACTTTTAATGATCAGAATATATATATACTGCAGGAGACATTTTTTTCTTTGCAAGACATTTATTAGGAGATTTCTTAGGCGCTTCAATTAGCAGGTCATAAGCTCTTCCTCATTTAATTCCCTTTCCCCCCCTCCCCAAATATCTCTTTTGTAGAGGGACAAATGAAAAGTATTAGATTGGAATCCTAATAATGAGATAAAAGGACATTGTCTATACAGGTATACAAAAGTAAACATATTGCCTTATGAATAAATAAGATCACAGATGTGATAAAAAAATGCAGATTGAGTAGTAAATACAGTTGAAATTAAAATACCAAGATAAAAAGTATGTATTTCAAGAGTACAGAGTGTACTATATTTTTCCACACAATTTCACCTGGCTTTTAGAATACTAGAAAATTACCTTTTTGTATAATGAGTCCATCATACTCTTTAAACAACTCCTTCAGTAGAAAGCACAAAAACACTGTTTTGTTGCAAACAACAAAAATAAACCCACATGATGCTTATAATGTAGAAGTGATAGATTACTGAAACCCAGAGAAATGGAAAAGAAAAAGATAAAACAAGGACAGGTATGGAAAGTTTTGAAGTTCAACCATAAAACTGCTTACAAGAAGCTAGTTCAAACATTTTTCCTTAATTTACCTATGAATTGACTAAAATATTGGAATAGTGTTGAAAAGCCATGTTGACACCAGATGGCTTAGGTCATAAGGCCCTTCTGGGAAGTCACACAAGAAGAAACCATTATCCAAAACCTGCCTAGAGAACACTCTTACAGATGACATGGTATTTCTTCAAAACAATTAACAAATCTTATAAAGTATCATTTCTAGTTCAGGAAGCTACAGCCAGCTGCTAGATTTCATTTAAAACTTAAATTTTCTAGTGCTTCTCATTAAAAAGAATATTTTAACCACCCCCCCCCCCCCCCCTTGCTTCAAACTTCAGATTCAAAACTACTAATTTCTGGAACACAAACAATTAAAAAGCCCTATAACTGTCACATGGTAAAAATAATTTTTAGCTTTCTTTGAACAACACTGGGGAATAAATCATCCTACTAGACTGCAGCTTCCAACTTGGTTGAAATAAATGCTCCCTGTAATTTACCAATATATTTATGCCACTCCTTTTTCCAGCAGATGGGAATTTCTATCAATAGCCCTTTACTTGCTATGACCAAAACAGCTTATGTGTCCAACTTCTCACTGTTATTCCTTAGTGCCCTGGTTTTTGGCTAGGAGAGAGTTAATTTTTTCAGAGTGGCTGTGAGGGGACAGGGCCAGGGGCTCTGTGAGGGTGTCTAGGTAGTTACTCTGAAGCACTTCAGGTCACATCCCAGAGCATTCTCACTTCCCAGAACAAAGTGGCCATGGTTTGTGGTTAGAAAGGAAAAAAAAAAAAAAAAAAAAAAAAAAAAAAAAAAAAAGTGTGGGTGCAAAGATCTGTGTGCCCTTGTTCATTGTCTCAGGGTTATGTCAGTATGTCAGGCTGGTCAGTACAATTTTTGTACTTCTTGATTTTGTAAATTACTCTCATTTTCTATACTTTTGTTATCAATATAATTGTCCACTTTCTTAATTCATTACAGTTTCCAATAGATTGTTTTCATCTCTGTAACCTCTGCTTTTTGTGTCTATGGCTGGAGATGGGGCAGGGAAACTGAGTCTGCTTTGGAACTCTGTTGGCAGGGGGAACACTGAGTTTGGGAGTACCATTCCTAAACCATGACATTTGTTGATCACAAGGTCTGGAAATAAAGTTCCCCTTAATAAAACTAAAAATAAAGTTTTTTGCTCCTTTTTTTGACCAATTTCTTTCCAACAGCTGAATTTAAGTTTCACTCAAGCTTAATGATGCAACTTAAAGCTCAGCAGATACACAGCTTTTAGTCAGTCATGGAATTTACTGGTCCACCTTTTCTTGAAGTCTTGAAGAGCCTGCTCACTCATAACATTTCATTTTACATTCAACCTTGTTGACCTCGAGGAGCTGCTTCACTATGATCTTCACCACAGGCTTCAGGGGAAGCTCAGCTCCAGTGCCTGGAGGAGCCTCCTCCCTCTCCATATTTATTGACCTTGGTGTCTGCATCATTGTTCCTCTCACATAATCTCACTCTTCTCAAAGCAAATCTGCCTAATAATTTTTTCCTTCCCAGATATTTTATCCCAGAAGCCTTACAAAAACCTCTGACTGGCTCAGCTTTAGACAGCTGTGGGTCTGCCCTGGAGCCAGCTGGTATTGGCTCTATCAGACATGGCAGAAGTTTTCATAGAAGCTACCCCTGTATATTTTCATATAGCTAATAAATTAAATGTTTAGGCAAAGTGTGGGGAAATTGTCAAATATTTACCTTTTTAGTGCAATTATATATATGGATTTTAGCTTGATTAAAATATTACTTAAAAGTAGTATTTAAGGTGAAAGGATGAATTTTAGTTTTAGCAGTAAGTTCTAATTTAAACATATTTTCTATATGAAATAAAATATATTGGCAACTGGAATATATTTGATATCCCCCATTTCTATGGTAAAATTCCTACAAGCCACACAACAGCTACAGTTCAGAATCAGATGCAGTCATCACACACAGTTTGTGTGTGTCTGTGTGCTGGCTGCACTCTCACAATGCACAGGCAGTTATGCAAACCTCCTGAGATAGTGTTCAACTCATTAAAGACAGAGTTGCATCATGAAAAGTAGACACATTTTGATAGTTGTCATATTTTCACAGCTGTTAAATTCATCAGACTCCAGGAATATAAACTGAATTTACAAAACCAGGCTGAAAGCCTTGGTCTGACTTCCTTCAACTGATGGGCCACACACAACGCTACTAAATTATGTGCAGGAAAACTTCTGATTACTCTAGAAAGCTGAAATTTTCCAGCAAGTGACATTCATTCACCAGTGATTCAATACAGTTACACCAAATGAAATAAATATTTGCATTCTGTTCACTCTTAGTTAAGTAATTGTTACCACAGTAAGTATACCTTAGGACCACAGAATCACTCATTAAGACTTGCCTGAGCTGCACTTATCCATGCCTGAAAATTTAAGAACCTATTTCTATACTTTCATTTTAATTTATGATTTATGGAAGCCACCAACTTCAAAAATATCTTTCATTCATCAGTCCTGATACTTAAATATTATCTACATCTTATCTTTACATTGCTCAAGGTCACAAGGGGAAGACAGAAAAGAAACTGTCCCACATCACTACATAACTCTATTGCACCATCTTTGTGGCCTACTTACAATAAAACCATTTAGCACTATCAAATCTGTTAGGTCCTTATAACAATAATGACATTAATGTAACAGTATTATAAGCTCCTTAATCATTAGACTTTACACTATACTTTAAACTTTGTCATTTCATGACTCGCTGCAGGTAATGATACTTTTGCAACAATTGTAAAGACTAAATTTTGACTGTGAAGTATTCAATTCATAAAAAATATTTTGCTCTATTTGAATTATACAATTGAACACAAGGAAAATGAAAACTACTGTGTCAGTGAAGTCAACAGACCTAATTTCACTAATCATCAAGGGAGCAAGATTTTAACCGACAGGCAAATGGTTTAAAAACTCTTTAAAAAATAAATATAATTTATTTTTCACACCAGATGACAGGAGTGAAAACAGCCTTGATGTGAAAAAAAAATTACCATGATACATTTTTCCTCAGAAGATCACACAAACTATGTCTAAGCCTTAAACACACAACTCAGCATGAAGAGTTGTTGGTTTTCGCAATACCGTTTCATACAGAATTGTAGGAAAGTCAGTAATTTACTTTGAAATGACAGAGTTGATGAAGAGTCAGTAGTAAAGAGCAATTTTATGGGATATCCAGAAGCAGTCTTTCCAAAAGAAATAAAGCCAACACGTTGTATTGTCTCAGTGGCTTATAAGTTTGGAAAACTCAATTTTTCAACAGCAACAGGCTATAAACTCACCCTACAATGTTATTTACTTGTAAATATACTACCACTATATAACGTATTTTATTGATTCACAAGGCTGTCTTTCCTTTCCTAAAAAAAAAAAAAAAAAAAAAAAAAAGAAAAGCAGCAATCTAGCATTTTTAACAAACACTGCCATTACTTGTTAAAGCTGACTACAGTTATTTCTAATATATAAATAAGGGTTAAAACAAGTATCTTAAAATAAAATTCTAATTTTCTTAATTAGCTGTTTGATGTGCATTTGTTGATCAATGCATTACCTTTTTTCCCCCTGCTGGTAAGTGATTCTATATTTTTGGTGGCTTTCGGAGTAAAACATTTAGCACTGTGTAATAAATAAGAAGGGGTAACAAAACACTTTTTAGCCATGGGCATAATGCATTGATAATTTCATTTGTCAACGTAACCTAAAGGATTTTCCATTAAATTGAGAGGCAGAAAAAAAGATCAGCCCACCATCCAGATTTAACCAAATAGACTTTGACATTGAGAAATATTAAGATTACAAAATAACTGCTAACTATGGGATCATCATGTTGGTGTTTATATAGAAACAAAAAAAAAAACACCTGGAACCAAAAAACCTGTTCTCTGGCCTTCCTCTGACTTTGAATATGACTTCAAGCAAAACGCTTAGGACACCCCTTAATGAAACCTAAGCTGACCTTGAAGCCTTGTGACCAGAACCATTCCCAAAGTTCTCTGTTGAACTGCTCTCTTAAACCATTTAAATTGTGAGGGGGTCTTCCCTCTTTGCATAATTTCCCCAGTTTAAAAGCCACTTGTTCTATAGATGCCAAGAAGTGATTTCTCTTATCAGGACTGAGAATTCCATTCTCTCTCTCTCATAGTTAGAGCAGAAGCTCAGAACCATTCTAATACATCACCAAAATGACAAATTATCACAAAATAAGAAACGCCGGCTGATAATTTTTAGAGCCATTAATTTAATTTATTTGGTTCTCTGTAAACCACCCATGTCATAAAACTACTGGTACATCAGTACAGTTAGGCCTCTCCCTCCCCTTCTTGTTGAAATGAAAACATTTTAAAGCACCACATTTTTAATAGTTCTGATGTATGAGATTAAAAAGGAAAACTGCCAATTAAACAGATTATGGGAACAATAAAGGAGAAGGAATTGCCTTTTTTGGGGGGAGGTACTTGCTGAGGGAAATGTTCTGATACCAATAGAAAAAAAAAAAATTCTCTAAATTAATGGGTTTAGTAGGTGCAATCATGGTGACATGCAGGTAATGTAAAGGCAAACATGTTTAGTGTGACAGAACTGAATTCTAGTCTGTGTCTTGAACAGCACAATGATTAAGATTTCACTCCTTCTATTCATTGTATTTATAGATTAAATTAGGCAAAATCAATACAAGATCTGTGATTTGGTCTACCTGCCTCAATCAAAATAATAACCCTACTATAATCAATAAAAGGAACCAGTGAGAGACTGAATTTATAAAAAAATGTTTATCTCTTGGTTAAAGTAGAAAAGAAATGAGGCATTCCAAAGACAAAATTTAATAGAACAAAGCCATTCATTTTAAAGGTCTAATTTCTGTGCCTAATACTTCTGCTAAATACTTCCAGTAGTTGTCTTTTCCAATAAAAGAAACATATTTGGTTATAAATTGAATAACTACAATACATTTAGTTTCTATGGTAAATCTCGTGTTCAAATGCAGTGCTGACATCCTAAGAACTGCATTCTACTGGCTAGAATAAACACCAAACTTCTAGTTAAACAATTGCTAGGGATGAGCCATCCTTCCCAGGAAAAAAAAACCAAATTTATTTCAACTAAACTTTGCTTTATTACAATTAAAATTCTGTTAAGTTAAATCTATGACAATTCTATCAATACTCCAGAAGCTGCACAAGAATTATAGCTCTCAGGAACTCCAAACTGAGTATTCAATAATTTCCCATGGTAGGTGACTTCAGTAATGATTTTATCTTCTACATACACAAAGGATATCCTGTTTAAAGTAGCATTTACAAATCTAAACCCAAAATGGACACAGATCATGGCCATTAACTTCTGTGATCATTTAGTTTGTTACAGCAGACCTCTCATTATGGATAGTAATGAGCCAAGGCACAGACTCATTTAACAACATGAAAAGAGCCCCAGTTTATTTTTATAGCTTTGCCATCCTAACTCTGACTACAGCAAGCTCCTACTGTAGGATCCAGCTGCACTCTCTAACTGCTGGCTATTTCCTGCCAGGCTATGACTGCAAGTATTGGTGTGCAGACTCTGAACACAGCTTTCACCTAGCTCAGCTATGACTGCAGGCTCTAACTCCATCAGATCCAGACTGACCTCAGGGCAGATCATTTACTGCAGCAACTCTCTTCCTTGTTTCATTCTTCTTTGTGTATCTCTGGATCATGCCTCCTGCCTCAGGGTTCCTCTACCTCCTCAAGATCCTCTTTCTCCAGGTTGCCTTCCTCCAAGATCCTCCTGACTGAGCAAACCCACCCCTTTTATCACACTTACCTTTATTAGTCACAGCTGTGACTAGAATGGGCAAGGCTGTCCCTCTTCTTTTACTACAACTGTGACTTATCAGGGGCAAGGCCACCGGTAATCTCTTCTACATCTACATAGTTCAGTTATCTTTTTCCTTTTTCATTGCAGTGTGCAAAGTTTATCTGTTCAGAAGAGAGACCGTTCCTTCTGCTGATCTGTCTACATTTGCAAAGGGAATCTGATCTCCACTCTCTTTGAGTGTTCCATTCCTGAAGGGACTCCAGAATTGTGAATCCTTAGTACAGGGAGGCATTTTCTGACAACTTAGTATAAAGCAATTTAGTACAAAATGTCTTATTCAAGAGATAGGATTTAGACACCTTTTTTTCTTTTTCTTTTTTTTTTTTTTAAAGTTATAGTTGTATTACTGTATGCATTTTTCAGGCTTCTACTCAGTGAAAATAATTTTGACATAGTGTGTAAGCACTAGGAAATATATGCAAGACTGTATATCAAGGATCTACAATAAAATTTTGCTCCTAATATTTTTTCTACATTTTTTCACAGACTTAACATTTTCCACACTTAATATTTTAACAAGACTTGGTTGAAAAAAATAAGTGCAAGTGTTTGTATTACTTATTTGAAAGCTTCCAGTAGCTGTCAAGATGACCTAAATAGACATTTAAATACCATGGATCTGCAGAATGGATATTATATGACACTATTTCAAAAGACAGAATTATGTCTCAAAGTTCAAGAAGTAGAAGAGCATCAGTACATAATTTGACTTGTTGTTTTGTTTGGGTTTTTTTCCACAAAGTATATCAGATCATACTTAAAATAGAACTAGAATGTGTTGTGCTTGGAATTGTCTATCTATAACTGCTGTAATTACAGACAGTATTCTAGCTGAGCAAACCACTACAACACAGATGAGGGAATCACTTCACAGAAGAACATTTCACCAAATAAAAAACTACACTCCAATATTTTTGTTAATTCTGGAAAAGGACTGTCTAAAGTTATAGAGAATCAAGATAAAAAGCCCATGAAAAGAAATAATTTTCTTTTGTACACAATGACATGCATCAATACAAATATCTCAGACTGTGGACATTTTTAAACTATACAGCAAAAACATTTAAGCCATTATTTCAGCTTGGCTCTTTTCTCCTCTTCATTAACATTACCAGTGTGGATGTGGGCTGCAACATATTCCTTCTTACTCTTGTCACTATGACAATAATAATTAATAAAAACCTTAGGCAATTCATCACAATTTTCTATGACATTTATGTATCAGATATGCACTACTCTCTTGAATATGGAGCCTCAATCATTCTGGCAGGTCTGTTTATTTAGGTGAAATGCCAAACTGATAATTTCTTTCCCTCTTTCTTACACAGAGTCAGTGACTTGTTCATGTCAACCTGTTAATTCTTGAAGGAAAGGGGCAAGAAGGGCTATACTGACTCCTCAAATATATTCTGGTTTTGACAGTGTAAGTAAACCAAGACAAGCTTCAAATAAACAATCATTTTGACCATGATCCAAAAGAAGAGGAAAAATCAACACTTCATTTTTGAGATTTTGACCACTGATCCCCCTTTAAAAATCAGCATACCTTCTTTATAATGGTTGAAAAAACTCTCTACGAAACCCCCCCAGGATTTTATTAATTAAAGCTTGTTTCACAAGTGAATTCAAAGCTATAATTGTTTGCATGTATGAGTGAAAGTATACTGTGCCCATGATCTTCTCTGTTGGGTGATTGTTTTTTTTTTTTAAACACAGGGAAAAAAAAAAAGTGTTGGCTTATGGATCAATTAATATAATCAAGTTTTGCATGCAATATGATAATATCAATTAAAAAAACCCAACAGAAATTCAGTGAAATTGAAAAAAAAAAAAATTGAATAGTCCTTTATCAGAAACTGTGTTAGATTTTTCCAGTCTACCAACTTCCAGAACAAGCTTCCTTGTGTCTTTAAACCACTTCAAGATAAATTTTATCAGTATCCCATTTCTAGCTGGTAAGAGGGCACTTCAGCTTTAAATCTGTGTAGAATGGAGCTCATGGTAGCTAATTGACATAAGTTATCAAATACTGTGCATAAACCTTCTGAAGCCAGCCACCTCAGAGTGGCTTCAAGAATGTACTAAAAAGTTATTAAGTTTTTCCTTAGCTAACTTGAAGCAGATATTCTGTAACCTTGTTGTACTCTCAGAGCATCTTAAAAATTACACTTTCTGAGACCTGTTTAAAGACAAATACTTGCTCCTCCTCCTGAAGCTGAAAAGTCTAATTTCACCCATAGCAGCCTGCAGCAGTAAAACAGAAATATGAATTAAATGCAGACTACTAATGTAAAAAGTTAATTCCATTGCTTTGAGAAAAGTAACAAAAAAAATCCTGTTAGGAGGTGTTTGTAGAAATCTTATTTTATCACTCTGCTAGTATTTGTAGGGCAGTGGCATTCACATTAATAAACAAAAACACTTGACAATAGGCTATCATATTTGACATCTGCCTACAGAAAAATGTCAGGCAGGTGAAATAGCTGCTCTAGTTGAACTGACCCATAGAGAGCAACATACTGCAACATTCTGGACCTCTATGACAATGTATTTCAGCCCCCTTAAACTGAAATGCAGTTAATTTCAGGCTGGATGTAAAGATCCTTTTATGAGGGTGGGAAACACTAGGATGGCAGATGTTCCAACCCTGGAAACATTCCATGTCAGGACCAGGCTCTGATCAACCTGTTGTAGTTGAAGATGTCCCTGCTTATTGCAAGGAGGTTGGACTAGATGACCACAAATGTTCATTCCAACCCAAACCATTCTATCATTCTATGATTCTCTACTTATCAGAAAGACTCAAGAAGCATTTTCAATAATTAGGGGCAGACTTTATGTCCTGCATGTCTTTACTCACATGGTATAAGGGAAGAATTGTATTCTTCTGGAAGTATCCACAATTGAATATTTACTGAAATAAATAAAAAGCCCACAATAACTGGGATTTATATCTTTTTCTATATTATCCCGTAGCAAGAGAGGGAAGGCAGGGCAGGTGGAGACCAGCACAGCAACCAGTGACAGCAGTAGCAGCAGTAACCACCAGTAACAGATTGGTTAATGCTTCTGAAATTATACAGGCATGTTAATGGAAAGAAAAATAACTTAGCAGATCATCCCACAATTGTTTTGCATGGTTTTTATGGGCCCTAGCTGACAGCTGAAAGCAAAAAGTAATTCACAAGCTTACTTACTCTATTTAGAACACTAAGTGACTATAATTGACTGCTGAAGTTTTCTTCATCTTTTCCAATAGGATTTGCTGGTTGGTTGGATTTTGGATTTAGGTGGGGTTTTTTTGTTTGTTTGGGTTTATTTGTTTGTTCAGGGGTTTTTTGGGTTTTTGTTTTTTTTTGTTTTTTTTTTTTTAGTGCACTCTGGTTGTTGTTGGGCTTGTTGATTTTCAGGTTCTTGCAGAAAAATTAAGGTTTGTCCTTTGTTGTATATCTCACATTTGCTCTGGTATGTAGAAACCCTGGTGAGGCAGGTGTACAGCAGTGGAGCAACTACAGAAGTGAAACAGCAACACTTCACTAGCATGTCCAGCCTGTGTTTGGATTATATCCAGAGGTCATCAAGGGTCACTGGAAAGAAAATATCATCTGTCTCTTTCTAACATAAAAATGACTGGGTCCTGAATTTCACCTCAAAATGCACAGGACAGCCAACAGCTCTCCATGCAATATAAAACACAGAAGTTTAATGCTGGTTACGTTTGTCTTCTTAAAGATACACCAGCCAAAAGTTAATCTTTCTTGCTTATCATACAATAAACAAATGTAAATGTCTTTACCATGTACAATCAGTACATATGGCAGTCTGGGTAAAATGAAAAATGAAACATGGCACGGATAAAAAACCCAAAAACATAATGGTGGTATATTCTGAGTTAATATGAAGGAAACTACCCAGTCCGACCATTTATGAGACTCTGGCAGTCACACTCCCACCACCAGAGACTTTCACATCAGGGACCGGGGTCCCTTCCCAGGGGGCAGATCCAACGGGTCCCTGTTCCACAGCCTGCACACCCCACCCTCACAGTGACACCGGGATCCCTCACAGACTCCACCCCAGATCTCCCATAGCAGAGCCTCAGATGTCTTGTGCCATAAAGCCACTTACTCACAGTGCACTTACACTGAAACAGCTGAAATTGATGCCTCTGAGGAGAATCCCAACTAAGAAACCACTGGGCTTTTCACTCTCACGGTGTCACTGAGTGTGAGTCTTGCTTTTCCCCCGAGTCTTTGGCTCCTGACCTCTCTCTGTGTCCATCCACCTTGCTGGCCCATATGGCCTTCCCCTCCTTTGGGCAGTTCACAGCCTTTTGTCTCAGGCTCCCAGCCAGAGCTCAGCCTGCAGCCCATCTACCTGCACCAGAGACATTCCTCAACATCACGAGCTGCAGCCATTCCCAGGCCCCGGCAGCAGCAGCGGCTCCATGAGGGGAGGCTGGGGCAGCCCCAGACAGACACAGCCGGTTCCAGCCGGTTTCAGCCGGTTCCAGCTGGTTACAGCCAGTTCCAGCCGGTTACAGCCAGTTCCAGCCAGTTCCAGCTGGATCCAACCTCCCACTGCAGGGCACAGCTGGGCCAGGGCAGGGGCACCGCAAGCACTGTGAGTGTAAGAACAGGTTCATGTAAACAGGAGTGATGACCCAGAACTGCAATAGTAATTGTCCAGAACTCTGCTTCTGCTTTGTACACAGGACCAGTTGAACTTACACAAACTCCTGCGGCCCTATTCTAACTCTAGGAATGTAAATAAGAGACTTATTTAGAAAGTTCCACCAGCCATGTGCATGCAATTTAGAAGTAACTAATTATCCCTCTCTGCAAAAAGCTTTAGGGTAATAATATTCCTAACTGATAAATCCATTGCTAAAATAAGCTAGGTTCAAGACAGAACAACATTTCATTGTTTGAAGAGGTAAAATAAAAAACCCAAACCAGCAACAGACACTATCAAGATGAGACCCTTGGCTTCTGTAAAAATTTATCCATGTTTTCATTCCAAGTCTTTAGTACTTAAAGAGATTATTCACTTCTCCTACCAGCAATTAGTAATGTCTTAAGATTTTCTCTTCAGTTTTAACCACATAACATAACAAACATTGGTTAGAGAAAAACATCAAAGCATTTAAGGTCAGGTTGGACAGGATTTTGAGCAACCTGGTCTAGTGCAAGGTTCTATGCCCATGGCACAGGGGTTGGAACCAGACAGTTTTTGAGGCCTTTTCCAACCCTAAACATTATGTGATTCTATAATTCTACAATTTATTATCAAACCAAGAGTTTAAGAAGTCAAAAAATCCTTGCTAGTAGTAATTAACCATTCTTATCACACTGGCTTAAGCTGACAGCTAGGCAAACACCAATGTATTATTTATTAAGTCACATGAAAAGATACTGTGTTTTCCAAATCTAGACTTCAGAAATGAAATCTTAAAGTCTGGTTTTGTTGTTTTTAAATTATTTGAGTATTTCAGAATATATTGAATGCAAAAATACAGCTTCATACACATATTTGAATACCTTTAAAAAATCTTAAATACATTAAGAATATCTTTAAAAAAAGAAAGATACTAATTTCCATTTCATATTTTCTAAAATAAAGAACTGTTGACATTATTTATCCAAAATCAAAAAAGAGGAAACAAAAAGTGGTCCAGCTGGTTGACTGCATCCTCATTGCACCGTGGCACAATACCATTTCCTTCTGGAGATACTGGCAACAGCTTTTAGTGTACCACTTGTGAACTCCTACAACTGCACATACTCAGGCTCTTCAGCCCATGAGCACTTAAATATAAACACCCATAAAAGCAGGAAATAGGAACAGAAAGAGGAAAAGAAGATTTTTTTTTTCTGAAAAATATTTACAGCTGCTTTCTGTCTCTCACTCCCTCCCCCCAGCTAGGCAAGGAAGAAGTATATCTCAGTGTGCAGGACTTTTATATTCAGAGTGCAGCATTAAGGTATCATATAAATCCTAACAAACAAACACCCTATGCAGAGCATGAATATGGCATGGCTTATGTGTCTTCAGGCTGTTCCAGCCACCGACTCTATAATTCATGCTCAAAAATTAGTTTCTAGCCCCCACCACTAAAAAGCCTGAAGCTGTTTTCAGTTTACTTGTCTCTGAGCCTATTGAATGCATTTGATGAACATGTTATGAGTAGAATTTTAAAAGAAATCAAAATCTATGGGTGATAATAGTGACTCAGTTCTGATCTGCTTACAGAACTTTTAAGAAAAGTTCTGCCACTCTCATTGTGCTGCCATGGTTACCAGAGAGTATGTTGTTTTTTTAAAGAAACACCATTGTTTTTCCTTTTTTCATAGGCTACACTCGAGTATTTGATTTTTAAATAAACACACTTTACATATGCTATTATTATTTAGCAGTGTTTCACTGTGGAAGTGGGAATTTTAATGATCATTAAAAAAAAAACCTTGTAAAGATAGATCAAGTAAAAATATTCTTTAAACACATTAAATAAATAAAAAAAAAGACATTTGTGAAAAGAGCAAATATAATTTCCACAAATTTTTAATAAAAAAATGTACTTTTGACATGATGCAAGAAAAATGTCTCAAATATTAAGTATTTTACAAGTATAAAATGCAATAGAATAAAAAATAAATCTCTATACTAATGTAAATGTGCAGTAGAAAAAATATTCTGAAATAAAAAATATCCAGATTTTTATTGAAATAAGATCCATAAATCTAGAATGAGAACTAAAAATAAATCTGTATATCCTTTTAGCAAGCACAATAAATTGAACTTTTTGTAAAATAGTAAAAGAGATAAAATATTGAAGATAGATCTTTGGAAAACCCTGACTTAAGTGTTTTTATGTCTTTCCCTTCCTATTTGAAAAAAAACTATTTCATGTCTGAAAATTATATTATCCAGATCCACAAAGTATAAATGACTAATAGTCTGTTATATGTTTGCATGCCTTAATATTCAATGATATTCAATTTGTATACTTTATAATCCACTTTTATTCCATAAATCTAAATTTTTGCTGCAGCTGCTCCAGACATTGTATAAATATTGAAATACACTCACCAGACTTTCACTTTTACTCTGTGCTGTTTTTGTCTGGGATGAAGTTATTTTTCCTCATAGCAGCTGGCAAAGGGCCATAGTTAGGATTTGTGCTGGAAACCATGGTAAGGATATAAGAGTTCTGTTATTGCTGAGCAGTGCTTAGACAGAACAAAGGGTTTTTTTCCCCTACACCCCCACATTAGTGAGCTGGGGATACACAAGGAGTCACAAGCAGACACAGCCAGGACAGCTGACCTGAACTGACCCAAGGGTACCCCACATCATGGTGTCATGTTCAGCACATAAAGCTCAAAGAAGAAGGAAGGCAGGACATTTAGAGTGGTGGCTTTTGTCTTCCAAAGTCACCATTCTGTACGATGGAGCCTTAGATTCCCTGGAGGTAGCTGAACACCGCCTGCCCATGGGAAGAAGTGAATTAATTCTTTGTTTTGCTTTGCTTGCATGCACATTCACTGTCTTTACCTCAACTCATTTACTCATTCACTTACTTCCCCCACCTCCTGAGAAGGAAGTGACTGACTTGCTGTGTGGGCCGTGGTTGCCAGCCGGTGTCAAAATATTTCTTTGGTAGCTTTTATGTGTGGTGTACAGCAAAGAGGCAAAATAAAACACTCAATTGTCCTGCCTTGAGGAATGGCATGGTAATCTGGACACAAGAAGAATCATCAACAAATTCCATCAAATGCTTTCAGCATATCTGAGGAATTTGCTATATCTCTATCAATAATTAAGGCTTCAAGGTTCCAATCTGGCAAGGTATTGTTAATGACATTCTCAAAACCTCATGAAAGAATTGGTAAAAAGCCCAAACAACAATGTATTTTAAATGGGTAGTTTTAATTCTATTTTGCAATCCTGACTCCTACAAAAAGTGTGCTGAAAAAAAAAGTGATATATATAGAGATAGAATACACATTTAAATAGCCAGGCGCTTAGTACATGGAACTAAATTCTACCTCTCATCTTCAAAATTTAGGATTCAATGAACAAAAGCATTTTCTACTGCATAAATCAGCAGATAAGTTGAAAAGTGTTTTCTTCTCTCAAATAATTGAGATTATTATCTTTGTTCTTGCAATTTGTACAAAGTCAGCAATGGGATAAATACAGTGAATTACAAATTATTTTTGTAAGCCATAAAAGAATGAACATAAATTTGGTCATTCTTTTTTTTTTTTTTTTTTTTTTTCCAGAATGTTTATTATTAATGTGCATTTACTATTCTCTACATTCAAAATTTTAACACTCATCCCTTATCACAAAAGGTGAAGGAACACATGCTTGAGGTTACTGTCATGTAGGAGAGATAATGAAAACCTCCATGGACATAATAACAGGAAGAGGTAGCATGCAGTTCGTAATCTGGAAACTCATCAAGGATTCTTTCAGACATTAGACATTTTTCTTTGATTTTTTACAGCATATCTCCACTTTGCAATGCTGTAGTTATCCAGAGCAGTTCCAAAGGCATCTGACAAAGCACTGTGTACAGTACAGAAAATAATCTTGAAGTGATAATTCAAATACTGAAATCAATCTGACTGTATGAGCATGGTCTTTGGCACCAGAAAAATTCAAGCAAGATTTGATATTCAACTCAAGCTTATTACCATTGAGAGTGACCAACTTGCCTCTGGTTTCAATGGTAGCTGGATGAATTTAGATTCCAGTTTTCTTATTTTTCTGAGCTTTCTCTGTGAGTGGAGTGGTTTTGGAAATGGTCAAAAGTTTCTAAAATCCACGGAGTCAAGTTATGTGTATCAAAAATTCAGCCAATGCTCAGTAGCATACTATGATCTGATGACCTTTTACATCTCTAAGGAAAATTTGATTTAGAATGGGTGTTCATCTACCTAACCAAGAAGAAATGGCAAGTGCGATCTAAGGAGAGTGTGCTGATGTATTAGATATCTTTTAATTGATATTTTAAGCTATATTTGTTTTTCTTCATTCTTTTTTTCTGCTATTTTTTTCCTGGATTTATAATGGCTAGACCTGAAAAAAACACTTGTTGAATTAAAATACCAAGTTAATAACACATAGAATATATCCAGTTTTATTCTAAATCAGCTGACCCTGCATGACTTTTTGATACATTTTTATCCATCCTATATTACAAATAAAGTGAGCTAAAATAAAGCCTTCATGATCATTTTTAATTTCTTGGAAATTGACAATGCATGTAAAAAGGGGCAATTTGATTTTTGCTTGAATATTACTTGAATTAGGATTAATATCTAGAGTGTTACTTCAATTATGTTAAGAAAATTTATAAAACTAGAATAATCAACCTAAAATAAAAATATATATTGTTAAGAACTTTAAATTAACTCCTATTTCAGAGCAGAAATTATTATTGTTTTTATTTAGCAGAATGATATTATTAATTCCATGTTTTTTCAGCCATTGAGCAGCAAAAACATTGATCTTCTCATCTTGTTCTACATCAATAACCTAGGCAAAGAAAAGGAGAAAGCAAAGTCACTCTGTTCCATGTTAGTTATCATTCACGAAGGAACATAGGACCCAAATATTCTATATAGTGGCAGCATTTACTTGTTAAAATAGTAGAAGGTTGTGAGCTCTCACTCTCAGCTTCAAAGCAGCCACCAAAGCCAGCATTAGATTGGAGAATACTCTATTCCAGCTCTTTTAAAAATTAAAGAGAGCTTAAAGCTGGGTTACAAGCAGCAAATTAATCTAATAGCTCATCATCTCAGAAAACTTTCTGTCTGTTTTGACCTTACTGTTTTGGATTAAAAAGTATTGCTATTTCTCACAGGTTCACATCACTAGTGATGTGGCAAGTAGAAATGGCCATATAAAAGGAGGACACTGTGACCTTCCCTCAAAGTTATGCAATGATCCTCAGTTTCAGAATTGTCTCCTTGTTAATTCAGCACCTCCAGAAAATATCTTGCAGAACAGCAATCTTCGTGAGTTAGTACACAGGTAGGAGAGCTTTTATTACCCACACTGGTCTCATTTTATTTTGGTTTCTCTTCATTAATTGCTAATATACAACAGAAACAGTTCTGCTCCACAGAAACGCACTAAACCTCCCACTGAGCAAAATGATTCAATGTAATTTTGAAATTACAGCACTGTTACACATTTTTTCTGTAATAAAATGTCACACTCAAAGGCAAAGATAAAATATTATTGACTAAAGCCAGATGTGGGATCAAAAACTACAAAGAAAATGCAGGAAGCTGAAAAATACTCGAGATCTTTGTATGACAATGTTAGATTATTGACCCTATTCACTGTCTGCTGAAGAATTCCCTACACAAACTGTCATTTCATGATAAGACAAGGTAAATGATTTTCCCCAGTGAATAATCATCTCTCAACAATTCACACAATCTTTGCATAGGTCAAAACTTCTCAAGGTTCCAGATGAAATAAAGCCATTTTTCAAATAAAATAAACTCAGCATTTTCAATGACTGGTCACAGTTAAGAGATAACCTATCAAAGTACAGAAATCTTCCCACAATTTGCCTTTCAGTAAAATAGTTTGACTGTGCAAGATAACAGAACAATTTTTCAATGACACTGCATACTAAAGTCTGAAGTACTATATTATGGCTTAGAATATTAAAATTGCCAAGAACAAAAACTATGAATCACCATATATTTGATTATAGCTTGATTTAAAGACATAAAAATATTTTATAATTTTATAACATACTTTGTATAAAATACACAATATGCATGCTAAAACATTTATATCTCATTATAAATAGCACATATAAATGAAAATTACATCTTATATTTAGAGAGAGGGCAAAAAAAAATAAAACAACTTTGTCTTCAGACATCTCTATGTTTAAAATGTTTCTATAGGATACAAGTGTCCTTTACTACTATATGCCTATTCTTGCATTTTCTAATTTGTAAAAGTAGCTAAAGGCCTAAAATTTGACAGGAATAAAAGAAGGTACATTACATAGATGAGAAAAAATTCCCATTACAACTCACTGTCTCTTTTGTTTGATATTCTGCAGATTTAAAACCAATGAAATTTAACATTCTTGTTAAACAAGTTAATTTTTAATTCATTAAACACCTAGAGAAACTTGTAAATAACTCCAGTGAGGAAAAGAAAAAAAAGTAATGTTCTTTAAGTTGGAAAAATGATATTTTTCAGCTGTATAAGCATTTATGAATTAAGATAAAGAGTTATAAATTGTTCCTTCATGCCTTTTGATATCTGTGTTAAATTACTCCTCATTCACTAAGCAAATAGAAGCCATTGAAAATATTAGAAGACTTCATTAGAATGTACGAC
Source organism: Erithacus rubecula (assembly GCF_903797595.1). Lineage (NCBI taxonomy): Eukaryota > Metazoa > Chordata > Aves > Passeriformes > Muscicapidae > Erithacus > Erithacus rubecula. The sequence continues at coordinate 21,070,177 of NC_136685.1, forward strand.
TATCATTCTTTCAAATTCATAATATGCTGTTTTAAACTGTAACTTTTTATGCAGCATACTTTTCTCATATATACTGAAGGTTTTTTCTTAGATTTCTCATACTTTGATTTTTCTCAGTGTTTCTAAAGCTATGGTTTCCCAAGGTACGTGCAAGGTTTCTTCGAAGAAAAGAAGAAAAAAAAAATGCCAAACCCTCAAAAAAAAAGCAATTCTACATAAATATCTTTGTGCATACAAGAAAGCAAGCTACTACCGGTTCATTTTACTGAATCATGGGATCATTTAGTTGAACTTTTGACTGAACTACATCTTGCTAGCTCAACCGTAGCACTAAATGCCATATCCAGCCATTTATTGAATACTCCAGGGATGGTGACCTCACTATCTCCCCGGGAAGCCATCCCAATACCTAAATTCTCTTTCAGTGAAGAAATGCTTCTTGATGTTCAACCTGGACTCCGCTGGCACAGCTTGAGGCCATTCCCTCTTGTCCTGGTGCTGGTTGCCTGAGAGAAGAGACTGACCTGCACCTGGCTCCAGCCTCCTTTCAGGCAGCTGCAGAGAGTGATAAGGTCCCCCTGAGCCTCCTTTTCTCCAGGCTAAACACCCCCAGCTCCCTCAGCAGCTCCTCATATGACTCATTCTCCAGACACATCATCAGCCTTGTTGCCTTTGTCTGGACACACTCCTCTATTTCTGATACAAGCCAGAATGTCAGTGGCCTTATGTGCCACCTGGGCACAGACTAGCTCGCGGTCAGCTGGCTGAGGACCAGCAGCCCCGGGTCCTTTTCTGCCAGGCAGCTTTGCTAGGACTCTGCCTTCAGCTGTAGCACTGCAGGGGCTGTTGTGACCCAAGTGCATCACCCAGAACCTGTCTTTGTTGAACCTCAGACTGTTGGCCTTAGACCATTGGTCCAGACTGTTCAGAACCTAAGTTAACACTCCAGCCCAATATCGTGTTGTCTGCAAAGCACTTGGTCCTCTCATTCAGTTCATCAGTGAAGATATTAAACAGGACCGAACTCAATACTGAATCCAAACCCAACAGCCAACCAACCAACCAACCAAAAAAACATAATAATAAAAAAGAAAACTACAAAAAAGCCCCCCCAAAAAACCCTAAGCACAAAACAGCACTCCACAGATTATAATAATGGTTTTATATCACTTTCCTGTGAAGCTTTGCTTGAGATAAGACCAAGGAAAAAATACTTATCAGTTGCCAAAAAAAGTAAATAAATTCAAACTTCAATAGAAAAAGCTACATCTCCTTCAAAATAGTTTGTTTGAAGTAATCCATGTGATAAAATTAAATACATCAAATTCTTGAAATTCTATCAGAATGCCTCTACAGGTTTACAGCCAGGAAGAGATACAAAGCAACTCATAATTAACCACTGGGTCCATTTAATTTTATTCTTGTTCAAAGAGTGTAGGAAAATAAAAAAGTTAAGTTTCAGTTATCGTTGTGAAGAAATTTATTCATACCACATAGGCAATATATAAAATCATTTTCTATTTTTCAGGCTTTGAAAAAGACTTAAGGTATATGTAGTTGTTTGTTACCAAGCTCAGTCTTCATCCTGATAGGCAGTGCTATGTCCAGGAAATCACAGCATATTTCATTACAGAGGTTTTATAATGAGTCATCTTTGGTTGGCAGAATGAGTTAGCTTGTGCTTCCCACCAATAGTTGTTACCAGATTGCAGGAAAAAGAACCAGGTAACAGGGTTGTCCCAAGAAGATCCAAAAAATCCACGGCATAATATTGTATATTTATGTATTTATATTGTCGAGCTCCTTGTGTGAGTGTTTTAACAGGATACAGGAGAATTTCAACAAAAGAAATTTTAAGTCGTATACCGTAAAGAAAATTTTAACTTTGATTTTCCTAAGTTTATATTTAGGCTTTGCTTTGATGAATGTGCATGGTAAAATATGCAGTTGATTTAAAATATTAAAATGGACTAATTACAAGTACAGTAATTAATGAAATGTTTCATGATCATCTGGATTTGGATTATACCAGAGACCTTTTAATCTTAATAAATTTCCATAAGATTTTCTCAAAGAAAATAATTTTAAAAAAAACTTCCTTAAATTTTACTGTCCAGAGTTTCTTCTAAAATGCTTATAATTTGTATTATTATTGGATAAATCATGTCTGCAAAGAATCTCGAAAAGATATTTACCATGACACAAGTGCATCAATTTAGCTGTATATATTTTGGCCCAAAAGTATTAAGGTTTTGTTAGCATAGTGATGCATTCACTATTCAACTTCTGACTCAGAACTTGCATACCAGCTAACCTGGAGAACAAACATGAAGAGATAATACAGAAATAAGTCCTAAAGCAGCCTTTAGAAGTCCAGTTCTGGAATCAAATTCAGGCATGAGACACGTTTCAAATATTCAAGATGCTAAATTACTTCCTGAGGTTTCTTTACAACAATTCAGTGATGGTGCATCTTTAAGTCTGCTTATAACATTTTGAAATTTTTGTCTAAGGCTGATTCTTGACCAGTCATTAAGTTTTCAAGGATGCCTTTCAAGCAAGAATGACCCTCACTAGAAACCCGTACATAGAATCAGGAGTTCTGCACTTGCAACCCCATAGTTTCCACTTCTGGGAAAAAGAAATCTGGAAAAAAATGTAACAAACATTTTATCTAAAACTATTAATTTAAGAAAATTATTTTAAATTATTTTAAACAGAAATTATTATCACAGAAATTATTCATATTGTACTTCAAAGGTGAACCACTACACATCAGGATAGCAACTTAACATCAAACTGCTCTGTTTTTTTAGTTTTCTATGAACCAAACCAAAATTATCAAGGTGAACATTTGATACAGAAAAAATAAACCAAGAAACAGTTGAGTAGGCATGTTTAACATTCATGCTATGTCACAGAAGGTAGTACTGTTTGCTTTTTTGGAACGGGAGACTCCTTATTTTGGGCAGGGAAAAATTACTCAGTTTTTTCTTCAGACTTGATCAGACACTTGTAATTACCATTGTTATGTGATTGCTGTAGCTAGTAGGCTTTTAACAACTTGATTAAAAAAACAAAAAACCAAAAAAACAAAAAACAAAAAAAACCCAAACTTCCAAGTTTCTCACCACTTGGTCAGAAAATTAGAAATGAATGGCTCCAACCTACTGGTTACAGCATTTTCTCAGGAGGAGAGGCACCAAAATATTTTGTTCAGCTCTAATATGATGTTAAATAAATACATTTTTGGCCACTATAAAAAATTATGCAAGAAAAACTAAAATATTCCTCTGTAATATACTATATTTCAAGGGACAGTACAAACAAAAATGGAAAATTTCAGTTTGATGAAAAGTAATAGTCAACCTAATACATACACATCACTATGATCATTTGGGATCTGCAACACAAAGATAAGCATTGCAAAGGCCTTAGGAATTCTTATGACCCACAAGTTTAAGATATCATTATGAAAACTAATCTTTTTTACTTAAACAACCTTAATAGGAGAGATTTGAAGTCATCTTTGCTCTTTTAAATTCTGTGAAACAGTTCTAATATCAGGTGTTTTTACTTCGCTTCTTCATAATTATTTTTGCTCCTTACATTTAAAACAAGGACCCACTACACAATTGTCACAAAATAGCACTCTCTTTAGTCTCCCCTCTTGAATACAGCTTTGTTGTAGAAGCTGGTGTTGCACATATAACATCAATTTGCCAATCTTTTTCTGTTATAAGACACAGGCTAACACAGATCCCACTGCCAAAAATTAAACATGTGAACTACAGCATCAATTTTTAATCTTAACCTCTCAATAAATAATTTTCTTCTATTTTGACGTCTTTCTCAGAAGTGCTCCATATTGTGAAGGATGTAAATGCATGCATTTAAGAAAAGACTTATTGCTGCCAGATTATTTTCTTTAAATTATAATCTCTACCCAGGTATCAGGTGGGGTATTTTTGGTTTGGTTTGATTTGGGGTTTTTTTTGCGGGGTGGGGCTGTTGTGAGATTGTTTTTTGGTTTTGTTTTCTGCCATAAACATGCTGTGAATGCCATTGCCTCTGTATTGAAGAAATGAGCCTTGGTCTTCCCTGCTTTGTGAAAGCAAAACTATGACTGTAAGAAACAAGGGGCACATATTTTGCACAGATATTGCATGTATATTGCTTCATGAGGTCCCCAAAGCCTTTTCTTTTGGATTCAAAGTTGTTGCTTTTTTTCAGCTAACCAGTAACAGGTAATGGTGTGCAGCCCTTTGTCTATGGGGAATTCTAAAAATTCTAAAAAACCATTCAAACCATTATAGTTCATCTTTTATGAGGATTTTTTTTTTCCAGTTGAAATACTGTGAAATGGAATTTGACAAGGCCTTTTTTTCCTTTTTTAAAAGATGACAAGCTAAAGTACTTTAATGATTAATTTCTAAGCTGTATCTATGAATAGTATTGGTTTTATTTGAATTTATTTTCAAATATATATGATACATGAATATATATTATATATATACATATACATACATATATATATTTGAAGCTATAATTCAAGATCTCACTGATTACAATGTGACAGATTTAGAACTATTCAAGGCTCTCCAGTCTAAGCCCCTCTATTGTGCACTCTGTAAATTTCACTAATGAATTTATGGTTCAGACTGAATTTTAATTTAGGGTGTTGTTTTTTTTCAAAGTTAAAGCCTTAGCACAAGCAATTAAATCAGCCATCATTTTAGAATAATTTTTTCCAAATATTTCTTAGAAGTGACTGCTCATTGTTTTTATGCATATTGACCCTTTAAAACAAAAAAGGATTTGACCTCTAACTCTCCTTTAAAAGAAATTTTTGTATTTTTTGCTTTTTTCTATGTACATTCATATAGTCCAGGCACTATTCCTATGACCACTTCTACAGCTTTTAAACATTAACAACTATAATTACCCTTGAGTGTTCTGTGCATTATTGGTTACAGAGGCTTGATGACATCACACCAGTATAAAAATTAATCCTGCTACACCTCTAATCCAGAGGAATTTGTTACCCACAGCAGTATTGCTTGCAAAGGGTGGGAGAACAGCAAGGGCTCAGGAAGCATCTATGAATTCTTGCTGAGCCTTATTCAATTAAAGTGCTTTCAGCCTCTGGCCTCTCTCGATTAAAGTGCTTTCAGCCTCTACAGTACAGACAAAAGAAATTTAAAAAAAAATCTGATTGTTAAGGGAGAGTAAGATAATGTGTAACTGTTTAACAGTTTAAATTGCATGATGATACACAAGTACCTCAACAAACCTTTCATTCTGTCTACACAAGAAATGAAAGATAAAAGAAAAAATTGTAGCTCTATTGTCCCCTGAAACACAGATTGCCTATACCATTAGCCAGGACTACTGACAGGCATGGAGAAAACATTCACAACAATATGAGAAATTGGGACTAGTCTTGGACTTCTGCTAATACCATTATTGTAATATGATGTAAATACATTTTTGTGTGAAATGAGTTATAAGTTATTTTAAAAGTATAAGGCTTTAACAAAAATATCACTCATTGAGATGCTGTTCCTACTTTTAGTGAGAGAAAATCACTACACTTTTCCTATATATCTGTAGTTATCATGCTGTTATTATTGAAAAGAGAAAAAGGACTAAAAAATTTACTTAGAATAGTCATCTTAGAAATACTCTAAGTCATAGGAATGCAATAGACCAATTGAACGCTATACGTGTATTTAATGTGTATAATACCTTGATATGGAATAAAAAATAGCTGCTACAGTACTGGAGAATAATCCAATTCCAACTAAGGCAGATTTATCTCTTCTGCCTTTGCCAAGCATTTTTCCTTATGAGCTTTAATTACCTGGTGTGCAGCAGATGGGATGTTTTTTATTAGTCGGTAGAGAACATCATTTTAAGCATGAAGTGTTAATAAGCTTGCTGTTAGAGCAAATTGTGTCACGTCCCTTTAACATCTCTTTCTAATTTTCATCCAAAAGGTTTTGTCACCTAAATTACACACAATTGTTGCCTGAATTAAACACATTTTTTTCTGTTTTTACATTTTTGAGGAAAGTTTTCCTGTCTGACCACACTGGAGCCACACTCTGGCAGTCAAGCTCCCACCACCAGAGACTTTCACAGCAGGTGCCAGAGCCCCTTCACAGTGGGCACCTCCAGTGATCCAACGGGTTGGTTCTCTCCCTCCATTCTCACAGTCAGACCAGCTTTTCTCACTAGTTCAACCCCCGGTTTCCCACAAGAGAGTCTCAGACCTGGATCCTTAAAATAATTTAATCATGGTGCAACAACAGAATAACAGCTCGAGCTGGTGCCTCTGAGGAGGGACCCCCAAAAAAGGAAACCCCAGGGCTTTTGTACCCTCACAGTCCAAGCTCTAGGCTCTTCCAGCAGAGTCCTCAGCTCTTGCCACATATCTGTGTGTCCAGTCCCCTGGCAGAGCCACATGTCCTCATGCCCCTTATTTGCCAAGTTTATATGTGGCTCCACCACCACAGTTCAAACTGCATCTTGCTCACCTGCTACTGGCACTGAATAGATTCTTCAATATTTACCATGTTAATCTCTTCACCAAGAGAGGCTTTCTCCTTACCTATACCCTCTTACTTTCAGCTTAAATATAGTGTTTAAAAGTTTTTGAGTGCCTCTCCCATAGAGTGTCAGCAGGAGGCAGCAAAACTCGAAAAGAGAACAAATTGCAAGGCTTGAGGCAACTTCTGCCAATAAAATGAGTGTCAGTCTACTGAAGAGTTTACACTAATCAAAGAAGATGTAAGAATCAGCAATAAAGAAGTCAAAGGGAGACTACTGTGTTCTCTTATACCAATAAACACTAAAACAAGCTAAGTGACTGTTTACCAGGAAGAATGATGGGGGTTTGGAACTTGTAGAAATATTTGTATAAATATGTGTGAAAGTTATATACATATGGAAGCTCTTACATGTAAGTGAGGAAATAATGTAAACACTAGACTTCTGACTGCAGTAAACTATCCTGTGCCTTTTTATTTTACTTTCATAAAACTCTAAACAAAACTATCAAAAAAAGAAAAAAGAGCAGTCTTTTTTTCATTCTTATATTCTATATATATGCCTTATCAGTTCCCTTGAAAAGTGAACTTTGAGTTCCTAAGCCTTTAGCTGATAAATGTCTGTGCCATTCATCCTGAATATCTCATTCATTGTGAATATGTCAGAAGATCATCAGTGAGGTTGCATATTGCTTTACTAAAGACTGAAGTAGTGATATCTAAATACGTATTTTAGGGAAGGGACTTCAGTGGATGGCAAAACAGGAGTAATAAACAGGAAAATATTATCAACAATATTATAGGAAGAATTGATGTTTTCAATTGTTTTGAAGTTGCTCAGAAATATATTTTTAAATTTTTTGTTTCACTTGTACATAACCATCAAACAGATGCTGTTGGGGCTTAAAGTTTCTTTTTCAGGCATCTGCTTTGGATTTCTTTATTCTTGTTTTAATGATATTTAATTGAAATAATTGTTCATTCATCTCATTCAATTTTGAGAGAACCACAAAAAAAAACTTGGTTCTCCACACTTAAAAAACAATTTAAAAAATTATCCTATCCCTGGGAATGTATTAGCACCACCTTCAAAACTTGTATTTGTCACAAAAGTGACTTTTGTGTCAAGGATGTGCATTTTGCTCTTCCATCATCTACTAAAAATGGCCAAATAGAAATCCTTTGGGAAACAGTAATTCAAGATGATTGAAATAAACATGTTTAAGTAATGCATCCCAAATACATGCCAAATTTAACAAAACCTAAGGCTGAAGTGAGATGTGCCTGTAGAACTCTCCACTTCAAACGACCAATGAATATCCAGTTTTAGGTGTTGAACTGAGAGCTAATCTTTCCTTACACAGTTATCTACTCTTCTTCTTCCAGGCCTTCCTGAGTGGGAACTCATTTGCTTAATTCAAATTCAGAGGGACCAATATCTATTTTTAAATGGCATCAGTCAGACAGTTTGAAAGTAATGACAGAATTTCAAAAGAAAGGGGAACAAAAGCATGAAAAAGGAAGATTGAGAGCACTAGAAAAAGTCTGAACACTGCATAACCACTGTTCAGTGACAGCCACAACTCTGATGTTTTATCAACATTGTTTTGGTCCCAAAGATGAAACACAGCATCATATGGGCTGCTCTGAACAAAACTAAAATCCAGTTCATACAGTAAGACAAGAAGCAATGGCAGAATAAGAACTGAAAGACTGAAAAACAGAAAAAAAAAAAAAAATTCTAGCAAACCTGACTGAAATTGAGGGTATGTTGTTTTTCATAACAACAGTGGTGTAGGATTCAAGTTCTGTTTCTCCAAAATGTCTCATTCTCCATCCAACCAAGCCCATGTTACATATTAGCACTTCTGCTTGAAGACTACACTAGAAATTACTATAATTTATTTTATTTTAAGTATTTAAAGTATTTCATGCTCTAAAATGTGGATTAAACCTTTAGCATATTCCATAGACACAAGAGAGTAATATACAAGCAGTTTTCACTTCTTCATGCTATATTTTTGATCTCAATGTTAAGTGTTTTTCATTTTAGCCTCTAATGTTCTGCACTGCAGATGCATTTGCAGACTAGTGAAAACCAGGTCTGGTAGACCTGAGAAAGGAATGTGACTTCTCAGTATGAATCAGGTACCATGAAAGAAAAGATGATATGGCAATAAAAGGTTTCTTCTTGAATAAAATTATATATGTCACATAAAATGGCAGCTTAGAGAAACCATACTGTTTTGCTGTTGTTAATTAGTTAATTCACTGATTTTATAGCTCCTTTAGAAAAGGCATTGAGCTTCAGAGTTCAGCTCAAAAGCATTAAACTAGGGAAGATAATAATATTTTTGACACATCTTTTGCTTATGCAGGAGAATCCCTTTCATGTTAGAAGCCTGAAGCAGAAAATATTGTGACAGTGAAGTCAGAAATCAAACAAGCGCTTGTACTATCAGAAAGAATGTGGACTTAGAGATAAACTTATTTCCTGATGCGATCACATGTATTAAAACTTATATTTGATATAAGAAAAATCGATCTTGTCACTCTTAACAGAGTTCACATGGCTTGTATGTTAGAAACATACATATGAGCCAGAGCACAACACTTGCAGTCCTTTCTATTTGAAATATGCCAACATGAAACAAAAAACAGCCAAGTACTTTGGGATTTTTCAGGATTTTTCTTTCCATTTGTTTTTTAAAAAATAAGTAGCTGAGTAACCTCATTGCTTGCTTGTTTGTTTAAGAAGAAACGATTTATTCTATTGGTTTTAGTGGCAGGACATATGCTGAATAATCCCCTCCCCCTAGCAACTAGTCCTTTCCTGCCAGAAGTAAACCAATGCATTTATTTTCAATTCAGTTCCCTCATTTTGTTCATTCCCATTCCAAAAATATTTCAAACTCCTAAATGAACATCATTGAGGAAATTAATATACAGTTTTGTATACATTTTTTATTTCCCTTTCTATAAGTTAAGAAGGAGTAGTGGACAGAAACTGATCTGAAGCTCAAAAATTATCTGTTATTGAACAAAACTCCCCTCTTCCAAACATGTATGACACTGGTACTTTGCAGCTCTGCTCAGAAGAGCTGCAGGAACAGATACATTCCAGTGTAACAGGTTAACAGACAGTGAGATACTGCACCAACACAGTGAAATTATTTTCCAAAGTGTTTTGTAATGTAGAGAACAAATTCTGAAAAAATAAAATAGTCCAAGTCCTTCTATCAAATTCTGAAGATATTTTCTCACAATGAGGATTTAGAAAATCTGGATCTCAACATGTACACAAGTGCAATATGAGCCTCTGTGGAAAGTGGAAATCTTACAGGAGGTGGGAAGGCTCTGATGCTTCCAAAGGACTCAACAGTAAGGGTGTTGATATTCTGCAGCATACTTTCACTGCATAGTGTCATATTTCTTTCTTTAATTAAAGTTGTTTTCATATTTTTATGTTCTAGAAATCTGAATTCACCCACCCACAAATTCTGAGTGCCTTCATAATTTAAAAACATCATTTGAATCTACATAGATTGTATTTTGCCAACCAATTTACTGCCCACATCTGTATTTTAACAGAGCTGTATATAGAACTTAAGCCAAGGAAATTATACAAAAGTATTAAAGTATATATTTAAATTTTGCATGAATATTTATTCTATATAGAATTGCAATTGCTGAAAGCAAGTTGCTTCTTTTTAAGCCTTTGACTTTGAAAATAAACGAATTGAATGTCAATTTAGCATACAGTATGAACATTCACTATGAATAATCAGTAATGTTCTATAATTGTATATGAAAATAAGTTAATGGCAGTTTCAGCTTTCTAGCTGGATAACGATTCATTTTAACCATCCATTACCATCAGATTACACCTTGTTTTACATATTTCAATAGAAGCTTTCTTCTGGTTATTTTACAAATTATATATGCAAATTATGCATTAAATAATTGATAAAGCACCTTGTCTTGCTTGTAGCTATAAAGGATGCTTTTCTTCACAAATATATTTAGGCAGTAGTTCTTTTCACAGCAAGATTTTTGCATAGTATTTTAAAAGATATTTAAACTCCTGCTGTGATGAGGGTTTATTTAGAAATACCAAATATAATTTAGTAACCTGATTTATGAAGCAATTTATACAATAAAGTGAAATAGCATTGTAGAAGAATTTCATTGCATAGGGATACTAATCTTCTCTGAAAATCCCAAACCCTGTAACCCTTGGGCAACTCTGTATTATTACAGCCTATGATAGGACAAAGTATATCATGGTAATTAGCCGTCCTATTTTATTAATGCTTTATAAAGCTGTTAGAGGTTAATGCTGCAGTTATTTTTTCCTACTGCCCAATTTCATACATAATACTTGGTAACAAGGGGAAATAGAGTCATTAATCTCTTACTAGACATGTGGTAAATGGTGTAATGGAATATTAAGTATTATGCATTATTTACAATTTTATGTATGTATGTAGGTATACAAAAACATCTATAACAAGAATATTTTAATTTTAAATATTCCAGGATCTATCCCTTAACCTGTTGTATAAAAGTGCCAGTGTTTTAAATGTTACGTCCCTCTTTTCTTCATTTTTAATCTAACAATTAACATATGCTCAAGTATTCATGTAAAAAGACTTTTTGAAATAAAATTGGATATTGGCAGACACGTTAGATCCACAATATCTTACATACTTAACCCTTGTGTTTCCTAACCTCGTAAGTACTACATTAGTAAGTTATAAACAATCCTTTCTCTCCTTTAAAGACATGCACAATATGAAAGCAAATTTGAAAAAAATTCTCTCCTTTTCAAGCTGTGAGATTTAAACAAATGAAAAAAACTTTCATGATTGAAAAGATTGGAGAGCTCATGATACTGTGTGGGCACTTAGAAACAAGAATCATTTCAGTGTCTGTAAATTAATATAACACAATACAACACTTAAGCCCAGAGTAACTTCCCCTGACAAGACTGAGATCATCAGAGAGAACTCCAATAGTCACTAGTGAGAAAGAGGCACCTTCATATTGATCTTACAGCACATCAGTCTTCCTCTGAAGGATCTCAATCTTAAATGCATGCATTTCAAAGGTCTCCATTTTCCTCCAGAAAGAAAGGATCTATCTGCCACTAAACACAGAAAATGCTGACGAGATGCTCACTAGAGGTCTGAAAAGAGCTACAGATGAGCCCTCAGAGCTGTCAGTTTTCACCCTTGTGCTGCAATGCTTCACAAACACCCTGGGAAACAGCAGTCTTTGGAAAGCAGTAGATGTGTAAATGGAAATTATAATTTCCAGAATTTGGAATTTCTCTTTATAAAGGACACAAACAGATAACACTATAAAAAGCAATGTTAGTGAGTTTTCCTTAAAAATTCTTCTCTTGTCTCTGCTGTTTTTTTGGAATTTATTAGCTGAGTGTCAGAACAGTGCAAACAATATCCCACAGTCTTATTCAAAACACCTGCAAACAACTACTGAGTGCCCCAGAAGAAAAGCCCAAAGGATGCCAATATTTCCCCATCTGCTTTACTTGTTTTAGGTGGCAGTGAGACCAATTAAAAAGAGACATTTATGTTACATTTATTTTTCCAGTGCCTTTAAATTCATGCTTCTTGAAAGGGCACAGGTTTTTTGAATTCTGCAGAACAAATCTACTTTCCAGCTGATTTTTTTTTTTTTTTTGTAATTATAGGGTCTCTCTATCTTAGCATTCAATTTTGTTTCTATCACTATTTTTAAATACAGCTTCATGTAATATTTAAAATATTCACAGCAAAAACCAGACTGAATATTGAGAGCACTTAGAACCAAAATATTCAAACCTAGGATCTTTTGATAACAACTTACTGCAATTACTTGGGTAGCTTGTTTTTCATCATGTTTACTGGTGATCAATCCCATCATGATACAAAGTTTCTTAAATTAATGAACACATGAGATGCTATATTTAATTAATGCAAACTAATGTAGATTAGAGCGTAATAGATAGGCTGAGATAGATTTGACATTGTATAGTCAGGATCTTTTACATTTGAAACTGACAACTGTCAGAACAATGAATAATGAACAGCATTTTTCATTATTTGATTCTGACACAGTATGTAATAAATAGCATGTAAAATCCAAATTCAGTAAGAAATGATTTTTCACATAGGAAGACTCAATACAATACAAGCCAAAAAAACCCCCCAAAAAACAAAAAGCCCCCAGAATTTTTAGTGGGAATTTCTCCATTGCATGTACATTTTGAAAATAATAATATGGAACTCTTACATAGGTTTTCAGTAATTCTAAAATAATTTTGGAAAAATATGCAAAAAATGTATTGCATAATAAAATTTAAAAAAACAAAGAGATAACTTGAATTTAAATATAATAACCAGAAAATGGTGTTTACATTATAAGAAGACATACATTTCCCTACAAAAATGGAGTAAGTAGCAATAATTTTTCGTTTTATATCTTCAACTTGAGATGACCTTCAGCAGTTGTCATATCTGTTTGTTAATTTGGTTGCAGATTGGTTTGCAGCTGATTTCTAAATATTGATATATTGATCAAAATATAAAGGTACTTAAATAAATTGGTTTTTGCTAAGTTATAAGAATAAAACAGTCAGAAAATTGTGCTATTAAATGCAACTATTTACTCCAATATTGTCCTTCTTAGGAAAATACTTTTTCATTAAATGAAGAACAAAATTGGACTAGTCTTCATATTGCTTCTGTCAAAGTACATTTACTAGTAGTCAAACATCAAGAAGATGACATTTTCAGTTTATTTAAGACATGAGGAATGTATAAGCAACACATTTTAATCCTAAAATTTTAAAATTTATGTTATGATGTCCTAAGCCATTTTTTATCTTTTACTCAACAACAAAATAAATAATGACTGCTGTCATTCTTTCTTACACAGAATTAGCAATGTAATCCCATTTTGGTATTAATCACTGCAGTTCCAACACCATGTGCCATTAATTCAACTTAATGTGCTGCAACCAATCAATACTTAGTCTGTAAACTCATTTGTACTTTGGCTCTACATCACAAAAGTAATTGTTGTAAAGTAGCCCTTTTTATCATCTTCAGGGTGAAGAACTGTTTAGGAAAACTCTGTAACTCAAGTTTCAGAAGATGCATTAATCTTCCACTAAAACAATGATCTTCAAAGTATTTAATGTGGGTTTTTCCAGTATTCTAAAATATATTTTTCAATAATACTAGAGAAGACTGAAATTGCTTTTGTGAAGTAAAAGAGTTTTTTACTTGGTGAATACTTACAGAATTTGCACTTCATAAAGCACCATAATTCACACACTCTGCTTTGCACAGTGAGGTTAGGTCACTCAGTATTCAGTCATTACTATGAAATGTTAACATGGTTCAATATGAAGACCATATGTTTAATAGAATCACTCTGGCTTCACGTGTTGATCATTGTCACTGTTTCAGACTGTGGACAGTGACAGTTCCCTGCAGTTTGCTCTGTCACTTGGCAAGTGCATTTTGACATGACCACACTCAGGAAATCAGATCTACCAAGCACTTCATCCTCACTGCTGCCTTCCTCTCCTAGCATTACTGCACTGGCAGATTTGCACACACTACTAAACTGTACAATTATTTCCATTTTTCACCTGATATGATGTGTCTCACCTCCCTGAACTTCCTTGGCATTTACTGGGAGCTTGGTGCATTGCTGTGCCGTGTCCTCCTGCTGGTGAGGAGCTGTGGCAGTGAGAGGCTGCCCTGTGACTGCATCAAGTGGGTGGTGGTATTGGGGGCTTCTGGGGCAGTCTGCTCTCCTAACTCTTCTCTGTTTCTGGGCTGCAGAGGGCACAAAGATTTGCAGGGGTGCCAAGTAGCACATCTGCAGTTATGGCCCTGCCTTTCCAGTATGCTGTGAACTGGTGTCCCAAAGTCCTGTACTCACTTGTTAACCTTTGCACATAGCATGACTAGCAGTAACTGTCTGGTATGTAGACTTTAAGAGATAAAATACAAGGATCTTCTATTTGACTATGGCTTTATAAGAACTATGGCTGCCCAATTATGGTCCTTGCAGCTCACTTTTTAGGGCTTTCCTTCTCTTGGATGTACAAGATTCTCCTACACAATCTCTCTGCTGTAGAGGTAATGCTCAAGACATTTAGAGATGATAATCAACCTCTGATAGATTTTCTGGACAGAAATATATCCATGAAAACATTCATAGAAGATATAGCAATGAAAACTCTATTTTTATTTAATCAGTCAGGATGCAAACTACAATTATAGCAGTTTTAGAAAGGCCAAAGCTATTAGGGACACAAAGTCCACAGGTTTTCATGTTAGAATGAGTGATGACAGCAAGATGGATCTGTGGGAATATAGCATATATATGAGAATAACAAAATTGGGTAGACTAAATTTACAAATAATCAGATGGACACCAACAGATGTAACTGGATTTGCTTTCCCTAAGCAGTTTCATAAAATACATCTCTGCCCTTGTTTCTCTGAGAGATCAACTGCAGATGACCAAGGATAAATATACTGACTGAATTTGGCCAGTGTTTGTGGCAGCTTAGAGCCATGCAAACTGCCTGTCCCATGTACTTCTGCACAGTTCACTCTTTCACACTTTTGCCAAGTGCAAGGTATGGATGAACCAGGAGCATATTTTACTTAAATTATCCTTCCCATCCTTTTCCCACTTTTTTGCATAAATAAATCACAATTCAACTGCCTCTGGCTCACTGTTAAAGGGTACTGCTTAGCAGGACTATCTGGCAAAACCCTAACATGGCATGTTTCCTTCAGGTGCACCAAAGAAGAAAAAAAGATCAAAGCAAAACCAAATAAACAAAATCACAAAAACCCCACAAACCAACAAAAACCTACATAAAGAAACAAACAAACTAAACCAACACCATGAAAGAAAAAAAATTCCCCCTAAGTAAACAAAAAAACAAACCAAAACAAAAAACAGCAGCAAACTCCCCTTGTTTCCTGGGGAGTGATACAACATATAATGAATTTTCTTTCCAATATAGAGGCACCTTCATCTGAAAAAGTCATGCTTTGCTGCCTGACTCTTTAAAAAGAACTGCAGATCTGAGAGAAAGCACCCAGGAATCCAAGCAGGTCCAGAAGGAGGAGAGTGAGCTGTTACTGTACACGACTGAAATACTGAAATACCGTTCTGCATTCCATGAAAAATTATCAGCAATGTTATTATCATTGGTAACACTGGTAACATTTTCTACATAAATCCTAACACCCTGGTGCCACTGTGAAATGCTTTTTACAGCTGCTTGCAGGTTCTGCTTGGGAGGAAGAGCTATGGGAAAGCTACAGGTCCTGGGATGCACAGGGTATGCTCTCATGGCATTTGTCATGATGATATTTGCATTCAATTTACCCCCATAAGCCAAAAAGCCAAAAATAAGTCTTCTGCTTTATAAAGAGAGAACATTAAAAAGATCTAACATACAAAAATGGTGAAAGGTGTTAGTATATAATTTATCTTTTAAAAAAGAGAGCTAATTGGCATCAATGAAAACAATAATATCCATTCTTATAATTTCTCTGGAGCCAAATCTGCAATTATCTTTTCTGTCTACATAAGTATGGGCAAGATAAATGGCTAAATACTTAAATCTTACAGTAAAAAAGCATTAGAATACATTTGAATCCAACTTTTTAATATTTTATTATTATAATTTTAAAAACTTTGTATATGTGAAAATAATGGTAAAAATAATAATGTAAGTCTCAGATTTGTGCTGGAATGTTAGAAAGTTAGACATAATAATAAAGTTTCATAAGTCAAAACTCAAAGAAAAGAATAAATAATTTTCATTTGAGGTAAACAGTAGAATGCCTCATAATAATTTCTTCCACAGCCTGTCTTACTTCCACTTTCTGTAACTGCATGTGGTGTTTGACAGCATGTGCTCTGAGACCATAAGCAGAGATCACACAGCTCCCAGAAGTACCTTATAAATGATGAAATAATAACCCATTCAGACACAGACACCAAAGAGATGGATCAACTTTTTCTGCTACACCTTGCATAAAAAAGAGTTCCTTTTGAGTGCCACACCATCGATGTGCAATATTTAAAGCAGAAAATTGTCATACCTCTTTTGTTCCAGCAAGCATACCAAAAACTCACTTTGCATTAAACAATGCACAACAGAAACACAAAGAAAAAAACACATCCCCTAGGCATCAGCTTTCAAGACACTCATTCTCTGCACTTGCTGAATAGCACACGAGGCAAACACAGCATAGGTTTCACTTCATTGAGTTCACCACTATTACATGAGGAATTAATTTATCAGAATACGTCTTAGCCATTGCATTAACACTTTCAATGAGTTTTGTGTGAATGCTGGTCTAACCACTGGCTTTTTTGTTTTTTGGGGTTTTTTGTTGTTGTTGTTGGTTTTGGTTTTTTGTTTATTTGTTTGGTTTTGTTTATTTGTTTGCTTTGGGGGGTGGGGGGGGTTGGGCTAAGGGGCTCTAAGTTTTCAAAATTCAAAAATATCTTCTTTTTCATGATTCAAGACTGGCCTAATTAATGGAGAAAGAGCTCTCAGGATATTAGATTGCCAGCTCAGAGAAAGTGATGCTCCAAAAACCTAACAACCTCAAAATCCCATAGATAGCATTTTGATTTTAGCTTTACACTTTACACAGGGAAAAGGTGTAAAGGGACCAAACAGATGTCATTCCAGAGTGCACTATGCAATGAGGGGAAGTTGATGTTGTGATCTCCATCTTCCTGAGAAGCTGGGGATTACACCAGTTCTTAACTCCTGCTGTGCAAGACTGGAAAGAGGCACCAGACATAGTGTGGCAAGATGAGGGAAGAATTCAGCTTTGATAATGAGTGAAGGGAACAAAAAAGATCACAAAGTATAAATTTAGATACAGAAAATTCTCAGATATCTTCACTGTCCCCAGTATTGAATTAATGAAGTCTATATGGCACCATTCTGCCTGGATTTCCTAGCTTGCCATGTGTCTGAATTCTAAATTCAATATACAAAGGTAACATATAAAACACAGATGTAGGTTTCTACATACCATATTTTTTAGAGTTTACACCACCATATTCTGCTTTCCACCCTCAGTAAAATATTTTAAGTGACAATTGAAAGCATAATGACCATTTTATGAGCATAACATCCTAACATCTCTCTCTTTGATTTGTATATTTACAGGGATTCCAGAGGATATATGCAGTCACTAAAAACAAGGGTATAAACAACTTACAGACAGAATTTTTGTGGTTGCTGTCTTTGCTGGGCAACATCTTGACTCCTCTTGATTTCAGTTCAATCGCTTTTTTTACTGAGAAGATAAGAAAAGAGCAGATAATTATTATTAAGCATCATTAAATGGATATTTAGCTGCAAAATCATGCATTAAAATAATGCAAAGCTATAGAGGTAACCTACAGCAGGTTGGAATAACTGCAGCTGCAGTTATATTCCAAAAAACTTTTGGTTTATTTATTTATACAAAAAACCAACCATTTATCATATTTTAGAACATGTAATTTTTAAACAGATATTATCAGGATTGGAACTATTTTGAATTCATGTTTGTTTATGTTCAAAGAAAAGAACAGCCTGTCCTAATTACAGATATGGATTTCTTGTTTTTGCCATTCCATATAAGAAGATCCTAAACATTAAAAAAAATATTTCTTAAATAAAATGTACAGAACATTATCAACACATATTCAAGGACTACAAGCTTTCAATGTGATATTCACACCTGCTTTTATTTGATTCACTTTTCATCAGGAGTCATGTTTTTAGTTCTGTTTCCCAACGAGATTAACACAGTGTGTTACATTATTTGGCTCACCTAAACCCTTTTGAATCTCCAGGATAATTTCAACTAAATTAGAAAGAAGAAAGAGAGTAAGAGCTCTCACAGGGGAAAAGTTTTGTGAGAAAGAACAGATGCATCAGAGGTTTAATATCTTTTTTCTCTGTTTAGTCAGCTGAATGGCTGATAAACTCCCAATCTATCCCTATTAAGCAGTTTGGGCACCATAGGTGGGACCAGGAGCCAAGTAGGAAGAGACATGAGATGACAGCAGTGTAGCTATACATTGGAAGACATGGGGTAGAACTTTAATTGTAATGGTAAGAGGAAAGGATACAAATATAGGACAACTTCATAGCATATTAATTAGTTTTGTGGGAACAAAGCTAGCAATAGAAAGTAAAATCAGATGTAGAAAATAATTGTGGAACAAGCATGAACAATTCAAAACTATTGTGTCAAAAAAAAATAGCAATTGCAAAATAGCAGATGACTGACTCTGTATCAGATTGCTAATGACAACATCAAGAAGCATGTCAGTTACCAAAAATTGCAAAAAACCTGTAATCCTTCCCTTATTCATATTAAACACTTTTTTCCTAGTCCTTGAAGGGTCTAATAATCTCAAAATGCACTTATTTATTCAAGATACAAACAGAAACAAGAATTCAACTCAAACATTTCTTATATGGCAGCAATTAGTACCTCACAGTATATAAATTTATACTATTTGTATATGTTATACATTTTGTCATTATATGGTATAAATTTTTTAATTACTAATATATGCACTGATCTGTATGCATATATTTCTAAGAAGTGGGGTTGTAGAAAGCAAGTTGTCTTTAAATATTGCATTGAAAATCATGATTCCATTATATTTATTTCTATATTGCAACTTCAGAGCGAATGTGGCTTTTCTTGACTACTGAAATTGAGCAAGTACTGCAGAAAGTACATTCTTTGCTATGTGCAAGTGCAGTCATTCTTGCCTAAACCCAGAATACAGGTGTTCAAATGATGAAAGATCATTGAAACACAATTGTAGCTGAGTAGTGTGAAATGGTCATGATAGCAGTGAGGTGTTTTCTTCTAAGGCAAGAACTGTATATTATACAGTGACAACAATATAGACAATAAGACTAATGTCCCCAAGGTCTTTTGGAAGGGCAAAGTTCGTGGATATGGTTTTATTGGGATTATTTTCTATAGGTATGAAAATCTCTATCAGGTGACACCTTATGTTCAGTTTTTCAGGCTGTGTAACAAGTCTGTTAAAATAATTTTATATTTAATGGGAAGTAACACGATTCTTGCAGAGAATATTTGGGATATTGTCTGGATTTGTGGTCCCTCTGCCAGTGTAAATTTCTCAATTTATTAATATCTGTGTTATGTAAAACATGTGAGCAGATCTTTGAGGATTCAGAACCCATATTGCTTACATGGATAAGTAATAACAATATTGAGTTATTAGATGAATGCACAGAAAAAAAGAACTATATTCTCCTTCTCTTTGTGCTGTGACGCTGTTTTAGAGTAAAAATTACAATTATCACTCAAATTCCTCGGGACATTTCATTCTTAAGGGTCTTTGTTATATATATTTAAAGCACATTTCATGAATGAGGAAAAATTATACCCACCAGTTTTATTTGAAATACAGAGATCACAAATTGAAACAAGAGGTTTTGACTTGATATATGAGAAGCTTTTTGACTTTCATGTACTGAAACAGGTCCTTCAGTTTCTATCCTTGGATTTTTTTCATATGTCAAGAAAATGCATTCTGTATCTCACTGAAAGGACATTAGGGAGGGGATTCACGAATCTAAGTGTATGTTTTATGAAGAGAAATATCTAACTCAAGGGGGTGATTCATCCTCTTCTAAGACACAATGAATCCTCCTCTGGAGATGCCTTTTACTCTCCATAAAACATAACAGAAACCTGTAATACTTGGAGAAGCTAGATCCCTGCATTATAGACAGTAAACATTAGGTGGAACAAGCCTTTATGCCTAGAAAACTTCAACAGCCAAATGGAATTATCCAGGAGACATATGGATCTAAGAGGTTCAATAGAATAGTTTGATATTTAAAAAGCAAACTTTTGCCTCTTTTATACTTGAGTGTGAAAGTTTTCACATGTGCCCTATATGTTGTTTTATTGTAGTTTTAAAAGGTATTAAGCAAGCATAGTCTCTAAAATAAAAACTGTTCAACATTTGAAAAAGAAACAGACTACTGCACACTGTGGTTTGAGTACAACACCTCTGGTAAATAAAAAAAATACTCTAAACTGATGTTTTATAACAATTTTAATCCCATTTCAATACCTTTGCTGAGACACATCTCTTAAACTTCCCCATCGCACCTTCATTGAAAAGGTTTTCCTTTTTAATGATTTCAAAGATGATTTCCCATTTAACATCACAAAAAGAGGAATAGGTTTACATTAATGATATCAGAATTGAACAATCCTTTACAGCTTTTAAGTGATTTACTGAATGACTGTCTGAAATCTGCATAGCTTTCTTCTGTCTTCACTTAAACATTGTTAAGCTTACTGTACTAGCTCATTTCACCTTTTCTGTTCATCATTGTTTCAATTTTGGAGATGAGTTACTTATTCAGGGAGGAGGGCAGAGAGCTGAGCTGGAAGTCCACAACAATCTTATCAGCATACTGGAAAGCAATAGTGATATTCCTTAAACTTTTGTCATGGCTGAAATAAACTCAGCCATGAAATGAATATATACCTGGTCTTATCTGAATGGATAATTAAAATAAAACTTTCAGGTTGTAAATCTTCATTCAAATCTACTCTGATTTCCATGCAGATCATAGTTTCTGACGTATTTGAACATGTGTGAAGAAAATACATTTTACCCCAAACTTTGGTGACACAATATATTTTTCCCCAATTACCCAAATACATGAATATCTTGCTGATTTTTCTTCCTGCATGAAATGACCTCCAAGACCTCAAATACTGGCTACCACTCAAAGCTAAAATATTCTGACATCATCTGCTGGTACTTCCTCAAGCTGCTCTGCTGCTGCTCTGCTGAGTTCAGCTTTTGGCTGCCCTTCACAGCAAATTTTTCCTAAGTACAGATATTTGAAGGTGAAGAAGAACAGCATATTGCCAATATCTGGTAATCACAAGAAGCACCTTTCCTGTCCAGTCTGAAGCTCTTTGTCACTATAAGGAATATGTAGAGATATATTTGAACAGTTCTCTGGTTTTGTTACAGTACAGAAAAAAACCCAAACATTTTTGGTATTTTTAACATACAGTACATACCTTTTACAAAGATTTAGACTTTGCTTTAAATATTTTGCAGACTCCAGTCAAAAACAGTGATGTGTTTCCAAGAACCATCATAGGATTATTCTTAAAGGAACTTAGGGAATGTATCTCAGAACAGTGCAGGATTCATCAATTTCCTTTTGCTTTAGTTTCACTATTCTGATTTTCTTCAGTTTAAGTAATTCTGTTGTAAACAAAATATTTTCTTAATTCAGATTAAAAATTCCACTCCAGTGCTGTCTTTGCTCTGCTCTAGTGCCTAATCTTTCCGTGTTCTCCAAAGACACTATTATGAGAATATTACTGGGTTTTTTGGCATGGAATAAATAACCTACAGTTTCACATTTGGCAGCATCAGTGCTCTCTCCAAATTACATTTATGAATGAAACATTTCTTTCTTTTTACTCAAAGTCATGTGGGACCAGTAAACAGGTCATTATCTGTTTCTAGGTTTTCTTCTGCTTCACTATGGCCTGTTGTACAACAAATTCTTTCTAAAAGTTTAGTATTTATGAAAATAAGAAAAAAGCAGTCATTCTCAATCTTACTATTTACTTCAGTTTATGGAGGGAATTCTATAATAATTTTATTGATAAAATTATTCTCTGTTTCTCTATTCCCTGCCTGAAGAGTATTCCATCTAATACGCTCTCCAAGTGTTTCTCTCATTAACAGCTTTCAAAATCTCCCCTACTAATCGGTATTATAACTCCAGAGAGCTTCACAGCAGGCACAAATGTTCTACTATATGGTCTGACTACTATGAACCTGTAAAAGCTGTAGGTTCATGATCAGTTGGCTTCCTTGTTCCATCAATTCAGCAAAGTACTGCCTGTCACTATCAGACCTTCCACCTGCTCCCTGTGCTGGAAATCCCTGCATGCAGTACTAGTGAATAAATAGCACCAAGATAAATTGGTGTCACAATAGATTTTTACACAAATCTTTCTCATTCTCTTTGTATAAGCTGACACAGGTTGTGCAGCTTTAAAAAGGAGCACAGCCATTTGTTTTCTATTAACCTTCTCTGTGTCTCCTTGCTGGCCTCTTGCCCTGATGGACTGCCTTAGCTACTTTGTGCTTTCAGTGTATGATATATCATAATAAAACCAGTCCAGCAGGCATCAAGTCTTCAGTGACTGCAGATATTCTCCACAGTTCTGAAAAATTGTACCAACGCAATTTACTCTATGAATATACAGTGTTGCAGAACACACTGGGTAGTAGCTTGTAGGAGCTGTCTCTAAAAATAAATCATAAAATGAGAACCACTCAGTTCTTTGTTTGAATGTCACTTCAAACATTATCTTTCAAATATTTCTGGGGAGGATAACACCATGCCAAGCAATGGCTGAAGTCTGAACTGCTGTTACTAAATTGGCTTCTTCTTAGTGCTGATATCATGAGGCAGCTACATCTGAGCCTGTTCAGCACCATACTTAAGAAAGAAGTATTACTGTGGCAGTATTGGACTACATATTTAACCATGGTTCTATTAACCACAGAACAGAATGGTCAAGAAAGATAGTGGATTATCTCCTTCTTGATGTTTTCATATCAAGACTAGTTTACTCTCTAGATAATAAAATTTAACAAAATATGAATTATTGTCTCAGTTCTATTTAAAGGAAAAGTCCATTCAGCACTGCTTAAGAGCTAGAAAATAACAGGTTTTTCTGGCTCTTGATTTTATCAATTGCTTTTACTAATTTTCTTTCTAAATTTACTCTGAGTAATAATTCTAAATGAAACCCCTGACTAAAAGTACCATGCATAGAGGAAACACTGCAAATTCTTTTCATTTATTTAAAACATATTTTCCAGACAGACAGGCATTTATAGGCAGACATAGTGAATGATGAAAATTCATTGAAGCAACTAGCAATTGCAAGTTGATTTACATGATTTCACTCATGGTTTTCCATTAGTATACATTTATTTCAGCAGCCTCTATTATATTCTTTGTTTGAATTCAGGATTATCTATTTGTCAAATCCTGAATTACTGAATGTAGTTAAAAACAACACATAGATAACTTGTGGTACATAGTTATCAAAATACCTAATACCATCTTGAACCTCTCTATACACTGGCCAAAAATAGAATACTTTACTTGAAACATTCTGCAGCAGAGGCCTGAGTTACTGTAAAAATAAACCCAGCCATTAATCATGTTTTGCTTTGGGCTTTCCTATTCTGTTCTATTTCTAAAAATTTTAAAATAAATATTTTAATCAAGCAGATCAGTTTTAGCTGTATAGATAAAGATATTGTGGGGTTCTTTCCTGTGGAAAAGAAAACAAAAAAAATACTAAAAAAAACAAACCTTCTATTGTTCTGGTAATAAGCAAAAGCTAAACACGCATTCTGTAGGTGCTTTAAATATGCAAAAAAGCAGGGAATTCTGTATGACATCTTTTAAGTCATTCAGTGTATACTGGTACACTTTGTTTCTGGGAAGTGCTATGTTTTCATCTCCTAGTTAGCCTGGTAATGATACTTCACCTCTGGGCAATTTTTGCATTTATGAGGCACTGGCATAAGACAAATCATATGCTCTGCAACTCCCACTGAATATGCAAAGGGTATTCATGTATTAGCATAGGTGAGGGTAGAGGGATTTAAAAAAAAAAACGTTCATAACTAAATGACAGTAATATCTTTCCCCCCATGGCAATGTCACCAAGGAACAAGGCAGAACAAGAATTGTATCCAATGATATCTACTGTGAGAGCTTGTATAAGTAGTTTTTCGTGACCATCTTAAAAATGGGGCACTAAATATTGCTAAAAATGCAAGTCAGAAATATCTGAAAAAAATGCTGAACAAATAAATTAGTTATGCATAGCTTTAAATCTAATTGGTAGTTCCAACGTTTTAATGAAATAAATTATAATAATTCTGTTTGCCTCATAAAAGATCAAACAAAGAAAAGAAAATTAAATTGACTGTTTGTTAGTTTTAGTTTTCACTGATTGGAAAAGGCCAAGTTACAATAATAATATAAGTATGGTAAGATCATAATAAATATGGTGTTAATTTAATGTGAGGGAGAAAGAGTAATTAACGGATCTGTATGCTAACTATATAAAAAGTCTGATAATCTGAATTCTTACTAGGGAAAGAAAAAAGTTTCTTATCCCACTGTTGCTCAAAGAGGTGTGTTATGCTGCCTCCCATAATTGCTTTCGAAAACCAGTGACTAGATGTGGTAGGTTAGTGTCAGGTTTAACATCAGATGAAGATTAAACTCCAAATAAGCCACTCCCCTTCCCCTCACCCTTTCCAGTAAGAGAAGTATAAAGACAGACACTATGGATTGAGATAACAAAAAGAAAAAAAAAAAAAACAAAAAACAATGGAATAAGGAACACACAGTAACAGCAATGATATCAATAACAAAAATATCAAAAAAGAGAAGGTGCTTTACACACTGGAGGAGTTCACCACCTTGCCTTAGTTCCTTGTGCTGCTGGGACAAAGACAGGAGGGTGGACCTTCCCCATAGGTCACACCCCTGCAGCCCCTGGGACAAGGAAAAGATGGTGGCTGCTTCCTTTGGCTGATTCTCCCTGTCCCTGGGCCCAGGATAACTGAAACCATCTGAAAGCCAGACAGTCTGTGAATGCCACACTGCCAGTCCAGAAGCTGGACTTGATTCCACACGGCTGATTCTGGCACTGGTGCTGCACCACCCTGGCTCTGCTGGGGCTTTGACTCCACGACACAGCAGTCCCACTTCTGTCTGCACCATGTCTTGGAGACACAGTGTCTCCATCCACATCCCAGAGAAACAGGAGCTGCAGCAGCAGAGGACGATGCCAACAGAGTTGGTCTCAACAACCTCCCCAATGGAGAGGCAAAATGAGGTGCTTCTGGGGGTGCACTCAACCTTTTCTGGCCCCCAAAACCACCCCCCACCAATGATATGGTTGTTATAGAGCAGCAACCTGGCCCTCCCCACACTGTCCTGCAGCCAGGACAGTAAGGCAGTAAAAAGCTCATCTGTGCACACACAGAGGAGCACAGGGATATGTCAGTGCATGGGTGAGACAAATGCCACCTCAGCCTGGCCTTTCCCCAACCACCCTAGATCCATCATCACCAGTGCAGAAGAAATGCAATGGGTCCTGGGCAAGTGGGGAAACCAACACAGAAACCCAGCCTCTACTCCAGCCTCCCCTGGGCTGTCCCTGGTGATACCCAGACCCAAGAGCTGGAGCACAGCTCCCTCTAGGAGCTCTCCAGTCACTTCAGAGACCCAGGAGGGCCCTTCTCAGAGATACAGAGCTCATTGTGGAGTAAAAGGGAGGACATTTTAGTATTGCATAAAGCTAATTATGGAGTATTTAGGGAAGGAACCAACATTGGGGAAAGGGATTAATTAAATTGGCTTGGGAAGGAACAGGTATGCAAAAAACCAGGAATAATGGCAGAGGATGGTTGCATGTAAGCAGGGATTGGTCATTGTGCTTGTATGACCTTGCCCTGTGTAGAGGCCCTATCTGCAGTGTCTTTCAGGACTGAGGAATTCAAGTCCTTTTTAGTCTAATTCCCAGTGAAACCACAAGGGGTGTGTGAGATCAGGTATAAAAATGCCAAAAAATATTTGTATATTGAGTTAGAGTGGCAGCTTTTTTGGGGAGATAGGGGTGCTGCAGAGCAGGCTTCTGTGAAGAGCTCCTTCATGTCCAATAGGACCAAAACCAGATGATCCTAAGACTGACCTGCCAAAGGCCAAGGCTGAGCCCAGCAGTGATGGTATAAGATATTTAAGAAGGAAAAAAAGTCACTGTGCAGCATTAATAGCAGCCAGAGAAAGGCATGGGAATATGTGAAGGTTGAGCCTGTTTTGCCCATGACACTAACTGGTGAGTGATATTTTGCTGTCAATGCTCAATGCATTTTTTTACTTGTCCTGGTGAGGTCGAGGGGTAAATGACTGATATGGTGGGCACCAGGCATCCAGCCAACATCAACCCACCACAGTCCTTATGATGCAATTTGCAAATGGACAAACTACCTCTTTTGTGGAATATATTGTGATTTTGTTTTGCAAATAGCATTTACACCTGACAGCTACCGCAAAAATCTATATGAGGACTCTCAAACACAATAACTTACTATCTTGCAAAGCACAAAGGCTGCTTTCATTTAATATCTGAGGACTGCAATTAAAATTTCTGACTTTTCTATTTCCCTAAAACAATGAACTATTGTTCTTGTGCAGCACATTGATACATCTTCACTGCACATGCACAAATGAACCAAACAAGAGTCACAAAGAGAGTCTGACTTTAAACAACTATTCTTTCTAGCAAGCAGCAACAGGAGAAAGTAGTCTAAGTAACATTAGAAAGTACAGAATGCCCTGAGGACAGTTGCACAAGATTTAGAATTTCTGGGAAATTAAAACAATCGCAAAGATTCCTTCACTTTGGTCTGGTAATGGGGACTCATCTATTAGTAAAGTGAGTGTTAAATGGTTCCATTAAAAAGTCTATACACTTACTTTACAGTCTCAAAGATAAGATAGCTCAATATATCAACATATCGATCCCAACTACATGTGTGCATTCTGGAGCAGTCTGTTTAAACTATTTGGAATAGTTGCCCATAAGCAAAATGTTTCTTGGAGGTCTCAGAGTCGTATAGACAGCAATGCAGGATTTGCTCCTGAGAACAAATACAAGGATTGTGTCTGGAGACAATCAGATATTGGAGGCATCCTTTCACTGCTAGGTTTTGTGCCTGAAAACAAAGTCATGGATGTCACAAGACTTAGGGTTTTTTTGTTTCATGATCAGTTCAAATAATTATTTAAACTGAGAGAAGTACCTAAGATGGAAATACCTGTCAAGGCTGTTGAATTTTGGCAGAAATAAATTTTGAAAACAAAAACATAAGAGAGAAGCTCAAAGAGCTGGGACATTTTAACCTGGAGAGGAGAAGGCTTGGAGGGATCAGGGGTGCATGTTATTGGTGTGCATTAATACCTGTGAGATGAGAGTGTAAAGAAGGTGGAACCAGAGTCTTCGTGATGATATCCATTCACAAGATGGGAAGCAATAAGAACAAATTGAAACTCAGGAAATTCCACTTACAAACAAATGAAAATCTTCTTACTCTGAGGTAAACTAGCATTGGCTAGCAGAGCCTTTAATCTCGGAGATATTCAAAACCCACCAGACACAGTCCTGGGCAGCTTGCCTTAGGTTAGGTTCTTAGAGAAGGACACTGGACTAGATGAGCTCCAGGTCTCTTCCAACCCCTTCTATTGTGCAATTTGTGGTACTAGTAGACTATTCTAGCTAAAAATATTGTTACTTTTGCTTAGTTTTCAAATACACGTAAAATTACTAATGCTGTTTAATAAAAAGGATTTAATGAAGCTGTTAGATTAACCTGATTTTTATACCACTATGAAAATTAATCCTATGGGTCTTGAAATTTTTCTCCTTTTTTTAACATAGTCTATGTTTATCTCACTAACATAGGAATTTATTTATTGCAATATTGAGCCTGATAAGATAGATAGCTATGTAATTCATGATCTCTCATGAAATTCAGAAATCTTTGTATTAAATACAGTAAATTCTATAAAACTGCAATTCAAATGAAATATTTAAATTAAGACAGGACATTTCTGTAATTGTAAGAATTTGTATTGCAATAAGATGCTTCAGCATGTCATTCAAGGTATATTCTACATCAGGAAAATTTATACTTATGCACAATATATGATGCATTATGAAGATCAAGAGAGACACATCTGAAATAAGAATCTCCCAAAATTTTAGTTTTCTGGTGCATCAGCAGGATGAATCATATTGCTTTTGTGGACCTCAATCAACAGGCTTAAGACACAGAGTTAACATAAGCAGTGCATTTACACTCATAGTCCCCAGCAGTGGTATTATATATGCATCCTTGGTAAACCATGGAAAAAAATAAGTTGTAAGTACAAAGGATCAGATACTTACGCTGTTGCCAAAATGAAATGAAATTTCAGATTTTTCTTTTTTTCTGAAATATTCAAAATATTTTTTAAATTAAAAGAACTATATATATTTAATGCTTTTGCTGCACATGCATGCCCTAGTCACCAGAAACACATACTTGTTGCAATGTATTTGTCATTTTGAAAATGATAGAGGTCCCACAGTTTCAGGGAGAAAATACAAATGTCTAAACTTCTAAAGGATTTGATGCTGTGGGGGGCAAAATGGTGAAACAGCTTATGTAAGTGCAGAATTTATAAGCACTGATAAATTAAGCTTTTCTCTTTTCAAGAAAACTATCATGTCCTTCATCTTGAGTAATGATTTATAAAATACAAAAATCAATAAAGAATCCATTCTAAAAAATTGCATTTTTAAAAGTATCTACATGAACATAAGTTAAAATGACAGCAACACTGACATCCTCTTGTCTTCTTTCGAAGTTGTAAATGCAAATATATGCAGGAGCCTGAAATATAATCTGTACTATACTGTGGTTGAGTCAAATTTCCAAACAATGAATGTAGCTTCTGGAAAAGTGTTAGATTTTGAATAATGAAGGAAGACAATGTTTAGACAGGAGCCTGCCTTTGTGTGGAATTGACTTTCTGCAAGCTGCATTTGAGGTATGTTTTTAAAGCAAAGATGAGACTGACTGAAAAGAAATTTATTGTAAGAAAACTGAGCAAGCAAATACATATTTAGAGCAAACTGCATTGTGAAGCACACATACTTTTTCTGAAAGTAAATCCCTAGAGACCTCTGCTCACACAAGGAAAACAGATATTCAGTGTAAGAGCAGTAGTAATATAGTAATAAAAAGAGCCAGCTTTTTACTGTGACTGTGATATTTAAACATAATTATCAAATTCCACAACCACTTTAGAAAGTTAAGGGTTTTTTAGGCATGCTTTTATAGGTTTCCTACCTTGAAACTGAGCATTAAATCCCTTTCGTCGGTGATTGCTGTCAGATGTAAAATGGAGTCGTAACCAGTTCTTACTGCTGATGACTGGAGAAGGTAGATTCATACCACTCAACCTGGAAAAAGAAAAAATCTAATATTAAAAAAAATTCCTGTATATACCACTTAAAAGAGAAACCCCTCCCCCAAACCTCAAAATACACAATGATTCATTGTCATCTAATCTTAATGTATTACCAGTTAAGTAACTGTTATATTGAGAGAAATTTAAGAGGGTTTTTTTTTTCTCATTACAGCTATCCATTTTATTATTAAAATTTGATTTTTATTATTAAAATATTATTAAATTGTATTTCCAAACTATTTTTTCATTAATTAAAGAAGAAAAGTAGCCTTCTGAGAGTGTGTGCACACAAATGTAGGTGTGCATGCATGTGTCAAAATATTCAGCCTATTCAGTTATGACAAGATCTCATCATCTGACTGCCTGCTGTGGTCATTACCTCACAGGAAATCAAATCTCAAGCATTAAGAAGCGTTAAATAAGGGTTATGGACACTAGCTAAAAGTTTGGGTGGTAAATTATTGGTACATAGCTATACTAATAGAACTTACTTTGTGCTTATTAAGTCCAACCCACATTTAATTTTTAAAAAAGAGAAGTCTAAGCACAACTGAGTTCAGGCTACCCGACTTGCATAAACTGTGGGTGTGAAGAAAGAGCACTTTTCTAATTAAGTCCTTTTTCTAAAATAACTTTTCTAATGCAGGCAACAAGGCCTTGGACCACACTGGATGATTCAATTGTCATTCATTACACTACATCATTTTTTAATGGAGTAACTACCAAAATTTTCTTCTTTCCAAAAATGTTGGTCACTTAAAACTAAAGTCAAACTGATTGATATCAGAAATTCTCAGCTAAGATATCATCTGGGTGAGGGTAGATTTGCCAGTACTAGAGTAGACACAATACTCTATTATTTTTTATCTAAAAAGTAACCAAACTAGGTTTTAGTCTCATTTTAGAGATGGGATTTAGTCTCCCTCCAAAATTAATACAGTGAAATAGATGCCTTTTTTTTTATCACAGTATGAGATATCCGAGTTTCATTAAATACTCCAGATTACTAGGAATCTCATCATGTTAAGAAATAAAGAATCTGAAGAAGTCTAGTTAGAACCATGGATCAACCATTTTTTCTTCTGCAGCAGAACAAGATCAACATATGGAAATATAGACATTCTTAATGGTTTCTTTTCTACTTAAAACATGCAAACTACACCAGAGAAATATAATTTTTATTTATAATCTCTTTTTCTTTATCTAGTTGTTAACAACATAAGGAAAACCCAAATCCTACTTAAAGCCAATTTTGATTGAATGAAAGAGTTGGTCATTTACAAGAAGATTTACACACTTCATTTTAGACATGGCATTCAATAGTTCATAAAGGGGTTGGTTAAAACATTCAAACCTATGCATTTCTACATCTCGTTCAGATGGACTTTATATATTCTTTCAGACACACTTTAGACTATTTTAGAACACCACTCTAAATATTTCGAACTACAAACTGGCCTTTTCTGTTTCAAATCTACTCAGAATTTGGGGGTACCTGTAGAAAGTACTGTGATATAACTAAAAGGAAAAGAAAAAAAAAAACATATGTGGAATACAGAATATATCTTTGCTAGTATCTCTTAGCTATTGACAAAATGTATGCTAAATCTAAAAGTTTTTATTGTACATAAGCTGTAGTTCATATCACTGAACTGATAATTCATTTGTCCAAGCCCATAAAGTTACATTCCAGAAATACTGTTTTAGGGGTTGGTTTTCTTGTAAAAAAAAAAAAAGAAATATACAAATAGTAACGTTCTGTCTAGTATATCCAGAGCTCTGAATTACAAAGCTGGCAAAATTCTAGGCTGAAATATTAACTTGTAATATGGATTGTACATTTTAAAAGATTAAATAAACATCATAATAAAAGCATGTTCAGAGCAAATCTTTCCTTAGTTACACATCTAATAAAATGATATTTCCCAGACATACAATACACAAGATTTTTTCATATCTATGTGAACTCTGCAAGGTTCTAAACCAATCTCCCAATAATACTATGAAACATAATACAAAAATAACACAGAGAGTATTTTACACAACCTGTTTTAGCAGAGTTCTAATTTAGCTGCATGATTTCTTCCAGATAGGAATCTTCTAGATAGGAATATGCTATTTAACAACAATACTGTTTGTGTTTTAGTTGGAGAAAGTGAGAAAGCACAAAAATCTTAGTGGTTCTTGGAAGAAAGTTATAACCAGTGGATGGCACAGTGGTGGTGTTTGTTTTGTTTTGTTTTGTTTTGTTTTGTTTTGTTTTGTTTTGTTTTGTTGGGGGATTTTTTGGGGTTTTGTTTTTTTTTTCTGTAAGATTTTCAAGACCTCTTCACTGTAGTACACAAATTTTAAAAAACCCAACAAGTTCTGGGAGTGTTAGCTGGGAATCCTGTGGCTGACGTGGTCATCAGAAGTGATGCCCCAACACAAACTACTTCACTCTACAGCATTCATACTGTGTAGGTGGGACTTCCTATGGAAAATTTCAGAGTTTCCAGCAATGGCAGTTCTAAAGAATTCCTCTTTACATGGTAATTGATCATGTTTATGGAATATCTGAAGGATGGGCAACCAAAACTGTATGTGGAAGAGAGAGGTGGACACAGTTACTGATGAAAGTGCCAGATCATCACCTGAATTATTACAGCAGGCAGATCTGTACCTCACACAGAAGTTGAGATATTATATGAAACTGTAGATTTTTGCTTCTTACTTATCTCTAAATGGATTTGGGGTTTTTGTTTTGTTTTTTTGTTTGTTTGGTTTTTGTTTGTTTTAGTTTTGTTTTGTTTTATTATTTTTTTTAATAATGAAATACGAGACAAATAAACTATTTCCATTGCACAGTAAATATTAAAATTAAACAACAATAACAACAACAACAACAAAAACATTATGTGTGTGCTCCTCAGAGAAAAGTAAAAATCTGTAATGTCAAAGAGAGTTAGATTCCAATCCCACAAACTGGAATATTATACCTACAGCAAAAGGCACAATGTGAGGGTGGTGTTCCTAGAACACGTGTTCATTTGTTTTTCTGGTATACAAAATTCAAGTCCATGGCTGGAGGATGTGCTTACGACTTAGGTGCTCTAGCTCACCAACAGAGAGGCTGGACACTGCTGCCCAGCAGATTCTCAAGGTCACATTCTCCAGATGGAATGATCCCTCCCAGTCTCACAATGAGCAATTTCTTCTGAGCTTGACCAGCTGAGAGATGCATCATGTACCAGTTTGTGACTAAGTGCCCATATATATGCTGGTGTTACTGCATGTGCTTCCTCTGACTTGGTGTAGCCTTTATTGTTACATGCTACCTTTATATATTAGCAGAATATTTATGGAAAACAAGTAGTTTGGATATGTCCATATTAGTAAATTGAACAGTGGCACTTCGTATCAATTTGTACTTAAGAGTCTACACTATTCAAGTTTAAAACAACAGAAAATAATGAGATCCTGGAATCATAGAATGGTTTGGGTTGGAAGGGATCTTAAAGATCATCAGGTTGCAATCAGCTGCCGTAGACAAGGAACTCCTTTCACCACACCAGGTTGCCTAAAGCCCCATCTAATCTGGCCTTGAACACTCCAAGGCATGGAGCCTCCACAGCTTCTCTGGGCAGCCTGTTCCAGGCATCACCACCCTCATGCTGACCTGTTCTGCCCATGACTGATGCATGCTCCCTTGATCACTCATGGCATCAATGTAGGCAGCTGTGTAAACCACAGAGTCCCAACTGGGAATGTGAACGCCCCTTCCGAGGAGTTCAGGAAATACCAACAGGCAGGACTTGTGCTGGTAGGTTGCTATGAAAGCAAAGGTGCAACTAAAGCAAAG
Organism: Erithacus rubecula; assembly: GCF_903797595.1. Taxonomy (NCBI): domain Eukaryota; kingdom Metazoa; phylum Chordata; class Aves; order Passeriformes; family Muscicapidae; genus Erithacus; species Erithacus rubecula. The sequence continues at coordinate 21,103,790 of NC_136685.1, forward strand.
TTTGTAGAAGATGTTAAAAACAGCTACAAAAGTTGTCTTTATTTCAAGTGCACATACATAGTATTCAGTCCTGTTGCATATGAATATTTGTAGACTAATTTTAGCTCAGATCAGGTGTTAAATCTAAAATCAGATGAAGGCTTGTAACCACTGTAATCAGATAAATTATTCAGATAACATAAACATCCCTCCTCCATAATATTTCTTAATATCAAAGTTTTCCTTAAAAGATTTCATGCTTTGATCTCTATTAAGGATTTCTCCAATGTCTCCAATGCTGTCTAAAAAGAATATTGAAAGTTTCTCTGTTCCTTTTAGATGAAGATTTTTATTGTATGGGAAATAATAGAAAAGAAATTAAATTCCTCAGTTATGTCTGAATTCTGCCTCCACTATGAAAAATGTAATGCATTTTTGAAACTGATTTTGTCCTAGCCTTGGATAGAAGTGATATCTAATCTAAATTACCTTAATCAAGTTGTTTAAGAACAAATACATACATATGTATAAATAATGTTATTTGTGCATTTTCTGGAAATAGTTTGATTTGCAGAGTGTTGAGTTTTCATCTCCTGCAATAATGGCAGCCTATTTTCTAGGATCAGGGAGTTAAAACCATCAAGTTTCACTTGGACAAGTGACTTATTTGAGTGCTCTGGGCTTAACAGTATTTGAGGCCATGCACTGAAAGGGACTGAAGGAAGCATTAAATAGCTGTTTATTCACCGAGTATCAAACACTCAGTGACATGTTAAATAGAAATCATGTGGGAAGAAAAGAAGCAAACAAAGTTTTCAAACAATATTGTAAGACAGTGTATTACCTGAGGGCTTTGAATGAGAATTGCACATGGAACCTAAAATCACTAATTTCTGCAAGCTAAATGTTGCACTGTGCTCTACTGAATGAGACAGACTTGCAGGGAATTCCTGTGCCAGTTCCAGCATCATAAAGACTTAAAGGGACAGGTTTTGAAAGCTTTATAGTTATATTATATATATATATATATCATACTGCACCTCTGCTGGCAAACACTGCATCTTACAAGAAATAATGAGAAATAATTAAACAACCCCAGCTATTCTCTTTCTAAATCTGAAGGCAGCCAGGCTGCTGCAGGATCAGAGACAGCAGAGGACAGGAGAGGTTGACCGCTGAGAGCTGCAGACAAACTTTTTCATGTTATACTACTTCAAGTGATGTTTTAATTTCTATTCTTATTCCATCATTTTCTCACACAGACACTAATCTACTGTTTATGCAAGTAATAAGACATTCTGTTTCCATGCAGGCTTGAAGGAGCAATGTTTTTCTTATGTATAGCATGTCAGATATAGAAGCAGAATGTTCTTTGAAGTCAATTGCATTACCAAGAGATTGTGATGCACTTTATCAAAATTATTACTAACAGGATTGCCACTGAAGTATTTTTTCTCTAGTTAAGATTTTCCAGTAGTTATTGTTTGACTCAAATTCAGGTATAACAAAACTACTTTGCATTTAATTAAGATAACTATTCTATTGAGGTGTAATTTTGGTGTTGATATTGGATCTGTTAATAAAATAAAATATTCAATACTTTTGTCTGAAGAAATAAACCAAATCATGTTTATTTTACAAGGTTCTTGACATTGTTTTATAACAAGATAATCTCATCTTATAAAACTACTGACACTTCAGTTTCATGAAAATGAAGAAAATAATGAGTAGGTTTTGTTGACTCATCTGCCCTTATGCTTCTAATTTAACTATGCATGTCTGTATATACATAGTCTCTCTATATTATCTATATTCTATATGTAAATACATATATTTAGTATAGATGCATTGAAAAAGAATGTTTGAGAATTATTACCTCAAACTCATTGTCCCTCTAGGATGGCCCAGGCTGTGAGCTGCATTAGGTGTAAGTAAATGTATAGCTTTGTGAGCTGTGTTCAGCTGTGTTCAACACTGAAATATGCACACTGTGGCTGCAGTTTCACAGACATGAGATTCTCTGACAAGCAGCTGCTGCCTTAAAGAAGTGTGATGTTACTTTCTGTTCCTCCTCCTTGCATTTACTACTCCTTCCTTAGACCTTTGCTTCTGTATTGCCCTTCCTTATATGTATCAACTTGAATTCTTGCTGGAATTTCTGTGATCTTATTTAAGGACTATAATGGAAGAAAATTATCCTTGCCTCCCCAATCCATCCAGGTGAGACAACAGTGTGCCATTTTGGTGAATTAAATTGCCCATGGAAAAGAGAAATGAGTCAGAGCTGGCACAAATTCAGTGTCAGGAGCACGGGAAAAACAAAGTAAAATGGAGCTGGAGGTCATGACTTGGGGAAAGGAAAAATTTATAGATGAATATAAATTAGGGAACAACCCAACAAAATATAAAAGGGATAGATAGCCTAACAATTTAGATTATTTAGAATACCAATGAAATGAAACAACACTTATTATGCTTGATAAGTGAGACCAGGTTATCTCCTAAATAAGAACTATCAGTTTAGCATGAAAAGTGTAAATCCTCTCTTCTTTATGTAGTATTTTAAATAAGAAACTATTTGTAACAGCTAGCATAATCTACAGAATTGTTCAGGATTCAGAAGTGGGGAGAGGTAAAGAGAGAGGCAGTATGAGGTGTTTCTTATTTAAAGTAATTAGATCCAGCCTGGTTTTTCTCTGCCTACTTCCTTAGCCATGAGTTGCTTTACTGGATGCTGTGAATAAATATTTTCATTTAGATTGTACCTTATTACTGCCTGGGACAAGAATGAATTTAAATCAGTGGATATGGTTTAGGGTGATCTTTTTTTCCCCTTAACTTAAAGACATGGGAGGACCTTAGCAAATCTTAGTTTGTACTAAGTTCCCCTTGAAGCTCTCCTGAGAACTGGTCAGGATAACTGGTATGTTCCTCAATGAGACTGACAGAGCTGTTTTCAGGTGAGTCAGAAAAACTAATGATTAGCAGTAACACAGAAGGAGGTTGCTTTAAAGGAAAAAAAAAACAAAAACCAAAAAAACCAAAAAAAACCCCAACAAAAATGCCAAACATCTTAAATCCTGATGGACCACAAGGAGTTTGCCAGAAAATTTGATATCAAATACTTATATCAGTCTGGGTCTAAGAAAATAGCTCAAATGAAACACAGAACTGATGAGTGTAAAAAGGATGAAAGAAAGGAAAACAGATGAGTAAGGGAATAAGTGCAAGAATAAGGATCTACCATGACATTGTCAATTTCAATGATTCAGGTACTTTCACCTGAGTGGTCTAAATATGCTATATTTTTTATTTACTATTATCCTTCACACTGAGAGTAGAAGGTTTAATCATTAACAACTTAAAACATGCAATGAAAGTTCCTCTTCAAAATGAAATAACCCAACATTAAAGACTATGTTTCATAACTGCTTTATGTGTCATTACTGAGTAGTTATTACATTCATTAAGCTCATTACTAACTTCATTGTATTATAAAGAAACACTGTCAGTAAACATTTTAGATGCATGTTTCATATGGAATGATTCTTAACAAGAGAAAAATAACTACTTTGCCTGTGAAAAATAATTTTGAAAATTCTATGCATCATTATAGAACATTTTGAATATGGCAAAATGTTGCTTACTAACTTTGTTCCCTTCTCAGAGCATTTATTAACAGTTATATTAGAACAGGTTGACAACTTATTTAAAAGTAAATTAGGATAACAATATAAAATTCTTTAAGGCCATATTTTTTCCCCTTAAATAAATAAAGTTTTAAGTGATAAGGTCACCATCAGCCAGGTAAAAATAGAAATGGAAGCAGAAATTTTATGTATTTTCCAAAAACATATTAAAATCATACCCAAATATTCATAATCAAATCCCAAGATATAGATAAAGTTCCTTATGCTGTCTCAGCAGTCTACATGTATGCTTAGAAGCCCTTTGTCCCAGAGAAATGAGGAGAGATAATGCTTCATCTTATCTAATTTCAGTTGTTGGCAGTGAATGGTGTCCATCTGTGAGAAGTTCCTTTTATAGACAATGGAGAGGAGTAAGTATTTTGGGAGTCTATATCATCTGAGGTATTTTAGGCTTCCACATTCATTGGAAATGAATCTCACCTTGGAATTCAAGAGCTACAGTGAAGAGATCAGTAAGTATCAACACCTGAGCATCATCCAAGGCATATAAATGCTATTTTAATTCAGCTTATGGGGCATGACATACCTCAGAACTTTGTTCTCCAAAGACAAATTTTGTGCACAAAAGTACCCAGCCTATTTTGACTTACTTCATTTTGACTTACTTCACACTGCACTTGATACTTGCAGATACTTTGTGTTTGGCTAGACATCAAAGCCAAATGCAAGAGCTGTTTATGTTTTGCGACTGCTGTTTGGAAAAAAGTTTTATTAAGAACATCTTGTTTTGTGATTCAGCTGTGATAGCAAATATTTTTCTTGATTACTGTTGTGATATTTAACAAACATCATAATGATAATATTCCATGGTACTGAATGTTGTTCCTTTGGAAGATTATTACCACTCTCAAGCTGATGAGCAAATGAACAATAATTTCTTGTATGTCTAGGTTTTCTTCTGATATATGACTTTCATTGTCCAGTAAAACTGGAACATTAAGTTCTAGGACACCACAATCAATTAGATTTTATTGTTTAATGCAGTGATATTCCATGCAAGCCCTGGGTTCTGCAAACCACTTTTCTATAGTGTTCAAGGAGTTCTACATCTAGAGCCAGAGAAGATATGTGTAGGGTCCTGAGGTTAAAATGGCAGCTATCCTGAAGGGAAACAAAATGTAAAACGAGCTCACAATTGAACAAATATAAAACTAAATTAAAGGCTTTTTTACTGCTATAAATATATAGTAATTGAGTATATCAGAGATAAAATTCTGCTTTAAAAGTTGTTCCATAGCTAAGTGCAATTATTAATAGCTGAAATGATAAAACGTAGCTTGTCTTATAGCACACACAGTATTCTGTTTATGAGAACTGCAGTTATAGTGTTTTTACTGCAATTATTCAGACAGGCATTCTCGTTAACATTCTGAAAACTCCACATTTTTACTATGTTCTGTAAAAAAAGTAGTTCTGTAAAATCTGTATGCATTTTACTGTGTTTTACTGTATTAATCCCTTAACAAGTTCTTTAGTGCCCCATATTGAGAAAACTTGAAATTCTTCAATAAAATTCAGAAACCGCTCATCTAAACAGGAATTGCCAATTTTAATTTTTTTTAAAATTTCTTTAACCTTCAATTATTGTAAGTTACTAATAGAGGATTAAGATCTAATAATACGCAATGCAAAAAGCAGATGTATGAATAAATGGCCAGTAGCCATCAACATTATTATAACAGTTCTGAGAAACTCACTTAAATTATATAAAAACAATAATCAGGGCAGTTTTTTTAGGTACATCAAAGTATTCAATAGAGGTTTTTTAAGTGCATCAGGTACCTACTGTACTTCTATGTTGAGAAAGACTGTTCTGTGCTACTCTATAATACTTTTTCATTTGCGGTTGCTACTGTAAGATTTTCAAAATAAACTAAAATGAATAAACAAATATAATTAATTGAAATATATTTTTCCATTCCATGCAATTAATTTGCTTTCATTACTTTAGTAAATGTTCTCCATTATATATATTTTATTGGATGAGCTGTTCTTTTTTTTTTTTTCTTCTTTTAATGAAAGGTTTCAAATATTCCATTTGCCTTTATTATAAAATAACTAATGAAAAATAGAAATCCGGGGGGGGAAATCTGATTTAAAAAGTCCTTGGAAGCAACACTTCATGATTTTTTTTCTTAGACTTTCATTTGCAGAAATTACATTGTCTGTTCTGACTAAGAAAAACCTCCACAGATGTCTGTCTTTAAAACCTTAGTCCAAATGTGAAGAATTTTTGCAACAGTCTCTAAAAGATGAATTTTTAAGAGCTTCTTTAGACTGTGCCTTTCTGCAGTGACTATTTGGAATGAGTTTAGGATCAATCTATCTGACTGTTCAATAATAACAAGTAAGGAAAATAATTATTTCTCTATCTTCTTCTATGATTCTCTATTATTAATCTCTTAGACCATAAATCAATGAAATCCTGTTATCTTAATAGATTTAAAATGTATCTGGTAAAAGCAAAAAACACATTTGTTCCCAGATGCAGATTTGGGTGAAAAGGAGCTGCTAATAGACAGAATTGCAGATCTTCCATGAATAAATCTCTACACAGTTTACTTTAGTTTATTGGAAATGAAAAACAAGCAAACAGAAAATAAAAAAAACCCTACCACCCCCAGAAAAAACAAACAAACAAACAAACAAAACAACTTCATGCATTTTCTCTTAAAAACTTTATCAGACTTCAAACAGATCTGGGTCCCCTGGCATAAAAAAGACATAGACCTGTTAATGTGGCCGTGGACAGGGAGCACCTCTCCCATGAAGACAGCTGAGAGAGCTGAGCTTGTTCAGCCCAGAGAAGAGAGAGACCCAGAACATTCTGAAGAGGGCCTGAGAAAGATGAGGTCAAATGTTTTAGCTGGGCCTGTTACAATTGGACAAGGTGTGATGGTTTAAAGGTGAAGGAGGATCAATTTAGATTACATACAAATAAGAAGATTTTTACAGTAAGGCTGGTGAAGCACTGACACAGGTGTGCAGAGAAGTGGTGGATGCCCCATTCCTTATTCAAGATAAAATTGGATGGGGCTTTGAGCAACCTGATCAAGTAGAAGGTGTCTGCTACTTGTGGAGGGGTTACACTAGATGTCATTTGAAAGTCTCTTCCAATTCAAACTACTCTATTTTTAAGCAAAACAAAACAAAAACAACTAACTAACAAACAAACAAACAAAAAACCCACACAAACTCTAAATATTATACATTGAAACTGAATTTAATTGGCGCATCTGTTCAATATTTTCCTATTTTAACTCTCCATTATCTGATGATCATGTAATTTACCTTTTAGGTCTTTTATTTTTGAAACTATCTGGGTAAAATATTATTCTTCTTCCTTTCTGTGAGCAAAATAGAGCTAGTAGAAATGCATTCTCTATCAAAAATGACTTACAGATGCAACTTCAGAAAAATTAACTTACTTTTGGAACATGATATACTCTATTACTTATTAAAGACATCTATATTTAAAGAAAAATGGAGACCATTAAAAAAGAAATGGTAGCTAAATTGAGTCCATGATAGAGCTACTACAAATAGTATTGCATTTCCAGGTACATTCTATGTTTAATATGTCAGCGATAATAAAAAGTACAGCCTTAATCTGACTGAAAAGACCAGGCAATCTCAGATCAGCTTTATGGACTGATTATTGCCAAATTAGGATGCACTTCTGAAAATCCCTGGTCTGTACTGAATTCCTGATGGATTCCTTGTGCAGTAAGCTTGCAGTATTGGCTCCATCTGTTATTAGGAGTTTCTTCGTGTCCATAAAAAGTACTATTAAATGTTTCTATCTGAGAACACTGAAAATAGAATTTTTTTTGTGCTGGAAGTTTTAATGTTTAATCTGTTCCCTGTGTAACACAATATGGTTGCTAAGATGCTGACAATTAGCATCTTGGATAGTTTAATTGTTTTGTACCTTCATGTGGACATAGTTCTAAATTTGGATAAAGAATTAGAAAATTTGAATATGATTAGTAAATATACTTAGATGAAACACTGGCATGACTGCAGCAAAGTAATGACAATACTGATAACATTAAAACAAACAAGTAACCCAATAAGTAGGTGTAACCCTAACTACATGTCCAAATGATATTATTAGTACTTTTAAAATAAAAGTTTTTTCTTGGGATGGAAGCTTTGTGCATGTCTACCAGTTTTTATTCCTAAGGATGTTAAGCACTGAGTTAGGCAAAAATGACTGCATCATTTCAGTGATGGTATGTGTTTCATTGGTACTCTCAAGTGGTAAAAGTTAGCCTTGCTGGGTATTGTTTGTACTTGGATTAGATGGAGCTAAAGCAAGTGATTGTATCCTTACTGCATCTTACCAAGCAAGTTGACTTATCTGCATTTTTAACTCGTTCTCATTACATTGACGATATTTTTTTGCAATTACAGTTGTATAATTAAGTAAAAACCTTTTTTTTGTTTTTTTAAGCTATCCTTAGGTGTTAAAAAAGTAACTATTTCCACTTAAAACATAAGCTTTGCCCCAATAATAAAGCTAATGGAGAATAACACAATTTTCTAGTAATATATTCCCAACTAGCTTGGATTTGGTTTTGATTTTTTTTGTTTTGTTTTATGTTTCTAGTTTGTTTGTTTACAGAAATTTAAGATACTGGTTAAAAACAAAAAACAAAAAAAACAAAAAAACAAAAAAACTTGTTGTTTTCCCTAAAATACTGTTTGGTAACTACTGGAAAATAACTGTAAACAGGAAGGATCATGAAACCTCTATACTTAATAGAAATTGACATTTAGTACCCACCTTCACAAAACTTGTCTCCCTTATTTGAATTTATAATATAATGAAATGAAATTTCTGGGCTGTATCAGCAGTAGACTGTGACAAAGAGTACATATGACAGTTTGACAGAAAATGTTGGCTGCACCTTGTTTGGACACAATTTCAGCCTAACAACGAAGAACTTAAACAAAACAACAGAACTTCCCCAAACAGATATATACTTTTTCATTCTATGAAGCTGCTATATTTTACCTTAAAATATTGTTACTGTGTAAAGAAAGGAACAATTCAGGATTTACTATTTGGTAGCTTGTTAAGAAGGAATAATACAAGTTGGTTTACTGGTAGCTCCCATATGTCACGAAAGACAAAATAAGCAATAGGACAAGTTTTTCTCAAATAATACACATTTATTCTGAATTTAAATGCCCCCTGCTTCTCAAACCAAACTTACTTGCACATGGTCTGTTAATACATGGCCTTGATACCCTGTTAACACATGGCCTTATAGAGTATCAGGCCACAGATGCATTCTATTTTTGTAGATATGACTCTCTGAATTATATGATGTTTGTTTTTCCAAATAAAAGCAAATAAAGAAAATCCCATTGCTACAGAAAAGCTTAAATACCAGACAAAATTAAGTAAAAACAACACTCGTTAAGAGATGTTTTCCAAAGAAATGCTCTGGGAATTCTGATTCTAGACATAACTAAAACAATGTTATTTTCAGGGGATCTATTGCTCATGCCAATAAAAAATGATTTGCCATGTTGGTTCTCTTGAGTGAAAAGTGGGGTGGGAGAGAGAAAATCTCACCAAGTTGTAATCAGAGTACAACCACATAATAGCTATTTACAATAACATATGTAATGGAAAACAGGTGAATGTCTACTTACTTTAAAAATTCAACACAAAATGTATTAAATTTCCTTATTGCTTAATGTATATCCATATTCTTGTCTCAGTGACACTGTGCAGATACACTACTTCCACCAGGAGGCAAGTTGCTTCTGTGTTCTCTCTCAATAGTAAATGTTTATTTTCTCAATGTATCCAAATATATTTTTGTTCCTTTAGTCAATCCATCTCAATGTGTGGTAAATGAACGTGGATTTTGATAACAGTATTTCCTGAATGAAGCCTTCTTCCAAGCCCTTATAGGGATATTTTAGGGTTCTCAGTAAAAGTAGCAATGTTATTTCTTTCTAACAGCCAGATGTCCTCTGGCAAGAAAAAACAATGCTACCAAGTGTGAACATCATGGCATAGGTATTTTAACTGGGGCTAAGAGGTAAAGCCTTTAAAGCTGAATAGCATGGCTAGATAGGAAGCCAGCTATTTTTAATTGCTGACATGATGAGTAATTTACTGTTCCACCAATATTTTGAAGCTACACATACTGCTTTTCAAGGTAAACTGCTTACACTGAATATGCTACACTTAGAGAACTTCATTTACTAATACAAGTAAGCAAAACTAATTATAAGAGAAAATACAACATTCTAAAAACAATATTTATATTGCAGAAGAGCCAGAAATATGTCATTATTGAAAAAAATCATGGTGTATAGATAGTGTTTGTGGAAGAGGTTTTTTTTTTTATTGAACTGTCTTGACTCAATATAAATAATTAGAAATAAATATTTTGAAGAATCTGGATACACAGGATGTTTTATGTAGAGTTATCATTTACTCTGAAGCATTCACTTCATTCTCAAGATTTTGTGTATTAGTACTTCACTTCTAATCCAAAGCTTAACTATATAAAAGTTTTGCTACTGTGTCTCTTAAAAATAATAGTTTTTTTTCAAAGGAATCCTTAACTCTCATAAAATGTCAACAAATTTTGATTAAAGAACATTCACAGACTTTTAGAAGTGCCAACGGCATGCAAAAGTACATTACTGCATATGTTGTTGCCCTTGTTTCATTATCACTGCTGAAATTTTATTAGATATTCTATTGCCCCTCAGTGTCTGTCTCCTTCATCAAACAGTTCATTTTCATCAGTCTAGGTTCACATATTTTGCTACGTCTTCATAGCAGGAAAAACACATATAAGTTATGTATTCCTCTTCCCTTCCTGCCACTCTGAACATTTCATTAAAATTCCTTGCAATTAAATCAGGTTCAGATTCTAGATTAACCAACAACAGCAGCCTCAAATTGTTTGCAGCTATGCAAATAGAGTGCTAAGTTTACAGAAAGCTTCAATAGACAGGTCAGCTAAGGAGACAAGGGAACAGTGGGACAGTCTATTAAAGTTAATTGGCTTGTAAAAGTAATTACTTTACACATTGGGCACAATGCTATCATGAACTTATTCTGATTTATTTTTCATTTATTCCTTCCCTGGGAAAGTTTTCTTTCTCCTGTGAAAAGCTGAATCACCCCCCATCATGGAGAGAAGAAAGCACCCTTAATTCCTTTCAAAGACAAAATATGTTTTTTTAAAGATTGAAGTCACTTTTGACACAGCTATTCCATGTGGGTCATTAGGCTATTGTTCAACTCAAGCCTAGAGAAACCTGCATGTCTCATGCAAAAGATTTCACCACAAATAACAACATTCTAATTTCTGTCTTCTGTGGAGTAAAGGTGTCATTGCTACTGCAGCAGAAATTGTGATCAAAATGCACATGGTACATTTTGTGGTCTGTAGTGTATATCACAGATAGAAAGCATGAGAAGTAATGGTAATTAGTGTTTCAATATGCCTTTCAAGTATTCTAGAAGAAAGTTAGAAGGCATTTAAAACCTCCAGGAAACAACAACAACAACAATTCTCACAAAGACATTCAGGTCTGAAAACACTGAGACAAAGTGAAAAAGATAAGTTTTATGTAATTCTTGCAATTTCTTTCTGCTTTATATGAAGGAATCCAACTTGATCCTATTGACCTTGGGATCCAGACTGGTGAGAATTCTTAAATTTATGTGGAAAGAATTGATTGGAAAATAGGGAAGGAATCAAAATCTGCCAAAAAAACCCCAGAAAAATAAACCCTCCCCCCAAAAAAAAATCCCCCCAAAACCAAAACAAAAACAACAACCAAAAAAAAACCAACAAAAAAAAAATCCAAAAAAACTAAACACCAAAACCCCATAAAGATACATTTCCATAAGTTTACAGTAGCATAAGCAATGACAAAGTTGCTACAAAAGCAACGAAAGTGAACAAGAAATAAAACCACAAAGCCCCCTGAGTATGAGAACGTTGTTATCCAGGAGCTGATAAAAAAGCAATTTAAAAAATTATATAAGAAATACTCGGGAGCACAAGATAGTCACCACACAGAGACATCAGCATCATATTATTATGACCTTTGAAACAGCAACAAAAAATAATTTCCAATGAGAGCCATAGGATAGGCCATAACATCTGGAAACAGAAATTAAAAATATACATGCCAATAGATAATCATGACAATTAAGCTGAAGATTAGTTCCAGAAGGGTAGGAATCTATAGAGTACAAGGCTAAACTCCTGTAGCTCTGTGCTGAAAACATGCCTAAACCACAGACATTTTCTTATTTTTCTGACAAATACAGAAGCACAAAACAACTTCAGAACAGTGGAAACATAGCAAAGATTGGTGATTCATGCAAAAAATGATAGGTTTAGTTCTTTAATAATTGGGGGTTTCTTCTGAAATATCATCATTAGTTACAGGAACAAAGAACTATGACTAAATTCTACAGATTACTTACTGAAAAGATTTTTGCTATAAGAATAATTATCTTGACAGAAGCCTGAACGACAGTGTCCATTCACCATATATTTTCATGAAAGAATTTGTCAGATTTTATCAGGATTCAGTGCAGGATATTTCAAAATATTATGAGATGATAGTAAAATGAGATGACACTGGAACTTAGCAAGACAAAATAAAAGCTGCTATGTTTCAATCATTCAATCATCACTGTCAAACATGGATACATTTTTTAACTCATTTTGCCTTTTCTTTATTATAGTTTTTCCTTTAGAAAGATAGATAAAATGATAACTCTCCTAACATAACAAGAAAACAGAAGAGCTGCTGGCTTGAAAAAAAAAAAAATAAGCCTTACAATTCTAATCAGAACTTTAAAAATTCTCAGTAGGCAAAATAATGCAAGGAGAAATAACTTTGTATATCTTGACAATAGACAAGACTAAAGGAAAGTATCACAAATATAGAAGACATCAACTACTGAATTTGACTACCTAAGCAAGATTTGGTTATAAAGAACAATCTATAATTTAAAAAACAAACTATGGCTTCAACTATAATAATTATAGTCTTAGCATGTGTAGGTGAAAGCTGGGAATATAACGAGCCAGGACAGTTTGACAGCAAAAGCTTCATAAAAATACTAGGTTGAAAGGAATTAATTTGTAAACAGATTTATTTATTCAGAGAAGTCTACAGCTCCTAATCTATGAAAGTTTTTTTAGAAAAGAAGGTTGAATTTTCTATGAGCCTGAGTTAACGATGACTCTAAATTATTTATTCATTAGATATGACAGTACATTGCAGGAAGAACCAGCAGCCAACTGGAGAGAGAACACCTTTGTCAAACACTGCTTGTGCCTGAGCTGGGTGAAATGTTGGGATTCAACAATGTTCACTGTGTCCTAAGTAACATCTAAAGGTACATGAAGGATTTATTCTTTCCCTCTGTTTAATTTTCACAACATCAGGTGAAGTGCTGAATTACTCAACAACCTATTTTTTAGTAATTTTTCTTCACAGTGAAGTTTCAAGTCCCTTCTAAAGGTGATGAAATAATCTTGAGTTCAACAAAGACAGTACCACACAAGCTGTACCAGTCCAGACACTCCAGTCACCTGAGACTGCTCTATCAACAAGTTGTCTTGCTACAAGAGCTATTGTCTTCCATCCACTGAACATTTACTTCCCTGCTATTACACGGCTGTCTGATTTTATTTATTTTTTTCAGTGTGAGCAGCTCTTTTCTGAATAAATTAACTACAGATCAATTAAACATAATGCAAGTTAGCACTTTGTCTAATTCACTGCAATGCTAAAACTCTCAAGTAATGCATTTAGCAATTACATGGGTCAGAATATTACAGATATTTCTTCTGGGAAACAACTATATTCCAATTTTAAGTAAGAACAAGCACTTTAGACTTTATTCTACAGCAGAATATCATTTAAGTTGTTCCTTAAATTAAAGCTTATGACAGATTATAATGCTACAAGAAGCCTTATGAAGTTTAATTAGCTTATTTAAGCATGTTCTACAAAACACTGCTGACACAGTAGTAAAGTGTGGATTTGTTATCTTTCATGATTGTAAATTATATCCCATAGCTGTTACCAAACTACTAGTGTCTTAACTCAATTTCTGTAGTAATATTAAATTGCAGTGGTAATGAACACTCACAAAATACCATTATCAAGTTCACAAATCCTAAAATGCCTTTAATAACTCACTGAGATTGAATTTACACTGGACCATTTCCCAGGTGCTAGGGATAATGATAAAGCACCTTACCTTTTATCAACCAACCATTTCACATGACAAGCAGAGGAATGCGGAATGGTGATGTATGTGCATGGTACTTTACACCTAAACCAGATTTAATTCTTTCTGGTGATTTCCTTACAGACAGATCAATCTAAAACAAAGTAGTTCCATCAATTGGTCTTTGTGTTTTGCCACAGAACAGTTTCCTTAATAAATGGTGTTTAATTGGTGCTCATGGACTGTGCAGGAGGCATTATTAACTTAAAAAAATGAAGTGAAGATTATAAAATTGCTTGCATTACAAATAATCTGAAACATTGGAATATCAGAACCTACACTTGAAAAACACAGGACTGAGATTTTCTCTAACTGCTTATGACTATTTCAAAATAACACAATCTGCCTGTGATAAGCTAGGCAAGCAAATTGTCTGAAATTCCCAGTATCTTATTAGCATAGCAAAGATTTTCATTAAATAACTCCTACATATAATGTGATTATTTTTATTTTCAAAATCTCCACATCCAGTAAAATATTATTATCTTGAAAAAATTGAAAAACATATTTGCTTTCAATATACTTTTTAGGAAAATGAATAGGTTTCCTGTTTTGGTATGTTTATTGCAAAGCAAAGCCTTGAGTAATATGAATCTGATGATTCAAGCAAATACTGATTACCATAATGACCTTTTGGTGTTTTCAGGTCCAACTACCTTCCTCTACTCAGGAAATTATTCAAAAAGATGACCATTTATCAAAATCTAAAACCACTCAATGACCTTTTAAAATCATATACATAGAGATACAACCTTTTTCCTTCACTTGTTTTAAAATACTTTTTAAATACTATGTACATGTGTATATAATATTTTCCTGCTGCAGAAGCATTCCTGAGTAAACAGAAAACATTCTGATACAGAATCACACTCTGCAACTGTTCATATAAGAAGATTCAGGAAGCTTTCAGGCTCTAGATCTACAAAAGGTAATCTTGGTTGTGCTTTCTTTGATCCAAATTCTGTGGAAAATTAAGGGTGAATTTTAGTCCTTCTGCTAAATCTGTTTTAGGAATTTACCTACGATAACCTACTAGAAAGAAATTCCAGGCTCCATCAGAAATCTCAGCTCTCTTACATATATATTTTTTTTAAATGGTATGCCATAATAAAAGATATTTCATTTTTTCCTTTAAGTTATGTGTTCACAAAGTAACTTCAGAGCTGCAAAATTATGATATACTAAGTGATGAAATCTTGTACTTTTAGTATGTTTCCAGAAACAACAATCTTGTATTTGTAATTTCAATTGCATAAGCTTATCCATATTGCAACCTTGATGCAGTATTCAGGTTCCCAAACAGACTAAGAAGAAAAAAGTTTAGCTCTCTGATAATCACAATTCAAGCTTGCTTATTTTCTGTATTAAAAAATTAGAATTTTAAAAGAGTGAGTAGTGGTAATTTATGTAATTTACTGTTTTTTCTCTCTCATCTCTCTCCTATTCATTTAAAAAGCAAAGAAACAAAGGTAAAGGAAAAATAATTTTGAAAGGCAGACATGTATGGTGAATATATACAATATGTCAAAAATTCTTAAAAATTTAGTGGCAGTTTCAAACTAAATGAAAACTAAATGGCAGTTTTAACTAAACGACTAGGTCAGTACAATGATAATCTGTGTAGCCCCTGTATAGAAAGTAATACAATGCTATATTTGTTTTTTACTATATCATAATAAAAAATTTCTGCATATACAGGAATAAAATTTAATGTGCAACATTGTATTTATAGAACCTGAAATTACAATGTGTTAACAAAATGGCTAAATTGTTTGGGTGACATAAGTTATGCCTAGAATTTGAGGAATTTTCAATTTGTAGTAAAAACACAGCATTACAGTATGCAATGTTTCTCCTGGAAATTATACTACAAATAATGCATTTTATTTTAATTGCAAATATATTTCCCTTACCATTACTTTGAATTAAACATCTAACCTATAAGAAATACCTGGTCAGCCATACATAAATTCTGAGGAATTGCTCACTTTACAGCAAGTTTCCTTCTCACTGGAAGGAAACACACACTAGCATTCATAAAAATGAATAAAAACATGCACTCTGAATTCCAAATCAGATCTGCACTGTCAGAGGACACACACAGTTTTGTGTGGCCAGCAGAGCTAGAGAAGTGATTCTTCCCCTGTCCTTGGCACTGGTTGGGGCATACCTTGGGTACTGTGTCCAGTTTTGGGCCCCTTAGTTTAGGAAGGATGTTGAGAGATGCTGGAGCGTTTCCAGAGAAGGGCAACAAAGATGATGAAAGATCTTGAACACAGTCCTGTGAGGATTGGCTGAGGGAGCTGGGGTTGTTTAGTCTGGAGGAAAGGATGCTCGGGGGAGAGTTTATCATTCTCTACAACTGCCTGAAAGAAGGTTGTAGCCAGGTGGGGTCCCCTCTTCTCCCAGACAACCAGCAACAGGACAAGAGGAAACAGCCTTAAGCTCTATCAGGGGAGATTTAGATTGGACATTAGGAAGAAGTTCAGAAAGACTAACTGAACATTGGAATGGGCTACTCAATAAAGTGGTGGAGTCACTGAAGGTATTGGTACTGGATGGGGCATTCAGTGCCATAGTCCAGCTGACAAAGTGGACTCGATCATAGACTGGACTCAATGACCTCAAAGGTCTTTTCCAACCTAGCTGATTCTGTGATTCTGTGATTCTATGGTTTAGTTGCTGCTGAGCAGAGCTTAGGCAGAGCAAAGGCCTTTTGTGCTTTTCATACTTCCAGGCTGCAAGGAGGCTGGGAGTGCATGGCAGATTGGGAGGAAACACAAGCTGGGGCAGGTGACCCAAAGTGACCAGTCCATATAAAAAAAGAAGGAAGAGGGAGATATTTGGAGTGATGGTGTTTGTCTTCCCAAGTAACCATTACGTGTGATGGGGCCCTGATCTCCTGGAGGTGGCTGCCCATGGGAAGCAGCAATTCTAGGTGGCTGAGCCCCATGGGGACTGTGCATGTAAGCAAGGGTGAAACACTGCATGGCAGAGTGAGGGGCGAGTGAGGTCAGAAAGTGTGAGAAACAGCCCCACGGACACCGTGGACCCTGAAGGACTGCAGCCCAGTCTATGCTTGCATACATCTGCCTAGAAGGTAATTTATTTTTATTCAACTTTTTTTTTTTTTTTTTTTTTTTTTTTTTTTTTTTTTTTGTAATACAACTGTATTTTGTACTCACAAACAACAACAACAACAAAAAAGTATTTTCTCCAGCGTTATGGTAAAACTAAGGACTTATGATCTGCTTAAATCACATGGCAGGAGGGCTGTATTTGAAAAGCTGTAGTACTCAGCTGAGCAGATTACCTCAGGTAACACACTGCAAAGAGGCAGCTCTTTAAGAACTCAGGATGTAACACAGCTTCTCAGGAACTCAGAAATATGGATAACTGTGTCCTACATGCCACTGGGAGGGGGATGCCCTGAGGTAAACTGGAATACTTGTAGAATATACAAGGGCTTTGCACACAGGTAAGTACAAGGACTGACAAAATGATGTTTACAGATGAAACTCAAGTCTGATAATATATAGCCATTTGAATTCTTAGAGTACCTTTTCTGTTGTTCACCAGAAGAAGATAAATTGAAAAATACATAATGATCTGAAAATTTGCAAGTTATTCACTAAAATTAGTATTTTTCTTTTCTCTAAAAAGGTTTCCACTGCCCAACTCAAAATCTCAGCAGTGGTGAACTACTATTCCCGAAATTATTATAATATATCAGTTTTGAAATCAGATATTAATGATAGTATATTTTTAAATTAAGTATTTTGAGTCATGGATTACAAGATGGAACTAATTAATACCTCCTATTCTTCAGAACCTAGTCACTATAGAAAGAGTGGGAAAGATGTAACCAAAGGTAATGACTTTATCACAAGATGCGTTGCTGAATCCATCTATTTGTTGGACTTTGGAAAGTGACATAAGCTTACTCATCAGATAATTTCAAGCTGCAGACAAACATTATTTATATATAAAAATAGAAACAATTAATTGAGACACTCTGGCAGACACTGAGATATGAAACATTAAAAAATAATTGCATAAGCCGTCCCACATTTATCGAAAAACTTCCTTTGATTTTGATTGTATAGTGTTTATTTAAATCCAGGAGTAGAAATTGAGGAGAGAGACAGTACCTCTATGTCAGTCTCAAATTTCCCTAGGGGTTTTTATTTCACAACAGTGAAATGCTTAAAGAAACTGAGGACAAACATGATAGATCTGTATAGGAAAATTGTCAGTGAATCAAACAATACTTATTTGCCTACTTTTGGAATGAGGAATGCTTCTGTCAGCAAATAACAGCAGCTATTCTTCCTTCGCACTTCAGAAAGAAACCAATTAATGGAAATTGATCAAATTCTTTTTAGTCAAACAAAACAAAGATTTTTTTTTTCCTATTTTCAGCTCATTATTATTCCACTTTAGAGTATTTGAAAAGGGGAAGACATTTCATTAGTTGTCTATCTGTTGTCCCTAAGCATCAGTATTCTGTTCTGGGAAGAATTCATTATTTAACACTTATGTTCTGGGTTTTTTCTGCTAGTTCTAGCAGTACAAGTAATATTACTCTTATAAATTTCAACTTCCTTCGATAGTCAAATGAACCTTTGCATTTTACTTCTGGGGATATTGTATTTCATTTGAAATAATAGTCTAGGATATACTTCCTTTACCATTAATTTTCATTCAATTTTATTATAATCTAAGCCTTGACCAATAACTTGTTGTGCTTATATGAAAAATTCTGGGTAATAGGTCCTTTATGACAATACCTTGTCATGCTTATGTTTATGCTCTAATGTTTGGATTGTTTTTCTTTTTCCTCTTTTAAGTGTATTTATAAAGAAAACAACAAGAGAAAGTGGTTTTTTTGCTACTTGCTTTGAGAGTAATTTTGGTCCCTGTATGTCCCTGAGCAAGGAAATTTTGGCCAAGGAATCAATGTGACCAGATACTTAATTTGGGACCTTTTAGGGACATGTAGGTTATGATTTTTTTGGCTATACCTGGGTGCACCAAGTCATTTGAGCTATCCTATCAGCAGCCAATCTATCTGCTGACACAGTGATGCCTTCATGCCTACACTTGATGCCTACAAGCAGGGAAATAGATTGAACCCAAGGACTTGATTCTTGATTTGATTCTTGAAATACAAGAACAGAGTGACATTTATACATTTAAAAACAGTTTACCTCTCATTTCAGGAGGGAAATATTTTCTGTAGCTTTTACGAGTCAGGTCTGCCAAGCATTTGTTGGAGTTGTTTGTAAACCCTAAAACTTCTCATATGACTGTGGGCATTTTCAGTTAAGCAACTGAAATGCTGAATTCATCTTCAACATTGGGCTGAAGTTCAGGAGGAGACCAAGGCACCTGAATTATATATGCATGCAGGCAGCATAGCTTCTTCACTCAGTTAATTCACTTAGTGCTGCAAAAGTGACTTTCAACAGGTCTTTTGGCATATCTGACAATTCCTTTCTCAGATACCCCAGGATATGCTTAAGCAAGTGAATTGCATTGCTACTGGGCTGGTTGATGAGCAAAATGGATTTCTAGGCTCAATTTAGAGTATTGCCTGACATTGTATTGACCCAAGGGAAGCCTAGGCATCTTCCACATGTAGACATTAACATACAGACATTTGAGATCAAGTGCTTTAATCTCTTGCCAATTCTACCCTAAGAAATTTGTGCTGCTAACCTGAAGACTAATCAACTATTACCCTTATACCCTGGGAAGCAACAGGAAAATTTTTCATTTCTATTTTTACATAATTATAGGATGCTTAAATCTATTTATAAATCAACTTACTCAGAGAGAGTATCTCTAGTTATAGATAGCTACTCAATTATTTAACTTTTTTAATATGTCAAAGTAATTAGACTTAAACTTTCAATTTTAATAAAGTGGAACTGATTGCAATTTCTTTATTTAAATAGTAACGCAAAAAATGTTGAGAGACTTCTGTAACAACTTCTACAAAGAATCAATTTCATTTTAATATAAAAATATACACATTCCTGGTCAGATGTTGCAAGTGGTACTTTTCCTTCTTGAATTGCTTTTTTATTTTATTATTTTTTACATCTAAGGGAAGTGGAAGCAATCCCTGATTTTTCAAGTCATCATAAAGAAATAAAATAAGTTCTACTAATTTTTAACTATCAGGCTCCCACAAGTTTTCAAATATGACATGCAATTCTGTTACCTAGCAATTTGCAAATGTTCTGAAATAACCAAAATTCAAGATGTGTTCTTGAATTGCCTTTTCTGCAGAAGTTATAGCTGTCTCTTCAGGAGAAAATAAGATACGAATTGTAGCCCACAGTAGCATATAGCTCAGCATTTTGGCACTGTATGGTTTCATTGAAACACCTTGCTCAAAGATTAATTGAGTAAATATTTGCTATTTATATGTATTTGAAATAGAAAAGGCTGTCAACATGCTAATAATAATGCATGTGTTCCTACCTGGCCCTGCTTTTCTTAATAGAAAGAAGGACTAGATGGAATCCATAATTTTCATAGAAAATAAAACTTACAAAGCTATCTAATTCTCTAATTCATGATACAAGTTTGAGGTTTCTCATTCTCTCCATCACCGAAAAAAAAAGAAAAAAAAAAAAAAAAGAAAAAAAAAAAGTAGTCCAAAGACAATTCCTTTCTATATTAGCCTAGAATGCAAAAACCTCCATTCATGCATTCTTCTTGTTCAGTGTCTGGCACTTTAGGCACTTCCAATACAGGGAGGACCTTCTGCAATACCCTTGTGTCCCACTTCAAAAAGCAGGTGTCTTACACAGTTCCACCAACAACTATGAGAAAAAAATATAAAGAAGAAAAAGGACTCAGAAAAGTTGATTGCTTGCCATGGAAGATTAAGTTCCACTCTTAACATATTGTTTATACAAAGCAATTTTTTTGAGTCAGTGCAGATGCAGTACTGAAAGTATGGAGTTTAAATATCTCTTATTATTGGAAATATCATTTAAGTCCACAATGGCATTCCATCATGCCTCAAAAGATTTGAGAAGCAACCTCTTTTTTGGGACAATTCTGACATTCAATCATTTTCAGAAATGATTTCAGAAAAAAATATCATTAAAATTTCAGAAAAAAATATCATTAAAATAATAATTACTATAGATCTACAGAAAGATGGACTATTTGAAATATGCTCTAAAATAATTGCTTTCAGTGTGGGGTTAAAGTCCACTCTAAATAAAATTACTTCACATTAATTAGTAAATTTGACATTTTTTGCATATTAGTTTGGGCCATCAAAGTGTTAAAAATGCTGTGGAAAAGATATTCCTCTTTATTGTTTGTTAAATATGAAATGCAAAAAGAATCTGCAGCCACATGGACCTTTAGAAATAAATAAAAATTGTGCATGTTTTTATATCCTTCATGGGAAATATTATTACTATTACCATTATTATCATTATAATTCTCATTATAATTATTATTATTATCAATAATAATAATAATTTTAAAATAAATTTCTGACGTCTCTAAACAAAACTAATTACTTTTTTAGCTAGAAAATTGATAAATTTCCCTTAAAATAATTTTTTACATATAATTTTTGAGGAAAATTTGTTGATATGATTTCACTCCCTTTTTAAAAATAAAATAAAGCAGAACAGTTGTATTTTTATCCTCAGTTCTTAAAAATTACCTTTATCAATTTACCAATTTATATATATTTATTTTATTTTTATATTTATAATACAACCTCTGAACTGTACTGACAGTACTCTGAACTGACACTGACTTTGGTGCTAGTCCTCAATGTGTAATATCAATCTAAAAGGTGCCACTTCAGTATCAGTGAATATCTGAAGAAAGAAAACCCCTGAAAAAAAGAAAACCTCAAGAACAAATAAAAATGTACTAACTGAGTGTAAAAATATTAGCACAGAACGTACAACTGACAGAATATGACTTCACCAGCCAGCACATCTACATACTGATACAGATAAGGAATTACTGCAGAAAGAGAGATTGGCATGGCTTGAAAATGACAATATAAAAGCTACTTATTATCTCAGTAAGCTCTAAAAAACAGTACACCTGATCATTATTGCCTATTCCAATTAGATGTGAGCACATCAACAGGAGCTGCAGAATTAGTGTTCCTTCCTTTGAGGTGGAAAAGATTTTTGCAGTATTTATTCAATCAGTTCCCAAATTAGCTGATGAGAAGCAGTTTAATGACATGCCAATTCTGTTGTACCCATGATAATGTGTTTTGTCCTTTTTGATAACTTCAAGTATCTATCATTATAAAGGAAGGAGACAGTATAATTTTTCAGGTGAAAATACAGAATTAACTCCTGGGTTACTTAACAGGTTGTTTCAACTTTGTTAAATAAACTAAGGTTTTAATTCATTTAGACTGTGGTTATGTACATAAAAGTTAGTGTATAGAATACAGATCAATACCATCGTTTGAGATATATATTTTAAACCAAAACTCACAGTATGGATTATTTATTCTCATATATGTGTCATGAAGGCAGATGCTTATTCTGTAAATAGACCATATTATCAAACAGTTTGATACAAGATTGAGAAGAATTTATTGTGGTGAAATGGTACTTTTGATTGGCAATCTCAAACATTAGACACCACAGTGAAATAATAAGAGATTTTGATCATGCACTGATAACCCATTTCTTTAATTCAGACTATGAGGATAATAGAGTTTTCCCAAAGATGTGACTGCCCAAGAGGATTCATGATTAAAATGTCTTGTGATATATGGCCCCCCCACCACCTTATCACTCCTATCAGATATCTTTCTTTTTCAATAACATACAGAATATTATTAAGTAATAATACTTTTTAACCTATTAAAGAAATAATCAAAAAGGAAGTACTTCCAATTTATTTGTGTTTAGTTTAATTACATAAGTTCTACTAGTACTTTATATTATAGCATTATTGGCTGATGAGTGGTCTCTATAGCACACAAATATCAAGAAGGTGTATAAAATAAATGTTCTGGTAAGAGACATTTGATAACTCATTGATTATGAGAAAGAACTAAATGACAGGAAGGTACTTCTTTACTTTTCATAACTATATTTTTTGAGAACAGTGTTTACTAACTTTATTACTGTGGCATATGTAAATAAGGAAGCAGAATTGGTAAGAAATATACTGCAAAATAACAGTTGCAAAACTGATCAAGGAAAGACAATGCTTAGCAAAGAGGTTGCTCTAGTCTTATTTTACTTGCAAACTGAGTTGAGCTCACTTATAAGACCTCTAATTGAAGAAAAAAAACCAAAGTTTACTTAAAATCAACTATGAGCATTATGTGGCACGAGTACTATGCCACCTTTCTTTGCAAAATTTTAAAAGACTACAAGCCTCTATAACACCAACTCTACTGACACTATATTTGAAACACCAAAAGAATTTAAAAGACCACAAGATTTTGCCATATAAATAGATTAAGAATTATGTACATATTACAAAAATTATTACTTTGGAAGAGACAATAAAGAAAGGATCCTGTTCCATGAAATTAACCAGAGAACTTGAGAGAAATGGATTTTTACCTGTCATTTTTCAAAATATTAAGAGAAAGCATAATTAATTTACTTTTAAAACCATCATCCTTTCTTTTACCTACTTTGTGTATATTATAATAAGCCATTTTGCTCCCTTTTCAACTTATTGCTCTATTTTTATGCCAACAAGGTGATAATACTAAATAGAAACAGAAGGCTCCATTTGTAAAGGGTGTCTACAATTTTAGAGGCATGACAGAGAAAATATCACCAATGTTAGGCAATCAATGTCTTATCCTCCCCTAAATATTTCTTTTAAAGAAATTGGCAGAGTACAGGGAAGAGAAAGCTGTTAATGCTGTGAACTATTTCTCCATAACTTATTTTGCACTATGAGAAGTTACATATGCAAGAACACACTAAGAATATGTAACCTGATATGCTCCATCTAAAAGCTTGCTCAGGAACTCATAATGCTCATGAGTTCACGTAGAGTTTCAAGCAGAAAGACACAGCTGAAAAACACCCAATTTGGAACTACATTTCCTTCATACATAAGTAGGACAAGAAACCTTGGTATTTTTATTTCCTTATCCTGTGTTCTCGCAATTTTTCACCTGTGTATTGTGATGTCTTAAGTTTTAGCTTTCATATTTTCCAGATTCTGCACTGCATTAGAGTGTGACTCTGAACTTTATATAAAGTGTTAGCAAGTTCTCCTCACAGTTAGTTAGACAAAACAATCCTTTTCCAGCTTGAGAACCAAGGACACTGTTGCAGCCTCAGGCCCAAAAAGCATAAACAACAGCTAATTGGGAGGATGGGACTTGATAACCTGAAGCTGTAATTGGAAAACTAACCCCAATATGTAAGTGGACTAAAACTTACAGAAGTGTGAAAACTCGTGACACGCCATCCATCTTGGGTCCATCTTGGGTGGAGCCTCAGCCAGGCTCTTGCACTGCCCAAGGTGTATCCTTCAAAGGCCTTTTAATAAATACCTACTTTATTCCTTTAACACTGTCTAGCCTCTGTTCCAGGCTAGCTCCTTTAGGCATCAGTTGCAACTCCATTTTGTCCCTCAGGATGCTGTAAATAGATACACTTAATGACCTCTTGGTATTGATGCCTTGGGTTTTAGCTTTTGTATTTTTTCCAGAATCTCTGGAATCTTTCCAGGAATCAGTATCATATGTATGTAAAAATCCTATAGCAGTAGACAGTCCATTATTTGAGCATCAGTCTGCTAGGAAATACAATGATACAGAAAAGACAGCTACATAGTGGTGATTATGTTTTGGAAAATGTAAGAAAAAGCAGAAATAATGTGGCAGATTTGGAATTCTTATCTGTGACACTAATAACAAAATCTGAACACAAAGTTGTGTATATGCATGGCACTTGCTACTGAAGAAATCCTTTCAGAAAAATATCTTCTAATAAATTTCCACCCCCAATGCTCTGTCTGGGACTTGTATTATTAAGCAAAATTTAAGTTTAAAAAAATGCAGTGTCTTATTCAGGACATAATAATGCTTATGAATTTTAACACCACCAAGGTTCTGAAGTATCTCTATATCAGCTACTCAGATGCCATAAATATTTTTAGCAGAAGTGTAAAAGAGCCCCAGACAGCCTGCAGGAGACCTGTGGTAACAACAGTGTGAAATAAGGGGAAAAAAAATCTAGCAATGAAAAAGAAATAAAATCCTTTTTAGATATTCTATTTAGTAGAATTCATTTACAGGTACATTTTATTACAATGTTCAATAGAAATTTTTAGGGATGGAAAGTCTTGGAAATAAAATGAGAACCTGCTGAAAGTCTCAAAACCCCTTATTTGGTTCTGGAGTCAGACAAAATATTTAGGAAGCTATTAACAAGAGATGATATTCTAAGTAGCACACTAATTTTTGGAAATTCTGTGTTTGCAAGTCCCATGCAGCCCTTGGACACTGATCTCATATAAAAGGTTCTGTAGTTTCAACCAAATACTTTAACTTATGAAGCAATAATTCAGAAAGTATTTGTAAAACACAAACATCATTTTGAAGGAAAAGAACTTAGGGAAAACTGAGGATAAAACAGTAGTAACACAGATAATTTTCATCTTCTGCTAATCATGGTGTCTAGATAATATATTCTGAGTCATTATTTCTTCATGTTGACTCTTGATTAAAAGTTTTCTTTTTTCTTTCTTTGATCACAGAAATTCCTACATGGAAGTTAGATGAGGTCAGAGAAAAGCATTGTTCCTGTGATCTGTGACAGCTAGTTAGTGGGAACAATCTTGATAAATTTTGGCCTTTGAAACACAGCATGCTGCAAAAAAATCAAAGTAAATTCCGCTTCATTCTGATTAAATTCAATCATTGTCATAAATAAAAAGATGAGAAGAAAAGGAAATAATTTACTCACTAAAAAAATACATTTATTTCTCCATTACACTTGCTTGATAAGACTACTATGCAGTATATAAAAATGAAACATGGAATCTCATTGATATTCTCTGTTTTTTTATCTCAGTAGGGTATCTCTTTTATATCAGACATACAATCCACTTCTTACAGACAAAATACAAATACTAGCATAGTGTAGGAACCATTTCCACAATCAAATGACAAATACTGCATCTTTAAACCAGAATTTTGCAGCTCCAAAATTGATGGAAACAGAGAAAGATGATGTATTTATACAGGATGACACAGAACAGGATGACCTCATCAAAAAATATAGCTTAACCCTTGAGTTAAGCCAGCTCCATCTCAGTCCCAGCAGCTACAGGGATGATTTCTATTTACCTAAAAGCAGCTGTATAGGTCTACCTCTCAAGCCTGTCAAGGTCCCTCTGGATGTCATCCCTTCCCTCTAGTGTGTCAACTGCAACATTTACCATGTTGTCATCAGCAAACTTCCTGAGGTGCACTTGATTCCACTGCCCTGTCACCCACAAAGGTGTTGAACAGTGCCAGTCCCACCATCGACCCCTGAGAAAAATCACTCATCACTGGTCTCCATTTGGCCATTGAGCTGTTGATAGCAACTCTTTGAGCAAAACCATCCTTTCATCTACATAGCCTCTGGTGTAGTGCTGGATGCTGGGATAGAAACCTAGAAAATCAGTATTTGTAAGGAATAGCCTGTCTTTTTAAATTTAAATTTTTGAATTACATCTGTTCATGGCATAGTAAGCCTGACTACTAAGACTTGAAAGCCTTTGTCTCAATCACAACAGTGGGAATAATACACACTCTTCAAAAAGTATTTTTAGAAGTGGAGATAAAAAATACTGCTTAAGTCTCAGAACTGTTCACCATCTTCATTTCTAACTCATTACTAGTCACATTCTAGCCTGATACCAATTTCTTTCTTATGCCATGTTCTCTCTTTCTCTGTCTTTGCAAGAGTGCCTATGAAAGACATTTTTGTAGCACCTTTTACATACCTAGAGCTGTTTTAATTATATAGTGATATTGTACCCAGGCACTGTGAATTAGCACACAGATCTGAGTGAACTGATGAATTCAACAGGTTTCCAGAGCAAAGGAAGGGAGCAGGTTAGATGGTTTTTGTTTCGGAACAGGAGGACATCAGAAACTGAGGAGCAGGAGACTTCTTGTAGGGCTCCTATGAATAGGCATTTTTTTCTTTAAAGATACTGAGAACTCTCTCTCCTGACCTGTAATAACAGTCATTATTTTCCCTCATAATTCACTGTATGGATTAGAAAACAGAGTAGTCAGGAACTACAGTAAGTCCCTATTTCTAGAGGATGTATGTCACTCCACAGTTTTTAGTATTTGCTTTTCTAATAGTTGTTTAATTAAATTTTTTGTTTACTGCATCCAGAGCACACAAATGTTCCAGTCCTTTTGACACTCACATCAATTTTACTCTTGAACAGGAACAGCTCTTGCAATTATAAATAATCACTCTAATTCTTTTAATTGCAGACACAACTGAGAAGTCTTCTAACGTGTCAGAAAATAATTTACATCTGTAGCTGACTTTAAAAACATATTTTAAAATACCACATTCAGGCAAGTGACAAAAGTAATTCAACCATGGGTAATGGAGTTCAGAAACTTCTGACAATGAAAATGACACTATTTTGAAAGAAATTAATATAATAATAATAATAATAATAAAATAAATACAGACCAACAAAGCAGAAGAATCAAACTACGGAATGTATAGGGGAGAGAAAAGTACCAAATAGGAGGCCTGATTTTACCAGATATACAGCAATTTAGAGTAGTTCCTCGCTTATTAAAAATTTAAATTATACTTATATATTCTTAATGCCTTGAAAAAAATGTATTCTGAACATCCTGTTTTCAGAAATTTTAGTAGTCATGTGTCTGTCATATACAGCACCGTTTATTTTTTCTTCAGTAATAGTCTAATACACAACTAAGATGTAAATTAGCACTTTGAGTTAGTTTTTTATTCTAACAACCAACAAATACTTTATTTTTATTTTTTATTCTGATTCATGAACAGTATCCTGTGTTGTGATATTCTGAAAAAAAGGGTGTGTCTTTTACTTCAATTCATAATATTAAGTGGTTATCAGTATCTCTTACAGAAGTCAGAAGCCAGTAACAGAACATGAATAAAAGCTTATCAGACTTTTTCTAAACAAGAATTCTACATTTAATAGTCATTAGTTATTTGGATAAGTTAAGCTAAAGTTGTGGGCAAACTAATTGTGTCATAATAAGTGGATTTACAGAAGAACTTCTCTCTCAAATGAATGTGGCTAACAGACCTCTAGTCAGGGCTGCTCTACAGAGCACACCTAGCAGCTGTTCAATTTTAACATATCAGACATATGACCCCTATTTCTTGAATGATTCAAATGTTTTGTGATCTCAGGGGAGAAAGATGGGAAGAGTATTTGTAATAAATAATTGTAGGTTAGGTTTGGGAATTTTTTCATAGTTTATTAACTACTCAAGAAAATTCCCTGCCTGTAAGCCAATCAGATCCCTTTGGATGTCTCAGGAATTCTCACCAGTCTTAAAGGGTTAAATTTTGGAATTTTGCTTTAAGTCTAGTTAAGACACATCACTCTCAGAATTGTATGAACTCATTCAATAATCACCTGGCTTAAGTTTTAACTTTACATTGAAATTAATTTACCATGTGGAAGATAATCATGATTCCTCACTTACCTGGAATATTCAGTACAATATATAAAAAAGTCAAACATTATTTCAGTGCTGGAGGAAATCCACTTTATGCTTTTAGATACCTCGTGGTGATTATAGATAAGATACATGTCTTCAGGTATGCATTAGAGAGACAGGTTTCTCCACAAGGTAAATTCCAACCATAAGAAAAAACATTACAGTGAGGGGGGTTAAAACACTGAAATTTGTTACTATGAAATTTTTACTCCTGAAGATATCCCCTGGAATTGCACCATTCTGTTCCATCTCTTGCTGAGGAAAGGTGCAGCTGTGATAAATCTGCAGATTCTCGGGACCCACACTGCAAACTCTGTCTCTCCCCTAGTGCCAGTCATTCCTTCCTGTTCCCCCAGTGGCAAACACAGCCAAGAGTGGCTCTGATATCTGACTCCCAATAGTGGTGAACCAGAGGCAGCCACAGGACACCAAGCACTGGCAAAGGGAGGTAAGAGGAGCCGGGTCCAAGCTGAGCATGAGCCCAGCAGAGTGGAGATACCTGAGAAGTCCAAAGCAGCAGCACTGTGCAGAATTGAACCAGCAGAGCAGAGCAGAAAAACCAGCAGCACAACGTGGATGCTCCAGCTTTCAGGGTTTCTTTATCTCATGGTGCTCTGTTGTCCGGGATGCAGGGAGGGGGACCCTGGCAGCAGAGAGCACCCACCATCTTGCCTTGCCTCAGGAACAGCTGTGTCACTGCCAAGCTGCAGACATTCTTCCATCCTGTCATTGTCTGCCATCTTGTCATTGTCCGCAATCTTGTCATTGTCTGCCATCTTGTCGTTGTACTCAGGCACACGGAACTGAGTGAAGGGTGAACACCCTTTGTGAGTAAAGCACCTTCTCCTCTGTATATCTTGGTTAATAATATTGTTGCTGTTGTGCAATTCTTATTCCTTGCTGTTTATTTTCAGTAAATTGTTGTCCCAGTCGGTAGTCGCTGCCTTTGTCCCTCTGACACAGGAGGGGGAGGGAGGAAGAGGAGTGTCTTATTTTGGGTTTTAATCCCAGCAGGTGTTAAACCACTACACTCTCTGTCTGTAATTCATTCTCAGATTACAAGCAATATTGCTTATAAAAGCAGCAATTATGATATACCACTGTTGTCTTCCAATTATGTTCTTCTTAATTAAATTTCAGACCTGAAAACCATAGAGTACTGACCTTAACAGGTCACCTATTTAATCTTTTTGCTCCAAGGAAAGAATGCGATTTGTACCATCATTCTGATGATTTTGAGTGTGATTTCAAAGACAATGGCAGAGACTTCATAACTGCTTAGGGAAACATACTTGTTTGTTTCCTCATTCGTACTATTAAAATTTTTATTTAATTTCAATCTGCTATGCTTGAATTTAAGCCTATTATGTATTTATCTATCCATTCTGGACAAGATGAATATAAAATTATGACAAATAAAAGTGCATTCCTTTCAGAAGCCTTTCACATAAAGTAATGAAAAACTCATTTTGCCCTTCCTGTAATTTTAAGTCAGGCTTTTCTTAAATCTGATCACATTCTTGCTTTACCCTTTGTATACTTCTCACAGATATTAAAAAAGATTTTCCTTTATCAAGTAATAAAGGCTGTGGAGAGCCTGAGCAACCTGACCAGTGCAAGCCAATGACTCTAAACAGCTGCCCTTAGCTCCTTCAGGGAGAATAATTCAAATATTGCCAGCAAGGGGTTTGCAAAGAACAAACAGAGAAGGAATTCTCCATACCTACAAAAATCATGAAAAACAGAGGGGCATATTTGCTACAAAGGTTGAGCATATTATGTGATGCAGGAGAAAGAATGTTCTAGGATTGTTTTAAACAAACTGTAGCCACCTGTTAGATTTCTTACAATATGTGTAGGAGAAGGACCAATGGAAAAGAAAGAAGTGGATCAGAGTGTGCTGGGGAAGAAGAAAAACTGGGGAAAAAAAAGTTGCAAAATCATCATTGTAGGGGCTTATATAAGAAAACTGTTTAATATATTGATTTGATTAATCAGATTTACAGACAGGAATACTAAGCAATTGATTTTAATGCTAGGCTGGAAGTAATTTCAGAAAATGTGTACACATCTGAAAGCAGATAATCCCCTTATTTTAATTAGTAAGAGAAAAACAGATATAGAAGTGCTTTAGCTGAACACAAGGAGCTTGACTGAAATTCATATAATGGAAAATTATATGCAGCAAATCTAACACATTTTACTCTAAAAGCAGTGCCAAGCCTTACAGTCTCAGGTAACAACCAGTCAACCTAGAATTACCATATTATTTGAACTCCAGCAATATTTGAGGCTAACATTCTTGGACTTTGAATCTACCTTGATATTAAACAAAGATAAAATGTCAAGAATATGGTGACATGCTTACTGTTATTATTAAATAATGAAACAACTTTATGAGTCTTATACATGGATTCAGGGGTGGAAGAGAAGAAAATAGAACAGACAACACAATGGTTCTGTAAGCAAAGTTGAATTTTCAATATTATTTCTTTAACTTGAAAATTGTATTGTTTTTGTAGCTGTTTTATCAACTGCTTGTTTAGAATGTTTCTGCAAGGATTGAATATAGCACTGATTTATTTTAACTGAACATTAGCTTATGTTAGCCTTATCAGAATTTTAATAAAAATATTACAATGTGTTAAGTAGCATCACTATCCAGGGAAAGCATAAACATATGCTTCACTTTAATTTGCATGGTTCTATCCACTTGGTGATCTGGGAATCCTTCATGAATCAGAGATGAATGAAGTGCAAATTGTGCAATTGAACCAAAGGAGTTTGTTAAATTTAAGGCACTGCCTTTTTGTTTTCTTTTAAAATATCCTTATTTTCTACAAATATTTCACACTTTAGGCAAAAAGACAGATGGATTAGATACTAGGTTTTGCAATAATTTGGTTTATATTCCCAAATAATCTGTGAAAGATAGGACATGACCTTCACGATATTTTGAATTCAAAAGCATGGAAGACTTATGCTCTAATTTCAAACTAATTTGTCTACATAAATCAAGTATTGAAAGTCAATGTTTTTTCTCACTTTGGCACTCAAGTGTTTTCTCTCCATATGTTAAGCAAATAAAAATTAGCGTGTTTCATTGTATAGCCACATTCCGGAAATGCTAATATGCAAAACTACCTTTGGAAGAGATTTAGAAAAATGTTTGGTGGAATCTTCTTAGATGTTTTATTTGTAATTTCTGCAGTTGCTTCTGTTAATATTTTGTGTGGTTTTCTGTTATGCATATGAGCGCACTTCTAACAGATACTTCCATATATTCATGGTATAAATGCGTAACTTTTCCTTGTTTGATGCTACATGTTTATATAGTAAAAGTTTGAGCTACTTCATCTTTTGCTTTGTTCTTCTCACCTCATCTATGGGGATGAATCACAAGTTATGGGCAAATACTATAGTATACAGTGTTTTGGGAGATTTACTGGATCAGGCACAATGATGTCGGAGCCAAGCTGTGCTGTTTTAAGGATCATCCTGGCCATGAACAAAGTGCAACTTTTATTACAGATCAGGCCACGCCAAAGAGCAGATTCATACCCCTAAATCACACTTGGGTTTGGCTTAAGTTTCAGAAAAGTTTGGGTTAATGATGAGCTTGATGTGATTTAGGGTACAGTTTAAATTTGTATATATATATTTTTTAAATTTACTACAGTTCATATCAGTTTTCATTTCCATATATACAAATCACTCTGTTACCTTGATCAGATGGAGCATGGAATAATTGGATGGTCAGATATAAAGGAAGGAGGACACAAAAAAACCCCAAAAAACCCCACAAAAAGCAGCTATACAACTTTCAAGAGAGCACACAGAGCTCATGATTGCAAACAGATGGGATGCTTCTCATGGTCTTTCTCATTTCACATGCATAACAGGATCAGCCTTATTTTGTGTTTGCTTAGAACATTTATTTATAGCAAATTAGAGCTTTTGCAGAGATTGTCAGTGTTGTTCTTGGGTGTTATTTTCTGTAAATTGGAAAGTTGTATGTAATCTCATCATACTTATGTTACTTGGGATTTAGCAGCTTTTCCTAGAACAATTTCTCATAATATGGCAAACAGGATACTGGAATGAATAGGCCATGTGATGTATTCAGTTATGCTGCATTTAATCTCCTTTTGTTAAGAAAAAGTCGATCCTTTGCATTTTCATTTGGTTCAAGTGCTATCGCTTCTAACATTTATTTTGCAAATACATCAAGAGAAGACAACATTTAATTCTGATATTTTCTGAGTATGATATTGGTTTTATTTAAATTGTGTTTTGTCAAAAAAAAGGTCACAATTGTTTATCTTTCCTTTTTGTTTTGAGATGAATGTAAATAGGAGAAATTAGGGTTTTGCCATATTTCTTTGTGCTACTTATGAATAGAAGAGTGACAAAGGATTCTTTCATGCATTAATGTGAAACTGGACCAATTAGAGCCATACACATAGAACATCCTGACAGAAACGTCTTATTCACCAACAGCATAAGTGTTCCAATTGAAATATCTGAAGTTCAGGATGAGATGCCTAATTTACTCTGACAGAGTTGATGATTTATCTGAAAGCAAATTCTCTCAAACCTGCAGATTTCTTTCCTTAATTACATTTTAGTAAACAAGCACAAGAAGAACCTATGAATACTAAGGACTTTTAAGATATTCAGCAGAGATTCTCAAAAGGACAATAATAAATAGTTTTCACATAAATTCAGGGAGGTGAAGGTATCCAAAATTAAAAATAAATAAAGCAAAACAAGTACTTTTTTTTTGTCTTGGTTGAGACTGACTTGAGAGGAATTGATGTAAAAGCACAAATCAGTCACAAAATATTTAAAAATAGTTCCAGTATAGTAAAATTAAGCTTGTAATGGGTAACTATTTGTTTCAAAACATATTATTTATTGTTCCTCTATGAGGTAGTTAAAATTTTCCATTGGAAAAAATATTCTGAACTGAGCTCTGAAATCCATGAGAGGTTTCCTGAAATGATGAAACCAAGATTTCAAATTTATTAGGTCTTTGCTGAAAAATGCCATTATTATATTTTTCTGTGTTTTAAAGAAAACATCTTTATAAATTCTTCTTGTCACTAGACTAGGGATAACATATATTTCACAATATTAAAATAATGTCAGAACACAGAGTGGCAGAGTGGAAGTGCTATAGGCCTAAAAAGCTGACAGCAGCTATTTAAGGAGTGATAAGAGTAATAGAGATTTAAACAAATTGATAGGATATACACGGAAATTAATGACTCCTGTATTTAGGAAATCAAAAAGTTCTGTCAGGTTTCAGCCATGTATTTCAAATTAGATCTCAAAATTTATAGTAGGAGAATCAAACAGGAATAAAATGTGCCTTTTCAATCAAACTTGCAGCTTCAAGAACTGCAAAAAACTATTAATGTTTTAATTAGTGATCCCATCATTCTTTCTCAAATGTCATTGCAGCATGTATTTGCCTATTTTCATCAACAGTGTTTCTGAACAAGGTTCATCATTGTGAATCTCACACAAGATGCCCTTTTCTAGTCTAGGGAAGGGAATCAAAGTTTTGCAATAATAAGTCAACTTCTCATAGCCAGCTGCTACTCAGCAAAGGTACTTTATGCCTTTTCTGTGTAGGGATATATTCTTTATATTAAGTTGTCTTAATATTAAGTTTGGAATGTTCTGATTTATTAAGCAATTTAATAACCATTTATCTAATATATATAAATTCTTGGATTCAAAACTCAGTCTCTACCTGTTAAACGATTCCCTTATCAGCATATAAGAGCACCTGTTTCTCTTAAGAAATTTCCTTGACTTGTAACATCTTCATGACTCTAGATTTCCCTAAGTGACTGTCATCTATTTGAAAGTTTTCTGCTAGATCAAAGTACAAGATAAAACTGAAATTACATCAATGAAACGAACTATTCATATGGAACTAATCTCTTCAGTAAAATCTTCATGAGAAAAGCCTATTTTAGAAATTCTTGTGAAAAAAGTATTGACTTTTTTTGTTGAAATTTGCCAAGGTTTCTGCTGTGAACACATTTAGTCTCCTCTTGAAACAGGATAAATTTAACAAATGGTATGAAATGTGAGCAAACAAAACTTTTCTTCATAATATATACTTAGAAGACTTGGAAGTTGGTACATGTAATGATATAAAATATTTCTGCTTAATAGATAAAGGCAAAAGTATCACTGAAAGCGAACACAATGTTATCAGAAATCCTTACAGTAAACTTCCAATTTTTTGCCTTCATTGAGCAGACCAGGGGCTATTATTTTTGTTCTCCTTTTTTTTTTTTTTTTTTTTTTTTTTTTCTTAACATGGCATAACAAGCCTGATATTTTAAGATCTCTTTGTGATGCTTTTCATTACAGTAAATGGGAAACACTGACATTTTAATTTCATTTAATATGCCTGTTAACAGATCTGTGTGGCAATCACACAAACATCTGTACACTCATTTTACATGAGATTATCCTCTAACACTGCAGATATAATTGGATACTGAAGACTTGCTTTTATGAAACAAAAAAAAGTTAAATGTTATAAACATTTTTTTGAGCATAGTCTTCTGTAATAGTTTACGTCATGTAAGTTACTGGACAGTAGTCAGTATGTTTTACCTTGGTCTATAAATCTGCTATAATTCTTGTGTGTACATAAGTTAGCTCTAAATATTGTATTCACAATTATTTCCATTAGCATCTATTTTTCCATCTATTCACTAAATAGTATAAGCCATCTTTTTGTAAATCACAGTATGAAAACTAACTATAGTTCATATGCATAACAGAAAACAGTCACATTGTCACTTTTTAACCAACCCGTATTTGGGAATAAACTTAGGGAGAAAAAAATAAATATTCATTTTAAAAGCAAATATCCAATTGAAATGCCTGATTTAGATGAATTCTTGTCTGAATTCACATCTAGTGAATGGAGAGTTCAACCTGTAGTCATTCATAAGCCTAGTATTAAAAAGGCTGAGCATCTAGTTTCTCTGTTCTCTGAAGGGATCCTCCACTATGCAACAAAGAAAGGCTAGGATTAGATATCTAAAATAGTATGACAGTAATTCTCTCCTTTTGTGCCTGCTTAGTCCAAAGCCATATTAAAGTCAAGATTTTACTATTTTGCTATACATAAATCTGGAATGATGAAGGGTATTGGGTGGGTATAGTGTACATATATGTTTATAGCAATCAAAACACATAGGAATTGCACATGTAATTCCATAAAGAGCTGTCTTAGCCTGTCCTCATGGGAGTGATGTTCCAGTCCCTTAAATATCTTTCTGGCTCTCTCCAGTTTGTCCATGTGCCCCATGGGCACTGAGGGGCCCAAACTGGACACAGTGCTCCAGGCATGGCACCACCATTGCTGGTTACAAGGGAAGAACCATCCTCCTCCACCCCCTGGTAATACTTTGCTCTGTGCAAAAGAATGCAGTCTATTCATTCCTCCACAACCAGAAAACAGGAAAGTATCCTATTATTATTCATAATGTTCCATAAATAAACAGTAAAACATCAAAATTGCTAATTTCATATAAAAACTCTTGGCAAAATATTGGCAAGACAATTAAATATTGCACAAGATTCTCCCCAAAAATTCAGCAGCTTTAAATATTATCCACATTCTTCAGTACAGAAAAGTAAAAGTTCAAAAAAACCCTCAAGATTAATAAACTGGCAACATAATTATAATTCTCAAAGTAGGAAAGTTTAATCAGTATGTTCTTTTAAACAGCATAAATAAAAATTACTTCAATCCATGAAAAATGGATTAAACTGTTTTTCCTTTGGCTTTCTCACCTCCTCATTTTAAATAGTTAAAATATTTGAAATATTTGAAGATATTTAGTTACCATTGGTGTATGCACAGCAATGATCATACAACCCTTAAACAATAACCTCTTTGTTGTGAGCCTTCAATGTTTTGTATGCAGCAATAGCTTTCATTCTGACGGAAACTAAGAAAAAGCATTACAGACTAAGCAAACCATTCTCTAAAAGAACAAAAAATTAAACAGACTAGGATCCTAAAAATAATCTTTTAGATTCTGAGAACTGACAATCACTGCAAATAGGGTTCTCAGAACACATCTTATGCAAAAAAAGCTCAAACTTTGTCACTCGACTTGCCCTATTTTAAATCTCAGTCCTCAAACAGATTGCTTTGCAGCTATAAGCTTTTCACCTGGAATGACTTACTCTGTGCAGTGCTACAGACGCATCCAAACTGCTCCACAGCAGTGAATGCAAAACTAAATGCAAAGGCACTCCCTGCTTGAGGCTCAGAAATGGAGTAAGTACACATCCTGGAAAGGTACAACTGTTCCACTTGAGCAGTGACACAAACTTACTGGATGCTTTCTACAAAAATTATCACAGCCCCCCCACATTTTACAGCTTACTCGAGTGCAGCAGCATCAGTGCACTAAATGAATCTCAAGGACAGCAAGACAGATTGGCAGTGTTCAGTATTTTCAATTGAATTGCAGTTTTCTGATTGCAGTTGCTGAGCTTTCTAATCTGTTAACACATTTTCAATTTTTTATTAATAAATTCACATACATAGAGAAACTGCTCCCTATTTTACAGTCTCAGAAATATCCTTTTCTCAGTACACTCCATAATGAAGCAGCAGTTTTGTTTATTCCTAGTCAAAGGAGAAGATCATAGCTTCCTAAATCAGTGATAAAATTTACCATATATGCCACAGGAGACTAAAGATGGATTTTGATTTCAGATTATGAAATTTGAATTTCTGTAACCTCATGTAGGCGAGTCAGCTTCTAAACTTCCTTTTTAGTAAATGTTGATTTAGGTAGAACGCCCTAGAAAGACATTAGTCTCAATTTGGAGCAGACACCTTAGGTGGGATGCAGCTAATTAAACAAAGACATATATCACCATTTGAGATACCATGGGGTGTCAAAAACAAATACAAAGAGCTGATATATCATCTCTTGCTATAAATTGGAGATCCTAAGTGAGTTATGGAAATGATACAACCTAACATCCTAGCATTCTATCTGAATGGTTCACATGCAGTCAGTTCAACAGCTTACTGGCAATTGTGTCTGCAACTATTTTCATTGAGGATAATGGCTCACAAAGGGTCAGCAGCTGATGAATCATCAGCAAGTATTCAGTTTGCACAACTGGTGGAGAATATTAGTAGCCTAGATGAAGAGCTCATGAGCATATAAAAGCCTGGAAGTAGCTAACAAATATCTACAAATTACACTGTTCTTGAGTCTTGATGCTGTTTCTTCTCCTGCCATACCTAGACTTTAATCCTCTCCTGAGAGCATATCATTGCACAAATAACCAGATTTTCTAATGTTCATCTTTGCCCTGATCCCTGTTGTTTACCTTTTCCCCACCTTTACATTCCCTACCTACTGCTTCCCCCTTAGTGTCTGTTCTCTTGCTAGGAACTAACTGCATTGTCACCCTGCAGTCACAGGATCATAGAGAGCATCACAGCAAATCAGTGCTAATCCTGGTCCACCTCCTGAGAGTGCCTATTCTAGCCTGGAGATTTGACATGATCAAATAGGTAGACTGAGTCACAAATTGGAGAAATTAATAATTTTTGCTGTCCTTTATGATAGCTGCTTTATACTGTTTATTTTGGATACTTCAACTGCTTACATACTTTGATGTATAAAATTCCTTTAAGAACAAAAAATAAATAAAAAGGCTCCGGTATGCATGAAATAAATTGAACATACAAAAAACATCCTTCAGTTATTCTGCCTCTCATTTCTTTGATTATTACAGCTGTTCCAAAATTATGTGTAAACCATTTTTCCACATTGAATAGCAGTGCAAAACAAATCCCTTATGGAAAAAACACTCTATCTGCAAAGGGACATTTACTTTAATAACATTGGCATAGTTTTGTTTGCTATTTTATTGTCGCTATTGTCATTTGGTTTTACTTCAGAGAACTTTTTTCCTCATACTCTTCTTACACATTGCTGGGAGAAATTCTTCTCAATTACACACCATCAGCAGAAAACAATCTGAAGAAGCTGACATAGGTTAAGAGCTCACTAATCAGCTGTCTACATGCAATCTGCTGTCACTCTCCTATCTCTTCCTGAAGCGCACAGAATACTAGATTAAAAAGAAATGCACTTTGCTTCTATTTTAATACCACTCACACTA
This sequence comes from Erithacus rubecula, assembly GCF_903797595.1. Classification (NCBI taxonomy): domain Eukaryota; kingdom Metazoa; phylum Chordata; class Aves; order Passeriformes; family Muscicapidae; genus Erithacus; species Erithacus rubecula. The sequence continues at coordinate 21,142,722 of NC_136685.1, forward strand.
AATATCAGGCCCTTTTTGAAACCTCTGTTTTTCCACAAGCTTGTTGTCTACTGTCATCTGAAACATATTATTACACAAGCCAAGTCCATTTTCATTCCTTTCAAGTGAAGTCAAATATGTACCAATTAAAAGATAAAGACTAGGGAGATAATGCTAGAGATGTTTTCAAATGGCTCTTTGACCACATTTGGAGGTTGCTATGGTGAACATTCACCTGTAATTCAAAGAAAAGAGGATTCAGCAATTCTTTCTGTATGACAAGTACCCTTTGAAAGGGAAGTAACCACACTAGCCACCTCATTTTCAGAATTTTTAGGTGTGTTTTATTTCTGATATTTGATCCTGATGTTTATCATAGTACTCTTTGATAAATTCAATCTAATGAGAGACCTGTAACATATGAAAAGTTCCATTATATATTTAATGATAAGTGGAATTCTCAAAATCTTGTTAAATTATTGTTTTCCAAAATGCATGGTCTGGATGAATGAAACTGAACAAAAATTAAAATTTTATTTAATTTTATTGCTTTGTTTTCAATTAATACAGTAGCTAAAAAAGTCACCATTAAATTTCAAATTTTTGCACTTTTCTTTTTTTTAACTGTATTTATTGTTTACTTTTAATACCCCTATGTGTAGTATTCAGTGTAAAACCAAGGTGATTAATAGTTGATATGTTCAATATGTTTCTGTAGTCAATCAAAGGAAAATTATGATAGTTCTGTGTGGTCATTGATGAACACTGGGAAATAATGAATTCTCATGGATAAATCAGAAGTCAGTAAAAGGAAAAATTAGAAAGCAAATTGTTCAAAATAGTGTGATGCAGAAGATGCTTCTGCTCCTTTTAGTCAAAGTGGTTTGAGTTCAAATGGTTTTTTTAATAATTATTTTGATTTCAGAGCTGACATTTTGATTTCTATCACATCTTTTGCTTAAAAATTTTTAGATTATTTGAGAAAATATTACCATAGAATGTTTAAATGTTATTATAAATAAAGGAGATATTTTCCTTACTTATTTTTAACACCTAACTTATAAAGTCTGCTACTGAAAGTGACTCAGAACCTGGGAATTTCCCTGTTTTGACAATGAGGGAAACAGAAGTAAAATAATGTTTAAATTTAAACACTTCAATTAGATGCCTAAACTTAGCTTCTGACTGTTAACATTTCTCAGAGTTTTTTTGAGCAATCAGTATACTCAGAATATATTTACCATTTATGGAGGACATTCTGCTCACTTTTATGGCTATTTCTGTTCATCTTACTTAGTCTGCTCCATAAAAAGTCACAGGAGAAATTAACAACGTGAGTAAATTCTTATAGTGACTGCATCATTCCCAATGATATCTACATAGTGATAGCAAAAAATCAGTAAACAGACATGAAACAACAAATACCTCTTCTTCTTTGTCTGATGAATGCCATTATTTATACAAAATTCAAAGACTTACACATTTGCATTTGTAAAAGTTCCTGAGATAATGTATTTTTAGGAGCATTATACTTGCTGCAGGTATCAGTATATAGAAAGACCTAAATTTATCATATTTTGTGACTCTGCATTTCAGAACTATATTCTATGAATAACATGACCTAACCACTACTTTAAGAAAAAAAAAAATAAAATATATATATATAGAGAGAGAGAGGGATCTCAAATTGCAGTGGTAAAAGCAAGTACAGGATGCACATTTAGATGCTTTTATTTTTATATGGTTTTGGTCAACTTTGTAGGATTTCCAGCTTCATGGCAGAGTTTATTTTGCATGCTATCCTTTGGCTGATGTAGAATAGCCTGAAGGAGTAACTCTCTGTCACAAATATATATATTGTCACTCCAAGTTATCTCTCGGCATTTCTCACAAGCCTGCTGTAACACAATCTGTCTTCATGTCAGCTGGACCCTGCTTCCCCTAAGCACTGCATCAGTCTTTCCACCATTCTGTGATTTTTTAAACATGAACCATAAGACTAACAGCTATGATAGAATGTATAGGACAGGTGGTACTGCTCTCTCCATTCAGTCAGGAAGAAAAGGCTCATTGAAATACTGGCCATAATGTCCTTTATATAAAGGGGACAAATCTGTTCTTTCTACCAGTACTTTGTGTGACCATATTTCAGGAATTTATTTAACTGCAAAAATGAATGGACATGTTATTTGTGGTCTGACACTAAATTTACTCATACATGGGCATGTTCTACGGCAAAATCCAAAGAGAAGGGCTATCAGAGTGAATGGAGAGAAACTTTCCAATCTCCACTCCCCATATGCTCATCCATAATCTTTGCAAGAAAAACTGTAAGACCTAGAGATAAAAATAGGTTTCTCAAATCTTAGGGATCATTAAAGATAAAAACCAATTATTTATGGTTCTGAAAGTGACACAGTGCTATCAAACCTAATTTTAAAAAGAAAAAACCCAAACTCGCACAAGAATACCTATAACCCAGGAGATGACCTCTTTCAGGAGAAAAAAGAAAATACTATCTTAGTGATTCAGCACAAGTGTGGGTTATGACTTGATAATACAAACTATAGGGGTTTTTTTTTTCTGTAACTCCTGTTTACAGCATTTCAATTCTTTACCACTTCTTCTCTCTTGCCCTTTTCCCCTCTCTTCTCATATTTTTCATTAGTTCATGGTTTTACCAACTTTTCTTATGTCTGTTTTCTCCCATCTAATTTCCAGACTAAAAGCTTTTCTCTCCAAGCTTACTCATTTGTTATGTGAAAGCATTCCATTCCCTTTATCTTCAAATTACTTGAATGAAAGTACATTAATATGATTTACAGTATTTTTATGAGTTAGTGGAATGGTGTGTTATATTTTCTTGCTCTTTTGGTTAAGGTCTTTACACATTACATAGTCTGGGTATTTAGGGGAAGAAATGTATTTTTTATTTTGGAAGAGACGTCAGAGAATTAAGGTTGGATTTTTTAATACAGATTTTAATTTGGTGCCACTTATTCATTAGAATAAATTAAGAAATTGTTCAAAACCAATTTTATGCTATATCACAATTAAAATGAACTATTGAAACTATGGTTTAAAGACAAATATTTCCAGACAAAAATACCAATTTATTTATTTGTATTATAGGCATAATTTATATCTAGAACTGAGATTCATTCAATATGTACCTACTTCAAGAAGCAATTTCTAAATAAAAAAGGCACAAAACACAGACTAAAAGGCTTTCATATATATAATTATGCAGATATGTAAAAAATAATAAGTAGATAGATATATATATAAAAAGATTGCATATCTGTTTAATCCTACCTGCTTAACACTACTGGAGATTAAGTAACATTTACATTATTTTATACTGCTTCTAACACTGCAATAAGCTTTTAAAACCAAACAGAAAATGAAGACACACTACATAAATTAAGGATTCTATTGGATATCTTTCAAATACATTATGCTAATTTTCCCAAGAAGAAAGACAGAGAAGGATGTGCCAGACTAAAAACATCAGTTCAAATAAATTATTGTCCTGACACACAAAACTTCAAGCAAAATTGCATATTCACGACTAAGGAAAGATGTTTAAGGAGTAATGATACTCATGTAAGATTTAGAAAGCCCTAGGTGAACTTCCTCTTCTGAAAGATTGCATTAGTAGGACAGCTACATAAATTTGAAGCCCAATTAAAAAACAAGAAAAAGGAATGAAGCACCCAAAGTGCTTCAGTGGAATTTAAATACCCAGTGCCCAAATTCAATTATTAAAAATCTGTGTAAACTAACACTGACCATTGAAGTGCTAAAAAGGTTCTTATTTATATATTTTATTAGTTAATTGTTTAATTTTACTTGAATGTTCACCGGATATTCTTCTGCATGTGCCTTCAGTCCTGAAAATCAATTGCCAATTTGGCACACAGATCATTCAGTAATGATCCAAAAGCTCATTGTTCTATCAGTTAAGTCCTACTTTGTGCAGGAGCTCCAGTTAGAGCTCCAGAATTCCTTTAAAGCAGGGAAAAAGGAAGACTACTTTTATGCAAATTACTTTTATGGCTACTTTTATGCAACAATGCTGTGATGCAGCAAATCTGAATAAATTTTCTTTTGTGCCTGAGGGAAACCTACATTTGCAATCTCTTCCAGTATATTTTAACTGCTGTAAGAACCCATTCCACCTCTCCTGATGACTTGTTATAAATTTATAAAGAAGAACTCAGATTTATTTGGTTAACAATAGGCATAAAGCAAGGCCATAATCTAGTATAGCCAAAAATAGAATTAATTTTTAAGTCCCTTCTTCACAGTCTCTTTAGACATTTTACAAGAGACAGACTTTGAAGGAAATACTGAGAAAACCTGAAAACTCTGGACAGACCTAAATAGAAAGCATAACATTAAGATATAAAACAAGCAACAGTATGAAGCTGACTTACTGAGTAGGTAAAATGAATATTTCTACAAATATGCCTTCTCAGAGGCTGTTCTGAAAATCCCACTTGGTCAACATGATTGCAAGAAAAAGACACAGGGAAAGTCTTATGTCCAGATTAGTAAGCAGTGGTCACTGGAAAGCCCAATAAAAATGCAGTATGTTCTTTTCAGTAGAGAAAATATTGTTTGGATCTTGGTGGTCTTGTTTGTTTTTATTTGTTTGTTGAGTTTTTTTTGGTGGGGGGAGGGGGTGGTTGTGGTGCTGTTGGTGGTGTTGTTTAGGGTTTGTTTTGGTTGGGTGTGGTTTGTTTTGGTTTTTGAGGGGTTTTTTTTCTTTTTTGTTTTTTTAGATAAGTTATAGTTAAATTAATTTATTAAGGATTTTGGCAGCCTAGGTTGATTTTAAGAACATTTCTAGTTTGCAATATTTTTGTCAAAGTTGGGATTTACTACATAAACAAATGCCGACATTGCAATCTGGATCTGATCAATGTAATGAATGTGCTAAGGAACTGATGCTGCACCTTGAAAAATATCCAAAGTAGAAGAAAGAATCAGACATCAATTAGATATATTGGATGTGTCTAACTTCAGAATGTAAAACCACAGATCCTATTTGAAATTCTAGACACAGCACTAATTTACTTGCAATTATTCTCTTACAGATCTGTAAAATTGCAATTAATGTTCTGGTTTTGAGAGATATCTTATTTTAATGTAATTTTCTTCCTAATAGATGGACCAAAGATCATTTACTGTGTATCTTTGCACATACTAAGAAATATCTAATATCTGCTACAGGAAGCCTACTTATCCTGTACTTGAAGCTTTTACAACACATCTGTCTCCTCAAGCATAATCTCACCAGTAACTAAAAATGCCAATAAAACCAATATTTAAAATAATAAAAGTTAATAACAAAATACATTTAATAATACTGAAGCCAAAGTAGATATTAGTAAATTGACATTAAATTGTTCTGTGTAATTGAGCACTTTAAAATTAATTATACCATTCAATCTTTGTCTACCTTAACATTTAAGTACGCTAGAAATGCTTGAACTGCAGGATATTTTACTTTTTGCTGACCATAGGCATATTAAAGTTAGATGCTTGCCAAAATTAGTTAACTTGGCTTCCTCTGTGTGAAAGGAGACAGAGAGGAGGTATTTGCCCCAGTGTCCCCACACAGCTGTTAGAAGGAAATGTCCTTTGCTCAATTAGAGATTTGGGTAACTAAAAGGAGTTTTCTGTATGTAGGTGGTCTATGAAGAGATGCTTAATATCCTATTTGCATGTAGAGAAGATCTAGGGCTCATTTCCATCTCCAAGATATCATTAAGTGACATTTTAGATATTCTAGGCTATCCAAAACTTCCACATGGATTTTTCAGCAGTAACATGGAGACCTTTGGAGCCCTGCAACCTTCTGGAGCATCAACTTCCTTGCAGCTGTGTGTCAGCAAATAAATCAGCCTTTAGTGTCATTTGCAGAAGATTGAATTATCCCTGAGAGGCCGCAGTAATCACTCCAGCAAGCTCAGAGGTCTTCCATATATCTAAGCAACATACATAGATAGCAAATAAAATGCCAGTAGATGGCATTATATCCCAAGATCTTACATAGTGATTCGCACTAAGAAATACCAAAGTCAAGCACTCAGTGAACCACTTAATTACTGCAAGTCTTGTCTGCATGGAATTTTATTTGCTTATTTTCAGGAATGTGATTCAAGAACTTTTAAGCTGAGATAATTTCTGTGTTGATTGTTTGAGATAAAAACTTCCCCTGAGCAGTTGAAGTAATGGTCGCACTCTGTATTCTTTTCAGCTTTCTGACTGTTTTAGGTACCTGTTTCAAAACTCTGCTTAACTCAAGTTCAAGAAAATGATACCTACCACAGAGACTGCTTTGCTCAATCCTCTCAAAACATGCTAAACCTACAGATGGATCTGGACATAAATGCCTTTGATTATCCACTTCTGTTTCCCACAAGTGTCCAGCTATAGCCATAAAAATGAACTGAATTTTGTAGAAGCCCCAAGTATAGGTTCCAGGTTTTCCTGCTCCTTTTCACTGAATTTGACATCTGCAGTACAGCACCACTCTGAGATTCAGGCTAAAGTCAAAATTTTCAACCAATCTATTCTAACTATCAGGAGTCAACCTTGTGAACTGTATTTGAGAAGCTGAGTGCTGAAATACAGGCAATGGTAACACTGAATATCATCTCAGCTGTTTTGCTGAATGCCTGTCCAGCACTGCTCCTAGCGGGATACAATTAGTTCCAAGAGTTAGTGGATAGTTCTGAGCTTGGCAAGATTGATATATTTGCCACTACTATGAGGTTCCTCACTGTGTATGACCTTGTCTATATAGATCTTTCTTGAAGCTATTAACTGCAATCCCAGGGGATGTTCTACCTTTTCCTGAAATAAGTAAAAACAGAATTATGAGCTAAAAATATTGCTGGAAAAGCTAGCTGACATGAGAAAGTATGAGGACAATAGACACTGAGATAAGAAAGACTTCATTCACTAATGGACTGAGAAAAAAATTAAACCCCCAGAAATAGACCCAAACTGGCACTTGACACAGATTTTGAACAACCGCTCATTCGTGTCAGGGCTGCTCTGGCTGCTGGCACCAAGTAGCCTCCAGTGTCTGGTCTTGGGGAATGTGTAAATCTCAGTAAATCAGCTGGGGCTGCTGGACCCTGCTACTCCTGCACTGGGAAGTACTGGCTGGAGAGAGGTGACCAGGTCAGGGTGGAATGCATCACTCTCTCCAGAAATACCACTTGCTGTGGTAAAAGCCTTCTTTCTACTTCTTCCTCTCCAACCCATCCAATTACCTACCTTCTGTCTTTGAAATATTTCCCTTTTTCCTTGGTGAAGCCCCACAGAGTCTCACTTAGAGGTATGCTGGTTGTTTTTGATAAATACCATCAATTATTAACAGAATTTTCATGTTGAAAAGTCTACTGTTTACTTCCAAAAGAGCAATGCTAAACTGAAACATCTAAGAAAGGATTGCCACTTGCTGAGTCTTTTGGTAGAAACACTGCCAGTAGTAAAGGAAACACAGAGAAATCACTGTTGTTCATAAATAATACACAGAAGATGAAAGCAAGAAGTAAAGGACGACCTGTGAAAGTCATATCAAGCAAAAAATACATTTTATCATAAAAGTTAGTGAAAAACAAAGGCTCAGTAATTAGGAAAATCATTTAAAGCTGGATCCTCTTCTACTGTGGTGAAGATAATGCTATTTCACCCTTTTTTTTTTTTTTTTTTTTTTTTTTTTTTTTTTTTTTTTTTTTTTTTCCCTGAGACTTGAGAAAAACATGCTTGGTTTACCATATAATCAAAATAAAAATCAAGAAAAAAAGCAGCAATTAACAAGGATATGTCCTGATTGGTGAAAAAGTTCATTTTAAAATAATATCCTTATTAAAAAAATCTATCTGAGAGACTGGATTTTTCAAAATCATTGGTTTAACTCTAATTACATTATCATAAATGCAAATAAAGACCATTGACTTCACTAGCTGGCTGCCATTATCTAACAGTTTTTTGTCTTCTCCCTCTGTAATATAAATATGAAAGTACTTTAATCTATACAGGTGTAAAACTATACAGGATGCCCTTTAAGAAAGAGAGGAAGAACTGACTGCTGACATTCCTTAATGCACTCTCCAATACTTCAAATTCATCAAAGGAAATACATGGAATATTAGAATTTGCGAAGAGTATTATGTAACATAGAAAAGAAGCATCTAAGCCAAAAATACGTGTTAAGAATAAGGAAAATTTGCTTAATAGTGTTGAAATCTGTGAAGACCAAACATTGGATGAATTTAAAATCTATACATTTTGCACTTCTTCCATGACAGTATAAACTCACCTTTAAACAATGTTAAAAAAAAAAAAACAACTGAACTCAGACTGAGCAGTAGTAACTGCTGTACTTTCTATACATTTTGCACTTCTTCCATTACAGTATAAACTCACCTTTAAACAATGGAAAAAAAAAAAAAAAAAAAAAAAAAACAAACAAAAAAAACCTGAACTCTGAGCAGTAGTAACTGCTGTATTTTCATGGATAAAGATTTATTCTTGACTTTTAAAAGATCTATAATCAGAAAAAAATCCAAATAGCATGTGCTTCATTTATTCATTTAGTTAAATTGAGATAAATGCACTAAGTAAAATGTGCCACAGTCTGATATGACACACATCTCCACTATTTCTTTCAATCAAAAAATTAGTTCAATTGATTCCCTGCTGCCTTTCTTAGATGAAGCCACAACCTGAATTAAAATGTCTTTAAGCCACACCTCACCATTTCCAGGGCAAAGTAATGTATGTAAACAACAGAAATCAGGGTATTTGTTACAGATACCCTCATTCCAATACCTACACAGGCACACATGTATCCACATATCAAATACTAAGTTAGTAAAAACATGCACCTAGTTTAACTTTTTTTAAAGTATTTCACCTGTTCTGTCACATCTATTTCATTGCTTTTGGAGCTAACACCATCTGTGTAAAATACCTACCAATGTCTGTAGTCTGGTTCCCATTACTGCAAGATGAGTGACGTTTTAGGCATTGACCCTTAAGCAGGCCATATGAATTGGAAAAAGTAACAAGGCAGAAATCATAAAAATACTTAAATTACGTTGTCTGAAGTAAGACAAAATCTTTTAATAGGAAATAAGCCAGCCTTTTGCTCTAGTGTCATGGTCATATAGTCTTGGTGCATCTTTCCTCTGCTCTGGTTCCTCAGGTCTGTTTCTGTCGCTTTTTTCTCCACTTGCCCAATCACTTCCCTCCTCTGTTATAACCACTCCCAAAGCTTCTGGATTTTTCTCCCTCCCATTTTTAATTCACATAATTTTAACTATTTTTGCTTATTATTCTCTGAGTTTACACCAGTGAATATCAATAATTTACCCAGTGAATAGTAGTAATTTACCCATCTTCTCTGCTTTGTTATAGTTCATGTGTTTGATGATGGGGAGCAGTGTGCACTGGCAGAGCATCTCCTTTCATATGTGATGCAAAGCTGAACTGAACTTCTCAACATCCATCCATTACTTGAAAACGTTTCATATTCTGCTAAGTATGTATTTACACTTGATCAATATCTACATTTAAACTGGGAGCAATTCCTAGGCAATTCACACAAAGGGGAAAAACCCTGCTCTCATAAAGAATACTATTAAAACTCCAGCTCCCTGGACAACCATAGTAGGAAAAATTTTGAAATCTTAGGAAAATATGAAATAGAATATGTAAAATTTATTTTTAACAGATATGAAATATTATTGTTGAAAAGTTTATTGTGAAGGCTACAAACACTGAGGTAAATAGAAGCAACTGATTAAAGCAGATCACACTGATATAAAGGTGATGGAATAAACGATATATTTTCTAATAAGGTATTTCTGTAGGGCTGTTATCTCATAAATCTTATGCTGCTCACAATTGTATGAAAGACTTATATAAAAGCATCTGCCACCAATTGCATCCCACATTTTTTAAAATAAAAGTAGATGTAATGATGTTGAAATATTTCATTAACATTTTGTGTTCTTCACATTTGCACCTTAAAAGGTTTCAGAGATCAGGTGAAGGGAAGGCACAAGGGAGGTGTCCCATGGGGAAGTGCACCTTACAAGTGCATTTTGATTTGTGTGCACATCCACATAGACATTCTGTGTAAGGCTCATGAGGGACTTACACCATGGTGTGCAAATATGTGTAAAACATGATTTACTCTCAGTGGCAGATTCACTGGGAATTGCAAGTGCTTAGCATCTTGTAGGCCTGGACACAGAGGCTGCTTTACTTAGAATATGTAAAATCAGAAATAGGAGTGACTTACTGTGCACAGTGTTTGACTACAAAATAGACATAAATCCAGTGTTGTTTTCAGTTATTCTGAAGTCAGCCTTAAATAGGTCATGTATAATACGGACACAGAATATATGGATGCCTAAAATGCAGGCATTTCATTACTGTCAGACATTAATAGATCAATTTGTTTGTGTGCTCCCTGACAAAAGAATACAAAATGATTTTAGCCAGAATCTGCTATTGTAGCTGGTATCATGGAACTAATGGAGAGTGAAGCTGTGACACTTCCTAGAGCTAGCCAAAGGCATGCCATATGGAATAGTAAGGCAATGCAACAAAGGCTGTAATGCAGAGAGGAAAAAAAAATCTAAGCTAGAAATATTATACATTGGGTTGTATCTGGAAGTTATTTTCACATTTATGAAGGGAAAGCAAACCATAGATCCTAAAATATTCAGAAAGGTGTAGGTTAATGCTCAGGATACTGTGTGTTTACACATTCATCTTCAAACTGCTGAAAAGGCTTGAGGTATTTCTGAGAACTTCTGGGGCAAGACATTTTTTTGACTGCCAAGTAATCAGCATAAATTACAAATGCAATTTTCTTTTTTAATTAGTATTTTAAACCAGGAATTCTGCAGAATCAGTATTACTGACAGTAACAGGAACAGAAGGCTCTGACTTGGCAATGGAGAAGGGAGTTGCAGGGGAAGCAGAGGGTGGCACTTTCCCCTCTCAGCAGTCCCTGAAGTTTCCTTCAGTAGCTCCTCAGACACCTCAGTGACCAGAGGCACAAAGTCCCCTCCCTGCAGTAGGAGGCACAGTGCCCCTACAAACGCATCCCTGCCACACAAACACTGCTGTGTTAGTACAGGGGTCTGTACTAACTAATAGAGAACCTTGTTTCTCCACATTACGTGGCAGCTTTTCCTGGAAAAAGTTAAAATGTCATGTACCTGTGTACAACACATATTTATGTCTCATGTACTGCCATGAAATCATTAAGGTTGGAAAAGACCTCCAAGATTATTGACTGCAACCCCCACAGCCCAGTACTGTGTGGTACACCACTAAACCAAACTAAAATGTTCTCAAGGACTGCAACTTGATGTGCTAAATGTGGTTCAACAGGAACCATCAGAAAAAAATTGCAGGATAGGTAAACTTACCTAAACCACAATCAGTGACAGCAATATTTATGTCATTTAAGTTTCATCTTGATGATATCACACAGCAAAACAAAAGGGAAATTAAACAGAATGTCAGAATTTTTTATATATGAATGACATATATTTGAAGTTTTGCATGACAGAGACACACCAATTCAAGCTTCTTAAGAAAATATATTTTTTTAAATGCAATTTAAATATATAATTCCAATCATATATAATTGGAAATGATACTAGTGAATCTTTATTTGGTTTAACTTGTATTTATTGCTTTATATGGAAAAAATAAGGTATACAGCTGCTCAGAGCAATTATGCAAACAAGAAAATGTTCTCAGCTGTGCTCTTTAGACCCCTCTTACCAAGAATTAGCATATATAATAACATTAATTAGGAAATGTCAGAATATTTTAATGCTAACAAAGATGAAATCATATGGCAGAATTACACTATGCTATAAATAGTTTTACTAGAGTATTTTCATTTTTGTTTATATGTCATCTTTTTTTGTGAAACTGCTAGGAGGGCAAATAGCTGATCAGTATTTTATGCTAGCTGGTCTTTCAGCATGGATATCTGACAAACTAATAGTTATGCATATGGACAAAAAAAATCAGCAGAAGAATTGATGGAAAGCTAACTCCTTTTCGTTCTCTTTTATTTCAATTTAAAGCTTATAGGCTGTCCTCTTACAGTTCAAAATGACTAAATTACCATCCCTTTCAGCATGTGAGGGGAAAAAAAGGTAGCAAAAATAATTTACCTTAGTTTCATATCTAGGACATAAATGTACTAATGGGTAAGATCAGTTCTTTAAAGCTAGTATCTCTTGATTTTTTAGATTTTTTAGATTTTTTTCAAGTATATATATGTGTAACTATACAATGTTCATTGGTGCTGCAGCAAGCAATGGTACAGCATGTAGCATTGTGCATTTAATACTACATAGGCAATGGCAAAATACCCATTTATTTAGGTAATATAGCATATTAGCCATTTCTAACTCCTTTAATAAAAATACAGTATATTATTTAGACATTTGTTTCGTTTTCTCCTTATCCTATGTTGTACAAAAGTCAGTTATTATTTGTTTCTTATAGGAAGGGTTATTTAGATAGATGAATATGTAATAATGGGAAAACAATCCATCCCATGTGTATAATGAGAAATTGGATGATAAACTGCCTAATAACAGTATAAGAAGTGGTATTTCTTTATGGACTACTAATCACTGAAGCTTTTGATCAAATAGTAAAGATGTGATGGGGAATTATTTATAGGAAGAGAAGAGATTTCAGTGGATCTTTATAGTATCTTCAATACTATCTTTTATGCTATAGAATATTTGCAGTTCAAAGAAGATTTTTATTACTTCAGGAGCAATTAAGTTGATATTACATGAAAGTTACAAACAACTGACCCAAGTTTAGCTTTGTTAAGTAAACTGGCTCAGTGATGTGAAAGGGATGGTCAGTAGATATAAAACAGGATAGGAGGCCAAAAAAGAGTGAAGTTACTTCTCCTTAACTTCTGCAGGACAGAAGGACAGATAAATGCTAGTTCCTAAACTTGAAGGTGTAAGATCCCAATGGAAATGTATCTGAAAGATATTTATTAATCATGTGAATGCTTAGGCTTATTCTAAAATTTCCACGCACATGTTATATAGTTAAGCCTTTTACAGAAAAGATAAATTTATGCTTTTATGCTCACTGAAGATATGCATTTGAAGAAGAAATACACACACTATGTTTCATTATGTAAACTGTAAATTTGGGTAAGTGATGTACAAATTCACTAATTGTCCCACATGGCCCTTCAGCTGTCTGCTCATTGTATCATTCCGATCTGTCACTTTACTGCAGAATTCAGAGTGCTTTTGGCATTTGTGATCAAAATGAAAATACTCAAGAACAATATAATTGCTCTGTAGAAATTTAAGGGGCAGGAATCAAACTAAATTATTTGTCCTTGTGAACTATGAGAAAAGACTTACCCCACTACATGCTGATCTGTGAATACTTTGCTAGTATTGGGATTTTATTCCTCTCCACACTTTAAAATATTTTATCATTTAGATCATTAAATTTATAAATTTATGTTAATTACTTAATTTTAACACATTATTTTAGGAATCCATCTGCTTTGTATGTCAAAAGCATCATGAAAATGTCAGTCTGAATTAGTTTGGTTTTGGAAAATACTGAACACAACAGCATACACTGTGCTTCCAGAAGAAAATGGTGCAAAGACAAATTTATAAACAGCATTTATGTTTATACACTAATTCTGCTGGTAGGTGTAATGCACTGTAAAAATGAGTCTGAAGAAGCTTTCTCCCGTGAAACAATCTTTGCCTATTGAAACTTAGTCTAGATCTAGTGAAAAAAAAACCTAAACCTCAAAATCAAAACCTCCTCTTGCTCTACAAGTGGAACACACCATTACAATGGAGCACTGCAGGTTTGGCTGCAGTGTGTAGTCTTTTTTTTTAAGAAACTGATACCTGCATTTTAAAATAAATTACTATGTCATGAAAAGAAAAACCAAAAACCAGCATAAGAAGGCTCTTAAACATGGATGTCTGAAGTAAGTATAAAGATTGACTAACACCTCTGTAGTAATAATACTGCAATTGTAAGAACAGTCGATACAAGAACACAGACACAGAATTATTTTATCAAGGAAAAAAGTAGTTCTTCAACTCACAGTGGTTGTTACAGTGTCTTAGGTCAATGTGGAACATAATGAGAAATATTTTGCATCCACTCCTGCTTCTGTAACTATCTATAGTCAGCTTTTCTGAAGTGAATCAACTTGCATCCAAAGAAGTAGTAATATTTTCCTCTCACATTGTATTAATATTCCAATTGTTGCTTTATTTGGTGGCTCCGTGATTTCCACTGATTTCTAGCAAAAACTTAATTACAGTATGCTTATGTAAGATTTTTCTTAAATTGCAGAAATTTGTTTGGTTAAATAGATTATTTCCTTCTTTGGAGTTTTTACTTTTGATGCATGAGACAAAATATAATTTCTCTTCACATTTTCAGTATTTTCTGGTAAGATCTATTACCTTGATCACTTTAACAGTCTTCTAGAACTTCTGGATATATCAAAAAAATCCCTGTACTAATTTGACTTTCTTTTCCTTAAGGACCATAATTTTCATAAGAACCAAAACGTAACACACATTCTAGATTGTTACCAGTGCTTTTTTCAGTGACTCAACTTTTTCACTGGCTGTCACATCATCATACAAGTGAAATTTGCCCTGAGGATAAAATACCTCAGGTAGATGTCTTCCTGCATGCTTGGCCTTTACTTCCATTATACACAATTATCTCAGTCACTGATTCCTACAGACCTTTTCAGCTACTACAGGCAGGATCCAGTTACTGAAACATACTGGTCCAGTTCATTTAGGATGCTCTGGGTTTGCTAACATAGGCATGTGTTCTGTCACATCTGCCACAAGATGGATAGAAAAACATCTTTAAAAGATTAGTTCAGTCACCTAAATGTAGACATCCAGCACTACTTCAGATGCATGGGGCTAACAGGATACCATAAGGAACCTATCAGGGACTCAGCATGTGCTGGAGTGGCAACTGGAGACCAGCCAGGATGTCCTAGCATATTTCTGACTGTACAGCACATCCTACCTCTTAGTGACTGACAATCCAAATATTTTATTTTATAGGGTGGTTTTCAATTTTCACTTTATGACTAATTAAGTATATGATTTTGAACATTTATTATTAAAACTATCCCATTTCTATTAGTTCAGTCTTCAAGGTCATACAATTCTTCCTCTGTGCTGTTTTAATATTCCTCTGCTTTAATATGCCTACTGATTTCTGTAACATGAATGTATTTCAACAGCATAGTGATGCATTTTGTGCCAAGGTCCTTACTGGAACCCATAAACAGGATCATCTTAAGTTCTTTGCAAATTTAACTCGTCATACATCCTCATGAGACAGTTCCCCCTTAGAGTACTGCAGTGGGCTGACTCTGGCTGGATGCCAGACACCCACCAAAGCCACTCTATTGCACCCCTCCACAACTGGACAAGAGAGAGAAAATATAACAAAGGCTCATGTGTTAAGATCTCTGAGATATCTCTCACCAAAATTCTATCATGGGCGAAACAGACTCAACATGGGGATTTTAATTTAATTAATTACTAACAAAATGAGACCAGGATAGTGAAAAGTAAAATAAATCCTAAAAATATCTTCCCCCCTCCATCCCCCTCCCTTCTTCCCCTAGTAGTGCAGGGGATGGGAATGGGGGTTATGGTCAGTTCATCACAGGTTGTTTCTATGACGGCTTTGGGAAAGGAAAACTGCTTCCCCTGTTTCCCCCTGCAATCTTCCCATGACTTTCTCCGAAGTGAGTCCACCATGGAGCTGTCTGGACTTAGCTCTGTTGGACACGAGGAAGTTTCCTCTCACAGAAGCCACCCCTGTAGTCCCTGTTTCCAGAACCTGGCCCTGCAAACCCAGCACAAGTGCCAAATTTGCTGGATCTGCTATACATACACTATGTGTGTGTGGTGCCCACTTGCACAGTTAAAAATGGAAGCCATTATAGAGGAATGGAAGCAATCATTAATCTTTACAATAGGTAACATCAGAATGCTAGTTTGAGAATATTTCTGCTTCACAGTGTATTTTTAATGTGTTATTGTGTACGTTCGACTGAAATTGCACTGGGTTTTATTCTCTATGTATTAATATTTTCCTGCCACTTGTTTTAATGCAATTTAAGTGGGACTCAGGAACAATCAGTAAAATCACTTCTCTGCCTGCCCCTAATATGAGTACTGTATTTCATACTACTAATTATTTCATCCCTGTGTTAATAAATTAATTATAAATCCATTTACTTGACCTGAGATTTCATTGCATGATTGTAGGATAGAGATTAACTTGTCCCACCCTACTCTGGGACCACTAAACTCTGTATCAGTAAGCAAAATTCAAAATAATTTTCAT
Source organism: Erithacus rubecula (assembly GCF_903797595.1). Taxonomy (NCBI): domain Eukaryota; kingdom Metazoa; phylum Chordata; class Aves; order Passeriformes; family Muscicapidae; genus Erithacus; species Erithacus rubecula. The sequence continues at coordinate 21,159,177 of NC_136685.1, forward strand.
TTACATATTCTGATTAATAATCCTGTATTTTCCTCTATACTCACCAGTACATGAAACAGAAAAATGTAGTTTGATCTCCTAGCTTGTAGCTTAATTCTCACTAAGACTATTACTTAATTTGGATTTTTTTTTTTCCTTTCTCATTTTAATTTTATTAAAGTCAGTTACATATCCCAAAAAATATCTTCTGCTTATTCTAACAATTTTCATTTTGTCTCCTCCCCAACCCCAGTACCATTTGGAAACACAAACAAACAAAACTACTATAATTTTTGTTGAAACATACAGCAAAGTATTTGAGCTTCATGGAAATGCAAAGACAATTCTATATTGCACTGTTCTTTAAATTCTTGTAGGATAAATCAGAGTTTACTGCAGTGTAAGACTAAGTGACAAGAAAATAATCTATATAGCTCCACCATCTTTGAAGTCAAATTTTATGGCTGCTTTCTTTTAAGGTGTTTTGTTTTCTTTCAATTAGTATTACTTACTGAAGATAAAGGTTTTGGAGCAATGAGGCTAAGGCTTTAATGGTTCATGCAGCAGGTTTCCTAAATTATTTCACTTTTGAAAATTATTTCTTTTGTGGGTTATTTATTTCCTTTTTATTTTTTTTCCTTTTTATTTGTTTCTTTTTCCTGCATCTTCCCTCTTTTTTAAGTATAATGATCAGTGGGAGAACAAAATCTTAGAGGCTAATAACTCAAAGAACTGGCCATTTGCAAAAAGAGCGGGTTCTTTGCAGAGGCCAGGTTTGCATCCCCCAAATGAAGTGGAAGAGGACAGCTTTTAGCACTGTGCTGGCAAAACCTCTAATCAACACAACCAGAGAATGGCCATGAGAAACTGACCTTTTTTTTTGTTTTGTTTTTGCAACAGGCTGAGTTTTGAGCAAAGTGAGCAGTAAGCAGATACTGCAAGGTGGGGTAATGCTTTTTGTAGTGCAAATTTTCTCCCACCTCCTACTTGAGGAAATACCTAAGCCTGAAGGTATTCATCTCTCCTGAGAAGACTCAGCTGGCTCAACTAAGGAGGGTCAAAGAGCTGCCATGTCATTAGAAAGAACCATAAACCATCAAATGTGGGAGAGTAGATTGTCAAATATTAGGAATGGGGTGCAGCTGTATAAGACAGGTGAACAGCGTTGAAGGAGAAGAAGGTGGAATGCTGATATGTATGGATCAATCACAAAAGAGTAAAAGGGCACTCAGGTGTAATGCATGTGAGAGAAAAGGTATAAAGAGTTAGGAGGAGAGGGGTGGTGTTGGAGCTAGCAGGTGGTGCTGCCTGTAGGATTGCAACAAAGAAAAGGCAGAAGGCTTTAATAAACTGCTGATGGTGACACAATCTTCAGCATCAGCCTTTTGAGCCCGCTGTCAATCAGGAGAAAGATATGAGATACAGGTAAGGGATTGACACTTATGTCTGTTGAGAGTCCACTGCCAATTCAATTAGTGTCCTTGGTAAGGAATGAGTGACAATAATCAAAGATCCCCGAGAATAATTTCTGGGTCCTTCCTCCAGGGTTGCATCAGACAGTGTAAAACTGCCCCTGCAGCAGAGGTGCTTGGGTGTTCCCACAGGAAGATGAATGTGTATTAGCCCACTGAACTTTGTGTTGTTGGGGCTTCTCCAAAATCAAGACCACAATGATCACTTTGAGTAACTGACCCTGAAATCACAACAATAAAGTCTTATTGCTGAATCCACATGTGGTTACATCTCTCCACTATCTACTCTTAGGCTTTCTTTCTCTTTCTTATCCTTATATATTGGTGATATTTCATGCATTTATATATAATGCTATTTTTATACTTTACTATGCTTACATTTTTATAGATAATAACCAAAATGGCTACACACCTCCTTACTATTGCAATCAAATTATTACAAAATTAACCACACAAACATACACCCATATATAAGCACATATAAACACCAGTAATTGTCATTTCACTCCAAGCCACCTCAAGGGATCCATTAACAAGAGCCTCAGTGGCAGGTCACATTATGAGCATAGTCAATCTACTTATGTAGTTTCTCAGCAGGATTATTCTGGGCACCTTCTTTCCTAGATAACTTCAAAATAATTAATTGCAGGTTTTAGTATATATAGGAAAGTTATAGACCCTTCCCCTTATGGGGAAGGGCTTACTTGGAACACTTTACATCAATTTACTGAAAAGTAAAACAGTATGAATCCTGCAATAGAGATCCTCAGAGTACCCTTTAGCCCAACTGAAGTAAGATTCTCCCTGTTTGAGTTAGAACAAAAATCTGAAGAAATATTTCAAATGTTAAAGAAATTTTTAAAAATACCAATTCGCATATTTTCTTTTTCCCCCCAAAGTTTTTGGGTTTTTTCCCCAATTTATCACAAGATAATGTATCTGACAAAATACAATGTGACTGTGCAATAACTTTGCACAGCTGATTATACACACATGATTAGTCCCAGAACTGTTTTAGAGTATCCAACCTACCATTGCTGTACTGCTCACTAACTCCATCTTCAGAATATTTTGTTTCTGGAAACATTATGCATTGACAGGTTGAAATCAAATTGGTCCTGTGGTTCAATGATGACAACATAAGCTTCTTCAGTTAAAAAAACATACCCAGGTAATTCCTCTGAGAAAAGTCCTACTCCCCTTTCTCACTATTTTAGAAATTTATGTTTAAATAGAAACATTCCTCTGAAAACTATCCTATGTGTGTACAAGCAAACCCACAGGTCTTACAGTAATTAAAGATTTCACCTGCCCGAATTTATTAATGTGGCCCCTCCCTAATATTTTCACTTCTAGAGCTCCTAAAAATAAAGCAAAAAAAAAAAAAATACAAACAAAAACAAACAAACCCCCTCTTTTCTGCAGCAACTGGCACTTCTGGGAAAGAAATGGATGCAAATAGAGGATTGTATTTTAATTAGTATGCTTTAAATTGCAAGATAGCTGCCTTAATTGATTTCAAATAGCATGGCAAAACATTAAGACAAAGAGAAATAGCATCCTCATTTAACGCTCATTTAATAGGAATCACTGATTTAAAGTTCCAGTGCAGCTGCTTTCATGGAGCCTCTTACAACCATGCCTGAAGAACAGTTTAATTTTGAAACAAATCTAGTTATGGCAATGAAAACTCTTCAGTGAAAACGTTCTTAAACAGGTTTCAGCTTTGCTGCAAGGCTTACATTTTAGACTCTAAGCTAAGTAACAGGATCAGATCTTTCTCTATAAGCAGAGATCTACTTTTTAACAAGTGTTCTTTTATTTATGCCTTGCAGGTTGGCAAAATTGGATTAATCTCTCTCTGACGCAAGCATGTCTCATAGCGATGGAGTTAAACCATGTCTTTGGCTTCTAAATTAATCCAGAGTTTTTACTTGAACTGTGTTTTCTGTGAAGAACCAAAGTGTCTTTGTAACAGGACTCCAAACACTGAATGCATGGAGGCAAAAGCAAGACTCCTCTCACATCCTCTGGGACTCAAAGCTGCAGAAGTATTCTGACTTTTGTCTAATTTTAAATATTCCCTCATATTACAAGTACCCATATATTTCATATATATCCAGTCCTTAAACACACTTGCTGAATGCTCTACTTTCCAAATGGAATAATCTAAAAATGTGATTAATGTATTTCCAGTGAAATCATACAGAATATCCTTTTAAATAGTATGGATACAAAAAGTAATTACATAATTCCCAGTTCAGAGATACTTCTCTAAGCAATGTCTTCGAACACTAAAATTCTCAGCTTATAGAATTCTTGGCCTTCAAGTCCACACCTGGCTCACTCTGTCAAATCTGAGAAATACTGGGGACAATATAATGAAAAGCAATATTTAGTGACATTTTTAATCATTATTTTGATATATTTGTTGAAGTTGTTGTTTGGGTAATTGTGGAATTCCATCAAACTTTAAACTGACATCTCTTTCACTTTTTTCATTCCATCAAATATGAAGGTGGAAAAGGGATCAATGTGCTTAATAGAGCTTGAAATGAATCTGACTTTTTGTTTTGCAACCACATTTTTTGTACTCAAATCCTCAACACACACTAATGAAATAAAGACAGACCAACTTTCTATTACAGCAATATAATTTGTCAGATGTCACAGAATCAGCTCAAGGAGATGAGAAATAAGTTGACAAAATGCATGACAGGTTACAGGATTGTCCTGTTTAGCCTTTTATAAACTTGTTTTCTCCAGAGTTAAAAAGCAGGCAGGAATGAAGGGGAAAAAGTTATATGACAAACATAATTGCAGTACAAATATTGTATATAGGACATTCTACAAGCAGCTTGCTGGGTAATTGAAGTACAGCAGAAGGCTACACATTTATAATGTATGAATGCACAGTCACAGCACAAAACTGCTCAAAGGCTGAGGGTGCTCAGGCTGGCCAGTGCTGGGAATCCCAGATAATACAGGCACCCTGCATGCAGCTACAGCTATCCTAGGAAAAGCATTATGCCTGCCTGTCACAGGATGAAGACTCACGGCCAGACTTCAAAGGTGATAGAAATAAAAGATTTTCTTTTTCATGAAATAATTTTCAAGATTTTTTTTTCAATCCAAGTAGTCAGTGAAAAGATGTTGGACTGAAATATATGGTAAGGAAAAACACCTTGCAAAGAACAAAAGGAGTGGATTTTTTCACAAGATAAATCTTCATCATCCAAAAGTTCCCTTTTTGCCCTGTTTACAATCTGATCTTATTCTATTTCACTACTTCATATTCCAAAGAAATTAAGAGACTCTTAGCCTTCTGTGTAATTTAATATGCTAATTTGGAAAATAAAGCTAACTTCAGGGCTCTTTGTGGTGTGAAACCATTCACAGTTTGCAGCTATCTAGAATCAAAGACTTTAGCTCAGTAGCAACTCAATGTATTGCAATAATTGTGTTATGGTATTCAGAGAATAATTAATCATATCTTCTCTTCTACAAGACTAGAAAATGATCTGATCCTTCCTCTATTCTACCTTGTTAGTAATTCCCAATGAACCCAGAAATCAATCATTAGGTATGAATGGAAAAAGAGGAGGAAATGGGGCTTGTTACAATGAATGTTTACATTTGATTTACACTTATAAGCAAATAAATAAATTAATAAATGTGTTGTTATGTAAACAAAACTTAGAAGTTTCTTTGTTGACAAGTGCAGTTTTTATTTATTGTGTTTGTGAATGTTATCTGACATATTTGGAGGAAAAAAAAAGATCACTGTACATTATTCAAGCATGGCTATTTCTTATGTATAGAACCCATTCTGTGGAATTACTTGGACAGAGTCAGCCCTGCATACACAGCCCTTGGAACACAACAGGCTTCCAAGAAACTATTCAGCAAACTCCTAAGATGATAAAGGATAAGCATGTAAGACCTTGTCCCCTAACAATCTCTGCCTTCTCCACGTTGAGAGAAATGTAACAACTACCACAGCTACTGGGATCAGCTAAACTACCATTCAAAATAAACAGCAAAAGCACAGATCTCTGCTCAGCACATGACTTCTAACTACAAGACTGTACTATAAAAATGCAATCTCATATTGTAATAGCCTGAAACATCTAAATAAAAGATTCCAAAAGTGGTCAATGTTTATTTTTCTTACATTTTAAAGTTGACCTTCAAGGATCCTTGTGTATTCCTTCCTACTCAGGTTATTCCATGAGCCCTTTAAATTCCATTAAAATTCTGTGATGGGAGCTGATCAAAACCCTGCTAATATTTAGTTATTTTTCTTAAATATTCATTTTTCTGCATCGGAAATTAAATTAGTACCAAGAAATTATTCTTTTGAAAAACTCAATTTTTCATCCCTAAGGGTTTTTTATAAAGCAAAATTGCCCATTAAAATCAACATAATGGCAATGTATTGTTTTCCATTAAAAAGTGATATTGCAATTAAAATTTTAATTGGAAACATTTATATTTTTAATTTACTAAACCTAAGACTTGGGACACATACAAAAATATATTTTGCTTGCTTTTAAAATGTAATTTTTCAATGTTTGCATTCTTCAAAGTACAGGTAATTTTTTTAAAGGAGAACAGTTTCAGCTTTCATCTCCCTTCAATATACACAATAAATGGCAATAATTAAATTCTATATCTACCTCTGCTAAATATCTGATTATTGAAAAATCATATAAACACCACCTACTTTATAGGGTTATTTTCTGAAGTTGTTTCAAAGGAAATTCAAATAAAGAATGAAAGTAGAACATATGATATTATTTCCCTTTCCTATTTCCCTTTCATACCCATGAATATTTTATGAAATAAATAAACAAACAACAAAAACAAACAAACAAATAATTAAATAAATTTAAGCAAAAAAAAAAAAAAAAAAAAAAAAAAAGGCATTTCTTTCACACATCTAACTATTCAAACCACGTGGGTTGTCATTTTGCAAAAATGTTTTGGAGAACAACCCTGTAGTCCCAAGGACATAAAACTAATCAATTAGCTTGCATACATTTAAGTAAAGAAATTCTCATAGAAACTAGGAAATTAAATTCCCACTGAACAAAGCTAATAGCTTTCTTTGTCAACTTTAACTTTTCTATAGCTGCTACAATATTGTGGGACTGTATTTTCTTTGATAATTTCTTCTTCTAAGTAGATTTATATTCACTGAAAAAAAAATACAGTTTTAGAGAATTCAAGAGACTCAGGAAACATCTTGTTGCTTCTCTATTTTGTTACAAACAATGTAGGCTGAATTAAATAGTTGCTAGGACATGACCAACCACACAAAAATTGGGGATTGTGATGAGGAAGATACTATTTTTCATGTTTTCTGTGGAGTAAATAAATTCCTGGCCTAGAGTACTTTATCATACAATGTCAATGCCAATAGATTTCACACAGAGAGCTTTCCATCAGGTTTTAGCACTGTTTCCTTATTAAATTGTATCTCTTGCAAATTAATCAGTGAAAGACCAAGACTTCCACATATAATAGTACAAAGTTCTAAAAAGTCCTTGATCATTTGCTTTTACAGTATTTTTCTTGTAGCTTTTCACAAAATCTTAGGCTGGAAATGCAGAAATAACTGATTGCATTCAACTCTGGCACCCATGAAAGCTTTCAACCCTGGCAACACAAAGTTAAAGACAAAGATAAAAGGTTCATAATTACACTGCAAATCTAAGCAACACTTATTTTAAATGCACATAGTGTATTAAAAAACCCAAAAAGAGTGCACACTGAAATACACAAAAAAGTGAAATCAATGAAAAGAGATACTTTGGACTAGAATGTACATGTAGCAGATTATTGCAGACACTGAAAGAACAGCAAGAACACTTTTCCACCACCTCAATGAACTTTGCTCTTTAAGCCCAAACTAAACCATTCTAGTTCTTCTCCATGTCTTAAAAGAACAAAAAAAACAATATTTTTGCTGTTATATACAAAAAATAACAGGGTTTTTTTACGTTGTTTAAATCCAAATTTATTTATTTATAGACAAGAACACCCCAAGCTAATTTTATTGAGAAGTAGGATTAATCATGTCCTTTCAGGTCTTGACACCCGGACACTTCTGGACTAAATTTTATTTTATATGTTTAATCAAAAAGAAATATGCTCACTGAACCATAGCGAAACAGACACTTGGGTTAAAAAATTATTTGCTCAAGGCTCCACCTCAATTACAAATCAAATAGTAACATAAATTATGGCCTTAAATAGAGCACGGGCCTGAGACAGTGACCTCCAGCATTCTGTAGCCTTGCAGTGGCAAAGTGCAGGCACTGCTCCCCTTTGGGCTGAGAGCAGCCCTTCCAAATGCACAAAGCTGGTTTCTGGATACAAGACAGGCCTTCAGGAAATTTATGCCCATTTATTAATTTACTCCCTTCACCTTCTCAAATGGGCAGTATATGCAATGAAAATTTATTATTGGAGAATAAATAAAGTAATGAAAAATAAATAAATTTTTTAAAGACTCATCTCACTCCTTTTTTGTATTCATTGAAATACATCAGAAAATAAACAATAAGGAAAAGCAAGGAGGAATAAAAAGAAGTAACAAGAAGATTATGTTCCTTCCATATCAATTTGTCCTTCCTCATCTACAAAAAAAAAAAAATCTCTGAAAAAATGTCTTTTTTATCCAACCAATTTTAGAATTACTTAAAATGCAAGAAAAAAGATCAATTGACAACTCCTGTACTAATAAATTTTAAAAATTGAACAAAACTGAAACAATTAAGTTGTAATGGCATAATATAATTTATAGACAGATTTTATCATCCCTGGCAAGGGGAAGCTCTCTCAGCTACAGCAGCTGGCAACACATTTATACTTGCTAACATCAACAAAAGCCAGATAAGAAGTTCTGTGAAACTGTGTAGTTTCTGTCAACTGGACTACAAATGTCAATTTTATGCTATTAAAAATCATCAATTTCTAAAATATTTTAAAACAACACAATTTACATTTACAGAGTTGTGACTAAGAAATCACATATCAAAGTATTTTTTAAATTATAAAAATATAGGTAAGACAACCAAACAATTAATTGTCTAAAAGCTTTTAAAAGATTTCTACTGAAGACCTTACAATTCAATTGTATTTTTAAAACAAGTCTTCCTTTACAAAGCTTTTACAGAAATATCTCAAAGTATGAAAAAATAAATAACAAAACTAATCAGTCCTTTGATGTTAGGTACTTGCACACCTGAAATATTTCATTTAATTTCAATTGCTTTCAAAAAGATTTCAAAATATCCTGCTTAAATATTAAAATGTTATCTAGCTTCCTCATATTTCAACACACTTGATGACATTTTATTAAAAAATGTACTCACCTGTCAGTACTCACCTGAGTTCTGTCAATGAGGAGAATGAAACAAACCACATGAGGCACAGAAAAAAACACTGTCTTATTCATTAGGAAGTAACTCTAATGCATCAGTGTTTACTCATGTTGTGATTTAATTTTACTTTAAATATATATGGTAAAAGAAGCTATATTCGAAAACTAATATACTTTGAATATTTTAAAGCAAAACAAAATCATAACTATAATTTTGTCAATAATTCTAAAAATATGGGCGATTTTATGACAGTTTGTTCATTTTCAGACAAAAAAATATCTGCCTGCTTTACAACTTCATGACCCTTTTGGTATTTCTTTTTTTATCAAGGCTCAAATTCACTGTGTTCAAAAATTATAAAATAAAGCAGAAATAAGGGACTGATCTATTTTGACAGTCAGCGAAAGTTCTGGTCTTAATCAATATATAGAGAAAAATTTTGAAAAATTATTTAAGTAATAAAAATTTTATGATTAATAGATTAGCTTCTTGTTAAAAGGGACAAAAAATTTAAAAAGGCAAGCAGCCCAATGAAATTTTATATTCACATAAAAAGGGCCTCTAGGTCATAAGAAAATCCCATTCCAGTTAACTTCCTAATTTTTCACATATCTATGCAGATGTGTTAATATACTATAAGTAAATGTTTTTCTGAAATGTATTATGTTTCACTATTAGCAACATTTTAAAAAAAATCAAACTAAAAATCCACTCTCTGCATTAAAACAAGAAAACAAACAGGCTTCGTGTTGAAACTGGTTGACCAGAGACATAGTGTGAATCATCCTGGGGGATTTTGAAGATGCAGCTGGACCTTCAGAAACCACCCACAGTTATTCCTGCTTTGAGCAGGAGGTACAACTGGAGGTCTTCAAAGTTTATTCCTGCCTGAATTTTTCTATAAGCTAATTTTTACTTTTTATGTATGTCTAAAATGATTACTATTTATTTATGAGCAATGCATTGATTTATTTTTCTGAATTAAGCAAGTAAAAATTACTTATTAGGGTTTTAGAGCTATTTTGTAATAAATTCAATTCAGGAGTACCACTATTGGATGTCATATAAAAATTGCAAAACTTTGATTTTTAGGAAATGCACTTTCTCTAAATAGATTATAGGCTCTTCCCACATGTTTTCAACAAATATTAAATAGATATTGCTTTTAACAATAAAAATAATAAGTTCAGTGTGCAATTAATAGAGTGGTATCATGGTAAGTTAGTAGCAGCTTCACGTACTAATGCATAAAATACAGAATATAATTATGTTCCATTTTTTAAAAAAACATTATTTTGAAGTAAAATTACTGTATATTTCTAGGGAAAAATGTCATATTTGGAAATTAATTTGTCAAAAATGCTTTTCCCAACAAAAATCTATTTTTGATACAAATTCTCAGCCATAATTCCTCTCTTGCATGTCTGTGACTGGTGCAAGAGGCCATACTTGAATCATGACTTCTGCAAAGATAAAAGATAAGTGGAGAGAGAAGAGAAGAGAAGAGAAGAGAAGAGAAGAGAAGAGAAGAGAAGAGAAGAGAAGAGAAGAGAAGAGAAGAGAAGAGAAGAGAAGAGAAGAGAAGAGAAGAGAAGAGAAGAGAAGAGAAGAGAAGAGAAGAGAAGAGAAGAGAAGAGAAGAGAAGAGAAGAGAAGAGAAGAGAAGAGAAGAGAAGAGAAGAGAAGAGAAGAGAGAAGCTACTGTAGGACCTCACACCCACTGACACTCGTGATAGAACAATATATGTGCAGATTCACCCTCTGCAGAGACTAGAACACCCTGATTTAAGTCTCTGTGAGTGTAAGAAATGATTTTAGATAAGGCAATATAAACAACCAGGGAAAAGTAATCACTAACCTCATGAAATGCTACTTGCATCAAAGAGACAGTCTGAAAAATAATTCTACATTTAGCTCCAACAAAAAAAAAAAAAAAAAATAGTAGCCTCAGAAATGTGATTTTAAATACAAGTTTAGCAAAATGACAAAATGCAAAAGCCATGTGCAAGAAGAAAACAACTAGCTTTGAAACAAAATTCCAATAAAACACCAACAATGTGCATTTAATACCAATCATATCAGCTCAACAGATGGAGGGAGACAAGTTTCCTTACAGCAGGAACAGTATTCATTATTCAAGTAATTTGTAAAAATGCTGGTAGACATTACATAGGCACTAGGGAAAGAACAAAATCACTCTGGATTTAAACCTCTTTAAGCAAATCATAAGTCTGTTTTTTGTAAATTATATAACTGAAAGTTTAGACTTGAGAATATGAAGAATGCCATATAATTGCTATTGCTTTCTGAAAATAGTAAGATGAATGAATCAGCTCAAGGTTTGAGTGATTTTTATCCTCCCCAGGGTAGACGAAGCTTTGTTGACACATCAAGGGAAAGCTTGCAGTTACTTCATCTGTCTTTTCTGGTCCGTTAAGTCCCTGATAAAAAATTCATAATAAAAAAAAAAAAAAAAAGTGGAAACAAACATCCTTTTGATTAGTTACTTGTTTTCCTGAAATTATTCCTCCTCTCTAACTATGTAATCATTGATTAAATAAAAGCTACCAAGTTGATAGATGACTAAGTTACTAATGGCTTATAAAAGATATCTTTAAAAAAAATATAAATTGCATCTCTTGGCTAATTTTTGAAATGTGCTAGTGTTTTATTTTCTAATTTCAATTAATTCCAAAGTAGATATAAGGCAACTAAAATCTGTGTCCATATAGTCTTTTAGAAATGTTGGGATGGGCAAGAAAAACATGGAAGATTATGGCTTTGCTGGTTTTATATTATTTTATCTTCTATTGTCTTTAAATGTCTCTGTATTTATATTATTCAATGCATATTTAATGTATCTGGATGTCTATTTCTTTTCTTCTGATGCAAAAAAAAACAACAACAACAACAAAAAAGGAGACAATTCAAGACTAAGACAGTGAGAGGATTTAAAGATGAAGTCTCAAAATGCTTTTTCCAACTCCAGCATGGAGCACATACCACAAAAGTTGTGGAAAGACGAACAGGAAGCCAGGAGGTGAGGATGAATCTCTCTAGTTCAGAGACAATTTCTGCAGCAGCACAGAGGGTATTGTCCAGTCAAGGGACATTCAGTTTCTCATTTCTTAAGTTCAGCTTCTTTTCATTTTGTCTTCCTACCTTTTAATGGTGTTTTGTTTTTTTCTTTTTTATTGTTTTTGTTTGTTTGTTTGGTTTTTTTGGGTTTTTTTTCTTTTTTTTAACATAGTGAAACTGCAATAAAAATTGCCACATTCATAAAGCAATAGCAATACAGATACAACTATATGTATATGTGAGAGACTTATATTGAACAAAAAGCTGCTGAAGTCTGATAGAAGGCTTTTAGTTGGTTTTAAAGCATTCACACAAAAGCTTGAGAAGCCATTAGCATTAGAGGGGGTTATAGAAACAACCTGACCTTTTCAGGGATGTACCAGTATTTATTGGCACTCCAAATGACATTTATATTGGTAACTGAAAAGCTAAGTACCTGAAGCTGTCAATGGAGTAGTTATGAGGACAGTTCCTGATCACAGAATACTACAAATTACCATAGCTTCACTGTAAAATTCAGGATTTCTTGATGATCACACTAAAAACCTGTCAAGTGTCCATAGTCAATTTATAGAAACACTTCACTTAAAATACCTTTGTCCACCTAATTACAAAACTAACTTGTTCAGTATTATTTAGTCCACAATGATGATTCTTCTGAAAAGCCTTAATGAGAAAATCACCATTGCAACAAATTCCAACCACTAGTCTTTACGTTTCTCATCTCAAATTTATAGAATGTAAATGTTTTACAATCTTAACAATTTTTGTTATAAATTGTGTTTATTTAAATTTTCTAATTTAAGTGCAATTAATATACTAGATAAATTTATTTTAAACAATATTTTAAGCTTTGAAAATTAAAAATATTTATATTTATAATTCTTAATATTAAATTTACAATCTAAGCCTAGTTTTTAAGGATATAATGTACAAACTCTCAAGGCTCTTGGCTGAATATTTTATGTAGGTTCATGTTCATGAAGGATCATTTTCAGCATGTTCACAGCCTGACATCAGCTGGCAGAGGATCGATTCAGACTGCTGCACACCAGCACATAACAGAGGGAACTCCAAAATTCTCCTCTTCCACAAGACAGTAATTTTCAAAAGAATTTTACTTGGAATTTAATTATCTCAATAGCACTACCTTTAAAATGAAAACAATTATTGATTATGTTATTAAAATGAGGTAAACTAAGCTATATTTTGCATTATTATTAATAAATCATATTTCTCACTTTTATTTTCTGTTTCTCCATTTTCTCGAGGTCTCCAAAGGGAAATTCCACAGTGATGGAAGCATGCCTGTCCTTGCATTATTTCCAAGAGGAACCAATCTTCTAAAGTATCTGTTCCACACAGTTTCAAAACCCATAGTTGTTTAGATTCAGAAATTTCATATGTTGCAGTAATAGAATTCCATAAGTTAACAAAATGAGAAGTTTAGCCAGGCACTGGTAATCAGACTCAGTAAAAAATCATGGCCCAGAAAGTTTTTCCCATTTCTTCCCAATTTAAAACCCATCTAATAAAAATTCTTTCTTTCTTACAAGAAAAATAAAACAAAATGTGCTGAGCTGCTGCTATGGTTTCAGCAATAGAAGCTATGCAGTCTAAATTACTGGATAAGCCCTTAATCAATCAATTCATTTCAACCAGAAGAAAAGCAATCTTCCACCCACAACATCTGGGGTATGGGTTTTTTCATTTTTTCCCAAATGCAAGCACATTAAGATGTAATACAGTACTTGCCACACTAGAATTGGAAGAAGAAAAATTATTTATGTTTTTTCTTTGTACCAGAAGATGAAAAAGAAATACAGCTGATGAGGAAGCAATAAGAATTAACAATGAATACTTATGCACATATTTGCTACCAGCAAAGTGCTCTCATCAAAGAATAATACAAGGAATAATAAGGAAGAGACAAAATTCATTATCAGTGATAATGAAAAATATGTTAATAATGCTAATCTTGTGTATTAATGATAGATTAAATTTTTTTTCACATAATAGGGTTTTCACATAACTGAGTTAGCTCAATTCTTTTTGTTCTTTAAAAGAGGAACATCCATTCACCTACCAATAATGTTTCATCCAGCAGTGCCAATGCTGTTTCACTTTGCTTTTTCCATATCAATTATGTACAGTTCAAGAAAAATGTAACACCCACACAGTATTTGCCCTGCTGATTAAATAATATCCCATGTTTAACAAATTGCTCAGATTTCTAGATAAATCAGAAAGAAACCACAGGCAAGGCTGTTTACACTTGCTTTCTCTGTAGGGTTGCTAAACAAAAACACCTGCAACAAAACAACAGATTTTATTGACCCAGTCTGACAAAACAGAGCATAATGCCAGCTCTAATAGACAATTTAAAATCTCACACAAACATGAAAGAGAAGCAAAAGCAATTTAATTTTAAAAAAAACTATAAAAATATAACATGTTAAAAAATGAAAGAGAGTTTTCCTCCTATCAGCTCCATCTAGCTAGGTGAGGAGGCCATCTGAAACTGTAATCCTTTCCATGTTCCCTGTCAATAGGTTCCCTTCATCATGCTCCAGCATTTCCACCATTTTTCCCTAGTCTTTCTTCCACTGTGCATCTAAAAACCAGTGTTGTTGTTTTTTATTAACTCTCTCCAGGCTCAATTCCAAGTGGGCTTTGGCTTTCCTAAGCCCAGCTCTGCATGCTCAGATGGCACCTCTACAGTCATCCTGGGTCACCTGACCTTGTTCCCACCTCCTTTTTCTTTGTTCATCAATGCAGTTCTCCTGACATGGTTTGTCTGACCTCTTGCCTATCAGAGTAGACCACTGTTGAGCCCAGAGGAGCTATTCCTTGAAAATTGACCAGCTCTCCTGCAGCCTTATTCTCTTCATGGTAACATTCCATGCCATTCACTCAAGTTGAGCAAGCCAAGTCTGCTCATCTCATGTTCAGGTGTGGGATCCTGCTATTTCTCTTTCTTCTCTGAATATTCTGAATTCCAACATCTTGTGTTTGTTGCAGCCAAGACCCTCATAATCCTGATTAGCTCTTTGGAAGTGTGAAGTTTATTAGAGTATCTTCCTTCACAAGCTCCTTGGGCATTTGTATTAGGAGATTCTTATTGCAGGCCTGCAGAAGCTGGGATTGTGTGATCTCTGCTATTCTTGACTTGCTTTTCCAGCACTTAGCAGGATGATTGAAGTCACCCATGATGTCCAGGGCCTAAAAACACCCAGTTTTTTTCAAATTACCTAAAGAAAGGCTCATCTACATCCTCCTGATGAGGCAATCTGTAGCAGACATGTACAATAATGTTGTCTGTACCAGTCTTCCACTATCTTAACCCATAAGCTCTCATGTGGCCAATCATCCATCCCCACCTACTTTCTCACATTAACAATTCCTACTTCTCACATTCCTTCTTCGTTTTTCCTCCTTAGTGGAGTTTACATCTATTCACTGCAGCATGCCAGTCATAGAATCAATAAAGAAATATTTTTTTTTTCATTAAAAGTTCTTATTTAGATTAAATAAATTTAGGAAATTAGTAATTAGAAAATAGTGTGAACTATGCAAGCGCTCAGAATACATCATCTAAATGCTCTTCCAAATGGTTAAGCAATTAATTATGAAATTTTAACAGGACAAGGTGGAAGCCAATAACATCTGGATTCAGAATATTAACTACATTTGTGGTGTGCTCTTTTATTATTCCATGCAATGCATAAAAACAGAATTAATTGAAAGGGGAAAGATGCCATTCGAGTTACTATCAATAAGATACATAACAAATGTTTCAACATTTTTGTGACTCTTGTCACTAAGGCAGTCATGAGAGCATGAACCTAATTCAACACTGCCAAATTTTATGACTTTGGATTATGAGAGGTGTCCAATCCTGGAACTGCATTCCCTGGAATGTGGTGGAAATAGCACACCATCACGTGTTCAAGCAGAGCCTTCATAAGCCCTTCCAAAAAGGATAAATTGAGGGTTAGGAAATATCTGTATATTAAATTGTGTCACTGTGCTCTCCCCACTCACCTTAACCTGACTTTTATATCACCTGTTTAAGCAGTAACTGGAAGTGTCATAAAGGATATGTGTGCTCTGATGGCTACATCTAGCTCAAAGTGGGGATATTTGGGTAATATGACAAAAAACAGCCAAGGGCTAACTTGAGCAATGTGCCCACCTAACCACAGTGCTGGTTAATGTCCAACTCCAGCCAAGTTTGGAAGAAACTAGCATCTGTAGTCAGTATGCAAATAAGACTGCAAGTCAATCATCACACTCCATAAATAGTGAGCAGCCCAGGGCCTGCTGAGCTTTCCTGCCTGGCAGTGGCTGCATGCCAGGACCTCCCCTTCAGCAGAAACACCTCTCAAGGTTACTCCTGGAGGCTGAGGGAAGCCTTATTGTGTCAGATACCCAGTAAGTGAATTGGGAATAAGAGCATTGAAACTTTGAAATACTACATAAGTGGCATAAAGGACAGATTATGCATATATAATCCTTTAGACCTATATAAATGACTAAGCCTGGGACTAAGTCTGGATCCAGCTCCATCTAAATTCTCCTCTGAGAAAGAGTTGAGAACACAAGGGAGTCTCTTCTGAATCTCATGACTCAGTGGGAGGGCCTTCCTAGTTGTTTTGTCTGCCCCTGTCCTCCATGCTGTAAATAACCAAGTGTACCTTGTGATTAATTCACAGGAGTTACAAAAGTCACCACTGGAACCACTTTTAGGGTGTGGAAAAAGTGGAATTTACCTTGAGGTTTATTGAGGTAGGTCCTTCCCAGAACTTTATAAATCTTTGCAGTCTTTTCTTGAGTCTTGTTTTACTCTTGTATTAAGTATAGAAAGTGGTTATGTTAGGACAAGGCCCAGCGCTGAAACAGGTTGAAAAAAAGTATTTTGCACTGTGTAGTTTCCCTGAATTATTATTTCCCCAGCTATTCCCAAATTCACAGAGGCTGGCCTGTGGCAACTCAGGATATACACAAAAAAATAACACTCTGGAGATGTGATAGTATTCTATAGATAATAACTGTTGTTTATTTGTTTGGAATTTTCTATGTTTTCCAATGCATAACAGCTCAATAGTTTTCTTAGCATCATCTGGAAAATGAATAACCCACATGGTTCATGTTCTGTAAGATGGTGTTCTCTGCATCTTGCTATACTCTACTGCCACGTATGCATGCATGCCTGCACACAAACTTGTTTATATACTTAGAGTTTGCATTCTTGTTAGGCACAAGGCTGGCCTAAACTGAAAAGCTAAATCTAATTAGGAAACAGAAATTAAGTATTCTTCCTCCTAAATCCCTTGACAGGTCTGATTTAATAGTTATTTTAAAAACATGTGCCACTAGGGATTGGGTTGCCACCACTTATCTTTTCTACTTATTGCCATGTTGGTCAAACCTATATTTTGTAAAAGACTGCAATAAACACAAGAAGCTGCAAGTGTGCAATGGATACTGAGCTAAGGACTAAAGATATATCAAGGACCTAGGGGTATGCTGGGAAGCACATAGATCTAATAATTAGGGAATCCAGGTTTAGGTTGTAGTTCCTATCTCAAAGATTTTTTGTTTCACCCACTGAAGGTTTAAAATAAAATTAATCAGTCTTATGGGCAGGGGTTGGAAACCTCAGTTTCAAGGTCCTCGTGTCAATGTTAAAAAATATACACTAGTGTTGTGTTTCTTCTTCCTTGCATCCTTTATTGCTCACTGAAATTGGAACACTGGGCAGTGCCAAAACTTCAGCAGAAGTACCATGTGTGTCTGTTTCAAATGGCTGCAGAGATAAAATCAAGTTACTGGGAAGTAAGAAGTATATGCTTTGACAGCCTTGAGCAGATGAAGAAACAGAATCTGGATTTCCCATTGAAGTGGGTTTATCACCAGCAGGCAGCTAGGCTTGAAATTCAGCTGCTCTCCCACTTCCCTCAGGCCCATTAGGATGTGGGAAGAGGAATGAAAGTATAAAAGCAAGATGACTTGGGTATAAAGATAACCACTGTTTAAATAATGAAGGATTGGTAGAAAAAAGAAGAAGAGAGAAATAAAACAGGTGATGCAAAGGCAATCATTCAACAGGTCCCAGAGCCAGACTGATATCCAGCCAGTGTCTGAGCAAATGATAGCTAATGACACTAAACTCTACTATGCTGAATGTTATTGCTGAACATGACATTTTACGGTGTGGCATATCTCTTTGGTTAGAATTCAGGTCATCTGCCTGGTTGTGTTCCCTCACAAACTGCTGTGCACACACCAATTCTTCACCAAGGGACAGAGTAAGAAAAAGAGATGGCCTTGACATCCTGTACAATGTTCAGCAAAACCTAAACCATCCATATTACCAACACTTTCAGCTGCAAAACTAAATCAGCACCATCTGAGCTGCTACGGAGAAAATTAACTCCAACCCAGCCAAATCCACTACACCCATTTATAGAGTAAGACCTCAGAGAGTTGGCAGCATGTAGGACAGAGAAAACAAAACTACCTTCGCCCTTTGGAGGAAGAAAATAAGTAACAGTCCAAAATCAACAGAGGATTCTGAGGTAAAAGGGATGAGAGAGTGCAAAACAAAGCCTACAGACTTGCAGGTCACTATATTTTAGATATCCTTATTGATTTTGGCTAGACTTTTTCATTCTGTTAGCACCCTTGTGTACAAGAGAACTGGAATATAACATAAATATTTGGAAATCAGGAACTGAAGTGACAATTTTTTCATCTGACTTCGTAACAGTGATTGTAAGCAGAAATTATAACACTGCAGTTAACAAATGGAATGACTGATATTAAAAAGTGAACATTTCTTTCTACCTGATATGCTTCCTGAGATGTAAGGGCAAAGTTCTCAAACGAGGAACTTCTCTACCTTCACTGAACCAAATCTCTGCCTGACAAACCTTATGCCATGTCCAGGGCTGACAGTGGGCACTGAGGGGTAGGGACACAGACACTGTAAGGATGAGGACCTCAGAAAGGCTGGAGGTAGAGAATTCAGATGGCAGGATGAGTTACCTATCAAGAATGAATAAATTTCATAATAAAAAATAATCACATTAATTACTGTGAAATTATGCATATGTGACAAATTATCAGTAAGTTTTTTTGTTATCAAGCTTTAAAAATCACATTCCTACAAATTACAATTCTGACATTTTAAACAAAGGATTTCATCAGAACTTTTAGCCTTATTAGGGAAAATCTGTGTTTTTTCCTGCAATACTGAACTCTCTTTGACCTACTTTAACCCAACTCTTGACATGCAGTGGTAGATCAGAATATATTAAAAGGCAGTATGGACTAGAGAGTTAGTATTCTGCTGTAATCAGTATCTTGTTAGTGAAAGATTTTGAAACAATATTTTAAAGGTTACTTTTGGGTGGAATAAATGCCTACCTATCTATCTTTCCAAAGAGAAAGTTACCATAATATACACAGACTCTCATCTCAAAGTATACCAATACCAATCAAAAATACATGAGAAAGGCTTAGACACTCTATGTATTACAGACCATGTATTGAGGCAGACAGAAACTGAATAACTTGCCCAAGGCTGCACAGGAAGCCTGCGATAACTGAATCAAGGCTTGGCTGTAATGCTTTTCTCTACACTCTGAGTCCACTTGCAAATTCCTTGAGAGACAGAATGACTTCCTTGGGGATTCAGCCTACCTTCTGCCTCTCCAGACTGCCAGAGCTGACCAGCTGCAGGAGTCAGAACACCTCCTGGGAGACAAAGTGCTTCAGGGATTTGTACTTCCTCCAAATCAGTGAGAGTTGGAACTAATGTGAATTACTGTGAAATAAGGATGCAATCTGTCGGTCAGTGTGTCCACATAGATCTCACAAACAAGGGCACACATTTTATAAACTTAAACAAAGACTTGATGACTTTCCTCATATTACTCTCTGCCAACTTTTCCTGATGATGTGAAAAACACAATAATTATATATTTGCACTGCCAGAAATATGTATGTTATTTATTTTAGCAGATTAAATTTACAATTTTTATAAATTGATACTGAAAGCATTTCAAACAGCCCTACAATCTACAGTCTGCATTATTAGCCACTTGAATTCTAGATAGATTTCAAGTTTAAAATATGCAAAGATAGAAAAAAAAATCAATCCCCTATTTCACAATCCACACTCCACTAAAAAGCCCCTTTTTTACACAAAACGGTTTCCTAATATTTGGTA
The DNA here is from genome assembly GCF_903797595.1 of Erithacus rubecula. Classification (NCBI taxonomy): domain Eukaryota; kingdom Metazoa; phylum Chordata; class Aves; order Passeriformes; family Muscicapidae; genus Erithacus; species Erithacus rubecula. Next base: position 21,179,332 of record NC_136685.1, read on the forward strand.
TCATAATAATTCTAGTGCTTTCATGAGCAAATTCTATTGTCAAAACACCTTTCAAGACATGTGAAGAAAGGTAAAATGGCTGTGTATTGGAGAATTTTGACTTTTTACTCTTAAACTCAGAATGTTGTAAAGTAGATCCATTCTTTATGAAATCAGGAATCCAAAAGTACAAACATGACAGTAAGAATGGCTGTATATAATGCTGCTTTATGCAACCAGATAGACAGAAAAAAAATACATTCTTAGCTAACAGATATTATTTCTACTGCTAGAGAAAAAGAATATATAAAAGAGTAAAACTAAGGGGAAGAGGCCTTCAGCATGAAAATATTAAAATAAAAGGAAAAAGTAAGGCTTTCAAGAGACAGAAAAACAGAATATAGTGATGGGCTTACAACACCTAGCCTGGCCTGCTTGCACATCAGCTTCTGATCAGAGGCTGAAGGAAATAGAAGCACTTGAAAAAACAATTTTTAATCAATATTGAGAAATCATCAAAGCCAGTTCTACTTGTCTCACAAGAAATATAGCCATATCTGTAATAATTGAAGTCCCCCAAGGCGGTCTTCATATAGGAAAACAATCCATTTGTAACACCTCACTATGATATATCATAATCATTATGGCACAGAGAGATTCCCTCTGGAAAACCACATGCTCTCTGTTGCACAGGCATGACCCAGAATGTTAGAAAAATGGTGATCAGCTTTGAAGTGTGTGAAGAAGCAAAGACAAAAGAGAGAAAAAGAACAACGAACATTCAGAGTTAACAGATATCAAAGTTTAAAAAAAAAAAACCTAACAACAAACAAAAAAACAAACAACACACCCAAAAAACCAACAAATAAATAAAACAAACAAATGGCAAAAAACCTCAAAACTGCCCAGAAAACCCCAACAAAACAAACAAAACACTAAAGAACACCAAAAGCAAACAAAGCCAACCAACCAAAGCAAATAAAACAAAATCCCCAAATGCTTTTCCATTGCAAATCAAACTACATTTTTGTTCTAGAACGACTCAAGCAAACAGTTGAGGACCACCTAGAGTTACCCTGGAGAATGACATGAAGGATTTCAGCCTCTCTGGAACCCTTGTAGTTTTAATCTGTGACCATACTCATCTGTGCAATTTCATCAGTTAAAGGAAATCAGTCATCCTGATAGCAACATTATGGCTGCATGAAATACATTGCAGTGATTTTATCACTACCCTGTAGGACCCAATTTCTGTGATAGGTTGTTTGTTGCATGGGAGGAGGAAATGTTGCTTTCATCTTATTTAAGTTTCATAGTGCCTGATGTAAGAAGGAAAACTCACAGAGAAAAAAACCCTTCCAAATTGCCACCAACATTTAAAATCCAGCTCTAGTTAAGTCAAAATCTTTCTGTTCCCATTAAGTGCCTATGTATTTCTTATTTATTTTATCACAGAATATTTTTTTCAAGTTTGAATTATTAAATATAATCACTTGCAGACAGGATTCAGGCTGCTGTTCTCAAATACTATGTCATGCAAATAGTTCCAGTTTCATTTGTCATCTGATATTCAGTTCCCTCTAAAAATAATAACTAAGTAGCATTTTATACTTTATTCATTTCACACAATATGTTTTTATACCACTTTCAGCTAAAATCTACAGGTATCTTTCATCACGCCTCTTCGTAAAGCAGAGCAAGCTTTTCCTTCTCTCCTTTCATTCTTCTTCTGTCTCACTGCCTGTTAAATTTGGTGGTCCTTAACAACTCTTGGTAAAGTCCCCACATTGCATGATAAGAAAATGTTGATCTCAGTGATGCTTTTAAATTGTTTTATAGGCCTACTCTTCAGAATTACTGTCTTATTCTGTACTGTCTGTACAGTCTGTACTGACTGAAAATAAAACAGGTGTATAAACATCCTACCCTAATTGATTGCAATTATAAACTAATAATTATAAATACAAGCAAAAAATTACAAACAAAAGCCAATATAAGAACACTCAATTAAACAGGGTTTTTCATGGATTTATTGCTCAGCCCACAAGTAGCAGTATCAGTATGTCACCGCCAGAAAAAAGGCAGAACTTACTGGAAGCTGGTACAATTAAGACTCCAGAAAAAAAAAAAAAACAAAAAAAACCCCCCAAAAAAAAAACCCCACACACAGGAAACTAAAATACAGTTGTACCAAGCATTTCTTTCCTATATATGTGCTTTATACTATATTTGATGCAAATAAAATATTCAGTCGCACATCTATACAACTGCTCTGATCAGCAATGATGGCAAGAATTGCACAAACACCAAAAGATCAAATCACCTCCTTTCATGATAAAGAAATAGCAAAATTAGTACCAAATAACCACTCTGCTAAAACAAAACAAAAAATAAAGGACTCTACGTAAATACAAATGCACATCTTGAAACTAATTTCTTAGATGAAGATGTATGCTAATGATAAAATAAAATAATAACACATGTTATTTATGTATTCTGACTCATGTTTGTGCTCATCATATGTGAAAACACTGTTGGTGTAGTTATTTTTTCTACAGCTTCCCAAAAGTGGATGGCAAAAATGAAAATCAATTTGGAATGAAAAAGTAATTATGTTTTGAAGTCGTTCAGTCTTACTCTCCTATTATTTCTAAACTGAATGTTTCCTGTATGTTCAATGCTTCTGTGCATGGGGATGCAAAATCCAAATATCTAGCATGGAATGTTTCTCTGTTGGTACCTGTTCATGACTACCCCTAGTTCCTGACAGTTTGATATTTCTGTATAAAGTTATATCTGTAAACTTTTGCAGCTCTAGTAAGACTTGGATTTTTTGTCAACCTTAATAATATTATTTTCCTTTTAGATTTTAATTTCTTACATATCTGAAATATCCTCTTATTCTTTAGAAGTGGCAGAACTTCTACCACTGCAATGATTCTGATTTTACCCTGGCAGGAATGGCATGAATGGCCTCAAAACTCTATCCATGAAAAAATTAACAAACTAGTAACATGATTTGAATAAGCTGTCGCTTCTTCTATACTGAGTCATCCAAACAGTAGGGTGTTTTTGTATTATTATTGTAGCCTGCAACTGAAGTTTTGTAGGAATTATTCCAAATATATTACTATTATGGTTTTGATATGGAGAAAGACAAATTATTTTAATATACTGCTATTATAGTTAGTAGGAAAACAGCTCAATATTGCTAATTAAGCCATTTGTCAGAACCTCTGTTCTCATTATATACATGGGCATTTAGCCTTTTTTCCCTAAACCATTAAGAATATAAAAACAAATTAGGTAATGTTCTGTTAGCACACTACTTACCCCCAGAGCACAGTTTTATGTATGCAGTTAGCTAAATAGAGCCTATGAAATGATATCTTAAAATACCTTAAAAATTTAATTTAATCGAAATATCTTCACAAGTGTAGCTTTTGTTCAAGCATGCCACTGGAGTAGATTGTGGTTCCAAGTATATTAAATACATAGAAAATATCTACAAATTTAGATTATCAGACATATATGGGGGAAAAGACAATATCATTTGTTTTAAGAATTTTAGTTATAACTGCAGCGTGTTAAAGACAGGTGAGGGGTTTGGGTGATTTTCAAGTAAATGAGAAGGACTCTAGGGAAAAAAATTAAATAGCAATGTTGGGTTCTCTGTTTCCATAGACAAAAATGTACTGCAGCTATTAGAAGTGTTTCAATGATTTAAACCCAAAAATAATTTAAATAACTTTTTTTTTTCACTGCAAAGTTGTCATTCTTAGAACAGAAGTCTACTGGAAATAATAGCATACAACAAAAAGCACATTAGAAAGGATGTAGAATATGTGTCAATATTAAGCTGCAATTTGTTAAAAAACTTAAATTGTATTAATTTTTTTTAATTGTTGAAGAGCTTATGAGTGCACACAGCTCTAAGGGAAAAAATTTCCAATGAAATTTAAGTTTACCTCTTGTATTATGCGTTAAGAACATGTATTTGACCTTTTTATCATCTGAATTATTAAAGAAGGTAAAAGATTTCACCCTGAAGGTGCATGGGCAGAAGTCATTTACATTATTTGATATTACCTTGTAGAAACATTACAGTGTGATGCTATTCATGCAGCATCAATTTATTTTTCTTTTTTTATTGGCCATTTTTCCTAGGTGATACATAAAAACATCCCCAAGAACATTATTTTTTTATATGGCAGACTGGCATTATATGGGATCTATCTATCTGTATCTGATTTTTTTTATAGACACAGAACACTAAAGCTCCTATGAAAATGTAGTGCTTAGTAGTATTTGATAAAAAATTAGTATGCTTTTGTGCATACAGGAAGTATCACAATTTAAGAAAAATGGTTCCATAGGAAAAGTCAGCAATTTTTTTCTATTTAATCAATCACTTTATCATCTGCCCTTTTAGTTGGGTGTCAAAATGCCAAACTCACCTCAGAGACTCCCTAAAGGATGGTAACAAAACATGATGTAAAATGCACTCCCAAGAGCCAGTACTGCAGATCCCTGTCCATGGCATATCTTCAGCTATGCCCCATCCTTTTGCAGCTTTTTGCATTCCAGCATGTTCCATATGCTAAAGAACCAAAGTGTCTCACCTTGTACTGCCAGTGCAACACTGAGGGAATGTGTCCAGCTGCCCAGGAAATCCTTAGTGGCAACTAACAGGCTGCATTTAGGACTTTGTGTTTGATTTATTTATGTATTTATTCACACATTCCATTGACCTAGGCTACACAGGGAAGCACTAAGAAGTAGAGAAGCAGATGTTTCTGCCTTCTCTTGTAAGACAGGAAGTGAGAAGAAATATCAGAGTGCAAATAAAATTTGCTTAACTTATTTTAGTACCACTGCAGCTATCCTAGCTGTTCTTGTACTTCATCTAATACACAGACACCAGCAGAAAAGGTTTTTAATGGCCACCATTATCAGCAGAATTAAAAATCATTGAAGGCTATTAACAAACACCAATATAGCATTTGCAGTCTTCGTTTAAATCTCTCTGCTTAAATAGGAGACACATTACATGGTCAGCTGCAGTCAGTCAATATGAGATAATGATTGCTCCACCAATTCAAAACTTTCTTACACTGTTATAATATAATTCAAAATTATATTACGATACCATTTCTCCTATATGCACTCTACTTGGTGCATTTTTCCAATATGTTACTTGGCACTTTTTTCCAATCTGTTTGTTCAAAGCAATTTCCACAGTTAATCCCAACAATTAATTTACCACTCACTAGAAATTTATTAATTTATTTTTAATCTTCTTTCATCTCTTTGTTAACACTCTTGTTATTTATCTAATATAATCTACCTTTGTTCTAACTCACCTTCAATAATTTGAACATGGATTAGTTTTCAGTTTGTTTAATCACCTAGTTTTGGCACCAGTTTAACATAGTGAAATATCAATTGAAAGCAGTACTTGTGTGAGAACAGATACCAAAGTTATCAATTAAGCAGCATATAACTTTTTTTTAAACTTCCATTCTGAAATTTAGAAACTTAAAGTCTTCAATTTACAATTTATCGCTTTGTATTAAATGCTATTTGTTCAACTGTGTTCCATAAATACTGGGACCACAATTAGCAGAAGGTGCTTATACCTGAACAGTTCCCCTACTTCAGCACCACCAATAAGATGAGCAACTCACCTAAGCATGGACTCTGCCTGTCAGTTGCAGAAAGCAAATGTCACACAGGCAGCAATTTGAGGGTCAGGGACTTCCTAAGACCAAGGTAGTTCCTTTGCATTTAACACAAAAATAACAGTAGTCTAAGGCACCAAATAAGTCTAACTCTAGTAATTTCTCATTTGATCATAGCAACAGGTAATGTTCTAACAGCAGTGTTGGTCCCTCTCTGCCTGAATTGCTGATAAATCATTTCTCATGCAATGAAAGCTTAAAAGCATTTTACAGGCCATAAAATGCAGTGTTCACCAGAAAGGGGAAAAAAAAAAAAAAGGTCGTACAGCAGACAATATCTTGTGGTATATCACAATAGCAATTTATCTTCTATTCTTATTCAATTCCAATTCAAACTAATTCAGAGCTGACCAAGCAACAATGCTACTAAGACAGCATTATATCATTAGACAGTAACTTCAGTGCTACAGTTAAATTTCAGTTAGATTTTCACAGCAGCTCTGTGTGTTAATATCAGCCCTCAGAATGAAGAGTGTACAGTGGTTTTAGTTTGTAAATAGTCTGTTATACCAAGATGCAGCTTCCTTAAACAGATGTTTTGTCAGATGTGAAATACCAAGGGCTGTATTGGTTTTAACTAATTTCTGAGGGAAAAAAAATGGATAAAAGCCTAGAAAAGGGGATAAAAATAACTAAGCAACTCAAAAATATCTGTTTGAAAATGAATCCCATTGCTACCCCATAAAAATTTAAACAGAGCTATATATTTTTAGACAGATTCACACATACATGCTCTTCTGTGGAGTATAGAAAACGACGCAAAGAATGCTGCAAAACAATCTACTTTGAGTATATCAGGTGAGCCATGCAATATCTCTATAAAAAGCTTTGAAAAGAGCAGTTAAAGATATTTCATGTATTATGGAGTTGCAAGTGAATCCAGTCAGTCAAGACACCATTCCCATACTCAGTTAATGAAATGATAATCCCGGGAACTCCAAACTTTGATAATTTCAACTAACACATCTAACATGACAAATTAATGTATTGGATAGAATATAGAATAAAAAAATGTATTTGTAAATATAAATATATTTTAAGAAATATCCACAAGCTGTACAAAACACTACTAAAAGAATCCAAAGGCATATACATGCCTTCCAAAGGCACGGTTTTCATTAAGATACAACTTCTGCTTGATTTTAATACCATGAGGCATGCATGGAGTTTGACATTATTGGAGATAATATTTATTTCTGTTTATTCCTCACTATATTTAGAATGTCAGTGAGTACCCAGATGTTATAGTAGGATATACTGAAAAAAAATTTCTGTCCTAAGAATTGCAAAGGATATTTATATATAAAATTCTATGTTAATGAGATACAGTTTTCTTTTATGTCCAGAAAACTTAGTCCTTAAATCAATGCACTTTTTTGCTTTTCATCTTTTCTTTTTTAATCTTTTGGGATTTTACTTTTTTTTTTTTTTTTTTTTTTTTTTTTTTTTTTGTAACTCAAAGCATTTTGTTCACATGCTCTCTGAACTGTTTCTACAATGAGCAGATTATAGACTGATACAAAATAGCTTTTTGTGGAGGAACGAAATTTCTTTTTGCATTAGCCTATTAAAGTTTTTAGAGGGTAGATATCTTGTTTTATATTAAAATGCAGCTGTAAAAAAAAAAAAAGTAAGTAATTTGTCTGGGAAATTAATCTACACTACAAATGCATCACTTTAGGTTGAAGATTGCTGTGAGTGTGATTGTCTTTTGGGTTTTTTTACTCTCTATGTATGCCTTCCCACCAGTGTCAGGTATGAATGCATGAAAATTTAGTCAGTATACTTACAGGACTTACAATTAGCACTTGTGGGTCACAGAAGTGTTTAGGAAAATAGAGTCTGCTGAACTGCCTCAGCCATGAATCTCTCCCTAATTACTTGTGTACATTATATTTAGCAAGGGAAGTTCCTATCATATTGCTTAGCAACAAGAAAGAGATTCTCATTAGATTATCATGTCATTATCCCTTCAGCTCAGGCAGCCCACACTCACATATTGCTGAATGTATGAACAAGCAGATCCAGAAAGCCAGCCAAAAATATGTGAGACATTGCAACAATTAGAACTAAGCCTCCATGTGGAGAGATCTCTGTTCACAGTCTCAAGGACAGGTTTAGAAAAAATGGAGGAAAATGAAACCTCAAAATGAAAAGTCTGAGCAACAGCATCATGGCTGGGGAGGACAAGAAGTAAACTGCCTAAGTCATGTATGCTGAAATCTAAGTCAACTTAGATTACACTTTAAAAGGAATGAATGCTGCAATTGTTAGAGGATTTCTGTCATAGACTGCAGGAAATGTAATTTTTTTTGCTAAAACTTTCATTGTATTGTGTATAGCATTAAAATAAAAGCAATTTCTGAACGTGCTTTGTTGTACCTTTTATACAGAAACTATCATCTGAGGTACAGTCACTAGGATTTTGTGAGCAAAGACACAAAGGAAAGCATAACCAGCATCTGACAAAAAACTCCAAAACAAAATAGACGATGCAGATGCCTGCTATAGATCCTGTCTTGCATGATTTCTCTCAAGTCTTCTACCATTATTATTTCAAGGAAGAAGTTAAGTAGAGCCAGGAGAGATCAAACCAACTGAGGATCATCATGTCTCCTGGGTTTGCATAAAACTAGTTCAAACATAGGTAAAAAGAACAGGAAAGGAAAAAAAAAACCACTTGTTTTAAAGCACATGTAATCTTGTGGCCATGCAGAGGCTTTAAGGAAGATATACTATTCTGGTATTTACAGCCTCTGCTAAAGGACCTGCAAGCCAGCTTGGCCTGAACTTTTGATGTTGGAAGTTCTCCGATTCTTAGGACACCAATCACTGAAGTACCTTAGAAATATTACTCCTTCCTGTAAAATCCATTATGTCACTAGTAAAGACAAATAACACCATTTGGGAACTTTTCTCCACTTGAAACAGATGCCAAAGACATTGACATTTTCTGTTGGTATTTCTTACTAACAACTAATCTTGAGCCTGGCAAAGGCATCTTGATATGTAGGGTCTTAATGCTAAACTTGTTGGAAGTGACAGATGTTAACCTTATTAAATCAACTCATTCACACAGTTACAGTTCTGCTCATTTCAGCTTCATTATTATTCTGTCTAGTTTGAATCTAGATGCAATACCAGGTTCCACTGAAAACTTAGACTGACATTTTGTAAATTAAGAAAGCAACTGATAGACTGAGCAATTAAGTTATGATTCGTAGCCACAATATTATAAATTCATAAAAATAGGAAGGATGCAATAAATAGGAAATAACATATACTTTTATGCTACTGTGGTATTCCACTGCCTCTGTGCTAATACGCAAACCAGTTTTATAGGTTGTGATAATTTCTAAAGTACATTTCTTTTTTCCTTGAAGAACATAATCAAGAATCAACAGCAAGGTGTTTAATATTTAGACCACCTAATAGGTTTAATATCTATTTTATTTTGAAAATATTTGTTTACTTAATTTAATTTAGCTTTAAAAATGTTATCAAATTTCACCAGTGCCCTAAGTCGTGAATAACAGAACAGGACAAACCAAGGAGGCAGACATTATGTCAAATTGCAGTGTGCTAATTACTAAAGTCATAACTAGCTATAAAAATTACAGAGGAAAGTATAGGTTATCAAGTGACCTGTCCTGGCCCAAAAAAAACAAACAAACAAAAGCTTCCAAAATTAAATAAAATGAGCAATTTCCCCTAACATTAATTTCCACAGGGACAAGACAATATTTGTGTGTCTGTGTGTTTGCATGTGCTCTGAGGACTGTGTCGTGTCAAGATGAGACATCTCATGAGTAAATCATGAGATGTTGAGTAGTGCCACAGATGTTGAGGGAGCCAGAAGTCTGAAACTGTTGCAAAAAAATAGCATGTTACAAATTATTCACTGATCTGCAGTCCTACAGAGCAGCCCAAATGAGAGATTTCATCTATACAGAGAATAAAAAAGAGATACCACTTGATCTGTACAATTCTAGGATTGTTTTTGAAATCCGTGATGAAGCAAAACATTGTAACAGTTTGATTAGTAGAATACAGTATTAATTACAGGTGAAATAAATTGAGTTTCTCAATTGCCATCATTACCATTAACACTGCGATAATGTTATACTTGAATATCAAGGTGAGTAGGAGGGTATCATAAGACTGTGATTACAGTTGATATGCAATGGACCAAAAAGGAGCAAAATGTACTAAGATTTCATTTGGGACTGAGTGAACCAGGATTGCCTGGAAACTAAAGAGGCTGATGATGAAAATCACAGGAAAAATATAAAAGTGAAAATACAGTAACAGTATTCTGCTTGTATGTTGTACCAGTCATGTTAACTAAACAGCATCCAGATTATTTCCAAGAATACTAATATTTTCAGGAGTTCTAGTGTTGAAAACACACCAAGACCAAATAATATGTCATATATTAATGATCTTTAATGATCTAGTGCAATTAAAAAAAAATCCCACCTCCACCAAATCTAAAACAAAGCAATTAGCTTAAAACAAGGCAACTACTTCTGATTCAAGATAAGATTTACAGAGTACTTGCTAAGCAGGTAGAAATCTCACACTAGAAGCCTTTTCACAAAATCACTCACTGCATCCTGTATTTTTCTTTTTACATTTATGCTTTGATTAATAAGAATTCAGTTTTTACATATGTTATCCATGGAAACGTTTTTCAGTGGATATCATTCTGCACCCACAACTCTAAAAGGGGTTAAGGGGACAAAAAAGGAAAACAAACCTATTGTATTGTTCTGAAGGAAAGGTAGATAAAAATTTTACATTTCACTTCAGATACCCAGAGAAGTATCTAAATGTGAAGCTGATGAAATTCAGAAAAGAAATGTAAGACTGTGTGAGATTCCAACTAAAAGTAAGAATTTCCAATTCAATTAGTTGAAACCTATAGATGAAAATAATTAAGACAGGTCTAAAGCTAATAGGAACACATAGTAATACTCTGTTTCATATAACTTCCAAAAGGAGAAACCAGCGCTAAAAGACACAGAGTTTTATATTAAATATCAACCCTAATATTCATAAGTCACTCAAAAATGTAGTCCTCCAGTAACAACTTATGCTCTAGTAGGTTCTGTATGAGTGGTACATTCTAATAGACCCTGCACTGAAACTTTAAACAGGGAAAAGTAAATATTTTACATCCTATGAAATTAATGATCAGGTAAACATACAGGTGCTGCTTATGTTTTCCTTCCTGTTTCATTTTCAAATGTTTTCTACACCAGTAATTATCACCCAACAGTTGGTTTTAGCTTAGACTTTCCTGGTTACTATTTAAAGTTCAGCCTGTGTGTGAATGCATGATCTCTAGCTCACATATGACTTCTGATTTTCATAGTCTTGCATTTTCCAATCCCATTGGAGAAAAAAAAAAAAAAAAGATTTACTCTGGATTTACTGACATGAACATTAACTTTTTCAGATGGACATTAAAGACTGAAGTTGAATACATTTAAAAACATATGCATTTCTGTATTTTCTAGTTCTACTGATAAAAAAAAAAAAAAAAGACATAGTGACAAAATCAAAATGGCATCACTTTTGCTTTCATTAGAACATTACTGCCAGTATTTTTAATTAAGGCATAAAAAAATCATCATGATATCTCCATTTGTCTTTATTAGAAAATCACGTCAGTTCACTGGTAACTAGTGTTCAATCACTGCCACTTATTATCAAATGTTGCCAAACTGGAGTGCTCCTTTCACCCACTTAGTTTCCTTTTAATGAACTTTTTTCTATTACTTAGTAAATTGGAAAAAAAACCCCAGTGACTTTACTGAGGGGACCAGCACAATAACTAAAAAATGAAAGGAAAATAATACCAATTTTGTTAAGAACACTTTAACAATACACAAAAGTAGCCAACCAAATTGCCTGTACCTGAAATGAAACAAACAAAAAAAAAAAAAAAAAAACAAACAAAAACAAACCACCAAGAAAAACTCCCCAGAACTTCAAATGAACAATGTGTACCATGGTCTAGTTGTTTATAATGACCTTGTGTCCTATCAAAACAAATTCAGAAATGAACTCATGACTTTTGGCAGGGAAAAAGAAAGAAAACTAAAATCATTCCAAACAGGTAGCTGGACTTAGGCAGTGTTATAAGACTGATAAAAGTAAAGCCTTTTCTAAAAATTAAGTACTCAGAAACTATTCATTTTACAAGAATTTTAATGAAGATCTACTTATTTCAAAATGAGACTTCTTCAGAAGGGTTGCCTCCATTCCTCTGGGTTATTTTTTTTTTTTCACTGTAAAATAAGTAGTTCACTGAGAGACTTTATTTCTCTCAAGATATTTTGATTTTTGCAACTTTTAATGTCAGTTATTTCATTAATATATTCTAAAATTCTGTTTCTGAAAATGAACAGTGAAAATTGCTTTATTTGTATAATATTTTTCTGCTTTCTTATTACTGTGTTCACTTTTCTAAGGTGTGTCACATAATGAACAACTTTTGCAGACAACAGTTTCAATGTTCATCTCACACACACAAGAACAATTCAAAGTCACTAACCTTCAAGAGATGCAGAACAGCAGAAGGTTTACATGGACTTTGTATGACTACAATCTGACTTAAGTAAATTTTTTAAAAATCCTACCAATAAACAAGTCCCAACAAAAAAAATATTCAAAGAAATTTTGGAAAAATCAATAAAAAGAGAATACTGATAGCTAACTGTTGGATAATTTTAAAGATCTCATTAAAATATTTCAAGTTGCAACTACACTAGGGAAGCTGAAAGCAGACTCTCCAGAATAAATTAATGAATTTAAAATATTATTTTTTTTCATAAATATATTTCATGAAAAAATATGTTTGTATGTTTCTAACCAGAATGTGCATCAAACTGAGAAGCTGAGTGAAAGGCCAATAATTCTTTCTTAATACTATGTGCCAAATCTAAATGTTTTCCTAAGAAAATGAATTGTGCTCATACATAAAAATAGATCAGATGGAGAACTTTTATAAATAATGAGTACAAGGAGAGTTATTTAAACCTAATGAGAAATTGAATTAATTTCTTCTTTAATAAATATTAATTTTTGGGTGGCAGTTCTTTTTAGCAGCTTGGGTGGCATATTTTCCTAGAAGTTATTAAAAGCAACAAATAAAACATTCTGAAGTCATCTATTTGCAATCTTTCTAACTATGAGATTATTAAACTGCTAAATTCTCCTTCCTAATTTGCATGGTAGACCTCCTGCTTTTCTATTTTTTGTACAACATTTTCTTTAGACAAAGTTTTATACAAGAATTCTGGAAGCATTAAACTAGTTCCAGGCAAATTTAAAAAATCAGACTGCAGTTATCCACTGGCTCTTAAGCAGTGGGATTTACCTCTTTTTTTTTTTTTTTTTTTTTTTTTTTTGGTGTTAGTGATAAAATCTTACTAGATTTTTAGAGTAAAATAATGAAGAAATTATAATGAGTAAAAAAATTATTGAGTGAATGTTTATTATTTTAACAATGATCACTTCCACACCACACTATGAAGAAGCATAAAGTAACAAAGAAGGCAGAAAAATTCAGAAAACAAATACATTGCTTAATTAGATTTAATGGACTGTATCTAATGGACTTTCCACTCCACCTTCAGCTGGGCTGGAAAGTGCTTATGGAATCAGGCCACTAGATCACTTTGAAAGCCAGAGCTGCCTCAGAGAGCAGTAATTGGTTGCTGCTCCTGCTCCCCTCCCCACAGTTCAACAGCCTCCTTCGTGGCACAGATCAAGGGGACACATAAGTAACCTGGCAATTTTCAAATATGGCTTTAGAAAAGGGAAGAAAATACTATCTTTCCTGAGCAGAGTGCTTTGGTGCCTGCACAGACTGGCAATAAAGAGTAATAGATGGACGAGATGGTGGATAAATTCAGCAGAAAATGTAGGCCACTGGGAAGTAGCCACAAACATCAGACAAAATTTTCCTTGACATTGTGAAGGGCTTTAACTCTGCAAATTCTGGCTCAGACTTCAATTTCAAATGACTAATCAGTCTGCTGTATTATGAGCAAGTGTGTGCCAGTGAAATGGAAAGCCATGGTAGGCTCTAACCTGAAGAGTTACCTGCACTGTAAAACTGTCTGAATAGTTATAGGAATTATCATACATTTTTATTTTAAAAAAATCAGTGCTGAAATCATCCATGCCATTTAAAGATCACCCAAATTTGAAAAAATATAAAAGGGGCAATTTCAAAGATTCTCAAACCTGCCTTGTCTGCACAGCAATATAAAATATGACTTAACACAAAATATGTGTGGCTTTCCTGTATTTACATGACTGTGTCAAAAGTTATAAACTTTTTTAGTCAAAATGAAGACTTGGAATGTTACCTGCTACTTACTGAAAGCCCTTATCATGGAATGCAAGCACCTCTTGCCTTAAATTTCAGGTCTAGGATAAGCATGTATACTACACACAGGCATAGACCTGGATCTAGCATTCATCATTCTCCCAAAATTAAAGATTTATCAAACAATCTGCGCTGTATAAAATTGCTTATTCTCCCATCTAGTTTCTATTAACAGTTACTAACAAACAATTATACTGCTTACATTGCCATAGGTCTTCTCAAGTTCTATCTAAAAGTGACAGTGCATATTGATTTAAAAGAGAATTTTACATTTCTAAAGAATTTATTTACTAAGGCTTCCAATCTGCCATGCAATGCTGTAACATATTCAATATTCAACAGAAAATATCTTATAGAAATTAAAATCATGTCATTTATTCTACTTTTTGTACTAGATAACCAAAGAAAATGTTGTATACCCACACCAGAAAAATATTAGGATTTCTAAAGAAAGGTTATGACAATTATTAATTCTTTGGAGATAGTGGTCAATATTAATAGCAAACATTGAGTTTCTCAATTGAAATTTAAATCTGAATGGAACATCCAAGGACAAAAAGGGTACACAAAGAGAGGCTTTCTCCAAATCAAGATCCTCTGGAATGAAAATGACACACTTGGATAAGCAAAATGCCCTAGAAATTAATCCTAGCATATGAGGTGAATAAATTCCTGAAAGTTTACTAACATCTTGAAACAGAGACAATTTTGAACATAATGGATTGTCTCTTATGTCTCTAAAACTCAGAATTATTTTTGAAGAATATTTGAGTTGCATAAAAAATATTTACTTTTACAGTTATACCTTAATATTCTTCTGACATTAAAAATAATATGAGGTATGCTGATCAGTCACCCAAATCCATTCCTGTGGCAGCCCCTATGCATTCATACTCACCAAATCCATTCTAGACTAAGCCACATGGAATTCTGGCCAAGACAGTGGAAGATTTTTTGGACCTGAGGTTGGTAGCATTGCTTCTATAGTTAATTAAATTACAGGGAAATCTTAAGGATAAACTAGGATGTCTATAAGACTTACAAAATTTATTCTTGTTTTGACACAGACTTCTGTGTAATTTCTACTATTTCCTTTCTACTATATATTTATCTTTATTAAATATGATGGTTATATTTTTCTGCTTTCCAACAGTTTTGTGAAAGGTGTGTGCTAATGTTTACTTGGGAATCAGATACCATAACAGTGTAAATGATAACTTATCCACAGGAAAAAAAAACAAAAAAAACAAACAAACAAACCGAAACATCAAGAAACATATTAAGAAGAGGTGGGATTGTGACAACTTCAATATTGCTGCATCTAAATTAAAACATCCATATGAAAACACAACAGTGTAAGGTTTGGAGAGTGGTTGCACACTGTTGCACACAGCTTGCATATCTGTAGTGATGAGTAATCTTGAAAACATCAAGTACTATAAGTATGTGAAACATGCCATGGGGTTTTTATGTTTTTTAAAATTTATTTAATTTTTGTGTGTGTGTTACTTGATGCATTTACCATACAGTTGAAGCTACTTGCACTTAATAGAAAAGAAAGAGAAAAAGGAAATAATAAAGAGGAAAAATTGCCTAAGTTTGAGCAAAGCTTGAGGCCAATGAACCCCAGGAGTTAGAGGACAGTGGGTTTGATTTATAAAAATCCATTCAACTACAGTTTAAGATAGGATGAACAGAAACTTGATAAAATGTTTCCTGAACACCATCTCTTGCACTCTTGCAAACTCTAGTGGCATTGCATTTAGAGAGCCTCACACAGCAGCAAACAGCAGCATCTAGGCCTAGCAAAACCTGACAGCCTGGACTTTACACAACTTCTTATTTTGCCACGTGTGGGAGCTCTTTAAGTAAAAATAATGCAAATACGTTCTCATGATACAGAGACATTCAAGAAAACAGTCTTTGATAACACATGAACGTTTTCTTTCAAGTAGTTCCAGTTTAGAGAAACAAGTAACACAAATAAATCCAATGAGTTGAGGAACAGAATATGGCATGGGAAATATCACAGAAGTACAAACATTATAGTAAACGTTACTGTGAACTTGTATCTGGAAACACAGCTGCCTAAAGATCTATTTTGGGATACTTTAGTAAAAGCAAAGCACATATTTTTGACAGCTGTAATCCAAGGACACATTTCCATTAACACTTCTAACTTATACAGTCAAGATGATGAAGGACTACACTATCACTGCCAAGTTTTTTTTGAAAGCAGCTGTTCAAAACCTCTCAGAATAATCTGCTGGCTGTAGTACTACAATTCAGTGTTCCTCTAGCACTTGCTAAGACAAAAACATAAAATCACATTACCCTCATGCATTTCAAAGGTTATGGGAAAACTATAAACATTGATTCCAAGGCTCCAGAGAGAATCCTATGTCTGGCAAAAATTCCACTACGATTATCACTGTCAATTATGCAGCTGATGTCTGTAAATGAGGCAGTAAAAATAAAATTCGTAGGCTCCCAGGAATACAAAATAGGATTAATTTATAGTACTTACATTTATACTCAGTCACATGTGTAAATTAAAAGCACAAACAATTAACTTATTTTTCTCTACAGCATTAAAAGGTACTTCCTTGTGTTTTAAAAAGGCCTACCTTCATATTTAATATTAAGAGAGATCAATTGTATATTTCTGGTTTTAAAACTGATGCATTTTTGGCTTTCATATTTTCCAGATCCTGTACTGCATTAGTATACAACTCTGAAATTCATATAAGGTTTTAACAAGTTCTCCTCACAGTTCAGTTAGGCAAAACAATAATTTTCCATCCTGAGAACCAAGGCCACCATTGTAGTTTCAGACCAAAAAGTGGAAACAACAGTGAATTGAGGAGAGAAATCTGGGAGGAGGGGACTTCATAACCTGGAGCTGTAATTGGACAATTAACCCAAATATGTAAATGGACCAAACAAAGTGACTGGCCATCCATCTGGGGTCCATCTTGGGTGGAGCCACGGCCAGGCTCTTGTACTGCCCAAGGTGTATCCTTTGAAGGCCTTTTTAATAAATACCTACTTTATACCTTTAACTCTGTCTAGCCTCTGTTCTAGGAAGCCTCTCAAGGCATCTAAACCTTCTAAAAATTCTTACAGAAACATAACTGATAAGAGAGAAGAAAAAGTAAACGTAGTGATTTCATGTAATAATAGAATGCATTAAAAATAATTAAAAAGCAAACAAGTTCATTGTATCACTGCAACATCACTGAAGGTCACATGGCCCCCAGTGGTACTACGTTTCATAGACATTTCTACTCTATAATTCTCTTTTTTCTCACATAAACACCATGCAATCTTTCTGGCACTTTATCTGTTTGAGATAGCTTTGTATAAATACATCTGTAAGAACCACTGCTGTTCACTGTTCCCTTATCCTAGGAGCAATGGCAAGTGAAGGAATAGGAATGGCACATACTTTTTGAACTTCATAGAAGCTTCTAGGATGATTATGGTTTTTTTGTAAAAGAATGTGGTTAGAAAATAGAAATACTGGTGGCATTTGCAGTTAAATTGAACTAAATCAAAATCTATGGGAAAAAAATAAGATGGTATTTATCATTACAATTGGAAGAAAATTTAGCAACTTAGGACAATTTCTATTGGAAAATCTGGATATCATTTAGTCCAAGCCCAAACTTAAAGTACATTCAATTGTATAGTGATGCCTTAGACCTTATTCAGCAAAGGATGGAGGTTCTTGAGCCTTTTTGGGTAACCTATTCCCATCAGAACTTTTTTCCTTATATCAAATTTGAATTTCCTTTCTTATATTACTACTATGATCTTCTCAAATGGTCTGTGTATGTGTTTTCCCATCTACTACCTTCACATTAGGCTAAAGACAAAAGCTTCCCAACTCTTCAGACTTTCTCTTCCAGCTTGAAGAAAGCAAATTCTTCCACCATCACCTCATTTATTGTGTGTTCCAGATCCCTGATAATCATGGTAAGACTCCATTGGAGATGCTCACTACACAGTCTGGAGGAAACACTGGGTAAAATTTGGAATACCAGAAGAACTGATTAAAAAATTAAAGTTCTTGTCTGATGTGTCATTCTCAAGTCCCTGTTCAGTTATCATACAGATCCAAAAGCTTCCCAGTAATAGGGTTTTTGTTTTTTTTTTTTTTTTTTTTTTTTTTTTTTTTTTTTTTTTTTTTTTTTTTTTTTTTTTTTTTTTTTCCTGGGAGCTTACTGTTAGAATACTTCAAGGTCAAAAACAGCAATAAAAATCAATTGATCTATCATGTGTAACCAGAACAGACACCGACTGCATGACTCCAGCACCAGCCCTGTGTCAGAAGAGGCCTCCAGCTGCCCCTGTGGCTTCTTCACGATCTGGATACAATTTTAACTTTCTAAAGCCTGGATAAGATTCTCGATCTCCTGAGCTCCCCCGAATGAGAAGAAATAAAGCATGGAGACTACAGAGGTCAGCGGAATGAAGATAAAGTTCCTGGTGGGAAGAGATTTAAAAGATGCAACTGATGAGTAGCTGAAAACCTTTTTTTGTGGGCTAAGGGGACGGTGACTACACTAAAATTCCTTTAAATTGTAAAATATACTTGGAGAGGTTTGGGTGCTTGAAAAGAAGACCTTTTTGCTTTGAGGAAATGGGGTTCTCTCTTTTGGGACTGGAATATGGACAGAGATATTTGATAGAGAAGGAGATGAAGAGAATTTTGTTTTTCAGCAGTCTGACTTTAAAAGTGGTACCCCAAGTGTGTGACATAACCCATAGCACAGCTCTGGAAGGACTGTGAAAAATGAGACGAGAGTCATAATCTGCAATATTTTCCCAGGCGGATGCAGGCTGTGGAGGTGAAGACACCCCCTCAGCCATAATTAAAAAGGGAACTTTTCTCTCTTAGGTGAACTGAAATGATTATTTGAATGGATAACTGACTGAAGTGTTCTCTTTATGTTGTTGGTAAGAAATTTGGAATGAAGGGAGAAGGGAATAATCTAGGAATCTTATTCTGAATTCTTTTTGTGTTATTAATAAATTTCTTCTTGTACCTTTTAAAGTTTTAAGCCTGACTTGTCTCTACTCCTGGGTCCTGTCTCTAAAAGAAATTAAATATATTAAGGTTGGCAAACTCAAGTCACACCATTACACAGAGTAATTCTAATGATGTAGAAGTAGAGAGAAAGAAAGAAGAAATTTTGGAGTAGTGAAACCAACAAGAATAATTTTTTCTTCCTTTCTGATTGTTTTTTTTCTTTCTGTTCTTATTCCAAAATTTCCTTCCGAGTGCCTTGTGCATTATACTGCTTTCACTTTTGCAGTACTTTGAGGCACAGGAGAAAAAAAAGGAAAATAAATATATAGCCTACAGTTAGGGGAAAGGAACAATATTATTTTAGTACAGGTGTTATAAACATGGATTTCCAATGGCATATATATTGATTAAACTAAAGACTGCAGAAAACTAGTTGACTCAAAACCTATAAGCTACTGTGATTAATATTCAGTGTTAACTTCTCATTCGGCATGTTTCTTTTGTTACAGCAGCAATTCATGTTTAGAAGTAGTGCATATAAAATATCTCCATAAGAGCCATATGAGTGTTGTAAGTACACATTTGCACTTAGCAAAACCACATTCCTTGACTTTACTTATGCAGTTTCTGAATAGAGTGGATTAGAAGATTGCCGCCTAGTTGTTGCAGTATTTTACAAAGAAAATTTTAAAAATGTAAAGGGTGTTGTGTCTTCTCTGAAAATCCAAAGCATCTGCTTTAGTTTTTCAGGGACAGTCAAAACAGAATCAATTACTGTGCAGGTCCACATTTTTACCTTTACAGTATTGTTCACAATGACATTTAGGTATAATTCAGAGTACATAAAAAGTCTATGTAAGTCAAAGAGGATGACATAGAATCTTATTCAGGTATATAAAAGTTCTTTGAAGAAATTAGGCTATTTGTATTATCATTCACAGTGCACTTGCATGAACAGGAGAATCATTCAATAAGCTTTTTTCTTTGTCTTAAAGAAAATGGGGAAGCTGACTTTTCCTGTGTTTTAAAACTGCCCAATTTAATAAAAACAAAAATATAATTAGTAGTACCAGAAGAGGCAGGTGGATCCAAAATTTGTAATTAGTGAGGAAATCAAAGCCATTGACTTTCAAGCTCTTTCATCAGCTAAAGATAAATGTAAGTGAAAGTGCATTTAGTGAAGCCACATTTTGCAGTAGTGTCTTCAACTATCTTTCTGGACAGATAATGCAATTAAGCATTACTGAGTACTTGTTTAAAATAGTCTCACCAGGCATGTTATCTTTAAAGACCTAGAAAGTTGTGTTAAACTTCACTGGAGTAGCTTCTACAGCATGAATATTATCTTACAGAGCTGACAGTTACAGAGGATTATGATGGTAAAATCTGTCTGCACAGATGGAGATAAATTATTCATCATTTTATTTATGAGTAGTACAAATTAAAACAATATAGATAGACAGTCAGGTGGGTGCATAGGTACAGGTCTTTGTACTTTTTCTTTGTACTAGAAATATCTTTGTGTTTTTAATAGTGAGGCTTCAAAGACAAATACTCCACTGTCTGCATTTATAGCTACTCTTAGTTAAAAGACAAAATCATACCAAGAAGACTTCACTTCATATCATTATTTCACAAAATCAAAACAAAATGTGCTGAAACCTATGTTTTCTTTCATCACAGAACAAAAGTAGAAAGTTTACTTTGAGAAACTGCTCTGCATTTTTATTTCATACTTGAATTTCAATTTTGAGGGGGTTTTTTGCTTATTTGGGGAAGAAACCAGTTGGATTTAAGAAATATCCACTCACATTGAAGAACTTAAAATGCTGACAAAATGAAACAAAAAATTAATGATTTACATATTATTTTCATCAATAGCACAGTATGAGGTACTTAGTTGAATATTTTTTCTGAGTAAAAGAGAGAGAATCTTACAAAGTAATTTGTACATGAAAGAACAAGAAAAGCCAGAATTTGCTTCTTCAATCAATTTTGTGAGATTTATAAGAAACTATTCTATATATTCTTAGTAACAAATACAGCCTAATATATTACTAACTTCTAATTGCTTATTTTGGTTATTTTTCTCATAAACATTTGCTATAATTGTTGCAAATTGTGAACTATAGCAAAGATATACAAGTCACTGAACTAAAGTACCAAATATGCCATCATTAAACACTTGATATTTTTATCAACTTTGCAAAGTTCTGGTTTTGATATTTTTTTAAATATTATTTGAAAATTAGGTGTGAGAATCCTAAACATCCATCCAGCTTCCATTTTGGACAGCCCTTATCTAACAGTCAAGGGGAAGTCAGTAGACAGGACAGATTTGTACCTGATTCATGACTTTTTCTGCCCCAAGGACATGTCTCAAAGTGCCTTGACTGTACATTCATTACTAATGGAAATGCCCTAATCCTACAGCAGACATCGTGAAACTTCCAGGGAAAAGCCACTCCCTGTCATCCCTCTTGCTCTATGTGGCAGGTTTTTGTATTTCATTCCCTGACCAGAAGTATGCAAGCATTCCTTCTTGGGAATGTCTGCAAGATATCACATATTACAAGGCACTGGGAGCTGTAGTGGGTGGGTTTCAATTTTGCTTTGGTTTTAAGTGGCTAGCAGTAAAGTAAACATTTAATTAGGGTTTTCTGGCCTTAAAGAATGTGCAGCTATAGACATTTTAGTGATAATCTTATAGGTAATGGACATTTTTCTTTTGGACTTTACTTCCTAGACATCCTATTTCCTGTTCCTCCATTATCCTTGAGACTAAAGTATTCCATAAGAACTGGAATAGCTGTAGTCATATGTTGTTCAGCCATATGAAGTCCAGCATCATAGAATACTGGTTTGGAAGGAATCATCATGCAGATAACTGATAAGCAAACAATCAGCAATGGTAGAATATTTTAATTTTCCTTTTTAATCAACAAAAATACTCTACAGTCAAGTCTCTCATGGAAGAACCACAAGACATTTTCTAAAGTCAAGCCTGGAACCTAAAATTAATAACTCAGACGGAATACTAAGCATCATAGATTGAGGAGTGATGTGGTTTAACCCCAGCCAGCAGCCAAGCCCCACACGGCCACTCACTCACTCCCACCAGTGCAGTCAGGGAGAGAATGGGAAGGGTAAAACATAGAAAACTCCTGGGTTGAGATAAAGACACTTGAATGAGGAAAACAAAAGCCTCACAGAAAAACAAAGCAAAACAAGGAATTAAATCCTGCTTCCCATGGCCAGGCAGGTTACTTTGAAGGTGAATGATTTTTAGTGTTTAATCTGATTTATTCTCCACAAGTTTGTATGTTTTATCTAATACTAACAGTTAGCCTAATAAAATATATTACATCCTAATGATAATGTTCACCAAAAGTTACTAATGTATTTCATAAATTAGAATAGCATCAGGAACACCAGATGAACATCTAGATACAGTGATTCCATCATAATTATGAAACCCAAACAAAACCAAAAACAAAGTAACAAAGCCACATAGTGGTAGCAGCCAAGAACCCTGTCCCATCCAAAGTTGGAAAATACGGAAATCCTTCTGTATTCAGCTTGGTTCAAATATATTTTCACTGATAGAGAACTCTAGAAAAACATCACAGTATATTCCTATACAGAATAGTCCATAGTTGTGTGCTTCATTCCCTCCCAGATACTCTTTTGCTTCGTATGTTCCAAGTAAAATATGGTTTCTAATTTTAATAGACATAGGTCTTTCAGATATGCAGATATATTCCCTCTATTTCATATTTTGAAATTATTTCTGTTTGTGTACCTATATATAAAGTGTAGAGCTTGCATGACTTCAGGTCTATTTCATTCACTTTAGAACACTACAGACATCAGAGGGGAAAAGTTGGAAAAAGTTGCATAGATCACATTTCATGTTGTAGAATGAGACTGTGAGAACTACAAGTGCCTGAAATGAGGCTGTAGCCAGGTGGGCATGGATCTCTTTTCCCAGGCAGCCAGAGAAACAACAGGACACAGATTTAAGCTGTCCTAGGGGAGGTTTAGGCTAGAATTAGAAAAAAATTCTTCACAGAAAGAGTGCTTGGGCATTGGGATAGGCTGCCCAGGGAGGTGGTAGAGTCACCATCCCTGGAGGTTGTTAAGAAAAGACTGGATGTGTCGCTCAGTGCCATGGTCCAGTTCATGAGGAGGTGTCAGATCATAGATTGGACTTGATGATCCCTAAGGTTTTTTCCAAACCAGTTAATTCTGTGGTTCTGTGAAATCATCTGTAGGATGTTTGAGAGTGCTCTGGGCCATATGCACTGTCATCCTTAGCCACACTAAACTGCTTATGCACAGTCATCAAATTAGATGTATGCAGCTGACTATCAATACAGCTCACAAATCACTAATCTGTTATCCCTGAAGAGGCTGAAAGCTCTGGGTTTTTATGACACTGTAAAGCCCCTGTTTGGCCAGATTAAGCCTTTGTTTGTCTAGATTATTCTTCAGTTAGCAAAATTTATCATTCCTCAAAAGGAATTATAATTTAGATGTATTTTGAGTGTTTGTTTTTTTTTTTTTTTCCCAGCAGTTCAGTAAAAATCGGACAGTAATTACATCTGAACATAACCCAGAGCAGAAACACATGCATTTACAATTCTTTTAGTTGTCTGGTTTGTTGACGGTTCACACTTAAAGAGGAATAGCAGTTTGAAAAGTAGTGGAGAGTAAATACTACTGCTTGATTGTCCTGGTTTGAAAGGACAGGTGTCTGCCAGTAAGGGCAGAAGTTTCCCTTTTTGGAATAGAGACTTTGGTTCCACTCCCCTCCCCCAAGTATTACGATTGTTTGAATCAAGGACTCTGAGGCAGAGATAAGGGGGGGTGGGAATAACAGCTCTTTTACTAATATATCTAACTATACAAACAGAAAACAATAACAGTTAAAATTGCTAACAGAACGAAATAGGTAACTCGGTGTCAGTCCCTTTAGATGCAAGCACGCTGTCTCTGTGCTTAGTCCAGAGCCCGGATGTGCCAGAGGGCAGACGGGAACGAAGGCAGGAGGGAGGGGGGAGGGGCGGCAGCGGCCACGCCGGTCTCGGGCGGGAACGGGCTCACCCTCACCGAGGGCGGCGGCTCCTCGCTCACCGTGTGTGTCCGGGGGATCAGCTGTGTCCGCAGAGGCAGGAGGCTGGAACGGGGCAGATGCAGGGCAGGTGATCGCAGAGGGTCTGGCTCTGCTGTGCTCGGCCGCGTGGCTGAACGATCCCAGGCGTCCTCCTCCGAGCTCGCCGGAAACGCGAGTGCCCTCCCGGAAGCCTCAGAGGCCCCTCCGGGGCCGTCTCCACCCACCCCCTTTTGTCTGGACCCATCAGGGACCCTGGGTGTAGCCCGGCCAGCTCCATTGGCATGATAATGGAAAAAATTCTTTCAATTGACACAGTAACAGAAAAGTACTCAACCCCCAACATTGATAAAACCATTGAATCAAGTCATTCTACAGCTCCAAAAATGAGATACCAATAAAGACAGATAAAATGATGAGGAATTTGATAAACTTAAATTTCAGACAAGCATCTTTGCTGTTCATCTGTGACACTTTCTGTCATTTTAAAAGGCTGAAAACTCCGTATATTCAAATAATAATAAAAAAGACCATAATTTAGAAAAAAAAAATGTATGACTCGAAATTATTTTTTCTTTTCTAATATTCAATATACGAGAACTTACATGCAATCTCCTCATAACAGTATTTACTTTAAAGCCCAAAAATATATTCCATATCAAGCTGCTTTCCTTTCAAGAATTCAGAGACAAGAAGATACAAGGAGCTTAAAATTTCTTCTAGAAGTGGTTCTATGTTTAAATATATCGTGTATTTCAAAATAAGGAACTGTGTACTTTTTTGATTACTTAAACTAATATAATATTTATAATATTTTTCTCCTAATGAAAGATTACTAAAATATGATAATGCTTAATGCCACATCTTTCTTATAAGTTAAATTTTATCATCAAAAACTGCTGATGATTCCAAGAATTTAGAATAAAATACAATCTCTGTATTTGACATCCTTTTGCTGGCAATATGTAAATATGAGGAGTCTTGCATAAGCATCTTTACTGTCTCTACATTTTTCTCTATCATGCAATGCAAAGATGTGCATTTTTAACATAAATATAAAATATCATTCAAAAGATATGAAATCAAGACATGCCTCCACTTAAAATCTAAATGTCAAAGGATTTTTTTCTCCATATTTTAGACATTGGAAAGCACACAGACCACAATTTGCAGTGAACTTCATCTTGTCAACATTAACTGCACTAACAACTGCTGCTGACTTCCTCTTTGGCTTGCTTAAGCTGAGGTTCAAATGACTGATCCAGAGTTACAGAATAATAAAATTTGGAATTAGCAGTGCTAGTGTTGTAACCTCATGATCTATATTCATATTTATTCTGCATTATTAAAAGACAAACAAAATCATAAAAATACCCCCAGAATTACTGAAGACGAAGTTCTGTCATTAGATTAATGTTTCAGTGGTTCATTCATTTTTATCATACTCACACTAGCAACCTAAAAAGGCAGATCCACTAAAAGCTATAGATTTGCCTATTTAAAATGGAAAAAAAAAGAGAGCTGTGGAGGTCAGCACTCAACTGAGGCATGCTACTGTCATAATGTGAACTATAACACAAAAATGTTACACAGAGGAAAAATTAGGTATGATTGTGCCAGTTGGATACCTCTCCTGTAAAATGTCTTCAAAAACTGAAAACAATGACAACAAAAGAATGTTGATGTATTTGAGATTTACAGGAACTGAACTCTCTTACTGTTTCATATTTCAGTCCTTTGACTCATGCTTGAAGCTTACTAGTCAGAAAACAGGGTTCATTTTTTACTTGTTTCAAGTTATAACATAACTAAGAAATCAACTTTATAAAAACAATTGAAATGAAATGAGACTGCGCTTAGGTTTTATATATGATAGAATACATTTTCTGTAATTCTTTTACAAGACATATAAGATTTGAATACAACCTTTCTGAAGTTCCATATTTTAGCTGATAAAAAGAATGTACTCACAGAAGCATATCCTAACTAAATGTAATTAAAAAAAACTCAACCTAATAAGTGAGTTGGTGAGATCTCCAAAGTCGTCAACAGTTAAAATGAGCACAGCAAGCACTATTTTGTAGTAGTGGACCTAAGGTTAATTATTAAATACAATGATTAGATACTGAATGGGGATCTCTGTTGTTAGTGAAAAGTCATTTGAAGGAGTACTGCTAAGGGAATACTTTTAAGAAAATAAATACCAGTTTGTATCAGTGAATAAGAACATTTAATTCTAAATTAAAGTTAAAAAAGAATGCTTTCCAGCATCATAGCTTCATGGTGGCAATTCTTTTAAAGGTGACTAGTTAATTAGGATAGTACTGCATAGGAGTATTAAAATTAAATAAATACAGATGTTGCATTTGCTTTACAAAAATTATCTTCAGCTTCTTTGAGCAAAGAAAAGTTTAATTTCTCCCTAGTTTTACTGGAAATACCTCTAAGATAAAATACTAGCGTTTTCTGTTTTGACTCTGAAAACAATATACGATCTCTGTATTAATCTTTTATCATAGCATTTACATTAAAAATTAAAGCAACTAATTTTTAAAACTGTTCAGGTTTTCAGTTTCTATAATTTCTTAAATATTGGAATATAAATCTTCCATATTCTTTCCTTACTGATGTATTTTAGATACTTACTGACTGTATTTCTGTTTCTTTGCCTACTTCTTTTTACTGTTCAGTTTGTGATTTATATTCTCCTCAGCTCCACAAGCCCTCTCAAGAGCTTCAAAATGATGCAGCTGCTGGGTGGGACAGATGTACTCTATTTCCACTAACATGCTGAGAATAAAAATGATTATTTGTTCATTAACGTTTCATGCCCTATTTTTCCAGATTTCTTTCTCCACACCTTTGGAAGGTTGTGGATCTTGTACAGCTCATCCAATAAATCAGATTTAGTATCTCCTACAAACTTCACAGAACCATTGCCCTCCAACTGGTAAAAATATTGGCTTCCTTCTTTACATGAAGTTATATCAAATTGGAGTTTCAATGTTTTAAAATAAAAGAAAATATAGAAGTTGTTAATGTATTTTTAAAAAAGAATAATAGCCATGCCATGTTTTCAAAGTTTATTCTTCTCTACAATATAGGCTAGGTAAATCCACATTTACCATATCTATTGAATACTAACTAATCCAGCTCTCACTATGTTAAGCACCAAAATCAATGATTAAAATTTTTAAACTAATTTCCCAGCTGTGGTACAAATTGCAGTATTGTATATTTTACATGAGTGTTTCTTGTCAGATTAAGCATTCTGAAGCTGAGTCTCATAAGAACACAAGGGCAGTCCCTGGCACCTTGCAGTGTGCTCAGTGTAAAGGACACGTGCTCTTTGCAGAAGAGCAACACCAAGCCATTTGATTTGAATGTCAGCAAGAAACCAAAATGCTTTGAACATGACTCTCTGTGAGCACCTGCCCTTAATGAGGAAACAACTCTCTGCTACATACATGACTTTAGAGCATCTGTCATAAGCAAGGAATGCCTGTGCTATTCTGCTTTTCCACAGCTGAGTGACAGAGGTGAACAGTGCTGTCTATGCAAGCCACATGCAAAAGGTCAGTTAGGTTTGGTTGGTCAGACATTGGGCTGGGGCTGAGGCCATGTGCCACTCATGCCAGGGATTTAGTGTAGAAAACTGTAAAATGTTAAAACAGAAGTCACTCAGGGGGAATATACACAGTCATTAAATACAAGGTATAGAAAACGAAGCATGAGGTGGAGCAGAGGGAAGCCAAGCCAGGTCTCTCTGCCCTTGAGGAAGTTGACCGCTACTCCCATTATGTACCCAACCTGATATGTTTGCTCTGTAAACAAATTTGAGACTTCATGTAGTGAGTGGCATGGTGCTGTTCTTTGGCTGCATTCCCCAAAACTGTCCTCTAACCCTCTGAATGCCTCTCAGCCACAAAATTAGATAAATTCCCACTAGATCTCTAGTGTCTCATGAAAAGCTCATTGAAGATAGACTTTGTTTAACACTGAGACCAGGCAACTCTATGCTGTTGTGGATGTTTCTACCCCTCTATTTGATACAAATTCATGTTCTCAAAAAGGATATTTTGTTTTCTAAGCATATTCTGAAAGGATCTGCTCTCATTATATTTACCCTCATTTCTTTATCTTACCTTTTAAAAATCCTAAAGGGCATCTGCGTTTTCTTTAAATTGAGAAATGCTAAGGTGAATGGAATGAGAGTCCAAGAACAAAAATAATAAAAATCCATCCCAGAAGTGGAAAAAGAGAGACATTTGTTCTTGATTCTCATCAAAGAACCTGTCAAAAAGAGCGGTCTACAAAATTGCATCTGAATGAAAGTTCTTTCACTTCACTTGACTGGAGCACTCTTCTACCTATCTTGAAGGGGACAAGTTCTCATATGATTGATATGGCACAGCTCTTCTACTGTTTTTGCAAGAATTCCTGACAAAATCTGATCACAAAAATTGTTGTGGCTCTCTGGGGTGGCAGGATGTAAGATTAGTGAGTTGTAACTTGATAAAACTCACAGAAAACACAACCTCACATAATATCTATGCTTCTTTTCTATTTTGCATCAATTGGATCAATTTTACAATTCAAGCAATACTCTTGAGCTGTCCCCCACAACTCCAAAAAAATTCAAATAAACCAAACACTAACATGGGACCAATAGATAAGCTGCTTAACACTGAGGGTGGCAGAGAAATAAAAAAATGTCTGCTACTGTAATGCTCTTTTTCATTTCACAATGCTAGTTTGCAGCCAAGAATATTTGCAGAGGTTTTCAAAAGTAATCAAGAATAATTTAAAAATTATATATAATTTTCTTAACAACTAAAAAAAATTGATTTTTTTATATTATCAAAGAGAAAGTTGTCAGACTGCAGTTTGCAAGGACTTAGTGGGAACTGGAGTCTGGTAACAGTTTTTTCAGACTTATAGACAAAGACAATTTTGTGACTTGAACTGGAAGCTAGCCATATGTGAAAGCTTGGAAATAAGATGATTTCTTTTAGCAATAAGGTTAATAAACAGATCATAAAACACTGTGAAGGACTAGAGAGCACTAAATCATGCAGTATTATGCAGTATTTTTCTGAAAAAAATATGTTCTTGTTCAGGAGAAGAACTTTTATAGTTTCATTCACACAGATAACTGTTTATTATTAGAATGGGCATGCCTTGTTCCCAAATATGACTTTCATACCTGTTGCCTGAATTTATCAGATTATGATAATGATAAAATACCCTTGTTGTATATACTTTGAACACACAGAAAACTCCTGAGAAGTAAAAGTTTCTGAAAGAATATCCATGTTTGGAGCAAACAGGACCTGAAAACTCTTTTTAGTATTTTCATATTGAATATGTAATTTTTCTTTTCAGTCTTCTGAGAAGCTTGCTTTTTTGTTTTTTTTTTTTGTTTTTGTTTTTTTGTTGTTGTTGTTTGTTTTTTTTAAGAATAGATTTTTTTTTTTGTTTTAAACCAATCATCAGTGTCAAAAATTTGACAATTACTTGGGATTCTCACAGTATACAACCATTTAAAATGTGGATAAATCCCAAATAAAAATAAAACTCATTAATTCAGCTCTCAAGTCTATGTAGATTTGCAGGGCTTTACTGCTACTTACTGTACACAGAAAAATTAACATTTTTAAGAGCTTTATCCAGCCCAGTGGGACTGAAATGGATTGATTTCAAACACAGCAGCTGAAGCAAACACACTACCCTTTTTTTTATTAGCATATTTCTACCCAGGGGGCAGTTTGCTAATTCTCAATATTTATTATGAAAACCTGTACACCAATTTCTAAGAAACCAAGATTTCTCTTGATATTTACCCTCTGCAGAACAGTTAAAAAACCCTCATCCTTAGAAACTCTCCTTGTAAATAGTGCCAAATTCTGAAATCCCACACCTTCAATACTAAATATAAGATTTGCTACTTCTAAGGATTTTTTTCATACCAATGAAGATAGAAGAAGAACTACTAGAATGTCTTCTTGTATAGTCAGTCTATAGATCCACATTCTGCACATTAAAATTATAAATCCTACCTTATCCCTGGGCAGTACATAATAATTTACACCTTATTACACTACTAATTTAAGACACACATCCAATCTCAATTTAAAAAAATGAGGAGATGGAAAATTCAAACTCAATTTTGAAAAAGCTATTGCTTCTTTCAACTGTGGAAATAGATTCTGGTTCTTTAGCATAGCCATAGATTCCTTTGTCACTTTAGCTAGGTGTGATGTTTTCTCTGCCTGGGTGCATTTAGATGATCTAAACCTTTACCTGTGAAAATGCTTTCAGATGACACAAGCATCTTCTTCATCTGCTGTCACTGTTGAGGTTGTGAGGACAAGCATTTGATTCTTGGCATCAGTTTTCAATTTTTAAGTCTATCATTAAGCTAAATCATGATATAAGCACCATTGATCTGAAATGAAATACACTGCATATGAATATTATAATCCATAAAGCCTTTAATTGGGAGTCAATCTGTTTACTTCATAAATGGATTGCACATGAGCTACAAATAAAGTTCTTTACTCTTCTTTCCTTTTTGTTTCTGGTATAATTTTATAAGACCTTCTTTAAATAATAATCATGGCTCAACCAAAGGAGTTGCAGCTGATAGAAGAGCTGACAGAGTTGAACCCAGCTATATGAGAAATGAGAATCACAAAAAGTGTTGGAAAAATCTTGCACAAATCTTGTCTGAAGATAATAGTTACCATGATGTAGCTACTCTATGAATAAAGCATGCATTAAGACCCAGATTTTAAAGAGAAGCTCAATTTGTTTCAATCATGAGACATTCCTTTATTTTTCTTTAATAATCCATATATGATGCACAGAACTCAATGTATGCAGCAGTAGCTCTACTGACCTGAGTTTCTCTAAATGCAGAACAGTAATTCAGTCTCACAGTTAGAAATAAGACCATTTGATAGCTTAATTAAAAAGCTATGGCAACTTTTATGTACAAGTGGCTCAAACTAAGGATAGCGTTTTTTAGTCCTGAGTGCTTTACTTTGTAATATAATGATATTTTTATGTACACAGAAAGACATATGACAGTCCAGTAAATCTCCATATATGCTCTGCTAGAATGAATCCTACTTTTGTTTTGGCATGCATTATAAACTGCACTACTCTTACTTCAATCACCTAAAAGTTTATATATATTTATATATATATGTATGTATATATAAATATATATATACATACATACATACACATATATGCATATATATACACACATACATATATATATGCATGAAAAATGTATGTCATAAAATTTATATATAATATATAGAATTATACATATTTATTTATTTATTCATTTTATATATATATATATATATCTCAACATTTTTTGATTATTGTAGTGATGTAACTAAATACACAGTTTACTTACTTGAAGCTATTTGAATTAATTTACATATTTCTTCCTAAATGGTTTTTTCAGGGATTCAATCCTGTCCCGAATTTTAAAGCAAAGGTACAAAAACGGGTATGCTCTAAAACAAATGTGTATTTTTTTCTTGATATAGAACAATACCAGATTTAGAGCCTTTCATGCAGACAATCACATATCTCCACATGAGGTTTTGCATAAATTTAAAATTAAATAATCCACTGTATTACCCAGTCTTCACTTAATATTTTACTAAATTGTTCCCTATAAAAAATATTTTAATTATTAGGGTAACATAATTCAATTTTTTTTTTTTTTTTTTTTTTTTTCCTCAGATAAGTTCTGGTAAGGAAAACTTGCATTTTATTTTCAGGTCCATTCTTCTTGCTTCATTAAAAGTGGGATGGAATAATTTGCCAATCTTATCAGAATACAGAACAGTTTTCCAGTTAATATGCCCATCAGCATCCACTGTTTAAAAAGGAACCATTAGTACTTCTATTTTTGTTTAGATGGTTTAAATTTAAAATTTTCACTGCTCATTGGGGTGCTGCCTCAAGCTTTTCACTCATGGCAAATTGCCTTCCCCACTGATTGTCTTCTCCCTTGCCTGTTTGGGAGATTGGATAAAGAGAAACAATATTTCAGTCACCACTACCCATCATATCTGAACTTTCTGTGCTGCAACTACCACTTTAAAAAATCAGAGATACATAACAACACAGTATTTTCTAAGTGCAGACCTCTGCAGAAAACCCATTAAGTCCAATCACTAGCCTACTGTGCAGGCATTTAAAAAAGAGTATCCATCAATAAACATGTTATTTGAATTCAATTTAACATTCTTTTAGAGTCGAAGAAATAATCGATGTATTCTGTGTGCTAACTAAACAGAGGTACCAGGGGCCAAGGTATTTATTAACTGTAAGAACAGTTCATTGGCAGTTTACTCTGAGCTGCTGTAGATCACAGCATTGGTCTCAGCAGAGAAAGCATGCAACAAACTAGTGGGTAGTTGGCCTAAAAAACGTGCATTGGAAATTTAGGGAGAGTTTTCTAGAGAAATAGGTCTACTTTGGTATGTATTGCTGGAAAGAAAACAATCCAAATTACTAACAAATGTTTTAATTGTCATGTATACGGTGTTTTAGGAAGTTTTCAGCACATCCAGGAAAAAAAATAAAGCAGAACTACATTTATACTTGATTTTTACATCATAAAATTCTATTCTTCTTTTAAAATTTGCTGAATAATTGCAGAGATAATTTTATATGCTGGAAACACATTCAACTATGCTAATTGCTACTGAACATTTTTTCATATACTTGGGTGTTTGAAAGCATATATAAAAAACCCCAGGATGTAATAAAGCTCTCTATATCTTTTAGAAAATGGAGATAGTCAATATTGAACTTCTAATATATTTGAAATATAAGGTTGAAAACTACAATACTTTGAAAGAGTGGATTGGTAAATTACCATCCTTCATCCTCACTAATCCTATTTACACCATGACTGTTTTCCTTTCTGATATTATTGCTAAACTAGGTACCAGGATCAAAACTAGAATTTGGTCTAAGGTCCCGGGAATAACTGTCTTTTGTTTGCCAGACTGACCTAGCAGTCTCAATATTGACTTTTGTTAATTGTGATTTGATCAGATGAACTGTATTACTTCTACAAGTTTGAAACTTCATATTTATATGCAGACACATATCAACAGCAAGATTTTCTCCATTAAACATTTTCTTTCTCATGAAGTAACACAGACCTCCAAAGAAATGTAGATCAGAGAGTTTCAGTTCAAATTCAAATTGGTTTGGGTTTTTGTCTGCTTGTCGGTTTGTTGGTTTTTGGTTTGTTTTTTGGGGTTTTTTTTTTTGTTTGTTTTTGTTTGGTTGGTTGGTTTGTTTTGGGTTTTTTTTTCTTTGAGTGGGGGGTTGTCGGTTTGTCTTGGTTTTGTTTTGTTGTGGATTTTGGGGGTTTTTTTGTTTGTTTTTTTCCAGTGGGTATGTTTTTTCACAACTTCTGTGATTATTGCACACAAACCTAGAACCTCTGGCAGGGCTGTATGGCAAAAGGGGAAGGGGAAAAGAATTTAATATAACATTCCAGAAGTCAAAATATCTGTATGTTTTGTTTTACTCTTCAGGTTGACTGCATTGGATAGATACTGTGTAAAACCAAGAATTTTAGCAATTCATAAATATCTCTAAGAAAAGTTTCTAATCTGACTACATTTGTATGAACTATTTCATAATTAAAACATATTTGCCTGAATACAGTGTCAAGAATTTTGTGAGTAAATGAAGCTAATGGTATAGATATTCTAGAATAATGCAACAGACCTAGTAGAAGGATATTTTAGGACCACACTGAAATCTCAGAGTTATAAAATCTATTCAGAAAGATAGTAAAGTAGTGGTATTTTAAGCAATCTGAGTCCTCTTTTGATGTATTTAAACCATGATCACATACTTAATTTTAAAAAATCTAGTGCTTTTTACGTTCTTTTAAATGTAGTAGAAAATTATACCATCAGTCACAGTGCTTCCTTAAGTGAGTTCTCTCACTCTTGTGTTCCTGTCAGTTTGTGATGTGCTATGAATGAAGCCTTTATGCCTCTTCAGCACAGTAGACTGTAAATTAATAGATGCAAAGAAAGCAATAGTGTTCTGTGAATTAAGTGTCAATTTAGAGCCTCTGTACTTCTCACTTCATACAGGACTCACATGCTGGTGTTAACAGCTAAGTGGTCTCTGTGTCCTCACAGCTAACACAGGCAAGAGATTATATGAGTTCAGTCACTACTATTAGCCTGAAGTATATTTACCCTCCTATCTATTTTAAGGTCAAAATCCTTTCATAACCTTCAACATATGTTCATGCATACAGATACTAATATGTATTTTTATAAAGTACAAGAGATAACTAATGCATTCCATATATGCTTTCTTCAAGATTTCTATGAGAGATATTATCATAAACTAAACATATTTATTGAGATTTATCTTTGCAGCAGGACTCTATACAATATTTTTTTGTAAATCAGATTAATCTGAAGATTATATATATATATATATACACACACACATATATACAATGTATAATAGGAAGGAAAATCGTGGTCCTTATTCCTTCCAACACTTTTTTTCTTCCAGTACAATGCAAACAACTGAGAGACCACATTCAAATTTGGATGCTACATTTCAGTTTATTTTTGAAACCACTATTTGTACTCTATTTTCTTCTCTTCATTGCAGCCATTTCAACCATTAGAATCTGCAGGTTCATCACTGCAAATAGCAGAGCTTGTCTCCTTATATATTATATACTACTACATTGTTTAATATACATTTCAATAATTAAAAAAAACCAAAAAAACACACAACAACCAGGCATGTTCCTCTGTATCAAAACAATTTTTAAAAATGCCACTGGGATGCTGAAAGCAAAACGAAGATGATGCCCAGGAGGGTGGAAACAAATGTAACCCTATCTTAAGATGCCAATTTCCCTGCAGCTTTGCTTTCTTAACCATAGTCAAGTTTTATATTCTCTCCTATATAAATTTTAGGAAGGGGGAACTGTTCACTACCTGTCTCATCCACACTGGTTTTTTTTTAAATATCCATGGACTCCAAAGATACTAAGCGGCATTCACTGTATTTCCCCAAGCCTGCTAGCAATTTACTTACAACTGTGGATAATTCATTTTTTCAAGTAGGCATTTGAATGCCTAAAGAAAATCCATTTTGGAACATGATGATTTTGATAAATATAGCCAAGTACAAGATATATCAGTGATGATATCAGCTTATTAATCCTTATTATGGGAAAACAGTAGGAGTGAAGAAGCTGTTTATCTGTACATGTTTGGGTTTAGCAACTGCTTTTAAAAAAAAGAACTGGCTATAGAAACTGAACTAAAACTTGCTATTTCCCACTCAGGGAATTTTAAGACTCTGGAGAGCAGTACTTCTAGAACTAGAGTACACCAGTTGCCTATATGACATGTTTAGTATACATAGCTGATGCCCCATGCAAAACACTCTGCCAATTTTCTGGATAAATTCCCTAATATATGAGTTGGAATAATCCTTTCTGAGACTGTGCTTAACAGCTCTGAGACCAGTGAGATATTATCTTTGAGACCAGAACACAATTCCACAGAAAACACAGGAACTCAAGTTCAGCACTTTGTTTGCAAACTTTTGATAGAACATTTGGATTATGACTAAAGCACTTTAAAAAAAGAAAAGTTTGAGGCTATTTGTTTTTCAAATTTAGCTAGCAGAAACCAGGATCAACTATGATTTGGCCATTCTTTTATTCTTTTTTTTCGGGTAGATTTTAACAGCTTTTAAGATTGAATCATTTAACACAGCAGGGAATGCTGAGGGAGGATGCAGAAATAGGACACATTTGTGGTAGTGAAGAGAGCAGCAGGAGCATAGTTATGGCCAACAAAAATAGGTAGGAGAAATCCAGAGAGATAAGCATCAGTACCAAAGGCAGCAACTGACAGGACTAAGAGATGGGGAAAAGGTGTGTTCCACTGAGCCTTTTGAGGGGATACAGTGCTTGCCATACGACTTATTTTGGGGATTTTTCTG
Source organism: Erithacus rubecula (assembly GCF_903797595.1). Classification (NCBI taxonomy): domain Eukaryota; kingdom Metazoa; phylum Chordata; class Aves; order Passeriformes; family Muscicapidae; genus Erithacus; species Erithacus rubecula. Next base: position 21,215,652 of record NC_136685.1, read on the forward strand.
TCATTAATTCAGTTTTCAATATATAAATCCCCTCTGATGATGTCTGAGGTAACAAGTGTTTGAACGAATTATGTAGGGATGAAATCTGTTAATAAAATTGCATTTTATTAACAGAAATTTCACTCTAATCAGGTAAATACACATATTATGAATTAAAAAGTCTGCCATATTCTGTCAAGGTCACTAATTCTTTGGTCTTAAAAAGAACTTCATACAGGCACACAATCAACATTAGCCACTCGTCATAATATTTCTTTGTCCTTCCAATGTATTTTGGGGATATGGAACTGAATAGTGCTCTATATTAAATCAGTTTTAAACCTTTTAATGTTGCTTTATATATTTAATAAGTTAGGCCCAAGTGCTAGATAACATTATTGCTAATTTTTGCATGCCATAGATTATGTAATTTTTACATGGTAACTGAGAACTCTGCAATGTGAAAGTCAACAGAAAGAATTTGAGGGCAACTATTTGAGGGCAGCTTATTTTCCTGAAAAAAAAAAAAAAAAAAAAAAAAAAACAAACTCTTCCAGTAGAGAAGCTTATACTTATTGGTTTTACTAACCAATAAGCTAATAGGGGAAATCCAGGTAAAAGCTAGAGAAAGGTAATAGTTTTCAAAAACTAGCAGGCAGCGATAGAATTCTTTACAATTAACATCAAGGCAAGAATATAACTTTGCAGAATTTCCCTGGTGACACAAAAAAAAAAAAAAAAAAAAAGGAATAATGGTCATGACATCACCAAAGAGGTTTAAAAATTAAGCAATTACAAGTAAATAAATAAAAATCTAGTAGTTTCCTTAAATGAAAAAGCTGGACTCTAACTGCCTTCCCTTTGTTACATGGCCATGGCATGTCTTTTCTCACCTGATGGAGAAGAAAACAAAAAAGGTACCTTATATTGGCACAGGTAGATCCCAAGCCTTTTTCTGGTGTAGAACTACTTGACTGAAGGTGATCCACAAGCTATACATCTTTTAACAGCAAACCAATAGATGGTGCTCTTTAGCTGTCTAATTATGTAATTCTGAGCTAAACACTCAGCTCAGATGTCTGGATCAGCTGCCATACGTGTCTCTCATAAAGGTGATCTAGACCACTCCATTACCTCATGCACTACTCTGCTATAGGCCTCTCACAAGGACATTGTAAATAACACATCAACAGATATAAACAGGACAGAAAGCATGCAACTTGAAATCCCACTATTTTGAAATATATCTGTGTTTGGACTGGTGTGTTTAGCTAAGAAACACAAAATAGTATCCAGCTGTTAGAGGAGTTATTCATTAACACAGAAACAAGAAGTGAGTTTCAGATGACCCCAGGTACTTATGTCAAATTGCCTGCCAAAATTATAGCAATTAATTAGTGCTGCTTCCAAATCACTCACATCCACATACATTTTTATGGCTTTTCACTATGATATTGGCATGATTTATAAGGAAGTCAGAATAACCTTAAAGGTAATTTTAAATAGTATCAGGAAATTAATTTAGACTAAAAAGTACAAAGTGTAGTTCATTCTCCTGCATTGGTAAATACTGAAAATAATATGAAGGATATTAATTTTGGGTTGAAATTGAAGCACAGTATGATAAAATCAATATTTTAAAGTCAAAAAGAAAAAAATAATTGAACAAAATTTGTTCAAAATTAGGATTCCATATTAAAAAAAAAAATTTGAAGAATTATTCTTAATATCATAATCACCTTTTTTGCACACAAGACATGTATAGCAATCTAAGATAATTTGATGAGCTTGTAGATATTATGTCCAAGCCCACACTTAACATGAAAAAGCCTAAGTTGGTCCTATCTATGCCCATGTGGTTGTATACATTTACTTAACCTACAAGTAATAAAAAATCCCCAAACTTCCATCTCAAGAAGGAGTCTTGGGAAAGATTAAGAGATTTGCAATAGGATATTTCCCTAAGTAATAGATTTCTATTTCAAAACTGTGTTCAGCTAAAGTTTGGATTTTAGGATACTTAAGATAGTACTTAATACTCTCTTGATTTAATTTTTAGTACTATATAACTTATGCAGACATCTAAAGGGACAACACAGGAGCCCTTCAGATCCAAAAGAGCAACCATTTGGTGGGCTTGGAGATGGGCTCCACACATAGCAGAGGCAGTCTTTCTGTTATGGTCTCACAAATACTGTTTGTGGCATTGCAAGCAATAGCTTACTAACTCAAACTTACTTTACACTTAAAACTCCTTAGTAGTAGTAAACTAAGCAAATTATTCTAATTCAGAAAGATTTATTTCACCTACAGTCTAGCTGTTAATATTTCTACTTCTTTTACAGATTAAAAAGCATTTTCTGTGTCCTTCCCATTCATTTTGCACTGATGTTCCTCTTTTTAAGCCTATTGATGCTTCTATTGATTCAAAGCATAATTAAAAATGTCATCACCTATATTCATTAAAGATCCAGAGCTGCACCATGAATCACTTTAGACCTTCTAATCATGTCAATAAAATAAATAACTTAACTCTTTTATAAACTAATTAAATTAGGATAGACCATATGAGTGATTTTGAAAATAAAAAAGGTAAGCAAATCTCTTCTTTCTTGCCAATGCATTGGAAAACAAACCAATGATCAGCTATATAAAATGGAAATATAAAATGGAATATCTTATAAAAGTTTTAGAAACGTGTGGCATATTAGCAATATAAAAACATTACTATTATATAAGTGCAAGATGCATAATCTATATAAGCACTATAACATAAAATCTCTTAATGCACATATTTTATAGATACATCAGAATACTTTCCTTCAGCATTTAGATTCCACTTCTTCTTGCATTTCAATTGCTTTACTTCAGAAAAACATGCCCATCCTGTTTATACTGTAATCATGTTGGAACTGCTTCTAACATTGCTGATATGTTTGGAGAGGGTAATCCAGACATATTGCATCATACACCAAAACCACTAAAGAATAATCAGTCTGAAATTAATTTATTGTCCTCTTTCTAGCTTTTACAGTGCTCATATATGCCTTTTTTCACTTATTCTACAGCAAGTATTCCTTTAAGGGAAAAAAACACCCCAATTACCAGACCCTGCTAATGGAATATGTGACTTCTAATACAGAATTAATGACTAAAGATGTTGATATGATGCCAGATACAATAAAAGGGAGCAATTAAAAAAAGTCACATTTTCAGATGATAACACCCCTAGACCATCAGTTTTAAGTATGGAACAACTTCCCATTTAAACACACAGCTGATTTTAGCATATTACAGAATGCACTACATTTAGCATGGCTCTAATGTCGCTATGGTAACTGTTCTGGCTTAAATATAGCTGAATGTGTATCTTCATTCCAAGTTTTCCAATACTCCTTTAAATATTTCTTACAAAACTCCCCATAGATTCTCCAGACTTTGATTCTGTCCTAATCCTGCACTGATACCAGTACTGTTCATAGTATCTTCATCCATGACATGGACCGTGGGATAAAGTGCACCCTCAATGAGTTTGCTGAGGACACCAGAATGTGTGGTGACATTGACACACCTGAGGAATAGGATGCCATCCAGAGGTACCAGGACAAGCTCGAAACGTGGGCCCATGGGAAGCTCAAGAGGATCGAAAATGCCAAGTGTAAGGTGCTACACTTGGGTCAGGACAACCCCTCGCACCAGTCCAGGCTGGGGATGAACAGAGCAGCCTGCCAAGGAAGACTTGAGGATGCTGGTGGATGAGAGCTGGACATGAGCTCACATCGTGTGGCCTCAAAAGCCAAATGTGTCCTGGGCTGCATCAAAAGCACCACAGCCAGTAGGGCAAGGGAGGGGGTTCTGCCCCTCTGCTCTGGTGACACCCTGGAGCGCTACATTCAGCACAGGAAAGACAAGTCCATACCTGTTCATGCCAGTACAGATGAGGGCCACAAAAATGATATGGCTTGAACACCTCTCATATGAGAAAAGGCTGAGAGTTGTGGCTGTTCAGCCTGGAAAGAGAAGGCTCTGTGGAAATCTCATTTCAGCCTTTCAGTACTTAAAAGAGGTTTATAAGAAAGAAAAGAACAATTTTTTTAGCAGAACATGATTTGATAGGACAAGGAGTAATGATTTTAAAGAGGGCAGATTTAGACTACATATAAAGAAGACATTTTTTGACAGTGAGGGTGGAAGAACACTGGAAAAGGTTGCCCTGAGAGATGGTGGATGTCCATCCCCAAAAACATTCAAGGTGAGGACTGAGCAACCTGATCCAGTCAAATATGTCTTTGCCCAGAGCAGAGGGGTATTACTAGATTATCTTTTAAGGTTCCTTCCAACCCAAATTATAGGATGACTCTATGACCTTAGGAACACACAATAAATCCAGGTTTTAGAGATAAGTGCTAAATTATAATCTCCAACATACCACAGTAAGCAACAATAATGTTGAGATTGAAGTCTAGGAGAAATGAAATTCTTACTATATCTCTGTTCCAATGTAAAGCTGATCAATATTGCATGAGATCAAAGCAAGATGTTTCCAATGCCTTCTGCTCATATTCTACTTCATTTATTACCAGAAATCAAAAGCACAAATATGTTGTAAAATGTCTAGTAGAGTCTCTTACACAAAATCAAATGAACACACTTTTATGTTCTGTAGAAACATTTCATTCGTTGTTCCTCTTCAAGATTTCAGCTTCTGATCCTTAGAAGTCCTAAGAAGAAAACTTTTTCATTGATGATCATTGTGCATGTCTGTGCATGAGTGAGAAGCAAGGGGGTACTTATGCACTGTACTTCAGACAGACAGGAGCATTCAATTTGGTATCAAGCTGCTTCATTGACTGCCATTACACAACTTTTGCTCATGTAGAAATGTTAGAGACTAATCTTGTGATGCCTTTTCCTGGTGTTAGAAGATTGAGAGCCAGATACAGCTAAGGGATAAAGGGTTTTTACCTTGGTGTTTTAATAAGGATCCTTATGGTGCACCACTTTGCCAAGGTGGGATGTGCCGCAGTGCACACACACACTGATCGAGTTTACAATTTATAGGCTTTACAGATTAGCATATCTAACAAGGATACCCCAATGGAAGGTCTGGATGAATGGCATGATATTCCCCCATCCACGAAATTCCCCCCTGGATTGGCCAAATCTCTAGTTTGCAGGATATGTTATAGAGCGTGCCTTGGTCTCCCAAGACAGCATCAACCACCTCATGGCTTTCCGGCCTCCTGCCACAACGCTTTTAGGATGTTTGTTCTCCTGCCTAACAAAATACTAGGACTATACTAAATTGTCAAACTTAAGAAATTACAAGTATGCATGATACTGAGGATACATAAAAGATATATAAAAGGTATATAAAAGAAAAGGCAAGAATTCATCTTGGTATCAGTGACATAAGTCTACGTGTGTCTTTCAACCAAAGTTTTTACATAGTTGCCAAGTAGAGTTACCACATGTTTTTATTGAAAGATTTTCAAAAGATCAGATGCTAGCTAGAGCTTCACAATTGTTAATATATTGCACTGTCTAGCCTGTTATGACATCAAAATAATAGTGGGATTGATTCCTATCTCTAGAAAGGCATTCTGAAGATAATAACCTTCAGTCATCTGAGAGAAGATCTACATTTTCCTAGGCTAAATTTTATAGCAATGGTGCATATGTCAACCACGACATTTTCAGAGATGAAAAGGATGAAAAACATGCATATGTAGGCTGCAAAGAAATCCTAATGCAAACTATTCCACAACTTAATCCATTCCCAAGGCAGAACTATCATCTTTTACTTATACAGAGAATGTAGATTTAGTGTTACAATTACTAATGCCTAATATTGCTCAGCAATTTCATTAGCTAACATAAGAGAGTAATGCTTCATACACGTAGTAAGATTGAATTACAGCCTGTTTAGAATAAGATGTCATCTATTAGCTGTCCATATTCCTCTTTTACTCTGGCTGATTTTTGCCCACTACTTTCATTGCTGAAGTACAATACCATAATATGTCATTCAAGACGCAACATCAGAAAACGTTCTTATACCAAGTTCAAATATGTAACATGAATTAAATGCTCACTGATAAGATACTTTACAAATATAACTCTGGCAGATAGAGGAAAATAAGAGGAAAGACAAAGATGTGGAAAGAAACAGAAACAAATTTTTTTTTTTTTTTTTTTTTTTTAGTTCTGAAAGGTGAAAGGGAGCAAAAAACAGCCTAAAAGGGACCAAAAAATGATCATTATTAACAGGCAGAAAATATCTTAAATATCCTCTGATATCTCTTCAGATAGGCACCAAAGAAAGAAAAACAGGAAGTGAGATTTTTACAAGATCTCTGACTTACCATATTGATGGTGCTTCTGTTCCACTGATCTCTAGAAAGTCATATCCTTCCTCTAACTGGAAGTCAGTAAAGACTAAAGCAATGGTGTCTCCTGGTTCAGCCAATATGGTCCAGGTGCAATCAGCATTATTCTCATACTCAGAAGGGAAGTGTGGACTTGAAATAGTTCCACTTGTCCCACGCAGTGTCCCTCCACAAGCTCCTTCAGCTGACAAACAGAATATCGATTACTGATGAAGCTGCACTTCAAACCAGTGAAGCACCATCCTTGTTTCTGCCATAGCAAACCCAGCTCTTCTCTACCCACTGAGGTCCCACAAATATATGCACATACAGAAACAAATATTATCCGGGTCAAAGGAATGGAATACTGTCAGGCCTTTAAGCAACAGAGTGTTTTGGTGACATTTTTTCCTTGTTGGTGTCACTTCATCATCAGGCCAAACAAGAATGAAGGTTAACAGGGACCCCTGTAATGAGCTGATTTGGAGAATCTGGCTCTGCAAATGTATGAAAAACAGAAAAACTCTAAGAATGAACTGGGCACAAAATCACAGAAACACAGACTCTTTGTGATACAAATTTAAAAATATTGAACAATTATTTTCTTCACTTATTTCTTGTAACAAAAAAAAAAAAAAAAAAAAACCAAAACAATCAAAAACCACCTGCAGAAAAAATATTTATATAGATTTAAACACTGTTCTAAACTAGAAAGCATTAATAACATCATACTACCCTTTCTCATTTTTTGTTCCAAATCAGGATATTTACAGATAACAAATGAATTCATTTGAATTCAATGAATTCATTGAATTCATTCATCCAATTAATTCCTTGTTGTGAGATGGACCTTCCAAGGTTCATCCATCACCAGTTAATATTATATATATATGTTTTTAATGATTATTAACTTTTTTTTTTAATTAAAAGCATAGGAATTTTCTCCTAAATCTTGCATGTTAAAATTTTGCCAAAGGATTTAGCAAATTTCTTGTATTTTACTTGCTCAGTAAGATTTCACTGAAAGCTTTAAAATGCTTTCTGATTATCAGCAGTATTTGATGTTAAAACATATAATTAAAAACCCTCAAGAAAATATGTCATCCATACAATTCATTGACATAAGAAATTACAAATTCTTCAGGTGCCTTTTGCTATTTGATAATATGGTTATGAATGCCATAGCAATAGCAATAAAAAATATTTCTGTATAGAAGAAAAATCAGAAGAGAAGCATTATATTTTTATCTATTTTATCAACTTTACTTACTGCTACTGTCATTAGGTATTACTTGCATACTATAGGTGCATGTGGAGATTCAAAAACACATAGCTTGGCAAGGTATACCACAAGGAACTTATAGTCTAATTAGGATAATAACTGAATAGCTAATTAGAAACAACAGAACAGGGTAGGAGTAGAGCTGTGCTTGTCAATCATAATTGAAAGCCTGTCAGAGAAAATGTATTTTAAATTGTAAATTGTATACATTCAAAAAAAGGAGACTTTTAAAAGGGACTAAATAGCCAATAAGTGACTGAAATAAAAGGGAGAATTGAAAGAAAAACATTACAGAAATTATTCTATATCTGCCTAAGCAATGTATAGAGCATTAATTTGACTAAAAAAAAGAGAGAAAGCTTCTGAATGGCTCAAACAGGTATCCACCTCTATGATTCTACATACAAGACACATTTTGATATACACAAATGTAACATAACCTTGTCTACCAAAGCTTTACTGATTTAATTTCTTGGCATACAAATTTTTCAGAGGAGGTCATGCCTTTTCAATAAATTTCACAGCTTACTTTCTAGAGCCAGATATTTAAAAGTGTTTGTTCTTTTTTAAAAAGAAAGAATAGAGCTAGAATCGATTGAATTTCCTAAAAGATTTCTTTTTGTTGGTAATATTAGGCCATTTCTGTGATTCCTTCCTCAATTTCTGGCTTTTTTATACAGTGCATATTGAAAGGGCCATTGTGCCCCTGAGGAAAGAAAGGGGGAAAGGAAGTGAAAATTAAAGAACCATGGATAAAGCTGAGAATCTGAGTAAAATTTTCTGGTGCATAATACATTCTAAGATTAAAATAATTTGAAAACTATTGTAAATCTATAATAAATCAGAAAGGAGAATTGACTTTTGTTACTCAATGATATCTAAAATGACTCTATTCCCCCAGTGTTTGTCTGTCTGTGTGTGTGTTTTGGTCTTGCTGTTGTAGTTTTGCTTTTTTATTTGTGTTGCTTTTTTCTTCTTCAAATAACTTTCTAGCACTTCATTTCAGATCATTATCCAACCCAAAAAAGAAATACAAATTAACTTCATACATCCTGTACCTTTACTTTTAAGTTTCAAACACATAACAGTTCCACCTGTATTCTTGAAAGCCAGCGAGCAGACTTTTCCCATGCAGGGTAACCAGCAAGATGAGCAAAATCCAAAGTCTGCCATATCTCTTTGGTATAGCTGCTGCTGTTAATTTTTTTTTTATGACAACATCCTCAATTATACCATCTCTCACTGTGTTTTACTGACATTAAGTAGCATACCAGTGGTAAATACAAAAACCCTCACTGTTCCTGCTACAGAGCCCTTGAATAATCTTTGAGCTCTAAATCTCAGAATTTTACTGCTGAAATGTAGTTTATTATTTCTGGCAACTACATGCAAAAATCTAAATTTATACACTGTGCATGACCAATGAGAACCAAAGGAGCTCAGACTACTACAGCTATTGCCCAAAGGGATGCATAGGCCTTTAATCTATTCACAGCTATTCTGAAGAGGTTTGCAAGAAGTCAAGCTAATACAGAAATGGAAAAAGAACATTAGTCAGCTAGGTAAGACACAGAAACCAGCCTGAACCAGACAATATTTTCTCTGTGACAGATGTGGATATGCTCTGAGAATTTCCTTCATCACAAATAGCACACAGGCTAAGGCAACCAGACTGTTGAATAGCAAAGCATAATCCATTGTTGAAGGGAGTGCAGGCAGGCAGGATGTGGCTACACTGCTCAGAGGGCAGGACACAACTCTCTGGTCTTACACAGCTGGTCCCAGAGAGAGTTGCCCTCCTTGGAGTGATCATCATTTTTGGCCATGGCCTTCTTATATCATGCCTCTGAGAGTTAGTTTGAGAGAGTTGATGCTCAAGAATCTTAGTGCATCAATGTGCTTGCAGCAATTTGATAGCAGATAGTGCCTGAGGCTTCATGAATTCAAACTCTATGTGATTTACAAATTGCATTTTAAAATGTGCAAGTAATTAATTCCAAACACTTATGGTTATTTTCAAGTTGTAAGCAACTGCACAAAGTGCTGTTTGTATCAGCATAAATGACTACTTGAAGTATAAAGCTACAAACATTTGGAACTCTCAGTAGTCAGGAATTAAGTGCTCTGAATTTAGAGAATATGCATCTCATATAAAGAACACATGCAAAAACATATGGCTGGCACCACTTGACAAAAAAATATGTATACAGTATAGATGTGTAGCTGAGATAAAACAGATAAACATATCCATCAAGTTAATGCATGCAAAAAATCAAAAGTACCACTGTGGAAGTCAGTGAAAAACCCTCCATTTTTATTCAAGATAGAAAGAGTAATTTCATCAAAAATAATAATCTGAAAATTTTACTAAGTTGTGTTTTGCATAAATGAATCTTGTTACAACAAGTGAGATGCAAGCCTTGATGAGCAGGCAGCCAAGGATGAAGTAAGAATAAAATCAGTATCTTAGAAAACTTCCTTTGAATTGTTTTAGGTATCTTTGAACATTCAATCATTTTTACATTTGGACTTTCCTTACCACACAAATGCTTTCCAGAGTGCAATGTTCTGTATTCTATATACCTTTTTTAATAGATCACATAATAAAATGTTTAGGTATAAAAAAACCCCATTTATTGCATTATAAAAACAAAACAAAATAAAGCAAAAAACTTCAATACTAACCTAACTTTTCAAAATTTACTTAGAACCTTTCAATATTAATTTAGAATTTGAATTTAAATATTTGAATTGACTTTTCACTTGAAGTTTATATTGAAAGCTTTTCACATGATAAATCACATTACTACACTACCCTTGGAACATAAGTGATAAAAACATAGCGATGATTTAAAGTACAAAATTCATAGTAATAAAGTTTTTTCTTGTGTTATTAGTCGTCATTTCCTTATCTATCACTAGCAATAGCATAGGTGCAATTAAAAACTTGAGTGATATTTTATGAATCGTCATCAAATGACATATTGTCATTTTGAGGAACATTTTATAGGTCTTATCAAATAAAGAAAATTGCAGCTTTAGAGGATTCTAAATGAACCATGGACCTAAATTATTTTGCAAGCCTTATTAAATCTCCTCTGAAAAAGTTCTTTCTTTATTGAGGCTGCAGAGCACATCCATGTAGAGATATCTGGGGGTTTGGGTTGATGGGAAGTTGAATGTGGTCCAGCAGTGCCCTGTCAGCCAGGAGAGCCAGCCCTGTCCTGGGGACATCAGGCACAGCATCACCAGCCAGGCAGGGGTGCCTGTCCCACTCTGCATAGCTCTGGAATGCCCCACCTCAGGAACTGTGTGCAGCTCTGCAGGTCTCAATATATGAAGGACATCACATTATTAGAGTGTGTGCAGAGGAGGTCTTGAGGGTGAGATTTAGGAGCAGTGGCTGAGGCCACTTGGCTTGTCCAGCCTGGAGAAGGGTGAGGGATGCCTCATGACACTCTCCAGACAGGCAGCAGAGAGGGAGATCTGACCTCTGCCTGGTGACCATCAACAGGACACAAGGGAACAGAATGAAGCTGTGTCAGAGGAAGCTCAGACTGGACAGTAGGAAAAGGTTCTTCCAGCCAGTCCCAGGGAAATGGTCATGGCACAGGGAAGTTGGAGTTCAAGGAGAAATACAATGTTGCTCTTTCTTACTCATGTGGTTTAATTTCAGGCATTTAAGGAGCTGGAGTCAAAGATCCTTTTGGCTTCCCTTTCACTGAGACATTCTATAACTCTAAGATTTATTCAATTCTATATTAAATGGCATTTTTCTGTGGTTTGTTTGTGAGAAAGTAGATAATTGTACTTCATTAAAAAAAAATCTTCAGTGCAGAGAACACATCTGTGAAATAATGATGAATGATTACTTTCACAAACACATGCTCTGTATATTTTCAAAAAGGTTAGTACGAAGAGTTTGGTAATTGCTTTCTTAAAATAGGTCTTTAAAATTACCATTTTAAAATGCCTTACTGACAAAAAAACAAAAACAAGCCATAGTATATAAATGAAAAGTTTAAAAATATATTTTAGCATGCCAGTGCCAACTGTCAAGCTGCTCAACTGAAGATTCAGAATGACCAAACACATCAAAAAGTGTTACAATGGTGTAGCATTATGCATTCATCTGATAGCTCATTTATCTAATTTAATTCAATGAGGCAGACAGCTATTTAACCAAAATACACACCTCTACTACCTTATCTTCTTTATTATTTTAGGTTTTTGCAGATTTTATTTTGAACAGGTAAAAACCAACACCTCTGCTTTTCTGTGTTATAAAAAATAAAAACTCGCCAGAAAGTGCTTGGGTTTTTTCTATCATCGCTTGAATTCAGATGTACTGCATCTCAGCTAAGTGCTCTAATCAGTTTGCCTCCCTTTCTCAATTTCTTTTCTTGCTGTTGATCAACTTCACATGAATTAAATACTCATTAGAGCATGCATCTAAGATTAATTTTATTTCTCTCTACATGGTTGTCAAAGGGCACTTCAAAATAATTTGGATTGCTCTCTAAGTAGAATTTTGAGGAGGGAGGTTTTGTTAAAATTTCAGAAATTATTGTGGTTTAGCAAAACAGAATCTATTTTACATATATTAAATAATCATATTTCTCAGATGAAGCTAATAGTATGTACAAAATAGAAACACAAAAATTATTGCAATTTGTTTAGAGACCTGCGGGCAACCATTTCAGCTGCAGCATTACTTTGAACATTTTAGCTTTGAGATTCCAGTGAGCTTGATCTAAGTAGACCCCAGTGGGGTCATTCCACAGTTATGGGTCCTGAGAATACTGGACTCAGATGGATAATCTTGCACTGGTTGTTTTTATTTTTTAAATGTTTTGCTTTATTTAGTAAGCTTTAATTATTTATTCTATCATATCTTTTTTTTATATCATAAAGACCTATTTCCTCTCCATCCACTTGGGACAGGATATCTGACCCATTAGTCAAAAAAGTTACATACTTCAAATAATACAGAAATAGTAGTGGACTAATTATTTGCTACCCTGGAAGAAAGTTTCATTCATGAATTGACAGTTTGTACTTGAGCAAACTTAAAACATCAACTCTAACACATTTTTTATGCAAAAACATGGTTTTAAGAAAAGAGAGTTAAATTAAGAAGTTCAAAAATTAATCAGCAGTAATCTCAGACTCTTTCTCTCAAAAACAAAAGTCTTCAGGATATCTTGTAAATATTATCTTCTTTTTCAGTTAAGGGTCCTAAACTGTCTATCAGTGATATGATTGTCCTTTACTTGAGAATATGTTTTTGAACCTGATGTTGATCCCTCAAAGTGACAGTCTACAACAAATGAAGAGTGAAGTCTTAATTTTAAAGCAAAAAGAGAAAAGACTGAGTTCTTTGAGATCAAATGAGATTAATGATTGAAAATTTCACTTTTATTTTAATAATTAGGAAATTTAATACAATTATTCTCAGAATTCTATGGGCATTCATCAAATATCAAATCCTTCATCTTTTTATGACTGAGGGTTTTTTTTTTTTTTTTTTTTTTTTCAATTTTAATAAATGAATCTTTGTCTGATCCTAACTTCGCTATATTGTATGTGGTCAGGCTAAAGTTTTGTTTCCCATTCTTTGACTTTACTGCATCATTCTAGATAGCTCTGCTATGTTTTCATTGTGCTAGTCATCTCATTTTTTCACTTGTTCCCAGTTTATTTCACAGATCAAGCTTTGACCTGGCATAATTTCATTTTTTTTAATCAGGTCCCTCCATACCTAATAATACATGCTAGAACCAGAATATATAAACAGATATATGTGTGTGTAAATATACACACACACTTAAATAAAACTACATGTATCTATGTCCTTAAATCTCTTGAGTGTGATCTACTAGTCCTGCAACTACTATGTAAGAAATTAAGCACTAAATCAGATTATTCTGGAGGTGAACAAAATTGATCAGATAGTAATCTGCTATGTTACTCTAAAAATTAGAAGCTATAGGGTGGATATAAGGAAAATAGTCTCCTTTTATCATGTAATGTAACATCAATAAGCCAAATTATTGGAAAATGTTATTTTTATTTTCCTTTTTAATTTTTCTTTTAATTGTAAATATGGATAATATGGGATCAGGACATCTTTTTCTCCTCCTTAAACTTATAGAACAGCACTTGTCTAAACATCAGAGGCTGAGAAGAAATAACAGAATTTCTTGCTACCTCAGAAGGTATGGATAACAACAAAACCAACAATATCCCTTTGTTATCCTTTTCCAGAAACATCAGCTCTGGATTTCTCTATTCACCTTATTTTACTCTAAGCTTATTTTACTCCTTTCATCCTTTAACGGGAAATATCTTCATTGATTTTATATATATATATAAATGTATGTGTGTATGTAAAAATATATATTTTAACCACTATATTTCTCCAACAGCAATTCTTATATCTGAAACCTGATTAATTATTACTTGTTCCTTTTGGACTTTTCTGAAATGGGATCTTTTTTACTTTGTCTTCTTTATTTTTCCTCCAATAGATGGATGTGTTTTTAATGATAATATATGACATGTTCTTCCCTTCACAGCTATTTTTATTGTGAGAAAAAGCTTACCATTGTAATATCACTAATCCAATTTGTATTCCTAATGTTAGCTTCATAAAAATCTTGACTCATGCAACTATAATCAACTAGGGATTCTCAAAATTACTGAGAATTGAGAACCTAATTATACAAAGTTCATTTAGAAGTAGTCACATATCATAAATCAGCTATTAGTAGAACTACAGAAGAGAATGAAATTAACTTTCAAAATGTTTCAGAATTGTACTGCACAATATTTCAACCTCAAGACAAAGAAGGCAAATGTTTTGGGTGACACTATTATGGTAGCTGAAATTGAGACAAAGAACTTTTTAATTCTCAGGTAAAAACAGTTTAACAGGATATAGGTGGGGCATTGATTCTCACTTAATATTCTTTAAAATTGTACTTTTGTATACATACAGGTATATTTGTATACACATATAAATTTTTTTTGCAGAAACCCATGGTAAATTTCCTGGCTCTCTTACAAGAATTGAAAAGTCCAAAGTTGCTCTAATTTACCTTGTGGACAAACAGGACTGGGTTTTAATAGTTGCCTCATCTTTCAGGATTTACCTTTGAATTTTCTCTGGGGATAGTTTCTTTATTGGGGAATCCAGTTATTTTATTAAAAGAAAATGGGGTTGTGGGGGGGGTGGATTTAAAAAGCAAATGTCTTGACAGTAAAATTATCTAAACTTTCTAAAAATGGCTTTGACTCATTTGATTTCTGTTCAGTGTGCATTCAAAGCTAGCAATGAGACTTCTGCACAGTCCAGTTCCATCAGCTTCTCTATGGCTATACTTTAAAAAGGAAACTGTGCAGCAGGCCAGAATAACAAAATGGTAAATACAAGTTTATGCCGTCTACATCTGGGAGACATAGTAATCCACTAGGAATTTTTCTAACAAAACCATCATTTATACAGTTAGACATTGCATAAATTATGGGACACCAGCTTCCTAATTTTTCTGGAATTATTATGCAACAAAACTGCAGAAAGTAATTTTTCAGCATCAGCAAAACTGGGGAAACATACTACAGACAACAAGGCTGTTACAATTTTTTACTATATAAGCTTCAGTTTTATTTAACTCTGTTATGTTATCTTGAATATGTGCCATGAAATTAGTTTATGATGACAAGAAAGAACAATACCATCTGGAAACAGAACTGTAACAAAAGATATGTTCATGGAAAAGATCAAGGTTCTTAGAGAAACAATAGGGCAACATGTCTTGCTTGAAGTTGTAGTGAATGGAAAGGGCTACCTCGTGGCATATGTTCCAGACTGATAAAACGAAATAAAATAAGGAATGTCTAAAATCTCTCATCAAATCCACATTCCACATCAATTCTAAAAATTCACTGAGGCAATGGCTCAGCTCACATAAATCATTAAGAGTTAACTTTTCTGTTATGATTCTTATTTCTTGTCAGAATGTACACAGAATTCTTTGAATTTTATGTAAGGTCTGTGGGATATTTGGGGCCACACCTGATTTTTTATTAAAAAGGTTAAATTCACAGAGTTACAAATTATGGACAGAATTTCAGTCCTGTGAAAGGTATTTGTATACAGGCAAACACTGCAAAAACAGGCATTATCAAGAGAAATATAATAAATATATAGTAAACACTGATGATACCATGAACTTATGTATATTTTTCAGACACTTGTTTGCTACCTCTCACTAAAAGGACAAGAAAGTCAAAAGCAAACATCTAAAATCAGACACTGAATAGTCAGAAAATTTTTGTTTCTTTCTGTTTTGAAGCACTAGCAAAAGAAATCTGCATTGAGAACTGACTGAAATCAAATAGAGAACTGATTTAAATAAAAAAAATGGACCTGGCCAAAATATTTGTTGGGTTGTTTTTATTATTAACCTTTGCATTTGTTTTGGAGCACAAAATGAGTATAAAATATTTCTTTGCTGCTGCAAGAGGCCTCAGTCACAAGTAACCATTACTTGATAAAACAAGCGCCCTTTGTTGATCATCCACATAGGTAGCAAAAATACTACCAAGGGAGTGGGAGTAAAGGGAGTCCACATGGCATGAGCACAGGCTGAGGAGCACAGGAGACCAGAGGGGTTCTCCTTAGTACAAGGGGAAACACTGAGGTAGGAGTGTCAGATTCCAGCAGAACAGCTCTTTACTAAGGAGCTGGTGCTGGACAGCAGAGCTTTGACCTCTTTGACCACAGGGTCCCCTTCAAGGAATGAGGACAGGACAGGAGACACAGGATCTGCCAGGCTGAGCAGGGCGGGAGTTCTGCTGATCTAGTAAAGAGAGCTCTAAACTAAGTTTGTTATGGACAAATGCCAAAATATAAAGGCAAATGGGAGAACAGGCCCAGGGGAGAAGGTATGGGAACAGAATTCACAGAATGACAGAATCACTAGGTTGCAAGAGACCTTCAAGATCGAGTCCAACTCGTGTCCTAACACCTCAACTAAACCATGGCACCCAGTGCCACATCCAGTCTTTTTTAAAACACATCCAGGGATGATGACTCCACCACCTCCCTGGGCAGACCATTCCAGTACTTTATCACTGTTTCCATGAAAAACGTTTTCCTAATATCCAGCCTGTACCTCCCCTGATGCAGCTTGAGACTGTGTCCTCTCATTCTGTTAGATGCTGCCTGGTAAAAGAGACCAACTCCACCTGGCTACAACCACCTTGCAGGGAGCTGTGGAGAGTGATAAGATCACCCTGAGTCTCCTTTTCTCCAGGCTAAACACCCCCAGGCATTCCTCATACAAGACAATGAATGTGTGTCTCCCTCCCTCTCACAAAGCAACAAGAAGCCATTTGCAGTGGCTGTAAATGTGCTCAACAGGATGCACACTGGACAAACTGAAACTGCATGTACAGTCACAGAACTGTGGTGGGACAGTTCACCTGAATGAAGGGCTCTAGTGGATAGACACAGACTCTTAGGAAATGCAGGGGGAAAAAAGAGAGGCTGCAGCTTAGATGAAATAGGATCTTGAATTAACAGAGCTCTCTCTGCTGCACTGTAGTCAATAAGCTCTTGAACTCCTGCAGGCTAGAATGAGAAGGGAAAGCCAAGAGGGAGGTCATTATTGTGAATACCTGCTACAGGCTATCTGATTGAGTAGTGATCAAAACTGTTGAAGTGCTAAAAGTTTTTCAGACACAAGGTCTGGTAATCATCAGAGACTTGAACTACCCCAGCATCTCTGGGGATGGCAACATAGCAGAGGGCAAGCAATGTACTAGATATCTGATGTCACAATTTTTTTAATGTAGGTACTGGACAGGCTAACTTAATGTAAGAACAAAAAAACATTCTGATAAATCATATTTAACAGCAGCTGTGGTCACAATGACCATTAGTTGACCAATTTATAGAATCAACACCTTGGACTTCAGCAGAACAGTTTTCAACTTATTTGTGAAGTGATAAACAGCATGTCATAGGCTGAGGTCTTGAAGGAAAGGACTGCCATTCAGACAGACTTTTATGTCAAGATTTAACAAGCTGGAAGAATAACAGATATCTGATGAAATTCCAAAACAGAAATGCAAAGTCTTATACCTGGAATGGATCATCCTGCATCCATGCAAAAATTATTTGCTGGGTGGCATCTCTGACAAAAGGACCCGAAGTCCTGGTGAACCACAAGCTGATTGTATGGTGCACCTCTGCAGCATTGAAAGCTTGCCTCCTGTGGGGTGCATGAAAGAGCACAGCCAGCAGCTAAAGGGAGAAATCATCTGCTTGACATTTAGGAGGCCCTGTCTAGAATGCTTTGTCCAATGTAGGGTCCTTCAGCACAAAAGAGACACTGACAGACTAGAACAAGCCCAGAGAATGCCCACTAAAATTTCAAGATGCTGAAGAACACATTGTGTAAGACAAGACGATGAAGGAAAAGGATTTTTCAGACTGGAAAAGTTGAGGGTATGTGAAAATTCAACAGTACTGTTTAGTTTAGGAAAAAGCCAGAATGGAAACAAAATCTTTTCATAGACCCACAACAGGAGAAGAGGAAGTAGATGTAAACTGTAAAATTCTAATTTAAATTGGATGCAAGAATGAGGGTAGCTGGGAACTATAACAAGTTTCCAGAGAGACTAGAATTTAATATCTCATAGGGATATTAAACTTTCGACTAGGCAAAACCCTGAGCAATCTGACACAACTTTGAAGGGTGGTTCAGTCCATTTGAGTCCTACTCCTGCTCAGAGCATATATAACTTCAAAGTTTACATCACTGAAGATTTTTTCCAGTCCAGATCCTGTCATGAAATTGATATAGCCATGCCCCATGTAAATAGAAAGGAGAAAACAAGCAGATATTACCTGTCTCTGAATGCAAACTCTGGAGTGTCACTGCTTGACTTGTTACAGCTTTAAATGGTGACAATATTTAGATAGTACCTTAACACACTTGAATTTAGGGACAAAAAGAACCTCAAAATAAATTTATCTAATCTACTTTTCATATTTAAAATATATTAAATATCTTCCTTGCTTACCTCTGCAAAAAGGAACTGGGAAATCCCACGATGCACCATTCCCAGGACTCACAATACATGTCAACATGGCATGGCCTTCTAGGATGTATCCAGAGATACAGCTATATCGGATTTTATCTCCGATGTTGAATCTGGTTCCATGAAGTACTCCTTTAGGTATTTCTCCTGGGTTGCCACATGTATGACTAGGTAATACTGCCAAAAGAAAGAATTAAATACATTACAGTTAAGATTTGCAGAATGAAATAATACTACTTGTCCAAAAATTACAATTTTTTTTTTCTTTTTTCCTTAGACATGATTCCTCGTACAAATATTTTGAGATTAGTTTATGGAACCTATTTCAGCAAAACTATTGAAAACTGAAATGACCTCATAATTTTCAAAGCTAATTTCAAACTCAGTTCTTGATTTAAGAGTCTTTCAAATGCAGTTCTTTACAGGCCTATTGTCAAGCAAAGTATCCTACATATCTTGCTGCTTTTCTTTGAATTGAGTGAAAGAACTTTTTGATTTAATTTTACCTTATGGGTAAAGGCAGCAGAAAGCACTTTATGTACAGTTTTCATTTAGGTAGTGAAATAGCAGTTTAAAAGAATCCAATAATTAAATGTTCTCTGAGTAAATTAAATCCTGAAGTATATAAAAAATCTTTTATTTTCTCCTTGGTTTTCACATTAGTTCAGGTTCATATTTATTAAAAGCAACAAAATATGAAGGAAACTTAGCAGTGACATTGGGTAAATATAAATTAAAACTTTTTTTATTAAAGAAACTAACTACCATTTGTAATTATTAGTTATTTGAAAGAGGTAGTCTGAACAAGTTATCATCTTAAAGATGATACTCCTACTACAAAAAAAAAAAAAATGTGTGTAGGGGAGAAGGAAAATTGAATTAGTTTTATTTATTAAAATCTTCTTTGAAAGTTTTTAATGGCACACCATTCATTTCATTGAACAAGTACAAACTAAAATTATTCTATTTCCTTACAGAAAAACAAATAAGTGCTAGGAGCTAAAATGTGTCATGAACAGAGGACAGAAGATAAACATGTGCATCAAAGACATGGTGGTCTAAAAGCTCACATATAATACAGGCATCATTTCAGAAGCCACATGTTAGATGAACATATTCTTTCACCCCACACTTGTTCTTCCTTACTCTACCCATCTGCAGAATAAACATAACCATGAACACCTCTAACCTGCATGTTGAGAGGATTAATTACTCAATACAAGCATATCTGCAGAATGTTCTGAAGCGTTATATCAATATATCAATATTTATTATGCTCCATTATACCACATAAATTCAATTAGTGAATGCACAGCCTTAATTCATTACTCAGTCACAGTAGCCTTTAAATTATAGTAATTACGCTTGATTTACAAAACCAAGTTATATTAAAAATTTTTGAAAAAGTAAGAAACAAAGACAAAAAAATAGAAGAGATAACACTTTCATTTGCAACAATTTTATTATAAAATATATCAAAATATTCTATAAATATTAGTAAAGAAACAAAAATCACCTGAGACTCTAATGAATGATGACTTAGACACGTTCTACTCGTTGCAGATCAAAAGATATAAGAATTCTTGAATTAAACAAACTAATTAAGGTAGTTTGTAAATAGCTAAGGCAGAAGCCAATATTATGATACTTGGCTTATTATGTACTGTTTCAGCAGATTTAACAGAATAGGGTATTTCCTTGGATGTGTTCACATATTGTAAAAGTCACTGCTTGATTCATACAAGAGAAAGATTACATTTAAAATAAGGATATGAGAATAATTGCAATAAAGATACCGATTTATATTTCAAAGAGCTGAAAAGTGCTTTCTCTTTCAAGTTACAGCATATATTGCTGTATTTTATTGCATGTTTTTAGCACTACAGAAAATTCTACCTCTCTATCTTCAAACTTCCCCTTTTTGCTGCCTTAGTCATGATAGTTAACACAGGCATTTGTTCAGTACAAGTCAAATAAATAATTTATTACCTCCTTTGGTACAGGACAATACTTGTCTTTGAGACAAATTTCTTTTTTTTTTCGTTATTTTCTAACCAAAACATTTTTACAAAGAACTGTAAATTGAAGTCGTTTCATGAAAAGATCTGATGGATGCAGGAAAAATTTATACAATCCAAAAGCCAGCTTTTATTTTTATGAAAGCGTATTCTATCAGAAAAAAATAGTTGCATGATTCAAAGCTGCTGTGAATTCTGATAAACTGCATTCCCAAGGAAACACATCCCAGAAAAATCTACATCTGCTATATAAATAACAACTGTCACAGGCTAACTGTTGAAACTGTATTGCAGAAAGTCAGTCTTGTATTTCAGTAAAATCTCCTATAATATGATATTTACCTGCATCTTCTTACTACTACCTCTGTCAAAAAACTCCAGAGAAAATGGTACCTGGCATCCTGAAATTGGCACACACTTTACCACAACCTCCTGCAACCCAGTGAATTATGAGTGATCTGAGAATGACAGCCATACTCAATAATACATGCAATAGTTCACAGGACTTCACCACTTTTCAAGATCAAGCATTCAACTACATTATTTATGTGTTTTTCTAAAACTTTGACTGAAGGATATTGAGATAGACACAGTTTCATCTCCACAGACTTTACTATTTCCAGTCTAGACACAAGATGAATTAGCCTTTGAAGGTTCCTAACAGTGAACAAAATAGTTTAACAGTTTAATCTTTGAATTATGAGGATTCTAGCTGACCGAAGTTATCATATGCATCCATCAAGCTATAAATTCATTGCCAAATTTTCAGTAAAAGACCCATATTTGTCTGCAGAGTTACTGAGATCTACTGTCAATAGGAATGCAGTCACAGGCTCTTGATTCGTTAAATAATTTGATGTTCACTGTGCATTGAGAACTATTATAAACTATACTACACTGAAGCACTTAAGGGTTTTTTATATAGAACTAACATTAGAGTGCTCTCACCATGTTTCACACCCCTTTTGTTTCCATCCAAGCCCTTTCCAATTTTGGAAAAAAAAAAAAGATAATTACAGTGTTTGAAGAAAAATTTGTGTACTCTTGGTATTCAGTCTTAGCAAAAATATGCACAGTGGGATAGTTAAGGATGTCTTTCTCCAATTTCCTTCTCAACTGGAGTGTCTATCTTCACTATTCAGACAGACTTAAAACTTGTATAGACTTCACTTCCTAGCACAGATCAGTCTGTAGAACTGCCTCTTAATTAAGATTTAGTAATTAAATTAAGCTAAAGACAGGCCCTTCTCATACATTACTGCTATTTTCCTGGACAAAAGATTTTTAACAAATGCCCATGATCAAAATCCATAATGGAAAAAAAAAATCTAAAATGCCAAAGGTTTAACTTCCTATTCAAAGTAACTAGGCATGCTATATTTTTTTTTTTTTCAGAAAAGCATTCAAAACATTGCAATCTATAAGTTAAAATGCAATGCTAATATTTATTACAAGACAGAAGCAAAAGGCTACAACATAGCAGGACTATAAAAACCAGCAAAAATATGTCAGCTTTATGATATATGAATTTTCAATGATAGATTATTAAATAAACTCATTTTTAAAATTTCACACTCTTAAATGGCATGTAGCAGTTTTTTTACGCAGCTTTCTCAAGATTCTTTCTAAAGTTAAACTCTGTCTGGAACACAGGTCACTTGAAAGAATATTGACAGCACCTTAAACATAGTAATCCTTTGCTTTCATGTAGGAGGAATTTCCTTTTTTAATATATTACACTTCATCTACATCTCACTGATTTATCGTAACAGAATTAAAATTAGACAGCCTAAAAAATTAGACAGCAGTGGTTGATAATGAAAAAAAAAAACAACCAAAATATAAGTGGAAGCTGTCATTGGACTGAATAAACTTTTGAAGGACTATTTCACTCAAGTTTTTTTTTACTATGGTCTCCACACTAGAAAGCAAGAGTCTTTAAATATGTAATAAGCAATGCCTAAAGTTTTTCAAATGTTCACTTCAAGCATTGCCACTGCTGCTGCAACATCATGGCATCAGGGTAATCATTTCGTAAGATCTTTTTTACTATTTTGGTTTGAGTTAAAAAAAAAAAAAAAAAAAAAAAAAACAAACCAACTTTCTGATAAATCCTGAAGGGTTTGAGGTCTCTGGCAGCCCAATTCCTATTAAATGTTACATGAATAAGACATCTGGATTTGAACCCAGTTCTAAAGCTATGAAAATTAACTTCCCAACCTTTGCTGAAGTTAATATCCAGAGGCTCAATTTGACAATAATATTCAGGAAAAATACCAGATTTCTTTTTTTTTCCTCAGTTGTCACAATCATCAACTAGATTGCAAAGATCGCCTAGAGGCCTTAGCAGCAAAAAGCTCAAACTGTTTATGTCAGTTAAAATTATGTCAGTTTCACCCTTCCATGAACCAGTTGCTGAGCTTATATAGGCCACACACAGTAGTTGAAACTGGACAGCAGCAATTCAAAAAGCAGTTTAATTCCAATTAGGAAAAAAATAAGAAGGGAAAACAAGAAAGAAAAGGAACTCACTAAATGTTTTTTCTTCATTTATTTCAATATCTTTGAATGACTTTACAAGGATATAATTACTTTTCCCGTTGTTACTGAAATAGCTGGAAAAGCTTTCCATGTTGCACTTAAGTTTAGCCAAATAAAAACCTACTGACTTTTTACTGCTCCATTGTCCCTCTACTACAGTCCCCTTAGTATTTTCTTTAACATTGCCTTAAATTGGTGGCCACTGGCAAAACCACAAAGGAAGAAGCATGAATTAGAAGGAAGTGAGATAGTCCTTTGATACCAATGACAGCTTTGGAATTACAACACTGGGAGGGACTTCAGAAGCTCTGTGGAAGAAATCAGGGTTTCAGAAAGTTTCAGGCAATATGTCAAGGTGTTCAGTAGGTATGAGGCACAGCTCATGATACCCTGTTCTTGTGGCTATTGTAAGAGTTGCATTTTGCCATTTTATGCATAAATAGAAGACATACATTCAACTGTATTTACAGTTACAGAAGAAGAAAACAATTTTTGAGGAAGTTAATTAATATACTCATAAAAAAAGAACACAAGCTCCCAAATACAAGATTTAAAAAGTTAAATTTTCTTGCAAGAAGGGCATTGAAATGAAGTCCCTACACTCAGCAAACTGAGTATCTTTTCCAGTTCAACATTAGACTGGAAGAGCTAACGTGGAGTCGCTAAGGGTAAACCATGCACAGAATTTTCACCTTTATTCACTCCAAAATGAAACGATGGAATTTTTCTCAACACCACAGTTACAAATAACCTTGATTAGGATCTACTGCTAGAAGAGTAGTACCAAATTGGTTGTCATTTGCACATGTGCACACACACAAACCCACACAGACAGAACTAAACTCTGAAAGCTTTAGTCTGCAAGTTACTTAACATCAAATTTACAATCTTCTTAAAAATTATTTCATGAAAAAATTAATGGATTTCACTAGATTTACTCTAGGAAAAGGAAGAGTTCACTCATAGAAACAAAAATATACAAAGTGCAAGTTCATGGAATATCTGATAATTAAGCCATATTTATACTACAAGGTGTCAAATGCAATATTCAAGGGTCTACGTGGCACAGATACATACCTATTGAGGCATTCAATATGGTCCTCTATTTATCTGCTGGCAAGCTTTTTGTTCAGACTGTCTTTGTTGGGCCTAGTTGCAATTTCTTAAAATAATCCAAATAAACAAAACAAAAAACCCACCCAAGTCTTATTGGCTGACAGAAATAATGCTGCTATGTTTATTTTTGCTATCTTATTTTGATACACTCCTAGGATCAGAAGAAATTTCTTTCCTGTTACATGCTAATTTGTGCACACATAAACCATTAAAATCCATTGAAATATTTGTTAGATAAAATGCTTAAATTGTACCACTTTTGAAAGATACAGCTTTCTTGTTTTACAAACATTCACCCAACTGAGCCTGTCCATCTCTAAGGATGTGCAAAATTGTATTGGATTGAAAGCTATGAAAATCATTTAGGAATATACAGCATCTTTAATACATCTTTTGCATTAAGATTGATATTTTAATTTTCTTTTGCAGGTAATAACCAAAGATAGATGGATTTTATTTTTAGTGTGTTCACTTTTATTATGTAATAAAGGTCTTGCTGTTGGTTATAAGATCATAAAAGTCAATATCATACAAACAATGCCAGGAAACTCAAATGCAAAGGCAATCTGAAGTTAGAGCTAAAACTTTCTATTTCCTCATACTTATTTTGCCTCACATGTACTACACACTTTCCTAGGTGAACTAAAATCAGCAAGCAATATTTTGTGTTTTCAGATCTCTCTTGAAAGAGGAGAACAAGTGGAGCATGACAGTCCAGGCCAAGGCTATAAGTATTTGCGGCTGTGCAAAATTTATAAACAGAAACTTTGCCAGCAATCAAAAACCAAAAGTAATTAGTAAATTTTTTTAAAATATCAAAATAATGCCCTTCCATTGCCTCTCAAATGTTTAGTGCATTCTATGGTCAATCTTCCAGTTTTTTGTCAGATTGCCAGTGCAATCATCAGAAGCAGGCACAGTATTGGCATTCTCAGAAAGGCCTTCTAGCCAAGAGGGAACTCCTGTCTTCTCAGCTATCCTTCCACAAGAATGGATTTCCAAACTGTCAACAACAAAAATGTAATTGGAAGACCACCTCTAGTTCATCACCTCATGTATGGTAACGAATCCAATAAAATATCATTTTTAACCTGACCACTTTTGAGGATCCCATTTGACAAAAGACCCACTGATTCACAGAAAAATAGTCCATCCTATCCTTGAAAGCCCTGGGGACATAAGGGTAAAAACAGCAATATTTGTGTGTTGAAAGAGGTACTTATCAAGCAAAGGGATAAGTACAAGAAAATATTATGACCTTATGTGAAGACCCACACACAGATCTGATCATCATGTTCAAATTAGAGTGTTTGAATTAGAAGCAAAAGCAGAGCAGGACTCCTTAAGTGATCCAGAGCTGGAGAACTTTTAAGAGGATACTGGAAGGTTTTTACAGCTACAATCTGAGAACTTAAGATTAAAATGCAGTCACTACGAAGACACTGGAAGGCAAACACTAGGTCATAAGAAATATACAACCAGCTGAAAGCAAGGCTAGGAAAAAAAGGAGAACAAATCACAATTACAAGCAGGTTGAAAATGAGATACATTCTTAGTGGAAAAAATAAACTATTGGGTAGTTTCTATGCAGTCATATGGATAGATGAGAATGGGGGTAGTGTAACTAGTTTGAAGTCGACCTAAATTTATAAAATAATTTTAAATAACAGTTATTTCCTGCATATTAAGTAGATTTATCAATAAATAAAGAAGCTACCTCATTTAGCTGGCATAACTGGAGACAAAAGGTCAAAAGGCTCACTTGCAGATGTCCTATCCTGTCAGCCTGCCAAGACAGAGGTGTTTGGGTCTGACAATGGAGATAGTTAAAATTGAATTTGATAGAGAATAAGGAAGCTATTTGACTTCTCACTTTATATAGAAAGGCACACTTATTTAAACATGGAAGACAGGAACATATCAAGACTATTTTAGTATACTAACATGAAAGAAAATATATTGCACAATTAAATTTTTTTTTATATTCTTGTCACTATTAAAAATGTAGTGGACTTTAAAAAGATTCACATGTACCTTATGCAAGCATACAGAAATTTTACACATCTAGCAGTCTGAAGACTATTTTCTCCTATATTTTTTTTCCTGGCATCTCCTGACACATGAATCTGTTTGACCCAGGCTGAGAAGTATGGTACAAAGACAAAAGAAAAAAGTCAATCTTATTGAGGGTGAGAAAATAAGATACATACTACAACTGTACAGACGACTTGTGAATAAAAACTGTTGGAAAGACTTCACATGCAGATACTCTGTCTATTGCTTCCACTCTCTGAAATTATTGTTGCTACTAAATAAAACCAGATTTTGAGTTAAGACCTGCCACATAAGGAAATTACAGTAATTTTAAAATAGTAAGACATGAGCTTACTCTTCTTTAAGTTTTAAAGTTGCAAAAATATTGAATACAAATCTTGTGGATAAACTCCGCATAATGCTTGTTAAATATAATCAATATTCTTTATGTTGCAGCAAAATACATTCAAGAATTAAAAAAAAATCTTTAAATCTGAACAGATAAAGCTTAATGCAAGGACTGAGAGACAAAGAAAGGAGAAATGGCAGATTAAATTTGGAAAATATCTGCTTCAGTAATAGATACACTGCTGATGATTTAATAGAGGCTTATCTTCAGCTAACACCAGCTTGCCATCATATCTGCAGACCCTTATTACTAATTGCAGTAAGGTAATAGTATTTCAAAACCTATTTTTTTTCTCTCTAATTTTGTCCTTTCTTTCACCTTGATTTGCTGTTTATTCAAATTACAAAAAAAAGCCCCAGATTACAAAAGCTCTCTGCTCTGTTGCAGGCACTGCCTCACTTCTGCCACTGTGGTGGCTTTTAGCTAAACTGGACTGTGGACTCTTGCAAGCTTTCCAGAATTATTCTCTTGTGCTTAGTACTTTCATAAGTGTCACTCTATTGCCCCCAGAGACTTGAAATGTTGTCTTGCTAACAGACAATCACAAGGCAAATTTTTAATAGGAATTCAATATGACATACTAGCCTCTTGTCTGTGCCCATAATTGAAGATGAAAGGAACTGGGACCTATAGTTAAGTCCTGCAGATTTCTAGCCACTAACTTTTTCTTCACATTCCTTATTGATACAGTGTCAGGAAAAAAAGGTTCTGTACTCTCCTTGTCCCTGGTCAGTGCTAAGATTTGCAGTTCTCAAGCACCTTTAGTCCAAGTCCTTAGAGTTTCTTTAAGGAATGTTGACTGTTTTTTTTCCTCTCCTAGTTCAATACTTTGTTCTGTTGCCATTGTTAGAAATTCTTGTGATAACAGGAATTCATCAGTGCCTTTTTCAACTTTGTCCCCCATTTGTTCTTAGATATGGCTTCTGGAAGCTATGGGAGCTAGAAAGACTTTTGTCTAGTTAGCATTTGCAGGCTCTTAGTTCAACAAGGGTGACATGTAACATGTTCACCACTCTGGTTGTGGAAAAAAAGCAATATAAGGGCAGAAGAATTTGCCATCTCAAAGGCTTCAGCTATAGAAGAATTATAAGTGGCTTGCTAGCTCAAGTAACATAGTCAAGTCCTCAAGTAACATATATTTCAATGTACAGTACTTTGTGGACCTAAATGGAGCAGTGAGCATTTTTGCTCCACGCCTATAGCCTGTGAAAAGTTAACATATTTTTGATGAAAATACTAATTTTAATGTGAGCTTAGAAAGGTTCATAAGCTTTCATGATTTAGATTATTTCAGAGAGGGGAAAAAAAGATTCCCAAATTAATTGATGTTGTCTGTCTCCCAACATGCAACACAGATTTTCTATTTAACCAGCCAAGGTGAGGCAGTGAGTGCTGCAAATTCTGTCAACAAACCTCTGTTCTAACAAAGCAACATGATTTTCTGTTGCTTATTTTCAGTGCTTTGCACTGTTCTCTTTTTTCTTACAGTGACTTATACAAACAATCTATAAATAAGTGAAAAGAACTGATCTAGATTTGAAAAGAAAATAAAAAATTCCCTCCAACACACAAACAATTGCATGTTTGGCAGGATGACTAAGCTGCAGTGGATAATACCACTGAGATGCTTGTTAGCTCAGTGTGGGAATAAGAATGAAGACCATCAAGAAGAAAACAAGTTCAGAGAGCAAAATGAACTACATTATGAAGCCACAATCCAAAGTTTCTTAATGACAACTGCTTTCTGTAAAGTAGATTTCTTGCATGGTAGGTAGAACAAATATCTAGTAAAAAGGTCATGCACAAATGGGAGGAGAAGAAGAAACAAGAACAGAAAGAAGGTCAAAACCCTGCACATGCAATTGTACACTATGTTGTTCTTGAAACACTAATTAATTAGGGGGAAAAAAAGTATTTTTGGGAGTGAATAAACAAAGCTTCAATTGATTTCATTTTTCTTTCCTAAATTTTTTCCTCAGTAAAATGACTTTTCAGAATCTTCAGAACTCCTGAAATCTGTCTTGTAAGTACATATTTTAGCCTGTATTTATTAGGTGAAAATATCTGCTATTTCTAGAAACGATCTGTGGCCCATCATGCAAATCCATCCTAAAGTTGGTTTTTTTTTTTTTTTTTTTTTTGGGGGGGGGGGGTTTTTTTTTTTTCTCTAGTCAGTTTTGACATGAGAAATTTTAAAAGCTCCTTGAAAAGCCTCAAGTTTGACCCATGCCAGGCCGATGTGCCTGTATCCATTAGGTGTGAGCACCCTGCTATAAATCTTTCTGCACTGATGGGACAAGGAAGCAAAAATCTAGAGAAAATAAGTTACTTAAATCCACTGCAAAACTAAAGTACTGTAGTGTTAAAAGTACTTTATTTTGTTTGCATTCTATATTACATAATCAGAAAAAGGAAATAAAAATATTAAACCACAAATGTCACAAATTCAGTCTTCTTATGATGACCTATGGTTGTTTCCAGGAGAAGATTTAGTTTGCTAAGAGTGAAACCTATAACGCTGTTTCACTAAGTAATAGCTTTACAAGGAACTGAAGAGTGGCAGTGAGTGGCAGATTTCTCTAGACATTTCCTCTGAAACATCTGCTGTAAAATTCCCTTGAAATTTCTCAAGCACTTGGCTCCTAAGGCTTGAATTTGATTTGCGTTAGAGCACAGTAATTGTTAATGAGCAAAGATTTCCTAACCTGTAGTTACAGATCACTTTTTTTTTTTCCTATCTTAAACTCATTTTGCACAACTGGCCATTTGGAGTCCACACAAATAATGTTCTGCACCCAGCTCAAGTCTATACTGGTCCAATTTGTAGTTTATTTGTTCAATAATGGTCTAATCAAAACTTACTCTGTAGAGGACTAGCTCTCAGGACCATCTGGATCTGGAGATGACAAAGATTCTCATCTACCTCTTCTTATGAGATTCTGGCTGAAACTGGCACTTACAGACAGACACAATTAAAAAATTACTGTGCATTCTCCAACTCTACCATTCATTTGGGACTCCAACACCATCAAAGTGGAAAAAATCCCCAAAATGAAACAGAAGAAACTCAGTAATTCTTTGCAGCATTTTTATGTACTATGACATTCTGTCCACTTTGGTTGTCATTGTATATTTTAACCATAAGCGCAAAACAACACATAGAATATCAGAAGATATTTTCATACACCTCAGTTTTGTCACAATCTTGGCAGAAAAATTCGTTTTGTGGCTATTTAAACAATGAAGCCATCTGTGAGGCTGATGCCATATCAAAGAAAGTTTACTGCAATACTTTTTCAATATGCAGCTAAGGAAGATTGTCTGCTATTATTTGTCTAAAACATTTACTGGAAGCAAGGAAAGAGTTTAATATTGAAATTGTCCTAGAACTCATTAATTTCATGTTTGTTACTGTATTACAAGTATGCAAGGGGGTAAGGCTGCTCTCTAATTCTTAAAAAAAAAGGAAAAGTTTCTTCTACTAAAAACCTCACTGAAGATCATGTTGCTCTTCCAGAGATTTCACATACAAATGATTCATTTGTATGTGATTAGGCTAAGGAGACATGATGACTACACTGTACACTAAAACTGAACAGAACTGAGGCCAGCTGGCACATTATTATTAAACTTTCTGAGCCTGCAAAACAGGATGGCTGTGTCCAGATTGTTTGTTCAGAACAGTCACCAGGCTGTACTAACTTCTGAATCATTCCCAAGAGTTGTTCAGGAAAGTGCTCCTTGGCCCAAACAAAGCTCAGGCTGTGATCCATCCAACAATAACATAGATGGCTGTCCCTGCCTCTGGCCACATCTTGAAAGGGGCTATGTTCTGCTGTAGACAAGGACACTGAGCCTGTATCAACTGCTCACTCATCCCAGACAAGAGAATCAGCAGCTACTGTAGATGGAAGCAAACTTTTGGATGGTTGTGGTCACTCTTGTATCCCTTTGCTATCTGTTAGGGAGCACTTTGTTCCTGTTTAGTTAATTAATAATTCTATTATTCATCCCACAGTGAACAGAAAGAAGCACTAAGACCATCTTTACAATGATTATTCAGTGAAGAAATCATAAAATTATCTCTGCTGCCATCTCTGATGGAATGGGACAACCTTCTCACACATAACCAAGGAGCTTTTGGGGTTAGTTTGCAACATATACCTACCCCCACCTGCTTAAATATCCAAACAAGAGAAAAAATTAAAACACAGCTAAAACTATATTCCCACAGGATATGAAAGAAGGAAGCAAGGATAAAATCTGCATTGTACTGATAACAAGGATCATATCTGTGTAAATGCAAAAGACTTAAATAGATCAAATAGGCTATTTTTTTCTTTTTTTTCCCCCTAAGGCTTTCATACCATTCTGTTGCCTGGAGATATTAACATGTTGAATATCTACCTAGGGCATTTTACAGATTTCTGTAGTTTGAAAGGTACCAGTTCTTACTGCACTGCCCCTCTAAGGTGTAGCCTGGCACATCAATTTGTTTCACATAAACCCTGGGAGAGAAAGTGATTTTATGTATCTCTCTACTTATACTAACCTACTAATTTTTCTCCCAAAAAGGAGCTATGTAATCTGCCAGCTGTTAAATGATAGAGAAGTGAAAGCTTTATATTCATTCAGTAATCACAGCAGCTCTTTTTTGCTAAACCAGTTTTCAATTTACAAAGAGCTTGTCAAGGTGATAGGTAACACCTCAAGAGATGCACACACTGTGCCTTCATCATTCACCTACATTTTTAATGTGGTTCCAAGGCTGGCTGTGGAATAACTCCCAACAATACAAGAAGTCTTTATGAAACCAACAAAATACTTCAGATTACTAAGTCCCCCTTCAGTATCTCCAATATGTGAGATTTTTATTAAAAATACTCAGTGTTTCTCTCAGTTGGAAAATCAGGTTTAGAGTTTGTTGGAACTTATTTTAGATGCTGGATGCTGAATGCTGGAGCAAATACAGGTACACTAATAATGCTGTAAGAATTAGTCACATTGAACTACTCCTCAAAATACTTTCACTAAGAGCTAAAAGAAAAAACAATAATTTACTAAATGCATTTCAGAAACCCTATTCTTATGGAACATAATCAGTGTGGTAGGAGTTTAAAAAAATTGTGTTTGACTAGAGTAGGTAACAGCACAGATGTTTTTCTTGATCTTATGTGACATACCAAAATCTGAACAAAAGTTCCAGAATTTCAATTTCAGATGTGCCATTACCAACAAAATTAAGCAGCATGGAAGTGCATCTTATTTGAAAATAAAGCATTTTGAATTTCAATGTCTCACAATTACTAAATCTTTTTTCTCAAAACAATGAGCAAGACTTAGAAATCTTATGGATTTGTGCTTTATTTGAAGCATGTAAGTACTAATGCAGTGTCATACTTGTACTCATGTTTATCTTCAATTATAAGTGTTTAGTCAAAGAATTCAGTCAGAAATACAGACTAGATATCTAAATCTAGCAAATGCAAATTTTTAAAAAATAAAATTGTTGAAATATTGATTGCTAGGAATCAAGGGGACATGATTCTTCTTTCAGTATTTTGGTTTATCAAAACACTACTATCAGTGACGGTCTTTGTGAAAAAAGGTCTCCTTATGAAAGTTACAGACTCCTTTTGGGCAAAGTCCTTCTGGCATTCTCATATGTAAATGAAATACAAATGCTGGTCATAAATGTAGCCCTAAAGTCAATGTACCTCAGGGTAGAGTTATGCAATGTATTTTCTTCCAACTGATCCCACACATCCCCAGAAAAAGGTGATTTAATACCACTGAGATTTAAAGTCCCTGTTGTAATGGAGTTTGGGCAGTTCTAAGAGAGTATTAAATAATACTCTCAGAGCATCTAACTTCAGTCATGGCCACAGGTCTGTGCCCTTCCCACCAGCACACTGCCCAGACAGTGCCAGGTTTCAGGTGTCAAGCCAGTCACCCCAAGAGCATCCTCACCAGGTCTGACTGCTGGGGCTCAGGGCTTTCCCAGAGAGCTCCCACCAGGATTGCAGATGTTACAGCCTTGATGTGGGTCTGTGCCCATCCCCAGAGCTCTGTCCACACCAGTGGTGGCCCTGTCCTGGGACACAGCCCTCAGCACTGTCCTGCTCTCCCAGGCTCTTGATGGTGAGGCCCTGATTCAGCCAGTCGTGCAGCACAGATTGTCTTTGCTGCTCTTGATTTCATTTCTAGAACTGGATAACACTTTTTCTATTTCAAGACAAGGTAGGTTGCTTCTTACAGTCAGGACAGTGGTTTTCATGTAATAATACCATAATAATGTCAGCAATTCAATCTATGGCTTTCACACCTGAAAAAGTCAGAAGATATAACTTATGAGACAAATCCAAAGAAAAGCTTTGTTTTACAGAGCTTAAAGTATTGCTATATGAAACTCACACACACCTGGACTACAGGTCTGCATGTGGAAAACCCCAAAGAATCTAAAAAAATCCACATTTTCTGGGACTGTTTATGGCTTCCAGAATTTCCCATGTACTCTATCAGATCACAGCAAAGTATTTAGCATTTTTCAACATACCAAAGCAAGAAAAGTGCATTTTAGAATAAAGGAGGCAAGGCACATATAAACAGCAGGCATAATGCTTGCTCAGCAAGATTCTGACCTGCAAAAGGGCTTCATATCCAAAAGTTATGAATCTTCTCAATTCTGACATAGTTTGATTACTTGGTTAAACAGCTGCACAGAAGTTTTGCTTAGCTTATTTCCATCGACTATTACAACTACAACAATGCTTCCACCATAGCATTTCTGATGGACAATGTGAAAAAGTGAATTTACTTCTGCATAAGCACACACACTTCTTTTGTGAGCATGACATTCATAATTAAATCAATATGAAAAAAAAATACTGAGAAAATAAAAACTATTCGTAACACAATGATGATAATTAAAAAAAAAAAAAAAGCCTCCAAAAACTATAAAAGGAAATATGTAGGAAGATGTTACTAGACCATTTCAGAAAAACACACATACCTTGCATCAATCAGAAACCACATTTCAATGAGAAAGGCATGAAGTGTGGGGGAGTGATTGTTTATCAAACTAGAGAAACAGTGGAAAAACTGCATTATTGTTAAATAAAATTATTAGCATGTAAGCAATACTTTAATCCAATATTTTCTTGACATCAAGAATAATTGGCTAGTTTTTTCCTCTAATTCCACCATGGTTTTGATATTTCTTTGAATATTTGTCTATCAGTTTGACTAACAGTTGTAGAGGATGTAACCAAACAGATGATTTAACTTATCTGCTGCAGCAAAATGAATTGACTTGTATTATTTCAGAGGATAAGACTAATTCTTAAAAAAATAATATCTCAGCTGTCAAACAGGATTGTTCCTTTAAGTACAATATTGAATTAACCGTAAAGAACGTAAGAGTCACCTAAGAAGCTGTAAGGGAGAGCTCAGTAAAACTTGGATGCCTTTTACAGGTAAATCAGGACCTTTTTTTCTTTCAAATCCAAATCACCAATGCCCAGATTTATTTATTGCAGTCCTATCATAAGCTGGGCATATATGCACACTACAGAGAAAAAAAATTGTTTTTTGCACATTCTACTTTTGTGGGAAGTCCCTGAGCTGACTTCTTGAAACAGAAACTTGGTGGATGCTGTTTACTCTTTATAAAATGTAGAACAGTTATCTTACCTCTTCCAGTGTTTTATGTGGTATTAAATATACAGAGGATACTCAGGATTTCTTCTAGCACTACATAAAGGAAACCTTACAGTTTTAACATATACCGTAAAGTTTAAAATGCATTTGATGGCCTAAGTGTTCACAGGAGGAAAGCTCATTTACCCATCAGTTTTACAGCTCCAAGCAGGGCAGTGCTGTGTAAAAGACACTTTGTCATTCCTTGCCCTTCATACATGGCTGATTCCCCTGCTGCTGGGGGACTAAGACATATGAGCTTTCACAGTGTACAAGGCCAGAGACAATATTACATGGATGGAAAACGTGGACAATATCCTGTCCTACAGAGTGCTATTTACAGGTTGTAATTGCAGAATGTTATTGTGATACCTTATTTCTTCCAAGACCTCATATTATATTAAGTATACACTTAATATAATATAAGTATACCACTTATATTAAGTATACAAGAAATCATATAGACAAAAAAATAGAAGTGAAGCAAAAAATTCAAAAGACTCATTATAGTCCCCATAAAGATAACTATTTAACTTTAGCACACATATGTAGGTTTTTTTGTAAGTCTATTTTAAAGATTTGTGCTGAAATTTAATAACTCTGAAACATTTTTATTATTCACTGCATTTCATTAGAATTAGAGTAGAATAATGGTCTAAGGCACAAGAGTTCTCACCCACAGCCACATGTTCATAAAGCCTGAGAGCTGGGAGTTACAACTTTCATAGTATTAGCTTCCCCCCTCCCCTCCTTTTTTCTGCTTATTTGTTTGGTTTAGAAATTCTACTCCCCAATTTATTGCCCTTCTCCTCCCCATCCCTGACAGAGAAGAGGAGAATTGGAGGCACATATGGTAAAGATGACAGGCTGAGATGAGAACAATGTACTGGAAACAGCAATGAGATAAGAAAACCAACAGTAATTGCAACAATATCAATAACAAAACTGTTCAAAAAAAGGGTGATTCACACACAAAATGTTCATTGAGCCCGACTTGACCAGACTCCAACCAGTGGCACCCCATCCCAACCACTCCCTTGTCTGCCATCCTTAGTCCACCAGAAGGAGCAACCTTTGCTGAAGTGAGAGTGTCCCTTTCTCCCACCTCTGGCAATGACACAGGATGGTTCTGAATAAAATTAGGTCCTTAGCTATGCCCAGGCAGCTCCAGGCTCTGTCCTCTCACAACTCCTGTGAAAACTTAGCCCTGTCCTTGGCTGAAATCAGGACAATGGTCCAGGCAAAACACCATGGAGTGAGTAAACCTCCTGCTTACAGTGCTAGGGACACAGAAGGAGAAATGAGTGTCAGCTAGTCATTCAATCTCACTCAACTCCCACTTTCATGCCTCCAAGCAGTGCTACACTGCTTATAAGGCACATAAGATTTTCCCTGCCTTTTCTTTACCTTTGTCCTTTTCTTGGCTACTAATTGTCTAAATTCCTCAGCACAGAGAAGACGACTTCTTAATTCTGTTCACTGCACTGTGCTAAGAAAGTGTTGTGATGTGCCCTGTATGGAAAGTGGATTGAAAATATTAATAGCATGTTTAAATGATCAACCAGAGAAAAGAAACTCAAGACCAGTAAAGGATATCACAAAAGCAAAAGATGAGCTGACATATCTGCAATCTGTTTGAGCCCAACATGAAAGAAAGGGGGCTCAGTGCAAGATTATATGTGTCATGGCCACCATTTAGACAGTGTAATAAACCTGAAAACTAAGTCATAGCATTCCAGTGAGTTGTAGCCAACTGTGAACATTATACATTATTTAAATGTAGTCTTGTGTCTATAAACTACCATCATCTGTCCATATAATTACTTATGCATATACACAACCAGTGATGAAATTTTCAAATGAGCTTAGAAGAAATTCTAATGCTCCTCTGTGATATTTGTAAACTGGGAGCCCAGACTCACAAGGGGAGGAATGGAAGTGACACACTAAATAAGACACAGGGAACACCACAAAACAAGCAAAAAACCCCAAATCCCCAATTTTTCTCAGCTCTCATATTTCATTCTGAAAACTTTTATCTCTTTTGAAAAGTTTTAGATCATGTCAGGAGTTTTTAATCAGGAAAATATAGGTTCAATTTACATACCACTTACAGGATTTTTAGATTCTTCAAAAATTTTAAAAAGTAGCATTACAACAGGAAATTAGGAGATTTGAAGACATTGTAGATGAAATATCTTATGTGACATGTACATCTCCTGTAATGAAATGTTATGCAGTTACTGTATTGGAACCCAATGACTTGTATAGCAAAACATAACTTGCAGAAATGGAGAGACATTTTTAAGAGGCATAAATCACTTCATTTTACTCCTGTACATTTAGACAAAATGTGTATCTTATTTTGTACTTGCAATTTTAGTTACATTCCACATCTACTCTTTCTTGCTGAAGTTCTGCTAGTGTAATAATTTTTCTGGTTTTCTCTGCTGTAAATGTACTTCTGGTCAAATCTTTCCATCCGCTGCATCTGCAGTGGATGGGAAAGGATTGATAAATTATTTTCCCTAAGCTCAATTCAGCAATAAAATACCATTTCTCCCTTTCAATTTTTGGTGTAATTTTATTTCCTTCTTCCCATTCCCAGGTGTCAATTTTCTCAAAAATGAAAAGGGAAAAAAAAAAGAAAAAGTGAGAGAGCAAGAAGAGCAAGAGGAAGCTTTTCAGCAGTTTGTCCTCCATAGGGGATTCACATTCTGTGCATCAGATATGCTCATTTATTTAAAGATAGGTTTTAGCTCAGAAAGATGGAAGCATCAAAAGTAAAGGAAGATTAGAAGAAAATTCAGGTAATTCTCATACTTCCAAATTCATATTCAAGTAAATAGACATCTCTTTTCATTCCAGGTTTTTTTCCAAGGATCTGGGGTTTGGTATACACTTGAAAGTTAAACACCTGTAACTGCCATTCTGAACAATGACCCCTGCAGTTCATGGGGAATACAGACTACAGCTGCTGAGTTTCTAGTCCAAAATCTTTCAGTGCTTTAAAAAGGAGCTGGTTTTCCTGGAATGCAGAAAGAAGTGCAACACAGCTTGCAGGGTATTACTGCTAATAAAGGATTTAAAATAGCCACCTATGGATGCAAAATGCAATTCTCATGGAATTGCTAGTCCCAATAAGTGGAAATTAAGTTGAAGCTCATTGTTGTTCTCAAGGAAAGACGCCGAAGGTGTTTAAAGTCAAAGCACCACTCTCAATCTTAAACACAACAGAATACACAAAGGATTCACATTGGAAAATAATTAAATTTCTTATTTTCCATGTTTCTGTGGATTTGGAAAGGAGGTCATTGATCCACCTCATGGTGGACATTTCTTTAGGCTGCTGCTGGATACAACTTCTTGGTGTCTTGATTATTTAGAGACCATTTTAGTGCCATTACTACTATGATTATTTTTTTCTTTAAATCTAAACATTCTTAAGAATCGTTTCTTAGAATTCATGCATTTAAGTCAAAGCTATAGAAAGGAAAAACATATACAGAAATTCAAGTCAAATTGATAGAAGAAAATGCATGCTCCTATGCTGGAAAGAGTAATTGAATTAAATTGAATATCAGAGTAAGCTTGCATTGTATATTTCTTTATTGAAAGTACTATATATTATAAATAAATGCACTATTTAAATTATTTTATATGTTATAATATAATTTCTGTCATCTATAAGAAAGTTTTTTTCCTTTACTAAGTGATATCAAATTCAGATAGGATGAAAGGAAATGCCTACAAAAAATAAAAAATAAACGAGATATGGTTGGGAGCAGGAAATAAGTCCCAATGAGAACTCCCTCCCCTACATGTATCATTTTGTGTCAAAGGCTGCTTACTTCCTCCAAGTATTTATATTATAATTTCTTAAATATTTTGATGTTGCTGTATAATATCCCAAAGACAAATATCCCTTTGCCTTCAATGGGGAGGAAGATTTAATTTGGGGTATTTTACTCTACAACATCATTACTTGACACCTCTACCATCTACAGAGAAGTTCTCCTTGCATACAAACACAAAATTCAATTAAGCTATGAAAAACAAAGTTTCATTGTAGTCCTTGCAATCTAAAAGAGATGATTAAAGAACTTCCAAAGCATGCAGAGGTATAAATTAGCAAAATAAAAGGATGTTAACAAGGCCAACATTATACAGATAGAGCACAGCCACATTATCTAGCCAGGATTTGATCTAACTGTTCTATAATCAGAGTTAAAAAGCTATACGCATTTCCAATTTTAAAAGCTAATGTACTGTAAGACTTAAAATAAGAACCTATTGTAGAAAAAACTAAGTCCCTAAGGAACATCCCCACAGACATGCATTCACTTCAAAGCAATACTTTCAGTAATTTCAAAATTAAATACATTATTAGAAAAAAAAATTTGCAGCATTTTTTACTGAGAACATGGTACCAGTGCACGAATGTAACTTTAGGTGGTATTCTTGAGGTTTTGACTTGTACAGAGCTGCTTTTTTTCCATAGTAACTGGTATAGTTTGGATTTGTGCTGAAAACAGTGCTGATATCTCAGAGACCTTTTAGCTATTGCTGAGCAGTCAAGGCTTTTCTGCTCCTCACACTACTGCAAGCAGGCTGTGGGTGCACAAGAAGCTGGGAGGGGACACAGCCAGGACAGCTGGTTCAGGCTGACCCCAAGGATATTCCACACCACACAACATCATGTTCATCCTGTAAAGAGGGGAGGAAGAAAGAGGCAAGGGATGTTCAGAGTGATGGCTTTTGTCTTCCCAAGTCAGCATTGCACATATGAGCCCTGCTTTCCTGGAGATGGCCTGGACATGGGAAGTGGTGAATGAATTCCTTATTTTGCTTTTCTTGTGTATGCACCTTTGCTTTTCTTCTCAGACTGCCATTATCTCAACCCATGAATTTTCACATTACTACTCTCTCCCCATCCCACTGGGGTGAGCAAACAAGCGAGTGGCTGCGTGGGCTCAGTTGCTTTCTGGGGCTAAACCATAGCAAGGTGTTGTGTAGGAGGTTAGCTCTGACTCATTCTGTCAGCTACAAAAATGGAGATGGACCAAGCAGAGATACTTTTTGTGTGTGTGTGTCAATAAATTTCCCCATGACACGAGATAAAGCAGATTTCTTCTTGTGGCATTTCTGTTCAGCACATGGTATTACCCTGCTTTTGATTTCTCAGAGAATCACCTTAAACATCCCTAAGCAGATTACAGCAAACCCAGGAACAAAGAGACAAATACTAAAAGATCTCTCTCACTAAGGAAAAATTAACAAAACTGAGGCCAGACCCTGAGTAATTTTACAGAAGGAACAGGCTATGATCAAAAAGGGATGTCTATGTGCAATTACATATGCTTTTGGAAAATGCAATCAGATTTTACAAGGTGTCTAGCTGAATTACATGCTGCTGGGGTTACTAGAGCTAGTTGCAACAGTCATAGTTACAATTAAAGAACTTTTAATAAATAAGAATCTTTCACAGTTGAAATCTTACACCAGTTTGAGAACAGTCTTTCATACCCCATATATTTACATTATTCCCCCAACACTAGCAGCAGGAAATGCATAAAGAATGAATGACCATTGCCTTGGCTTGATTAAATACTTGATTTTAACTACCTGGTTTTATTTATATGAAGTCTTTTACATGGCAATTTCCTTTACGATGCAGTATATTTATACAGAGAAATACTGACATTTCTGGTACTATAAGATGTTAAAATGTAAATTTTATGAACATGGAAGTAACATAAAACTTACTATTTAGTCATTAAATCAAAATTTAAAAAATATTTTCCTTATCAAGGCAGTTTCTTAAGTTCATACTATAACCCTGCTCTGTGTGCAATGTGAATTGTTATTGAGATGAAAGCATCCTTTTCTTAGAAACACCAGCTTGCAGCTACAACTCCGTTTTCTTCTCTAAAACTACACCTGCAGTTTATAACATTCTCAAGCAGAGAAAGATAAGTTCAGACTCTCATTTCTATTGTTTGCACTGAACCTGGCTGAAAAAAGAAATGTTCCTATAGAGATAGACTGGAGGCTCTCCTGCAACAATTCGTAGCAGAAACCTTTAACAAAACCAGGACTGCTCTGCAAAGGAATACTGCTTGCTTCATGGCACAGTTTCACAGACACAGGTGTTATTACTACTCTACTCTGTCATGAGAAAGAACATTGCTTGGATTGAGCACTCCTGGCTGCTTTCAAACAGGATTAAGATAGTACTGCCAACCATCATGAAGAAAGAAAAAAAACCCTCATGAAAAAACTTTCCTAGAGATAAAATTCACTAGTTATCTCTGTGATTAATAGCTTTAATACAACTTTAAAATCAAAGTCATACTTTCATATGCAATTGCCCCAAATAAGCAGTCTGTAATCTTTCTTCTTCACTTGTCCCACATAATGCAGAAACCAGCTGCTTTTATACTAATGCCTTTGGATGGGCTGACAATAATGCTCTAGTGTCATAATGCAACTGGGCTACCAACAAAATG
Organism: Erithacus rubecula; assembly: GCF_903797595.1. Lineage (NCBI taxonomy): Eukaryota > Metazoa > Chordata > Aves > Passeriformes > Muscicapidae > Erithacus > Erithacus rubecula. The sequence continues at coordinate 21,256,718 of NC_136685.1, forward strand.
TGTCTTACTTTATTTTTTTAAATAAAGGACTTGAAAATAAAACTATATTCCAAAACTTCAAAAATTTCACTTATCCAAAGAAAGACTCTTCCAGGAAATCAAGTCCCCTAATTTCAAGCCACTCTTGAGCTTAAGTGAATTCAGTTTTACTGCCTTAGTAATTTAGCCTTTATTGGGATAATTGCAGCTCTTCCTGCCAAATCACTGTCACATGGCAGAAGTGAATACAGAAGTAGTATAAAAAGAAAAAGAGAGAGCACCAGAAGCATGGCTCTGAAGTTTACCTAACTTTGCAGCCTCCCCTACACTTTTTGGTTGGTTTTAAATTAATCCTTAAGGCAGGACAAACTCAGCTTCAGACACAAGAGAGATAGCTAACTGCTAATGAAAACAGTCCAAATAGGTTCAGGCACACATACCAAGAAGTGAATTGCACTAAATATTATATTCCTTAGGATAGTAGAACAACACAAGTGAAGTCACTTCCATTTGAAATAAAACAGCAAGTCTTGATCACTTTTTAGAAAATTTTTTCATCATTCAAAAGATTCTTCATCCCAGCTGAACTCACTGGTCTCAATCCTCTTTAAAAGTGTTAAATATATGCTGTGCTTTCTCAGGGGGCTATTGTAACTCTGTATCCCAATAGCATATGGCTTAATTTTCATATGGATGTATTCACTTCTCCTCATACTCTGTCTGGAGTTTAGGATCCAAAAATCCTTCAACAACACAACCCAAACTCCAGTTTGTACTCATGACTCCTCCAGAGGATCTAGCTCTAATCAAAAGGAAGCCCAGCTCAGGTAAGTGTTTTCAGAAGATTCACAGCATATCCACAGATAAATGCTGCACTTTGATCTCAGGGCACCTTCTTTGGCTATTGCTCCCCTGTGAATGCCAAGACCACACAGCTCACTTTGGATTGCAAATTAGACAAACCCTTTTGCATTTCCTGTCTTTAGGATTTTTTCTCTGATTTGTTTTAGATTGGGGTCTGTCCATTCCCTCATCATTTTTCTTCACTTAAGGTAATTGTTTTAGATATCAATACACTTGGAGAAATTCTCAAATTTAACTAATTTTACACCTGTATTCTCAGACCTTGTCTCACAGGTGTATGAGTCTCTTCTGAGTCTCTCTTGAAAGCAGTTTAGCGTTCAGTTTACTGCTGTAGCCTGTTCTTTACTGTCAGGAGACTGGCTCTCTACAAATTAAATCAGAGCTAGAATTACTGTTTAGTAGCAAGAGGTCTAAATTAGCCCAGAGCTCCTTTTAAAAAGTTTTACATCAATAACACTTAATATTGATAAAATGTGTTTCACTCATTTAGTGAAGCACCAGTATATTCTAATATTGCAGTTTATGCTTCTGAGATTAAAAGATCTTTTCTTGATTCTATATTCACAAATTTCTAATTGCTTATCACCATGAGAATAGCAGGAGCAAAGACATGTTCCATTATTTTTTTCCCCCCTCAGTGTGTGGGTCATACAAGAGCATTATATTTTCTTCAGCAGGCACTGTTGAGGCTTGACATCAGTAATTTAATGTGCTAACCCTGCTGAAGCTGGCTCAGATTGTTTCTGTCACAACATGTTTAAAGAGCTGCACGGTCAGTCCCATGCTGATAGGAGAACTGTCAGTCAGGCTGTGGCATTCTTTGCTGAACAGATGACTGACACCAAAAAGTTCAAATGCTCCAAGTGTCAGCTCTTCAGGAGGCTGCTACACAACCTTGGCCAGCATACTGATTATCTTAATGATTAAATTTTTCAATATTAAACTCATTATATTATAGAATAACACCAAAGTAATAATGGGACTTTTAAAGCAAACAAAAAAAAACACAAATAAAACCAAGCTTGTAAAAGCTTATACTATTTCTGAATGTTCTTCAGAATATGATAGACCCTAAGAGGAATTCAGTGTAGCTTAATTTCATTACTTTTTTACAAACAATCAAGGTCTTCAGTTGTTCCAAAAAAATGAAATCTATTTCCTGGTCACAGATTGCATTATATGGCTTTCTTCAAAGTAGTGAACAGAAACAGATACTTTCTAACCTTCCCATTTTCAAAGAGCTGTTTTAACCAGAAAGACTGAACATTTTTTTCCCCTTCTTTTACAGCACATGAAACACACAGTGTTAAGGGATGCTATAAACAGCTGCTCCCTCCAACAAGCCCCATGACCTGGGGGTTCCTCTTGAGTGGACCAATGGATGCAGCTGCTGCTTTCCCATTTGCAGAACCAACCAGGAGCACTCCCAAGTTCCTATTCCCCAGGCATAAGCAAAAAAAAACACAATCAGAGCCTGCCACAGAGAAGGCAGGCACTTACAGCCCAGCCTTATGCTACCAAGACTGACAGAAACACAGACAGCTCCTAGTTTTCCACTTCTTATCAGTCACAAAATCCAGGTGGCTCTCTCTAGAGCTCTGTCTCCATATTCATTTGATGGCACTTCAGTTTGTAGCTCAAGACTTTTGGTCTTTGGCACTGCTTCTCACATCTCCTCAGGTGCAGACTTTATGCTTCTGTTTACCACTTCCCCTTCAATATCAAAACAATCCTCCATCATATAAGCTCACTGAAGCAGATACTCATCTTCCACATGCCCTGACATACTGGGCACAAGTTTTTAGTATCTACTACAAAGGTAAGACCAGAATGCAAGAGCTAGAACATGAGTTTCTTTTGTGAAGCACCAAAAACATTTAAACCTGTACGTTGTTACAGAGAACAACATCAATTTCTTAGACATATGTTACACTTCTAATAGCTGCTCACCAAAAACCTGTCTTTCAGATTTATTAAGTCCTTCATATAGTTAAGGCATTATTTTAATTCTTCATTCTCTGATAAGTTTTGTTATAATGCTAATCAGAAAGCATGGGAGAATAGTAATAATTAGCTAAGAGCATTCCAATCCTACAAGGGCTACACATACAAGTAAAGTAATCATGCCAGATCTATTTTTTTTTTTTTTTTTTTTTACAGCCCTTCAGGTAAGTAGCATGATACAAAAGCTGATAACCTCCAAATTGCCTCTGAAGTACTCTTTTGAACTGTACCAGGAATTATTTGACTGGAGACAGAAATCACACATGGGACCATTGTATCACTCTAGCTGTAAAATCAAGACTCAGTACCGAGGTCTCTGAACCATTAAATTCACTGATACTGAGATAAGCCCCAGGTGTCCACCTTCAGCCAGAAACATCCTCTTCTACAAACACAGTCTCTGGACAGTTGTCCTACTATACATACTTTATCCTGCTGCATATACTTTAAATATTTAAGAAATTAACTAGCACAATTATTTTACTTTAAGTTATGACTATGCTTAATCATAGCCGAAGATGGGGAAAAATACACAACAAACTTTGCTAATAATTATTTGCTATGTTCTAGTAATTCCTATGGCTTGAAGTAGCTCTAGAAATTTGTACAGATACAGAATTCCTTTATTTTTAACAGAGCTCAAAGGAGTTAAATCAGTTCTAACCTTTCCTCACCCTTGGGGTATGTCATGTCCTTCCATAAGATGCAATGATATTAGTGCACCTGCTGTAGTTAAATTAACAATACATTCACTCAGGGAAAAATTATATAAAACACTTGAGCCAAGAGTAGGAAAGAAGTGCAGTGGAAAATGTCCCTTCATAAAAAAGAATTTCCAAGAATTATACCTTTTGCTTGCCTGAAGCTAGTTATTGAATAGCTGACTATTGTTTCCATCAAATGCACAAAGCTCTTCAGCTCCAATGGAGACTTCTATAAATCATACACTTAAAAAAAGCAAAAGCTGCAGTAAGAGTAGAAATTATTATTGAACTAATAAACTGCTTTCAAGAGGCCTCCACCTGTACCCATTGCATATATCATGATCAATTATGGCACAATAACTCCACTGTCACTTTTAATCTTTTTTTTGCCATCCAGGCCTAAAAGGCTCAACAGAATCAGCCCACCACCACCAAGTCTTCCCTGGTTCCTTAAAAGACCACCAGCTCACCTTCCATAAATGAAAGGAGGGAAATGGCTCAGGCTTGTCCTTATCACCTTATCCCCATGTATAAAATGTAACTTTAAATTAGCATTCCTTCCTTCTTATTTATCATGCCCTTCCTTATGCAGATTTAAAATTCTTTTTCACCTGCTGACATCTGTGCCTGAGGAGGACAGGGCCTGGGTGGGGAGAGAAGGCAGGAGTTCAAAGTCTTGGAGCAGCAGCTATTTCTGTTCATGCACATGTATCAAATTCTAAGACATTGTGTGTGCTCCTCTACAGAGTTAACTCATCATCGCCTGGTAAATGATTTGTGACAGACAACATGTTCCATTTGTTTGCTCATGGTTTCAGAACTCTGAGGCTATTTATCAGGCATGAGGAAATTTGTGAAGTGTTCTCAGGAAAATACCAGGCTCAACTGGAAGCAGGTTCTAGGGAGCAGAAAAAGGTTGGGAGTAACAAGCAGATATTATCTGCAGGACAAGTGTGAACTGAGAGCGGAACAGAGAAGTCGATTTTACGTCTTTCATTTCCATTTGCTTCACCCTACATACCTGGCTATTATATTTTAATTTCCTTTTAATAAACAGATCTTCAGAGTTAAGAAGCTAAGTTTCTTTTTTCAGTCATTGCTCTTAAAACTGAGGTGTTCCTGTCTCCAGATTCAGTCCAGCATATCTGATATGACTCACAGGTTCAAAAGATTTTTGGGATTGGAAGGAGTCCAAAAGGATCCAGTTCAACTCTCAAGTAAATGGCTCATGTGGGGACTTAACCCACAACCCTGGTGTTATTAGCACCATGCTCTAAGCAACTGTTCCATCATACATTTTCCCACTATAAATATTAATCTTAAGATAAGAGTTCAAAGGAACAGCATTGAAATAATTAAAATTTCAAGTATATGCAGGCCCTAAGAGACTATATCTGAGTTTCTTGTGTTTATATCTAAAAGAACTAAATGAAGCATCTTTACAGTATCTTAAATAGCATATTAATTTTCCATTGCATTTCCTTTACAATCATACACAGCAGGAATCTCTGTTAATTGCTTACATGGTTTTTGTGTATGGCACTGGCTCAGACACTAACAGACACACCCGTATTGCTAAGCTGTTTACATGCTCTTTGCATTGCCCCAGGAACTGAAACAACCTGGCCCTAGAGTCTGCTCTCTGCTGTCCATACAAAACAAGGCTGCACACTTCCCTTGGCTCCAGGACAGGAGCAGGCCCCAATGTGGGGGATTTTCCAGACTGTGGTATTGTCCAGGAGAATGCTATGACAGAACTATGCCAGGGATCAATGCAGCCACTTGGCATCTTACATGACCAAGCTTCACTGCCCCAGCAGCATCACCTTTTAACCTGTCAGTATAGATGCACCTTCCTGGACATAGCTGAGTGGATGGTGATAGAATCTCCCCAGCAGCTGCTTGTGTGCAAATCTTCTCTGCTGGGGGCACAATCTCTGTTTAGCTGTACATCATGGGAGCCATGTCCCACCACTGTCCACAGGACCCTAAGGTATACTCCCGCCTGATTTATTTTGTGGCATAGACACAGACTTTAAAGTTCATGAGATTTCCTTTTGCTATATTTAAGCACACTTGAAAAAGAGGAAATCAAGCTGTGCTTTGAAATACAATACCTTGTATTTCAACAATGAAGCCAAAGAGAAGAGTAATAAACATTTCTGAAATTCAAATGGATAATACAATCAGATAATACAATTGAGTGCATCTGAAAAATCAGGAGGAACAGAAAATAGTATTTATTCAAGTAAAGCTATTTTTAGTAATCATTGATTATGAAATGAGCATATCTGATATAAGGAAAAATATCATAGATGAATACCACCTTCAGTCAGGAAAAATGCCTTCTTTAGGTTTCAAATTCTTTTAAGTGAGAGTTTACAACAGTAGATTCATGTGAGATTGTCATTACAAAGAAAAACTGATATATCAGCCATCCTAGGAGGAATGAAATATAAAGTAATCAATATTTACTGTTTTACTACCATGATGGCACTAGCTGAATTGTAATTATGGTCAGAAATATTTGATGAGTGGAAATAAGTGCAATTTAGTGTTGTATACAATGAACAAGTACTTTAAACTTATCTGAAGCAGTGATCCATCATTTGTGTCAAACATGACAGTGCAATCATGCAGTAAATGCATGCTGTGTCAGATGCTGCTGATTAAAGAGACATGACTGCTGCTGAATCACGAGATTATGTTCCTCTCTATCCCATCTGCTATTAATAACAGATGCAAATGCCTAAGAATAAAAGTAGTAGAGAATTGCTGTAAATACAAACAAGAATAGATGGATAAGCACATAAAAGCAAAGTGTCAGCATCAAATCAGCATCAAAGGAAGATAAAAATAAAAAACAGCAAAAACCTGATAAGGCTGTAATGTGAAATGAACCATATTATCAGAAAAAAATGCCACATTAATACATGTTGTAGAATTTTACCCTGTCTACTCCTTTTTCATCACTTCCCTGCAGCTTTGAACTGCTACATATAGTTCAGATTTCATTAAAATAATAGCATAATGGAGTGCCTTTTAAAATTATACTTGCTTGATAAAATATGATTTAAAGACCAATAACTACCAAAGAATACATATCCACAAGGGTTTCAGTGCCAGGATGCTTTTAAAAATTCACCAGTTTCTTGTGAATTTAACTTGCACAGAGATAGATAAAAAGGAGTACACAGTGCTCTAAATCAACACAGAGAAAAAAGTATGCTGAAATTGGCACCAGTTTCCAAAACAGAGCCTACAGCTGGGGGGGAAAAAAGGGACTTTTAACTACATTTTCTCCTCTTAGCCCCTTAGGAGTTCTTTTTTGGATGATGTGCAAAAAGAGAATAGATTGCTGCCTCCCTAAGTCTTTACACAGCTGATTCACACAGCAGACATCCATAACCAGTTCTATCCTACACAAAGGGAGCAAGGCATCCTTCAGATCATACTTTTTGCTGTAACTATACTGAATCACTACTTGAATTGACTATCAGGAGTGGTATCAGTTTCATGACAATTCTATTTAGCTTTGTATTTGAGAACAGTATAGCACAGACAAAAGGGCATCTAAGAAGTCCCAGGGAAAACTGTGGTCAAGTCCCAATTTACTTACAGAGTGCACAGTAGAGGAAGAGAGAGCACAGTTATTTGACGTTGTCTGTGGATGTCACCACAACACAGTATGTGGGTGCTGCTTGCCATGGCAGGGTTACAGACAAAATTCTGAGGCTAAATCAAAATCATTTTTCTTTTTTCCCCTAGACAAAGATATTCTTTCTGAGAGGTGCTTAGAGAAGCAATTTACGTTGCTCCATAGCCAGGTATATTTTCCATCACTAATCTGCCAATGGAGCACATCACTGAGCCAGTCATAATCACTTCTGGTGGGGTGGGGAAAAAGCTTAATCTTTAGAGACAATCTCTCTATACTTGAAAAGGATAGGTGGTTTCATGTTATTGTTTGATTTTTCAAGACTTAATTAGAATCTGAGCTGAAATGCCCATTTCCTCCCCCCCCCCCCCTCCCTTATTCTTTAATGGGGGATACTGCCAATGGCTGCCAGCAGTAGTTTTACATTTGTGACAATGTAGAAAAGGGAGATACCTGCCCCTGGTGCCACATGCTGGCACAGTTAGGCAAACAAATCACTGGGTTACAAAGTAACAAAAAGCAGACAATGCATAAATTCATGAAACTGAATAGTAAGATCTTGATATATATTTCGTGTTTCATTTTTTTACATAAAATCCAGAAATGAATGTTGCTTTTAATAGAAAAGTCCACCCTTGTCTAACAGTGTGCATTACTGTTAGTCAAGATAAAGCCAAGCAGAAATATTTTTTAAAATCTTAGCTGGTATGTGATAGCACTACAACTGGATGTTTTTGATACTGAAGGTATTGTAGTCCATCTGTACAGAATTGTCACTTTAATGGAAATAGCCCCTATATTACAAGACATTGTGACAGAAGAATTTGCATCACATCTGAAAATTGCACAGTTTATGTATAATTTAGAACCCATTAGGAAGAAAACGTAGTTTTCAGTCTGAGAAATTTTCATTGGAAAAACCTTCTTGCATAATAGTAGCGACCTAGCAAATAAATAAGAGTTCTGGCTAAAGCCAGTAACTTTACTCTGGAATTTGATTCCTATGTGAACCACTGAATAAAATCAAATTACCATATCTCAGACATAACACAGAAATGACTGATAATGATTTCATTTCAGCTCATCCCTAAGAACTCAAACTTCTTGATGGTGATAAATTCAATCCCAGCACTGTGGACTGTTTGAATCAAGAGCTTCTTACAAATCCCTCAAGGAAGAATTCAGAGTCTTTCCAGCATCCCACATTAGCACAGTCACAACACCTATGACCCAAAAAATACCCAAATCAATACATATATTTGAGCAGAAAAAAGAATCAGGAGGGTCTTCAGGAAAGGTGTCTGCAAATGTGAGTATCAGTACAATGGCCTTTAACCTGGAACAGTGCACAGAGCACTTCCCGTGACCAAGCTGAAGTCTCATCAAACATCAGTAGTGACAGAAAAGGTAGTAGGCCATAGGGTGAAAGAAGGAAAGTTCAGGTATGTCCATTTGAGGGGCAAAGTCCTAAAGTAACATCTTTATCTAGTATTTCTTTATGGAAGGAAAAGATAACACGCTGCAGGAAAAGGTAAACAACTTCATTATTGCAAGTTTCTGCTCATCCTGTCCACTGTTAGCTCTCCTTTCCTGAGTACAGAAGATAGCTGAGCACTTGACAGGCTTTGCAACAACAGTGGAAGCATCACACATCCCATTTTCACCTGTCAATAATCTCCAGGGCTTCAAGCAGAGAAAAATAAGAGGAAAATAATATCAAACCAAACCAACCAGCCAAATGAAAAAAAACTCAGGAAAAAGATTGAGTCACAAAAATGAAATATGCTGAATATGCAAACCCCAGAATCAATAAGTTTTAGACCTCTCTTGGAAAATGCCTCCTGATCAATCACCAATGTATCAATCCTTATCTTGCCACGCAGCTCAGCAAACTGGGTTTACAATTAATCATTCAATCCAGATAATATTTGTGCCCTTCACTACTCATCTTCTAGGATCTCGGCCCATAACCAGGTATTATCATGGATTTCCAGTTTGTCACAATATTGGCTCTTTCCATTAGTATATACGTGCATATTACTTCTCTTACATAATCTTTTCCATTCCGGCCTTCATCACTAAGTTTTTATTCCTTGGCAAGCTTCCACCAGTTGTTTTATCCTTCAAATACAGTTGTAGTTTTACAAGAGTAAAAACAACCCAGTTAATAAATGTGGTCTGTGCAATAAGTAGTCTCATTGATTATTACATAATTTCCTCAGGACAGTAAGTCTTTTTCCTATGGCACTGGAGTTCTGGAATTCTGACACAAGTGTCAAGGATAGCAGTCAACAGCAGTGGTAGTAAATTCTTTCAAAAAACAAAATGTTGCCTATCAGTTTTCAGGAAAGAAATTCCTTTACACTTTTCCTTTAGAATTAATGAGAAGACCAAGTATTTCTGAATTGAATATTACCAAAAACCTCTCTATACTATATGAGAAAGTAATTTGTTTATGTTGGGTCTTAAGACAAGTGTTTTCAGTGTTTAGGCTTCTTCCATGGCTCAGGATTCACAGATTAGTGCACTTCTTCTGTAGTCTCCTACAGCTGGTGGGGATCCTGGTTCAATGTCTTTGGAACAGATAGAGACAGAAGTGTATACTCAAGTCACAGTACAGGCCTTATGTAATGGGGCCCTGCTTTATGACAAAAATATATAGTAAAACTGATGAGGACTCAAGAACCATCATGAGGGATGGAATACATTTTTAATGTTCTCAGAATTTCTTTGCCCTTTTTTAGGCCATTCTAAATAGAGATTTCTGTTTCTTCCAAAACTGTTCCTTATAAATCCCTTCTTATACACCTTCATCTCACATGAAAACATTTTAAAAAGTAAGTACAAAATGAGAAAGGTTATCTTTTGGTTATGACTCTACCTAAAAGAAAATAAATCAAAATAGAAGCAATATACAGTAATATATTATGATTGTTTTAATAAATGAGGAGCTTTGAACAGTATAAATAATTTTCATCTGAATGGCTCTCATGGCAGCCCGTAACAATACTCACTGATGGTAAGTAAAAACTAATTCAAGTCTTCATATGTAGTTAATTTTTTACAATAGACTAGAATTAGTTTTTACTTTCTTCTTATAGAATTATGTTAGGTTATCCAATGGTCTGAACTCTTACTGAAAAATAAGAGAAAAAACATCTTATATCAGCAGTCGCTTCTGGTCACTTCAGTTGTGAATCATGAACAATTTGAGTCCTGAGATAACATAAAACAAGAATCCTGAGAAGCAAAACACTATCTGTTCATTAGACATTACTAGAATCTCAGTCCCTAGAAAAGGTAGACTATGCTATACCACACCATGCATGCATTAGTGCCTTCAGCAGAGGTCAGAGGTTCACAGTTGACCTGTGAAATAGGCTTAACTCATCTTATAAACTTTCTCCAGTCAGCTTTTTAACTCTGACATGACATTAAAGTGAGTTTCAGGGACTCATGAAGCCTATCATTTGATTATACATTCCTTGAAACAGTCTGAATGTCATCATCCATTAATGCACAATGAGGCTTTGCTGAGGGACAGAGCATCAGTATTTTATTTCTAAAGTCACACGATTTAAAATGTTATTAAATCTATTGTCTTCTGCAATTATTTTTTTTTCATGTTACTGGATATAGTTATGGATATAGTTATAACTATGAACTGAGGCATATGACCAGAAAAAATGAATAAAAATGATTTTATTTTTAGTGTTTCTTTGCATAATTGGATCTAGAAAACACATGTGATGATCATGCATTTATTTTAGTAATTGCTTTCTTCTCAAAGGTGGTGTATAAAAAGTATTATGATTGTTCAGTCCTACTCAGGTATGAAACCGTGTATCCTCCCTAGCTGTGCAACAAAACCTCACAGTAATAGGCATCTTCTTGCTGACCAAACACAATTGCTTCAAACCAAGCTAGAAAGCACCTGTGTTCCTATTTTCCTTCCCTCCCACAGATCAGTTAGAGGCAAAAGAGGGCACATCCTAGGGGATGAATTTACTCCTTTGTATGACAGAGCTATGTGAACTGTTTTGTAGAAAGTATTAGATATACTGTGCTGATGTAGAGATGTAATAAACAATTCTCCCTTGAACTAAGGCGACCAGAGATACCTACAGGGAACAGGTGGCATAAACACAACATGCAGATAAAATAGGACTTGGAAATGGTAACCACACAGAAGTTAGCTGGATATAAATTTACACTATATTTACAACTGTAATATTGGCACATTAAAATGCAATATGCATATTCATATGCACTAAAATCATGTATAAACCAGAAAAAAAGTAGTCAGTGAATTCAAGCCCAGATGTAATACTCTAAAGGTGAGCTTGTAGTCACAATCAGATAACTCAAAAGGTATCTTACCCTGCTTTTACTATTTCCAATGCCAGTACTGAATTTTTCTTCTGAACCTCTTTCATTTATCATACTGCCAAGGGGACAATACTGATCATCACCTAGAAACAAGAGCCCAGACATGGATGTGATCATAACACAAAGGAGCAGGAAGAGGGTTGGCTAGGGGAAAGCCCTTGATCAAAACAAAATTTAAAAGCTTTTGCAAGTATCTGGAATGTGAAAGTAGGAAGGCTATCTCTGACTTAAATCAGGAACAATCTCTTTGGACTAAAATTAGTGAAGTGCATTCTGGCTTAATCTTTTCATAAAATGGTAACTGAAAAGCAACCTGCAATAGATTGTTTCCTTACCTCTAAACTGCCTGAGCCCAAACTTCACCAATGAGGTATCAAACACTGAACACTTTGTTCCCTCACATGAATCTGGAATACATTGCCAGGTTATATACCTGCATCTTTAATGAAACTGCCAGTAAAAGGGAGAGCACAGGAATGTGATGATGGGGATTAGTGAACTAATTTCAGCTTTTACAGCAACTGTCTGGAAGTCTCAGCTTCAGCAGCCGACTGCTAATAAGGCAGCAGTCTGGAAAATGAATCATCTTCAGGCATTACACTGGTTACTATTGCTTTTCTCCATGATTATGTATTGCAAGTACCTTGCACAACTATTGTTGGCTTAATAAAACGATGTATTGGCACACCCAATTAATATACATTCTCCACAGTAATCTTCCCAGTATTACAAGGCTATTGTTGCAGCTTGGCAATTTTATTCTAAATTTGTGTGATACAGAATTTTCCAGTAGGTTTGGAGATAGGTTTCTTATTGATGTTTTGGGGTATTGAGAGTAGTTAGACTGGCCACATATCTCAGTTATGCCAAGCAGAAACAGACTTGCCTTCTGTGAACCACAGAATTTACTGTCAGGAAATTGGGTGAAATAACGAAGGAGACTGAATAGCCACAGAACTTCAGCCAGCTCCTACACCTTTGTTTGAGGAAAGCTTGATAGTTGTTTTCTTACACATTTACTTTATTCATATGGTCTCCAGCAAGAAAAAGGATTCTTTCTTGAATGATTTTTGTGTTAAAAAAAAAAAAAAAATCTACAAAACCTTGAAAATACAATCCCATCTTATAATTTGTTCACTTGATTCAGTGTGCCTTGTGTCTGAACTTGCTCATACTCCACTATTTTTTTCTACAACTACTCTCCAAAATTCTGTTGCTCTCAAAATATGTTTAACACATGGCAATCTTATTATGGCTGATTGATCCTTTGGATATAAGGAAATAAATTATGCTGATAAACTTAAGAAAGAATGTTAAAATGATGGCACTTTCTAGATATGCACATACAGGAAATACAGAGAAAATTGTGCCTGCTGCTGAACAGTGAAAGGTAAAAAAATAGCTGTGGAAATTAATTGTTATAAATAAAGGACTTTCTAAAAGTTTTCCATTAAACAAAAAAGAACCACAAAACTCACAACCCCTAAACCAAAAAATCAAGCAACTACAACAACAAAACCAAAAAACAAACCCAAACAAAAAAAAAAAAAAAAAACCCCACCAAAACCCCAAAGAACTAGCCAGTCACCAGAAGCCATAATTACAGTCAGAACAGTTTTTTTTATCTTCTCCATCAAGTCTTTCAAACACCCCCTGGGAAAGAAGCAATAGCTTCCCTTTACTAAGTCATTTATATAAGAAATGAAAATATTCTGGGATTTCTGAAAAGCATATCAATCACTTCACTCTTGTTAATGGCCTTTCCAGAAGCAAGAATATTTACTTTTGAGCCTATATATTATATCAAATAATTCTGGGATATTAGGGCTAACTGCAACCTGCAGGTTATATTTTTAAGCTATATCAGCTACTCAAAATATTTTTGAAAAACTGTTGAATTCGGCACCTTTCTTAGTTTAGGTGGTGCAAGGGTAGCCTCTGATTAAGACATTTGTATCTACAGTTGCAGACCACACAAAAGACACTGTGCCATGTGGTCATCCTCATGAGACACTACTAACACTAAGGTCCTTTTTACACATTGTCCTGGACCACTAAGCTAATCAGTAACCTAGTTTAGAAAAAAATGCTACATTTAGAATTGGAAAGAAAACTCTTCTGCCACAGATACCATCATATTCAAACAAAAAATTTCTTCAATTCCTACAGTGTAATGTATATGAAATGTGTATATGTTATGCATACATGGTTTAAATTTTGTATATCTTTTACTATCTCTCTACTCATTCCTTAGTTTGCTTATAAACGTTTGAGATTGTTTAAAATGCCAGTTGACATCTCAAGCCTAAACTGGAATAGAATCCAAAGCTAACTATTCATTTATTCAAAATTTTTAACTTTTGTTTTTCAAGCAGGGTTCACAGATTTGAATCAAGCATCAAGGATCATTCCCTGAAGATTGAGTAAGTGGTGAGAATTAGAGACATACTGTTATCCACTAAGTTTTCCTACTGAAAACACCTATCTAATGCCACTCCACTTTTTTTGTCAAGCTCCAGATATTTAAGTGATTTATTGTTCTGGCAGCAAGGAGCAACTTGTCATTTTGGCAAAATCTGAAGTCCTGGCATTACTTTCAAAAAGTGGCAGAAGATTAAGTTTTGTGGTTTTTTTAATATCTTAAGCACACAAGAGACTGAATTTGAAATTGCAATACTTTAGAAATCAAAATACCTTTCCTTGGAAGAAATAAACTCTTATGCTCTGTGGGATTGTTCCTTAGAAATGGTTATACTTGATTTTTTTTCTATTCATGCTCTTAATCCAAAGTTTTAGAAGTTTTCTTTCTTTTTGCATGGGTAACAGAATCAAAGCAGATTTTACTCTGTGAATTCCATGTTTGAAAGAAACATAGATAAAGGTCTGCTTAAGTTGTTTAGGCCTGCATTGTCTTTAGAATAATTGTCTTTTGTTCTTTATTTCCCTCTATTTCCCTTAAAAGAAATATTTTAACTTATGGCCTTTACGACTTTTCCCTCAATATTGAAATATTAATCTTACATTAACCACAACAGTGTAATAGTAAAATACACTCATTTTGATTTTCATCAGTTGTTCTTACATATATAGCACTTCAGAGATTACTAAAATACTTACAAAGTATTCCCTGGTTTTTCCTCAGAGCTCATTAGTTTTGCTAGGTTGCACCTCTGGCTTACTTTTATCTCTTTTGGTTTCACTGAGAAATTACAAAATTTAACACAAACACCACATATATGATGTTTATACTCCTTTAGGAAAAAAAAAAAAAAATCACAGTAACAAAATAATGCTGAATTAACAGTGTCAATCCAGAAAAACAAATTCCCTCTACCAACATCAATGAAGAGCTTCTATCATCAAAAGAAAATAGCTTAATAAATCTGTCAGAAAGCAAAAGTAAAGGTATTATTAAATCCCACTCTTGAGGCAAGGTGAAGTGTTTTGGGTTTTTTTTATTTTTTTATTGTGCTCTGATCTCTATTAGACTTAATGTGTAATTATGTTCCTAAACTACCTAGTATGGCCTTTTACCACCCTAAAAAAAATTTATACTTCAGTCTGCTCTGCATTTAACTTGGAAAAACAGACACAGCCTTTCATGATTTTACCCTTTTCACTTTTTATACTACACAGACAAGAATTTGGGCAGCAGCACTCTGGCCAAATTAGGGTATCCAGTTTTCTTTTTAGTTGAAAAGGTATTTTTTTTTTTTTCTCCTGTATATTTGGGTTCAGACAGACTGGTTCACTAGTTCAGCTTCTTTTAACTGATCAACTAATTTCTATAGTTGACTAATACATGTGTTGAAAAAAAAAAAAAAAAAAATCAGTGTACTGCAAAAGGAAATATGAATAATTTCCATACCTTTTCCACTGTCCCTACAAGTAAAATGGCTTCTTTTACATCTTTGTGGTTTCATATTTGTCCTGACACATTAATAAGATTAAGCAATAATTTAATTTTTTTTTTCCTAAGTTTACTATGTATTTCAAATTGAAAATTATATAGTTCTCTTGTGATCCTGGATTATCCTTTCTTTTACCCATACTTAATGAAATAATCATTTAGTCAATGAAAAGCATTTATTATTAAAGCATCATGAATACACAGCTGAAGAAACTAAAGGGATAAAATCTGATATTCATAAAGTGATAAAAGAAACAATTTTTAGATTGTGCTACTAGGAAAGTACAGCTCTTACATGGATTGTTCTAAAAAGCAAGATAATGAAACAAATTACACATAGCTCTCAATGAGCATTTATTCCACCTCAAGTTTTAGGTGCCTATTGGCACAGAGAATTTAAGGGGATCCATAAAATTCAGTGTGTGGATGAGCACTCCAACACTGAATGCTAATAACCCAAACAAAGAAAAATACAAGGATTGACAAGAATTTAATAAAGCATGTGATTTACACTGAAAGGAATGTTTCTGCTCAATGAATTTCACTATAAAAACCACTGGCTCATGCTTGTCTACACCTGCTCTATCTTCTGTTACTTTATAGTCTGCTTTTGTCTCTGCTTAAACTGTACACGTGATTGTGGGATGCTTAATAAATCATAAATGTTATCAGAACCCCTCACTGACTTCCTTACTGTACAAGAATGATATCACCAACTTATTGGTTTATACTGATATTAAAATGTTGTCTACCAGATTTGATATTGTTCAATCATGACTTTATGCTCTTACATTCTGATCCAGAAAAGCCTGGAAAACAGAAGGTTACTTACAAAAAGAATAACCTGCTATGTTCACATAAAATACTATGCAGTTTGTACTTTTTTCTAGATTAGAACAAGTGTGGAATTAAGTTTTAGGATTATCGCATGTAAATGAGTGAGCTCAAATTGCTTTTGTCTTTTTTTTTTTACCTCAACTTCTTGCTGTCTTAATTATACATCCACATGGTATAAAATAATATCACTTGTTAGAGGAATTCCTCATTCAGTACTCTTGGGCTGTGCAATTAATTCTAGGTTAAATGATCTTAAGTGTGAGATCTACCCAACTCAGTGTGATCTTCTCCGTTATTTATTTCATTTGGTGTGACCCACCCAATTTCAGTGTTGAAATTAAACTGGTTGAATTCACTTCTCATTCCTTCTTTTTGCTTTATTCTCCAGGTGCTTTCTTAGTGTTTGATTTTGAATGTGCATTTAAATTAATTTTTAAAATATCCTTGTTTTTAATATTTAAAAATAAATATTCCTGAAAAGATGAGGAGGAACAATTTTGCTGTGTTGAAGACTGGCTGAAATAGGAGAAGAGCTGCCTTGGGTCAGACTTAACAGGTGGGACATTGCTGTAGGTGCCTGATATAAGCCACATGATCAATATAAATCAGATAAAAGCTTTTTTGGAGAGCAGAAAGAAACCTTATGTTCATGACTAGTACTTATGGGAAGTTCAACCAACAAGATATCCACTGAGAAGGAATAAGCTTGTGTGAACAAGGCAGAAGGCTTCTGCAGCCTGTTTATGACCTTTTCTTGATTCAGGTGATTGACAAACTGACTAGGGAGATGCTCTGCTGGGTCTGTTCATGACAGGACAGAAGAAGTGGTCAAGGATATGAAAGCCAATGGCAGCCTGGGCTGCAATGACTATGAAACTATGAAGTTTAAGCTCTTGAAAAAAATGAGCAAGAAAAGCAGAAGAGTTATAAATAATGGAATTAAACCCCTGAATTTCATGTCAACTGATTTTCAGTTGTCTAGGTATCTGCTTAGAGGGATCCCATTGTCAACGACCTTGGAAAGTAGAGGCCCATCAATGCTACTTGACTTCTAAAGGAACCTTCCTCTATGCATTCAGACACAAAGGAAGCAAAGCAAGCATAGCAAAAGGTCAGCAGACACAAGCCATGACCTATCTGAGTTCAAAAGACAAAATGAAGTACCCAGAAGATGGCTAGGGACACATTAGTCATGACAGATTTAGAAATGTTGCACTGCAGGCAAGAATGGAGTTCAGAAAATTATGGTACAGCTGGAAATGGAAAAAAGTGAGGGAGGTAGTTTGGGTGAATAGAAGTTTTTTTTACATCCAAATTAGTCAGGCAGCAAAAGATAAATTAAAGAGTGTGGTGGTGCAGGGATACAATCATTCTGTGACACAGAGGTGTCTTTCACCTGATGATGAAAGACCAACATACTCAAAGGCCTTTATGCCTTCAACTTTACTGGAAAAGTTTACCCTCTGGCCTTCCAGCTCCCCAGGGCTGATAGAGGCCTGTGGTAGAGAAGCAGCACCCTCAATAGAAGAGGGCAGAGCTATGGAGGGCACCCTAGAGTGCTGAGGGAGCTGTTCCCTGCCCTGCAAGGCCAGCTCTATCAACTTTGACACAGGACAGAAGCAGAGGGAGGCTCTGCATGATTGCAAATAAGCACAAATTACTCAGTGCTTCAGGAAGCATGGAGGGAAACACTGTGCAGTCAGCTTCACCTCAGTACATAAAGTTACAAAGCAAATTCTTCTTCTCAAAGCCATACCTACTCTGAGTGGAGAGTGAGCCATACATTCTTTAGAGATCCTATCCTACCTAAATTATTTTATGGTTGTGATTTTTGCCTAAACCAGCACTGTTAACCCAGTGTCAAGCTCGCTGGTGGAAAGAGGACCTGACACTGGTTCTTGATTCCAAATCAGGGTTCACATACATCCATACTGTTTTGTGCCATGAGAAACCACAATGTGATAGGTGAAAAGATTATATCTGTTATGTTTCAACATATGATATGGATGTATATGTATGGATGCACGTTGCACATTCCTATTAGTGATGTAAATATCTCTTGGTATGTGTATTTTTGACTAAAACTAATCATACAAAAAATATCCAAATCCATCAGCCTATTTGTTCTCCAAATGAAATTACTCTGAAGAGAGGAAAATGAAAGTGAACCAAAGAAACAATAAATTAGCAATATTGATATGGTATGATAGGTAGTAAAGTAAGCCCTTTAAGCAATGCTTCCAATCACCAGTTCAGGTTTTACATTAAATAAAATGGAACCATTAAATGACAGGGATCTTCACTATCAAAGTGCTAACAAATAAGCCACTATGAATAGCTCATTCTCATTCTGAGAAACTCCACCTATAGAAAGCATTACAAGTGCCCAGATTTAATCTAGTCTCGAACTAAAAAAAAAAAAAAAACAACATACGCATAAGTGAAAAAAAATACTATGAGTGGAAACAGACTTGGATATGTGAGCAAAGACAAAATTACCTGTCTTAGAACAGGAAATGTAGGGAAAGTTCTTTAGAGGAATATCTTATCTCTTTCACTTCTCCTACCATTACTGATTTGCCAACCCCCCCAATACCGTGTTTTCTTAAAGCACTTATTTGAATGTACATCAGAACATTCTGGCCACTTGACTAGAACTGCAATTCCAGAAAAAAACATGCAAATCACTAAAATCCATTTAGAATATAGTTTGCTTGATCTAAAAATACGATTCTCTACCATGATCCTGTTTATTGGCTCTGTTATTCCATTTCTTCTCAATTGCTTATTCTCATGCTATAATCATGGCTGATATCAGAGTCAACATTTCCCTGAACATTTCCATTGAAAGCTTCTTGCCTGTTCCCTTAGACTCCTCTAATTTTTAAAGAATTTCTTTCAATTAATCAACTCCCTCTCCTGCATCTGTCATTTACACAAGAACAGGATCAGTAACGTTCTTGCTCTTTATTGTCTTTGCAAATCAGAAATTTCTTGGGTGATTCACAAAAGTGCTGGGAAGGAGCCATGCACCCTACCCCACAGTTTCAGCACTCCATCTGTGGCACAGAAATGTCACAGGGCCAACATTTGTGCAAGAGACTAGCACAAGATGAATTCTACAAAAGGCTCCCGCAGATTCTGGGTTTTCCCCCCCATGAGAAAAGCCATAAAAGAAGCTTTTGGAAAAGAAGAAAGTGCAGCAGATATGACAGTTAAATGAGTCATTCAGTCTAGAAGTTCAAGTAGTTCAATTCTTCTGGGATGCCTTTCATGGTTTCCCATATATGAATTTTATGTTTCTGCCTATCACAAAACTCCTGGAACTGGTGGCTGAAAAATCACATCAGCAAGTCTCACAGATATCAATGACATTCAGTGTATTATCAAATTTAAACAAACAAAACAAAAAAGAAGCAATTGAGTCCATGAACGATAATTGCATTTTAGGATTATTTTCATCAAGAAATCAATGCTTGTTCAGACCTGTAAATTACTTCCTGGCACACTGCCTTCTTTTCAAAATTAACTCAGACTACTGATATATATTAGAAAACAAATAGATTTTGTAAATTTGCTGCATTACACCTTAAGTGTGATATATCAATGCTTTTTTGGCAAAATGAACACAAATTTGACCTGGAAAGGTAAAATGTTAAAGAAGCTAGGCAACATTTGGACTTCAGCCACTAAAATCAAAATTGCAAGAATGCTGTGTATGTCTATAGCCATTTATAACTGTCACAAGCCCTTAATCCTTTATTATTTCTGTTATCCCCAGAAAGGTAAACAGGATGTGGAAATTTAAGTACCAACATCAGCTTTTAAAATGGCATTTAATCATCTGCAGAAAAGCAACAGACAAAACTCCATGTTTAGCAGAGGAGTACATGGAATCTAGGTAGATAACTAATTTTAACCCTGAAAACTTTTTATGCAGATGCTGCTTAACACACAGCATCTAACCCTGCAGGAGGCTCAGGAGCTCAAGCCTCCATAAAGTTGCTCAACTCAGTTGTGTATCCATAAACTGTGCTATATTCAAGCACTAAGAAGCCTGAATCAAATGATAGCATAGCAGTGATTTCTGTGCTCTCTTTTGATATTCAGGAGCTAATGATGTGTGCACTCCACAGGACATGAAAAACACTTTATTCTATCCTCTGTGTGACAGAATTCAAACAATTTCCATAGTACTCAACACTGACTTCTTAAACGGGTTGTTGGCAGTTTCTGCTTCTTATGTTGAAGATGTATCACTATGCAGGAAAAATATGAGATTCATTCACATCCATTTTATTTGTATCAGTCAAGTCTTTATATAATGACCACTGATTTATGCTACAAAGATAAGGCCACTGGCAGCTACCAGCTTTCTCTCCTTACAAGCAGTACAGCAATTGCTGTGTTTACATGCAGTTCGTGCCTGAATAAGTATTGTTGAAGAAGAGCTTGCTAAATTAGTTCAGGGAATCACACAGCAATTTCATCTAATTGCCATTTGTCAGAACTTTATTACAATCACTGAATATTTTTAATTATATTAAGAAAGGGAAGATGTCAACTCACAATTTCATAATATGTCAGACTCCACAAAAAGACTTCTATGATTTATTATTTCAAAGTACACTCATGGTATCAAATATTGCTTGTTTAAAATTACCAGCAGTTAAGGGGAAAAAACCTTTGTTACGTTCTGTGGTGTTACTTTATATGGATTTATTACTGTTTTAAAGATACCAAATTTGACCTGATTATTTCCTTCCTACTATGTTCAGTCATACAAAGAATGCAGAGAGGTAGCTTTGCTAAATAATGAATTTTTAGGTGGGTCAACTGAAGTCAGATAAATGAAACCTAAGTGGAGACTCATCAGCATCTTTTCCACCTGCCTTTTGAAAGAAAGCTGCTGCAACTGAAATTTCTGCATGTAATCTTAAAAATCCCAAAGCATCAGATTGGGAAACTCAGGAGTGCTTTTTCTGGATCAGAAACGAGTTAATGGGAATGAGAGGCATCAGGCAGAAAAAAAAAGAATACAGCATATAAAAACCATGCATTGTAACATCCACCATTGACATTACCCTCATATCCTAGTAATTTTTTCTGATCTATATCTTTCTTACCAAATCATAAGTTAAGAGAAATTGTCTTGCTGTTGAATAATTCATACACAGTAACACATTAAAGTATTGCAGCTTTTTTATTATTTTTAACATCATGAAGAACCAAACTGGCATTATGTCCTACTAAAAACCTATGAGAATATACTAGAAGGTAGTTCAATGCTCATTCACTGCAAGGTAATTTGATACTGTACCTTGCAGCATGTTTAAATATTAAACTAGTCAGGCCCAGAATATATAGGAGTACACCTATAGTTCAGTCCTTAGTGACAGAAGCCCAAATAATGCAGTAATTTCAGTCACCTTTTCCTCACATGTTGCCAGTTTAACAATTAGTATATTCTGCTGTATGCAGTAAATGATTCTGATGGGTTCAGTCTGGATTTATGAAGTCAGTTTACTTGCTGATGAAACTGTCTTCAAAAATGCAAATGATTCACTCAAATTATTTAAAAATACCTCCCAGCCAGTAATGATGGCAATTAAATAGTAATTAAACAGAGATACTGCTCTGTGAAAATCATCATACTGCTCTGGTAAGACACTTAAGTTTAAAAATATAGTTTACATAAAACATCATGGTTTACTAACTTAATGCATGTATTGTGTTAAATTAAAAAGGTTTCACTTAACCTCTTCAATTTATCTGTTGTGAAGCAGCTGGATAATTCCAGAGAATTTTATACACTTCTCCTCACAGACAATATCGACAATATTTCCACTGTTAGAACAGCTTCTTGCTGATATCAAGATATGAGCCCCAATAAAAACAAGGATCCACTTTACTTCCATTTGTTTGATCACAAGACATTAAGATCATTGAACATAGCCTCACTTAGAAGTGTGCACAGCCAGGCTGACATTGTGCCTTGGTGTCTGCCTACACCACTCCACCACTGCCTGGGCACACTGGTGCTGAAGACTTCCTTGGATTGACCACACAACCTTGAAAGGTGTTGCAACATGTTGTTCTACCCTGGGCTTCTTCAGACTGGAAAGGAAACTGAGCAGGAGCAGAGCAACCCTTCCCCTGATGAGTCCCATCTCAGGAAACAAGTTCCAATAAATTTGAAGATTATCCATTATTTTGCCCTTCTTCTACATCTCTTGGAAAATAGAAAAATAAGCTCAGGAAAGTCCTCTACATCTATAATTTATCTACAGGAAGAGGAACACTAAGAGTAACGACAGAACCATCATTAAAGATAAATCTTTACTCTCAATCACACTTTACAAGCCTAGATTGGTGTAAATAAGTCCTTCATATTTACTGACTACTGTATTACCCTCACCAATCATTTAGTAGATCATTTCCCTGGCACACTGTTCTTTAGGGGTTTTTTTTCCACTTTCTAAAATAAACTGTTTCATCTCAGGATGGGAGAGAACATTTTTCTAGATAACTCCATGAAAAGTAATATGAATGGTAGCAAAACACTTTGTCCTAACATGTCCTTCATTTTTCCTTTTTTTTTTTTTTTTAAAGAGTGTGGCTCCCTAGTTCAATAGGACTTGCTTTATTAAATGGTCCACGCATTGTAACAGCATTTGATTTTTTTTATAAGAAAACACAAGATATTAAGGGAGAGAATATGGACAAGAATGACAACAAAATTTAGCTCACTAAAGTAAAATGTGTATTCACTGTCCTTATTAAAGTATTGCAAGGTGAAAATTAGAAATCACCATTCCTGTTGAAAACATGAAAATTTCACCCAAGTCCACTACTCTGCTTTCACAAAGAGTACTCAAATTAAGCTGTCTGGTACTAAATAACATTTTAAGGAAAGCTAAGTGAAATGACATCAACAAGCAACACTTATGGACTAAAGAATCTATTAAAAAATACATTTTTATAGACAATTACAGTCATATCCATGCAGAACCAAAAAAACAAGCTGTCATGTTTCTGTGTACTCATAAAATGAAATTATCTTTCTTTCTATACCTAAAATTCCATCAGTCTCTGTAGTTTCACATTGAATATCTGTATTTCTCATTCTGCCTTTCTATTTATTTTTTTTCCTCTACCTATACTCTCTCATACCCCTTCACCAGCCTTCAAGGATGAAGGTTTTTCAACTTCCCCTCCCTTTCTTCCACCCCATGGTTCTTTTATCATATTTTATGTTTTCCACTTTAATTTTTCACATTCCTTTCAGTCTCACTTCCTCCTCTTCTCAGACTGTATGTGAGCTTTTCTGCAAACATAGTTGCATGAAATGATTTTCAGTGCTGCCAGCAGCTGGGAGGGTATGGCTTTAATGATCCTTCATGTGAACCAGACCAAAAGCCTCAAGTACAAGTGACCTGTAGTCCAAAGCAAATCAGTCATCATTCTCCACACCTTAGTTTCTCCATTCCATAGAGCCTATATATAAGGGAACATACAAGCATTGTACATAAACAAAGATATTTGTTTAGAACAAATTCCCATTCACACAATTCCCCAGGGGCACCTTAAGCAATACTATACTTTCCCATAACCTAGCAGAGCCAGAAGTGACCGTGCCACATCATTCATTTGTAAATCAGAACATTAAACTTTTCTCAGTGGATACATCAAAGGATTTACAGAGCAGAGAACAAAACAGCTCCAGTTGCAAGCATTCCCCTAAGGACTGAAACACCATGTGTTAGCAGATACTAGATATTCAAACAAATGTAAAAAAGGATAATGGTGCATAAAATCATAATAACTCAAGATAAGCAGCAAATTAACACAAGTCTTTTATAAATTAGCTATCTTTATAAAAGCACTCCATTTACTAACAGCTCAGGGTCTGTACTCAGTCTCTGACACTGAACAATGGTTTTTTAGCTCCCAGGAGGCTGCTCACTATCTGCTTGGTTCAATAGGACACCTTGGCAGCTCTGCTCTGCTGGGGTTATGACAGCCTTCTTCAGGCAAGCTGCAGAAGCCTGAGAACCATTTTCTGCAGGTACATGTTGCTCTGTATATACGCGCAGTTCTAGCAACCTCATACTTACAGGACTCCTGTTTTTTGCTAAATTTGCAAAGAAAACTGCTACCAAAAAAAAAAAAAAAAAGCCCTAAATTTAACAATCTTTTTCCAATAGTTATGCAGTCATTTCCATATGAAAAAAAAAAAATTTCTTCCGATGATTTTTCCTCATAGTGCTGTCGGTGATTCCAAGTGAGGGCTGTGGTAGATTTTGATCCCAGATTCCCTATGCTTAATTGGATAGCTGAGGCTAAAGATATTATTAGTGGTCAACTATGCCACAATGTAAGGTTGCATTAAATATGCCAATCATTGGGTTCAGATAGAAACACAAAAAACCCTGCAGAACTTAAATTCTATTATTAATGCTAAATTCACTCTCAAATCAGAAGAGCAATACTCCATGTCTTGCTTGAAACAATAATGCATTTTCTAATTTGAACTCTTAGTAATATGATTAGGTGATGAAGTACAAAGCAATGACCCAAACAAATTCATAAGCATTTCCTGTACTAAGGCACACTGAAAAATTAACTTTCATAAACCAATTAGACATCCTGCTTCAAATACTGCATTTTTAATAAATTCCATACATACATATAAATAAAA
The DNA here is from genome assembly GCF_903797595.1 of Erithacus rubecula. Taxonomy (NCBI): domain Eukaryota; kingdom Metazoa; phylum Chordata; class Aves; order Passeriformes; family Muscicapidae; genus Erithacus; species Erithacus rubecula. Next base: position 21,281,764 of record NC_136685.1, read on the forward strand.
TGGGAGCATTCATTAAGGGTTCCTTATCCAATTTTTTAAATAGTAAATCTATCAAGTACTAAGTGGAAACCCTAGAAAAAGAAGCCATTAAAATACAACCATTACTTTAAACCATTCTTTCTGACATTGCAGTATGAATTTCATTGATACAGCATATCAACCTTTGGAAAGTGTGTTCAGGAGAGGTAATAAGCTTCACAGCTGTGTTTCAATATGTAGTCATGTGAGAGGGCCAGAGCAATGCATTAGATCAGAGTTTTATGACAAGTGTATACCAAAACTACTTCAAAATTTGTATATTCTTAACAGAGAAATATATATCCATGGCACAGTTAAATCAAGACAGACAGGACTGGTATCACCACCAGCCCTTTAGCTGGTGTTCCCACAGTCCTTCATTCTCAAACTCTACACACCTTCTTTTACAGATCTTTTTCTCATGCAACTCTGACTTCTTCTTTCATAGACCTCTGTTTGATAACTCTGACTTCTCCTCTTATTGGCAGCTGCACACTGTACTGATTCCTTTTCTTATAGGCAGCTCCACCTAGTTCTGACTCCTTTCATTATGTATGGCTAGCTAAACCCAGCTGTCCCTTACCCAGCCATCTCACACAACATTTTCTCATCATATCTGTCCCTTACCTCCCTGCAACACAGCCAGCAGCCTCCACCCCAAACAGCCACAGGCTCTGAACCCCAAGCTCCAACCACAACTGCCTGCAACTAGTAGCTAACCCACTCTTTTATATTCCTCAAACTGATTGGCCAGACACAGATGTTTCCACTCCTTGGTAATCAGTACAGCTGCAAGTCATTGGGAAAGATTCCCTTTAGCACTCTGCTTTCAGACTGGCTCTCCACATATCAATGCAGGTAACTTTTCAAACAATGTTATAGATGATTATAGGTGCTCCATGCAGTAGTTTCATTTAGGATCATACTTTCAATACTTATAGTTGACATATTGAATGCATAAGCTGCAGTACTACTAGAACCAACAGCATATACTACTACGAAATATGAGAAAGCTTTATTTTTTGTTAAATTAAATTTTCCCATCACCTCCCATCTTAGGATTGTGAAGATGTATTAACTCCACCTCTTCTTGAGAGCTCAGATTTTAGGCAGGAGGCCGGTGTTTCATTTATCTGGAACAATTGGGCAGCCTGGGGATAAGAAAAACATTCCTCTGACAAATCGCTTGGCTCATATAACAACTGCATCCTGCTTTTGCACTTGTCTACCTAAGGTTGATATTACCTTATATACTTATAAGAAAAAGCCTTCCTTAAATATGATGCAATACTCCAGAGAACCTTTTTCAAGCTAACTACAAGATGTTTTTCCAAAACCTACTCTCTAAATGTGTAATTCTGGAGATGTATCTCCTTTATACAAGCTGGACAAGAAAAGCTTGGAAGAGAAAATATGTAAGATTTCTGATACTTCCACAGCAGAAATAAGGAGCAGCATTGCCAAAATTCATAACCTTTTGTATTCTTGCTCTTTAAGCTGCATGCTTTATGTTAATGTGCTAGCTTTTTTAATGCAAAACAATTTGAGATTATCTGACCAGCATCCTACATATTTAATACCATACTCAACAGAAATATGTATTCCACATTCTAACCATCCAATTATCAACATCTACTCAGAAAACCGCAATTCAAATTGCTAAAAGCAATGTATATCTACACCTACATATATATTAAAATGTGTTCTGTTTTATTTCATTCTATTTCTTTTTTTTCTGTGTTATTTCAATAACTGACTTTAATATACAAGAAAAAAGACTATTGCTAGGTCTGTGGCCCTTGATCACAGACCAGTTTTAAAATATAGTTGTTTGCCCCGAGTAAGAAAATCTAGATGCAAAATTATTTAATGCCTATGTGCTGCAAGACTGAACTAATTTTGGTTTGCCTAAGGCAGTGACATCTAAAGAGTTTCCATTTTGTGAGTCACTTTCCTATTCACCACCATAAATTTACAACGGATTATTTGCTTGGCATTAAAAAAAATACATTTATCAACATCAGAAGCTTTGGTTTGACTCTTACTGAGGTTGAAATACAATAGTCAGTGTACTGGTTTTGGCTGGAGGAGATTTAATTATTTTTTTCAGCTCACATGGTGCTATGCTTTGGATTTGTGCTGACAACAGTGCTGATAACACAGAGATGTTTCAGCTATTGCTGAGCAGTGCTTAGCAGGGACAAGGCCTTTTCTGTTTCTCACCACAGCCCACCTGCAAGGAGTTTGGGGGTGCACAAGAAGTTAGGAAGAGACACATCCAGGACAGGTGACCCCAACAGATCCAAAGGATATCCCAGATCATATGGTGTCATGCCACATAAGGGGAGGAAGAGAGGAGCAGGGATGAAGAAGAAATGAGGTTATTCTGAGTTCAGACATTTGTTTTCCCAAGTAATGGTTGCATGTGATGGAGCCCTGCTTTCCTGAGCATCTGCCTGCCAATGGGAGCAATGGAGGAATTCCTTGAACCATTTTGCTCGTGAGTGCAGATTTTGCTTTACCTATTAAACTGTTTTTATCTTCCTGATTGTCTCCCCATTCTGTTGTGGGAGAAGCAAATAATTTTCTGGGTGGGATACAGCTGCCAGTTAGGACTAACCCAGAGCAGTCAGTGTAACACTTCTGCTGCTCACAACTTTCTCTGACATCTTTCTTTTTACTTACAGATTATGCCATATCATGTCTTGAGATACTAAGACAATATTTTAAATTATTTATTTTTCAATAAGTGATAAGTTAAAATAAATGGTTCCAGAAACACTGTTTGCTCTTTTTTTAAATATATGGAACACATTTCTCTAAAAAACCTTTTGTTCATGTCTTTGTATTGTAGAAACAAATGTTTTACTGAAACTTTGAAGAAAGTTTGACTGTTCCTAGTTGAAAGGAAGTTCAGCTGATCATTCTTTCCTCTTGCAGCAGTAGCATTTTTGTCAACATATGATCTGGTAAAACTTGTTTTTTATGTTTTCCAGCATAGTGCTAAAATGTACAGTTCTGAGAGCATACAGAAGCAAGCAAAATGCTCAGAATTCCTCTCATACCTGTTCACCTGCAGAGCCATCAAATAAACTCAGGTTTTGTATAAGAATTTATAGATTTATATTGGTCAACATTGCATATTATCTTTCTCTAGTTCAGGGACAAAAATCTGTGTGCAGACAGTCTCCAAGGAAGGAGAATAAACAGAATCTGGAGATACTTTCTACTGTGAAACACATAATTGAACACCACAGGAAAATGATCGCTGCAGAGACTGTTAAAGTAAAACTATATTCTGCACACTTTTCATCTGCTAAATCACACCATGCTGAGAAGCACCTACTGGCTGAGCCTCACACAGATTCCTGAGGCACTTCACAAATGAGGAAGTCACAGTTGGAGGCAGTGGAATTGAGTTCCAGAGCAGACAACAAAGCTCTAAGCTATAAGTTCTCTTTTTAATAGAATGTTTGGATCATCATTCAGTCACTGATCAATGTTACCACTTCCAGTGCTGTAATAAGCCATAAAACACATGGCAAAGGATCACAACAGAAGGTTCTCATGTTCCTTTATTTAATATGAGTAATCTATTCCCAGACTACAGTTGAAACCACGCTTTTGAATTTGCACTAGAAGTGAATGGAAAGAGCTAATTGCATATGATTAGGGATATCTCATTCACATTACAGAAGAATTTCCCAGGAAACAATAAGATCCTGGTTTCATCTGTGGGGTTGAGATAATCTCTGCACACCAGGAAAAGTATATTTTGACTTTATTTATGTATTTATATTCTATATACCATTTAGTTTTCACAGAATCACAGAATATTCTGAGTGGGAAGGGATCTAAAAGAATCACCAACTCCAACTCTCAGTCCTGCACAGGACAGCCCCAAGAGTCACACCATGTGCCCCGAGTGTGTCCAGACACTCCTCAAACTCTGTCAGACTTGGTGCTGTGACCACCGCCCTGGGGAGCTGCTCCAGTGCCCAAACACCCTCTGTGTGAAGAACCTCTTTCTAATATCCACCCTACACCTCCTGTTACAGCTTCAGGCCATTCCCTCAGCCCTGTCACTGTCACCACAGAGCAGAGATCAGGGTCTGCCCCTCCTCTTCCCAAACAAGAAGCTGTAGCTGCAGTGAGGTCTCCCCTCAGTCTCCTCCAGGCTGAACACACCAAGTGCCCTCAGCTGCTCCTCATGCAGCTTCCCCTCAAGGCCTTCTCCAACATTGTTGCCCTCCTTTGGATGCTCTCTAATAGTTTAATATCTTTCTTATATTGTAGTAGTCCAAACTGCACAGAATATTAGAGAAGAGGCCTCCCCAGCCCAGAGCACAGCAGGACAATCCCTCCCTTGCCCAGCTGGTGATGCTGTGCCTGGTGCTCCCAGGACAGACTTGGCACTCCTGGCCGCTCCCTCATGTTCAGCTTCTGTCAACCAGGGCCCCCAAGCCCTTTCCTCAGTTCTGCTTTTCCATTATTTTTATTTTACCTAAAAGATTATGTATTGCATAAAGCACGTAATTTTGCAATCTATTTTTACCTTCCATATTTAATTTCAAATAGTAATTTCAAAAGATTTCTACCCAAAACTTTAAGTTTCCTAACATAATTAATAACAATAACACGGAATCTCTGTACATGAACTTTTATGAGTATTCTAATTAATAAATCATCTTACATATTGGTTTTTTTCTTGTATTGTAAGGATTTGTGTAGCAAATTGTGATACACCTGCTACATTGATACACCTAAAGCAGAGACCTGCCTTCATTTAAATGTGGGAGTAAACCAGGAGCAAAACCACCAAAATAAATTCTGGTTCAGCGTGAAGATGATTGTACTATTACTGTAGTTTTATTAGTACAAGTAGGTGAGCAAATTTGTTAATTTGTTAAAAATTAATTTGTTAAAACCAAGCAACTCTCCCAACTCTACCAACCATTTTAGCTTCCAAGAGGGTCTCAGGGACTTCCTAAGTCGCAGGTAGATTCTGTGTATTTAGCAGTCATCAGGGCAGTTTTGTTACAATTTTGTTGTGACTTTTATTCCCCCCTTCAGTCTACAAAGTTCCATGAACAAAGTTTCTGGGTTCTGTGTAGATTAAGCCTTGATTGGGGAAAAACAACTCAAAGCAAAACAGTGACAAAAGCATTATTGTTGATTTTCGAATATACTGAGTAGGGACTGCAAGCTGCCTCTGGTGCCATTCACTGTTAGTGTGGGAGTAATGACCACAGACTGCTTCCTGAAGATAGTCTGCATTGGGAGATTTTTGCAAAGTTTGTGTTCTTATATGAGTTGCAATTTGCTAGCAATTGTGTGCTAATTCCCTCCATAAATAAGGCATTATTAATACACCTGAAAAACCAATTAATAAAGTAAGAGAAGCAGGCATCTTCAAAGTCTCACTGAGAACTAGTGCAGTAGTCAGCAGGCAAAGGCAGGGGCCCTGGACTGGTTTCTACCTCTCTCAAAATATGGGTTAATCCAAGCCTTTAGATTTCAGAGCTACGAGTCCAGTGACTAAACTAGGTAGTGTAATTATCACATTACTGTTCTTAAAAGGCTCTGAGGAAAGTGGGTTTTTTTGTTTTGTTTTCATGTAAGAAATGAAATAACATTTTTCTTAGGCCCAGAAAGATTACTGAGTAAAAGAATGGAAGTTATTGGTTTTATTTCTTGTTTGTTGTTGTCTATGGTTTGGATGTGTTTTATTTTAATCTGTTGGGAACTGTTGGGAACTGGGAGTAGGGCTGGTTGGAAGACAGGACCGAAAAAGGAAGAAGGGTGAGAGGGGAAGGAACATAAGCATAAGCAGTTGGGGGAGAGTATAAATTCCTGAATAGCACCCAACGTGAAAGGGGACAGGGATCTCTCCCTGCCACAAAAGGGTGTAAAAAGTTGCCATTTTGTCTGAGGAGGTTTGTGTGTACATGTTGGCCTCTTGGGAGAGAGATACACGCCCAACTCAGCTGACTCATTACAAACAAACAGGGTTGGGTTTTTTTTTGCTTTAGAAGACTTTATCCACCCTTAATTGTAACTAAAAGTGAGTTATTTCTAACCTTCTCTTTCAAATTTTAAAAATTAACTAGACAGTTCCACATTTATCACTGTACTAACAGCACCCTCAAAGTCAGCCACTAAGAGGAACCCTGACATGCTATCTGGAAATAACATCCTCATAAAAACAAGTCTATAGTTATCTATGCAATTAAAAGCTGTCATCTCGTTTACCAGAAATTAAACTGAATTATTCTCCCATTCATAAAAAGGCTGAGAAAAACTATTGAAATTGTACCACCATGGATTTTCTGCTGGTCAAGCTAAAGTGCTGTCCCTCCAGTGATGCCAGTTGAGCAACTTCCATAAGCAACCAAATATTATGAACCCTTTTTATTGTAAAACTGTTCTTATAAGTGAAAATCATCTGAGAAAAGTATTTATTAGAATGGATTTTTAAGCACAAATAGTAAAGGCAAAAAACCCCTCAAATTTATGCATTTGCATATATCAGAAATTAGAGTTCTGTTAGCCATCAAGGAAAGGTGACAAGTGAAAAGAGATAAATGTCCAAATAGAGGCAGAGTCCAAATAATTTAGTACAGCTACCTCAACTAATTCAAGAATAGAAAAGAAATGCCTATAAGAGAAATAAGTAACTAAGCCTTCTTTTAGAAGTTTTTCTTATGTTGTGTAGTGCAACACCATCACTGCAGAATTGAAGTCCACTGAACCTCTGTCCCTTTCTCCCCTTCCTCTCCTCTGTACCTACACATAAGTGGGGCTGTAAAAAGGACCAAATATAGATTTTCTATAAGGTTGTGGTGATTGAGTAGGCATTTTATATTTTATTTCATAGTTATAAAAAATTAAAAACATTCATATATTTTAATTAAAATTGTATTTCTGAACTAATGTCCTAAAATCCTTCATATTTTATATATTCATATAATTTATGAACTAGGGAGTTATTATAGTTGGTTTTGTCAAGGTCTTTCCACAAAGAATTTAATTTTCAGTTTGCAGCCATTACCCTTTATCTCACTGTGGACCTTCATTTCATTGTTTTTGCTGTGTATGCAGATCAGCTGCAGAGCTTAAAATTGAAAAAACTAATGGAAAATATTTCTAGGGGTTTTTTTTACAGTTAATGAGGTTCTTACATACATTTTTCACAACCACATTTCATAAGGCACTATGCTATATTATTTGATATGTGTATGCTTTTTTTTTTTTAAATCTAAGTCTTTCTGCAAGAAGAAATTAGCACGATATAGCCAAAACATGAGGCACAGCCTCCAGAAATTACTGTATATGGACATAGATAGAAAGGAGAAGTAACACACATATTTTCACAGTAACTTTGGAATTGTTAGCTTCTGAGAGAATGCATTCTCTCAGTTCTCACAAACATGGAACACTTCAATTTTAGTTTAATAGGAAATACAATATTTATCTTTACAGGAGTCTGAAGTCACCTATTTGCTTTCAGAAAATAATTATGAGCAAGAATACATACAATTAAGGGATTCACAATCTCTTATCAATATATCAACTTGGAAAAACTCTCTCTGGCTGAGTAATTTAGTTTTGATACCCATTTAATATTTTGGCCACTGCTGAGATTCCAACAAGGGTGCTAATTAGTGCCAATTGTGAGGCTGGTTTCTGTGGTACAGCCATCTGTCTTATAGATACTGAATCATTTAATTACTTTAAGGTGTAATTATAAATGTCTCAAAGCGTTTAAGACTAACCATTCATTATTTTAAAAAAATCCACAATGTTGCTGTCAAATACTAAAGAGGGTTTTTTAAACCAGATAATATGGTTTAAAAGATACACACTAGTTACAATGTAGAGCTATTGCACTAACAAGACTGTAGTAAAAGTCAGATGAGGAAAATAAAATTTCTAACAGTATCCCTTAAATGAAAATCTGCATGAGGAACAAACTCAAAATACTTTTCATTTGTAATTTCAAAATTTCCTGAGAGAACGTTGAAACTTCATCTTGTTAAATGATTTTAAATACAATTATTTACAGTGTTTGTACTATTTTTATGTAGTAATGGGACAGCATGTAATTGTAATAGTAACACCAGGCCATGATAATATAACTGAACCCTGCCTGGAAAAAAAAAAAGAAATAAATGCATAGCCCAGTCTTGAGCCCAGATATGTAGCATAAGGCACATTTTACTTGAGTTTTTTATCTTTCAGGTTTTGCCTCCCTGTTCATCACCCAGCCTGAAGCAATGGACTGAAACCTTCTGTGGCAGCCAGCTCCCCACACCAGCTGGATCCTTCCACACAAGTCAAGTTACATCACACACATGCTACACATCTTTTAAATAGATGACTTTTGCACTACAAACACCAACCAGCATGTGCCATTTTTATCCCATGGTAATGAAAACTTTAAGGAAACAAGTTTTACTGTTCTTTGCACAAGAAACAGGCAATGTAAATATGTGATGGATACACTGTGTTTTGCTGTATGGAGAAATGTTTAAGAGATGTGATGAACTATTGCAGATCTTTCCATACATTAACTTGTGATTTGGGAAAAAAAATAAAAAAGGCAATTACAGAATCATTTCATTAATTGGAGATACCAAAGGCTGAAGAAAAAAATATAGTATACATAATTTTATAAAAGAACAAAATAAGATATGATTTACCAAATTCTCTCTCCCCTTTTATCTGTAGACAGGTGGCACCAAAGGGATGCCCCCTAACCTTATTAAAATCAATTGAAAAGCAACATGTGTTACGGAATGAGCTTTTATCTCTTGTTAAAATAATAAGAAACATCTGTGTCCAAATTTTAGGAACTCCAAAACCAATTAGAGGTGATGCTCTGGGACACTATAAAGCAATAAAAGTCTCTTTATAATACAAACCAGAATTTAAAATTTTAAACAATGAATATTTCAAATCAATCAACATAATAATTAGCCTATTTTTATGTAAATCAATTCATAATTATTGATATCTCATCACTCCTGAGTACAATTTTGCAGAAAATATTTTTTTCTGAAACACTGCAGAGGGAAAAAGAAAAGAGTTATTAATAAGTACCTCTCTTAACCTCTTTGGTTAAATTAGATAAATGAGAGGAAATTGAAATCTGTAATTAAATATGTAATTTTAAAACAAAAACTCTGACAAAGCAAGCAAGCTGAATTAAATGGACTGAATTAAATGGACTCTGACTAATTGCAGCCCACTGTATCTCTTTTTCTCTGGTGTCAGAATATTTCCCATATTGACATGATCCATCCAAAACAGGACATCAGTGTGCTTACTTGGATAATTTTGTGTCAACTAATTTTGGTACTCTGTTCTAATAATGAATAATGCCCTGGCATGTAATGTAATTCCATGGACTTCATGCCTGAGTTACCCTACCAAAAGGCATGGACTATCTTTTAATATAATGATTTAACCCCCATGTCACCATGTAAGTTTTCATTTTCTTACTTGAACAGCACAAGTCTCTCTTCTTAGCCTTGACTATATACAGAGTTTTATACCTCACTGTACTTTACAGCTGTCTGCAATATTTCAGATTTTCCATTTTATACAAGACATATTCAACACATTTTCATTTGACCTCACTGATTAGCATCTGCATGCCTTGTCTTACATAGCTCCTAGTCCTGTACACCAAGTCAATACTTCCCTCTAGGTGTTTTTAGTGCTTGATGGAAACAGAGCAGGGTGTACACACTATTAAAGGCTGTTGTGCACAATGTAAATTAATCTAAATTTCCTCAAAGGCAATGGAAACAAAATAAATGCTTTCACAATATGATTCCTCTTAAAGTGAGGCAAGGTTGGATGAGGTATGATGAATTGTAACTTTTTAAAAATTTCCTGAATAAAAAGTGATTCTAGGGTCATAGATAACTGTACTGCACATGTCTAAGGTTACCTGAAGTTAATTCTAAGTGGGGAGTTGCCAGGCCAATAAAAAGAGGGCATATGTTCTGGAATACAAAACTAGAACCTGGAACTTAAATATAAGTAATTTTATCTGTGAGTGAATGGGAAGAGTTCAATAAACCTGAGCTGGTATCCAGTGGTCTAGAGAGCAATGTAAGGCAACAGTCTGCAGCCATCTGTCATGTTCCTATTATCAAGTGTGTTGTTGCAGTCTGGGAAGTGGAGAAGACTGGAGACATTCTCTTAAGTCCTACACCTTTGTACCAAAATATGTGTTATTTAGTTCTAAATATTTAGGATTGCATAAACTCAGTAAGTCATCAAATACCTTGCAAACCACCATGAAATCTTTCATCTAAACTGAAAACTTCATGAGAACATGAGAATTATACAGTTTATAGATCGTGAAGGATCCTGCACAAATCATGGCCCATCTGATTTGATTCCACGGTTTGAACAGCAATAAAAATGTGGACTAGAGTAGCTCAGGTGTCTCTTAATTGAACAGATATCCATAATTCTCATCAGAAAGACAACCCTAGCTACAGAGCTTTGGAGTACTCTGGAGCCTGGGGAACTTGTCACTTGTCTATTGAAAGACTATAACCACAAAAGGAAAAAGTCAAAAAAGGTGAAAAAAAAAAAATAAAGCAAACCTAAAAGCACAATCAAAAAACCCCAAACAAACAACCACATACAAAAACCAGACCAAAATAAGAGGAGGAAAAATTACACAGGAGCTTTGTGGTTAAGGGGGTTACTATGTTTTTGTATCTTATAAATTAGTTATTTAATACTGGCATGTAACTTCTTATTCCCCAGTGAGTACTCAAAGGGCTAGATGGACAGTCATTTTCAGCTTCTGTATTTTTTTTCTAAACCAATAAATATTGAACTCCCTCATACATTATCATAAAACTTCAAAAACATTATGTGGAGACAAGCTGTCTCACACATAGGAAAATCAAAATAATACAGCACAACAGAGCTAATTAAGCCTGGCTGCTTGTGGTAACAGAGCTACTTGATTCAGAAGTCAGAGCAAACTCAGAAATCATTCTGTACTACTATACTGCCCACAGTAAAAGGAAAAAGAAGCATCCAATTTCTGAGCAGTGGGGATTTTGCATAAGCATTATGAGGCTGATGTAAACACTGTAAGTCTACTAGTGCAAGGATATAAATATTCTGTTTCAAAATAATCTTGATAAGATGGTGATAGATTTGGATTCCAGAAAATGCTGCTTGAAAAATACTGGCACTAAAGTATTCTACATTTCTGAAGCAGAATATTAAATTATGTTTAACTCATATCAGAAGAGTGAAAGTTAATTATGTATTTCCCAGCAGCAAAACCTAGGAGGTCTAAGTTTTTATAAAGATTCATTCCAGGGATGGTCTACTCCTTTTCCACATGAAGGAATAGGTGTCTGTTTCACCAGATTTCATGTTTGGTGCATGCACTACATCAAGGTTACATTTGTTAGCTTCTATTTGGTCAATATACTCAATAAATAAAATGCTCAATAAAGAAAAGAAACCTCCTCTCTTTTTTTTTTTTTTTTTTTCCTAAGCAATTTTATTTAAAATACTTCTCACTCCAGGTGACATAGACACAGAGTATGCTTAATTGATAATCACTTTCTTCTTGAACTATTTGCTTTGCAATTTTGTTTTTGAGAATAATTTTTAAAAAATCACTTCCATTTAAAACAATAATCTGGCAATTAAAACTAAATCAGTTTAAAGACCCATAGAAAACACTTTAATTAGGTTATATATGCCATATTAATTTTTTTAAAAATTGAGATCTCAGTATTGTACTTACTAAGTCTCTTTCAATTAGTTGTGCAATTACATTAGGGAAATAATCATATTAGATAATTTCCAGGTATTAAAAAACCCAAACAGAAACTTCACAGAACACAACATCTATTTGAATAATTTATTTTATTATATCTCATTTATTTTACAAACATATGCTTCTTTTCTAAGTTACTTTTTCATTTGGAGACGTATTAGGAAAAATCAGCCTCCAGAATTTTCCAATTTTCTCCAGGAAACAAGCAGCTGAGGTTACTCTCTGCTGTGAGAAAAAGGCTAATTGACACATAATCTATGGTGTCTCTCCTCTCTGCTTTATCAAAGAGGAACGATCTAAATGCTCAGCTCACTTCTAATGTCAGCAAAATACTGGTAGAAAATGGGGTGCATACCAAAGCCATGCAAGTTATCATGAGCTCCATGTAGAACATCAGCATGTTGCAGAGAATGGCACTATTACTATTAACAATTATGTCTGGTTGGGTAGTTTTCAAAAGTGGGTTATGTCTCTGTAGGTGATCTGGCAAGCTAGCAGTGATTTTACTATAGGCATTAATTAGGAAAAAATATTGAGAATCCCCCTATGATGATGCTTAGGCATTTTTCTAGTACAGTGAGGGATTGACTATAATATAGAGCATAGGGCAGAACTTTTGACAAAAATGTCACAATTTCACAAAGGGAAAAGCTTCTTTGTCATAGTTGGCTCAACATACACAACTCTGAGTTGCATCTTTGCTGTACCTGGATCATTGTTGCTGCTGCTGGCCAAATATTCAGAATATGATGTTTCTCCAGGATAGCCATTAGCTGCTATTTTCTCGGATAAACTATAGTTAAAAAATTAAAGCCATGATGATCTGCTGACAATTGTCAGCCTAACACTAATATGATAAATGCTTGGACAATATTATTCACTGTCCTGAAAACACAAGCTTCTATTCCATAGGAAACCAGCTGTCTTAATCATACTGAAAAAGATTTCACTTCACTATTTTTACACAAGCTGTTGCATGGCATTGTAAAACATTAGTGGTCACAATATGACACACATGCTTTTTTAGAAATTATTGCCAGCATATCCAAAGGATTTATAATTGATAATAGCAACTCTCAGCATTCTCCTGCTCCTGCTAGATATATTCCTCATGGCTTGATTTTATCAAGTAGTAACATTTTGGTTTGATGAAGTCATTATTTTATTTTATTTTTCAGAAAAGTCATTTTATATCCACTTCCTAATAAAAGAAAAGGTGATTTGATGATTGAAATAGAGATCATTTGTCAAGGTTCATATAGCACAATAACAATGCCACTGGGGAAAGACCCCTATGTGTCTCATTTTATTATCTCGTAGAGAAATCTATTAGACCAGGTTTAGCTGCTGCCTTTATAGGCATCCTCCTCTACTCTTTCAATGGGAGGGGAACCAATTACACTGAAAATCATTTTCCGAACCTTTATTTCTAATCAGTTATAACAATACGGTGCATATTCAACCAGAATGGGCTGATATAGAAAAATGCTAGTATTCCCAGTGAAGTTTATTATTCATTTAAATAGAAACATGGCCTGGATTACTTTGTTTCATGCTACTCAATTTTTTTCTTTGTTCTGTACTCACCATAAACTATTCAACATAATAAAAAAACTATGTTCAAACTAAAATAAATTATATAGGTATTACTTTCAAACACTCAATAAGTAATAAAGTAATTGAAAGCAGAAAATAAACATTTAAAAAATCTGTTTCATGTCATATATTTTTGGAAAGTGTTTTTTTTGTGGGTTTTTTATTGTTCATCTGTCAGTTTGAAAATTTGAATAATTGATAGCTAATGTGTGAATACACACAACAATTAAATTCTGCATTACTATGGTTAACAACTAAACAATGCCTGTGACAAGCACCTTTACTAGGAGAGTAAAGCTTGAAAAAGTAAAATGGAGGAAGAAGGAATTGAGAATGGAACATTTCTGAAGCCTAAATGAAAGCAAGAGACTGGTAATAAAACCTGTGGAAGTATCAGCATGAAGACTGTGGAAGAACTCTCAGAGCAGGAGGCAGGCTGAAGAGACACAAAACTGCTTTTTGAAACAGAGAAAATCTTGTGCAGGCAAAGCCAAAAACAGCAGAACTGGTCAGAGAAAATTATTTTTTTTCTCCAGAGAAATGCATGTCTGAAATTTTGCCTAATATCTTTTCAAGTATAAGTGGGAAGAGTTTGTTACAAATCAGTAACACAAAAATACTTAAAATGGGAAGATGTGACTGTGTCAACTACAAAAGTTAAGATATGAATTCAGGAATAGGTGAATTGCACAAACTGCATTTACATCACTCTTAATATTGTGTTTGCATTTCACAGTGATGCCATTGCAGTGCACATAAACTGAAGATGTCATATTAATGAAAAACAAAATCTGGAAGAATAAAACCAGATCTGGGAGTTACAGATTTATGAGTATGACCGTATTTACTTGTGATTGTTAAAGGACTCTGAGACTGAAGCTGTGATAAGCTATCTGTTTTGTCTTAACTGTCTTTGGAAATTGTGGTACTTTACATTATGTAATCATATATACAATTCTAAATTGTAATAGCAGCTCTGAAATTGAGAAGTATAATTTAATTTTATAAGTTATTTCCTTCTGTGGGGTAACATTGTCTGCATTAGTTTAGACCAGCATGGCATTTGAAGAGATCTGCAATGAATCATAACTTTTCAATAGAGATATCATGATGGCAGCATGCATTAGCAGTAGTATACATTCATCATTCCCAATTCTTCATAAATGTAATGTCATTCATTGGATATCTACTATTTAAAAGCTGGATTGATGCTGACAGCATCAATTATGTATAATTTTTACAGACTTTGGGGTCTAAGCACCATCTTATGTATTACTGAAGAGAGCAGTCTTTTTACTTACATGTGTATTTACATTAAAAAGCTGAAATCCACGAAAAATGCTTTTGCTAATGACACATCCAACTAAAAATAAAACAGCCACATGATTAAAATTTGTTTTTGAAAATCAAGAAACAGCACAAAATACCATCTAACTTAAGCTCTTACCCAAAATCAGACCATTGTAGGTGTGGCAATTAAAGTCAGCAAAGTATTACTCTTACTTAAGTACCCCTCAAAGAGCCATCCCAATTCAACTCAGATTGCCATAGAGCTACCTTGCCAGTTGATGAATAATTTTTTAACCAGTGAGGATTAGTTCCCAAAATACACAATACGAATTTTGCGGAGATCAGGTTTTCATTTTTTTACACTGCAGTTGCTGATAAAATTCAATAAACAGATGTTCTTAAGAACCTGGAAACAATTTTGTTAAGATGAAATAGAAGCAAGATAGTCTGAAAGAACTCAAAGGAAATGTGTTGTATGGTATAACACAAGGGGAGAAAATAACCTATAATTTAGATTTCTAATATCTAATAAATATTAAAATATAAATATAAATATAAATATAAATATAAATATAAATATAAATATATTTGAATAGATAAATAAATAAATAAAACCCAAAAATCTTGTAATGTAAACCATGCTGGACTTGACTGGGGTTTTTTTAACCTAGTAATAAAAATAACATTATATTATTTGGATATTTTTTTCATTATTTAGTTCTTCTCCATTTTAAATAGTAAAATATGGTCCTGTATTTTCATTTTTTATGAGAACAGAAATGAAAATAGAATGAAATAATGTAACTTCTCTTTTAATGTTGCAATTTAGCGATTTATTTACTGTAAAGAGGTTTATTTCTTTTTAATATGTTCTCTGTATCCTTTAGACTAGATTGAAATGGTAGATTGAAGTGGTGGGAGAAAAAGAATAAACACTGAAACAGTGGATTAGTGGTAAAACTACATTTGTCATATGATTGAGTGTTTTTTTTTAAAAAGGCTCTACAAAATGCAAAAGTACAAATGGAAAAGAATGAAAACTTTTCTCATTTTACCTACTGCACCAATTTGGGATTAGAAAGGTGGAGATGACTCACAATTGTACGAATCAATTACTCACCACGTTTTGCAAAAGAAAAAGCTAGTATATAGTTTAAAGAACAATGTGACTAGTCAATGAGCACCTAGAGTGAAGGATATAAGGAAGAGGGGCTGCTGTAAAGGGAGCCAAGCTTTGTTCAGAGCCAAGGACACCCAGGGGATTTGGTCTGGATGAATGGCTAGATCACCTGGATGGATCTGCTGAATGAATGGACTAGTCGTTAAAATTATTCTCCTTGAGTTGATTAAAATTATGTGAGCAGCTGAGTTATACATATGGATATGGGAGACAATAAACACCAGGCCCTAGGGTGGGATTTCAGCCCACCCAAAATATCTAACACCTAGCCAAAATACTGTTCAACTGCACTTAAAAATACTAAAGTCAAAGACCCTTCACACAGAGAGTGTTTCTGTGTTTGGCAGAAATGTCTTGACAAAGAATGAAGTCCCACTGCATGGGCTATGCAGTGCTGTGCTGGGAAAGCTGGCAGTCAGGATCAAGCTCAGCCAGCAGGACCCTTAGCTTCTTCATCCCAGCAGCAGCAGAGATTAGATACAGCATGCAAATCTATTGAAACCTGCCAGAAAATGGCTTGAACCTCACAGCTGTTTCAGTGAGCTTTGAGATGAGGAATGTGAGAATATATACTGTGAGATGTTCTGAGACAAATTTTAGACTGACTCTATTTCCTCTAACAATGGTACAGTGTGTTTCAAAAGGACACTTTGAAAATCTGTTCAGGGAACTCAGCAAGTAGATTGTTGTGTAGTGCTTCCTCAACTTGAGAACCAGAAGGCATTACAGAAGGCATGTTACAGAGCTAGAAATAGTCAGGGTAGAGAGTCTCACCAACAAGCTGAATTGCAGGTCTAATTCAATGGTTTGCTACTTGTCTAGAGAAATACAATTGTATAGTAGATCCCATTGAGAATGAAGAAGTACAAATGGTGTGCTTCAAAGGACAAAGAACTTTACAACCTGAAAGTAAAGGACAGTAGATTGGAGGAACAGGCTACTAAACTAATAGCTACAAAAGAGTGAACTTGTAGTATGTCCAGGAAACAATCCCACTTGTGGGAGGTTGTAAATTCACTAAACAAGCAATAAACTCCATGGTAAGTCCCACTCATAATGGGCTCAGTAACTGCACAAATTCTCTTTTAAATACAGGTAAAACCCTGTAGAAGAACTGGGGATGAGGTTATTCTTAACGACTCAACCATGGATCGATCTGCATGACTTTCATGAAGGAAAGAAAGAGTATGGGATATGGTGACAAGGAGAGAAATACAGCAAGAACTGAGGCTTGGACAATGTTTAACATTTGGTTTTCTCTTGCAGGAAAATGTGATGTTATATGATCTCTATAGGAACATTGAAAGAGCATATTCCTGAAACCTGTATCTAGCATGTTTTTTATTTATAATAGGACTTAAGTGAGTTACTATACCACCCTGATAAATCAAAATAATGTCAAGTAATTTTGAATTAGTAACTTTGATATTAAACAGCAAAGCCTCTATGGATGAAATTTCTAAAGAAGCCTGGTCAAAAAATATTGAATTGTGATATAAGTCAGAAAAGGTTAGGTTAGTTTACCTGATGTTTATTGTTGCAGAATTATACTCTTGATTTCCTGACAAAGAAAAAAGAGGGTAATGTTGCATACCACTTCAACCCGTTCTAGATAACCTTTCAAGCTGATACTGATGAAGTGCAACCACTGCCACAGCAGATTCCAAATGACAAATCCTTCCTCAAGTTTGTTTTACCTCGTACCAGTGCCAGATTATGATGTCTCACTTGGTCTTTGATTACTCTCTAAAATGAAGTGATGGTGGAATTTTCTTCCTCTCATTACTCATATACCACAGGAGTCCAGGACTCATCCTGCTTACCAGACAAGAGCTCTGTGAGGGTTTTCCATTCCAACATTTTTTTTTAGTCTTTCCTTTCTAATTAGCCTTTCATAGTTCTTCAAGAAAATTTTGTTAATGTGCCAAATTTAGATCTTATTATTTTGAACAACTAATTC
Organism: Erithacus rubecula; assembly: GCF_903797595.1. Lineage (NCBI taxonomy): Eukaryota > Metazoa > Chordata > Aves > Passeriformes > Muscicapidae > Erithacus > Erithacus rubecula. Next base: position 21,299,638 of record NC_136685.1, read on the forward strand.
AAAAGACACTATGTTGGAAAAATAATAAGTGTAGTTTTGACCATGTGATAGGTGTGAAGTAATAACTGTCTTGGAAACACAGGAAGTAGATACATTTTTAGTCCACTCATAGATTATCTTTATGGTGTTTTATGTATGTCTGATTGGACTAAATTATAGTTATCAATTAAAAAATGGAAAGAAACTTCATTTTAACTTATCTCTCTATTATTATAAATAAACTTCATTAGTAACAAATGCCTTTCTATTTCAGCATGAAAATGTAGAGGATGTTTCATTCATCTCACTGTTCAGCACTGCTAATGAAGAATTTGCAATGTATATGAGTTCACATATTTCTAAGACAAAGAGAGGCTCTTTGTGAACCACTGTACAGAAGTGTCCCTAAAAACACCCCTACTGCAAGTTTGATTTATTTTCTTAAAGGAAGATAAGTACATATTTTTGTAGGAGAACAGATGTATCTGGTCAGTGTCATAAACTTGCAATGAAGATGGAAATTAATGGGGCAGCCAAGAGAGCTCCATAATGACAGGAGGCTGGCTGGAAATCTGAAATTTGAGTTCTCTTAAAAGATTCAATTCAAGGGTTTCATCACCCTTCTCATAACAGACTTCTGGGATTCTTACCCTTATCATATGGTCTTCTGCATAAAAGATTTACTGATCTGCAGGAAAGCAAAGGAGTACAGAATGCTACTTTAGTTACCAAGTTTCTTTAGCACTGCTGGCGAGAAGCAAATGTATACCTTGTTTAAACATTGACTTAAAGGATTCTGCATTTACAAAGATCACAAGTTCCAGAAGTATCAAGTGTGTGAAAGACTAGAAATCTGCAGAATCCCTTGTTGGCATAATTTCTTCCTTAGCATACATAAATAACAACTCAGAAAGTGAAAAGAGTGTGAAGGGCAATATTTTTGTTCCAAATTACTACTTTTAAAATCCTCTAAGCAAATTCTTTCAAAAATCAAGCCCAGTTTTTTGCACTCATTACTCTAAGGGCAAAATTTGAAGGGATTCTTAAAACCATACAAAGACAAAGAAAAAAAATCAGTTTCATGATGAAAAGGCCACAGTCACACATAAGAGTAAAAAGACTGTAACAGAGTCCTCAAAAAAGTATTGTACTGTTTGGAAAAGTAATATACCCATCCTGCTATGCATCCCCTAACCGACACCAAATCACATCACTTGACATTTGCACCCTTAAATAGCATTAGGATTAGGATGGTTGATTTTTTACATGAAAATGGAGGTTGTAGATCTTGTGGGATGATGTTTAAATGTTAAACTGTTTAGTTATTTTAAAGGAAATGAACCATAATAATGAAATTGAGAAAACATTTGGCAGCAAAACAAATAACAGAGGTCACAATGAATGGTCTATTCTGATTTATTCATTATTACTATGCACATATCCACAGACAGGGAATTCTTCTCTGATAATTTCTCAGGGAAGAAAATGCATCTTCAAATATGTTTGGGGTTTTTGGTTGGGCTTTTGTCTTGTGAGATTTTATGAAAAGATTTGTGTTTGCTTGTTTATTGTTGTTATTGTTTTTAATTATTGATATTCTAAGTCTTATTTTGAACCCAAACCTATCTCAGAGTAATTAAAGGTAATTCTCAAACTATTCAGGGATATCATTCAAAGTTCTTAATGGATAGTAATAAATCAGGTATTTCAGGTTAAACTCCTTTGGGAACAGTACACAATAAGTTAGAATAATTGCTCTTAAACTCACCGTATAGCTCTCGGTTATATTCATACAAACTAAAAAAAAACATTTTCAATACACTCGTCATAACATCAAGCCTATTATATAGTCAGTGCACTCACTGGAAAATGTTACTGTTTTATCTCATGGAAGTGTGGCAGTGGTCAGTATTTTATGCTCTGTTATCCTGTTTGAGCAAAATAGGTATTTCTTTCAAGTATAAAATTATATCTTTAAATGCAATTACAAAGAAAAAAACCTAAAAAGTAAATTACATTCTACTTTTTATATTAGTGTAGTAAATTTTGCATTTTTATATATTACCTCATTAACTCTAAGATGGAACTTTCATCCATGTAACTATCTATTATGCCACTTATATTTATTCCTCTAAAAAATCCACAAAATGTCAAATATTTTCAATTACTTGTATTCTATTTCTTCTTTATTACAGTTATTATCATCAATTGCAATTTTAAAAGCAAACATGTCTGTATGTGTGCATGCACATGGGTGCCTTGGAGGTAAACAAGCAATATTACTGCCATTCTAGACATCATAAAATGAAGCACAGAGATTCATAAAGAAGCTCAGAAATATTCAGATACCTAATTCAGAAGTAAGAGTATAGCATTTCCATTTCTTTGACAACATATATCAAAGCTTAATATACTTTACAAATAGCAGAACTCATCACTCTAACTGACATGTTCTCAGAAGTAAGTGTTAGCTTTTGCAGTTTTTCAGGACTCAGACTTGCCTTTCATCAAAACTGGAGCAGTGCTCTGGGCATGGAATTAATTAAGGTAGCTTTCAAGATACTAACATGTTTATCAGTTTATCATGAGTAACCCTTAACCTTTTCTCTCTAAGTTTTACAGTTTCTCTTTCCCATCCAGCTTTCTCTGCAATCTAGCACTACTAGACTGAAGTGATCGTTAAACATAAAAGATATAAAAAAATCTTTCAAAGGTCTAATTCACCAGAATGTAGTAAGAAAAAAACATATCCTAGGTAAACATTTGGCAAGTGTGGCTGTATGTGCTTTCTCTGGAGCATATGATACATGATTAGGGTGCCTCATTCCTGGGTGACTGGAACTTTTCATGTACTCATCTTCCTCCTAGTCCCAGTTGGGTTTCATAAATTCCATGTCCTGAAAGTTAAATCCCCAGAAGGACTTCTCACAGCACACGTACCGTGTGCAGACAAGCTTGAATTCATCACAGCACACAGCAGCAGCATGTCCAGAAGGAGAAGGAAAGATGGCACAATGTACTCAAAGATGTGTCAGAATCACTGTGGGGATGTAAACACAGCCATGCCTGCATACATAAATCTCTCTATAGATCTGTACATGTATCTCATTTAGAATTTTAGCTATCTATTCTTTCTAGTGTTTTCTACTGATTGCTATAATTATACATAATTCAAGTGCTTTATTCTCTGAATTTCATTTCTCTAAAAAACTGAACCTCATTCACCATATACATAACTAAGGTTCAAACGGCTGTTTATGAATTTCTCAATTCAGAGCTATATACCTAGAATTTAATACTGGCGCATCTGCTTTTTTTACTAAAGCAGGTAAAAAGCCTAATGAGGACAGAAAGGTCTCCCCTTGCTCACAGAAAGATTTAATTGACTTGGAATGAGCTTTCAGCCCTTCACAGCTAACAGTCACACGCTTGTAAGAGCAACTGCATACACACATGACAGACCAAGTCATATCAATGGCATCTATGACCTAGGACTCAGACTGTATAAAGGTGATAACCCAGGAGAGCAATTCTGGGACCCCCATCACCAATGTGACCAGGGTGAAGAAAGATGTAACAGGATGCCACAGGTTCACAGGCTAGTGACCATCTCCTGCTCTCTCACTCTTTCTCTCCCTTTCTCATTCACATTTACTCTTAAATAAAAACCCATACTATCAACTTCAGGATATGGTCTTGTTTGTACCTTAATTCATACAAAGAAATCTATTAATAATCAAATCATAACAATACTACTACGCAGGCAGTTACATTGCACTACAAACTCACACATATCTTTCATTTCCCATTTCACATCTATCTTCTTTCAATTATTCTATTTCCCTTCCTGATCAGTAAGAGCAGAATTTTTCTCCTCATCTATGCTTTGCTGTTGTTTATTAGACTGAGGAAGAATTCAGACTTCTGAAAAGGAATGGCTCTTCTCACTATGATAAATATTCAGGTTTTCATTAAACATAATTATCAGGAGACACTGTAGGTAGAATTTACAATAGTATAAAGCATAAGTTACCTTTGAAATGTCTTCTACACTGTAAAATAAATTACCTTTTCAGAAGATATTAAAATACCATAAAAACTGCTTACAATCTAACTCTGCCAATCCAGTTTCCATATCCTTGACTTTCCTAATAATCACTTTCTCTTATTTCTGAAGGTATGTATTGTCTTAAAGCAAGCACACAATCTAGCTGGGCATGGTAACCATGTTTGAAATACACTTGAAAATAATGGCCATTTTAAAAGTAAGTTCATTTTTTTCTAAACAGAGCTCTGTATGCTAATGAAATTTAAATGTGCAGAACATGTACTGAGGAAATTCAAAGAGATTAGCAATACTTAAAAGAAGAAGTTAGAAGTTAGTAAATTATCTGAGGACAAAAATGGTATGTGACTTAAACTGTGCCCTGGAGCATCCCCCACCCCAGAGTTGCTTTCTCAGTTATTTTATTAGAGATTCAAATTCTTCTAATTAAAGTAAGGTTCTTGTCTCAGATACACCGTATTTAATATATCCTCATATAGTGCCTCAAACACAGATATGTCATGAGAAATTTTGTCTGATTACAAATATGTTACTAATATTTAAAGCTGTGCTGCACTGAGGGTTGAGCATGGTATTTTCATTTATAAATCATTAGGAAGTGGCAGGAAATAAAAACTGTGTTGGAGTGAAGACAGTTACTGAAGAAGCCCTTATAACTTGCTCTGGTAACATCAACTCATCGTGGCTGGACCTGCTCTTTAAAGAAATGTATGTTCTCTAATCCTTCTCCTGTGAATTCCTCTGTTTGATGCATTTCTTCTCTTGTCAAGTCCCCAACAATCATTTACAAGAAAAAAATCCTTACTTGTTCTGATTGACTAAGATCAGCATTTTTTTCTGGCAGGTCCCATTCCAACAAGTGAAAGAATTTTTCAGTCTGCAATAATATTACCATAGTTTGTAGGCTATGAGACATTTTTAGATTATTATGCTGTTCTAAAATCCACTGCTAATTCAAGCCTTCTAAACAGCACTTTAGAATAGAGAAGTGCACAGCAAAGTAAAGCTTCAGTGCCTCTCTAAAAAACAGAAATTGCAATTGTAAAAAGTGTTAGGTATTACAGTTCAGAGATTTTGTAAACATACAGAAGTGAAAGACTAAAAGAGCTTACTAATATTAAAGGATGCTACCAATATGTTTAGGCCATGAAAAGAAGATAAATCAAATATGGCAACATTGGGGGGTTTCAGTACATACATTTCTCTGTGTAGGTATAAAGAAATAAAGAATTGTTCAGGGACAGAAGACTCATGATGGACCTTAGAACAGAAAAGATAAACCTCTTTTGTACTCTATTAGGTTTATATTTTATTTATCAGTTATGGGAATGTCTCCCATCTATAGTGCTTGAGCCACACATAACATGGTACTATCACCCTAGGGCTGCAGTAACCAGCTTTTGCACAGCCCAGGAAAATAAAAAGAGGCCAAGAATAGATTACTCCAGAAGTGCTATCCATGAAATACACGGTTTTATTCCTTCAATAGCTCATATCTTATCCTGACACAAATGCCTAGCATTCAGTAGTCTGCTGTTCTCAATTATAGGGACAGCATCTAAATCACACAGTTGTAATACACTCTCAAAAGCATTAAAATTGAACTAATAATGACTAGATAAAAGGAACAATCCATTAAGCCATTATTAATCAGGTGCATGTAAAAAGAAGAGTTCTGAAGATTTTTTAAATTTATTAGTTCAGTCATCTTGTGATTTCTGTGTACTGTAGCATCCCCTGGATTTCCCCCCCATTCCATAACATGTCCCATAACTAACAGATTTACAAAGAATGATGTCAAATACCTCCATAGCCACACTCCATTCTTGTGTAACTGGGCTTTTGGTAGAACTCTAAAGGGAAGCTCAAAGGGAAGCTCATGTGTCACCTTGTCACTAAGGCATCTCAGGAAAATGCACCCAGCTGGGAAAATGAGGCAGAGAAAAAGCTGCATCCTCCTTTCCCAGCCCATAAGTGACCATTTCTTTCAGTAATGTTCTGTTGAACCAAGGCTGGATCTTAACAAGGACTTCCAAAGACTGATTCATTAATTGCTCCAAAGGTCCGGTTCAGATACTAAAGCAGTTCTGTCTATGGCATCTTGAACAGCTGTTGGAATGGAGTATGTACCATCTCAAAAATATCCTCCCCTAAGATGAACAAAAAAGCATCATGCGATACTTCTAAATGTTCTGAATACACTTTAAAATACATGGAATATTTTTCCTATTTGTTTCTGTAGGAATATATTTTCTTCCAATATATGGAAAGGAACCTAAAAGTCCTGTATCCTACCATTCCTCTCTAGGTACCAGCAGTAAGTATTTTGAAATATCTTTGCAAACAAACTATTAAGGAGAAAGGCTGGTGTATTTTTTTTTTTTTTTCGTATTAAGAAACTTCATTCTTCTTTTTATTTTCAGAAAGTACTGGATTTCAAAAACAAATTTGTAAAGTTTAGAGTGCTCATAGAATGCTGAGCACCCTGAACTTTTTCATTTTATGGAGAATGATTAGCCTATATTCTCAGTGACTGATAGAGCATAACACCCTAATATACTTTTCTTTCAATACTTGTAGTATTTCTCTACCTAAATTGGAAGTTGTTGGTACGTGAAGCAGAAAAGAGCAACCATATTGCAAATAAGTGGCAGAATACATGTAGTTCCTAAAAGAATGAATGTATCTCAAATATCCTTTATTTACAGAATTTGGAAAATATATTTTTGTAAATTAAAGGAGTTGTGTTCTAAAAATTGGTTTGTAAACCACTCAGAAGGAGAAAAATAGGAAGTTATCACTGATGAAGTTAATAACCAAATGCCTTAGTATAACACAATTTACAAATACACTCTCATAAAAATTCAAAAATGCTCTTGACCTGCTTCTGAGTTTTATACAACACTGATATCACACATAAGGTCATAAAGATCATTTAAATCAGCATAGAAAGAAGTACTTTATTATATGATATTTGAAGCAATTTCACAGAACTAGATGCTTTATTTTTTAGGGATGAAATACAAAATGCTCTTATTCTGATAATAACTCTTAGTTTCTGTACAAACTTCTACAAGAGTCAGGTTCGGGTGTTGGTAATTTTTTATGGGTTGCTTGGTGTAGAGTTTGGCTTGTTTTGGTTTTACATTTTATTTGTTTTGTTTTGTTTTGTTTTGTATGTGTATTTTTGCTTTGGTTTAGGTTTTATTTTGGTTGAAAAAAATTTGGTCAGTTAACAAAAAGACGTTAGAGAAACAGATATTATCAGTGCTATGTAGCAACCACAAGGGAAATGTAATAAAATAAACAAAACTTTTGAGTCACATTTTCTCCTGCTGATATAACTAAGGCAAATACTGCTGGCTGGGAAGGTTTGTGTACAATGTTGAGATTGTGTGTTCTTAATAGAACAACTGATATTATTTTCTTATTTTGTATTATGATTATATATGATGAGACAAAAATGGAAGACGTATCTCAATACAAGTAACTCCCTAGATCTCATATCCAAGCTAACTCCTTTGCTCCCAGTCTACTAACTGCTCCCTGTGCTGTTCTGAAAGGATATTCAGTCTGAAGTTACAATAATGATGACTGTCTGTCTTTTAATGGTCAGAAGAAGGTCTTTTTCCTCTCCAAATATCTATAAGGAAAGCAAGACCTGAAAAGCTTTGGTGAAATAGCTGCCCAGTTTGTAAAGTAATGTAACTGGCACAAAAAAAGAAAGTAATGAAAGGTAATTTTATCCCTATTTTCTGCTGTGCCCTCTCCTCTCCTTCAGCTTTGTCAAACACCTTTAAACAACTGTAACACACATAGTATTCATTATTATTTAGCCCCTATGTAAGATATGCTGAATAATAAAATCTTGTTCTGGCAGGCTCTGCAGAGACTCATTCAAGTACAAAAAAGATAAATTCACACAATCAGTAAAGCAATAGCAAATTCATTTCAAATACAATTTGGAAGTCTTCTATAGTCTTTAAGGTCAGTATACTGAATTAGTCAATCTTTTGTTTTGATCTTTAAAATTACATATACTATAGTTTATTTTTGTATGTTCAGAAGTACTAAGTTGAGGCTGTCGGAAAGCTGATTCACAAACTTATGGAAAAAACTACCGTGTCTCGCATTTTTGTTCTGTGGATTTCCCTAGAATATAGTTTGAAACCAAGGAAGGATACACTTGAAAAGATTTTGGAAGTGGAAAATGGATTGCAATTGGTTTTTATTAGTTCACAATGAAGGGAAAAATTTACGGAAGCACGATTTTCCCATCAATTGCAACACAATGTTCTAAGGAGACTGGTTTGTTTTTCTCTCACAAAGCAGTAGAAGGATTGTGGGGAGAAAAAATCTCGTTTTCAAATTTGCCAGGGATTTGAAGGGAAGTTCAGTAGCAGAGGAGATATTACAAGTTGGCACTCACATCCTATTTACTTTAGAATATTTAACATTGTCCTTGCAAAGGTACAAGAAATGCTTCCAACTTGTATAGAGGTATTATATGAGATAAGTGGTATTATTGATATCCTTCATAAAAGAATAAAAGCCAGATTAAAATGTTTGTATAAGAGCAATAATTATCTTCAAATGGCTTTTTAAATGTTTTTGTTTTTTTCAAAAAGTTCAGAAAATACACAGCAAGTCAAACATATGATATTTCAGATTTCTTATGTATATGAGTAAACATGATGATTATGTTAACAAGACAGCTTCAGATTTGTCATACACTGAGTGGGACAGATATGTATCTTTAACAAATGCTAATGTGAGAAACAGTATTTTTTACATATGACTCACTTTCTTGCTGAATACAGCTTTAATACTTCACACAAATGAGAATGCTTCTGCTCCAACCAATTTATCTCTGAAGCAACATTTTACATTTGCAAAGTATTTAAAACCCACTAATTCTTAAAGAATACGTCTGTAATTAACTTAAGGCCATTTATCTTTGTTGCACACAACTGAGGCAGATGAAATAATTTTTGTATGATTTCATAGTTAATCAATAATAATAAATGAAGAAATATATATTGCTTTCTTATTTACAGTCTAAACTAAATGTACTATACTACTAGTGTAATCATCCACAATATCAAATAAAACAATGAAAAATTACTGCTGATATACTAGATTTGATCCTGGCAATGTCTTCACATGCTTCTTTCTTCACAGAACACAGAAAAACAGCCTTGATTGGATAGTTACAGTTGTAGGTATCATCATATGCCAATGAAGCAGCAAAACTGAAATCTAGAGGGACATGTCTAAGCAAACAAAAAGTAGTTTCTCTTAACCAAACCTACATACAAAAGTGGAGTCATACATGGAAGATTTAGCTAAGAAAGGTTAAATTTAAGACTGGACTCATTCAATAATATTCCCTAATGACTGACCTTCCTCTCTTCTTTTTAACTGATTAAGTTCATATTGTTCAACACACAAAAGCAGAGTATCAACAGGTATATAGTGAAGTACTCTTGCATGCAGTATCGTATAGCTTAGTGATTTATAACTTTCAAATTATTAGTTAATTCATTGTTTTTACTTCATAAAGAGTTTTCTTGAAGGTCAGGTACCCCCGAAGACAGAACAGAATTTCACACTTCTCAAAATACATTAGTATTTCCCAGAAAAAAGGCTTGATACTGCAGACTTTTTTTGGAATGTTTGTCATTTTGGGATCTGGTTAAACTCCAGTGAAGCCATTTCCAAAATGCACATTTAATCACAAGCTTTTGTATAATGTCTGCAAACAGCCTCACAGCAACCTCATGACTGACATCCCAGTGAAGATGAAGGCAAAGCTACTGTGAGGGTCATCCTAGCTGTCAAACAGGCTAGTTACATTTGTTTTTATTTTTTTCCCCTGTGTGTCTCCTTTTGGGAAATTTTATTAAAAGGTGAAGTTGACAGATCGCCCTGCATTGCTTCTCCAGGTAATAATGAATGTTGTTTTATTGACCTTCTTGTGACCAGCAACTCAGGCTTGTCTGCCTCTACCACAGCAAACAAATGAGATGTACTCTATTGAAATTCTACACTTCACAGTTACTGAACTACTAAAAGTGTAATTTCATACAGAATGCCCTTAGGCTACTTTTAAAAAAATTGTTGTCTGCAAATTGAATTTACTAATAATTTTCTTCTCTCACAAACCTTAGAAAATCCTTGAAATGAGAAATAGATGATAAAGCAGAAAAACGATGGTGAAGCATTGGAAATATCTCTACATCATAGGTTCCTAGAGATATAACAGGGAAAGACAGAAAAAAATTATCTTCTCTATAGTGCTCAGATTTGTCAAAGGAGAATATTGAAGAGAACTCTCCTAGAACAAAGATGCAAGAAAGTTCCATAGTCCTTTGGTTTGTCATGTAAGAACTCTGATTATGGAAACAGAGAAAAAGAGACTCCAGATCCATGAAGCAACAGCTCATCACAACTGCAAAATAATTTATTTTCATGAAACTGCCTACAAATAATCTACTAACATAAATGAAAATTAAATAAATCACTGAGGAGACAAAAGAACTTTTCTCACATGACTAGTCAAATTCAGAGACTATTTCAACATATACTGGAAAAAACTATTTCATGGTAATTTCAACTGTACCGAAAGGCTTTCCTGCATGTTACTGACGTAGGTAATGTTTGACCGGATGTTTTGAATCAGACTTCATTTTTCATAAGGACTATTTGCAATAACCATAATTTCCTCAACGAAAATGGAATTATCTGGAAACAAGTAGTTTGCTGGTAAAATTACCTAGATATTTTGAGGCTTCATGCATTATTTAAATTTGTAGATCTGTATTTTAAATATCATAGAGATATCTAGTGTATTTGTTTCAAAATCTAGGCAATGTCAAGTGACCATCTTCAAAAAAAAAGAAGTAGTTTAATTTTTTTACTGAAATAAACTTTAATTACTTTTAAATTTTAAGAGATTGTAATATAGTAATGATAATTATTGACCTTTGGGAACTATTACTCCTAGAAAATGTGTGCAACCTATGAAGGGAAAGCAAAGGATTAAATTAGCATATGGAAACCTGACTTTCTGAGCATGCATGATTTTGCTTATATGCATATAAAGGCAAGATATAACACAACATTTCATCTTGAAACTGACGTACAAATTTAAACCCCTTATATTTCCAGTAATTTGCTTTTGTCATATTTATTGTTAGGCAGTAAAGAAGAATGTTTACTTTGAGCCCAGTGAAGTCTTTTTGATTGATCTGAGAATTTGTATTCTTAGAATTTACCTAAATATTCTCAACTTTTAACGTTGAATATCATATACTTAAAATTATATCAGCTTAGAAGTATCCAGGATGTATTTGCAGGAAAAAGTTTTTATTTCTTACTATGAGAACCCATTACATGCCTTATATTTTGATTGATAAACCTGACAAGCAGAAAATATTGAAGCTATTCAACACAAACAATTCTGGAGTGGTTTCTGTAACACAGGGTGGAGCGTACACTAATTACTAGGATCCAATTTCACAAATCTATTCTAAGCATATTTCAATCCAGGCACACCCACAAGCTTTACTCAAATGCTTGGAATCACTCAAGCCAACTGTGGATCAAAGGCACAGCTACAGCACTTCTTATACTACATTAGAATTTCTAGTGGAAAATCCAGACAAGTAAAACCAGAAGTGACTCTGAAAGAATAAAAGATTACAGCCTTATTGTTAAATTTAACAGACCTAGTATGCCTAAATACCAGCACTTGATCACTCCTGTTAACACAGTCCCAGGATGGTTTTGACAAAAGCAAACAGCTGTCTCCAAACTGTGCCCCCACAGGTCAAGACTTAGACAAGCCAAGGAAGAATTACACTAATACAAGCCAATTCACAGAAGGTAATTTCAATTTTATTGCCCTGCTTTGGAGATGGATTCATTTTATGGAAGCAGCCACATGTACCAGCTAGTGTCAAAGCCAGACAAAAGCTTTAGAAACTGTTTTCAGTCCTTGAATCCTACAATCCTAGAATAGTTTGGGTTGGAAGACACCTCAAAGATCATGTGTTTTTTTTCCCCTCCTCCACCATGGTGGGTTAATATTAATATTCTAATATAGTGGCTTTCAGAGGTAATAAGAACTATGCAGAGTTACGAGATAGAAAAGTTGTGGGATCCATTGTTTCCTCTTTGCAAGTCATCCTTACTTAAACAAAAAATACTATTAAATTAAAGAAAGCTTCAATGATCCACACATCAATCTTTAACACAGCATTTAACATTGTTATCGGTACTTCACATTCTACAATGTTGACTGGCCAGCTTCCTTCCCTTTCAAAGTAAAAGGCATGAAAGAATCTGTCATGAAATTATGCAAAAGAGATGGATCTCTTGCGATCAAGAGCAACTCCATCCCGAAATTTTTACAGCAAAATAATCATCTTAAGCTTCACCTAGAAATCAGCCAGAGCACTTAGAGGAGTAATAATGTGATTTCTATGAATCTTCTACTTAATGAACAAATCCACAATGGTTTTCAGCAGTTAATTTCTTTTCAAAGTACAGCATTCTCAATAGATGAAAATTTGCTAAACACTTTGCTAAAACTTGCAGGGCTTGAGAAAAGGAGATGTGATTTTAAAGCTGCAAGTAGATTTTGCAAAGATCCTGAGTTGTTCCTCCTTGATGTCTATGTTCTTCATATGTTCATGAGGACAGGACCTGGACAGTACTCAGTGGGAGCTCTGACTGCAAGATCTGATCTGTCAGCAAAATGTGAAATGACAGCAGCAAACACACTGTCCCTTGGCAGGTGAGGGTGATGCCCTTTATGACTAGAGACATGCCTCAGTACTTCTGAGTGAGCAGATCCATCCAGACAACCACAAAGCAATGAGACAGCCAGGTTAAGTCTGCTGGACCAGGACAGGCAGCACAGCCTTCTTGAGAAACCACCAACCTACCCAGAAAACTTGCTTAAAATCTAATCTTATATTTAGTTTACCTTCTTTAAGAAGATATCGTTGCAGCCAAACTGTTTTAGAATTGTAGTTCACAGCACCATTCTCCTTGTATGCTGGTATATGCTTAGAATGGTAATTAAGGGTTACTTTGGCAAAACACAACATGGCAAAAAACCCCAAAAACATTAAAGTATCTCCTTTATTTAACTTATCATAGATGTACATTTTATGCTTTCATTTGCTATAGCATAAAAAATGAATTATCATTGATATTCACTTTCAAAGAATTATAAACAATTATACACTACATACTGCATGGTACAGAAAAAGCATTCATCTAGCAACTCAAGCAAATTGTTTCATATAAAACTGCAGTATCACACACACAAAACACTAACTATGTAATTGAAACACTCAGTCAAAAACCAGAATAACTTTGCTATGTCTGTGCAAAAGATAAATGAGTCCACATGAATAGTTAAAACAGTGTGATGTAGTGCTACTTGGGTCTAGCTGATATTCACCATAAATCAATAGTAATAATCTTATTCTCATACATTCAGTGCAGTTGAACCCAATGAATACAATATTGCAATGTATTGAGTGTATCTCAATATATGAGATACTTTATGTAAGAATTTTAAACGAGACACATATGTTTCCCTTGCATTCTCTTGAATCTCAAGAAAGATAGATAACCACGATCGATAAAGTAAGATTAGCTCAATTCAATACTGAGAAATTTTCAATACCACTGTCCAGAAGATTAATATCTGGATATCATTCCAGCAGGGTGACAAAGCTAAAGAACCAGAAGCCAAGCTCTAAATTAGGACAGCACTGTGCTTTGTGCATTACTGCATATGTTGTTATTGATTCTTGTGAAAGACACTTTCACAGACACATTTAGCTTCATTACATATGTGAATTCACAAAGCATTTATTAATGTGTGTTTGTGTGAATTGCCAACTACTTTTTTAGTCAATCACAATTTTATGCTCTGTACCGTTCAAAAAATCTATTTCCTACCCTTTTTCAAAAGCAATTCCACATATTTTGTGAATACTGTATATAAGTTATATCAACTGTACAAAACAGATAGAAAACATATTTGCTTAGTTTTTCTGACTAAAATAATAGATAAGCATATAAGCAGCAAGATACTACATATTTTACTAATGAGTAATCATTTACTTGTATACACAGTACATGAAGAAACCTCATCTACAGACTTCATCCACATGAATGTATTCTAGTCATGTAAATAAATCCCACTGAAGGGAGTTCAAGTAAATAGTGTTTAATATTGTAAGAATAGGAAGACAAGGTTAGAAGGTAATTGGAAATTTTATTCATGCATTAAATATGAATTCTGTCATCTTGGAATTGCAAAACTTACCAAATATATTTGGTGCTTGCCCAGCAATCTACAGACAGTCTGTTAGCAGAGATACTAAACACAATATAACTGACATATTGGCTTGGCTTCTACACCCTCTTATGAAATTTTAGAAGTATTTTACCTGTGATTGCTTGTAACACCAAGACAATCTACATTTTTGGATGAATAGAAAATACAAATACCTAAAAAACCTTCATAAACAATACTAATTTCATAAAATATTTTGAACTAGCTGCTAGCATCAAAATTCCATGTTTGAGTAATTTTTGGTAATGGAAAGTCTTTGTTTTTCAAATACTGTTCATTTTTTAAAATTCAAATTATTGCAGAGATATCGATTTATATTTTTAAAGTTATGTATAAATTTTAGTCACCAAAATTACTAATTGAGAGTGGCAGGGCTTTGCCAGAGGAACTTTGTTGCTAATTTTTATTGAAGTCTCAGTGGTCTAAAAAAGGTAAGAACGATGTAGACAATTTTTGTGAGCTATGGATTTTAATAGATGTAGTCTTCGTACTTCTGTTTAAGTTTAAATAAAGCTTTACATTATCCCAGTGAAGCAAGCAAACCATAAACACAGGCTTACATGTTACAATGATTCAGAAGTCGTTCAGCTGTGCATAGTGTTCTCTGTTACAATATTGAAAATTATGTCCCCATGAAAGGAGAAAATAATTATGGTATTTATGGAATAAACAATACATGGAGTACTTGCCATCCTTAATACACTTCCCTAGTAATAAGAACTGCTGTACTGTGACAGTATCACCCCCTCCCCTCTTCCTTACAACACTAACACCACCATTTTTTCAGTACCTGAACCACAAAAGGGGTTTTGCATAGGAGGTTGAGGATCACTCTTTCTCCAAGCATAAAGGAGGATATGGCAGTGTATATGTTCAACTGTAAAAAAGGCAGGGGAATGTGGGCAAGCCAAGAGGAGCAGTTTTATCTGTACATCTCCATTCAGGTGCAGGCTGTTAATGAGAAGTCCTGAGGGGAACCATATGACCTCAGCTTATGCAAATTCTGCTTCAAGCTCTAGCTCCATCCACCCCCTGCTCCAGAAGAACCTACTGTTTCCCAAAGACCAGATAAACAAAACTAAGCATCTGCTTGGAAATGTCTGTCATTTCATACCTCATATCTCACATATTGTCTACATAAAAAATGAAATTATTTAATGAGAAAAATAATAAACTAGGAAACAACGTGTGTCTCTGATCATCAATGCAGTAACTATTGCATAGTTTAAAAGCAGAATGCTGGTTGAATGAATTGACAGATCTTGTTTAAATTTTTCCTCCCCCCCCCCCAAAAAAAAAAAAGGATATTTCTTTACAAAACAGCTGTACCTGTCAGGAAAGTACCTATTGCAGATACTGGATAATTACATAATAATTACTAAATACACTGTTTACAGTGTTTTATAGTTTTATAGTTCAGTTTAGTACAGTATAGTATATTTTTATAGCTTTATAGTGTTTTATAGTACACCCAAATAGTTACTAAAAAGCAAAATTAGATGAGCTTTTCTGAGTTGTGGAAAACTACTTCATTTATGGAGGTCTGTAACAATTGCTAGATGGCATTTTAGGTGATTAGAAATATTCTAATGAATATTCAAGTATTTCTGATAGAAAATCACAATTAAAATCTGTGGCTCAATCCATTCATAAAGTAGCTGTTGTATGTAAAGCAACTTCAGAGATGCAGGATCTTTTCCATGAAAATAATTTTAAGTAGTTTAAGTTTCCTTAAAAGTAGAACACTTTGACTGTCAAAAGTCACACATGATGTGACTGAAGAAACATGTCAGATTTCAAATGGAAGAACTGTCTTGTGCTACGTCTTACATAATTTGCTAAATACTTTATTTATTTAATTGATAAATACTGCAGATTTACATTTTCAGTTCTATGCTGTTTACTTAACAGTACTTGACAAAATTTTTATTTTATCAAAGGAGGATGAGTGTTGCCCTTGAGTAAAATTCGCATCTAGATTAAAATCTATTAATTTTACACAAAAACATATGCTTTACTAATGAATTTTAATATACATTCTGTTGCAAATGAAAACAGATCAATGGTTTATAGAGTTAGTTGAACACCAATACACTTCACAGTGGGTTTTGTTTTCTGAAGATAACTGAGATTTCATCTGCTGTTTAAACTTGCTGGAAATTTAAGGCTTACTAGTCAAATATGAGGCTCAGTATCACAAAGATTATTTAATATTCAATGTCCAAACTGTAAAAAAATTCTCCAAAGTGAGACAATTAATTAAGAATTATTATTATATTTTATTATTAATTATTATTTATTTTACTAATTTTTTTAAGACTTTTTTTTTCAGTAATTAAGAATTTTTTCCTAGTATATATAAGGAATGACATTTTTCTGCTTGAAAAAAATGACTAGTAAGATTCTACCCTACCTATTTGATTCATAAAGTGAAGGCTTTAGGAAAAACTAAAAGGATCTATAAAAGGATACAAAATATATTCTAATTACAGAGGAAATAATCACCCAGTAGGATTCAGCTCTTACTTTAATTATAGAAAGAATGCTTTTACAAGAATAGGTTGTACTGAGCCAATTATATCATACAGCATACTTGGCTCAGATTCATATAGATTTTCACATTAAAATAAGCACTAGTTGCAGTGTCTTGATATAAGCACTCATTTGTACTTCGTAATATGTGCCACAGACTATTAAGCATCCCATAGGGCCTTTAGAATTGCTCAAAGAAATGGCTTATAGCAAATGACCATAAAAGCAAAAAAAAAAAAAAAAAAAGAAAGAGTCAGTAATAGTTTTATCTCAGTATGAAATATGAAAGGTCATGAAATATTTCAGCCATGGACACAAACTGGGAGGGAATCTCTGTGAACTTGATTTCCAAAAGAAAATATGTCCAATGTTACTTATTAAACAGATAACTAAGAAAAGACTCAATCCATTTAAAATTCATGTTTAGCACAATTAATAAAGCAATAAGCAATTCCTTTTTTCAGCAGAAAAATAAAGCTTAAGGGCATCAAGAAGTATGAACTTCAGTTTTCCTTGTCTTAGGTATCCCAAGAGGATCCAGAACCGAAACATATGCATATATAGGAATATTCATCTGCTTTATATGTTACAAGTCTGAATCTCTGAGAGACTGAGTAATAGGATTCTTTTTCAGCATCTCATTTTCCTTTCTAGCTTGGCTTCTTTCACACTTTGTATGCTCACTCGTTTGTGTCACAGCTCATGTTCAGCACGCAGTATTATTCACACTTTTAATAAAAATCAGGATCAAAAACAAACTTAATTATTTTGAAAAAAAATTCTTTGAAAGGATCACATATAATTCTAACAAAAAGAAAGGAAGACATGACTGTTGAATTAAACAGTTGTAGCAAAATAAAGGTCAGGTGATGTTTGGCAGATTGAGGTACAAGAAAAGGCAATAAAGAAGGCAGAACAATAGTTACTCTTTTTCCTTTCCTTAGATTCCTTTAATCTAAACATGCATAACCACCACCAGTTAACAAGTCTGTAAAGAACAGGTCATTCTGCAATACACTTGGGAATGGATGCATCCCATCAATCTTTAAAAACATGATTCTAGCTGTGAACCACATAATGTGGCCCTTGAAGCTTCATCAATGTGTTTGGTTTTCCATTTCTGTGTTTGAGAAGGCAAAAATGTGCTTCAAAAGAAGTGCTTCACTTCTCAAGTTGTTCATTCTAGAGGCACCATCATTTGAAGCAGAATCCTTGAGAAGGTAAGATAACCTGTCCCTTTTTACACAACTCACACACTTCTAGTACTACTTCTAGTACTACTTCCTTATCACCTTACTTTGAGTTCATCTATACTTATACATGCTTGTAGGTATTCATGCAACATAAATGTCTAAGGCATGAACACTTACATCAATGGCAAATAGAAAGATACTCAATTCCATATATGATGTTCAGCTAGATTTGTTAGCTTTTACTTAGAAGTTGTATTTCATCCTATGATCACAAAGGGAAGGCAGTCACTTCATCAGTGTAATCAAAAATAGAACAAAAATACGTATAATGAATAGTTTACTAAAGAAAAATTGATAAAAACTTCATTTAACTCATTTAAGATCAGGTTTTTAAAATAATATAGTGATTAAACTAATTTTTAACTAAAGGATTAATTTTGGTTATAGTTAAAAGACTGTAACTTCACAGAAATTAGAATAAAATCTGATTCAAATGTAGGACAATCAGTCCACCCAAGATTTGCCTCTCCATGTTCTTGTAATCAAATTACAGTTTAAATATCACACTTTAATCTAGTAATTATTTAAATAGCATATGATATTTGAAAAACAAGCCAACAGAGATTTAAAGGAAGACTGTCTAGAAATGTGTGTTTAATAAAGTGGCAGAAATAGTTAAATGTGTTACCTTAAAATTGATTTATCAACAGATTCATCAGCTTAAGCATTATGGCAGTATCAGTGTCTTGGTTTATTTTGCACTCCTTATAAAAAGACACTGCAAATAGGATAAGCTTATGAAAGAAAAAAAGTTATTTTTATATTATATCAGCTAAGTCATTATATATGGAATGTCTGTATGCAGCAAGAGAGCAAGGGGAGGGGAATGATGACGTGGCACACTCTTTCTGGTGTCCTGGAAAGAGGATTCTGCACAGACCAGAGAAATCAATTTCATTGCCACAATAAGCTTTTGCAGAGATTTACTCAAAACTAAGTCTATCCTAGTTTGGTGGAAGAAATACTTAGGAACAGTTGAACAGCTGTTTAAAATTGTTAGAATCTGAAAATAATTGCCATGCTTTATGACTACTTCAAAAAGCAAAGGAAAGCTCTGTACTTGTGGCCAATAGGAAGAATCACCTCAGAGGTGCACTCCTGATCCAAACTAAGTGTTAACTCATTGAAAAGAGGTATAAGATTTTCAATACATTTAAGATTTATATGCTTCACCTTTACAGATCATTTAACAGGGGTTAACAGAGGTCTTTCAAAAGCCTGCATTGTACAGAATTATTCACAAAGCCTCTTGAAACTTTGCTTTGTCATCAACTGCCATTAGATGTACTATGAAATTAATTTTATGTCTAAATTACTTTTTAAATTATACAAGCATCCATAAAAGTATGTTTTGAATTCTTTAGCAATGGCAAGAATAACCAAATATCATCCACTTATCTTTATTTTTCTCTCTTTTTTTTTTTCCTTTTCTTTTAATTTAAATATTTCAGATCTTTTAAACTCAAATTATGAAAGCATTATTGCCTACTGGAAACATATGATTGGTTCAGAAAACTCTTCTAATACTAATCATACTTTTTTTGAGAAACTCACATGTGTTTTCACATTCTGCAGGATACAAAAAGAATGGAAACTCTATTGCAAGAATTATAAATTTATGAGTAGAATATTTTCTGTTCTTCATCCATATTATACCATTTTTCATGCACTTGCCCTTTCTATGGCCAGGTAGAAACAGGATTACTAATTAGTAGAAAAAAAATCTTCATGAAGAAGTCAAAAGATTCTTACTCCTCATTGTTCACCTTTTAAAAGATACATGATAATTTTGTGTTTAAAATTAACAGTGAAAAGGGCAAAATATGCCCATTAAAGTTTCATGCAGTAATTTTCCTACACTGGGAAGTGTTTGGGGATTAGATGTCATACTGATTCCATCAAGTGACACGGTGAACTACTTGGACACAGAGATGCTAAGTAGGACCCATGTGGTATAAAGGCCATACAGGCCATGTAATGACTCTCTCACAGAAATTAATTTAATCTCCTTGAAAGAGTGAATGAAGTCTGAAATTTGGCTGCTTAAAACGAAAACAACTGGATGTTTCCACACCATCTCTTGCAGCCTTACTAGTATCCCTACAACTTGGACTACCACAGTTGCCACTGACAAATTTCATAGCCTGGATTGTAGACAGGTAGCCTTTAGGCTTTTGAGTGGACAGGTCCTGTGTATGCAACACTTCAGCTTGAATGCTCCACAGCATAAAGAGCTATCCCATACTGGTAAACATCTCAAAAAAACACAATCCTCTATAAAATCATCCTTTAGGTTTTCTGAACATCACATTCAATTGTCATACAGGTAAGTCATTAGTTCTACTTTCTTTCCATGGATTTATATTCCTAGGTTTCTTTAATGAAAAGGACTAGAAAATCCTTTATTGCTCCCAAGCTGGCCAGATAAACCAGTAACTCCTACATTATCCTCCTCCACAGATTGCATGTCAGTCCCCAGTAATGCTATTTTTGGAAATCTGGTCTGGCTGCTCCTGAAAGTGGTCCAAGTTTCCCAGTGCTTTTCTAATTAGAGAGGTGTCCACAGAAGCAAAGACAGAAAACATGCACACCCTCCCTAGCACTTAGAGATGCTCAACACACTCAAGTTGTCCAGATCTGACATCAGGAGTCATCTGCAGTGTCGTGGTTTAGCAATGGTATTCCCCAATTCAATACTAAAATCCTGAACCACTTCCTCTCCCCTTACTGGGAAGCACAGAAGACAAAGACCATGGGTTGAAATAAGAACAATTTACTGGAAATGGCAATGAGGTAAAAAAACAAACAGTAACAGCAACACTATTATGACAAAAGTATACAAAAAGAGGATGATTCACATGCAAAAGGGCTCACCACAGACCCCAGACAGCAATGAACAGTGGCCAGATTCCCCACAGTGCCACTCTTTGCTCCACTGGAAAACCATGACTTTCTTCCCAGAATCCAGAGAGTCCCTCATCCCCACTCCCAGCAACTGATGTAAGGTGGTAGAGAATAGCATCCTACTCCCATCCACACAGTCCGGGCTCTGCCTCTTTGTAGCTACTGCAAAAACTATCTGTCCTGGATAGAACCAGGACATGCAGACTTAAGATCAAATTATTGCATTTGGATAAGTTGGACATACTCATTCTTTATCTTGATGTAAATCCTTGGAAAAAAGTACTTATCCCAATGCCATACAGATACTGTGCACACCAAGGACCTAAGAGCCTTATGACCTTTGTGAGTCAGCAATGTCTTCTCAGTAGACCACAGTCTGTCTGAGCTGAAGATGAAAGAATTTGAACCAGAATGACCAAGAAGAGTCACAGGGTGAGGGCTGACATGTCTGAGTGTTGCAAAAGACATCTTAGCAACGTCACTGTGACGTTGTGTCTTTAATATACTCTGAATATTTTTACTTTTGTGAAATTTTTTTGAAACCTTTTATGGGCACTGTAATTATGCTACTTTTGAAGAATTACCCATACACTTTGCAGAGTGCTTGTTACATTTATAATGAGGTTTCTACATATTTGAAATTTTTTAGGATAGAAAATAAACAGCTTAACTGATCAAGTTTTAAATGCTCTCAAGTGCATTTCATTTAAAGTGACTAGGTCAGATTCTGCTCTCAACTCTGTTTTCACTCATACAGGTTTGTACCTAGCTTGCTAAAGAAATTGCTTCAGTAAATTTTATAAAATAACCCCAAGAACCTGCAGTTTAGTACAGGCATTCAATTCAGATATGGGTGCACAATTTTGGACACAAAATTCTAACAAACTCCAATAATACTGTCACTATCTAGCTAAGAAACTCACAGAAAATATCTTATTTTAGTAATAGCCCTGTCCTATGGTAGTCATGTATGCATCACAAAAACCATGAAAAAATTTATGAAGTCCAAGCTTCTTGGTGGCTTTATTTTGATTTCCATCATTGTGAAAGCAATCATAATCCAGCCATGTCAGTATGAAGTGAAAAATTAGAGTGAAATCCAAAGGACCTTAATAGTCTGTGTGATTCTGGTTCTTAAATTATGCTAAATTAACCTCCAGAGTATAAGTCCTCTTCTAAGAATAGAAGAAGCTTTAGGCATTAAAAAGAGGGCACAGAAATAAATATGAATATAAGGTACTGTAAGCTTTTCAGTATGTACCAGTCTATAACCACTCAGAGAAAAGCACCATCAAGGTGACTTAAATCTTTCATATTAACAGTATCTAATACTGTCACAATTTATTAAAGCATTTATAGCAGATGGCATAATTCCTAAGAACCAAAAAGAGCTCTAGAAACTTCCAAAGCCAAATTATTCTTAATTTCTTTGGTTTAGTCATAACTGCTTCAGTCTTCACACTAAAAGGAGATAATAAACTTTTGGGAAAATTAGTACAAAATTCAAAATCTGACATGAAAACATAGCAGGATGTGATCAAGTGTTCAGTGATCAAGTGAACACTCTATTTACTGCTTGCTGATTAAAGTTATTGAAATGTAAATAAATAAATAATAAGTGGTTTGAGCATTCAGGTGAGGGAAGCCCACAGCACCCAGGGAACTGTGGTAGTAATGCTCCTAACAATCTGGCACGTAAAACAGGAAGGTGGAAACAAGGCTGCTTTTCATGTGAACAGCATTTACCTGTTCACTAAACCATGGACTTCCTTCCCAATAACCATGATTCTCAGCTTCCTCCTTATACCATGTGTGATCTGTCCATCTGCAGGAATGAACTCAACAAAAGACATTTTTATACCCACCCATACAAGGTCAAAAATACGGGAAAATAAAGTTTAGTTCTAAGCTTATTTGAGTAATGTTTGGCTATCTCATACCTCTGTGTATTAACTGAAATTTTTATGGTGATTTATGTTTAGAATTTTTACCAAATGTTGACATTGCTTATTATATATATAATTTTTTATTAGTTCCCTTCCTAGAACTAGAACTTTTTTTATTGGATTTAATTACAGTAAGTCCTTTAAAGAACGACACCCATAAGAACTTAAGGAAATACCCCTCATAGCAGGCTAAAATGTTCTATATCTGGAGTAGCAGATTTCCATTTTGTTAATTATATATTCAAAAGTCACATATTTATTCTGCAAGAGACACATCAAAGATAAGCTGCAGTACTACAAAAAGTCTATTTCCTCAACAAAAACCGTGTAATGCAAATTACTTCAATGCTTTCCAAATACAACTGCTTATATTATTAAATTAACACAGAAATTAATTACTTTTAAACTAAGCTATTGCCATTCTGTATTACCTGTTACATTTTATAAAACCTTCCACTTGGTCTTATTTTTGTATAGACTTATTTTTGAAGACACTGGCTTTCTAGGCTTTTGGGGGGGTGATTAGGTTGTTATTTCTCTAGCTCATGTTTTGTTTCATTTAGATTAGAGAAGGACCATATATTTTTAGAAATCCTCAAGTTCACTAATGTAGATGAATTCATTGGAAAAAAACCCAAGCTTTAAAGCTATATAAGGTCAAGCAGAATAATTATTCTTTAAAAATGGTTCTCTAACTTCAAATAAAATAATCATTAAAACAGTCAAGTATTAGAAATAACCTTGAGATACTCCAGTATTAGCTTCTTGCAATAAACAGACCCAATAGAAATATTATTTCATTAACTTAGTGCAATACAACCCCTATTTATATTGTTACTTGACATATATTGAAATACTTAGGGACATTATTTGGAAAGAAAGACCTTTCCAAATGCTATTAAATTAGTACTGTGTCTTAATTTATGTCTTTACTGTCCACCATACTGTTAACACAAAAACCCCACACAGAATAATAAAAAATTTATGAGGACTGTCTCAAAACTGGACTGTAGGTATTTTAAGCCAAAGATGCCACAAAAGAATGTAAACAGTCGATACTGAAAAGTAGCAGTGAGTGAGGAGAAAGGACTCAGAACACAGGAATAAGGAAATGGTGTTTTTTTTCTTCTTTCCTCACAAATGAAATTCCTGTTTAAAATTATTTTGAACATCTCTTTTTCTGCTGCTCAATAAAGGTGCACCGAGAAAATGAATTTAGATTTTGATCTGACCTGTGCAATTACTTGGACTTCTCTGGGAAGTAAATATGGTTAAAGGAAGAATAATATTTTAAAGTAAAATTGGATGAAATGCACTGGAAAGTATCAAACTTTGCATTAAATGTCCTTAGTATCAAAGTCACAATGACATATTGAACTAAACTCAGCCAAGAGCCTGAGATTCATTATTTGATTTATTTAATTATCTACTTTTTTTTTTTTTTTTCTTTTTGCACTTTTCCATAAGTTTACTGGAGGGGTTAGAGGCTTGTAATTTTGAACCTGTTCATCATAAAGTGGGACCAAGAGTACATTCTTCAAACATCACTGAAGAGATAATAACAATTGTAAGAATTTCTAACCTCAGCTAGATCCATTTCAGAAACTCCCTTCAACTTCTTTTGAAAAGTTTGGCTTTA
Organism: Erithacus rubecula; assembly: GCF_903797595.1. Classification (NCBI taxonomy): domain Eukaryota; kingdom Metazoa; phylum Chordata; class Aves; order Passeriformes; family Muscicapidae; genus Erithacus; species Erithacus rubecula. Next base: position 21,324,338 of record NC_136685.1, read on the forward strand.
TTCTGCTTCATTGTGAAAAAACAGTGGAGGTGAAAGGTTCTTTAACACATTTCCGCTCCTGGATTCGTTCAGCCTTACTATAACTTCTTTTCTGTCTTTTCTCAGTGAATTTAGAGTTCATCAAAGTATAAGACTAACAGGGCTGACTGAGTTAAACAGTGGATCCAGGCTGTGCGAGTTTCTTACTCCAACTCTACTAATTCACCCTTTTCCCTTGACCTGCAAACTATCTTGTTATTCTATTCCTTGGTCTCTCTTGTGCAGAGACTTCCAATCATATCACATTTGCAGTGTTTTTATAGGCTGGGGAAAAAAGTCAAGAGGAGGTGAGACTACCTAACTAGTTTTTGCTACTAGGTCTCCTGTGAAGAAAGGGAATTTTTGTTAATTGGTTCCACAGACTTTGAAAATTATAACAAGCTCCTGTGAATTTTTAATTCAAGTTGCAGATTTCTTCTTTATAGAATTTTTTCCTCAAAAAAAATTTTGTTAAAAACATCTTTCAAAGGAAATACAGACTCTTTATGATACTTCTTTTTATTTTCTTTTGCCCTAGGGCTTTCTAGACACCAATATTGCTCAATATCAATTACAACAGCTATGTTTAATTATTTGAGCTTTCAGTCAGTAGCATGCTGATAGCATGTTTGTGCATATTTGAGTATTATGCACACAGCCCAAAATGTTCATTTTTTAAACATGTATGAACAGAGAGTTACATAAGAAAAGGCAGATGCCATAAAATAGAAATCATAAAATCTGCTATCCAACTTATTCTGACCATCCAGCTATGTACTGAGTGAAAGGGTTCTACCCCTGAAGCCTAAATTTTCATCTCTCATAATCTGGGTAGTGCTGGCAATCAGTGTTGCACAATTTAGCCAAGAGCAGAAGACTTATCTTCCTGCCCACCAAGCCAGACTCGGGAAACTACGTGCACCTCTCCTTTTCCACAACCCAAAGCTTATGTCCTAAGGCATAGGAAAAGTTTGCTGGCTCTCTAGTCCCTTGATGAGCCATGTAGGCTCCCCCACTCATATCAGGATCATAACCTCCAAAGCACACTTACAGTCACAATTTCTTTCTGGAAGATAGCTAAGTTGTAGTGCTCCCAAGAATGTACAGCCAGCTCTAGATTCCAGAATTCAGATGACAACAATGGAAAAAGAAAGACAAATGATTTCTTGGGTACTGCTTGTTACATTAGCTCAAAAAAAAATTCTATCTAATGCTGTCCTAGGAATCAATGTCTCTAAACCAAAAGCATTGAGAAAATTCTTTCCTGTGCATACTTAATCATAACTGTGAAGTACAGGCTGAAGACAGTGAGGTGGAGTGGAGCTTGTCTCAATCTCCAGGCTCAGGGTGTGATGATATGCCACACAAACTCTAGTTGGAAGCCAGTGATGAGCAGTGTACCCATGGGGTCAATACTGGGTCCAGTCCTGTTTAACATTTGCAAGGACATGGATAATCAAGTGGAGGCTATTCCTAACAAACTTGCAGTCTTAGACAAGGGGCTGATTTGACAGAGGGTCAACACTGCCATCCAGAGGGACCTTGACTGACTCATGAAGCTCAACAAGAAGAAGAGTCAAGGCCTGCACCTGTGTAAGGATAGCCTCATGCACCAGGCTGGGAGCTGATCTGCTGGCAAGCAGACAAGATGCTACCCACGAGCCAGCAGTGTGTCCTAGTGATCAAGAACACCAGGGGTATCCTGGGGTGCATTGGGAAGGCATTGCCAGCAGACCCTTTACTACACCCTGGTGAGGCCACATCTGGAGTGCTGTGTCAAATTTTGTGCTCCACAGTATAAGAGAGACATGAAGGTCCTGGAGTGAGTCCAGTGGAGGGTTGCAAAGATGATTGAGTGACTGGAGCAAAAGGATAGACTGAGGGAGCAAGGCCTGCCAGCCTAAGAGTCACCTGAGAGAGGTACTCCTCAATGTCTACCAGAAGGAAGGGTGCCAAAAGGATGAAGCCAAGTTCATCTTGGTGGTGCCAAGCAATAGAACAAAGGGCAGTGGGCAACAAGCACAAACTGATGCACAGAAAGTTCCACTGGACCATGTAGAAAAACTTCTCTGATCACCCACTGGAACAGATTGCCCAGAGGTTGTGGAATCTCCTTCACTAGAGATATTCAAAAGCTGTCTAGACATACCCCTGAGTGACATGCTCTATGGGTCCCTAATTGAGCAGGGAAGTTGGACTAGATGACCTTCAATGGTCCCTTCCAGCCTTATACATTCTTCCTCTTTATTCAGCTCTGGGAAGACCACACCTGGTGTCCTGGGTCCAATTCTGTGCTGTCCATTACAACAGAGACATGACACACTGGAGAAGCCACTAAGATGATTGGGAGACTGGGGTATCTCATTATTAGAAAATTTCAAGAATGTTGTGACTGTTCACTCTGTAGAAAAAAAGGCTCAGGGGGATGTTATAAGTATAAAAATATCTGATGTAAGTGTGCAAAGAGGACAGAGACAGGCTCTGTTCAGAGACTTCAAATAATGAGATAAAATGCAATGGGCAAAAACTGAAGAACAAGAGCTGCCATTTGAAAGTCAGGAAACACTTTTTACTACAGTGAGAACTGAGCACTCACAGAGGTTGCCCAGAGAGGTCATGGAATCTCCCTCCTTAGATATATTCAACCCCCCCCCCCAGATATGGTTGTGCACTACTGGCTCTAGGTGGTCCTGCCTGAGCAGGTTGACATGTAGAAATTCCTTTCAACCTCAACCACTCTGTGAACTGATGTTTAAAAAAGGCACAGTATACTAAATAACAGTTATTTTCTATACTGATGTAATATGAAAACTGTGAAAAATACTAGGAAGACAGTATTTACTATTTTTTCCTGCTTTTAAACATACAGCAACAATTCCAGTTCCATTTATGAGGTGAATTTATCCTGTGTTTCTGCTAGAAGTAGATCCCAAGCTTTAGAATTACCTGGCAGTATCTGTCCTACCTTACAGAGATGCATCTTCAAGTCAAAGACCCTCTTTGTGTTAGAGAGGCTTTTACAAGTCTGTGCTGATATTACTTGGAAAACAAAACTTTGATGTCTAAACTTTGAAACTGCGTAAGGAGGCTCCAAAATTTTACTAGGCAGGAAGATTTTATAATTCCTTCCCTGTAAACTATAAGCCAGTCTGCAATTAAAAAAAATGGTTTCAGTACAAAAGAAGTAGATGATTATCAGTGACTCCAAGGGCAGGAAGGAGGCAGTGGGAAGAGTATACTTCTGTAGATACACCTCCTTCATGATGCACCTTGCAGCATCTCCAATCTGGCTCAAAAAATAAATAAAAGGAAAAAAAAAGAAAAAAAAAAAAAAAGAAAGAATTTACAGAAGAGAGTTGTGGATTTAAAAGAAAAACAAAGGAAAACAAACAAAACACCCCCCTCCCACCAAACCACTGAAAAAACCTCCTGCCCCAATACCAAACACACAAAAAAACCCCACTCCAAGCAACCAACCAACCAATCAGACAACCAACAAAAATAAACCCCAACCAACCCTGTGGTATTATTAGATTTATGTATGCAGAATTAATGATAAATAGCTGCATAAGAGATGATTGTAAACTCTAAGACTGAAAGGATGTGTGTCCAATGCCAGGTATCTAGGAAAGGCACAAAACCAGAGAAAGCAGTTCTCAGTATATACCACTTCCTCAACCCCAATAACTTGTACTTCAGAAGCCTACTGAGCCAAAGACCTTAATGGATTTCTCTTCCAGTAACTCTGTCTTCCTTTAAGCTTATGTAAATTTTTAGCATCCATAATATCTTTCAGCAAGAAGTAAACTTAGCAGCCACATGTTGCAGAACAGTCTTCCTGTATCTTATAAACTGCGATTTCACTTGTGAGTCTGGTTCTAACAAAACAAGTGATTTTACTCAATCCACCTTCTCCGATATACCTTTCTTTTTCTTTCTGGTTGCAATTTATGGATATTACTCTGATATTCCCTTTCTTTTGTTGACTTATGTTACTGACCAAAGCATGCTAATATACACAGGTATTTGTTTTTTGTTTTTTCTTTTTTTTTTTTTTTTTATCTTAGAAGCCAGCCCTTATTTTCTACAATATTATTAGTACCTGTTGTTGAGATGAATATGTAGACTCTATCTGTGACCACGCAAATAAATCCAAAATACCCAGAAGTCAGCCAGAATTAGTTTCCAGAATTGCTCAGCAAGTACTTGCAAGACTATCAGAAATTATAATTTAAATAATGTTAGAGGAGTTAAAAAACATGTACTCCATATTCCAGTATGAGTAATTTCTTAATTTTCATTTATCTGTAATGCCAAGTATGAAAAACCTGAGTTGACCTCTGTGTCTGCTGCTGAGGTGAAAACCAGCAAGAGTTCAGTAACTCATGATCCTTTGAATCACATGGAAGTAAATGGTTTGAGTCCTTAGACAAAGAAGATACTCAAAACAGCCTTTAGAAACTAAGAAATAGTATTACTCTCTTTTTATTAGTTCATTAATCAGCTTCAGTCAGGAAAAAACAGCCATGCTAAAACTGCCACTAATGAGTCAACAAAACAATACACTGACATCTGGTACTTGAGTGGGAGATCTGTGCTCCTGAATTAATGTTACAAATCTGACAGTATCTGACTTCCCCTATACTTATGCTCTCTCGAGGTCCCCTGCTGGTTTATAACTCATTAGTTCAAAGTTTTAGTGGTTTAAGCTTACTTAGGCACATTGCCAAAACTTGTAAGCTTTGGCCATCACTATCTTAAAATACAAGCAAAGCGAGTTCTTGTGGATGCACAGTCACACCACATTAATGTCACACAACCCCAAAAGCTTTATAACAATTGAAAGTTCTATTAGAAAAAAGCTTCAACTGGAACACAAAACTATAATATTCCTGGTCAAGGACGAGGTGTGCTGGCAAAACTGTTTAGGAAATGTTTGCATGGTTGGAGAATTCAAATAAAGCTACTTTAGCCATTACTAACGACCAAAACACTTCAGGAAAATATTAGGTACAGATTAAAATATGTTTGAAGATAACAAAATTTGGCTCATATATTTCATTTATATTACTACCATAAATCACATAAAAGTTCTGTGAATAACCTGAAAATTAAGACGTTCCTTTCAGTCTCCTTAGATGTGTTTAAAATATCTTGATAATTTAATAAGAGAATCAAGATAACACAATGGGCTCAATGTCTCTTCTGTCTCCCCCATTGACTTGCCTCCAAACAAAATCAAATAACATCTGCCAAATGCCAGCCTGTTCAGCTTGCTAATGAGTTTAAAAATTCAGAGTATGACCGTTGCTCAGCAACTGATAAAGAATACCAGTCACATGGTGCTATAGTTAATATACAAGAGACCTTTACCCCTCATTTTCTAAAATGCTATGAAAAACGGATTATTGGGAACACTATTTTTTCAAGGCAATTTACTGGCTGCTTTTTTAGCACTGTGCTGTAATTTGTTCAAATATTCTTGTACACCAGTATTGGTGACTGAAAGGGTGCTCAAGTTTTTCAATCACCTATCTTCATGCATTTCCATGGTGGTGGAGTTCTATTCAGTTCAGCTGCTTGCTGACCATTTCAGTAGATAACCTGAGCCAAAAGCTGAAAATGCTTTAAGCTTCAAGTACATGCCAGTGAATTTGGCTGACAGGCTGTTAAGCTAAAACTAAATTGAAAACTATAATCAGAAGTGGAAGAGGGGGATCAGAGGACTTAGAAACCGTGATTTTTGCAGTAGAGATGTAATCAATCTCAGAGAGGAAAAGACAGGAGGATAGCAGTCACTGTGTCAAGACTGTTTCCTCATCTCCTCTGGTCTGCTGGAAAAATCTGAAACTGACCATTAATCAATCCATCAATCAATCAGGCAGTAATCATCAGTGACAGAAGGTTATAATGTGAAAAAATTAAACAAAAAGAGACACAATAGTATGTTATTCTACCTGACACATGAAAGAAAGGCTGCAGTTATAGAATCATCTGTGCCAGATGAGACGAACGTGCCGAAGCTGCATAATTAACTGTCTTGCTATTTCTCAAAGGAGTTTGTGTAAGAGGTGATTGGTGGGAGCCAGCATGGCTTCAGTAAGGGCAGATCATGCCTGAAAAATGTTGGTGGCCTTCTGTGATGCGTTTACAGTGTTAGTGGATGCAGGAAGAGCAGCTGAAGTCATCTACCTGGAGTTGTGCAAAGCATTTGACACTGTCCCACTCAACACTCTTGTCCCTGAAGTGGAGAGACAAGGATTTCATGGATGGACAGCTTGGTAGATAAGGAACTGGCTGGATGGTTGCACTCAGAGTTGTGATCCATGACTCAATGCCCAAGTGGAGAGGAGTGATGAGTGGTGTTTCTGAGGATCAGTACTGGAACTGGAGCTGTTTAACACTTTTTTCAGTGACATGGACAGTGGGATCAAGTGCATCCTCAGCAAGTTTGCTGATGACCCCAAATTGTGAAGTGCAGTTGGCATGCTGGAGGGAAGGGTTGCCAAACAGAGAGTTCTTGAAAATGAAGCTGTGGATGGTACATTCCTCTAAGCGTTCAAGGGCAGACCAAATGGAGCTTTGAACAATCTGGTGTAGTAGATGTTTTCCCTGCCCATGGCCAGGGGGCTTGGAAATCGATAATATTTAAGTTTCTCTTCAACCTAAACCATTCTATGGTTGTGTGGTTCTGAGTTTGAATACATTGCTTTGCTAATGTGCTAAGTGTCTATATGAATGTCATTAGTAAGTACTAATGGTGAAATGTATTAAGGAAAGTACTTAATGTATTTAGACACTGTATTAATGCAGAACAAACTGAGGAATTCCAGGGTTGTATTTAATGCAATTATTAGAAAAGACAAAGCTCATCAAAGAGTGGCAATCTGGAGAAATAAATCTTTCCTGATAGCATGGACTTTTCATGAAGAAACTGGATTGGAAACATAGTGCAAATGCACACTATCTCTTTAGAGTAGACTGAAAAGGCACAAAAGGACTGAAAAGCCCACCTTACTATCAGGGTAAAGGAGGCTATTAGATACAGGAACACATTTAAAAAAAGCTGAAGCTGAGTTTAAATGAAGAAAATAACTGGCAGATAAGGCAGACTGAAAAAAAGTTTGAGAAAAAGCTAGTAAAAGAGTTTCAGAGGTAGTAATAAGTCTCAGAGGTAATAATAAGTCTTTTTTTTCCAAACAAATCAAGATTAGAAAGCCTGGCAGAGAGCCTGCAGGTCATCTTAATGAGCAGGGTATAAAAGGAACACTTAGAAAGGACATGCAATTGCACAGGAGCTAAATGACTTCTTGGCATCAATGTTCACTGAAAAAAATGTGGAGTTTCCCACCTCAATACCATTTTTTGCACAGGGCTTCATCAGAGAATCCATTTAAAACTTAAGTGAATGTAGTAGAGATTACAGAACAAGTTGACAAAATTAGCAGCAGAACAAGAGCAGGATTTAATGCAATACCCAGGATTTAATGGTTACCCTTTGAGTTCTATGAGGTCCTAAGAATGCAATAGCTGAATAGCCACGTATGGCAAATGTCAGGCCATTTCCCTTAAAAGAAAAGGGTTCTGGAGAAGGTCTGGGGAATGGCAAGCCAGTAAGCCTGACCTTGCACTGGACTAAGCAACAGGAATTATGCCAAAGAATAGGTTCAATGGAGATTTGCATAAATATTAAGAAGAGTCAAGATGACTTTTACAATGGAAAGTCTCACTTTAGAAAAATACTGTTTTAGTAGGTATTTTTTAAGAGGTTGACAAAATTTCAGTAATGAACAACAATTCCTTCTGTACCAGCAATAGTTACCCTACAACTAGAAGTATTGCAACATTTTGAGAAAAACACTGAATTTATTTAAAAATATAAAGGATGGCTCCTCAAGCTGCTAGAAAAATTCACTACTCCATCTTCCCTGCCTAAGAAAATGAAGCGTGATACTGTGACTTTGCTCTATACAATAATACTGTTTTGAGTAGTTTTGTCAATTTTTTACTATTGTTTAAGAACTCTGAAGCTGAAATCCTGTAGTTGTGACACCAGGTTTTGCATATAAAATGGAGGCCTTTGCAGATGGCAAAGATGACATACTGTACAAAGATTTTATTAAAATTATATGCAATTTGACCGGTGCTTGCCATTAAATGAATCTCAAACTTATGTAATGCAAATAAAATCTGTAATCAAGAGAAGCATTATATCTTACCTCCCTAATTCACATAATTTATTTATATTTTACAGGTAACAGGCTTTAACTCTCTGTGTATAAAGCTGAATATATTTAAAAAAAAAAAAAAAAAAAAAAGGAAAAACCTCCTGCTAGCAAATCAAATATTCACAATGACCTAAAGAAACCCTTGGACTACTGAAAAGGATTTCATAGTCCTGTAAAATCAGTTGCCATCATAAATCAGGCTTGACAGGTCATTTGCAAACTTCTAGCAGAAATACCTATTTTCCAGAGAATTAAATGGTTTCTTATCCATTGCACTTCTTAAGTCCTTCATTCTGTATTGCACTCATACTGTGCTCTGTCCTCTGATTTGAGATTTTGTCCAGAGACCCAATTTACCACCAATTTTATAGCTCAGTAGCACCTGTTATCTTCCCTAGGGACCTCTGAAGAATTAAGGCAGAATCTGCTATGTTGTCCTTAAAACACAAAAACTAGTGACAAAAGCAGAAAAGAAAAGTTTGCAACCATTTCATTAGAAATGCCCACTTAATAGGTAATGAAACAAAAACCAAATATAGCTTTTCTCCTAGTGGATTTTCCATAGTAAAGAAGCATTCGGTCATTTGGAAATATGGTTAGTAAAAGGTATTTTAAACTTTCAAATCTAATGTCTCTGTAGGCCACTTCTAATGAAATAGATCCCTATAAAGATCAATCTTACCTGTTTCAGACACCTACTTTAGGATGAAAAGAGTTACCTTTAATGAGCTCATGATGACTAGATTAGACTTAGTTGTCTTAAATTCTTTGTTGCCTGACTTAGATTATATGAACAGTAAGTTGAGCAAAAAGTGAGTTTGTGGTTACTTGTGTGAAGCTCACCACTTTTAGGTAAAAGTTTCATCAAATTTTAGACCAAGCAAAAAAATCCTAGCTTTGATCTTTTTATCCTAATGCTTCATCTGAGTGCAATATATTTCATTCACTAACCTACATTAAGCTAGGGAAGGCTACTGGCCGCTATTAAGCTGTTTCTCTGTGCCACCTTGTGCCTTGAATCTTTATGAAATACTATATATTAGAAAATTAAAGGAGGTAGTATGTCAAAATGGCAGAAAATAGTCTGCTGCACTTATTCAGCAGAAGAAAAGATCTTTCCAAAGGTCTTCTACCATTACAGTTCAGAAGTTGATTTCTGGAAGATTTCCTCCACATGTCTTTTCAAACAGTTGCAAAATACAGAAAAATAAATGTCAGTGTTTTCCCCGGAAGAAGAATTACACACTAAATTGGTCTCAGAAAGATTATCAAAACTTTAGAAAACTTTGGGAAACATTATATAAGATCAGCCTCCAAAAACTTAAATTTTAAACCAGAAAGAACTCTGTGACATAAATATATTTAAAATGGTCATATTTTTCCTAGCATTTCAACAGAATTTCATAAGCTGGCAATTTTTTCAGCTGTAATCTTATATAACTATTTATAAGAACACTGTTTAGATGCAGTGCTACATCTGCTACATATTACCTATTTTTAGATGCTTTATCCATATAGTTCAGAGAATTTTACAGTAATTCAAACACTTTCAAGTATTTGTCTGAAAATTGTGTAAGCATCTTTGAAAACAGTGTACAGAAATTGCAGATAGCTTAAAATTACTTCCCAATGGCTGAAGCTTGTAGAGAATACAATGCACTTTCTCTTTTAGGAATGGCTATCCTTCTCCACTCCTTTTCATGAACACAAACGAGCAATACTTCAAGTGCAACCTCAGGGACAGGGCCTACTCTGTCGCGATTACTGAGGAAGCCAAATGCAATTCTGATTCAGTTCTGTAGCTTTCTGCCGGGTTGGCACAGGAAAAACCACGAAGGGAGCAAAATAACAATACTGCTGTTCCAGATACGTGAATAGAAGCTCAGTTCTTTGGATGCAAACCTCGCTTTGAGGGCTGGAGGATCTGAGCAGCATCCAAAGAGCGAACTACAGTAACCTTGTGTCAACAACACAAGGGCATTGGCACTCTGCAGCCTGGAGAGGGACCCCTTTTCTCACCAAACCTGCTCTTAAATTTCTGTCTGTATAGAATATTTCCAGTTGGCTTCTCAGATTCTGATGGTGGGGCTGCGGGGGGCAGGGGGCTGTTGAGGTATATTTAAGGAGAAAATGAAAACTCTGCACTGCGTAAAGTGAGATCATATCTCAAGCGCAATTTGTTTTAACAGAAATTTATACATTCCTCTTCTTCAGTTTTAGTGTTAGCTTTTATCTCAGTTTGTATCTTCCTTATTTCTGTTCAAAAAGATCTGTAAGCTGAAGGATTATGTTAGAGCATTTCTTGTTGCTTTTTTACACCTATTATTTTTTCAAGTGATTTGGATTATTCTTTAAATTGACTTGACAGAAATTTTTTTTGTTTGGGGCAGCTGTTAGTTGTTTTTTCTTTGATATATGAAGATATGAATGTTTTATCACTACACATATACACCTTCATGCTCTGATAGAAGATGTGTGCAGTGCCTGACATCAGATCAGGGGCTTTCTTCTTTCACTATGTCCTGTATTCACCAATTGATGCAAGGATCAGCACAGCTTGTTTTGATCTAGAAGGAAGAGTTTTGTAGAACTGAGACCGTTTATGTGGAACAGTAGAAAATAGCCTTCCCCCCCGTCAGAAAAAAAAAAAAAAATCATGCCAAAATAACAGTAATAAGTGAAGAAATAAGATAATCACTCCAGAATAACAATAATTGAAGAAATAAGATATCTCAGAGCACAATGTCAACAAGTTAGCCATAGAATGGTGATAAATGAAGTAAAGTTTTCAAGAATACAAGTCAACAGAAATATTGATCCTTCATGTCAACACAATCAACAGTTCTTTCAGAAAAGTCGCAAAATCTTAAGATTACATTTCGAATTTGGGGATAAAAGAGATATATTTTGGTTATGGTCACTTGAAACATTTCTGTGAGCACTCACAGTGGGTATACAAGATCATAGCAGCAGTTTAAAAGCTGTTCATTCCTGGGAGTGAACATAAAAGTTTGACACGTTCCCCATCTCACTGCATTTCAAAGATTTGCAAATGTTGTTTTCAAATTAGGATAGAGAAGACTGTATTGGGGGTTCTTGCAAAAGATTCATTAAAATATTGTCCGGATATACTGGACAGGAGAAATGAGGAAAAAATTAGTTTTGGAAAGAAAGGGCAGGCACAGTCAGTACATGCTGACTTGGATAATCTGCAGGTTGAAAAGACAACATAAGAAAACACACACATTCCTCTGTTGCCAAATACCAATCTAAAGCATTATTATGACTACAAAGTATAATTTCCTCTTCAATTTCAGTTTTCAGCTGTCCAACTCTTCTCCTATTACCTAAAATGTATGCTGGGTTTCCAGCAACAATTACATAGTAGACACCATGGAAAATGCAAAATCATATGTCAACACAAATTGTTAAAATAGCTCTGACTCCCAGGTTATTAATGCTCCCATGATGAATACCACAAAGGTTAAACATTTTAGTGAGTGTTTTAAAAGTTACCTTTTCCAACTAATGCGTATTCCAGCATGGCATATTTAAATCATATTCTGTGAGACCTCACTGGGGTCTTCAACATCCTCATGAGGAGAAGTGGAGGCGTGGGCACTGCTCTCTTCACTCTCATGGCCAGCGACAGGACTCAAGGAATTGGCATGGACATGAGTCAGGGGGATTTAGGCTGGGTACCAGGAAAAGACTTGTCACCCAGAGGGTGGGTGGGCACTGGAACAGCTCCCCAGGGCAGTGATCACAGCACCAAGCCTGACAGAGCTCAAGAAGAATTTGAACAATCCCTCAGGCACATGGTGGGACTCTAGAGGTGTCCTGTGTAGGCCAGGATTTTGACTCCATGATCCTCATGGATCCCTTCCAACTCATCATATTTTGTGATTCTAGGATACATAGTTAACCTCTCTTCCTGCATTATCTTGAACTTAAAATCCAGATGAACATTCATTTCACAAGGCATTAACAGAAGTTTACTCAGAAGTTCAGAAATAATTTCCTTTCCATTCTACACGAGGAAAAGTTTTTACCTTATGCTTTGTGCCTTTCCTTCACACTTTTGGCCGTAAATCCTTCCCAATTAACTCATTGGCTATGTGCCACTGTAGCTCCCTGACTTGCACTAAATTACACTCCAGATGTGTATTCTTCAGTTCCATATAAATGAAATCAGTATTTTTTTTTCTCTTCATCTTGAACCTCCTGGATTACTGTTGCTCCTTTTTCTTTATTCCCACTCACATAGCCCATCAACTATTCTACCTGTCATGAGTCAGAAAACTGCTTCCTGCTCTTTCTCTATCAGACACATATCTTTTCTCAAGCCATTTTTCACCTTCCTCAGTTTCATCTGAATATAACTGTATATACAGAGAGAGTATATAATTCCCTCAGCACCACTCAAGGCTCTTCATATTAACATCCTGATATTTTCCTTACCAAAATGAGCAATGAATGATAGGTATTATTGATTTATTTGTATAAATGTTATGAAGAAGCTTCAAAGTACTCAAGTCAGCATGTTGTCTAAATAATATTAAAGTGTTTTGGTGACAGTACAAGTATTTTAATTATTTAAGTATCAAAGATTATCATGTCCTTTACACCCCTGTTACTGTGTCCTTGAATTCTGATTGATAATTTCATATTGTGAGTACTTGGCACTGTGTTGACATTATAATTTCATTTTGTGTTAAGCTGCATAGAATTTCTAAATCAATACTTTATTAAAATACATCCAAGTTAAAAATGTGTTAACCACACCTTTTTCATCTCTATACCAGTTCCTGCACACAGCAACCCTATTCAAAATATTAATAGCTAATCTATAATTGTCAGAATAAATCTCTTCATCCATGTATCATTCCATTAAAAATAGACAAAATCCATATTTCTGCTGAAATCTCTGTGGTTGTTTGATGCTACATAGGTGAAAAAAAACAGTAGTTTAGTATGCATTTTTAGCATTTAGTCTCTTGGAGACAAGATTGAGTGAGTTCTGCTGTTCATATTTGACTTTGCTTCTCACGGGTAATGTCATCATCCCCTACCCATGCCAAATAAAATGTTGTGCTATTCACATTCCTGCCATCCTGACGCAAGGTAAGGACAAGCTCACGAAGAGATAGGCAATGGTTAATAAAGAAATGCATAGGTCTGAAATAGGGCTTAAGTCCTTAAAAACTGACTTACTATAGGACAAATCGGTAACCACTTAAGAATCTCAAAACACTATTCATTTCAGAGATTCAAAATACATAATTGTATTTAAAAATATTTTAAAGATTAGATAGAAATACCCAGGAATCAGTCCACAGTCATCAAACAATGAGTTACCAACTGTATGTTATCAATATTTGTTATCTACTATTAATGATTTTTATACATTCAAAATACAGTAGGGATGCTCCAGCTGCTACATTCTTCTAACACATTTAAAAATTAAATTTAGATATCTGAGCAAGTCATATATTATTCTACATTAAGATTAAAATTTTTATTTTTCTCTTCATTTTTAATCAGCCAAAGCTTTTCTGGCATTGATTCTTGAATGCCTTTGCAAAGGCTGTCACAGGCAGAATTACTGTAAGAATGGGGAATAAATCTTTTAATTATCTAAATGAATTAAATTTGAATGGGCAATTGTTAGTATCCTAATTGCTACATTGAATATTCAGGCATTACCACAGTGCCACAGTGCATAGGATCATAAATAATGTGTGCGTGTATATATATATATGCATGAGCTTAGGGGCATATGTGCACCTGAACACATGAAACGAGCATAAATGTGCACAAGACAAAACTTGTGCAAAGATTCTGTTGCTTTCTAACTATATTTAAATTAATTTCTGATTAAATAGCTTTATCACTTCTGATATTTACACTCATCAGAACTAAATGTTTTTTGTTAAAATGAATGAAATTTCTTTTCTCTGATTAACAATTGTATTTTCAGTTCATGTAATTTTAAATTAGTTGGAGCAAATGAGTCAAAACTCCTGGAAAAATGATCATTCTCTTTGAAATAGCAGTAACCAATTATTTAGTCATGTTTTAAACATATCTGTGAATCATCAGGACCAAGAAGTTGATATTTTAAAATTTGCCCACAAGCAAGTAACACAATTCCAAGGGATCAGAGTAATATGTCAGATCTATTTAAAAGTTCCTATCTTCAGGCTCTTAAAAAAAAAAAAAAAATAAATAGATGTGCAATTTTACATGAATACAGGTTTTAGCTTTAGTGCTTTTAAATTTCTCCTTAATAATTAATTCAAAACCTGAATAATATTTTTCTTAGAAATAAAGCCAGCTTGAAGGCAGGTTACTGCTTTCTTAATTTTATTTTTTATTTGTCTGCTAAAATTAAAAATATTATTCTTATTTTCTCTCTTTTTTCCTTATTTTTTTTCTTTCAAATATATCTATCACATGTCACTATTGGCCACTGAAGGTGGGATTGGGCAGTCTGGAGTAAGGGTTTATCACCCTGTTATAGGCTCCATGAGAAAAATGCCACTAGATGGCAATGTGTCAGAAAATTATCTCCACCAACGCAGAAGCAGATAGAGAATATGCATTATTTAAAGGTTCATTGAGTCGTTCTAAATGGATCTGTCAATCAGTAAGGAAAAAATTCTCATGCATTTCTTGTAGCGTCTCCAACTATCCTCCGATGACTCGAGGAAACCGGGCACCTCCAGAAACCCACATCAAGATGGGTGCAAGAGAGATGAGGGGTCAAACTGCTTCTGCCAGGCAGGGCAAACCCAGGCTGCTCTGGAAGAGGAGCAACATGCATCCTCAGGGATTTTGCAGCTGCTGAGTGCTGCACAATTATGAAAATCATTCTCAGCTGTGAAGAACTGATACCCACCCTCTGCTGCAGGGGATAATTTTAACTAAATCAGACTCTAAGTGTCCATATTCTCAGCCCTTTAATTTGCAGAGATGAGGAGTATGTTCTGCAAATCTGACATGTAGATACTATAGATGAATTTTAAAAGTATTTTGTAGACTATAAAGTAATTATGAAATATTTTGCTCATACAGAGGATAATTTTAGAAAGACATGAAAATAAAGCATGGGTTTTTTCCACTGCCTTTGTATAAAAATACATAAAATATGACTAAACACTCCCAAATGCTTAGATAACTGGAAATGTTTTAGGTATGCTCTTAGACTCCTCCTATTCAATTTAGAAAGTGTTTTGCATATGCTTATACACCAAGGATTAGAATTATTGAAAAGAGCAAAAACGTTAACCACCCAGCTTTTCAAAACATGCAATTCATTTTATGTTTTATGCCTTGAACTGCAATAATTCAAGAGGTGATAGATTAATAGTAGACACAGTCGTACAGAAGGGACAGGACAAATTGATAGTGGCAGCTAGTCTGTTGCCCCAAATTCTCTCACACTCCTTAGTCAGAATCTCAACAAAAGAGCATCTTTTAATCAGCATGTAGGTCACTATTTTTTTTTTTTTTCTGATCAGTACTTGTTCTGTGGTCTCAGATCTGCATTACGTCAGTTTAAGAGACCTAAACCATTTTACTATAAAAACAAGAATTTAAACAGGAATCTGCTGTAATTATAAAGCAGTTCTGCAAAATGGCATGAATGAGAATGTACACCTCTGTTTCATTTTTTTTTTCTGAACTTATTGTTTTCAATGTATTAAACATAATCTGAGTATGCCTAAGAGATTGGAGATTTAGGTCTGTGTCTCTTCCTACTCAGTTTCTATATTGGACTAAAGGTGGGAGGTGGTGCCCGTTTCTCAGCACATGCAAGTTTAGATGTTTAGGCCAACTGCAAGAGCTGAAGAGCTAAAAGTGTTACCAGAGTAGGCAGTGTCTGAGGATAGGATCCCGAATTTCTCTTTCAAGTCGAGGTGCCTACCTAGATCCCAATTTTGGTACAGTATGGGTAATCTGAGTTTCAATGCATGCACATATATATATTTTTACATACTTATGTAAAATTCAAAGAAATATGCAAATACTTTGTCAGATGGTGAAAATAATAACTCAAACTCAAATATTCTCAAAGAATTCACAATTTTGAAAATGACAGCATTGTTGCTGGAACTAATAAAAAGATTTACAAACAGAAATATGAGACTTCTTACGCATTCAAAACTAAGTATCAATAATCTCACACTTCATAATGATAAAGCAAAATACATATTTAACTATACAGACACTCAAAGTAGGCTTCATGCTGAAAAACACTGCCAGCAACAAAAAAGGCCCTGATTTGCATTCTTTTCTTTTTTCACCTCCATATAATTGTTCATAATATCAAATTTTCAAAGGTAACCAAGGTTATCAGAAGTAATTTTCACATTGCTTTTGTATTCCCTGAAATACATGGTAAGTAACAGAAATCTGACTGAACAAATATTCATTAGAGCAAGAACATCAAATCAACTTAGCATAAATTTTTTCATCCAAGCCACAAGACAGAAATTATTCTTAGCTGAAATAACAACCAAAAAAAAAAAAAAAAAAGAAAAAAAAATCAAGAAGTCAATTGAGAATAATTATTAAATTTTCAAAAAGTCTCTCATAATTTTAGTCACAATAATCTCTGGTCATATATACTAAATATATGCTAAAGTCAGATTTCTAATGGCTTGTGAAGGTGGTATTATTTGCCTGCCTTTCCCTTTCTCTAATGCTTATGATACTGGTTTCCATATTTCTATTTTGGTAATGTAATATTTTTTGATATTTCAATTTCAGTAATGTGTGAGCTACTGGTATACAAATCCATTGACAACCAAGATGCCCACAAGAAACAATTAACTCCTGTGATTGGAAGATGATGTTGAAAATGTCACGTCTGACAGAGCAGTCACAGTAAACAACTGTTATAAAAACGTGTTGGCAGAATGGCATTATGAATTACACAGAGAGGTAATATTGGCTAGCTGAGAAACATATACTTTCAATTTGGAAAACACCTTTACTCAAAACTGCACACCTCAGTGGCATTCTATTGGCCAGATAACCCACATCTAATGCACAGAACTCTCATTCCTTCTCTCATCTCATTCACTGCTGAGCACACACAGATTTTTACATTTGCTTGCTTTGTGTCTCCCAGTAGTTTTCCTAGACAAGAATGGAAAATAATCAAGAACTGTGAACATCCTCAAATAATTATTTATTTTAAATATATTAGTAGGTTTTGCTACTACCTTCCCTTAAAAAGACACACCAGACAATGAAGTAGTGTGGAACTTAAAAAAATCCACAAATCCACAATATTTTATTGCATTTTTTACTATCACAACCTCTCCATTTGCATGAAGGAGACTAGAGTATGTTTATTAAATGTTACTTGCAACTCTCGCATCTCACTTTTAATAAGAAGTTGTTATTCTGACATATTAATTATAAATGCGTGTGCTCATTAATAGTTGCTCTGATTTCACTTTTTTAATCTGATATTTTTTATTGTGCCACTGAATAATCATTTTACAGCTCTTTCAGAATCTATAGCAGTGTTGCTGAGTCAGCCTGTCATTGTTTAAATGGTTTTTTAGAAGTGCAACAGGAACAGATTTTCATCTCTAATCCATTCAGTAATGTGCTGGTTTTGGCTGGGAGAGAATTAATTTTCTTCACAGAGGCTGTATTGTGGATTTATGCTGAAAACAGCACTGATAATACAGGGATGTTTTCGTTGTTGCTGAGCAGTGCTTGCACAGAGCCAAGGCCTTTTTCTGCTCCTCACCCCACCCCAACAACAAAGAGGATGAGGATGCACAGTCAGGAGGGGACACAGCTGGGACAGCCATCCCAGCTGATGCAAGGGATATTCCAGAGGTGCCATTCTTTGTATATAAAGCTGAGGAGAAGAAGAAGAGGTGCTGTGAAGAAGAAGAGGTGCAGTTTGTTGTACCAACCCACCACTGGTGTGCTGGAGCCCTGCTCTCCTGGAGGCAGCTGAGCACCTGCCTGCCTGTGGGAAGCAGTGAATTAATTCTTTATTTTGCTCTACTTGCACACACAGCTTTTGCTTTACCTATTAAACTGCCTTTATCTCAAGCCATGAGTTCTGTCACTTTTACTCTTCTGATTTTCTCCCCCATTTCAGGGGAGTAGTGAACAAGCAGCAGTGGTGCTGGCTGAGGTTAAACACAGCTATTAATCAACTAAGTTCAAATTTTCCTACATTGAACATTTCTATGTATCTTTAAGGTTTTTTGAAAGTAATAATTCAACCACAATCTATTTTTTATAGTTGAACACAGATTAATTCAACTTTACAGAGTCATTTCAGAAGTTGTATTTCCTTCAACGTCCTACTATATGTAAAAAAGTCAATGGCAAAAATTATCAAACTTAATCCTTCCTGTTGTCAAAAAGTGGGATTTCACATCAGAATTTCAAGTGATAGAAAGCAAACAAACAAAAAGGCATCCTAGCCAGCATAACCACCAGATTCCAGCTGATTTATTCTTTAAAAATGCATGCGTTGTCAACTCCAGCGCCAGAAAAATAGCGGGAGACTGGGATATTTAAAGCCCTGTGATGAAAATCAGACAGGAAAAATATCTTCTAACATATTTCCCCTTTTATAACTATAAAGTATCTTAAGACAGGAAACAAATTCAGTCTCTCAGTCTATTTAAATAGAGGAGCAGCAGCATGATGCAACAGCCAATAATATGCTCTGCAATATTGCTAATTTAACCAGCTACAGCTATTCGTGTTGTTGGTGCTCTCATACTAGGAACCAGGGCACAAGGCAGTTGTGAAAGCAGTATAGTCACTGATTGGTGATAATGAACTTCAGCAAGAAAGCAAATATGAAGCATCTTTGCTCTAGAATTCTTGTACCAGTCAGTGTGGAATGGGATTTTCACAGCTTAAAGCCTTGCTCTCGCCATGAAAATAGTTGCAAGTATTATATCTGCTCAGTACATTTTGCTAGACCTTGCTGTTTATGCTGCCCTCTATTTGGCCTGCTATAGGAAGGTTCCTGTGGTCCATGTTTCCCCTTCCAATCCACATCATGACACTGGGTTTGATTCATTTAACCAAAAGCCTTCATTCCCTGAACCAAGGAATAACAGCAACAGAGACTCATGGAAGGTAAGGCCTTATTTCAAACTGCTCTGGATAGTAGGGTTGTTGGAGGGCAAGATCAGTCTCTCTCTAGGAAATTTGTTTGTTTATTTGGGGTAGGTACAGTACAAACCATTACTGGGCAGTAAAGTAACAAGAAATGAACAAACCATAGTAACTAAAGCTTGAAAGATCACAACTAAGTGTTTCCCTTTGAACTCAGGAGGAAAGAAGAGGAAAAAGAGAAATAAGAAAGACACAAAATCCAAACAATGACAGCATCATTAAGCTTGGAAGAGAACTCTAAGATCATCATGGAAACTGAAAAAGCCTAATTTTAATTTGGTTTGCCCCTAGATTTAGAATCCCAGTAAACTGTTCATTCATTTTCAAGTCAGTTAACTCTCCATGTGGGATTTCACCAGTTTCTTTCAGACCTTTCTGAGATTGATTTTTGCTTACTTGTTTGGGCAAAAATCAAGAAAGTCCACAGATTAATTAAGAAAATATGTGGAAAAAAATCAAGGAGGCTTCTAAAAGTTCCACCGCTAATACAAAAAAGAATGCCAGGTCCTCTTAATTTTTAATAGCATACATGTGAAAAAACCCTGTTTCTCTTCAGAAGATGAAGTGATTATTTGGATGTCAGCTTGTTTTCTGCAACTCTTCAGCTAATAGCTTTAAAAGTGAATCCTTTAACTTATGCAAGGCATTTTTTCCACATTTTGGAAAGCTGACACATGTACTTACTTGAATTACGACTACTGTTTCCAGATCAGAAAAAATGTAACAAGTAGTTTCTTCCCTGGAATGGCCCGAAAGGATATTATTCATTTACTATAAATTAATTCAGCCATTAACTGGAGTTTATGACCACTACAGACAAAGCCACCTGCAAATGCATTCATCATGTTGTGAACACTGTGGTGCTGAATGTTCAAAAGATGCAGTTATAAGCAATCAATAGCTCCACACTTTATACTGCTGTGATTAATGCCAGTGAACGTTCTCATGAGATTTCTTTTTAGTTGTTTGAAGGATGTGACCAAAAGAATCAGTGAAGGGGAGGGGAAAGGGAAACTTCAGAACATATTCTAATATATAGAAATAACCTTACAATTCAGGATTAATAGGTGAGCATGATAGATATACCTATTTAAATAATGAGCAGAAAAGTAAATGCACTGTACTCTTAAAAGGCAGTAAATGCTGCAATACACTGCTTCTGTTTTGTAATTTCTCATTTGCCACTTTCCAAGTCACTGAATTAAGCCTCCACTGCAGCCAGTTTAGTTCTACATGTCAATTTTCAGTAGAAGCAGTCAATAATTTTAAAAGACTGATGCTGGAGTGTAGGATAGATCCAGTTACAGTGCACTGTGGTACTTAGAGGTGGATGGGATTAACTGCATCCTGAAGGTATAGTTACATTTTGCAGGCATATATTGGTAAGGCAGTCACTTATGTAACAAGTTGCCCTTTTCTGGTGGGGCCTTTGGAAAAAAAAAAAAAAAAAATCAACAAAAGTTTAGAAAAATATGGAATTAAAATTGCTGTGTCCTTTTCCCATATAGACACATGCTATATAGATATATAAATACATATATTCAGACACAATATACAGCATATGACGAGAGGACATAATTCTATCATTTGTGGTGGAGAGATACCCAAATATTTAATGTCATTATGAAATACATGGAGCAAGAAAAACGTATTTTGTATATATATAGAGAATGCTATGCTTTCTTTCAAGACACATCAACCTTCTTCCTTGTATTTTCTCTTGCACTTGTCCTTTAGCCATTCCCCAAAAATAAGCAGGCAAAACAAAATAACAGGTATAAAAAAATCAGAGGACTGAGCCCCTAACACCTTGTGGAAATTCAACATGCCTGGTCAATCTTGGGCCCAATTAAATTTCAAAAATAACCTCCTAAGAAGGGACACTGACCTGGGAATGGTCCTGTCCATATTCTTAGTGCAAAACCAAAAGCCTAAGCAGTACAGCAGAATGGGAACATTTTGCTCAATCTTTAGAGAACCATAGCACTTTATTTTCTAAAAGTTTATATTTGTGTATATGCATTACTTATACATGTAGCAATGTTGAAGACTTTAGCAAAACAACATTACATGCAAAGGCTCAGCAATACTGACATTTGAATTAAATAGAATTAAAATTTTAATGAATCTATACATATTTAGATATGATAGTTTAGATTTCCAGATCTGGGATAATTTATGTCTTTTCCCCAGCAGAAAAATTACAGGTTTATAGGATGCAGAATCACAGAATGAGCTGAGTTGGAAGGATCATCAAGAGATGATCTCTTTCTATCTCTAAGCATGTATCACCACAATCTCTTAGGGTCACATACCCCTGCAAATAAGCCATACACCTCAATCAGCTGGCCCTGGGATAGCAGCTAAAAATCCACACACAGCAGTCTCTTGTTATAGATACAGACTTGTAAAATACAAATAGATTTTTTTTCCGAACTAAAAATGATTTCTTCTATAGGAATATGTTTTCCACAAGCACATTTTCAATTTAGTTCACAGATTTTAGGGAATTACAAATAGTCATTGGCCTATATAGTTAGAGATTGCTCCTGGCTGCCAGTGAGTCATCTAATTAAAAAGGAAATAATTTCTGACTTGATTGTTTTTTTCTATGAACTTTAGAATTTCTTACATATAAAGAAACATTCTAGTTGTTATGATTGGTAAAATAAGAGCAAATGTGATAACAAAAAACAGTGTACATTTTGTTTATCATCTAATCAGGCTGTCTATTTTGCTGGAATAGGTACAAGCTATCAACATTATTATATTTGAAAGAAGAAAACATCATCAGAGTTGAAAAATGCCCAGTGGCTGCCACACACTGGACTTCATACGTACTAGCTCATTGCTTTAATTCATAATTATTTTTTTGTTTGAATTTAATCTTGTTTTATTAAGTCTTCATATAAGTCCATTTATCCATCAAGAGTACTTGAAACTAGATGCATATTCCCAGAAAGGTTAATGGGGCTACCAAATGATCTGAACTGAGAGGAGAGGTTATGATGCAACCTCATGTGATGAAAACCATATGTTGCAGCTCTGCTGGGCATTAGAAATTGCTTCCCAGATAAACTGTGGCATAGAAAACACAATCCAATCCAAAATGAGCTAAATGGGCCGTAGTGAAATTTCATGGAGCTGAAGGGATGAGAGACAAGAATAAAAAGGAAAGGTGTAACTAAAAACTGAATTGACATGCAGTAAAGAAAAGGGTAAAGAATATATATCAATAGAGAAGAGGAAGTCTTTTTTCTGTCATGTTAGCCACAAGAAGTTATCTTGTTCTCCAAAGATTTTCTCTTTCCTTATCCCAGCTTTGTTTAGTGTCTTTTCTTGCCTTATAATTTCTGATTAAATTTATGGTTAATTCAGCAATTCCAAAGCCAAAGAAATAAACATATGTGCTCTGTTTTAACCCCAGACAACAACCAAGCCTCATGCAGCTGCTTGCTCACTCCCACCAGTGCAGTCAGGGAGAGAATCAGAAGGGAACTCATGAATTGAGATAAAGTCATTTTAACAGGGAAAACAAAAGCTGCACACACAAGCACAGCACACCAAGGAATCAATTCACTGCTTCCCAAGGGCAGACAGGTGTCCAGCCACCCCCAAGAGAGCAGGACCCCATCACATGTAAGAGTACTTGGCAAGAAAAATGCCAACACACCAGACACCCTCCTTCCACCTTATTCTCTCCACTTTATATACTGACCATAATGCCATATAATCTGTAATATCCACTTGGTCAATTTGAGTCATCTCTCTCAGTTGTGTCTCTTCCAAACCTCCCATGTACCCCCAGCTTCCCCACCAGTATGGCAGCACAAAAAGCAGAAAAGATCTTGGCTCTGTCTAAGCCCTGCTCAGTAATAACAAAAACATCTCTGTGTAATCAATTGTGTGTTCAAAAAAATCCAAAACATAGCCCCCATACAGCCACTGTGAAGAAGATTAACTCTATTTCAGTCAAAGCCAGCTCAGTATGTGATATAAGCTGTTTGCTTACCACACTCTTCACTCTTCATCCATGTTGCAGAGAAGCTAAGTCAATCTGATCTTTTATAGCCTAAGCTCTCCCAATGAAATTAAAAGGAAATTTATTCCCGATTCATCCTTTACTGCTCCTTTAAACTATTTTTAAAAAATATTATCTTAGTGAACAAAATAGTCAAATAGTCCCATGTTTACCAAAGAGAGATTAAAAAAATATCTCCCCTCCCCATCAAGTGCTTCTAATTTTTGTTGTTGTTGCTTGGCTTTGTGTTGTTGGTTTTTTTATTTGTTTTTTTGTGGTTTTGTTTTATAGTATAAGATTTGAAATCACTTAAATGAAAAGACTGATAGTTTGGTCTATGTCAAGGTTGCCCTAAGAAGGTTATCTGGTAAGGACTGAAGCATACCTGTAAGTTCCTCTGCAAAGATGAAGAAAATCTTCAGTGAATCCAAAGTAAGGAATTTGACTGCATAAAGTTCCACAATAATTTAAAACTTTATTTATGTACTCATTAAAACATCCATAAACCACTGGGGAAAGAAGCAGGTTTGATATTCTTTTTGATTACAGCAATTGCTTTAATGGAAAAATAACATATACTTTAATATCCACTATAATCACTTTTCAGGTGTCCCTTGTTTTCATTTTTGTTGTGTCCCTTGTTCACATATTCAATATATTTTGCAGTATCCATCCATTTCAAAAAACAAGATAGATACTAGTAGCTCTCTAAATGAGTAGAAGGGATTTAGCTTTTGGCTTGTGTTTGTAAAAAAATGTATGATAAAGACCACTTTATTTTAAATACTTTGATGCTGAACTTGGACAGAAATCTATCTGGTCTGCTTTTCAGGGCTGAATTACTTGAGTGGCTTCCAAAAACCCCCCCAAGCATGACTTCTTTTCATGATCTGTGGTACCTTTGTTCTGCAGAGAGTTCTTCTGTGTCCCAAATTAGACAGAAAGTACCAGTGAATGCCCCATGGAAAAGTCTAAAGAGACAGATGTGTTCAGAGCATTAGCTAATGTGGTATTGCTGTTATCCTCATGGATATGGTCCTGCCCACTTAAAACTTCACAGACTAGATCTCTCATTTGGAGAAAACTTGATCTGTTGATCCCTTTCAGCATCAGAGAGTTCAAGACTCCCACATCTCTAGCAAGCGTCAAATCCCACAGCCAGGAGCACTTTCCATCTCAGTCTCTCTCCTTTTGAAGTGAACAGCTGAAGCAGGAGAAGAGACAACCAGGATGAATAAGTCAGAGGCAGAGGAAGAATATGGTAGTTCAGCTATTTTCAGACTAAAATCCATTGCTGCTTCAGGAATGCTCTGGGACTATTAAACTATTATACCAGTGGGAGGTAACAGACTTGCATTGAAAGAGTAAAACCCAAGTTGCCTGATGTTTGTTGTACTCTCCATAAGAGGATAGACATGAAACAGAACTGGAACAGTTTTCTAGACAACAGTCATCCATTTGTCACCCACAGGGACATCTTCTGGACCACAATTATGTGTGTCACTTTTAAACACATACTTGAGGTTTTAGGAAGTTTGCTTCTTCCAGAAATGTTATTTGTTTTAGTAAATTGGTTCTAAGCACATTTAAAACAGATCTTTCAGTGAAAAACTTAAAAAAAACCCATGATAATTAAAACTTAAATATTACAAAGTCCTAATATAAATATAATTAATATTTTATTGTAATGATTAAATCTAAAATTTTAAATTCATTAGCTCTTATTAAAAATAATTTTAACCACATTTTAAGGTTTAACTCTCCTTGCCAATATATTTACCTTTGTAAGATTTTCTACTTAATTTGTATATCTGTTGTTACTATTAAGCATTTATGGATAACTGGAATTTTCAATAGGAAGATTTTAGAATAAATGTTACTACAGTTTCTGTACCAAATCTAGTAATAAAAGAGCAAAGAATAAAATTTACTGATTTTTCCTGATTGCAGGAAAAATACTTATTGCCTTTAGAATTAAAATTATTAGAATTATTTAGAATGACTGGTCTGTAATACTATAACCTTTTTACCTACCTTCAACTTACAATTATAGCTGTCATAGCTAAGAGAAGATACTCCACTCAATTTTTACCTCCTAAGTATCACTGCCATTTTAATTTTACAGCACTCATAAAGTATTAATATCTAGGATCTTTATGAATATCTATGCAGAATTCTAAGCCCACTTTAAAACAACCTCTCCAAAAGATAACAAAGTACAACAATTTACAACAACTTCGGAACTAAATCAAGGAGACAAAGTATTCAATTTCAATGGAACACTGAAAATCCCAAATGCTCTCAAACTAAGTATCAGAACAGTCACCATAAGAGGAAATGACACTTCATTTACACATTTCAAAGTGCACACAACAAGAGACAACATTTCTTTTCATGACATTTGGAATATCTTATCCCTTGTAATACCTACTACTCTTTTTACATCCATGCTCTAAATCTTGCTTATTTCTTGTCTCATGTCATGAAAAGGTCATGAAATGGTCGCTCCCCTGAGGTCAGGGGAATGTGAACTAAAAGGGATGCAGCAGAAGATTGGACCAGTATGTGAATAAGAATATGGCATAAAATATACAGTCTATAATAAAATTTCCTCTGTCAAGAAGAAAATATAATTTATTATGTTTATAAGTGGCTAAAAATGTCTTGTGTTTAAGCTCTTAGAATTAGAACAGATTTTGAGTTCCTGTTGGTTCCTATAAGACATTTTAGAATTAAGATGCATATCCTAATTCAGATAAAAACGTATCTTCAGAAAGAGTGATTCTGTAAAATAGGAAGCATTTGTTCAAAGCAAAGGGATCTCTGAGGTTCCTTCATGCTGTACAAAGGTAAAGAACAATGCAGTGACTGAGACGTGAGTCTAGAGGATACTAGTATGGTGTTAGTAGAGATTAGATACAGACTGATCTGTTTGAGGCGTTTAAATTCTTGCCACAGACAAATAGTGAAAATGAAGTAAGTGATGAAGTCATATCCAGGAGCAATTTAGGGTGTTGAGATCACAGAGAAGGAGATATTACAGCAGCAGAGACCTGTCTTAAGCTTGAAAGAGGTAGCAGATTTACGAAAAAAATTATGAGCCATTGCCACAGTCCTAAAATAATATTTTTCCCCAAAGGTAACAGAAGAGGCTGCAGCTTGTTCTGAGTAAACACATGAAGTAAAGAACAAGACAAGGTCTCTATTTAATTCATGAATTACCCTGTCCATGGCATACATGGCATTCCTGTAGGATAACTATAAGATACACTGTTGTAGTCAGATAAGAAGGGACCTACACTTTACCATGATAGTGCTGCAGATACCACAAAGTTCTAAATAGTCAAAGAACAAAGTTACTGCATACACCAATGATGTGATGTTGCATCACTTTTACCATCTGCACTAATGGTTATAAATTATTTTCTCCAATCTGACTCAACTATTATAGATAAATCAGCTAGACTTGAACTAGTTCTTACTCATAAAGCACTGCTAGTTAATCTAGTACAGGGTGTGGAAAACAGGGATTATGTATAATGTATTTTCTGCATCTAAAATCAAAATTAAATATTTAAAATGTATAACTTATGAAAGACAAATATTGTGATACTGCAATAGTAAGCTGCATATTTTATTATATTTTTTGAGAAAGAGACAAATTGTGGATGCTAATATAGGCCCACTAGAGCAAAAATTAATACAATTTTAGAGTCCTGTCTGAGGGCAGGGTTGTCTCTTACCTTGTCATAACATTCAAACATATCGTATGCTCTAAAATCAGAAATCAGAACTGTGTGAGAAACCATTTTCTAGCAATTTGAAGCCTACAGGCTGCGTCAACATGTCACCAAACTAATTTGATATTTTGTAAGAAAGTAAGAGGAAAATTCAGAAAAGCCAGCATCTAAAGATGAGAACACAGAATATCACAGAGTATCTTTTACCTGTCCTAACCCATGTGAGTATTCAGACAAAACTCTTCCAAGAAACTTCATTAAGAGCTGCCAAATCTTTCACTATAAACAAGTTAGGCAAGCACCTTTTTAACATAGTTCTCTCTGATGTATGGAAATGCTTTCTACTACCTTGACGAAGACTAATGTAGAAAAATCTTTCTAGAATTTAAATGGAGAATCTAACTCATTCTGTATTTACTGAACCTGCTTAAGTGCCCTGGCAGTGATACATGAAAAAGCATGGCCTAACAGTCCCCAGACATAGCCAACACTTCTAATTAATAAGGAAATAGCACAAAAAGTTAATGCTTGCAAGAATATTTGCACTACCACCATTTTTATATGATTGCTTCTCTTTCTCTTTCCTAATCACTCTCAATCCTGAAATCAATAAAACCTTGATATACTATATCCATTTTCTTTCTGGAATTGCAAGAGTTAGAGCTAATTTAACTAGAGATATTTAATTTAATAGTCACAAAAAGAAACAGAAACTGTAAATAAAGTAAGAAAAAAATTAAACAACGTGGAGATAACTTTATTTAGCTTTGGCGTGGTATACTTGCATTCAAACATAATTACATTTATACTGTTAGGTTAGTAAATGCTAATAAATGTTTATTCATGATGTGCTATTAAAGAAAAAAGTTGTCTCATTTTGTGCTCTTGAATTTACTTCAAATAATCACTGGCTGCCAGATCATAACTCATAAAATAGAGTGGTATTTGACCAGACAGCTAAATTCGTAGGAAAGAATGTATTAATCCTGTGCTACAAATAGAAATTTCACATTGATCTTAAAAACTGTGTTTGTGTGGAATACCTAAAAAAGAAGCACTTGATAAGACAAGGAAGTACCCATTCTACCCTTGATTTTGTTTAGCACAGCAGTTTGGTCACAGTTTTAGAGACACACACCAAATTCCAGTATTTTCAATATTGGAGAATTCTGTCCAAATTCAAAGATGTTTGATTCTTCAAGAAAAATACATACCTTCAGGTCAGATTTCACACTAAGTCAATTTTTCCCCAATTTCTATATGTAGACAACTATATAAAGAAACTTTGAAGACAAAAGTGTAAAACAGTGTACCAGCTGCATGCCTTTATAAGATTTTATGAGACTCTTGGGGCATAGATTCTACCCTATGTAACAAAAGGTAAAGAAAAAATGGCCATGGAAGACTAGGCTTTGCAAATATTTGGATTTTAGTTTTTAAGTTTGAGTATATTTGTATTGAAGATGTTCTAAAAAAAAGTTCCATAAATCAGCTCTGTCATGGTATAAATCCCTTTGGATTACATTTTAGTTAAGAGTTGATTAAAAGCTCCTGTTCTCTTATGACTGTTTTTCCATTGGATGAACACAGTTGTTTTTGTAGACAGGAAATAAAAAAAATCCACAAAAGCAACTTTTTTTGAAAATATTTTCAGGAACGACTGGCAAATGGCAATCTTAAAGGCATTGGAATTTGTAGTCTAGTTCACATGGTATTACCTTGAAGAAGAATGGAAAACAAGGCTACAAATGCTCAAATGCCCCATAACCCAACACCTGCATTTTTCAACTGATAATCAATCCCAATGAGTTTTTACAGCAGTGACTCTGCTCCTTGCTAAGGCAGAATGATGTAAAAAATTCAGCAACTGAAGCTGTAACCACAGGATTATGTCGCCCCCAAGTAACCTATTAAATACACAGAGAGGTTTCAAGCATTTCAGAAAGGTGTATCTCTCCCGTAGCATTAACCACAGCAGAAAGATACTGCCCCTACTCTAGCTCTCATTCACATGTTGAAAGCTTATGACCTATTTTCAGAGATATTTTCAGCCTAAATTTGTTAATTTGACTCAGGGCATAGCCAAATCCCCAAGTGAGATTTTTTGCTCAAGCTAGCAACCTGTCAATTTGCATTGCAAAGGTAGGGTAAAGCTACACATAAGGAGCTGCTAAGCCCACAATGCCTTCTCAGGAAAATGAAAGTAAAACAAAACAGGCACATTCCTGTTTATTAGAGCATTAATTTGTTATTCCTTGCTGCTCAGTGGTTCAGGCAAAAAATAGCACTGATACGAATGAAAAGGGTTGAGCCCACATGGCTGTACAGAACTGTCCTGGGAAATGAGGATGTATTTAGACTTTCTAAGAATTAAAAAGACTAATCTAAGAATTAAAACTAAAATATTTCCTTTTGGTACATGCATTTCCAAGTGTTTGCAAATATCTATAAGCAAATAAGTTACTGGTCAGACACTCATTTGCTTTTCTTGCTAAAATATGACATAAGATCATAGTGTGACTTAGAATGTGATGATGGCTGATATAGGGCAGTGCATCCAACAGAAAAAAATCAGACCAGAAAAAAAATTTCATCACTGAAAGTTGTTTACTGGCCTTCATTATTAAACATAACTTGAATTCTTACAGACCTTGTTTTAAACTTAATTTCTAATCTGAAGAATAGTTTGCAAAGTCAAATTCATAACATACAACTTATATTATACATTTCAAATTACTGTAGAATTCTTTTCTAGAGGAAAAGTGTTTTGTGACCTGACTTTTCTACCTGACCTTCCAATAACCAGCTTTTTGGTGAATGTTGTATGAGCTTTAGTAGTATCTGTGCTCCTTTCCAGATTTCACCCAGATCTCATTTCTTATTTCTTTAGACAGATCATTTCTAAAGAATATTCCAAGGCAGCACAGCTCCCTGTTTGAAGGGTATACTTTGCATAGATGAAAACAGAACTCTCAAAAAGGAGGTCATAATCATTCTCTTTAGCTGTCCTCTCTGAGTTCCAGCCTGCACTGATGATATACTGATAGCTCTAAAATCACTGCTAATGGCAAGTATATTTTTAGCAATTGGAATAAAATTCACAACAGGAAAGTGCAGGTGGTTGTGAAATACTGTTCTAACAATTTCCCTGCCAAATTTCCTAGGCCCCAGGCTAATTTTAACATATGCATGATAGATTTGAGCTTTCTGGAAAATACATAGAAGAAAATTGCAATAATTTGACAGATTTTTTTCCCCCACATTTTTAACAACAAAGTTGTTAAAAATATGCAACATCAACTATACAATTTCTTTCAATAAGTATTTTTGCTTTAAAACTACAGGAAATATGCTACATGAAAAGAGTGAAGATGAATTCTGAAAACACCACTTTTCATGGAGATAGGATGCAAATGAGTTGATACACACAGATTAGAAATTATAAAACATACTCTAAATAGGTTCTAAATCTTTTCTGTTTTGTGATATGAATGAGTAGAAATTCCAGTGGACTAAAAACAAATACTCTTCATTTAACACAACATCAAAATCTGTCTTTTGTTTAAAGGCCAAATTTTGCACCTTAAATGAGTCATCCCTGGCTCATGTGAGGTAAATTGCAGCCAAACGAAGATTGCACCTTTAGTATTTCCATTGTAAACATATTTCATTGTTTGACTGTGTGTGGTGCACAGCATATATTTAAAAGGTATATACTGAAAAGGGAAACTGATTATCAAATCTGCATTGGTGCCTCAAAATGTGAGCGCAGGTAATCCTCCCCTTTACTCCCCTCCCCCAGTCTGTAATAATGAGATACAAAAGAATTTATAAAGGCTTGTTAAAAAGAAGTAAGGCACTCACCAAGTCTAGCAGAAATATCTACTGGTAGTGACAGAGAAGAACTCAAAAGATATTGTGTTCTAAATGCCACAGTATTTTACAGACATGACAAATTGCACATGTATTGAAGAAATAATGATGTAATATAACTTGTCTCGGTCTTTTCAAGTTTTCATTCCCAAAGATATGGCATTAAATTATTTTAATATGGTTCTTCTTTTACTACTCATAATCTGGTGATTAAATGATAATGTAAAACACAGACGTTGGGAAGACCTTTTTCCTTAATGGCTTAAAGTAGAAATTTCTATTTATTTCTACACCTCAATAGCTGAACCACCTGCAACTTGTTAATTCTCAAGTTTATGCCATGTCTGCTTAGTCAAGTGCTATCACTTTCACTGTATTTCATCTGCAGAAAATAGCAGGAGGGAAGTGACATTTTCAAGTGACATTTTATTGCCATTTTAAGCTAACAATAAAATTTGATTATTAGTTTGTGTTTACTATATCAAAATGATAATAAATTCCTCAATAGTTCTGTGATAGCAATGGTAATCATTTTGGGCACACTCTGGTTGTGTGATTCCACAGGCGTGAAAATTACTATTTCATGACCATTTTCTGGCACACTTTTAAAATAAAAATCTCATATCACTATATTCTCTTTAAAGAACTTTTCATTACATCATCACACTAATTTTTCATGTTGCTGTAATAGTTAATTTTAACTTTTTTTTCTAGATCTCAATGCCTCTTGAAATCAAAGCATGAATTTTAGAGTTGTTAAATTTTCTTTTGACGAAATAAAAAAAGATAAAGGTGGTTCTTGTTAGGCCTTTATAATAGGTCAATTGTAAACATGTGTCAATTTTTTTAAAGTGTTTTAAAGTGGTCATGACAACTTGAATTTCCCCTTATTTTTCCACATTTATTAATTAATCAAGGCAAAGCTGCCAGCACTGTGCATAGCTCCATTTTAAGAGGAGTTTAGTTTGTCACAATGACATGTAAGGGAGAACATGTCTTATGAATGAGATTCAGATAGACAAAAAGTTTAAAAGAAAAAACTTGTCCTCACTACACTCACGCTCAGAGCAAGTAAATAGAAACCAGCTGAAATAAAAGCAATGTTTCATAACTCATGTCCAAATACTTACTTTAAAATAATGATTCCTCTAAATAAATTGCAAGCTTTAAGTTCATCCTAACAGCCCCACCAGTATCAGAAATAGAATTTGCATCACATCTGAAATTTACACTGCACATAAGCTTTCAAATCTAGGGATTGATGCCTCTAAGCTAACACAGCCCCTTTTACCTCAATAATCAGCCAGCCACTCTTTTTCAGCTAAGCGGGTAACAAAGTTTAAATTCTTTTAAAAAAATTCAACCTCCCTTATAAATGGATAAGGAAGGTACAGATTCCTCTTAGCTGTTTTGTATAGACAGTCTTCAATTAAGCATGGAATCTGCAAAAAGTTGTACTTATATTAAGCAGAATTTCTATAATTGATTTACATATCATGATTATTTTTCATTAAATGGCTGTATTAAAGAAATTCTCACAGTACTGTAGTGATTATTTAAAATCAGAAAAATCTTAATATTCACGTTTTGAGGAATCAGAACCTCTTCCCTTTCTTGCTCTTTGCTAGTGAATAATGGGTAGCTCTTGTTTTTATGAGTTGGTTCCCCTTGGCCCTGTATTTTTTGCTAAAATTATTATCTAAAGGAAAAAAAGAGTACTACTACAGCCTCTCTGTGAACTCTCAACCTGAGAGGTCAGCATTTCATAACAGCAAATTGGAACAACATAAAAATCAAAAGAATTTCTGAGACTTTTAAATACATCCTGCTAAAATAAGATAAATAACAAAGTTTGTTCCCAAGTCACAGTCTTTTTACAACAACCACTTATTAAAAAAAAAAATCCAATTGAAGCTGCTCTAGAACTGTTAACCACAACATTCAGGAAACATCATGATCTGTCACTTCCACTTATGCATTTCTGTGGGTCAGTTGCACTGTGAGTGGCTTCAGTAGCTAACATTAGAATCTTCATGTATTTCCTCTACTCTGAAAGTATTTTCCACACTTAGCACAAGGGATGCTGGTTTCCAGAAGGATTTAACAAATTTTGATTGTTTACACAATAGGGACTAGCTGCTTCCTCTATTTAATTTGGCAGATAAAATACTAGAACTTTTATTTCCTTTTCATTTCTAGCATATATTTAGATTAGAAAAATTGGATTTGTAAAGAACACTAGCAAAGGACAGTTTAAACATACAACTGAAACATACTTTAAATAGATGAGATAATTTATCTTTCTTTAAACTGGCTAAACACAAACATAGCAACAGTACTATGATTCATGCAATACAGGATAAAAAATGCAAGATTTAGCAACACACAGAGACCCACAGAACTTATATTTTTCTGTTCTTGATTTCTTAACTCCTGAAATAGCCTGTAAAAGCAAAGACACTATAATAACTACCTACCATATGTGCAGGTGTGTATTTTTATGTATATTACATGTATTTACATGTTTGCTGTTTTCTTTTCAAAGTGGGTAATATAAATGATAATATTTTATTTTAAAAAATTAAAATACATGTAATTGGAAACCAAAGTTAATAGACAGGAGTTATCAGCCTTTGACCAGCCTAGTAAAACAGCTTCTTAGAAGCAAGCACACCAAGCTAATGACAGACTTAAAGAGACTTTTGAAAATACTGGAAATTCAGTTATAGGACAGATATTTTAAAGGATAGCAGAGATTAATTCTAAATGCAGACATTGGTGCAGATACACATATGCAGTGTTGAATATTTTTAATTATTGTTTGAATTCAGCACTCAAAAACCTTAAAGTCATCATAAAGCTCTCATATTACACTGTCATGGTGCTAACGTTAAAACTGGACTAAGAATTCTCCGTTTGACATCTAACTTACATCTGTACCCCTATATTCTCATGCTTAAAACAACATAAATAAAAGCAAGAACTCTTTATTAAAACCATTAATAGCTGCAATAAAACTTGCTTTACGCTGTATGTTGTGTAAGTAAGATGAGTTTAGCAGTGACCTTTGCTTATGTAGGAATTCATCAGCAGTGGCACTACATCACAAAGTTTCCTGTTTGTGTAATGTAAAGCTAGGATCTTCATACTGAATGGCAGGGGTTTGCCACAGGAAAGATGGTATGTTAAATCCATGAGCCACAGGAACTGCAATTTGGATAATTATGCTACACTTAGCTGGGAAATTATTCCCTCTTTCAACTTCAAGTGTTAGCAGACAATTCTTTTGACATTAGCTTGATCAGGAGGAGAAACTGAATCCTGACTCAGGTATGTACAATGCAAATCCATTCATTTGCTAGAAGGCTCATTAATTGTATAAAAAAACAATTTGAATAAAAAAGCCATATATATATATATATATATACACGTGTGTGTGTGTGTGTGTGTGTAAAAGTGATGGGATTTGCTGCTTTGGGGTTTTTTGGCCATTCAGGTTATCTGCCTCTTATTTGCTTTTAATACTAAAGGCTCAGTCAAATCAACACCTTATTTTGAATTTCCAGGCTATAAATGCTTTGTAGGATTCCTGAATAAAAAAATCCCAATGCCATGTTTCACAAAACCAATGGTTTTCTTTAATGGGTTTAAATAAGAACCAAGTCTTGCACTTACCTGTAAGTCACTTTAAATGGCTCCCTACTGTAAATGAGTAAAGAGGCCACTTCTGTAATGTAGGACAAAGTACTTCACTTTGCTGACCTTGGGATATAAACTATAAGGTAAAATCCTATCTTTAGATCTCAAAGGTTTTATTGCAAGTGCCTGACATTATTGTGCTACTTATTTGAAGTCTATGACCCTATTTATATGATTAGTTCTCTTCTGGTTTGTTACTCTATAGTTCTGATAAACTGCAGTTACTTTCACTAGTAACCCTTAGATGTGACTAAGTTATCTTTAAAAGTCATTATTGTGGATATCACTTTTCTGATATAACTTGGATGCTACTAATCATTACTTTTCATTACTTGAAGACTGTTTGCTTCTTAATTGGAAAATATGACACCACCATCTTCTATTAACCTTCTAATTATAGCAACAATAATTTAATAATTCATTACAGAATCCCTGTGATTGTAACTTTTTCTTAACTCTTAGCACACAGTCCTCTCTTTCATCTGTTCTATCATATTTATAATATAGCACAAAAGCTCCCTTATGAAAAGTTGGTGTTTTGTGACTGGTAGGATGCATGAGCCTACAAAAAAGATGGAGAGGGACTACTAAAAGAGCATGTAGAAGAAACAGGTTTAACCAAGAGATTAGGTTCAGATTAGATATTAGGAAAAAAATTCTCTGCTATGAGGGTAGTGAGGCTGTGGAATAGCTTGCCCAGAGATATTGTGTATGTCTCACCCCTGGAAATGTGCAAGTCCAAGTTGGATGGGGCTCTAAGCAAGCTGGTCTAGTGGAAGCTCCCCCTCTCCAGAGCAGGAGGGCTGGAACTAGATTATCTTTAAGGTCCCTTCCAACCTAGGCCATTCTATCATAACATTATAGCATAGTTTTAGCAAGCACATAAGACAATGTTACTTCTCTCAAGCTTTTAACATGAAGAGTTTTCTGTCCATATCTATATTATGGCTACTCCACCTGAGCACACCACTTCTGTTTTGTGAATTTTCTATTCAGCACTTTTCCAAATCAATGTTAAAATGCCCGACAGCTTCTAAGCAACCATGTTGAACAATTTCAGAAGAGCTTTAAATGCCGTAAAAAGTCTTAATACTACCTGGCACTGTCATGTGGCAAGCAAGATATTGTTACTGTGAGGAAAGATCATACAAACCCCACTCAGTTTGTGCATGGTTTTAGCCCACCAATCTGCACAGACTGAGGCTTTTGAGGGTCATATTAAAAGGTTCTGTTTCACCTGAGGTCCAGAATTAAAATCAGCAAATAACTTTCAAAGCAGATCATTTAAAATCAAAATCACCAAGTCACTAAATAAGGGACTCAGTTTATAGAAGGTCTTAAGCAAAGAAGTAAATTTTATCTGAAATTTTGAAGTATATTTATTTGAAAAATGCAAAACACATTAGCCTGGTGTTATTGTTTGCTATGCATAACACACAGTTAAAATTTGCAAAGAAATTAATTAGAAGAATTTAAAAGAAACTATCAAAATAGTTACAAATATGGCTATATTTTGTTATTAAAAAAGAGATCATTTTTCATTTATAGCTCTGTTTCAAATATATTCCTAAATTTCACTACAAACTCTTAACAAGTTGGTTACTTACACTACTTATACTCCATTACCAAAGCATATCATAAGAAAAAAATATCAAGAGAGTACAATCAACAGATTAAAACTTTATCAAAGGAGAGTGAAATGTTTATGCTTCAAGATTACTATAGCTTGCCTCCTGAATAGCAAAAACCACTCTACTGCTAATAAGCATCAAAACTTTGACAGCACTTTTTTCAGATTAAAATTCCTTTGCCAAAAATTAAGAAACAATACTAAATCTGTATAACCTTTTTAGAGTTTTTAAAATAAAATATTAGGTATAAATTATTATATGGTTTGCATAGTATCAGATTGCAGTGAGTATATTTTATACAGTATTGAAATAGAGTACATTCCTGCTTGCAGGAACCAGATTTTTGCTGTACAAGATTTTTGGGTTTATAGTATAAATTCTCTAATGTCTAAAAAAGCTTACACCCCATCCCCTTCCCAAATAACTCCATATCCTAACCCAAAAAAGATTCTGTGCGCTTCTAAGTCTGAAACTGGAACCCTATGTGTGAACTTTTTGTTTCTGTGGGATCTTTCAGAGACCATTCTGAGCAGAACTCATTACTTTCACACACAATTGCATCGTACTCCCCCAATAAAGTTAAAGTGCTCTCCCATTTCACTGGATATCTCTCTCTATAGGCTTATCTACAATATTTCTGTGTTATCACCAGTGAGGACCATGAATGACAAGAAGGATCGCTGCCAGAATCACCATTTTGGCTTGACAGATGCAATTTTTATGATGCTTGTATACGGAGGATACTAGAGGTGAAAATGTATTCTAATCTATGAGTCTCCTTCTTTCTGCTTAATGCTTCTTTTTCATGCTAGAAGGTCAAAACAATATAATCTGTACCATGCAGGTTTTTTGCAGAATATAGATGGAATTCACTATCTCTACTAATTGCAGGGAAAGAAAGATTTTAACACCTTTGCTTTCCAAAATCTCTTCTAATTCATGGTCAAACAACTTTATATTATGTTCCATATATGAACAAATATTATATTTGAGATAGTTAATTTACATTTGTACAACAAAGCTCAGTATTTTACTGATGCAAAGAAAACAGTCCATACGACTCTGATGAAAAATTGTTCCCATTCAGATAGAGATAAGCACTCATTTTCTTGAGCTAATTTGAAAAAATTGGTATCCAGGCTTCCTCAAGAGCTCAGAGGCAACTCAAATGGCTGAAATTTTGGTGGTTGTTTGTTTTGGTTGGTTGTTGGTTTTTTGTTTCTTGTTTGTTTGTTTGTTGTTGTTTTCTGTACGTATAATGCCTAAGTTACACTGTAGAGTGACTTTGGACTCCAGAACATTTTCTGAACACTGACGTTTATTAACAACATTTATTATCACTTGATAAATATTTACAAATTTAAAACATATCTCTGTAGAATTTAGACAAACTCAATTCAAGCCTTTATGTCTCCTAGAATAGACCACCCTAATATTCTGCTCAGTGACCTGCCACTTAAACAGATTACTGAGCTTCACAAGCCTGTATCACAAAGAAACACAAGCACACTTCCTTCATGATAAAGTCACTAGCCTTTCCATAAAACCAAGGAGGAATTTAACAATTTTATGTTGGATTATAAAGGGAAAGCATGTAGAAGCTAGGAGCACTAGTATATATAGAAGTTGTTTTTCCAGTTTTACAAATGTGATTGAGTCTCTTCAAAACCAGACTAGATGAATTTCTAATATCTCATGAAGGAATTATGTTTTTCTCCATGTACAACACTAGCAATATTTAATTCTTCACAATGCAATTAACTGGTTTTCCTACTGAGTAATTTATCATATAGATAAATGCTCTATGAAGACCTATGCAAGACTGTATTACATATAAAACAGATTTTTAATGTTTATCACAAGTGCATTTTTTATAAAATTTGGGCTAAGTCCTCCCAGCTTGACTTTTATTATCTAAA
Source organism: Erithacus rubecula (assembly GCF_903797595.1). Taxonomy (NCBI): domain Eukaryota; kingdom Metazoa; phylum Chordata; class Aves; order Passeriformes; family Muscicapidae; genus Erithacus; species Erithacus rubecula. The sequence goes on from NC_136685.1 coordinate 21,362,642, forward strand.
TTTAGGCTACTAATCATGTAATTTTCCTGAAGTAAGGTTGCTCGCACACACAGTTCTGCAAATTTTCATTGTGTTTTATATGTTTAAAATAAATTATTATAAATGATATTATAATATTTATAATCTCATAAATTAGGACTTTTCTAGTATTAAGATACTGGACACTTGCTTCAGGAAATTTTTCAAAACAGGCAAAAGTAGATTCCTGTAAGTAAAACTACCAGAATTGCTAACAGTTTTTAAGTTTCTTTCATTAATATTTCTTAGTCGCACAAATGAATTATAATTAATCAATAATTAGTATAAATAATAATTTATTAGCAAATGCATTAATTATTACAGAAATACTCAAACTGAAGATGTCATTAAAGAATAGGACTTATTCATGTGTGATAAATCTTAAAATCAATAGTTTTATAGAACATTACAATTTTAAATTGTAATGTTTTAAATTAGTATGGTTTCCTTGATCATTTCAATTTATATGCTAAATAAAATAATAATCTTCATGCCCTCTGTTTACAACAGCAAAAGTAAAAAGGGTATGGTACATTCAGTGGTGACACTTTTAGTTGTATTGTGTTATAAGGTGTATTTTGTTCTTTGATTAAAGTAATTTTGACCTGTCTTAACAGCACTTAAACACTAGTCAACTCAAAACCATGTAACATTATCTAGAGATCTGCAGCTGTAAGAAATGTCTTTGAGGATAAGCACTATTTCTCCCAAATTTCAAGCTTCTAAAGCAACCAAAACCATCTTTGACCATAAAACAAAAAATAATTTTAATCTGACAGGCAAAAAAAAAAAATATTGAAGAACTGTGATATAATTTCAAATCTGTTGTTGAAAGCATTGTATTAAAGTTTTTAAAATAAATTTTGGTTGTGCAGTATTGAAGGCTGGGTTGAATGTGGCCCTAAACAGCCTCATTATGTAGTTGACATCCCCAACCTTGGCAGGGTGGTTGTAACTAGATGATCTTCAAGGTCCCTTTGAACCCAAATCACTCTGATCCTGTGATTTTGATTTTGTGATTCTATAATTTTGAGATCTTCTAATTATTTTTTTTTCAGAAAAAAATAAGCTTCCTGTTCTGAATTAAGACATAACATAAACAAATCTAAATTGACAAATTTCTTTTTCAATAAATATATAAAAGTTGATTTTTAGCTGTTGTCCTTTTTTCCATTGTTGGCACAAAAATAAAAAACCATTCTTAATTCAGTATTACATCTGAGAAAACAGATTTTTGAAGATTTTAGCAAGACACTGTTGATATGGCGACTGAGGAATATGATTAGTTGACTCAAAAATGCCGATTTCTAAGGGTGCAATAAAAACATGATTACATTAATGATTTAACTGTTTTCTGATTCTTGTGATGTGCAGGATTCAATAAAACCTTGCTAAAGCTGTGCACATTGTTTCCCTCACACTTTTCAAATATAGCAGAAGCTTAACGCCTTTTGCTAAATACAGAAAAAAAGGAGCATAGGAGTACAAAATGTGAAAGAACTACATATAAGCATGAAAAACATGCCTATTCCCTGTAAATTGCAGGCTTATTCAGACTGGTAGCACTATCCATCGTTTTGTCACTTTCTTTGATAGGAGCATACACTGCTTTTCATGAAGTGCCAACAGAAAACAGGCATAATTTGCATTTTCAGCATCTTTCTTTATTCTAAACATGTTCCATGCACTTTCTCTTTCAGAAACATCATCATTTTTGGTAGATTTCTACCACTGCTGCTGGAAATAGCAGAAGGTATGTTATAGTGAATCTGGAGTGGGAAGGAGGAAGAAGGAGGTAGAGTTGACCATCAAATGTTCTTTCACATGAGAAATCTTTCTCTTAGAAATTTTTGATTGAAAAAGGCTGTCTGCAGATTTCATTTGTAGACTAATTATGTAAGCCAATGAAAGATATCCCTTGCAAACCATATTGATGACTTCAATATTATGAAGATCAATCCACAGCAAAACCTCACCTGCTTTCTTTGGTAACCCTAAAATTTGCTCTGAACACCTTCTCAAGCTGTGACATCTCATGTGGAAAGGGGTGCATAGTGACTACTGGGCTGCTTTGAAAAATAATTTTTTCTGTTTGCTAAGACTTTTTTAACTGCCATAATTGAAATACAAAGAAAAATATTAAAAAGCTGAAATCAATAAGCCTGGGAAGATGTATCTGAAAACTCAGAGGCAGCCTCTTCTGCCACAAAATCTCTTTATTGCAAATAAAATAGTGGGGAGGGTCACATTCTGAAATAAATTAAATCTGTTTGATAAGACATTACAATAAAAGCAGCTTCAGTGAATGTTGGTGTCTCTATATATCAATAACTAAAAAGGTTCAATTTTGTAAGGCTGCAAGCATCTGTTAAAATACCATAAGTCACGTTCAATAAAGGATCTAAGTAAGTAAAATAGGATGCAATGGGTTTAAATAAGACACATAGTTTTAAGACATATTAAAGCATCCCCTATCAAGTTGCATGCTCCACCATAGTGACTTTTTAAACTTATATGTAAGTTTATTAAGGAAGAGCTTCACTGAAAGGGTGGGAGAGATATCACTTCTTTGTCAGATCACAAAATCTACATGATCTCACAGAAAAGCCACAGTTGTGCAACCTCTAAAGCTCACACAACACTATATACTTAAAGATTTGTAAGTATAGAGTCTATCATAAAGAATAAGTCATTTGGGTCAATCAGAATCTATGGTATTGACAAGTTTCTTATCACAATGAAAAATTTATGAGCAAATGTCACTTCCACATCTGTCCATCTCTATCCTGACATTGCAAAATTCTTTCTCTTCCACAGTCCCCACTGAAGATTGCACTAGCCATACCTCAAGTAATTTTGACCTCACATCAGAGAAACAAATTAAAATGTCTCGTTTTATTCTTCTTTGGTTCTTTCTAAGCCTTTGTTTACAGATTTTTGCTTTCCTATGCAGCACTGTGCAGGACTAAGATATCATCCCTTCCAGTCTTTTTCAGATTGTTTGGAAGCTCTCTACTTGTTTCTTTCTCTACAAAGGTCTAATTACTCAAATGGTCTATATTTAGAAGAAATAATAATTAGTCTTGCACTCTTGTGAAGTAAATCAGGTACCTGGGAATGGAATGACAATGTCAGTATGAAGAAATACTGCTAGCATGCCAAATGGACAGTTGAGTAATAGTAAACACTGAGGGTATGAGTAAGCTTCCAAGATATCTTACCAGGAAATGCATGGAGGTAACTCTACTCATTAAGTATTTACAGCCCAAATTCATATCCTGAAATTAGAAGGCTATGTCTTTTAAATAATTTGTCTGAAATGCAGTCCATTGTGCTGGAAGTATTTTGATAAAAGTGATCCACAAGAAAAGAGCTATTGCAAATTAGATAAATAGTAGAGGTGTTTTAGAAACTTCCCTGAATATTGTCAACCAACTCAGACAAAAGCACTGCTACAAAAGTCTTGCAAAATATTTAAGAAAACAATAGATGCCATTCCTTTTTGACATTACATATTGCTTTCAATATTGAGTTGAGAACACTCTTATTTTTTTCCATTTATTGTTTTCTCAAATGCTGATCTATTAGCCTGTGTAAATGAGTTGTTACACTGAAATTCCACAACTATCTATGATACTTTATTTTCTACATATTTATATCACCAGATACACACCAAAATCACACACAGAACCACTAGGTTGTAAGAGACCTTTAAGATCAATAAGTTCAACCCATGCCAAACACCTCAACTAAACTATGGCACTGAGTGCCACATCAAGTGTTTTTTTAAACACATCAGGGATGGTGACTCCACCACCTCCCCCAGCAGGCAGTTCCAGTACTTTATCACTCTTTTAGTAAAAAAAGTTTTCCTAATATCCAATCTAAATTTCCCTTGGCACAGCTTAAGACTGTGTCCTGAGACTTTGTTATCTTTAAGTTACTTCAACAGGATAATTCAGTCCTGCCTTTTTGTATCATATTAAATTTTCATCTCTTCCCATTTTGTGCTATTTCTGCTTGGTGGCAAACACACTGAATGTATGAACATGACACTGCACAGAAACAATTCAAGATCTTTTTCTCTTTGGGGATTTTCTCAAGAGGGTTTCCTGACAGACAGTCCTCCCCTCATTGCAGAAAAAGACCAGTTTGTGGTAGTTCTCTGAACACCTCAGGAGGCCTGTGCTCACAACTCAAAGATGGTTTTAGATGGTGTTAGGGGTCATTTGATTAAGGTGCTGTCTACAAGGACCATCATGCCATTTGAAGGAGGGAGATAAGGGTGAGAAAGTAGAGCAGAAATTAGGTGCAAGTAGATATTTGCTGAGTACGTAAAACTGCTAGCAGAGGCCAGGTCAGAAGCAAATAATTGGGATGGCTAGACAGTTTGAATGATACATTTGAGGTAAGTAGGGAAATGTAGGGCTCGTATGCTAGTTTAAAAAGTCTGATAATGCCAGATCATGTTCTACAGGACAATGAAACAAACCAGGAAACAAAAGAAGAAGCAGCTCTGACCTCCAGAGCAGACACCAGCATTTACTAAAAGAGCCATCCAATCAGCTAGACAAGCCTCATTCCTTACAAAGACAGGCTTCTCATTTTGGTAGCAACATACAGGAGCACACCCCATGTTCTTTGAAAAATACAGACTGCCATCTAATTTTGGCTCTCAGACAGGATCCTGCTATTTTCTTCTGGAACTAATAATACCTCAGCAGATTGTGAGCAGGCTGTTGAACTGTTCCGTAGAGCTGCACTAGCTTGGCAGTTTCTATTTCAACATTTCTAACCAAAAATGAAACTGGGTTGCCAAAAAAATTTAAATGTCTGAACTGTAGAACGCTTTATGCCAAAAATCAGTGATTTTGCAAAATCTTTTACAACAGCTGGCAAGATTATACTGAAAATGGAAGTATTTTTCCTTTATTACTATTACTTTGAGCTGCACAGGAGGGTTCCCAAGTTCAGGAAATGAAGCAACACGCCCAAGCCTTATCTTGCGGACAGCCACCAAGTCCACAGCAGCCAACCAGGCAAGGAGAGAGGGTGCAGGGGGCAACAGAGGGAGATTTAAATGCCTCCAGGGAGTGTGAGCAGCCTGGTTGATGGTGATCAGGAGCATGGCACAGCAGTGAGGGTGTGCCCCAACATGAGCAGGCAAACAGGAGCCTGGCACGGCACTGAGGGCATGGCACAGCACTTTGCACAGCACTGTGAGCGGGCAGGGCCAGCAGAAAGGGCTCCTCTCTGGGCATGCCACAGCTGCCAACAGATGCCACAAACAGACTGAGTAGCTGGTAAGGATGAGCAGAGATCCTGTTTCTATATTAATGCATGCAGCATGAAGGACAAACAAGAGGAGCTCAATGGTTTGGCGCAGTCCCAGAGATTTGGTAGCAGTGGCACAACAGAAACCTGCTCCAGTGAGTCCTGTGATTGGACTGGCCCCTTGGATGGTTACAGGCTTTTCAGGGGGATAAGCAGGGAAGAAGAGGTGAAGGGGTGGAACTGTATGTAACAGAAGGGGTAGAATTTATGGAGCTCTCAGTTGGCAATGGCTCAGTTGAGAGCATCTGGATAAGACTCAAGGGGTAAACAAATCTTGTGAATGTCACTGTGGGAGTCTACTCTAGACCTCCCAGCCAGGACAATGACGCTGACAAATTATTCTGTGAGGAACTAAGGGATGCTTCCAAGTCAACTGCTCTTGTCCTTATGGAGGACTTCAACTTGCCAGAAATTACCACATACCTGCTACAACCCAGAAGATTCTTAAAAAACCTGGATGACAACTTTATGGAAAAAATCATAAGAGAGTTGGCTCAGAAAGATGTCCTTCTTGATTTATTGGTTGTCAACAGGGAGGATCTCATAAGCAAAGACTGGTGGCCACCTTGGCCACAGTGACTGAGTTTAAAATTTGTGTTGACAGGGGGGAAAGTGCCAGCAAAACCTCAACTCTTGACATGAGGAGAGCAGAATTCAGAATGTTCAGGCAATTATTAAGTAAGGTCCCCAATATTTTTGGAAAATACGTTTGCTGGTGTGGGAGTCCTTAAGGGCTGGTCACTTTTTAAGCATTACATCTTATGGGCACAGGAGCAAGCACTTCTCAAATATCATAAGTCAAGCAGGTGAGGCAAAAGGCCGTCTTGGTTTACCAGGAATATTATTTTGGAAATAAGGCAAAAAAAAGAAGGTCTATACTCTGTGGAAGCAAGATAAGGTGTCATGGAAGAATATGGAGATATTGCTTGTGACTGTAGGGAGAAAATTCATCCAGTCAAAGCTCAACAGGAGTTGAAGCTGGCCAGAAATGTGGGGGACAATAAAAAGAATATTTTCAAATATATTCTTGTCAAAAAGCAGTAGAAAATAACGTTGGCCCATCACAGCATGAGGAGGCTCACCCCATGCGCAGGAATAGAGGAAAGATAGAGGTTCTCAGTACATTCTTTGCCTCTGCTTCAGCATAGATGGATGCACCAAGGGTGTCTCAGCACCCTGAACTGGAAAACCATGACTGACATGACAAGAATGATCAGCTTCCAGTCAATCCTGAGACTGTGTGGGATCTGCTTCTCCAGATGGATCTCTACAGATCTGTGGGCCTGATAGGATTAATCCAGGAATCCTCAGAGAGCTGGCTGATCATTGTGAAACCTCTCTCAATGATTTTGGAGTGGTCTTGGAAATGTACAGAGGTCCCAGCTGGCTGGAAGCTGGCAAACTGTTGTAATTTTCAAGAGGGGTAAGAAGAAGGACCCTGGAAATCACAGGCCTGTCACTCTCACTTCAGTGCCTGTTAAAGTTATGGAGAAGCTTCTTCTGGGGGTTATGAAAAACACCTGAAAGAAAACACAGTCACTGGTCACAGCCAGCAGTTCTTCATGAGGGGAAAGTCCTGCTTTATGCAAACCTGGTTTTTCTTTTATGACAAGGTAACACATCTCATGGATCAAGGGAAACCCTTTGATGAGTCCTTTCTGGATTTCAGCAAAGGTCTTGATAATCTCTTAGTATCCTTCTGGACAAAACATCCAGCACCCAGCTGGATAAACACATCATATAATGGGTGAGCAACTGGCTCATGGTTTGGGCACAAAAGGTGATGGTGACTGGGGTGACATCAAACTGGGGACCTGTCACTAATGGGGTCCCACAGGGCTCCATCCTCAGCCCTGTTCTCTCCCACATTGTCATAAATTACATGGACACAGGACTGGAAGGAATACTGGGCAAGTTCCAAGGTGATAGAAAACTAGGAGGAGCTGTTGATCCCTTAAAGACCATAGGCCCTGCAGAGAGACAGAAAAAATTAGAGGATTGGACAATCAACAACCGTATGAAGTTCAACAAAGTGAAGTCCCAGATTCTGCACCTGGGATGGGACAATCCTGCATGTATGGACAGATTGGGGAATAAGACGCTGGAAAGCAGCGCCACAGAAAGGACCTGGGGATCCTGGTTGATGACAAGTTGAGAATGAGTGAGCAGTGCCCTGGCAGCCAGGGGGGCCAACCCTGTCCTGGGAGCATCAGGCACAGCATCACCAGCCAGGGGAGGGACTGTCCTGCTCTGCTCTGAGCTGGGGCTGTCTCCCCTCAAGTTCTGACGGGCAATTTTGGTCACTGCATTATATATATAATAAACTGTTAGAGAGAATCCAAAAGAGAGCAACAAAGTTGGTGAAGGGCCTTGAGGAGAAGCTGCATGAGGAGCAGCTGAGGGCACTTGGTCTGTTCAGCCTGGAGGAGACTGAGGGGAGACCTCACTGCAGCTACAGCTTCTTGTGAGGGAAGAGGAGGGGCAGATCTTGATCTCTGCTCTGTGGTGACCAGTGACAGGACCTGAGGGAATGGCCTCAAGCTGTGCCAGGGGAGTTCTAGCTAAGATATCAGAAAAAGGTTTTTCACACAGGAGGTGACTGGGCACTGGAACAGGCTCTCCAGGGCCGTGGTCACAACACCAAGCCTGACAGAACTCAAGAAGTGTTTTGGCAATGTTGTTGGGCACATGGCATGACTCTTGGTGATGGTGCTGGGCAGGGAAAGGAGTTTCACTTGGTGATGATGTGGGTCCTTTCCAACTCAGCTCATTCTATGTTTCTGTTCCTGGAACAGCCAGTGTGCAAGATATAATCTATGCATACAGCATACACTACATAAGAGAATGAGTTACAAACAGAGTGGCAAAGCAGGAGAAAGTCCATATATAATATCTTTTAGATCATAAATACATACTGTTTATCTCCAAATATTGCTTCCAACCCAATGTTATTAATTTACTATTTTTCTCAGACAACATAAACTAAAGTTACTCTCTAGGCATGCTCAGAAAAAAAACACAGAGTTTCCTTGCAATGGATCATATCAAAAGGAAGTGTCTCTTTGCAAAAGGGAATAGTAGGAAAGTGAATAGGAAAGACTATCATTTTCATGAATACAAAATGGCATTAATACTTTAAATCACAAAGTATATGCCTTTTTTATTCTGTACTATGCTAAACAACCTCACCTAAACTAAGCCAAAATATCCTATTTCATACAGTGCAGAAATTGGGAAAAACTGACTCTTCAAGCAATGGAACACTTCAGAAGGTGTTTCCAACTTCATGCTGAACCCTAAGTCTAAATGTATATCTAATGATATATGTGAATGATTTATGTACATTTACATGTCTGTACACACACACACACTCCCTTCTATTGTGATGCACAAAAAGGAAAGATACTGCAGCACACATAAGGATAAATATGTCATACTACTAACAGTCAAATACTAGGCTTTCTTAAAACCTATTCTGTCTCTTATAACAATTTCTTAAGTATCTATGTATATACACATAGACATTCTATAATCTTTAAAATGAGATTTAAAGTTTAGTAATTGCCAAGGGTTATAAAGTATTTCTACATTTGTTATAACTTGTCAATAAATTCTAGTATTGTTTAAAAATTATAATTAGGAAAATTATAATGCATATTCTGTCATGCTTATCATCTATCACAGGTTTTAGTGCAGTACATCCAAGATGCAGAATTCCAAAGTGAAATAAAAAGCAATGACAGGAATGACAGTCTCTGTATTTCTGATGATTAAAAGGCTGAGTGCTAGCCAGCAGCAGCCTGCTGTCAGTAAAAATGAATCTGAAACAGATGCCAACCACATCAACAGCTTGAGCCATATACATTTTTTATTAGACAAAGATAGAAATCATGATGCTAGTAAACAGGTAGAAGGCACACCAAAGAACACCACCAGTACACCCCAAGCTCAAAATAAAGTTATTAGTACTCTATGTCCAAACTAGATAATTCTGTTCATTTATAAGCCTGTAAAATCAGTGGGTTTAGCATTAAAAACAATTGAATATAAATAGAAGTTGGAACAGGCTGTTGTAACTTTATATTTAACCTCTGTCAATCTCGGATATTGTTTTACTAACACGTTACAGAGCAGAAATCTATTTACTCACACTGGAGCACAATTTTCAGTTTTCTTTTGTTTTCTTTGATATCTGAACTTTATATCAAAGTAATGTGTATATGCTGGTGAATATATGGCTATATAAAGTCTCTTTCTCTACTACCCACCTCTCAAGGAGACGACAAGCCCCCAGCTTTAGCTAATATTATGCTGGGTTAAAAACCAAAAACCTTACAACTACAGAAACAAAAAATTGACTTCTAATAATTTTTTGTCCTCAAAATTGTTTTTGAATAACACTTGTTTAATCATATTTTAGTGTCTCTCTATTTCAAAATTTGTGAGTTTGTTTACATATTACTACTCACTTACTGAGATCTTCCATTTTACTAGATACCAAAATTCGTTTAGAGACCTTGCAAATGTGCAGTTCTATGTCAAGAGAGAAGTGCCTGAAAACTGGAAAAGTAAACACCTCCTCCATCTTCAAGAAGGGTAAGAAGAAGCACCCAAGCAACAGACCAGTCAGTGTCACATTGATTGCTGGGATCACTGATGAGGGGCACCTTTCTGGAAACCATTTCCAGGTATATTAAGGACAAAAATAAAAATCATGAGGAGTAGTCATAGCACAGCCTTACCAAGAGGATGTCATTCTTGACTAACTTGACAAAGTTAGTGATGAAGTGATTGGCCTGTGGATGATGAGACAGGAGCAGAGCTCAACCTCTGAACCTGTCTGAACATATGGTGTGATATACAGGCTGGTTAAGCAGACAATGAAATGGATGGAAAAACAAGTCCAGTGCTGTTTAGCAGAAGGTCATGCTGCTATCCAGAGGCACTTTAACAGGCTGAAGAAATGGGCTGAGGGTCCTGGTTCAGTCTGAACACAAGCCAGCAATGTGCACTGGCACAAAAGGTGAAAGGTAGGCTGGGCTGCACTAGGAGGGGTGTTATCAGTAGGCTGAGGGAAATGATTCTTTCTCATTACTCAACCCACTACTGGGTTCCCCAGTACAAGAGAGACATGAACACTGGAGACAATCCAGTAAAGATCCACTAAGATAACTGACAGATAGGAACACTTAACATATGAAGAAAGGCTGAAAGAGCTTGACCTGCTCAGCACAAAGAAAAGAAGGCTCAAGGGGACTTTATAAATGCATAAAAGTAGATGAAAGGAGGGTGGTAAGAGGCTGGTGCCAGAGTCTTCCAAGTGGTGCACAGTAAATGGACAAGATGCAATGAGCACAAACTGAGATACAGATGACATCAGGAAATATCAGGAAACACTGGTTTACTGTAAGGTAACCCAGAGAGGTCATATATTCTCCCCCCTTGAACTTCTCTAGAGATGGTTGTGATCAACTGCCTCCTCCTATCTCTACTTGAACAGCAGAGTGAATGAGATGAACTCCAGAGGTACCTTCCAACCTCAACCATTGTATTATTCTGCATGATTCAAGAGCATGCTGTATTTATGAAATCTAATTTAATTTCAAATGAGATTGCATTTCTGTACTGAATTTATTTGCAAGGTTTCATACTCCCAAAGACTAGAGTACCTACAAGGGAATACAAAGGAAAGAATGCAATAAAAATCTTGCATCTAAACTAAAAATATGGAAGCAATTCTCTTATATTTAACTGAGAAAGCTGCTGGAATTGCATGTATGCATGTCTTTGCATTGTCAAGGAGGTGGTGAGGATTTTTGTTGTATGTTAGTATTCCCTCTACACCTAATCAGCTTCAAATGCTACTATTTGAGCACCAATAGAATAGTTTTATTCACAGCTACCATTTCTTTAGCCTGAAAAATGTGCTATACTAACATTTGAACAACTTTAATTTGATTTGTTCCTGAAATTCCAAGAAAATGATACTGCGATATTTTTTAGTTCCATTACTTTATACATGCATTTTATCTCACTATACTGCATATTTTTTCATTTCACTTATCTAAAATACAAGATTTTGAATATTATTCTAAGTATCCACTTGAAAGGACTGAATGAATATTAATCACAATATCCTTGATTATTTCTTAAATTATTCAAGGGAAATATACAGTCTACTCCTAAGTACAGTGCAGTACAATTCATTAAGTTTAAGTTATATAATTTTGTCTTTTTCCACTGAGTGGCTGGTTTACTGTTTATAAACATGGACAAAAAATGTTCATTATATCCAAGCTTCCAAATCATTTAGTTGTCTGCAGGCTTATTAAATATAGAAGTTTAATCTGACATGACTGATTGCTATCAGCCTGTATCTTCTCCACAACTTTTCCAGCTCTAGACCATCTTATAAACATTCCTATCAAAGGTCATGAAGAATATTGAATTATTGTTCTCATGAGGCTTATTCTATTTTGCTAAGAGCATATTTCAATTTAGAGAGAACTGGAAAATTTCTGCTCTCAGTTATCCTGCCATAACAACTGCAATGAATTTAATTGCTTATACCAAGAGGCGTAACAAATTATCTAAGAAGCACTCAATTCAACTCTGATTTGGGAAAAATAACATTTTCTCCCCATGCTGGCAAACACAGGGTGAGAATTTGGACTCTTGCTGCACCTGAGTCTCATACAGTTTAGTTTCACATGCACTTAAAATTCTAAACGTGTAAGAAAAGACTTGAAAATACTGTCAGCTTCTTTTTCCTCAAATCAGAACAGGATTGTCGTCAGGAAAATGATATCATACAATGGAAGATGGAAAGTAAAAAATGTAGTGCTATACTTTATTACAGCCTACACTGGTGACCAAGATCAGTTCATTCCAACAACAGAGGGAAAGATTTAATCTTTTTCTTTAAAAGCACAATGCAGAGAAGTTTTTCAAAGTTCCTGTCCTGTCAAAACTCGATAAAATAGGTCAGGAGAAAGACAGAAAAAGGAAAAAGAAGAAAAAGGAAGACACTTAATGCATCTTTTCTTTTTTGAACTGCAAAAGTTTGGTAAACGTCTAACTTTTTTTTTTTCATTACACCATGAAGTATTATGCTCATTATGCAAGATGGTAGACTATCAGAAGAAAATATAAATATAATATAATTCTATTTTTTATAATATAAATATAAGGACTAACAAGAAATCACTAATTCAAAACTTCTATCATATTCAAACTTACGGATGTCTTGGTGCCACCTCTAAAATCATCAGAGATCAGAAGTCAGTCTCTAGATCTCTTTTTTCTGCTTTCTTTGATGGTCTGACTAAGAAGAGATAACCATAATCCTAGTATTTAAAACAGAAAGTCTCTCTTTAGTTTGCCAAGATCACACATCTATACTAACATAAACACCTTCTCATGTCAGCATCCTTGAGAGCAGGAGGAATCCCTGCAGCCTTTTAAACTGGCTGAGGCCTCGGATTTTAGCCTTTCTTTGTCATTAGCCATTCCCTGTCTCTAAGCTCATCTATGGACATAATGTTCCCTAAATATAGCAACAGTAGGTATTGAGGAATAAAACATCTCTAACCATGCTATTCTGGGGGAAAATGGATACATATTTAATTGTTTTCTCTAGGTTAAACATAAACCAGGCAAACTTGAAACATTCTCCTTGAGATCATTTCAGTGAAAACAAAGCAGTCACACTTCAAAACCATGGACCGCAATATATGTGGTTATAATGTAAATCTAAAACTGTTAAATTAAGGTTTACTATGGAGTATCAAAATAAAATCAAATAGTAATTTCACAGAGGTATGCATTGAACCTCAATCTACTAAGATATTTTATTGAGATTCTAAATAATACACATACATTAATGACTCCTGATTTTTTTAACATACTGAAGCCATGTGGAAGTATAAATATAAATGCAAGGCACACCAGAGTTAAAGAAAGGACTACAGTTCATCTCTCACTTTTTTTATTTGGATTTCTAAATTGTTTTATTTTTCTCTACCAAAATATATTCTTGCTTACATAAATGCTTCTGAACTTGTTTTACCTCTGTCTAAATATATTCATAATGCTGAAAGAAAAAGAGAAATCTACCAATTTGTAGCTACTTTCACTTTTGCAAAAGTTTCTATAAAAACAATCAAAGAAAAGTTGAAATGATAACAGGACAAACTAAAGGAGTAATGATAAAATGATCATATAAAATTTAAAGACAACATGAAGTATTTTCATTTAGAAATGCATTTATGTATATTGCTGAGTTATATTCTTTTTCAAACTTGGTTTCAGAAGAAACACTCTTCTGTCTTTATGATAAATTACAAACTTGCATTGGGTAGGAAAACACATGAAACATATTTCTGATATCATTGCGGGGAGGAATGGGGTTTAAATTTCAGAAAGAAGGGATTCAGAAAAAAAAAATCTTTGACAAATTTCTCTCCATTACTATAATACAATGGAAGAAAATAATAATTTATTTTAGTAGTTCTCTTAAGAAGACATTTAGCGAATTTCTACAATTCCAGTATTAACTGGGCTTGTGCCCATTTTTGGGCACTGTGTAATGACACACAGTGACACAGCAATGTGTGAAGAACAGTAACACTGTTCACACAGTAATGTGTGAAGAAGATCTGACTGGACACAGCAGTAAAATCACCAGTTGAGTCCCTATAACCCAGAAGTGTGTCATAATGGATAATACATTAGTGAAAATCTTATTTGCAATTCTCACAAGATCACATTAACCATCCAGAAGGAACAGGGTAATTCTACAGAATTTTGTATCTACTAAGTAAGTGCTATATGTCTGTATCAAACAGTTAACCTCAAATTTCAATATTTTATGTCTTTCTGTATCTGTTGAAAAAGGAAGATGTGTTGTTGATCTTCAATTTTAAAAAGAACAAGAAAGAAGAACTAACTAATGACAGGAACATGTAAGAATGAATATAGGGCCACTGACTGCTTTCAGTTCATTGAAGGCAAAACAATGACAAACGACAAAGAAGAGAGTATTTTATTGTTCTGTTTCAATATTTTGTTTACAAAATAGTTTTAATATTAGACAACTACTGATAGAGGGGCTACAGCACTGCTAAACTGACTTCAGGCACATGAAACTGTAACAAGTGTGAGCAGCACACTATCCTAAGATGGCCTGACTCAGCTTCCCACTATTTTGCATTCACAATTGTGTTACTAAGCCACAGCAAAGTTTGTCAGAAACTTGTAGATTTAAGGAATAGCAAGACTTTTGCTTCATGGTGGTCCATTTTTGACTGGTAGAATTTCTACTTTGTTCTCTTTTAGAACTGTAATGAAAAAAAAAAAAAAAAGAAAAAAAAAAAGAAAAAAAAAAAGACAGCAAATAAACAAACAAAACAATAAAATGAAAAATGAACCTCTAATATTTATCTTCAATTAATTCCTGATAATAAAATACTTCAGTATGTGCTTGATTCTGAAACCAGATGGGATTCTTACTAATATGATAGGTGTTGTGGAAAAGTACTAACTACTTTTTAAGAGATATTCTGTAAAAACATACCTTCTATTACTTTCCTACTCTTGAAGAATATGAGTTTCAAATTAAACTCTTTAATGTTCACATGGCACTGAAACTGTAGAAGTTTGTGAAAATCAATATACAGTTTTGTAGGCTAGGTAGCCAAAGACACTCCAGACAGCCAAGGAGGTGTTTATATTATCCAAATGGCACCATAACATAGCATGACTTCCTAAAATCCCAATTCTGTGTGAGACTTAACCAGCTGACCAATTTGTTCACTCACATATTTTGTTCTAGAATTTGGCCACATTCTAATACACGACAGAAGAACCTGTGTTATATTTAGTAGGGCAGAAGGGATATGGCAGCATACTTCTTCAGCTGACAAACTGTCTGCATGTTCCAAATCAATGAAACTCCATCAGGTCTCAGTTTTCTCTCCCAAAGCAAAGTTTTATTTTTATTTGTGTCTGTGTATGGTGAAAACCATACAGGCTAGTCTATCTCAGAATGGATCCAAAACTGTACTGAACTATCCTCTCCAAAAGTTTAAATTTAATCCATGATTGGTCCCTACCTTGCTGATTGAAACTCTTTAAAATAAAAATATGAAGCAATGATTTACACCTTGTATGCACTTTCTCAGCTACAGAATAGAGACAGAATTCACCATACATTCCCTCCAACTGCAGAAGACTGAATTATTTATGCAGAGAGATGTTCAATGTAATAAAGTTCAAGAGAGTCTTCAATGATCTGTTTTTCAGACAGGACCCATTTTAAAATCTTGGCTATAATTGGACACAGATGACTTTGGAACTCGCGTGAATGATAAAAAATTAAGTCTTTTGTCTTTAGTTCCAAAAACATTTTTCTCTCATTCTATTTTTTCTTCCTCTTCTCTAGCATCATGGACAATAAGAATTATTTTGACAAAATTTAATTTTGCCATGTTAATTTTTTTAAAAATCTATTTTGCTACACTCTGCCTACAGATTTAAATCTCAAAATTACTGATGTCTTTTATCAATGTGGAGTTTGCCTTTTTTTTTTTTTCAGAGAAAAATAATAGAGAAAATACAGCACACAGCAGTGATGAAATCACAAACCACTATATTAAAGTTGTTGCCACTTCCAGTAGGGATGCATGCTGTAGTGGGCATTTAAAAAATTTGGAATTCCTTGAATACATTTGTTTTTCACTTAAGTCTTTAATATTTTGGCTGAAAAGTTGTCTCTGCTAGTAATTGTAAAAGGCTGAAAATAGCTTTTTTTCACAATCTTTTTAGAAATCGGTGATGCCACTGATCTTTGAGGGCCACTATGTCAGAGAACACAAGCCATGAGGGCAGTTGAGGCTGAATTCATCTGGCATGTCACAGAGATAATTAATTTCATAAGGACTGTCATACAACTGCGTTTTGAATTTATAACTCAAATCAAATATGTTCTTTTTACAGGTTCTATTTTCACTGAAAATCCAAGGATTTTCATGTGGCATTGCAAACAATTTGGTGTTGAAAGGTTTTCCCTAGAGGGAACACAACCCTCCAAGAAGACTGTCACATGGTTTCTCTGAAAGAAATTTTGTATATGTCTGCAGAGCACTTTGGATGACAGAATTAAGTCGACAGTTCTACAGAATAAAAAATGAGAAAATAAAGCTCCTGTGACAAATTCACTCACTGAGAACAAACATTGTGAGCAGCCATGAACCAGAACTTCTTTCCTGACTAGATAAATTATGCATTCTTAATCTTTTCACTGATACTTGAAGCACAGAAAAGCTTATCATTAAAGTGAAAAAATAAAAAATTCTCAATTACTTTTTTTCTGATTTTTCAAAAATTCTAGGCCAATGAAATAGCCTTTTAATGTAATTAATATCTAATTTCCAGAGGTTGATATATAATTTGATTTACAATCTATTTATTGAAAGTAGGAATCTTTCTGAGAACTCAGAGATTAAGAGTTAACAAAAAGTTAGCACAGTGAAGATTATCACAGAACATAATTTATGAAGATTTTTTTGGTAATAGAAACAACATTTCTTTTGGCTGTGCTTTCACTTTTTTTTTGTCCTTTTACATATTTTCTCTAGAACAAAATGGATTTCAGCTGATGCGGCCCACCTATGCAATTTAAGGAAATATTTTAAAAATTAAGTCTACAAAAGGTGAAATTTTTCAAAATTGAGTTCTTGAGAGTTAATTTTAATTAGAATTTTTAAACTGAAACTCCTTAAGCCAAATTCAATCCCTCTTGGAGAAAACCAGGAACTACTTAAATTAAATGTGGATGACATCAGCTGGTATAGGAATTCATTTTATCTTTACACTTGTATATTGGGAATCAAGATGGAAAGTACAATATTTTTAAATTTAAGAAATGCAGGTTTTAAAAACAAAATTATGTAGAAGTATTATTATTTCATTAGAAATCTATTACAGAACTGTAAGAAAAAAATTGATGAATTGAATTTTAAAAATTTTGTTTCAGGCAGAATTATGTGAATTATATGAGAAACCAATGGTATTTGTTGGGTTTCAGAAAATATTATGGTCTACTTTTCCAGTAGGCCAAGAAGTAAAGCAATAATCGAGCCATTAAAAAATTATAGTAGACTATAGGGGAGACAAAGAGACATCATGATTTGTTGCTATCTTCAGAAGCTATAGAACACTCTTATTTCCAGATACTTTAGGAGTAACACAGCATGACAATCTAGATGATCATTAGTATTTAAAGATGCAAGTTTTTAAAAAATCCTTTTTGAAGTAAATGATCTGGTTTTTTTTAATTTTCAAGGTAATGCAGACTTCCACCAATACAGTAAATAAAGTAACCTGAGTATTTCAGAGTATCACTGTAGATTAGTTAATATATTGGTAAAATCTTCAACCCCTTTAAATTTCTTAAGAGTTGAGATCTTAATATTTCTAAATATAGTGCAAAATCAATGAAAATCGTTGATAGCAAGCTTTTATGGAATCCCTGTAATGATTTGAACAGATCTGGTGTCAATTCCTTTTTAAATATTACCCTGCATTTTCGGTAACAATAATCATTCTGCAATCAAATGTAATACATGACAGGAGGTATTTTTGTTTGAAATTAGAATAAAGGAAAGAGTTTAACAGGAACAGCTTGACACAAGCCTCTCCTTCCCATATTTTTGCCCCCTCCAGACAAGCAAAAAAAGGTTTACAGAAATCAAAAGGGAATTAAAAAAACTTTGTGTTCTCAAGAGAAAATGTCAAAATGGGAGACAGAGGTTGAAGTGTTCTAACAGAAGCCAATTGCTGCTGCAGGATACACTAGTGTTACAAGCATGTCTGCACAGACAGAGGAAAGTAGTACCTGAGAGATCTTTTCTACATGTTCTTTCTTTTACAAGACAATTTATTGTTCCCCAGACTCTGCAGACTATTGTGAGATGACAAATGAACACAAAAATAGTAATATTTAAAGAAGAAATCTGAGGCAAACACTTGTTTTCAGTTTTTTCCAAAGCAGTCTGTCACTGTATACATTTATGGAAAGATATGTTTAACATCTGAGCTGTGTAGCTTTCTGCATATTTTCCTGAAGTGTTGCTTGATGATACACCATTTATTTATAATTTAAAAATATGCAAACATATTGGCATCCATCAATATAATGCATTTCTTAAAATATAAGAACTTTATGCAAGTAAAAAGCCAGGTGTGTTTCCTGTTTTTGCAGTGCTTCTGAACAACTGTGGATAGCCAGAGCCTAAATAAAACACATTCTCAACCATTATTTAAAATAAAGAAATGGCACTCTGGAGTGCATGAACAGACAACACTTTACCATAAATGTTCAAAATATTATTTTAAGATGGAAATAGTTCAAATAGTATCATATACGTATCTTTAAATAGAATACCTATTAATGCAGAGTACAGATTTTCTTTCCAAGGTTTTGTATTTCATTAATCTTTTCTGTAGTTGAGAAACAACTATATGTCTACATAACATTTATTGCATTCAACTTTAGTACAAACCTATAATCAAAGTGGAAAAAAATTACTAGTATTTTCTTAGCAAATTATTTTGAACAAAATATTCAGAATAAGGAATAGATAAGCTTCTACTGAAGAAAGCAAAGATGCCTGGAGGGTTGATTTTCCAAGCTTTAGAAATTCTATGCCTGTGCTAAAGATGATCCAGAACTAGGCTGTTCAATCACTTACATATTTTCTATTCTTTCATGTGCATGAAGCTAAAATTGCTATTTCCAAAAGCTTTCCATTATGCTTGATCTAAGATACCATGCTCAATAAAATGTCTTGTATTATGGAGTCTGGAAGATGCCAAACAAAACCTAATCCAGGCAGAGAGACTCTGGTTAGAACTAAAGGATTATTAGAAACCTGATTTAGTTTTTTTAAAAAAGTTAAGCCAAATGGAGTGATTGAGACTGCTGTCTGCAAGCAGGGATGGAAGGACCTGAATGCAAGTGACTGCTTACTTTACATGATCTCCATGCTCATGATACTTCAGGCAGTACCATGCTCATGTAGGCTTCAAGGGTTACTCTGGCTCAGCTGCAAATGTCATCCTGATTCTAAAAGAGCAACTAGAGATAATTGGTTGAAAACCCAAGTATTTGATCATCTGAATCTTACTATGAAGAACTGTCACACTTCTTGGTTTAACTCTCTAAATACATGCTATCCAGGGATCAATTGCAAAAAGTGTGCCAAAATAGGTGTTGAGGGTAGACAGTCCTTAGGTTATTGCATTCCATACTCGATTAATTTTCAATACCCACTGAGGATTTAGAGATATGCTATGATACACAAAAAAATTCTCCAAGGGGAGAGAAAAATACAAAGTTTTATGTGTGAACTTGAAAGACAAAACACTTAAGAATCAGTTTCATCAGCAGAATCTGTTATTTACATTATGTTTGCATTTATGTTATCTCCATCATTCCTGTCATTATCTTCAGGTCACACAAATCACAACACGAAATGAAATTCAGTCTGAAATGAAAACATCCTTTGGGTTGACTGAGGTACAGAATATGATAAACTGAAACAAAAAAAAAAAACAAAAACCACCATATTGTAGAGTCCTATTCTTAACAGCAGAATCTGAATGTCACTGAACAATTTACTACACAAAAAAGTTAGAAGACCTAATCTACATTCTAACATATTCCATTTACTACAACATTTCCATTTCAGCTACCTTGGCTATAAAAGAGTGCTAGTAAAAAGAGAAAAAGAAAGACAGACAGACTGAAAAGTCTGACTTGATGGTTTTAATGGCAATTCAATGCATTAATATTAATTTCTTTTATTTCCTTTCTTCTAAATTCGTCGTCATTTTGATGTTGAGGGCCACTTGAAAAGAATAGCCTCTTTCCCTTGGAACCCCTTCTACCTACCCTTTTGAGGAACAGTAGCATTATTTGGACATAGCAACCAGTTTTTGATCTGGAGAAGAAATGGGTAATTTATGTAACTTGTTTATCTAGAGAAAGGATTGTGGCAAACAGCACATAAATCTCTGCCTGTGAAAATACGTAAAGAGGTGCTGTATGTCCATAACTTGCTGACCTGAACTTTTCTGCCTTGGCAGGATTTTACAGAAGCTGATACTATTACAGTAACACATCCTGTATTTTTCTGTGGTGCCTGCACTTCTACATCTAGGAAAATTGCTACAATTGAAAAAGATGGCTTCTTTTTGCAACTGTTTTTCAAAGGAAAGAAGATATATATGGAACTCTTTGTCTAAACACTGAGACAAAGAAATGTGCTTTAAATAAACAGTTCTATAATTTTTAAATTTAGTTCGCAGCATTTTTTAAATAGAAAATTTTTTTCTGGGCACACATGATCAACAATCTGAAATAACCACATTACACCATCAGATACATGTCCTTCAACTGCACTCCTAATATCTGTAGGCTTCTTTTTAGCTTGAATTTTCCTGTCCCATGTATTGTAGATGCAAATAATGAAAGATTTAAGACATAATCATGAGCAAGCATTTTTACAGACATTTTAGATGCTTCAAACTTCAGAAGTGTTTCTACCAAAATGAAAGAAACATTACTAAATATTTAAAGGCTTGCTATGAGATGTCTCTGCTTCATGAGGGAAAAAGAAAAAGAGAATTAACAAGTACATATTTTGCAACTTCACAGAAACAGGAGTTCTGAAAATATCTAAAATTACAATTTTCATATGAAAATCAGTCTCTATCTCTAGGTGGAAAGGATCTCATTTTATATTAAATAAGAGCTACAAAAAACTTCTCAAAACACAAGTACAGTGTCAAGAAATCATGATGTTGAAAATTCCATAATTTTTGTTATCCGCAAAAATCAGAATTTTCTCTAGCATTTTTTCTCTTACCTCCACATGGTCACAGAACTAAAACTTCAAATTATTAACTCACATATAAATTGTGGGGGGAAAGCATAACGAATTTCATTAATTCAGACAGATTTTTTTAAAAGTAGTTGCAGAATAATGGTCTAGCAGTATTTCCACTACAGATGGTTTCTGCTAGGACATATCCCAGATCGGGTAGAAAAGAGCTCAACTTCATAGTCTTTATCATGCCACAGGGGAGATGCACATGCCTGATTTGCTCCATGTCTTACTGCTAACACTGAACAAGAAGCTAGATTTCATCAACTAGTGTTTTTATCAACTCAATAGATTAATAATTCAAGACTCCAATGAGGATGACAACCCTTTGTATAAAAGACGGCCATGTTAGGGGCCTTTTGAATCTCCCGTGATCTTGCTGGTTTCTAAAATTTAAAATCAAAACAGAAAACGAAGTGAAGACACAAAATTTCTACTTTTTTTTTCAATTTTTGCCATCTTAATAGCTAACACTTTCATGGCACTTACTCTCCGTGTGGAAACTTTTGAGTGTTGTATAAACTCATACCAATGCAAAAAATCACTCCACCCTTATAAAATATAGAGTTATGCATAAAGACAAGTATAGCAATTATCTTAAAACTCTATTGGTATTGTATTTGTTTTGAGACAAGAGGAAAGTAAGATAAGCACATAAAAATGAAGTTGGTAGGGTCACATTTTGCAACTTGTGATCTCTAAGACAAAATAGGTCAATTACTCTTCAGAAAACTGAAACAGTCTTTGGACAAGCATTTACTACTTTGCCACTCTAGCCTCATCTAGAAGATAGAATAACCTCTTGAATTCACCCTAACAGAGTATGTGTTCAGATTAGTGAGGGACAGGTTTCCTTCTAGCATAATGTCCTGCATTTTCTACACTAAGTGATCTGCCATGAAACAATTTGCCAGCTTTCCCTGTGAACTGAAGAGAGAAAAATTCTATGTAGAAAGAACAACAGCATAAATATTCTGCTTTCATTAAAGACATTCATTTGTGTTTTGAGATTTTTGTTTCTGAAAGTCTTCTGTAAAATAAAAAAAATAACTTCAGGTATCTTGCAGTAACTCTATGCTAACATGACAGTTCTTTCCAACACCAGTTCAAAATCCCACTTCTACTTTTCAGCCCTGGTCAGAGAAGCACTTTCTCTGACTATGCTTCTGTGAAATCCTGTCAGCATCTCCCTGAGAGTCCAGTAGAGAATAAAGAAAAAGCAGGGCAGATGGCAAAAGATGAAACCTCAGTAAGGATGTGCTTTGTTAGCACATCACAGGAATTGAGAAAGATGAGTGTCACAATTGTCAGGAAGTATATCAACATCTCTCTGTAGGCGACTCTTTACAACCCCTAAGAATCATGGGCTGCCTCCAGCTTCTGCTCTCTGCATTTCCTGACTGCAGTTCTCTTCTCTGTCCCATTTCACAACTCAGCACCATGGCTTGAGATCTGCCTTAGTCACCTCTCAGAGCTCATCCTGGCACTGCTCTGTGCAGCAATCTGACAATACTTTATCCACACAAGATATGACCTTCTCTACTTCCTAGGAAGAATGCTCTCATTTCTTAAAAATTGTTTTGGATAATGATGGGTGAAACATTTTGCTTCATATTAAAGATGGTCCAGAACTTTTACATCCATACTGTTCACCTTTCACCATTTTCTGATTGGCACTTTCAGAAAAGAAATTAAAAAAAGCAAGACAGAGAGCTAAAGTATATTGAATTTTTCAGTGTTCTTCAAATATTAAGACCAAGCCAAAAGTGAGGGCAGATGTTAAGGTTATCTCAGTAACATTAACTCAGCACTATGTATCTTTGCTGCTATTTATTCTTCAGAGCAGATGATTCCATCTGTTTGGAAAGGGATACAGAATGGGAGCACTGCTTTTTGCTTCCTATGAGTGGGTAACAGCTGACCCAACACACAACATGGAGCATATATTTTCCCTGTTCTGTGTCTGGTTTTCTCTTTCTGTCTCTGTCATCTGTTTGAAGTCTTTGAACCAAGGTTGGGTGATTTTTTTCTGAAATATATATATTCATATAGCAGCTAAGTCCGAAGTCCAAAATTCAGTGGGGACTTCTAAGCATTGACCAGAATTTGGCACCTACAGTTTCCTTTACTTCAGAAGTGCAAAAGGAGGAAACAAACAGTAAATTCCATCTATCTTCACTCTAATATGACACGGACATTGCTTCATATAGTATTTTCATTGACAAATCAGCAAAAGTCTATTAGATCTACAAAATACAAAGATAAAATTAATTAACTGTGCTTACATATAGAGTTCATTTTTACACTAGAGAAAGAAGGCTTAAATAAATTCTTCTACACGCAGACCAATCTAACAGCCTGCTGATATTAAAAGGGTCTTTCGACCTTTGCCAGCTCTGGTATTAACTGGCCACGCAGTTCTTCATTGTGTTGGACTCAAATCAGACTTCTGCTAGTTTAACATCCCATTGGATTGGCACACAGAATAGCTCACTGAAAGGGCAGGCACGATTCATGCATGGGAGGGTGCAGGAATATATGACTCAAAGTTGGATAAGCAGAACTACTGCCATAGAGGGAAAAAGCTGCTAAATAATTTTGGCCTATTTTGTTTGCCTGCTCTAATAAATGCAATGATCTGTTTATTTGACAATCCTATTGTGTTAAATGAATTTAGCAGTTATAACAAGACTGATGCGAAAAAGGGAAGACTTCATTTCAACTCAAGATATAAAAATAGGCTTCCTAAAATCCTGGAACTTTGAAACCTCGTATCCTGTTGGTCTGTGAAATAAATTTTGTGCCAAATGTTGCAGAGTAGAATGAGGACTTTTTACTTGCCTGGCATTTCTGCATTCTTACAACTCTAAGACACTGTGTTCTAGGGGTTCCTTCCTCAACCCTCTGCATCCCCCACAGCCTATAGTATGCACAGTTCCTGGGCCCAGTTTTGTAGCACGTACGAGGCTGATTGTCTGGCCAAAAAAGGTAAAATTTGGTTCACATTTAATAAGGGTCATTAAATTGTTTGTTGTTGCTTTTTTTTTTTTTTTTTTTTTCTTTCTACTACTCACAGATTTCCTCAACACACAGAAATTCAGTATCTTCTTGTACCAGTAAGGCTGCACTGGGTGTGCCTGAGCAGGGTGTAATTGTCTTCAGAGCAAACCACATGGCACCCTGTCTTGGATTTTTGACCAATACTGGGCCAAAACCTTGCTGAATGGATTTGAAATTGTTCAAAGATTCACCAAAGATTCAAAGCTGCCAATGTGGAGAACAATAGCAAAAGTTTATTTGTCAGGAGAAAACCTACAATGAAAATCTCCACAACTAGTACGCACAAAGTCTTACAAACTTCATTCCTCTAAATGCATGTCAAAAAATAAAGCCTTAATTATGTATTTGCAGTTTTGAAGAAATGGAGAGCTAGAATAATAATAGCAAAAATAAATAAAAATTCTACACCTCTGCCAGTTCCTCTCCTAATGTACTAAAGATTTATCTAGCACTTTCAGACACAAAGAACCGTACTCTATTTTGTGTGTTACACTCGTATTTTTAGAACATGTGAGAGTGCACTTGCTGACCATTTTTTAAAATTATTTATTGCTTGTGAAAGAGTCTTCTTCAGAAAATAATATAACTCTGATAAGCTTTATTATAAAGTTTCAAACCAACATCACTGTAGTTTTAGAAGTTAAAGCATTTTTCCCATAAGTAATCTAAATTATTGTTAAGCTTTTGAAGTCAACTGTTTTTGAAATACGATTTTTCTATTTTATTGCTGTTTTGGCATCTGTGTTGAAGTTATAGAGTCTCACACTACAATAACGCAAATATCAGACAGGTATAATAAGGCACCTGGCAAATACCTGTAGTATGATAAAACACCCTCATTTTGTTTGCAAATAAACATCTGTATCTTCCCACATATTTAACGGAATTAACAAGTTATGGAATGGTTCACAGAAGACCAAAAAGCCCAGATATGCTAAGGTATGCATGCAAATTAGTATTTTACAAGCACACCTCTAAAGAAAAACAAGCTAGCCAGGAAGTTTTCATCAGGGGTATGCCATTATAGCAGTAACATGACCAACACCATGCCCTGCATTTGAACATCAATTACAAATGACTGACAGTATTAAAAAGATCTTGTTCTCCATATAAATGGAGAAAAAGCTTGTATTCACCACACACAATGGAAGTGCAAATTACATGTTATCACTTCAACTACATGGGGCATCCCTGGGCAAACAAGTCACTCTACCTTACTTTTTCTGCTTCAGATTACTAATTATTGGAATAGGGGAATCCTAGACTAGGATATCACAAATTCAGTTGAAATAACCATTGTACATATCTGTGATAAAAATAAGACTGTGAAAAAAACTAGTGCTATCTTCCTATATGCAACAATTTGGCTTTTCAGTTGGAGCAATCCAAAGAAAATACGCACTTTAACCTTCCATTCTATTACTATGTTCTATACAAATAACTGATGCAATAATTGAAAAGCATTCTGGGTTAATTTTTAATCTTGAAAGGAGCAAAATCTAAGTAACATTAAATTTTTAAATAAAGGACAGAGATGATTTTTATGTGACAGAAAAATATTGTAAGTTTTCAACATCCTGTTTAATGCTTGATGCACACTGGAGTCCCACTTATTCATGAAGCAAAGCATTACAAGAATCCAAATCATCAAACTGAAAATTTTTAAATGTCATACAGAGTTGTTTTAGCCAAAATAAGTACATTTTAACACATATTGCATCATTCATCACTTGCCTTTAATCTCAACACTAAACTGAAAATGACTAGTTTGTTTTGGAAAAAGAAAAAGCCAGAGAAACACATGAAAATTTTGACCAAGTCCCAATGTGCAAGCTTTACAGAGTTATTCTAAATGCACAAGCCTTGAGAACAGAACTTGAAACAACATTTCCATAATATTCACTGCTATGTTTATATCCTTATTATGAATAAAACAGCATGATAACATCTTCCAGAATTAGTTCATTATAAATACTTTATATAAAGACTGAAATGTAAATGAAAGTATATTTAACTAGAAATAATTGATTCATTGCTTCTTCTGTCACACTAGTTAATAACATGAAAGACTCCAAAATCAGAAATCAGCTTCACAGAGCTCTCATTTGAAAATGTCTAAGTTACAAAAGCCATTTAGCTACAGTAACTGATAGCATATGCTCTCAATTATACATAAATTTCATTCACTCAGGATGCTATTCTTCCTGTTTTCACATACACATGCCCTCCTACTTAAATAAACTGGGACAAAGCAGTAATTGAACTAGGATTTTCAGGTAATTCCATACAAGATTTTCTATAGTTTTTCCTTCAGCCACGTACCCCTATAATGACAAACAGTAATTTCTGCCTTTACAACTGAGGACTTCTCCAACAAGAGAGCTCAGAATTGACACTGGTTATATTTATAACCATCAGAGCCCACTCTATCTCTCAGGCAGCTGAACTACAACTCCATGGCTTAGTGTGTTGGGATGATTTGTGCAGCCTCCTCTGGATCCCACTCTCATTCTCCACCACCTCTGAAGATCAGACTGTCAAGTCTGCTAGTCTCTGCTTGCATTGCATTGTACATATTTTACTTTTTTCTTTTTTTTCCCTATTCATGGGATCCCACCTGGTGTGCTGCACCCAGCACTGGGGGCCCTAATATAAAAAGGAAGTGGACCTGCAGGAGTCAGGAGGAGGCCATGAAGATGATCAGTGGGCTGCAGCACCTCCCCTGTAAAGATGAGGTGAGATATCTGAGGTTGTTCTGCCTGGAGAAGTCTCTGGGGAGACCTTATAACACCTTCCAGTACCTAAAGGAGGACTACCAGGAAGCTGGAGTTTATGAGGCCATATAGTGACAGCACAAGGAGCACTGTCTTTAAACTAAAAGAGACTAGGTTTAAAATAGATACTAGTGAGAAATTCTTTACTGTGAGGGTGGTAATGCACTGGAACAGGTTGCCTAGCAAAACTGTGGATGCCTCATCCATGTAAGTGTTCAAGGCCAGGCTGGATGGAGCTTTGAACAACCTGGTTTAGTGGAAGGTGTCCCTGTCCATGGCATGGGGTTGTAACTAGATGATCTTTAGCGTCCTTTCCAACCCAAAACATTCTATAATATATTTTTAAAAAATTGTTGTTGAGTGTACAGGTAGCGTACATGCATTGGAGACTGAAATATTATGGTTTATGGCTTAAACATCTTCATGAAGGACTTTTCCCTGCTATAGGAAAGTCATATAACAAAAACTGCATAGAACATCACTGCACCCTGAACGAGGCCCTGAACTGTGGGTTAAATCACCTAATGCAACTTGAGATAAGGAGAGTGACACTGTTGTTGAAAACATCTGGAAGAACATCCATAGCAGAGCCCAGCCCAGGGGGTTCAGACCACAGCCCCAGGTTTATCTGTGCCAGGCTTGCACACCAAAGGAGGAGGAGGAGAGGTTTTGGGGCTGTGTTCCCAGACACTGCACCAGAGCACTGGACGTGATGGAACAAGATGCAATGGATTCACAGTCCTGCAAGGGACTGTGTCAAACCTGCTCCCCTTAATGTATATTAACACATTGGATTCTATACTCTTTGGTGGAGATCTTCACCACCGAGAAGACCAGACAAAGGCAAGTAATGAGACTTTGTTGGAACCCATGGAGCAGTAATACATCTTTTCTTTGCTTTTTTCTTTTCTTTCATTTTCCTTTCTCTTACTATTAATTAAAATATATACATTTTTTGGTATCAACATCTCACCTTACTTGGTTTCAATTATGTATTTTTGGTACATTCAAACCTTTCAGGGTTCAATCAGTTTTACTCACAAAGTTTGCTCCTCTGTGCTATATACAATAGTTACATAATATACAATATTTATGCATTACCAGATACCAAATGACCTGTAAAATGAGACAGAAGAAGCCCTTCTAGACAAATGAATGAATATTAAATAAAATCTAAACAATTTAATGAGGATTTAGGAACATTTAAAATCACTGATATTTATATAGCATGAGAATTATACCTTGCTTCAGCTTCTCTAGTTTGCTAAGCTCCCCTTATTCTCTACTTATCCCCTTTACCCATCACAAAAATGGTATCAATGAGGTAGAATAGAATAGATAAAATATACCTGAAAATAACTACTTGAACCAGCTAGGAGAAAACTCCAAGTCTATTTGTGAAAGAGGGAGAAGATATTTTATTTTCCTATTAGCCTATAGTTTGTACTTTTCTTTCCTACTAATGTGCTCCCTCTGACTATGCTTTTTTATTCTATTATTTATCTTAATAGCCTTCTGTTGAAAAGTTGACATACAATTTTGATAGCAATGGACTTCAAGACTTCAAAGCGCTTCTTGGGAATGGATCCAGACTCAATATTATTACTCCCATTGAAAAAAACCCTAGATCACAATCTTCCATAAATACATTCTCATTGTATGTTCAGTTGGTGATGAAAACCCACTTTTACACACAGTATAAAAATTTGATACTTTGAATTACTGTTTTTTGAGAGATTTAATAAATATATATTAATTAAGTGTAATGACTCTGCATTTCAGTGAAAAATAAACCCATTACTGAACTTTTAAGACCTTGAAATTTAAGGCCTTAAAACTTTAGAGCTTTCCATCAACTCAATAACCAAACTAGGAATGTATAATGAAAATAGAACTTTGACCACAAAATATAGCATTTCCTTAACTATTTTTATACATGCAAGTATCTGTTTGGTAAATAAAATTCACAGTTACCGTGAGTCTAAATTAGTGTAAATAAATATTTTTACATAGTCCTGGACTGCTTATGTTTTCAAAATTAGGATGAACATCTCTATTAATGCATTACATGCAAGTGTCATCTTTAAATAATAAAAACCTAAATAAAAATTATATTTTAAATGTATTGTATTAGAAGTCTATTAGAAAAATTCTAATTGGAAAATTAGATTTTTAATTTTTCTTAGAACAATTAGAAGCAAGAGAAGAATAACTTTAATGATTGTAATAAATATAATTTCAGAAAATCTGAAAATTTTCCATTTTCCCACAAATTGCTATCCTGTAGACGTAAAAATTCATTGTCCACAGGATAGAGCTATACTTTATCTGCCTATATTTCACCAACATAGAGCAGAAATTTGCAGTGTGGGAAAAGTGCAGTCAGACATCAATGTCTTGAGTCACTTGATACTTTAAAGACATCATGACATGAAAACAGGGCAAGTAATGGAAGCAGAGAATGTAGAGTAAATAAATAGGTAATGAGACTTAGGTTGATACTTTCTATTCTTACCTGGAAATAGCCCCATTTTCTTTCCAGGGCAAAACAGTCCATGTTTTTCCTTAATGGTTAAGGTACTTAATGTCAAAGTCATCCTAGACAACTTTTTCATCAAAAGAAGGAAAAAAACCACCTTCAGAACATGATTGGCTTGTTAAAACAGATTGAGTCTTGGTATTTTTCTGTCAACTACAGAAACAATGTACACTCTGTTCCTGGCTTAGCAATTTAGGTTTTGTGCATCTGGCATGAACACAAACTAATATTAACAATTTTAGTTTTTGCAGGCCTGCCTGCCATAGCACATGCATCTTCCTAATCTTCAAAAAAAAACCCGAAAAAACAAAAGCATGAAAATAAAGACTGAAGGACTATCAATAAAAAAAATAAGTTGGTCTACAAAATTTTTATTACAAGTTGCCTATCACATACCCTGAAACAAAGAAAAATCTAGTTTCTCTACATGAACAGCAAAGTATGAAACCCCATTTATACTCTCAGAAGCATACAAGATTACCCAAAGTGAGGATGCACAGGGCTCTATTAACCTATATCAGCATGTTGTGCTCCCAATTCAACAGATATCTCCCATGAGCTCAGCATCACTGAATGCATCTATGTGCAGGCAACTGATCAATTTCTCCTTTCAAAACAGCCTGACAAACAGCAGCAGTGTTTTGACAGTAGCATCACTGGTGTTGTAGCTATCTCTGTTAATTCAGTGACACTATTTCCAAATTTTTCTTTGCAGCTGACCATCTGGAAAGTTTATACCAACAGCAAACTAACATTTTTTTCCTCCTTTTTTTTTTTTTTCAGATAAAATGTTAAAACCTTTGTACTTTCTCCACAATACTAAACTTATCCAATGCATATATGTATATTTATCTTCAGCACATCAAAGCCTTTTCCATGGTTCCATTATGACCTTCAGTTCACCATTAATTGTGAGAAAAATCTGAATTGCTTTGTTTATCCAGACAAAAATTAAAATATATAAGGTTTGATACTTTTTATTTCCTTATAGTAGCAATCCTCATCTTCAATATTGAAACAACCACAGAGTTTCTGAACTACCTTGATTTTTGTATGGTGTAGAGTTTAATTGGTATTATTTTAATTTCTATATTTAAAAAAGTCAAAGGGTAAGTTTCAACCATTACTGTTCTCACCTAACCCAAAAATTCTGGTAAATCAGAATGTTTTCTTAATATTACTATTTTTTTATAAAAATTAGATATTATCTTTTGTAATCTTACAAAGCTGTTATAGTGTCACAAAAGCATAAGTATACAAAGTCTGTATTTTGTAAATTATAAGAAGCATGTTATCAAATTACAGCAATGAAATCCCTGCAGTCTACAGATTCAAACAAGTAGATGAATGACCAAGGGAAAAAAAAATAGAAGAAAGTATGAAGTACTGATTTACAACCTGTTAAGAAACAATAATGAATGCTGGCACAATCCATGAACAGATCATTCTAGACTCATTGTGAAGACTTATTTCAGGGAACCCTGCCAACAATAACAAGTAATGCAGGCCTCAGCAATCTCTAGACTTTTTCTGAGATTCTTTTCCCCCCTTTTTAATAAAATACATTAATAAATTCATATTTTGGTTTTTCTATGAAATCAAGACAATAAAAAATTTCTCTGGAAAGAGAAACTGTGTACTGAATTACTGGATTTGGACAAGAGAACTGTGTTATTAAAAGTGGTTTGGTGTCTTCAACGCATAAGCTACAGTTAATAAGCTGTAATTCAGAAAAGCAAGCACAAATTGTTGGTTGGAATAAAACAGTAGAGTTCTGTGTTGAAATATAATTTGATATGAAACTGAATTCTAGACCATGGCTTGCAAAACTACCCAACAAAACAATTTCCCACAAATTACAGTTTTTTAACTACCAGTGGCATACTGAGAATTACTTATTTCTATTTTACCTGAAGCATAATGCAAGTTTGTGTACATGAAAAAAATAATGAAATGCATTCAATTTGACTTTGAAATTTCATTAATCCAGTCTATGTCGACACCAGTTAAAATAAAGATGAGAAAAGAGGAATCTGAGTCTTATAATATGTATGATCTCTGTGTTTTATTTAAAGGCTGTGGAAGAGCTATTTATTCTTTTATATTTCAGTTTAATTTCCATAGGAACACAATGTGATTTATGCTGAATTAGAGGAAATCCCTCAGAAAGAGTTCACCTCCCTTGGGTGTCTGGTGTACCATCCTGATATATAGCCTAGACTTCACACTGACTGCTGTGTAATCATCAGATAAAAATAGACCTGAAAAATGCTGAAAAGGGTAACTCCACAGCCCTACCTAAATCCATGCCTGTAATTGTTAAAGAAAAAGCTTTTCTCTGATTGTATACTATATTGTTTAGAAAGATCATAGACTTTGACATTTCTTCTGGCTGCTGAGAAATACAACACTGTTCTCCCAGCCTTAGTTAATGTTTCTGTGGTGAACACATACATTATGTCACATTGCTAGAAACTCTGTGTAAATGGTCAGAAACCATGTTGATACTTTAAAAGAAATTTTAGCTACTTATAAATTTGGAAGTGTATAAAATTATTCCTTTGGTAGCACTTCACAAAGAGTTCAATTGCATATTGTACTTGACTCCCTGATCCACACCTAACACAGAATGAGGTCACAATGTTGCTAGTCAGACGAATAGCAATAGCAAAAATGGGATCTTAAAGCTATAAGCAGCATTGCTCAAGTGATTCAATACCTATAGATTAAACCTTTCAACCCTGATTATTGAAAATTGCAAGACTACAATTAGAGAACTAAAACCTCAGTGAAAACTCATATAAACAGAAACAATAAAGCTACTTCTGTAAATCTAGCCATGCATTACAAGTTATACCATATGTCACCCAAACGAAGCTCAAATTCAATATTTCAGGAATACTGAACATTTTGCTAAGATGTGCTGTTATACATTGGCTAAGAAACAAATAACTTATAGATAATTATTACTGTTTTAAATCAGAAGTCATTCCATGGAAGAAATTATTTGTAGTGCTAGTGTTCCTAGGCTATCAGGAGAACAAGTTGATATTGTTAAGCATAACCTATGCTGTTTATGTGGACAGCATCTATTTATTTACAGTGCTTTAGACAAATGATTTTAAAATTATACGCTATAGAGCACAGAATTTTATGACTACTGATCCCATCAAAGATTCCATAAAATATCACAGGAAAACTCACACTGAGTAAATAAATTTTATATGTGCTAATAAGCATATACAATTTAAAAACATTTCTAAAAGCACATTTAGAAGTGTAGCCTTTCTTGAACTTGAATTATTGATAAAAAGACACTCAATTCTAACAAAAGTCCCACTACTAATAGAACTTACAGTTTCATGAATAAATGTTTGACCAATTTATAATCAATAGAAAATATTTTATGCCTCGTGTCTAAATAGTCTTAAATTGAGAACCTACCTAGTTTGATCCTTTGTTAAAATCGCTATGACAGCCAGTGTTTCCCAATGTGGACTGAGATCAACCTCAACAAAATGAGGTAACATCTTCTGTCAATAACATTATGAGAATTGATGGTAAAAATATCTCCTTGTTCAAAAGTTCTCCCTTATGAATGAGCTAAAAATAAATGAAAAGTTATGTTCTGATGTGATACTCTGAAAGCCACATAGTCCATCTCCCTACTAGAAGCATTTCCATGATGTTGATAAAGGCTGAATCCAGCACAGTCCTGTCTTTCAGCCGTTGAGGCTGAAGAGGCCGTGACTGAAGGTAGGTCCAGGGGGTGAAATCGAGCACTACATGGGGGGTCCTAAATTCAGGAACTCATGAAGCAGCCCTGAGCCTCATCACAACCCATAAACCCTCAGCAGCCAACCATGCAGGGACAGGGCAGTGCCAGGAGCAACAAGGGAGATGTAATGGCTCCAGGGACAGGGCAAAGTGGGGTATGGCACAGCAGCACGGACATGGGCAGCAGGGAGCACAGGCAGAGCTCCTCTCAGACCATCCAGGGCAGCCAATAGAGGCAAACAGAGCCAACAAACTCAGCAGCCTCCACAGACAGTCAGGCTTTAGTCTGTTTCAAGAACAGTATTTGCACTAAGGCAGTGATAGTAAATTTTAGGTATGGCATGACAAGCCTGTGACATGAGTTGTGTTCCTCCATGCTTCAAATTCACCATTTAAGAATATGGGAAAGACAATTTGATGTTTAATCAAATATTTTAGTTGCCTTACTAGCTTTACAGAAAATAGGAATCACATCCTTTTCCATGACTATTACACCTGGAATGTTTGCCTGCTAGGTATAACAGTGAAAAGACTTCACAAGGAAACAAGCTATCAAAAAATTTCCTATCTCTAAATAACAAGCACAAACAATCAAGACAAAATACTACATAGGCACTTAAAAAAAAAAAATAGAAAAAGTAAGGGAAAAAAAAACCCCAAAAAACAAAAAAGATAGAAATAAGTTGGTGTAAATTTCTACTACAATCATCTGAAGAAAAACTGAGGGGCTGAAGTATGTGGCCTAATCCATTAAATTAAATAAAAAAAAACCTGCTAAACTGTGACCAGGATCATAATACATTATGCATTAGTGATGATTTGTAGTTTATTATGTTGCTGTCAGAATCTCCTCAGTGCATAAAATGAACACTTCACTAATCCACATATTTATAACTTGCAGAACACTCCAGATTTGTCAACAAATTTAAGAGCAATGCTGTAGTGAGACCTCAGGTTGACTTCATTATATTTGCAAGTCACACCACACTGCAATATTGCATAATATCATACATGTAACTTATTAAAAGCTAGCAATGATTAGGATCTGTTTAGGAGCCAGTTTCAACATCAGGATTTAAAATTTAGTTATAATGAGGCCAACAAATAAGTAGCTTTCCAGCATATTTTTGTTTTGAAGCTGAACTCTGGAATCCAGACTTAACATATGTACTACCACTCTTCCATGAGAACTGCTCAAGATCATTTTATGGCCACCTTCAAAAATGGTTTGGTTTTATTACTGCATGGCCACTGGTATCCTGTGGCAACTGCAATCTTTAATTGTATGTTAAGGCACTTAAATATCTTATGCAGCTAATGAGGAAGATTAGTATGCTAAGTATGGTAACAGCCTAGCAATTCTGAGCAGGAAGATACCAGAGCTTGGTGGACAGAAATCTTGAAAAGAATTTCAGTAAAAAAGACTGGAATGAATCTTCTCATTCCCCTATACCCTCAGAGTCATGAATATATCTAAGATTAAGTGGTTACATCAGCTGGTACTTTCTAAGAGAACTTGTTAAAAAAGTGAAAATACAGACCATATTCAAGCCCAGTAACTCAATGGCTAAGCCATTTAGCTATATAATAAAAGGGAAAAAAAAAACAAACCAAACATGCCCAAGGTGCCTCTTTTGCCTTATTGCATGGAACAGCTGAACTTCCAAGAAAGTATTCCAAAACCTTGCATTTAAAAGTAATTTATAAGTCTGTTTATTCTGTATTTAATGAGCATTTAGTCACTGTGAAGACTTCAAAACTACTCCTTAACACATTTGTCCTAATCCACTTTACCATAGAGGCAGTTGCATTCACTGTTCTTTATGGGTCAGTAAATATTCAAGTATGAAAACCAGAACACTTTAACAGCAAGAATAGCTAAGAGTCTTACGTAAGGATCATCTAAATAGCACCTAAGATGCATATTACCTCTATTCCAACCCTTTATATAATACCTCGTAAAGAAGAGGTGCAAGACCTTCTTCCATTATCCTAGGAAATGTTTTAATCAAAGGGTCTAAAGCAGACCTAAAAAGCATCTCATTAGTCAAAATGCTTTGTGGACGTTTCAGTAGGCACATCCTGACAAAACCTGACAGTCAGTAGGCACATCCTGACAAATAGCTTATGCAAGAAAGTTCCGAAAGAAAAACATTGATTCTAAACTCTAGAGCTCATGTGACAGGAACCTGTGTGCTATCATGGCACTGGTGGCTCCCAGACTTGCCAACATCCAGAACTTAGTGAAGCACAGGTCAGATAATTTGG
The DNA here is from genome assembly GCF_903797595.1 of Erithacus rubecula. Lineage (NCBI taxonomy): Eukaryota > Metazoa > Chordata > Aves > Passeriformes > Muscicapidae > Erithacus > Erithacus rubecula. The sequence goes on from NC_136685.1 coordinate 21,398,359, forward strand.
ATACCTGCATTTTGGAACAGGAATAGATTAGGAGCCCAGAGCACTCAGACGGCGTGTATGCTTCCTTGAAGAACAGCTAATAGGATGTGTATAGAGATGGCCAAACAGGGTTTTTATAGAACTTTTTCTTTTTTTTTTTTTTTTTCGTCAATGCTACATAGCTTTTTAAATACAGAATTCACAGCTGGTGAGCTCCTAGCACAAGCACAACGAGCTGCCTTCACTTTACAGAGGCATATCCATAATCTCTCTATAGAACCCTTAGTGACTGTGTCAGTACAAAATGGGTGTTTAGAGAACTGCACTTTAGTGAGTTTTGCTCTTTTGTTTTCCTCTGTACATTAATTTAATACACTTTTTCAGTGGAATGAAAGTTTTTAAAACATTTCAACTTCCTAGTGGTTCAGTGATTTTTCTCTGTGCACTGGTTTTATACCATCTGGAGAAACCCACTTATTTTAAAAGTAACAGCAGAAAATAACTATGATAGGCCAGTGTGGTAGACTGATGACTTTATGCCATTTAAAGAAGTGTTTATATACTTCATATTTAAATTAGTCACTAGAAAATAGGAGGAATTGAATGGTAGATTAGACTGTCAGAGAGCAGAGAAGCATGCTGATTAAATACCAAGAAAGAACACTTCTGATTATAATTTTCTCCAGAACATGTCAGTGTCTGTTTTCAATCACTGGTTGTGATGTAGTATATAGCAGTAAAATCTAAGTAGAAAACAATTCTCACATTTTAGCAGATCAGTATAATGACTGGTACACACCTTGGTGATATGAGTTATAGGTTTCATTATTTTGTATTTGGAAATGCAGACAAGACATAACTTCTCTGTGTCTGATTCCATCACCTGCTTTTGTTTTCTGCAAGAGACATTATAAGGTTCATAGAGTTTAGTGGCACAAACTCAATAATAGCTTTTTTTGTTTAAATAAATTTTACATATAGAAAACAATAGTAAATACCCATACCAAAGGAATGGGATGTTAGAAAGTTAAATCCCATTTAAATATCCATTGCTAAAGACAAACACTGCAGTTTCTAAACTGACAAATAACTAGAAATAGTACCATTTATTAAGGTAAAGAAAATAAAAGAAGACAAAAAAAATCCAAACAAACAAACAAACAAACAACCCACCTCAAAAAAAACAACAAAACAACAAAACAACTACCAACAACCTGACACAATTACCAGAAAAAACATTGAAAAGTATTGGTTAATTCCATGCTCTAAAAAGACTTCTTGTTAAAAGAAACTTTTGCTTGACTAGTGGCTATAGATCACTCAAAGTATAAGTAAACCTCAATAAGGAAGTATCCTTTATAAATAAGGTTATGAACTAGAATCCCCAAATTATGTGACAGTTTGAAATTTGCTGAAAACTTTTAAGACCAGCAGGTTCTAAACTACTTCTCTAAGCAATACAGTTTCTCTTTGTTTTTTTCCCCTAATCCTCTAATTCCAGAACTTTGAAATGAAATATTTATTTGGATCAAAGTACACATCAAAAAAAAAAAAAAAAAAGTGCTGTAACGCAAGTACCTTTTAAGAGGTGTTGTGCTGTACCTTGTAAGAGGAATACAAGGAAATAATTAATTTCTTTGGTCAGGAAGTGAAAGCATATATATGGTACACTTGTCTTACAGATTACAAAAACCTTCCAATACTCTTCATCATATACCTCTGCCTAAACAGTTCATGGTTAGAAACATGTTCCTTATGCCTTTTCATCCAACAGCTATGCCAGACCAGTCTGCCTTTCATCCCACAACTTCAGTCTTCCAAGAATAATGCATGACTATGCTAAACCATATGTGCTGGCATGTTCATGTTATGCAGGTCTGGACATCTCATTTTTCAATTGCAAAAACAAGTGTGGTGTTTTCTGCAAGCTTTTGTGCCTAGGTAGCTCTCCAGTATGCTGAAGGGAGATGTCACATTCCCACATCTGTCAACACTCAGGGCAAGGACTGTATGGTGATCTGCTCATGTTCTAAACACATGTTCTAAACACAGACACATGACTCTGAAATACAAATAAGACTTGCTGAAAGAACAAGAGATTCAAAGTGATCACCAAGTGATCTTGCATCAGCTACAACTGGTTAAAGCAAACTGAACAGAGTGATAATACCACAATAGCAAAGTTCACAGGACTGACTGACAAGATAGAGCAATGTATTAATGTCCTGATTTGCACCAAGAATTTCTGAGTGAAAGTTTCTACTAACAAAGAAAATACTGTATGCGAGCCCTGCCCTTTAGGTACCTGTCTGTTCTCAAGCATTATGCAAAAAATGCTGATTTAAAGCCAAGAAGTATTGACCTATTTGCTCAACTGCCAAAATGACTAGGTTTGGGGTTTTTCCTACAAATATAACCAACACATTAACTCAGGAGAGTTTTTTTCAAGGGAATTGAAACAGTTGATTGATCAAAAACCTTAATATCAAGTGGATCACATCCACTCAGATACATATCCTGAACAGTTGGTTTATCAGCCTCTATTTTTAAGAATGCTCTGATAATCTGAAGGTTTTTCACATCTCATATCTAAATACACGTCCTCAGGACCTGAATGTGTGCCTTCATCACCTAATTCCTGGTTTCTATTAACAAGCCCTCTTAAGGTCTGTCAGTTTGGAAGATTAATGACCAAGATTCTGAGGAACACTGTGCAGTACTCCACAGTCTGAAAGACTGTGTTAGTAAACTAAAGTTGCTGCATTTTGTCCTGTAGGTTATCTAAACTGAAAGCCCTTTGTGCTGCTAGCAGAAAAAACAAAGATAGTGGTAAGGATGCATGTGTGACTTACCAGCACAAAGATGCTGGTAGTGGCAAACTTCTGGTTTTATGCACTACTTTCAACAAGTTGGTTTCATATCCTCTGTAGTTTGGAGTTAATTGTTAAAATAGCAATAAAGTACTGTAAAAATTTTTTTTTCTTCTAAGGTCGCAGTAAAGATATACAGAAATAGCTACTAGGTATTTTTATTTGCTTTTTGATTATATGTCAGTAGTTCACACAAAACAATTAAAGGGAAATGTTTATCAAATTTAAGCTGCACTGAAAAGGTTTTATTTTTACCATTCACACAACAGCATTTGATTTACTAATTTGTGCAACTATAAATGGTATAATGATTTATAAAAGCTTTTTCTCCTTTGTGACTCACCTTTAATTATGGCTCATCTGGCTTTCAGTAACACTGCCCAAAAAAAGGACACATTAAGCAAACTCTTTCTAGACAATGCTCATGTGCAACATACTGAGGAAATTCATCAGTTTGATACAATGGTCTATTGCCTTCCTTTTTTTCTCACTAGTACCTAGGTTACTGATCATTATATTCATTAGTAACTTAGTATCTTCTCTATGGTATTTATAGATTTAATTAAGTCACCTCTCTGCAAGATACTTCCTTCCATTATTGTCTAGTTACCTGATCAAACTACATTTTAAAAAAATTCATTAAATAATTAAAAGTCATGAAATCGAAACATTAGTTTTGGAAATTATGAGCCTAAATCATTAAATAAATAACTCAATTGTTAAGGAGGTATTATATATTTCTCCTTAAGCTACTAATTTTAGGATGTTCATGCTTGCCATTTAAATTAATCAGATTGCAGCATTTGGCATCACTGTGGTACAAAGCATTAAGTAGACAGCACACCTCAGCAACTAAGCCTCTCTTCATTTTGAGGATCTGTCACTGACTGCTAGGTTTTTGTGGGCTTTTTTTTCTCCCTCATTTAATATTTCTCACTCTGCAAATTGTCTTTATTAGCTATAAATTAACACTCACTCTATGAAATAGTATGAACTGTGAACCCATGTATTATATACAAGCTGCTGTACTTTATTTAAAGAAAAATAAATGAGCTCTGAGTCTTTAATTTACTCTATTCCCCGTAAAGAATTCCAAATGCTCAGCTTCCAGTTTAAGAAAACCCCAAACCGAAAGCTTCAAATGTCATTTTTTGCTCCTAGTAAGAATTAATACTATTTTAATACAGAATATTGAAATTTCCTTTAGACTTATTTTCCTTTACCAGTTAAACAAGCATTCTGAATTGTGTCAATAAACATCCTCAATTTACAATTCCTCTAAACATTTAAAAATGTGTATGATACATGGTGAGCTTTCTAGTTGCTAATGTATGAAAACTTTCTGGAGCTGTACTTATGAGTGCAAAGACATCAAAGCTAGCTCTAAATAAATCAGCTTAGGTTTGAAAGTAATATTATGGTTTAGTTTGATGTGCTCCTTTGATCCCTCCTCTCCCCAGCACTTCGACAGTATTTTTGGCACAGTTTGTCAGGTCAGGCTCAGAGCTGCACAGAACCTCTGGGCACACACACGCTTTCCTGGTTGAGACCTCCACCGGATTGGAGATTTCTACACTATGCTACAGCACTGTGCAGACATTCCTACATTATCTTCTACATTTTTTAGAAACTGGAGATTGATTGCAGCAGTGGTAGGCAAACAGGAGTCATAAGATACTAATTTGATATTTTTTTTAAATGTGCAATGCATCCTTGCATTATTCAGAGACAAGGATAACATTATATTAAGGGAGAAAATTTATGCATTCATGATCAACACTGAGGGGTTTGTGGAAATAATCACATTCACCAAAATGCATTTTTATACATTTCATTTCTATGCACCCTTATCACTACTCTTGCTTTGTCTACTGCAGTCCTTCTGTGTCCATTTCCTCAGATCAAGCTAACCAAGGATTAACCACTAAATGTAGCTGGTTTTTTTTTTCCTGTACAAAGGAAACCAGAAATAACCCACAGAGTGGAAACTCAAATTTTTTTTTTTTTTTTGGCCTTCTCTCCTCTGTATTCCTCCTAAATTATGGAGAGAGTACAAGACCAGCAAGTTTTCCTCCTGTCTAACTTCTATGTTAATACTGGTCAGCTGAATACCAACCTCACAGAATCAAAGTAACTCAATATTTGTTATCAATGAGATTTCTTTTTGTTACACACATAATTATGCTAAAAATCTGCTGCCTAACACTTGGTGAAGAATATCAGGTTAATGATAATAACCCTAGAAGAAAACACTGTAATTATTTGGTCACTGTTTTTTCTGCTCATGGACTTTTGGAAAGTTTTGTATTCAAGGTAAAAGCTGGTCCACATTGGGATAAATCTTTCTGGTGTGCATCTTCATGCCAGTACCTGAACTACTATCAGAACTGTAGAATTCTGTGCAATCACTTGCTAATATTCTTTGCAATAATCATATTTTTGAAAATATATAAATGGAGTTTTCTTTTTGTGCCTTGTTGTGTGCCTATAAATTTCAAATAAATAAAAATATATTGCTTTTGTTCTTTATTCAATATTGCGTTTTATCCTTAAGCAAGTTTTCACTTGTAGAAGCAGGGAGAAGGAAACACAATTTAGGATCTCTGTGTTTACCGTAATGTCAACCATTCTTTATAATTACTGTGTTCCAGAGGGAAAACAGCATTGTTTTGTCTTATCTTGCCAAGTTTTGTATCCTTGAAACACATTTTTGTTATGCATTTTAATAGATATTAAAAAAACTCACTTCAGTTCAGGATGTCACATGTGGCAAAGGATTTCCCAGAATAATACAGTTTCAAATGTAGATTTTGAACTGAGACATTTAACAGAGATACAAATAAAAAATTCAATATTCTAATGTTTTCTTCTTCACTGAGGAATCAACTCCTCCCTTTTTCCTAAAAACATTCCAATGTCTGTGACTGAAAAGCTAGTAAGTTTTATAAAAAACATATTCACTAGAGATTCATATTCAAGAATCATGAGTTTAAAAAACATTATGTCACAAAACCAGACAGAAAATAATTTTCACATATATAGCTCTTTGAAGCGGTTGCCTACAAAAAGCACTATTGTTTCATAAAACATTTACACCAAATTATGGTCATTTAGACCTCTTGTATTTCTAGAATACACAATAGAAATTGAGAAATATGCCCATGTTGTCTATAGATGAGATAAACACAATTCAGCCCTCACACACCCACCCCATTCTAGATTTTAAAACAGGAAAAAATAAAAGGATGTAGGCATTCTCGTGGATGAAAAGTTGGACATGAGTCAATAGTATGCATTTACCATGCAGAAACTGAAGCTTGTTCTGGGCTGCACAAAAAGACCAGTGGCCATAAGGTCAAGTGAGATGAATGCCCCTGTATTATTCTGAGACCTCACCTAGAGTGCTGTGTCCAACTCCAGGGTCCAGCACAAGAAATATGTGGGTGGCCACCAAGATAAAAAGGAGGCCATGAAGATGATCAGACAGCAGAGCTCCTCTGCTACAGACTGACCGAGAATGGCATGTCAAGACTGTGGGACAGAAGGCTCCAGGGAGTACTAATTGCAGCCTTTTAGTATCTAAAAGTGGCCTATAAAAATGAGGAAGAACAACTTTTACACAGGCAGACAGCGGTAGAACAGAAGTGAATGGTTTTAAAATCAAGGGAAGATTTTAAATAGATCTAAAAATTTAAATAGATTTTTTGTTTTTAAAAAATTTACCCAGAGGGGAATGAGGCCTTAAAGAGGTTTCCCAGAAAAAGCTGTGGATGTCCCATCCTTGGAAGTGCTCAGACTAGGCTGGATGGGACCCTGAACATTATCAGGGTGGGTGAGATCTCTGTCCATGGCAGAGCAGTTGGAACTAGATGAACTTTAAGGTCCTTTCCAACTCCAAGCCTTTCTGTGGTTCTATTATTCCTTGAGAAGAATGGAATTATTTAGCTTTTACATTTAAAAAATATTTTTAGAATTGGTAGTACTTCAGAATCTAAACCAGCAAAATTATGGGGAAGGAAATTTTTCTTTGTTTTTCTAATATTTACATGCTTGTGCAAAAGAATAAGTTAACAGTTCTATCAGCTGAGAATTACACTAAGTAAACTCTGCCAATCTTTATTCAATCTGTACAGCTGTAATACCCTTCTTCAAAAAAAACCCCAAAAAAACCAAAAAAAAAACCAAATAAAAACCAAGAGCCCCCCAACTCTAAAACAATTACAAGGTAACTTGCAGCAATACTAAGAGCCACAGTTAATATCAGGAAATATTTGTTTTAATCTCATTTCTAACATATATGAGGGTACAATTCAGCATTGAGGGTTTTGATTACGTGACTTTTTTATTGAAGATTTATTCATAAACCCAGAAAACAAAATCTTGCAGCATGTTTTTTACAAGAAAGAATGAGACACAGTAATGCAAATTCTGGTGGATAATTTTTTTTAATTTGTGTTCCCCCAAGACGATTAATCATTTATTTTTATGCAATGCATTCTAGAACTGCTTTACCCTTATGGTTGGGTCTTTTTTCTGAAAACTAACCTCAAGCTTTTTTGATGCATTTTCTTGAGTGTATTACTGACTTTAGCATTTGAAGACTGCATTCATGACCCTGTCCTCCCATTGTCCCCTCCATACATTTCCATTTCTAGATTTCTGTAAGGTTAAGTTCATTAGGTTTATGTAACAAATATCTGAAACACAAATATCCATCTAAATCTGAAATAAATATGTCTTTCTCAATGGTGTATCAATACACATAAATTTTAACATAGGTTGTAATACAAGTCTAAACCCCATGTCTTCTGGCAAGCTACCAGCATTCCTTGACTGTGACAAATTCATCAAAGCAAAAAAGCACCCCTGGGAAATTTATTAATGACATGACACAATATTTTCTCCCCTAAAGGAAAAAAAAAAATGTCAAGAGCATTTTCCTCTGATTAAAAATGAAAACTTTCACTAAAGTAGTATATATAAAATGGTATTTTTTTAAGACAGATTATACTGTGTTCATGAATCACTATTTTGTATAAGAAAATTAAATAATATAAAATTAAATTATAAAAAATGGGTAATTCACAGAATCACCATGCTTTAAGAGTTTTTATTTAAGATGGAAATAAGTTCATTCAACTGTATCAATACTCTAAAGTCTGTTACTTTCTTTTTCTTTTGGAATGAAAAACAAAGCAAATAAACAAATCACTACTGGATGAGAAATAAAAGGACAAAAAGATTTATACTATACATAAGCTGCACCTTTTCAGAAAACATAAAAAATTTAGGGGAGTCAACTACTGGTATCTTCCACAGTTTATTTAGTTGTATTACTTATCTAAACAAAACCAGCTATATGCCAATACTTAATGTAAAACACCCTTTAAGCCAACACACAAAAAACCTTTTCACTATTCCATATACATGATAAACTACTAGACTCTAGCTATTACATCAAATTACTTTCCGAAAATAAATAAATGTATTTAACAGAACTGTAGATATTTGGAAAGTATATCAAGAAATAGTCCAGCCAGCCTTCCCCCCTTTTCAGCATTTACATCTGTCTAATAATATGTGATCTCTGCATGCAACTCACTGACAAAACATACAGTAACTCCATATTCAAGAAAGGCTAGAAGCTGGCCATTCTGTGTAATAAACCAGAGTTCTGCCTCAGTACTTCATCTCAGCTATCTACTCACTGCCACTCCTGTTTACACAGGTGACGAAGTTTCGAGCATATTTCTTAGGAAAATGTTGCCTACAATTTTTTTCTTTTCAATTCAAGTACAAAAAACCTTACTGATGAAAATCCATTCAAATTTTAGAAACTATTTTTTATCTATATCCTTAGAGTTTTACCCTAAAATATCTACTCCAATATATCTAAAGCTTTGTTTATATTTTCAGTTTACCACCATACTATTCAAAAGATACCTCATATCACACACAGAAAAAGGGACAGCAGAAAATGTGGCTTCAGCAAAGTCATTACTGTAGTCAGATCAACATTCAGTTACCATTTCATCTTAATTTTTAGTTTCTTTTACTTTTTCAGTGAAAACTAATCTTTCATGTTGTCTTATGATGTTTTTTACCGTGCTGCTGATAAGTCATTCTATTCTTCTAGATAATGTATCTAACTCTTGGAAATGAAGCACTAAAAGTAAGAAATTGAAGTAACAGAAGGTCAACATAAATCATTAAGCTACTTGGTTAAGTACTATCTATATTGTTCAGAATTTCATCAAGTTTGTTTCCATGTTTATGTAGTCACTAATAAATATTTACTTCCTAATTGCATATGAAGTACAAATATTCCTGGAAAAGCAACTCCTCCCTCTTTCTTCCCTCCCTGGAATAGGTTTACTGCTCACTGTCACTCTCAAACACAATGTGAAAATAAGTGAAGCTCGGGAAGTGAAACTGCTTCAGGACAATGCCAGCTCAGTGTAGGAGGTGCATAATTTCCCTGTAGCTAAAAAAAAGCATGCTGCAAATTAGCCAGTCTTCTCAAAATGTAACATCATATGGTACCAAGAATTTAACAAGACAGTGCTGAAGCTAGTTTAGCAGCAAATTGGCATATAAAATGTTACATACCTGAGCATTGTGCAGTATTTATTTTTTCTAAGGGAGTTTTGCCCATTTCTACTTTATGCTTGCCATCCCCTCCTTCCCCCTTCATAGTTTTCAATCACAATTTCTACACTCTGGTTTGTACCAATTTCAAATCACACTGCACATGAGACGGGCAGAGGGGAAAGTCAGGTTACACATTATAAAAGAACCCTGGTTGTCTCACATCTCTGCTTGTGATTTCTAAAATAATCTGAGTCCTATTTCACATCAGCATCAGCAATGAATGTCCATGAAAGAAACAATCCCTTCTGAGTCCATACAGAATACAATCAACCTTCAGTACATTCACTGGCTGGAGCTACAACTTGAAATTGGTTAACATTCTGCTGACACTGCACATAAAGAAACAGAGCTGAGCTCCCTAAGTACTATTTATCGTAGTCTCGACTCAAATGCAATAAAAAGTGGGTTTGATACTGAAATAAGGTAGCAATGAATATATAGTGAGAAAATAGATCCCTTGACATTATTTTTGAGTTAGTTTTGTTAGCAGCATCACACTTTAAACGAAATATGAAGTGTAAGCTAGTGATGAGACATTTGTTTGTATGAAATTTTATCTCTCATGAATTTCAAAGTTCCTTGCCCACAGACGATTTGTTATATATTTTTTTTTATAATTTACCAATCAAATTCTGTTCAACAATATCATAGCAACAAAAAGCAAAGTTACACACTGTTACATTCCCTGTAGCATGGTTAGAAGGCATGAGACTCCATGGTCAACCCTTTATTGAAGGGATAATCCTTGCTCTTGTATTATCAATGCTTTCCATATTAAAAGTCTCTGAGAGTAGGATTCTTACTGCCTATGAAGGGAGAGATCCAAAAATCACCTAAGCATGTTAACCGGGAGCAACACAGGCTGTATAAAATAACTTAGAAGAGATTGCATGTTATTATTTTTTAAAAGGATCATCCTTGCACTACTCCAAGTATGAAGCAGTTCCCAGAATAAAACTCTAGAAATAGCCTTTTGCTGATCCACATCCTGTTAGGATGTGGCACATCGCCCGTTGGTGCATAATAATTTTCAGAGCACCTTGTGAGCAGGAACAGCGCAGATTCTCAGATGGTTTCAGCACAGACAGACTAGCAATCCATAACAGTGCCATTAGAAGTTCTTACTCTCCATAAAGAATATGCATTCATACTGCATTCACATCATAACACTAGATTGTAAAACTTCCGAAGTCATCTCTCAGCCCCTTCAATGTATAGAAAGGATAACCTAGTTCTAGTTGTGTCCCATCTCTGAAACTGCTTAAAACTCATGGTTAGTGACACACAGCACAGATGCTTTGCCATCTTGTTTTCTAGATGCAACAACAGTACTCAATTCCTTCCCATCAACAATGTTAAATGCTCCTCCACCAGTGGCAAAATCTTCTCTGTGTTAATGGACTATGGCTTCCCCAGGCTGAAACAGACTCACACACATTGCTGGTGAATTGTCATGGCACTGATGTGTACACATCACTGCTGCTTATGGAACAGCTGAGATAAAGTTTCACAAAATTTATTTCATTAGTCACTTTATGCATCTAGATACACCTTCATTAAAGTTAACTTATGTTGCAGATATTTTGTGATGTTAATAAGCTTCCTGCAGAGCTATTTTTGTTAAGCATTGGTTAGTAGTTTTTTTGCTCTGTCAGTCACTGTAGATGTGCCATCCCACAGTGGCTCTTACCTAACAGAATCTTCTCTTCCTCCCACCTTCTCCTTTTGAATTTTCCTGGCATTCCTCATCCCCTTCAAATTTTGTTGATCAAGATTTTACAGTATTATAGACAACACTAAGCTTATCTCACTCTGCTGAGTTTACAGGGAATGTGAAAGGTGTAAATCACAGGCTCTCGAGAAACTTATCTATTGCAATTATACTCAACCTAAACCTCATGATATTAAAATGCAGGTTAATCTAGATATAGAATAAATATAGACATATGTGGATTTTCTTGCAGATTTTGGGTTCCTTTTTTTTACTGATATATTTTATTTACCATTTTGCTTATAATACCAGTTTTAAAAACTAATATGAACAGCACTTTCTGTTCAAATTTGGTAATTTAATGCTATAGGATTATTTTTGATGAATTACAAAGCCTGTTGTAAAAATTTAGTATCAATAAAAATGCAGTGGTTTATTAGCTGGAGAGACCAGTACAACACACTTAGAATGTGATGTGTCTCTTGAGCTTAGAACAGACTGAGAAAGCAAAGCTTTAGGATACAGTTCCCTCTTACAGCTCCTGTCGAGGTTTGAAAGCCTCAGAAGAAACTTAGTCTTGGTACATCTTCTGATCTCAAATTAAGATACTTGTGACTACAACTTCTAACATGTTTCAATCCTTTTGTGAAATTTGGCCCATATTATTATTTACAGGCAATTGGGCAGGTCTTACATGTGGGTAAGGATGATATCCTTACCTCCTCACTTGATTTAGTGCATCAAAAATTTTATCAGCACTGGATAGAAAATTTCTATTAGGATGTTTATTTTTAGGAAGGAAGAAGAATTGGAAATGTATAGAATTAAAAATAGAATATAATGAAGTGATATTGTCTACTAACTATGCCAGTTCTTACACTCAGAGCTTAGTACCACACATATCCTAGTAAATTACACAATGCTGGGCAGACCTGAACACTGGCATGGGTCTATTATCAACACTATTCAATCAAGACCTGATTCCTAAAAATCTTTGGAATATGCTGGGAAGCATTCATAACAACTGTGATGAAAATAACTGATTGAGCCTTCAGGAGATAAAGAAGAATTCAGTCACCAGCATGTAAGTAACATGCACAACAACAGTCAAGCTCTGAGACAGAAAATTGTCCCTGGTGTGGTCTGTGAATTAGTTAGGATGTAAACTAAATGGTCTCACAGCACTGTGCACAGGGAGGATCATATGAATAAAAAAAATATTGCAGTAGATTGCAGAAGTAATGTAGCTACATTTTCAGCTACAAATAAGTACAATTCTAAATTTACTTTACAGTCTATTTTATGTGAAATCTAGCTTTCTCATATATTCAGCATCAAATAACATAGCAAAAAAATCTTGCCTTTTCTTTTTTTTTTTTTTTTTTTTTTTTTAATTCACAGAAGAAAGGTTATTCTAGATAACCATTTTTCCAGAGTACTGAGAAACAAAGGGTTTGAGAAAAATTCTGATTTCCTGAAGTATTTGTTTAAGAGTCCTTTAGCATTTGACTACCTCATTTGCTCTTGTCCCTGCCACAAGCACTGCCAAGCTCCTTTTGATAGTCCTTGGACACTTTCTCCTCCAGCAGCACTGGCTGCTGTGCTCCCCACCTGTTTGTCTACACACAAGAAAAGCAGGTAACATTTGCTGAGCCTGGCTGGGGAATAAGGCTTTGTCAGCTGTCCAGTAAGAACAAAATCTCATGGAGCAGCTGTCCGCTGCCTCTCAGACTGAGTCTCTTTCATTAGTAGGGAACTGAAGGTGAGAATATTATTATTTTTGAGAAGTTCCTTGCTTTTACATAGTAGAAATTAACTTGATGATAACTTAAAAAAAAAAAAATCCTACAGGGAGATACATTGGAAAAGAATACACAAAGAAAGTTCAGTGAGTGACAGAAATTGATTCTCTCGAGAATCTGAATCAAAGTAAACAACTTCCCAACCAACCCATCCAGCTGTCAAAAAAAAAAAAAAAAAAAGCCTGTGCTCAGCACCTGCAATTATTAGTAATTTTATACAAGAAAATCTAGTATTCAAACAGTTTAATGTATATTACCAAAAATATTCGTATGATAAACTAATTGATAATTTATTAAGAAAAGCAAGACAAAATAGCATTTAGTACCAAGAGCACTGAAATCCTTTACAATATGTTGGATCATGCCACAAATATTTACTGCTAAAAAAAACCACTTTTAAACAAGATTTTATGTTCCTATTGAAATGATGCAATGTACAAGAGCAAAGTTTTATGTAATAGTAAATGAAATCCATGTAACTTCTACATAATGAACAGAGATTATGTCTTAAATAATACTTCATATTTATCAGGAAATAAAGCACTACTTCTGAATAGCCAACTAATAAGAACAGGAAAAATGGATATTTATATTCTGGATGAACAAAAATTAATTGAGTTATTTTAGATAAAGGGCTATCTAATCTTTTCACAGTTGACAGAATAGTTCCAAAATCACTTTCTATGAGCCACTATGTAGATACAAACACAACTATAATGCGCTAAAAATACACACCTTAAACATACATACTTTAGCAAAGTTTTTCACTATGTTTAAAAGTAGTTGTTGATTTGGCATTTTTATACTGTAGATAATAAGCACTAAAGTTAAAGAGGACACAATCTTATCTGTTTTGAAAATAATTGTCTTCTGGTGAAGTCATCTGACATTGAGGGTACTTACTGATTTGGAAGAGCAACTCCCAAATTACTCAGGATGTGCAGTCTCACAGAGCAACCCCCAGATGATATTACTTTGTACTGTAAGTGGTAGAGTTAGACAGGATTTCAAGATATGGCCCACTAATTTACTTGCCATCACAAATCTGTTCTCCATCCACCAGTTAATGGGGACAATTTCTACTGCTGAATACCTTTGTCTTCTACAACAAAGCAATTAGGAATTACCAGAACACCTTTATTTTATAGCATGCTATCTGATGCAAGCACCAGCACAACTTGATACTTGGCCCTCACTGCAGATACCCCTAATTGAGATAATTGCTCAGCAAATCAAAGTAGCCTAGCGAAGCAAATAATTAAGTGTCACAAAATGCTGTGCTAAATCTTTTTTTTTTTTTTTTTTTTACCCTCAATAAGTAACAATCTAAGTCTTCATCTCCTATATGAAAAAGGAAAATGAGAAATTACATTATGTGCCCATATTATCTGGAAACACTTATTTTCTTCACAAAACTTTTGAAACATGAAATTGTTTATAAATACAATGGTTATGTCTTTGGAACAGAATGCTTTACTCCAAAAGGGGTCAACCTCAATAAGCATTTGAAACTTAATCAGTGCAGTCTTTCCACTTAAACACTAATCAGCATAGGAAAACTTCAGACTGACATAAATTTTCCAATATAAAAAAATACAAATTTCAGTTGAACATGAGAACATGATTTTTAAATATAAATACTTTTAAGCAATTGTGAAATGCATAGGATTTTTGAAAATCAGATTTGCAGACCTTCATGTTGATAAGTGTACAGCTGAAATCTCAAAGTGATTTTCCTTTTTGATATATAGGCCTTTGGGACAGAAAAGAAATGTCACAAAAAGTGATTCACCTCTTCCTAAAATAGTTTGCAAAGAGAACTGAGATGAAAGCTCTTCAGAGGTGTCTGTTTCTTTCCGTTAAAAGAGTGAGTCCAAATTCCCCAGATTAGATTTGTATTACTTTTAGAGATAAGACTCAGTTTAAGAAATTTAGATTAAGACACCTGCAGATACACAAACTCTCTAAAAGTTCTTTATAGTCAACAGAGATCTAATCCACCTTCTGCAGAATGAATCAGCTCACCATAAAATTAACACATAGGACACACTTCAAGTTATATAGATGCAAGCAAATACTTTCATAAAAACCAGAGTCAACAACAAGTTCAGTCCTAGTTGCTGAAGCCATATTCTCCTTGGGTGTTGAAACACCCAAGGACAAAGATTCTAAAACTCGCTATTTCAGGGCTTGACTATTTTTATGATAACTCTTATTTTATTAATCTGGAATTTGCTTTGTTTCCCATTATGACCATTTGCTTTCTCTCCCATCGTTTCTCTCAGTAAAGATTCCAGCTCTTACTGGAAACATCCCTTGTTGGGATTAAGGGAATGTTGCCAGGTCCCATTGTAGCCATCTCTTCTGAAAGGCTGAGGAAGCCCAGTTGCCTCAGCCTCTCTTTACAGGGTTGATAGAACAAATTGGCAGCTCTACACCAAACTCATTCCAGTCTGTTAACGCCCTCCTCCTGTTGAGGAACCAAAAATTGGATACAGTATTCCTATAGGAAAGTGAATAAACGCTAAGTAAAGGGAGCAGGAGTGGGAAGTTAATTCCTTAACCTACTGAGTATGCTCTTTTTGATAGCCCACTAGGCCATTAGCCTTCATCATCACATGCTCACTGCTGGCCCCTGTTCTGCTATCTGCCAGGACACCAGCTCTCTTTCAGCAAAGCTGCAACCTGGCCAGTCACTCCCCACACTAAACTGGGGATTTAATCTATCACAGGTGAGAAATTTAATATTTGCTCTTATTGATATTTTGGTTATTTGCCCTTTATCAAAGCCACCTAAATAGCACCTTAGGCAACCTGAATGCTCCCCAGGTTGGTTTCATTACTCCTCCTTGTGCTGGTTGCACACGGAAGGCTGGGGGGGGGGGGGGGGGGGGGGTGGAGCTGCCAGAGGGAATGGAGGGGTTGCCCCCTCTGGGAGCTTCCCCTGTGGGGGCCAGTCGGAGGCTGATTTGGTGGATGTCATCCCAGGTGGCCAATGAGAGAGTTGTTTTGTGTTCATAAATCACACTGGTGAGGGGTAGGCTGCCCTCTTTTGGCTTCTGGCCTCTCTGGAGGTGAGGTGTCCCTGGCCCCATGGCCCCGGGCTCCACACAGCCCCAGCCCCACACGGCTCTCAGCTCGGCTTTTCTCTTAACTCTTTTAATGCCTGGATAAGGTCCTCAATCTCCTGAGGTGCCCTGAATGAGAAGAAATAAAGCATGGAGTCTACAGAAGTCAGTGGAATGAAGATAAAGATCCTGATGGGAAGAGATTGTAAAGATGCAACTGATGAGTAGCTGTAAACCTTTTTTGTGGGCTAAGGGGATGGTGACTACACTAAAATCCTTTTAAACTGGAAAATATACTTGGGGAGGTTTTTAGGTGCTTGAGAAGACTTTTTGCCTCGGGGAAATGGAGCTCTGTGTTTTGGGACTGGAATATGGACAGAGACATTTGATAGAGAAGGAGATGAAGAGAATTGTGCTTTTCAGCAGCCTGCCTTTAAAAGTAGTACCCCATACTGCATCATGACCTATAACACAGCTCTGGAAGGACTGTGGGAATGGGAGGAAATCATAGTTTATAGGTCTGGGCGGATGCAAATTGTGAGAGTGGGAACATCCCCTATGCCTAAACTAGAAAAAAGGGACTTTTGTCTCTAGGGTTAACTGAAATGATTATTTAAGTAGATAACTAACTGAAATGTTTCTGTATGCTGTTGTTAAGAAATGTGGAATGAAGGGAGGGGGAAGAGGGAACAATCTAGGAATCTTATTCTGAATTATTTTTGTATTATTAATACATTTCTTCTTATACCCTTTTAAGTTTAAAGCCTGCCTTGTCTCTGCTCCTATCTCTAAGAAAAGCTAAATATATTAAAATTGGCAAAACCTAAGTCGCACTGTGACACTCCTGTATATGTTAATACAAGAATGGTGAAATACTGGCTGTGATTTCCCCTGCAGCCTCAAGCTCCCACCTGGTGATGATTTCATGGCCACATTGCTGTATCACCTCAGATGGGAACATTATGCTCATTGCATAATATAAATAACCATATCCAACCTATTTTACTTCGTATGGAAAAGTCCTGTAGAAGTAAAACACTTATATACAATATTCTAACACAAACTGGTGCTGTAATTTTTTGTTTTTAAAACATAAGGGTGAAATGATGAAACTGCTGGCTCCTGACCAAGAACCAGCAGTGTGTCCAGGTAACCAAGCAGGCCAATTGTATTATTGCCTGTATCAGGAACAGTGGCCCAGCAGGACTAGGGGAGTGGTTGTCCCATGTACTCAGCACTGCTGAGGCCACACCTTGAGTGCTGCGTCCAGTTCTGGGTCCTCACTGCAAGAAGGACAGTGAGGGGCTGGAGTAACTCCCAAGAAGGGCAATGGAGCTGCGGAAGGGTGTGGAGAGTTTGTCCTGTGAGGAGCGGCTGAGGAAGCTGGGGTTGATTAGAGAAAAAAAGAAAGCTCAGGTGATCCTACTGCTCTCTCCAACTATTTGAAAGGAGGTTGTAGCCAGGTGGGGAGTCAGTCTCTTCTCCCAGAGAACTAGTGACAGAGCAAGAGGACATGGTCTTAAGCTGCACCAGGAAAGACTGAGGTTGGACACTAGAAAGAATTTCCTCACAAAAAAGCTGTTTAGACACTGGAACAGGTGCTGAGGGAGGTGATGGAATCACTGCCCCTGAAAGTGTTTAAGGAAAGAACTGATGTGGCACTTATACCCATGATCTAGTTGACAAGGTGGTGTTCAGTCAAAGACTGGACTCTGTTATCTGAGGTCATTTCCAACCTAGTTGATTCTGTTGTTCTGTGTTATTTTATGTAAATTGTAACACAAGATTACACAATGAGAAGCATCCTGGTATTCTCCAAATGTAAATGTTTATGAACTTTAACAAGATGATCCGAGCCATTTAATTAAAGAATCATATGAAAACTGTAGCAGAGTAAGGCTGCATAAATCACATTACCAAATAAAACCTACAGTGCATTGATCTTAAGTATCTTCATAAGACATGTAAAAAGCAGTATACATACATTGTCTTTAGAACCAAAAAAACAATATGAAATTGAGGAAGATTTTTTTTGTTTTATTGGACAGATGGGGAAGCATTTTTTATATACTATCTCTCTTTATGCTGCAATTAACCATACACCTTGTGTGGTACTTCAAATACGATGATTAGCCAGACAGGAGTGAAAAAGTTATGGTCCTAAGGAGAAAGAATATTTGCATTAGCAGGCACAATTTCCACCCACACAACCCATGTATACTTAAATGCATCCATATGAATATCTCCTTAAGAATAAAAAGCATCAGTTAAGAGTGTAAATTTCAAAAAATCTAAATACACTACTAACCATTATTCCTCAGGAGAATTTCTAGTAGCATCAGTGAGTGTTATTTAGCTAATACTGGTTTTGAAAACTTAACACCTAATTGATCAACTTAGAAACAATGCAATTTGTTGCCACATCTGAAGTATAGTGAATAAAGCAAGATTAATGACTCAGGAAAATGTTATGCTGATTTTGGCTGACATAATTTAATAGATACTAGATACTATGAAGAAAATGAACTCTCTCTTAACCAACAAGTTTTCTTACTTTCCACTTTCCCATTGTCTGCCCATCCACCCCACAGGAAGCTCCTACAGGAAGATGCAGAAGAGTACTTCATAATCCTTTAATTTATTCTTCCTCTAACTGTAGCACTGATTTTTCCCCACAGTAGAATGATGCTCACTCAGCATCCCTTATGAGCTTTTAAGCTGTTTCTTAGGGTAACGCTTGCTAGCTGGCCTCTCCTGAAATGTGTAGTACACATGCAAAGATTCTGATTTATATAAAAGTGGAAAATTTTGTCACTTCTTTTCTGACTGCCATCCTATTTGTTCAGAGAGTTTATTTTCCTTCAGATAATTTCTGTTGTTTATGCTTATACCGTTATATCCTGGTCTTGCAGCTACTTTAATGCAATTTACAATGAAATGGTACCTGTTTCTTCCTCAGGCTGCTTCCAAAAGTGTTGAATATTTCTCAGTCCAGAGCAGAGATATTTTTGGATCTCGCTCAGCCCAACACTTCACTTGGTGGCAAATCACTTTGCTAATTTAAAAACTGTAGTCTGTCTGCCACTCACCTAACAGTATTTTTATATCTCTCCTGGTGCTCAGTGTCTACAACAACTCATCCAATAGACTGCAGTATACTTGCTCTGAAAAAGTAGAACAGAGATATGCCTCTCAAAATGGAACACTGCCTGAAAATGAGGTATGATCTTTGCATTTCAAGAGCAGTCTTCCAGCGGAAAAGGCATTCTGCAATTTCCTGGTGTTTTGATGCTGCTGTGCAAGCTCCTGAAGAAAGAAGGGAGGATCACCATCTGTTTCATTGTTTTCTGGTGTGTTCAATTGTAAGAGGTAACCAAGGGGAAGTTCACTTAGAAGACCATGTCAGAATGAGAACTGTATATAAACAGTTGCACAAGAGCCTCTTGGTATCATTCAAATCATAAAGGCCTCTAAGGCTGTCCGTAGTTTGTTCTTAATTTTTAACTTCAGGAAAAAAAATGGTGCCACTATGCAAAGTATTTTGATTGGGTCCTCACTGAAGATTAAATTTCTCTAACTTCAGTCTGTGTAGCCTCTCAGTAAAAGTAGAGTTGCCATCAATGCCGTATTAAGTTTAACATTCACAAAGACATATAGCAACCAATTTACCTAATTACAAATTAAAATTTTTAACCTCTGGTCATCCAAAATACATTAAAAAAAAAAAGTTGTGGCAAGTAATTAAATAATTTACAGGCACACCTTGTTTTATGATTATATGAATATGAAGGAAGATCTGAAGAATAAGTGAGGAAACAGAGTTTGATAAAAAAGTCTTTTTGCAACAAGAGCACAGCTCAAAATATCAGAATTAATTTCTTTATTAATGTCACAAAGCTAGTATGTTTTTATAACTGCTTGCTGACGTTCTACTTTTTGTGTGCAAGAGAAGCAAAAGAAGGTAGGCATAAATTTCCATCTATTTGGTGGTATTTCCTAAGTTCCCTAAATATAAGGAGTTACATATTATTCATTCTAACATTATAAATGCAAGTATCAGATGTTATAACAACGAAATTTAACTATATGTTACAATACTTTAAAGGATTTTCAGTTTTATGTTTTAGCTAGGGGTTGAACACTCAACTAGTGATCATAAAACAACTGCGCTGAGTTATGCATTTTTAATAATTTAGTTCTGTATTTATAATCTCAAGGGGCATAATTTATCCATTTAAACATGCATTTTAACTAATGACCCATGCAATTGCTTATGGCAAGCATCTTTACCTCCCTGTTTGTCTGCAATATCTCTGACAACAAAAGTAATCAGGAGAAGGAATATCAATGTTAAGATTAAAGTAATATCTTCACTATAGATGTGGTTCAACCCTAAAGATCTGTAAAACCAACTATAGTAGGCTTATAAAAACAATAAGGCTTCATAGAATTTTTTACAAAATTAAAGTAAAACCTCATTTAAATTCAGTTTATGTAAGGTCTCTAGGTATACAGAAATGTGTCCTTACAGGTAACTATTGCTTATTAGGTGTCCTGAAAGAAAAATGTTCAAATGAGCTCTGATTATAAACACTTTTTTTCTTGGATATTTAGATATCAAGATGGAGTCAACTGAGGTCCTCAGGGACAAATAAAAAAAAAAAAAAAAAAAAAAAAAAAAAAAAAAAAAAAAAATCTAGGAAATGGAGACTTAACATATGGCCATTAGTAAAAGCAAAACAGAAGGACCGACGGAAGTGACTGCATGGTTGGGGAGAAGCCTGTAACCATTTAGGAGCAATGATTCAGAATGAAAATTTTACAGTAGAACCTTTTCAGAAATTAAATTTAGGGAGAAAAGTTGAAGTGAAGTCTTTAGATAGAAAGTAATAAGATGGGACTACATTGTGACTACCTTGATGTGGTGCTGTAGCTTCAGATGCTCATTTCCTGTATATGCTTTGCATATACACACATATTTTGAAGACTGTGTAAGGATATGGAAATATCAAAGAGTTACTGCTTGTTAATATAACAGAAGTTGTTTCAGGTAAGTCACGTGTCAGTCTAACTCAACTGTAGTAACTGTTCTCATTCCTACAATATTCTCTAAATTAGATTAATCTAACATGCAGTTATGCTTGACATTTTAGGGAAAAAAAACCCCAAACAAACAACAAAACACACGAAGCACCATTTGATTAATGCAATCAAAATTTCTGAAAATACAAGTTGTCCTCTGCTTGCCTGTGATGTGTCAGCGTGCACACTGCCTGCTTCATGTCCACCAGAGGGGAAAGGCTGCACATGAAGAACTTGAGCTCAGCCACAGAGCTGATACACAGTCAGCAACCACAAGTGGAGATCTTATTCTTTCCAATTATTTGTACTTTTTGTTCGTGCCCATTTTGTCTTTCCAGTGTGTCTATGGAGTAGGAGACCTCTTGCAGACATTTTTTTTACTGTATTTAACCTGAAGTTCTGTATTATAAGCAGACAAGACTTCATTGAAACTAGTACCTCATGGCATCTGTCACATGAAAATAGAAGTGAATAAAGCTTAGTTTGGATATAGCTGTGATATCAGAGGGATGAGGACTTGCATATTACAGCTGCTTCTCTCTCACAAAAGAATACACATGACATTAATCAAAGGGTAATGGGGAGGAATGGGCTCTAACTTTGTTTTTCTATGCAACATACCCATCCCGACATGTCCATACAGATTTCCATTACCATGTGTGTCAATGTCTGTAAGAGCAAATCTCAGTTAAACAGTCTCCTACAAATTGTCTAGACTTTAAGAAGTTCCCTGTTTTGATACAGAAAATTGCTCTTGCAATGTTTAATTAGCTTTAAATATTTCCAATTTCATGCCTCTGATATATGAACCTAAACCAATTAGAATTTCAAAGAAAACTATTTCCCAACACAAGCCCAACGAGAAGAACCTAAATTAAGTTTTCACATTTATTATATTCTTCTCTTCCCTTAAAAAATTCTTCAGTTCCATCAGTTTATCAGAAGGTGATTAATTTGATATTAATGAGCTGCAGTTTAGGGTACCATAGCTTTTTAGCCTATCTTTTGCCACTTCACACAGTACTAAAGGTGGTTTAATAGTTTTGCCTATACTACCTGTTCTGTTAGTGTCATAGGGTTTTTTACAATTCATAATATATTTTAAATCCCTGAGGTGTTTTAAAAATACTTTTGATATTCATGCAAACACTTCACATAAGTATACACCAGGTAAACATAACAGTGGACTTATGGGTTTTTTTAGCTTGTACAGGCAGACCTAGTAAATGAAATACTTTGTTTTAGTGATCACAGCTTCAGGTCCAAGACCATTCATTCTTATGATCTCAACTCAAACATCTGGACCTCATAGGATTTATGCCTTCTTATTGCCACCTACAGTCTCATCAAGTCACTTTCTACTTTGCTTTCAATTTTGTATCACAAGTAATTTAACCTTGTTACCAGCTTTGTTGAGTCTTGACACTTCACAACACAATAATACTGAGCTTAATTAAATTAATCGGGGCATTAATTTTGCCTTTTTTTTTAAGTCTACCTTTTTGGCATTGTACTTCCATTGAATTAAAATTTACCTATCATGGCACAAAACTGTAAAAGACCAAAACACAAAATAAGACACTAATTTTGGGCCATCGATCTCATGGCTACTGCTATACCACATGGATTTACAAATAAAGAATTGTAAGTAAAATAAAATAATTTTTTAAAGAATTTTTCCCTTGTACTGATATAGGCTGGTCCACTGCTTTCAGAAATCCACTGACTGAAAGAAATTACTACTCCTGTTCTTGAATATTCACATGCCAACTTTGATCTGAAAAAAACCACTTAGACAAGTAGACAAGTTACTGACATAAGCAGTGTCCGAGTAATTTGTGATGTAAGAGAGCTTAGCAGTTTAAAATATGTTAAATAAAATCTGTATTTTGAAAATAACAGTATATAAGAACTTTCTGAACTCAGTTTTTTTTCCATGGTGTAACTCCACTGATTTTACTATTTGTGATTTGCACCGTACTAAACCATAGGAATAGAGAGTTCCACAAAACATGTGACTGAGCACAGTCACCAGTTATACCAATGGACTGCCTTAGTCTTAGAAAACTTTGTTAGCTGCTAACCACTAACGGTTGTGAGATCTTAGATTCTATATGGCATCTGGTACATAGAAGTCATGACCATTAATTATTTGAACAAGACTGTAGTCATAAAATTCCTTACAAAATGCCCACAATGCAACTAGCGATTTCCTAAATCTGTTAACGTAGCATATTTTGACACGTTCTGTAGATACAACCATTTTATTAAGTACAGGATCTAATAGATCTGCACTTGATAATAGTAGGAGTGGAGGGAAAGCAAACAAACAAACAAATATATATGTGCCTTATTTCTGCCTGTACAATAACAAATGGGTAGCAGAATAAAATAAGCAATTAATAAATAAATCAATAAATAAACCCTCAAAGATTACAGCAATACTTCTACCTATATCTTCTCTCACATTTTACTAGTTGTTAGCAAAGGCTGTACTCAGGCTGCATTCTGTATTTATTCACTGGAGATCAGTAAATTACTCTGTAGATTTTATTGTTTGTTTTGTGAGTTTGGTTTGTGATTGTTTTAGTTTCTGCCTGGTCTGGATTTTTTTGAAGTGTCACTACCACTTTTGTTTTTCTGAATGAACAGTTTGCAGTAACCAGGATTTAGAGGTTCAGTGTGCAAGAAGTAGAGCCAGTTCTACTGCTACCTAGAAACACCAGACCCAACTAATCACTAGAAAATAGAAATCAATAGAATAAAAAGCAAACAAAAAACCCGGACAAAAACTCCAGCCAGTACATTTTCTTGCATTTGTTGTTCACGCCAGTATTTCAGGAAAAAAATTTAAAACCTCAAAAAACTGGGTATAAATTACTATTTTCTGAATTGATCATGAGTTTCATGAACAACAGTTTGAAATCACTAAGTCTACAAGAAGTGTATTTTCTCTTTTCTTCCCACTTATGTTCTCTTATCTCTCATGCAGACCATAGCACACACAGCCCAAACAGAAAGTCAAATTCGTATAAAGTAGAGCTTATCTTTAAAGAAAAAGATTTAGGGTTTTTGTTGGTTATTATCTAAGTCTAAAAAATAACCAAAAGAAGATATGAGGAGCAGCTAAATCCATAAAATGGCTTTGAAGTGCTGAGGATGACCTAAGCACTGCTAAAAGCATCTCTGCTTTATCCCTTTAAAAGGTGATTATGACATTTAATTTTGCAAATCATGTAACATAGAACAATATTTTAACTTTTGCTTTATTCTCAATTTTCTTTTAAAAACTACATTTTAAACATGAAGAAAACCCACTACTGACAAGCATGTAGTGAACAAAGAGAAGTAGTCCTTAGAATTTGCAGTTGTCACAGAATTCTGGTAGAGGGTCCAAGAAAAATAATTATCTGCAAACAGACTGCACTCCACCTATACTTGACTTCTCACATTCGAGAAGGGGAGAAGGGGGTGAAGCTGTTCTTCTTTCATTTAAAGACTTATTTTGCTAAATAAGCTATTTTGCATGCAGATTTCATCATGAATAATTCAGGAATGGATGGCAAGTGGGTAGTATTTGAGCACCTGACAGCATTGATGTGAGAGGAATAAAGTCAACCAACCTACCAACCAAATAAAAACACCACAACAACACAATATTGTTGGACAAACTTTCTCTTTGTCCAGGTGAGGATTGATCAAATGAGCAGCTCTGAAATATGTTCCACTTTGTTTTAGTGAATCACTTTTACCATTTGCTTTAGAGAAGAGCTGACTTGACAGCACTGAAGATAATTGCAGTAGCCTACAGCTGTCCAATCACTCACTGCTTAACTCATTTTTCCCCAAAATGCACTTTCTCAGGACTTTATTACAATTGGTATTTTAAAATACCAATATGCAGAATAAGATTTTAAAACTCGAGGAAGTTATTAGTAATAAAAATACAAACAAACAAACAAACAAACCAAAACCAAAACCAAACCAAAACAACAAAGAAACTTCTCAAAATACCAAAAACCAAAACCAAAATACTCTGTAACTTTTTTTTTTTGTTTTGGGTTTTTTTTTTTGGTTTTTTTTTTTGTTTTGTTTTTTTGTAGCCACACAGTATCGGAAGGCAAAAACCCAGGCAGGCACAAATCAAATTGCCAGTCAGTTTAGAAGACTTCTCCTACAAGGTGCCCACAGTTACCCAAAAAATTCAAAGAGAATGATTGTGCAAGTTTTTCTCTGCTGCCACCAGGAAGTTGCATATACAGTGTACACTGAATTGGCAGCATCTTTTAAGGAGAAAGCAAAATTTAACACATTTTGCAGCAGATACCAGTATCTTCACAAGTTTCTGCTTCCAAAACCAGTTTTTAATCTCAAAACAGAAATGGGAGAGGAAGCCTGACTCACTTTGTTTCAGAAAGTTTCATGACTTCTATCCAGCTTCCAAAATGAAAGATTTCCAAATAACCAAAGAACTCAAATACATAGAATAATGAAAAACCATCTAATAGGATAGCATTCTCAAACTGTTTGAAGTAAGAAATTTCCATTGAGATGAATCATATATTTCTACTAAAGGTTCTTTCAGTTCAAGTGCTGACTTTCTGTAAAGCAGGGTACGTGGTCTAAATCTTAGATTAAGAAGCAGACATGAATCCTAAGAAGAATACAGGCATGGAACCTGGGAGTGGAGGGATGGGATCAAGAAAGCAAAGGAAGGCACAGTTGGAGCTGAATTTGGCAAGGGATGTGAACAATATAAACAGTTTCTGCAGGTGTGTTTTTCAGGAAAGGAAGACAAAAGAAACTATACTCTCCCAATTAATCAGAGAATCACACAATTTTTTAGGTTGGGAAGGCCCTCTAAGACCATGGAATCAAACCCTTAAGTGATCCACATGTCAACTGGACCATGGAACTAAGTACCATAACCAGTCATTTTCTTAACACTTCCAGGGTGACTCCACCCTCTCACTGGGTAGTCTATAGCAATGTTGTCACCCTTTCCATGACAAAATTCCTCCTAGTGACATGGAGGAGGCTGAGTCACTTGATGACTTTTTTGTCTCTGTTTTCACTGGCAAGTGTTCTTCCCTCATTTTTCAAGTCCCTGAACCTTAATGCAATACTTTGACCTCTGCAAGATGTCTGATACTGTCCCCCCAAACTTCCTCGGTTTTAAATTGGAAAGATATGGGTTTGATGGATGGACCAGTAAGTAGAAAAGAACTCGGGAGGATAGTTACATCTGAAGATGGTGGTCAACAGCTCAATGTCCAAATAGAGATGAACCACAAGAGGTGTTCCTCAATGGGTCATATCAGGACTGATACTGCTCAATACTGTTAATAAGGACACACTGTAATCGAGTGCAGCCTCAGCAAGTGTGTGGCTGAGTGCTGTAGTTGATATGCTTGACAGAAGGGGTGTCATCCAGAAGGATGTTGTCAGGCTTGACAAATAGACCCATTGAAACTTCATGAAATTCAATCAGCCCAAGTACAAGGCTGTGCAACTAGGTCAGGGCACTCGCTGATATCAGCACATGCTTAGGAATGAATGGATTGAGAACAGCCCTGTGATGAAAGATCCAGGGATAGTGGTAAATAAGATGCCTGGATGCCTGTAAATACACCTTGCTGGATGTGAGCAGGCAATGTGTGCTTACAGGCCAGAAGGCCAACCATATCCTGAGCTACACCAAGAGCAGTGTGACCAGCAGGGTGAGGCAGGGGATTATTCCTTTCTACTCAGCTCTTGGAAGACCCTAACCAGAATGCAGCATTCAGGTCTGAAGGATCCAGCACAAAAACTATCACAGATCTCTTCAAGCAGGTCCAGGGGCAGGCCAAGAAACACCTTTTCTGTAAAGAAAGGCTGACATAGATTTGAGTTGTACACCACAGAGAAGATTCCAGGGAGATCCCACCAGGGCCTTTTAATACCTAAAGTTATAAGAAAGATGGAGAGAAACTCTTTAACAAGGTCTCAAGTGTTAGGGAGAGTGACAAGGTTTTAAAGCATTTAACACTAGAACAAGTGGCTCAGGGAAGTTGTGGATATCCCATCGTTGGAGGCATTCAAGATCAGGTTTGACAGGACTTTGAGCAATCTGATCTAGTAAAAGATGTCCCTGCTCATTGCAGGGGGCTGGAACTAGATGATCTTTAAAGTTCTTTCCAACCCAAACTATTGTATTATTAAAATGCTCAACTTATAGACAGCTAAGGTAATCCTTCAAATTGCATTGTATAGTCAAAGAAGGCAAACAGAGATTATTTCTCTAATGTTAACACTGGCTTCTAATGTTAATTGGCTTTTGAAATATTCAGTGATTATAATCTTCTACGAATAGCTCTGTATCCAGCTACCACAAATTCAGGGAACTAATCAGGCAAGGGTCACCGTAGCTGCTGGGTAGTACACAGGATTTCGCAGTCAATAGTTCTCTGGAGATTTATAATGAAAACTTTGATTAAAACAGGCAATTTTGAAAACTAAAGCTGTATCAGGAGAAGTAACTTTTATGCATGCCATGTTTTATGACTGTGAAGCCCTACAATCTAGTACTGCTGTCCTCAGTAACAGACCATAAGGTTTGTAAAGGGCTTGCAAGGCCCCAGGACTGATTCTTGCTATAGTCAGGCTCACCCTGCATGAAATTCTCAAACGTGCCTGCAGCTTTGCTTTACTTCATTTAGCTGTGATAGCAATTTCTCTAATTTACTGGCTGCCTAAAGCTAATTTGGTTTCCTCTTTTTTTTTTTTCCTCCTATTTTTTTTTTCTGATGGTACAACCAGAGTTTTAAATGAATAGCAGTAGAAAACAGTCTATGCAGAACAAAGTATTTTTAA
The DNA here is from genome assembly GCF_903797595.1 of Erithacus rubecula. NCBI lineage: Eukaryota > Metazoa > Chordata > Aves > Passeriformes > Muscicapidae > Erithacus > Erithacus rubecula. Next base: position 21,426,374 of record NC_136685.1, read on the forward strand.
GCTGGCACAATGACATGGTTCAGAGAAATACAAGCTTGCTTTGCATCTTTAAGAAGTAGAGATAAAGGACGGAATCCAGGGAAATACATGCACAAGAACAGTAAGAGATGAGACAAAGACTTGGCACTAGGTAGTCCACAGTTATGAACAATTTACTCATAGTCAACCACAGAAATGCAGACCCAGACAAAACTGAGTTTAGGAGTGGCAAAAAATCAAAGGAGTAGTAGCTAACATGCATGGGACACCATATTAAGTATGGCGGAACTGCAGACCATGGAAGAAATAGAAAACATAAAATCATTTTAAGTAATAATAACCTCAAGTGCATCCTAAACTGATGAATAAGAAAACACCAACTAGCGGACTGAGATGAGCAGGGGAAGGATAAGCATAATACTAGGAAAAAGGACAGAAACCAATAATTGTTTGTTCAGCTATAACTTCCCTCTTGTTCTTTTTTCCTTTTTCATAAAAATTTCATCTGGATTAAGGAGTAGATACTCAAGACTGAATACTCTAATAATTTTGGGTTTACATACATAGACACAGAAAGAATGCTGACTCTTTCCCCATAAATAAGATTTCTGTGTATCCAAAACTGCTGCTTTAACCTTCTTGTGACTTCAGGTTTAAAATCCACTGACACAACACAGATGTGCGCTGTGTAAGAAAGGCACAGATCTAACATAGTCAAGGAGATTGTGTGACCTTCCATGCCTCCCATAGCCCTTTTCAAGTCAATCCTATAAGCCAGCTTCAAAAAACCTTAAGGCAAGATTTCTCAAAAGTATTCCAAGCATAAATAATTCTATAAATGTTTTAGGAACTCTTCCAGTATATACAAGATAAAAGATTTCAAAGTGTTAAAGGGTACAAATACAAAATACAGAGTTAACAAAAACGCTTGGTTTTACAGACTCCTTGATAGCAACACGTATACCTAATGAAGTTAATGAGCTTACTTGGGTGAATTAACAGTATTTAGGCATTAAATGCATAAAGTAGTACAATAGATACTACAAAAACATGGAGGTGAGGATCGTGTGATAGATTTATCATATGATAGAACAAATGTCCAAAATTTCACTTAAGTGTCTGCATTATGTGTACTAGAAGCAATCTAGTCCCTTTCTTCACAATTAACAAGTTAGTGACACACCAGCTACTTTTTTTATTACTTAGCAAGATCTAAATTTGGTAACAATTTAGACACGCCTGTTTTGATGAGTATATTTTGTTGCAAACTTCCATCTATTTTCCTTATTATCCCAACTGCAAAAGAAAAACTTGAAAAGTTATGCAAATGAAACCTTCAGTATACGGGAAGGATATGAAAAACAAAGTAATTCAAAGTACAATTATTAATGGATTAGTTATACAAGAAAAGATGAAAAGTAAGGTATGTGACTGTATTTATATTCTAACTATCCATCTAACATAGCAAATTACACAACCTTTAATTAATCAGGATAATGGCTGCTGGCTACAGTGCTAGCAAATCCAACTTCGTATTTTCTATCCCAATAACTCACAGGGGTTTATTCCAGAAATTCTAATTCAACCCTGGATCACACTACACCTTCAGCCAGTTTCAAAGAATAAAAATCTGAAAACCGTGATTCCGAATGAGATAGAGTCTTTTCCATTATCTTTTATTTTTGCAACAAAAGACAAAATCCCTAAGGCATCTTTGCCATTGCAGGCAGATTCATAATAAATACAAAGTAGTTATCAACAGTAACTCTTAGTAAGCTGCAGAGACTCTTTTATAAAGGCAGAAATATAGTTTTCCTAATAAAAAGTGATACTACTCCAAGTTAAGGAAATTAGATAATAAAAAATATAAGCAAGATAAAGAATACAACAAACCAGAACTGGCATGGCTGGAAATGGGGTCTTATTATCTGAGAGTTGGAAAGCCCACTACAACTCCCCCTACTTTGTGCCAGCCAAAGGAAAAAATAACGTGCTTTACAAATAAAACCACAAATGAAGTAAGTTATAGCCAGATTCATTAAAATCTAGGTAAGTGACAGTTGTATTTAATCTGGGGCTATCTGAAAATAATTTAACACTACTGAGCTTATCCTGTAACACAAAAAGAAATTAGGATCTAACTTTTCAAATAGAAGCCTGGGGATAAATTTATCAAAAATGTCCTGTGAGTAGTTTGGCAACATGCTCAAGACACTGGCAGTATTTTGATTCCCATATTGGTAAAGAGGAAAAGACTAAGTCCAGACCTGAAAGTTCAGGTAAAAAGAAGTTTGAACAGAAAACAGGTTTCTTGTTTAACTACTGGCATGCTGACACTTGGCACAATTTTCCTGTTTGCAATAAATACAAAGTGAGCAGGGAAGGACACAGGCTGCTTAGCTAAAATTCTATCTCCAGCAAATCAGCAAGGCTATGAACAAAAACTTTTCCCACCAAATCCCACTTGGCTGTAAAATGGAACAAACGAAAATGCCAACTCTGTTGAGTCACACTGAGTGGCTTGTTTCAGAAAAGCAGTTGGAGAAGAGATTAATTCCTTAAATTCTTTATATAAATGAATTTTTTAAAAAAGTAATAATCCAACACAATTTTACAATTACTGAAGTTTTGATCGTGTTTGTTTGTCAACGTATTTCATCTTCAAGAGAACATTTTCAAACTTAAAAAATTAAACTCCAGATAGAAGGACTAGAGCATTTTGAACAGGAGAGGAAAGTTAGTCTCTTTCTATCCAGTAGGTTTTCTTTTGGGTGTTGTTTTTTTGTTTTGGTTTGGTTTTTTTGTTTGCTTGTTTGTTTGGGTTCTTTTTTTAAGTTACCTACAACACTGATCTATGGAATTCTTAGATCATGCTGAACATTTGTCCTGGTTCCAGGTATGACAGAATTAAATTTCTTCACAGTAGCTAGAATGGGATTTTGAAATGGTGATGAGAACAGTTTTGATAACATAGGAAGGTTTCAGAAATTTCTGAGCAGACCTTACACAGCCTGTGTGAAGGCCTTTTCGGTCCTGTCAATGACTAGGCTGGAAGTGCACAAGATGTTGGGAGGGAGCACAGCTGGGACAGCTGATGCCAACTGACCAAAGGATTATTCTATACAATACGGTGTCATGCTCAGCATCAAATGGGCAGGGGTGGAGTCTGGTTAGGGTTCCCACTGTTCAGGGATGTTTGGAGTGATGGCATTTTTCTTCCCCAGTAACTACAGACATTATGGAGTTTTGCTTTTGTGGATATGTCTGAACATCTGCCTGCTAATAGGAAAACTTTGCTTTGTTTGCAAATGCAGATTTTGTTTTAACTATTAAACTTTTTCTCAACCTACAATTTTTTTCACTCTTACCCTTCCAATTCTGTCTCACACTCCACTGTGGGGCTGCTGAGCAAGTGGCTGCATGGTGCTTAGCTGCCCTCTGAGGCTAAATCACAACAATAAACTTAATACTCATTCAGATGAGGCAATAACTGCACCTAGATAATTGTGACATTTCAAAAAACTCTTGAAGTGTTTTTCACAAGTTAATATTAGTCACACGAACACACATCAATGAAGACAGACAAGAAAGAACATGAAATGGAATATTAATATCAACACAGTTGGGATGATGATCTCTCAGGATGTAGCAGCAGCATGAAACCACTGTAGTAAGTTATTTAGGCTGCACAGAAAGAGAAGCAATCCAGTTACAACACTGACTTTTCACTTCTGTTTTCCATGCTAGAACATGCTGTTCTCTGGTTTAGGACTGGCACCTCATAGCAACAGAGGACCAACTCCTTAATATTTCTCTCTAGTAAGCCATTTTTACCAAAACATTTTCCTTTTTGGGTTTGTGATCTCAAACAGTAGCAGAAGTAAGAATTTTGTGGAGGGAGGTTACGAGTCCACTAAATAATTACAATGTATGAACCACCAACAGAGTCTTTGTTACTGATTCACATACCAAGGACAAAGATCACAGTAGCTCTTACATGGATCAGTAAGTTACTAGAAGGCACAAAATAATCCTTTTCAGAATCAGATGCAGATAAGTTCCAAGAACTTATCTTAAAACATGCAATTAATTATTTTTGCAAGGGCTACCAGCCACAGGAAGGATGTCTTTCCCTCATTAAGGTTCGAGATGGAAAGATTGAGCCTGTGTGAAAGCTGGAAAGCAGAACACAGCTGACATAGCTTACCAATTGACTAACATAATAGTCATAACATAATATAAAAGTTTTTCTTCCTCTAGGTGCAAAATTCAGGGGTTGATAATGAGACCTACAACATTTAATTTAATTTTTCGGACCATTCAAGTAGGGTGTATTCCATCACAATTTTCAGTACAGTATCTTTTTTTTTCTGAGGAAAGAATTTCCTAGAACTTCTTGGGAAATTTCTGCCCTTAGACATTTTAAGGAAAAAGCATTACAGATTTCTGACTCCTGGTCCTTTGAATATTGCTAAAATGCAACATTTAAGTGATAGAAATTTGACTTTAACTCATTTACACACTTCAGAACACAAGCGGACTATTTTACCTATCTCTCCTCACAAACACAGCATTTTATTTTTCAGAAGTTTTCTGAATATATGCAGATTTAAATATAACTTTCTTTAGCTGATATTGTTAAAATTTTTTTGATATCTAAATCATTGATATCCTAGATAAGGTGGCACAAGTCTTACAGAACAGGTTCACAGCCCAGCTAGACCTCTTCTGCCCTGAGATTTTGCTGCTGCTAATTATGGCATGGTGTGATACATGAAATATCCAGAGACTTGTTGAACTGCATTATTATTTCTTTCCTGTATGTCACCATTAACATTCATTCATATGATATCATTACAGAAAGATGTTATTTTAAAGATAAGTTGCTAAAGAAAGAAAAGCATTTTCCCTTTGTAAAGACTACAGCTGACAAAGGAAATCTATACTCAAATTCATTCTCAGAAAACAATCATATTCACTCCAGAGACATACAACTACAAATTTCAGCCTGAAAAACAAAAGTCCTTTCTCAGTCTCCTCTTTCCCTATTTAAAGTTTTTGGTTTATTTCACCATATGCATACACAAACACATATTGATAAAAGGTTCAACAAACATCTCAGTTTGAAAAGAACAGACTACTAAAATAGCTAGAGGTATTTAACTAAAAATAGAAATATATCAGCATATTAAAAGATCTTATGGCAAATTACAGTAACAGAATATTACATTTACAACAGCAGCAGCTTTTACTACAGCATTAATGTTAGTAAAGTTTTCTTACCAAAGAAAAGTTGAAAAATATGCAGTTTGTGATTTCAACATTTCAAAATATTAAACTCATAGAATTTACACTGCTTCTTTCTCCAAAAACCACGGCAGAATAGAAAATACTTACAAGTTTGGGAATAACAAATTGAAGCCTTCCCTAAACCCACACAAGAGAATATAGAACAAATGGCCTAACTCTCAATTTCATTGTTAGATACTCATTAGAATCTTGTGGAGCTTTTCTGAGCTGGATATACTAATCCACTGACATTCACAAGCCATTCACAGTTCTGCATCACTAGAACAATCAAAATTGCTCCAAAGATTGAATCTACTGACAGAAGGGTTCCTTGCCCATGGTGGTGGCGGGGTTTTGAGGTCGATATTTTTTACAGTTTCTTCCAATCTTCTATGATTCTATGAAAATTAAATGTTGTTTAATAGATAAAAGAGCATTAATGACTAAACCACAGAGATAACTGGCAATGGTTGAAGACTCAGGACACTCACACAATAGCAGGCAATTATGTGTACAAATTGCATAAAGTTGGTATTTTCTTAACAATTTAGCTTCCTACTGTGAACTTGAAATATTTGCCTCAGATTATTCATTGAATTATTCACCCATTCCCAGAGAGTAACTACTCTCATCATTGTATCACAGTTTGTTGGGAGAACTACACAGCCATTAACCAAACTCATGGACAAAAAGTAGAAAACAGTTCAATCAGGGACCAAATGACAAGCAAACTTTTACTCTTAAAATTGAGTGCAGAAAAGGTACTCTGTTACTTGAGAGAAGGAAACAAGCAAAATTCAAAAAAACATTAGCTTGAGTCCAGAAGTCCATTATCTTCACTGGAAAAATCATAGGGTCCAGAAAATTGCCTTGGCATACTCACAGAACCATGCTAGGTTGGTTGGGGAAATTTTTCAATTTTTTGTTTATTTTATATCAACAAAAGTACTGAAGCATTAAAAAAACAACAAAATACAATAACGAAAATCAAACCAAATTAAAAAAAACCCCAAAAACAACACAAAACAAAAAACCAACCAAAACAATCCTTCACAATGTAACAGATATTCAGGAAGAACAAGACCTGCAAGAGGTGAAAAAACCAGAAAATTTCTTCAAAGGATGTATACCATGGAAACACATCACTGCTTTCCACTGTTGATGTCAAAAGGGATTTAAGAAGTAGCTTTGGGAAGGTGCATAAGGAGAATGAGGTGACTGACAGTATAAATGTTAATGCTGGGTGTGAGCAGAAAGCTTTGAGAAATCAAAGAATAAAAGAAAAAAGAAAATATGGCCTGCAGGCAAGTAGAATAGAAGGACATACTTTGTGAGCTGTTTCTCGGGCAAGGAAGAGCTGCTGCTGTAGAACAGAGGTCAAGGAAAGGTGTGAACAAACACCAAGCCCAGTACACCTGGTTTGTCGTTCAAACACTGTCCACCAATTCTACATTACAAAATATGTTTAGAAACAAGAAAAAACAACCACACACACCAGCACCTACACAAAAAAAAAAAGCCAAAATGAAAATAAATCCCCAAAGAAAACAAAGCAAACAAACTAACAAGAAACACTAAACAAACAAACAAAAAAACAGCAAAACCCAAAACCATCCAACCAAACAACTAAAAAAAAACCCCTTAGAATGAACCAAGGATTGTTAATCTTAGAGGGCATCTTAATGCTTAGTAGCAGACACTAGTGTATCCAAATATAAGCTAAACCCCATGATGTTTCATTTTATGTTGATGACAAGGAACACACTGTGAAATGAGCTTTGTACTTTCAGTACATTTTTGCCACTTGAACAGCTGGATTCCCTGAATGGCAGGCCATGGTACTTTAATAGAAGACCATCAAATTATAAATATGAGTAGCAGATCAGATACTGCTGTAATTTAAAGAGCATTTACCTCTATTGCCAAACATAAGCAAGTTCTCTGCATGGGAGGAATACTTCTGACTTTCCAAAGAAAAATACAACAATGATATAGCAATGTTATTTTTTAATTCTGTATATAGCCCTCAAAGCACCTTTTTAAAAAATGTCTTTTTAACTTCACTCTAGAAAAGTAGGAATTACACTGATTTTACCAGGGAATTAAGCAAAAACTTCACAAATCCAAGTACTTTGTTTTCTCCTTCTGCAGTCCTTGAAAAGCCTAAACATATTTCCTATGATGTAAACCACTACAATTATAAAAAAGAACCACAATCTATAGAAAGAGGAGCTATCTCTCAATTCTCCAATTCCATTGATTAAAAAATTATGTTTTTATATGAAACAGGGATTGAAATAGTAAAAAAATCTTTTTAATGTTTTAAGCTGACTGGTGCTATGAACTGAACTTACTACTTCTGAAGTTCATATTTCTTTTTCCTGATACAATCATATGTTTGGAACTTCCACAGATAATTTCATTTCTAGAAAATATGAACAGTTCAAGTTTCCACCAGTACCAGAACTTAGACAGCTGATATGACCACTGAGAAAAATTTAAGTATTATTAGTTCAAAATATTAGAGAACATATAAATCTGGTGAATGAATGATCCAGTCAAGAAATCTGCCTTTCAGCCTAAGAATTCAGTAACAGCACAACTACATTAGCGTTTTGCTAAACTCTCTGAATTACTGCCACAAAGATCTGATTTAGTTAATGTTAATATCCACACAGTATATAGGTGACAGCAGACTAAGCCACATAAATACTACCAATCTTCAAGAGCTTACAGTGCCATAATGTGGTTTCACTAATTTCATTCTTATTTCTCCATTTAAAAAAAAAAAGCATCAAGTTATGTAATTGCTGCACAGGAGCTGAGGTCATAAATGAAGAATACACTAAATTAAAGGCAGAGGTCAGAATCTTAGCCCAGGCATGGGCATGTAATGTTCTCTGTCTTCTAGGGATATATAAGTATGTGTATAACTTCAGAGGCCATTTGATCACCATTGAAGTGGTTCACTTGTCTTGTTTCCTGGTTTAGTGCCCTATTGAGTTTTTCAAACTCTGCATCCTGAACCAATAATATCCCAAACTCTCAGCTGGAAGCAGCATACAGTAGCATTTCAATGGTCCACTTGGTTCCAACTGAACAGTAATTCACTTACTCAAGAGAAGAATGAAAGTGCTGGCCAAAACTAGGGATAGGCATATAGTTGAGGAAGCAAACTAACCAGAGATGGGTAGCTGCCAGAGTGATTATAAAGACTTCTACTAACTGGTAATATTTGTTCTGTATTCCTCTGTCCTACAGGATTTGAACACCTGTCTTAAAATCATATATGACACAAAAGCCAGAAGCTGTCACTATTACAAACAGGTAGTCTAGGGAACAGTTATGAAAGTTCTTAAACTGTGGGGCAAATCAGCTGGTCATTGCAGCAGAAATCACTCCAAGCCTTGTTCAAAAATAGACCTAACCCCTCACTGCTACAGTTCCTTCTAGAACCATTAGTACTCGCTGCCTGTATTTACACTGAAATGCTGTCACTGAGTGACATTCACCACTTTTTCCAGATCTGGATGCCACATTTTGAAGTCAATTTGAAGTTCACTGCCAATGCCAGGTTTACAGCCCTAAATCTGAGAGGGGGCAGTGTTGTTTAACCAGAAAGTGGTGTTGTCTGTCACTGTTAATTACAGCTCTTCCTGCTGGGGTTTTTACAAGAAAGTAGGCCAGCAGGAAGTGTCATTATATTACAGCCTGTGGCTCCATGCATGTGTTCCTAAGTTGACAGTCAGGAGATGTCCTTTTAGCCTTTTTCACTGTACTCTTCAATATGAAAAACAAGATGCTCAGATTGCATAAAAGGATGAAATATGCTATTGCATGCATGTCATAGAAGAGAACAATAGAGGTGCATAAAAAGCAGCTTCCTATTGAGGCAACAAAAACAGTTCCTGGTGTGTTCATGATTTCTGATGTTCCTTTTCAATTTATCTGGCAAAGCTTATAAAGACTATGGCAATGAAACTTAGTTGTTTCTCACAGCCTCCATATTAGTTAAAAAATAAGAGACTGATTAGCAGATTTACCAGGTCATAAGGCTTTGAGAGACAAAGGAAGGGGAGAATAGCTGCCGAGGAGAGATATACTCTGAGCTACCCACCCAAAGAGAAAAAGCTCAAAACATAAAGTTTGAGGTACTCATGACACCTCCCTATGCCCCTGTTTTTGCACCTATGTAATCCCCTTAATATGCATGTTGAATTCCAGAAGAGGCTTTTAAAAACACTGTCATATCAAAACATTAATGAGATGTGAAAGAAAGATATGTATCAATATGGAGCAGATGTTGTCATTGTCAAAAAAGGGAGGTAAAATTTCTACAGTCCTAGAAAAACATGATTAAAGCTCACCAAGCATCTGAAGGTTCCTGTGACCTCTAAGGTGGTGACCAATATAATGGACTTACACACTTGCAAATTCTCTTCCTAGTAAAGAGCTACCATCAAACCATACTACTTTCTGCATTCAGTTTCACACCAACTGCATCAATAAAAGCATTCCAAGCACTTAACTGATTGTAGGCAAATTTTTCAGAATAAACACTATCAGTCAAGGATTAGATCTATGAAACCACAGAAAAAATCACTTGGAGTTTGAGAAGCAATCTGAAAATGAGCCTTCTATTACTTTAAATATTAGAAGCCCTGCATTTTCCATGAATTAAAAAAACAAAAATCAGGTAAAAAAAATCCAAACACGGACCAAACCCCACTCAGTTTGAGAACAATGCTGAATTACAGCCAAAACACCCTTATGATCAAAAAAGCAATTTAATGTCACTGTACCTGTTAACTTACCTCAACAAAAGCTGCAGTTATAAAACCATTTTCTTGATAGGTTGAACAATGCAAAAGGTATCATTCCAGTATAATGAGCATAATTCTTGATAGACACAAGAAATGCTTGGCCTTATTTCTAACAAGAATTGAGTCATCACTGCAGTCTGACACCTTCCACAAAGTAAGTTTCAAATGCTTTTTTTGATTCTTTTTAATTTTATATATACATATGTTTTGTTGTAATCTTTTTGATTTTCCATGAGAAGAATAATGATTCATTTTCAAGACCATTTAGGGTCCATATCTCCTCTCATTTTTATCATTACACCCCTTAAGTGAGACATTGCCTAAAAAAATTAGGACATAATAAGTAAACCATTTAAAGGAATCCATCTCTGAATCCAGCTTTGGAAGCCTGACAAATTTTGTTTAAAAAATCCATCAGAAATTGCAGTATCAGTTTAAATTAAATTTGAAATTCAAAACTTCAGCCAAGATGAAGTAGCATTTTAAATATGCTACAAAATAACCCCCACAGTTAATGTAATACCAGCTGATTACTCAAATCCCAAACATAATTGAAACACTACATTTCAACATGAAAAATATGTATGAATTGCCATGAACACCCAGCAAAAAGAGTTCTTACCTTCATAAATAGCTTTGAAGCCTTGGGCACTGACAGCAAAATCTGTGGTGAAACAAAGGGTGAGGATAGATCCTGTGCTTACAATAGATGATGGAAGCTGAAATCCAGATAACCTGTGTAATAAAAAGGCACAAATTACTAACACTTTTTGTAATAAAGTCCGTTAGTAGATGTGATGAGCATTATGATAAACATCATGTTTTCACATTTGAACTGAAAACACATGATGGGCTTCATCCTGACACATCTCTAAACATTTACTGCAAAATTTCAAACATGTTCTTGACTTTTAAAACTCTCCTATGCTAACACATCTAAGCACTCTGCAGAATACAATGAAAGACAGACCTGTTTGTACCTACTAAAGACTTTTTTGTGTGTGTGTTAGGACTCATTTTAAGATAAAGACAGGTAAATTTAGGACACCTAGAAGTAGATACTCAGGCGTTGACTCACTCAGAGATACTATAATTTGACATAGCTTAGACTATCCTGTCTATCCTCCTGCTGCTGGTGCTGCTTCAGAAAAAACATGGATGTCATATGCTCGGTGTGATAAACATTAACTGACAAGAAAACAAATAAAACCAGCAAACTTCCATTTAAGAGCTTCAGAAAAAAAATTACCTTACATTTCCCCTCTCACTAGTGTCTTACCTTCACATAAAAAAATGGAATTTTTGATAAGCTATAATTATGTTGTAATACTGATTATAAGACAATTTCCCAAAATCTCGATAATTTTGAGGGTAAAATTAATTAAAGAAAAATATTTAGATCCTTTACTGAAACATCACTAAACACAATTTGTTAGACCTGGCTGATACTAGTGAGATTTTTTTTAATGAATAATTTCTCATAAGTAAGATATGACACCATTACTGTCCCACAAAAACAAAACTATACTGGTAGCTTATCCAATCCCTAGTTCATTTCTATATCATGCAATAGGGATCCATGATTTAGTATGTATAAAATAACCCTGCCAGAAAACCAGCTTTTGTTCAAATTTCACTCTGAAAGAATTTCTTAGACACTGAAACAGGTCACTTAAAAAGAAAAATAGGCAAAAAAAAAAGCAAACATAAAAAGTCCACCAAAACTCCCTTTTTTTTTAAGATCTAGATGGTCAAGACAATCCATGTCTTTAAAAAAAAACAAAGAAAAATAAAATAAAAAAAACCCACCCTGGCCTTGAGAATTATGTTATAGTTCATTAATTGGCATCCAGAACTACAGAATAACTGTAAAGAAAATATTAGTAGAGCAGTGTCACTGAACTAGATGTCCTTCGTAAAATTAGGTTTAATAAAGACCACTTTCATATATAAAAACACATAAGAGGAACTCCATGCTTCAATTACACCAGACAGGTGGTTTCCCATCTCTTGCCAATTTTGACCTTTGGAAAATAAATAGGAGAGTCAGAGATCAAAGCAAGAAGAGCTTTAAATATGGATAAAGGTACACAGTCAAGGTGACGTAATTCAGCAAAAAGCTTTCTGCAATTTCTTCTTTCATTTTAAGCAACATTGTCTCCATTGTGGTAATTAGCTGTTTGCTTTAATCTTTTTACCTTCTGTGTACTTGTCAACCTAATATTCCTATTCTTTTCCACCTAATTTATTCCAATTCTAGAAATAACCAGGTTGATTTTCCCATCAGTCTTCAAACTGCAGAACTACCATAAGGCTTGCCATATCTTATGCTCATGCTTTGGTATGTTCTCTCACCTTAACCAGACATTGCAGTTTTTAGGGAAATGTGCCTCTTGTACTATTTAATAAATTAGAGTGGTTATCTCTTCTGCCCTATATCTGGAGTGTACTCTCTGACAGTTCATTATTAATTTAGCTATGTATTTTCTGATCTTACTTATATGTCTCTCTCTTCTTTGAAAAGTGATTCAAAGAGTTCTTGTTTTAAGGGATGGGCTTTGGGGTTTTTCAAATAGCTAGTATTTCCTGCTAAATTGCAGGAAACTAGCATGCATTGTAGGGGAAGAAAGGAAAATCAGCTTGAGTCAGAAGCAGCTAGCCTCAATATTTCACACTACATGGGAAAAGCAAAAAAAGACCTCACAATAAAAAGACTAAAAAAAGTTACATCAGTGCAGAGTTACAAATCTTTTGCTCACTCATTCCTGTTTTCTTGGTCTGATTTGGTTCACATAAATGTACTTATCTGAGCTGTGAGTGGACATCCTGAGTTCTTGGTATAGTTTCTACACCAGCCTGCTTTGATCCTGTGTCACTCCTACAATATGGATTCTTAGGAGCCAAATAATTTTTTTTCTATAGCATCCTCCTCGAAATACCAAAAGATCAATATTTAGGCTGACATTGCAATTCGGATTAAAGGAAGACAAATGCATTATTTTATCCTCTAAGTCAGTGCACTTAAAGGTTTTGCAGATTTACAGGTATGAGAGACTGGAATGCTAATGGTTAATGACTTAAAACATCCTTGCTATTTGGGGATGCAGCAGGGTTCTTTGCCAGGCCAGGTTTGCACACCCACCCACCCAAGGGGGACAAGGAGAGTTGTATATGTGCTGGATTTTGAGCCACATAGAGAGAAGGCAGGTAAGAAGCAAACCCTGCAGAGGAAGGGCAGTGCTTTTTGCCTTTAATGTCCTCCTATTTCACAACTGCTTCAGTTCTAAAACCACCCCCATCTACTTTCCCTGAGGAAATATTCACAGGAGATGTTCACATGTAGGCCTGAAGGTATTTTTCCCTTCTGATGGGGCATAACTGGCTCAGACCAAGATGGCAACCACAACTCTGATCAAGAGACAGATAACCAAGTCTCATTGCTGGATCCATAGGCAGTGGTGTCTTTCTACTCTTATTCTTTCCTTCTCTCTTTTGTATACATTTTCTAAAGTGTTCATTTTTTGCTTTTAAGTTCCTATATTACTAAAGATAATAACAATCAAAAGAGCTACATACCTGCTTTCATTTGCAAGACAATTGTTCTAAAATAAACCCTACACATATAAACACCAGTTGTTCAGTTTCACTTAACTCTAACCTCCCCCAAGGTTTCTATTAATAAGAAACTGGGTTACCCTCATCTTCTCAAGTGGGTCATAATTACAGGAAAAGGCAAATATGTGAGGAAACTTCAGGTATGTCAACTTGAATTGTATTTTATCAAGATCTTTATATTGCACTAATCCAAAAACCATTTACAGGCTGCCTAGGTGCCTGTATGTCTTGCCTGCCTGGCCACTCCTAGCCAGCCGTGCTGCAGGCGGTGGCGCCTGGCTGGCAGAGGAAGCATGACAAGTGAGTGATTCCCCAACATGGAACTTGGACAAGATTGACTTCTCAGCTCTGTGAGATTTTGCCAAAATTTTTAAATTAGTGGAACTTATTTACAATGATACCTACAAGCGGCAGTTTTTCTTCTAGTCAAAGTGGAGGGCGTACAGACATGTGAGGGAAAACAACATGGTGACACCAAGGTCAGCGGAAAAAAAAGGAGGAGGAGAAGCTGCTTCAAGCATTGGAGCCGAGATTCTTCTGCAAGCCATGGTGAGGACTACAGTAAAACAAACTGTTCCCTTGTAATGCATGAAGTCCAGAGGAAATGCAGAAATTCACTTGCATGGGAAAAGTGCTCACATCAGAGGGGTGGATTCAGGGAAAGCTGTGGTCTAGTGGGAGACCCGAACAGAGAAAGAGGGCCCCTGCTTCCAGAGACAGAGCCCTTGCTTCCAAAGTAGAGCAGCCTATCCTTAAAAGACTGCACCCCATGGATGAGTGATCCATGTCACAACAGTCTTGAGATGACTGTTTGCCCATAGGAGGGATCCCACAGTTCTGTTACAGCATAACAAAAAACCACGGCATAACAGGAAAAAGACTCCTCTCTTTGGGTAAGCAGAAGACCTTGACTGACGAACTGACCAAAACCCCAACACCCTGTCTCCCTCCACTGTCAGTGGGGAGAGAGGGGCTGGGGGCAAAAAAAAAAGGTGGTTTTAAGGCTCATTTTATTCTCATTAGCCTCTTCTGGCTCTGTTAAAAATAAATTTACTTTGTACCTTTAAATTTGAATCTGTCTTGCCCTTAGAGTGTATTTTTCTCACAATCCTTAACTCACAAGCCCTCAGTTAATTTTGTTCCCTTTCCTCTGCCCAACTGTACCAGGTAAGGGTAAGCAAATGACTGGCGTTTGGCCAGTGTCACACCACAGCACTCACTAACCCTCATAACAGGATGGGAGGAAAAAATAAGTCAGAAATGTTCTTGGGTCAGGATACAGACATGGAGATCAATTGTTAATTATTGTCATGAGCCAAAGAGATTTGACTTGGGGAAATTAGCTCATTTTATTACCAACTAAAATATGTTTGGACTCTGAGAAACAACGATAGAGTAATCAAAACCTTTTCTCCCCAGGGTCAACTTCATTCCTTCCTTTCCCAACCCCTCCACCTCTTCCCTTACCAAGTGCAGGGAATGGGGGCTCATCCACAGCTGCTCTGCAGCTTCTAACACCTCACACTTTTACCTTGTTCCAGCCTGGGCTTTCCAAAATCCGTGGTATCTTCAGGAAACTTCCTCCTCTTGCTCTGCCATGGCCTCTTCCACAGGCTGTGGGGGAATCTCTGCTCCAGGCCTGCGGCACCTCCTCCTCCTCTCACCTTGGAGGTCTCACAGCTTGTCTCTCATTAGCTTTTCCTCTCGTTCTCTCTGTGGTGTTTTCTCTCCTCTCTCACATGTTTCCCGAGCTGCCCCTGCCCCGGCCATCGCTCAGCTGTGTCCTCCCCTCACGGAGCCCCTGCAGTCCCTGCTGGGAGCCTGGGCACCCACACCCTGTGCAGCCTCAATGGTACAACCAAACACTTCAGTGCACCTCAATTCATGAATTACAAAGTCAGGCTATTAATATGTCATCTCACCAATTAGTATTTAAAATCAGTTTAAACTACCTCGATATCTGGACATGAGAGAAGCCACTGCAGTTATTTACAAGAAGCTGTTAACTCCAATTATTCCACATAAAACAGCAGCAGTGCTATGACAGCACATTTACAGGACACATATCCATAACATGACCTTTTACAAAGCCACTTGCTGTCAGCAGCAAGAAGAGTTACCTACAGGGTACAACACCGAATGGTTCTTCAGGCCAAAAGATCAGCACCTCCATTCCAAAAAACCAGGCTTTTACCTGCCACATGTGAAATCACAGAAGCTTTATCTTAATAATTTACATCTATTGTGATGCCTAAAAGGAGTGGACATTTAAAACCTTAGACATTATCTCATACATATAGGTAGCAGAAGATTAGTACAAGATCCATAATTTATAATTGATTTTCTATCACAGAATATAAATAGATATATATTTAAATTATATTTAGTCCGACTGACCTCAGCCTCAACTTTTTTCTTTATGTCACAGAAAAATGGAAGATAAAGAAAGCAAATTGTTCAAGCTTAACTAAAAATAAATTGCAGGAATTCTAACATTAATATTTTGCTAGTAGAGCAAGGTTCCTTATTATCCAAACTCACCAAGTCCATTCAATAAGCAGAAATAAGCTAATAATAAGATGAATGTTTTTGATGTATTTGGCCTTGAGGAAAAGCAATTGATCTCTCTAGATGCCACCAAGGAGCCATGGCAGCAAAGGTCTGCTGTGGGAAGCCCTGATGGTGCCCAGCAGTTTGTGCCTGCAGTTCCATGGGTTCCTAAGGGAGCAGGAACATGAGGTGACCTGGCCAAACCAGCACCCAGCTGGGAAGGGAACTGAAGAGATGGCAGCTCCCAGGCATGGGAGGTGGGCCAGGGGCTTCCAGGGGGTGCAGCTGCTGGCAAAGGCAGCCCACCAGCAAGCTCCAGTGGCTCCAGTGGCTCCAGTGGCTCCAGCCTGGCCACCACGCAGGGAGACAGCAATTCCCAGAGATGCTGGTGGATGGGCTAGTGGGGTTGTCACTTATGCAGAGGAGGACTTGCCTAGTGGGAAACCACTGCACTTCCCCACAGTCACAGACACCAACAGAATAAAACAGCCAGCTCGTGTCTCAAGTGCCCGGCAGTCACTGAGACTGACAACTGATTAATAAATGAATCAATGGGCCACAGCACTGGGCTATGGCCATGCAGAAATGCCTTCTATTTTATTGCTATTTCTACCTGCTGTACACAAAATGCAGCCACATAAATGGTTTCATGTGTCTATGTGATAAATGACATGGAGAGAAAACATCAGCTAATATTTGATAAAACTGGACAGAAAAAAAGCAACACTCTAGAGTGCCAAAAATCAAAGTGATACCATAAACCCTTAATGCCAGAGGACTAAAACTAATGTTTTACCTTCAAAAGAAGTTATTTCACTTACTATAAAGCTAATGACTTTTTGTGCTTAAGAAAAAAAAGCAAAAAAACACAGCTGAAACTTTTAAATAAAGTAATTTATTCTGAGTTACTTGACTACATAACCAGAAATTGAGTCATGAAAACAAAGATCTTTCAGGGATTTTGTCACCCATGTCTTGTCAAACAGTTAAGATATGTTCTTAAAAAACATTTGCACTTGTCATTTTAAGCTTCATTATGTGAGTAATGTCTGTTTACTCTAACATATAGATGTCACATCAGTGATCTTTTGGGAAAGTGCGTCCTGTTATTCCACATAAATATATACAGGATTCTGTTATTTTACATAACTTCACTTGTGAAGCTAGCTTGCATTTCCTATGTCAGAAGGCTTTAGAGAGGGATCCACATCAGCCTGGGAAAAATATTACAACAATGAACCGTTGTTTAAACTTTAGAATAAATGAGGATGAATTTTATTTGAAACTTTGTTTTAGAAATCCATTATGGAACATCCATAATGCTGTATAGTATATTCTTGCTCCCACTTGTGAGCTGCTTGGGGATGAAAAATTGCACAGAACTCTTCAGTTGGAAAAAAAAAAACAAACAACAAACCAAAAGAAAAATCAAACAAACAGAACCACTAAAAAAAAAAAAAAAAAAAAAAAAAACACCCCAAAACCAAAGAAACATACTGGAACTCACAAACCCTCAAAACCTATCAAAGGAAAACAAATTGTATTTTATGCCTTTCCTAAATGAAATTTAGACAGGGGAAAAGTCTGTGAAGAGGATTCTTTTGACAGGCCAGGTACTAATAACTGAAAGATCACCCACATTTCCACTTCTGTAGCGTTTATAGGCTCACTTTATATTAGAGTATCACAGCACCTCCACAAAAACCAGTGACATGAAGCCAGTGTAAATGGAATGATAACAAGTGGCTTAGAAGCCCTGCAACACAAAAAAAATTGCCTGAGGGGGGGAAATGTATCAATTTTTGGAGCCTTCTTTTAAAAGTTTTACAAATTGAATTGCACTAGTACTGCCAACTGAAAAATCCCCTACTCCAACCTTCTTGCTGGTTTTACTTTAGGCAAAGGCCTTGAGACAACAGAAAATATGCTAGCACATATTTGAATAGATACAAACAGCATGTTTGTCTTAGCAACAATAGGGAGATATCTAAAAAATACATTACTGTTCAAATAAGAGTGTATTTAACAAACAGTTTATATAGTGTTCAGTGCTCCTTCTGTAAGGAAGACTAAATATTTGGGCCCAGAACTTTATTCTAGAAATGTGTGAAGCTGTAAATATAGTCTATTATACATACAAAAATTTGAAATACTGACAGATTTTCATTATCTGTTTTTCCCAAGCTGGATGAACTGGCTTTTTTTTGTTGTTGTTCTTGCTCAATACAAAATACACGCTAACGATTGAAATCTTAATAAAAATCATGAAGAACATTCAGATCACCGTTCACTAATGCAAATTATTTCAATCCAGTGCTTGAAAGAGACTTATAAAAAAGGTGGGGAAAGACTTTCTAGTAAGGCCCATTGCAATAGGACAAGGGGCTATGGTTTTAGACTTAAAGAGATTAGATTTACACTAGATATAAGGAAGAAGTTCTTTATTTTGAGGGCGGTGAAACACTGGAACAGTTGCCCAGAGAGGTATGGATCATCCCTGAAAACATGAAAACATTCAAATTCAGATTGGATAATGCTCTGAGCAATGCAATGGAGTTGAAGATGTCACGGCTCATGCAGGGAGTATTGGACAAGATGACCTTTAAAAGTCCCTTCCAACCTAAAGTAATCTGTAATTCTAGGACTCTAGAAATTCAACTACACTGCAACTTGTAGACAGATTGGGAGTTAGGGGAATAGGATGGATGTATTTAAATATTTAAAATCAAAAGAAAGTTAAAATAATTTATCTTACTTTGAGCAATACATTTTGGCAAAATAAATTTAGGTTATGTCCAAATAATTTGGAATTTCACTGGAAATGTTTCTTATAGCTATAAGACAAAAAGCTGTACTTAAGGAAGAGCAAGTGATGAAGTTCCAAACCAGCAATCAAGTGACACCTTTCCTTCATCTTCTGTGTCTTCTGTACCTGTTCAGCTTAAATAATCTTTTCAAAGTGGTTTTATATGCTACACATATTATAAATATATCCCTATGAGATTTTCACTTAATAAAATAATATATACTTTTTCAGAACTGAGAGAAGGATTTTCCTTCACTGTCACCTCATTATGATTTTATTTTTTCCCTCTGAATTAATTGTTCTGACAACTCTATTTTAAAAGGGTCAGGCTTTGACAGTTTTAGACTATCTGCACAAAGCTCACTACATTAACTTTCTGCTCCTATGTTTTTACTCCCGAGAGCTATGACATTCTTCTTTTCTATGCAAACCTTTGAAGTCTGTCTATTATTTCTACCCATCATACTTGAAGTTTAGTACAGTATGTATCATTTATTGCTTGAATACCTCCTGTCAAAACTGCTGCTTGGTTGTTTGTCCTTTATAAGAAAGAAATCTAGTGGGTATTTCAGTGAGTCATAAAGTTCATTTTATCTAAATTTAACTTTAAAAAAAAATCTTTTGAAGCTAACTAGTTTTGATAGTTTCAAGTGGCATTTAAAAGAAGCGGTTGCTGCTACTATTATGAAATAATGATCGGTTCTAGACATGTTTTAGAATTGTGTGCGGACTATCTCTGTACTTATTGTATTTAGCATCATATATTTGTCTTTTTCTTCATTATGTCACTTGTCATCTCCTTTGGACATATTTTTGAAGTATTCAAAACCTTCAGGAAGATAAGTCATCTGTGGAGTTCAGAGCATAAATTTAAAGATAATTCCTATGTTGAGCATGAGTGGGCTGTAAAAGAAAAGGGGGAGGCACTGCACATACCAGAATATCTGACATAGGCAATCAAGACATGGAGATGTGGACTTTAACCAGTAAATCTATTTAGAGAGTATATAGGCAGGCCTGGAGGGAAAAGCAGTGATGTAGCTTCTTTCTTACCCTGTGACAAGAATCACATACCATGGCAGAGATCCATAATCCTTAATAAAGCTCATGATGCACCTGTGAAATCTGGAGTTATTTGTACATATTTGCTGAAGTCCTTAATTTTGTATCTTTGCTGACTTTTTCACCCATGCTAAAAATATTTAGCTATCACATTTTTGATATCTTTTTTTTTTCTACACTAGCATTTGCCATTGTATTTCTTCAGTATAGCAGTTAATGAATCTTAGACTTGCTGTGACTTTTATAACCAGGATTCTTTCCTTAACTTTAAGATCAAAAATATTGATGTTGAAATGTCAGTTTATTTTCAGAATATTCCTCTCTTGTAAATATTCTATTGCAGTGGTGTATTTTAGTGTACTGAATTCCTATTGTGATCTACCTCAAATTTCTAGTATGCCTACAGATTTTAATGATTACCCTCAAAGTGCCCTCTCTATGCTATCACCTTATCAATGTGCCCTCTAATCAGCTCTTCAGCAAATTCAGAAGTAATGAAGCAGAACAATCTCTTGTTACATTTCATGGTGAGCAAATTTTGGTAGCTTCAGCCTGAAATATCACATTCCAAAAGCAAATTAGGAATACAACTTGATTGAGAGATATTTCATCTTTCTCTCTGAGTGTTTTTTGTGTTAATATTTTAAGTCACCTCGGTAGAGGTTTGCCCTAGGATGAATAATTTGATGCTTGAACTCCTCCTATCAGAACATTTTATCTTGTTCTCCTGTCCTTTAATCCTTACATATATAATATATCATTTCAGGCCTTATGATCATCATTGAGATTAACTATAGTAATATCATTTTTAGTTTGGAACAAATTGTTTCTTATGGATGACTTACCCTAATAACTATGTTCAGGTGAGTCATATTTTGCTAGTTTAAAATATTCTGACTCTAAGTGCTCCTTCCAAAAAAATGGTATATGCAAAGCTTTTCTTTTTCCTCATGCTTTCAATTTCAGCAAAATCTCTCTTAATATTTTATTTCATTTGTGCATTAGCCCCAAGCAATAGGTATTGCACAGTTACCTGAAGCAAGGTGCATATTAGGCAAATTCTGCCATTAAATTTCTGCAGGACAGTGGCAGTGCTCTGCATTATCTGTTAGCCTATTACATGTCACTCCTGCAGATGGTCTAGTGACAGCTGCCTGAAGCTGCGGTTAGCTACTCATGTGTGTCCAGATGCTGCCAGATCTCAAATCTGGACACAGGTAATAATCTTATGGGTTTACCTTAAACACATACTGGATACCACCAGGACACTGAAGTGATCTGCAGGACTCTGATATCTGTTTCTACGGGCAGCCTACAGGCTCCCCAGAAGTACCTACAAGAAGAGATGGAGTGGGCAGATATAACATTATTTGATAGGGAGGAAGGCAATGATAAAAGAATTACTACTGAAGGTATGTGTTTTAATTTTGTTTTCCATTTCAATTTTTCATTTTTCTTGTTAATTTGAATAAGAGTTTTAGCTAAACCTATTGCTTAGAATTGTATTTTTATTTGAGTGTATTTATATTGTCACTGGCTCATATTTATGTAGAAGAGTTTGCAATCCTTGCCTTTTTCTCATTAAAGTGCTGACTTCTGCAATTTGTTGTTATTTTAATGTCAGATAATATGTTCGTGGTGAAACATCTTCTCAAGTCTCTGATGCTCTTTGTGGCTAGAGAAGGGTTTTAATACCAAACCACTGCAGAAGATTTCATATGCCTATGGAACAGTCATGGCATGAGCTGCAGCATACTTAGGTATTCCCCTGATAGGGTGCTCAGATGGAGCTTTCTGACCTCTCCAAGTAGTGGGTGGTAGAGAAATAAGTAAGAGAGGTATGAAATAATTAAGAAACAGTAACTATTATTTGGATGGATGACAGAACAAAAAGCAAGAGAACCACTGAGACCAAAATAATAATGAGTTTCATCTATGCTACTATGAAAAACATAAGATGTGAGTGAATGCTGCTTATCCAAAAGCTATTAGGAAAGAAAAAGCTGTGGGAGGGAATGTCATGTTTGATGGGAAAAGAAGGTAGCATTAGTTAACACAAAGAAAATTTGGCTTATTTGAAAAAGATTCTCAGGGAAAACATCATAGGGAATGTTAGCAGAGACTACTAAATAGAGAACCAGATGAAAGGAATCCATTTTTGCTGGAATTTTTTAACTTCTTTTTTATGCTCCAGATCCAATTAAGCTGCATGCAGAAAATGAAAGTGTAAGCCTGTCTCCAGAATTCAACTCTTTCGTTGAATGAACATCTAAACCAACATGTTTGTCTAACACCTATGGAAGAAACCTAGCCAGATTAGCCAGCATGACAAAAGTTTGTAATTTTTAAATATCCCTCAAGAAAAAGGCTGCTTGGACTGAGACAAGATGGGGGTGTGAAAGGGAAGTGAAAAACTGCATAAGATTATTGGCAATTCCTTCAACTACTGAACTAGAATAAAAAGGCAAATATCAGCCAAGAAGATGGAACACAATCCAACTGTAAATGACACCTTTCTTGCCATTGCTCCTAAAACCATCATGGTTTACTGAGGTAAGGTTTGCTTAGGTCAAGTGTCAATGTAAATGCAGGGACCCTGTTTCAAACAACCAAATAAAAATGAGACCTGAAGTTCCAAATATCAATTCAAACAGAAAGAAAAAGCAAAATAGGCAAGGAGGGGATATTTAATGAAGTTAAAGGGGATAGTTAATACATTAAAAAAAAAAATAAATTAAAGGGCAGAAAAAAACCTACCAAACTTGTTTGGTGTGGTTTTTAGTTTCTCCAACAACTCTGTACTTCTCATACTACTATACTATGATGAAAAGATTTGATTTCCCTTCTCAGTCTGTTCTTTTTCTCTTTAGTTACCTGTCATTTATTTTAATGCTGGGAAAAGGGCAGTGGGAGTGGGAGGGTGGTGTGTTATTATGTCTCCTTACTAGCAGACTCTAGTGATTGCTTTTATTAGTCTGTCATTATTCGCCCTCCTTTCCTTAGAAACCTGTATTTGATCACAGAATGAAAGAGATATGTGGACTAAGTAACCTAATTAAGTTGTTTCAGCTTTATCTGTTGCATATCTGTAGCTGCAGTTTTATTGGTACTGTTGGCCAAACACAAAACCTATCCTTTATTGATTTCTTGATGGAACTGTTTTATTCAGTACTGCAGATGAGAGCACTTTGATCTTTTAATTTCCATGTTTGCTAATATAAAAAGGATTTATGCCATTTATATCCTTTGATGTGGGATCTCTCATTCCATGATAAACTCCACCTATTAAAACAAGTCAAATTTCCTTCCATGTCAGCATCTATTCTGGAGGTGGTTTTGGTTTTGTTACCGTATGAAAAAACAGAACTGCTGTGACAAGTGTGGTTCTCATTAAACATTTTTGCTATTTATGCAAAATATTATGCAGGCTATGCAAAACAAAAGAGAATATTTTTGCAGGATATGTAAAGCAATTTTAATGTGTTCTTTATGGCTATATTTAAATTTTAGCTGCTCCTCCTAGTCTCTTTGATGACAGATAGAGTATGATTCCTTTCACAATATGTATATTTGGAATGTTTTTTTTTTTTCTGTTCTATGAAAATGGTTAAAAGAAGCATTAATAAATTATTAAATTTTATTAATAAATTAATAAAAAAAGAATCCTCTTCTTACTTCTTAATAACAAGAATTTGTGGGCTGTCATTGTTTCCCCATGAATGGGGGTTTTAAGAGTTTGAAGAATAATGCGTAAAAATTGCACAGTTTTAACTCTCCTATATCCCAGGAGAAAATTCCTGAAAATTATCTACTTTGATGCAGGTGGTAGCAGCTGCGATAATAGTATATTTTTAATTTTAAGAAAAAAATAATTCTGTACTTGTGAGCAATTTCCTTTTCTACATTTTACAAGTACAAGCTTATAAAATGTTGATAAAGTAGTACTGCTATAAACTGTAACTTCTTCCTATGTATCCATAAGAAGGAGCTAGGCTTAGCATGGAGATAAGCACGAGGTTCAAAAGAGGCTCCTTGCCTTTCTTTATTTCATGGTGGTCCCAGAGCAAAAGAGGAGAGAGGATCTCAGGTCTTGGCTTTTTCTAGGAAAGGGTCAGGGAGAGGATTTCTGGCTCTCTGCCAATAGGATAGGGGCAGGAGGGAGCAGGTAAGACCTTCCTTATACCTCTGGTATCGAATTACAACATAGTACCATTTCTATTGAAAAAGATCTCTCAGTGGAAGACTCTGGAGTAATTCTAATGTTGTCCTTTGTATAGGAAACAAATTCACTTATGATTGAACAGAATAGTGCATATGATTTTGCAGTCACAGCCTCTTAAATTTACATTACCTTTCTTATGCTTGAGAAGTAAAGAATTTAAAATTACACAATGGATGATATACTGATTAAATTCTTAAATCAATGGATATAAATTGCCTAATGATTTCACTACATGAAAGTAAATTGTCAGACAAGGGAAACTACTAGCAGTGTCCTCCAAGTCTTGGACTAGTCTTATGAAAAGTATTTGTTAATAATTGAAAAAAAGGCAGAAGTATGGTAAAGTAAGACAGACATCTTGTCAGATAGGATGAATGACTGCCTAGAATTTAAATGATTCTGAAGGAAGATGACCTGACTGCCTGCAGTTCTACACAGATAAAATTAGTTGAGAGGAATAGTAGTACCAAAGACTAATAAAATTATATATAAAAAAAACAAACAAACAAACAAAAAAACCTCACAAAAACCACAAAACCAACCAGCCAGACAAATGAAAATCTAAACAAAAATAAACAACAAAAAATTCAAACAAAATAAAAAAGCCCTCTAACACTGACACACTTATTTAAGTGATTTCGGCAAAAGGCCATTAAGATGCTTGGGGTAGAAGGGCATGATTTGGCTTAAGAAGAGGATCAGGAAACTGGGAAAAGGGCAGTAAAAATATAAGCTAAAGCCTGGCTTATGACATCATATTATCAACCATGCTTAATATGTGAGATGGACACAAATTCATCTTTGAGGCGGCTGTGGAAAGGATGAGACACCAGTCTAGAGCTACAAAAAGGAAAATTTCTCTTTGAATATAAGATGTAAATTAAGAAAAAAAAAAAAAAAAAAAGGATTTTTCATTAGTGTTGCTATTCAAATGGAATTCTCTTTTAGGAAAATAAAATAACTTACTACACAAGACTACACAGTACTACACAATGCTACCCAATTCAAACATTAAACCAAGGATTGTACAGTTCACTGGTACTGCCACAAGCTGCCAGAAACAACATCTTCTGCTTGAATTACAGTGATATTTTAGGGCCATTGCTTCAAGGCATCCTTCCTGAAAACCTCTGATCATCTTATTTTGTCTTCTGAAAGGTGCCAACCCCTCTATTTCAGGCTAATGATATTGGTATTGCTGAGTATTTACATAGTAAACACATGCTTTTTGAGTAAATATTACTCTTGTAACACTGGAAATTTATCAGAAAGAAGAGCAGTTGAAAATGCCATGCTGAATATCATATCAGTCTGACAAGTTTGGTCAGACTATTAACCTAAGCCACTACAACAGTCTGAAGAAGAAATCTCTTTGGCAGTTGCCTTGTCAAGAGAGAAATACAGAAAAGTTCTTATGTTTATGCTCAGAGAAATAATTGACTGCTTAAATTTTAAAAACACTGTTAATAAAGTAGTATTAGTAGCTTCTATTAAAATCTCTTAGCTATTAGTTATAGGTGCCATGCTGGAAATCTGCTGTATTTCTGAACATAGCATATGTACTATTAACATGTAGCAAAAATGCAATCAATTGACCTCTCAGTTATTAGAAAGATCTTTAAATAGCATCCTGTAGATAACACCATCATAGAAAAAGATTATCCTGAATGAAGGTAAAGTGCAAAATAAATATGAAGAATTAGAATTCAAGTCTAGCTTTTCAAAGGCAAAACAAGACAAGACATGAAATAAAAATCATAAAAAAGAACATTTAAGATCATTGTTTCAGGAGTGCCTCTCACCATTAAGCAGAAAACACAAACTAGACACTATTTAGACTGCCATCATCACAGCCAATGATGGTGAGGAGAAAAACAAAAAGAGGACATTTTTTTCCAGCCATATTTTCTGCAGGGTTTCTTAGATTCCTGCCACATTTTTCTATAGACAAGAATTAGATTAAATATGATATAATAAAATTAAATACAATCAAGCAAAACTTTCCTGGTTTTATTTTTACTATGGTTTTCACTACATTCCTTCATACTTTTCTATGTAGGCCTTGAACCTAAAATTCAATGCTTCCTTTTTTTTTTTTTTTTCCTTAACGAGGTTCTCTCCACTTAGAACATATTGAATTTGTGGTTAACTCTCCAAAAGTGGATACCATGCATCAGCTAAGGTTTTTCCAGTGGTTAAAGGAAATCAAGGTTTCATTTACATTGCTCACAGAAGACTATTTTCCTGTTTATACATCCCATCATGAACTTTTGTCTTCTTTTATCCTGTGCTGCAATTTGGCAGTTGATATAAATTCACAGAATCACAGAATCATGGGCTCGCTAGGTTGGAAGAGACCTTTAAGATCATTGAGTCCAATCCATGCCCTAACACCTCAACTAAACCATGGCACCAAGTTCCACATCCAATCTTTTTTTAAACACATCCAGAGATGGTGACTCTACCACCTCCCCAGGCAGACAATTCTGTAAAAACTTTTTCCTAATATCCAACCTGCGTTTCCCCTGGCACAGCTTAAGACTGCATCCTCTGGTTCTGTCAGTTGCTGTCTGGAGAAAGAGCCCAACACCACCTGGCTACAGTCACTTCTCAGGGAGTTGCAGAGAGTGATGAGGTCACCCCTGAGTCTCCTTTTCTCCAGGCTGAACACCCCCAGCTCCCTCAGCCATTCTTCACAGGGTTTGTGTTCCAGCCCCTCTCCAGCCTTGTTCCCTCCTCTGGATGTTCAAGTGTCTCAACATCCTTCCCAAACTGAGGGGACAGAACTGGACACAGCACTCAGGGTGTGACCTCACCAGTGCTGAGTACAGGGGAAGAATGACCTCCCTGCTCCTGCTGGCCACACTGTTCCTGACACAGGCCAGGGGCCACTGGCCCTCTTGGCCACCTGGGCACACCCTGGCTCATGTTCAGTGGCTGTTGACCAGCACCCCCAGGTCTCTTTCTGCCTGGGCACTGTCCAGCCACACCATCCCCAGCCTGTAACACTGCAAGGGGGTATTGTGGCCAAAGTGCAGAGCTTGCCACTTGGACTTATTAAACTTCATCTTATTGGACTCTGTCCATCCATCCAGCCTTTCCAGGTCTCTCTGCAGAGCCCTCCTACCTTCCAACAGATCAACACACACTCCCAGCTTAGTGCCATCTGGAAATTTGCTAATAAAAGACTCAATGCCCTCATCCATATCATCAATGAAAATATTGAACAGGACTGGCCCCAGCACAGAGCCCTGAGGGACACCACTGGTGCTGATCCCAGCTGGATGCAGCACCATTCACCACTCTCTGGGCCTGGCCATCCAGCCAGTTCCTAACCCAGCACAGAGTGCTCCTGTCCAAGCTCTGAGCTCCAGCTTTCCCAGGGAATGCTGTGGGAGACAGTGTCAAAGGCCTTGCTGGGTACACAACACCCACAGCCTCTCCTGCATCCACCAGGCAGGTCACCTGGTCATAAAAGAGACCAGGTTGGTCAAACATGACCTGCCCCTCCTAAACCCCTCTGGCTTGGTCTGATCCCCTGGCCATCCTTGGAGTGCTGTGTGATGGCACTCAGTATAAACTGTTCCATTGCCTCGCCGGGTACTGGGGTCAGGCTGACTGGCCTATAATTATCAGGATCCTCCTTCTCACCCTTTTTGTGGATGGGCATAAAATTAGCCAGCTTCCAATCATCTGCAACCTCCCCAGGGAGCCAGGAGTGTGCATAAATGATGGACAGCAGCTTCACAAGCTCATCTGCCAGCTCCCTCATCAGCCTAGGATGAATCCCACTTCTGCCTTCTTATCTGCAGTTACACATCCAGTAGAGAACAAAGGCTGGTCTTACCCTACCTTTTGCTATTAATATATTTTTATAAACATTTTTTATTATTCCTTACAAAAGTTGCCAAACGAAGTTCAAACTGAGCTTTGGCCTCCCTAATTTAAACAGTAAACCTAAGAGCCCTGTATGTTTTTCTAGAAAGCCAACTTTATTCCTTCTGAATTAGTCATCCAGCTGTTGTTAGTTTGGGGGTATTTAATAAAGAATAAAATACAGGTGTTCACAGGTTTTGGCATCACAAAATATTCTGAAAAACTGCACAAGACCGTAGCATCAGAAGAGCACTTTCACTGCTTAGTTTAATTTCTTCTTTTGTACTGATTTGATTTTTTTTCTAATATGTGTATGCTGAAAAGCCACATCAAAAAATTCTTCAATTGCTCACTCTTCAAGAAATTAAAATCTTTTATGAGGTTTTAAGTTTTCAATGTAGGCAGTAGCCCTTCTGATTCATGCCTTTTACATAATGGTGTAATATTCTCTCATAAGAAATAGAAAATTACTAATATTTCTTTAGTGTACTGCTAAAATCCTGCTCTATTTTACAATCCAGATAAATTACTTTATGCCATTAACATTTTAATCTGTTCTGAATAACTCCCATGAAGGCACTCCAGGCAGCAGGAAGACAAAAAATGAGTGGTTTTGCAAAGTAATGGTATAGAAGACATTTCTTTTAAACTGTGATGTGAATTGAGAATTCCAACCTAGACTCAGCACAATTTAGTAGTATGTGAAAAATTCAACATTTCTTCTAACTATGAAATTAAAATATCTGACTGTGGTGCTTCATTCATAGATTTAGCTGCAATTGTTATTGCATAGTCTTATTATAGACAGTGGTTTGAAAAGGTTCCAAGTTGTTTACTGTAAAACACACTGTTGATACTGCTGGTCTTACTGGGATTTTCTGGGGTTTTTATTTTGTTTCAATTAGAACATTCTTACCTCCAAAATGGAGTAGTTTTTGTCTGCCAGTTAAGCAACACAACAAGGTTTATGCAACCTTCCCAATTTCTGGCATCAATCACTCCTCTATACATTTATGCATAATTTGCAGGAGGGTTCTAATTTTCACAATTGATAATGATCTTTTAATTTAGTTTGTTTTGCAGCTTTTTAAAATAAGAATGCTCTGTCTTTGTTTTTTTTCTTTCTAACCTTCTGATTATTAAGGCCTTCACACTATTTTGTGTAGGTGGCTGAGACACTGAATCTTAATTTATAATTAATTTTCAGGCAAGTTATTATTATGGTATTTCTTTTCTCCTTGTGATTTTTCTGAGCTGAATTTTAGAATATTTCTATATTATCATTTACATGGAATTAAACCATTTGCTATGATTTAATAACCAGACCTGATTTCAGTTAGAGGTATATTAAGAACAATTAGAGAGTAGCACTTTCACAACTGAAATGTGGTATCTTATATCCACTGAAAATAAGTTGAGAGTAAATTTAAACTAATCCATAGATATTTTTCAAATCAGAATGACCTATTTTTTTCAATCAAAACTGAAATAAAATGAGATGCCCTGGAGTGAAAAGTTATGGACTTTCCCATATCTGCAATTAGTCATACTATATAGCTTTTATATAAAAAAATGTAGTAAATGCAAAAATACATTAATCTGTGCTGAAGATATATAATCCATGAGGAAAGATAATATTTGTCTGTTTAATTTCTCAGAGTGTGAATAAATTTTGCCATTAGCTGTGTATGTATTTGGTGGCACTGTAGATTCCACCTTTCTTATGTAGCAGCATCCCCACGATGACAATTTAAAAGAAAACGCAACACCATTTATTGAGCAAAGTGATGCTTCCTGGCTCTGTTTTATGTTATTGGCTGTAGTTGCAAACTGGGTCAAAGAAACAGTGTGATTTTACTGTGAGCCTGTCATTGTCTTCACTTACCATGTGCAGGTTTGTGTCTCTGAGCAGTTTAGATGTACATGCACTAGATATTCCCAGTGCTTCAAAGGGGCATTAGGTTAAAAACCAGCCCGTTAGCTAAACCATCTCTGAGTCATCCAGTGTGCATACAGCACTTTTTGTCTCCAGTGAGCTGTGCACTGTGTTTAGTCAAAGATTTTTGCCCAAGAGACAGTAGCAAAGCTCCTGACCCTATAAAATGCAAAGGTGCAGGACTCAGCATCAGCCACTTCTAATGGTGTGCCCCCACTGCACCTAATTATTTGCTAATGCAGGAATAGTCTTTTAGTGCTTTCAGTTTACTGAATCATTCACAACATATAAACATTTCTATATGCATAAAGATGGAGAGTTTCCTAAAGAATTTTTTAGGTTAAATATGAGCTCACCTAAACAGCATAAGTAAACCTGGACTGCATCTATTACTTCGATTTCTTTCAGAAATAGCTTTTAGTTCCTTTATATAAAAACTTTCTACATAAAAATATGTGGTGGGGACAACAGGTCAGAGGAGGGCATTCTGCCCCTTTATTCTGCTCAGGTAAGATCCCACCTGCAGTGCTGCATCCAGCCCTGGGATCCCCAGCACAGGAGGCACATAGAGCTGTTGGAGTGGGTCCACTAGGCCACTAAGATGAATAGAGGGATGGAGCATCTCTCCTAGGACAATAGGCTGAGGGAATTCGGATTGTTCAGCCTGGAAAAACAAGACTTTGGGATGACCTAATTGGAGCTTTCAAGTACCTGAAGGAATCCTACAATAAAACTGGAGAGGGACTTCTTAAGGCACATGTGGTAATAGCAACAAGAGGAATATCATAAAACTGAGCATAGGTTTAGATTATATATTAGGAAGAAGTCCTTTACTATGAGGATGGTGAGGCACTGGAACAGGTTGCCCACAGTTGTTGTGGATGCCCATCTCAGGAAGTCTTCAAGGGCAAGTTGGATGGGCTCTAGCAATCTGGTCTAGTGAAAGCTGTTCCTGTCCATGGTAGAGGGGTGGGAACCAGGTAATATTTAAAGTCCCCTAAAACCCAAAACATTCTGTGATTCTATTCTATGATTATATATATTAAGCATTTACCAATAGGTTTTTAAAAAGTAATTCCTAAAATACTAACTGCCAGTATTTTTTCTTTGCAAATATGATTTTTAAAAAATTCTGGTTTAGAAGATTTAGCTGCTGGAACACACACATTAGAGACATACATACTGATTTTCTAGCTTTGAAGGACCTAGTTTTGTTGTCTGATCCCTAAGGCCAAATTCAACTGCATTCAGCATCTAAGGTTCTAATGCATTGCAGTTAAATGCCTCAAAGCTGAGGATGACAACAAGCAATGAAGTAAATCAATCATCCTGGAAAGGTTGATGGTACCCTAAATTAACTTACTGTAGACTGGTACAGATTTCTACTGAGGATTCACTTTCCAAAACCACCTCATAGCCTAGGATCTCTGCAATTTCTTGTGATAAGAATGGGAACATTTCAGTCACTCTAGAAGGATTTCCTCTCTATTTAAGTAACTAAATTGGGTGCCAACATCTCCTGTAGAGAGTACTTTCTCTAAGAACCTAGTGATGTACTAAATAGTAATATCAGTGATGTACTAAATAACTCAAAGCATTAATATTGGTGACATTTGTTCTTCTCTTTCTTTTGACTTTGGTGTCTTAAAACCAGGTTTTCTGTTTCCTATCTGAGAACCTCATCAACAAAGTTCAGAGCTAGTCAGAAATACGTGTTATTGCTTCCAGATAAGCTGTGCCACTGCTCAGAACAGAAGTGAAGATGCATGTTTTTGTATGCCAGTAGCAACTGGAACAAGCCAGCTAGATGAAGGGATTATAGCTTCCATCCTTTTCTCCTGACAAATCATATCAGCATTATACAGCTACTATTCCATTTCATACTCATCAACATTCCTCAGTACAGGAATCCAGAAATCCCCACTCCCTGTAAGCATTACACAGAATTATCCAGAAAATTAATGACCATGTTTTCTGCAATAACCCTTAGGCTAGTACCCCATCTGGCAGTGAGTGCCTTACATTTACTGCTTGAAGAATGTTTCCTGTAAATTTTTATAGGAAAAGTAATTGGATTTTAAAAAATCTTGGTAAAAATCCACAAAAATCCTGAAGTAAGGGTGAGAGTCCCAGATTTCCTGTTCACAGAGTTCATTGCCAAGGACTCTTTAGTTCAGTAAAAATGGTTTAATTTACAAAGGGCTGTAGACCCATACACACTTAATTTCTTACTGAGTAATGACAAAGCTTGTGAAATGTAAAATGAGGAAAGATAGATACATACATATTTCATAGAGAAAAGTAAGTAATTGAAAAACCAAGAGAGCATTCCTGTGGGTCTAAACTCAGGTAAATATGATCACACTCTGAAGGCTTTCACAAAAAAATTACTCCCTCTCATTGGCTGTAAATAGAATTAGACTCTCAATTTAGGAAGACAGCATCTGAGAGTATAAGATGATTAGGCCAGCTTATGTGTACTAATTTGAACCATAGCTGTCTGACAAATTTTCAGGTCAGACAAGAAGATTGAAATTTTGTTTTTTGAGTATAGGCAGCAGTTGGGTAGGCATTTTGGAAACTTTGTCCACTGAATGTTAGACTAAAACTTCTAGGCACCTACAGTCTTTCCTGATATGTACCTGAGTCTGGTACATAACTGCATCTTTTTAAGACTTATTCAGATAGAAAAAATGACACAGTCCGCAATAAAACAATGGTGAAAATCTGCTGCAGCCTGTATTTTTTGCCTATGTGAAAGTTAATATGGCATTTTCTTTGGTTCACTGAGTTTGAATTAGAACATTAAGTTCCTAGACACATTTTAAAGTCGGGATATATTTTGGATTTATAGATAAGCCTTCTTAGTGATTTCTCAAAGCTCTATGCATTGTAAGAAATTCCAATGAACTACCTGAAAAGTTAATATGTATGGCTGGCTCTCACTTTTTAAAGAGGTCTATATTTGATGCACTGCAGTAATAATGTAAATGATTCCTCAGGTAAGAGATGGTTAAATTTAATTTACTATATAAAGAAGAAAAAGGGAATTTCTATGAAGTCATTACTATCTCAGTCACTGGAAGATGTCTTCTAGAAAAGTTTATATCCTTCAGATGTCAGAACTGGCTCTCTCCTGTGATGAGTTAATGGTAGCTCGTTAGTGTAAGGATATAAGTTTATATCTTTTCTCACCAAGACCTGTATGTACAGAAAAATAATTCACAAACACTAAAGACATGTGAAGCACATTGTAGGGTTAAAAAATAAATAGCACCAATCAGATTAAAATAGTTATAATCATATTATTATCCTCAAAACATTGCAACACCACATTCAGTGAAAATTAGAAATGCAAAGATAATGATAAGTAAAGCGCTTTGGTCTTCTAAATACTGCCCATTATTTTCTGACCATGCTTCAGTGAGTGAAATTAAAGAGTTCAGAAGCATAATAAGAGGGTTCATTTTAAATCATTCAATAAGGTTTAGTTTTCCTACTATATACACGCTGAAACTTTTTTTTTCCTCACAGCAGAACTAAAGCATGATGCCACACCTTGAAGAAATCTTGATTTTTAATAGATTTCAAAACTTGTATGTAACCTAGATTGTGTTAGATTAATTCAAATAGTTTTATAAAAGAAATGTGTGTTACTGATGTACAGATTTTGGCTATAGTAGGTTTCCTTCTAACTAGCCTTAACAGAAAATTAAATAAATTCTTGGTTTAAGTTAAAATATGCAGATTAAAATTAATCTTATTATTGTTTTAGTGTCTGTGGTTTATGCCGTTTGTGACTGTTGCTGTGGAAGACAAAATGCTTTTGGCTTTAAATATATTTGATATAGAGGATATACTTCACAACAGATTATTTCTAAGGAGACCAAGTGATAACAGATATTTTACAGGAAATCTCACATGGGCTCTGGCATGTGGCAAATTGCATGGGAGGCCTCTTGCATTCTTTCATCTCCTGGTGGGACTATGGATTCTGGAACAATCAACCACTTCTAAATTCAGTTTCTGATGTGTATGGGGTACTTTCCAAGAGACATACAAACTCACAGATGTATTTGTACTAATTGACAAAACACTCTGTCATTAGCTGCTGTTGACCTAGAGATCTGGTGTGTCCAGTTTCTACATAGATTTGGGTCATCTGAAAATCCTGGTCCCAAGCCAAGTTGTGGAAGGGGATGTAGAAGCCGTGTTGTAGTTGTTCTGTCTGCAGCCAAAGACCTGAGAGAGAGTGGGTACTAAACCCCAACACCCTCAAATGGGTTCAAATCCTCAAAATATTTTCCCTCTGTGTCTATAGTTCTCTCAGAAGAAGAATCTCTGAAGATTCCACTTCAGTGAAGGAAAAATTCTTCCAGATATCAAGTACTTATGAAAATTTGGGGTATTTATGTGGCCAGCCTAACCAATCAGAACTATTCTCTGGCAGTAAATTATCAACGTAATATAATTTTTGAGAAGAAACTATGCACAAAGATGTAAATGCATTGTTGGCATTTAATGTAGAGACTTTTATGCTTTGGAGGATACATGCTGCACTAGGGCACACGGGCTCCTGGATTCCAAAGGATCTGAGGGTATACACTGGAGAGTACTGAGACCTGTCCCCCTCATAATTTTTAAATAGCTGAAATACGCAATAAAGACCAGAGAGTTTACAGCATCTACAAGAACTACTCAATTCATAATAAAATATTTTTGTCAAAGAGCAGCAAAGGCCAGACTGTGTGGCCTGTTGACTGTCTGGGAGGAATGTGTGACCCCAGAAATGTCAGAGCCCACTGGTGGGAAGTAATCCTGCAGAGACTCAACACTGTGAGCAGAGCTTGGGGCTGGTCCACTGGGTTCCTTGACAACATCAGACACAGCAAGCAACGCACCAGGCCCAGGCACTCTGGCCAGGAGCAAAACAGATGGGATGAAAGAGAGGGATGGACACGAGGATACAGCATGTACCCAAAGCCCATCAGTGAGTCAGCAACAGAGACAGGAGACAAGTTCCAATTTCTGTCTGGAAGACCTATCCAGGAGAAATCTCCAACCTTAGACCCAACAAGAGACAGGGCAGAGAAAGGGCTGGAGATCAGCACACCTAAAACATAGGAACTGCTGGCTCCAGGCTGAGGTGAAATGGGGCTCCTGGACCCATAGGCTGTGCTGGGACAAAGCCCCAGGTGAAGCTGGACAGAGATGCTGAGGCCGAATGGTGGCCTCAGAATTCTGACACACTTGCAACTAGACTTAACATTCTAAAAAAGAAATTAAAAGGAGATGTAAAATAACTGGTACATAAATTGTTCAAACACAATGATTAAACTGTTCTTATCCTACTTTACTCAGTGTTTATTGATGCACTGAAAAAAGCCTGTTACAGTATGTTTTCCAAAACAGTCATTAAACAGGAGATGAAATTATACTGGTGACTCCACTGATTATTTAACTTTGCAGGTATACAAGTTAGGAAAATTAGTTGCATGAGAGGCTAGCTAATTAGGAGTTTTGCTATTTGGCATAACTAAGTTACATTCATAGACCTTTTACCCAGAAGAAGCTATAATTGATAGGATAATT
The DNA here is from genome assembly GCF_903797595.1 of Erithacus rubecula. Taxonomy (NCBI): domain Eukaryota; kingdom Metazoa; phylum Chordata; class Aves; order Passeriformes; family Muscicapidae; genus Erithacus; species Erithacus rubecula. The sequence continues at coordinate 21,462,124 of NC_136685.1, forward strand.
GAACACAGCACATCATAACTTGCTTAGCAGGAATATACACACAACTGCCAGCACTAATTTAATATCAAGAGTTTAGAGAAGTCACCCATGAGATTAAGTTGTAGTAATAATAATGTAAACATTTATATTTATTGATGTAGAATTGAAATAAAATATACAGAAGTGATTTGCATAGTCAATAAGAATTTTTAAAAATACCAATTCTGTAGCATCAAGAAAAAGAGAAATGTTTGGAAAGTGGATATATAAAGAAAGCAGTATTTTTAAAGTCTGATAAAGAGGTTTACAGGAACTTCCTGGCTAGGAAAAAAAGGGTTAAACAGGCTTTTGCCCTGCTACTCTATGTCCATATGCCTGTGCTGGGAAAAAACTGCTTTAATTTAACAATAGGGAAACAGAAGCCTGAGCTTCTGTTAGATGATACCTGATGAGTAGAAAAATAAACCAGCAAAAGTACTACATATTGATTCTATCCTATGTAATAAGAATTGACAATGCCCTTACCTATGGCTTATTTCAGTATCATCATATGTTTCTCTACATGAAGAGCTATACCTAGCTCAGAAAAATACTTTACTTTGGCTTCATGGGCTTGTCAATAGGCAACAATAGACATGAGACATGAATAAGTAAAATTAACACTAGTCCACATCTTCTCTGCTGACTTTATCACACTGGTTTTTGCTCCTTTTCCTTTTCCATTGAATTTTGTGTGGTCGTTAAGACACTGTTCATTATTGGGAAATTTGACAAGCCAAAAATGTAACATGAACATTTTCAGCAAGGTAATCAGATATATTTGTTTCTCAAAATCACCTGCTCTCAATGAGATTTACTGAAGAGACGTGGTTGCAAATCTGAACATTTCAGGAAAATGACATAATGACCTAGCATATATAAATACGTAGTTGTCAGGCAGAAATGAAAATTCAGGCTAATAGATTAGAAAAAGAAAGAAATGAGAATATATTTAAGTTGATTTCTTAAGAAACTTAAGCACATATAAACACAAACAAAATCTGTCTGTCTACTGGAATATTCAGATTTGTCAGCTAAATCTGAGACCCAAATTCAAGGGAGGAAGACATTATTAAGTTCCTACAAATTTCTTGAAAATCAATTTGTTTGTTTAATTGCCCTTTATACTTCCCTTGTAAAAATCCTTCAGATTTTGTTTATATCTGCATTAGCAGCAAGAAATGACTGACATGGCACACTTGCTGACTGGGAATATTCTGAAGGAAAAGAGACATTAAGACAGGATTCAGTTCAAGGTAAAAATACCCAAAATAAAGTCTAAACTCAGGCTGGTATATTCCCAGGAAGTACACAGCAGGCAATGTTGTTTCTGTTAGGGGAGCAGAAGAGGATTTCCATTCAGCCCAACAGAATATGTGACTGGTCACTGGGCTGATGCTGATCAAACTTTGGTGAATATTTGTGGCAAAGAACCCAAAGATCCCGACTATTCAAAGCACATTTTAAAACTTTTAAAAACTTGTACTAAAAAATTATGATTTTTTTTTTCATGCCATTACAATTAGTCCTTCTGTGCAAAAATTTCATGGCCTGATGATAAGAAAAGAAAGTGCAGGGGCACAAAAAATATAATTAGAATTATGCATCATTGCAGAATACGTTTAGTGAAACAATTTATGTACTTACAGGGAGTTAACCAGTCCTCCTCAACACATATGGTATTTCATAACCTCAATAATGAAATGCAGTAGCATTCATAGTAATTATTTTAAAAAAAGAAGTTTAGTCACTGTCTTGCCTGAGTGACTAGAGGCTACAGTCACGCTTACTTCAAACAGCTCAGATTTTTAAATCTTAGATTAATTTTTCAGGCCAGACACCATAATTAGAATCTCCTTAATGCCCTTCATTAGTATAGAATTCACAACATCTTGTTATAGACTAACTTTCTAATGCAATTGCCCAAAACTATTTCCTCTAGGAATTGGTTCTGTTTTATCTGTGGTAATGAGTCTTCTATATTGTCTACATTTTCACAGAGCAGTTAGGAAGCTTTACTATGTGACTTCTGTTTCCCTTGGGCTCTATTTCAACTTATAACAGCACATGGGAATGAGAAAGTTTTCAAGGTAACAGATTCTCTTAACCACAATAATATAAAAATTGAGAGAAGGATTCCACTGGTCAAAGAATACTTGCATTTAGCTTTCATGATTTTTCTTATTTTTAGCTAGGGTGGAAAAGCTTAATCAGTCCCAAATATAGAGAGACACATAAAGACACTAAGATAAAGAACTGAACTTCCTACCTGTGCAATGTTAATAAAATGTGCACTTCACAGGTATACTTGCATCTACAATAATGCACATTGTGTTAAATACAAAGAATGTTATTCTTTTGGCTATTAACACATGAGCAGTATTTGTTTACTCTGACACCATGGTTTCAGTCTCACTTCAATTATCTTGCAATGAGCATTAAAAGAAGCAAGTTTGAGAGAATATTGTCTTCTAATGAATAAAATTTTATAGATAAAGTCATCTGGGAAACATGCAAGCAGTGCATTTACCACAACTATCATCATGGTCAGTATGAACCTTTAGGCATAAATGAGTTGTAAGCCAAAAAATACTTATAACAAGCACTCCAAACAATCATTCCAGGATTTTTTTCTAAATAATTATAAAAAACAATAATCATAATGCACCATTCTACAATGTTAAACTAGGCCCATTTTGCTGTGGTGAATTTTTCCAGAGAAAGTATTCCAAAAACAGGGCACCAGATAAAATTTCTCTAAACCCACTATCTTTAATCCTCACAATTCTGTCATAAAAACCTTCTGCTCTTCAAAATGCCATACATACCAAAGGTACCCTACAGGGCAGTTAATGGGAGCAGTTGCTTTCTGGTTAAAAAAACCACACTTTATCAAACTGGTATTATTATGGGTTTGAGGATTGCCAGTGAACAGTACCTATAAAAATGGAAGCAGAGCACTAGGAGCAATGAGCAATTGAGGCTACTTAAAGACAATGTAAGCCCTTGAAAGAAGTGGATAGATGTTAAATCTTTGAAATTTTTAGGATGTCTTCATAGCTAATTTCAACTGAGCTTGTTATATTGACAAATCTAGGGACTCCCCACTAGCATAAAGTGAAGCAAACATCTTCATCACAATTTGTACATGAATAAAACCTAATTTTTGTGTGTTCATTTTGCATGAAAATCCAGGGGCAATTTGTCTACTTTGAAAAAGTGAGTTCACACAACTTTCGGATTGCCAGAAATTCTTCATCTAAATGGTTCACAGTGTTGCTTCATTGTACTTCACGATATTGCTTGCTTTTTTTAAGATTAGGTGACAGCAGATATTTTAATAATCTATGTATTTTCATTAACTACTTCACAAATGTGGGGACAAAAATGAAATTGCAAAAAAAATGACCTTGTAAAAAGAAGGGGAACATAAGTCTATATGGATGACAGTTCAACACAAAAATAACTCAGATCAGTTTTTCAGAGGATATAAACAGGAGAAATGGTAACTGAAACCTTATGAGATCTTACACATGAGCATCCTCATAAAGAATTAGAGTTCCACAGCAAAATCCTCTGCATTGTCTTTTCAGTGAAACCAAAGGGTTTTAAAGCAAAGACATATATATCTCATGTTTCTACAAAGATAAAAAAATCAAAACATTAAATTGGGTATTTATGATGGAGAAATTATGCTTACTTATTATCCAAAACATCTCATGGGAGAGCATTGATTTTAATATATTTTGCAATTTAAATATAATTAGCAAGATATTAGCAATTCCAACAACAAACACCTTAATTGGCAATTCAAAATACTGACTTGATTTCATTCTTGTTCAATGTAAATTTCCGACCTAGAAATGCTGTGTTCTTTCATTTAATAAATCACTATATTGTAATGGAGAAGATTTGTACCAAATTCTATATCCTCAAATACAAGTAAAAACAGGTAGCTGAAGGTGCCAAATATTTCTTCAAAGGTCAGTCCTTAGAATTCAACTACAAGTGTTACTTTTTTGGTGATGATTGAAATGACTTGTAGCTTCTCTCAATGCACCTTTTCGAGGCTGGCTTCATGGACACACTTCACCATTGGGACTAGCACCCCATGACTGCCCCACCCAGTCTGTGTTTCATAACTATTTCTGCTGCTCCTATTTCCCTGTTCTACTCCTTCAATGGCCCCTGTGTGCCTGACAGCATCTGGACTTGGAGAATGTGTCTTGCTGCAAGGTCCCAAACTGCTTCAGCACCCTGGGAGCACCAGCTAACCCTGGCATGTCTCCATCATTCCCTCTTCACTTGCTCTTTACTCTTGAGAAGACTCAGCTTGGTGGTCCACCCTTTGCAGGAGATGCAGCACAGGGAGCAAACACTTTGCCAATGCAGACAAGTAGCTTCTCTATTTTCTCATGAGGGCGTCTTCCAGATTTCTCCAAAGAGCGCTTTATTCCTAGCCTTTCCTAATTCCCAGCACCTTGCTTACTTCCAATTCTCTTCCAAGTTTTTTAATTTTTAAATTAATTTTAGGAAAATAATTACATGAGTTTAAAGTGACACACATTGCTTTTATGTATCTATGTACATCAGGGAACTCTCATTTCTTTGTTTTGACTTTCGTGTCAAACCGCTCCTGGTTTCTACCACTATGCTTGATTCCAACTGTAAAAAGATAACTGATTAAGTGACGATTAAAATATGACTGTGGAATCACATAATTGTAAAATCCAATAATCTGTGACTCAATTTAGCTTACTTCCTATTAAATTTAATTTTTATGGTTGGGTAAATTTCCATTTGCTTTTTCATATGTGGATGAGGGATTTTTCAAACCAATATGATGGATGTGAAAGCATATTAAAATTATATAGACACTTTTAAAAGTAGCTAAGTTTTTAATGTTTGAAAGCCCTGGTAAAAATTATTAGATTGATGCAAATAATAGAAACTAATTGCTCAACTTACATTGTTTGTTTGCCCAGCTGCTAATTAATTTTTCATGTCTATTAAAATAAGCAAATGCTTAAACTTTAAAATGTCTCTTTGGATTGAGCATGGTTTTCTACATATATTAAACATCCACTCTTTGAGTTGGGAATGATGAGTAGTAATTAGCTAAATTAACCATCCCCGCCCATATGGCTGACAGACAGAACTCTTCTGATAGCAATAATTGAAAATACATCTGAAGTTTGTATTTGCATGTGCCAAAAATTGAAACTGGAAATAAAAGCTTTGGTGACTGTATGCCACTAATATGACAATATTTTCCTGGAATATGATGCAGAAAGAAAATGTCTGACCATATAAATTCATATAGTGAACTGAATTATTCTTTTACAACTTTTTCTTTAAATAAAAACAAAGAATCTCTTCAAACAAAGCTCTTCATTAGGGTCTTGCTCTGACTTGACTGTGGATGGTAAGGAAAATGTACATAACAAGAGGAAATGGCTGATAGACACATTTTTTAAAGTCACTTCAATTTCATTTTTAGAAATTTCAAATGGCTGAAGAGGCAGGTATGAGATAGTACTACTTTGTATGTATTGAAAGGCATCATATCCCCTTCATCCCTCCAAAGCTCTCAGATGTGATTTTAGGAAGGTATGGTTTAACATTGCTTTCTCATGACACTTTTTCATGAAACATCTGCTGATTTTTTTATGAGAAGTTCAACAAATTTCTTTGGTGTTGAACAAGCTTAGGTAATAGAAATGAAGAAAAAAAAAAGTAATTAGATATGAACTATTAGGAAAACGTCTGTTGATTCACAGCTGTTCATATCTTTTCCTTAATTAGGGCTTAATTAAAACACAACTTTAATTAAAAGCATTGCTTCTATCAACATAGAAATTGCAGCTTTACAGAAATACGAACGATGGCGCTGAGTGGCATCACTTCAAATGCACGTGTGCTGTTTAAAAGCTCTTAATACTGCCTGAGAAGAGACTGACACAAGAGGCTGTGTCAGGGCACCGTTTGCTAATGCCACTGAGCACGCAGTGACATGATACACAGAGTGCAGCGACACAATGGCTCATGTCAAAGAACCAGATGTAGCACTTTGCGTGTGTCAAGGTACATTGAGCTTTGGGGAACATCAGCATGCCTAGAAGCAATAGTAGATCATCACAGTATGAACTGAAGAGTGGACTGCAACAGTCAGAAAAAATACCATTTTGTTTCATTGTCATTTTCATTGTGTTAGCTATGTTTTCATGTTTGGTTCAATGTTTCAAGAAAACTGTTAAAGACGCTCTCTTTGTAAATACAGAGAGAGGAATTGTAGAGATGTTCCTTCCCCCAAACAGGACCCCTGGGACCTGATTCCTTAGACAAAGAAATTCCTTAAAGCATGCTCCCACCCCTTCCTTATCAAAACTTCTGTTACCTTTTAGGATTTCTATTGGTTATCAAAGTTGTTAAGTGATTGGTTTTTTCTTACTCAGAATTTTAAGGTAATTGGTTAGTTTGTAATTTGTAGTTTTTATTGGTTAGAATTTCATTCCTCTAGAAAGCTATAAAAGCCCTTCTTTATATCATGCAATCGGACTTCGTGCATAGATTCCCTTTGGAGAAATAAAGCTATCTTTGCAACATCTAGAGTGAGTAGCTGCCCTCAAGGCTGGAACAAGTCCAGTCTCTGACAGCTACAATTTTGTGCAATGTAAATAACTATAATATACTTCTAAATATCATAATAATGCTGGTTATAATAATGAGCACACTTTTGTTACAGTTCTTATCTTATTTTACTGCATTACTATATACTACCATGGTTTGAAAAGATACACAGGTGCTAAGCAGAACATATAAATACTCCAGACAAAAACAGAGAGATGAAGAAAAAAGGGATAGCTGAGATAATAAATATATCCACTGATATATTGAGGAAGCATAAGAAAACATTTCATAGTGTAAAAAAAGCCCAAATAATTTTTTTTTGCTTTACAATATCTACAGGCATGTGCTGTTTTATACCTTCATCCTAATCAAGAAAATTTACTAACAATGGATTTTCTCTAACAGTAAAAACACTAAAATTGTTGTTATTTTATTGCAAATGATAAATATACCTTACTTCACAAGGAAACAGTCTCACTATATTTACTGGGATTAAATATACGCATCTTTAAGCTAGTCTTTGTTCTACAGAATGGCTCCTGCTTCTTCCAGTGTCTTTCAGAATGAAAAAGGACATATATGCTAGCTAATTTGCAAAACTTTATATGTGATAGAGTACAAGGCTGCAAGAACTTAAAGCTTGTGAAGAGGATGATATAAATATGCATGGGCGTCACTAGATGTCACTATTGCAAACAGGCTTGTGCTCCCGTTTATCCAAAAATAGCAGTGCATGCAGCTTGGGGAAATTCTTTTCCAAAAGTGCTTGCTGACGGGTGTCTTCCTCTGTATTTGGAAAATAAAGTGTGAATTTTAATGGTAATGATGCTAAACACTGTTTATCAGTAAAGTGATAAACAGTTGATGAAAATGTATTTAAATTAATGGTTTGGTTTTTATATAATGTGGGTGATATAAAGTGTAAAGGTCAGACAATCCAAAATTAACAGCCATTCATAGACTGGATTATTGGTAAGAACTGTTAAACACTGACAGGTAACAGTGTGGCCAGGGGAAGGAAAAAGGAAGGTGTATTTATGAGATGCAATATTTTCAAAAGTTTTGGACAACATCTGACTGAACCTTTATGATTTCAGTTTGAGTAGGAAGTTGCCTTTCTCTTGTGGGGAATAAGAGTTCATCAGTGTGTTCTCCTGAGAGCTCACAGCCACTCTTTTGGAGAGAGGAGATCGAACTCTCAGATATGAAATTCAGGGCTCTGTGTTATTTGTGGTTTAATACTTGAGGGTCAGGACTAAGAAGCACGCCTCTGAGATTTATATCTTGATTTTGCAAACAACTTTTTTTGTGGACTTCAACAAGTAACTTATCTCCCTGTTTCAATTTCCTCATCCTCAGAGAAAGAATTAAGGAAAGGAGACATGACAGAATGTGAATGAAGAGAGTCTGAAAATCAAAAGTCTGGGTTTTTTCTGTTGTTGGTGGTGGTCTTTTTTTGTTTGTTTAGGGGGTTTTTGTTTGTTTTGGGGTTTTTTCGGAGGGTTTTTTGTGGGTTTTTTGGTTTGTTTGTTTTGGGTTGGTTTTTTTTTTTTCTTCTGGGAATGTTGGGGGTTTTTTGGTTCTATTTTTAATGCAATCAGCATTAATGTGAAGAATAATAAAAAAAAAAGTGTTAACAGTTTTGATATGCATGTAATTATAAAGATACTTCAAGAAGAAAATGAAAAATTTAATATTGAGGCAAAAAGACAATTCAGTGCAACTGAAAAGAGGCCAAAGGTTTAACCATGTTGTTTATTTCTTCTCTTCTGGAAGTAATTTAAAACATTTAAAATTGTTTCTAATTATGAAATAATCACACTAGTTCATTCCTAAAAACTACAGAGTCAGTCTACAGGAAGAATTAGAACCAATTTTATTAATGTACTCTAAATAGTCAGGTTTAACTGTGTCTCATTAAAGAACCTCCTTCACCCCTGGCTTCTGGAAAATCAGTGTTTCCACTTACATGTCCAGGGCTAGCGCAAAAATAAGAGGCAATTAGGGGAACATTAAACTATTGTTTACATCAAATTAAAGAAGTTTTATGATGCAGAAACTACAGGATTAAGTGATTCTGCACATAAAACAACAGAATGAATGAATTTAAGCAGAACAACACCACAGCATCAGCTTCCAATGAGATATACAGCAGAGCAGCATTAATTAGCTGATTCTATTAACTGACTTAGGCAAATGAGTTTGCCTTTCTTCATTTCAGTTGCTTCAAGTAGTAAACACATATTATGATTCCTTTGCCGTGACTGATGTGATGCCAACCTGGACTATATAGGGATAAAAATATTAACGAGAATGTCAAGTATTGGATTACTTTATGGAGCTCCTCAGATTTGGAGAATTTCTAATGGAAGCTGTTCGCTTTTAATTCCCATATTAAATCTTGGATAATTTGTGCAAATTTCAGAACAAGCACATATGAACATATGGTGTTTTAAATCACAGCAGAAGGTCCTGATAGGAGTAGGTGTTCCGTAACTGAAAGGATGAGTTCTGTTAGTTTAAAATGGTTTTTATGGAATTTCTAATGAGAAGACATAAGAAATTGCAGTTATTTCCCACATGGAAGACACAGACTACTAGCCAACCTCCGTCTCCTGCTTTATCATCAAAACTAGACCAGGAAAAGCTGACATCTTCCTGCACAGCTGGAGCTACAAATTAGGCAGTAAATCCTCAAGACTACATCTTTCCCCATCACTGTTCAACCAAGAGCTTTGTGACAACAGTTTGCTGGAAAACAAGGACTTTGCATATACAAGCAGCAATAAATAAAGCAATATATACCTACGTATGCATTCAAGAACTACACAGGTAATAAAATAGTGAAAGATGTGACTGTCTTTTGAACTGCCATGTAAAACCTAGGCTGAAACACCCAGTAAGAAGAATCACTTGATTTTTCAAACCACAGTGATTATAACCCTGGAACAATTAATCCCTTCCACCAGCTTTGAAGTACAAACTGCAGTGCTGCAATGGGCACAGCTGGTTAGGGATACATGAGGTAATATCTTATTTAGCTCATTCTATCCACCAAAAACATAAAAAATATCATATGTATATTCCCTACCTATTTCAATAAGTGCCTTAACACTGACACCTCCTTTTTATTTTTATAATTTTTTATTTTTCTGTATAAATTTCAATATGCATATCATAATAATACAAAATATAATAATTTAATATATGAAACATTACTATAATTATATTTAATAATATTACAATATTAATTTATATTTTCATATTTATGATTATTATATAATTTAATATTCAGTAATATTAAAAAGTCTCTAATTCTGCATTCTGAAGACTCTGAAATGCATGTATACTATCTGCATGGTCTCAAATTAATAAAAATCACAAGTAGGGCTGCAACATTCCAGGGAAAAAAATCCATGAGCTGTGGAAGTGGTTGAGCTGCCTTTGACAGTGGATTCATAGCCTTCAAATCAAAGTAATAATTTTGAGTAAGTCATATTCATTAAAAATTGTCTCATTTAAATTGGATTCCTTTCAGCAAGTTTGAGAGAAATGAAATCTTTCTTTTGTCCTCAGTTCCCCTTAAATTTCATACACAGAATGTACAGCTCTCACCCTCTGATTTAAGAAGCTCTAGTGTCCATTCTTGCTTCTCCTGTATTACAAATCTGGCCATTTTTTAGTGATTAAAAGTTCTATTTCTTCTCTTGCAATGAAGTAATATCAAAGCAATTTAGGAATAAACTGAGTATTGGTAATTTTTTTTCATCCATTTAGGCATCTTAGCTACAACCTTAGTCTTAAGGTAAGTGTTAAAACAGAACCTAGAAGAACATTAGATAAATATCAAGAATCTGAGACCAGAATGTTCACTGATTACTACATGAGAGAAAATCAACAAGCAATCTTGAGATAACACAACTATTTTAATTCAGCATACAAGGAGAAACATCCAATAAGAATGAAATGCAACTGTGTTTAGCTACAAACACTATCAAACTTGGTTTCTGTTTATTTGTACTTCTGGTACACTGAAGAAGGAAAACTTGGTGCTTGTATTATAGTTGCAAGATTAATGTCTCTGTTTTTAAACACCATAAGTTCCTTATTCAGCAAACACACTGCAAGATCTTTTCCCCAAAATTATTAGAGAGGTAAAGGCCAGACATACAAATATACTGGTGAAAAAAGGGTATTTCATGGGAGGTAGGTCCCATACATGGATGAAAGTCCCATACATGGATGGATTCACTTCAGTTTTATTCACTGTATACATATTCACTTCCATTTTTGCACATTGATTCCCAGAAATGCATCTTATATTTTAAATAAATGGCCAGTTGGACAGTACTATGCAATTATTACATTGAAAAATATATTTTTTGTAATATAAAAAACCATGTCTTATAATACACATATTCTCTTGAGTCACTAACATTCCTTTAACACCCAGTGATAAACTTTAAGCAATCACCCAAATAAGTACACAGAACATATAACCTTGAAACTCTGCAAAGGTAAATAAAATCCCAGCACTATAGTCCTTTGGGTGACATGTTCAACCGCTCAGCATGCTTGTATCAAACAAAGCTTTATCAAATAAAGCTTACAAAGTTTTATCCAGATGACTCTGCAATTGCCTTTTTCTTTTTTTTTTTTTTTTTTTTTTTTTTTTTTTTTTTTGTAGTTAAACTGACTCAACAGAGAAACAAAACACCAGTTAAATCTGGGATCTACTCTGCAATTTACCATGTCCAGTAATCATCTCAACTTTGTCTTCTCATTCCAGCATTTTACATGTGATGCATAGTGATACTTAACCTTGAATGTATTCAGGCATATATGATTGGATTGGTAAAATGAAAATACTTTGCAACCGTACATAATTTCTTCTCTATAACCACAGCAATGGCTTAATTTGCCTCACAAAAGGAAAGGCTTCCCTACATTTTTTATTTTCAAAGTCTACTCAAATTAAAAATATTTATTTGAACAAAGTACAATTGTCACTTTTGAATAGAAAACACTAGTTAATGTCTATATAGGATAGATTCCATCTCCATTATTAGTTGTGCTTGCATACTGGTCTTATAACATATTAGTTGTCAGAGCTTGAAAACAAAATACAGTTATTATGATGGTGGAGGAGAGGCTGGACATGAGCTGGCAATCTGCATTTATAACCCCAAATCCCAACTTTAGCCTGGGCTGCATCCAAAGCAGTGTGGGCTGCAGGGCAAGGTGGGGGATTCTTCACTCTGGTGTGACCTCACCTGTAGTGCTGCATCCAGTTGTGTGGTCCCCAGCAGAGGAAGAACATGGACCTGTTGGAGTGAGGTCCAGAAGAGGCCACCAAGTTGATCAGAGGGAGGAAGCACCTCTCCTATGAGGAAAAGCTGAGGAAGTTAGGATTGTTCATCCTGGAAAGGAGAAAGCTTTGGGGTGACCTAACTGCAGTCTTCCAGTACCTGAAGGGAGTCTACAAGAAAGACAGAAAGGGACTTTTTCCAAGAGCATGTGGTGATAGAATGAGGGGGAGTGAACTCAGACTAAAACAAAAATAGTTGAGGTATTAGGAGGAAGTTCGTTACTGTGAGAGTGGTAAGGTACTTGAACATTTGGCCAAGAGAAGTTGTGATGTCCCAGCCTGGAAAATGTTCAAAGCCAGGTTGGATGGGGTTCTGAGCAACCTTGTCTAGGGAAAGGTGTTTCTGCCCATGGCAGGAGATTGGAACTAGCTGATCTTTATGGTCGCTTTCAACACAAACCATTCTATGGTTCTGTGATTATTAAACAGGCATTTGTGATGTCTCACCTACAAATGCATTCCCTAACATTAAACACTTTAAAATGGGGCTTATATGGATGCTGAAGAAAGCTGAACTAAGCTAAATTCCCTTAAGGTAGATTATTTCTGAAAAGCATCACTTAAAGAGCTGGGAACTTTATTTGCAAGCATTGATAGTACCTAAAATTATTGTAGTTCTTAAAAGAGCAGTAGAGGAGAGATGCCTAAAGATGGTTTTTCTTATTTCATTTTTACAGCTGAGTAGCAAGGAGTTTTGTCTGGAATTCTGTAAAATACATTGATGAGACATTAAAAATAAAAAATAAAAAAGCTATAGCAATAAAAACAAAGCAAGACGTTTAAATGAACTCTCCTAAAGTATTTGTACTTCTAGCAGCAGCAGTGGGAAGAAGAAGAAGAAGAAGAAGAAGAAGAAGAAGAAGAAGAAGAAGAAGAAGAAGAAGAAGAAGAAGAAGAAGAAGAAGAAGCAGTGCTAAACATTGCTTTCTTCAGATGCATTTCTATACAGTGAGGACACTCCTGAGGAAGCTTTAAAACACTTTGCCATGAAAATAGAAATTTATTCATATGAAAGTGGACTCCTCAGCACATAGCAAGTATAGATTATATGAACCTTAATTGGAAATTTTGCATTCACATTCTTCTGGGAGTGAGAGGAGTTGGCTATCAGAAGACAGGAAATATATTTTACCAAACCCAGAGTGTAGAAAACAATTGTATCAGAACCCTTCTGGCTTTGGGGGGCTTTTCTGAATTGAAAACTACAGCAAGATTGACACTTCCATCATTATTTGATATAAAAATTTATAAATGGAAATACTCTGCCTTTTTCACTTGACAGTGAGTTCCATAGCAATCGTTCAATATATAATAAAACCCCTTGCACTGCTTGATATTCCATGTGTTTGACAGACTACAGCTCTTGAGGAATAAGGTCCTGAGTCTCCTATTTTAAAGGTGTTTCAGAAGTTAATAAAAAACATGACCTAGCAGATTAAAACCCATTCTAAATGCATATATAACAAGCAATGTTGCAATGCTGAATATGCATAATCAAAATTGTAAGGTCTTTGGGAAATCCTTTAAGAAAGTAAAAGCATTTCTTTGTTTCCCAAGGCCAAAATGTAAGCCACCACTCTGGCAAAATCACAACATGGTTCAACTGAAGTGACTGAAATTATTTGTACATTTGTCAAAAGTAAAGTCAAAAATACAAAAGTAAATTTTAAAGTAATAAATGTTTTTTAATTTAATATTAAAATCTCATTTCCAACTTGTAAAATTCAAAGCAAATGTGTTGGACTTTGGCAGATCACATGAAGAAATATTTTTAAATGAATTTTTTGTAAGCAGTTCCCTCCATTATTCACTCATTTATGTGTGAAAGATCAAGAGCAGTAACATTTAGAAAACCACACCTACACAATAGTTTTGTTGAAATATTTAACATGAATAAGCACATAATTATGTATGGCAAAGACTGATACAGCAACCTGCAACTGCTCATGTAAAAATACTGTGCAATGTCTTGAAAGAAATCATTAAGTTGTAAATGGGAAATTTTGATTTTTTTTTTGGTTTTGTTTCATTTTGTTTTGTTTTTTAATCTAAATACATACATTTCAATTCATTCAGTACCACTCTGCTCTGTAAGGTAAATGAGAGACACATACACATACACACACACAGATATACACTCAAGAGACCATAATAAGTGTTTTCTAGCTCACCAATTATCTTGGATAATAAGCTTTATTCCTTTTGTATTCATCTCATTCATATGCTAAATGTATTAATTTTCTGAGAATTTCTAGTTTTGGCCTGTTAAGTTTCTAAAAACTGTCTGAAAATTGTGTTGGCATTGACTCAGCCAAATCAACAAAAATTCTTAGTGAAGTAGGAACATTAGCAAAAACTGCACCTGATTTCAGATTTTGTGGTTTATATCAATCACACCGTACTTGACCTCTGATCTGTATATCTTCAGAGAATGCAGTATAGCACCGACCCAAAAAAGACAATTGCAAGTTTGCCTGAAAAGTTCTGACAGTCGATGAAAAAACAAAAAAGAGCTGTGTTAATATATATGTGAAATAGTGAATTTCAGTTTCTTTCAGGCGTTTTTTCTTGTTGATAATTCCTAGCACTCTAATTGCATTTGCGTTTGCATTGCAAAGACAAACAAATTACCTGCTCCAGACTAGTTGAGCATAACAAAAACAATAATATATCTACAATTCATGATTTCTTTTTCTATTTTTACTCATTATATGTAAACTATCATAAGCAAAGTAGGTTCTAGGTTTACCTGTGCTGGCATGTCAAATTACAGCCTTTGTGAGAGCCTCAAGTCTAGAAGGAGCTTGAATGAAAATTGGACTTTTATACCAGAGTTGCAGAACTACCTGTAGCATGGGAGCTCACATTATTCTACAGTCTTTTGTCCTAAAGTAAATGTATTTGCTGTCAACCAAAAGTGATTTTTTTGGTCTTTATGGCCAGATAAACATGTCTAATGGAGGAAGAAGAAATCCAGACAGTTAATCACAGGTAATGCTCCGTGTATATGCTAAAGTAGGACGTGCTGATGTAGAGATTAATACCCAGCTAAGCTCTCATCCCACTGGTGTATCCCATTCTTAAACCTAACATAGAGCTCTTTAAGATTATTTTATGCTGTTTTATATGCCTATAAACCAGTGCTTTATCTATTTTAATGATCCACAATGCACTTACAACACTTGAGGCTGAGACATCTGCAATTGTCTACAGGATAATGAGGCATGAGTTGGGTCAGACAGAGATGGTGTAAGTCCATTACAGCAAAAAAGTATGAAGTGAAATGAAAAAAAGTGAGTTTAAAGACAGAGTGCTTGACCCAGAGGAAGGAGGCTGCCATTGCAACATTGTGGAGTGGAATTATCAAAGGCACAGTAGAAAAATGGGTGGGGGTGAAGAGAACAAATGGAACACAGAGGAAAGAAGACTGGGCAGAGCAAAAGTGTTTTAACAGAAATTAGATGCACTGAGGAACAGCATCTGAGTTTAAAGATGAGAATGAAGGTTGCCATTTCACATATAAGAAGAAAGGTGAAGTCAGTGAAGAGTTTCCAGGGCGGGCAATGACACACTAGATAGAGGAGTGGAATACTTTAAAAGAGAAAAGGATAGAGAGGGAGTAGGTTAGTTACATCATCTGTGGAAACCCTTGGCCAGGACTGCAGTCCTTTCAAACACTTGTTGAATCTAAAGATGTTCATCCAAGGGAGATAATTTCAGAATTAAAATAGAAGGATGCAGTGCTGGATTTTAGACATAGGACTATGCATCCATTTCACAACCACATGTGCTCAGGCAGTGCAGAAAAGAAGTCTTAGTCCACCAGCAGAAAGAAGGAATTGTAAATTGCCAAGAAATGGAGGATGTTCTGTGAGCTACATGGAGATGTAAGATAAAAGTGCTGCCAACACAGATATTTATTTATTTTCAGATAAAAAGGTCCTTACCTGTATCATAAACCAAAATCAGCAGTAATGTCAGAGCATCCTTTTAAAGACAAGGAATCTTAGTATTCTCTCAGAGAAATTTAAACATTTAACACACCTCAAGAGGTCTTTGAATGCCTGTGCTCAAGAATGAAGGCTTTCCACTGTACACCAACATGAACCAGTTATCATTTGCAAGAAGAGTCACCTTGCATGATTTTTCATACAATTGAAATGTGGAGTGCTTCCAAGCACTCCCAGTGAACTTGGCATGCCCATTGCTAAACAGAATTTGTTACCATGAATACAACTATTCTCTGTCCAGAATGAGGATAACACCTTGTAAAAACTGTGATGTTAATACCAAGTTATCTTATTGTCAAATAATAAAAATTATATTTATATAACACTTAGCAATGTAGCTTGAAGAGGAAGCTATGCAAACATGGTTTCATGTTTGTGGATGCTTTATACACCCACTTACAGTCTTTTTTGAATGCCACTGTTGGGTTGCAAAGTGTATGTTTAGTGCATTTCATTGTGTTCCTGCAGAGTTTGGAGCATTGAAAGGATTTTAATAATTGGCAAACTTTTGAAGAATGGGGACCCTTGAGGATGCGTCAAGAGTGAAAGACACATAGCCTGTCTCCTGAAACAACCATTAAATAAATTAGAACATTATCACTGTCCCTTCCTTCCAATACACACACTGTGGAACTGCTGCAAGCTTTGTCCAATGCAGCTAAATAGGGTCATATGAAGGCACATTACTGATAAAAGGAAAGGTATGAATTTCTAAAGGATGGACATCTCCATAAGCTGGATACTAATCTTATCACATGAAAGAAAATCTCTTTTACAATTAGCAACCTTCCTATAGTTGTAAACAGAAAAATGTTCTGCTAATCATCCTCTCAGGAGCCCCATTGAAAAATATTCCTCTACACATTTACACATTTGGACTTTTTTTTTTTTTTTTTTATGGCTCATGTTTATAACTCCACATCACATCTCCAATTCGTAATACAGTCATTTATATGCAGTGAAAATCTGGAAGTGGCTGATAGCCACTAAACAGAATCTCATTTGGGACTAACAGCTTTGGGTGATGGCATCTAAGGCAGTGGGCCAAAGGAAAAAAAAAAAGGATGAGGGACAAGTGGGGGGGGGGGAATGTGTTGAACACGACCATTCATCTCATATAAAAGGCAATCGATTGCCATGCAACTCAATAGAACTGCTGATTTGGAATTCATTCAGATACAGAGCTCTGAACAGAATACTTGAATGAGTAAACAATTTGCTTTTGTTAAAGACACATGAGTTCTCTCATCATCTGACATTAAAAAACAATAGACAGTAAATATTCTGAGTTCAGGTTAATTACAAAAGAAAAATATTCAGTTTTAGAAAATACTCTAAAAATTATAATTTAATCTTGAACTGGAAAGTGCGCTCAGTTAGTGTTAGACATCTTTGAAAGTTTCTGAATAATTGCTTTTAGTAAAAATTTAAGGGCAGATATGGACACCTGTAAAACAACAGAAAATTATAGCAGCAGGTTGAAAAATGTATATTTTTTAAATTATGCTTATTTAATACCTATATGGATCTTTGTTTACAGTCTAGTAAGTAATAGTAGTAAAGGAAAATCGGCTTTTGTTCTTTATAATAAGAATAACCCAATTAAAGTGCATGCATTTCTCTAACTAAAACTTATCTAAACAGGCAAGGGAGATTTAAATTGCTCTTTCAAGATAACCAGATAGAAACAACCTGAAGACCATTTTAACGAAACCATACAGAAAACAATAAAATACACTTGTATGTGTCAAAGGAATAGAAGAAAACCAGGTTCTGGGACAAAAGCAAGTAACTTTGTTTTGCAATACATTGTTTGCTTAAACTCAATTCCTATTTATGAATAGAATTTTGTTCAAGAAAAGAACCAGGTATATGATTTATCCAAACATTCATAACCTGTTACCTGATAAACTCATATGTTTTTACATCTTATGTTAAATGTTAGCAACACACTCAATACTACTTGGCTGCAAACATAAACATCATCATTTCCACTTCTGAGCACTGGAAAACTGTCCCCATTTGAGAGCATGAGTATGTGGACTGGGGTTGAAATTTTGAATTTTAAGTAGTCTCAGAAAGAACTAAAAATTCCCTTCTCATTTTGTGCTAAACCAATGGAAATAAAAACCAAAGCTAAGTCTCTTGTCTAAAGATGTCAAGATGTAAGAATGTTATGCTGAAGGAACTGGATTCACACGATAAAACAAATGGCTAGAAAAATTACACTCTGTGTGTATTATTGTAGGTTGCTAATATTCATATCAAATCTTGGGGTTTGAATTAATTTGCTTTTGTAAACATCACCTCCATGATTTTCTAGTATGGAGACTGTTTCTGAACTGTGAATTTTGGAACTAATATTGCAAAAAGCTTTGGAGATGCATGGAGCTCTGGTTCTGGATTATTTTCAAAACAATTTCTGGAAAAAAACCACCAACATTGACAATGATTCGCCAGAAGTGTTCATTAATAAATATATGCTTAATACAAGACAAAATATGTCAAAAGGCCTTGTTGAACTGTGGTTGCTGAAAGCCAATAACACTTTATTCTTAATTGCAATCTTAATTTTGCTCAGAATCAGTAGAGATTAAAATGTTCAAAGATTTTTTTCTGGGCCTTAGAGATTAATGTTACCACCACAGGTCTCCACATGAATCAGGATTTCTGTGGATTTCTCTTGGCCTGCCTAGAGGTTTATTTTGGCATTCTTTAGCTTCGTGCAATTGAGCAGTGTCATGTGTATTGTAATTAGCACTTTGTATCCAAGAGAGAGCCACAATGGTAGAGCCAGCACACTGTGTCAGTTTAGCTATCCATTACCCTACCAAAAACATAGAGAGGAACATCTAGTTTTTTATCCAAAATATTGGAGAATAATTTTTCTAACATTTACAAATTTCTTTCTATGACCTCTGTCAAACATACATTAATTAATAGCATGTTTAGATGTGGATGTCTTATCTTCTATTGTTCTTAGAATTCCAGTCATCATTTCAAATCAACCACATGCTGAATTAATTAATTGTTCTTACTTAAGATTATAAATGAGGGAAAAAATATGATTGCTCATAAAAGAATAAAATTTCCATTTGGCACAAAACACAGTCTTTCAAAGTGTGTATCTATATTTCTGATTTACATAATCAAATAATGACAGCACAATATGTAATGCCTTAATGGAATGAAAAAAAATATTTTATCTTACTGATAAGAAGAAACCTAAATTATAATGTAATTTCTAAATTAATTCAAAATTTACAGAGCTGTTTCAGTCTTTAGTTTTGACAAATGTCTCCAAATTATATATAATCTTTGACTGGTGTGGTTTGTGCACGATCCCATGAAAATCCTAAACCAGAATCAAATGCAGGCATTTGAAAGGCTTTGAATGTATCATATCTGAAGAATAAGTCTTAGTCAAGTCTTCAATAATTGAAAAAATCTGTGAACTATAATATCTAGATAACTTGGTTTATTATTGTCCTGAGATGGGCTGGATTTGATCTACCCATGTAACCTACATGTTTTTGACTGTGGTCTTGTATCTAGAAATTAATATGTAGGACTAGTCCAACTGTTGTGCTTCACACCTCAAGAACCTGAGCTACAAGCTGTAAAAAATAATGTTCATTCAATATTTCTAACTGGATCAGGCTGAAGAAAGCCTATGACTTACATGTTTATCTTTTATTTGCAGTTTATTTTTGTTTTGCACAGCTGTGTAACCTGATAAACTCATGTTTTTACATCTTACGTTAAATGCTAGAACCTCACTCAATGCTATTTGGCTGAAAACATAAACTTTCCACTTCTGAGCACTGGAAAATTATCACCTTTTGAGAGCATGAGTAGATGAACTGGAACCAAATTTTGATTCTTAGGTACTCGCACAAAGCACTAAACATTCTGTCCTCATTTGTTGCTAAACCAAGTCTATAAAACCAAAAACTGGACAATTCTATTTACTAAGTAAAATATTCCACATATAGCATCAAGTGATTGATGCATTAACTTCATAAACTAAATTTGCAGCTATAAGATGCTCTTACTAATTTTTCCAAGCTGAGGAACCCTTGAGAGTAAAGGATTAAGAGTCTGTGTATTTTTACATACTGAGGAGAAAGGCTGAGAAATTCCCTTCAGCAGAGCACTGAGGTAATTTGTGAAAGCTCTTGCTATACTAAGTCTCCCATTTTTCTAAAGGGCATCTAATTATTAGTCATCCTTGAAATATTCTCCCCAGTATTGACCTGCCAAACTGTTATCTTCTTGGAGGGAGAAGGAGGGAAAGGGGGTGTATTTTCTGAAAGTCTGTTTACATAATCTTTGAAAAGCAAAGAAGCAGAGAAAGGATTTGCCTGCTCTCCAGCTGACCTTGAAGTCTGTAGGGCAAACCACAAAAGTTATGTAACAATTAAAACAGACAAGAGGAAAGGAGGCAAATTCTCTAGAATCCCCAAATATAGAAATGCTGCACATGATTAAGGCACCATTGTTTTCAATCTGCCTTGTGCATTTCATGAGACTAATCTTGGTTTAATGACTGTGGTTAAAAAAATCTTGGCCATTAATTTACTAAAAAAGTCAATACTATATAAAATAAATATACCAAAATATATTATGCAAATGCAATGGGACATAAAATAATTTTACAACACAGATGCTGGAAATTGAGTGGCAATAAAATTAATTTCTTAAATGTTAGCTTTCACAAATTAAGTAAAAGAGTTTGATATTCAGTTTAAGAAAATCCTGTCTTCCAATCACATTTATTTTTTTTATTTGTAATGATAATTTATTATGAAAATAATCAGTGATAAAAAATAGACAGTAGAATATTACAATCTTCATAATTTTGGAGCAACTTGAAGTTATTTGAGTATTATACTGAGATCATGCAATAAAAATGCTGATCTGGCAGAGGATATAAATGGTGATCTGAAGAGACTGTCACTATATTGTAGCAATTAAGGAAACAGCAGAACTAGCTCCCAAGCATTCTACCCAACAAAGTAACTATTAAAAAGAAAAAGCCCAATGTTTTTGTCTTTTTAGAATTACAAAATGCATTATTCTCCACCCTAATCCAAGCTGAACAGGCTGAGAGAAATATTAGTAGAGAATTTTCACAGAAGTGGTCTAAGACAACAGTGATTTCTTTCACAGTAACCTGCAGAAATTCCTCCTCCCTTCCTTAAAGGAAACTGGAAAAAGCAGTCTCAACAGATCACTGGACTTTATCATTAATTTAGACTTCATATGGGAATAACTGCACTGGGTGCACACTCTTTAAAGGCAGAATGAGATGAGCTCAGGATTGACAAAATGAGCCAAATAAATTAAATTATTAAAGAGTGGCTGTTGGCATAAGATAAAAAAGCAGGTAGTTGAAGAATAGGAAGACACTTCTCTGAATATCAAATGTTCTATGAATTACACAGAATATTTGATATTCAAAGTTTTAGGGGAGAAAAAGAAATAAGTAAAGCTAGGTGGCGACATGCTACAGCTGTGAAACATTATTTTCTAACTTACAACTTCAGAGTGATTTACCTGTCAGGCATCACATCTCCAGTGACATGACCTTGGCCTGTCAGTGTGGATGCATTAAAATGCTCTGTCTGGCCTTTAACACTAATAATGATCACAGGGTACAGCATAAAGTATTCTTCAGAATGCAGAAAGAACAAGGGTAAAAGAGAAAGAACGACACAAAATGCTTCACATCACAGTTATAGCCCTGAACCTTTTGTCTGACAAAGGTCAGAGAGGGTAAAGAAGACAGATATTCAAGAAATAAAGGTATGTCTTGTTTTCTTCCAACAATATAAAGGGATTTACTATAAGAAAGAAACGTTGTTGGCATAGAGAACACAAACTAAGCACTCCACATACTTTCTTTCACTCCTAGAGGAGTGAAACTTGAAAGTGCAAAATCGTAATGACCATGGTCAAAGGAAGATTGGAAGAAGTGTAAAAAGATTATTGTAAGCAAAATTTTTACATTCTGCATTGAATTTTGACTGCAGAGATCTTAGCACATAGGATTCATGTGATGTCTATGACATGAATTCTTCTTTGACACAAAAAGAGATAGGAGAAAAAAAATTAAAACCCAGCAATTTACAACTCTCTTACAGGAAGAGGAATACCACTGTTAGTAAAAAAAAGAAAAAGTAGGAATGTTTTTTAAAGCATTTACATTATGAAAGTATATTTCAGAGCTATTACACTAGGCAGAGTAATTACCCTGGCATTTTGTGGATTGATAGTTTTGCACATATTCTGGCCAAGACTGTCATACCTTCTTAGTGCCACTTCAGCATATGATAAAGACTGATTTCTCAATTGATCCAACTTTCAGTCTATAGGAATCTCATAGAGAAAGGAATCACATGGTGTGGAAATAAAGCATAGCATGTGTCCTGCAAGCCCATTAGCAGATAGAGCCACTGCTGAAAACATATCTCACTGACACCCTTGCAGACCAGATTCAGCACTCTACTGTCTATGTCCAAAATACCCATGCTCCTGTCAGCAACTATCAGTGTAGGCTAATTGGGTGAGCCTCAGCCAGGAGCCCTTTAGAACCAGGCAACAGTTTTCAGCAGAAGGCTCTCAGGAATCATGAAGATTTAACCAGCTTTGGGAATATCTTGCAATTGTTCTGATCTGTGAATGGAAAAATAGAAGGAGACAAACCACAGGAAGTTCAAATGTGTATTTTTATGTTTTCCAAACAAAAAAGTTTGAATTTTAAACTGAGTTCTATCAGATGTACTACAAAACAACTTTCGCATCAAAAAGATATAAAAAAAGTCAAGTCCATCTCTTTTTTTCATCATCTCAAATATTTATATGTACTGTTATTCAGTAGTATTTCTCATCCCTTCAAAACATCATCGCATTTGTATTCCTCATAGGAATATTCTGTTTGGATGTTCCAAGTCTCTTTTTTACAAGTCATGGAACAGGTCACTAAGGAGCAATTTTTAGTGAGGTCATCGACAGTGGGATCTATCAAGAAAGCTGAAGGAAAGCATTTGACAAAATAAACAGCTTCTCAGAGTAGCCAACTGCCTCCTTAGCCAACATTATAACTTACATTCCTTATTAGCATAAGTTATTCCAGGCTGAAAAAGCCCATCTGTGTCTCAGTTTCAGACAGTACTCTGCTTATGGTTCCTATGAGGAAGATCATCACATCACAGATAACGCTTTCCTGATCCTATTCTTCCAAATAGTGGCAGAAAAATGTTCTGGAAATTGGTCAGGATCATAGGCAGAACAAGGCTGTTGTCTCTTCTTCCTCCAGCTTTCACCTTCTCCTGACACTTAGAACTAAATGACATCCTACATCTGAATTCACTGATTGTTTCCACAGGCTTTTCTTTAAAAACCCTCAGAAAAC
Source organism: Erithacus rubecula (assembly GCF_903797595.1). NCBI lineage: Eukaryota > Metazoa > Chordata > Aves > Passeriformes > Muscicapidae > Erithacus > Erithacus rubecula. The sequence goes on from NC_136685.1 coordinate 21,485,567, forward strand.
CCATTTGTCTTTCTAGAGCCCTAGCTCTTCCAGCATCTCTTCATAAGACTCCACTTACTGTGTCTGCTGCTGCGTGTTCTTGTACTATCCATGTTTAAGTGGAAGCAAAAAAAAATTGAAAACATACATCTGCAGCTACTACTTGCTAAGGCAAGAAGTATCTACATTACAGCATTGCTTTATAATTCACAATCAGAGTAATCAGAGTATATAAGAAAGGATGGGGCTCCTGCTGATATGGAATAGCAACTGCTTTATCTAAAATCAAGCAGTAAGAGGTTGCCTGTACTTTCAAGGAGCTGGAAGATAGTGCACTCACTTTATTATAATAACCTATTGTATCAACCAATATTGAAACCAATCTCTAACACCTTCTAGAGGAGCACGATACCTCAAGCTCTAAGATCAGAAAAGTGTTCAAAATAAATGATTAATATTTTTTGTTAGGTATGTAGTTTTGTGCACAACATGAAAATTTATAAGGCTAGACAGAATGTGCACATGGACAAAAATAAATAGATTTTTTAGCCCAGCAGAAGCTCAGATGGAAGGCATAGCTCTATTCTTATTCAGAAGATTGTGATGTCATTTAATATTTCATATAAAATGCAGAAACTATTTTCAGAGGGGGAACTGGAATTTGGGTTTCTCCTGAACCAAGTCTGAACTACTCAAACTCCAGGTTATATTGTTATACTTCCTTCTCTGCTTTATGAATCTTACCTTCTTTTTTACTATTGACAAGGCTTCAGTATTTTACCTAAGTCCTCCCATTCACACATGACAGCCTTGTATCTTTCTCAAATTACTGTCTCAATCTGGGTGCTGGAAAAATTAGGTACTGAATTCCCTAAGTGCAGGATCTTAAATGTTTGTCTGGATCTAGCTTCTAGGGGAATGCCCTTAAGCATAAGCATACTCACAGTAACAGGAAAATGAAGGTCTGAGTTTTAGGCAAGCTCCAAAACGCTACACATTGTTCACTGGTAATTTGCTAATAAGAAAGGGGTTTTACAAATTTGAAGCTCAGATAGGAATTGAAAAAGATTTACATATTAGAACATGCTTTGTTTTCCAAAATTGCATCGAACACTCAGATGAACTGAAATAATATTGAGTAGTGCAACATCATTCCTTGCTGGGAATTTCATCACAGGGGGTGTTCTTCAGTGCAATGCTGCTCTTTGATATATCTGAGCAGTCATGTCCTTTCCATAACCTATTCCAGTGTTTCCACAATAGATGGCTTCAATCCCACAGGTACATTCACCTTCACCACTGTGGTACAACACAAAGAAGAAAATTGCAATCTGCATCTATGCTGACAAACAACAGGGCAGATTCTATCTAAGCACAGGAGGAGAAGAATAAATGAATGGTAAATTGTCTTGAGACTGTGACAATTTCTGTTTATTTTATTAACTTTGATTAGAAGGCAAATTTCAGAATGAACATTGTTGAAAAGAGAATGAAGAGATAAAAAACAAAGCCTATCCTTTCAAATTAAGTGCTACAGAATACCTTGGAAAGTTAAACATTATTTCCAAGAAATACAAAATTGCACATAAAATAACCAGTAGTCTCAAACAGATAGTTATTACCATAGGGTTTTCATAATGATATGAATATACTCACATTTACATATCTATTCTTATGATGGCCTATTCAAAGGTACCACTACTTTGCAGAAGATGAATTTCCAACAAGTAATCAATTTCACATCTACACCTCAGGCTCCAAATGTTTTGTGAAAAAAAAAAGGAAACACACCCTTTTTCAAAATGTGGTTTCCAGCTATCATTCAGGTGCTGTGAAGTTTTCCAATCGTTGTATTCCATTTGGGCATAGTTATGATTGTAACTTTTGTTCATTGCTTTCCTCATATATGTGTAATACCAGATGAAATAATATGTATTGAAAAAAAAATTGTCTAAGAGAAAATTCATTAGGTGCAACTTAAATATATCTATTTTTTTTACACCATGGCTAAGTTACTTGGAGATAAATACGATTAATTCATGAGCAAAAATATGTGAATATGTAAATATGAACTGAAGATATGACGATTAGACCAGTTGTTCTACTGAGGTCAGCTGTGAAGAATCCAGGAATCACAAGGAAATAGTTTGAATCTTTGATTACCTTGACAAACCTAGTTTTCAAATAAAAGGATATATTATCAAGTTAAAGCACAAAACACCATAGAAGAGGTATTTATTTCAGCAAATTGGCTGCACCAAGAATTAATCCTTAAAAATGTATAGATATTCTGATTCCTTCAATCCCTTAAAACCTTCCCACTTGTGAGTTGAATACTTCTCCTTTTCTTCATCCTCTCTTATCAGATCAAACCCCTAGGAAATGCCAGGAGAGCTTCATCAACAAACTATTGGATGAACACTGTGAAGATTAAAAGTTAATGATAATTAGTAAATGGAAATTGCTTTAGGGTAGACTAGCCTGAAATTTCCCAAAGTTATTCAGATGATCTGGCAAAATTTGGTCAATTGCTCTTGAGCATATTGAAAGCTCTGGACCAAAATGCAACTAGACACAGCTTTAGTTATTTCTGTTGTGCTTGAAGAAAATTAGACATTTTAAAATGCTGATGAGGCCCTAGAAGATAAGAGACTACTAAAATTAGAACTCAACACATTCTATAAAGATATTCTGAAACTTCTTATGTAAAACTTTATTTCTTAAGGAACAGCATACTAAAATGCAAGAAATCACAAACATTATCTACTCAGAATCAATGGCTGTATTTTTTCATTATTATTATTTTACTTGAAATATTCAATTTTAGCTCAATGAAAAGAGAAATTGTATCCTGTAAGATTTTTAAAATTTATTTTTTCTTGTTCTGAATAGAATGGATGAAAAAGCAGAATTAGAAAACTTTCCACTGAAAAGTAAAAGCTCTCAATTAAAAAGAAAAAAAAAAATCAGTTTTATGTTTTCTGAAATAAACAAAATAGATTAAATATTCCTAGTCTGAATATTTACCACTGGATTATCTAAGATTTTATATTCAGGTGAATAAAAAGGAAATTTTAAAATTCTTGATTCAATATCTCTTGGGTCCCTTTTCTTTCTTTGTGCCCTATGGAGTTGTGAGATCCAAGGGTTGCATCTTATTCTATTGCCCTGGACATTGATGTTGAATAGTGGATGCTGGTGAGATGTAATTTCCACCATATAGTGCTGACATTGTATATGAGGGAGTAATTCCAGGATCAAATAATTTCTCTGGAACACAGAAGATCAAAAACCTATTCTGAGTATTACAGCTACCAAATGATTAGATCTTGTTGTCTGGATGCTTTTATATGTCTAACTACATTGTACTACAAAGTTCAAAATGGGTCTGCATATTTTCCTAAAAAATGGGGCAGATTTTTGGGATTGACAAATCTACATATTATCACAAAATAGTCAAGAAAAGTCTGATTTTTTTTTTTTTTTTTTTTTGTGCATATGGCCTCAACATTATTACTGCATAGAAGACAATCTCCATTACAAGCTTGCATACCCTTGAATAGCAGTCTTCATTCTTTAGTACTCCTTGCAGATTTTATTAAGATTTCAGGGAAAAAAAAACCTGCATCATCCAAATAAAAAGAATCTGAATTACTTTATTTTGTTTTTCCTGAAAACAAAATTTGGCCAAGACAAGAAGGCTGAGTGTGACATTAATGATATTCATGTGAGTAGAATCAATGCATCATGTTGTCATAAAACTGGCATTTTCATTTCTCACTCCCACAGACATAAAATAGCAGCATCCAATATGCTGTCAAGGTACTGCACACCAGTGGTAAAATGCATTCAGACTTTCAGATATGTAAAACAGATGACTGTTTCAGAGTGTCTTAGGAACTTCTAAAAGATAGAAACATTTAAACTATATTAGAAAAGCTAGGCTTGAAAAAATTACATAGATCTCAGAATCACAGAATCTAGTAGGTTGAATCTAGGAGGTTGGAAAAGACCTTTGAGATCAAGTCTGGCCTATGACTGAACATCACTTTGTCAAACAGGTCATGGCTCTAAGTGCTGTTATCAAATATTTTTTTTAAAAACCCCAGGTACAGTGGCTCCACTACCTCCCTCATCAGCCCATTCCAATGCCTAATCACCCTTAGGAAGAACTTCTTCCTAATGTCTGGACTAAACCTTCTCTGGCACAGCTGAAGACTGTGTCATTTTGTCCTGGCAATGGTTGCCTGGGAAAAGAGAGCAAACCTCTCCTGTCTACAACCTGCTTTCAGGCAGCTGGAGAGAGTGATAAGGTCTCCTCTGAGCCTCCTCTTGTCCGGGTTAAAAACCCCCAGCTCCCTCAGCCAATCCTTACAGGACTTGTGCTCCAGACCCTTCACCAGCCTTGCTGCCCTTGTCTGGACACTCTCCAGCATCTCAACACCCTTCCTAAACTGGAGGCCCCAGATCTGGACACAGCACCCAAGATACAGCCTCACCAGTGCCAGGTACAGGGGAAGAATGACCTCCCTGTTCCTGCTGGCCACACCATTGCTGATACAGGCCAAGATGCCACTGGCCTTCTCGGCCACCTGGGCACACCCTGGCTCATGTTCAGTGGCTGTTGACCAGCACACCCAGGTCTCTTTCTGCCTGGGCACTTTCCAGCCACTCCATCCTCTGCCTGTGGTGCTGCAGAGCGGTGTTGTGGCCAAAGTGCAGGACCTGGTATTTGGCCTTGTTAAACCTCATATTGTTTGACTTGGCCCATCTATTAATGTCCCTCCCAGAGCCCTCCTACCCTCCAGCAGATTGACATTCTCCCCAGCTTGGTGCCACCTGCAAATTTGCTAATGATGAACTCAATCCCCTCATCCAGATCATCAGTAAAGATACTAAACAGGACTGGGTCCAATGCTGATCCTTGGGGACACCACTGGTGACTGGCTGCCAGCTGGATGCAGTACCATTCACCTGCACTCTCTGGGCCAGCCATCCAGCCAGTTCTTAACCCAGCAAAGAGTGCTGCTGTCCAAGCCAAGGGCTGCCAGCTTTTCCAGGAGAAGGTCATGGGAGATGGTAACAAATGCTTTGATGAAGTCCAGGTAGACAATACCCACAGCCTTCCCCTCATCCACTAGGCAGGTCACCTGGTCATAAAAGGAGATCAGGTTGGTCAGGCAGGATCTGCCCCTCCTAAATCCATGCTGGCTGGATCCATCCTGCAGGTGCCATGCAATTGGACTCAGCATGATCTGTTCCATAATCTCTCAGAGCACTGAGGTCAGGCTGACAAGCCTGTAGATTTCCGGATCCTCCTTCCAGCCCTTTCTTATGGATGGGTATCACACTGGCCACCTTCCAGTGACCTGGGACCTCCCTGGTTAGCCAAGATTGGTAGTAAATTATGGAGAGTGACTTGGTGAGCTCTTCTGCCAGGTCCCTCATGACCCTAGGAGGGATACCATCCCAGCCCATAGACTTGTGAGAATCAAAGTGGCTCAGCAGATCACTGACTGCTTCCTCCTGGATTTCAGGCAGTCCATTCTGCTCCCTGCCCCTGTTTATGACCTCAGGAGGCCAGCTGTCCTAATGCAAAGAAGGTATTAAGTACCTCAGACTTTCCCTCATCTTTGCTGATCTGTTCCTCCTGTCCAATAAGGAATGGAGGGGTTTTTTGCCTGTCCTTTTGCTATTAATGTATTTATAAACACATTTTATTATTCTTTATAGAACTGGGCCAGAATAAGTTCTAATTAAAGTTTCACCTCTCTAATTTTCCTTTTAGCATGGAATAATGACGTCCTTAAGCACTTTCTGAGTTGCCTGTCCCTTTTTCCAAAGGTGGTACACCCTCTTTTTTTTTCCCTGGGCTGCCACAAAAACTCCCTGCTCAGCCAAGTTGGTTGTTTTCCCCATCAGCTCATCTTTTGGCACACAGGGACAGACTACTCATGTGCCTTCAAGACTTCTTTCTTGAAGCATATCCAGCCTTTGTTTTTAAGAGCTTTTTCTCAAGGACAGTCTGAATCAGCATCTTGAGCAGGCCAAAGTCTGCTCTCCAAAATTCCAGTATAGAATTTCTTTTACGCCCCTCCTGTTTCACTGGGTATTGAGACCTCCATTATTTCATGGTCACTATACCCCAGAGATGGCCTCCAACCACCACATCTCCAACCAAGCCCTCTCTGTAAACAGCAAAGGTCTAGCAGAGCCTCACCAGCTGTGACAAGAAGTTATCCTCCATACACTCCAAGAACCTGCTAGACTCCCTCTTGTCTGCTGTGTTCAGTTTCCCAGCAGTTATCTGGCAAGGTAAAGTCTCCTGCAAGGCAAAGGTTGGTGATTTTGAAACGTTCTCCAGCTGCTTATAGAATAATCCATCCACCTATTCATTCTGGTTGAGTGGTCTATTAAAGATTCCCACCAGGATGTTGGCTTTGTTGGCTTTTCCCCCAGTTCTCACCCAGAGGCACTCAACTTTATCATCATTGACTTCAATTTCCACTGAGTCAAGGACCTAACTGACATACAGAGCCATCCTCCACCTCTTCTCCACAGTCTCTTCTGAAGAGCATTTTGCCATCCATTGCAGCGCTGCAGTCTTTCCAGTCATCCCGCCACATTTTCTTGATGGTAACTCCATTAAAGCTTTCCTTCTGCACCATGGCTTCCTCTTGTCTATTGCCCATGCTGCATGCACTAGTGCACATGCACTTCAGCTGGGTTGCTGGTTTCACCCCTCACTCTGGCTTACCACCCTTGGGCTCATTTCTGGAGAGCCTAGTTTCACCTTCTACCCACTTCAAACCTAATTTAAAGCCCTCTCAACCAGCCTTGCCAACTCATGGGTTAGAATTCTTTTTCCCTTGCTAGATAGACAGAGCCCATCTAATTCTAGCTGGCCTGATGCCATAAAAATTTCCCCATGATCAAAAAAACAAAATTGGGCTCATGGCAGCAGTCCTTAAGCTACTCATTGATAACATGGGTTTTCCTGTTACTTTTGTTACCCATCCCTGCTACTGAAGTATATGAGAAGAGCACCTGTGCTCTTGCCTCATTAACCAATCAACCCAGAGCCTTAAAGTCTTTTTAAATTACCTTGGTATCTTTCTTGTCAGCCTCATCACTGCCAATCTGGACAACTAGCAGAGATTATAGGCAGGGGGCTGAATTATTTCAGGGAGTGTCCTGGTGAAATCCTGCATGGAGGCCCCAGTGAGGCAGCAGGCTTCCCTGTGGGATGGTCCAGTTGACATACAGAAGCCTTCTTTCCCTTCAGAACAGAGTCACCTTCTACAACGACCCTTCTTTTCTTTTTAATGCATGTTGGATATATGGTGTATTGGTAAACAATGAGTAGAATAAAAATCTGATTTTTGCACTTGCTTTCCCTAGGCTCAACTTGAGATGCAAATGAAGGAAACCAATATGCCTTATGTAACTGCTATAAAAAAGTTTTCTTTTTTTGTTTTCTCTACTCATTCTCTCAAACATTGAACTATTAGGTGGAAATCTTGATCTTTAAGAACCACAATACCACAGAAACCAGAAACCTAATTAGCAAGTTGCAATGGGTCATAACAATTTTTAATTTATTAGCAAAATCTGTCTGATTTTTTCACGGAAAGAGAAAAATAAATGTTGAGAAACTAAGTCCAACTAAAATGCAGAAAGGGGAAAACCACAGAAAAATAGCAAGTTTGGTTTTACTTCTTAGATATTCAGTTGTACTTTGGACAGGAAACAGTGATTCATATCCATTGGCATAATGAGCTCACAAAGAAAAGAAAATAGGCAATAAAGTATCTAAAGATGCCAAAAATTATAAATGTCAATCAACAGCAACAATTTTATCTTGTATTGATTTTTTATATAGATGAAAATCCACTTATAAAATCTAAGCCATATAGTTTCACTTTGTCTTCGACCTCAGTCAACACATTCAGAACTTACTAATGTAATTTATGGCATAAAATGTGGCCAACTCCACAGTTTGTATGATGCTACAATTACATCATCCATAACTATATCCTTCTGCTAGGACAAGTTCAAATTCCTTGTTCTTGACACTCAGTGACCCAAATTACTCAGCCTTAACCTATAATTTTGGCCTTGTCTTCGATGTGCTAAGGACATGAATTCAACACTGCTTTAATTTTCTTCTACCATTTTATATTCATGCTCTCTTTCTAGCTGCTTTAGATTCAGGTAATGGCCTCTGAATTCCTACTTGCAGACCTCATTCATTCATCATTCAAAGTACTTCTAAAACCTTTCTCCCAAAATCTTCCATTAAAGGAACTAATGCACTCAGTAATCAGAAACACAGACATGTCTGACAACTAATTACATAATACTTTATAAAAGTTATAGTCACATTTCTATCTGGTTTTGGTCATGTTTTTTTCCCACTCTTTTTTGTGTCAGAGCTGAGTTTAAATTGTATCCTCTTCATTGTGGGGACCTTTCGTTACCTGGTTCTTCATTATTTTTAACAAATATCTAGTCATTCAAAATTAAGGAATAAATTAATGAGGATGACAAAATGCTAGAAGCTGGAAAGAGAAGTATTTTTCTTACAGTGGAGACCTGAACATCTCAATCCTTAGAAAATATAATGGTGTGTAACTCTGAAATTCCCCTGAAAGCAGCAGTTATTTATAAAATGTATGCTTTCAACTAATAAAAATCACCAATAATTCACTTTAATGGAAAACCCTAAAGACTAAAACTGTGGCATTATACAATAAGAAGCATGCTGTATGATGCCACCACCTAAATCAGGTATCTGAATCAGGCCGAATGTCTGAGATCCATACATATTCAGCATTAAAAAAATTGAAACCATTTACCCCACCCTAAAATAGATGCCAGACAAAGGCAAGATGAATCACAGTTTGAAGGATGACTATATTTTGAATATTTAATATGTGATTTTCTTTTTTATCAAAATTGGCTTGAGAGCCCATTTGATACTAAAGGAGTCAAGCAGAGAACTGTGGCTGTTTCAGGATCAATGTTTAAATGGCTTACATCAAACCAAACATATCAATACCCAACTACAGGCCAATAATCTCATATATATTTATGTCAGTTATCTTAAATCCTGACCTATTTATGGAAGTATGTGCTTTTCTTTAAAATCAAAATATTAAGAAAATTTTTTCAGCTGTAAAAATGAAGTGTTAAGGTTCTTATGTATCTTGAAGTGATGGGAAGCAGAATGTAGCCCCTATAAACCCAGAGGGAATGGTCAGTGACCTGTTATACCACTTAGAGACACAAATGTCCATGGAGCTGGATCAAATCCATCCAATGGTACTGAGGGAAGTGGTGGAAGTGTTCCAAACTTTCTATCATTTTTCATCAGTCCTGACTAACAGGAGAGGTCCCAGATGACTGAAAATTAGCAAAGGGACACCATCCACAATAAAGGCCAGAAAGAGCATCCAGAGAGCTACAGCCTGTCAGTCTGACCTTGAGGCAGGGGAAGGCTGTGAAGAAGATCATCTGGAGTGCCATTACACAGCACGTGCAGGACAACCAGGGGATCAGGACTGACAGGCCAAGGACAATTGTGTGAGTTCATAACAACTCCCTGAAAAGCCACAGGCTGTGGAGGAGTGGCTGGAAAGCTGCACAATGGAAAAAGACCTGGAAGTGCTGGTTGACAGCAGCTGAACATGAGCCAGAGTGTGCCCAGGTGCCCAGGAAGGGCAGTGGCACCTGGCCTGTGTCAGCAATGGTGTGGCCAGCAGGAGCAGGGCAGGGATTGTCCCCTGTGCTCAGCACTGCTGAGGCCACACCTCGAGTGCTGTGTCCAGCTCTGGCCCCTCACTGTGAGAAAGACACTGAGGGGCTGCAGAGAGCCCAGGGAAGGGCAGGGGAGCTGGGGAAGGGTCTGGAGCACCAGTGCTGTGAGGAGCAGCTGAGGGAGCTGGGGGTGCTTAGCCTGGAGAAAAGGATGCTCAGAGGAGATCTCCTTGTCTATGCTGCCTAGAAGGAGGGCGTTGGTTTCATATCAAGTAACAGGTGACAGGCCAAGAGGAAATGGCTTAAAGTTGTGCCAGGATAGGTTTAGATGGAATATTTGGAAAAAAATCATAATACAAAAGGAGATTAAGCACTGGAACAGACTCCCCAGATTAGTGGCAAAGTCACCATTCCTGGAAGTATTTAAAATATATGTAGACGTGGCAATTAGGGACATGATTTAGTGGTGAACTTGGCTGTGCTGAGTTATTGGTTGAACTTGGTGATCTCAGGACTTTTCCAATCTAAATGATTCTATGATTTATGATTCTTTATTTAATCAGCAATTCTGAATATTTAGCTTTTAAGTAACTTTCATGTAGCACAAGAGCAGAAGAATGAACTAAAATACTTTGAACTTTAGAGAAAGATCTCATTAAGAACGCATCACAATATTATTACATAGAATATATGGAGAACTTACTCACCTACACATTTAACATAACAAAATCATGAGGGCTTCCATACAACTGTATTTAAACTATTCCTGGCAATTTTTTCCCCCCACGATCTTTTGGGGGAATTTAGAATGACTTTTGCATTCTCTGGTCTGTTTACTCAATGCCACAAAAAAGAATGCAATTTTGAAATTCAGAATTTCTATATTCCTCCTATCTATAAGAGTGGTAAAACTGACAATTTTCTCCATTTTCCATCTATATTCAATTTTTAAAAAACAGATTCCTTTAATCAATGTAGTATCTAAGGTAGCATACCATATACAAATAAATTGGTTGATTATTTCACTTATTTATTATTTTTATTTAGTTGTTTATTTGGCATATTTATGATTGAGGGGCTTTTTAGAAATATGTGTATGGATAAAAATAAGACTATTTAGGTATTTTCCTAAGTAGATAAGTATTTGATGGTATTCTTAGACAACTAAATTCTAGATAAATTTGTTTTACAAAAATCCTCTTCTTCAAATTTAGCATACAAAATATTTCTGAGGCAACTAAAGGAAACGTTGAAATATTTATTTTCCTCTCTTAAATTACTTCAGATGTTTAGTAATTACTTTAGATATTCAGAACTGACTGTTAGTTATCTATATGCAATACATATAACAATCATGTAATAACCTGTTTTAAATGTGTCATAAGCTGCAAAATAAGCATTTGATTTGCTCAAATTTTTAATGAAAGTGAAAATTCTAAAAATTGCCCTCTCCAAGGCAAGAAAAAATATTTTTGTTATTCCTTGAACCCCTAGCTAGTTATTCCCAGATTTAACAGAGATGAAGCATAATTTATAGATATAGAAGTGATACAGTAATTTTTTGTTATACTTTATATATCTGAAGGAGTATATAAAAAATTACAAGCTACACAGTGTTTATGTTTTATGAAAACCTGTGGCACATGGATTCCATATGTGGACATCACAATTCTATTTTTTCAGGAGTGTTTCCTCTGAATCTAGTGATAAAACACATGCCAGCTGCTGTAGTACACACCACAGATAAATGGCCTTGGTAACACAGATATTTTTGGCTTGCTATGCTTCAATGAAGAAGAGATGAAAATAATCTATACCATTTATGATTTGAAATAGAAAGTCCTTCTGATTGGAATTTATACCAGGAGAAATATTAGGTAATCACCAGAGACAGCAGTGATCAAGAAGTACATCCCACACCTTCTGCAGAAAGCAACCCTAGGAGATGCCATCATGAGGATAGGGATTTAGATGAAAAACTCTTGAGTTCCAAAAGAAAAATTTGTTTGACTAGGGATATTGAATAATTTTAAAACTTAATACCCAAGCACAAACAGTATGCTTCACTCTAAATATATTTCAGATGTAGAATTCTTCTAGTTCTTTGGAAAGCTAAAATGGCAAAATAAAGATGTTAAGTAGCAGACTCTTACATATGTGCCACCAACGTATTCTCTTTAAGTTTCTGCTACATGTGCTATTATTGCTATAAATACTAGAGTAATTCTAGCTAACTCATGATAAATTCTACCACCTAAGTTACTTTCTGAACTTCTCTGATTTTCTGTTAAATTCAAAAGTAGAAAAAGTTGATCTTCAACAGGATTTTCTTTTCCTTGTGGTTTATTTGTTCCCTCTGCTATGTTTCACCTTGAAACTTGTTAGTAAATGTATAACATTATGTTCTGTGACCTGCCCTCTTCATTCCAGCTCTTATGTGTTCCAGTGGGGTGATTTTAATTCCATTTTATTACAGTTAAGGTCATCTACAGTCTGGTTTAAAACTCTTAGTTTGTCATGTAAAGATTCTGCTCTAATTGACCTTGATTTATTTGCCCTATATATTTCTTTGGACTGTCTGTGTTTTGGAACAAAAACTATATGAGTATCTAACATAGTAGCCTCTGTTAGCTTGTTTGGTGAGTCAGTGTTACTCACAGCTTCCTTCCTATATTCCTTCATTCCTTTCTTTTCCTCCCTTCCTTCCTTCCCTTTGTCTTTCTTCTTCCCCTTTTCCTTTCATCTCTCCTTCCAGAAACCTGTGGGCACTTCAACTACACAAAAAGAACGACAGAAAATCAGCAGTTGCCCTACATTTCTCAAGCCCATTTAGTGACACCTAAAATCTGGGATGATTTAAGAATGCAAAAAAACTATGAAACCACATAATTAATTACAGAACCTGCCTTTACAAAGTACCTACCAAGAATAAACCCAGTTCAAAAATATTATGCTACCAATATATCAATTGTATAAGATCCATGCAGTCACCTTAAAAACTCATTTAACTTTTTCTACTGTTTACAATATTTTGTATTTCCAACTAAAGCAGCTTGCCCTGCCTATATGAAGCAAAGCGTTACAGAAGAGGCCTTGTCTTCTCTTTATCTTTTCTATTCTCTATTATTTTCAGTTCTTCTGAATGTCCATTTTAAAATTTCTGGGTATGACAGACGCCTCAACGCCGACAGCAGAATTTTACATTGTTTAGGTAAATGTCTGAAGTAAATGACAGCAAATCGAAATCATGTTTCATTTTCAAAATATTTTCTCATACCCACGGTTGCTTCTTTCTGCCAGCTTGTATCCTCCAGCACACTGATCACTGTTTTAGCAAAGCGTGATAATTTTGTACATTGTACTTTTGGAAATCATGTTAATCAGCATTTGGCCCAAGAATAACTGAGTCAGATGGGGAGAGGAAAGAAAAGAATTGAAAATTACATGCTGGGTGGCTATTTGTGTGATGCTTAAAAAATTCAGATGGGTTATATACAACTATTTTTTCTCAAGTTCGTACGAATTATCAGTTTTATATTACTTTGCAGTAAATGGCATTTCATTAGCAAAAAATGTAACTGGGCAACATTTTAAGGAAGTGTTTTAAGGAAAACGTTCTTCCCTTTTGTATACAGCACATTAATCATGACTTTCAGTTTTAAAATATTTTTCAGTACTTATTAAAGAATCCTTCTTGAATTTCTATTAAAAAATTAATTTTCAGCACCTCTTCATGAAAGAATCAAAATAAGCATTAAAAAAATTCAAATTAATAAAGGAACCAAAAACAAATAAATGAAAATACTTTAAGGCAGATGAATATATTAATTTGGACTAAACAATCATTCCATGTCCCTTCCAACTGAAACTATTGCATCCTAAAATCAATATAGATAATCTAATACCAATAGAAACAATACACAATGTAACAAGGACAAGATATTTTCTCTAATCCAACTTAAAGGAAACAGAGGCTATTAAAGAATCTTTGTTTTTAATAATCTTTTAATATTTTTATCATAAAACATCATTTAGGTATATGCATGGTCCTAATCCTATGAATAACCTGTGGAGGTTATTTTCAGGTCAAAATAATTTGATTACAGAAGATAAATGCTTGTTTTTGCAATAGTAATTTTCAACCCATTCTTAACCTTAGGTAGTTTTACTTTATTTTTAATTCTTCTCCTCACTGGGAGAGCAGTACAAATTCTTGAAAAAGCCTGCTGCACTCAACTTTAGGAATCTTAACTTGAAAGGAGTCCTGGAGCAATGACAGAGTGTGCATGTGCTTAGCAGAGTAACCTGCACAGTTCATCCAGTCTGGTGCTCTACAGCTTCCTCTCGAGGGTTAGAGAGGGGCAGACCCTCATCTCTTCACTGTGGTGACCCATGAGTGCACCCCAGGGAATGGCCTGAAGCTGTGCCAGGGGAGGTTTAGGTTGGATATTATTTCTTCACCCAGAGGGTGGTTGGACACTGGAACAGGCTCCCCAGGGCAGTGGTCACAGCACCAGCCTGAGAGAGTTGAGAAGTGTTTGGACAATGCTCTTGGGAACATGGTGTGGCTCTTGGGGATGGTCCTGTGCAGGGGCAGCAGCTCAATTCGATGATCCTGGGGAAGAGATTCTATTATTCTAATTTTTCCTAAAGCAGCAGACTCACTGCCATGCCATTCCTACATGTCTGCTTATAGTGCCAAAACTCACTCTCACTTACGTGTTGGGAATTCATCTTTTCTCTTTCAGTAACTTCAGTTTCAGCTGGTTTTTTTCAGCTTCTTTCTCTAAGGAGAGGTGTGGGTTAAAAAGAAAAAGCCAAACTCAGACTGCCCATGAGGGCAAATAATTCTTAATTTCACCAGCAGTAATCAGATATTTGGTGTGTCTGCAAGGATGGTTTAATAATGTCTGTGACTGCTGTTGAAACTACAGTAAAGGACAGGTGATGTAAAGACCATAAAAAAGATAAGATAATTCTTCAAGGTAACAAAAAAACCCAAGATGCAAGGTTTTCACAGAAACAGGATTTTGGATCGGACAAAATGACAGTTGTTGAAATTGCCCTTGTCAAAGAGTCAAAATAGCATTCAGCTTGAAGCTTGTCTTAAAACATATTCAGTAAAGGAATTTTTCTTTGGAAATAGAGAAAAGTCACACTGGAAAATGAAAGACGGAGAAAGAAAAAGAGCTCCACTAAAGTTAAGTCTCTTATAAAGGTGAAATGTTCTGGGATTTCTTTTCAGACAGCATTTACTTGAGTTTAATACTAGTTCCACCACAGTAACAAAGGACACAACAATATAATTCAGCTAAAATTATTTGGAAAAGTGAATTCCTAAATTCAACTTTAAGTTTTTGCATAAGTAAAAGATAGAGATAAATAATAAATATGAATATGTGCATATATACATACATATATATTTATGCATACATACATGCAGAGTATACAGTATTTGAAATTTTGTCATAAACATTCTATAGTAAACCCTTAGAGATTAACAATTAAACTAATTTCTAACACTCTGCAGTATTTTAGATGAACAGATCATAAAAAAAAGAATTGGACCAAGAGTTTGTCTTCTCAACAGCATTTGCTACTAAGTATATTTCACAAAGTCTGAAAATTAAAACTAATTTAATTCTGTAATTCAACAATGCAAAAGTGCTATTTTTGAATTGCAAATCTCTTGTCTGTTTTTTCTTACTTTACTGGTCAAAATAAAATCCTATAGTTCTTTTTTTCACTAAAAGACTAAAGACATTTCTAAATTTCATTCTGTCTAATGCACTATCAACAGAATTGCTTTCTAAATTACAGTTACACAACAAAATGCTCTAAAGTCAAAGTACTTTCCAAGTGTCAGCAACAGCCTAATTTGAAGTTAATGTAGATGTCCAGACATAATTCACTGACTAAATTTAACTTAGGAGACCTTTAGGAACTACAATTCATGAGAAGAATTAAATTTGACTCTGATAGCTAAGCTGACATTGCAGGATATTATTTAAAGTAATTTTATATTTTACTTGTTATGGTGTCTTTTAGCTACATGAACAGTTCTGAAACAAAATATATACACTTTTTAAAGCACAGTGATGTTCTAAACATTGAAACAGTATACAAGACTACAATTCTGACAAATATTTATTAATACCTGACATAAAAATACACTTTAATATATTTGTGTTGAATGCATTAATACACATACATGAATATTAATAATAAACATGAATGTTGAGGAAAAGTCATTGGAAATTGGCATTTGTCATATTAAGTACAGCTTTTCTTTATGTCCTTACAAACTAATGTAAAATAAAAATAGATACTGAACTGTCAAAAATGCTATTACATTCCAGGTTTAATAAGAGCACATTTAATTCCCATCTTCAATGATGATAGAATAGTTTGGCAATTACCTTTTTAAAACACATTCTTTTGTAAGTGATAATTAGCTTAATATCAGTAAAACTTAACCTGTTAGGAAATGTTGGAATGACTAATTACTAAATACCACTCTGACAGATGAATATTAGGATTTATTTTCCTTTAATTGAGATTATTGTGCTGTTTTTTTCAGTTTAACTTAAAGGAAGTAAGGATATGTCCTTTTTTGCAGACTTATTATGTGTTGATTGCTTTATAAAACAAAATAAATCTTTGGGGGATTTATACTCCTCTTCCTTGTATCTTCTACAAAAAATACTGATCTTTTTTTCCCAGTTGGGAATTCTGGATGGTATCTCACCTGGTGGATATCTGACTAGAATTTTAACATATATGGAATATAAGACTTTAGAGATGTGTAAATACTTACACTCCATATTTCCCACTATTCAGTGTCACAAACAAGCACTGAGAAATTTTTCTTGGGCTTCAGTACTGGGTTTGTGTGGCCATGTTTTGACAACAGGGGAGCAACAGGGGTGACTTCTGTGAGAAGCTTCCAGAAGCTTCCCCATGTCCTTCAGAGGATGCTGTGTCCATCCAGGATGGATGTGCCACTGGTCAAGTCAGAGCCCATTGGGAATGATAGTAACACCTCTTTGCCAAAGTATTTAAGAAGAAAAAAAGTTACTGGTGAGAACATGGGACAGGAACAACTCTACAGACACCAAGGTCAGTGCAGAAGGAGGTGCAGGAGGTTCTCCAGGCACCAGAGCTGAGATTCCCCTGCAGCCCCTGGTGCAGCCCACGGTGAGGCAGCTGTGCCCCTGCAGCCCATGGAGAACCACAGGGATGCAGAGAAACACCCACAGCCCATGGAGAACCACAGGGATGCAGAGAAACACCCACAGCCCATGGAGAACCACAGGGATGCAGAGAAACACCCACAGCCCATGGAGGAGGCCATGCTGGAGCAGTGGATGCCTGAGACTGTGATCTGGTGGGAAGCCTGTGCTGGAGCAGGGTCCTGGCAGGGAGCTGCAGACCTGTGGAGAAAGGAGCCCACCCTGGAGCAAGTTTCCTGGTGGGACTTGTGACCCTGTGGGGTGCCACACTGGAATAGACTGTGCCTGAAGGAATGTGCTCTGTGCAAGAGTGACCCACATGTAGCAGTTTGAGGAGAGCTGTTGCTCCTGAGATGGAATCACATTGGAGGAGTTCATGGAGGATGGTATCCTATGGGAGAGACCTCAAGGACAAGGTCTCCTCTCTCTGAGCAGGAGCACAAACAAAGAGTAATGAGCTGGCCACAACCCCATTCCCATCTCCCTGTGCCACAGGGGAAGGTAGAGCCAGGACAGGGGAAACGGTGGGGGGAGGAGTTTTTAAGATCTTATTTTATTTCTCATTGTCTTCTTTTTATTTTGTTAGTAATAAATTGAATTATTATCTCTAATCTAGCCTGTTGTTTTCTACGACATTATTTATTTTTCTCTCAATCCTTATATCAACTCATGAACCCTTCATTATACTTTCCCTCCCCTGTCCAGCTGCAGAGAGGAGTCTTTGGTGGACACCTGGCATCCAACTGGGGACAACCCCTTATAGCTTCCCTGCATATCTGAAATTAGGAGTCATTGTTTCTTCTCATTATGACAGTCATTTAACCTTAGAAAGTTACAGCCAAAATTGTTTTGTGTTTTATGCCAAAAAAAAGGATTAGCAAATACTTAGTGCTTGCTTCATATTTTCACAGCAAAATAAAATAGAGAAACTTAAAAAGTAATAATAATAATAATAAGCTAAATTCCAGGCAAAATCACAGGGAGAAACCTGGAGAAGCTATAGAGTTTTTCAATAATTTACTATATATTTTGACAAATAATTAAATCGAAGGCTAATGGAAGAAAATACATTAAGCAGATTTTCTTAAATAAATAAATAAATAAATAAAATTAGAAAAAAAAACCAAAACTACACAACCTAAAAATGACCTAAATTTCTAAGTAATCTGTAAACACACAGTACAATGTTGTGGAACAACAGTCCATTGCCATCAATTGCTTGTGATAAAAACAATATCTTCAATCTTCTTCCATTTCAGCTATCAATGAAAAAAATTTGAAAGAACTGATAAATTGATTAAACTGGATTTGGAGACACTATTAAGGTTTTCCCCCATAACATTTGATTTCTCTGCTGCAAAATAAATAATGCAAAATAAACTTCAAAAATATTTGTTGTAATAATATATAAAAATGTTATATTAAAAAATTCACTGAATTTTGACTGCATGCATTGTTCAGAGTGTAATACATAGTATATAACACATATTATGACTGAATTCCAAGGAAAAGAAGCCTGTATACATAGCAGGGCTTCTTGTTGTGCTACTAATGTGTTATTGAGAAGGATACAATGCTTCTCCCACAATCTACAAAATATTTTATTGTCAGTGCTGACAATTAGACTTTAACAACCATAAATAGATGTATCTTATTATATAAATAAATTAAAACATATCTTTAGGTCTCAACAAATATGTATGTATTCAAAGACTCAAGATCTAAGGACAGACTGCCTTCATCCATCTGTGCACACAGGTTTATTTAATAGGTACTTTCACCAGGGAAGTCCTGAACAAAAGACAAAAACATGCCACCTTTTTCAGGACTAAAGGTGCCAGGGTCCCAGTGTTCATATGGTGTGGGCACTTCACCTTGGATCCAGAACATGCATTTTCTCATTAGCTATTCCATCTTTGTAAGCAAGGTCCTAAATTCAATAACTCTCACTGGCAGGCCAATTTGTTTTTAACAGCTACTCTCTTTGCAAGACACCTTGTACTGCAGTCATGGGGTTTTATTCATTTGAATCATATGGCTAAATATAATTATAGCTGTCAATTAGTTTGTACTTTCAAAAACACGGAAAATGTCTTATATTGTATATAAGGCACCATTAATGGAATAGTTTCCTTCCTAATTGGCAGAGGTTGGAAGTGTTCTTCAAGCTTTTTGGGTTTCTTCCGTGCCTGCCCTCTGCCCATACTTTTCTTCAGAAAAAAGAAACTACACTAATTTTACCCAATGACATTTATATATAAATACTTCAGAAAGCTGGCAGTGCCAACCAGAATATGGACTATAATAATCTGAGGAAAGGCATTAAACATCCAAAAAACCTAATCTACTTATGCATTCTTTGACAAGTTAACCTTAAATTCTTCATTGATCTGTGGGAGAGCTTCAGCAGACAAGGTAAACCCATTCCTCATCAGGACTAACCTACAGCCACCCTGGTTAGGAGTCTGAAACATATCCTCAGTTAAAGGGGGCAAACACAGAGCTCCTCTACCCTCACTCTGGACTCCAGTGAAGAACAGGAAAACATGTGGGGATGGGGGACAGGGGAGTGGGATTGCCTGGACATTTTTCTTTTCCTCTACAGTTCAAAGAGATAATGAATGAGCCCTGAATGAATCTTGGAAAGCAAAAGTCGACCTAACCTTCTGCCAATGAAGCAGTCCTCTTAAAGCTACTGCCTAATTAACTTACATCTCTTAGACAGAATCTCACTCCAGGGGCCTTTAAAATAC
The DNA here is from genome assembly GCF_903797595.1 of Erithacus rubecula. Classification (NCBI taxonomy): domain Eukaryota; kingdom Metazoa; phylum Chordata; class Aves; order Passeriformes; family Muscicapidae; genus Erithacus; species Erithacus rubecula. Next base: position 21,505,290 of record NC_136685.1, read on the forward strand.
AGTCTTTCCCTTTATTCCTCAAGCCTGGAGGTGACAGACGTATTTAACATTTATTAAACCCTAGAAATGAGGCACGAGCTAGTCCCTGCAGCAAGGTGTGCGTGTTCTGCCTGTTTACACATCTGCACTCTTTTCCTAAGCCCACAGAGGCACCTCCTGGCACCCAGTGGGGCATTTTATGAGCAGGCTTGGAGCTCACCCTTGTTCTCCCTGTCTCTCTGGCTTGCTTCCCAAACACATTGACAGAAGCCCCTCTCAGTGAATAAACAGGGTATTTTCAACCTTAGTCAGATTTGTCCACACACTTGATTGTCATCTCACCAGCATTAAGGTGTGTTATCCAACTCTACTTTCAGAGACATAGCTTATTGCTGGATTTTTATCCTTCCATCTCTTCCTACAGAATGCATATTCTGTTTCATGCAGCAAGGAATCATCAGCTGGCTGGGACTTGGGAGGGTGGTTGGGTGGCTTTTTTTGTTTGGGTTTTCTCTTTTTTCTGCTGGTTTTTCATGTTTGAGAGCAGATTTGGGACATATCTATAAGTTTGCATCATTGTGTTGACTCCCACGAAGCACATATAACTTCCATGATTATTAAATGTTCCTAATACAGTCTTAGGAAACGAACATTCCAAACATTTTAATAAAACAAACTAACCTCCAGATTTCTTTCATAAATCTATGATTCAATAATAATGATTTCATAGCTCACCTCTGTAGTGGTAATTTTATTTACTTGATATTTTTAAAATATACTTCCTAGAAACTCACCTGGCAGTGGTTGCAAAATTGCATTAAAAATTATAAACAGATGGTTCTTCCAACTTGGTGGCTATCAAATTCATATATCATCACCTTCTCAGAGGTGGTTAACATAAAACAGAAATGTTCAGCAGCTTTTAATAACCATTGGCTCCACAAACTATATTAAGTATATGAAGACAGCTTTCAGCAGCAAATTATTTGCAAATATATTTGATCTCTCCAGAGTAATACCTTCAACTATTGGCAGTGAATTTAAATTAGATTCACAAGATTTTAAGGGAGTCAAAAAGGAAAATAAAAGAATTTTACATATTTTACAGAGTTTTACAAAAGAATTTCAATTATGCAATGCAAGTGAATATAATGTCCTTTAACTACTACAAATCTTTATTCACTTAAAATAAAACACCAGTACTATGGAATTTAGAAGTTAAAAATTGCAAAATGACAGTTCACTACAATTATTGAAAATACTGAATTAAGTTGCCAGACTCCATCTGGATCCTAATTTGAGAAGGCCTACATCACAGACATTCCAACTGAAAAAAATACATCATTAAGTCTATGAAAGCCAAAAGGTATATGAAAAATATACCAGATATATAAAAAACCCATAGTAAATGTAATTTGGAACAGTTCTATTGCTGAGGTGAGACATGGCCTCGCTACTTAGAGGCAAGTCTTTTCCCTTTTTAAGCTAGGTCAGAGAATACAACAAAAATTCATTCATCTTTTTTTGAAAAATGCAATAGAGATATTTTCTTCAAGGTATATGACCTCCACAATGTGGCTAGCAACACTGTATCATAGCAAAATGTATTTTAAGAAGTAATTTAAAAAGTAAAATGAAGTGGAAGGTGTCCCTGCCCATGGCAGGGGGGTTGGAACTAGGTGACCTTTAAGGTCACTTTAAACCCAGACCATTTCATGATTCTGTGATTCTGTGATGATGATAAACTTCTGATCCAGTGACCCATATATAGGAGTATCAGGCAACCTGAAAAGAATATGAACCTCTAATCTTTCTAACTGATGTGAAGATCAAAAATATTTTGAATTAACCATTTGAATTAACTTTCATCAAGAACTACTTCAAGAATGTTTTTCAAACTAGTCACATGTTCCAGATAGCAAATCAGTACATAGAATATCTAAGTTTATAGAAAGAAAAATAATAATAATTATCTAAAAGATCATGGGGAAGGGTCTATAAAACTGGTAAAATATACAAGTAAGCATCTTAATTTCTGTGTACAATGCAAACGATCTAGAGGCAAATGATTCACTGGTTTGCACATACTTAGCAAAAGAAAATATAATTTGCTGATTTACACAGCATTTTAACTTTCTAAGAAGAGGGAAAGATATAGTATTGCAACTCAAACACTATCTATCCACAAGAAAGAAAATCTGAATTTTCTATTAGTTGGCTATCTTACTGAGACTAAAATATTTTCTTTAAGTAATTAAAAAAAAAATGTTTTCAATGCAGATAGAATTGAGATTACATGAACATTTGCTTGATTAAATGACTGTAACATAAAAATGATTTATTGAATTAGGAAAAAATAGGAAATCATATGAGACGCTAGCCTAAGAATAAAAAGATAATTTAAAAAAATCCCAAAAATAGTGTTTTATATTGCTAAAGTGGAAAACTAGAGAAGAAATACATAAAGGTATTGGATATAATATTTAAAAATGCTTATGTGAAGCTGCAAACTGAAACTAGAGAATTTTAAAGAAAAATAGATTAGAAAAAAATAGAAAAATAGAAATTAAAATGTTCTTTCCAATACCTGCATACAGGATAGTTTTTGCATACACAAGAAGCCAAAAGCAGAACACAGCAGATCTTCACCAGGACGTGTTTGCAGTCTTGGGCACATGCAGTAGCAGCTCTGCCCCTCTGCAGTGCTCCAAGATTTAGGATTGAACATCGGTCTGGGAACTCCCCACTTGTCAAAACTTGGGGATAAATTCCGAGGTGTCCCTGGAACAGGCTTGACACAAGAATCTTGTCATGCAAAGCAGCAGGAAGGATGGAAAGAACATTTAGGATGTAATTTAGGGAGTTCTGAGTTTTTTCTGCCTCTTGATGCCATGGCAGCAGGATGCACTGAGCTCTGATCAGCTCCTGTCATCAGTCTCTCAAGCACCGGTGCTCTTCCAGAAGAATTTGATTGGCAATGAAGTGTTGGCAATCAGCTGGGTCACTTGAGGCTGACCATGACCAAAGAAAGAGCCACTCCTCTGCAGAACATGCAAGCAGTTCACAGATGACTTACAATCCAAAAGACATGTGTTGGGAATCCTTAAATGAAGCTTACAGTGCTTTGAACAGATGAAAATAACATAAGAGAACAACCACACAAAGTAAAAGTACACCTGTGTTCTTTAGAAAAGCACTTTAATTCAACTGTTCCAAACCAGCAGATCAGGCAGCGTTGCAACTCTTAAATATTTTTATAGTTTTCATTTATACTGAAATCCATGTTGGTAATTAAAACTTATGCAATGATTCCAGTGCATCAAGCAGTCATGGATGCAAAAAAAGAAAAAAAAATCAGCAGCTTATTCTAGTTATTTAAGATTAATTCCTTAACTCATGGCATTAGGTCACTTTTTTGAACCTGAACACCCAGATTAATACTTTAGTGACAGTAAAGCAGACAGTATAAGCATGCCCTAGAGCTTTTACCATGAATCAAACTTGGTTTTCTGATCTTACCAGCATGAACAGCTTGTAAATACTGTTCCCAAAAGAACAGCTGTCTTACGGCTGGATAACATTCTGCCTGGAAGCCTTGACTGGAACTGCTGACAGGGTTTCTTGCTAGTACATTTCTTAAAGCTTAAATATCCATTTAACTGTGACTGACTAGTTGGGATACAGAATGACCACCGAGATGCCTTCAGAGTACTCTTTTCCATTTTTCTTACTTTGAATAAATAAAATTCTTCCTGGTGTTCTCCACAGAGAAATAAAAAGAACAAGTTCTGAGCTTTTAAGTCTAGCTTCTCTTTCTATATTTTCCTTCAAGGTATCAACCTTTGAAAATGTTAAGGGAAGCATCCATCAAGGACAGATAGGAGTTAGAATGGTCTCTTCTAATCTGAGAAAGGGCAGGCATTCTGTCACCATGATTACACCCTCTGAGGAGATGTTTCTCCCGCAGGCCATTTATGTTAAGTGAAAACACTAGAAAACAGAAGTAAAAAATATTGCATTTCTCTAAATTGGCCTGACATGGAATCTGGCAAATGAGCCTAGCCATGAATGTCATCAAAGTGACTATTTATATAATCAATAATCATTCAGGAGAAAATGGAAAAATTGTTGAAAGAGTAACAAAGTAGAATGTGTCTATTCTCTCAGTACACTTAGATTAAATACACAATAAATGAAAGGAAATGAAAGAGGTTAGTCACAGCAGGTTGCCATTAGAAAGATGCAACCATTTATACAGAGCACTCTGCTGAAAGATCACAAAATAAAGCAGGAGAGTGGGCTGTTTGGGTTTGTTTATTTGCCCAGTTTTTAAAGAAGTATGCCAATCTCTGAATAACAGATGAAAAAGATGCTATCAGGCACAGGATTTAAGTGAAGAAATGATCTAGAGGAAAACATCAAATGCTGGAAATCAACAGAATAAACAAACAGCCAAGTGAAGCTCAGCAGAAAAATACTTACAATGATAGAACAACTGAGAACAAGACTCACAGCCATGGCCAATAGTCATTCATGGTCAAGCACAAATGAAAGAAAGGACAAGATGGAAATATGGGGAAAAATAATAAAATAAAAGGATACAATTGTTTCAATACTTGGGCAATAATAACTTGCTCCAATAATGAGCATAGGACAGAAATTTGTAGGAGAAACTCTATGCTAGAAAAATGCTGGTTTGACTACAAAATCAAATACACAAACTATGGAAATCTCATTTACACACAGTTGTGTCTTATGTGTCCATACTTCACTATATGCATCAGGCACCATATTTAAAAGAAAACCAGCATGAAAAATTATTAACACTATCAGATTCACTCCAACAAGTACTTGTTTGGTGCTGCTCTGACTTTCTGCAAATATGCAGAAATTCAAGCAGATTTGTTTTCATAATTTAAATTTTTGTGAGGTTGTTTTTCTCACACATTCTTTCACTCCAGTTTTTGTGTTTTGTTTCTTCCATTTGACTCCCTAGCTTTTGGGTTTGAGGAAGAAAAAATTATATCATACATGTAATTTTTTGTGTATTCATAAACACACTTGGGTTCTTCAAGCAGTATAAAATAAATGCATTCTAATTAAGTGACATGCTAAACTGTTTAATGTTATCAGATTGTTGACCATATGAGATATGGAATTATTGAGGGGACAGGAGAAATTGGTAGTAAAGACAAACAGGCCACTGGAACTACATATTGAATGAAGATAGGCAGGTAAGAGGATGACACAAAAACAGGTGTTACATATATAACAACTATCCCTTTAAACCTGTGCTGACCACTGAATTCAAAGAATATGTATATACTACAGTTTCAATTACAGAAAATCTGCCTATCCTGTGGAAATGCAATAGAATAGTTCATCTTCCTTAATTCATGGAGTACTTCTATATCTCTCCCCTCTTCTCCCATTTCCTCCCAATTGATTCAGATACTTCTCGTACTGAGGTGCTCAGAAATGCACACAATAATAGATGTGTAGTCTAGCCAGTGAAATAGGGTCTGTCATCTCTGAACAGTGACGTGATGCCCTTTTTCTGCAGGCAGAATTAATTATAAAATATTTCTCTGAACACTTTCATTCTACCATAAAGCTTAGTGGGAAGAAAGCTCCTCCTGCCATTTTGGCATCCCACTCTGAATATCACTGCAATCAGAGCAGTGTGAAAAGGACAAGCAGCCAACAAGAATTTCAAACATAGGGATATTTTAAAATGTATTTATTAGAACGCTGTTTAATATGCATGTAAGTGGATACAGATGTCAGTTTCTCTGTGCTACATAAATTTTGGTGATGAATATTTTTAATTTTGCTTTGGAAAGCCTTTATTCACAAGATTCCAGATTGTCCCTATATATGGAAATATTAAATGATATTAGAAAATTATGCAAAGATATCTTTAGTGTGCACAGTTAATATTTCTGTCATGATTAAAACATCTTTTCAAAATTATATCATCAGGTCAGAAAATAGGTGTAAATGTATAGTATGTGAACAACTGTCTAGACCCAGTCCAAAACCTATAAAAATGTGCACAAACACTACTGTTGCCAGCAGAATATTTAGACTTGTACTTCATGCCATACCATTTCATAGGTGCATTAGAAGGTAACTTCTTTTTTGCCTCAAATAGTGATGCTGTTAAATTCTAACAATACTGCCTTCACCAGTCCTTTCCCCAATTCTCCAAAAATCCCCAGAACCAAAACACACAGACCCTCCAAATTACAATAATTTTGAGAAATCGTTTAATGTAATATTTGCAATACTGTTCTGAAATACTCTGGCATATTAAAATGCTTTAAGGTAAACATTAAAAATTTTTTACTATCTTTTTCACTAGATAAATTCTCTCTTCCTATGGAATTTATCATACAGTTACTGTCTTACCTTCCTTGTAATTAATAACACAGAAGTCCTTTTTTTCCCCACTTATTTTTAACTACTGATTAGATGACAATTCCAAGCAAATTACTAAGTTTAACTCCACCTTGGAAGAAAAACTGTGTGTGGAAGATTGTTACTCTATAAATTGTGAAAGCTGCCTCAGAAAGCAAGATATGATCCAGTCCAGATGAAGGTGATTCTGAGTCAGTTCCCAAATATTGCCTTCACAGCAATGAGAAAAACTTTAGTGCATCTACAGTTAAAAACCACTTTGAATCAATATACTTAAAGAGAAACTTTCTCTTGTAATGAAGAAGCATCTTTTAAGTGAATATATTAAAATTTATCAGTGTAAATTTCTATGCAAATTCCAGCAGAGTAAAATATACCTCTAAGATACTGAATTACAGACTTATAGAATTTTGCCAATATATGTCATCTGACTTTATGCCACCTTTAAAAGCTACTGATTCTGTCATAAACCTTTTCAAAACCAACTAAAACTTCACAGTTGCTATATCAGGCTGTAAGGCCCATGAATATATGTATATGATTCTTTAGAAGTGGTTTTATTTGAGCTATACAGGATTTCTTTTTCACTTCCTTAATTTCTAGTGCTGAAATCATTCAGCATTCTTAAGCCATCCTGCTGCATTTTTTCTTCCTTTTCTATTTTAGGATACAAACATTTTCCATAGAATCTAGGAAGTATCTATAATATATCTTAGTTAAAATTAAAATAAGGCCTTGATGTTGGCTCTGTAAGAAAACCACAATTTCCAGAACATCCTAAGTATGCACTAATTGGAAATTCTTAGCTTTGAGGATCCTTCTTACAATGAAATCCTACCAATTCTTGTCTGAACACGTATCATTATTACTGAAAATGCATACTGACCTGGGGGAAGGTTATTATCTAAGCTTTATAATCAGAAAATTGATCAATGCTCATTCAATCTCACTCTGCTACCTAGTACCTGTCTGCAGAGTTGATAAGACAGGGAAAAGTACAAAGGTGGGTTTTATCACTTACTTAAATAACACCTTTTAGGGGTTTATCAAACATGTTATCTTCCCTGAATTAACACAAAGAAAGGGGAATTTTATTTTAACACTGTTATTACTTGTCAGTTATTTGCAACATGTGACACCAGAAAAAAATGCAATTTAAAAATAATAATACATAGAAGTCCTTACACCAACGTTATATGTACTTAGAATGTCGTTGGGAAAAGGAGCTCTGTGATTTATGACTTTCCACATATACTACACATATACTACAAAAGATGAATGGCATTTTGTGTTAAATTTTAACATAATCCTGTATGGGTTATAGATTTCTCCCATTTATTTGATCTTTTCAAATTTGGAAGTAACTGCATCTGAAATACACCCACACACTTTGGCAGCTTTTGCCATGCACATTTATAGCCAGAAATATGTCTGAAAAACTTGCATATGTAGAAATATTGTATTTTGCTTGTAAGCTTTTTCATCTCAAAGGAGCTCCATGGAAGAATCACACCTGTCTTTTTTATTACAGTGTAATAAATGAGTAACTACTCAAAGGGACTCCAGAGAAATCAGTCAAAGTAATTTATAAAGTTATACTCAACTTATTTTAAAGTGTCTAAAGCTGTTATTGTGAAATATGCTAAGTGCAAATGCCAGGCGGAAGATTCTCTACAAAAAGCCAATAAATATCAAATAAATAGTCCCTATCACTTTTACCAACATCTAATTTGTAGAAACTGCTGTCTTACTGTTACAGATATTTCATTTGCTGTTCTGCAAAATATGTTCAAACATATCAGAAAAAACATACAAATTGTGATTTTGGAAAAACAGTTAATGTTTGCAAAAATTAGTAGATTCCATCTGCTTCCATGGAAAATAGTTACCCCTTGAAATAATTTTCTTCCATGTTCTCAGAGATTCTTGCAATATATAGACATGCACTATATTTTATTTACTCTCTTTTGATTAATTCTTTCATACATTTTGCTTCACTATTTAAAAATTTAATAATTCCATACTAACTCCTTGAATGGAGCTTGATGGTTTAAAAATATTTAACTCTCTGGACAGTAAAGTTCAGATGATTACCATTAAATCCATTCTATTACTAGTTGTTCTATTTATAGATAATTGATATAGAGGAACTTCTTGGGACATCCAAAGTGTAATTTTGAGCAAAATTTCCCATCGACATTAAATATTTAATTACTCCATATTATTAGAGATTTTTTTTCTTTAAAATCCCCCAATTGACACGTAAATTTGAGTGAACATGCCTCATTCCTGTCAAATGTTCTAAGTCTGGCTTATCCTCATGTGCACTCTACAGCTGTCAGGATTTTTACAGATTTCCTGAGAACAATTTTGCTTATTTTTTGGCACTTTGGGACATGGAATTTTTCAAGCAAAATATTTGTGATTTAATATCCAGACAGAGTAGTCTGTATTTCAGGATTTTCCAGTCAATAAATTAAACTGTATGGGAGGGAAGTAGTCTTTAGCATCAGCTATTATTTATAAATTTACTTTCAGGTATTATATAAGATTTAAACATTTATAAATCAAAAAACTTACACTGGTAGTGAAACTTGAAGACAAAAGACATAAGTGTGCCCTGCTATCAGAGAAATACTTAAGAATTAAATGCAGATTTTATTTGTTGCTCTCTGCTAGTGTACAGCAATAAAACTAAAATTCTACACAGAGAAATGCTGTATTTATTGCCTTTAAAGACTGCCACCTGAATTACATTTATGTCTGTCTTCAAGCACCTGCATTCCACAATAGAAACTTAGGCTCTGTAACTCATCAGTGGACATGGACATTTATCTCCAAAGGATAAATTGAAAATAATGAGAAACCTTTCTGGTTATTTCTGGACTTTTGCCTGCACCTTGTGTGCTGTGGAAGATTACTGAGGGGGTTAGTCAACATGAGGCTCTTTGTACCAGGTCACACCTTGCCCATTAGTTCTGAGAGTGATCAACAGCAAGTCATTAGAAAGCAGCTCAACAAATTGAAAGTAGTACTTCAGTGTTTAATTCTTCCAGACATTTGTTTGTCCAGACATAATATATTTCTATTTATTTGTATCTAATAGTTTTCCTTCCATTAATTTTTATGCAGAGTTTTTTAAACCCATAGGGTTTTGGCATTCCTTGTATTCTGTGACTATGAGTTACACAGTTTGAGTGTGCACACCTTGAGAAAATACATTTTGTCGAGAGATTGAATTTGCTACCCAAAATATTTAAGTGATAAACAGGTGTGTGGCTATATTAATGTTTCAGCTTGGATCAGAAATGTGCTTTTAAGCAAATCTGTTCATTCACACTCACCAGGCTTGGATTCAACATGGCAAGGAGGATTCAGTGTGCTGCTGTATTGGTTTTGGGCAAAACTGACCTGGAAGATGAGCCCTGTGAAGGCACTGAAATGGATCCACCCACAAAGCAGCATTTCCATCAACTCACAGGACCCAGCTAGAGCTATGCTTCTACTATGCCACATTGCTTGCTAACTTATACATAGCTTACTTTACCTAGGGAATTGTGGAACAGAATTATTTTCCATACTGTTTTAGGGAGTCTTCCTTCATTTTGCAGCTAAATACATCAGTACTTTCAATCTGTCTTTCTGTGCACCAGTTTGGTTCCCTCCCTGAGAATTAAATAGTACTTCCTGCCAGGAGGAGCATCTCAAAAGTCCATGTGTGCCCAGAATAAAGGACAACATCAGACATTTACTTTCCCTTCTTCTTCCCTTAGGGAGAAAAAGAGAACAGTATTACTACTCCTTTTGTACTGAAAGTCACAGCTGGATTGACTTATAACTCAGGGGTCCAACCATAGTAACAGTTCCATTGCACTGACTATTTGGATATGGTGTCCAAGACATTTTGACACCTATGACATGCTCTAGAGCTTTTTTTCCTTTTAACATAACTTTACAGATAAGGCAAATTCTAAGATTTCAAGACATCTCACTACAGGGATGCCAGCTATTTCTTAGAAAAGGAACTAGCTGCTGAATAGCTGAAATATTCTTACAGGTGTACTACATTATGTGGGCAAGAATATATACATTTTCAAGGAAAAAAAAGTAAAAACCCCACAGCCTTCTAAAATACTACTTGATAAATTTTATCTCTTTCAGCAATAACCAAAGTCATCTTCCTTTCTTTAAATATTGATATCACATATCACAGAATGCTGCAGACAATGATAAACATTTTCATACATATTTTCACTTCTTCACTGATGTCATTCAGAAATTTCATCCTTCACTCAAGACTAAGGAAGACAAAATTATAACAATTGTCAGCTATATTAGGATGGTTGAAGTGAAATATGAATAATGAATTCAACAGCAAGGGGATCACTTGACAAGTCCCTACAAATTCATAGAAAAGACATCATGTCATATTTCATCTACTTTTTACCAATTCACCACGAGTAGCAAGATAAAAAAAGCAAGAGATGCCAATGGGATTTGGCATCCCATTGCTCAACAAAATAAATTAAGCCAGGAGATTACTTATATATAGATTATATTACTTATATATAGATTATATATAATATATATATATATATTACTTACTTATAGATTATATATATAATTATATATATTTATAAAATATATAAATATTATATATATATATATAATATTATTATTGAACTGGGTTCAATAATAAGGTGATGCTGGCCTACTAACTTTAAATACTACTATAAGCATTTCCTCTGAATGCCCAAGATATTTGTTTCTCCCTGGTTTTTTTTCTGGGTTTTTTTGTTTGTTTTGGTGGTTTTGCCTTTTCTTTTGTGTTGGTTTTTGTTGCAGTTTTGGGGTTTTATTGATCTTTCTTTTATTGTTTCTGTTCTTTTCTGTTCAGGTTTAGTTTGTGGGTTTGTTTCATTTTTTTTTCCCCCTAGTCTAAATATTTTGACATTACACAGATCTTCCAGAGTTTCCTTTTCCCCTGATATCAGGTGCAATATAGATTGTGCTAATGTAAAAGATTGGAGGAGAGAAATAAATAAAAAAGTAAAAGCCACGGGTCAAGAAAAAAAAATCATCAGGCAGAAAAATGAAAGGAAAATAATAGCAATGATAGAAGAATATACAGATGATGCACAATTAAATTGCTCATCAGTGGCTGATGCATGCCCAGCCTGTCCCTGAACAGGAGCCTGGCACCCCCAGACCAACTGCCCTCATTTTACTGTTCAGCACATTCAGCATGGTGCTGTATGGTTTGAGATATTCCTTTGGTCAGCTGAGATCAGCTCACCCAGCTGAGTCCTCTCCCAGCATCTTGTGCACCCCTGGTCTCTTTGCTGGCAGGGCAGTAGGAAAAGCTGTAAAATCCTTGCATCAGTGGCAGTCCTACACAACAACAACTAAAATATCAGTATTACCAGCACTGCTCTCATCCTAAATCCAAAACACAGCACTGCACCATCTACCAGAAAGTAATCAATCCTAGCTGAAACCAGGACAGCAAATAATACCTCAAGAGACCCAAAATCACCTCTCTACCTGACTGCATTTTTTGCATCTGTTTATTCCTACGGACTCAGCCACACATACGGACTTCTTCATGGTAAGATTTGGATTAAGGTACCTAAACTACATATAAGCAACTGAAACCCCCTGAATTCGGGGCATTTGGGGCCAAATGAACTGAAAAAAGCAAGATCAATGATATGTGGAAATCACTGGTGCTGAGTCTGTGCATATGTAAAAGCAGAAAATTAACTGCTAAGAGAACACATATACACAAGTTGCCCTCATGCCAAATGAGAGAGAGGAAAATGAAAAATGGATGAGAAGAAAGTTCTGTTTGTGATTAAGGCTGACAGAGGCTATCAGAATATGAGACAAAGTGACAAGAAGAAAAGACAGAAGAAAATAAAAATTCAGGAGATGGAGGAGGAACGAGTGTGAAGCAAGAAATTCTGTACTAGCTGAGATGTCAAGTTACAATGGAAAAAAAAAATTACGTCCCACACTTTGAAGTTAGCATACCAAAATAGCTTATGCAGAAGAACTGGGAGATGAGAAAAATATTCCAGTGACCAGACATTTCTTAAGAATATTTTATGATAAGGACCAAATTTAGAATTTTGACAAGATTTTAAAACTACATAATTTTTCGTTTTCCTTATTAAGCTTTTGTTCTCAAAACGCTAAAGTAAATGGAGTATCTCACCTTGCCTCTTTCTACCTTCCCATTAATTTCCTGAGGAATTTAAAAAGACCAGGAGTATAATCATATTTAGATGATATGCACAAATCACGCTCTTACTTGGTTTATTAATATGGAGGTAGAACATGCTGTTTTGCAATTCTAAGGTTCAACACTTTCTACTAGTCTTTCTACTGATGATCACCAATCTGTATGCATATTAACTAAAGAACCAGCCATTTCAATGATGTTGAGAAAATCTCCCCCTGTATCCTGGGACATCCTGCAACAGTCCACACCCAATAAGAGGTGGAGTTACTGTTTAGACAGTGTGTAACCCAAGCTCTATCACTACAACTGGACATAGATAGGAGCTAATCCTCCTAAAGCCAGATAGCGTCATCTTAAAAAAACATAACATCCTCCATGTTACATTACATTAGGCTTATTAGCAAGCCTAAAAACTTTGCCAGTTGAGGCCACACCTCGAGTGCTGTGTCCAGCTCTGGCCCCTCACTGTGAGAAAGACACTGAGGGGCTGCAGAGAGCCCAGGGAAGGGCAGGGGAGCTGGGGAAGGGTCTGGAGCACCAGTGCTGTGAGGAGCAGCTGAGGGAGCTGGGGGTGCTTAGCCTGGAGAAAAGGAGGCTCAGGGGAGACCTTATCACAGACTCTTTACAAGTACCTGAAAGAAGGTTGAAGCCTTGTGGGGGTCGCCTCTTCTCCAAGGCAACCAGAGGAATACCCTAAAGTTGTACTACCAGAATTTTAGATGTAATGTGGGGAAAAGATTCTTCAGTAAAAGAGTGATCAGACACTGAAACAGGCTGTGCAGAAAGTGGTGGAATCACCATATCTGGAAGTAGGCAAAAAAATGTGTGGATGTGGCAGCTGGGGACATGGATTAGTGCTGAACATGGCAGTGCTGTGCTAAGGGTTGGACCTGATGATTTCTCATGGTCTTTTCCAATCTGAATGACTCTGTTTCTATGATTACCAGGTACTGTCTGTGAGAATGTAATTTTAAGTGCATTCAATTTCTCTATTTACAACCTTTTGATTTTACTTTCCTTGTATTTAATTTTTGCATATTTTTGTTTCTTTCCTGTCCCCTGATAAAATAGCACGATTTCTTAGAAGTTATATATTGAAGTGCATATGATAACATGACAGGAAGGGAGATCAACACTTTTGTCAGCATTGAGAAAGACACACATTATCCTAAATTTTAGTATTAAGTATTTTTTGAAGAGGCAACTGAATATTTATTGTTTAGTTTTGTGAAATAACTAACAAATCAATGTTTTGCTTTCATTTGCCATTCCAAATATATTAAAAAAAGCATTTTGATACTTATGAATTCAAATTTTTAAATTAAGTTTTAATACAAAAATAATGGAAGCTGTATTTCACCATTTGAGAATAAATCACTTCAGAATCACAACTTAAATCTGCATTTTAAAAGTGATTTAGTTTTGAGTACCATTTCCCAAAGTTTACTCTTTCTCACAGAGATTTTTAAAGAGCAAGTTGATTCGATGAACCTTTCTCCAGTCTTAAATATTTTATCCTGTGTTACTAAATAGAAAGCTCCATATTCAATGCTATCAGTATTCAGGAGAGATAACAGATTACATGATACTTCACAGCACCTGATACTACTTTTTACAGAACATTTCTCTGACAGACATGGGAACTGTTTAGATACAAAGAATGGCTTAATTTTTTAGGAAACTTTTAAATTACTTTTGAAATTAAATTCTTTTGACATCTGGATGTTTTAATTTATAGTCTTACTTTTAAAATTAAATTACATATGAAGAACTAATTTTAGGATCTTTCCACAGCTATCTCTTGCAGTAAATTTTTTCCATGATCTACCAATCAATCAGACATTCAGAAAGCCTTTTTAGAAGTGTTTGCAACAGTCCAGTGAATTGAATGCATCAATTCTATTTGTATCATTTGTATAATTGTATTAAAATACCTCCTTTGGACCACCTGTAATCTCTTTTCTGGCTCATTCTTTCTAGAGGCATACACTTTGTTTTTTTTCCTTCTAATTTAACTAATAAACTAAAATACCCTCAAAACTCCTAATGACAGAATCTGGCTCAAGTGGCCAAACACATTTCTAAACTACAAGAAACTGATCAAAGAGGATTTGTTCTCACACACCACAATAACATTCTACTACCTTGTAGTAACTTCAATATTTGTAACAGGCTAAATTCCTATCACAAAAATCCATTTCCATGCATTCACTTTATTTTATAAGATTCTGGAATTAACATAAAATGCGTGGCAAATCATATGGATTGAGAAATTATAGAAGTCATGAACAAAGAGACAATTATGTCATGCCAATTATCACTCTTCTAGGAGTAAAAATATCAATGTCATATTTGCTTATGTGATCATCTCAGTCCATGATATGTTCTATACTTGATATAAAAGAAAAATCATAATTTGAATATACTGGTATCTTTTATAGTGCCCTATGGGAACTTGTTTTGATCAGATGCAGTATTTCTGCAATCTTAAGTGGTTTTACCCTATTTTGCCAAAGAAGACTGTACAGAAGAATTAGAATTTTGATGAATCTCATGATTTATAATACTTTAGTCACTAGAATACAGGCAGGTTTTTTAGTTTCTGCTTAAACTTTTTGTCTATTACAAATGGATCTCTATTAGGAAAAAGATGTTTGAAATAGATGTGAAAATATAAGTGTTCTATAAAAGAGAAACAGTAAAATGGCTAGGTTGTTCATATATATAATATAAATTGTAAAGAAAAAAAAATCAACTTAAGTACAATAATAACAGTTGCTTGCGAGACTCAAGCATTCCGTTATAGGAAATGAGAGGAACAGAGCTTAGTGATTAAAATTAATTAGCTAATTTTGTACTTCTCATGCATTCACCAGTCTTTGAAGATGCTGACAACAATAACCATGCTATTCAATTCCATATGCCCAAGAGATATTTAGGTAAAAATTATCCAAACATTAGATTTGTGAGTTACTTTATTTGTGTGTTAATTGATGAAGCTTTTGAAACTGTAGCCATCTTGGGAGAGTTTAGACATTTCACAGATGTTTGCCTTCAACCTTTCCAATCTTACACTTTGAAAGAAATATTTTCAAAAGAAAAATGTGTTATGTTAGCAATTCAGTTAAAGGAAACAGGTGTTATGAAGTACTTAAATTTTTTTTTTAAATATTTAAAAATTACATATTAATTTGAAATGCAGAAAGTGGGAGTCTTTTGCTTCTAGAAAAACAGAAATAACAGGAAATAAGATAGGGTTCCAACGAAAAATCAAAAATCTGGTTTCTTATTTTTAAATTGCATATTGTTGCAGTGAAATTCCTCTGCATGAAATCAATAAGCATGCATTGTTAAATTATTTTTTCCATCCTCAGTCAAAAATATTGATTTTTTTTAAAGTCTAATTTTCCTTTTATATGAATAAATGTAGTAATTCTGTCTAATTGTATCAATCAAGAGCAAGCCATATTTGGTAGTCCATAATTTACACTCTATTAAATGCTACTGTTTATCTGTAAAGTGATATTTCATGGTCTGTAATTAGGGAGAACATAAACAAAACATCAAAACACAGCACTTTAAAACTGTACTGTAAGGTACACCATGTTTTGTGTTGCATGACACAAACAGTAATTCATTCAGAGAATAGGAGATAAACCCAGTAAACTGAAGCCTTTTTTGTAATATTGTGTGTGCAGTTTTGATATCAGTTTATAATAACTCTCCTCTCCTGTAGAATGGATATAGTCATGCCTATGAATATTTGCTAATAATATTGAGAGGGATATACTAAAAAAATCTCATGTAAACACACAGATTTCAAAGCATACATCACAATAGCTGTGGAGGTAAGATAAGTTTAATAGTAAGTTTAGCTATTTCTCCTTGTATTCTCTGTCCCCATATTTTCAATAATCAAACACAACAGTAACAGCAACTACAAACAAACAAGAAAAAGAGAAATTAATACGTTGAAATGGTGCTTATTAGATTTCTAGTTAAATTCACAATAACTCTTTGGGTTTGAAGCTGACTTGATTCCTTAATTAAGCCTCAGTTCAGTTCTGACTTCTAAATTAAACCACGAAAAATGCAAGAGTTATACATTATTTAATCTCCTATTACTTTATTTCTATTCAAAGCTTTTCTTCATTAACAGCTCAGCTAAGGAATTAACCAGCATGGGACAACCCAAAAATATGCATATTGAATCTGTCATTTCATCCAAAATAATTCTCCTTGACCTCAGAATAAGGCTTGTAATGCTTAAATCATACTAGAAAATAATCTGATCTGTAAAACCTATTTATTTTGTTCTTATGTGTTTCCAGTTGAGAAGTGATTGATAGCTAGGTTAAAAATAGATTTGGATTGTTTTAACAGACAGTTTAGGATAGCCAGTTATAAACTGTAGTCATTTCATACCCCAATTGAAACACACAGGTAAAAGCAGAGACTGCTTTGGAAGAGTTCTCATGCAACATCTACTAATTCTTTATTAGAGATATTAATTACTTCTTTGCAATTTCTCAAGATGAAATGACATTCAAATAAAACATGACTAATATATACCAAGGAAGTTTTAAAATAATGAAACATCCATGTATTTAATTCCTCTTAGTACCAAAGCCATTTCTTAATACTGTACAGGAAAACATTTTTCCTTGAAGGGTAAGGAATTTAGGGTTTTTTGTTCAGTCTGTGTGCATTTACTCATCTAAGGGTGATAAATTTTCCCTGTATATTAACTGAAAAAGGATTCCTCACCTGGGAAAAAAAGAAATGTTATTTATGATTGATAAACCCATTTAACCTTTTTTTCTTCCCCTCCTCTGTTTTTTTATTTTTGTGGGTGGTTTTAGGAGAATACAATTGGATTTGAAATGTGTATCAAATGAAGGAAAGATTTTATTTTATTCAGAGGACACCACATCTTAATCTCTTATACCTCAACCGCAAATGAGTTCTGAGTATTCCATAGGGATCCTAGTGCAGTGGCTGATGAATGGTGTGATGTGATACTTTGTGGACAAAAAAATAACCTCACAAAATTTGTAATTCAATTGTATCTTACTGGTATAACTGCAATTTACACTCTACATAAAGTAAGATTATAAATTTGAAATATCTTTAAAGCCATATAAACTAAAACTAATAAACTAAGTAATGTTTTTTTTTCTGAAGACAGGATTCAAAAGCATATTTAAGCAAGCCTTCAGCTATGTGAAAACTTTAAAGTAAATAGAATGTTATTAAAATGTTTATATGTTTCAAGCTCAGGCAAAAATGAAAGAAAGATAACATAAACTAGAGGTTGCTCCTTCATAGGACCCAATGAGAAAGGATTTCTAACTTGTTTGAGAGTTTATTGAAGGTATTTATGAAACTAATTATGAAATACATTTTTAAAAATATTTTTATTAATGGGTCAACTCAAGACTACCTAAATACAGCAGAATAAAAGGAGAACAGGACTGATCACTTCACTTAATGAGTAGTTAGAAATGTTTTAGGTTTTAGTTGTCAAGAATTGTCACAAAAGGTAAAAAAGTTCAACATGAAACATATTGTTCCTGCACAAAGCCAAGATGAAGAAGTGTGAAATGAGACTTTACACACAAATCACAATATTAGCAAAATATGTGTTCTAGTTATGCAGTCACACTTATAACAGTTAATGCTCATTACTGTCTACTGAGTGTTCATAGGTCAAGGAATGAGATTAGTGCTCATAAACTGTGGCTGGCTGCATGACTATTAGAAGACCAGGATACTCCAAAATTCACAGAATGTCATTTTTGCTCCACCAACACAAGCAAGAATTCTCTAGATGAGAAATCCATTAGAGTTCAGTTGGCTTTAGCCATCTTTTTCTCTATGACTTCTAGTGACTTTTCTCCTATGACCATGAGCATCTCAAATGCAGTTTCTCCCATAAAATTACCTGGCTTTTCATTTATATATATATATATATATATATTTATATATATGTTTTTGGGTTTTTTTTTTTTCTTTTGTACTTGCTCATGTGTTTTCCCAGAATCACAGAATCACAAGGCTGGAAATGACCTCCACTCCAAGATCATCGACTAACACCTCAACTAGACCATGGTGCCACATCCAGTCTGTTTTTAAACACATCCAGAGATGGTGACTCCACCACCTCCCTGGGCAGACAATTTATCACTCTTTCCATATAAAACTTTTTTCTAATACCCAACCTATATTTTCCTTGGAGCAGCTAAGACTGTGGAACCATTGCTTACAAGACATTAATTTCATGTACATGGCTCTCTACTTATGCTTGAATATGTTGTTGAATTTCATTTTTAAACTGGCTATGACTGATGTTTCAAGTTTTCCAATGCACTGAGATGTAATATTCAAGTGTTCAGATTTCCCAGTCATTTTTTATAACCATGGAGTATGATGTCTGCAAACAGAACTCTGCAGAAAATATTTTCAGAATTCATTTCTCAAGCCATTCAACAGAGATACACTCCTGAAATCTCAATGAATGCTAAATTAATCAGATTTCTTTATAACTTGCCCAATATCACTACTAGTGATATAATAGTTTCTACAAGTTCATTCCTTTTCCACAGAATTTAAAAAATTATGCTAATGCACAATAATAATAAATTCCAGTTCTTTTCATGGCTAATAACAAAAGGGGCCTCTTTCCTAAAAGTAAGTAAATATCCTAACCATGACAAGCTGAAAAAGACTGTTAAAAGATGTCACTTCAGAGGCACATTTCACACTTGACAGCTTATTTAATTGATTTAGGCTGTGATCATCACTGACTAAAAGTATGTAATGGGGTATTTCAAAGAAAAGAAAGTATTTCATTCGGGAGAAACATATTCAGTGAAAATTTCTATAATTCTATTATTTATATTCTCCTGCATTTAATTTTCAATCCTTTATCTAAAAATTATTAAATTATTTATTGGAACTGTTGTTTTTTTTTTTTTTTTTTTACAAAGATAAGTAAGGAAGGATAAGGTAAGGATCAGTTCACTTGTTTTTAATGCTTTATAAAGGCATTTATAAAAAAATGAAGGCATTTGTGAAATTAATTTCTCAGGATTTGCATGCAAGTTACTCAGTTTCAATTCTGAGGGTCACCTTTGTTTCTTTTCTTTGCAATATATGTAAATGCTGACTGAAAAAAAAATGAAAGAGATTATAAATTGTTCAAGGGGAATTAGTATTACGCTAGTTTGTTTCATCAGAAATTAATGGAAAATCTCCAACAACCTAAGTGATATATGGCTCCCTGCTTTGTTTTTAGCCATGGTTCTGCTACAGGAGTAAACTAGCAAACCAAATTGATCAATTATAATGAAAGAAAAAGAAAAAGAAAAAGAAAAAGAAAAAGAAAAAGAAAAAGAAAAAGAAAAAGAAAAAGAAAAAGAAAAAGAAAAAGAAAAAGAAAAAGAAAAAGAAAAAGAAAAAGAAAAAGAAAAAGAAAAAGAAAAAGAAGAAGAAAAAAAAAAGAAAAAGAGAAAGAAAAAGAGAAAGAAAAAGAAAAAGAGAAAGAAAAAGAAAAAGAAAAAGAAAAAGAAAAAGAAAAAGAAAAAGAAAAAGAAAAAGAAAAAGAAAAAGAAAAAGAAAAAGAAAACGAAAAAGAAAAAGAAAAAGAAAAAGAAAAAGAGGAAAAAAGGAAAAAAGGAAGGGGAAGGGGAAGGGGAAGGGGAAGGGGAAGGGAAGGGGAAGGGAAGGGAAGGGAAGGGGAAGGGAAGGGGAAGGGGAAGGGAAGGGAAGGGAAGGGAAGGGAGGGGAAGGGAAGGGAAGGGAAGGGAAGGGAAGGGAAGGGAGGGGAGAGGGAAGGGAAGGGGAGGGGAGGGGAAGGGAAGGGAAGGGGAAGGGAAGGGAAGGGAAGGGAAGGGAAGGGAAGGGAAGGGAAGGGAAGGGAAGGGAGGGAGGGAAGGAAGGGAAGGAAGGGAAGGGAAGGGAAGGGAAGGGAAGGGAAGGGAAGGGAAGGGAAGGGAAGGGAAGGGAAGGGAAGGAAGGGAAGGGAAGGGAAGGAAGGGAAGGGAAGGGAAGGGAAGGGAAGGGAAGGGAAGGGAAGGGAAGGAAGGGAAGGGAAGGGAAGGGAAGGAAAGGAAAGGAAAGGAAAGGAAGGAAAGGAAAGGAAAGGAAAGGAAAGGAAAGGAAAGGAAAGGAAAGGAAAGGAAAGGAAAGGAAAGGAAAGGAAAGGAAAGGAAAGGAAAGGAAAGGAAAGGAAAGGAAAGGAAAGGAAAGGATTTAATATCGACATCCAAAATCCTGTTAACTTGTTAAGTATGAGCAATCACAACAATATAAAATAAACTGAAGACAGACATATTTCTAAAAAATTTACTGCTGAAAAAAAGTCTTTTTAAATATATAAATAGAAACAAATGTGAAATGACAGCACTGAAAAGACTGCATCTAGTTCACACACACTTATTTTTAGGAACATGAAACACTTCTAAGTTTTAACATTGCTAAGCTTTGACACTTATAAATGCAAATTTATTTCTTTACAGGGAACCTGCTGTGTGCAGGCAATGTTTGCAGACTTTTTCCATTCCATAAAATACTGGATAATTAAGTACTATGATTAGTTTAAGTTATCAGCCTGATGGTGCAAATTAGCGACCTAAGAAAAGTACAGAAAGGAATAATTGTCCCAAATAACAACTTTCAATATTTAAATGCATCATTTTATTATTATAAACAAATAATCTGAAAATTCTCTTTCCCTCCCAGTGGATGGCCGTGCTGTTGGTTACAATGTGCTGATGAAGAGAGATATTCAAGCACCACCTTCAAGCAATTTCATTAGGCTGACATGTGGGAGTGGACACAGAAATAGGACAGGGGCTTCATCTGCCTTGACCCCACAGCCCAGGTCCCTCAGTGGACCCTGTACACGTTTCCCAGCACCCACCAGCAAGGCAGGCATTCCCAAATGGAATCCTCCACCAGCTTCCTCCAGGCCTCACTCATGTGTCATCTTGTCTTCTGTAAGGATTACAAAGAGACAAAGTGCTCTGCGAGGTCTCTGTGTGTCGCATTTCCCAGAAGTTTGATCCGTATGCACAGCACAAACTGCAGTGCTAATAGGCTCTTCAGAACTTTATGGCTCCAGTTTAGCATCCCTAAAAGCACCAAAATGACCATAGCATTTGCTGTTTTTTTCAAAACATCCACTTCACTCTACTGCCTACAGTATTACCTGTGAATTTAAATATTTTTATGTAAAAGTAAAATGTGTATTTTTTTCCTGTTTTATCCAATTATAGACTACTTTTCACCTGATTATTCAGAAACTTTTACAATAAAAAGTCATTAATCCTATCAAGTCAAAAGGAAAGCATGTTTAGCTAAAACAAGAGAATTAGTTTAATCTAGTTTTGCAGAAATCTGGCATGTATATAATCACTTTATTCATGTATACAAATAACCCCCACATTAAAGTTCTTCCTTGAGTGCATGTTTCTTTGAGTGAGCAAATTGAGTGTTCTCAATCTGAATGATTTTGAGGCAAATTATAGTCAAGAATCTTAATCTGATGGAAACTACAGTTCCATAATTGGTGAGGGAGCATGTACATATCTCTTCCAGGAAATGTTCACATAGTGTAAACTTGTGCATTGAAAATGAGACAAGCCACAAGCACAGACTGCACCAGAAAGGATGTTCAGAGAGCAAAATGCTCTGATCAGCCTCATTACTTGGACAGACTTAGTGGACTCTAAGTTCACAATACGAACCACAAGCTGGTTGGCAAAAACAAGGAGAAAGTTTCAAATTTCTTTTCATTCACATGGTGATTTTAGCAACATGCAGAAGGATCCTCTGAAAGAGAAATGCTGCACAGAACACATTCCTGAAGAAGCATAACTGTATCTGTCTGGAGCCTTCATAACCAAGAACTGCACAGAAGAGGAAGCTAGGCAGAAAAATTAAATAGAAATATATTGGCTTGCTCATTTAAGCAAGATGATAAATCCATCTGTGATTATAAACAATATAAACAAAGTCTTTGGAAGGATTTTTGGGGATGCTTCGGAAAAAATTAACTCTAGTTCAGCTATACCAAACACACTTTTCTTCTGAATCCCATGCTCACAGCCACTCACTCACAGGGTGACAAGTTTTACTGCAGCTGCTAACATGGTCTGGCAGCCAGATATATTTTGGAATTGCTAATAAATAAACTATGACTGCTTAATGTCCAATGTATTCAGCTCCATCAAATGATCTAAACCCAAACTGAGAGAGAGGATTCAGAAGAGCACATTATTGTTTACATTGTTTCAGTGAAACACAAGGTTGGCTTGAAGAGAAATGCTTATGTATTTAGGATAGGAACATGATTAATCCAGGCAGTATGAAGACTCAAGAAGAAAACTGTTTTTTAATAGTGCAACTTGCTATGTATGTCATCATCATATGTAGGGACAATGAAACATAAGTTTCAAAGCGATTCAAAAATTTGTCTTGTGTGCAAACCTTGGAGTTTCAGAGTCAGCACTCATATCAGACAGGAATGTATGAGGGCTGTAATAAAATGAAGAGAGAAATAAAAATGACCAGCACCTGCATGCAGAGAATAGTTTTGAGCTTAATGTATCATGGGGAGAAACCAACACCAACCAGAGCACTTGTTTGGCTCTAACTACTTATTGTATGTTGCAGGTGAAGTGGAATGACTTTCCAGAAACAGAAAGCTTAAACCTTGGAATACACAGTGCAACCTAGGAAGCTGATTATTTCTAGTTCTGGACATATTTAAGTGTCTAATATTTGAAAGGTGACAGTTGGCTAACTTGCAAGCAGTGTAAGCTTTATAGCTTGATATTTATGTCCATGATTGCTTCTGCTTTTGAGGTACATGTCCTAATCAGCAACACTCAAACATTTAATGAGGTTAGAAAGATGGGTAAATACTGAAAACTTCAGACATGGTGGGAAGCAGGTGCCTTAAGAATAAAGAAGGTCTGCTCTTCATTAGAGGTGTCTGGTTGGTGATAAGAAATTATTTAATCCTTTTCTCTCATCCCATCATGCAGATGTCTAGAATATCATACTTCCTATAGCTGTCAGTACAAAGACAAATTATTTGTCATTTTTATGACAAGCTGTAATATTTAAAGCTTATTCTGAAATGCAGAAGTCTCATTGAGGATGGATGACAAAAACTATTTAGAAGACTAGAAGGAAGGTCATGTCATGTGACTGATGTTTCAGCAAGTGTGATATGTGTTAAAGAACAATTTTTGCATTTCTATATTCTCTGGAGAGAAGTTCTAGCAGCCAAAGGAGAGACATAATGGTAGCATGAGCAGCACAATATTTAGCCTCCTCTTGAAAATATTTTGAACAAAGAATCTGCTACAGGAAACTTCTTTCAAATAAACTAGTACCCTGGTGTGTTTCTTCTCTCTCCTAAATTAATAACTTTCATTGAACCATGCTTTTATGAAAATATTTGAGGACAAAATCTATACCCATGATATATATTTCTTTCTGTCAGAAATTAAACAGCTATTCAATGTACGAAGAACTATAAACACAAAACCTTGAATTTTATAAAATAAAGTTTTAATAAAATGCTGATTTTTAGATTCCTGTTATAAAACCACTTTGCAGGAGAAAAACTCGTATTTGCCATCCAATCCTTGCTTAAACTTATAAGAGTTTTAAATTACAAGCAAGAAAAAAGTTAGTCAAATGCAGCAATATTTCATTTGGTTTACACTAGAAGCATCAAAAAGAATGTTTTTTGGTTTGTTTGTTTAGAAAGTTGTTTTATGTATGAATAAGGAAAAGCTTTTATAGGCTTCAACATTTTGAAATAATAAATCAGTTCTCAAAACAGTGGATTGTTAGAAATTCCCCAAAGCACAAAGGCCAAATTGTATTTAAAAAGAAAATAGATAATTCAAAAATTATTTGATGGGGACAGCATTTTCTGTGCAATGATATTATGAAGCTGATAAGGTAAAAAAAAAAAAAAAAAAACAAAAACCTTCAAGAGAATATCAGCTAATACCCCAAATCTTGCACTGGCTTAGCCTTAATTCCAAGTTAGATATGATTGCCAAGGCAGATATAATTCTATTAGTTGTTACTCTAAAGAAGAGAAAATTCTTTTCCTACTAGCACGGGTCTTTATTTAAGACTGAGTTTATTAATATTTATTCACCCATCTTAACTTCTATTCTGATAAAAAAACAAACTCTGAAGTTGAAGTTTTCTGTTTACATAAAGCCTTTTGGAGTCCCTGTGCTCCCTGAAAGTATCTTAAAAACCACTGCAATATGCAGCTAAGTTTCACTTACTGAAATTGCTGACTACAATGTCCATGGTATTCCAGATGTTCATCTATTGCAGTGGATCTGATCTGTACCACCAAATGAAACTCAGGAGCTGTGGCTTCGTTTTTCACATCAGCAGTGGGATGCTTCATCCTAGAGTAAAATTAATCTGTTCTCTTGTCTAGAAGGGATGAGAACATGGCATATGCTTTGACAGCTCTTAGTCAAGGTTAATGGAGTCTCTGCAGGAGCCTGAATGTTAATATGGTTTTTATGATCATCATATTAATATCCTTATTTTTTACTTGTACATAACAAACTAATTAAACACTGTGCACTACTGAGTCCCTGTTCTTGTTACTGTGATAAAAGACACCATAATGTCTTTTGTTGTAGGCTCTTTATAATTATTACAGCTCCTTATCTATACAGCTATACTTCTTTAGAACACCTACAATCAGATTATCACTTTTACCAAGTCACCTTAAGGGTGTAATATAACGTTACATTTGGAATAAAGCACCTTTGCACTCCCATTTAAAGACTGTCAAATTACCAAGAGAAAGGGGGGGGGAGGAAAGTAATGAGAACCTGAACTATAGATCTTTGTTAGTTTAAACTAGAACTCAATAGTTGTGTCTGAAGTATATTTCTTACAAAAACATGAAGTATAAAATCACTGGTTTTCCAGTCACTTGTACATAGATAGTCTTTTTTAAAAAATAGAACCATTTCCAAGGAGAGGTGCTCAATTACATACTGTAAATGTGAATGTTCTTAAGTAAATGTGAATGTTCTTAATGAAGTGTATTATCTTAAAGTTACTACATCCAATTTAAAAGTTATTATGTCCATACTACCTTTTTCTCAATTTAAGTAAAGACTTCCATGACTTTTTCTACTTCTACCACTGTAGACTACTGTCATTATCACAGAAGCAGATTCATGACTGAAAAATTGTTGAGTGTTCTGATCTAGCTAGAACTGAGCAATGGGATTTCTAAATAAAATTCTGTATTGGAACAGTTTAAAACCAAGAAAATACACATTAAGCTAGGCTGGCCACCTGTTAGAAACAATCAGCATTCATTGCCATAGATCAGAAAAAAACAGATTTGGTTGAAAATGTTCAACTACAGAATTCCCTCTTATCAGTGAATAAGCTTGTGGATTGTTTGACTAACTCAGATCATGTTTTGGGAATAGAGTTGAATTTAAAAATCTGGTTTTTTTACGTAAGTTCAACATATATCCATAACAAAAGGTGTTCTTTTTTTTTATCTAGGAAAGATGTTTAAAATCCTGTAATCAAATTCCTAGGATCTAGTCACCTAAGTAGAAAACAGGTGCTGCTGGAATTCAGAAAATCAAACTCTCCCTAAAAACACCAAGTTACCTGGCTGAATGTTACTAGCACTGCTCCCTGTGTGCAAGTGTAGAGACCTTAATTCAACATGGAGTTACTCAAAACTAGAATTGCAGCTGGAAAGCCACTTAATCTTGAAGGCTTAAACTAAATATGAACTGTAGTGCCTGGGAGACCTGCCACCCTAAACACAGTTACTTTACTTCTCTAAAAATTGATCCTGTGGGGTTATAAGAAAAAGCTCTGCATACAAAGTGTTCATCTCAAGGAATTTTGACACCAGATGAGATGATCCAGGTCATAAATGAATTCTGATTACTCGGACAGAATTGTGACATTTCTGCCAGCTATACAGTGAACAGTGTTACTAAATACCATATTCACTACTCATTAACTGTTTCTAAAGCATATTCATCAACTCAGTCTAATATACAAAATGAGTCACAACAATTAGAAATTAACTGCAATGCAATGAATACTATCTCTGAATCAATGCTGGATTGTCTGTGCTGGATTTCCTCTCTTCTTTGCACTCATCATCAAAACAAAAACACTTGTTCATCTTTATTCATTGATTCTAGAGTAGCACTACAGACTGCAACCATTTGCAAAGCAGTCAGTTCACAGATACAGGCAGCAGGAGGAATAACATCTTTGTTAATACAGCTTGCTATTAGTAAATCTTGGTGTAGACAGCTCCACATGGGCTTCTTAAAAGTCAGGTTACTCTGGACAGTGATTAATGAAGTATACAATTTCCATAAAAAATAAAATTACTAAGACTATTTATTGAGAAAAATACAGATTTTTTTAAAGTTGAAATAGGAATATATCTTATAGTGCAGAAGTATTTTACTTTAGTCAAAACAAGTTGGAAAGTAACAATTTTCCCACAACCTCCTATAGTCCTGCACTTAAGTTCAAGTTTGCAGCTTGAAGGACAAACAAAAAGAAAGCCAACTCCACAAACCCTCCAGCCTGAGTCATTTCTTCAGGTTTGACTTCACAAGACAAGGACAGACATGGTCTCTGTTAACATAATCATATAAAAAAATCTGTGGCAAAATGGTGCCTTTAGTACTATCACCCTGAAGTTCATTGTCACTACCATATAGGAAAAAATGGAACCTTCCTTCATCCTAAGAGAAACCTTTATTCACATGCAGTCAGTGCTTCCCTGTGCACTGGATGAAGAGGAGGAAGTTTGGGGAAAGGCAAGGGGTATCAGACTTTCCTGCTATGTTTAGCAGGGGATGTAACCCTTGGTCATATTTCAGAATACACAGATGAAACCGTTTCTGTGGCTCACATATCAGAAAAAGAAGCTGCTATGCAGCTCTGTTGAAACACATACATCAGCTCTCACAGTTCCTACTAAACCTCGAGATAAATGCATAAATCACAGACATTTTATTTCAGGAAAGAGCAAGATTACAAATAGGCAATGATCTAACATTGCTTCCCACACTGGAAACCTAAACTCACGAGCTGAGAGCTAATTTTAGTATAATAAATTCTTTAGAGACCTGTATAATTTTTTTTTAGTTAGTAGGAAAAAAGTACTTGTAAAAATGTGTTTTGCAGGTTGGGTTTGATATGTTGTTGGGTTTTTTTTTGTTTGTTTGTTTGTTTTTTTAAGCCACAAAACTTAAATTCCCATTTCAGCCAGGTAATATAGAAACTCAGTATCTTAGATCACCTTTTGATCCAATATATACATACATATCTACTGAACTATCAAAAAAAGGTATTCTTCCTTTTTGTCTTTTATCCTGGTAGTAAGCAACCATATCATACTATCACAGGATCACTAAACAATTTTAAAACTACAAGAAATCTCTGTCTTGGGATCTCACACTGCTCCAAACATGAGATTTGAGGATTAAATTGTATTTCAAACTACTGTTCTCTCCTCCCGCATTAATTTTGGTAAGATTCATATTACCTAACCTTAGCTGGAAGGCTTGCCACTGAATTGGCATTGTCTCTTTAGTCAGAGGAGTTAAAAAATTCCAGAGAGCAGTTTCTAATATATGTAATATGTACATCTAAGGTGAGATGAATCTATATTGTTTTGTTGCAAAGAAAACAAAGAACAGCTAAGTACATAATATTTTATCATATAAATTTAGCAAACATGATACTGTCACAACAAAAAAGTTTCCAACACAAAGAGAAGATATCTAAAGAACACAAAATTGAAACCTGATCTCTTATTCTCAGTATAAATCTAAAATGAAGTCCAGAAGTTATAATGGCATCTACAATTCCTCTCAAATGTGTGTGAATCCACTGTAAAGTACCTGAAGTCTGCTCATACTAGTAGAATTTTGTCTCAAAAATTTCAAAGCCAAAGTTTTTCATAAAATCCTTTCTTAATAGAGATATTTGATTTCATCATAAAATGGGATATGTTGATGCTTTAAATCAAAACTTATTGCTTGCAAATCTCCCCAGTGATTTTATGGATTATGGCACTGATATCTTTAAATAGGTTTCTGTTTCCTTAAGCTAACATGGGAATATTCTACTCCAGGATAGATACTCCTGGATGATTTCCAGACTGGTTATTCAGAGTTGTCTAGATAAACAACAGTAACAAAAATCCATATTTTACACAGTATCTTTGTTTTCAAAAAGCACTGATTATTTTGTGTTCCATAAACTTCTTCTCTCTTTCCTCAAGAACTAACTTCTCTGTATACCCTTGGGAGAACTGCAGAGGAAAAAGCAATGCAGAGAAAAAATTATTTAGAGGAACTGTGATGATATTTCAGACTTTTCTGGATGCTGCTCTTTTGCTGCTGTCATTTACTCTCTCTCACTTTCTTGCATTAGAGACTACCTAGCATTTAACTACGAGTTTGCATCAGATTTTCAAAGTGATCTTTGCCCATGTAAAGCCTTTATGTATTTGTGCTACACTGCCACTAAATAAATACATTGAGAAGATTAAATGAAAGCTATGCTCTATATATATATATAGCTAATTAAATTTTAAAATCCAAAAATTACCTTGAACATGTATTTCATATTGAAAAAAACAAAAATGTTTTGTCATATCTCTCAAGGCACAGAAGGATTCAGAAGTAAACCTCAAATTCCCTGGTTCTTAGTTTCTCTCTTTGCCTGCTCCTCTCTTTTCAGCCATTTTTTGGTCTCCTTTCAGCTATTCTTGACAGCTAACAAAAGCAGTAAGCTTTCAGGTATCTTTGAACTTCAGAGATATTCAGCTATAAGTAATTTTCTTCAAGTTTGTCTTCCAAAGTCCAGTGACTCAAAAATAGACTATTACATTGATATTTCTTCTAGGTCCCCACTAAGGATGTGAGAGAGGAGACTCCTGCAGGTCAGTCCTATAAATCTCATGTAACTATGACTGTCCAAATCAAATGTATTTAATTTCTTTAAACCAAGAATAGTTGCAAAAGTTCAACACAAAAGTAAATGAATACCAGATTGAAAAAAAAAAACAAACCCTACTTCATAAACCCATGTGAAGTACAATTCAGAAGAATGCTGACACATACACATGACTTCTCAGATATTTTTCTTCTCTATGATGATTTTTTATGGAAGTTAGTGTTGTCATGAAAGACTGATATACTAAATGGAAGACTGGGCTTGTAAAAAAATTGTTTCTGTCAAGCAAAAACACCACTATCAGACATGAAAGACACCAGTTTGGCTTCACTTCAATGTGATCATGAAATAAAAAAAGCCATTAGGTGTGTGAAACACTGCAAATAAAACATCAGTGAGACCTGACAACATCTTTTATATTACTAATAAGGAAAACCAAAGCTAAGGGGATCTACCTGTTTTAAAGAAGTAGATTTTAGCGTTTACTTCAAAGCAGCTTTTGTTTACACTTCAAAGATTTCAAACAAAACCAAATGCTGGGGAAAGAAGGTGCTTCTTTTACTCCTTTATCCTCACATGAATAGAGTGGAGAACAAAAGTTTCCAGGTAATATATCAGAAAATGAGAATGTAAAGATAGTTTGCAATTCATTTCTGTTCAAAGCACTTCACAGCAATGGATCTGAGAGAACTCTGACAGGTCCCTTCACAAAAATAATAATTATTTGGAATTGTGACTTACAGGTAATGGAGAAAGCCTCGCCTTATGCATATGTGCCCATCAGGCACAGCTTAAATACTTCTCCATCTCCCACTACAGTGAGACATTTTAATTTCAAGGCAATGTAATTGGTATGTTTTATTTGACCATCCTGTTCACAAAAAAATTAAATTTTCATAACTTTATGAAATGAGTTGATAAAAGCTTGTAAGAAAATGCAAAGGCTCTTCTTAACCAAGGAAGCCTTTTAAAATTTTTTTTAAATTTTTCTTTTTATTACAATTATGTTGGGAAGAAGGCTTGAAGGGAAGGTATATCCTGGTTATGAATGATTTTTTCTTTTGGTTCTGACCGCTGCTTCTTATTAGTATCCTTGTTTCCAAGCTTTGGTTATCTTCTAAACAACACAAATTCTACCTATTTTCTTAAAGTTGTTCATTTAAAAGCTAAAATTAAAAAAAAAACCAAAAAAACAAGGGACATATTCCTTTCCCCACCACTTAATGACCCACTTATTGGTGGGAATCAGATTTCCAATACCAATTTACTCACTTATTTACTCTCTAATTTCATTAGGTAAGAGCTGTTTGAAAGTTGAAATATGACATTTGTCTGAGGTTGTCCTAAAAAGTTGTAGTGGAACTGCAATGTGCTTAATGTGGAGGTAATTTCTGGTGTTTTTTCTGCTAAGTTAATTTATTAGTCTAAGTAATATGACTTTCATTGTTTCCCAAAGAAAATCTGTTTGTTAGATAATTTCTGGTATTTCTGTTTCTTATCCTAATGCCACTTTCTCTGAATTTACAAGAATATTAAACAAATTGATATTACTGAATACTGAGGATATGGATAACAAGATGAATGAGCCAGCTAGAATGCTCCACATATCTCTAATTTCAAATTACTGTGACATTTGCCACTTCCAACCTTACACTGGTAACTGGCATTCTGATCAATCATTATAAATGTAAGTATTTAAATAAAGACAGAAGAACCACTAAGAGGTTTTTGACATGTAGCAAATTACACAGGTTTGTTAAATGCATCACTGTGCTGGTGCAAGGCATGTGGCAAAGCATTCCCATGGGAACTGGGGGAAAAAGCAGGATGAGGGCCGATATCTCCAGTCTAAGCAAGGATATATATCAACTAAACCACACTGTGAAACTATGCTAAAAGCCAATCTACCTGCCAGTAATTGTTGATGCACAATGACATTAAGCACACTAGCTCTTTTTCACGGGTTTCTCACTTTTATTATAAACTAGATGCTGGATACTTTTTTTTTTTTTTTTTTTTTTTAGGTAGAGTGAGTTCCTTTGCCTAAGGGTGCTCTGTATTTACACCTATGGAGGTATTTTGCAGAAAGCTGAAAGCTATAGTCTGGTCACACTCAGAACCAGCAGGAAGCCTTTTAGTAACACACAATGTCACACTGAGCACAACCTAATTGAAAGCTGTGTAAAGCAGATTGAACTCTACTGGTGATGCTGCCAGTGCTTAAGGTGGGCACAATGCATTAACACCTTCAATTCCCTGTGAGCAATCCCAGTGTTCCCACTCGTCTAGTTAGTGAATGCTCTAAATTCATCCCTGAATTCACCATACCCTAATTTCTCTGGGCAGGTGAACCCAATACAAGCAATCTACTTCTTCTCTTTGACTTCAAGGTGGTTAAGGGAGATAGATAGAAGCAGAGAAACTGTAAATTTTCCCCAAGTAAGAGGAAGTCAAGTGTAAATGAGACAAATAAATGCTTACTATATACTTTAGTCTTTAGCTTAGACTCATAATACTTAAAGAGAAATTGCATTCAAGAATAAAAGAAAACAATTACAGTAGAAAGAGCAAAAAGCAGAATAAGGAAGTAATGGTAAAGATTAAGGTTAAAAAGGATGAAGATGGGAAAGAGGGATTTGATTTATCCAATATATGTACTTCGTTTTCTGGTATTGGGCAGTTTAAGTGTAATACACTTAATCTTTTACCTTAAACCTGGATTTCACTAAAAAATTTTAAGCCAAGGATGTAAGCTGCCTTGTTTCCTGCCTCATTCAGGAAATGTTCGTCCAGTAAAATCATTGTGTACATGCTTATCATTCCAGTTAAAGGTAACTCTTTCTAATCACAAACACTTTTAATAGCTCTGTCACCCTGTTTTTGCATCTGGTGGTATTTATCCAATTTAGGTGAATGACTATTTTTGTCTACTAGAAAAAGATAAGTTATGTACTTACAAGAAAACCACTTAAGTATGAACTCTGAAATTCATTCCAGCATAAACTTTAACCAATTAACTAAATCACATTATTTTGCCTATCTGGGATAACAGAAAACATGGAGCCAATCCTGAGGCAGTGGATCTACATACAGCATGTATGAGGGCTCATTCAATCTCACAGTGTTTTCTGTAAGAAAAAAAATGGCTGAAGTAGCTGTGGTAGGAGAAAAGAGAAACATGAGACCCAAATCCACCTGTTTTCCTAAATGTCTCAGAAAATCTGAGAGAAGCTCTGGCTCTGCTAATAGATATTCTGGTAGTATTGGGACACTGCCAACACTCGGAGGTAGCAGGGCAGAGCAACATTTCCATGCGGAAATGGGCAATGGGAAGATATTTTCCAGTGCCATACTTGTCCTTTCATCATCCTTTACACAAATACACACTGCAACCTGCCCCAATGCCTCTGCTGTACGTGTGCATTCACTGAGGTAATATACTTCCTGCTCTATATCCACTTTATTTCCTCTGTTCAAAGATCCAAGAGGTGTTACGTCAAAAGTGTGTCTTTTATTGCCCATAACCATCACTTTAGTGTTAGTACAGCTGCCTTCATTGGACCTGTCTTTACAATTACAAACAAAAGACTTGATTTAGCACATACTAGACTGTCTTACTGCTGAGCTGGGAAAGCTCCACATGTGCTAGCAGCTTGCTTTCCTTGGATTATGGTCCCAGGGCTCCAAAAACCTTTAAACATAAATAAAGTTAAAAGATGCTCAGAAAATACAGATTTGCAGACCTAGCAATTTGAAGTTTGTGAAAAACCAAAGGAATGTGAAGACTCTGGAAAAAGGATCTCCTTTTGTCAAAGGAAAAGAATCATACTATTTTATACTTCTACATCTTCCATTCCAAGACACTTGACAATCTTTCAGCATTAGTAAGAGAAGACACCTATTAAAGAAAGGACTATTTTTCACAGACAATAAAACAGAGATTAAATGATATTTTAAAAAAACAGAAAAATCTCTTGTTCTGTCTGCTTCCAACACATGACTGTTTGAGATTTTTACTCAATCATACTAAGTGATGATAGAAAGAATGTAAAATTGTTGTTATTTGAGGAAGACAGGAGTGGTGGTGAGTTAAAATCTCACCACCCAAGTATATTTTGGGCAACTTACATTTTAATTTTTGATACATGTGACTTTTAAGGTGGATTCATTAAGAATTGTATCATACCCTACATTGAGTAATCGAGTTTTTATTTCAGGTGTTTGTTTGTTTTTTTCTCAAACTAAAAACAATTTTATGAACTACTGAAATGCCAGACCAATTAAGTTATTTCAAATACAAAATTTGAAGAGGTGATGCAATACCAATTGATGTCTTTTTACTTCAACTCTGCAATGAAGAAACTTTATTAAACCTACATACTAATCAATACTAATGCAAACACTGACAGTGAGGACTCTTGAAACAGGCAAAGAAGTTTTATGGGATTCATCTTTACAGCTACCCACTTGAAAAATCAAGAATAAGGTAATTATATTAATTTCCTCTGGTAATTAAACCTCAAATTCTATATTCAACAATTCAAACTCTGCTTATATCAATATTGTACCAGTACACAACATAATTCACTTCCACAAAGTGATGTCAAATGCCTCTTATATTAAGTTATATTAAGTATGTAAATTAAGAAAAATAAGTAATTTCAAAGTCCTAAATTGGTTCCTAAAATATCATTGCTATGAAACAAATAAATAATTTCAGATAAAGCTTTAGCTAAGCACATTTATACTTCTTTTTAGGCAGGATCTTCCTATACACAAGCAACAACTCTGAGCACAGGAAACTAAAACTTATTGGCAAGATGTAGTAACACATTCCTCTTGAGAAGAAGAATTTATCACCTTTATAATGAACTTATAAGATGACAAATACTTATTCAGACTGGTGCAGAAAAAAATCCTTTCTCCATTTGTGATGAGAGAGGATTTTAAACACGAAGACAAAACAGTGGAACAGTACTAATAATTAAGGCCCAATATTAAAATAACTTTTCCATCTGTACTCTGTATCTTGAGATGCTGCAGTTAACAAGCTTTCCTTTTGGCAATATCTTTATGAAAAGATTGAGAGAACCTATGATTAATGGTTGCAGCAAGAATAAATAAATGAGGACAAGACTATACAGTGAAAGCAAGCTTGAATAAATAGCAAAACGTTGACAAATATGCTGAATAGCTGAAAACTGGCTTTTGTAAAATGAATCACTGTATTCTTTATAATAAAGTTAGAAATTAGTGTTTTATTTTAAAATTTAAAACATATAATTCAATTATTGCACAAATTACTTCATTATCTTATTAATTTATTTTTTATTTTATTAGGTAAATTATTTCCTTAAATCTATTGGAACTATACTCTTTATTTGTCACTGCTATAGTACTGGAGGAAAGTAACTTGAAATATGCCACTGCATGATATATTGTTGATGATCTGTAGTATAATGGAGTCCTATGGCAACTTCTGTTCCTCTGTTCTATCTCACCTTAGGAGTGTGAGAAGTGCAACATTTGAAAATCAGGATTTTGGAAGTAACATTTTAAAGGGGATTCAGAGTTCCTGGCTATGGCTTTCTATTTGTCTCATAGAATTCTTCAATCATAATTTTGTTTGAAGTAGAAAAAATGTCCTATAAGTGCTTTGGATACTACTTACAACTAGACCTTCCCTACCATCCACATCTACATATATTGGAATTCACTGTTGCTTTCACATGTATTTTGTGGTGATTTTCCATTTCCTTCAAAGTGCCATATTTGGAGTAAACATTCAAATAAAGAAAAGGTCTGAAAAGCTTAGTTTGTTAAAGATCTTTTTTTTCTCCTCTAATTCTTTCTATCTATTTCATTTTTTTTTTAATTTGGTCACTGAATCCTAGGCTTCTTGGAATTAAAAAAAATAAATAAATAGTTGCCTATAATGTTTCACAGGCTTAGTTTGAGTCCACTCAAATACATCACCATTCCAGTTCTATATATCTCTCAAATATTGATTCATAACTCATGTTTAAAAGATTCTCTCTCCTAAAAAATTACAAATTATTGTAAGTGCATGAGGCAAGTTTTATTTTGGTAGATGTGGAAAGATCACGGATAGGAAATTTGAAATAAAACCAGGAAAGAGAGTTAGGTAAAATGTAAAAGGGATCATATATATCTCAAGTTGATGCAAAAGTAATTTCCATGGAAATTATGGGTAGGCGGAGACACAAAATTTAAAAAACCTTGTATTGAAAAGAAGTGGTAAGACACAGATCAACTGTGGAGATTGTGAACAATGGGAAAAGTGTTGCACTATCACTGCTCTTCTCACCTTTCTAACTTCAGTCACTATCACAATCTAAAACTGGAGCTGGGAACTTCTCCTTGAAGGCATAGTTTCTGCTCTTGTTACAAGGTCTTATTTATGCCACTTCTAGAACACCACTGAAATGGTTGTTAATAAGATGCTTAACTGTTATCAAGGTTGAAATTCAATTTGCTAGGCAATTGCATCCATTTGTTGCCATTCACTGTCATCAATGCTAGGTCACTGTAGACTGAATGCTGCGATTGACTTAATTATAAGTTAGGAATTCACATGCAAACGTCCCATGCACCAGCCCAAAACTGGCCCCTTTTCAATCTGATATTAGATACTCATTCACTGATGGAGTATAATTTTTTCATTTTATATGTAAATAACTTGCTTTTCTTTCCTCACTAGAGAGTGTTGAGTTATTCATGGTAATATATTCTTTCATCATTTTTTTTTCAGAGTGGCAGTTTCTTCCAAACTTGGAACATCTCACAGCAAGCAGAGAAACCAACATCTTTTTTACACAGCATGATATTAGAATATTTGGCTAAAGGCCCTAAAACATTAAAAACAAACAAACAAACAAAAAGTCTTATTCATGATCCTTGTGTTTACTTGTTATGCTCAATTTGCTCATTCATGCTTGTAGCACACAAAGGAAATTTTGATGGCTTAGTATTTTAATGGCCTGGTGTTTTATCTTTATAAGGAAAGGGAGCCTTTTCTCCATCCATTTTCAATTATTTCTACAGGAAAAAAAGACATGAAGCTATGGCTGAGAGAGAGGTTTTCTTGTTACATGCCATGCTTCTCAGAGCCTCACATTCTGTAGGCTGTGGAACATTTATTGAAGGACTACACTCTGTAAGTTTTAACCAAGCAACATATTTTTTTACTGTACAGAGCCATGTTAAGCTTATTCAGTGACACTCTTGGAAATTTCAAGGTTTATTTGAATTTTTTTAAATATCTTTTACTGTACTTTACCTCTCAAGATAAAGCAAAATGGAGAAGGCATTAATTTTTTTAAATAACTCTTTCCTATTACAAATATTAAATAAAATTATGTGTAGCATAAAAGTGATTGGTATTATATTTTATATATGCATAATACCACTACTTAAGTTCATAATTTTGAACAAAGTTCTGCGATCTAATTAATGTACTATGTCATTTGTTGGCTGGTATTAGTATTTTGAAAGACAGCATAGAAAACCAAATGTGAGAAGTATGAACTAAAATCTTTATTTCACTATGTGAAAGGATGGTTGCTTTACTTTTTCCCTTGATACTTTGTAGCTTGGCTGCATAGGTTTGTCTCACATATCTAATAAACAAGAATTGTGCTCTAAATAAAACTTTGTGGAATTAATTTTTCAAAGTACCCATAGAATCATAGAATGATTTGGGTTGAAAGAGATCTTAATGATCAACCAGTTCCAAACCCATCATGGGCTGAGAATCTCTTCTACTAGACCAGGTTGCTCAAATACCTTGGACTTTATTAGAAACATAATTTTGTTTAACATTGCTGTTTTCTCTAGGTAATATTTCTGTCATTAAAAAAAGGAATTTTTACCTTTAAAAGCAGTTTTCTTTCAAAATCATTTGCTTTCTGCAGCATACCAATAACTCTTAATCCTTTGACACCCCAAATTATGTCACTAATCAATGATTTCAACAGTATTTGCCCTTCATCATAAGACAAATAGTTTCTGCAATTTCTTCCATTAGATATGGGGCAACCATCTTCCCTTTAGTGAAAAAAAGGTAGAATTTCAAAAAGGTATACAAATATTTTGTTCATTGTCATAAAGAAATATCAGATTAATTCTCTAACATATAGCAGTTTAAACACAAAGACTAATCCTGTATTTTTAATAGGAAATTTTAATCAATTTTATGATGGAAAGTTTATAAACTATTAGACAAATTATATCTGTCTTCTTTGCCTTGAATCTGGGAACACGTGGTCCCTGCACAGTTGTCTTGTGAGTCCCTATTCATTACTCCATCACCATGAACAGAGCAATGATCTTGTCCTATTTCTCCTTCTGATGAACACTCTCAAAACACCAACTGCTACAATTTTTAAGTATAGTAAAGGATAATCCCTAAAGAGACAGACAAGGGGATAGAGAGCACCCTCAGCAAATTTGCAGATTACAGCGAGCTAAGTACTGCTGTTGACACACCTGAAGGATGGAATGACATCAAGAGGAACCAGAATCTCACGAAGTTTAATAAGCCCAAGTGTAAAGTGCTGCCTTGGAGCAGCTCTGGTACCAATCCAGGCTGGGGGATGAACAACTGAGAGCAGCTCTGCCAAGAAGGACTTGGGGGTGCTGGTGGATGAGGCTGAACATGCCCTGGCAGTGTGTTCTCACAGCCAGAAAGCAAATGGAATTCTGGGCTGCATCCAAAGCAGAGTGGGCAGCAGGGCAAGGGAGGGGATTCTACTCTGCCAGGTGTCCCTCTACTCTGCTCTGGTGAGGCTCCATTTGAAGCACTGTATCCAGCTCTGGAGTCTCCAGCTCAGGAAGAACATGATGGACCTGTTGGAGTGAGTCCAGGGAAGGGCCTCTGAGACAATAAAAAGGGTGGAGAACCTCTTTTATGAGGAAAATTCTCTCTTTTATGAGAGAATTTGGTTTTTTCTGATTGGAGGTTTCAAGGTAGCCTAATTTCAGCCTTTCAGTATCGGAAGAGAGCCTACAAGGAAAATAGAGAGAAAATATTTACAAGGGCATGTAGCCACAGGACAAGACAGAATGGCTTTAAACTGAGAGTAGATGTAGGTTAGATATTAGGAAGAAAGTATTTGTTGTGCAGTGGAACAGATTGCCCACAGAATTTGAGGATGTCACATCTTCAGTGAAAATTTTCCTCCTGATATACTACTGGAACCTTCCCTGGAGCTGCTTGAAGACATTTCCTCTTGTCTCACTGCTGGTTGGCTTGGAGTAGAGGCCAACCCCCACATGGCTACAGCCTTCTTTCAGTTGTAGGCAGTGGTAAAATCTTCCCCGAGCCTCCTTTTCTCCAGGCTGAGCACCCCCAGCTCCCTCAGCTGCTCCTCACAGCACTGGTGCTCCAGACCCTTCCCCAGCTCCCCTGCCCTTCCCTGGGCTCTCTGCAGCCCCTCAGTGTCTTTCTCACAGTGAGGGGCCAGAGCTGGGGACAGGAATTCAGGCCTCACCAATGCCAAATACAGGGGAAAATCACTTCCCTGGTTCTGCTGGCCACATTATTCTTGATACAGGCCAGGATGCCATTAGCCTTTTTGGCTGCCTGGGCACTGCTGGCTCATGTTCAGCTGCTGTCAACCAGCACCCCCAGGTCCTTTGCTGCTGGGCCAATTTCCAGCCATTCTGTCCCAATTATTCTCATTAATTTAGGAATTATCTCAAATACTTAAAAACAAAAAATTAGAGGGTGTTTTTGGTTAATAATGTCTAATAATTTACATTAAAATTCATCACAATTTCATTATTTATGACTTTAATATGTGTATTCTACTTCAGAAGCCAAGAAAAACCCATCTTATCAACTAAGATAAACAGGCAGACTAATATCAGCATCTGTAATTTTCATTTCTTTGCCATTTTTCTTTTGTTTCGTGATTCTGGTCACACTAGACTTCACAAAAAATCAGCAGTGCATATGTGTGTGTTTTGGGGGTGTGGGAGATAAACAAAAGGTTATTTTTTAATTATTTTTTTTTCTGAAAGACAGAAATGTATAAATGAGGTCTGTAGGCAGAAGTTTTAAAGAGTACTACTCCCTGCCTGCTTTGTATTGGGCCTATCATCAAAATTTCTCTTCAAACTGCTTTATGATCAGAGTCAGTCTTATTATACACACTTCAGTTAGCCGCTGACTAGTTAGAATTCTTAATAAATTCATTGAGTTGAAGGGATATGAGAATACATCGTTTTCAATGCAAGTATGAACACAGGAATAATCTGGGATGCCAGCAGAAATATACTTTAGACTGAAGGAAGTGGGGAAAACATAACTGTCAAAATTCAAGGACCCTAATAATGTTGGGAGATGCTCTTGTTAACATGAACAGTATAAAAACCAAGGAAAGTCTCCAAGTAATATTGGAAAATGCAAGATTATAAGAACGCTTGAATACAAAATTTGTTTTACAAGAGGAATTGATTGTGTGTGACTGGATGATAAGGAAGAGGACGCTGAACTCCCACTGCAGAAATTCAGAAATAAGGGACTGCAGAATTCCCCTCAAATGCTAGAATATTTCTGATGTGTATCTGTCCCATGATCATTACATCCCTGCCCAGCGCAGGGTGATCCAAAACCAGATTGTGATCATACAGTCAATAATCACAAGGCTCAGTTAAGGCAAGCAGATAATTACCAAATGACAGTAAGAGAACACGACTCACAGTTTAACCTAATTACATACATCAGAAATATTATTACTACATTTTATAAAGGATTTTGGTCCTCTTTAATTTGACAGTTAACATATAAAATATGCTTTTCCTCTCTAAAACAAACAAGCATCAAAAATTCTTCATAGCACACAGGTTACATACTAATTTAAAAGTTATCTACCACAGTTACATAGAAATTATAGAAAATCCCAGAATAAGGATATACAGCAGCAAATCAAAAGAGGACAGATTTTAGTGACTGGACTTTATTCTCATGGTGGATTCCAACTTAAAATTTTGTAATGGCTGTAATTTAATTGTTATTTTACAGTCAGAATATAAGCAAAGGGAAGTGACTGATGTCTGACCAAGTATAGTTGCAATAATTGTTGTATGCACAGTATTTAGGAATGTTGATCAGCAGGGCTCTGTACATAACCATGTCAATTCAATAAATATAATTTAAAATAAAACAGACTTATCCTTTCAGAATAACATAACATGCAGAAATAATAATATAAAACTGCTTAATGAACTCTGCATGGATAATATATGTTTAGATGGCAGAAAATAAAGGGCAGCAAATGTCCTCACTCTCAAAAATTAATGAATTTAATAATAAAAATTCCCTATAGAACCAGTAATTGAGTTAGTGTTATCACCTGTTTGGTTTGAAAGTTGTCTGTTTTGGAACCATATTCCAGCACTCATCTTCTAAATCCTTACTTGAAATACTTTTGATAGTACAATACTACATAGAAATGCATCAAACCACTGCTGACACTGATGCAGGTTCAGTTTAAAAAGTATGGAAGAGGCAGAAAAGCAACACCTATATATTTTTTGAAGATGTACTATGGCCAGTTTCAGATAAAAGAGAGATTTACCTCCATGAGGACAAAGAAATTGAGCACAGCTACATTTTCACTTTTTCACTATGGTGAGTCTCACATGTATGTTATGCTGACTTAAACAACTACATTAAAAAAAAACTTTAAATATCCATGAAGAATATTACAGTATACATTCATGCATTGATTTGCCTTCTTAAATAAATCAATTTTTTTCCCCCAAGAAATAATAGTTCCTTAAACATGAAATCGATTTTTTAGGAGGGAGTTCCATAGTTTTGGAGAGAAAAAAATCTTTTTTATCTGGCCATTGTTAAGTATCAATCTGAAACATGTAATTAATATGTCCTGTAATAATTGGCAAATAATTGGCTTGCTAGCAAGAAGAGTCCTTATTTGACTTTATATTTAATAAAATTTCTGCTAAATCTTTTTAGCAGGTAAATCTTTTTATCATGTTTTGTTTGCCAACAAAAATAGAAAGCTTATGATTTTGAATTGGGAATCTAAAATTTTGGGAATAGGTATTTACCTTTTATTCACATGTGGGGAAAAAAAACAAAAACAACCCAACAACACTCCAAAAAGGACTTTGAACCTGCCAATATAGCCCACATAAATTATCTTTCCTTCCATTGCCTGCTCTTTTCACGTTGGCAGAAACTATTTGTCAGCATTTAGCTGATGAGGTCATAGCTTGCCTTCTTTCCTTAAGCAGCTATGTAATGTATAATGAATCACATTTTAGCCCTGTACTACAACAAGTTTCCTCTTCCTATTACAATAATAGGAGAAAAACCAAAGAAGAATCTGATTTAGAGAAGGGCCACAAAGAAGATCAGAATGGTGGAGAACCTCTGCTATGAAGACAGTCTGAGAGAGCTGGAGTTGTTCAGCCTGGATAAAAGGCAGCAGGCAGACCACAATGGGGCCTTCCAGTACTGCAAGGGAAGGAGGAAAAGGACATAAAAAGAAGGAAGAAGGACTTTTTGTACAGCAAAGAGTGACAGGACAAGGTGCAATGGTTTTAAATTGAAAGAGAGGAGCTCTACATTAGATATTAGGAAATTTGATGTTGAATTCTTTTCTCAAGAGGGTTTTGAGGCACTGGAACAGGTTGTCCAGGGAGGCTGTGTGTGTGCACTTGGATGGGCTTTGAACAACCTGGTCTATGGAAGGTGTCCCTGTCTACTACAGGGAACTAGGTGATCTTTAATATTTCTTCCAACCCAAGCCATTCTGTATTTGATTCTGTGATTCTATGATTAACATAAAAAATGAAACAGTAGTCATTGATTGGCATGTCTACTGGCAGAACTCAGCAATAACTGTATATTATACAGTAATAGCTTTCCTTTTCTTACAGATATATGAAGTACCAGAATGTTCTGCTGAAATTATTGGATTATCTTGTTCTAAAAATTTGATCACTAGCCTGTTACTTTGTGCTCTGTTCTGGGTAAGCTTCAGATGGAAAAATGCTACTTTAGGAATCTATATTCTTTTCTTCACAGCCACCAGCACACACACACACACATACACAGAGTCTTCTATACTTTGTGGGAAATGAACTGCAATAAAAGGTAAAAAAAAATTACATATGTCATTTTCATGGGGAAAGAAAAAAGAAATAAGAACTTTAAACTGCACAAAGCTCTTGCTGCTGCAGTGTCAGCAGTTCTGTAGAAAAGTCAATCACCTCATCATTGCTTCACTGTTCTCTTGACCCTGGAGAGATGGAAGACAGAAATGGTTTCTGGAGAAACAATAAAATAATAAACAACAAAGAAACAGAACAAAAACAAACAAAAAAATTAAAAATGTTCCATACATGATAAATC
Source organism: Erithacus rubecula (assembly GCF_903797595.1). NCBI lineage: Eukaryota > Metazoa > Chordata > Aves > Passeriformes > Muscicapidae > Erithacus > Erithacus rubecula. Next base: position 21,548,369 of record NC_136685.1, read on the forward strand.
ATGGTTTGTTAATGAAAAAGAGGTCGAATAGCAAGCGAGAGCTCAGACTTTTTTTTTTTACCCCTATGCTTGGATTATGATGTGCAGAATATATATATATGGTTTATTGTTTGCTGGAGACATGGAAAAGTGAATACTATGAATATTTCATATTTAATTCCTAATATTGCTGCACGATTCAAGAAAGCAAAGGGAATATATTGCTATTAAGCACACATTTTATATATTCATGTCAGGAAATTTTTGGTAAGCTGTATTTTATTACATTACATTAGCAACTTTCATAATATGCATTACTGCTCCATTAAAACAAAACTGTTTATTCCAACTGATAGGAGTAATAACAAGCAGCATCTATTATCTTATTAGCTAGGCTGCAGTAAACTAATAAATGCTTGGAAGGCCTGAGAATCCATGAAGGCAAGTAGACATTTTAAAATCACTTTCCAAAGAATACATATTATGTATGTCTAAAATAACTGACAGATGTGCATACACACTGTAAAATATTCACAGCTGCATGTTTGTATCTTCCCATTTGTGTATGTAATTGAATTAGCAGTTTGCTGTGTAAGAAAAAAACAAATTGTTTAGAATCCATTTTAAAAAGTTTTTTAGGACTGCTTGAAAGATTAAATTAAAAAGTTTTTTCCAGATTTTATCACACAGGTCTGCAACTAACTCTTGGGTAAACTAAGTGTGAGATACTAAAAGAGTATCCTCAACTGACAGATGTTGTAACACAGAGATTATAGAATTTACCTGTATTTGACATGGAAAAAAAATTGTACCCTCATGGTATAAACTGAGCTGGAAGCAATTGACATAAAAAGTCTCAGTTCACCATGTTTGTAAAATTTATAGTTCTATGTCTTAACACTCAACTTACACCCCATCCTTCTTACACCCAACCCCACCTCTTCAGCAGCAGAGGCTTTGATACAGGCTGTTCTGTTCATCCAGTCCTGTCATGGTTTCTCTATACCTCTCAATGAAACCCCTATTCAGGAATTCTGCATAAAGAAAATACATATTGTAACAATAATTATACTAAAATTAAAAAGCATTTTAATATTTTCAGATGCGAAAAATCGGTATTATAGCCAACCTTGAAATGAGTTTTGAAGTCTTTAGACTCTTAAGATGTCTAGTTTGAATTTTCTTGTCTCTGGCATGTAATGTATCTATTGGCAGTCAATAGGTCAATGTTGTCAGTTCACATCTGCCTTTACTCTGAGCTCCTTCACAGCTGACCTATGTCTCTGTTTCCTGTTGATACACTTCTCCTTTCTGTTTAAAAATATAACTGCTTACTATTTCATCTGATACATCTTATAAAGAAAAAAAAGTCAAAATAAATATTTGCTATCTACTGGATTACATGGAATTTCTGAATACGTAATGCTTAGGGAAATGATTCACAAGGAATACATCTGAATAATAACGGTTGTCTCAGTGCAATTCACATCTCTGCTTCATTTGTATGAGTTCTACATGCTGAAAATGAAATGCATGTAGAAAATAAAAATTTCCTTAGAATATAAAATGCAAATCAAAAAAATATATGGTTAAATAAATTAACTAACTTCATGTTTTTCTGCAGAATTAAGACTACAGTATGAAACAATATATTATTATAAAAGATGGCATTAGTCTTATATCTCCTCTTTTCTATATCACAGAATCATAGTCATAGAATTCCAGGTGGGAAGGATCCTCAGGAATTGTCCGGTCCAACCTTTCTTGGCAAAAGCACAGTCTAACTAAAATGGCCCAGTACTGTCTCCAGCTGAATCTTAAAAGCCTCCAATACTGGGGAATCCACTTCCTCCCTGGGGAGATTATCCCAAAGGCTGATGTTTCTCTTTGTGAAAAAATTTCTTTGTCTGTCCATTTGGAATCTGCCCAGAAGTGACTTGTACCCTATACCCCTAATTTTTTCCACATGACTTCTTTTAAAAAAGGGAGTGTCCACATTCTTTGTAGCAACCTTTTCAGTAGTAGAGCATGATGACAAGGTCTCCCCTTCCCTAGCCTGAACAAGCCCAGATCTCTGAGTCTTTCCTCACTAGGCAACTTCCCAGTCATTGATCAACTTTGTGGCCCTTCTCTGGACCTTCTCCAGGCTGTCCACATCTTGTATAGCAGGAGCAAGACTGAAAACACTGTTCCAGTGTGGCCTGACAAGCCCTGAGCAGAGTGGGACAATGACTTGTTAATCTCTGCTGGTGATGCCATTGATGATGAGCCCAGCACGCTGCTGGCTGTCTGCAGGAGCAGCTGGCTGCTCACCAGGACCCCCATGTCCCTTTCCACAGACCTACTCCCTAGATGGATAGATCCCAGCCTGTGCTGAACTTCTGGATGAAATACATGTATGTATATATATAATATGTAAAATCTTGGGGTTTGTTCCATGATCTTTACAATGATTAAAATAAAACCATTGAAGCAATCTTTTAAGGATAATTTTGGGCCAGGTCTCAGAATTACACAGAATTCCAGACTGCAAGTTAGATTTTTTTCAGAAGAATAGGAAGATGCAAAATCACACTTTTTAGTACCTTATCTTCTGTTTCCTCTACTCTTCCCACTAATATCTTAATTCTCAACATCCTCACAGGTAACAAAAGCCCGTGATTACTACCAGGTGTAATTTAGCCCTTAAACCAGCATATGCTTTAATAATGCACTAACAAAAGTTCATATACATGTATTCACTCCCCATTTTGCTTTTCTTTCTCCATACTTACAGCCTAAGCCAATTTATTCCGTTGCATAATCATTTCAATAAATTTTACATGTGTTTCTATTTTTCTGGATTTTACAATCAATAACTAGTAGAAGTATCCTGATGCACAATTACTTATGGACCTTAGGAAAAGTCCTTCAGGCAGCACAATAAACTACTTGAATGCCCTATTTTTTTACTCAGTTTCACTATAGCAGCTGAAAAAAATACTATACAAAATATGGAGTGAGGTATTACTTAATTGTTACGGTTTGTGATGGTGATATAGATCCACAGCTATTTTTAAGGAAGAGCTCCAGATTTTGCACAATGGCTAAAGAAACACAATTACCCAATATGTAGTGCAATATTTTAACTATGGTGAAATAGAGGTGCATGCCCTGAAGTAGAACTTCCAAGATGCTCTCGTGCATCTGCATGCTGTCAGCTGAAAGACCAAGACTGTAAGTTTCCAATATTTGCTGAAGGAATTGTCTTGAAATGTGTAACTGCAGAGGGTACACTTACTTGTGAATGTTCTTTGTACAACAAAGGATATGACATGGGATATGAGAAGTCAACAGAAACTGTCATTCAAATTCTGTTCTGCTAACCTTTGCATGCTGCAAAACCAACAAATGCTTTTTTCTTCATTATGCTATTTGTGAAGATAACTGATTGGCAAATACAACCAATGAGAAATAAAATATCTCCTTAATTGGTACTTTTCCTTTAAACAATATTCTACTGAGATTAGCACAAAACAAGCAGTCATGTTAAATAGTGCTAATAAAAGCATTTGAGTAAAAAAGAAATATTTCTCTTTTATACTGCTGATACAAGTACTAAAGGTAAGTTAAGTACAGTAAATGAAGGCCACAGTGTGTATCTAAATCATTGGTAGCTGTGTACTACCTTCCAAATTTCTCAGAACTTTTTGAACTGAGTAAACAATCAGTCAGAACATTGTTCTTGTCAAAAATATCCATTGATGATACCCACAAAGAGGAGGAACAAATTGGTGATGCTCCCACATTTGTTTGAGCACTAGAGTATAAATCAACAGCATATAAAAGGGTAATCAGACAACAGAACTGACAGCAGTGTTTTACAGTGCTCAATAAATCTCATGCCTGAACAGAAAATGACAGAGCAGCACTGAAAGCACTGTTTGCTTTCCAGCTCTGCAGTCCAGATCCACAAAATGACTGAGGAACTTACAAGACACCAATGAAATTAATGCTTCAAAACCTGAAGTTGTGAAAAGCTTCAGGATCAAAAAGCTTCCATATAACCTCTTTATGACCTCAGTGGTATTTGGACAAAAAAGACACACTAGCTTCTGACCTTTAAAGATCCCTAACTGCTTAATGGAGAGGAATTTCAATTTTAGCAATGTCAAACAAATTACAGCTGAACTCGTCTCCATAAGAGTTCTTTCAAAAACTGGTGACCGGTGCCTTCAAGAAAGGGATTCTTGGCAAAACCTGGATTCCACCAACAGAAAAATAAAAATAATATACTGAAATGAGGAATTCTTCTCTGCTCAGAGCCTTCACCAAAACTGAACTTGGACTGTGTAAATTTTAAGTACAAATTATGTTACTGATACACAAGATAGGGCTAAAAAAATCTGAAATTTAGATTAACATCTTTCTCTGGGAGATCTTGGAGAACTACTACCCCCTTGGCTGGAGATTAACCAAGGAAACACAATATATTCTCTAACATATCATCAGAACATGTACTCATGAGAGAGAAAGAAAGGTAAAGACACAAACAGAAAGAAATCAGGAAAGAACAAAGGTACCTTACCTCACTTTTAAATTGCCTTGCTGTGGTTGTCCATCGTAAATTGATAAAATATCAAAATCTTCCTCGAGGGCGAAAGTATGAAATGACAATTGTATCCTGTTACGCTCTCCTGTGATAATGATCCATGTGCAGTTGGCATAATTTGGATAACCATGAGGAAATCCAGGGCTTTCTATAGTACCATTTGGTCCCTGTACTAAGCCTCCACAGTTCTGACCTGAAAAAGAAGAAAAGAAAATTTGCAGTTGGTTTTATTTTCCCTCACCCAGTATATATTCTTAAATAAGTACATATATGTAAACTTAATTTTAGAATATTTTTTTTAGATTACTAACAGCACATAAAATTTAATTTATACCATTGTTCCCTTCAAATTAAAAACCCTCATAGTTGTATTTTCTGAGACACTTAGCATCTTTTTACCCAGTGAATCATTATTTCAGGTTCTGTAGTATTAACAATGTATGACTTATTCATTCAATTGTGAAATTTCAGCATTAGCCTTAATGCCATAAATTCAACCGACTGACAGTTATAATGGCAAGAGAGTGTTCAAAACTTTTTGGCAAATGACATTTTAAAAGTTTCTATATAAGCACTAAAATATGAGTTTCTGATGTTCTAAAACCTACTTTAACATGAAGAGCAAAATGTAGATGTTTAATATGCTTTGTTTTGCAAATAATCAACATTTCTATACTTTGAAAACACAGCAAAATTTCTGTGGTATAATATTTCTATTTCCATGTGTTTTGTGCTAACAAAACTGGGGGGTTTTTTGTTTGCTTGGTCTTTTTGGTGGTTTGGTTGGCTGGTGTTGGTTTTTTTTTTGTTTTTTTTTGTTTGTTTTGGGTTTTTTTTTGGGGGGGGGGGTTGGAGTTTTTTGTTGTTCCTGTTTTTTGTTGTTGTATTTTGGGATTTTTTTTCCCCAAAATATAATGCTAAGCGTTTACTCAGTAGGCATTTGTATCTGTTTTGTACATCCTACATACATTGTGAGGGCATGATAGCTCATTAACAGGAAGTCCTCAGCAAGAAACCTTGACTTAAAGTGCACACTGTTGCTAGTTTCTACTTGATTTTGTTAATCCCCCACATAACAGTTGTACCGACTCTGAGTTGGAGAGAAGTCAATGAAATACTTGAATAGAGAAAAATATGAAGACATTCTGTGGACTGTAATGCTTGGATTATTGCACGCATTTTAAACACTTCAGAATAAATATAATCCCACATTGTATTGTTATATCTAAACCAAAACAGTATTTCTGACTGCAATTTTAACTTCCCAGCAGTGGGGCTCTCAGACAGAATCTTTCAGAGAAGTGCTGTCAAATTCTTGTGGGAGGTTTCTAAATCTTAATAAGATGGATTTAATAAAAGGGATTTGCTCCTAAAACTAAAGAACTTACAAGTAATCATTTTTTACTAAATTTCAAAAATAACTCTAATGAATAGATAGAAAGGCTGTAGGGATCCAGGAAACTTAAAATAAAAACCTTCTCTGGTACACCTCTCATTTGATTCACTTTAATACAACATATTTATTATCCAACACTTGCAAAGAAGGAACCTATTACACCATGAATTTAGCATGAAAGTTTCAGTCATGTACTCTTCACTAAAAATTACCAGCATTCCTGCAGACACTTGGGGGTTGCATTGTATCCTTCTTCCTACAACCACAGGGGAAACATCATATAAATGCCACAGACAATTTAAAGTAATTTAATTAGGCCAGAACTGATGTTCTGAAGACAGAAGAGGAAAATTATAGTGACAGCCCATCACTCTGTTACTCTGACCAGCTACTTCATGTCTCCAACATAATTTTCAGGAGATCAAGTACCCCTTGCAAGCCATGCTGCACAGCAATGTTCCTACCACTCGGGTGAGAAAGGTTTGCATTGAAAAAAGAGTGCATCATTGCAATTCATCTAAAATCTGTCAAAGACCCCATTTCAGGAGAAGAAATTTGTAATTCTAATGTAAAAAGAATATAGTACACCATATGTAACTGCATATGTAAATGCAGTCTTTTAACTACATTTCTGACATCCATGGAGACAAACAAATTATGTCCCCAATCTCTTTGGGAACCCTAGAGCTGGCTTAAAGTAAAACTTTATTAACCTTTATTTTTAAACTTTATTAACTTTATAGTTATATGGTTATAAAGTTTATAATATAAACTTTATTAATTTTTATTTTTAAACTCCATATTGCTGGGATAGTAAGTGAACCCTCTCAGTCCCCACATGGCCATAATTTGCAGCAGTTTCCTTACACAAATGCTTTTTATCTACTTGCAGAAATTGTTTTAAGGGCCAATGATTGCTCCCAGTTTTATTCCAAAAGGTGCTTTGTACTCCTATCTGCAGATATGGGTTATTGTGCATTATTATTTTGGAAAGTAAACAGACTCTAATGAGGAATAAGGCAGAAAATGTTTTTACCACTCTTTAATTTAGGCATTTCTTACAATCCAGAGTCCTCTTTTTCTCCACTTTGCTTTTAGTCTCCTGTATATATATTCCTCAAATTCTGAAACTATTCATACTCAGGTTCTAAAACTATTCATACACATATTGCCTATTCACTTTGTACCCAAGAAAGCATGAGGCAAAGGGGGATCATAAAGGAAAACTATTACTGTGAAATGCTATTTAGGTTTGATCCTAATTTTATATGCATATATAAATATATACTTATTTACTTAGTGTTCAGTAAAAAAGCAGTAAAAATACTAGAAGAAATTTAATACACAGTTTACTCCCAGAAAACTCATTGCTGCACACATGCAATTTCAAGGAAGATTTTGCTTCTGAAGTAAGCAATACTCAAAGATCTTTTAAGAGCTATACAGATCCAGAAAACACATCTGTCTCTGCCTAGTTAAGACACAAACATGTTAACAGAACAGAATGTAGAAAAAAAAAAAAAAAAAAACTGCTATCTATACAATACCTATTTTGACAATATATGTAAAAACCTTCCAAACAGTCAAATGTTGTACTTCTTCAAAGGAGTAAATTCAGCATCAAACCACTTAAGAGAGTTTCAGTTGGAGGATATACTTAGAGAACAGGAACAAAGAGACTTAGAGTGACAGGTAGCAGCAAATTAGATAAGAATTGAGCATACAATATCCCACAAGAAATAATGACGTTTCTAATTGTAGAGACATCACAAACCAGTAAGATTACACTGATGAGACTAACTAAGAATATTTAGTTTCTTATGTGTATTTTAAGACAAGAAGGAGTCATCAAAGTAAAGAAAATAAACATATCAACAGGAAAATATAAAAAAAATATAATCAGAGATTAATTAGTTCTGTGGGTCTGAATGTAGGCTGAATACCAACGAATACACCCCCAAAAAGGTCTACTCCTACATTTCTCTTTAGCTTTGGTCTTTGTGCCAAATAACAAAATAAGTACTGCCATTTTTCACAAGACTTGCAGTCACTGATTCAGTTCAATATGAGTATACTGAAATATTTTAATATTAAAGGTGCATTAGACAGCCATGATTTGTATGATGCCACATAACTGTTTATATGAGTATAAACTATGCAGCTATTATTATTTTTCTGTCATATGTTGTTTGTAAGGAGACATTTCTGGACAGCTATTTTTACCTTATGACATAGAAAGTGTATTTTAAGAAAAGTGATGCTCTTCTGTTGTAGTTGAAAAAATATTTAAAGTGATCACAGAATTATTGTATTTTTCAAAGTTACCTTGCATATCCTGTACCAGTCCTATTGTACCTGCTCAGGCTCAATATTTCTCATTGTCATCCCTAAGTGAGAGCCAATAAAGAAAACAAAACTACATTTTGCCCTAAATACTGGTGCCAAATGGGTGGTAGAATCACTAGGAATCAGTATAATTTTAATATTGCTTTGTTGTAAGATTTCGAACAAATTTCACAAAATAAAAAGTCATAAAACACTTTCTAAACCAATCAGATTTATATTTTTCTGGACCTTTAGGCTTATTTATTACATACTCCCCCTACACACACTTCCCACCCTGTTTACCATATTTATTGACTTCTTTCTGTTGTACAAAAATATGCCATAAAGAAAGACTTCTCTTCTTGTAATTCATAAAGTAGTCTGTGGAAGACTAATATATATGCATACATATACATATTTATATAATAATAGTTTGGAATTTTTGCAGGATACATGAATTTTTAATAAGAAAACTATAAAAAGCATCAAAAATACCTCTAGTAAAGTCAGTGATGCTAAAGATATTTTGATCAATCATGATAACAAAAATGAAGTCAATTTTATTTTAATGATTGCAAGTAGCATCTTCCATTCTGAAGCTACAGAGGCTGAGAAAATACATGATTGGATCTTCCTCATTTCTTGAAACAGCTTCTAACATGGATTTTTTGTATTAGTAAATTTAATAAGTAAGAACAGGTGTGCTTAGCCAGATCAAAGGCATTCTGCTCATTCTGCTTTTCTCCAACAGCAATCCAAAGGAGAGAGGACTTGGACAAAAAAACATCCCTCCCATTCATGTGCAGCATCTCAGGAATTTCTGAAAAGAAGACATTCCAGCACCCCTGTATTTCTGTTTAATAGTCCTTGATAGATTTATTTTCCATGAACTCATCTCTGAGTCATCCTCTGAGTCTATACTAACATCTAAGGTCTCTCAGGTATTGTAGAGGGAATCCTAAGACATAAAAAACTCCTTTTTGTATTTTTTCAGGATTTACCATGTTAGGTTCATTTGACACCCTAGGACATTTATACATGAAAAGAGAATATACAGATGATCTTTACCTATGCATTCTATTCCACTTAGCATCTCACTGACCTTTGTCATGTTCCAGCTTCTTTTATTTCCAAGTTCAAAAGTTCCATTTCATATAGCTGTTGTTTGCACCTAAGCATATTTATCACATATCTGTGACCATTTTGATGCTGTGTTATACCCTGCATGAGACAGGGATACCAGAACTTCTTGTAATATTCAAAATACATATACATAATTTACACATAATTTACATAATTGATCCCTTTCCCTCCTCTCTCACCAATTTCATATTTTGTTTTCTAAGGTAAGTGGTAGCTTGACATTTTATATGACTATGGATTATAAGTAAGATTTCTTTTCTCTGGAATTACAGTGAAGCTAGAGCCTGTCATTTTAGATTGAAAAATGTGATTTATTAGATTTCCTACAGTTTATTACTATGTACATCACATCACATTGCATTCAACTACTCTGAATTTTATCAACTACTCCAACACCCCTTTACTTGAACACATAAGGCTATTTTTTGTAATTCTTCACAATTGCTCCTCATTTTCATTAACTCTTCACTTCCTATCATCACAGTCACTTCATTGCTTACCCTCTTTTGCAGATCACTTATAAGAGCACTGAAGACAGATGCCGGCACAGATTTCTTTGGGATTCCATGGTGACTCCTTCCTTTGTTAAAAAATCTTCTTTCTCCTAGGACACTACTTTTATCCAAACTTCCAGCAGAGTACAATTGTCTTCTGCCCTAGCTGATTTATTTCCTTTACAGCTGTTACTGGGGACCCTCATCCAATGTCTTTTGGAATTCTGATGACCTTTAACCACATTCAGGCTGACTAATTCAAAGAACTCAATAGGTTTGAAAAGCATATCATTTTAAACTTTTTCTTCCATATGTCATATTTAATAATGTTTGAATTGATTTCTTCCTTAATAGAGTTTCCTAATACAAATATCAGGTGGTCCAGCTTTTATACCTTAACGCCCCTTGGGCCCTTTTAATTATGGACATCTAAGGTGAATTGAAGCTGGAGATTACTTTTGCTGTGCAGCAATTTTTTTCCTGGATTGTCTTGTAAACTCTGGATAATACATGGTGCTTGTGACATTACTGCTTTTCTGTTTGTTCCATAACCTGTTCTATCAAATTTTCAACTTTAAACACAGGCATTGAGGAACTTTCCACAGAGAACAGTTCAGGCATGGGAATTACAAAGCATATATATTTTTTGCTGTCTTCCTTAATCTTGTCTTTATATTGTTAGTATCTATTGTCCCAACAAGAATTCCTTCCAGGGTACTTGCTTCACCTGTTTTCAAAAGAGTAATTTTTGGTTTTATAGAGCTGGCCTGCAATGCTCTTGGACACTAATATTTTATTTACAAGAAAACCTTCAGAGAAGGCCCAGCAGCCCCTAAATCTTACTGATTGCATTTGCACTGATACACCTGCTTGCACCCACCTTACCTTGGGATTATCTCCCTCTGGCACAAAACAGCACTAACCACTTGCTTTGGATATATAGCAGGATGAGTCCCATTATCTCTCTCCTATTCTTTTTTGTGAGGCCTTAATTATAGGAGTTGATGGTTAGTGCCTTCAAAGATTTTAAATCCTCTCTCCTGCACAGCAAATTCAGACACACATCTCTTATGCCCCAGAGCACCTCATGCCTGTAATTTTGACTCCTTTAACTTAAACATGTGCACAGTTGCAGAACTTTGTTACAGCTGTGTTAAGCACAACTTAAAAGACTTTGAGAATCAAAGTGCATGAAAGCAACAGTTTTGTAAATATGACTTTTAAGAAAAAACATTTTAAAAAGATATTCCCAATAATACAGAGAAGAGATATGCACACACAGAACAAAAAAATATTTCCTGTTGTACTACAACAGATAACTACAGATTGAAATTATTGCTGCTATCAGATGAGACAGTGGAGCAGTAAGACATGAACAGGTGGTTTGCACACCTTATTTTAACCATCCATTTTTCCTTTACCTTGTGTTTTCATATTCCCTCTCTGTATTTCCTCCTCTCCTGAGTGCTGTGTAATCTGCCAGCACATCCTACCCCCACTTAGACCTGCAGGCCCTGCAGCCCCTGACACCAGTTGCTGTGCTCTGCACTGGACCTTCATCACTTCCTCATTAGTAAAATCTCAAGACACTTTCTGACTGTCTTACTACTCAGTAAAACTGCTATTTCCCAAGTAACTTCAATCAAGAACGGAAATGTCAAATGGCCAGAAAGGCAGAGGCACTATTCTTTGAGGACTGTTTTAAATAGTATGTAGCTTCCTCAAGTGTCCTTTAAAAATCCATAAAAAACCTCACAACACCATTACAAGGCACTTTCCAGGGAATTAATCAAATCAGAAAGTACTGAGATCCTTTTAATTTAGGCATGGCTGAAGATTTATTCACAAGCAAGCCCCCATCTTTACTGGCACAGCTGGAGCATAGCTAGAGCATGCCCCAGCACAAATCTCACAGAGAGGGCACCTCTCCACACCAGAGTCCACTCGCTGTGCCCACCAGCTCTAGAGCCTCAGGGGGAACTGGCACCACAAGGCTTCAGTACTTCAGATATTTAAACATAACCAAGACAGTCCCAGCACAATGTGAAATGAAAACAGTGTAAATTTGCTCATTATGTTTTTGCAAGACTCAGGCAAAAATATTTCAAGAGAATTAGAGAGATTTTTTTTTTTAATTATTTTATCTGAAATAATGAATGTCTGGGGGCCAGATGGGTTATTAAATAAATAATTAATGACTGAGGAGACCTCAGTGAGTGACAGTCTGTGCCAGCTTCTGGTGGGACCAGGTCAGAGCCTGCCTGGCTGCAGTGCAGCACCGGGAGACCATGCAGGTGTGTGGGTACTGGCGAACATCTGGACAGATGTGGTGATGAGCAGGGCACAAGGAGAAGAACACAGGAAGGCCTCTTCAAGAACAAGACCCTGGGCTGGATGACTTCTGCAGCCCTGGAAAATTGTCATCAGCTCTGTGGGTGGGTGAGTGGAACACAACTGCCCTGGGCCAGAGATAGGAAAACAAGTGGGGCCATGAGAGTGTGAGTGTGTCTGACTCTGCTCCTCCATGCAGCCAGCTGTGTTCATGGGTACATGTGTGTGTGTGGTGTATTCCTGTGTTCTGTGTGCCTACTGGGAAAAGCTGCTCAGCCTTGTCACTGCCTGCATCTGGCAAAGAGATGGGGCAGCCTCACCTCTGTTGGCTGCTGGATTCAACCCTTCCAAACATGATCAGTTGCTTCTGAATCATTAAATATTCTGTAGCTTGGCACTAAGGGTTAATATGGAGGAAAAATGGCAGCTAAATCACAAAACTTAGATGGATCTCCTTTAAATACAGATCTATTCAAACCCTACCATTTTTGGCTGTGACCAGTCTAAGACCTTCATGGAGTCCTTCTCACATGAGATGCTTGAATACTTGTAATAACCTTAAATTCCCATGCAGACATTCACAAGGTGACTGGAACTTCATCAATCTATAAAGCACTTTAAATTCAGACATTCTAGCCACAGGACATATATTCATTGATTGTGCTGATGAAACATAAAAGCTGGTGTTTTTAAAGTCTCAGATTAACTATGAGAGTCAGGCACTAGCTTTTTCCACCATCTCCTGTGTATACTTAAGTCTTTATCCAGAACTCAACTGAAATTAAATTTCCCTAAAGGTTAGAGATTAATATTTCTATTCAACAAGAAATTCTGAAACAATTCTGCCATGATGCTAGCTTTGCTGTGTAGCAGAGCAAAACATCTTAATTACTGGCATGTGAAAAATTTTATTTTAATGACATTCTAAATGCTGAAATTTATATTATACATAAACTGGATTAGGCTGCTATTACAAATTGAGAAAAAGATATTTCATGTTCTCTTTTCAATACTGGATTGCCCAAAAAGACCAGTAAATCTATTCACAAAGGTTAATAGTGAAATAAAATGTGGGACAAAATACCTTTTTTTTTTTTTTTTAAAGGCTTTTAATACTTTTAAAAAGATCCAGTTTATAACACTATCAACTCAGTACCACTGGCTATTAGAGGCAAAAAAATAATAAGACCATAATCACTCTTTCAAGGCTACACCTTGACAGTGCTTCCATCTGACACAGCAGTAAGTTCTTAACTAAAAGCAGCTGCATTATAGGAAGTTAGTTTTCCCTTTTCCTTCAAAAAATATATTTTATCCCAGTAAAGCAAAGATCTTTGCATATTCTTCTTTTTTCTTTTGAATTTACTCCAATTGTTCTTAAGATACATCAAAATGAAGGAAAGAAAATACATCAGAAAGAAAGGAAAGCAATGCAAATCCTATACCAGATTTGAAATATGTAGAAGGTGGTGTTGAAAAAATTATTCTACAGTGAGTAATATCCTATATTTTAAAATTCCAAGCTAAAGGTATTTTTAGTATCCTTGAAAAAAAAAAAAGACTATTCCTCATAGATGCAAACTCATTCTGCAAGTGGAGATCACTGAGGACAGGTTGGATTTTATTTTTCTACTTTTCTAAGATAAAGTAAAATAAATTGAGTCTTTAGGTAAACATAACTGTTACAGTTACTTAGCAACAGCTGGTAGAATTAGAGTGCATTGTACAGCTCAGGTAGATAAAAGGAAAATGCTGATTTCATTGTTTGTGAAATAAACAATAAAAGAATCTCTCTTCTGAGCTTCAATGGAACAGGAGCAACACAACTGTAGGAAAATTGCTCTGAGGATTTATTTACTTCACTTCTGCCAGACTCCTAGAACATTCAGCATAATTGTCTGTACCAAATCTGATCATTTCAGCATTGTCACTTTGACTTTCATTTCTTATTGATGCCACTCTCCCAGACCACTTCACTGACAGCCTTGCTCACATGTCAGGATCTTACAGCAGCTTTTGTTATTACAATCTTTACCACAGGATGCCTACACCATGAGGCTGAAAAGTGTACCATAGCTCAAGCAGTTTGAGTTCAGACTACTACTAAAGAATTCATTGTCAAAAGGCCCAGCTCTGAAGACCTGGAAACATCCATTTGTCTCATTTTAAGTGCTCCCTCACCATCATCTACATTAACTACTTTATCTTCCCTTAAAGTTATTACTTTGAACATCACTTCTGTTATCCAGCAGGCTTTCCAGCATTTTTTCCATTGTCCACACAACCAGTCCAGAAAAGGTTTCAAATTTGTTCATATCTGTTACTTGAATTCATCCTTTCTTTGTATTTAAAACAGAGTGGAGTCAACTGATATCAACCGAGAAGAACAAATACTATCTTCCAAATTAAATGGGTAAGTCATAATGAAGAAAAAGAATAAGTGACAATAAATTTTTCAATAGTCATTAGAGAAGTTGCGTTTTTAAAGACAGAAGACTTAATTTTAGAATTTAATTTAGAAAGATCAGATGACATTACATTAGGATTTAATGCTAAAGCCATCACTTTGTTAATAAAAGCACATTTTGCGGGAAGAATTTATCCATAAGATTAAAAATTATATTTTATGGATCTCTTGCAAGAAATCATAGAACATTCTTCTTGACAGGTGCATTATTTCTATGCACATAATTGTGCTCCTGATTTAGATGTGAATTTTATATAAAGAAAAATATTTGCACTGTGCAATGCATATACAAGAAGGAAGTATGAAAATTATCATTGTAACAGAGTATTTCAGCATCAGCAAAGTTAAAAACAATCAAAACATAGATAAAGGGGCAACACATGCAGGCATAAATCAGAAATTTACACACACAAAACATATACAATCTATGACTTTCATTAAAATCACCAAAGATGGAATGATGCAACAGACGCACAGTCCCTCAAAATTATAAAATCAAAGTACAGCTGTGTGAGACATTCATGAATGGAACTGAAATGATGTGTTCTAATAATCTTAATCACAGGAAATTTGCTACCTTATGTTTTGTATCTTACTGATATGTTTACACAGTATTAAAGTAATTTCTTATTTTAATGGGACAGTAGGATGGCATGAAGGGTGATGCAGCTGCTGTGCCTGAGTCGTGATGTCAGTAGCTGAGATTTATGCACAGCTATATTCAGACTGGAGCAGTTAACCACCATCTTGCAGCATCAATAACACTCTCAACTGTATGAGTAACTGTGGGTCTGATGCAGCATTGCTCCAAGTCCTTTGGCTTTATCTGCATGAATTCAAAATGGCACCAAAGTGTTTCTAGTCTGATTTGGCACCCCCAGGTCATACTGGAATAAAATGAGTAAGGAATAAGATATTTTTTTGTTTCATTGCAAGATGTAGTTTTACTTCTCTCATATGAAATAGAATGTTTCAGTGTTAGGTTTTTTCCACTGTGCTAGTCTCAAGCAATTATTTATATTTGTAAATAATAGCAAGTAATGTTTTGAACTGTGAGGAAAATGCAATCAGCATTAGCTTTAAGGTACAGCTGATTAGAATAATATTTTATAAATAGTATATGCAATAGCATGTCTATTTACTAATTAAGCACCTTCAGCCCATGCAAATAATTCAGATATGTTACAGAAATAAAGGCAGGATTCAAATAAATTAAGAGACTTAGATGATAGTACAAACTGAAACTATAAAGATACAAGAGTATGTTCTATTTCACTGACTGGGGGGAATCATGACAAGAGAAACTATAAAGATACAAGAGTATGTTGTATTTCATTGACTGGGGGGAATCATGACAAGAGTATATTCATGATATTACATAATTAAATGACTTCGCCTAACAGTGCAACACTCCAATTATATATCACACAAAAGTTTCTCATGGAATTATGGTGGACGCTATTTTTAAATGCCAAATATTCAATTATTTATGAGAGGTAAATCATATGAAATTGAAGAACCTGAACTTATTTCAGGCTTTTCATGTAGTCTGTGCCCCCACATACTATGTCTTCATCACAACACACAACCACTATTGCAGGGACTAGTCCTGAACTCGATTTCTCAAAGGGACTTTTAATTCTTGATTAAGGCATAATTGAAATACAGAGAAGAGATCTACTCTTTGCAAGAATATTACAAGCAAAACCTTATTATGTTCATTTTATGAGAAATAATGTAAAAAAGGAAAGAGCTCTCTGCATCACTGACTCATCCTCAGGAACCCGTGTGACTGACAGGAAATGCAGAGCCAGAAGCAGCACAGCAAGGAGATGATATTCGTGTTGGCACTGCTAAGGCTGGTTGTGCCAGGGTGGGTGAAGTGTGGGCTGATCTGCAATGTCACATAGGGCTGTGTCTGTGGTGCAGAATTGCTCTCAGACCTGTGAGCTGTTCTAATGTCCATAGTCACTGCTTCCACAAAATGATATGGAGATTCTCTAGAATATTTTTAATTTACCACTCACAGGAGATACCCTTATGGTTCCACACATATTCTAATGCAAACATTTTTCTAGACAAGGTATAGATACAACATTGTGTGTCATTTCTCAAGGTCTAAAATCATTTGCTTTGATGTTTGTGATAATCAAGTGACTTGACTCTAGAAAAAATAGTTGAACTATGGGTGTGACAAGGGTTGAAAGGCATTGGTCCTGAGATCCTAGCCTTTCTGAACAATAACACAGTTTATCTGACTATAGAAATGTCCAGGGGTATCATCATACACCCACTGAAGTAAATGCCAAGGAATCCACAGACCTCAGTGAGAGAAGAATATACTTTATAAATACAGACTCTAATAATTTATATATCTGTCTTGCTTCCAGGAGAAAAAAAATAATCCAAATTGGAAGCCATTGGAATGTCTCAACGGAAGTGCACATGCCTTTGGGAGACTGCACCTGACCCTAGACAAAAGCAGGATAAGAATCTAAAATATTGGTTTTCACTTATGTTACATCAGACTGTATTATGTCATGCTGTTTCACATCTCACCTGACAGGCACATTTCTGTTACAAAACATAAAAAGACAGGGAAAACAACAGTGATTTGAAAACATGTTTATGCTAACTGAGGTGAATAGTCAATTAGCAGATACCATTAAAAAATCCCTAATTAGTTAGAAGATTCTTGTTCCAAAGAATAAAAACCCTTATCGACTCCACAATTTTTTTATACAAGTAACTATATATTATTAATTCAGTGAGCACTGTTATTAATAGTGTTAATAGTTATTAAACTATTTAAGTTATATATAATGGTTATTAAACTACAGCTGTATGATTTACTCTTGAAATTCTGAAAGTGCTCACTTTTGTCATGCCTTTAGCCCACCTAACTCCCAGTTCACCCATCTGTCTACAACTTTCCTTATTCAAGGAGGAACATGATAATATGTATGTGAAAAACACTGAACATATGGCTCCTGTGGTAGAAACTAAAATTAAATTGTCCACAATGGCTTGCTAGACAGATAGCAAAATGCTGTGTGATGCTCCAGCTATATTATTGACTATTTAAATTGATTATTTGCTTAAGCTGCAACCATATCATCTTTCTGTCATTGCAAGCTATACCTGAAGCTATGTAAGTCAAGGTATGATCATGAGCTGCAGTCATCCAGTCCATAAAAACAAAGTTCTTACAATTTCACAGAAAAATCTGAAGCATTAGTGTATTTTGAAAACAAATTTAGGATTTATAGCATTGCATAGTTTATAAACAAAATCTGGTAATGAAATACCACACCTATTATAAGTAAAATTATTACCAAATTAAGAAAATATTGCTTGTGATTCTTGTCATTTGACATGACAGGTATTTTCCCATGTTTACATTTATTAAGTGTTTTTTCTGTAGGCTATTTAAACTAGAGCTAGCAAACAGAACATCAAAGGTCACACATAAAAGTATTGCCACATAGAATTACAGTACTTGAAGAACCAGACACCACCCACACACACTTCCCTCAATTTGGGCTATTCATTAAAAAAAAAAAAAAAAAAAAATCTTCAACAGAGATTTATTATTAAATATCTTTTACTTATCACAGCTATTTATCTTCTGTCCTCTTTAAGCCGACTGTCTTTGTGTCACACTCTGATTTTCAATTGATACAAGCTGGCATGTCTTCACTAGCTACATCACATCAGATCAACTGAAACACTAGTTAAATTTCCAACTCATACAATGATTCTATCTCCTTCCTTCCTGCCTTCCATTTTCAAATGCTTCTTTGGCAATGACATTTTATGATCTACTCTCTAATCTGATCTTCTTAATGATACTCTATCAATTAACATTTTTTTTCTATGCTTCTGAGACAAACCCCTGTATATGTTACTAGTAATGAAAGCAAGTGCAGGGAATAGGTCTGTTTACAGCATTTGTACAACCTTTTTCCAGATTATTTGGCTGTTAAATTGCATGATGGACAGAATAGATACTGAATTTAGCTGCAATTTCACTTGCTTTTTCTATGTGGAGAGCTGCAGGAAGACTATGATACTGAGAAATTCTATTTTGGCACAGGTACAGTAACACTGTGTCCTAGGCCATCTGAATTTTGCACACATAGCAATGGGTTCCAAGCTACCTATTAGAACTCAGGAGAACCATTGTGAAGTAGCTGGACTGTTGGAATAATTTGTTCATAAAACCATGAGAGTCAAAAGTCAACAGAATGCTTTAAATTACTGGAGGAAAAAAACAGAGCTGTCATTAAGCCCTGCTTAAGTTTACTGTCTAATCTACACTCTGGAAAAAAAGTTCAAGCCCACTATCTTATCAGAAAAGGTGTAAATAAGAATTACAAGAATGATTAAAAGCAAGAAATAGGTTCTATACAGGGATCCTTAACAGGCTGATTTTTTAGCCTGCAGAAATGACTGCTGTGGGCAAAGGTGGGAGAGGCCCATGGCATGACGGGGTAAAAAAAGCATTCTTCTCTCCTGTTTTTCATTTCTCTGCTTTCATTCCTCAAAATACTCCTTCTGCTGATAAGTTCAAACCAAAAGGATAAATTTTTTCACCTAGTGTAAAAATAAACAGAGGAACTCATTTCAACAAGAAAGCAGTTAGACTGTAGCAATAGGGAAATCAGCAAAAGAAGAAAAAGAAAGGGAATGGAAGACACATTAAGATAATTTTAAAATGAAATCTAAACCTCTGGCATAGCAAGTCTCTGCACACAGACCTAGAAGCATCTTGAAAATATGCTTGCATTCCTAGTTTTTCTAGACATCTGCTCTTAGTCAGTGATATATATAACACACCAGATTCTGGACTTTGGTCAGCTCTACCAAGTGGGAGGTGTCACTGAAGAGATATAGACCTCCAAGCACAAAAAGTTATCCACGTCAGATTCTGAATAAGATGCAGTTAATAGATTTTAAGTTTTAACACTTTGGTTCTCTTCTTCATTGAAAGGCTCTAACAAGCTGCACATTATTAAGGAGAAAATTAGCCATTCTCAGCCTTTGCTTTTATTGCCATCATGGAAAATATTTACCTAGCTACATTGGCTCCCTTCTCTTTGTAAAACATTTGTCTTTTTTTTTTTTTCAAATAAAAAGAAGCATTGTTAATAGCCAGGCTGATCAGTAGTTATAGCAGCTGATCAGTATTAATAGTGAGAGTAGCTATTACTGAATTTCCAAAATCACATATTCATAACAAAGAGGATTTTCCAATTCCTCATGGAACATTCATACAATTGGAGCTTTGGAAGGCCTAATATTTGTGCAAACCATTTTTATTATTGTTTGTCTCAGTAGGAAGCAACTAAAAGGAATATTCATGGATTAGACTGCCACCATGAGACTATAATGAGCAATAATTTATGAGGAAGAAACAATAGTTTGTAAGAATACAATAGTTTGGTCCTTGATTTTCAGAGACCCTGTTCAATACACATCATCTATTAGTTTGCAAAACTATGCCTCATTTGTGCTGAATCTTCCAAATACACCATCATAATGCATTTACAGACTCTATAATTTGTAGAATGAGCTCGGAAATTTCTTTTGGGATATTGGCATTCACATAAGAATGATATTATTTCTTTGCTGGACTAGCTGGACTATCAGCAAGTTACAAAATACCACAAAAGAGGTTTAAACACCATAGAAATTTTACTGAAAGACCCCACAAAGACAAAACTTTTACAAATAAGAGAGAAAATACACACGTTTTTCTCATAAAAGAACTAAAGTTTTGGTACTGCATGTCAGCTCTTCAATGAGCCAATCAAGAAAGTTGAGAAATAATTTGATAACAGGAAACTTCACAGTGGGAAAATGTGTCTGAAACCCTGAAATACTGGGTTTGCATGGTGGGAAGATATTCCTTGAGCCAAAAACTTCCATGAGATCGCTGTTTTCACATATAGCTTTCTTGAAAATATTCATCTTTCAAAAAGGGTGGTGACTGAAATGAATGATGAAGTACTTGAACAAAACTCCGTTTGATCCTTAGCAGACAGATTTCCCTTAAGCTGTACACAATATGAGTGGTCAGAACTGTGAAACCAATGTATGCCCAAAGTAGAGAAAGGAGCTTGCCTCTTACAAAGATAAAAAATACTTGCACAGAACAGTAAACAGGAGAGATGGTTCCAATTAACAAAACTGAGTGAAACAGTAAAACAAGCAGGCAGATGATGGTGATATATTCCTGCAGATTTACTTTATATGTAAAATATAATCTGATAATATGTTTCATTTGTAACAAAGCTATTTTAATTTCAGACTGAAAACAAAGAAAACTTTAATAAGTGCAGGGTTTTGACTTTTTTCAGGTGGAGTATTTTTAATGTTTCTAGTAAGAAGGTCCTGATTTCCTCTCCAGGATAACAGTGCTATGTTCTTACTAACCTGATTAGTGATTTTTTCTACTAGCATCAAGGTGTTTTTCCATTCTATTTAGCATTAAAACCAGTTGCAAATAAAAGCTCTTTTCAATTACATTCTATTTGTACAAATATTTTGATTTGAGTTCATACAGTATTCATCAAGGATAAATGCAGTGATAACATTTTTGTGTTGCACTTGCTGCTGGTGCTCTTTATTTTGCTGAATTGCACCATTTCTTACAAGAGTGGCATGACATGCTTTAAGGCTATTTTCTCCCAATTCCTCAACCAATATTAAAATTCATTATTTCTCTTGGATATGCTAATATAATAGCTATTTCTTTTTCTACTACTACTTCAGAAAGAAATTCAGAACTAGAGGAACATAGTATCTTCTCTGTGTTAAAATGTGCTTGGGAGATGGGGTCACTGTATGTCTCTGCTAGCTGCATGAAAATATAGTTCAACTAGAGTCAATTATGACAACATATATGGAGTTTGAATTCTAATTTTAGAACAGATGACATCTCCACTGAGTCCTTCCTCCATGCTAAGGCTCCATGTGGTTTCTGGGACTGAAAAGTGAGTGTGTGTGTACCTCATCCTCACACATTAATAGTACATATTCAAGCCCAGCTGTAGGATGGATCAGTGATTTCTCTGTGCTGCATTCTTCCAGTTGCCTTGGACTGAAGTATGGTACCATACAGAGGAAGAAGGGGTGTTTTTCCAAAAAACATCATAGCCTGCATGACTGCTGCATACACACACACACTCTCTCTACACTCACACCCTCCACTCACAGAGTGGGAAAAATTATGAAATATTGAACTAGAATAAGTAGGAGAAAGAACTAGATGGATAGGCAAAGGCTGTGACAAAGAAAGGCAAAAGATTTACTAGTTTTTGGGGGCTTTGTTTTAAAAGTGAAAATAAACAGAGAAAAATCATAAATATATGCCTTAGTCCCATTAAAAAGAAATTTTAAAAAAGCATAAAAATAGATGGCACTTCTTTAGTTATGCATGCTGACATCCTGTCTCCTTCCATTCCTTAATGACTTCTCTTATTTTGTAAACATTCTCCAGTTCAATGTCATTTTTGTTCTCTCCTGAAAGAGCATTTTTCTTCTTTTTCACACAAATAAGCTACTTAAAAGAATAGCAGGTAATAAAAAATAAAATCTATAACTTTTAGCTAGATCATTGCAATCTTGCTGCTTTATTTTTTCTAAATTTTAATATTTACTATGATAGAAAATTTATACAAGTAGACTTATTACATTTATCCTCTAAAGAGGGATTAAAATTTCCCCACAAAGAGAAATCTACCAGGAATGTAGCATTCATTAAATGTTATGGAAAAGTATACAAAAAATTCTGCTCCCCCTACAGAGTTTAGGCAATTGCTTCAAAAACCATATGAGGTCTAGTTGACCAAAGCTTCTTAATTATGCAGACTTCATACATTTCAAAATCTTATGCTAGAGGAAAACTATGGGGCAATGAGCACTGTGACAATAAAAGACAAGGTAATGTTCAGAGATGGTTTGGACCTGAAAAGATCACCTACTCCAACCCTCCTCCATGGCAGGGACACCTTATTGTGTGGTCAAAATCCTATAAAATCTTGAAGACTTCTGGTGATAGGGGCAGCCACAGCTTCTCTGGGAAGCTGTTCTACTGCCTCATTATTCTCATCATTAGAAATTTCTTCCATTATGTTTCACTGTTTTTCAATTTAAAACCATTGGCTCTTCTCCTGTCACTACACTCTGGTGAAAAGTCTTTCTCCTTTTAATATGCCCACTTCAAGGAGGTTTAAAGTCACAATAAGTTCTCTCCAGAACCTTCTCCAGGCTGAACAGTCCCATCCTTCCTCAGCCTGTCTTCACAGGAGAGGTGCTCCAGCCCTCCAATAATTTCATGTCCCTCCTCTGGACCTGCTCTCACAGGTCTGTGCTGTGTGCTGAGGACCCTGGTGCTGGATGCAGCACTCAGGTGGGGTGTCATAAGAGCAGTATCACCTTCCTCAACCTGCTGGCCACTGTTCTTTTGCTGCAGCCCAGGAAATGATTTTTCTGAGCTACAAGTGCACATTGCCAGCTTATGTCCAATTTTGGACCAGTGTCCTAAATCCTTCTCTGTAGGGCTGCTCTTTCATCACACAGCTGGAACACCTGGATTGAAGCCTACTTCCCAAAAGTCTCTGGATTTTAGCTAATAACTACCAAGACAGAAAGCAGAAGATCTGAGATCCAGCATAAAATCTAGGCCTTTGCCCCACTAGCAGGGTTTCATTTGAAGAAACCTGGAAACAAATCAGCAATTATACAAATGTAAAATGTTGAGAATGTCCCAGCTGGTATTATAAGATAAAGTGCCTGTATTCTAAGGGAGAACAGTGTGGTACTCAGCTGTCTAACATTTCTAATTGCGAAGGATTTCCTAGAGCTATCTTTCATGTCTGTAATGTATATTCACTTCAACATTAATTAGGTCCACTCTGAAGTATACATGGTTTTCATAAACTTTAAGTCTTTAATGAGGTCTTTTTAAAAAGACACTAAAAATTCAACCCCACTTTTATTCATAGGTGCATAAACAAAAAGTTCTAAAAATTAACCCCAAATATATATTACTAGTTAGCATATTTTACTGGCAATTTTTCTTTTTTTTATTTATCATCCATACCCTAAAGACTAAATTTTGTCACATTTTTACTTTTGTTTGGTTATCTAATGAACATAGAACATGTACAAATATGCAATATGAAAATATTAAAAAGTGTAATTTTAAACTTAACAACCCTGTTTTATTCTACAAAATTCAAACTCTCCCATGAGCAATGTTTTCCCTTTATCACCTATCATTTAATCTGCTACCACAATTTATTTCTTCATCATCTGCAACATATTCTAAATCTATTGCTTCAAAAATACTTCAGTCTTCTTCCATCTGCAAATTCTACAGCTATCAGACCAACTGACCACATCCTACAAAAATTCCTTAAGTCTTCCTCAATGTAGACCTGTTCTACATGTTTTCTTTTTTGCATTACATGCACTTCACTAAGTGGTGGTGATTTCTAAACACACAACTCTGACACAAGCTTAATTCTTCCTCTGACCTCAGTAGCACAGTTTTCTATAAGACTTATAAATATCAGAGCTTATATGTAAAATCATAGTGGACAGGATTACTCTCAGTTAACTTTAACCACCCAAAGTTAGTCATGTAATCTAAGCTAGTCATCAAGGCTCCCATTTTAGAGATTGATGAGAATTTCAGAAGTGTGAATCATTGAATTTTATCTTAGATATAAAATCTACAAAGATACGAATCACCTATAAATGTCATTCTCCATTGTCTTTAACAAACTGAGATCAGACTAGATGTCTAACTCTTATGTGGTTACCTGATGAGATGCTAAATACATTTAATAAATACATTAAACTATGCATCAAACTTAGAAAAGACAAGTCATTCCAGTCCTCCCTCTAGGAAACCTCTAATGCTCAATTTGAACATGGAATTTCTCTTGAAAAACTTTTTAGCACTTCTTTGAGCCCTGTGAAATTTATGCAATGAATAAATTTTATCTAATATGTAAAGGCTGTCAACAATTTCCTATAGATTATTTTCTTACCAGAAATTATAAGCATTCTATCAAAAGGAATTAACACCAAAAGATTAGTTATTATTGTCTTAAATTACAGAGACAAAATTGATTGCTAAGTACATTAAAACTGAAAGGGAAATCCTTGCAAATCTTTCTTTGCTGGGAAATCAGAAGTAATATGCTTAATATAAAGCAAAATAAATATGTTTAATTCAAACTTTAGAATTTTCAATCTCCTTCATGTAAGTAAATAGAAAAAAACATTTATGAGACCTCCCTCTAGAATATATATACATAAACAGATATTCTTTAATGTTGGGAAAGAAGAAAAATATTATTTGTTCTTATATTAGCAGAGAATTCTCGCTTGATAGGAGAAGTTGAAAGCCTGTATTAATTCCATTTTAAAGTACTGTTTTTCTTATTGTCTATAATCTTTAAAAGAAGAAGTAGCTTTACATCTTGGCTTCAACCTGTGAAGGCATATCACAGCTGCAGCAATTGAGCTAAGTTCTGAGCAACTTAACTTCCTAATAGAAGCAGTAGGAAACTTGCTAAAAATGTGTGCATTTATATATATCTCATGTGTATATGCATATATATAATATATATATATATATATATATATATGTCTGTGTATACATGAAAATATGCACACACACACACAGATACTTTCAGGACTGTTGGAAGTAAAATTTGCATTTGCATGGTTTTCACATGTAAAAGAGTTCTATAGGCTTTTCATGAGGGAAACTATTTCAAATCTTCTCTTTTGATTTGTAGGAATACTTTGCAATTGACTTCAAAAATAATTTGCTTATTAAATTATATTGCCAGTACCATATACTACAGTTAGGCATTAAGATCACTACAATTCTGTCAAAGCATATTTATTTTGACAGTATGAAAAATGTATCAATTTCAACAGCTGAGAAAAAAAGGATCAGCAAAAAGCAAAAATTCTGAAAGGTCAGGAATACACAGAAAAGAAACAACTAGGCAGTTTTTTCTTTCCATAAAAATGAAACTTAATAAAACTAAACAGGGACAGAAGGATGAGGAAGTGATTAATCACTGCACATCCTTTAGGGTTGCAAAATTTATAAATCAGTCTTTAATAAAGGAAGGAACTAATTTGAGTTGTAAGGGAATATAAAAGGCTATTCTTATGCTCTCTTTGATGTTCATTTTTATTTTTAAAGTTAAATTCTATTGTTCTGTGTATTGATCATGTTTTGTATAGAGAGATTGTGATCAAGTTGCTTAAGAGAGAGCTTTCTTCTCAACAGTATCACACTATTGGTTTGAAAATTTATTCCATGCATCAGAAAAGCTGCATAAATGCATTGTTTACAAAAATAGTAACATGAAAATCCCTTATGCATACTCAAGTCTCTTATGTATTGAGGATTATAGGAAAGATGCTGAGCCCTGCTCTCCCATTAATGATAAAAGACTGGAAACAATCCTCCAGATTTAAAAGAGCTTTCCAAGCTTTTTTTTTCCCTCTTTCCAAATTCCAAATATTTTTTGACACCCTCTGACCATTATAACATACAGTGAAAAACAAAAGGTAAAGACAATACATTACACACCACTCTTTTCACAGTAGATATTTGCCATGGCTTTGCAGATTACATGGAATTCCTCAGCAGTGTGCATATAATGAATATTATGGAGCCTCAGTCCAAATATTACCACTGAAATTACCATGTACATAACTTCTTTGGTATCTGAAGCAGTGGTGTGAGTTATTCATGTATGCAGGAAAGAGGATGTGTCCCTAATTATCTCCTAGCCAGTAGAAGGCCTTTCCCCTTCCAATAACCAAATACATAAATTATCATGTGTCCCTAATTATCTCCTAGCCAGTAGAAGGCCTTGCCCCTTCCAATAACCAAATACATAAATTATCATGTGTCCCTAATTATCTCCTAGCCAGTAGAAGGCCTTGCCCCTTCCAATAACCAAATACATAAATTATCAAGTAAGAACCTAGGAGAGTGATACACCTAGGTACAGGAATTAGTCATGCTCCAGATGATATGAAGGAATTAACAGTAATTCGACAGGTTTTGTGAAATTTTAAAATGTCTCACGTTAGAAGGAACCTTAAGGATTTAATTCCAAGCTCCCTGCTAGGGGCAGGGGCATTTTCCACTAGACAAGGTAGCTCCATGCTCCATCCATCCAACCTGTCCCTGATGTTTGCACAGGATCATTTGAACAGGATTTTGTATTCCACTCTCTGATGAGCTTGCACAGCTGGCAATAAGAAAAAACAGTTCCTCTCCTCTGAGGAAGTGGAGACTGTTCAGGTATTTTCTGCTTGCAACAGGACCCTTTACAGAAAGGACTAGTTGCTTTCACATGTTGCAGGTACTTCTTTGTAAATAAAAAACATTGTGCCTACAGCACATTAGAATATAAATACCTTGGAAACTTTGAAGCAGTGACTTGGTAATTGAAACTATTAAACTGGAAGCTGAAAAGAACCAAAAACCCCTAACCAAAATTCAACTTCTAGATCTGGAGCCATCCAGGAAGGGGGAATTCAAAGCCCTGAATCAGTCACAGAACCTCCAAACAAAAGACAAATGTGGCAGATCCCTGGGCTTAATTTCTCATAATGATTAATTGGCATGTTTCAAAAATTTCTTACATGCAGGGGAATCTTGTATTTCCTATATGTCTGATTAGATGTGTATTTCTTTATTTCAGAAAATACTTCTTGTTTTGAAATATGCTGGTTTCAGACTAAAGCACAAGGCCAAGTAACCTATAGTCACTTATGTGTTAAGTCATAAAATAGTTTTCTTATCTCTGAGCACAGACACTGCAGACAGAGGTATCTAGCCCAATACTTTCTCTGGAAGACTGCAAGATTTTTATTGAGGTTACTATGAACCCTACAGTCTTTATTATCAGATCTTGCTTACTAAACAGATCTTTTCTCATCAGAAAAAACACACATTTGAATGGGAGATTCAAGATAAAATGAAGTCTCTACCTTTTATCAATATCAAGGGAAAGGTCCAAAATTTGATGGAAGCAAGTACTAATAAAAACACTTCTATGAGTGTGTTGCTGTATCACATATATAAACTTTGTCTCCTAAAATGTAGCTGCCTTCCACTCTTTATATTCATAATTATTCTCTTATGTCATAACTGCAACTATTTTAAATCTATTCACAGACCCAAATGCAAATATGCATAAAATATCAGAAGTTAATAGATCACAAATGTAAGAATAATTTTAGTAAGAAAAAGTAGCATTTTTTAATGATGTTTACTTACAGCTGAAAAGTGCAGTCAAATTTTTGAACTATAGATATTTATAACTGGGTCAGAATTTAAATGTTAAAAAAAAAATGGAAGAAACTCCAAGCTAAATGGAGGTTGGAAAATATTTGTTCTTTCAGATACATTATTATGTTTAACCTAGTACAAGAAAAGACTCCTGCTAAAATTGCAGGTCTTTCTTTCTGCTTTCTTTCTGCTTTCTTTCCTCACTCATTTTTTTCACACTGTTTCTAGAGATAACATTGCCTTGTCCATCCAAGGAAAAGCTGGAAACATTTTTCAGACAATTAATTTCCCATCAGGTTGCAGAGCTAAGGAAATTCAACCCATGGCCTTATGGTGAAGCACAGGAGAAGCAGCAGAGGATGCTACTTTGTGGCTTGCTCTAAGACAGTATTGAGGATAAATTGAATTCTCATTTTCAGTTTAAAAATTATAACAATTATTAAGAAAAATGAGTGAAAAAGGGTCATTATGTATGAAGCATGTAGAAAACTCTTAAGACTATTAACTGCTCTAGTGAGCAGGGGAGAGAGACTGAAAACAGATGCAAAATTAGAACAAGACACAAAACAAAACTGGTGTCCAGCAGCTGTGAATTTTAGGTCCCCAGATTTTGAAATGCACTTGGTAAGTTTCCTTCAAGAAAAGAATTGACAGTTTAGGGATAATATTTTGTAAAATAACCATCTCACACTGGTAAGGTATATTTCCATATTTAGTCTGTTGGTGGCATAAACTCATTTCACTCACTGCAGTTCTCAAGTTCACGTGTATCAGTTTCATCCTATGCATTTATAACACATCATTGAGTCCAAAATCCTCCTCTGGCAACTGAATTCAGTTTCTATATGAAATGGAAAGTACTACTTTAATCCAAAGTTACTTTTTGAAGCTTTTCCAAAATACATATAAAAATAAATCTGTAAGAGGTCAGATGAGAACGAACATGGCAGTTTGAAGAGTGGCACAGCAAAATAAGTTGGAGTAGTTTCAGGTCATTAAAAAAAAAGGAAAGAAAGAAATTGTGACCTGCCTAAAAATGGGGCATAGTTTTCCATTTACAAATTAAGACACAGTTTTAACACAAAGATCTCCATTCTATTTTCATTTAGCATGTAAATCCTGCCCCAACATAGTGGTGTCTTTCAAAAATAAGAAAAAAGTACATGCAAATTAAACTGTGACAAAATATTTTTAAAATTTAATATTTAAAACTAATTCTTGATCACAAGTATAGAAGACAACATTTAACCAAGTTGTCAGAATTCAAGCATCATTAAACAATATTTTCACATCAAAATGCAAATCAAGAGACTGCTATACTTCATTAAAGTATACATATCTTTTCATCAGTTCAGAGCCATGGACTCTCAAGCATTTCTTTCAGAGATAGGGCCAGTTTCAGTGGTCCTACAGTATGCCTGTCCCTATATATATCTGCAAAAATACTAATTCTGCATCATTTTAATCTAAACTAAATTTTTAATTCTGATTAAAGAGAACAGAGAATAAGAAACAAATACCATTTTAATCAAGTCAGTACTTCAAAACACCTGCCAGGGTGAATTCACAAATTCTTTTAGGAGCAACAATAACACTACCTATGAAAAAAGGCTCCCAAGCTCTTATATGTGACCTCTTTCCATTAATGGCTTTATATAGTATTGATTGCTCAACTTTGAGCATTTAAATCAATAGTGCAATCATATGCTGAATGCTCTTATTCTTGCAGCACAGTTAATGGGAGAAGATAAAACTTGCCTGTGTAGACTTATTCTATTTTTTCCCCCTATTATTCAATTCTCCTATATATTAAATTTTAGCTCACGGAAATCCTGTGCCAAAACTTTTCATATGAAGGCATATTAAAGTTACCTAATGATCAGAATAATCTATTTTTACTTTATTCTCAAGATTAAAAGTTGTTAAATTGAAATAATTTCATAGTCTTAAGATTTCTTTATTTTATTCTGTCAAAACATAAGACTAACTAGAAGCATATAAATTGCATTATAGTTGTTCTACTTAGCAGTCATTTAGAGCCAGTATTAAATGAAAGCTGGTGTATTTGTTTAACAGAGGAGTGTACAGCCTGCCTTCCACTTACTGAGGGGATGAATAAAAGCTTAGCATGCTGTGGACTGTGCTATAAACTGGAACCAAGTCAGCATCATTATAGGCTTGGGTAGAACACTGTTGCAGAGCCCATGTTGGCAATAGTAATTTCTTTTTTTTTTTTTTTTCAAAAAATGAAAATTATTATTTGCCTACATATTGTAATTTATCACAGGAAAGGGATCAGTGTCCAGAGTAACAAGTAATAGCATATTATATTATAACTAACTCTACATTCACATCTGGTCTATTCACCTTATGCTTCCACTGTCAGCCTATATTTAAGTACATTGTTTGTGGTGTTTATCTGTTACAGAAGTCCTTTATGTCAAAACAAACACTGATAGAGTGTTAATTACTAATACCTGCATTTCCAGAACAACATCACTAAACTGAACAAAACTACTCTTAAGTATCAACTTACAGTTCTTTTCCTGAGGAAGATTTAAAGGCCTTGAGATACAGAAATAACTAATAGAAGTTAAAATTGACTCATAGTGCTTTATTAATTTTATTAGCATATTAATGGAGACAGGGTGTTTGTAACACTTTCGCCCAAGACAACCCAATCATTCTGAAAGATCCACTTGAACATATCTCTAAAATAATGCCTTCAAGATGCCTATGACACATCTACTGTTAGACCATTTGAGACAAATCATGTCTCTGCACAAATCTGTAACATGGAGATAGACATATACATGTGTACAATTTTCATCTGCTTGTCAAGTTGGGGGGTTTTTGTTATTTTTGGTTTTTGCTTTGGGTTTTTTACAATTAATAAAATGTCTTCCAATTCACATGAAGTCTCATGCACTAAAAGCTAAGAATTTTTGTTACACTCTGCACTATTTCCTCTATTATTAAACCAATATATACATACATACATACATATACACATACATACACACACACACACATACATACATATATATAAAAAACTCATAGGACTGAATTTTGTTTGGAGCTGCTTGGGCAATTTGGATAAATAGTATGACTTTTTGGAAGATTTGGCTTTGACATTATTTCCATTAATAATGGACCAGAGAGATGCAGAATACATATATTTCTTCATTTAATATCAGGGAGTTAACATCCATTGCAGAGACTTGTGCAAAACCTTTAGGCTTTTAACTATTGGAGAAAAAGTATTTTTTCCTGGCATTCCCTTCCCAAGAAAACACTAATTTTTGGATGCTTTTAACTTCCTTTTCCCAACAGTTATGTTTAGAAATAATTTGCATGCCCTGCTCATGCTTTTTGAATTGCTTCCTGCTCTACTCCTCTAATAGTTGAAGTAAGCCCATTTTGATCCAGTGGAAGCTGTGCAATGTGCATTAGCTATCCATGGAAAGCTCAACATGTCATTTTGAAAACAACAAAACATTCAAGAGGGTTCTGAAGGTTTCTCTCCTTCAAAAGAGAAGTTACAGGTTGTTTCAGTTTAACAATTAAAATAATGAACCAATTTCCACAAACTGATAATTCTGTGGATGGCATGTTCAACAATGCTAAGCCTTACCAGTTAAAAATACACAAATATTATATTTTTTATGTAGTTCTGTCTTTGCTGGCTCACAGGACCTACTGAGGATGGAAAAAAAAAAAAAGGGGGGGGGAAAAAAAGCATGCTCTAAAAAGCTAATGCTCACTAGCCTAATTAGTTAGGATAATTACTTAGTCTAAGTAAAAAAAGCACTGAAAACAAGGTAATTAGAGTAGAAGTTCACTTGGCAGCTCATGCAAGTGTACACCCTGCGGCAAATCCAGGTTAGAGTCTTCATTTTCTCACCTTTGCTGTTATTTTAAATTGAATTAATTGGTTAAACTGATTTAGCCAAAACAAGTTATATGCATTTATCAAGAATTAATTGAGGAACTTAATGGAGGAACCACAGCAAGACAAGGGCAGTGATTGCCTCTCTGAACTTGGCACTTCTGAGGCTGCACCTCAGGTCCTGTGTTCAGTTCTGCACCTCTCACTAATAAAGACATTGAGATGCTGGAGGGATTCCAGAGAAGATAACAGGCTGGTGAAAGGCTTGTAACACAAACCTGATGAGGAGCACCTGAGGCAGCTGGAGGTGTATAGGCTGGAGAAAAGGTGGCTCAGGGAGAACCTTATCCCTCTGTACAGCTACCTAAAGGGAGGCTGTAGCTGTCTGGGGGTTGGTCTCTTTTTCTAGGAAACAAAGGAAAGCAGAAATGACCTCAAGTTGGGCCATGGGAGGTTTGAATTAGAGAGTAATGATAATTTCTTCCCTCAAAGGGAGCTGTTAAGGACTCCAACAGACTGCCCAGGGAAGTGATGGAGTCACCATCCGTGGAGGTATTTGAAAGATACACAGCTTGAAACTAAGTGGCATAGTTCAGTGGTAGAATTGGCAGTGCTGGGTTAAAGACTGGACTTGATCTCAGAAGTCTTTTCCAATCTAAACTATGATTCTAATGCTATAGCTTAGCTACAGCCATCAGTGCTTTACTTTTTACTATCTTTGGGGTCATTAGTAGCACAAAAGACCCTTCAGGAACATTTGGAGGGGAAGGGAATGAACAAGAGGAGTGACAAACCTGGAAACAGCTGTGAAACAAAAAAAAATTGAGGTTTCAAATTGTTTTGAGGAGGAGAGTATTCCACAGAAAAACCCTTCCTTCCTTGGCCACCCTCTGAGTGACCAAGAATTTTCAGTCTGACTGCCACAACTATTCTTGCAAAGGAATTGTCCGCAGCAATAATAATCACAAAAAAAAAAAAAAAAAAAAAAAAAAAAAAATCAACTTTATATATTGATATAAGGAGTTTTATTTAAGATGATTTTTTATTAAAGTGTAATGAATTACTGCATCCCAGAAAAGGACTGAAGCATGCAAATACAAAATCTAGGGAATTCAATTTAAAACATTAAAAAAATCCCTGACTATAATGCCTATGACTTTGTAGAGTGCTTAGATTTTCATCTCTTCCCCTGACACCAAAAGGTGCATTAGTATACACTCCCAGAAGATCAGACACCTTCACTGAGGATAGTATCTGAACAGCTAGAGTTTTGGGTGATTTACAAACAAAACAACACAGTTGGACCCAAGTTGTCTACTTTGAGCATGCCTCCCACACACTGATAGCACTGAGCTGGGCACAAAGCACAGTGATCACAGTCACTGTACATCTCAGTGCCTTTGGGTATTTGCATAATAGCCCATTGGTTACAACACACACACTATGTGGGAGGCCTGGGTCCTATTCTTGCCTCAACTTGACAGGATTAAAATTCACATTTTTCATTCCTCCACATCATTTTATTATCATTGGGTACTGAATAACAATTAAAATACATTAAAACAGAGAAACAGGGTTTGATATTCAAAATCTATCATTTCTTCCAGAAGTTCTCTGATACACATTTAATAACCTGCAGATGCATAAATTCCTTGGCATCAATGTATTGCAATAGTATTGTATCACCACTTACTGTACAGCTAATTTACAATACTTTGTCTTGCATTGCTTTTTATA
Organism: Erithacus rubecula; assembly: GCF_903797595.1. NCBI lineage: Eukaryota > Metazoa > Chordata > Aves > Passeriformes > Muscicapidae > Erithacus > Erithacus rubecula. The sequence goes on from NC_136685.1 coordinate 21,582,069, forward strand.
CAATGAACTATCACATCATCCCTGACCTAGAGGACTAACACAAAAGAGATACGAGAGTAATATTTTTCACCCAGACAATATAAAAGCCAATAGATTTATTTAATATGGAAGTTCTAGGATTTTATTTTTCCATTATTTTTGCTTCCTAAGTCATCTCAGTGAATTGATATATAATATCCATAACCATTAAGACTAAGAATAGAACAAAAATGGGGAAAATCGACTAATTAGCAAATATTGTGGATTTTTCATCAGCTTGGAAATAATTCTTCAAGGAAGAGAACACGCTTTACATTAGTTTCATAAATGCATTTAATGAACCCCATCATAGATCTTATGACTAATATGTTAAATATCTTCCAGGTAACCTTGATTTAGCTGTATAATTCACTATTATTCATAAGTTATCATAAAGCAATATTCTTGGTGAGTCAGAAATGTCCTATATTAAATTCCAGGATAAAATGTGGATCTGTAAATATTGAATCCATATTTATATGCAATGCTTTTCTAGATCTGCAGTTTGTGAATAGTTATCTCAGAAAATCTTCTACTTTTAAGTCATGGATTGATGTGTCTTTTTATAGAATCTTACTTTGTACAAGAGTGGAAACATCATAAGCTCCATAAAATTACGTACTTTGCATCTGTTTTGTACCTTATCTGAATCAAAGAGCACTGAAAAGAAGCTCTGCAGAAAGGGACATGGGAGTCCCTGGGGGTCTGGTGAGCAGCCAGCTGCTCCTGCAGAGACAGGGTGCTGGGCTCATCAGCAATGGCATCACCAAGAGAGACTAACAAGTCATTGTCCCACTCTGCTCAGGGCTTGTCAGGCCACACCTGGAACAGTGTGCTGAGTTTTGTCCCACTGCACAAGAAGATGTGGACAGGCTGGAGAAGGTCCAGAGAAGGGTCACAAAGATGATACAAGAACTGGGAAGTTGTTGTGTGAGGAAAGACTCAGAGATCTGGGCTTGTTCAGGCTAGGGAAGGCGAGACCTTGTCACCATGTTCCAGTACTGAAAAGGTGGCTACAAAGAAATGAAGACTCTCTTTTCACAAAGACTCATGTGGAAGAGGTGAGGGGTAAGATTCTGACTGGACCCAAGAGGATAATTTTTCACAAAGAGAAACATCAGCTATTGGCATAATCTCCCCAGGGGGGTGGTGGAACCCCAGTGTGGAGCACTTTAATATTCAGCTGGGCAGGGTGTTGGGCCATCTTGTCTAGACTGTCTTTTTGCCAGGAAAGGTTGCATTGGATGATTCTTGAGATTCTTTCCAACCTGGTATTCTGTGACTCAGTGGTTCTGTGATGGGTCTCTTCAAATGAATAAATAATGTTTTAATGGACAAAACTAATGAAAAAGTTCATTTTTTTGATTTCTAGAATGTTGATAGAACCAGAGTATTTAAAATGCAGCAAATTATTGTATGTATTTGTCAAAGAGAGGATAGAGATTCTGTATATCTTTCTCCTCTTAGTTTTTTTTAAGGTAGTGTTTTCAATGTGTGCTGTTAAACATTTCTGAACCAATCTTGCCACATCCTATTGATTTCATAGTAATTTTAGGCATAAAGACTGACACTAGCTATCCTCACCAGAAATCATCAGAGATTGCAGGTCTTTCTGTGGTTTATTTCTACCAAAATTACACTAAAAACTTAGCTCCAATGGAATTAATTGAAAAGATGGTGGTGTTTCCCCCCTTTCAATCCTTTCCCCTTACAATCAAGAATTGCAGATAATGTGTAAGAAAATCTCAATCTTCCCAATACAGAAGTATGTTAAAGAGACTTGTTGTGTAGGCTTTTGGCTTCATATATTGGAGAAGCTCTTAAATTGACAGATGAAATTTAAAAATATGATAAACAAAACTGTAATGTTAGATAGCCTTCAGGACAAGTTTCACTGCTAGATATTCCTCCTACATTAAAGCTGGAGTGATTCCTAAGTATTCCTTAGGATGCACGTTATGCCACTTGAGTTTCTTCTTGGGCAATTACTTATTCAAAATTATAAATAACTGCTATTTCTTTGAAGTGCCACAACAGACTTGCTATGTCTATCTCTTTCAGGTAGGAGAAACTTCATCCCATGTTAAATGGTATATTCCATGTAGATGTTATTAAAAGCTAAATGAAAATTCATGTCAGCTTCAGTTAGCCTAAAAAAGGTTGATGAAACAATTAATTCAGAATTTTACTGGGAATACATTTAAGAGGATTTTTTTCACATGACACAAAATTTTATGGTGGAAATATTTGCATATAATACTACATTAAACACATATTGTCAAACAATAAAAAGCCAGAACAGAATAATTTATGAGAGAGCTCTGACAATGTCTGTTAAACAAACTGTCTACATGCAAACCAATCATAAAGGCAGTAAATCTGTTTCTATTGTCAGTTGTTATGACATGCTTTTAGCTAAATGGAATTTTTGTCTGAATTCATACATAAATTCATGCAGATGTAAGATTCCATATGGAAAGAGCACAAATAATCTTATAATATTTTCAAATTTAGTAATATAAGCTATGAATTTTTTTTCCACATTTCAAAGCCTTGAAATAAATTCCACTGATACCAACTGAAGATATAGAAAGGGATTATAAAAATACTTTTTCTTCCTTAGTAAAAGAATTATGGAAATCATTAGTTCATGCTTTTTAAGGATATTTTGTACCAGTTCCCCAGAATTTCAATCTTAGATCTTTTCAGTCCTAAATCTGGATGAGCAAGTATAGAGATGCCACATTATTCATATATATGATGTGCTACCCTGGGACCTGTTTTCTTTAACATCTTCCTCAATGACACAGTGAGATCAAGTCCAGCCTCAGAAAGTCTGCAGATGACATAAAGCTGAGCACTGCAGTTGACATAATTGAAGAACAGGATTTCACCTGCACAAATTTGAGAACTGTGGCCGTGGGAACAAGCACAAGTTCAAGGTTCTCTGCCTGGGTCAGGGCAGTGTCAGGAATGAGTAAAGACTGGGAGAAGAACTCATTGAGAGGAGACCTGTGGACAAGGACTTGGATGTTCTTTTGGAAGAAAAGAAAAAAAAAAGTGCCAATGTGCACTTGCAGCCCAGAAGATCAAATGCATCCTAGGCTGCATCAAAAGCAGCATGCCAGGAGGTCAAATGGAAGTGATATCTCATGATGGAGACAGGGATACTTAATCAAGGAAATTATCAAAATTCTTATGGTATATTAAAATATCCTATGCACTTTGAGGGTTAGCAGGAAACTATAATATTTATTAATTAATAACTCAGACCTAAAAAGGGAGTTTGGGAAGGGCTTTTTCTTGGATGAAGCAAATAATTATTACTTAATAAAAAGTTGAGTGTAAAAGATTTCTGCTTATTATTTAAAAAAAGGAGCAGTTGCTCATGCTTTCAACTTCACTGACCCCCTGTTTATAAAATACAAAATATTTATATAGAATTACATGTTTTCTGTACTTATGGAAGAACAATGTGGGGTGAGTTTTTTGTCATCCTTTTATGTCTTGAAAAGACATTTTTTCTTTGACTGCTTTTCAAAAATTCAGAAGTGAATATATTTGAACTAATAAAGCTCCAGTCACAGGTGCAAGTTATTGGCATTACTTGTCTGAGGGACATGGTCAAGCTGTGTTACTGTCAGGTTTATTTAGCATTACAGGGTTTGGATAACTGCCATCTAACATAGACACCCTAACTTAACCCAGCTATGGATTTGATCAAGAAGATCTTTAGGTTCTTTTTATGTAGACAATAAGAAAAGAGATTATACTAAATAAATCTAGACACAGAATTTTTAGGGAAAAAACCCCATGAATCCAGAATAAAGGAATTTGTAGAGAAAAGGATGCATGAAATGGGAAGATAAGAGCATCATGATATTTCACTGATCTTATACTTCATACCAAAATAAATAAAAAAGGAAAAAAAAAAAGCAAAATAAGAAAAAAAATAAAAAGCACCTGATTTCAGACAGAATATGAACTCCAGGAGAGAGTTAGCAGCTTTGGAAGATATGCAAACATGTCCTGTGTAAGCAAAGGACATCAGTCCTCCAGGAGTATCACACTGAAGATTTCCCCAGCTTCTCAAAGCTTTCTACAGCCTGACTGAGGGTTCTTCCCCAGCATGCTCTGAGTTATCTCCCTGCATACCCACTGCTCCCCATCTGCAGAGGGTGGCTGGGTGCCCAGCAAAAGCTGCTGCCACCAGGACAGCAGTGTCCCAACCCCACAGGATCCACTGTGCTTCTTCACACTCTCCCTGGCACTGAAGGGAAGCTAATGACAGATTCTATTTATCACTGGTTCATGCTTGATCCACTACAGAGGGAATGCTGTTATAAGTAGGAAATTCCATATCACAACCAGGCTAATTTCCAGAGCATGGCTTTGACTTGTATTACAGCCAACAGCAAGTTTTCTTCCATTTCAACAGGGCTGTCTCAGACAGGATGAGATTAATGAACAGGAATGGCCAACAGCTGCAACCTCAAGAGATCAATATTGAAAGACCCTCCAATGTTTATAAACAAACTCCATGCCACAAATCACATTTCTCTTGAATATGCATTAGTTTAAATAAAATTACTATCTTCTTTTGTATCTCTAATATTTTTTTTTTTACTATTTAAATAATTTACAAGCAATTTCCATTTGCAGTCAGTGTTGTAACATCCTTGAACAACAATTGTCTTTTACCATGCACCTCCAATTCTGCCAAAACCATTACTGAGGTTTCAGAAGCACGTATGCTAGGCATGATTCTGTGGAATCTTTGTGAGGGTAAAAAGATAGCAATGGTAGTTCTGGAGTTCTTAATTTAAAGCTGAATTCTATTCCATGTAATTATACTTCTAAGACATATAAACATGAGAGAAATCCCTGCTGTTCTTCATCAGAGATCTCAGCTGCAGAGACTGCTGACAATATATGTATGATATAATACCTAGCAAGAGAGAGGCTATCAAAACCCAGAACATATATATATGAAAATAAACAATGATGCTTTCAAAATTAGTCTCAAAAAATACTGAAATACATAGCTGGTCTGCCAGTGTTGAATTCATGGGAGAAACATTCTGCTCAATTTTATGTCATAACAATTCACTTAAAAGTAGTTTCACTGCTTCTAATTGGGTGTAGGAAAAAAGATAGTTTCTAAGAGCAGAACTGAAAATGACCCTAACAAATCCCAACAGAAGCACTCCAGAATTAAAAGGAGAAAATGCAACACAGTTCTATAAAAATAGCAATCATTCTGATTGAACAGATCAGACCCTAAGCTTGGTTTAAAGGTACTTTGATCTAACACTTGTTAGCTCATTCTCTCTGCTGTTAGCAGCCCAGTAACACCACATTTCATTCACACCTTGAGCACAGCCTCAGTCCTCCAGTAGGCAGAAAGCCTCTTCATCTCCCCTCCATCCCTATCCTTCCTCCTATTCTCTCTCCAACAAACAGTTCTGCCTTAATACCACAAGCAGGTTAATTAATCTTTGCTTTTCTATTTGCACTACTCTATTCCACCACCATCCACTACCAATATTCCAAATTCTTTTCTGCTTTGTAGACAAAAGCAGAGACCATAACTCAGCATGTGCAGGTAGCTATTTAGAGAACAAGAAGGACAAACAATATTTAAAAAAATAAGAAACAAACGTATAAGAAAAACAAGCAACTCCACCCTTCTGATTATTAACTGTCTGTGCTGATGTCAGCTTATGCTTTGCTACTGGGATTTCCAAACAGCAGCTGACATATAACCCATCAGGATATTTTTCTCTAAATCAGAGGCTTCCACCAGTCTAAAGTGGCATTACAATTTTTTAACTACAAGATGAGGCTAGTACTGCATGATAATATAAATGTTACTCAACAGTATCCAAATTGGTTTTGTGTGGAAAATAGTACAGGAATAAAGCTGAGCAGTTCAATGAATCACATCTTAAAGGCCTTAATAAATAGTTTATTCAGGAAAATGCACGGACAGTTGGACTTTTAAAATCCATATAATCTCTTAATCTATGATTTCTATGTAAATTAGCAACTGAGTTTTCAGACTTCTTTTTTTTTTTTTTAATTTTCATGTCTTTATCTCAAAGAACCTTACCAATTTACATTGTTGGGGAATGTATTGCTAAGGTCATTTTAATATTGAATTCTACTTTTTGACAATATTGAAAATAAGGGTTCTTTGTTCCATAATGCAGTATTTGAGATATTTCCTTTCATGGGAATCTGAAAATCTATTACTAGAATAACAGATTCCCACTTATCTAGAATAGGCAGAATCCATTAATTCAGAAAAGCTGACATTGATGAATACTGCTAATAAAGAGCCAAATCTACTGGTCTGGAAGAAGACAAACATACACACTGGTCCATTTTCTTTTTCTGTGTATAAACAGTCAGATGACATTTGGCATGTGTTTTAGAATTATAGCCCAAAAGAAGAAAACTGGACATGCAGGACAGACCTTCACTGCATTTGGGAACACAGGAAGAATATCCTTTTTGCTGAGAATATTCCTTTATTGGGTTAAGCATGCAAAAATGTTACAAATCTCTGCTGCATATGATATTTAGGAAAGAAACTTCTGTTTTAAAAGGCTGTAAATGAGTGAACATTGTTTAAAAATATATTTTTATATCTTAATTCTACCTTACTTTCTGTGCCCTCTCCCAGAAACTGAAGTATCATTTGGCCACATAACATTAATCAGCTTGATGATCAGTATGACACTGTAACCTTGTGTCAAAGATGAACTGGAATTTTTATCATGCATGAACTTCCCTTCAGATAATGTAATGTGAAGCAGAAATAGCCATGTACACATTAAAAATGTTTTAAGACTACTTTCAACTCTCATATGAGAAGCTTCAAATTGATAGAGAGAAATTAGTAAATCAGAAAAGAAAAGAATGCATCTTGTGATATGTACTTATATAATAACACAATATACTGGATTTGGCTGGGAGTTAATTTTCTTTAAATTTTCTTTAAATTTTCTTTAAAGTTAATTTTCTTTACAGCAGTCCCTGCAGCATTCTGCTTTGGATTTGTGTCCAAAATAGTATTAATGACATAGAGATTCTTCCCTTATTGCTGAGCACTGCTCTCACAGCATCAAGGCCTTTTCTGCTTCTCAAACAGCACCACCAGTGAGGCTGGGGTGCACAAGAAGTGAGAGAATACACAGCCAGGACTGGTGATCCAGACTGACCAAAGACACATCCCAGTCCAGATGGCATCAGGGTCAGCATATGAAGCTGAGAGAAGGAGGAAGTGGGGGATGTTTGGAGTATTTGTCTTCCCATTTGTCTCCATTAACTGTCATGGGCTCTGCTCTCCTGCAGGTGCTGAACACCTGCCTCACATGGGAAGCTGTGAATTAATTCCTTGTTTTGCTTTGGTTGTGTATGCAGCTTTTGCTTTCCCTATCCAACTGTCTTCATCACATGAGTTTTCTGTCTTTTACCATTCCAGCTCTTTTCCACATCCACTGGGGGACATTGACTAAACAGCTGAGCAGGGTTACACTACAACACAGGAAAATATTTCATTTGCCTTATGTTTTGAGCATGTTCAGCTTTTTCTTATAACATCAATCTTTGGAGAGTTTGATATGCTTCTAAGTCTGTCCAATTTAATTTTTCATGCTGTTAAAACAATTACATAACTGACCTTAGTAATTCCAATAAAGTTACCAAGTGTAAGAGAAAATACCCTAAGACAAATTCTTCTATCCTAGTATACTAATAGTCTCATAATAGCCAAAATAGGGAACTACTCATTACAAAAAACCAAATTTATCCATACTTTAGAAAAACAGCTCCAGATACCCTTTTTTAAGTATTGTAAGATATACCACACTGAATAACACCTTGAATAAATGTTTCCTTAAAAATTCATAAAATATGTGAAAATTAAATTGACTTCAAGCCAGTGTTTTGGAAACTTCTTGTTAGATAATCTGGACAATAATTGTCTACTCTTTTGAATATTCTGTTACTCTCATGATGACATTACAATCGTATTTAGAAAATACAATTACAGAAATCATTCTGAAAATACTTGTCAATTTTTCTTTACTACTAGTGAATGAGAATTCAGTTCAGGTATTTTAGTACTTTAATCTAAAAACCCTAAGCTATATATCAAGCTGGCCTTGACATATAATGCCACATGAATTTATGTCCATTTCTATACTTCAAAATACTTCTTTAAAAAGTGCATTATAAATTTGAAAAAGATTAATTGACATTGATTTAAGATACAGCCTTTTCGTTTTCACTAATCCTTAATAAGTATATAAGTTTTCACAAATCTTTCATCATGATTTATTAAGCAAATTGCACATGTACTAATTATAAAAAAGAAAGGTGCAAATAAGCTTCATGAAAAAAAGTATCTATTTGATTGAACATGTTTGTTTTTCTCTTCTGATTTACATATTATAGCTTAGAACAACAAATGATAAAATACTGGAAAATTCATGGAAGAGAGGTAGAAAATCTACTACCATTGTGTAAATCAGTAAATATTAGTGATTTGTATTCAGAATTTACATCAAGAAAAGAAAGTTATCATACCAACTCCTCCTCCAAACCCAAATATGAGTGCAAAAGCTCTTTAATTTTGGTCTATGAGAAAAGACTTATGAATCCAAACTGGTGAATTATTAAAAATGCCCAACTGCTCCAAATTGGGTTGTAGTGTGGTTTGCTGTGCTGGCTTCTTAAGAAAGGCTGACACCTTTGCTAGTTTTTTTAGTTTAGCTAAGAAATCAAGATGAAAAATCATATAAACATTTACATGTTTACCTTACATGTAAACGTAGCATTTTAACAAGGTAAAACAGTCCATACATGTCTAACTAACCAGTTAAAGTATATCCATAATGGCTAAAATACTAATTTTAAACTGCACTTTAGCAGTTCTCTAGTGCAGCAGAAAAAAAGGACATGGCAAAGATAAAGATGGAAGACCTGTGGCTGCTTGGTTAAAGAAAACTTTGTCCTTTTTCTTTTATTGTTCTACGACCAGAAAAGATGTTCCAATAGACACTTGCATAAATGATATGACAAAAAAAAATCAAAAGTTCTTTGTATTTTGTAGAAAACTTAATAGGTACCAGAATTTCTGTGGAAGTGTAACAGACACTGGATGTGATGGGAGGGGTTGTGCCATCAGGTGAATTCAATTCAGCTGTCTAGAGCAGACACAATGTACAAATCTCCAAGACTTCCTCTGAATTTCAAGAATTCCCAAGAATGCTTGGCTTTCTTTTTGAAAAAAAGGAAGAGATTCTTACACTTAACTATCATTGCTCTGTCCAGTCATCATCTCCAACCCTTTAATTTGGATAATTCTAGCTAAGCACAGTGGAAGAGTCAAGGTAAATGTCTTTTCTCCTTCCTCTTTCACTCAGTTGTTTTTATATTTTTTTGCTTAATGCGTTTCTCTTTCCAGTCTCACAAAAAGAAAAGAAAGAGTATGGCAGGGCAGGGAGCATGCAAGGTTGAGGAGGAAAAAGTAGAAAGAAAAACCTCTAACTTTGCCATTAAAAAACCATACTGTGGAACTGTATTGTAAGTGAAAAGACAAAATTGAACTGATGGATATGGTAAACCAATTTTTGAATTTTTTGTAAATTTTGTTATGACTAATGACATTTTCAATGCCAGTGAAGACCAAGGTGTGGTCTGGTAAAAGGAATGCTAGGAAGTCAACATACATAATTTAGTTGATTCAAAATGGGCATCTCAGTCTCCTGTTCTAAAATGTCCGTGGTTACTCAATTACTGGAAAGAAAAAGAGGAGAAAAGAAGGACAGATATAAATAATACTGTCTGATGTAGAAATTGATCTTTATGGGCTTCAAATCAAGCACAAGATGTTTCAAATAATTTATACTATTGGAAGGGATTCAGGTGCTATCCAAGGGTCTGTGAGACATTAAAGCAAATATAGAAGAGATACAGGCACTTCAAGATGAGCTTCATCTTCCTCACAGTGTACTTGTATATGAACACAGTGTTCCCAAAACTATTTGAACTTCCAGTCTCATCTAAAACTTAAAAATCTACTTGCCCATTTTAAATAATTGTAAGTAAAAACTCTGGCTCCGTGTATATGTATACACACACACACACACACACACACACACATATATATATATATGTATGTATAATGCAGCTCTACAACTTAAAATGTTAAAGAGGAAATGTTAAAATGTTAAAAAGGAAAGCAAGGACCCTTCTAAAATTTTGCTTTCTCATTTTCAAAAAGAAACACTTGAACTGCTGATTCATTTTTCATTTTCTTCTGCTAATGCCACTACTATTTTTATACTTCCTACCAAAAGATGGTAGTTTAACCAATAAGAAAATAGTACTATTAGATATTATTATATTGCTGTTCAGAATACAAAAGAAGATAAAAAGCAATGCACAGCTAAAAATTATGTTAAAGATAATTTAGAAGAAAATACTCAGGAAATGGAATGTCTTCAGCTTAATATTGTCTGTTTTAACTTGCTTTAAAGGTCTCACTTGAACATCTGTATATGTGATAAATCAGAATTTAAAACCACATATGAAATATATGGAAGAATATTACACTCAAAAATCAATAATCTTGTCAGCTCTCAGGTAAGAAAATACTGTATCCACAGCTTGAACTCAAGAAGAGAAAATTAATCTGAAAATGTATTTTTATAAAAAACAAATAAGGGAATGAACTAATATGCAACATGAGAATTTTCCTTGATGCTTAAGAGAAAACAAAAAAGGTGAGACTTTGAGAAAAGCATTAACAAAAGTACAAACAAAAGTACAGCTAGCTTCACCTTTGAAAAGCAGAAGAGGATACAATAAAGTCACCCAGAAAAGGACATTTAAATATAACAATATTGTGGCTGAGCACTGTGGTCTTAGAATTTGATTTTAAGTCAAAAATACCTGAACTTAATATAAAACACAGGCTTCAATCTCCTCTGTGTTAATTGGAAATCTACTTCTGTGTGTCCAGTTCATTCTTTTGAGAAGCAAATAACTTCATATCTGGTGATGAAAAGTAATATGCAGTAATAAGCCCCATAATGTTATGGTGTATGAATATTGGATTATTTTATAATGGTTTCTTAAAGCAGGAAAATCAATGTTGGGATTCTGTTTAACTGATTGAAGTCCATAATCTGGTTTTTAAACCAAAATAATTATTCCAGCTCTAATTCCCTACTTTTTACATCACAAAATATACTCACAGTCAAGTAGAGAAGATAAAGCTTCTGGTAACAAAAGAAGGGTTTTGAAAAGGAATTTGCACATCAGCAGTAGCAGTCTAAGTGAAGCTGTGATTTACTGCTAAAATAAAATTGAACTAAAAAATCCAAAACATCAGCAAAAGCGAATGTTTTCACATTCTGATTTTCTGTCTGAAATTTCAGCTGAATTACTATCTCTGACAAACTTTAACATACTACATCATACAAAAGGCAGTGCAGGATATTAATTCAGAAGGATATCTGTTGCCAAAAGAAGCTTCCCTCTGTCCCACATATTAAATAGCTTTATTTATGCTGATAATATTTGACAATTTTATTACATATGGAATTTTTAAAGATTGTTTAGATTATTTGAACCTTTTACACTTTTGACCTTGTTCTCTGTCACAACCACTCCTAGAATCAGATGTAATTTATTATTTTGCAATATTGCCACAACTTGGCTTCGTGGACCAAAACTATTATTTGTTTCTCTTTTTTCTTAGATAGTCTTTTTGTGTCTATCAAATTATAGTATTACAGGAAAAACAGAAATTTCTTTCTGAAAGACTGCAGACATTTTCCCTAATCTCTCTCTGAACTCACTTTTGAAAGCATTGGACAACTGAGCACAGGAAATCTCCCTAAATCTTGCACCTGCATGTAATATGTGGCCTGAACAAGATAACATAGCCATTTTGTTTTCCAACAGCCTTCAAAAAACTATGTCTGTTCACTTTCTAACAGATGATGTCCACAGCAAAATAATACCATTAGAGCTGTTAAACCACAAAGGAAACAACAGATTACATTTATCCCCGTTTCTTCAGCTCTGGCATGTAACTGTCCCTTTGGAATCTCATGTAATCCATCATATAATCTCATAATCTCTCAATGATTTTATTATCATCCATAGGAAGTAGTTTCACTTAGTGATACAGATACAGTACAGAGCTACATGGACACGCATGAGTAAAACACAGAAAAATCCCTGTTGTCACAGAATCACAAAATCACAGAACATGCTGAAGGGGCCCACAAGGACCATGGAGCCCAACTCCTGGCCTTGCTCAAGACAGCTCCAAGAGTCACACCATGTATTCAAGAGCACTGTCCAAATGCTTCCTGAGCTCTGTCAGGCTTGTACTGCAACCACTGCCCTGGGAAGCTGTTCCAGTGCCCAAACAGGCTCTTAACCCTGAGTGAAGAACATTGTACCAGTAGCTAAACAAAACTCCCCTGACAGCTTCCAACAGTACAAGGTATCCTAAGTATGGGTTAAAAAAAAAAAATACTAGCTGTAATTAAGGTAGAAATAATTATTACTCTTCTGCATTTTGGGCCTGTCATGCTTTCTATACAACACAATAAATTTCAGTTAAAACACAATTTAAGGGCAAATTCTGAAGCAGTGATGGTCTCCCTTCTGCTTCCATGGAGCTGCCTTCCATTATATTAGCTTAAAATGCTAAAAACAGCCTAGCAAAGATTTTTTCAGCCATATATAATCCTGGTCAGGTGAGTAAATTACTAAAGACCTGATTTAGACAAGACAACCAGCTTCCAATTACAAAAGATGCTTTATCAGAAATAGCAGCATGGCTCCATAATGTTTGTACACTAACTTGAGAAGAGATTTGCTTTCATGAAACATTTTTTTAATCACAAACTATCACATTTAGTTTGAGAAGAAAAGACTTCTTCAAAGAGATTTGACAGAGCAGGTGCTTTGGCAAATCCCTGCTTTTTGCTGGGAACTATTATTATAATCTACATAATGTTATTCTTCACTTGCTTAAGTTTTCTTGAGTAAATATGACTATTCAATACATAGCAGAGCTTTGACCTGTACAAGATGATGTAACATGACTCCTGTACTTAGTCCTTTTCCTCAGACACTTAATAAATTGTGTCACAGCCCTTTACTACAGTTAGTGATGCTATCAGAAAAAGTGCAATCAAATAGCACCAGAACATGGAACAAATTAAATTAAAAGGCTTTGGGAAGAAAACTATGAATCTGTGACACTGAGATTCACACAAGAAAATATGTTTTGCACAAATGTGCTTACAGAAGATGAATTACATCTGAATTACCTGAAACCCAGCCTGGCATTAACACGGCATCAGTTTCCATGGCACACTGCACAGCCAGGTAGGTAAGGAGTGGCACCACATCAAAAACACCACATCTTATTTTGGGATCAAATTTATGAGGCAGCTGTTGGGCAGTTTCAGAAATAAAAAGTTTTGAGTGAAAAAATATAAGGCAGCAGTGGACATATCAATAAGGTTCTGAACTGGATTGTGTACATGCTTCTATCTAGATGTGAGGTGAAAGTCCTGCAGCAACATGATGTCCCACAGAACTGTAATAATTTCTTAGTCAAGGCCCACACTTTCTACATAACATTACAGGAAAGATATTTTCTTCACATGGGAGATGTAATTGACTGAGACACAAAACCCCTTCCAGCCTTGAATGCAGACAGCATCAAAAGGAACAGTGAGACAAACAGGTACAAGAGAAGCTCAGGTAAACTGAAGAACGTGAGTAACAAAGTCAAACATTCCCTTTCCCTCCATAGCAGACATTTCCTCCCTCCACCACAGGAGAGCTTATCTGCTGCATGCTAGCTGTACAACAACTCAGGGCATCTCCCCCTCACATGAATTTGCTAATTGATAAAATAATTCAATCAGGACAGCTTATCTTGTAGTGAATTATTTTGGCATCATGGAAGTGACACTCCCAGCTGACAACAAATACCTTGAAAGCAAGATTGTAGGAAGATAAACTGGAATTTCTCACTGACAATTGACTTTACAAACAATAAAAGCTACACCAAATTTTCACAAAGCAGAAAGCTTCTGCACATTCCCTGGAAGTGTGTGGGGATGACTCTTCAAGGTTTGGAACACCTCACTTCAGGATTGAGAGAAAGGACACTGTATACACAATCACATTACATTGACTCCTATTCTATAATATTTCTGTGCTAGCCATAAATAGGTATCTTTATGTTGCACACTGTTTTATGTAACCTACTAGTACTTTTGTTTTATACTGTGTAGTAAATAATTCTGTTTAAGGCCTGTTCTTTGATGATCTTTTGTCTATAACAAAAAAAAAAAAAAAAAACCAAAAAAATAAAAAAGCTGATTTTATAATAGACATATTAAGCCATTCTTGAGAACTTGTGAGCCAGAGGGATTTAGGTGCACATTACCTAAGGAGAGCTGCTGCCAAAATCTGAGCCCAATGCAGGGCTTGTCTATAGCTCTCACTCAATCCACAACACCCTTGTGAGAAGCACAGGTCCTCTTGAAGCCTAGTGTGTTACCTCTGTATTAGGCTTGACACAGGTCTGCATCCTTGACTAAATTCACTGGTTGGGTTCATTATGAAAAGGAAGAAAAGGCACTCTGCATGAGTAGATGGACTATATTCTTCCCCCCCCTCCCCGGATATTCTATTCATATATCAATAACAAAAACTCATTTATTCCCACTGCATTCAAGTGGGGATAAGACCAGTGAATTTGAATTTTAAATAAACAATTAATAAAGTAGATTCACTTGTTTTTTAAAATAGACTAGTTCATTTCGTGTTATAAAAGTCATGACTATCTGCAGTTTCTTATTGGGTAATCTATTAAAAAAAAAAAAAAAAAAAGGAACCTGGCAGAAAAATAATGTAAGACAGCCAATTGCTTATAGCAGTACCATGTCCTTGTCAGGAAAATAGTTATGTTTAAACCCCAACTATTCATTATACATCTAGCATTTTGAGTACTCATTTGTTCTGCACTTTTATTGTATGAAGATATAGAACAAGGAAATTAATTATAAGATAGAAAGTTCTATTTTAACAAAAACATTAGGCAAAGTTCCAAATTAGTAAGCAAACCTCCCAAGTCATCAAAAATATACAGTAAAGTTCAAACACTGGCAGATTTAAATACGGAAATTTTAATCTGAATGTTCTGTTTTTCATCAGCCTAACAGCTGTGGGGCTGCCAAGAACTTCAAGTACTAAAAATAATTTTTATCTATTTATTATTAAAGATATTGTTATTCCATTTATCAACTAACCTGAAAAACATCAGCTAAAACAAATGTTTCCAAAACTCAGTTTTCAGTCTCATTACTGCAAGCACCTGGCCCCAGTAAACATGATCTGTACATATTATTGCAGCACTGAATAGTCTAAAACATAGTTCCAGTCCCTCTAAAACATCTTCCCCTTCAAAAATACAACAAAAAATCCAACAAACTGGTCTACTCTGAAGAACTGCTATAAATTATTACTGGCTGGCAAGGGGATTTTTCTGCTGATCTTCACAGTTTCTCTGAAGAAAATTCATCTCTTCATCCCCCTAAATTCCTATTAGACATTTCCTAAAAAAGAATTTACTTTGTTTACTTGACAGTCACTTGACTTGGATTTCAGTATTGTAACTGATTATACTGGAATAAATTGCCTTCTTAAGCAAATGGCACAAGAACACAAAACTCAACTCCAAAATGGCTTAAATTCTAACATCAAAATCTTCCCTATGATAAGTCTAGATGAATGCAACATGGAAAATAAGAAATCCTCATATCTTCAAATGCTTGAATCTTATTGCATCCTGGCATGTGTCAGGAACAGTGTGGCCAGCAGGAGCAGGGAGGTCATTCTTCCCCTGTACCCAGCACTGGTGAGGTCACACCCTGAGTGCTGTGTCCAGTTCTGTCCCCTCAGTTTGGGAAGGACCTTGAGATGCTCGAGCATCCAGAGGAGAGAACAAGGCTGGAGAGGGGCTGGAACACAAACCCTGTGAGGAATGGCTGAGGGAGCTGGGGGTGTTTAGCCTGGAGAAAAGGAGACTCAGATGTGATCTCATCCCTCTCTGCAGCTCCCTGAAAGGTGTTTGTACTCAAGTGGGGTTGGGCTCTTTCTCCAGGCAGAATCTGAGAGAGTAAGAGGACACAGTCCTAAACTGTGCCAAGGAAAATACAGGCTGGATATTAGGAAGATGTTTTTTACAGAAAGAGTGATCAAGTACTGGAATTATCTGCCTGGGGAGGTGGTGGAGTCACCATCCCTGGATGTATTTTTAAAAAGACTTGATGTGGCACTTGGTGACATGGTTTAGTTGAGTTTTTAGGGCATAGGTTGGATTCAATCTTGAAGCTGTCTTCCAACCTAGTGATTCTGTAAAGGTTAGTCAAAAGTAGAATACTTTTTAAATTAATTTTCATACATCTTTAGCCAATACATTAATTTAACTAACACAGACACACAGGAAAGAAGGAAACAAGATGTTCTTGCTTTCCAGACAATACAGCTAATTTAAGTTATGAGTTAAAATGAAATCTGTGTTCATCACTGCAATTCAAGGCCACCATAACCTGAATGATTTAGGAGGCTGTAAGAAATCCTTGAGAACAGGAAACTGGGAGAGAGCTACATGAATCAATGATGCAGCCTGACACATCAACACTTAGAAACAAGCAGTGTTGATGCAAACACCTCATAGCATTCATATTTACTGTGCAAAAGCAAATCACATTACACTAACACCAAAAGTCTTCCATCTCTTGTTTAAAAGTGTAGTGTTGAGAGAAGTGGAGAAGGAAGAAAGAAGTGGAGAATGTTTTGCTGACACTCTAAATCTTGGATGAGAAGTAGTGTCTAAGCATGATGATTACATGTCTGGCAGAGATGTTATGAAGAAATAATGACAACCCACAGGAGAGCAGTGCATTGTTCCAACAATTAGGACCTATGGTGGTGTCATTTCTCTTACACAATGTAAAAGATGCTCATGGCTGCATAAGCCCAGCAGCACAAGCAGATACTGGTTTGCCACAGCCAGGCCAAAAGGAGGCAAGACATTTCAATCTAAGACAGTAACTGATATTCATGTCACTTCCTGCATTGCTTTAGCTCACAGTTGGCGATCATTTCTATGGGTGCCTTGAAGCTGCATTTGGGACAAAGTCCAAAACCTACTGAGATCAAAGTTTTAAAAGCAAAAAGAGTTGAAACATGGAAATATTTATTTATTTATTCGTTATTATAAATTAAATGCTACAACAGACAATGTTATGCAGGAAATAAAGTTAATTTGCTGTCATTAATTCATAATTTCCTTTCATATATTACTTGATTTAAGTAATATATAGAAAAATTATCTTCTCTTTCAAAAAAAAAATATTCAGGACAGCATCTAAACCTACATTAAGATAAAAATATTCAGTTTTATTTATATTTCTTACATCCTGAGGCAATGCTAGACTTCTAAGACTCTTCTGTGCTAAGACAGACACCCATGGATTCATTTTAATATTGATTAAAAGTATGTGTTTCTAGTACTGACAGTTATCAAAATAGCATCATCCCTATGGAAATTTCAGACTTGCATATCTCCATTTCATGTGTTTCTGAAGAATAAGTGACAGCACTGGTCTTTGGAATGTGTATCCAGCAAACTTATTTTAACCATTGTAGAATCACAGCCCACCATCTCCTACTGGTTTTGCCTTTAACCTTTAAGAAGGTCTGTGACATCTCAGCCCTTGCTGGCCGGGCTTCTTCAAACTTTTCTCTTGTTTAATTTCTGGTCATAAGGAACAGCTAATGCACACTGACAGTATACCTATATACTACATTAATACAATTTATAAAACTTCCACAAATATATGAAAGTCACCACACCTGATCAGAAAGAGCTTAGTAAATGTAAAAAGTGAGCATAAAATTGATAGTCATTTCGATGTGACAACAAAGGAAGATGCCTTTTAGATTCCTTAGATGCCTTATAAAACAGGTAAGTGAAGAATAAGGTAAGTAATTTGTTCAGGACCAAGTAATTTATGACTTTTTGGCTTTTATTAGGTCTCAGAAAAATAATGGCGAATAAATGGCTTTGTTTCATTCATGCCAATGCAGAAACCCCAAATATATGGAGGATACCATTTCATTGTAAAAGCTGTTTTTAGTCATTGCTAAAAGCTACACTAACTAACCTGCAGAGTAAAGATGAGAAAACTTCCTGACACAGTTTCAAAGAGGATACACTCAATCTCTTGCAAGAAGCATGACAAAATGCTTTAAAAATCCAGGAGAAAGGCTTTTAAAGCATTACTAATATCTTTTCTCCATATGCTGCAGCCTCACTTTTCTGTGAGTGATATGTCTGAACTGCAGATAAACAGAATCACTGCTACTGAGAACATACAAACCGGGTCTGATGCAGGCCAGCAAGGGTCCAAAAGGATTTATTAGCAAGGCATTCACTGTGTATATGTCACCTTAAAAGTCTAGGGTCTGGCTTGGAAGCAGCTCAGCACTCATTATTTAGCCTGACAAGTATTGGACAGCCCCATGCAGAGCAGGCTTAGGGCTCTCAGCAGCCAGCAGTCAGAATCAGGAGAGCTGGAAAGCATAATACCCATACACTTGCACAGCCCTTGACAGAGACATTCTCTACAAGTTTAATATTTTATAACTTAGCAGTGGTTCTTCTACATTAAGCATGGATCTCCAGAGATATGCCTTTGCACCACAGGCCTCAGAATTCCAAAGTTCATTTATTACCTTGGGAAGGATCCAAATGCAAGCTCAAAGTCCCACCTTTGAATATGACAAGCTGACATGTAAGGGTAACTTTGAGTGCAGTAAAAGCAGTACTAAGATATTTCTGCAGAACAAATTCAACTGAACTATGTGAAGCTATTCATGGGCATTTACATGACTAACTTCAGTGCTTCTGTGGAGGTAGTGACACCTGATGCACAAACTCAATCCTCAAGCTGATCCAATATACCTGTAAACTCAAATGTATATAATCATGAGATTCAAAGTAAAATATTTGGAAAACAATATATAGAAATTGCCTATGGGAACTTAGCAAAATAATCATTTATATTAGGGAAAAGACTTATCTATCTAAAAAATAGATAATGAATTGCAATATTAAAGAAAATACACCATTTCTAAAGTCACAGTTACTGCTTTATTATTTTTATCAAATTTGTCCCCTTACAGGATATTTATGAATGATGATTAGACTTCATTATGTCTTAGTCAGATTTCTTATCAGGATCAAAGGTTCACAGTGTTGGTAAATACATCTTGTTTGGCTATTTTGTTTCAACTAGTATATTCTGATCACAGGATGACAGATGTGAATTGGTGTCTTTCTTAGTATCTTTCTTTCTTTTTGTACTTTACAATTCAGCGTCCATCTGCTGGACAGTTAAAATACCTACATCTTAAACAGAAATAACAGGATTTTCAGATAAGCTATTATAAGCAAAAAATTAATCTGATTTTCTTACCTACCCTTATATGCCAAAAAATCACCTGAACCCTTGAAAACAATATTATCACACAAAAGACAATAATGCATCATGGGATTTGTTGTATCTTATACATTGGTGCAAGTATTTATCTCAAGGAATCAACACTCTTCCCACTGATTAATAGAAGAAGAATTAGGAGAAAAAAATAGGATAATTTGATTTTGATTTGTGTTAAATTAAGAATATATATTACTTAAGATATAAATTTAAATTAAATATACATTGTAAATAATCAGTGTTGCCAATTAAATCTCATGTGCATAAACAGATTTACTTGTGCAGCCATGAAGGAGGAAGATCACCCAGATTTAACTCTAGTGCATATAAATATAGGTTAAACCAACATTTATTAAAGTGCAATAGTCACCTAACAGCAGACACCTTAAAATCACTTTTTCCCTCCTTTTTAGTTATATATTTGCTGTCAATGAATATTCTGTGATGTTGTAAATTTTGACTGGATACCCAGAATAGTCTTTCTATGCCCTCCAAGACCTGTTCAATTGGAGATAGAAACAATGAGATACAAAAACTCCAATACAGTTAAATCCAGGAGTTTTCTTCTTCTGCATATAAGAAAAAAGGACTAAAAAGGCCACAAATTTCTCATTATGTAAAGCCACACCAACACCCATGTCCAGTGTTTGGTCAAGTTATGCTCTTCTCAGTGCTCTGAAACACATGAGAATTGCAAAATGGATCACCCATCAAAAAACCATCACCAGGGTGTTACAGCAGCCAGTCCCCTCCAGCCCTCCAGAGAATTTGCTTATATTGATATACTGGAAAATCTTCTCCTGACCTTCAAACTTGCAACCTCCAAAGTCAGGTTAAAACTAAGTTGCAATGACGAACTCTTTATTTGACACCGCTACCTCTACTTTTCTGCCATCATTTGCAGGAACAAAGGAATTTTTACACAGATTCCTGTATCTGTGACTAGAGTTACTGTAGCATATGGTCATGTCCTCAGTTCATTGACCAACTAACTCCACCAAAATGAGCAGAAATTTAACTGTATGGACACACATATAAACACGTGCACACAAAACTGGATTTCCAAGAGAAATGGTGGAGGTCAGGAACTACCTGCTGATCTTGATAATCTGATTAAAGGGTCCATCAATTAATTTTCTGTATTCACACATGGATCTCATCATTTAATGTATGTTTTATGGCCATTAACTTTATGAGAACCCCACAATTATTTGGAAAGTATCACTTATGCTTTGAGCTTATTAACATCAATCTTTGGATGACATCCAATATTTGAAGTATATTTACTTTTTCTTAATGTGTCGCTGCTTTTACTTTCCCAAAAGCCAGGGCCAAAAGACACATAAATTGTGCTTTAGACAGCACATCAACAGCATTGTAATAAAAAAAATACAGGCAGGAGTTTTGGTTTTCAATTTTTGTACAAGACAGGAGGTTTGCTCTATTCAGTGTGCCAGAATTGATTACAGGATAGTAACTTTTTCACTGAGTAAAATGTTTTCAGATGACAATACCCAAAGTTAATGGACAGTAAACAAGATTTTGCCCAAGTATGACAAAAGTCTGACACTAAATATTTAGTCATAATAATCAAACAACATTCAAACTATAGTTAAATGCACCTCTTTGATTATATTATAACTACTGAACTAGTTACAGAAATAGGAAATATTCTGAAAAGTATGTGGGGACATTATGGAAGACAAAATAGAATCCAAATAATAAATTATTTTTCAGATGCCTTTTTTTGTCCCATTATTATTTATATTTGTTTGTTTAATCTGTTTTCATACCAGCCATGTGCTGTTAACTGCTAATCAAAGTTTTATTCAGTTACAGTGCTTCTACATCAAATATGACAGCTCAAAAACTATAGCACATAAAGCTTTAAGAGTTTACATAAAAGCTTACACTTTACTGTTTCACTTTTTCAACAAAATGAAGTTAGCTTAATTAAAGTACCATGGCAATTACTTTTGTGAGTCATGAAACATTCAGAGGTCCTCCCTACCCCAAAGACCTTCCCTTAGATTTTAGCTGCTTCCTTGAATCTCCCTCCTTTTCCTCCTCTCAGTCTCCTGCCCAACCCACTCCTCCTCACACAATGACAACAGCACCCACTCTTAGAAAGTCTGGAACTTTTTTTTTTGGTGCATGTTGTTTTCTTAAGGTCATCCAAACTCCTTCTTGTGCCTATCTAACAACTATACTTACTGATATTTACTTTTTATTATTTGAAGATGCTCTATGTTTTATTTTGCTGATTCCAGAATTTTTTTCAGGAATATGCTTTTAAAGACATATTTCTCCCCCCACCCACCCCTGTAAGAAATCACAGTTTTTTCTTATATCATCCAAACATATTGCTAATTTCTTCAGAAACTTCAATTCTAGATAGTCCTTCTTTTGCAGCTAGCAAACAGATAAGCCATAAGACATCAAGGGAGGAAAAAACCACAGATTGGATAGAAAGTTCACAGAACCCACACATACCTAGCATAGCTTTAGTTTTTGGCCTCAGGCTACCATTGCTTTTTAGTAGTGGATGTGTAGCAACAAGGGGCTTTAGTTTCTTTTCTCCTTTGAATTTTGCCTTTTAAACATCCGCCTGTACTGCCTGGAATACTTAAACCCTTCTGACTGCTGGCTGGATGAAAAACACACTTCTTCCTTTGTGCCACTGTGGAGTCCAAGAGCTGGTTTCCATGACTTCAGCACTTTTCTTATTTCTATATTCTTGTTACAGCCAGTGATAAAATTTGCATTGATTTCAGAGATAGATTTCAACCAAAACTGTGTACTTCTGAAAATATCACTCTGGCTGGTGAAGACATTAATCAGAATTTATTTACATAGTCTCTTTAGAGACATGAAGATTCTGAAATTTTCAGGTTAGGATGGTTGCTGAATAGAAGCTAAATATATTTAACAATATCCAACAGGATACAAGGGAGAAAAGTTGGGCAACAGTCTTAAAATCAAATTATTTTTCAGTTACCATTTTTTTCTGTTACTGACCTTGCAGAAGGAAAGCAAACAGTATTAAGACATTTAAAACATCTGCAGATTTTTTAAAGAATCTGTACTGCAAGGCTCATTCCAATGCAGTGGAAATTAATTTATGAATAGGAATGCAAGAAATTTACCTCATATGTAATGATCTAGCTTTGATTACATTACACAAGTAATACTTTGAAGATTGAAAATGAAAAAATAGTAGCAGTTTCAAACAGATTATAATTCACAAGTGGAGGTGTTCTGGGCAGACTTGTAAGAATACACCAAAAATATTTAGAAAGCAACAGAGCTTAGTGACAGTCAAAGAGTAGGGTGAATATAAGAGTAGAAATGCAGATTATATACTGAAAAGTAACTACTGAAGTAGCTACAAACAAGCTGATTACTTGCTTTAAATCTCAAGGTCATCCATCCCTGTCTTGTCTCCATGAGATTATTATTGGCTTTCCAAAACCTATGATTTTGAACTGTTCTCAGCACAACTTAATATTGTACATGCTTCTAGGGGAGCTAAGATTCCTAGTCTGATTGCAGTTATGCTTTATGAATACTAGTCTTAACTTCAGACACTGGGCTCACGGATTGCTTTAGTTTTGAGGCCAGTGTGAAGCAGTTCTTTCTAAAATAGAAAAATAATAATGAAAAAAAAGAATTCTGGCTCAGCAGTCCTGTTTTGATTGGGATATCTTCATTATTTCTATGAATACCCAAGCCTGTACTTGCACA
This sequence comes from Erithacus rubecula, assembly GCF_903797595.1. Lineage (NCBI taxonomy): Eukaryota > Metazoa > Chordata > Aves > Passeriformes > Muscicapidae > Erithacus > Erithacus rubecula. The sequence goes on from NC_136685.1 coordinate 21,605,453, forward strand.
GTTCACCTTTCCCAAGTAATAACTATTTCAGATTAAGGTGGTTCATGTGGCAGAAGCCATGCATATGAAACAGGCAGTCACATGAATGTCACTATTAGTCTAGGCATGCAGTGAACTTACATGCTGCTTTCAGTATGCTTCAGAAGGGAATGAAAAAAATGTTATATTTAACAGAAGCACTGTCCATTCTTATGATAAATAGGGCTTATTTATGTAAAAAAATAATTTGTTGGAAAGGATATGCTTTTTCTAATGCTCACATGTTTGCTTGTCTAGTATAAGTCAAAATAGATTTTGTTTACTGACTAATGTCCAAGCAAGAATACATTTTGAAAGCTCTTCTCATTTAGATCTCTTATTCAGACACATGAAAACTATTTTGTCTTGAAATATAGCAGCCATGGAGGCCTTCACATAAGGCTAACCCTGTGGGTTGGTCTTTTCCTACAGGGAAAACTGTAGATGTAGATAAATCTTTGCACATAATTGTTCCACAAGTATTTGTGAACAGATGGTAAACCATTGGCATTGGTAGAGATCTTGACAGGCATTAATGACAAGGATAATAAAGTGGTTTTCTAAAGGAAATTTTAGCACTTAGCACAGAAAAGTTCCAGTGTTCCTGAGCATGACTAAACAATATGGCAGAGAAAGTCTACTTTTCTCTAGAAGATGGTAGTATAGCCTATTTTTTCACTTGAAAAAAAGAAACTTTAAGAAAACAGCATCCTTCTTCTTTGCTCATCCTGTAAAAGATGATAAGAGTAAGCCAGAGACAGGATCTGCTTCAATGGCATGTGAAGTACCCTGCTGAGCTGATCTTAAAGAGTTGTGTTATGGGTCTTCTGATCTGGAAATTGATTTGGTTTGCTAATTTCAAGTGCTTGATCTGCAGTCTCCCCATCATACTGAGGAAGTAAATTGTTGGTAGCTACCCTCTATTTTATATGTATTTATCAAAGTGTACTAAAATACAACCATCTCCTTAAGTCTCCAGACTGTAGGAAATCACAGAGCTAATTGCCCTATCCATCTATTTTTCACGCTTTGCTTTTGAAATGTCTAGGCTTTGATACATTATGTCACCATTTTATGCATCAGGAGTCATAAGCTGTCAATGTATTCATCCTACACAGTGGAAAAACACTCTCAAATACTATCAGCACCAAAACCAGTCAAAACTCAAAGCAAAAAAATATATTTTAGAGAAGTGGACAAATGAAACAAACAAAGGGCTGCAGCCTTCTTGCTAAAGTTAAGAAAAATTTATATCAAGAATTTGTCATTAAATTTTATATTTCATACTTGTACAGGCCACAGGAGCTTTAAATATCTCAATAACAAAGACCTCTGGGACTTGAAAAGTAAAAAAATATACAGAAACAAAATAAAATGGTGACATTGTTTTCAAGTCTTCACAGAACAGCATTTCAATTTCTGTTATTAAAGCTCATTTTCTCTTAAGAAGACAAGTGAATTGAGAATAACTTAGCAAAAAGAAACAGAAATGATTCATAATAATGGAAGTTGACAGTAGCAGCAAACAACTCAAGCAGTAAAAACTATGAAGAAACGAACAGGTCATGAAATATACTGGAAAGTATTATCACTTTACTGCAAAAAAGGACATTTTTTGATAAAGATGTAAGAGTTTAGTTTAGTTCTGCAAGCCATTTATGAACAATTTTCCTTGAAACTGTTTCTTTTAATTTCCTCAACAGGGAATGCAAAACACTACTCTCTGCTAATACTGCTTTTCATTTGTCCACTTAATGTTAGGTAGTCATTACAAGACAAGACATTGCACAGTGAGTCTTAAGTACAATTTAAAAAAATAGAAAGCACTGCAGAATTCTAAATACTGATAGCTATGAGAAACTGTGCCAATTTTACAAAGAGATATGTGCAATAAACTGAGGTTTGCACCAACTCTGATTTCTAACAATGGTGTCACAATCTTCTCGACACTTATGCTACAATACACATTTGAGTCGGTAGGCATAATTAAATAAGCATCATAAGCAAGCTATAGTAATTTGCATAAGGCTTCTAGGAATGTATTATGATCTAAAGAATACATTATGAGTAAGCATCTTTGAGCATAAGCTTATATTTTGATGAATAGGTGCAGGAAACTGGTGTGCATCTGTTTCCAACTTGAACAAGTTCTACTTTGCAGAAGTTAATTAACTTTTCTGTTACACTAGACACTAAAAGTCCCATTTTACTCACCAGTGAGCATCAATTCAGCTACACCTGCCATAAATTGTCAATGTATTTAGCCTACTCACTCTGTATTCCAGTGAAACTGAATGAGTGTGATTTTTCCCTCTGCTTGTTCTGACAGATGGACTTTACAATTTCCATTTGTGGTCTCACATCAGAAAGCCTAGAGTTCAATTGCCAGTCCTATTCTTCTACAAATCTGACCTTAGAGATTCACAGCAAACAGTAACCCCATGTGGCCAAACAAGGCATCTTTGCACTTCCAAGTGGTGTTTATTTTTTTAATTGAACAACTTGAATGACATCCAATTCAAGCCTCAACCATCAGCCTTCCATCAGTGATTCATGCTCTCTAACTGTAGTTAACTTTAAATTGCTTTCACCATGTCCCCATTTAGAAACACACAGCCTTTCAGGAGGCTGCTGAACATCACACTCTTACTAAAGGTTGCTGTATTCAGTGCAATAGAAGCAAGTGAAATGCTATTGGGCTCTTTGAACATACCCTGAAGAGCCATTCACAACTGCTACTTTTAGCCCTCCATGTAAAATTACTACTGAGAGGCTATTATGACCAATGCATGGGCTTTTTGAAGGAAGATATGATGTTGAAATAAAAGATAAAAATTAAATCAGATTATTTGCATCTTTATATTGCGGCTCAATTAACACACCTCGACAAGTTAATACTTGGTCACATGTACATATGGCTATAAAAACCAGTCTTTTAAACCACAAGTTTCAGTTCCAAGAAAATTCTAATAGCTGGGCTTTTGTTGCTACCTTTACATTCATGAAGAGCATTTTCTCCTCTAAAAAAAATCTAAATGCAACCAGAATGGTTTGTTCCTCCTGAACAGTTACTTGAGTCTTTTGACTCAAACAAGTTTCAGCTACTTAAGTCATTCAAGTCACAGCAGCTCCGGAAATATTCTTTAAGTGCCCCATTAAGAAAATTTGGAATTTTAGGAAAATCCTGTGAGCAGATTTGGTGGGTTTTTAAAACCAAAAAATTGTTAGGATCCAAAAATGGTAAGTCATGAACTGCAAAGAAGGGGGGCAGGGAGGGAAACAGAGAGAGATGAGTGGAATTTTAAGTTATGAAGAGACTTTAAGAGGTTTTTAATTACAGATTTAGTTGACATGGACAGAGATAGCATTGTGGTCAGTGCACTGAATTCTAATTTTTTTCCTAGCTCAGATAAAAAATACTTTCAACTGTAGCTGTTTTATTCTGTCATTACATTTCCTATAGCTTTTTCATGACTTTGTTGATGATGTCCATTATCTGTTCAGAGCAGAAAGTCTGATTTGATGATGGCAAGAATAGCAGTATAGAAGCTAACTGTACAGAGAGCATAAGAATTAGAGAGAAAAGAAAATGAAAAATTTCAGGGATTTTGCCACAAGTGATGTGATATATAATGCTGGAAAGCAGCACCAGATGTACATAACAGTTGGAATATTTCCCTCTTCTACTAGAAGAAATAACACAGATGTTTCCTATTTTATGGAACTATAGGAATAAGATACTTCCTTAATGTGACAGTAATAGCCTTGTGTGTCATTAGGAAAGTAGATTATTTAATTGTAGACCTACACACCCAAACATCCCTTCCTTTTATTTCTGAATATTGATACTTTCATACATATTGATAGATTCAAAGAAAATTATATTAAAAAACCCAGAGGAATATTCCCACAGAAATTACACTGAATCCCAGACTGATCATCATATTTTTTATGAGTTCTAACAAATGGTTAGAAATACAGGAGGAATGTTTGGCTGGGGTTATCTGTTAACACTCAGTCCACAGAAAGCAACAACAAAGTCAGCAAAAAAATACAAGTATTTCTTTGAGTAGAGTTCTGTGAGCTATTACAGTGAGGGAATGGTAGACAGGAAAATTTTTGCTGCTACTCATTACAATGTTTAGCAAAGGAAAACTATGCACATTTTTCAGAAAGCCAATGGGTTTCTGTGACAAAAAACAAGCCAAACCAGAAACTAAGCACCTCTAACCACTAATTTTGTCTCCCAAAAGAGAAATAAACTGTAGAGGTTTTTGTACTGTTAAACCATCAGAGCCAACAGCAGCACTCTAATACTAACTTTTTCTATACATCTTGGCTTCACACAGACAAAATGGAGGCTATCACTCACTGAAACCTAAGCACTTTAAAGATCAAAAAAGAGGAATCTGAAAAACAGTTAAAATACACAAAAAAACAAAAACTAAAATAAGATACTTAAAAGCAGAAATATCAAATCAAATAATTAATCATGAGCTAAAAATTTTGGAAAGTCAGTGTCAGGTATAAATTTTTTTAAGGTTTTTACAATTCTTTCTTCCCATTTTATAGAATAATGCCTTTACTGAGAAGATGTCCTAATAATGCCCACAGTACAGGGACCAAGTACTCAATAAATTAGACTGTGAAAAGAATCAGAATATTTTAAGTAGAGGCTGAATGCTAATGCTGTATGTATACGCAGAAAGTATATGGGCATGAAAAGAAAAACCTGGAAAGTCTTCTCTGAAAACATTATTTAAGAAATGGAAAAGTGTTCTTGTCTTAGTTTTAAATTTTTGCTAGGATTTACACTGTGGAAAAATATCCTAAAAACCCTTTATTTTCACCCGTATAGAAAAACTGATTAAATTATTCATAAAGGTCTGGAAGCCTGATTTGATTGCATCACTCCTTTTGGTAATGGAGATCACATTCTCTATTTTGTAGAGATTTAAACCTGATCTCATAGAAAAACAGGCAGACATATTATATGTGAGCTACAATGGAGTAATATTTGCTAATCTCCTTTCTGTGGCAGAGATCAATGACTTTGGGTGGTGGGGGCAAAGAAGGAACCCGAGTATTCCATTACAAACTTTAAAACATTCCATCAAAAGTGATTCTTTTAAAAATATTCCTACTGTAATTTACATGTCTTAGGAGACCATTACTTCCCACCACAGCTCAGGGAATGAACTGCAGGTATTTAGTCTTGTATTTTATACTCCCAAAAGCATATTTAGAAGGCACATCTTCCTGAAGCCCAAGTCATACAGTTTTTTTAGCTGCTCTCTCTAGTGGCAACTCTCTAGTGCAACCCAACAGATGTCTCATGTACTGCTCTCCTTGCCTTGCCCTGAAACAAAGAAATTTTGGTAGTGCAGTTGCCTTCAGGCCTCACTGCGGTGGTTTCAAAGGTTTCCAGATGATGGTGGAGACCAACAATCCACATGCTCGTGCTGCTAATTCTGAACAGGCTAGGAATGCTACAAGCACTACACTGGTACATCTTCCCATAGAAAATTTGTGTCCAAAAGGTGCACCAATGGCCTGTCACTAGCCCAATGTAAGTCACTGTAAGGATCACAAAACACCCTTTCCTGGACTAACTTCACTCTCTCACCCCATTTTTCCAAAAGCACTTGAGTTTTTCCAGTCATTGTAATATGTGCCAAGTACCTGCAAGGTAAATAGATGCATCCTCAGATACCATAGAAATAAATGAAAGTTTTCAGTGGTTTATTCTTCATTTATAGTCAACTCTGTTTCTACTGTTTCAACACTGACTGTGTCCCTTCCCACATTATTTACTTTTTCAAAAAAGCTTTTATTCTTTCTACCATCATCTATCCTGGCAGCTTGTAATTATGGACAAGTTTTTGAGAGATCTTAAAAAGTTTCTCTTCAGAAAATTACTGAGAAATTAGAAAACTATTGGAATATTCTCTCTTGATTTTTAAAGCAAATAAAATATTTGGTTTATTTAAGGAGTGTTTTCTTAAAAAGTAAAAATGCAAGCATCCCATAAAATGGTAAAACTTCTGTTCTGTAAGAACAGAGCACAAAAAATATTAAACAACCTTTTACTGACCTTCACTTGCAGGTTTTCATACACAGGATTTTAGTTTGCCTTGAAAGAGCTGAGCTAACAAAACACTTTCTGTCCCAGATGGTGGTATTAGAACAGGATCTTCAATGCACAAGCCCCAAAAAGAATTCAAGCTACAGCATTATCATTGCACTTCATCAGCAATGTGATAGATACTGAGAATAAACAGCGGTACCAGTTTTCCCTGCCATACCTGAGCATATGATAGGGAAATCGTGGTGCATTCTTTATCTATGAGTTTTCACAATTTCCCCTTTTCAATTCTCTCCCCTTCCAACACCACAAGGCGATCAGATGCCTAATGGTGTTAAATGATGAGATGCAATATGTAAGGCTAAGGTGGAAGGAGGAGGCACCCAAGAGAACATCTGCACTGAAACTGGACAAAAACCAGCATTTGGGCATGTCCCAGTAACATTTGCTTCTACCACTGAGCTTCATTACCTATTTGTTTTTCAGAGTTTTGCAGCAGAGGAACAGAGGTCACTTGCTCTCAGTGAAAATAACTGTGAAAATAAGCTTCAAAGTCTGAGGTACAGGACACTGCTCTCTGACACCTCTAGTTCCCATGGCCATGGAAGAAAAAAAGCTATGAAGAAACATCACCTGGCTTTATCTTCAGACACTACTACATGTATAGAAATGCAAAATTACTCAAAATTACTCAACTGAGTGCTGAAAAGAAAAAAAGGAGATGAAATGCTAAGAAACTTTAAATTTTTCTTTGATCACGATTCACCAACTGATCATTTCCTTAAAAAAGTTGAGGACAAATTTCACAAAGTAATGGCTTTCAAATAAAAAGAAGCTTCTGAAAAACATCTTTTCTTCAGATAAGCTGCAGATATCCGGAATTCAAATTGTCCTTGCTTTATGAGAAATGTCAAACTGAACAGAAATAAAGGAAGAGTTTTCCCATAAGCACAGTTGCTGACCATGACATATACTTCACAGAAATGCATTGGGAGTAAGAAATGACTTGGTAGCTTTCTCCTTTTTTCACCTATCATTGTTAAAATGCTCTTGTTGATTGATTTTGCCGTTAAAAGGACAAGGAAAAAGGAATACAAAGACAGCACAAAGAACTATCCACATGCACATCACAACTTTTTCATGCTAAGCACAGGGCTGCACACTGTTAAGGCTACAGATTTCTTTGTTCCTTCAAAATTAAAATAGAATATTCAACATTAATTGAAACCAATAGGATATATTCATATGAACTCCTCTGTCTAATGAGGATCCAGTCTGTGGTGTATGGTTTCTGAGATGTATGCAGTGAATATCCTTATGTAGTTGTTTTTTCTTATTTATAGGTTTATTTTGAATTTCAGACATATGTGTTTAAAAAAAAATCAACTTCACAAATAGCGTTTGTAACCAGTCTCTCAATCAGCTTCTACATTAGTGCCTAATTATCCTTGCTTTACAGACAAGAAGCATCCAGTCTACTGGAAAATATGAATTCAGTTTTTCTAATTACATTCTTCTTCTACCTTATTTGCACATAGTAATCACAGCCTGTTTTCTTTTTAAAAATATCTTGTAGTAATGTCTAGTAATTAACAGTTTCCAATCTTAACAACTCTCTGATTCCATGACTGTTTAAGTGTTAAAAAAAAAAAAACACTGAACATGCACACTAAAGAAAATAGATTACATGTGAAATAAAATTAAAACACTGGAAATGGAAATGCAGGTATATACATAGAAATATACACCTAGTAGATAAGAGGTTTTGTATATAAATTCATCATTTATGTGCAAGTGCAACAGGTGAATGGCTTTTTTTTTTTTTTTGTTTAGGGACACTTGGTAGAACCAGTTTTCACAGCTACCCAACTCTAAAAGAGAATTGGAATTGGTTCAGAAGACTACTGCTGCCAAACATTATCATGTCCACACCACAATACCTCTTTATATTGTTTCTCATACCTTTGTCATCACACTTGGTAAAGGTGAGAAACAGTTTAAAAAAATGTGAAACGGAAAGGTTTTAATGTCTATTTTGAGATAAATATGGATGCCTCCTTACTATCTAAAATTTTCTTTGCATTCATTGTAGTGAAATGTGGTTGAGGCTGGGTAAAGGCAATGAGAACAATTGTATTTTGTTTAATAAATTACCAATTTCCATTTATTCAGTCAGCACCTCTAGTACACTCAGGCCTTGCCTGAACTCTGACACACCAGTGCCCAGTCTAATCTCCTGCTGAACTGAGCTTGGGCTCCAGTCCTGGAGTGCAGGGAGCCCCTGCTGAGCCCAGCCTCCAACACCATCAGCAGCTGCTCCTGGCACGGGCACTGCACATTCCCTGAGCCCGGCTGGCAGCTCAGCTGGGGCTGCAGATGGTTACTGCCAGCCCTCAGTGCTGCTCACCCAGTGTCATAATTATGTCAAGATAGACTGGACTGGCAACACCACCAGTCCTTTATTAGAAAGCTTTTCATGCCTTCTTTCAGCGTTCTTCTTTCTGACACCACTGACTCCTTCCAGCATAGGCAGCCTTACATGGTACTGACTCCTTTTCCTGCAGGCACCTCCACACACCCCTGACTCCTCTCTGCATGACTGGCTAAATCCAACCTGTCCCTTACCCAGCTGTCTTACCCTGTCTGTCCCTCACAAAACATCTTCTTACCTTATCTGTCCCTTGCATGACCACATGTCCCTCACCTCCTCACAGCACAGCCAGCAGCTCCCATTCTAAACCACAGCAGCCTCTAAACCCCACACTTAACTACAACTAGTGGTCAGCTAGTTGTAGCCTTTTATAACACCCAAATTCCTTGGGCAGGCACAGATGTTTCCACTCCTCAGTACTCAGCACAGCTGTAATTCATTGGGAGATATTGCCTTCTGCACTGTCTTTTCAATCGATCTTCCCACAGCCCAGCCTGTGCTGCAGCACTGCGCCTTGTCACTGAGGGCACAGCCTGTGCTTTGGAAACCCCTGGTCCTCAATTCAGCCCCCTCCTTGTAGCTTCTTCCTGACACTTTCCATCCTGAGCAATACACACCAATCCTAAAATAGCCAAATATTCTAAACATTTCTGAAATTGGGTTAACAGAGCTCCAGTGCAGAGAAAATGGGAAACATTTGCTTGGGAAGAGAAGCCTGCACCGCCTTTCTTTCACTCATTGCTAAGAGATCAGCAATTTAGGGAATTCCTGTGTTTTGGTAAAGCTTCCACATAATTTCAAGACTGAGAATTAACCCAGTGTCAAAGGAGTGGCCATGATCATATTGTTTTACAACATATATATGTTTCTATTTCGCCTGTCAGTCTGTAGAAATTACAGCAATATAGCAATTCCTGAACTATACAAGCAGTTCCTAAAGCTAGCTTTAGGGGAAAAAAACCCCCAAAAACAAAAACAACTTAAGTGTGTTATAACTTTCTGCAGAACAAAAAAATAAAAAATAAAAATAAAAATTAAAAAAAAAATCAGTAAGAAATTTGAAAAAGAGGATGCAAAAGTACTTTATCTAGAATTCTGAAGAATAAATCCTCTCAGGACAGTAAAGCTTCAAAACAAATGTAAGGCCAGAGGCAACTGACTAAATAATGGAAAGTACTAAACATCTTTCTTTGCCTGGACAAGCTCAATTCAACATGATCTTTCCAAAAAGAAGAGATAGCCTTGAACCAAAAAATTAGATTTCACTACCATAGTTTGGTCTAACTAAAATAAACCTGCTAAATCAATAAATAACACTTTTTTAATGTAAGCTCTCCAAGAAATCCTCACACGTTTTATTTTCAAGTGTGCACTTCAACTGAAATATTCTAAGTTATAAGTTTCCTGCAGATCAAAAACACAAGTAATAAAGGTCAGAGCTCAAATTAATACATTTTTACTGAAAAATACATCCTCTTCTGGAAACCAGAATTTTACTAGGTTTTAGTAATTTTTTGTAAGTCTGTACCATAAATTAGAAATTTTCTATGAAAAAATGAGTCCCAAACACTGAATCAAAATATTTTTCTTCCACCCCTGAAGACACATATGCAATTTGAAACTCAGTTACTGAAAAAAATTAATTAATTACTGAAACAAAAATTAATTAATATATGCCCTACACTGTGAACATACTTCAAAACAGGTATATCACATTTCCTACAGCTTTAAAAACACTTTCCTCCCTTACAATATTCATGAACTTCCCTTATAATAGCCCTAAACCCTGAAAATCATATGTGAGCCAATGAGTAGCTGCCTGCTTTTGATTTTAGTAGTATCTTTAGAGCCTTAGTATGTTGCATTTTCACAGTATTAAATGATGTGATATAAGGGAAGCACAGAAAAATTGGATTCCGTAAACTTCTATATACTATGCAAGCCTAGGATTTGGTGTCATTAGACTGAAAATACAATTTACTTGATTTAGAAAAAGCATGCAGTATATCATGATGAAGTAAAAAAAAACCGGCGTATTATCGCCAATTTCCTGTGTAACATGTTGCTCCCTCTGCCTCCCTCTGCTCCCTCCATCTCCCAGAAGGCACATGGACACATCTCCACCTAGAGCAAGTCTAAGATAGCCAACAATTCAGAACTTTATTAGTGCAGAAATTATTTCCTCTTCACAATGCAACTGTAATTCACTTATTTTATGTCCAAGGACAAGAAGACAAGATTGAAGATGTTTTCCCTACATAATTCTCATTTTCATGTCACATAAGAAAAAGACAAAGCCCAAACTCTTGAATTAGACACTTGATATTGGCAGCTACTACACCATTTCTTAGTTGCCAGGTTCTTTCTTCCACAGCCTACAAATATCTGCCTATTTTTATTTTCAGGGGCAGTAGAGTCAAAAGATTAGTGTCAGATAGGCTAAGATCACCCTACTGTTGTTTTCAACATGGATGAGAGCAGAAACCCTCCTTTGGCGCTCAAAACCAAGCCAGCTAAAAATACAATGCAGTCAGCCAAATGCATCACTATTTTCAAATCTACTCGCCATGGAATTGAAACAAAGCTTTGCTTTTGATTACAAATACCAACAATATATTTCAGTAAAAGGATGTCAGATATATTTTTTTCTATGTTGTAACTGCAAGGCAACAGCTAACACTTTAACACATTTCTTTAATTCAGAGAAAACTTTCTGTGGACTAGGGATAGGACATCATATACTGGGAGATGCAGACCAGCTCCCAGTACTTGAGTAACTAGCTGGCACCTTCTGTGGTTACACAGAAGCCCAAAAGCTTCTTTCAGGTACTGAAAACAGAATCATAAAATCATTTAGGTTGAAAAAGACCTCAAAGATCGAAAATCCAACCACTAACCTAAAACCACCAAACCTACCACTAAATTAAAGGCCACACCTTGAGTATTGTTCTGGGCCTCCCAGTTTAGGGAGAATTTTGAGAAATGCTGGAGCATGTACAGGCAAGGGCAGCAAGGCCAGTGAAGGGTCTAAAGCACAAGCCCTGTGAGGAACAGCTGAGGGAGATGGGGGTATTGAGCCTAGAGACAAGGAGGCTCTCTACACCTCCCTCTCTACAATTGCCTGAAAGGAGGTTGTAGCCAGGTGGGGGTCATCCTCTTCTCCCAGACAACCAGCAAAAGGACAAGAGGACACAATCATGAGCTACACTAGGGAGGTTTTTCATAGGACTGAGTGGGCAGTCACCATCCCTGGAGTTGTTTAAAAAAAACCACTGGATGTAGCACTTAGGGACATGGTCTATTTGACAAGGTGATGTTAGGTCATACATTGCACTAAATGATGTCAAAGTTTTTTTCCAAACTGCTTGATTCTGTGAGTCTGTGATTGTGTAAACCATGTCCCTAAATGTCACATCTCTATACCTTTAAATACCTTCATTTCCCTTGACAGATGGTTCCAGTGTTTTACAACTCTTTCTGTGAAGAAATTTCTCCTACTACTCAATTTAAACATTCCCAGGTACAACATGAGGTTGTTTTCTCATCCTGTTTCTTGTTACTTGGGAGAAGTGACCTACCCCTACTTCACTGTGTCTTTTCAAGTACCTGTAGACAGCCTCCAGTCTAAACACCCCCACTCCTTCAGCTTCTTCTCCCAGGACTTGTGCTGCAGACCAACTCCATTGCCTTTCTCAGGACACACTTCAGCACCTCAATGTCCTTGTAGTGAGGGGCCAAGATCCAGAGGGTTGCAGCTCCACCAGTGCTGAGTACAAGGGGATGGATGATCACTGTCCGGGTCCTGCTGGCCAAACTATTCTGATACAAGCCAGGATGCCACTGGCCTTCTTGGCCACCTGGCCTATGTTGGCTCATGAGCAGCCACCTGACCAGGATCACCAGCTCCTTTACTGACGGGCAGATTTCCAGCCTTCCTGCTCCCAGCCTGTAGAGCCACATCGAGCTATTTGGACCAAAGTTCAGGACCCAGCATGTGGCCTGGTTGAGTATCATACATTGGTCTTGGCCCACTGATCCAGCCTATCTAGATTTCTCTAGAAAGCCTTCCTTTCCCCCACAAGATCAACACTCCCATTCAATTTAGTGTCTTCTGCAAAACTTACTGAAAGTGCCCTTGATCTCATTCTTGATATTATTGATAAAAGTATTGCAAAGAACTGGGTTGTTAAAAGGCCATAAAAATAAATTGTTCCACCAAACATATCCTGATCAGAAAAAGCAACACAGCACAAGATGAGGAACTGGTTCAAGCTAAACCTCCAGCTATTTAAATGATAGATTTGACAATGTAGGTTGGCTTAGAAAGTGAGACTCATGATAGAAGTCTTGAAAACAAGCTAATTAGAGAAAACAAAGAAATGTAGACTATATTAGTAGACATCTATGGGTCAAAATATATGTGAATATGAATGTTTGCATGTGTTGAACAATTGCAATCTTAAAGTAATGCAGCTTCAGACTATTAGAAATTTTTAAAAGGAAATATCAAGGTGAAAAAAACTCATGACTCCATTTTTCCTCATCAATCTAGAAACTCAAATGGCATAGTACTATTTAATTAAACTTTTGTTAAGAAAAGGCAGTATAGAAATATCATGAAAGGCAATAAGCTATCTAATTTACATGCAAACTCTTTAAATGCTGCTGAGGAGTGAAGTACTACATATTTCATATATTCTTAACTGCAAAACCAGAATTAGTTCTTGACAACAGCATGCATTTTTGAATCAACAATATAAGTTAACAAGCTACTAACTTGTTTGTCTCCATCTTATACCCATTATCCACTACCCCTGAACAACATTTTCAGTAAATCCAATTACATTGTAATATCTGTGTTTAAGATTTTCTTGATGCAGGGACAAATCAGAAGAATTTCCGTTAAATAATTTGCTTCATTACATATCCAGTCATTCCATTAGAAAATGAGTTGAAATAGTACTGAAAATCTAAGGTCTCCCATTCAACCTAAAATATTTGTTACTTCAGTCCTTTCACAATTATTATAATTTTACAATAAAAAAAAAAAATTAACAGAAGAAAAAAAAAACAAACCCTGAGTTCTCCTTAATATGTTTTTATAAGGAAACATTAAACTTTTAATAGTTTCTCAGGTAACTATATTCTGACTAACAATACTTGTTCCATTTCTTCATAGACTTAAAAATTTTTCATATGTAGCAAAATGACTGCAAATGGATTGAGACAATTTAAGGTGAAGTTTTTTCAGAGGATAAATTAAATATTTTTATTAAGCTAAAAATTTGGCTGATATTTAGGTTACTTATTTCAGCTTTAGACATTTGCAGTCTACTTGGAGAGAGCCCTTATTCTTGCCACAAGATTTTTTTGTGAGTTCTTTGTACTGTAGTATTAATGCACCTCACAATTGCTAATGCAATTATCTCCACAAACCAGAAATCATTAAGATTTAAACTGTAGCTGGGTTCAATGATTTTCAGGATGGTGTTGGCATGTCATTCAAATACCTCTTTTTTATCCTTTTGGTAACTGTTTCCCTGTATGTGTCTCTACAGAATCCTACAGCACTGCCTGAGATGTCCCAACAAAAACCAGTGCAGAGATTTACTGAACTGTTTGGAAGTTACTTGTAATTTTATATTTGCTATATTTTATTTTGCTTTTTTAAAAACCTTTTACCACTTGCAACCATTTACCACTGAACTTGTCAAGTTTTTGCTCATGAAGATTGCAACAATGCTCTGTGATCACAAACTATTCAGCAGTAAAAATGAGTTTGCAGTCTCCTAACAGCTATTTAGACCAACTGCAAGAAATTAACAAGCAAGAAATACATTGACAGCAAAAAATAGAGAGAGAAAGTATATGGCTGCTTAAGATTCCTTTAAAATGCATTGCATTAAAATTATAGAATAAAGCATTTGGAGTATTATTTTACATTTTTCAGACATTTTATACTTCCCAGAAAGCAGCTCCATACATGATATTTTCCACTTATCATCTTCTACTACAAATCAAATGCGATATCAATTCTCTTTGAAAACCTCCATACCTCATTGCCAGTATTCTGCATTAGATCTTTCTCTGGGGCTTTCTAATGGAACATCAGTTGCCTTGGTTAAGTCTTCCCAAAAACTGAAGAAATAGCTTCATGAAAGTACCAAATTAATTAAACCTTTTTCCCCCACATAACTAGCTTTTATCAAGCACAATTTCCAGAATTTTATAATGGCCATGTGATTTCAGGTGGTTTTTTGATAGATTTATGAACATTTTCAATTTGTTATGTTGATTAAAAAAAAATCAAAATGTGCAATTTTTGCTGTACTGAGCACTTATAAAATATAGATATGCATGAGAAATATAGAGATATAGAGCCAGAAGTATATTCCTTGGGATGCTAACGTTCCTCCAATTAGTGTAATTAAACTCTCATCCTCCATGAATACACTAAGCCACAAGAAGGAATTCAGATCTGTACAAAATGACAGTTCAAGACCTAATACAGATGGAATTAAGAGTTACTTTCTAATTAAAAAGATAAAATATTTTATTTTTATTTCATAACTAAGTGGTTTCTGGGCAGGTAATTGTTCCTGTGCCCTATTAAAAATAGAAAAAGCAACAGCAAACTGAAATGAACCTCCAGGTATGGGCAATGAAAATGGGCAGAATTCAGGAATACATTACCGGGGCAATACTGGCTAAAATGCTTTAATAATTTCCATTGCATTGAAACTATACAAGAAAAGTAACAATATATTGAATGAGAATACATTATGTCTCATTATCCACTCAGAAATGCAAAGGGATAACCATGGAAATTCAACACATAAAATGGATAGAAAGATTTTTTTGAACAGCGTATAATTACATCTACAGCTGCATTGTAACACTGAACTCAAGAGAAAAAAAAAAAATCCAACCTCAAAAGGTTGTTTTATGTTTTTTTTACTACAGTGAACAATTTCCTGTTGCATTAGATTTTCCATTTTATGATAGTTGCTTAATTTAAAGAGTTAGACAGATAAAGTTCAACAATTAGTGCTTAGAACACAGCGGAAAAAATACATAATATATTGAAATAATCATTGGCGATTACTGCTTTAATAACACACACAAATAAGTATACAAATAAATCCCTTAACTGGATCTTGTTTAGATAAAATGGAAAAGAATTTCTCATTTAAATTTGAAGGCTAAGGGGTTAAAGAAATATAAAATAACAAATTAAATCAATTTTTTTCTTTTGATATCAGTCATAAAAACTTAAACTCTTTCTAAACAAATAGGGATTTAAATTTCTTTGAAACAATAGTGGTAGACTCCTTCAACTTTCTCTTACATTCTTACTCAAACCAACAGTGTGTCCTAAATCAAAGATAAAGACTCCCAATTAAGTAGTCATGTTGTTCATGCCATATAATTTAATCATCAATTGCTGATGTTTCTTTAATGAAAATAAACAGTATAATTGATGCTTTTCAAATACTGGAAAGTTTATGCTTTGTGGAAAAATTGTCTACTAATTTGGGACTCAAGATACATGTGAACATTTTAAAATCGGTTACATTCCTTATTTAAGAGGTCTGTAGTAAACAAATGAGATACAAATTTGAAAACTTTGACAACTAATGACATCTACTACGATCACCAAGAAATTCTTTTGTGTAAGAACATGCACTTATAACTGAATCTTTTTTTCCCTCCAAATGACAAACAGTTCTTCAACTAGATTTGTTCTTCTATACAATGCACCTTTACTCTACTTGTATTTCCACATAGCACAACATCCACCACAATTTCTATTGTGTTTCCAGTTGCCAAAGCATAAACTGTAACATGCCATAGAAAATAGGGTTTTTTTACAAGGATTAGCTTTTCACTATCCACTTCAGATTATTCTGATTTTCTATAAAGTATTTTAACAGAACAATAAAAATCTTCCTGCCAAAACCCATAACTGTAATGTCAACAGGCAGTAAGGTAAAGAGGTTCACTCAGGATATGAGAAGTAGGACATGCTCCAGCTTGCATTAGGGTGAATGAGTAAATTCTTACTGATTGTAATAAACTGACCAAGTTCCCTCACTGGGTTGAGATTAATATTCCCCATCTCATGAGAAGTCTAAACTTTTTTTTTCTGTGCCTGCTCAGCACTGGGGTGTTTGAATTAGTTGTTCATTTATGTTGTTTATACTATTTCTGGTTTACTTCTGCTGACATTCTCACTTTTAAAAGGTAGCATTAATCCTAAAAATTTTGTTTCACTTGACATATGCTAAAAAGCAGTCCTTACCTAATATCTAGCACACGGCAGTCTTTGCAGGTCAATGGATTTGCCAATGTAGAACAATCAAAATCATTTGATTTTGATGAAAATCCTTACACTATAGCAAAAGGATTGTGGGTCTGAAATAAAAACTGTAAGAATAAAACTTGTAAATGCCAAGTGCTTAAGCACAAGGCATCCTTCTAAAAAGGCAAGGGAATATCTATTACTTGTCAGAAATCCTGCGTATCACTATAATTCCATGCAGAAGCCAATTTCCTGACAAATAAAGCTACTCCCATGCGTTAGGAACATTTCTACCAAAGGATCAGATTCAATGAGGTGCCCACACTTGGCTGCTAAGCACAGAAATCAATAAATGCAATAGACCGATCGTGTGTTTGAAGTTTATCATGCAGTTAAGCACTTTAGGAAAACAGAGCATGAGTTTAGTAACATAAACGAGATTTCTTAAGACCTTTGCAGGAAAACAATTCACCTATACAAGAATTAAAGTTGACAGCACGAGTTTCCACAGACAAATAAACAAGCTGACAATAACCTAAAGCACTGGTGTTGCTGATTTTCAGCCACATTGTCACAGTAGAGGAAAAAAGCAAACAAAAAACTATTCATATTTTTGTAAGGATTAAAGGCTCCAACACCAGCAAAAAACCCTAAAACCTTAGCAGTGCCATCTCTTTCTCTTCATTATATTCCCTGCTCAAATAATTAACCAAACAATCTAGAAACTCAAAAAGTATTAAACATATTTAACAACTTTACTACATTAGATACTTTTTTTTAAAAAAAGAAGACAGTGAAGTTCTTAGCATTCAAGTAAGAAAAATGTTATTTCTTTATGTCTCAAAATACCAAGCCATTAAAGAATTCAGAGATCCAAATACACTCGATTTATTGACATAAAAGGTAAACTAATACAGCAATAATCAAGTAAATCTCACACAAGACTACTGAAAATATAAAGAGAAAAAAAAAAAAAAAAAGAAGATATGATTTCATAGCTTTTGCTGTGGTTGATAATTTGATATCCAAAAGCACAGAAAGAAGAATGTGCTTTTACAAAAGTTCCACCTAAAGAAAGATTTTAATAGTCCAGTAGAAAAATAACCATTCATGTTAAAGGATGAAACAACCACCATCCAATAGTAAAGCAAATTTCACTGCACAAAAGTTTATGTGACAATCTATTAAAACAGACCCTGTGAAGTGAAAAAAACCATGAAGGTCATGGCACAAAAATGTATTTTTATCGTCTTAAAATGCCACGTGACCCAGCCAAACAAAGCAGAAGCCCAAAGTACTCTAGTAATAAAAGATGAAATCCAAGAATTTTTGAAGAGATGAATTAAGCATGAACAATTCGAGTCACTCACATTTTTTAATTTTTCATTTTCAAAAATACTCCACAAACATATTGGCTGCTTCAAGCCCAGAAATGAAGCAAAGCTTTGCCAATAAAAATAGAATCAACAGTCAGAAAATTGCCTCAGTTTAAGAATAGTGGTGTAAGTGATATATAGAGAAATCGACCATAAGACATTTTTCACACAATCTGTATTTTGAAGGATCTTTCTGAATGTTGTAAACTAAAACAGGCATGTAAAAATTTAGAACTTACATGCAACCTGAGGAAAATTTTCTTTCATCTTCATTTGAATAAATTATGCCTGCTTGAAATACTTGGCATAATAAAAACTACAGTGTAACAAAAAACAAAACAAAAAAAAAAAACAAAAAACAAAAAACAAAAAAAAAAAAAAAGAGAGAGAAAAAAACAAACTATCAAAGTAAAAATAAGTGTACTTGTTTTTATCTGTCAGTCAAGACCTGACCAGTCTCTGATGCCAGCCAGTGTGGGATGCTGCTTCAATCCCTCTGTGGCTCCTGGGAGTCAGTTGGTAGCCAGCTTTTCCAGATTTTCATTATCTTTAGTGTAGATATGGGGCCAAAGAAATGCTAAACAGGTGGTCAAAAATAAATTATTCTGTTTATGATTTTTGTTGTTTGTTTCCCCCTAAGCAAGTTTCCAAAGTGGGTAAAAGCCACACAAGACTTTCAGAGAAAGAGAATGTCTTTCATCTTCCAAGTCATATTTTGTTTATGACAGGACTGGGAAATGGTGCAGCGATTACCCCAACCCTTTTTCTGTAGCTCTCAGGCGATTGGGTTTCTCTGCACTAATTCTTTCTTGAACACAAGTGCACCCTTCAGGGGAAAAAATTACTTTAACCAACTGTTTGACTTATTCCAAAAGAGACTGTTTTACAGCTGAAATTGTCAAGGTTGAATTTGCAGCCCATGAAGTTTCTTAAATCATGACCTTTGTAGATGTCAGTACCACAGCAGCAACAGCAGGGGCTGCAGAGCTCCGTGAGGGGAGGCAGGGCTGCCCCAGCCGGACACAGCTGGACACAGCTGGACACAGCCGGACACAGCCAGACACAGCTGGACACAGCCGGTTCCAGCCGGACACAGCCGGACACAGCTGGACACAACTGGACACAGCCGGACACAGCTGGACACAGCCAGATCCAGCCAGTTCCAGCCGGACACAGCTGGACACAGCTGGTTCTAGCCGGACACAGCCAGATCTAGCCAGTTCTTGCCAGATACAGCTGGACATGGCCAGTTCCAGCCAGATACAGCAGGACATGGCCGGTTCCAGCCAGTTCCAGCTGGATACAGCCAGTTCCAGCCTAATACAGCTGGACACGGCCAGTTCCAGCCGGTTCCAGCCGGACACAGCCAGTTCCAGCCAGTTCCAGCCAGACAAGGCCAGTTCCAGTCGGATCCAGCCAGATGCAGCTGGACACAGCCAGATGCAGCTGGACACAGCCAGTTCTAGCTGGACACAGCCAGTTCCAGCCGGACATAGCCAGATCCAGCCAGACACAGCCAGTGCAAACCAGTCCCAGCCAGATCCAGCCGGACACAGATGGTTTCAGCTGGATCCAGCTGTATCCAGCCAGATCCACGGCTGAGCCACAGCTGGGGCGGGGGCACCACAGAGAAACATCAGTGAAGAAAGGCAGAAGGTGGAAATGGTGGTGAGGAGAGTGGGGGGGAAAAAAGTGTGAGAACATGGGAGAAAAAGAAGAAAGGGAGAAATAGTGCTCAAGGAGCAGAGAACCATCCCCCTGCAGCCTGAGGAGAGGATCACAAGGATCACAGCAGAGCAGGTGCCAACACTGCAATCCGTGGAGAATCTCTCTGCTGGAGCAAGCAGGTGTTTCCCAAAGGAATTGCAGCTTGAGGAGAGTTCATGCAGGGGCATGTTTATCCTGAGGGAATGCAGCCTGTGCAGAGAAGAGAGGAACAGCAGAGTGCCTGCTCGGGACTGACCACACGCCTGTATTGAGCTTAGCCTCCTCAATAAGAAAATTATTTTAAAAAATCTTACTTGTTGCAACCCTTGACTGTGAAAATCTTAGGGATTAGTCATAATATTTAACTTTATGAAAAACCAATATCCAGTACATATTATTTAATAGAACTGTCCCATTTATTGCATAATACTTGCCCTTTTAAAAAACTGCTTTTTGCTTACACTGCTGCAAAATATCATACTGTTTCCTGGAAAGAGAAAAAGATTTTCCTTTGCAGTGTGGATATGGGAAATATTGTTCTTGCCACTTTATTCCTTTAGGTAGAATCCCTTCATGTTTTATATAGCATGTCAAATATTAACCAATGAAAGGAACAACAACAAAAAAATCCTAACAAAAAAGCCCCACGCATACATACACACTGCAACCTTTCTATTTCTATCATGAACAGAGGAGTTTTAGATCAAGATCCAAAAAAAGAAAGGCCTTGGGATGGAGCCTGTGTGTAACAACACAATTTCCCAAGAATGAGTTACACACTGAAGGTTTTTATTTGGTTTCAGCAACCTTGGCATTCCCACAAGACACTGCCTTTTCAGTCCCTGTTCAACATCTATCCACAGTCAAAAGATCATTCTAATAGATGTCACTGTAGTCCATTACACATTTTCACTTTTACTATAGTGCTTAGGTAGCTTATGCTTCAAGTTAAGTACTTGAAAGATGACTATAGGTCCCAAAATTAAGACAAGGTCACATTTGTGTGTGCAACTTTACATTCCAACTGAATGGAAGAAATAATATATTTCTCTTTTAGAGCATTACTACATTCTTGCACAATGGTGGAATTGTTGTAAGGTTAAATATGAAGGTAAATAGAAGAGTACATGGATGGAAGATGTATTTCTTAATGAGAAGTGAGGGGGGACACAACAACACACCCCAAAGTTGTCTAAGAGGGCAATGCATCAGACCAGACAGAACACTCAATTGTATTAGCATGCCTTTTATTCACAAAACTGGTCATGCACAAATTAATCACATTGATATTTACTGTGTCCAATAAGTAGTGTCACTGAATGGTCTAAAGCATTCATAAGAACCATCTATAAAGATGCATCCTTAGTCAAATCAATTATGGATGAAAAGTCTTGCCATGTGAAAGCCATTTCCTGACAATGGGAAATAACAGTAAGGTTCTGAAAACATTTGTAAAGACTGGGTTCACAAAACAATCAGATCAATCACTGAAATCAATAAAAGCACAACCCCTGGATTGACCAGACTGACACAAATCACAGATATATCAGATATTACTGTGGAAGACTTGTGGGTCAAACTGTTTTTCAAAGCACCATCTGTTGATAGCATGAGCCAAACCAGGTCCTTGAGCATTGGAATGATGTTGTGCTCAAGAGTTAGCAGAAAATATTTTTTGTAGAACATTTTCATGAATCAAATATTTTTGCAATTAATAATCAAGCAGAATAGAAGGAAAATGCTGAGCTGATTCTAACATATTTATCATACAAAGTATATTTCAAGAACATGTGAAACATTTTATTTCATAAATATTGCAAGAGTAAGGTTTTACTCCTTGCATGAGAAGCTCTGTCTTCTCCACTGTTGTTAAATTTGTGTTCTCCAATTATTCTTGATAAATATAATAGCTTTTAAACAAAATTATTTCATAGCTAATTAAGGCATCAAACTAAAACCCCATAGATCTTATTTAGAACAACAAATTTCCTTGCAGTATCTGCCACACCGAAACAGCTGAAATTCCACATAAGGCTATACTCATCATAACTTTCGCAGCGGCATAAAAATTCTGTTTTCTTATGGTTTTAGCACCATTTGAAAATGATCTACAAATTCATCCAAGCATCTCCCCTATTAAAAAGATACAATTGGTACTCAGCTACATGTCATACAAAGGTCAGATTTTTTTCCAATACCACTTCTGTCCAATGGTCAGCTAATCAGAAGTTAAAGCTGAAGAAAATGAGGAATATAAGGAATATAGGTCAGAGTTGGAAGCAGAGAATATGGATCCTTTCTTTTTACCAGTCTTAGCAGAAGTTTCCTAAGTGTTTTTTATGGTTTGATTCTCCTGTCTACTGAATAGGATCTCTTCCTGTTAGTAATTTTAAATCAACTGGTTAAAACAGATGTGTTAGAATGGACTGCCCAGAGAAGTGGTGGAGTGACCATCCCAGAAGGGTTTAAAAAATGGACTGGATGTGGCACTTAGTGTTTTGGTCCTTTTGACAAGGTGGAAGCCAAAAGTTAGACTTGATGATTTTGGAGGTCTTTTCCAACCTAAATGATTCTGTGATTCTCTGGCCTGGACACTGGTCTACTGCAGCAGGGACAAACCATGCATATCTGTGATTTAAATACAAAAGAAAAGATAATTTGGGGAGGGGCATAATGCAGCCATTTTTCTAAAATGAAAGCAGTTACCCATATAGAACAATATAGAATAAACTCAGAGTGAATAGTTAGAGAAAAGCTTAAATGAGTCCAGTTTTTTCTTGACCTCCCAAAATCTGGGGTTTTTATTTAATTTGCAAGAAAATAACAAGATTCGCTCACAAGCTGAAACAAAGGAACGATATTTATTGCAAATCTCCTTTCATATTTACTAACGCAGTATTAATCTAATGATGAAGTAGGCAAGTATAGAAAATTGCAGAGTAGCATAAAAAAGTATGTCTTAATAAACTAAAATATGAATGTAAGAAGAACTGTTGATACAGATAAATGAGCTTATATATTTTGCCCTGAACATAAAATAGAAACTTTCAAAAAATTAGCCCCTAACAAAGAGTCAGAAACAGATCTTAAATAATATAGAGACATGGAGCACCAGAAGACAACACACAGTACAGTAATGATTTTTTTTCCTCTTAGTATAAACTTGGAAAATTTGTCACAGCTTTCTGCTTACAGTATGGTGCTCATCTTGTCAGTCCTTCCATTTTATTTATTTTGAAAAAATAAACTTCACTTTAATACATCAGTGCACACTTTCCATTTTGCATGTTTCCTGCTTTGAAAACATTATGTTTTAAGAAAACAACCAGCTCTAGTCATATGGGCAGATAATTCAAAAGACTGTTTTTTGTTGAAAAACCCAAGGATATTGTTACAGAGGGTCAACCACACACAGTCAACAGTTAGGCATAATTTTTTTTGAAAATATGTAAAGTCATGGATTTTTTTTTAACATGACAGAAATACCTGAACTTTAAACTTCTCTTAATGGACAACATAGCACACAATAATCCCTAACATCTATAAAGGTACTGCAGTCAACTCTTAAACACTTCTCTAAAATTATCTCTTTTTTTTCCCTCACCATTTATCTCTCGCTTTATCTTTCACTGTCCAGCTGAGAATCAGCCATTAATGGTAAAGAATCTGCACTGATTCTAGTTACCAGATTGCTTATAATAGCCTCCCAACTGGCACCTCATGGAGGACCATATGCCATTTCAAGTGAAGAGGATGGCAACATGCCCACTAACATTATTAGAACTAAAATTAATTTTAGATGTCCCAAACTCAGAAAATCTATTGCTCCAATTGACTTATTTTTTTCTTCTCAAAATCTGCTATGTCCTTCCTTCAGGCTTCTTAGAGCTAATTAGAAGGTTCCAACTCCTGTGCAGCTGCTAGGATATTTTTAAGCTGGTGAAGGAAAAATGTTGATCTATGCTTACAAGGGAAAAGTCTCCTCTCTGAGGTGGATGTGGGCTCTAAGAAGCTATACTGACCCTCCAAGTCTGCATAAAAGAAATTGTTTTGACTTAACTGGAGTGAGCACTACTATTAATTGATACACTATAATTTGATTTTGATTTTTCCTGTCACATTATGTTTGCCATTTAGTGAGCCTTGAAATAAATGGCATTGATAATAACCTTACTATCAGTATCACACAGTTAGCATCCTAGCTTGAATCTGGTCAGGTGAAACTATCAGAGAGAAACCAAATTTTAACCTCATACTATTATTTCAAAATTTCATTACCTGCAAGTGGAGAATGACTGGAAAGATATTAACACTATCAGCTATCCAGGAATAACTTTTCATTACATTACTAATTTCTCTTGTGCTTCTTTATTAGGCACATAAACAAGTTTCATGGACCTGGCCTAAAAATTCAAGTTCTTCCCATGACAGGTATATTATAATGGAGGCTCCTGAGGCTCTAAGTTCTAGTAAATTCTGATTATTTTCCTGCCTCAAAATATGAATGGACAAGAGCAAGTCAATCCAACAGGGTTCCAGTGCAGCCCAGTAACTGTGCAATGTTTAATGACAAAACCTTATGAGTCCCATTGCAGAGATGTAAAGGAGTAGGCAGAGCTTTTGTATTACATGGTAACAGTCTTTTTCCCCCATTTAAGTCCTGGTCATTTTTAAGATTTGTATAGAGGATGTAAAAGTTGTTTGAAACCCTTTCCCTTTATTACTGTACAAAAAATGAAACATGAAAAAAAAAAAATTAGGTTATGAGGTTTCTAAAAAATACAAAATATACTCATGGGGAAATTCCTAACACCCATCAGGACAGTTTCTGAGCAGCACACTTTTTGAACAGTTAAAGCAAGAATATCAAGTTACTTCTCACCTACATGGCAGGATATTTTTCAGATATTTAATGAAGTTTGGTTTAGAACGCCACAGCTTTAAGCAAAGCAAAACAGAAATACTTTCAAATACTGGAAATATTCATTTGGTTAATTAAATTTAAATAAATTTAAACACTAAAATGTTATATTTATAGAATTTTTCTTCAATTAAGAGTGTTATGTTTCAAAGTTTTCTGCATGCAACTCTTCTTGCATAATACTCCAATACTGAAGTATTTTAACTCCTAGTTAACAAGGCTCAAAAATGTATTCATGGTGAAGTTAAAATCATTAACAGGATCAAAAGAGTTAAAGTGACTGACAAGAAATTTGAGTTTTATTATCTGCAACTCTAACAGCTTCAAATTTTTACTTCCTCCCTATCACAAGTAGGAAAATTATCACTAGGCTGAAATATTAATATGGTACCAAGATTCCAATCAAGAGCATTTGTTGTTTGGAAAAAAATGCTCTGAAAGCATCTTCTCACTGACAGGAAGAGGTTTTTCTTAATGACTTTATAGGTCTCATAATATAAATCTAAAATTTCAGCTTTAGATTCTGGTGGTTTGTAGGTGGTGCTGTGTAGGGGTGGCTGCCACCTGAGCTCATAATGTCTATTGTTGCATAATTAGGAAGCTGCCATTGAGCAGGTCTGTGTACTACCATACTTGCTTGAGCCCAAGTACAAAATTAGATATTGTTTGACTCCTAAACTTGGATGCTTATATCAAGAAGAGATCACTAAAGCACCATAGGCTCAAGTAAATGGAATTCAGAAAGCTTGATTTTCCCAAACATGGGGGTTATCTATATGCTGTGTCAGAAATAAGAATAGTTTAAATGGTGCCTCCTTCTCCTCCTAAGTACTCAGAAAAAGAATGCTTTGAAAAGCTCTTTGCACACTTACAGAAGCAGCAAAATATTTAACTAGGCATTTTTAAGTCAGTCGTTTCCCTTTTTAAGTATGAGAAAGGATTTATAAGCTCTGCAATTCAACAAAATCTTTTTGCTGAACATCCCTCCTTGCCTGTACTTGAAGTGAACTACAGCCTACTAAACAGCTTCATGACTTGACAAACTCAGGCATGGGGAGGTTTACAGCAGTGTAAAACGAGGCTGCAACTACATGAACAGGTTTTATTGCAACACCTGTAGCTACAAAACTGGGCACTTATCGCCCTAGAAAGATGACAATAGAACCAACAAAACCATTCTTCACCAGATACAACCAACAAAGCTTGCAGGGCATTTGGATCTACTTCAAACTGCTAACAATGTGTTACCTGTAGTAGTAAAGTTCAAGGCAGATCAAGAGACACCCTTTCATCACATTATTTTGCCTTCAGGTATGATTTTGCAACTGTAGTTTGTATTCAAACTGTCACAGAAGAATTCTTGCATATTTATTATTCAGAGGTTTCTATTTTATCTATGTTTCAGATAACAGCACTTATAACCAAAGTATTTTTGTATTAAATGGGGACAGTGATCTTTTAAGTGAGTAGTCCTAGCTCTTAAAACAAGGTTGATAAAGTGTCTACGGAAACACAAATATGAGTAACACATTGTGTGTTCTTTGCTAATCACTAGCTTCTGAAGCTGTCCTTTCTTTCCAACCCTGTCTTTTTACAGCCTGCCAACAACAATTCTGGCAATTGCATTGCCAGGTGTAGTAGCAAGAGACTTCAGTCCAAATAAGATGAGAACTATTACTGAGAAAGCAAACAAGCTTATGCAACAATTGTTAATGTTTATCATTATATATCCCAAAATGCTGTGAGTTCTTCTGCTGTGACAAAACAGTTTGTTCCAAAAGATGATTTTATTTCACAGGACAATTTCTGTATGCGTAGGTCACATTAGAAGTGAAAAGAAATATGACAAGTAAATTGTTGTTACTAGAGTGGTATTCAATAGGTAATAAATGCAGCTCCAGTGTAAAAAGGGACAACCATTGTGCTGGAATCAGGAATAGCTAAAGCCATGATGGAAAAAGGTGTGTGCAGAGGAGCTTGATGTGCACTGCAGGAACAAACTGGGACTGCCAGTGCTGCCTGGCAACTGTGAGGATGGGGGCAGGCACCAAAACCAGCCTACATCCACAGTGCTGTGGCACGATCCTTCCAACAAACTGCTGCTTCAGCTACTGTAGGCCATAAATACATTCTTGGCTTACTTTCCGCTTTTATAAGGAAAACTACGCAACAGAATTAGTGCAGCGGTTCAGAATTGCATTTTAAATATAGTTAAATGAGAGTCTGATTCCTGAGGTTGAAAATGTTGTATTTCCCCTTCTTTCATAGCAACAAAATCTAGTTTAATTTTCTCATGAAAATTCATGAAGAAATAATTTAAAGCTCTTTGGATCAGGAGACAATGTTGGAAAAATCCTTTCAGTGGTACATTCCAGACAGATGTAATTTTAAACTATGCAAGTCTGAAGATTAAAACTTCAGGCATGCACAGGGTTGTGAATTCCAACTCCCCCAGACATCATCACACTATTCAGTGCAGATCCATTTCAACTACTGGCCAAAAAATAAAAAAAACATCCTTCACAGGAGCATCTGTAATATAGAAATCACTGAGGAGTTATGCATATCCTGAAGCAGACTAGAGGCACTGCACTACACTCTCATTATATTTAAAAGGCTAACTGGTTAAAAAAGAAAATACATTAACTTGATTTTATATCCAGGACCTATTACAGTTTTTCAGGATAATGAAAGTTCACTTTCTCACTGAAGTCTACACTTGATATCTGAACAATTATAAAAGGCCTAAAAGCTGGCTCAAAGTTCACATCATTCTTGAATGGCATGAAAGACACGTTCTTTCTATCAGTGTGTAACCAAGCTAAGGCAGTCACAGAGGCCTGCCCGATCACTCTACACACAAGAACTCCTACAAAAGCTCAGCCTGCAAAGTCACTTCTGCAGTAGTGTCGACTGAAGGCACATGCTGTGCTAGAGAGCTTATGACAGCTCAGAAGCTCATGAAGATGAATGCCAGATAATTTAGTTCACTTGCTTCTCATACTTGGACTTTACAGTAGCACATGGAATAAATGGTAAATAATTGAAAGATACCATGATAAATAGATGAAGAAAATTAATAGTTAAGTAGCAACCGAATCTCTTTCCACCCACTCTCTTTCCAATTTCAACTTACCCAGTCAACAGAGATTTCCAGAAGTAACTTTATTCTGACCCTAATCACTTTGCAAAATTAATTCTTCTGTAGTTTCTACCCATAAGGAAGCAACTCTCAGGCTGTAGCTTAAAATGAACAGCACCAGTGCCACTGAATGGCTTCAGATTATTTGTCTGAATCCTAGCCTTGTTCAAGATTTTATTCAATATTACTACTGTGTTCCAAAATTATCTCATTAAGTGTCATGTAAGACATTAATTTAAATTAAACATCGCATCAAATATATTGAGGTCAGGACATGCTGATCTCCTTGATAAGATCAGAATTTTATTTTAATCCTTTCTTATCTAAAATACAAATCTTTCAGTGTTACCATGAATTATATAGCAAGATACTAACTAGGATTATAGAAAGATATTACCTAAGGTTTGCTTAACAAGTGCTATTAATTTTCAATGCTTGTTTTTTTTTTTTTCAAAATAACCTATCAGCAAGCTGGGGTCTACAGTGGAGGTGCTCATTGCCATGCAGGAAACTAATCTGCAAGATGAGGAGGCAGCAGAGTTGTGGCCCTGCCATAATCCTCTTGCATTTGTTTTCCAGCCCCAGTGTCCCTGGAACTCTAGGCTCTTTTATTCTCCCAACCCTAGCTGCTAGCCTAAAGACATCTTATTGCTGTGGCTGAGGTCCCCACCACCATGAGGATGAGAAAGATGTAGGAGCAGCAAAGTTGGAGCCCTGTCAGGATCATCTTGGGATGTTTTTTCCAGCCACGGTGTTCCTGGAGCTGTAAGCTCTTTTATTCTCTCAACCCTAACTCCAACCCTAACCTTAACCCTAGCACTAGCCATAATGGCAGCTTGGCACTGTGGCAGAGATCCTCTTTGTTACGGAGGCCAGAGATTAAAAAGATTTTTCACGTTTCCCTTTAAGCAGGCTTGAGTCTACAGCAGAGGTGCCCATCCCCAAGCACGAAACTCATCTGCAAAGTGAGGAGGCACACAAGTTGTGGCCTTGCCACGATCCTTTTGGTGCATTTTACACCTTTCACTCTCTACAACCTAACCCTAACCCTAATGGCAGCTTGGAACCCTGGCAGAGATTCTCATTGCTATAGGAGGCAGAGATTAAAAAGCATGGAGCCAGCAATGCTGGCACTCTGACTCTGGTGCCCTTGCAATGCCTCTTTGAGTGTCAGTGTCCCTGCAGCTGTGGGATTGTCACCTCTCTGAACCCAAACCCTAACCTCACATCACTGCTGCTGAGAACCCCATCACCAGGGCTGTCCCAGATTCCAAAAGTGTACAGTGAGCAATTCTCAGTATCCTGCTATGATGAAATTTCTTCATTTCATAAAAGGAAATTCAAGAAGCTTAGTCAATATTTAGGTGTTTTAAAGTATTTCAGCATTATAAATTCCAATACTTAGCATCTGAGTAACACTTTACATCTTCCAGATTTCCAACTTCTTGTACTACATTTTTGAAATCTTGTTAAGTTTAATTTTGATTTTGAGGTTTTTAAAGGTTAGACCTTGCCAAATTCCAACCTTTCTTTCAGAGGAAGGACTGTATGTCTAACACCAAAATTATCTTCTTGACTTTCTGCTTCATAAGAGGAAAATGCTGGGTCTCCCTATAAAAACATGCGACTTATTTGTTTAACATACAAAAACAATATGCTACACTCTCCTTTTTTTTTTTTTTTTTTTTTTTTGGTATAACCAGATCAATTGAAATAGAAAGAATAATAAACCTGAAACAGACATATGTAAAAAGTTAATGCAAATTGACTTCTTACAGGCTTTTTGTTAACTCTGTTGATGTATTGGATAACTGCATGTAGAAGGTCAGGTTAGCTCAGGAAATGTTGGTTAAAAGAGTACATGTTACTGTTAAAATACCTGCTATTTAATGGTACACAGTCTTATTTCTATTATTCAGGAAAAATTTTACATTATTGCTGTAGCTTATATATTTATTTTCTTTTTTCTCAATAATAGAATTGCTATTTTTTAAACTGTAAAATAATTATGCAATGCGTAACTGAAATTTCAGATTAGGAACCAAATGTTACTTTTGTCTTTATATCATGAAACAATTAGCCCGGTCAATAAAAATAGCATCAAAAAGACAATATAATACACTTGAATTTACATTTGCAAAGTATATTTGAGTATGAGGAAACCCTTCTGAAATAGGCCTCCAAACAGAAAAGCTAACAAAAGTATTACTAGAATTACTTTCTATATATATTTAGTAATATAATTATGGCATATCGAATGGGTGGTTAAGAAACAAAGAAGGTGGATTTATCCTTAGATAGCTTTACTTACCAAGATGTGAGAATTGGCATCACCCAGTAGTAATTTAAACACAGTGCACAAATACTGCCAAACAAGTAGTCACTTTTGAATTTATATGAATTTTGTTTTAAAATCAAGAAATGGAGATATGCTTTAATTGCTTTTCTTTTCAATATATGGCTTGCTTTCTTCATATCTCACAGTAATATTGGGGCTCTACAAAAAAAACCCAAAAACCCTAGTAGATACCAATATGAAGAATGATGATTCGGGGTGCCAGTCTTGATATTTCTTGATTTTTTAAGCGTAATTGTATCTATCACTTACACAGATGTATTATCATGCAATTAGACAAAATGTATGTTTGGAGGAAAACATTCCTCTTGTTTTTGAGCCAAGACGTGAAGAGAAATGGAATTACAATATCTCTGGCCCTGGCATTATGATTCTGTCTCATTCACAATCACAAATCATTATTTTCCATGTAGCTGTTAAAAACTAATTGTATCTTTCAGGATAAATTGAAGGCTTAATATATAAATCTAAGATACAGCATTCACATTTCTCTCACACAAAACTATAAAAGATCTGCTACATTGGGGTAAAGAATTGTCAAGGTTTCAGATGCTTTCCTACTTGATAGTAAATGTTTCAAGTTTATATTTAAAAATACCACAGAAAAAACACATCACAGAATCACCTTCTCTGCTCATGTTTCTCTGCATCTCTGTTTCCTGTAAATTATTTTTTTTGCCGAGATTTACAGATAGATACAGTTAAAAAAACCTGGTCTATTAACTGGTTTTTGCAGTTAATAGGTTCGTATAAGAAGTCATGGTGAGTTCAAGAGTAGTCTTTTATGTATTTAAGTATTACTTTTCTAAGCAAAGATCTGCTTTAGCAGTGATCCTTTTAATTGATAGTGCAATAGAACTATTGCTACTAGAAGTAGGGAGAAAGGCATCAAAGCACTTTAACGTTAATAAACATAAGTAATGACATGAGCTTTACAAAGAAATGTAGCAGAAAAAGAGGTCTATGTCCCTACATTAGCAGAACCTGTAACACAAAGTCAAAGATTATCAAGTATAGAGTATATAGAACTGAGAGCTATACAGAATATTTGCAGAGCAGGTTAGAACAACTTGTTCCATTTTAGTGTTGTACAAATGGCAGTGTGCTTCAAAGTGCTGAGTGTCTCTTAGGAAGTGCAGAGCTAAATGCTCTAAGCATCTATGTCAACCTGTACACCTGAGGCAGTTGTTATGTTCCAGAAAGTGTGGAGCATCACTTAAGAACAGAACCAAGGCTTTTACACAATCATTCACTGGCAGCAATGTCACTAGAGTTAAATACCAGAGTCTAGGCAGATAAAAATTATTTTACATAGATTCTCGTGCTGCTTAGAAATCTTAGCCTAGATTTATGATCAGAACCAAGGATTATTAATTTTAATTTACCATTCAAAAACATAATAAAAAAGACAGCCCCAAAGAGAACCTGGCATGTGTAATACAGTATAACAGGATGTGCGCAGAAGTCCCCAGCTAGCCTCAAACACTGCAAAGGGAACTGGAATGATGCAGATGTGTTGATAATGTCACTAAGTTCATTATCTCTCCCAATAAGCTTTGGTAAAATACCAGCCTTCCTAGCTCACAGGACTGGGAATTCTCAAAGACCCAGAGCGGGTTCCCATTTGGAGTCTCTTTATGATACTATATTTCAGCCAATCCTTGTGTCATTTTGTTTCTGCTAGGCTTGGAGGCTATAAGTATAGTCTCTGTTATTTGCATTATTCAGAGAGAGAGTGACATACTAAAACTGTGGAAGAAATACAAAAGAACATTGTGTTTTTGTCAGTTTTGTAGTATCAGGGTAAATTTTTTGTTTGTTTTTATTTCCTGTTCATCTCTTTAGGGGTCAGATCTTGAAGTCCCTCTACAATTTAGACTTTATCAGCCCCAGGGGTGGAAGCACAGCCCCACCATCTGCCACGGACTGATCCAGGCTGCACTGGAGAAGGGTGAGGCTCCAGAACATTTGCAGTACATCGATGACATCATTGTGTGGGGGAACACAGCAATGGAGGTATTTGAGAAAGGAGAGAAGATCATCCAGATTTTGCTAGGAGCCGGTTTTGCCATTAAAAAGAGAAAAATCAAAGGACCTGCCCGAGAGATCCAGTTCCTGGGAGTGAAGTGGCAGGATGGACGGCGCCAGATCCCCACTGAGGTCATCAATAAGATCACTGCAATGTCTCCACCAACAAGCAAGAAGGAGACACAAGCTTTTCTAGGTGCTATCGGCTTTTGGAGAATGCACGTACCTGAGTACAGCCAGATTGTGAGCCCTCTCTACCAGGTCACTCGCAAGAAGAACGATTTCCACTGGGGCCCTGAACAACAGCAAGCCTTCGCCCAGATCAAACAGGAGATCGCTCATGCAGTGGCCCTTGGCCCAGTCAGGACAGGACCAGAGGTAAAGAATGTGCTCTACTCTGCAGCTGAGAACCATGGTCTGTCCTGGAGCCTTTGGCAGAAGGTGCCTGGTGAGACCCGAGGCCGACCCCTGGGATTCTGGAGCAGAAGCTACAAAGGATCTGAAGCCAATTACACTCCCACAGAGAAGGAAATCTTGGCTGCCTATGAGGGAGTTCAAGCTGCCTCAGATGTGATTGGCACAGAAGCACAGCTTCTCCTGGCACTCCGACTGCCAGTGCTGGGGTGGATGTTCAAAGGAAAGGTTCCCTCTACTCACCACGCCACCGACGCCACATGGAGCAAGTGGATTGCCCTCATCACGCAGCGCGCCCGTATTGGCAACCTGAATCGCCCTGGGATTTTGGAGATAATTACAAACTGGCCAGAAGGTGAAGATTTTGGTCTTGCTGATGAAGAGGAGCAGAAGCAAGTGACCCAGGCTGAAGAAGCTCCACTGTACAACTAGCTGCCAGCAGATGAAACACGCTACGCCCTTTTCACCGACGGTTCCTGCCGCATTGTGGGGATGAACTGGAAGTGGAAAGCTGCCATATGGAGCCCCACACGACAGGTTGCACAAGCTACCGAAGGAGAAGGTGGATCGAGTCAACTTGCTGAACTCAAAGCTGTTCAGCTGGCCTTGGACACTGCTGAGAGAGAGAAATGGCCAAAGCTCTACCTTTACACTGATTCGTGGATGGTAGCCAATGCTCTGTGAGGTTGGCTGGAAAGGTGGAAAAAGGCTGAGTGGCAACGTAGAGGAAAACCAATCTGGGCTGCTGATGAGTGGAAAGACATTGCCACTCGGGTAGAGAAGCTGCCTGTGAAAGTCCGTCATGTGGATGCCCATGTTCCCAAGAGTCGGGCTAATGAAGAACACAGGCACAACAAGCAGGTAGATCAGGCTGCACAGATAGAGGTCTCAAAGATAGACTTAGATTGGGAACACAAGGGAGAACTGTTCCTGGCTTGATGGGCCCACGATGCCTCAGGCCATCAGGGCAGAGATGCCACCTATAAGTGGGCACGAGACCGAGGGGTGGATCTAACCATGGACAGCATCTCTCAGGTTATTCATGACTGTAACACATGCGCTGCCATCAAACAGGCCAAGCGGGTGAAGCCCCTCTGGTATGGGGGGCGATGGTCCAAATATAAGTATGGAGAGGCCTGGCAGATTGACTATATCACACTGCCTCAGACCCGCCAAGGTAAGCGCTACGTGCTGACCATGGTAGAAGCCACCTCCGGATGGTTGGAGACCTACGCTGTGCCCCACGCCACTGCTCAGAGCACCATCCTGGGCCTGGAAAAACAAGTCCTCTGGAGGCATGGTACCCTTGAAAGAACTGAGTCAGACAATGGGACTCATTTCAAAAATAGCCTTATAAACATCTGGGCTAAAGAACATGGCATCGAGTGGGTGTACCATATTCCCTACCATGCACCAGCGGCTGGGAAAGTCGAACGGTGCAATGGTCTGCTTAAAGGCACTTGTTGGGGGGACTTTCAAGAACTGGGAGATCAATCTACCAAAGGCCACCTGGTTAGTGAATACCCGAGGTTCCACTAACCAAGCAGGCCCTGCCCAGTCAGAGCCCTTGGGAGCAGCAGATGGAGATAAGGTTCCAGTGGTACACCTGAGAGGCATGTTAGGAAAAACTGTCTGGGTGAACTCTGCTTCCAGCAAAGACAATCCTGTTCGTGGGGTGGTTTTCGCTCAAGGACCAGGTTGCACTTGGTGGGTGATGCAAAAGGATGGAGAGACCCAATGCATACCCCAAGGGGACCTTGTTCTAGGGTGAACTATCTATGATACTGTGCCTGTAACTACATGTATGTATATAATTTAAAGGTTTCAATATGATGTAGCATGTTGGCATGGAAAAAATTCGGGGTGGATAATGTTGGGGGTTGAGTGTTTTTCTATCACTGTGTCAATTGTAAGAATTTTTTCCATTATCATGCCAATGGAGCTGGCCGGGCTACACCCAGGGTCTCTGATGAGTCCAGACAAAAGGGGTGGGTGGGGACGGCCCCGGAGGGGCCTCTGAGGCTTCCGGGAGGGCACTCGCGTTTCCGGCGAGCCGGGAGGAGGACGCCTGGGATCGTTCAGCCACGCGGCCGAGCACAGCAGAGCCAGACCCTCTGCGATCACCTGCCCTGCATCTGCCCCGTTCCAGCCTCCTGCCTCTGCGGACACACACGGTGAGCGAGGAGCCGCCGCCCTCGGTGAGGGTGAGCCCGTTCCCGCCCGAGACCGGCGTGGCCGCTGCTGCCCCTCCCCCCTCCCTCCTGCCTTCGTTCCCGTCTGCCCTCTGGCAAATCCGGGCTCTGGACTAAGCACAGAGACAGCGTGCTTGCATCTAAAGGGACTGACACCGAATTACCTATTTCGTTCTGTTAGCAATTTTAACTGTTACTGTTTTCTGCTTGTACAGTTAGATACATTAGTAAAAGAGCTGTTATTCCCACCCCCTTATCTCTGCCTCAGAGTCCTTGATTCAAACAATTATAATACTTGGGGGGGGAAGTGGAACCAAAGTCTCTATTCCAAAGGGAAACTTCTGCCCTTACTGGCAGACACCTGTCCTTTCAAACCAGGACAGTTTTTATTTCCTGTTCATCTCTTTAGGGGTCAGAGGCTTGAAGTCCCTCTACAATTTAGACTTTATCAGCTCTTTAAGAATGCAACCTAATAAGATTCATTGGTGAAATTAAGGTTTCACATATCTGCAAATGGATGTTTGCTTTTCTCAATCACTTGCAAATTAGAGCAGAAAAAAGGAAATACATCAATGGCAAAACCATTACATGAGTTTATTCGACTTCTCTTAGTCGATTATGCAGTTGTTAGCTGCAAACTAGTCCATTCTTGATGATAAAAGGATTTTATAATATGGAAATTCAATTAATAATTAATGTACATAAAATAAAAAAAGTTCATTTAAAAAAATACGGGCTTAAACCCATGATCAGCTAAAGCTGTGATTTGACAAGTAACTTCAGCTTTGATCCTAGTGTTTGATAAATCTGAATGCCAATTTTTGGAGACTAAATGATTGCATTTTCAATACAAGCAATTGTACATTACAATATTTTGTTCTCCTAAACAGAATATAACTCCATTTAGGGTCTCTTTTGTAAGTTAAATGAGCACTGAAAATCCCTGCTGGTGAAGTTTTAGCTGTGATCGATGTATAATTCCTTTAATTGTAAACAAATGTTGCTATACTTTTGCCAAAACATAAGAAGGAGCTCAAATACATATATTGAAATACTTTTTCTAGAAAAAAAAGCAGGCAGATGATTTTGCAACTCTTCCAGTACACACCTATAGTGAAACTTGAATCTTGCTGAGTTACTCAGCTAATCAACATCTGCCTGAAATTCTTCCTTATTTATTGGAATACCTGTACAGTGTGTGCTTTCTCAGCACTCTCATCAGGCATCCTGGCCTATATTTCTTTAAATCGAGTACTTATTCTGCCATGAAACATTCTCTCAGCATTATCTTCTGCCTTCTTCTGCATATTTTCTGTATTAGCCATTTTCCACAGAACATAATTTCTTCTCTCCTTGCCTCAAGCAGATAATCCCTACTTGGTCTGGAGGTCTGTCTCATACATCTCAATACTCCTTATTTATGTCAAATATTAGCGTAGCCATTTTTTTTTCTTATTTAAGCAAATTACAAAGAATCACTCTTGAGAGAAAAATTCTAATCGCATTGAAACAGGCTATACCTGAAAACCCCTTAACAAATATACTACATAAGTTACTGAAGTTTAGCACATGCATGGTTTGTTTGTTTTTTTTTTTTTTTTTATCTATAGCCAGACTGCAAATATTAAATAAGGTTTATTCACATCAGTATGATTGGCAGAAAAGAATATTTTATCTCCCTCATAAAAATGACTACTCAGATGGATGAGATGCAGAAGTAGGATGCTCCTGGTATGTATTGACCTCAGTGTCATCCCTTTACATTGGCAAATTTGAGCTACTTAACATAGGCATAGCTGAAATATATTTTGTGTGCAGATTAATTCCTTCTGCTTCTGAAAGAAACACTTATGATTATGCTCCAGTAAATAATTCTTCTGTGATTTCTGAATGTAAAAATATTTTAGCAAATTTGCATTTTGTTAATTGATAACATATATTGTAATTTCATCTTCATAACTGTTAAACAGTTTGACTTAAAAAAGCATTTTGCCTCTGTAGCCACAGCATCCCAGCAACTGTTTTCATATATCTTGAAAACACCTCCATTGTCTCTAAAAATTAATTTTCCATCAGTCCTGTTATCTGCTACACTCTATTTACCTTTGTGTTTTGTTTCCTTTGGCAGCACCTCTAGAACAAAGAGTCCATTTCAGGACTGTGAAAGAGCTTCAATGTTAGCATGTTAGGAATGAGTCATATATTTTATACTGATTTTACTGTGCATTACATTCCTTATGAATATTGTTGTCTCTGGCTCCACATACACGTTACCCCTGAACTGCCAGGTCCAGTCATGATGCCATTAGTCTGGGCTAAGAAGAAAACTAAATACATTGTGTTGGCATAAAGGGCTGCCAAAAGCAGTGAAATTTTGATACTATAAAGAAATATTTATTTCTAAGCATTTTCATACTGCACTCATAAAAGCAAGGAAACTGTCAAGTCTAATATAGAGCTGTCCCGAGACAGAAGATTTTTTGTGGTAATTTCAAGAAGTTGTAGATGTCATCCAAAATTTGTCATGCATTTCCCTGGTCAAAGTTCTTACTGACTGGAGAGGCCCCTGCATGGACTGAGAGCCATCATCATTTTCATGGCTGAAAAAATCAGAGACGTTTAGGAAAAATATGCATGCAACAACAGTACTTTCACACTTTCATGGATATGAAAGATGAAAAGCATCTTGATGCTGCTGGAGAATGGAAAAAGTTTCTAATATTGTGAGAGAGTTCTTCCCCCACCAACACCCAATCTTCAGCCCATACTGCTAGTGACATGTACAATAAATAGCAAAACAGAGGAGCACTCATGCAGACAGGAAGCACTGCAAGTGCTTGAAAGTTCTTACATTTGGCAAAACAGATCTACATGGAAGCAAAAAGTGTGAGAAAAGTAACATACTGGTGGAAGAGAGAAGAAAAGCTCCACTGTACTCAATACTCCACTAATACACCTAGGCAGGTTCCTTCTAAATTGCAATAATAGAGTTTAGATCCATATATTTTATAGCTAGGGAAGAGAGTTTAAGTCTTTCACAGGAAGATATTTTCATCATATCAGCCAGCTAAGTCTCATTTTCAGACAGATGAGAGATAGAAAAGTGGGATTTCTGCTCTTCCATTATTTTCACTTCGTTACACAAGAATGCTTATTCAGAACTGTTGTCCACAATCGTAATGTACTCTGATACTCTGTTACTTGCCCCTATTTACTGTGGAGTTTCCAGAGCTACTGAAAAAGAACTGACATTTTTCTGACTTACTTTGCTAAATATTACATTTTTATTTAAAGTAGCATCATCAGTTTTTGTAGTCCTTTAGTTTGTGTCTACATTGAAGGTAGTGCATTACTTTTGTTATGAACTGAGAACTGCATCACAAGTCTATCTGGGGCCTTACTGTCTATTAAAATATTTTTTTTAAACAACTTCATATTTAGTATGGTGTACTCCCAAGGATCATATATTCCTAAAAAAAATTCTGTTTTTGAAGGCACCCGACTCATTAAAGAAGCATCACAGATAATCTTGCAACTGATATCCTTTTTAAAAAGTGAAAATAAAGTTAAAAATATATGACTGGAATAGAAAGATTAGGTAACTGAATTGGGGTGCAGCTGGCCAAGCATGCAGCAAATCTGAAGCACCGTGGGTGGGATACAGTACAAGTGACAAGTGAGAGAGCATAATTGAAACTTTATGAAGCATGATGGTCATACACAATTGCTTGTATGTGCACAAGTGGTCTAACTCCAAGGTTTTTTGCAGCTAACCCTGCTCAAGGAATTTTTAAGGAAAAATGTAAGACAGAAGTGTAGCAGTTACAGTTTTCACTTGAACAGGTAGCATTTTCATGGAAACACCAGACTGCCTCTTCCTTATTATAAAAAAGGATTTTGTATAATATGCCCCGCCTTTCATGAAGAACAGGCAAATAGCAGAGTTTAATGATGCCCTTTTATCACAGCTTAGAACTTAAGCTATTCTGGAGTAAGCACAAGCTAAAATTATCTATGCATACCTGAAAAGAATTTGCAAGTAATATGCATTTTTAACTGAACCAATGATAGCCCCAGAAATTTAATTAAAAAACATCTACTTTTGAAATTCTAAAATGTAAAAATTAGATAAAGGATGGTTTGCTCTACAGCCAAAAAACTTCAAATAACTGTAAGAGCAAGTATGACAGGGAAGCATACTGTCCTGGGTTTCTGCCAGATGCCTGCATGCTGTTTCAAAATCTAAGTGACTGCAAAAATTAATGGAATGTTAAAATAGAGAGAAGGAGCAAAATTAATGGGTTAGATTTACAGAAGGTTTGATAATCTGTATCTATTCCCTTGCTATGGATGAGTCAAACACAACTGGGAGGAGTCACTGGGCAACTGGTTTAAAAAGCTGTATGTGCACAGGAAAAGAGTCCAAAGCAAGTGGAGAAGAAAAAGAGGATAATTAATCATTTATTAAGCACACAATCAAAACTCCAACCACACAAAAGGCCTATAGACAAACACTGTGATTATAAAAAAACTAAGCATAAGAGAGAAAATCCTGCCTCTGCTATGTGAAAGAAAGCTCTCTATTCAATAACGTAAACACAAACATTTAGAGATTTGAGTTGCACTGCCACATGCAAATCATTTAGCAGATATGACAGCAGAAGAGGAGGAAAGTTGAAGCTTTCTTAAACAGAATAAACAGAATATAGATTCCAGGTGGAACACCCTAGGAAATTCAAAGGATCAAGAGATGTCTGTGTTTACAAAACTGAATCGGAGCTGAAATGTCTCCACTGGCTACAGTGAAGCCAGGATTTAATGCCAGCAATGATGAAAGACTAAGGGCCATCAGGGCAGGTTTTACTTAGGCATCCCAGTGACTAAAAACCAATAGGGGGATCAATTAAATTTATCTCAACCCTCTCTCCTTCCGTAGCAACAGGAAAACCATTGGTGCTCCCATGGTTAAGAACACCAGACACTAAAGCCAGAACATGAGAAACACTGGAAGATCCTTTATCTGTTCATCACTTTGGTTCTTCAGCTACCTCAGAGGATAGATAATTAATTCAGAAATTATAGCCCTTTTGTAAATGGTAGGAAGGAATAAAGGGAAAATGATAGTATTATTTGCCTTTTGCATAATTCCTACAGCTCTCAAAGACCTTCATTTTAGGCAACCTATAGTTTGGAGTAGAAGATTTCCAATGCCATTGACAAGTGTCTCAAGATGTTATATGAGAAACACCATACCTAGAGTAAAAGTCCTTTCCAGACAGGAAAGTAAGAGCATAGGATCGAAAATCAGACACATACAACAAGGTTGGCTTCAAGGACCAGAATTCCAGATCTTTTGTTTCTTCATGGCTCTCTGGCCTCTGCAGTGAAGTATTACAGCCATGGCATATTTTTTGGCAGAAGACAGGCTCTTACCTTGCAGTGCAGGGTGCTTCTGTGCACTCACAGATGTTCACTCTATGCAATTAAGTAGAGGGCCACATGTAAAAAATTGCATATTTCTGGGAAGAAGGCAGTCAGGGTGTTTTCTGGGCCAGACTTCTAGGCTATATCTATATTGCTATAATGAAATGTGCCTAGGAACATTCCTGAGCACTGACTCCAACTGATATGGAGCAAATGCATCTATGCTACAGAAGCCTCAGCCTTCAAAGTACAATTATTGTAACCAATCTGCCTGCTGGATATATTCAGGCTTCCAAAGCATGACAGGGTATTTCTTGGAAAAGAACTGGTTAAATAAAAGTCAAAAGCTAACCATAGGTAATTGTATAAAGCACAGACTACTGAAAGCCAGGGCCTAAGACACCAGATTTGTAAAATTGTAGCATAAAAATTCACTCAAGCCACAATTTTGGTGAATGTAACTGGACTGGGCCAAAGACTTTCTGGTGAGTCTTTGTGTCTGTGTCAGTAATCTCACCTAACCAGCAACAAGGCCATACAGTGAGAGAAATGCAGCATGAAGTTGTGAAAAGGACAGTGAGGCACATAAAGGAAAATCACCTACACAGTCTCTGTGTGCCTATTTGCCTCACTAACCTCTCTAAGGGATTTGCACCATGAGCATAACCCAGACAAACAGTATTACTCCACATCCAGTTTCATGCAAGAATTGAGATTTTTGACTGCATCTCTGTGCTCACAAAAATGTATGCTGGTGTAATAATATTTGCTCAAATCTTTATGAAAAGCATTTTCTGTGCAATTA
Organism: Erithacus rubecula; assembly: GCF_903797595.1. Lineage (NCBI taxonomy): Eukaryota > Metazoa > Chordata > Aves > Passeriformes > Muscicapidae > Erithacus > Erithacus rubecula. Next base: position 21,646,654 of record NC_136685.1, read on the forward strand.
TTACAGATGTCAGTCTGACAACATGTACAGATCCAGTTTTGGTCAGCTGTAACTGAGCACTTAGGTGTGGCTGAAAGGTCAGGCTGATGATGCATGTCCTCAGCCAACTGGCAGCAACATCATTTGCTCCTCACAGAATAAGCACAATTATTTCTACAAAGCACTCAGTATTTACCAGGTTTTTAACTGTGCAAGTACAAATCATTTTTCCAACCATGAGTCACTCTTGCAAGCAGCTTGGTTGAGTGATCAGAAAGCTAAGTGACACAAATTCAGCAAGCCTTGAAGAAAAGTAGCTTTAAAATTATGAACTCGGAAGTGTTTATTAAATCTCCATGAGAAGCAAGTTAAGCATACTTAAAGAAAATGGAAAAGCTATCTATGTGTTGAAGAGGTAGGTGGTTTCCAATAGCTGCATCTGTTTCCTTTCTTCTGGGTGGCCAGATGAGCATACTGGCCTTGAGACTGGTTTGCCACGTCCAGCCATTACCCCACCAACTTGCAATCTGCTGACTCCTTTTCCAGCATGCAAAGGCAGTTGCAAGATTATTATTTTACGCTTTAAACATGAAGGATGTCATGGGATGTAGGAATATTGATAAAATATAAGAAAATTACAAGAAATAATCCCTGACCAATACCCTTTTGGTATTGATAGCACAACAAGACTTCCTAGACTTCCTAGAGCATCTCCCAACAAGCTGATGGCATTCCCCCTTTCATGAATTCTTTGCTTTAGGGAATGTTACATGGTAACATTCATTATTTCCCTCCCCAAACACTATTTTGAGGGATTGTAAAATAACTGGAAAAAAAAAATCGTAGAAGTATCTTAGCACTATCAACAGACACTGTATAGAAATCTTTCATTATAGATTAACACTATTCAAAACAATGAAAAGGTTGATGTTGTAAAACACACTTCTGTACTAATTCCACATCATGTAATTATCTCTTAAAATGTAGGCACTAACAGCAGGAATTAAAAACTGGCATTGAAAATTGAGTATCTGCTTTTGGAGATGGAAAGAATCCCTTATAAACAAAGATCAATGCATACCAGGAAATACTCTGTCTTATCACAGAATAGCATTGCTACAAAATATGCTCTTCTTCTAAAGAATTTTTTTTTTTCTATGATCTTATTCCAAAGCAGAATTTTCCAAAAAGGATTTTTAAGATATATTTGAATAATATCTGTATGTTCATGATACACTTATAAGAAGTCAAAAAACGTATCCAGGAAATATTTTGTCTATTCACTGACAAAGCTCAAATTAACAACATTAAAAGCACTAACATAAAAACCTCGTAAAAAAAAATCTTAAAAAAACCCAAACAAACAACATTTTAAAATTAGATTTTAAATTGTATTTAAATTTTAGGAAGTTAATGAAGTAACTAAAGAAGCAGGAAGAATAGAATGCAGAGGATATATTTTATTAGCTGTAGTTTAGCATGCAATCACATATTTGTAAACTGAGTTACACATGTGCACGTGTCTCCACAAAGTTGATAACCTGGGGCAGTTAGAGTTGTACAGTACTGCAACCATTTAAACACATGTTGAAGGAGTCCCTTTTTATTGCTTGTTCGTCAGCTTGGCAACACCAGAAAAAATATAATTGGTGTTTATATTTCAGGAGTTATAGGATTTTATGCCTTCATTTCCGTATTTCGACATTAATGCAGCACCTATTCTCAATTTTCTCTCTGACTCTTAGTTCAAATTGCCTGACCCTTTCAGCTCTTGCAGAGCTGAGCATGCCACAGGAGGTTATAGAGAGAAGCCAGAAAATTCTCCTATTCCTTGCTCACTGAAAAAGACCTAAACTGTCACTAAGTGATGGCAAGGTAGAGACTGGTAGTAGCCCATACTTTCCAAATAAGAAAGGATGCAAGTCCATTCTAAAAGCCCAGAACTGAGAGTGCCTTTCCTAAGATTCAGGCTGGTTGCCAGAGATTGGTAGTGCTGTGTATTGCACAAAGAAGTTCTGGAAATTTTCTCAAAAGCTTGCCGGAAGTTCTAGGAAAGTCTTCTGGGAAAGTCTAGGAAAGTCTCTAAGGACACAACAACTATCAGAATTATCAGTAAAGGAGAATTTAAAGAAGCTTAGGTAGTGCTTTAAATTTACTTTTTGGAAAATACTAAGTGTATACATATCTAAACAAATCACAGTAAACTGCTTTTGCATCAATCTTCCTTTTAATAAATGTTTTGATAATAATCTGAATTATTTCTTTTAACTGAAATTAACCTGTGCTCATCTCATTATTAACTTTTATGTCCAACAGTTTTCTTCAATTTGAAAAATATAAAAATTTCTTAAGATGTTAATAGCTACTGGAACCCAGTCAACCTAAGCAATCACATAATTTTATAAGTATTACTTCCCTCATATCCATTTCAATGGGAAGCACCATTCTTGTATAAAAATATGACAATTGTTTTCTTAATTCACTTGCATTTTCAAGCTTATTGACCTAAAACAGATGACAAAGATAAAAATAAGCTTTACCTCCATTTTACTACTGCTTATCTCCTCTGCTTAGGCCACTGAAAGGTCTCTACAATCTGCTTTGTCAGCTTCTTGTTTACAGAATTTTGACTTAATAGAGAAAGGAAGAAACACATCCGTCATCACTGGACTCAAAAAGCAAGATAGGACCTAGAAATTCTAACAGTTACTCTATTTCTATTTAACTATGGAAATATAGTAATAACAAAACAGAATAATCAGAGAATCTTTGTAGAACAATTTTTCAGGCAGTTTAAGCAAATCCATAGTCTTCAAAAAAATATTCAAAACTCTCTTGCAAAAAAGCTACACCCCTCTAAATTACATTTACCATGTAAATATTATCCTCTGTTCTAAAACTTTTGTTTTCAGTAACCCCCAAAAAATCCCTACCCCAAACAGTTCAAGGAGGCATGGTGAAAAAGCAAAGGCACCATCCCTGGACGTGCATAGATACCATTCAGATATGATGTTAATATACAACTTTATGAAACACCAAGATTACAGAAAGACATTGTCTGAAACTTTATATTTGTCTGACTTTCAAAACATTGTCTTTCAACTGGGAGGTAAAATGTGACCTTTCAGTCAAAAGAATTAATTTTTGCTTTCATACTTACTAAACAAATACCATGAAGGTTTAAATAGTGTTTCAATACAATTGGACATCAGTACTCTAATATAAAACTGGAAAATATGGGAAGAACAGAACCAGAGGTATAGAGAATATTGCAATGAAACATTATATTCTGAATAGCTGAATTGGAAATACTGGGATTCTTCTATTTTCTTCACGAGCCACTGAAACCATCCCATAGTTCTTGGCTATGCCAATCAGATGGAGCAGAGGAAGATAAAATTTCTTTAGAAGATAACTTTAACAAAACTGGAGCATGGTAGGTTGTCTGGACAAGGACAGATATTACATAAAGTATAACAGTGGAGATGACTGCAGTGGCCAATCATTCTTACCACATCACAGAAAAGGAAATGTAAATACAGATAAAACACACAGTTCAGTATTTCAGTGTCCTGATTTTAGCTGGCATAGAGTTCATTTTCCTCTCTATTTTGGATTTGAGATGAGAATAATGTTGATAACACACTGATGTTTTGGTTGCTGCTAATAGTGCTTACTCAAAGTCAAGGACTTTTCAGTGTCTCATGCTCTGCCAGGGAGGAGCTGCACAAAAGGCAGTGAAGGAGTACAGCTGGGACAGCTGACCCAAAGTGGTCAAAGGGATATTCCACATCAGAGAACATCATGCTCAATATATCATTGAGGGGGAGTTACCTGCAAAGTAGGATGATTGTAGCTTGGGGCCAGCTGGGCATCAGTCAGTGAGTAGTGAGTATTTGTTTTGTGCATCCGTTGTCTTTCTGGGGCTTTCTCTCACTCTCTTTCTCTCTTTTAATTACAATTATTATTATTAGTAGTAATAGTGTTGTTGTTATTATTGTCTTTCACTTCGTTTCAATTATTAAACTGTTCTTATCTTACCCAATTTCTATTTTCTTTTCTTTCATTTTCTTTCCTGCTTACCTCTCCTATGAAGACAGGTTTGTCCAGTCTGGAGAAGAGAAGGGTCCAGGGAAACCCTAGAGCAGCCATTCCGTACTTAAAGCCCACAAGAAAACAGAGTGGGACTTTTATTTTTTTTCAAGGGCACATAGTAATAGGACAAGAAGTAATGGCTTTACACTGATAGAGAATAGGTTTAGATTAGATATTAGGAAGATGTTATTAGAATAGAATTATTAAGATTGGAAAACAACTCTTAAGATCACCAAGTCCAACCTTGACTTAACTCTGCCAGGTCCACCACTAAGCCATGTGTGTTGATTTGGCACAGCCTGGCTTTTTGTCTGTGGGAGGGACTCTCTTTGCAGCAATTTGGGTGGAACTATTGCTCGTGGGAGTAGAGCTACACTGGAGAATTCAAAAAGAACTGCATCCCATGGGAGGAACCCCACGACACAGCAGAGGAGACACTCCTCACTGAGCAAACACAAAAAATTTCAGGTGATGAACTAGACCAAAATCCCCATGCCCTTGTCTCCCTACACTGTTGGTGAGAAAAAGAGAGGGACTAAAGACAAAAAAAGGTGTGGTAAAGGCTTATTTTACTTGTCATTAACCTCCTACGACTCTGTTAATAATAAATTTACCCTATGCTTTCAAATTTGAATCTATTTTGTCCTTACAGTGTTTTTTCCCAGTCTTTATCTCAACTCATGAGCCCTTTACTTTCTTTTTCCTCTCTCCTCTGCTCAACTGTAGCAGGAGAGTGAGCAAATGGCTTTTGTGGGTGTCTGGCCAGTGTCAAAACCACGACACCATGTCCATAAGTGCAACATCTACACGACTTTTTGCCATTGGCCTTCTTGGCTACCTGGGCACACTGCTGGCTCATGTTCACCTGCTGTTGACCAACAACCCCAGGTCTTTTTCACCGAGCAGCTTCCCCTCACTCTGCCCCTAGCCTGTATCTCTGCATGGGGTTGTTGTGACTCAAGTGCAGGATCCAGAACTTCACCATGTTGAACCTCAGACAACTGGCCTTGGACCATGATCCAGCCTGTCCAGATCCCTCTGCAGAGTCTTCCTGCCCTCCAGCACAGCAACACTCCCACCCAGCCTGGTGTCATCAGCAAACCGACTGAGGGTGCCCTCAATTCCCTCATCCAGATAATCATTAGAGGTGATAACAGCACTAAGAAAGGACTCTCTTCACTGTGATGGTGGTGAGGCACCTTTACTTTTGAAACCATGAGATAAAAATCAATGTGCGAACACCCTTTAAGAAGTGCTCACTCCTGCCCAAAAAGTACATTTTTAAAAAGAAAAGGCAAGTGTCGTGGTGATATTTTTAATGCACTTCCTATTAAAAAAAATGTTTTTAACAGCACTACAATATAAATTGCATTAAAAAATGTACTTGGTGTATTGTCTTAGATTTTAACATATTAACTGATTTGAATACTCCCAAGGTATTGGCAGCAACATAAATACCCAAGACAAAATTATCTACCTGTCCTGTAATTAAAAAAAATTACTTAGATAGAATTCTGTTTTCTTAAGCTTAAGAGCTCAGAGTCATGCACATAAAATGAAAAATAAAATAAAATAAAATAAAATAAAATAAAATAAAATAAAATAAAATAAAATAAAATAAAATAAAATAAAATAAAAATACAGCTAAGCAACAAGTTAAATGTGCATCTTGAATTCCCATTTGAAAGTTCACTCATAAACTGAATATTTGGGTATGTATTTCTTCATTCCTATTATGGCAACATTTTGCATTTCAAAAAGAAGAAATTAATTATACAACTAAAATCCACTTTTTTTTCCTTGTCAACAGGCATTCATTACCTAGATGCTTTAAAAAAATCATAACAAGTCTCTTTATAGATCTTTAAACCATCCATAGACATAGTGTCAAACTGTAATAAAAAAAGTTATAGATTGCTCTCAAATTTCATTGTTCCAGGAAGAAAATTGCCAATGAAATTACTCTAGCAGTAGGATAAAATACCTATTGCCCGTGACTCCAATGGAATCCATCTGCTCATGGACACACAGTGCAGCAGACTTTATGACTATGAACTCAGTCTAATGAAAAGAAATGGTTCAAGTATACAGAAGCTAATCTTTATGATGCTTCTAGCCATACTAAAGAAAGCATCATGCCAAAGCAAGAAGAGAAGGGAATTTGCAAAAGTACATGGTACAACTGTTCCAATTTTTGAAGACTGGAAAAAGGCAGAAATTATTTAAAAAGCAAGATGAAATAACTAAGAAAACAAAGCAAAACAAAACAAAATAAAATAAAACAATGGGAAAAGCCTATTTTAAAAAGTCTAGAACTGCATTGCATTGGCAAAGGGGGAAAAATGCATTTAATTTTTTTATTTCATCAACTATATTTTATTTAGAACTGCAACACAAAGACATACTTTAATACATCTTTTTATTATCCTGCCAAACATTTTAGAAATTTTAGAATGTTTTAAGCATTAAAATTGTGAAAGAAATTAAAATGCAATATTTTGCAAAGTCTTAGCAGAACAGCAACTACACGGGTAATCCTTGCAAAAATTCTGCAACAAAGGTATTGCAAGTGTATTTATTTATGAAGTGTAAGCAAGCAACCAACATGATTTTTATCATTTGGAATTGAGTTGTATAATGTGTGCACTACTAGTGAACCCAGAGATTCTGAATGCAATTTCAGTAGCGCACAAAATTAACCTTTCATATGAGTGCCTACATTTCCCCTAGACATCTTTCCTGTCATATTTCACAAGCAATTTGGGCAATGCTTAGTGGCTTAGCCCATCTGAATTATGCATACTCCTACACATTCCATAATGTAACTAAAGAATGTTTTCAATTTTCTGGCATGATGCAAATTTATTATAAATAATTGTAAAACCCAACCAACCATACAGAAATAAAACACACTTACTGAAGTTAATCCCACACATTCTTTCTTCCACTGTCTCAATACATCAAACAGTAATTATCCTGTGTTTAACATAATAGGACAGAGAATATTTAGCCTGAGAGTACTCAAACTGCTTAAATATAGATAAATATCTATAAGATTAAAAATGTCAGTTTTCTTCTTTAAAGGTCACTGCATAGTAACTATTTTCATGGCATTAGCAAAAAAACCTACATACCAGAGCCAATTCTATATGGATTGTGACTGAAAAGCATTATCCATGTCCTATTGTCTGTTAAAATTAAAATGAGCATTGCTGCTGATTTGGGGGAGGGCATTGTCTGCTTCTTCGTAAGAAAAGAGAAGGAGAAAAAGGAAAAAAGGAGAAAAAGGAAAAGAGAGTCAACATGTAACACTAATGTTATTAATCCTGATCTGAGAGACTTATTTGGTTCCTATTTCTGTACCTTAATGACTTCCAGTCCCTGCATCCTTCCACCTTAATATAAAGAGAGGAATACTAAGCCCCTGACAAATCATGTGGAAAAACCCAATCCATTTTCCATGAACACTAAGATAGCCTGTTAATAGCTGGAGTCCTCAGCCTTATGTTAGCAAGTACTTCTCTTCAGCCTACTTTTTCCTGAAAATGTCACTGACATTAAAATGAATATTCTCAAATCATGTTTATAAGCCTTACATTATCTGTGAGCTTTTGAGAGAGATTCAATGGCAGACTGCTAATGAAAAATTTACATGGGATTTTCATTCTGCAAGCTTTCCTACCAGAAACCTCACTCCATATATTTACTGTTAAAGCATGAAGTTACCCTCAAATTATCCTGCTTCTTAGAATTAAGCAATTGCTCAAATTTGAAAAACGAAAAAAAAGTCACTTTCATAAAGAATCTTAACATATTTTTAATATTATGGATGCAATTGTTAAATAATAATCAGTCCATTAACATCTATATTGGGTCTATATTGGGATGGAGTTAATTTTCCCCATATCAGCCCTCACAGCTGTGCTTTGTACTAGTGGCTAGAAAGGTTTTAATTTTATTTTCTCCCTGCCCTATCCTGCTGAGGAGGGGAATGATAAAGCAGTTTAGAGGGCACCTGGTGGCCAGTCAGGGTCAATCCACCTCAACGTGTCATAAATAGAACCTGATCTAGTTGTAAATTAATTTTAGTTGTAGCATTAGCAATGCTAATAGGGGATATACTGCTATCGATCAATATGCACATCAATATGTTCACTCATGAGAGAGCTTTAAAAAAATGGTACAGAAAGTGTTCTCCTTCTTTTTTTACTCACACATAAATAAATATATCACCTGGAAGCTGAGTGAGAAATGATTTATACCTCGCAGGTTACTCTACCTTATAGAGTTCATACTGTCTTCATATTACATACAACATAACTTTCTTGCTTTCTTGTCCCAGTTTGAGCTTTATCCCATTGGTAAGATCCTTAATAAAAATACTTCAATGAGGAAGGTGGGAGGAAGGAAACAACCAGCCTGTGTGTAAAGGAGTTTGGCCTGCTCGACAAACATTTGGTCAGACTTTACAATGGCCAAAGGAAAATTTGTAAAATCACAACTCTTCCCACCAATAAATAAATCTAAGAACTTTTGGTGAGGATAGACAATGTTGCATACTTGATGCATAAAACACTTTAAATGTGAAGGAGGCAATGAGACCACCCTTAGATCTTCTGTTCAGCAAATGAACCAGAATCGTCCTTGGAAGTACAAGGACTTTATGAAGAGTCCATGATAAGTTCAACCAGACATAAAAGACTCAACATTGCCTAATAAACGACCCTCAGTTATATGTACAGGAACACACAGTACTCTTCACTAGCACTGGAAATACTGAAAAGTAGTGTTCTAAGCACAGTCAACTTTATTTTATATAGATGTGAGCATTGAAACCCATATACCCTCTGCAAGAGGATGATGGGACAGATATGAACCCCTTAACCAAACTAGCAGTAGTTTGATACAAGCTTTAGAGGTAGTAAAGGCCTGAGCAGTAGCTGGGCCATTAACTCCTCCAGGAAACTCACAACGCAACAGTGACACTGAGCATTGGTGCATATCAGCTTGGAACATCAATCCTGTGACTAACACATAAATGGCAGATGTTTTTCCAAGACTCAAGGAACTTTGGATACAAGATGCCTCATACATACTTCACTATTGTATGCAACTTGACCAGGACCCAACCACTTTTTTCCATAAATTTGTCAGCCTAAGTGAGCTGCCATTGTGCTTTCCCTGCTAGGCAATATGGCTACATGGTGGTGATCTCCCCTTGAGCTGGGACTCCTCTCAAGGTTGTTCCCCAAGGCAGAGACCTTTCACCAGTGATCAAGATTTAGATGAGCCCAGTTTAAGTTCTCCTTGAATTAAAGCTGGACTGCATGACAGATGTCTTTCCCTTTGAGCAGGAATGAGGTCTGAATTAAGGTCTGAGATTCTCTGCCTAAAACTAAGAGAACCTTTCTTACCTAAGGTGGAGAGATCCCTTGGGAAAAGATCATTGGTAAGTGACTGATAGCATGATGATTTAATACTACAGAAATTGATACTCAGTGTTAACTTTTATAAACTTTGTATATAAATAATTCCTTTAGGCATAAACCATTGTCCAAATCTGAGATTAAGATTGGACCTAGCCTCACACAGACTTCTTTAAAAATTATGTTTTAACCCCAACTAACAGCCAAACACTATTCTGCCACCTGTTCATTTCCCTACCAATGGGATCAGGGGGAAAATCAGACGCAGAAAAGCTGGAAAATGCAAGTAAAAGCCATTCACTCAAGAAAAGCAAAACAAGGAATCAGTTCATTGTTTCCCATGGGCAGGCAGGTGTTCAGCTGTGTCCAGGAGAGAGGGCCCCAGCATGGGTAGAGTACTTGGGAAGACAAATGTCATTACTTCAAATTTTCCACCCTTTTTTTTTTTTTTTTTTTTCCCCTACTTTATATACTGACCATGGTATCATATGGTCTGGATCAGTTTAGGTCCCTTGTTCTGACTGTGTCTTCTCCCAGCTTCCCAGGCACCCCCAGCCTCCTCGCCAGCATGGCAGTATGGAAAGCAGAAAAGGCCTTGGCTCTGTGTAAGCTCTGCTCAGCAATAACAAAAACATTTCTGTGTTATCAACCCTCTGTCCAGCACAAATCTAAAACACAGCCCTATACTCACCACTGTAAATTCCAGGCAAAACCAGCACAGAAATGTAGAAAGCAAGGAGTCCACTCTACTCTCATGACTCAGAGGGATCTCCTTCACCCTTTTATGTCTCCAGTCTCCGTGTAAATCATTGTACCTTGGTAGTAACTTGTTTTTCTTTCGTATGTTTCTTCCATGTAGTAAGAACAGAGAGGACCTTTGTCATCAAACTTTAAGTCACACCCTTAAAATACCATACCCAAAACAGTTTTCCTAATATCTTTAACAGTGATTCTTTAAGTGATATAATTCACAAACTGGACAGGACAGGAACCTAAATCAGGATCCATGAAAAATTAGTATGACAGAAAACAATTGTTTTTATCGCATGTCTATTTCACTTCACAAATCTCTGGGGTCAAAAGCCTGACAAGCCTGTTTACATGAACCAAACAGCAACTCCTCCCTGTACTGCATGTCTGGTGTGTAGCAAGGCCTCAGAAAAATTATTACATTAAACCTGTATTTCACTCCCACTCAAGTCACTGATATAAATCTATGTGGTTTGCAGGTTTGATTATGTATTGTACAGTGTGGCAAGAGCTCTGAAATGGAAGTTACTAATATAAAATTCAAGTTTATCCTATATTTATATTTGCATAACTGGGTGCCAGGACTATTGCCTGTATGCACACTCATGCACTTGAGTCAGACATTCCCTAGTGGCCCAGGAACCCCCTGCTAAGAGAGACATCCAACTGAATTGAAATATCAGCCAAGGTGACTGACTGAGCTCCGGCCTCCTTCACAGCAATATATATGAATAATTAGCAGAGGACTCACAGCAATATAAATGAATAATTAGAAGAGGACTCACAGCAATATATATGAATAATTAGCAGAGGACTCTCTAGGTGGGAATTCCACACAATTCCCAAAGCATCTCCTGATATGTAGAGACCAATTTGATTATTCCTGTGTGTATATTAATATACCACATTGGGTATCTGGCTATTCCAGATGCTGCCCAGGCAAGTCCTGCTGCAAAAATTGGTCAAGCTGTACATAGTTGCCTTTAAATAGTTAAGAGAAATAATTCCTGCAGAGACAAAAACAGTCTCATAAGGCAGTCCTTTGTGCACACTTAGAGATATTTTGTATGAAGTTTTAGATAAATAATAAAAATTATTTGTATATATAATGAAATGGTCATATAGGATCATAGGCCAGCCAAATTACAGGAATTCAGCAAAGTAGTTTCCAGTGCAGTTGAAGAAACCCTGTCAAAGACCTCTGCAATGGAGACTCCTACAGTCATCCAGCAACAAATGGCACTGTTTGAGAGAGAGAATTCCCATGCTAAATTCCCAAATGGTTTATTTGTTGGTTTTCTTTTTTTTCAAATAATCACTCTCTTTTTAAATGTCTGTGTAACAATGACTGGGTACTCATGTGTACATGACAAACTTACATTTTTCTTATAACTGAAAGAAAAATTCATGCTTTTTCAGCCTGATCTAAATTCTCTCTTTTCAAAATAGCTCACTAAGTACATCCTCCCACAGAGTTTCAGCAAGTTTTCAGTGGTAGAGCAGCCTAACATCTAGCAGTAGCACTGCTACCAGAATAAATGCTCACAGTGCTGGTACAAAGTAAGCTCTGTAGGCTGTAATTATTGAAGTGCCAGGCTGCCTGTTTTACAGAAGTAAACACAGTTTATAAGTCATACAAAGAAAAGTTCCATTTGAAAGAACAAATTACTGGTTTGCAAGTCAAGTCCAGCAAATTATTGGTCGAAACTATCTTTGCTTTTGCACTATTAGACCATCACCTTATACTGCCAATTACTGCCTTTTCAGCCCACTTGAATGAATAAAAGGCCAGTCAAGTGAACAAGGACTGAGAAGGTTGGTACCAACAGGAGAATCTCTTCTGCACATTGTCAAACGTCAAGTCACATCTCCAAATTGTATCCAGCAGAGCACTAATGAAAACTCCCTTAGAGCATGGTCGAGGTAGGACAGGTAGATAATTTATTCCAGCTAAAAAGAACATTTTTTTTCTGATTTACACTGGCTGTTGTGTCTGGTTGTTGCACTTGTAATGAGATGGATTACCACAGCCGGTTTGGTGAAGAAATTGTTTCCTGCATCTTATTAGAAGAGCTCGATGGATGAGATGGAGAAAAAGAATGGGACCTCAACTCCTTTAGCTAACTACTAGGATTACATGGATTTATCAACTTGTGTCTCCTTAGCAGAATTAGGGTGTTTCACATTAGACACCTTGTTCCTGTCTGTTTTCCCCTCTGGCATGCAGTATTATCTTGTCCTAATGACTTAAGTTAAAATAAAATTTTAATTAATTCAGTAATAGGTGGACAAGGTTTAATGATCTACTATTGCATAGCTATCATAAAATCATAGAATGGTTTGGATTGGAAGGGACCTTTAAAAGTCATCTAGTCCAACTCTGCAATAAGCAGGGACATCTTCCACTTCATCACATTGCTCAGAGCCCTCATCCAGCCCAACCTTGAATATTTCCAGGAATGGGGCACTTACCACCTCTCTGGGCAATCTGTGACAGTAGTTTACCACCCTCACTGCATAAATTCTTCCATTTACCTAGTCTGACTTTCTCCTCCCTTAGGTTAAAGTCATTACCCCTTCTCCTAGTCCTACAGACCCTCTTAGAGATATATGCACTTACATATCCACATATGCATACACACACACACAGACACACACATATATATATATGAACTAATGATCCCCTTTTCCCTTAAGCTTTTAAATTGCATTTCAGTGTAGAGGGAGAGGTATTTTCTGCTATGAATATTTTATCTTTAACCTTCTAAACCACACTAGAAACTGCTGATTAGAGACACCCACTATCCATTTTACCCCATTGCTAATGAAAACAAGTCCTTCATTCAAAGTTATTTTTACTGTTAAGATTTGCATAATATAGCTGTGCTCTGACTCAGATTTCTGCAGATGAAGCAACTTTTTCCTTCTTCATAAAATTTTCTAATTTGAGGTCTAAACAGCAGGATAATTCAAAAACAGTTTAAGAATGTAGCTCAATTACTCTTCTTAGGTAGCAAAAATTAATACAACTAATTTACAGAGCTGTAACTCCAGTGAGTTTATAGAAATATGTTTATATTATGCATTCTCATAAAATTCCCCTTCTTTTAATTAAATCTCCTTCTAATGAAATGAGAAACTTCTATTCAAGGTAGCATATCTGTTATTCTTGTGTACATATTTAAAATAAAATAGCAAACATAGAAGAACACATGTTTTAGAAGATAAGATCACAATTTTCAGAGAGAGAGAAATCCAATCACTTTTAGCTGCACAAGTTTTCTCATGACAACACTCATGTTCTGGTCTCCCTAATTTTATCAAAAATGCGATAATGAGAAAAAAGGTTGATGAAATCCTTATTAATCTTAACAGAAATTGAAACAGTAGAAAATTCATTAAGGGAAATTCTGTCAAAAGTTACTAAAATAAAAAATGGTATCTTTAGCTCAGGCAGTCCTGAGCAAAAAATAGCTGAAAAACTGTCAGGATATCAGAAAATTCTATGCAGATGGTTTTCCATTTCTCTGCTTCTCCCTGAAGTTTAGATTTCTGGATTAGCACAACACAGGTATATTAATTTTGTTGTTCAATAATTTAGGGAGACTTGCACTCAAATTAGGGAATTGTACATCACAGACAGAGTCCTCACTTTTCACTGCATATAACTCTTCTATGTGAAAAGATTTAGTTGCAGTTTCAGTGCAGCTCAGAAAGGAACACAGGTCACGATTCGATTCAACCTATTGTCAGCATTCAATATCTTGTCAGTGACTCCAGTACAACTTTGTATCACTGATCTGTTTGTTAGAAAGAATATGTGGTTCCATCATTGTGCCATTTTGTTGAAATTGCTAAAATTTAAGTGACCATCTAAATTCAAAATGTCTTGTTGTGTTGTATTAACATTATTTTGATTTGTCCAAACAACATCATCATTAACATTTGAGTTCTACACACTGTTCAATTATAACTTGAAGATATTTTAAAAATTATGAAATCCAAGGAAAAACATACAGGAAAATTAATTATTATTAAAAATTCCATGTTATTTGACAAAATGTCACAGATAGTTTTATCAATAGTTCAAATTTACTAAAATTATTTTAGTAAATATTGATCCTCTAGAAGAACTTTTATCTTTTGTGTACTAAATGCAGAGTATTTGAACAGAAATATTAAATCAGAATACAAAAAAAGAAATAATAATGAGGAACCAAACAAACTGTGTGACTCCATCTCATCACTTGCATCTTTCTCTTCTGTTTTGAAATAAGGTTGTCAGTGCTGCAGATGTGATCTCTCCAGTACACTTTTTAAAACAGATAGAGGATTTGGGAGGTTGTCCAATCTGCAAACAAACGTCCTGCAGTAACTGCTGCCAGCATGCTAACTGAAGGCAGCTCAAGACAGAATATTATTTTAAATATGTGTTTTTTAAAGTGAACTTTCTTCCGATACTAAATTGATGGATATGTAAACAATCTGAAACAGTAGTGCTTTAGTATATAATGCTTCATCAGAAAAGCAAAACTTGTTGGACTGCTGCACTAAAAAACCTAGAAAATATTATCTTCATTGAGTGTCTTGAAAGAAAGTGGGATAAAACTAATCAAATAGACTAACACTTAGCCATTATCTGCACTAATTATTAGAACAACGATATTTAATATTAATCCTGTAGATGGAAAGTCTATAATTTGTAGCAATTACATTGCATATTTAAGAGCTATTATCTTTACTGCTTAAACAATTTCCTCTGGAAGCACCATTTTGAAGAGCCACATAAAATAACAGTGCATCACCTACTCAAGTACATAATTTCTGCAAAAAGACTAAATTAAGCAAAGAAGCATCTGCAACAAAGGCAGAACTATCCCCTTGGAAGTTGTACTTCATCTGGTCTGGTGGTCAAGGAACAACAAGCAGCCTTGCATTAAAGGAATTGTACACAGGAAATGAGCGTAGATTTAATAGTTTCCAAAAGATGAAACTATTAACAAGAGAGTGGTGCTTTTTTCTCACTTATTTTCTGTAAAATAAAGAAATATATGGTACTTAACTCCTACCTACATGCTGATCAGATGGAACACAGTTGTGAATAAAAATGAAAAAACAGAACAGGAATATGATACTTCAGTTTAACAATGTTTTTAGCAATTCTTACTTTATTATCTTTTATTTAAAAGTCTAAGCAAATATATATTACTTGAGACCCACAACATGCTCATTGGTTTTGGCTACATCTATCACAAAATTTATGTCAGGAAGTCTTATTTTACAGTCTTACATTTAAAGGAGGCTTTTTATTATCATTACCTTTAGCACAATTCTTCTAAATCACAAATTTACTCAGGGTATGCTAAAATTATCTGAAGCTACAGAATCAGTCCAGGAAACTTTATTTTTTTTATTTAATCAAAAGGTATCAACTATTGCAAAAATCCTTTTTATAACCTTTATATTCTTCATTCAATTGAACACCTTGATATTTTGGTAATTAAGCTGTCCTGGTACAATACTTGCCCAATTCAGTTCTACAGAAGAAAATACATGGTTGTATGCAAACTTATAATCAGCCCACATATAATAACTCCTAAGTCTGTTCTAAAAGAGGAATAGGACTTAGAGACTTAAAAAAACCACCTTAAAATGCCTTTTAAAATAAACATGGTGACTTCTAAAATATTATTTGTTTTGAATTTTTCAGTATTACAGCACGGGAATAGCTGAAACCAGTGTCGCCTTTTTAAAATTTACTTTTTAAAAATTTTATTTAATTTTTTTTTTTAATATCTGGTTACCTGAGATGACTACACCAAGAATGAGCAAAGGCATAAATTTGTAAATTATACAATAAAAACCCAGGAAGACTATCAACATATCTAAAGACTCCTGAAAATGTTTTAATTCCCTGGCAACTAAAAAGTCCCTCCTTGAGTTTCAATGATTAAGGAAAAATGCTAATTTACAAGTTTTGGCCTTGTATCATCAACTATTAAGATATTTTATGTTTTACAGCATTTTGGGCTTCTGGGCCTTCTGTCATATTTACCTTTCTTAAAGGGAGGCTGCTCAAGATTGCTCTACTTCTTTTTTCTGTGCTAGTAGAAGCTCAATAAGAATTTAAACAGTTTTACTACCAACTCCTACTAGGTCAAGCTGAACATTTAACAGATGGACCACAGTTGTAAAAGAAATCCTCACCTGCTCATCAAATAAGGATTCCTGTTGAATCCAGTTATGATGCATATTTGCTATAACTGATAAAGAGAATTAAGAGGCTCTTCTTCAGTAACACAGTATTCTGCATACAGTAGAAAAAAAGCACAAAAGAGTACAAGGGTAATTTTGCTCTATAAGATAGCAGTGACTATGAGCTTGGTCACTGCCAAATTAGTAATGTCTGCAGTGAAAAATGCAATGTAGAAATTACTTTAAAGAGCTTATGTATTTAAAAAAAGCTCTTGAAATCCAATATGAATTCTTTTACTCGTTACCATAAAAGATAGGTTTTTAATTTTGCTGATCTATAATAGTCTTTTAAATTGCTAGAATAAGCCTGATTCTGTAAGATTTTCAAGATTTACTGCAGCTTTTTATAATGCATGTTTTGATTGTCATGTCTTAACCAGGATATTTCTTAGCCCACAACCAAACACACATTAAAAAAAAATAATAAAATCAGAAAACAAAGTGTTTATTATAAGAAATGAGCAGATAAATAAATAAGTACCTGTATGGTGTTTTTCTGCATAGAAACTCTTTCAAATCATTAAGTGCTTATTATGACTTCAAGTGTGTTGACACAATCCCCAAAGCCAGAACTTAACACTCCTTTTTTTATGTTCATAAGCTAAAACTGTTATTTCTTCATTCTGTTATTTGCAAGATCTGGAAGCATTTATTACTGTGTTATACAAATGACTAGCTAGAACTATTTTAGACAGGCTACTGAGAATGCAGCAACAAAACTTAGACTAATAGGGTAAGACATGCTAGTGGGGAAAATAGGGCCTAAACCAGAACAGATGCTTTGAATATGAGGGGGAAAAATCCTCTGTGGATTAACTTAATATGTAAATCAGTCTAGATCTTCCTTTCCATGGAAAGAGAAATACAGTATTGATGAAACTCAGCAAAATCACATTAAAAAATTCTTAGATATTATGGTTGATTGTCCTCCCCAGCAGAAGCAGAACTAACATTCCTTTGCACAGAGAACTGGAAGAATTCTAGGAAAATATACATGGAGATAAACTTGTAACTCTATGTAAACATGTTTCAAGCCTCCAATTTTAAGAGGGTTCCAGAAATGGGAGACACTTTATTTTCAAGATTGCTGCAGTTGTGGCAGCTATATCTGCCCATCATTCACTGGGCAGATCTGAGAGCTGCTGCTTTGACCTGTACCAAAACACTCCAGAGCCAAAAGCACAATCTGTGGTGCCTTGACAAAAAGAGGCAATGCTCAAATGAAATTATTTTATTTCAATATTGGTACAGGGGCAGACTGATAATGAAAAAATCCCCAAGAAGTTATGTGTATACCTATCTGTGGCCTTCTCAGATAGTATATAGAGAGACATTCCATAGCAAGACATAAATATTAATGAATCAATAGAAATATTATCCTAACTGGAAATACGGTCTTTGTTTAATTCAAGTGGAGTAGAAAAGAAAGGAGTATGCTTCCATATCACCTGAAACTCTATGTACTGATTTACACAGCATATGCTTGTAATAAAACTGTACAATAGTTGGTGGTTTTTTGTGTATACAAATATATGAATTAATATGTTTTATTTACATAAATGCACAACACCATTTGGAATATTTTGACAGAGACTAAAAGAAAAAAGTATAAGAAATAAACGCTGTGTGCTAGTTAAAAAATAATTAGATACCTAATTTCTTTGATGGTTTATTCCATCATATTACCTTATAACTTCTTCTTTCAAATGCCAGATATTGCTACCCTGATGATCAACAAAAAATAAAAATCAGAAAGATTTCTCTGAAATAAGGAAAAATTACTTCCAAACACAAGTTTACAGAATGAAATTAAGCACTCAAAAAAATTTATGTTGGCTGTCTAAGCATTAGTATTTAAGGTCAAGATGATTAACTCATTGATTATAGAAGGAACTCTTAATGGCTACCTTGTTCCAAAAGTTTCAGTGGAAGAGGAATAGGAAAATGTCTCCTGACACCATAACTGATCAAAAAAAGGTGTCCTTAAAGACTGAGTCTTAGTCCTAGTCTTTAGGACTTTGTCTTTACAGGCAAGGTAAAACTCTACTTCAAAACAGCATTTAAGTATCGCCTAAAATCTATTCAAATCCAAATATTTTCTCCACATGCACAAAACTGCACTAAAAAAATGAACTCAGAACCAGAGGTTAGCCTACATAACTATAAATTATACAATGCAGCCATAAAGACTGTTAATGAATGAACAACATAAACATATTTTAAAATGTGCTTCAAAGTAAGAGGAGATGTGGTACTGAGTTCTGCACTGACACCTCACAGAGAATAGCAGATCTACCTTAGATTCATACACTAGATTCACTGCCACTAAATAAAAATTAAACTTAGGGGGCATTATTACTATTACAATAAATTCCAGTGTTGATACAGAAAAGCTTTTGCACAATCTCAGAAAAACTTAAAAATGTTAAGTTTGTAAACAAAAATGCTTTTGGATTCCTTTTCTTGCACCAAATGTTGCATCTCCCTGACAATGCACAGCAAGTTGTGAAGTTCTTTAGGCTATATTCCCATTGACACTGAAGCTGCATGATGCAGAAGGCTCAACACCTCCACTGGCATAGGGAGCTGCTTCTGTTTACTTCTTTTCAATAGTCCTTTTTGATTTTTCACCATTTTCCTGTTATCAGACTAAATCCCTGATGCTATTCATAGTACAGGTCCACAAATGACTGTGATAGCACATGATCAGGGAGCTGAAGTACACAAGAAAAAATTTATATGCAGGGCATATTAGGAGTTTAGTCCTTCATATTCTGGGTGCAAGCAGCTGCAATATTGCAGGTTAAATTTTGCTACAAGGTGTAACTTTCAGCAGGGAAAGGCAAAGATTCAAGACACCTTTCAGGTACAGAGGCTATGCCTCAGAGCTTTTGTGAGAAGACACATTTTTTTCCTGATTTCCTCAGACCTGATACAAAAGCAAGTTGGTAGCAATTCAGAGAAACTTTTGTGGTACTTCTGAGATTTAGAGTCCTTTGGAGGTGAAAAATACTGTTTTTGAAGGTAGTGTTGATAAAAGCATGCAAACTACATTAAAACCTTGTCCTATTGTTCACAGTGGGAGACAAAGATTGATGGGGAAAAGAGAAAATACAGCTTAATAAAACCTGTGATAAAAACATGCTTTACTGGAATGGACCTTTCAAACATTGCAGATCTGCTGAAATATGCATCTTCCTCTGCAAAGTTGGGTAGGCTTGTGCATGTCAGGTAGACTAAGACAAAACCTACAATATATGGCTGGCATCACTGTCAGTGCTCTCTGGAGCTCTCCTCAATTACTAAAACATCACTGAGGAAAGTTAGCACTCAGATCTGCCTAATGCAGCAATGCATGTGTACAAACAAATTGCTGAGCAGTAATAACGCACTACAGGAAGCCTTTTAAGTGCTGATATTTTTTTGATAAAGGCAAATCAGCATATATTTCCAAGTGTCTAACTGGACTGTGCTGGTATAATCCATTACTTCATTTTGCAAAATCCTTCATCTCAGTAGCCTTTTAGATATGCTAACCCATAAACTGCATGCAAGGCTTAACGTACATCAAAAGAATAGATCAATAACTTTATTCTCATAAAGTATGTCAATCCATATAAATGACAAAGTAAAGACTGCTGATGGCATGCATAATGTAGCAGCAGCTGTGCTGTAGAAGACATGACACATTCTAAACATACCTACAGGACCAACTGCAGAGAAACCACACCTGGTAGGCTTCTGTATCTGCCCATGTACCTGTTTTCCATTGCTTGTGCTTTTCCTCATCAATCCAAGCATTCCTCCTTTCAACAAAGCTCATCATCCTCACAGATAAGCACTTCTATGTGAAATTCAAATTGTTAATTTGGAAAAGCCTTCTCTTCTGTCTTAGCCTGACCATTGCTGCTTTCAGCACAGCTCACACATATATGTGCAGAAGTTGACCACTGAAATGTATGCCTTGAACTATAACTAACTCTTTCCTCTTATCTCATACCTTCTTATTTCTCCATTTTAGCAAAGCAGAGGGAAATAACATAATTTCACATGAATAAACATAATCTGGTTTTCTCTATCAGCTTCATGAATAATACCACTTTATTTTGTTTGTGCTACAAATACATTTCTATACAGTCCATACTATTTCTAAACAGATTAACAAACTGAATATAACCCAGGAAAAAACTGACTCTTTTTATTCAGCTATTCATACAAGAACATTTGAACCCTATATCTGGTTTTTTTTCTGTCAACTTTTAATATTTTCTACATTACTAGGTGGGGGAACTCAAGAAACAGCAACTGAGTCACACGATGTTGTATCACATGTGCCATTTGTTGAATTATAGTTGCTCACACCATAGCACTGTATTATTAGATGGTTGTCTTTAACATGGAGTGAAAATCATTCTGGCTCCCATCCAAACTTTAACAGTGACTTTAACCTTCCAGACAGCACTGACTGCTGTTAGCAAGACACAGCCTACTGGAGCTCCTCATAATTTACACACATAATGTTGTGCAGTCACTTTCGGGAAGTGAAGATCCCAAGGCTATTTCTCACGGAAACAGAGTACACTGACAATTCATTTAGGAAGCAGAATGAAGAACTCTCAAAGTCTTCCTCAGGAAGCATGTGGACTATACATGGATTCTCAGTAGAACAACAAAACACTTAAACTGTCATTACTCAGAAGAAATCCTTGATATTATTCCCTAGTAACACAGAAATTATATTTCAAAAGAGATTGTTTTCCCCAGTTAGAATTCTGTGATTCTCATAATGTTTATCATAAGACAATACTGATTCAAAAGCTATTTCTAGCTATAATAATGTGACTTTCTCCATAGACAATAACCAGGCTAGGCTAGGCCTTCATATTTTACTTAGCAGACAGTAAAACACTTTTTTCTAATACCTCCTAAAGGACCTTAAGACTTCAATATTCAACTGGGAATTGTTAAATACTGAGCCAGAATAATGAGTCTGTGAATTTCAGAAAACTCCTGGGATTGAGCTGATGCCGAATGGTGCCCCCAGAGTGCAAATTGCTTCAGATCAGGGTACTGTACATGGAGAAGAACATCCATCATAGTGGACGTGTGAATAAATGGTACTAGAGCTGGAAGGTCTGTATAAATACCCTGATAGTTTGCTGACTAATAAAGCATAAAAATAACTGAACTACAGCTATAAAGGCTATGCAAATGTTTAAGGTATGGAGTCGAGGTGGAGTGGTTTATTCCATATCAACCACTAGCTAGACTAGTCATTTCAATAGTCTGCACTATTATATACAAAAGGTGGACCTGACAACACGTGTTTTCCCTCCAGGTTTTCTGGAAAACACCCAAGAGACTGGAAACTCACTATGTACTGGGACTCTGAGGGGAACATTGCCTTTAATAACTCCTGTTTCTGATATTCTGGGAATTCAAGATGACTAAGAGGAAAAATTTGAACATGAAGGTTTCCCAAAAATCTGAAAAACACTGTTGCAACGTTTCTGGAAGATGTATATTTATTCTCCTGGGAATGATGGTTTCTTAAATCAAAAACAAAATATTTTTGTAGAGCAGAGGTCATATCACCATCAGGTATCTGACAGTAGGAATTAATATTTCCATGCAAGACTGCCTAGAACCAACCTTCAGGCTAGGAGCTCCTTGAGACAAAGAAAAAGTTTCTTTTGCGCTGTATACTGCACTGAACTCTCTGAGTTCATCACAGAGCAATAAATTAAACCATATCCTACACAAACACTCATATAGTCACATGTATTATCACAAATCTGAGAAACGTTCTGTTGATACAGCATTATCTGCTTGGAAACCTGTACTGGCAGAGGAAAAAAAGGTAAGTATGAAAATGTCACATGTTTTGATGTGGAGCTATAGCCCAAATATTCATAGCACAATGTGACTGAGAAAGAAGGTGCAGCATTTTACAGACTTCACATTTAGTAACTTAAATGGTTGCAAAATTTCTACACAGCTGGACAAAATGTAATGGATAAGAGCTTAAAATTTTCCTTTAATGAGGTGCACTTTTCCTTGTGTGTATATGAGATAAAGACAGCTAACACAGCTGCCTTTTCACTGCCTTTTTTACATCTTCACCGTGGTATTTATCTCATTTCAAGACTGGTATAAACAGATGAACAGCTCAGAAGCTCCTGCCTCTGCTATTTTTTTTTTTTTTTTTAATTTTTGATTACCTAACACACTTGAGGTCATCTGCAGAAGGAAGACATGTGGCTGCTATCATATATTTTAGGCTTATATAAGATTTCTGCACCATAAATTTTTCCAAACCTTCAAAGCTCTCATTATTCAAACTGGCTGTGGAGTCCCAGATATGGTTTTCTTACACCACTTGAAGTTAGGACACAAAATAAGTCAAAGAAAGGTTCTTTCCTGACAAAAGAATATATAGAACACATGAGATGATCACAACTAGTTTTTGTTTAAGAAGCAAATTGTGTCTCAAGAAAATGCATATATTTGATTCTGAGAAAGGAAACATTTTTTATTTCTTTTTTTCTGTAGGGCAGGGAATAGTAAAATTACTGACAAAAAGTTTCTGCTGATGAAATCAGAAATCGTCATTGTATTCCTATTAATATGAAAAAGCTTTGAAGAGTTGCAGTTACATCAGAATTGGGAATCAATAAATGTTTCTGATAATAATATCTAGCAAATAGTCGCACCAGAACCATGACTGTTAACATAGGTATTCTATATATACATGTATTAGCATTGCAGCTTCTCCTTTAAAAGCTGAAGTTAAAAAATTGCTATCACTGGATAGTCCTGAAGAATTTTTCCAAGGATTTCTTTTTTCAAACCCTTCCTTTTCTATCTCTTTCTTCTTCACACCAGTTGGTTCCCAGCTAACCAGGTTTTTCTCTACTGCATGCAGATTTAAAGCACAGTAAAAGGTTGTCCTAGGTCTGGCTAGCATGAGTTAGCTTTATTCAGTACAGAACAAGAGAAAAATCACAGCTCAGAATAGTCAGATTTTTTAATTTCACTCATGGAGTCTGCTTTCATCTAGTTAGAGGGCCTAAAAGGATTCATTACCCCCAAGCTGTGCCACACACTGCATCACACGAGTGCCATCCTCCCACCTTCTCACAGCCCACACGACTCAGAGCCATTGCTGCAGGGATGCATCAGCACTTAGGTAATTTAAAAGTTCTAATTTAACTGTCTTAATGCTTAGACATAAGTCAGCTTAAATAAAATCCCTCCTTCCAGGATTTTCTGCCATGCTGACTCTTTTTCTTTCCATTAGGAATTGCATTTTTAACCACACCCAAGATATTGGCTTCAACTTTTCTCTGGCATTCACCTCTCTTCTGAGCCAAGTCAGGAGTGCTGGATGCAGCATGGTCAGAAGCAAATCTCCCTTTTTCCAGTGCAATGGTACTTCATTTAATTTGAGTATAGCATTTTTAGGAGTATAGAAAATCCTACAACCACAAAGAGATAATATGCTAACCTTATGAAGGACATTGCTGAAAACAAGAAAGGGAACATCTCTTTCTTGATGGCATCTTCCTTTATTGATATCCTATATGAAAAGTCACATAAAATTTGTTCACTTAAACTTTATGATGCTGAAAGTATGTTAAACTTACTCCTTCCAAAACATTTTTGCATTTCCTGTACCCTTTTTCTTTCTATTGCCTCGATTTTTCTGTTAGAGTGTAAGAACAGGTCTCAAACTTTCCAGTATATGATTTTTCTGTGGGTATATATGTCTATTTTTTCTTTCTTGGCCCCAGTCAAACAGCTGAGCCTCTAATTATAAATACTGATAGATTGCATCCAAATGGGCAAATGGAAGTACATATGCCAGATTTTCCAAATGAGCTGAGAAGCTTATGAATCAGCATCCAAATCTCAGATAAACAGCCTGCTGTAGATTCCTGATGCTTTAATACGTTGGATTTTCACATTGCAAAGCAGCAGATGAGTAAGTGAGAATTCATTTTCAGTTTTGTGAGATCTGTATCAGATACCACACATTAGTCCTATGTATTTCTCTCTGCACGGTGAGATCAGTAGAGAAGAACTCCACCTTTCCAAGTGCTAAATAAGTCCTGGCTCTTCCCCTTAGCAAACTCCTACTTCACTTTCAGAAGTTTTTCATATGATGAGCCTTCCCCTGATTTCAAAAAATTCACAGCGATAAGCAAATGTTACTTATCTTTTAAAATGCCGATGGAACTGACACATAGATGGATGTTGAGCAGCTCATCCATGCTCATGTTTACTAAGAATCACATCAAAGTGTGTCAAGGAAGAAATATCTCACCTCCAGTAAGTAATAAAAGCCATAGTCCTTGTACTGAGTATGATCTCTGAGTACTCAATCAGTGACAAATACAGAATGGTGGTTTAAGCAGCAAAAATACATTTGGCTCGTTTACCCATTTTGATTTGGGAGTGGGGAAAAGAATGGAAGGCAGAAACAAGTTCATCCTCTGCAGCAGACAGTTGCTTCTCTACTGTAAGAGACATAAGAAGATTCCATAACAATTTAATGGCTCACATGCAGTAAGTCTCAGTTCACCTGCCAGTGAATAGAAACCCTATTTTGCAAGCCTTTCCCACCAATGTTTTTTTTTTTCCTCTCCTCAGTCTGTGAGCTTAAAAAATTGGCCCCAGTTTGCAGAACTCAGATTAGTTTTTCATGAGGATGTGTTTCAGTTACTATTTGTAATTGTGGCCCTTCAGCATATGAGGTAGTGCAGCAACATAATTTTCCACTTTGAGAAGAAATAGCAAGTAGGAAATTAGTTTTCTAGGGAACTTTCCTCACCAATAGGTAAGTAGAGTGATTACACCACTAACATTGTCTCCAAGTGCAGGGTCAAAGTTTCACCTCAGTAATAAAGTGTCTTACTATAGAAACTGATAATTTTATTTGTTTCAAAAGTGGAGATTTATAAAATCCTTTTACTTTACTTTCAAAAATCCTCCAATTCGTGACAAACATAAATATTTTCCTGCGCTGCAACTTTGCTAGAAATGTCTTCATAAATGATTGTGCTTAATGTACTATACAGATGAAATGCAGTATCAGCAATATCTCCATGGTAGGATGAAAACTTCTATAGCCATTATGGGTTTTCAGTATATAATCATAAGAAAAATTACATTCAGTATTTTCTGAAAATGGCTAAAGAAACCAGCAAAAACCTCTTAACTTTGATAGGTATTATTTATTAACATGACACTTCAGTAATGAATAGGTGAATAATGCACATCTTTAAATGCTTTCTTTCCACTGGGATATTAAAATGTAGATGAAAGAAAAGAGCTCCTAAGAGCCTGAATATTGCTTTTAAATTATATGCAACTTTTTTGAGGTCCAAGTTAAAAACACAAAATGCCACTTAGAACCTTCACAAATAAAACAGATAGTATGATTACTGTTAACAAAGGTTAATATATATAAATACAAATATTATCAGCAGACAAGAGGCCACAAACACAGCCCTCAGTCCAAAACATAACTGATAGTAAAGGAAAGCATCACCATTATGAGCACTTAAGCTATAAACAATTCTCTGCTCCTCACCACTAAAAATCCTTTCTTATCAGTTAAAGGCCTGTTTCTGTTACTTGAGCACATCAGGGAAAATTTTATCCCTACAGAAGTTAAATCAAATGCCTCCACTAAGACTACAGCATATATGCCAATTGATATTTTCAGTTACCAGATCAATAATTCTTGGATTTAGATTTTTGCAGCTGTTACACAGACCCAACAAGCATTTCTCAGATCACACTGTGGCATGGAAAAAGCGATGGGGGGATAATGCATCACCACAACAGCCTTCAGCATTCAAGACTAATGACTTCCAGCTTCTAGAAATCATAATTGTCTTGAAATAATCGCAAGATTTAAAATTGCACTTGTTTTTTGTGTTTGTTTGTTTTGTTTTGTTTTTTAAAATAGCCTCACTTAAGCTTCCAAACATCTTTACACTCTTCCCTAAAAACATAAAGGATGATACTATTACTTATTAGTTGAAGACATTATGTAACTACCTGTTTTGGCAAACAAAACCGTTATAAAAATCATCATACTATGAACTAGTTATAAAACCTGCAAACAGTATGTCATACTAGTACAATACAATACCAATTATGACATATTAGTATGTCCTGAAGACTGTAAATTATGTTGGGGGAATCATCACCTCCACAAATTTCAAAGCAAACAAACATACAAATGAAAAGTTCCAGAGCAGCTCTCTTTATCTTTGGGAAAACAAAACAAAGTAAAATAAAACCCTAGAAGTGTCCACCCCCCAAAAATCAAAAACAAAAAACCAACCCCATAGAAACCTTCCATACACACCTCACCCTATCCCCCCGAAAAAGGAAACCCTCAAAACCCCCAAACAAACAAGTATCTTTTTCATATTCCATGAGGTTTAAAAGAAAGTGCTGCTTTATTCCATTTAGATCTTATGATACTGTAAATAACCAACCTTCAGAAAACTTCTGTTGCTCACTAATGTAAATATCAGGAATATAATTAATTTTCTTTTCTTGCAGAAATTATCATAAATCCATTTACTGATCAGCAACCACTATGCTCTGTAGATCCCAAAATTTTTCTTAGCCTTGACAAGTCTGTCATCAGCTCTAGGTCAGCTTCACCACCTTGTCTCAGGTGTCTGGAAGACAGCCACAGGGAGATATTCTCTCCCTCTCTCCCTTTTTTCCTCAGGACAGTGTCAGGAGGCAGATAAAAAAAGCCTTGCACCAGTGATTCCCATCAGACTATTCCCAAGCTGGCAGGTAGGAGAGGAAATGGAAACTTCTGGTATTGATGGCATGAAAGAGGAAGTGAGTCAATGGTGATTTACCAGAGAAACTTGTCAAGTTTTGACAGGAAAGGAGCAATGAGAAAGGATGGGGAAGCATTCTCTGCCCCTTCTAGCTACACTGACTGGGAGATCAGTTTTAGGAGATGGGCTGAAGGGAAAAACAGCCACCTACAGAAGACCCCCATTTCCTCCAGGCAGTATGCACATATGACAGAGCTGCAGCTTTCCCAGTCATTACAGACTGGTATAAACTGGTATAAATCAAAATCTCAGTATTTGTATGTACACAAAATGTGAGTGAGAGTTGATGGTATTGATTGCTATCACACACATAATGGTGGATGTGAATTACTTGAATTGCCTGCTGCCTATGAAACAGAGCTACAGGTAATCCAGAGGAAAAAATTGCAAGGAATTATAGTATCACAGGTTTGCTGTGCAGATAAGAAGGTCAAAGAAGAAAGTTCCTTCATCTGTAAAATGCAAAATCTTTTTTTGCCATGCATGTAAATTTCAATTGACACAAAGCTACAGCATAGAAGTATCAAATTAATCCTTCTGCACTTCTTTTGATGCGATTATTTGTATAGCACTTTAGTGTATAGTAGCACTTTTCTTTACTAATTATCACTAGAAACAGCAATCATAAACCTTACAAGAATTGCAGTTCAAATCTGAAAGTATTGCTGAAAATAATTCAAAGCATTCAGAGCCTAGTCTAGCACCTCTCAAGCAAACAATAAAAAAGCAGTGTTCAAAAATACACATTAAGATCTGATCCCTGATGAATATGCATATTCTCAAAATTCTTCTACTTCTTTGGATTTAGAGCTACAAAAGTATCCTAAAAAACAATGTGAAAATTACAGTGATTACACATAATTTCAGTACTCTTTTAAAGTATTAACCCAATTGCATTAGAATTTAAATTTTCCTCTGGAAGAATACCAGGAACTTATGTTTGATTGTTTCTTTGTTCTTTAAAAGATGCTGTCTGCAAAAACAAGAGATCATAATTACATTTTACAGAAAATATACACATTTTTACATTAGGAGAATAGGTAAGTATAGGTTTTCTTTCCAATGTTTAAAGATATTCCAATTTCACTCAAAGTGATGCCTTTGACCAAATAATTAAATAGATTAATAAATACTATTGATTTTTCCCAGGGCTAAAATGCTAACTACCCAACATTAAACTACATAAAATTGCATATTTTTGTTTACAGCAAGATAACACCATTTAAGATATCACACACATTATGTTCTGTCAGTGGATTTATGGTTTAGTTGCTACTAGGGTAGTATATTCAACATGATTATCAGCTGAGGGAAGTTCTTAAGATGGTTAATTCTTTAGTTTGCTTACTGACAAAAAATGATAGACTACATCTTTTCATCATGCTCATTCAGCAGTCCAAAATTCAGGAACTGATCAATGATCTCATGTTCTCTTGAAATTCTGGCAGCAAACCTTTTGTGCCTATTGCTCATCCAAGAATAATGAATGTCATCCAAGTACAGAGGCATTCCTCTTTGTATTGTATCTCAGATCATAAAAAGATGAAATACACTCTTGTAACTTTTAAAACAGATTTGTTTTTCACAGTTGCAGAAAGGGACAATTTAAAAAGTTGCTGTGCAAAATATATTTAAATTTTTGTGCTGAAGCAGGCATTAGAAGTTTCATTTGAATATGTACAATTTTAGAATACTGCCGTGTTTTAAAAGTAACTGCTGTCCCCTAAAACAGGAAAAAAAAAAATCTAGTACTAAATTCACTCCTCCAGTGTGTGTAAAAAAGCCATCCACTGGCTGATCAATGCCAAGCTGATTCCAACCACAGTCACACATCTTGTATGATCACCTGAAAAACTCATCCCTAAAGGTCTCTGCACCATCAGGGAGTTTCTCTACACTCTGACATAAGCCTTCCATGCCAGGGCAGGTCAAGGCAAAGTTTTGAAACTTTGGGCAATTTAGCTCACTTATCTTTAGACATCCCCTGTATCAATCTTTACATATAAACTCATCACCCTGGGCGTTTTTTTTTTTTTTTTTTTTTTTTCATGTCAAGGGAGAGAAACAAACAATGGAAATGAAAGTTTTTTTAAAGATAAAAATGCTACATCAAGTACTATCTGGTAGTGACTTTAAAGGAGCCTAAAATTCAGAAACTAAGACTGCACTTAGTTTAGTGAATCCTCCCTTTCAACCCTGAAGAGTCATACACAGAGATATAAATAAGTAGAGAAAAAAAGAACTTTAACTAGTTTTCACAGGATTCAACTTTGTGTATTAGATTTTATGAAAGATTATCAAATCATTATTTTATGAAAATTACAAAAATATTTTAGTATAATTTTGTTTAGCTGCCTTTACTGTGGCCCATGGAGTTGTAACAATGAATATCAATACCTCTTGCAGGTATATAATAAATATGCCTAATATCCATATTCTAGACAATCAGCATTTTCAAAGTGCATGACCAAAAATCAGTTTATGTAAGTACATGGGAAAGCACTGAATTTTTGTAAGACTAACAATAAATAGTAGATGCTCTCACTTTTTTTGAAAGTATTTACTTAGAAAACACATTTTGGGGATCCAAATTTGCACAGTTCTGACCCACTTGTTGAAGAAGAAGAAGTCTATACAGGTAAAAATTGCTTTTGAGTAGCTGACAGAATTAGTGGG
Organism: Erithacus rubecula; assembly: GCF_903797595.1. Lineage (NCBI taxonomy): Eukaryota > Metazoa > Chordata > Aves > Passeriformes > Muscicapidae > Erithacus > Erithacus rubecula. Next base: position 21,676,712 of record NC_136685.1, read on the forward strand.
TTCTGTTTTCCACTGAAATTACACCCTTCTCCTGTCAACAATGATGCATTTGCTCAGGATAGATTATAAGTCAACCAAAGCACCTGGACATTATCACAAGTCCAAATGTGATGCCTTGCAAAGAACTTTGCACAAAAAAACAAAGAGGTTGGGAGTCATCTCAGGAATAACTATACAAGCTACTTTAATGTCATCAAGCACAGCAAAATCACATTCACACTGCATCAAGAGGTATCTTGTAACAGAAAGATGATAAAATACCAGGTAATGAAATTACTTTCTAAAATCACTATAGGGAGGATCAAGTTAGTATATTGTAATTGTAATTGCCTTGCTGCAGGTGCTTCTCTAATGAACCTGAAGTCATTTTCCAGAGGATCCTAAATCTTTAATATTGAATATTTTTATCGATAGTTTTTCATATCTCAACTAATGTTGGGATTTGTTTTCACTCAGAACTAAAGCAAGGTTTAAAATTTCAGAATTTTCAGTCACGAGGGATTTCAAATTTCTGCAAAATACAGTATAAAATAATAAATGTACTCCCTGAATTTAAATCTTCTTACATTTAGGTAAAAGGTACAAATTAAAAATTGGGTCTTTTATATTTATTTTGGTTTTATTAGCTTGAACTCTTTTTTTAAGCACATACATTCTGTGAAGTTAAGGACATAAAACATCTTGTCCTGAAAGAGGAAAAATAATTTGGATTTTAGCATGTTCTTTGGGAATGTTTTTCTGCTGCTGCAGAAAAGTGAGATTTCATGTCAATAAGTGATTCTCATGGCAATATAAAATAAACCTTTATGGAATGCTTTTGTCTTTTAAATTTTTTTTGAGCCATGGTGATCAATTTTACTGTCTGCAACACCTGTTCTGCTTCATCTCCATGTTCCCCCTCTTCAATCCTATTTTCTTGACATGATACTGCAAATGGAAATGCACCAGTGTGTTCCCATTATACCTCTTTACTTCAAAAACAATTTGTGTTTTTTGCCTTTTAGGTCTTTTCTTTCAGGTAATAAATGTTTCAATCTTTTTGTGATGTTGATTTTATATATTTGTTTTTGAATAGTTTTATGTTTTTCATAGCAACTGCAGAGGAGAGAAACATGTATAGTTCTTCCATCAGCTGCCATATTTGGCAAACTTTTGCTAATTCAATGGGCAATAAGGATTCTCAGCATAATTTCCTTTGTATCTCGGTTGGCCCTGATATAGCTTCTAATTTATGATCTCACTGACACTAAGACACAAGTCAGCTTCTCAAAGAAAATGTCAGGAATAGCAGCACAAAATAGTGGCATTCTACTACATCACAAAAGCCACACAAAACACAAGAATTCATGAAATGCACATTCTGACATGAAATTCAAGATTGCTTTGAAAGCACAGAGAATTAATGCCTCTATTTTAATCCTGTTACTACTACCAGTTTACCTGCTGGTAATGAAAATTCAGAGAAGCACGTCCTTCATGAAGCAAGGTATTATAATGAGCTTTTATTGCCTTCCATAGAGTCTCCTTAAGAATCAAAATTTTGAAGCACTATCCCATCTGCTACAGATTTTCAATCCCTTTTCAAAAGCACGCCAGGTCACGCATTCTCAGAAAGAGCTCTGTAACATCATTGCTTCCTGGTAGGTGCACAAAGCCCTGGAAGGCACATAAGCAGCATTCTGCAGAAACAGGGAACATTTTTCTGACTAAGATCAACATTTAAGATACATTTGGACAAAAACATTTGGAAGCAAAATTATTCCCTTCCAAGTTGTTTAGCCTTATGTAAGAGTACTTTTAAATTAAAAACCCATCTTGAAGAAAACACAAAGCAATTACACATCTGAATGTATTTTTAAACATCAAACATAGTTAAGAGGTAAAAATAACATAAGTCTCAGAGGCAAAAAAAATCCTTTCAGCATTGTTGCTTTGTTTTACCAGCCATGTCCAACAACTTTACTACTTAATTTTAATGCTGGAAGCAGGACAGAATTCTTCATTTAGATACAATATTTTTTCCGGTTTGCTGTTGAAAACCTGAACATTCATGTATGAATCTTACCCACTAAGGTGCAGACACCTCCCAGACCCCTAGATTAAGCTACCTGATAAACCAGAATATGAAGTACCATATTTTCCTTTCTAGTTTTATTCTTTATTCAGTTCCGCAGAACTGAACCTTGAACTGCCCAACTTCTTTACAATAATGACCATTCTACTGAAATTCACAGCATCATATTTAGATAAAAGCTGGTCATCCAAAAAGAAGCAAAATATATATTCAGAAGCTGTAATGAGATTTTTTTTTAAGATGGAAACCAAGACAGGCATATCTCTTGAATAGTATATTAACTCTTTAACAATAAAAGCTTTTCCTTTTCAAGGCTCCCAGAAATTTCATATAAAAATTCACAGAAGACATAACATTGCAAAATAGTTCTTATTAGCTATTGTGTACTTCCAGTTCATTTCTCCTTCTACACCTCTACTTTCTTATCTTGTCTTTCCTTTTTCTTCTCTTAGAAGAACACTGGAAAGCCAACAAGAGCTTCCATGCAGAAGAAAAATACAGCCTATATATAATTACTTTTATTTATACTGCATGTCAACATATTTCCTTAAACATCACTAAATGTTTAGGATTTCATTGTCACAAGACTCAGACTACATTTTTCTAAAAAAAAAAAAAAAAAGAGAAAATTAATCTTAGAATTTTGACCTGAAGAGTTAAGCAGCAAATGACATTACTATTCATTTCTAGGTCAGAAATGTTGAGTTAGAAAATTATTTCAGAGTTGCAAAGGATTACTCAATTATTATAAATTCTGTCACATAGTTTTTATTTTTTTTTAAGTCATCTGTGCTTTCTATTTTTAGGGATTTATTTATAATCGAAGACCTTTGAACTTTCCTTGTGGTACAGGAATAGAGAAGCTGCTGTGTGATATTGTGGCTATAAAAAAATTCATATCATTCAGAGTGGTTTAAAAATGAAGGGAAGCAGGAGGGCATTGTTTCAGTTGTTGATTTACCTAGCTTGGTGACAGAGGATCAGGTGGGAAGACAAAGATTTTTTGAAAGTGACTCATAAATGATGAGGTAAGTATTCTGAGAGGGGATGATTTTTTTTTACCTTTGAAAACAGTAAGTCTAATAAAAAGGATAATAGGTCTGCAGACTATTGAAGTTCTTATTCTTCTGGTTCTTGAAACAAGTTGTTTCTTTTTTTCCTTTCCACCTGACATGGGAGACAGGCTTGAAAGCCTCTGAGAGAAACCGTATTGATTTCCTCTTAAGGATGGATTAGAAGAATAAGAGCCATGAGGAAAAAAGCTGCTATTTCTCCATAGTGTACATTAAAAGAAAAAATTCCATTGTATTTCTACTAGTTGATTCCAGGGTCAGTGAGTAATAGCTCCCAGATACTTCCCAACACTTAAAACTCTGAATGAGACAGGAGATTTCCTTTGGTCATGCTTCCTATCTTTGTTTTATAAGCATAGATCTATGATGATGTTAACAATGCTGATGTTGACAAATGTTGGAATAGTTACAACCTTGATGTCATGGATTACTTGCTCAACAGCCAAAAGAATTACCAGCATCACTTTATGGGAATATTTATTTGCTTCTTTATTTAAAGGAGGTCAGTTGCCTTCTATTGTTGCTTTAGTTTCATCTCACCAAACATTGTATGTCATGTTGTATATACTGGGGTTCAGAAATCCTTACCATGACAACACCAAGTGAGTTATTTTTGCAAGGACCTGGAAAATTCACTGACTAAAATTGAGATATTTCTCAGGTTTTAATACTAATAACATCTATCTTCTGTGTAAAAATAAATGCCATTTGTCTCAATATACTCATAAGGGATATTCCTATCTAGGTGAAAAGTTGAGATATAAAAGCTATTTTGTGGTTAAACATCTGGTTTAAATAACTCTCTGGAAATGCAAATTTTAAATTGCTGCAAAGCAGTCTCAGATCTTAGGCTTTCAAAGTAGTCAAACTAAATACCATGCAATTTACTCTGTAGGGATAATTAGACTAGTATTTAAAAATGAAGTCAAATCTACTCTGCAGGGTTGCTTGAGATCTGGTGATAGTATCCACGGGAGAAATCACTTATATGGGTCCACAGCGAAGCTCGTACGTTGGTCATGCTAATAACACAGTTATGATTAAATTCAGCAGTATGACAGGCACAAAGTTACTGAAACACTTAGGTCCAATTTTCTGAATGATTCTGTGCAAAAATTTCAAACAAAACAGAGACTTCAGATTCAGCTTGTGATAATACAAGACTAAACAGATTCAGAAATGAACTAGGAACAAATACCGACATCAGGCTTTTATGACTGCCCCTTGTTATATCTTAAATATCAGATTAGAGCTGAGACTCAGAAGTGATCTAGCAATCCAATTTCAAGATATAGTTTTAATGTTAGTTTTTATAATTATTTCAATCTCTAGAAAGCAATTTACCAAATTCCCAGTTTTACATGGAACTGAGTTCTAATTCCAACCTTTTCATTTTTTTCTTATTATTGTTTTCAAACAGTATCAGACTTTTAGAGATATATTTTGTTATAGCAATATTTGGCAATGACAAATCATGCATACCTGAAATTACTAATCTGATTTCATTGGAAGAGACCATACTTCACTTTCTTTATTGTATGGCAGTGCATGGGAGTATAAATACGAATGCATCTAAAGGTAGCTCTGGATTTTAATGAATACACAAGTAGCCCATAGCCAAAGTTTTTAGGTCAGTAAAATTTTCTGAAATATTTTTTTTTGAGATAATTTCTATATAAGTACATTTCTGTTAATATTTTTTTATCTACAGTACTGACATAATTGCCCCAAATCTTTAGTATCCTTACTCAGATGTATCAATACTTTTTTTCTGTTAGTATAATGAAATTGTGGTAGTTTACACATCAATGCAATTAACCAGCATTTACAGCTTCCATGTCAAAATACAGTCTTAGTAAATAAATAAGAAATTTTAAGACCTGTGCAACATCTAGCTCTAAGATTTTGACAGTATCAAGTATTAAAACAGATATGTACATTGTATGAAAATGAGCTTCTTTAAATAAAAGGAAATAAATACAAAATATTCTTTCATTTGCTGTCATAATTTAAAATCAAAAACAGTACCATGTCTTTGAACCGATATAATGCACTCCTTTACTTGTTAAAGAGATGTTGCAGGGCTACAAGCAACAGAAAATGAACAGTTGTATGAATGCTTCTGTTTGAATAAAACTCAAGTGGCATAGATAATTTTTTTCAAAAGACAAATAATTTATCTACAATAAACGTATCAATATATTCCTGAATCAGGCAGAGTATTAGTATATGCTGTTAGGCTTAGGTACAAATACATACATACAGAATAGTGGTGCATCTAAGAACTAATCAAGGAATACATAAATCTCAATGAAATTTTCTGAATATTTAGTTCTAAATATTGTTGCTGTCAGCTTAGAAAGAATCCTATATACTATCTGATGTTACTATTAATGTTTAAAAAATAGGGTCCATAGTTAATTACATAATAAGCAGAGCTTCATGGTGGGGAACTTTTTAGAAGAAAAGTGCCCTGATTTTGAGAACTTGAGAAATTAAACACTGAAAGTGTAAAACAAGAGCAATCTGAATGAAAAATGCATTTTTTTTTTTTTTTTTTTTTTTTTTTTTTCCTAGCAAGTGAGTATTTAAAATGGATTACCAGGTATTTTCAAATGTTTGTGTGAGAGAGTAATTTAATTTCAGCAGGTAACCTTAGGCTCCATATAGTCGATACAGACATAGGCACGCCTGGAAAATGATTGGTCTGACCTTTCCCAGGCATCTCTGGAGATGTCTCTTCCTACCTGTGATTATGATTGGAGCCACTGTGACTGCCAACAACTTACACAAGTACCATCAAACATAGAGATCAAAATTCCAGCTGAACATATTTTCAATTTTTTGTACAGACTGTGCAAATTTCATGTAATCTATGTTTCACTTTAAGCATCAATAGTATTTGATTTGGTGACTCTGTTCTATCTTGCTTAAACTGGACTTAGAGTTTACACAGGGCAAGTGTGTAGCCCAGGCTTCATTCCCATGTGTCATTTACACATGCCCTTAGATTGTTAAGTGAAAAAGAGGTAAATTTTTTCTATATATTAGCATATGAGTTATATTTAATCACTTTTCCCTAGTAATTTGAACACTGAATCAACATCATACAGTGCTGAGAGACATAATAAATTTTGACCCCCTAAAAACTCTAAATCTTATATTAAAAATTGTTACTTCTATAAATATATGCTATTACAAAAAAAAAAAAGAAAATGCTTGCTACAGGGACTTAAAAGAATGTGAGGCAGGTCTATAATTCAGAATTACTTGCATAAAAACGAAAGCATTTTAAACTGTTAAAAATTTAAACAAATTCATTTTTGAAAGTATCCTTCATGAAGCAGAGTAACAATATAGCTCAACAAAGACAAATTCAGAGTCCTACAGTGGAGACAACACCTAAACCTGTGGGGAACAAGTTGAATAAAAGTAAACAGTGTACCTTTGTAGCAGAGGCAGCTAACACCTCCTGGGCTGCCAGTTCAGAATGTGATTATAGCCAACAGTCAGGACCATGATTATTGCCTCCTCTTCTGCACTTAAGAAACCAAATTTGGGCTCCCTATGACATATAATGCTCTACCTATGAATCAAGGTAGCCAATGACCAGCAAGTTAAGTCTTTTATTTTACTAAAGTACATAGCATGGGATAAAACAGAGAAGAGGGAAAATTTTGAGTAACCTGCTTTTCCCCTGGAGTCATACAAGAATTGCTGTTTCAAAGCATGGACTTCCCAGCAGAAGTTGCATTGCAAACCACGACATTTAAATTTCTGCAGCACGTTCAAAGCAGAGCATTTCATCAGACTGGCAGGTCATCTCAGCTTGAGGTCACTATCTGGGCACAACCTAATGCTTGTTCATATTTGCCAGCACCAAATCTTAAGGCACTTACAAACTCACTTCCTACCCTGTAGGAGTTTCTTTTAACTACTGAAAAATGCTCTTTTAGTCTACTCAACTGCTTAAATTGAAGAATAGTGCTGTTGGTAGACTTATAGAAGATCCAAATCCTTCTTGAAAGACTGAATATACACAAAGAGCATTCTGGACTGTAGTGCATGAATTACTGAAATGTTTTCTTCAGTCTTTAAATTTACAATAGATGTAACAGAGAAACTAGGTTTTCATTTTTAATTTTTTTTGAAGTGTTCTTTCTTACCTGACAGCAATTATCCCCACTAAATATCACAGAATATGTTTTCATATGAGTAATAAAAGTGAATATTAGAATGTCAAAATATTCTTGGGCTCCTGGATATTTCTTTAGTTCTGCAGAAACAGAAAGCAAGGAAAGAAAAAATGTTTTCCTGCAACATGGAACACTCTTCCCCACAAATCTAGTGGACCTTTCTGAATTCATTTGTTTGGTAGTCACTTGCCTAGAAAGCAGAGCTTCTACTTTAGCCTGTAGAACAGTCAAATGTAATTTATCTCTAATTACATACAAATATAAGAAAACAGTAATTGGCTATGTAGGCCAGATTACAAATTACAGAAAAGGGCAAGCAGAGATGACAAGAAATGTATGGAGAAGGAGCAGCCCATCGTATTTAAACAGATAGTGAATAAGGTGGCCAAAGGTGAGTGATGGGCTGAATGTCACCACATTAGCTAATGAAAAGACCTCACAGCAGTCACTTAACATGCAGGTGTATTCAGAGCTTGGCAAAGGCTCCAGCTCTCCATCTCACTTGGGCTAAGGCCTGTTCCAGCAGCCTCAGTCAGAACACCAAAGATAAAATTAAGAACACATTTTACATGGAAATTTTTTCCTTCCTAACCTTTATGCAAGGTCAACATACTGTATAAATTTCATCATGCTTAATTTCAAAGCTATGCTACTACTACGACATACTACAGCAGAAAAGGTTGCAGTTTTTAAAGAATAATTTCATAGTGTATGCAATCCACCCTTCAATTACAGCTGTCCTTTTTACATTCACTTCCACTTCAGCAGCACCATACTGCTACAAAAGCAGGATCAAAACTGTGATTAAGTTTCTGATATGCTCTCTTAACTAAGATGCAAAACTCACCCTCTAAAAGTACACTAATTTCAGTACTTTTAATGGATTTTTTTGTAAAATAAACCTATATAATCGCAGAAACACAGTATATCTGCATCAATAAGGCATCATGACCAAAAGTCATAGAAATGTATGATATCCAGTCACTGAAACAAATGTGAGCAGAAGAGTTCCCTTTAAAACAAGGAAACAAACAAAAAACAAAAAAAAACCCCAAACAAACAAACAAACAAACAAAAAGAGGAATTGGATTAAAAATATATATATTTAAGATCAAGAAGTTCAAAATTGGAAAAAAAATAACTGTCTGCTAAGGGAATATGCATGTATAAAAGGTATGAAGAGTCAGAGATGAGAATTCAATCAGCAGACATGGATAGGTCTCATGTTCCTAGGGAAACCAAATAGGTGAAATGCAAAGTGGGTGAATAAAAAGGAGAGTATTGCTGAATTAGGCTACTTCTTATATCTTAATGACTAATAAATACACTGTTACATTTTTTTATACTATTTACTACCTTAAGACAGCATTTTGGTTACATCAAATAAAATCCTAACGCCACCACTAATGAAAAGTTTTGTTAATTAAAATATCAGTTTTCCCTGAAAAAGGCAATTTAAAAGTTCTTTGTAAATCCCAGGATCTGACAGATTTTATTACCATTTTAGATGATTCATAATTGGTATTGTGTTTTTCTTCCCTTGGTCCTTTCCCCATTGTGTTCTAATTGTTTGCAATTCAACAAAAAGTCTTTGTGTTTGCTATTTCTTTTTTTTTTTTTTTTCTTCTTAAGACACTAATAAGAACTTATTTTAAGGAGGGCACATTTCAGAAATTAATTTAAAGCAGATGGAGATGACAGCAGGAAAGCAACACCAATAGGCTGCAGGTGAACAACACAGTAAGTGACATTTTATTTCCCTAATTTTTGGGTTTTGCTAATGAAGATAAGAAAATATGCAAAGTTCTAAAAAGTCAACATTGTATACAATATTGTTCCTATGTAATTTCTTCAATTCTGTGGACTCAGCATTTCCAGAAGAGTAACTGCAAAGCAGCACTGAATTTCTCATGATTACTTTAAAGGGTTTGCCTTGTGACCACTGCCACTAGACTGGCTAATATTTCTATTGCTGACCATAAATCTGAGCTTTGACATATAACTGCTGGTTTTCTGGTTGGTTGTTTCTGCATCCTTCTACAGTCCTCACAGAGCTAGCTGCAACTGGATCTTTGTGTCTCAGTTGACTGAACTGTCACTTTCAAGCTTTGTTGCTTAGAAAATCAAATTCTATGTACACTACTCGCTGGATTCCCATTTTTACAGCATAGTTGCTTACACAAGTTGATTTTGATGATAAATGGTCTAGCCTTAACTTACTTTAGTGTTGTTCCTTGTCTGTTTATACATGTGAGTCCCAATACTAAATTCAGTCACAAAGCATCCTGGCTGCTCTCAAGAAGGTATACTTCAGTGTGATATCTGATTTATTTGTATGTTTAGGTAGGTATGACACTATCTGTAATCCACACACTCTAAAAATTCTCAGAGAAATGTTCCAAATCAGCAGGGGAGGTTTATGTACCTACAATCTGAATTAAAGCATACACCACTGCAAACAGTGGCATTTTCAGATACTGAGACCAATGCTGGACTTGCTGCAGAGAAATTTAAAAATCTTTATAACTCAAAGAGTCCAAGGAATTCTTGATGTTCTTTGGAAAAAAGTTAAATTAAAAAAAAAAAAAAAGTATTTCTTTGAAGAGTTCTGCCAAATTCATCTCTGCATTTTTATTTTGTGTTCCTTTGAAGAATTCTGCCAAATTCACCTCTGCATTTTTAGCTAGTTAATACATCAAAAGCATATCCTTTGGTGAATGAGCTTTCATACACATGCCAATAATGCTGACTTACTGCTCCTATCAAATGCTATATCAATGGTAAACAGAAATTTACCAAACTTCCTTACACTCTGACCACCATGCATGCATATGTTAAAAGTCTTCCCAGTCAGTCTTAAAATGTAAAATTAGTAAGCAACTTATATTTTTTATCCCATGCATTTATGATTTAGTTTCCTATTAAAGTTTCTTTCTAGACAATAATTGCCAAAATGTGTAGAAAGCTATAAGAAAACAGTCACAATCATCTGTACACTGATTGTTGGCAAATGTTTAGCTACACTTTTTTCAAAACACTAAGTTTCTTCTATGTGGTTTGAACTCTAGTTTATCCAGTTATCAATCACACATTCTAAATTATACTGAAAGCTATGAAAGCTGCTGAAAAGATGCTCTCCTAGTATTTGCCATCTTCTACTTAAAAAAAGGAAATGGAAAATATTTCTGCCATATATACTACTGGAAAATATTATTCAAAAGTTTTAACAAATACAGGTTTTAGAAGTTCTTAGAAAAGTTGCATCCTATCCTCTCACACAACCTGGTACTAGAGTAGGGACCCTTGGGATGCAACCTAACTCTCACAACTAAATTTAAAATATTAGTATTATGTCATACAAGGTTGCTAAGTTTATGACAGTTTAATGGTTCCCTGCCTGCAGGCACTATCAATAATGGTAATCTAAATGCTACTACTAATTCAAAGAGGCTGAAATTATGTCATACCAACTGCTCAATTTATGACATCAGCATGAGAGCTGTATGGGGACTGAAATCCAGTTAAGAACAGCTGAAAAAGAGGCATAGAAAATCTATATAATCAGTTTGCTTTTCTTTAATCTTTGAGGGTGTGTCTCTATGTCCTGAATATGGCAGCAGTTAATTCACAGTCTCCCCAACAGTCTTTCAATACACAGTGGCCATTTAATTTTCTAAACAATGAATTAAAGGATTAATTTTCAAGAGACCTGCATTCTTCATAGTAATAGTAAAAATCATGCTTTGACTTGAATAGGCATTTGGAACAAACGTCTACCACTTGATCTAAAAAGATAAAACTAATCAGTGCCTCTTTACACGACATAGTACCTTTACCCTGTTATGAGTTTAATCCTAAATCCAACAGGAGCTACATAGCAATTTCAGGACTTAAAGTCAGACCCTTAGACTACTTTAAGCCTAAAGCTCCAGTCCTCAGTTAAATGCTTATATATGTCTTTTTCAAAGATTCAAGTCAAAACTCCAGTCTTTCACAGTACACGTCTATGAAACATGTCCAGGCATCTACAGGAAAGTGCTACTCAATCTGAAGTCTCACAATTACTTCTGCCTGGCAAATATATTTGTGCTGCATAAGATCAAATCACCATTTAATTGAGCTTTTTGTGAAATCAGTTTATAAAGGAACTTGATGTTTCTCCAACCTCTCCTATTTTAAGAACACATATCTCAAACTGCAGGGAACAAATGAGGCCCCAGAAGTTGGCACTGTTTCTCATGAGAGTCTTAGCAGAATCGGTAGAGCTACTACACAGCAGGAAATGCATTCTGCCATGTCATTTATTTCCTTCTTGCATGACCTATACGTAAGAGTACACAGGAGGCAATCAGAAAGTCAACATGATGGCTTTGTCTTGCTGTGATTCAAGCTATGACAGAATTCCTCAATGGCTTTTTAATCACTCCTCTTGTACCAATACAGCACAAAATCAGAAATGCATCATCTAGCTTGTGGGGAAGGAGAATTATGGCAATTAGGTATGGGAACACCTTTCTCCTTGCCACTCAGCATTAGAGTAATTCTTTGAAGGTAGCAACTCTGCAGTACTTAACTAGAAATTATTTGTGCATTTCTGAAACTGTAACACAAACAATCTTCAGCTGAAAGACAAGGTAACCAGTGGAAGCAAAACAAGGGCTTTACAGTCACTGCTACAAATAATCAGGCAAATGAACACAGATTCTAGAGGGGAGGAAAAGTATTTTTGTAAGAGAAGGGAGGAGATGAATAAGGCACAGAACTTCCATTAAGACTTTATGCTATGTCGACCTAGCAATCACTGAGCATCTGATGGTGCCTGCAAACAGCTCAGATGAGATTCAGTGATGCTGCAGTAATTCAGGGTTACTATCTGATGAGGTTCCTCTGACACAGTGCACATCCTGCATGATGTTTTATACATTTGACCATTTTATTAAATCTATGAAAAATAAATTAATAAATCTTTAATTTTAAGCATTTCTGTTGAGTTAGTTTTATATAAATGTCCCTCTCTATAAACATTTAATGGTGTTTGAATGAATTGAGGAGAGGAGAGGAGAGGAGAGGAGAGGAGAGGAGAGGAGAGGAGAGGAGAGGAGAGGAGAGGAGAGGAGAGGAGAGGAGAGGAGAGGAGAGGAGAGGAGAGGAGAGGAGAGGAGAGGAGAGGAGAGGAGAGGAGAGGAGAGGAGAGGAGAGGAGAGGAGAGGAGAGGAGAGGAGAGGCAATAATTTTACACCTGATGGAAGAGAAATGATGCTTGTATTTAGTAGCTGTGAACAAACAACAGCATCCTTCTTGCCTCTCACTGCAGGGCAAAGGGAAACATTTGAAAGATTTTGCTTACATACATACATACATATGTATTTGCATACATACATGTGCTTACATACATAAAATCCTATTTCTCACAGATTTGAGAGAAAACTTTGTTGCTGCTGATTTTACCTTTTTGACAAATTAATAAAAAAAAAAAAAAAAAAAAAAAAAAGGTGAGATTTAGCTTTGGAAGTATGTGTAATCACGTATATTTATATGGTACCTAAGTCTATATCACTGCAATTTCACTGCTCTCAGGAGCCAAGACAGATAAATTAGAGCTAGCAGGAGTTACAGATGACACCACCACTTTTTGACTACTGCTGCAGTCAGATACTGAAAATCAGGAACAAATCATTTACTGACAACCATTTACTGACATACATACTTTACTAATATAAAAGCTGCTTATTAAAAATATTAAAAAAGAAAATTTAATCACTAATTGAAACTTACTTGGAAACTGTTTGCTTTAAACTACATAATATTTTAGGAATGAAATAAGACTTATGCCATTACTGCACTTAATAGGTTGATGACTGACACTTCAAAAAAATAATTTGAATTTCCAGATAATATCATGAGAGTTCTAGAATTTTTTTTTTCACACAAGCAGTTATGCTGCTTAGAAACTATCCAAATTTTGTACATCAAATAAAAAAAAAAAAATAAAAAGCAGAACATACAGAAAGAATTTATTTAAAGACATCTTATGAATAGGTCTTTCATTCCATTACCAAAAAATTTATCAAAGTAAATGTCTTTTTTTTTTTTTTTTTTTTTTTTTCTGGCGTAACGCCCTAGCATTCTAAAAGAATTAGCAGTAAAAATTTATAAAAATCAATCAAGTTTTTATAAAAATTTATAAAAATCCATACCATTCTGAATTTCATTTAATTAATTTTACAATATCTATTTGTAACCTAGTAGGAACGAGAAATTATTGTAGAACAGATTACTAGAATTTACATATGCTCCATCAAAGACACTATATTGAGGTCCAGGTAAAAAAAAAAAAAAAACAAAAAACCAAAAAAAACTTAAAAAATACAATTGTCCTGAACTTACTTCAGGAAAATAAGAGGTATAAAGGAATGACAGATGTTGCATAAATGTAACTGAAATGAAAATACAGATAAGAATAAAGGAATTTCAAAATATCACTAAAAAATCAGCTAAACCTAAGATCTCTGAACATTTCCAAAAATATTGTGCTAGCATTCAGTTTCATTTTTTTTCTACACAAGGTCATTATTTTACAAGTTTTCTCTAAGAAAATAAAATCTGCATGCTAATGAAATGACATCACAAAAGTAAAAAATGAAGTTTCTCTATGTAGTTTTCATGTTCTCCTATTACAGACTGAATATTCAAGAAACTTGTGCAGTTACTTTTAGTAACTTTTACAGGTATTAAAGCAGCTTTTACATGCCAACTTCTGCTTGTATAGATGACTAACACTGAGACTTGGACAGGTAAATGCCAATGAAGGAGTAAAGTAAAAGTAAAGCCAGATCTACTAAACCCCCCTCTATAGACAATAACCAGACGCAGATTTTTAAAGCACTGTTGTGTAACATTGCTCTCACCAAGGTCATACAAAGTGATTAAAAATGATGGAGACCTCTGTCTATACTATATCATACAAAAACATTACTACCAAGGCAGCAAAATTGGAAACTGCTTGTTCAATCAACCCTAGTCCAGGCTTGAATCATTTATCAACTTCTGTCTTGGGAGCTCCAGTACTGTGCTTCCATATAGAGTCACAATAAGAAATGTAATTTTGTGGTTCCCCATCCTACTCAATTCACATTTTCAGTCATTCTCTCAAGATGCACTTCATTTTTTTTTGTTTGTCACTAAAAGGTATTCTGCACTCCCAGCAACAAGCCACAAACCCTGGAGATCCTGAAAAGCAATAATTACATTGAATCTCAAACTGTATCATTTTTCCTAAGTATTTTATTAGCTTTGAATTCATTAGTACTCCAGGGCATGTTGGACAGTCATGTTAATGCAATGCAACACAGAATATCTGAAGAACCTCTAAATTATCTACATAAGGTACTAGAAATGTCCAAGTGATACTATCACGAAGCCCATCTAGAGCTGACAAGGTGGAAATCATCTGTGCTCACTGCATGTAGGCCCAAATTGTGTCTGGTGCTGGAGCTGCTTCAACACTGTCACCTCAGCCACAGCTATGCCACTGTGCTCTTCTGCACGGGAAATAACCTGATTCTCAGCACACTGGCTCTCACCATGATGTTTTCATACAACACAGTTTTCACACCCCACGTGCCACAACTATCTACCTGGGGAAGAGTACACACTCTAAAGTGGCTGCACACAAACCCCAGTGACAAGACTTGATAATCAAACTAACGGAAGGGTTATAACCATTTGTGCAAATAAATTTAATTCTTTCTACAGGGCTAATTCCAAGATCTTTTTTTTTCCATGTATGGTACTTTTCTGTATACCTATGATTATCCACTGATCCTTCCATAAAATACGCTATGTGGGTATTCCATTTTAAGATACATATGGTTAGAACATTTAATTTTTCACTGCAGAATTACTATAGCAAGATTTCTGTAAACCTCCACATGTACTCTGCAGCTAACAAAAAATACTAGATGGCATGACAGAGCCATATAACTTTAATGGATATATTATTATACACAACCTCCATCTTCACCTATTCAAGCGAAGAAAAAAAGTGAAAATATGTATCAGCGTGATATTAATGCTGAAATTTTGCACGCATCAAGTCAGGAAGCTGCATGTTACAGTTTCCATAGTAACCATAATTCAATCTCCTTTTGCATTTGTGGTAATTTTTAGCAATGTATTTGATATAATTGTCATGTGGGTAACACGTTTCTTGAAAGCATGGTGTAATTTCACATTGGATTATCTTTACACGTAGGGCATAGCTCTGCAGTCCCTCTAGCACAAAACTCACAGAGGTGTCCTCTATGCTTGTATCAGTTCACCTTCTGCATGTGCTGGTACAAGGTGGAGTGTCAAGTGGGTGTCATACAGGATATGGGGCTGTTGGTGATGAGTACAAAATATAAAACAGTTCAAACTTTGAATCTACTGAAGCTCATCCCGGAGAACAATTCTATTGATTTTTGTGACAGCATCTACTCACCTAAATGCATATTCACATCATTCTGGCTTGCATATTTATTGTTTTGTAATCATTTAATGAAAATATTTTTAAGCATACAATTCTTTTGAAGTGAAATCTCAAGGAATTTTTGTACCTTTAAATTATTATCTAATTAAAATAGCGTGTGAACAATTTAACTAAATAAAGCCAACGTTCTGACAACTCAGTAAAAGCTTTTCCTTTGCAAGAAAGAGAGCAGAAGGTTCAGTAGTGCATGAGACACTGTCTTCCCTCACCAGCTATTATAAACTATAAGTGCTGCTTTTAAAAACTCAGTACATTTACTGGTTTATCACTTGCTAAATATATATATGGATATATAAAAATAGCCCAAAATACAAGTCTCATTCCATACTAAAATAATTTTTATACATATACATTTTTATAGGAATGTCCTTACTGCTTCTGAATCCAAAACTTTTGTCTGTTTTACTTAAAAGTGGCCAATAAAAATGAACTAAAGCATATAATCAATAAATAATAATAGTATTCATCCTGATTTGGAAACTACTATTTCAAGTTTCAGTTTGGAGTAAAATAAATGACTGAATTGCAAATTTTAATGCTGTGATCTGTGGTGCAAAATAAATAAAATATTGCAAAAAAAGTAGAGGGATGCCTTATTTAAAAATATTTTTTGTTCATACTTAAATATATTACCTAGCAACAAGTTATCAGATAGACTACTGATGCTGCTACAAGATGCTGCTTGCTACTGTAATTTGTGTAAATTAAATCTGTGCAGCCAAAGCTCAAACTGGACTTGAAGATGGCCAGAAATATGGGAAAAAATAAAAAGAATTCTTTAAAATGTATTAATGGCAAGATCTATAATAATAAAAAATAATATTGGCACATTACAGGCTGAGAATGGTCACTTCACAAACAGGGACATGGACAAGACAGAGGTGCTCAGTGCATTCTTTGCCTCTGCTAAACAAGGGTAATGCACCAAAGTGGTCTCAGCACCCTGAACTGGAGGACCATGACTGCAAGAATGATCCTGAAAGAATGACCCTGAAACTGTGTGGGATCTGCTTCTCCAGATGGATCTCTACAGATCTGTGGGCCTGATAGGATTAATCCAGGAATCCTCAGACAGCTGGCTGATGTAATTGCAAAACCTCTCTCAATGATTTTGGAGTGGTCTTGGAAATCTGCAGAGGTCCCAGCTGGCTGGAAGCTGGCAAACTGTTGTGATTTTCAAGATGGGTAAGAAGAAGGACCCTGGAAACCACAGGGCTGTCACTCTCACTTCAGTGCCTGGTAAAGTTATGGAAAAGCTTCTTCTGGGGGTCATGAAAAACACCTGAAAGAAAACACAGTCACTGGTCACAGCCAGCAGTTCTTCATGAGGGGAAAGTCCTGTTTATGCAAACCTGATTTCCTTTTATGACAAGGTAACACACCCTCATGGATCAAGGGAAACCCTTTGATGAGTCATTTCTGGATTTCAGCAAAGCTCTTGATAATCTCTTAATATCCTTCTGGACAAAACATCCAGCACTCAGCTGGATAAACACATCATATGGTGGGTGAGCAACTGGCTCATGGTTTGGTGACAGTGACTGGGGTGACACCAGACTGGGGGCCTGTCACTAGTGGGGTCCCACAGGACTACATCTCAGGCACTGTTCTTCTGCACATTTTTGGAAATGACCTGGAGGCAAGACTGGGAGGGATACTGAGAAAGTTTGCAGATGAAAGAAAACTGAGAGGAGCTGCTGCTTCTCTCAAAGTAAGGGAGGCAGCCCTGCAGAGTTCAAAAACAATTAGAGGGCTAAGCAATCACCAGCCATATGAACTTCAACAAGGGGAAGTGCCAGATTCTGCACCTGGAATGTGCCAACCCTGGATGTATGGATAAAATAGGGAAAGTGATGCTTAAAAGAAGTGCTGCAGAAAGTAACCTGAGGATCCTGGTCAATATTCAACAAGTTGAGAATGAGTGAGCAGTGCCCTGGTAGCCAGGAGAGCCAGCCCTGTCCTGGGGTCATCAGGCACAGCATCACCAGCCAGGCAAGGGAGGGACTGTCCTGCTCTGCTCTGAGCTGGGGCAGCTTCACCTCCAGTGCTGGGGGCAGTTTGGGCTCTGCAATAAAAAATGACATTAAACTATTAGACAGCATCCAAAGGAGAGCAACAAAGATGGTGAAGGGCCTTGAGGGGAAGCTGCATGAGGAGCAGCTGAGGGCACTTGGCCTGTTCAGCCTGGAGGAGACTGAGGGGAGACCTCACTGCAGCTACAGCTTCTTGTGAGGGGAGGAGGAGGAGCATCTTCTCTCTGATGAACAGCAACATGACCTGAGGGAATGGCCTGAAGTTGTGCCAGGGGAGGTTTAGGTTGAATATTAGAAAAAGGTTCTTCACCCAGAGGGTGTTTGGGCACGGGAACAGCTCCCCAGGGCAGTGGTCACAGCACCCAGCCTGACAGAATTCAAGAAGTGTTTTGACAGTGCTCTTGGGAACATGGTGTGATTCTTGGGACTTTCTTGTGCAGGGCTAAGATCGACTTGATCCTTGTGGGTTTCCCCCCCAACTTGGCATATTCTGAGATTCTGTGATACTGCAGCCCAAAAAATATGGAACTGCCATTACTTGTAACAAGCAAAAAGATCTGCATTAACTTAATAACAGAGGTCTTAGGACACTTCAGATTATCTCAGTTTCTCATTTTAGCTTGCTTTAGCAAGACCTAAATGTATAGAAGTGACTACTGCCTAATTTGCTTTTAGCTATTGTGTAATCATGTTGCATAATGACTAGAAATATTATAAATGTAATACATTCTTAACAATAAGCAGTAGTAGTTATTCTGTACAGAACTATTTGTGGCCTTGGAATGATAAAGTTGTGCACTGACATATAAGCATAGACCAACAGCAGAGATCTTGAAGGTACAGGAACAGATTTATTCTAGGGACCAAGTGAGTTTAAACACATAATCAAGCATCAGTTACTGATTACTACAAATGTGCCTTGAGAAATAATAAAATAAAAATTTTGGGGATAAACCCAAAGAGCCGTAGGCCAATAATGCCATTAAAAAATCCAAAAAAAAACCCCATAGACAAGAAAAACTCCAAGAACAGAGGAAGAAACCTCCATTATCACCTTGACAAACCTTCTGGTGAAAAACCTTGGATTTAAAACACTACGAAATAAAAGGATACACTTTGAGCTGTTTTTATATACCTATATACAGTGAGTGAGAAAAAGTAAAGTCACTTGATTTTGAAAAGCATCACTCAGTTTATAATAGCCAGTGAAGACAAGATAGCTCCTCATGGACAGCTGAACCTTTTGCTCCTCTTTGAAAGAAAAAAATTCTATTTTTAATTAGGCTCTTTTGGTAATAAATAGATAATTCTGACTATGACTTAGCCTGATTGTAACTGGTGTATTAATATCAATGAGACTAATAATCCCAGGTTACACATGTTTCCTTAGCCCACATTAACTGTGCAGAGTAGCACAACACTAATATTTTTCCCATAATTTATATGGCTAGATTAGATCACAGGTCTGAAGCAGAGAGTCTGGCTTTTCCAGAGCAATTTAAATGTCTTTTCTGACACCATGAAAATCTCAGGTTCATCACCATATGTATTAAAGGTTAATGTGTAATTTTTCTTTTATTCCTTTTTTGAGTATTTGGTATAAAACAAAAGAGCAGAAAGAAAAAAAAAAAAAAAGGTCACTAAAAGAGTTTTCTACAATTAAATATTATTTTTCATATATCCTAGAAACTGGTCCACCAACTGGATATCCCATAACCAGTGTAGAATTGCACAAAGGTTCCTCTAACTTAGAATATACTCCAGATTATTGTTATTGAATTAGATTTTCATTTACAGGTTTGCTGGATCTGAAGTCTCAGTTAATAAAATTATTAATAAAAGGATCCAACTTCTTTTGTATGTATGTTTATAAGAAGGAATCCTGAGAGGCTCACACAGTGTTAAACCTAAACCATATTTATTCTGCTAACACCTCAGACTGAATCAGGTTTATTTTCTGATCTCTGAATCTTTCAAGTCTACAGCCATCTGAAAGATCAACATACAAAAGTTTTATGTTTAATAGGAAAAATTTATATGCACAACTAAGAAAAGTAAAAGGACAGTTTGAGTCATTTCATGATGTGTTAAGCATTTTCTTTTTGAGTTTTATTGGTTTATAAATAGGTCAACATGTTCTAGAAGCAGCTGAAGAATTCTGGAAGAATGTAGGCAGAATTCATACAGAGTCAACTTTTGAGAGGAGGATAAAAATAATATTGCACCTGATTAAAAGCATGTTCAGATTCATAGGGCAATCTCTATCAAAATCAACACTATTGCAGAAAGGGCAGAGGAAGATATATTGAAAAGATTCGATGAAGGAGAGAAGGAAGACAAATTCTAGAATTAGATATGGGAACAGGAATCAGAGAACCTTGGATGTTTTCTTTCTTTTACTGGAGATTCACACCAAAGTCAATTTTAGGAGTACGTCCACAGACCCCAAATTTGTTACTCCAATTTTATCATCAGCATTAGCAGGATAAATAGTTGTGTGGCAGATGGAATAGAGAATTTACTTTGGATGTGGAATACACTTCAGACATTTCAGTACCATTGTTCTTCTCTAGCAAAAGGCACAATGCACTAGCTCAGAGGAACAGTGTAGAGAACTCCTCAGTGTTTCAGAAGTACAACACCATCTTACACCAGGGTACTTCTTCTAGATGAAAAACCTGCTAGTGTTTGCTTGCTCTGAAATGGAAATCATCTTAGGCTACATCAAAGTAATTGAACGGGAGTGCTGTGCCCACAACGCTAGCTCTGGTTTCAGAGTTGTTCAGGGAAAGGATTTGGTCCTAATATACAATTCCAAGGTGAGTAAGGTGATTCTGCCATACATTTCAACACTAAACAGCAAAGCCTTTGGTTTCAAGCTGAGAAAGTATTTCTAAATTCTGAAATTTAACAGATAGCCTTACTAAAGCAGATTTTTCTCTCTGAAACAAAGCAGAAATACTTTCCCTTGCAGAAAACTGCACAAGGTTTTAAAATTAGTTTGGCAGGCATTCTCTTTGTAACTTGCAATAAGAACAAGAAGAAAAGCCAGGCTTTTACTTCATAAAGTAAAGTTTCCCAGGGTTTCTCCTTTGTCCAATCAAGTCTAAGAACTTGAAATCGTAGGCTGGTGCAAGAAAACATGGTGACAGCATTGCTGTTTTGCATTTATTTGAAAATGTTCAGGGCAGCATGCAGACAGAGAGACCCTGAACATAAGCAGACCTTTATTTTTCACATAACACCAACACTTAGAAGGAAAACAAAAGAGTGGTTGGTCCTTCAGGTCAAGTCTACCGAGTCAATATTGTAAAGGGTCATTTTTAAAGAAATTCAGAAGTTGAAATACCCAGAAGGAATAAAAGCTTACACAATGTGGTCAGTAAACTCAAAAGAAACAATGAACAGAGCCAGTTCTATGGTCTGTGAAGTATTAAAGAAACAAACTAGAGTTTTTTCCTAGGTAAATATCACCAAAATTACAATTGCTGTTCTGCCTAGAGCTGCCAACAGGTAAGGCACTTCTTAGCTGCAGCTGTTTCTTCCTATTGTATTATTTAACAGGGTATTTGATCTTCACTTTTCTCAAGATTCTCCACTGAATTTGTCACGCCCTGTTAAGACGTTAAAGATGAGCCATATGGCCTCTATTAAAATTAAAGTACAGCAACCAGCTAAATCATCTAACACTGAAAATTATACCTGGCATAAACCTTCAATCTACTCAAAAAGAATTTGGTTAAACAACTTATCTTTACAGCAGACCAGAGAAATTACATTACTACTATCACATTGTTTTTCTAAGGTGTTATTAAGATACTGCATAAGACATTGTCATATTGTTATTAAGATATTGCATAAGACATTGTCATATGTGCTTCAAAGTCTGATCATATTCTAGTTTTAAATCTTCAAGGCAACACATGTCTACAGCTATTGAATGTAATGCAAAATTTGGGGAAGATTTATTTCAACTTTTTTTTTTTTTTTCACACATAAAACCCAGCATTTGTGATGTGAAATTACTGTTATTTACCTGCACTGTAGCCAAGCTCAGACTTTTTGTTATTCAGACAACATATTAGGAGTCACCTAATTAGTTTATCTTGGAAGGTAAAAGCAAATGTCACATTCCTTCTTTCTCATCTATCTGTCTTGTCTACAATTCTTTACATGCAATGTAACCATTTTTAAAGCACAGTTTGGTAAGGAAACTTTCCATTAGGTAATGCTGAGTGTTATTACATTTGGCATTATGCAGGACTAATAGAGTAGTATCTTGCCCACAAAAATACCATGTAATGCAGACTGGAGTCATAACAAGTCAGCATGTAAAGAATATCAATTTTATAGCCATGACTTGCATTCCCTCCTCTCTCTCCCCCTCATAAAGCAAGCTTCCTTTTCTGAGGAATTATTGCTGAAATGATTTTTAGAAGGACTGCAAATGTACTTGCCATTTTAATGTTTTATCAGAGGAAAAAAAATTTAGGAAATGGTTGGAAAAAAATGTTCACTGACATGTTCACATTTTCCCCCACAAATTTTGATATATTTAAGAAGTATTTAAGCACAAATGTCTTCCCAGCATCTCTCCAAAGTAAATAAGTAGGATGTTGTGAGACACTGCTGAAGAAGCAAGTAGAAAGCTGAAACAAGTCTACCCAAAAAGCAGAGCAGACTATAAAATCTCTTAGGCTCTTCTGAAAAAGGTCAAAAATCCTTTCAAAAAAACATAAGTTCCAGACTGAAGATTTGTCCTGCCCATTATTATAATTCTTCATATTAATGAAGCAGACTCCCAACTCAGTACTATCTCTTGCACATCCTACTTGAAGGTTGCCTTACCAAATTTTAGAAACACACTTTTTCCACTGACAAGAATATTATAAAGCCTTTTTCAGATGTGGCCCTGAAATGTAGTTTGCACAGAACTGTGCATTCAGACAGTATATATAACTATTAGGCATTATAGAACTGGTCCCTATGTAGAACTGCATCCAGTCATGACCATATTAGAGTCTGAGAGCAACTGGTTGTGTCAATGTCAAGTCACATTTTAGCTCAGGATAACAGCTAGTATGTTACAGATGATGCAAAAAGCACTGAATTCTAGAATTCTAATGTTTCATGCTTTATGGTTTTAAAACATATCCATGTTCAATATTAAATGTTTACTTCTGCAAGCACTGAGACACCCAACTTTAAGGAAAGCACACACAAAATTTATCTTATTTCAATATGTCTTGTATTTTCTAAAGCAATACTTACTCCTGTTTTGACTAAGCAATGCCAATTCATAATAATTTGTGCATTGTACTTTCAGAAAGCTAGAAAGCTTTGGGAGATAGTTAACTTCATGAAGAAGATTCTTTTAATTTTATCCCTCAGTACTCAAATAAAGATTGATTTTGCACATAGTGAATATTTTTATAGGTAAAATAATATAAGGAAATCTCTTACCAAGCTAGTTTTTTGCACATTTCATCCCAAATTTTATTGCTGGGGATGAGTAAATGTTCCAGACCTGGTATCAAGTTTAGAAATGATGAAAAGAGAAAAAAGAAGCAAAACCAAAAGGCAACCCAATAATAAAAATAATGCAGAGTGTTTTCTTTCTTTTCTGGAGTATTGCCACTGTACAGCAATTGGGATCACTGGTTCTGAAAGAATTCTTGCAATTTTACTTCTAACCCATAAAGAAAGCGAATATTATTAATGTACATTGTTTCATACACTTGTAGCATATAATTTAATCAGTAAGATTTTTGACAGAAAGACTTTTTCTTGTTCTCCTACAGCTGGCTAATTAGAATACAAACTTTGTGTAACTGCTCACTCAACTGGGAGGTCGTACCTTTATATAGTCTTTAAATTAATTTGAAGACATAACGCTTTCAGACACAACCAGCGACATTGCCCTCACAAGCTGACAGTGCTCTTTCAAACCAATCTGCTCTGAAGCTGTAGCGTTTGTGCTATGCCTGCATCTTCTTTTCTCTCCCACGGAGAAAGAGGGCCTTGCCCTGCTGATTCACTGCAACCTTCTACCGGCTACAGAAACGCTATTTGGGAAACGACTGACATTTTATCTCACACCCGTTACCACCCTCAAGTTCACCCACCTCAGCTTTCAGGATTCCGACCCTAAAGATCCCAACAGGTATAGAAACAAACACAGAAACCCCAGTGTTAAATCTGATTTGGAGCGGCAGCTTCTGTCGGGAGGTTTCCTGAGCGGCACCTTCACTTCTCATCTAGCACCATCTACTGCCCAAGGCGGGCAGGAGCCGCGCTTCGACCGGCCCGGCCCGGCGGAGGAGAGCGGGGAGCCGCGGAGCTGGGCAGGGTTACTGTACCCAGCTGGGAATGGTTACTGCACCGAGCTGGGCAGGGTTACTGCACCGAGCTGGGAATGGTTACTGCACCGAGCTGGGCAGGGTTACTGCACCGAGCTGGGCAGGGTTACTGCACCGAGCTGGGCAGGGTTACTGTACCGAGCTGGGAATGGTTACTGCACCGAGCTGGGCAGGGTTACTGTACCGAACTGGGAATGGTTACTGCACCGAGCTGGGCAGGGTTACTGCACCGAGCTGGGAATGGTTACTGCACCGAGCTGGGAATGGCTACTGCACCGAGCTGGGCAGGGTTACTGCACCGAACTGGGAATGGTTACTGCACCGAGCTGGGCAGGGTTACTGCACCGAGCTGGGCAGGGTTACTGCACCGAGCTGGGCAGGGTTACTGTACCGAGCTGGGCAGGGTTACTGTACCCAGCTGGGCAGGGTTACTGTGCCGAGCTGGGCAGGGTTACTGCACCGAGCTGGGAATGGTTACTGTGCCGAGCTGGGCAGGGTTACTGTACCGAACTGGGAATGGTTACTGTCTGTACCGAGCTGGGAATGGTTACTGTCTGCACCGAGCTGGGCAGGGTTACTGTACCGAGCTGGGCAGGGTTACTGTCCATACCGAGCTGGGAATGGTTACTGTCCATACCGAGCTGGGAATGGTTACTGTCTGTACCGAGCTGGGCCCGGGGCCTGTCCCGCACACAACTGGGCACGGTTCCTATCTGCTTCCAGAATGAAAAACATTTCACATCAGCCATGACTGAGATATGGAGTTACCTCCTAGGAAATGACAGAATCACTACATTTTGATCATATTAGTTACAGCTCTGCTAAAGGCAATTACCTAAAAACAGCATTTACATTGAAGAACAAAAATTGATATTTAGAGAATCTCTGTGTGGAGGTCATTACTGCCTTGGAGTACTGGGATCCTTATGTCTACAACAGTGATTAATATTCTGAAGAGAAACCATTATCAAATTAAGAAACTACATACTGTATAATAAAGTTTCCTCCAAATGCTTTGTCTTCTTCATCAGAAGAGCTAAGCAAATTATATATACACACTACATACTCTTTATAGTTAAACACATTATGAGGTTACACACAAGTCCTGAAGTTTTTACTGAGTTCTAAGCAGATGCATATAATAGACCATATTAGTTTATTTCTTCAGATGCTGCTAAATGTTTAGTGAAAAAGTATTCAATATTAGGCCAAGCAAATGTCTTTTACTCAAAATGTGTTGACATTTAGACTGTGAAAGATAACCATTGCAATTCTCTCTTGGTCAGTTACAGTACTGGTTTACTCTTGCAATCATATCTCCAGTGTTTTGAGAAATCTTTCCTCAGATCTAATTGATTCAAGCACTAAATCTCAGAAATAAAGAACCTCATACCAAGGAAACCAGAAAACCTGAAAAGCATAAGGCCTCAAAAAAACTAGTTAAATTAGCAAAACAAAATCATTTGAGTTAAATGTGCAATATGATATGACATATTTTGCTACCAAATTCCTCTGTACACTTTTAGCATGGAAAACTCTAAAATTAAAAAGAAGCTGTACTCATAAAAAAATGATTATTCTGAAAAATAAAAGGGATGATAGACTATTTGGAAAAGTCAAATTTTAAAAAATGGGTGTCTAGCAGCCTACTTCTAAAAAACAATTTTAAATTTTTTCCTGCTCCTGGTAATAATCTTCAATATTCTTCAAATAACGTGAAAAACTATCAAAACCATGGTCTGCTGACAGCAGCGTATTAATGCAGACAAAACATATCTGAACAAAATACAAAACCAAAGTGCAAAACTGAAATGTCAGTTGACAAGCTAAAGTTAAATGTTCATAATGAAAAAGGAATAATATTAATATACAAAGTAATTATGACCCTTGTATGAAACATTCAAAATCTAAATGTGAAGTGCTAATACATATGTTCATAATGAAAATGTTACTGCCATTAAACTAGGGTTTCATTTAAACAATGAAACCATTTTACACTGCTGAAGTATTACATATCCTATCTTAACTGAATATATTAAGCCACATAAGAATTAGCCTGATTATCAAATAATAAATCAAAATAGAAGGTTAGATAGGCTCAACAATGGCTTAATATCTGCAACTGAATCTCTGATTATGAATTGAACTTAGAAGGTATATGATTAAAAGAAAAATGAAAAGACAGTCACAATATTTGGGTTGTATTGATATACTCAATGGCAAGTCATAGTATTCTGTTGATTCTTTAGCAAATAGTAGTAAAATCATGAAAGTGAGGTGCAAAAATGGTGTAAATGCATGACAGAAAAGGAATTTCTAAATGCATTTGAATAAACAATTAAGAACACCTTCCACAAAAATGCGTACAGGGAACTACCTTCTTTTTGTCCTCATTTCCCACCACAATAGTATCTTTCCTGTAGTTAGTTTTAACAGAGTGAAAGCACAAGAAAAACAAAACTGCATGAATCACACTTTCTTGCAGTCTTCAGATAGTTATTTACTAGTCTTGGCTGACCTTAAGTCCATCTGCCTTTATGAATTCTGAACCAACTGAATGTCTTCAGGTAACTTGTGAGCAAAAAAACTTCTGAATCCTTAATCAAGTTTTATCAGTATTCATATATGAATTATGGATTTACTAGAGAGAAAAGAGGGGAAGAAACAAATGGGAAATCCTAAGGTGAAGTGGAAAAAGGCAAGGGGTGGATGAATATAATTTTAATTTAATAGCCTGAATAATTGGAATTGCTATTCCTTTATGAATGAAAAAGTAATGATACTGGATAACAAGGAGGAATATACTGATGACCAAGAAAATTTGATTAGGATGCATCCATGTTTAGGTGTTAGATATGGTTGCATATGTATGTCATTAGATATATTAGATATGGTTACATATGGGAAAACAAGAGCAAATGCAATTTCACAGTAGGATTCAATATTCTCTAATTAGTGATCTATTTTCTTGTTTCACTTATTCATACCTACTATGGAAAAATCTGTATGATTTCTCCTGTCACTAGCAGAGATAAGTTCTCTTCACAGAGGTAGACTAGATTCAACCACATTCATCAGAATAGTTAGTTCACTAGAAGCCAGACTGGTCTATCACAAAAAAATACTAAGTTTCCTACAGTTCTGCTATAAAGACAGAATTTATTGGTAGGATGTCTATCCACTGAAAGCCATAATGTATTTAGAAATGAAGAGACCTTTTTGGTGTGTCTGTGTACATTCAGTTTTGCCTTGTAATCACCTGTAACTTTCCTCTCTCCACCTCCTTTGGAGATGAGCATGCTATGTTGCCTCTTTGTGCTGTTGGCAGTAAGGGTAGGTCTGGGGCATCGAGAGGAAAGGTGCAGTCCCCATTGCTGCCATAGTGGATCCTTTGCTGGAAAGCTGCCTGCAGGACAGCCTCATTCAGGATCCTGACTAAGGCACACTGTTTCTATACTGCAGTTCTGCAACAGCACCTCTCCCCATTCCCCACACTAGGTATCCAGATTCTAAGCATTAGCACATTTGTGGAGGCCCTCTATCCTTCCCTTATTTCAAGGTAAGTGGAATTCATGGAAAGATACAGTCTCGGATAGAAATAGCAAGTGGATGTATTACATTTGCTTTCTGAAGTGTAAAATGGTGGGGCTCACTGTTTCCAAAAAAAACCCCAGCACATGCTAAAACCATTGTCAGTTTGCTTGAAATATCTTTGTACACATCCCCTAAATATCAGCTGCTTCTAGTAGTAATACAGTTCTTTACTTCAGGACGGAATCTACTGGCTTACTGTCAGTATTAATCAGAGGTGATCCACCTTTTAGCTGTGATCCACTTGAAAGATCCCCCCACCCAGACTTTTTGATTTATTCCAGCATCATTCAGAACTCTCTGTACTGATAGATTTGACTACCTCCGCGTACTGCAGCTTCTCATACTTCACAGCTGCCTTTGAATGTCATCCGTTAATTTCTCCCCTCATCCTCTGCAGAACTCTTCCTACTGCTGTTAATCAGGCCATTTTGTTTTCTAATTTTAAATCTGTTATAAAACCTTCTCTCTCCACCCCCAGTGCATATGGGCAGGTTTTCTTTTACTGCAGAGCTAACAGATACCAAAGTTAGACATTATTTATCACTAACACTGTCTAATTTATCCACCATTACTTTCTTCATGAAGTTTGTCTAGAAAAGAAAACAAACCTGTGCTTTCCCTCCTTCAGTACCTAAAACTGTTTGTAAGGAATCAAAATGCTTCCCTAAGGAATAAAGGAAATCAATGACAGAACTAATAAAAAGCTTGAACATCCAGCACAAGTAGCAAATCTGTAGATCTGCACAGGGCTCCTGGCATCACAAATGCAGTTCACAGTGTTAAACTTGTCCAAATTCTTGACCTAGTGAGTGCTGCCACAAGTAACCTGTAAAAATCACATCTGCTGTGCCTTGGTGCTTGCCAAGTCACAGCGTTAAACATCTTCTTAAAGGTAGATGCCTGTGGTCTTTGTTTGGAGAACCAAAAGCAGTCAAGCTTTGTAGATTTCCAGGTACACCTTTAATCTCGCAGTGCCCATTTTAATAGTCACATGTAAGTGTCTATAGTTTTTGATGGTCCAGCCTGAAGTCACTTTTTTCCTACACATTTAGCAACATTAGAGAAGTATTTCTAATAATTTGAATGTAGCCTAATCTGACCCAGTCAAGGAAATATTAAAAATATTAATATTACTAAGATTATTAATATTAATATTATTAATAATACTGAGAACAACATGGCCTTATACTATGCTCAAATACTGGTCATTTCTTATGCAATCAATGACTTTGAAAGAAGATTGTCATACTGGATTTGTACAGTAACTTTATAAACTTATAACATGGGGAGTATTTTAGCATGAGACAGATTTGGGTGGGTGGTCATCATGCCAGCCATGCCTTTCTCAGAAGGAAGAAGAAAACCAGTAACTTGCTAAATTCTTTCATGGAATCAAAATGGAGAGGTACACAAGAAGATTATCAAACACAAAGTTTCTAGCCTTTTTAAACAGTAGGTGTTAATCAGTATAATAAGCAATAAGGGGGACTAGCAGAAGTGAAAATGGTATGGAGGACCATTACATTTTCTTGTACATGCCTAAAGTAGAACTCGTAACTCAATGTCTGTTGTATAATATTATAAATATGATTGCACAGGTATTCAAATCTACTAGCTTAAGCTACAAATAGGCATACAAAACATCAAACACAAGAACTGTCTTTGAGAACCTCAAGCAGTTTGAGCACAGGGTTTTTACTCTAGCAAAAGAGAATCTGGACTTTAAACTAATGAACATCATGCTGAAAAGAATTGTATTGAATGTGGCAAGAGACCTGGAGCACAGAGACAAGGGGAAAATTTTGCTGGGATGTTTACCACATAAACCAACACTAATTCTGTCTAAAAAGAAAAATAAATCCTATTTTCCTGTAATTGGGAGCATATATTATGAAATGTCATAAAATGCAAATTACCAACCATTGGAAACAATAAAATAGAGAAAAACTGCAGTAGGTAGGAAATTCCTGCCCACTTAATCTATTAATAGCACATGAATGTTTAGAGCATTATGCCTGCAACAGGCTACAGTCTTTTTTTACCTTGGTTTCAAAAACACAGCCTAACAGAATATATGCTCTCTTAAAATTGCTTCAGAGACAACTCAGGCATGGAATAAAAATAGCATACAGCAGCTATTTAATCTAAATTGCTCTTAGAAAAATACTACTAATTGCCCCTTTTGCACACTACTGATTTAACATCCTCAAAAAATATATCTTTGTTTTGGTTCATTTATCTTCCCTCTCTCACGATTAACGATTGCACACAGCATACAGATGAATTTTTCCTTTCAGGCCTTTCTAATTTATTTCCAAACAGTACTTCTTAACAAAAAAAGAGATTCTGTATGTTATCTTTCTGGTCCTCAAGAAGTGATGTGAAGGCACTCAGTGAAGATCCAACAGAATCTTAAATGTGTATTAAAAACAGTTCATTCAGCTATAGGATTCATTCAAGTTTTTCAGTATCTATTCCACCCAAAATAGGCAATTTCTTCTTTACTGCTCATTTAGAGATATCTTGCTTGCTATAATGAGCTGGATGGATTTTTCTTTTAGACATTTAGCTTGCCAGTACACTAATATCCTAATACTCATTTTTATTCCAGAAACTAGAACTTCTGTCTGGAAGAGATGCTTATTATGTTTAGAATGGGATGGTCTGCTCTCTAAAGCTAATAGGAACTATTGCCCTCCAGTCGTACAGAAAGGCCAGCCTTTAAACAGTAATACATGCATGTGGAGCAAAACCATTTGTTCCACTGTTAATCAAGTGTATGTGAGGTTGTGGTGTTTTTTTTAATCTTTATTCTAAACTTATTTCAACAAAATTAGAACACAATCAGATGGAATTTAGTGTAAATACCAAATACTTTTATTTAGAAGACATTTTATTTATCTATTTTCATCCAAATAAATATTTCCTTTCTATATTTTTTCCTGTGCATACACCAAGGAGAGAAAAAAGCCATATTTCTAATGTCATTTGCAGGTAATTCTGTTAAAGAAAAACAAGGAAGGATTTGCATGTTTCTTGCACAGGCTATGTAGCCTACACTAAAAATGTTCATCATCTTAGTATCTGAATAGTGAGTACATTGATGTAAATAATGATAACAATATGCATTATGTGGTAGAGGTTCAAAAGTACCCTTGTTCCAACAACCACCAGCCCACATTAACTGTTCCACAACTGTGAGTTCAGGGTCCATTCAAAATTTATTTGATCAGTAGCAGTAATTTTATTTGGTGGGCTTAAGAGAACTTGACCAGATGACACAGTGAAATACTTTTCTCCTCTCTCTATCAGCATTACAAAAGTACTTACTTTTTACAACTCTGCCTCCCTGATGCCACAAAGGTGATTATAACTATCAATATGCATCCCTCACTCTTTCAAATGAAGACTAATGGTTTGAAGCAATAGCTGCTGCCACTTCTTCCAGCAGAATTAGAGCAGAACATCACAGGCAGGTCAGTATGTTTTCTAAAAAAAAGGAAGCTTTGAGAGTATACATCACAGGAGCTCAGGATATATTGATTCTACCTGAATCATGTTAACACTCAGCTCTCCTCTGTCCAAAATCTCTGTTCAAGCACAGTCAAACTCTAAATTAGGCAACTAATGATAAACAAATGATGATGGACACTATGGAAAAAGAAGTAATAAGTGAAAAACTACTCTTGTAAAGCTCCAACAATGCCATATCAGATGCTTCCTTTCTGCAACTTATATGAATATTTAGTCTTTTCTCCTACAAAATTATCACCACTGACATAGGCAGTGGTTGCCAAAGACAAAAATAGCAACCTAAGGCAAGCTAGAATAAGTGATTTCTAGGAAAAGCTTTTGAGAAAAATAGGCTGCCTTCAGCTAACTAAAGGAAGAAGAGACTCCAAACCCAGTGCATTAGGAGAAAGATGTAAGTTTACAAATGCCTTGTTAAGCAAAAGGGTTGTTTGAGTTATTACAGACCACACACATGAAAAGAAGAAAAAGGTGAAAACTGAAATGAAAGCTGTATCATAACTGTTTAGAAACCCTTAGGTATACTTAACTGAAAGCTGAAGATCTACATGGATGGGTACTCAATTCTCCTAAAGAAGGAAATGAAACTAATGGAATAGCAGCAGGTTGTAATACTTTTTTTCTACTGGCTTCTATCTCTTGATTAAAGTAGATTTTTACCTCCTATTGGATTCTACAAAGCCTGAAAAATATAAGGGAAAGTGCAGAAGTAGCAGTAGTTGCTAGAATTATATCTAATTGCATGCAAACCTGACATCTTTCATTCACAGTACCTGTATGGTTTAAAAACACTTAGAAACTTTGAAAAAAGAAAATTTTACTTAGCAAAAATGTGAGTTACCAAGGGGTATTTTAGGCAAATGGAAAGAAGCAAACAAAAGTCAGATTTATAGTATCTGCAAACACCTCTTATCAATCATATTCTTCCTAATCAGCAAGTGCAGTATCTCAATAGAAGAAGCTAGACCTCTAGGTTATGCTAAATCTATGTTCAAAATATTAGAAGTCTTGCTTAACAAAAATCCCAAGGAGGTATTTGGATATAAAATGCATAAGTATGGTTGCAAAGTCTGTGAGCTGTTACAGAGGAGATGGGCATTTGGGGAAAGCCAAACGCAGAATAAACACATTTAGTGCTACAATAGGGAACTTGTTACTTATAAAGACTGTTAAAAATTTTGTTTCACTGCAAGAGGTTTCAATGAGAAAAAACATTTTTCAACCTTTTTAAGGGCCTAGGGACTAAGAGATAATTGATTCTTAGGAATATACTATTACAAAGTGCACTATTTGCTTAACAAAATCCCAAGAGTATACACACATGAAATGCACAGGAGACTGTTTTTCTCCTGTTCATACAGAACAGTTTTAACATTTAGGTACTTTGTACCCTGATAGGAAATGCACATGCAGGCCTGCCAGATGAGGCAAAGAGATCCTTTCTTTTACAGTGCTCACTCATCTCTTTTCAGACACAGCCAGAGGGGAAGTGAAGTTGATATTGGTCTCAATCCTGTTTCAAGGTCCATTCTTGCACTTTATGCAATATCTGTTTAATATAAGCTTCATAAGGGATGATGGAAGGAAGGATGACACCCAGCATTCACTGAGTGTCACAGCCATCAGGCTGTACAATATCTCTGCTTCTTGCCTATTTTTCCTCTACAGAAATGACCCCAGAAGCTGAGAAATCTGAGTTCAAACAACCTCAGACTGTGGACAAAAATGCCTCTAACACCTTCCAGTTCAGTTTATACAAAGATATTATACAGAAGTCTATGGGCTAAGAGTGCTTCATTTTAGGGAAAAAAAAAAAAAAAGAAAAAAAAAAAAAAGTTTAAAGTTCTGCTGTTGAATACTGGCATGGTACTGTGCAGCATCTCATGTTTTTAAATTTAACCCTCCCACACATACTTTCTGGGTCTCTCAGTGGCCTTGCTACCACACTGTTGAACCCACCAGACACTGCTGCAGCTGTGCTGTGGCTCCTGAAAGACTTTCAAAGGTGAGGAACCTGTAGGTCTTAGAAGCCACAGGTGCTGGCTGAACACTGGGTCTCAAGTTAGCAGTTCTGAACTTAAATGTTTTTTTTTTTTTCATTCTGGCCTAGCAAGACAGAAAAATACTTTCTGGAAACACACTGAATTGTCACATATCAGTCACTGAGTGGGAATGCAAGAAATATTTCAGGAGTGATAAGTTAAGCGTGACTTACAGTATTACTAATCTATAATTATATACAAAGTTGAAGTTGTTCATGTGGTCAAATACCTTGAAGATGATGCTTTATGTCCATCTGCTCTACATCATGAACTTCATAAAGTTCAGGTACAATTCTCAGCTCTTTTTTTCTTATGTAAATTTTAATAAATGCTTCCTTCTGATTTCTGCAGAGTCAACCAACACAGAAAACACTCCTGAGTACCTCCAAATCAATTGCTAAATGTGATGTAAGGCTGGGGTTTGGTTTATTTGGATTTGTTTAGTTGGTTTTAGTGTGGGGTTTTTTATATTTTGTCTTTTTAGTTACTTCAGTCACCTTGTACATTGTATAAATAGAATTCAATAAATGTCTAACAACGTTAGCTGGTTATCTGTAATTAATAGTAAGGGTTAGGGTATGCTGATGCATTTAAAACAGTTTCATTTTGTTTTTCATATAATAGGTTCTTCGGAGACTTCATGATCAGCAATAGAAAGCTAAAAATACTCCTCACAGATCTGAATCTCAGTATAATAGGAGACTGAAACCCAGATTTTATAGATATGTGGTGCACAAAGATTCAGATAGATACCTGGCATGTTTTCAAAAGTGCCTAGATGCATAACTCCTGTGGTATCCTGGAAACAGGTCTTGTTGAAAATTCTTTGATGAGATGACAGGCTTAGCTGGTAAAAGTAACAGTGTGGATGTAATAAATACTTGCAAGGCTTAGCACTACATGACACTTAGGGTAAAATACTTATACTACTTGATATCAGTAAGGCATGTGTTTAATGGACAGAACCTGCTAAATGACAGACTCCAAGATATCAGAGAGGACTGGGACTAAACAATCTGTGCTGGCTTTTTGAAAAGAAGTGATGCAGAGCCACAATGGTATCCTGGGAAGTGGTAGCTCTCTTGCTTCTTTGATGGAGGTAACTCTCTCCTCCAGCATCTACTCCATAGAAAGAGCTGTGGGGTTCCTCTTCCAAGGGGAGTGGTGAGCTGGTCTTAAGGGTGAAACACGTCTGAGACAGGTTTTTCTTGCCAAGAGGGGTTTTTCCTCCACCATCTGGGTGAAGTATCCCTGCGCCTCAGCACACATTTAGAAACATGGTCGAGGTGGCAAAGATGGGGCGGCCACCCTGTTTGTGCTGTCATATGAACACAGACCCATTTTCAAGTGATAGACTCGCAGAATATTCTGAGTTGGAAGGGACCTACAAGGATCAATGAGTCCTACTCTCAAGTGAATGGCCCACACAGGGATCAAACCTGTGACCCTGATGTTATTAGCACTGTGTTCTGACCAACATTCTAGCTGAGTAAAGAGAAAGCCAAAGTCACACATGAAATCTGAGCAAGGCAGGCCCAGGAGGGAGCACTGACCTGGAGAGGACGTGCAGTTGGACGTGACGCCTGGAAGGAGCTGAGCCCCTGGGATGAGGCTGTTCCTCAACAACCCTCCTGGGCCATGCTCACTCTCAGAAGCCTCAGCACCCCAGGGCAGGGCCCAGCAGGGCAGGCAGCAGTGGGACAGTGGTGCCATGGCAGGACAGACATCCCCAGGCTGTGCCACACCACTCTCTGCGCAGGAGAGGAGAGCCTACGT
Organism: Erithacus rubecula; assembly: GCF_903797595.1. Lineage (NCBI taxonomy): Eukaryota > Metazoa > Chordata > Aves > Passeriformes > Muscicapidae > Erithacus > Erithacus rubecula. The sequence continues at coordinate 21,711,920 of NC_136685.1, forward strand.
CACCCTTGTATGCTCCCTGCAGTGACAGATTAATACATCTGTCATCATTTACAGACATGATGACAGCAAATATGCTTAAACTTGGAGCCTGCAGCCGACAGAGATTCGGGAAGGCATCCCAGCTCCCAGTGCTGCAGGCACAAAACCACCGCTCCTCGTATCACTGCATGGACGGCGCCTGACTTCAAAAGTTGGCTGACTTCAAAAACAGTGAAGGTCATATTTGCTGACAATTGCATTCATTATGACTTTTTGCTTGTGTGTTTTATTAAATTAATTAAACCATTTTGTTTTTCCCCCTCAACAGTTGCATTTCATGTTCCCCACAGAAAAGCCATGCCACAGCTCCAGGTTTCCTGTCAGGGGCTGTGGATGGCAGTGCTCTGGAGCAGTGAAGGGGCACCTGCCATCTGCAGGCTGGGTTTGAGGTGGGTGCACACCTGGCTTTGCTGGCTGCTGTGACAGCACCTGCTCTCATTGTGCTCCCCTTTCCCTCACCTGCTGTTCAGACCTTGTTGTTTTGCCAGGCATGATTTGAAAAGGACTGTAAACCAGCTCGGGGTATGAAAGGCACTGCCACTGCCAGTGGCAGCACAGGGAGAGAGGTGACATGTATCTGACATGTGCTCTGTGTGATACCAGGGGCAAAACCACTGTCTTGAACCTCTGGAGGATCTCCCTAAGGACTCAGTCAGTGTCTTAAGCACAATAATATAGCCAGGGGATAATGTGTGTTACTATCTGAAGAGACATCATTGGCAGTTAGATGTTATTTTTACTTGTCTACCATTCTTTGAAAATTAAATCTTCTTTATCTTCATCTGTCTCACTACCTGACTTCCAGAAAATGCCAGTGGCAGGTAAAATTAAAATGCTACCTTCAGATATTTATTAAATACAGAATTTTTCAAAAATGCATTATTTGAACACTAATAGCAGCAAACAAAGTTGAATTTACTGTAAAAAGGTAGCTTTTATGTGGAGATTTTATCTTCCACTTTTACAATAATACATCATGCTTAAAACAGCAAATGATAATGATGAATTGAGATTGTATATAATGTGAGTCCATAAACATTACAAGTACATAAAGCAATAATGGCAAATATGTGAAAGCCCATAAAGATGAGAAAAATACAAGATTTGAGCAATAAAAAGGGAAGCTTCTGAACAACAGATGTAATAAAATACAACAAAGGCAGAGCATTTATTTTCAGAAGCAGTCAGGTAAAGAAAAGTTTTGGGAATAAAGAAATTTCTGCATCTCATGACATCTTAATTTTTTTCTTCTCAAATTATACTAGTCACTAATTATTTAAATCTTGTTAATTAAGACAGTGCCACAGATCCCTATCAGAAGTGCATTACTTGCTATTCACTGATTATTTGTCTCTGTTAAGAAGAAACATCTATCCAGTGAAGAAAAGATAGCCAGTCACACACCATTAAAATGGACAGTGAATTACTGAAATAAATAAAATTTGCAGGCACTTTGTAGGCAACAAGTACAGGAAATTTCCATCCTAATCTCTTCATAAATACTTAGTGTAGTCAGCACAAACATGAATGGGAATGCTTTGTAATTTATTTGAAAATCAAGAAGAGCCAACATATCTATGGTGAAATGCTGGTCTTATTAAAAATCTCCAGGATTTTTGCCAATTACATTAGTACTTTAAGGGTTTCAACTCTGTAATCTCATTTTTATTGATATGGTTTAGACAGCTGCAGAGAGCCATGTTTCCCTTACACTAAGGCAGATTCTGTGTCTTATACCGATGGTTGATGCCATCATGCTTTCTGAGGGACTGCTCATGAAGTCAAATACCATCTGACAAGTGCAAACAAAAGAGTATGAACAGAAGTACTTATGATTTTCCTGTCATCTCTGCTGTATTTTTAATTAATAATCTCTGTGTCAGAGGGTTGTTCAGAATGAGCAAATTCAAGGCAATGTCTGTTTCTTAGCTTGGTTTCCCCAAGGATAGAAGCTTGTACAAAATTCTGCCAAAATTTTTTCCACTCCCAGTAGCTTTTGAGCCTACTGCATAAATTTAAACAAATTTAACAATGTAGTAGTGGAATCAAAGATAGCAAGTGCCAGCAAGTTTAATGAAAACAGGTAGAGACAGAGCAAGATGCTAATAATTCCTCTACTTACCCTACACTCATCTTCTGAGATGTTGAATAGTGCATGCAAGTGACTGCACTTGAAACATAAATCTAGACAAATCCAGTCATCATTAATATTGATTCTCATTGAAATGGTTTATATTTATTAGCCAAGATTTTGTGAGCTAGGAAATAGAAAAATTCTAAATTTTTTAGACAATAATGTGTTTCCTCTCAATCCAGATTTCTTATGAATACTGTACTTATTTATGCAAAAGAAAATCAGAAAGTCTCATGTATGGACACTCTAGTGGTGTGCTATAAAAATGTATTTCTCAATAAAAGGTACATTCAAAGTTGCAAGGAAGCTAGCTGCTAACAGACCAAGAGTTCTTGATTTTACAATAAATAAATTTTATTACCATTTGATTATAACTTCCTTATCTAACAGTATTTCATTTGTTTGAAAGAAAAGTTGTGAACTTTTGACACATACTTGGGTAAACACCTTTGAAATTCAGTATTTCTGTGGCACCTCTTTCAGATGTTGCAAGTATCAGGCCAGTTTGTGGTGGACAACAGATGGCTGTGGAGCTGCAAATGTGGTGCCCTGAACAGTCACTTCCTTTCTTCCCAAATCCATATGTATACAGTTAAAACCAAAGGTATGAAAAGGAAAATTACACAGCATTGATTTGTGGAAAACAAAGCAGCAACAAGTGAAGCTGGTGATTATCTGATGGGAAAGAACAGCCCTGCAGAACAATAGGCATAGGACCATTTTCTCACCCAGCTGTGAGCATAACAGAAGAACAGTCCATTAAGCTCAGCATCCTGACTCCTACCAGTGGCTGAAAGCAGATACCTGTAAGAAGGCAAAATCTTCTCATTCCGCTTTGTTCTCTATTCTTCATCTACTAAGTGCTACATTTTCTTTTCCTTTCTGATACTACATTCTAAGCTATCTGTCATAATTTAAGATTTTGCTCCAGAATAGAAACCACCAGCTCAAAGGCCATAACTGTGAGTTGGCTGCCCTTTGGGGTTTTTTTTTTTTACACTATCATTTTATCTACACTGAATGGCATTTCTCCAGGTTGTACCTTTCCAATACATGTGACTCAGCTTTTTCTCAGTACTCAATACCATCCTAGCAGGCATGCAGACAGATTCTCATATATCTTTTATCATAAAATTATGTCTGTTCATGTAGAGGTACCTTGATGTTATTTCATCACACTTTCTAACTGCCACAACCTCTAATCATAAATGCACAGGTGAACCAGCACCCCCTCTCACTAGGCTGATGTTCCTGCCTGCTGCTCCTAGCTGCATTATTCCCTCTAATAACGATGCTATTGCCTCTAGCTAGCAAGTCACCTCTATATTGATACCACTCACTGTGCTCTTTCCATTTACCACAGTACCACTTATATGGTATTATCAAACACTGATTGCAGTTCTGAACAAGTTCATTACAGAGGAGCTTTACTAAAATCCATTCACTTAAGTTACTGTCCTTTGAGACTTCAACAAAGATCCAGCACCACTTTATCTCTTGTCATTGCAGTAGACCCAGTTGTGATGCTCTCCCAGCTTTCATGATTTCTGTTCTGAGTGATGACTAAAGCAGAATCATCTAAGCAGTTAATTGGGTTTTATTAGTGATTCAGCATGTAGGTTCACTGAAGAGCCTCCATCTCATAAACATTACCAGCTATCATTATACCTTGGATCTCAGTAACAAAGAGGTCCCTTCAATACAAAGTTATTTTTTCCTATAAAGCCCCTTCTTAAATTGATAAATGCCAGCATCTCCAGAAGACTAAAATAAGGACTTTGATTACAGTAAAACATTCACTCAGGACAAACTAAAAACAATATTGTTGTCTTTTACTTATAGAGAAAGGATATAACATTTCATCATAAAGCAGGCATCAATACAACCAAATGGCTGCACTGGCACAGTTTGCTTTAGCTTTCTAAATGACATATGTTTATTTCAGTTTATCAAGAAATATCGCCAAAAAACACTTTTTTCTCAGATCCTTCTTCTGACGTCTCTGCTTGTAAGACTCTTCCTAAAAATATGTTCCAATGGCTATACTTTGGAACTATCTCTAATCTACACAATGAGCAAGTGCAGATAGAGATTATGCATGCTATTCATTATAACTATTATTCACAACTATTTCTTGTGAGCACAAACCCCAACACCTGGCCAGTTGTTCTCATGTGCTGATTCTTAAATTGAAAAAAGCACCCTAACAGAGACTAAATAACAAAGATTTTGCATATGCACATGTGTAAATTAATATACATACATGCATACTGTATTTTAGTAAATTACTGGCATGAGTTATTGTGCATTGTGACTCATGAATCATGAATCTAATTCACAGATTATCATTTCCCATTAAATTAGTGCTTTCCATATGGTATCTCCAACGCAAATCCTCCAACCTACTTTTTGTGGTTAAAAAAAATCTTACATCAAGAACACACTGTCCTAGGCTCGAAAAAAATATTTGAAATCAAATTATTCTACTATATCTAATACTGTTTAAAGATGTAAGTAATTTCTTCTTTCTTTGGTGTTTTATTTTTAGACTATATTACAAGTTAGCATGTCATTTCTTTGTACTACTGGACTAGCATAAACCAGAAGCAATTATCACAAACTGGAGAGGATTCTTATAGAATAGCACCATATTTACCCACAAAGAAACCATTTCATCAAACCACAGTGTCCTTTTGTAATGGCTGTATTAATACATGCCAAGAGTATTGTAACCATTGCTCTTACACAGCCAAAATTTTTTTGGGAAATTCATGTGCAATCCTGCCCCTAGGTAACTATCTGACTCTGCTACCTATGCAGTGCTTTAGTAGAAATTGAATTATAAGTGGTTCACAATCATATTTATCCAATAAACATAGTACTAAAAATGGCAAAATTAAATTTTTACAAAATTTATTTTATTTCTGGAAAGAACTATGAAAACCTTTTTACATAAAAAAGATAATGGATTAGTTTACCATGTCATTAGAGTTGGGTTTTTTTCTATACATCACATTCTACAGATTTTATGTGAGAAAGAAAAATTCTGACTGAATAAGCTCAGTATCTTTGCAGGTTTTGAATACACTATCCAAGACCTCTGATTTAACAAAATTCCATCAAAGGGTGGGGTTGGAATATCATTCTCATTTTTAATGAAGTAGGTTGAGATCTTGCTACTGTAAATAGGACTGGTTCTGAACACTTTTTCACCACTAAGTTGGAGCATATAAGACTTTCATTGTTCCAGGAAGCCCTTTATAGCTCCACCACATCTGCAGCTGGTCTCTAAAGTGTTTATGGACTAAGCTGAATAGATTTTTTTCTTTATGTGCTCTCATTTCTCTGCCTGTTTCATTTTTGTAATTGAACAGATAGCCAAAATGACCTCTACTGGCCATCCAGGGCAAGAGTTGCATTAAATCCAACCACTGATCTGTGGTTCACCTAGTTCATATTTTATTACTTCATCACCACTTCAGTCTTTGGTCCTGGCACTTTTCCCATGCAAGTGACATTCACACTATATAATTGAGCTTTATTCATGGAACTGTGAAACAGACGGAAAGTATTCTAAAATGTGGAAAAAAAATCTAAAACAAACAACTTCACCGTGACATTTTCTTTGCTTCTTGGCTCTGGCTTTCTGGCAAAGATGCACTGAATATGCAAATCCATAACTAATGAAGAGTTATATCAGTCAAAGCTAATAATAGAGTAAGGAGTTACATAAATCAATATAGACAATAGAATCTATTTTTGAGGGGTGTGGTGATCTGTTTGTAGGCTACACACACACACATGTAATTCTTTTTATACTATCAGCCAATAAATACATTACCAAATTCAACTGGTGTTTATCTTCAGTAGGCTACAGAAACCCCCAGATTATATATATATACTTGAATGAAAAGTGCTCACCAGCCATTTTATCCATCCTTATTCTTAGTACTTTTTCAGTAAGAGTATCCTGGTAATTTTCTCCTGAAATTTTCCTCAAAGATTTCTAGGAATTGTTCTACTAAAGATCTAATGCATAAAAATTGTCAATAACAAAAATCTGCTCTACCAAATGAAGAGAAAAACATGCAGTGTCAATGGTCAGTGGTTTGAAATTTTCAGAGCAGCTGAGACAACTTAGCAATAAGTTCAGGAATAAAACTAGCAGTAGAACAACTTTCCTCTCTTACCTTTGTCTCTAAGGTTTCCCTGTTTTTTGGAGATTATTATTGTCTGTCAATGCTGCGTGATATGTCAGAATATGGATAGCAAAATGGCATTCAATTTCTTTTTGCTGCAGTGTGCCCTTGCAAAATAATTTCTGATTTTCTGCTTACTGTCTCTAGAATGTATTCTTTGACATTACTGTATTTATATTTTTCTTTCCTTCTGTCTATTTGTCTTGTGTAAAATTGCATTTTCCCCATATGAATTTTAATATCCTACTTCTCCTTTCTCAACTTTCATCTACTTGCCTCTCTGGAGATGATCTTTCAGTTTTCATTACACTATTTTTTTCTTCAAAAAGAAAATGATTATTGTTTTGATAAGTTTTAAATTAATATAGCAGTGAATAACTCTTCCTCATGATAAGAACACAACATTAAGCTGATTCTTGTGATCACTAACATTCAAGGTAATCTGTTTAAATAGGAACAAACATAGGAAAGAGGGAACATGAACATGAAGCAATTCCATGCAAAGCAGTCTTAATTTGGAAAAAATGTTGGGAGATTGGAGCCCTAACACTGGTGATGATATCGCTGTATTAAGGACATAGAAAATTCCATTTCTACTTCATACATGTTTTGGGAGGATGCCTTCACACAAAACTACTGAATCTTATTGGACAAAAAATGTATTCCAGCATTTGTTGGTGTTAGTCAGTTTTACATATATAATTCTTCCTTTTTGCAGTCTCAAGTATTTTAAGAACTGCTGTATGCTTCAGATCTGGCCAATCCTCGGTCTCAACAGTGGCTAGAGATAAATACATAGGAAAGAGACACAGAAGACTATATATAGGGACATGTTTTTCCTAGCAGTCTCCTGAACCCCCAGTCATTTTCAGAATGGGTCATTTCCTGTGTTAGATGCAATTTATTCACTTAATAGCTGCCCATGGAACTCTCATCTCAAGTACTCCTGACATCTTTTGTGCTAGGTACAGGAGAGTTTTTTGCATTCCCACTGTCCTTTGCCAAGGAATTTGAGAGGTATATGACCTATGTACTTAAGAAACACTTGCTTCTGTAAATTGAACCTTGCATGCCTCCCATACTTAGGCAAACAGGTCTAATAATTTCCTAAAAAGCAAAACAGCTTTGAAAAGGACAGCTGAAAAACTGCATCCTAAAGTATTCTGTTAATGAGGGCTCTTATCTGAAAATAATCATCAAATCTACTCCTATATAAGGCAGAGTTTGAATCCCATTACTAATGAGGATACCCTAGTCAATAAGGTGCAGTTAAGTTTCTACATTCCCTTGGCAAAAATATTTGGTTACTCACTGCCTCAGGAACAAAAATGAAAACAAATCTGCTGTTGACTCCGTCAAGTCAATCCCTAATGCATCCACCACTGGGTTTCTCTTTAAAATCAGAACATTGCCAGGAAGATTCTGAACATTGTGTCTTAGAGCAGTGATGTGCTATCCCTTGAAATTGTGGACTTGGCCTTCCTAACAAAAGAAAGAATCAAGCATGCCTATACTGCATCCTTGACAGTTATTTATCTTGAGCTGCAGACCATTAAGTCAAGACTTTGTTTCATCTTGAAAGTAGATTTTTCTATCAAAATTTTCATTTTAGATCAAAGGAAATATTTCATGTTGACCGAATATGCTTAATGATATTGCTAAAAATTTTTACAAATAAGTGCAATTCAAACTGAACTGATCTCCATATTCTTCTATTCAAATACATAGATACAGAAATAGCATTATTCCTGAGAATACAGTCTTAATGAATATGTCTAAATGGTAGAAATTATCCAGATGAAGTAATTAGGTGAGGCTGTTTTATATTAAAAGTCAAATCAACTGTAATTCATCATTAGTTAATAGAAAAATAAAAGAAAATAACCTTGTGAACAAGACCTGCATTTTTAGAGGACATGGTGTAAATGTAAACAGTGCAGGTGTCTATTAAGAACCATAATTATATTATTTGGACTTGGAAGCAGTTTTTAAATATTGGGAAAAATATGGTACTCTAGTATGTATTCATTAAAATATTTAAAACTACATCTGTTCCATCTTCAGTTTTAATTATACTTCCTTTAAGTCAAAAATAATCACCCATGACATGGTTTTTGTCCTAGTGCAAAGAAATAAAAAGCAGTATTCAACAGTATAGAAGATCTCACACACAATAAAATTCCTGCATAGGTACCTTTTGTAGATACTATTTTGAAGGTAGTTATTACTACAGTTAAAGAATCTTGACAGTTGAAGACTAGAAGCATAAATATAATAAGAATTATTGTAGTTTATCTATAAATGTCAGCAACAGTTACAAGTAAATTATGACTGAAGTTTGCTTAATAAAGTAACAAGAACTAAAGGGTGATCAAAGTGCAATGTAACATTTGATACCAGGAATCCTCAAAAGAAAGGGGGAAAAAAACGTTATGGAAGAAGGGGAAAAAGAAAAAAAAAAAGTAGTGGGGGGTTGAAAAAAGAACCAAAAAAAAAAAAAAAAAAAAAAAAAAGAAAACTAGCTGCAGTAAAATCTGTCATTCATAACTTGCCATAATTATCTACTCTGTAAAATTGCTGCTGCAATTTGAAATGCCTCCCTCCTGATCTAATTGGCAGACTAATGTAATGACTTGACTAAGAACCAGGAATGTAGATCTTGCCATTATGTCAGATTCACTTGGATTTTAATGCAATAGTCCCTCCGGAAGGCCCATGATTTAATTAAAAACATTGTTTTTCACTGTCCAGCACAGCACCTGCAGCTCTCTTAGTGTGTGAATCTTGATTCCCTAGAGTGCATTGCAGCTGACTTTTTTGATTTCCATTTAGTGATCACTTTGCAGACAGATTTCAACTGTTTCCTATTTAGCTCTTCAATGTGCTTCTGTGCCTCCACTTCTCGAATTTTGATGTTTAGCAAAGCAGTATTTCAAATTTGCAACAATTTCTCCCTTAAAAGTACTGTTGCTATAACAAATACAAAGAGCAGAAATCAGTCAGCTATGGTTTAGAAATGGATTCATTTCACAGACTAGAAACACTTCTGAACAGAGCTACACAAAACAGCTTGTGTCGAGTTAAAGCAATGTTCTCAAATTGTTACCAAGCATACTGTATTACAACATAACCTTATATGATACAGTATTTTCTATTCTGAGCTTCGTAATCAATAGGGTGCTTTGTCCCAGTTCCTTTTTATGCACAGGAAATAAGTCAAGGAGTTGGAAAGAAGCCCTCTCTAGGCAATATTCCAGATCATGACAATATGGCAATGTGGAGATGTTAAGATAGGTGGCTTTATGAAAATCATGACATTTTTAGATGCAAAGAGGTAATCATTCTATTGCCTCTTATCAGAGTAGAAGTGCATGGAAATGCTTCTGCACAAGGCTGCTGTTGGTCTTGGCAAACCCACTGTTAAGAGAAGCAGAAATTGAAATTAATTCAGCTCCCTTTACTTTTGAACATAATGAGTTGTCTCTGTTAGCTGGTGATCTGTACAAGAAAATTTCCATAGGCCTTACAGTTTATTTAAATTTAATTCCAGATCGACTACAACCACAAACACTTCTAATGATAATAGCATGCAATCAAGTAACATGCAACAAATTAGGTGGTAAATTAATTGTGGTCCTTCATTAACATAGCTGTGCACCTGGTAACAAAAAAAGTACAGAGCCTTTATCTCTGTAAAACTGAGGATGTCTCCAGAGCTTCCAATGACCAACTACTGCAGTCCTCTGTAAGGTCATATTTTTTTTCTACTAAGCACTTTGGAGGAGCCTGAAGATAGCTACAGAACTGTTCAGCTATTGGATATTCACATTTGGATTTCGGAACTGAAAACACCAGGTATACTCACATCTACTGTTCCTAGGTATATTCTGATCCATTAGCCCTGCTGAATTAAATGTTTAAAATTTTTGTTAGAAGAATAACAAAGTTATTAAAAGAGAGCACGAAGCCTTTAATTATATTGAGAATAAAATGAACAGGGACTGAGTTACTACTGCCTATAATAAACATGTTACAGTTGACCAACAAAAGTGAATTTATGAACATGTCACACCACTGGCCAGCATATGTCAGACTGAGTGTACAGAGAAAGATAACCTCTAGTTTCTTTAAAAGCATTTTTGAAGTGAATAATTTTTTAAGGGGATATCTCAAAATGCCACAATAGTTCTGCCAGTATGGACTCAGATTCACACTTTTATCCTGACACAATGTTTATAAGATCTAGAAAAAACATCAGGAAAAAAAAAAAAGCAGAAGGATTTTCAAAGTTGTTTTCTCATCTCACTGAATCAACCTTAGTCAAATATTAATCAGCATAACCTATATGTCCTTTAATCTCCAGTAAACTACTCTTTCCTTCCTATACAATGCACATCTTACTTCTTAAAAAATATGAAATAATTAAACAGTACAATGTTGGAACAGGTAATACATCTCTGAGCTATTCCTGCCAAATTTCACATTTTTAAGAGTATATAAGCTCAGAAGAAATTGCTGAAATGCCATCTTATATTTTTCCCTTTCACTTTGACTGTTCATCACATGTCAGTTCCTGTGGTCAGAAACCAAATATAACAATGAGCTGCAGCCATGGAGAAAGCAGTAAAGGCTTAGGAGGGTGGCATGAATGGCATAATTTTGTACATCCTGTGTAGCAGCCTGTTTTAAACAGGCACTGATACAATCTAAGGATTGTCCAAAGAGTTACAAGATTCACCTAAGGCTCTATCTTAATCAATATGATTTTAATAGTTTTATAAGTATTGTGTCTAACAGTGATGGGATGGAGTAAGATAAAAATGTGCCTTTCTTGATATTGACTAATTAGACACCTCCATGAGATGGGAAGACAATTTTGCATAATGAGAGCTTCACAGAGTCCAATGAGGGCTTTGTCTACTCCTCACATGAGAAAGTATTTAAGGGACTTGCCTAACTGCTGGGCTAATATGAGTCTGATATCCTATATAGTACCAAGACTGGATCTAATCCATAAAGTTTTGGCAATCTGTCCCATTGAGATGCCAACAATTAATTCAAATGCTTGTGCTAAGGATGCTATAAAGTATCTTAGAATGAGGAGGTTACCTGCAAACAGGCATGATTGGTCTCAGTGTGCTCCCAAAAGAGAGGTGACTGCTTAAGAGGTAGATTGATGCAGATTATTACTGTTTCAAACTGTCAAACAGAAATTGATAAGAAACCTTTCTTTCCTTTAATTTGTCAACATGGTCAATGGAGTTTAAAAGTGCTTTTTATATCCTTTTGCATATCCTTTCTCCTTGGTTCTGTCTGAAAAGTGCACTTAACTAGGTTAAAAATATAGGGATTTTTAAAAGCTCTACTAGCTCCAGAAAATAATTCTGATTGGCAGACACAATTGGATCGATCCTCATACATTTGAGATTTTGCATATTTCTGCCATCTTCAGTGAAAAATAGTTTTAATGCTTAGTATTAGGGGACGGTTCCTACTACAAAACAGACCCCAGAGAGACTTGTCACTGCAAACAAAAGTACCTGAATATACCCATCAGTGAAATACAGCTATGGCTGCAACCTTCCCTTCTGCTCAGCTTCAGAAGCTCTTTCACTTTTTTTATTAAGTCAATACACTGCAGCTTTAGATTAACTTTCATGCATTTTCTTAAACAAATTTGTATAAATTCAAGATGAACAGGTATTTAAACATTGCTGACTGAAAATCAAACCCTGAGCAAACACACTTGCTGCATAACTACCTGGCATCTTGGCTACCCCTTCTGCCAGAATGGCACCCTGCCTGCTCCAAAGTTGGTTTGACCCCTCTAGTAATGCACGGGTGCCAGACAGCTCTGACTTCTGCAGAGCAGCCTTCCTCAAGGCACACATGCCATCCCCTCTGCAGGAGCTCCTGCCTCCACGCCAGCAGTGAAGCATTGGCACAACATCCTTCCTCACAATTGATCCCACCTGTTGATACTTGCACAGCCAGAGATGGGGGAAAAAAAAAAACAACGAGGAAAGAGAGGCAGACAAGCATTTCTAGTTGCCAAAAAGGCAGGTGGACTAGCAGCAGGTGTCTGATCAACTCAGGAAGATAACAGGGTGTCAAAATGTTTCTAACAGAAAAGTGCAGTACTTCTTGCAGGACTCCATCCAAAGACAATCAACATATCCATCAGTGACTTCAGGGGGCAGCCTTTTACATTCTTTTATGATATGTTAGAGAGAAAATAAATCCATAGTGTTACAAAAGCAACTCAAATAATGGTTAAATATTGGCAATAAGCTGCATCACTATCCTCTTTTCACCAACAAAATAATAGTCATATAGAGCATGAAAGGCATACTAGGCAGGTTTTATCTTTGACACACATGAGGCCTTTTTCAAACCCACATTGGAAAATGCTTGAGGGAAACCCTGATCCCTCTCAAACTGGCTATGCCAAAATTTTATCTTTTGCTCTGAGCGATGAGTAAGTATCAAGGTAAATAAGCTTAGAAGATATCAAAATGTGATGAACACAGATCTCATGTTTTTAGCTCTGTAGAAATGGGAAAGGGAGTTCCTTTAGACTGATAGGATACTTGAAAGAAAATGCCAACAGCAAAGTCCACATTTCTTACAGAAATATCTAGAAAGTGCGATCCAAAAATCTGTGCAATTTGCAAGGCTGAAATGTCCTTTTGAGGTTAAAATTAGCAATGCATCTGTCTCTAAATAAATAAATGAATAAAAATCCTATCATTAATTATTATCTTTTCATCAGTATCTGGGACAACTTCCCAACTGGCTGAAATTCTTTTCTTTTTTTCTCTTTCTTTATAGAGCCATCATGCTGTGTGGTCAATTGTGGCTGGCTATTACATATATTTTTTTCTTGCTTTTCCTGTGGGAAAATCTTAATATGACATTCTCTTCCTCTTTGAAATGTATATGAATGAAAATGGAAAAAAAATTCTTCCAGAACTAATTATGTGGGTTAATATAAATCAGAATTACCTCTATGGCAGGAGTTTGGGTCTTTCAAAGAAACATGCTGTCCAAACACAGAATTTACATCATAATGATATATTTTGCTGCCTGATGCCAAGAATGGAATCCAGAACCTCTCTTACTTTTCCAGGCATGTTTATCTATATCCAATGACAGGAAAACACATACACAATTCTGTGAGGCAAAATGTGTATCTAGGACTCCCCAAACCCACAAAAGCAACCTAAGCTACAATGTTACAACCTTTCCTTTTATTTTCTTTGGATGATTTAACCTTTTAGGACACATATAGACACAAATGCTTTCTAGATGCCAATTTAGGCTATTAAATGTTTTATCTATTCTGGACATAATTTTGTCTAATTTTTTCCTTCCCTTTTTGCTTCATTTGTGTATTTAGCTGTCTCAGACTCTGGGAAAAAATGGCCACCAAAATGAGACAAAGGCTCATTAAGTCACAAGGTTTAATAATGCAGGCAGTGCCAGCAAATAGGAATGTTATTTGCTGCATTACTCTTACTGCAAAGGATGCAAATATCCTGGCACTCTCCATGGAGTAACTGAGGGGCAAGATTTCTAGGGTATATTGCCTAAACATAGGCATCTGATTTAATTTTAGGGCATGATGCCTGGTTAACAGTTGCTATTCTGGAAAGGCACATATTTTCAGCCTTTGCAAGATGTCCTGGTGAATCCAAAAGTGCAAAAGTAGAACTTGGCATGAACATCTAGTGAACCTCAGACCCTCCTCATACATCTCCACTGCACACATATGAAGCTTCACTCTGCTTCTTTGCCTTTGCTTTTGAGTGTAGATGCCACGAAACCAGGGCAATCAAAAATGAAATGAGAAACGGGAAAATGAGAAATATCCTTTACAGTCAGCACCTCAGAGTGCTGAGCATGCATTTCTTTTGATAATGACAACAAAATGCTGTGTCTTTCATTTGTCTTTATGGCCACACTTTTCACACTGTGTAAGGCAATTCAAAGCTATGAGACAACTTTGAGAACAGCAGGACAACACACTGGGCAGAATTAAAAATGATTACAATAAAAAAATCAAATGTCAGGTACATTACTTCCTACATATCATAGTTTATAAATTACATTGAGTTCAAATTCTTTTACTGCACAGCCTATAACAACTTCAGCACTGGGTAATGAATGTCCCAGGATTTTATTGTAGAATTTGAGCTAGCACCAAAGCTGAAATATGTCTATATACATATATTTCATGTCCATTCCTCAACTTGAAGAATTTCAGAGAAAACAAAATCCTAATAGTTTAAGAAGTACTCGCAGTTCACACAGAGAATGAAATAGGGCTGATGTATCCTTATTCAGGCAAAGAAAATGTCACTTCCTGGGCATAAATTCCTCTGTAAAATGAGATATTCTAGAATTAGTTCAAGACCATCCGCAAAAATTCCAATTTTTAATATATTTATGGATAATGTACTAGCTTGCATATAAAAAACAGGGCAATGAAGAACACTGGAGCCATATAGCAACCCTTTTGAGGGTATTATATATATTAAACATTCTTTTTTTTCTGGAACATTACTGCTACTACTACTACTGCTATTATTCTTGTTGTTATATATAAAAATGCTGAGGTATCTGTATGGGACCTCATCCATCTTACTCAAGGGGCCATGTCTTGTTTGGACCATTCTCAATTCAAAACGGAGCATATAGAAAATTTCTGTAAGACTTGCTGAAAAGATTTATTTTGTATTATAAATGAGGGGTTTTTTTCTCAAAAACCCCCGACATTTTTCCCGCATAAAATTCTCAGTGGAATTTCATATTTTAATTCAGAAAGTACCTAAAATACTGATTTCTCAACAGATTATTTCAATCAAATCTGAAATATCTGAATCCTAGATTTACCTCAGTTGTCATTGTTTTCTGTGGGCCCAAGCTCCTTATCACATCTTTTGTAATACAAGGCATATGGAAGATCACAAAAAGGTTCAAGGAAATGTTTTTTTCAGAGATCCAGTGAAGACAGGTAGATCTACATAAATGTCACTACACATGCCTGAAAACACTCCTCAAAAAATTTAAAAACCCAAATAATTTATTTTATTTGGTCTACTGTGAATTTCCATTTTAATAAAGAATTTAAATATTAATGTGGAGGGCTAGGACACCTGCTAAGACTTACTCTTATTTCTGAGAATTTGTGGGGATTGTTATTGATATACTGACAGTAAGGCTCAATCCTTAAATCACAGAAATCAGAATTCCATGTATTAAACAAAAAAAAATATTTGAGAGAAAGTATGCCAGTTTATAGAATTTAAAGAGCTGGATCACAGATTCGGATCAGTAACTACAGGAAACAGAAATAAATGTGTCTGAAATAGCTGTGTGGCAACGCCTCTAAAATGTTCTGTGCCATTCAGCTGAATTTAGGAGCAAGTAAATCAGGTTCCCTTATATGCAGCTTTAAAGCAGAAGATGAGTTTACCAGGAGTAGACAATAAATTCCAGCTGAGAAGTTGCTCCTGTCAGGAAGGCTAGATAGATGAGGTGGAAACCAAGTGAGGTCGTTGTGCTTCTGAGTCTTCTGAACCAGGGACAGAGGTTTGTGCATGTCAGAGAGCTGCTGTTCACATGTGAGTGTGCTGATTAAACACTCCAGAAAAATGAATAATTATTCCTCCATGGCTGGAGACATGTTGGGAAGCCTTCCACAGAAAAACATACTTGTTGGAAGAGGAAATTAGAATCTTGACTGCCTTAAACAAGAAAAGTGTTTGTAGTAGCAGACAAGAAGGATGGACTTAATCGAAATCATGGAATACATTTCAAAAATTATAAAAATTAGATGTTAAAGATAAAAAAGTCCCATGCTCTGTGAATTAATGTTTGTGAGGATGCTTTATGAATAGGTGGTCTCCACATGTCTATAAGCCTGCAGAGTGTAGAATTAAAATCCAGAATGACAGAAAGGACAGGACTTGAATAAAAATGCACTTATAACAGGCTTGAATTATGCTTATATCATTCCTCCTAAAGAAATAGTCAAGGGCACGAAATTTCTGTATGTTTGCCTAAAACTTTTGTCAGCTTTCACTTTTTCCAATCTCTTCTTTCTGCTTCTTTCTTCTTAGCCCACTTCATGCTCTTTTGAATGCTTCCTCTCATGTCCTGACTCTCCTTTTCTAACAGGCAGAACTCCATTCTTTTTTGTTCTTCCATATCTCTCATGCATAGTAGGACATTTTTCCTATACTTCTCCTAGGCTAATTCCTCCTCACATTTTAAGTCCTTTGTCCTCGTTTCCTTCTATTCCTTGTCTATCCTCCTCCTCACAGATCTTTCTCTCTGAATTCTCTTACACTTTTATTCTCTGTTCAAATATTGCTTTGGGGGGATGATTTTCTACTTACACACTTTTAAGTGAGGGAGAAACTGAATCTTATCTCATGCCCCTTACTGCTTCTAGTTTTCCTTTCAGAAAGTAAATGCTTATCTCTTGAAAATCCACTAATGTGGAAGACAGGTACTTTCTGTGGAATGTGGGAGCCAGGTACTTTCTCTGACTTCATGTGTTCAAATTTTAAGATGTACCTTACAGAAAGAAAAGTAGGAAGAAACTTGTGCTAGCTACAGAAACTGGCCCCAAAGCAGAACAGTATCACATGGACCCTCTTCTGTTGGGCACAAGAGAAAGGACATGTAAAAAACATTGATTAGAGAAGAAGACAGGACAATTCAAAAGGGAATTCCAGCTAGGCAATGTACTGGGCAGGAATCATCCCATACAGCCTGTTCAGTGAGCAGCTCCCCTGAGGCAGCCAGCCAGGAAACAAAACAACAGGAACTGACTGTAGATCCAATACCTCCCCCATAACTGCAGTCAGCTATCTCAGCCCATGCAGAATCTCTTCTGTAAGATCTCCAAATGTATTCTCAAACACCTACAGTACTTTTTCAAAATGCTCCTTTTTTTAAGACACAGCTAAAGGACAAATATAAAAAAAAGCTATAATATCAAGCAGATGCAAATTTGGAACATTTACTGACAGTGGACAAATCCAAATTCACTTTTTCCCTCAGTCCAAGGTAAATGAAACTCACATAATGTAATTTCATAGATTGATGTCTTATTCCATACTTCTTGTGCTAAAGTAATATTGCATAAAAAAAGTATGCTTCACTGAGTAAAAATGCAGTGTGAATTTGAAGTTCATTGCTATGAACAGTCACCTTTGGTGTTGGTAAAATCTGCAATTTTTTCTCTCATTTGGAAAGAGTTTCTAGATTTTATGCAATGTCTGTTTTCTCTCTCCCTGCTGCCATTTATTATTAAGGAAATTTAACAAAATCATTGATCTGTAAACAAAGACTAAAGAGTAACTACAATTATAAAAAGCAATCAATAATGAAGGAAAGTGTTTAAACAAGCACAACTAGCATTTATGCCCAGCCCTCAAGTAATTTCTCTGTCTTTTAAACAAAGGAGGTAGTATCCCAGAGGAGGAGATAGAATTTCCTACAGGGAGAAGGAAGACTGAACTGTTAAGGGCTTTATCATTTCATTACAGTAGATAATTAGGTAATTAGAATGATTAAAAGTTGACAAAGCAACAGACTCAGATGAATTATAGCCCACAATCCTAAAAGTAGCAAGGGGAAAATCAAAGCATCAGCTTTGCAGCTGAAAGTTCAGCTTCTGAAAATCCTTAAATGACAAAGGTTAACAGTGGGGAAGATGAGGGAAAATGTTGTTCCTTATCTCCCATTCAAAATACATTTCTTTAATCAGAACCTCACAGGCTACCATAAGGAAGAGAACATCACTCTTTCTGGAAAAGAGCCTGGAAACACTTCCTACAGATGGCAGCCTAGTTTGTTCCAAACACTGTTTGTTCTTCAAAGCATCTGAGAGCAAGACGAAGTGATGGAGCTGTATCTGGGACTGGGGTGACCTCACTTAAGGGAGATAACTCTCTGCACCTACTCAGTTTGAAAGAATTTCAGAACAGAGCTATTGAAAATGATGATGATATTGTTTCCCCAATATATAGCTGAAGTAAATTACTCTATTTAGTGTAATTTGAGCCTTGATTTTACCTCTGAATTAAATGTCAGTAAGAAAATATGTCAGATTTACAGTTGTGACTGTTCAATTATTATCTGCATTTGGATACCAAGCCTGGGAGACTTGCTGGTTCAGCGAGGAGGTGGGAGATCCATCACACTTAAAGCTGGTGACCAGCTCACCAAGGCCAGCTGACAGCACTGCTCAGAAGAGAAGACAGCACTGCAAAATGGATCTGCTGGATTAGCCTATTTCCTAAGCACACTTCACCTTAAAAGCAGCCTGAGTTGCAAGCAAAACAGCTCTCCCCTCCAAGACCATGGGAGGATGAGAGTGAAGAAAAAAATGCATTTTCTTATGTTAGATTGAATTCTTATTACCATGTCAGCCAAAGGCTCCCTTCAGGAATAGAACCCACTCTGATGAATGCCTCAAAAAATGACCCCTAAAACATATCCAGGTCCTTAGGAGTCATTGTCATTATACACATCTAGATTATTAGTAGTATTATTATTATCATTATCATTATTATTGTTACTATTGGCATAATTCATCTGGATTCCAAGATATGTACTAGCTACTAATTGGCTCTAACTGAATAGTTAGTAAATCCAGATTTTAACACCTGATGTTGTCTATAATTTTCCACCTTGCTCAAGGTTAGATTGGGGCTCTAAGAAACCTGATCTAGTTGTAGATGTCCCTGCTCGTTGCAAAGGGATTGGACTAGATGACCTTTAAAGATTCCTTACAAATCAAACTATTCTGTGATTTTTCCATCCCAGTTGAGCCAAAAAGCAGCATAACCTCTGCCATCTTTATGATTTCCATATTTACTGAAAACTCTGCAAAAGGAATCTTTCAGCAGAATCTCTAAGTGGAGGAGAAGATTTGGCATATTTCATTGTGAGCTTTCCTGCACATATTCCTTTTCTGTTCCTGCAGCTAAGCAGAGGCAGAAAGAGATGAAGACCTAGAAGTAAATTCCAGCTAATAAAAAAGAGACTTTTAGTTGACTTAGGAAGTTTCTTTGCCAGTTGCCTCTAGCAAAAGAGAATTATTATATTCCCAGTGAAACATTATTATCATGTGGATTCTTAACACAAAGACTCCTTGAGCCCTGAAGGCAGACAGTCTATAAATTCTGAAATCTTAGAACTACTGGTTCAGGCGATAGCTATTATCTCCTTTTTTAATTTTTTTCCCCCTTGAATAGGAAAGGAGAAATGTCTAGGTAAATCAGATATTTAAAACTTCTGTGTCTGACATTTCTCATAACAACGGATGCTCATTTTCATATCTTCACATTCAGACTTTGTTCCTATGATACCTATTCTTTGAAAAATAGAAACCTTAACAGTTATTCATGCCCTGATGCCCAGTCTTACTGTTTAAACAGAAGTCCAGATCAAGTATTTCCTTCAAAAATTACTTTTACCCACTAGTGGAATGCTCTGAGAAACTACATGACTAAGATGTGAAGCATGATTTTTAAAAAATTTTATGAACTCATGCTGACATCATTTTTCACAAAACCTTTTTATTCTATCTTTGAAGTTTGTGTTTGGAGAGCTTGTGAGGTGAGACCATCCAGTCTAGGAGAAAAGATTTTTTTGGTATATTTGCCCTGTGTCATGCAAGTTGCTAAGTGATAAATGATCCTAGAAGATATGTTTAAGTACTTTATTCAGAGAGCAACATCACTGTATTAACCAATATACTTACTTTTCTAAGTGCATTGGGGTGAAGAAAGTGAGAGAATTTTCTGAGGAATCATGCTCAGTACAGAAAAATTTTAAGAACAGCATTGTACTTTTTCCAGATCTGAACTAAAATGAATTCATAAATATTTGGAAATGGACTTTGCTAGAAAAATTTCAAAGTAAATCTGAGGTTTTACATTCATTTCTCTAAAATATCTGGAAGATTCTCAGGTAGAGATTTCAAATTCCAGCCACTTGCATTAACCTAGCTATAAGCTTTGTGATATATTTTACTTCCAAGACTTCTTGCAAGTGCTCATTTTAAGATCCTGTGCTAACCTATACAATACAAGGTTAAATGCAAAGTGAAACAAAGGAATATTTAAGTTCTTGTTTATCACAAGTATAACAAAATATAAAACAAAACCACCTAAGTCCTGTACCTCTAGTATTGACTGGTTCAGTGTATGTGGTAATGCAGGAATCTATTTGTTAAGAATAATTTGGGTACAAAAAATACAGCACCACAAGTCTCACTGCTCTGTGGACATTCCTGGGAAGTATATGAAAATTTCCATCCTTTGGCAACAAAACATACAAAAGCAACATATATGGATGCAAATCCTCACAAAGATGAATACAATTTCTTTCATAATACATTTGTGTATAATGTGATTTTTGTTCTTCACTAGAGGAGAGGATGGAATGGACCATTAACCTAGCTTTTCATTTCCTGCTTTGCCAGTAGCCTATACATAGGGTTGGAGTTTACAGGAAAGCTCGTACTAAAAATGATACAAAGCTTCTTTCTTTCATGTGAAGATACTGAAGGTATGCCTGGAAATCCCAAGTTAGCATGCAAAGGTAGTTTTGTATACTCTTGACATTGAATATCTACTACAAAATTCCTGGGTAGCAAGGGTAGTATTTCGTGTTTCACAGTAATTTTACTAAAGATTCTAGATTTTGGAAGCAGTCTGGACAGTGACATCCTATAGTCTGTCCTGCTATGTATCAATATAACACTTTACTTCATTCTACTCTTTTTTTCCCCTTAATAAATGAAATAGCATGAGTTCAGAATTATTAAACATCTTGAGTTTCTTAAACCTTATTTTTCAGACACTATTTTTCATCTGAAATATAGGAGACAGGGACTCAAATAATTCTCTAGGTAGTTTGTTCCCACAATTAATCACCATAGACTTAAAAATGCACTCCTAATTTTTTTCCTTGGTCTCAGCTTTCTGACAGTGGTTCTCATTATGCCTTTCTCTTTGACATCATTGGACCATTTAGCATGACATGAAAGACATAAGTAATTTTGTGATAACACATGGGCAAAGTGGATTGAGTCTGTCGTGGAAATCTTCAGAAAAGTTTTATTGATATTTTATATTACATGCTACCATTTGTATACCATTTTTAATGAATATTCAAATGTTATTTATTATTTCAGTACTATTTCTTTTGAATGCCACATGAGGGAAAATTATTTTTATATTCCAATTCACTATTCCTGAATCAACTCTTTAGCTGTTGTCACTTGTGTACTGGTAGTTTGTTTCTCTTTGCAGTAGATTTCAGGCACTGACTTTCAGTTAACTGTCTGTGCAACAGGATCCAAGATTAGTAAAAGCTTTAAGGTGGATCTTACTAGACTTTCTCCTAGAGTGAACTCCCCAAAGGAGATCAAAAGGCTTTTAAACTGAAAATAAAAAGTCAGGCTTTAAAATTACATAAACTAATTCCCCAAATTTCATGGGTAGAAAAAACTCAAAGCATAATAAAGAGAATATACAAACCATTGTCTTGCTCTGCTGCTTTGCAACTTGTCCTAGCATTCAGTGTTTGTTTTATTCAAATCACTGACCTTCCAAATTGCAGCTGACTTGCCTCTCACTTCTCTATGGTAGCAGGAAATTTCTGTCATCATCTTGGTGACCTGGTATCTGCTCTCTGTCCCTTACCACAGTTTCTAGTGTTTCCTTGGAGCTTCAGTCTCCCAACTCCAGGCAGTCTTCCTCGTGCCTCTTCAACCCTACAAATTTCTTTCCCTGATTGTGCCCAAGTAGCTCCAAAAAAAAGAAAGGAGAAATCCCTGTTCTGTTTGCACCTACTCTGAGCAAAGGCATATAAAAAATCTGGAACCAGAGACACAATGTAACTGACTGTCAGTTCTCCATTCAGGAACTATAATTTTTTTTCCTTGCTCCTGATGGGTGCTTCTACATTTGGCTGACTTAGAACCTTTTGTTTTGATTAGATCAAGATTACTAAGCCATCTACTTATCTGTCTGTTAGGAGGCTGAATAACTGGGTATTGCTTTCCAGAGTGAAGTGAGTAGCTCAGCTGAGCCAGAACAGCATTGCTCCAGTGAGAATTTGCTCCAGCATTAACCCTGAAATACAATAATTCCAGTACTGGGTTTTACAAGCTGATTTAGAAATCTGTGCATAAACAGTTATGGTTTAAGATAAGGCAGTGGTTTGTGTAAACAGTTGGCAAACATGCCTAATGTACAGGTAATACATTGTCCTTCTTTCTCTGCAATTTTTTGGGCTGTCATTTTTTTGTTTGTTTTTTTGTTGGTTCTTTTTGTAAGATACATTAAATAAATGCTGTGTCACTTAGAGGTAAACTACTTTAAAATGTAAGTCAATACCATCAGGAAAATAAGGAGAGTTTTCACCTTTGCAGCTACAATGCATGACCTCTGTAAATGAAGATGAGGAGACTCACTGACTGACAAAGAACACTGTCAATGCTATGCAAGCAAGAGCTGGAATAAACGAACCAAGTCATTCTCAAAACACCCAAACAAAATAAAATAAAATAAAAACACTTCACTAGTATAATTAATTAATAAAAATTGAAGAGAATTAAAAGCCAGATGCAGGCACACTCTATGTTCTAATTAACTTAGGAGCATACGAGAAGTAATTTTTTAATGCAACAAATCCATTTATTACAAAACAATTGGCCATTTACATTGATTATTTTCCTATTAATCCAACAATATGTTTTCTAACTCTGTTAAACTGCATCCTGAGAAGATTCATTTTTTTAAAAAACAGCTGCTTTGGGAAGATTGGTTTGGAAGTTAATTTTGTCATTCACTAAGCAGATCCAGTTATGCTTTAGGAAGTCAGTAAGCATTGGAACTATATTGAAAAATTACAGGAAATATGTTATTGTATCTCACCGTCTGAATTCCTGCTATGCAGAACAGAAAGGATATTTAATTTATATTTGTAATCCTTCCACCTTTATGAAAAACATGAAAATTCTGTTCTACAGGTGAGTCACTCCAGAAGCTCTAATTAGATAAATGTCACTTGTGGTTTATTTCGATTAGGAGACTAAAAGTTTGTATAAGTAGAGGTTAGATTTGCATACAGGATAACGTTTCAGGATTTGTAAGCATGTTAAGATTTAAGTAGCATTTATTCAAGCACTTTAATTAACTACTTTTGATTATGGAGACAGATCCTTTGTCAAATATTTTTGCTAAATCAGTATGAGATTTAATGTCTTAAATTATATTTACATTAAGAATTTATCTAGAGGATCTTTTAGTTTATGTCCCAGTGGATTAGCTATTTTTCACTTGGATCACAACAGTCCTGTATAGTACCACAGGCTGGGGGCAGAGTAGAAAGCTGCACAATGGAAAAGGACCTGGGAGTGCTGATCCACAGCAGCTGAACATGAGCCAGGGTGTGCCCAGGTGCCCAGGAAGGGCAGTGGCACCTGGCCTGTGCCAGCAATGGTGTGGCCAGCAGGAGCAGGGCAGGGATTGTCCCCTCTGCTCAGCACTGCTGAGGCCACACCTCGAGTGCTGTGTCCAGCTCTGGCCCCTCACTGTGAGAAAGACACTGAGGGGCTGCAGAGAGCCCAGGGAAGGGCAGGGGAGCTGGGGAAGGGTCTGGAGCACCAGTGCTGTGAGGAGCAGCTGAGGGAGCTGGGGGTGCTTAGCCTGGAGACAAGGAGGCTCAGGGGAGACATCATCAATATCTAGAACTGCCTGAAAGGAGCTGGGGCCAGGTGGGGATTGATCTCTTCTCCCAAGTGAGAGGGGACAGGACAAGAGGAAATGGACTCAGTTTGCACCAGAGGATGTTTAGCTTAGTATTGGGAATAATTTCTTTACTGAAATGGTGGTCAGTAATTGTAAGAGGCTGCCCAAGGAAGAGGTTGGCCACAATCCTTGGAAGTGTTCAAATTATATGTGGATGTGGTGGTGTGAGATGTGGTTTAGCAGTGAACACAGTGGTGCTGTGTCAACCATTAGACTCAAAGATCTCAGAGGTCTTTTCCAATCTTGATGATTCTATGATTTCATGTTAGAAGAGCTGGTGTGGAACTTTTTTTGTTTGTTTGATTCTGTTTTGCTTTGTTTTTTAACAATAAGCAAATGCCCCGTGCTTGGAGAAGAGGATAGCTACCAGCTAGCCAAGGAAATGCTCAATGGTACAATAGTAATGGAAATTAAATTAACATCTGCAATAGGAGAGCAGGAGCAGTACTGGAAATCCTCAGATTTTTCAGTGTGGATCTGTACTAAATTTTTTAATGATGCTACAGAAAACAATTTTCTTTTGTTAATTGTAGTGGATACAGAATGCCTGAAAATGTGGGGTTTTATCTTTACCCAGTGAAGTCTGGCCTGTTGTAGTCTACCTCTCCCTAAACGTGGTTAATACCTGAGAAGCTGACATTGAATGGCATTACTTGGCTGTAATAAACTCAGTACTTAAATTGCTTTTAAACAGTGTATGAGTTTTATCAAATCAAATGAATTGGAAATTGGATGCAAATTCATTACAGCATAGGCAGCTTGACCATATAAAGCCTGTAGTAGAAAGCATCATATTTTTAAGGAGGATTAAGTTGCAATGAGCTTTTTTAAGGTTTATTAATGTACAATGGGTTTGTTGTTACAATACCATAACAGGAAAGAGAAGGTGCATGTTCCCAAAAGTTTGAGGGGCCTGTGTCCAGCTGAACATGAACATGATGTACATAGACATATGGTAATGTTTAGTGGAGTATCTATGCTACCATTCCTTCAGCAGTGTTCTAGACACCATATAGTACATTCATCTGTTCACTGCCTGCCAAATAAAAAGACAAATTAATCATGATTTAATCAAAATTATATGTCTTAATAAAATTCTTTACAGAGCTTGTAGAGCTTTCTTTTGAGCCATTTCAAAAACATAAAGTTATTTTTACCCAGAGCTGTTGTGCTAAGAATTCCAGCAACAATAAAGGTAGTTAGAATTATTGCTGTTTTGAAAAAAAAGAAAAAAAGATCAGTCTTTTTTCATGCAGCAGCAATGTTACATAATATTGACAATATTCATATACTGTTTCCTGGAACTGTTAAAGCCTGATCATATTTCCCATCACTTCTGAAGTTAATTGCCTGCAGTCAGTATTTCTAGAAATCCCACCAGATAATTTCCTGAAGACATTTAGACCAGGAGGATGCAAGCAGACTAGGATGTGCCAAATTCTTTCTAGGTTCAAAGGGATCACCTGAGGTAGATAAATGCTTAACGCAGTTTTTAAAATGTTTTTAGGGACTTATCTTACTTCAGGTACACCAAACCACTGAAAACCTAATTCTTGACACAGAAAATTCAAGGATATATTTGATACAGAAATCTCTCTGCTATTTATTTCATTTAGCTCAATCTTCATTTAAATGCAAATAGAAATTAAAAGGTAATTGGATAAAGCCTAATTTTAAATATCCCTATTCATGATGAATCATGTCTTTCACACACCTAACAACTTGTATGTCTGACAACTTTATCAGCTTGGCAACATATCCTTTTGTTTTTAGCTACTTGCAGTAGGTATTACAGTAAAGATTTTCCTTTAACTGCTACACAAGAGTGTGTTAGCAAAGCAAGTAGCTGATGACTCAGTTTTTCAGGATGACTTTGACACTGAAAAACTGGAAGTTGGCCTGCCCCTTTCTTTGCACAAGCACCTGAGGGAAGTTGATAGGCAATGCTAGGCATGGCAATTAGCTTACCCAGCATGAAACTCAATAGAAGCAGGTGCTGAAAAAAGATCTGACTAAGAAGATTTCTCCCTTCTCCTTCCTTCTTACTCCCTGCCACAGCAGCTCAAAGGTGGCACCTAGCCAAGGGTAGAAAGCCTGTCCCATTTTGTTTACCTATTTCATAAGATAGTATCACTGTTGCTTTTCGAAGCACTCATTTAATAAAGTTGTGGAAAGAAGTAAACTTGTATGCTGGCCTGTGTTGCACCATCTGTACTATGCTATCAGCTAAGACAGCTGTGGAAGAGTCACTTCAAAATACTTTCAGATTGCATTGTTCTGAACATCATTTTTAGGAAACATAATAAAGAGCAAAATCCTTTTTTCATGAGAGGACTCTGAATTTCTGCTACTAGTCAAACCCTTTCCATCTGTTAAGTGTCAGAAAACTGGTTGTCTTTGACAGAAAATACATCTACACAAACAAATTAAAGTTTTGGTTATTTCAAGATACATTACCTGCATTTCTCACACAGCACCCTTTATTAGCATGCCTTCAGATTATTTTCAATTGTTTTCTATTCTGGGACTGAACTTTCTACACAGTCAATTTTCTGTCAAAATCACAGTCAGTCACTTTACATTTCCTGTGTGGTTTTTTTTTTTGCTTTCTGTGATTCTAGGTCTTCTGGTATGAAAAAAAAAGGCACACTTGTCAACATTGCTGAGGTATGTGTTTTCCTTGAAGATAATCATAAGCTGTTTCGGTATTTTTTTTGTTTTGTTGTGTCTGTTTAATTTGTTTTTGGTTTTTTTGTTTTGTTTTATTTTGGTTTTTTGTTTTGGTTTTTTTTGTTTTTGTTTTGTTTTTTTTGTTGTTGTTGTTGTTGTTTTAACTTTTTGGTTTGGGTTTTTTTGGTTTTTTTTTTTTTTTTGTTTTTTGTTTGTTTGTTTTTTGTAAAGGAGAACACAGATGACCAAAACTAAGATCTCTGCTTTAAATGAATACATTTTCTGATTCCAGATGTCTGATCTGAGACAGCCAAGCCTTGTTTTCAGAATCTAATATTTTATTGCTGAAATAGGTCATCCAAAAATCTGAGATGCAAAAAAAAACCTCATTGCTGTAAATCTAAACCTGCTGACCAAAAGGATTTCACACACAAGAAGTCTGTGGCTGTATGAACAATGGTATCTTAGTCTCCTGACTATCTATTCTGCTCTCTGTAACTGCAAGATCATATAGGCTTTGATTCAGCTGGAAACTAAGCTTGTTACTAATAGCAAGATGCAGCCTATCTCATATCTCAGCATGTGATACTCAATCTTGATCAGAGATATCACATGCTGGGACTCGCTGCAAGTTTTGCTGATTATTCCTCTGTATTAAGATGAGGACAGCTGTAATAGACTTCATTTTATTCATATTGCACAGTCTCCTAAGAAATTGCCAATTCAACCCACAGCTGGGCAAAGATCAGGCATTCTGACAATACCCCTTCAGAAATACACAGGCATGCTGTTACCTCCCACAAATGAGAAGGTATATTTGCTACTTTCCTCTGAATTTCTAACTGCTGGAAGTAATAGAAAGCTGCCACGCCAATACTCAGATCCTTAGTGAGCACTCAAACTCTATTGAAAAGCAGATTCACAATTAAAAGTGAGTGTGAAAAGACAAGATCTAAGTGATTGGCAGGGTTTTTGAGGCCTCCAGGGGTAGAAAGGAGCACTAATTTTTGATTAGTAAGGATTCATGTGTTCGATTCTGAAAGATGCTAAAAAAAATGACAGCAAACAGAAGGGGATATATTGCATGATAGTTTATGATTTCAGTGTATAGATCTACTGCAGCCAATAACGCTACTACTGGTAGGAAGTGGAATACGAGGAAGAGATTTCAGACAAAAGCAAAAGTTTTACAGAAACATCCTTAGTGTTGCTGTGTATATGCTCATACTGTGCTGCTGTGTATGCTTCCATTTAACACTGCCTGTGTGAATCTGTATGATTTCTAGTTAGAGGCAAATAAACAGGTTTTCTGGCAGTGCCAGGTTCTATCATACAGTAACTGATGTGACTGTTTATAAAACAAAGGAAATATCCCACTGATCTCTGAGTTAAATTTCTCAGGGTTATGTTTCTAAATTACTTGACCCCCTAGAATTGAGCCTACAGATGATGCCTACAGATTAAAGGATACACCTTAACTCTTCTAGAGAATACTGTAATGTTTAATAGTATCAAAGTTCCGTGTATTTGCTTGCTCCATTCTGAGGACAAAAATGCATTTCTCACTACTGAAATAATGTCAGACATTCTTAGCATTCAAGCCCTAAATATCAAATTAATGATGACTGAGCACGATAATGAATTTTGCAATTCATATAGTAATATTGTCATTAGCATAAATAGTGTGTGGTGTTCATAGTTAAATGACAAGCTTGCTTATCCTGCACAGCCTTTCAGACACAAGACATTTACACGAGATTTGATCTGTGTACTCAAAATCAGTTTGCAGATCCCAGTCCCTAGGAACTTAACTCATATTGACAAGACAATTGTATGTTCAGACTTACCACTTGGTATTAAATAACAAACCCAGCCTGGAGATGTGAATGTCCCCAAGCAATTGAACAAACCAATCTCGAAAAGGGATTAGGAATTTACCTCCTTTATGTACCTCTCCACCTAAACCAGTATGGCACAAATCAATTACACTTTCAATTGGTATTAATTACATTTTAATCAATTTGCATCACTACCCGAAACCTTTCTAAAAGAAAATATGTGATCTGCCTCCAGGTCCCTAGTCTAAAGGCCTTGAATACTTTTCAGAAAAAACATTTCAAAGATTTGTGACTTTAAATATTTTACTTTTGGAGGTACTTTGGACATATTTTTAGATGCACACTTTGAGACACTTTGAGGATTCTTACCTGCCAGAAAGTCCTGAGCAATGCTTAGGCATTTGGGATGTTTTTCAGAGCTTAACACAATGTGACTCAAGACACAGGCATTCAAAACCTCTGAAAATCTTGCCATTAGAGCCCATTTCAACTTTCAGCTGATAAATAGTGGTACATTTTACATAACGGAAAGGCTGCACAGGATTTAACCCCCCCCAAATTCACTTAACTATTTTTCTGCTTTTTATATCACCATGTATTATACAAACATTTAATATTTTTAATATTATTTTGAATAGGTTAAAATTATTAAGCAGGAATATTGAATATTACTGACAGACCTTCAACATGCTTAGCAATATATAAAAACAATTATTCGAGGGAAAGGGAAAAAAAACCCTTGTTAAATTCCTTTCACTTGTTCTTAACCCCACTGTTATTGAAAGGAAAAGCAAGAACTTGAATATCGCTCTTAGTGGAGTTTGGAATACCTCACCTTAGAGCAGAAGCAGCAATGACACAGAAAAATATAATCCACAACTTTATTCATGCATAAATGAACTAATATTTTACATGCATATAATTTTATTTTCATCAAACAATACATTCCCTAGTCTTAGTTTTTAAGGTGCTCAATGTAACCAGAAAAATAGAAAAGAGATAAATAAGGAAAAAGAAGCAAAAAATATGATTATCTAGCCAAATTGTATACAGAATTCAGTTGTTTTCCACAACCATTGTTGGTAGTGAAATTGCCACATGTATTTGTGCAGCTATAGTAGATGCACCTCGATGAAGTCTAGAAAATTACACTAATGAGCCTTGAAATTATTTTTTTAAAACAGCTTGGAAGCTGATTTAGTAATTTTCTCATTGAGAACTCCTGATGCCAGTTTTTCTACATTACAAGAGTGTTTCCAATAATGTACAGCAAGACACTTCTTAGAAAAGTGGTTTGCATTTCAAAAATTACTGATTTTTTTCCAGAGTAACTGAATTAAGATAGTATTTTTAATTTCCTCTTCTATAACAGTGTGGGTACCTCAGAAATACTGACACTTCCTCACTTATATCAGATTAAACAGTAGTACTACAAATTCAACTTCATTTGAAATTTGAATTATATCCACTGTTACGCCCTTTTATGAACATTTGCAATCTTGCTATCCTAGATGTTTGCATTGCTTAACTTTAGAGACATTGGCTAGCAGCACTGAAAAAAAAGGAGAATTTATTACTAGATCAAAGAAACTTGGGTTAAAAACCTCCTTCATTAAATTTTAGTAAAACCACCTCCTTTCCACTAAAGATTGGCAATAAGTCACAATATTAATAATATTCCAGTTTAATTGCATGTGTGTGTGTGTTATTATTAAAAGATAATTATATGATAGTTTAAACCACCTATGGTACTATCCAATAAATGTTTTTTCATCATATTTCTAACAGGACATTTCCTAGGCATGCTTTTTCTGCATTTTCTTTCATAAAGGATAATAAAATTGTGAAAAATATGAACACATTAGAGGTTACTCCAGCTGCTGAGTAGAATCTCATGCTTGTGCATACAGAAAAGCAGTAAGTAGCTCAGGTAAGAATGACTTTTCTCACAGGGACATACAATTAAAAAATATACTTTTCTGACAAGAATTAACAGTTTCTTTTTACTTTCCAATGAACATTCTGGCCATTTCAGGAATGACAATGACAGGCTTGGGTGAGAGGTGTATCTCAACCAGATACATGTTTATCAGAGGAATGCACGAGGAAAGCAAAGAATAATGACAAACCCAGATTTGGTAGGGTTTTTTTAAAAAGAACATCCTATTCTTCTTTGCAGAAACAGCTAGTAGAGGAGAAATATTGTGAAAAATTCATGGCAAAGCAATCAGACCAAATCAAAACCAAATATGTTTGTCTCATTAATGGAAGAAATAGGAATGAGACATTTGGAAGGGCCAATCAAAATAAGACTATCTTCTGAAATTACATTTTTTCTGTCTAAATATGAAATAACTTTTTCTCCCCTCTAGAGACAGTTATATAAAACTATCTATAAAAACATGAAGCTGGTGACCTGCTTGTAGGAGCCAGTTCCTGGAAGCACCATACACATTAGGTACTGTACTGAGACATGCTGAGAATTTTGAAGGGTTCCAGAGGGAGGAGAGGGAGCTAAGATATGCTGCCTCTTGGGGGAAGCTGCACAGGCCATTTCTCCATTTTGCTGAAATCATTAGTCACACAGAGCCTCATTCCTGAGTGGGAGCTGCAGCTAAAATTAGTGCTGAGACTCTCATTTGCATTCTTGCTATAAAAGTTAATATTTTACATGTCAAATAACCCATATGGATTCACATTTAATATTAAAAGAACTGCTGTTCATAATACATAAGCAGAAGGCTTTATTACACATATTTATGCCTCATACCAGGTATCTTCTATGTTAGAATAGCAAAATATGACTTATTAAAGCGGTTGTGAATATTTTTGTTAATAGCCTCATTATAAATGTGTTTAATCTACAAAATTTTAGCATATTCTGAATCACTATTAGTCAGAAATACACCTTTTTCCCTCCTTTGTACAATTTAGCCTCACATTTTCTTGTAAGTACCCTGTTCTGCCATTGCAAAAGATGTCAAAATTATTTCTAATCTTGAGTCTCTGCAGAAGCATGAAGACTATGTCTGCAGATGGATCACACTTCCATGAAACCCCATGGCTGATCAATTGCTAAACACAGAGGTTTCAAAATCTGAGTACTAGAAAATGTCATGTAAAATGAAACCTGTTATTGTTAAAGATCTTGGAGTACAAATCCTTACATCTTTCGAGCTCTGCTTCATATAGCCATAGCTAAATCAGCCAGTTGGGAAATGGTAGGAGATCCTATCAAAACCAGTCTTCGTGTAAGTATTCATTGAAGGATACTAAAATTACAGTTAGCATAAATTCCATGGAAACACCTGTAACATCCATATGAATAGCAAATGAATTCTTTATGATTACTGCTATTATACTGACTGAATTCCATTTGATCAGTGCTGATAAAAAAGAATATTAAGCAAGAGTCCACCTAACACAGACTCTGTAAAAATAACAACAGTTGTTAACAATTGTTATCAATAATAACAATTATTACACGGATTACATATAAGTGCAAAAAAATCAAATGCAGCCAGGTAATGTACTTAGAATAATGAACAAAAAGACATGATAATTTCTGATTTCTCTTAAGAGATGAGATAAAAGTAGTGCATGATTACTATGTGCTGCTTTTCATCCTGGCAGTCTTAGAATTTCTACATTATTGTTCTAACTGTCAAAATCATCTCAGTTCAAATTTACTTGTCAGAGTGACTGAAGGGTTAATACAAGAGAAGCATGAAAGACAATCAGATAATAGCACAGTGTGCTTAATTGGAGTATTTGATAAATTACTATCTCTACCATTTCTACTGGCCCTACAAGCTGCAGGGCTTGCTTTGAGATATGAATGTACCAATATACTGTAAGTCACTCCTTGGTAAGGCTAGTATGGTCAGCAATCACAATTAGAGTAATTAGCAGAGAGCATGCAGATCTTCACAGTGCTGACCACAGCCATGCTCCTCAAGGCTACTGTTTCTTTGGCTGGAGGAAAATGAAGCAGCAATTATTTTTCTCATAGAAGAAAGGCTGGGCCCCAGAAAATTTGAATCAGTGTGATGACAGCTGTCTTTCCAGTATAAGGTTATGTAGCAACTGGGGCTAAGAATCATAATGTGGAAAAAGAAAGAAAGAAAAAAAAAAGCTTGAATTGAATCTGAAAGGATTTTCAAATACATTCTTGCTAAAATCATAGCATAGCTATTGTGCTTTAGAAGCTTCCACCTTACATTTTGCTTAGGCTTTTTCTTTCTCTGCTGTGGGTCGTGCCATAGAAGCGTGATATCCCATGCCAGGCTTCCATGAGGCTGTGTGGAAATGTGCCCTCATTCTTGCAGTGTGCCCACAGAAATCTGCCTCCCTGCCTTGAAATAACCTCAGCAAAGGAATCAAATGCAAAGAGCTAAGACAGTGCATGTGCAATAATGATAACGCTGCTCTTGTTAATAATGCTGTTACTAAATATGGATGGCACTTAGCACAAGATAAGGGGATAGGTACAATGCCTTGATCACTGTGCAACCTGAGAAGTGAACACTTGATTAAGCTACAACAAGTTTGGAAATCACTCCCACATCAGACAAGTCATTGCTGTCTCAGAGAGCCTTAGAGAAGCTGATCTGTATTGATTATGACTTGAACTCATATTTGGGGTAAACTAAGGTATTTGGTTGCCTCAGGTCAGCTAATGGACAGTTTCTTAGCGTGCTATGATGATTGTAAAAGCAGAATATCAACTCTAATTTACAAACTAGAAAGATTGTATTAAAAATGTAAAAGTAGGCTGAGTAATTTACACTCCTAGAATACTTATACACAAAACTAAGATAAACAGAAAAAAAGTTCTCATAAAAATATTTCAATTGACCGGATGTATATCAAGCAGGCCATTGTCAAGACAAGATATTGAATCACTGACATCAACTGAGCTCATTATTTTGTATTACACCCATTAACACACCATGAACATACATTGAAACTGTAAGAAGTTAGTATTTTGGTTTGCTAGCTGCTTATGCTGATGTTGTATAAAAATAGAATAAATAAAAATGCAGATTGGTAAAATAAATACTATTTAGCAAATCCGAGACTCAAAAGAAACAAAATTTTAAAAACTGTGAGGGTGACGAAGCACTGGAACAGGTTGCTCAGAAAAGATGTGGGTGTCCCATCCTTTGGAAGTGTTAAAGACCAGCTTGGATGGGGCTTTGAGCAACATGGTCTAGTGAAAGGTTTCCTGCCCACGGCAGGGGAGTTAGAATTAAATGATCCTTAAGGTCTCATCCCACTCAAACCATTCTACAATTCTATGAAAAACCGAATAAAAGTCATTAGAATATCAAAAGACTAACTCCACAGGTCTTAATCACTAGTATGAGGGCAAAGAGTTAGTCTGCTGGAACCTTACCTCTAGGCACCATGTTTCCCTCATGAGAGTGCCCCAAGTATATACTGGTCTGCCTTGGGGCAAACTCAACAGCATTTTAATACTGGCCATCTCAAAGAATACATGAATATAGAAAGTCTATCTTCATCCATGTAAAGTGTGATCTGATGTGTGCTGTTAGAGCATTTCAACAGATCAGACTGAACGGAAAATAAAGGCAGTTTGTTGCTGGTGTTAAAGTGCTGTCCACAGGACATTAGCCCTTTGGCAGAGGGATTCAAATCTGTATCTCCTCATTTTCCTGGTAACCTAAACACAGTGCATGTCCTCAGCCTCTCCTTTTGAAGTTCATTAAGTTTGTGGCATACATAGACAGTCTTCTCTTGGGAAAGTGAACGACATGTGAAAATGTAACCTGGACATTTATTAAGGAATGGGGAAAGCTAAGATTCAGTTCCCCTGCCAATATTTATTTATTTCTTAGGAACCACAATTATTTGTTAAAAGAAAAAATGTTCTTGCCACATGAGTTCTCAAAGTTCTAGATGTGCCTCACTGAGCCAAGGTACCCTCAATTCTTTTCTGAGCAGTGAAAATATTTTCATGGGATGCACAAACCACAGCACAACTCTCAGCCTGAGATTAATGGTTAGATAATTTCTATGGGAATGAGAAATATATATATAAATCTATTATTGCAAAAAGAAATTGCATTTGGAATATTCTGCGACTAATCCACTTTGTGTAAAGATCACACTATTACTCCCTTCTCTTCTGGTAACAATTCTCTAAGAGTGCCCTTGACTGGTTTACTGTAAAGAAAATATTCAGGCATCCTGATTCAGGAGAAGTTTCTGTAACTGACTTGTAAAAAAGGATTGTGGTTCTCTGATGTTCTGAGAGACCAAAACACTCTCTAGTTGCTGTCTTCTGGACGTGGTCCATTCAGTCCACTGCTGTTTGGGTCTGTTCAGAGGCATCTGATGCCCTCTGCACAAATGGAGGGAATCTGATGCCTGGGGAGAGTCTTCTGATTCTACTCATTGTAGCACTTGAATCCTTTAACAGGACTTGCTCTAAATGTTCAAATCACTTTGAAAATAAGATTTTGATGCCTGAGCCACCCAAATGGATTAACATTTTATAACCACTAAATCCTATGTTTAAAAAATGTACTTCACTATCCATCAAGCTCCACAGGACACTGTTGCTGTTCTCTGTAGAGAGTGGTCAACAGGTTTGCTTTTCTATCCAGTAGGTGAACTTCTAAATGAGTATGAAGAGATAAGTTGGTAAGCATACTTTTGCCTCTGGAATCTCACCTTTGTGATTGTTTGGTATCTGATCCAGTCTGCCATATGATATCCAGTGAAATTCTGTTATCTTGATAAAACCCTTAAGGATAAATAGACAGGTCACAGTAGTATTTTCTGAATGCAATCAACAGCTCCACTTCAAGCATTTTAGGGTGGGTTTTTTCACTCTCAAACTAAAAAGTTACACTTGTATGAATACAGCATGTGTGAAACTGTCAGAATTGTTTTCACCAATAGGATCAATTGAGACAATTTAGAAATAATTTTAGTGATTCTAAAATACAAATTCATGTCTGGATAAATCACAAAACACACTGCAAATCTTTGTTGGTGATCAATCATGTTTTGGAAATTATGGAAATTGTGACATGCAGAAGTGCTGTGAGATTTTTTTACCTTCTGGTCCCTAAACAAATCTGTGGTGATAACTTCACTTTTGTGAGTTATAAAAGCTTAAGGACCTTGCTAGATAAACTGAAATAATACTATGGCTTTTTTAGCTGCTCATTTCTTTAAGAATATTATCTGGAAAAACCCAGGAATGCCATCATATAAACAGATCTCTTCACTCTAAATCTGAATTTACATTTGTGCTTTCTTGCCACAGAAAACAATCTTTAAACTTTCCCTTTTAATTAAATATGGTTGGTGAGCATAACCTGAAAGTCATTTGCCTATTTTTATATAAATATCTAAGGCAGATCTCTAAACCTGTGTGTTGTGAGCAGCAAATATTTAATAAACTGCCTAACACAGGTGATATTCTCAAGACATTTATAAAGAAAAAAAAATGTTTTGCTTGACTTCAATGTTAACAGAATAAATACATAGAGAAAGAAATGGTAAACAGAAAAGATTATGCTTCTTCTTGACTCAGCTATAACACCCTGCATCAAGTAAATGTACTCATTTTCTTCTTTTCAAGAAACAGCTTTTGCTGTCAGTGTTCCATATAAACTGTTCTGCAAGATGTTAACCTGGATTTCTTTTTGGTTCAGAAAAGGACTACTCATTATCTAATCAGAAAATTTTAAATGCACTCTTTTATGCTTGAGAAAGATCATTTCAGAAACTCCAGTTGTATCTACAGTGAAGTCAAAAGCAAAGCTGACTGTTTAGAAATCAGGTTCTTGTCTTTCACAGCAGTCACACCTGCAGGCTGCCTTGGACTCTGCATGTCAGAGCAGGGGGAGGAAGGAAAGCCTCCCTGGCTGCTGGTGCCCCAGTGGCCCCTGTGCTGCCAGCCTCACACCAGCCTTCCCCCCGGGCTCAGGGTGTGTCCACAGCTCTGCCTCTGTCCACTTCATGGGCTTTGGGGGCACCACCCCTCACCCCTGAACCAGAAGGGTTCTCTCTCTGCTGAAAACAAGGTGAGGGCTTAAATGGAGCAAGCCCCCAACTCTGTATCTTGAAACAATTTCTGCCTTAACCTTGCAGGCACCTAAACTACATGAGGCTTGAGCTTTTTCCAATTACTTCCCTATATCAAGTGTAAAATGTCTTTATAGGATGCTTTACAGTCCCAAACTTTCCATGAAATCCCAACAGATCAGTAGGATACTGTTATTTTCCCCCAAATCAGCTGCATCAGTTTTGAACAGTTCTCACAGAAGTGAAACAAGCCCTAAAAGAGATCTGTGTCCCCTGACTCTACCTGTGTTTATGTTCAGGATTGACATGAGATGTGACAGACACAGAAAATGTCCCTGACACAAGTTTCAGGGAGTTCCTTGCCTTCAGAAAGCATCTTTCCCTACAGACAGTGAATTCCTTACTAGTGGCTACAGCAGCCACAGTAGGTAAGTTAGTTCAGAACTGTTACTGAACTAAGGCCATAAATATCCTCCTTGACTCACATTCTCATTGCAAAATTCATGCTGAATAAAACTTGCTTAGACCAGAAGATCAGTAGCATTTTACATGAGCCTAAACTATATAAAGAATAAGATAATGGCTTGGGAGTAGGATCTACAGTACCACCAGACAGGACCTTATGTGCTACCAGAGCAAAGAATGGCCAGCCTTGGACTGAGATTTCATGCAGTTTGGTGTACAGGCATAATCACTGAATGTACCTTGTATAGAGATGTTAATGTTGCCTGTCTGTTTTGGCTATTAAAAGCATTACCTGAGGCAGGCACTTTCTGATCTGTTCCCTCTGTATTTAGAGACGGAGGTACTGAAGCAGTGAGGGTTCTGGATCTGTAAGTGCATTGCACTGAACAGAGTGAAAAACAGGTAAGACCCTCTGTGTTATCAAACCTTAACATTCAAATGATAATTTCTGGTCTTATGGTTTAGGAAGACAAGAGGATAGCTAGGAAGATGTGGTAGTAGTACATATAGTAATAAAGAAGGATCTTCTTCTCACAGGGCTGAATGGACTATTTCTAGAGGAGAAAGGGATAGAGGATATTGTATCTACAGTCTGTTGTACTGTTGTTCTGTCTACAAACACACTGACTATTTATGATTTTATTCCTAGATGCCTAGGGTTCCCCCAACAAATAATAAAGCTCACACACTTGTAATTTCAGGATTTGTGACCAGATGTTAGGAAGTTAGGTACCATGGCTATTTGTGCTGTAGTACAAAGTCTCCTTTTGGGTATAGCCCTAGCTGTAAAAGTGAATATATGTATGAAAGAAAATTAAATACATGAACTTAAAAGCTCTGAGTCATATAGCAAAGAAACTTTCCATAACTAGGGGGAAACACTGATCTTCTGAGAATATTTTTACTTCCTAGAAGACATCAGAGCAGAAGAAAGTCATAATGAATGAAGAATATTTAATAAAAAAATAACCATTTTGTTCAAATTTTGTTAATTTTGTTTTCCTCATTTTTCTCACATAAAACCAACTGTCTGCTGAACTTATTTATATATATATATATTATTTAAT
Organism: Erithacus rubecula; assembly: GCF_903797595.1. Taxonomy (NCBI): domain Eukaryota; kingdom Metazoa; phylum Chordata; class Aves; order Passeriformes; family Muscicapidae; genus Erithacus; species Erithacus rubecula. Next base: position 21,750,239 of record NC_136685.1, read on the forward strand.
TATTTTCCCTCAAAAATGCATCTGTACTTTTTGCTCTGAAAATCAGATAGTTAGGAAGGAATATAAAGATTCCTTAAGAATTCAATCTAATCTTTATTAGATTTAAGTAGGGCTCTGTGAAATCAGTGACTGAGGTTAAGCCCCGAATGAAAGGAGAATAAGAATTTTCTATTTCTAAGCTTATATATATGTATAAAAAATTAATCAGCTAGGTTTTGTACCTCATGTTAAGAAAAACCCTTATACCTACAAAGAAATAATGTAGCTCATTATATAAAATATTGACTTGAGACTCAAAAAATGAACCCTAGATCAAAATTTAGACACATACCTACTTTGGATAAATTATTGTGTTCTTTGTGTCTTTTTTTCCCCTTGCCTGTATAGTTAGTCTTTTTTATTATAAGCTCCTTAGAATAGAAAGGTTCTGTCTCCCATTAGTATTAGTCTATTCTCCCATTAGTATTAGTCTAAGAGAATAATACCTTAATTTTGACTAGAATGCCTAGGTCCTAATGTAATGAAAACATCATATATTTTCCTGGTTTATGGTAAAAAACCCTGAGGTTCTGTAACATTTCTCACAGTTACTGGGATCTTACATCCTTTGTTTCCCTACAATGAATCCCGACATGAAAATGTTTTCTGTGCTCTAAAATATCTTTGCATATAAGTATTTTAAAATGCTGCTTTCCTCTGGGCTGATGACTTCAGTTTATGTCTTTAATAATTCCCAAATTGTTTTGTTGCTAAGTATATTAGATGACTGTTTTATTTAGTGAATATTTGGTACTACAGTTTAGTATTTCTATATTAATTATTCTGCATTTTCCCAGCAAAATTCTGAAATTTTTTTGCTAAACAAATTATATAGATCATACAGCACCTTTTGATCATGAGCATATTGCTCTGCACTCCATGCTATGCTTTCAGATTCTACATAAGCTACAAATTCTACCCCCTCCCCCCATCAGTTACATTCAGACACAAATAATTAGGAATAACAGAAGGCCCAACACTGAATCCTCAGAAACTGTGTCCAGATTTTCCCTTTGTGGCCTAGTTAAGTTAGTTTCCATCCCAGTTTCTTTACTTTCATGATGATTTCTCTTAGCCATTAATCTCAGATGTGGTGCCTTGTCAAAGCTTACAAGTAGATTACATTCATTGAATTTCCCTTATCTACAGTGGCAGTAAAACCTTCAAAGAACTCCATCAGGTTAGTTAAGCATGACCTCCCCTGACTGAATCTATGCTGGTTATCCCTAATCAAACTGATCTTCAAGCTGTTCTTTCACACTTCCTTATGGTAGTTTAATTTTCCCCACAATTCTTGTTAAATTCACTGATGTACAGTTTCTTGGACTGTCTTTACTTTTTTTTGGAAGACTTAGTTCCTTTTTTTTTCAACCTGAAAAAAATAATTCCTAGGTGGATCTATTTAAATTGTCTCAGTAAATAGACTTCTGTCCCTCTGGGTTCCTTAGTAGCTGTTTAAAAATTATTTTGTTGAAAAAATCCCAAATATCATGAAATCATGACTTTTTTGTTATGGTGTGTTTTTTGATTTTTTTCTTTCTTATGAGTGCCCATTTGTATGTGCCATTTTACTACATGTAGTAAAATAGAATAAAGTCCTGTTGTCAATATAGAGTGGTGAAATTAAAAATATTTTGGTCACATTAAATTCACAGTGATGAGGAAGAACTTTCAAGGGTGCCCTACTCTTTAGCACAGCAAACAGCTATCAAAAGCTTTTCTAAATGCATTCTTCTGTTTACAGGGAGCCAAAATGCAATGTGTCATCCTGAGGGAAATGGATGTGGTGATAAATTTACACATCTGTGTCCTCCAGTCTCAATTACATGACTCCTTGTGTCTTGAGGTGAAAATCCATGTAACATTGCATTTGATAAGTGAGGGAATACACTGCCAGCACATCACTCCAGTCGTTCAGAAATCCCTGGTGGAAGTTCAAGGTCATGGGCTTGAGCTGCTAAACTTCAGTGTGTTAGGATGAAGTATTCCAGAATGGCACCTTGCTGTGTGGCAGGAACTTGCTGGGACTGCTGCACTTATAAACACAGGGAAAGGTTTTCTGCATTATTAAAAAACTTGAAGAATAGTGAATGGGGACTATGGCACTGCCTCCACAAGAGGTTCAAATTGCTCAATTCTGTCTCTCTGAGACACCTGTGCACACATGTATTTATACATTCATTGCCAAGGCAACTGGGCACCATAAGACTAATGCATGTAGATTCCAAAGGGAAGTATTATATCTTGACCTAAATTTTATCTCTCAAATATCAATGACAATTTCAGCAGAGATGTGGCAGATATAAATTAAGTGGCATTACAGACTTTTTACTAGGGGAAAAAAAATTGCCTGGGTTTTATATAAATATGAACCATGGGACAAATTAATCAATCCATTATAGTAGCTAACCTCTCTTTATAAGACTGTAGATTTATGTGATGGGCATAACATGGTGGTTGTTAAGTCCCTAGTGATAAAAGCTATTGATTATATCCAGAAATGAGCTAAAAATAGGTTTTGCAGCACTTATCTTTTAGGTGCTTACTGGAAAATGAAGCTCAAAGCAGTATTCCGAGTTGACTACTTGCAATTCCACTTTTCATCGAATAATTGAATATTCACTGAACAGGACAGAAACCCATCCAGAAGCATGACTCTGATGTGGTGATTATTGCCCTTCATCATGTAAGATGGGACCAGTAGGTGTCCAGTTCCTGTTCCAGCAGCTTTTTTTAATATTTAATATTGATTTCCTTTAAGCAAGGTTTGGAACCCAAATCTTCTACTACCAAAGGAAACTTTAACTGGAAACCTTCCTGGAAACTGGAAACCCCAACAAGGAGAGACTACAGCAGTCATGGATTATGCCAGGAGAAAAAAAAAAAAAAAAAAAAAAAAACAAGACAGGCTTTAATTTTCCAAAGAAAGAGGTAGATTTTTCACAAGGTAGCTAAGCACTCCAACTGTTAAATTACTCTCTCTACTGTGGGAAAGTAAGAGGGCATCACTTCCACCCCCAGAAATATCTTATATAAGGCCAAAGTTGGCAGGTGCACCTAAAGACAGCCAAGCTGTTTTATTTCTATGGAAGGCAAATCTATATTGAAGATTACAATGACTGTTCAATAACAGTCCTATACAAACTGACACAGTATGCAACCATTCTCAGTATGCCAAGAAATGTAATTTTAGGCTCAAATGATATTTTCTAATGAAAAATAGCCTGTGTAAATTTGTCTGGTTTTGGGGTTAAAGCAGGTGTTGAGTGGTAGCTCCATAAAATTCAAGTATTAAATGTAAGTATCTTCACAATAAAGGGAAAACCTGATGCCTAAATTCTTCTCTGTATTTATTTACCACAAAGTGTCCACAACATCCATGAAATAAGTTAGGATCTCAAGAATTCAGCACATCTCAGATCTAGGTCTTAAGTTTATACATTCTATTATATTATATTAGAATAGTTACCAGGTTTTTATTTTCTGAAATTTTCAGGAACATGCACTGCACTGTGCACACTACCATGTGCTCTTGCCTCTTCTTAAAAGATAAGCAATAGTTCTGTTTGCACAGGAAAAGAGTAATTAGTGCCTTCCTTTCCTGAATAAACTGTCAGAAATATTCAGAAATTTCTCATTTATGGGAATGAAACAGAGCCTTTCACAATGATGGAGAAACAATACTTATGGAAGACTTGCTAACATTAAAGACAGTCTTGCCCCTTCTATCTCATGCTTTCTTGTTCACTGTGGTCAGCTATGCTCTTGCTGAGTATTTATTTGCATCACTGTTTTGTTTTTGTGATGCTGATAGGTTTTTCCACTGACAGTCCTGAGAGAAAGGGGTAGAATAAAAGAGAATGCCAGGATTTGTACATTCTCTATTGCTCACTTAAATGCATGAAGGAAGGCTGCTGTCTTAGGAAACAAGAGAAACAATTCTTCTTCAGACAGTAATACATTTTTTAAACATGAAACTGCAACAGGAAACCTATGGATTTGAGCTCAGAGAATATCTTGCATTTTTTAAGTGTTGAGCTAAGTATCCAGAGGCAGAATTTTCAATGTTTTTTGTGGGTTTTTTCACAATTTGTTTTAGATCTGGGTCTTGAGAGGGGGTAAATTGCATGATTTATAAGGTTGAAGTGGTTTCAGCATTTGCAGTATAATGGTCCTCTTCTTAAACCCCTTCTACCAGAAATTCCTGCAGCGTTTCCCTGATCTTCACAGAAACCCAATACTTTACCAGATCCATTCATTCAAGTTTTTCCCACACCAGTTTTCACCATGCTTTTTCCTTATTGTCCCAGGAAAGAGAACACCATCAAGATATGACTTGTGACAAGAGAAACACTGCATCACAGAGGGGCAAACAGCATATATGGAAGATGAAGCTACTATTTAATGCAACTTATACTAGCACTGAGCTACTAAACACATTCCATGGAGGTCAACATCAACGGAACAGGTGCTTGAATCACTAAGCACCTAGTTTGATGTATTCATTCCCCACCAGGACCTAATTTTTCCATGTGTTTTCTCTGTTGTCCCTCCAGAAATCTCTCATAGGGCAAAATGTGGAATATTGCTGTCATCCAGATGGTCACCAGGTAAAGTCTTTACTATTTATTGGAAAGAAAACAAAAAAATATTATTATGAGAATAAAAACTAGGTAATAGGATCGGAGGATAAAAGGAGGTGTCTGTTTGTAATGAAATACAATTATTCCTTTAAGTGCATCAGCAGCACTTACTACAATATCATAATCATTAAAAATTATGAGAAATGCACTTGGGAATCATGCATTGGTATTGACTGAAGATAGGTACTCTAAATATCCATATGGATTTTTTGCATTTACAGGGGAAAAGATGCAATTTACAGATTCACATAAATCCTTCCTATCTATCAGGAGCAAAGTTCTGTGCTGGGTGAAGTATTTCTGAAGAGCTGGAAGTGCTCAGTAAAATGAGCAGGTAGAAGCTTCAAAACAAGCAAAATGCAGTGTTTTTCCACACAGCAGGAATTAAATTGTAAAACAGATTGTCAGAAAATAGTGTGGTAGTCTGAATTATGAATAGGTTCAAGAACAGATTCAGGAAGGTTAAATTCGTTGATGGATGTTGAACATAGATGCAACCTCTGGCTAAGAGTTCTCTAAACTGGCCAGAGGCTGCTAAAATATAAGCCTGTCTATATCTTGATTCCTGCAATTTTTTTCCTATGCATTTGCTAATGGCCATTGTCAGAGAGAGGTTATTTTGGTCTGATTTGATGTGACACTTTTTGCATTTTTAAATACATGAAGACAGAAATTTAACCAAATTCATAGAACATAACAAAATCTGGGCACAGTTTATGTCCCTGACTTAAATCTTCAGGTCTTAAGAGGGCCCTGTACCCATCTTCAGCCTCTGTGCTGGCTGCCCCCATTGCAGGAGTCAGCACAGATTAGACCCTGGGCATTTTATCCCTTGAGAATGTTAAACAACCATGTTGGGGAATAATAAAGAAGATATCTTATATTCCTTCAGCAAAAGAAGAAATAATAAAGTGGAATAATAGACTGGAATAAGAAAGGTGAGCCCTGCAAAAGCAAAATTTTAAAGAAACAGTAAGGGAAGAAGAAAGAAAAATAGTGTTTCATTATGCAAATCTGATAGTGCCAGCCCTCCCAGTCCTACAAGATGAAAACCATGGTTTTGGGCATGCCAACATAAAGCCTGTATCAGCCTAACAGCTGAACTACCAAGCCCATAAGAGCACCAGTCTCTATTTGAGACCACATCAGACCCCCACAGCAGTGGCACCAGAACTTCCACTGAGGACTATTGCCAGCAGATGCTTCAGGTTTTGGGATATACTACCAGTTCTGCTTAGTAGGACTGCATCAGTACTACTGTGTTACTGTTGGCAAAAAGGGAAGTTGATTATGCACTGCTCTCCAGTAAAACAAATGCCAGCAATGGAAATCAGAAAGAACCTTGAATAATGATTGATGGTTACAAGGGGAGTAATCTGAGCTGTGTTGTCTGTAAAATACAGGGCAGCATGAAGCTCCTCCTATGGCCTAAGCTTCGGAAGATAAGAGGTTTTGTTTAATACTTGTCATAAAAGAAATAACATTCCCCAGACTTAAATTTCCTGTTGCAATGTTGTCCTCATTGTCCATTTCATCTTTCTATGTCCATATGATCCTTTGTATCGTGGGTCCCTATACTCTGGGATATACAAAAAACCAAATTAATAAATCATTGCCTAATAGATTTTAAGAATAAGTGTAATCATAGACAAAATATCCTAGGAAAAACTGAGTAGAAGAGGGCAAATGACATGAGTAGGTATTGATTTAAAAAGTAGAATAGTCCTGACTGAAAAACCCATTAAATGCTGTCATATTTTTTCATATGTAGCTTCTTTTTTGAGATATCTTATCTTCTTCAGTGGCACTACTGAAGAATATGTCAATGAAGTATAAGAATGATTTCCATCTGCTGTCTATGCTGAATGCTCATCCTTCACCTGACACAGTCTGTCACCACGACAACTCATTTTTTTACATTGGGCAGTGCATTATCCTTCTAGAATAAAAGAATAGTTTCTTTTTTTTAATTGAGTTTTTACCCTCAGGGGACCTGATTCTTGTGCACATTTTGGACAACACCAAAGACAACAGCAGTATAACTGAGTGGATCTGAGCAGCAAACTGCCGTTGAGACTGTGCACAAATGCTTCTGATTTACTTGCACCTACAAGTACCAGTGTTATGTGACTGCAGCAGGTTGGCTCTGGCTGGATGGACATTCCCATCTGCTCTATCACTCCTGTCCTCACTTGGGCACAGGACAGAAAATATCATGAAAGGCTCATGGATTGAGATAAGGACATGCAGAGGTCACTCACCAGTTACTGTCATAGACAAAACAGACTCCACCCAGAGAAATGAGTTTAATTTGTTAACAATCAAGTCAGAGTAGGACAATGAGAAATAAAACCAACTCTTAAAATACCTTCCCCCAACCCCTCCCTTCTCCTAGGGCACAAATTCACCCCTGATATTTTCTCTACATTCTCCCCCTAACAGTGCAGGGGGGCAGGGAATGGGGGTTACAGTCCCTGTACATCAGAGATTAGTCTTTGCTGTTCCTTCCTCAGGAGGAGGACTCACACTCTTCCCCTGCTCCACCATGTGATCCCTCCCACAGGTGACAATCCTCCATAAACATCTCCAATGTGAGTCTTTCCCATGAGCTGCACTTCACAAACTGCTCCAGCACAGGTCCCTTCCAAAGGTGCAGTCCTTAAACAACAGGCTGCTCCAGCATGGGTCCTCTGTGAAATCAAAAGTCCTGCCAGCAAACCTGCTCCAGTGTGGGCTACTCTTTCCATGGGTCCACAGGTTGTTCCATGAGCCTGCTCCAGGTGGGCTTCCACCAGGGTCACAGCTGCTTCAGGCATGCACCTCTCTGGCAGGGGTCCCTGCACCTCCAGGGGCTGAGGGGCACAGATGCTGCACCACAGGCTGCAGGGGAATCTCTGACACCTGGAGCACTCCCCTAACTTCTTCAGGGATTTGGGGGCCTGCAATTGTTCTCTCCCACATTCACAGTGCTCTCTCCTAGCTGTAGTTGCCATTGTACTCTCTTTTTCCTCTCTTCTTAACTATGTTTCCTCAGAGGCTCTACCACTGCTGCTGGTGGGTTCAGCTTTGGCCAACAGTGGGTGCATCTTGGAACCAGCTAGCATCAGCTCTGTTGGGAGAAGCTTCTAGAAACTTCTCACAGAAACCACCCCTGTAGCATCCCAACTACCAAAACCTGGCCGTACAAAACCAATATAGTGACAAAGCAAATTCAAAATATTTTCACAAATATATGCATCCTGCAAATACAGTCTGTAGAGTGATGCACAATATCAAAAGAAGCTTAGTACATATTCCACAGTGGTAAAACTGGGTAGATACTTTTCTCCCACAAGAGCCTGCCCACCACTTACAAACAGCCTGGTTTTTTAGAAAGAAAAATGGAGCCACAAGCAACTGTACCTAGCTACCATCCGTGAAGGATAAATGCAAAAATGATGAATACTCATAGAGGAACTGATTGTTTTTAGTTCTAGCCATGGACAGCAGCCTCCATTATGCACGACAGATAGTAGTGGTTGAGTCGGCTTCACTCCAAATACTGATTTTTGTTTGCTTTGTAATCACAAATGTTTTGTTCCAGGCTACATCAGATCCAGGTTGGTTTTTCATTTGTTTATGGGTTTTTTTGTTAGTTTATTTTTTTTTCCTCTGTTCTGGTTGTTGTTTCAATACTCAGACTTACTTAAATCCAGCGGTTTTAAGGAAAAATTTCAACTTCCCTTGGGGAATTCTTCTTCCTAAAACATTAACACAACACTGATAGGTCTAGAAACTTTGCTTAATTCAGACACTGCCTAGGAGATAACAGTAGTAAATGCTTAATATGGTTGTCTATTCATTTCCTTCACAGCACTATTGCATTCAGATTCTGAAAATTCTCAAGTGTAATAGTTAAGTACAGCACATTTTTTTATGTTCAAAAGTGCTCAGATCTGCAATTTTCTCTTATGTCAGTGGGAATTGCAGGTATATCTAGGCTCTTGACTGCAAACAGTACCTTCTGCCCTTATCCCAGAACCCTTAAACTTAATGCTAAAGCTTGTTCTGCAGGTAGAATGAGCTGAGACACAATTTATTGTTCAGTATGCCCATGTTATATTATTCAACCAATGGATCTTCTCTTCCACTAAATATTTTGGAAAAAGAAGGTTGTATTTCCTTCTGAATGCCTAGCATCATGTACATCATAAGTACATCCACAAGTCTGTTTATTTACCAAATATTCTGATAAGCATAATTTTTCCTAACTCTGGATAAACTGAGATGCATTACCAGTAAAGTGGACTTACAAAGTTAGTAAGGAATTAAGACAGAAATAAAAATGTCTATAGAACATGAAATCTGAAGAACTCATCCTATAGTCCTTATTCAGTCAGCTCCCATTCTGAAGGCAAGAGGATAGAAAGGCTTGAGAAAAACAACTGTGCTTGTAGATGTTGGAATTACTGTGTTCAAACTAGCATGAAAATAAAATAGTGGAGATGCATGAGGTGAAGTGACAGAAGGCTCCAGCTCAGCCACCTTATTCCATATATAGAAATTATATATCTGCATTTACAATTTCTAACAACAGGAACTCAGATTTATGGACACAACAAGAATAAACACTTATTAAAAATCAATTAGGTGTCTCTGTTTAAAGAGAACTAGTAATTTGAGTATACATGACAAAAAAGGAAAACAGAATTCACTTTGACAAAACAACTTCTCAATTTTCCTTCTAATGTGATATGACTCATCTCAAATCTATTGCAAAGCGGTAAACAAACTACACCAACACAGTGACCATCATCTGCCAGGAACATTTTAAAAAGAAAACCATTACTGAGCTACTTTTCTTGTCTTCTATACAGAGAAATGTATTTTCCCAGCAGAAACAGCATTTCTCATTATCTTCTTTCAATTTATCATGTTTTCATCAGTGTTAACAGCAACCTAAGAAATACTCATTTAGCCAGTAATTTATTTCTTAGGAATTAAATTAAATTAAATTAATTTGGACTAGTTTTAGTTCTTTTTCAAAACAGTCTACTTCAATTAAAACAAACAACAAGAGGGAAGTTCACTTTGATTACTAAGAACATTGTATGGGGCACTTATCTCGGATAGCAATTTAAATATGTGGACAACAGCCTTTTGATTTTATTTCTCATTCATTGAACCAATGTTATAATTGTAACTGTAACAAAAATAAAATGTTTAGTCCATCTTTGTTCTATAATCCTCCTTTAATCTAATTACCTCAAAATGACTGCAAGATAAAGTACTGTCATGAGGATCAAAATGACAGTTATAAGCTGAGTTCTCCACTATTCATCATCCATTCTTATTTCCATGATAACTATTATTATCACATAGTTAATAAAAAAAAATCTAAGTCACTTAATAATGCATCTGAAGTCAGCTTCACTGCCAATGTAAATCATCAGAGATATACAAAGAGAGTAACATGATGTTATATTTTTTCCAATAGTTCTTGTTTGTAGAACTTACAATCTTTTGGGTCAGACTCCTTACTGTGCTAAATTATACTAAATTTTAAAAAGAGAGCAACTTCAATTTCCAAAATATCCCCTGATTCATTGCCTTAAAGAAATTACTTCGAAGCTTCTCAGGAGTTGACAAGAAAAATCTAAATTGTCATGGCAACATGGGTTGAAGAAATCCTTCTTTGCTGTTTGCATAGATCATCTCCATGCTATCAGCCTATTTACTAAATCTTGCTAAAGAAAGCAATTAAAGGTTAATCTTTTCTCAGAACCAAACAAATTATGTAACCAGTGAAAGGCAGTGGAGTGAGATACATTTCAGATAGGTCAAAAAAATGTGAGGCATCATTTATCTTTAAGGAAACGACACCGAGTTCAGGGCAGACTCATGCTGGAGGGAAGCGACAGCATCCAGCAGGACAGGCTTGAGAGCTGGGCCTGTGCAAACCTCATTAAATTTAACAAGACCAATTGTAAGGTCCTGCACAGGAGTTGGGGCAATCCCAAGCACAAACACAGGATGGAAAGAGAATGGATTGAGAGCAGCCCTGAGGAGAAAAAGGACACGGGGGTGTTGGTGGGTGAGAAGTCCAATGATGCAGCAATGTGCGCTCGCAGCCCAGAGAGCCAAGCGTGTCCTGGGCTGCACTGAAAGAAGTGGGACCAGCAGGTTGAGGGAAGGGATTCTGCCCTCCACTCCCTCTCATGAGACCCCACCTAGAGCAGTGTCCAGCCCTGGGCCCCTGACAGTAAGAATATTCCTGTTGGAAGTCCAGAGAAGGCCATGAAGATGATCAGAGGGCTGGTGACAGGCTGAGACTTGGGGTTGTTCAGTGTGAGTAAGAAAACTCTCCAGGAACACCTCAGAGCACCTCCCAGTACCTAAAGGTCTACAAGCAACACTCTGAGAGACTTTCTACTAGAGCATGTAATGACAGGACAAGGGGGAAAGGCTTCAAACTGAAGGATGGTAGGTTTAGATTAAACATTACGATGAACTTCTTGATTGTGAGGATGGTCAGGCAGGTTGCCCAGAGAAACTGTGGATATTTCATCCTGGAAAGTGTTCAAAGCCAGGTTGGATGGGGTTTTGAGCAAGATGGAATAAGTGGAAAGTGCCCCTGCCCGTGGCAGGAGAGTTAGAATGAGGTGATCTTCAAGGTTCTTTCCAACCCAAACCATTCTGTGATTCTAAAGAGCATTTCTGTGGTCAATTTCATAACAGAGAGTATGAATTTCCTTTAATGCTATTAGACTTGTTCTAGCATTCTTGTTTCAATGCAAGTTGTCTGTGTGATGTGTGGCTATAACAGGGACAAGACAAAAACTCTTTTAAGGTTAATGAGACTTTTTAAATTCTGTGAGTCCCCCAACCTTCAGATCAGATTCTAACTAGTTCAAATCTGTTATAAAGCAACCCAAACTACTTAAATGACAACTAGAGTCTATGTCTAATTTACCTACTTCTGCTCAGCAGAATGCTTTTATTCGCTACAACTAGTTTCAAGTTAACTACATTATGTACCAAGAAAAAAGAATGGAAGATTTCTGTATTTTCATTCATGTTAATTAAATTTCACAACAAAGCATTTCCTATACAGATTTCACAGGAAAGCTAAACAGAAACAATTGAGTACAGCTAGTGATCAAAATGCTACTCCTGCTGCCACTGTTGATTTCATAAGATCTATTAACACTACATTCTCCAGTGCAACATCCACTGCAAACAATGGGTCAAAATGTGTGCTGAGGATATTTACATGCTAAGATAATTAATTTGATATCTGGAGAGAGATATCTACAAATGCAGAGTGCCACTGATTGTGATATTAGCAGTTGTTGGGTTGAACTGTGGTTCTGAAAGTGAATTATAAAATGTTTCCCCCTCTCCCTCAAAAAAAAAAAATGCTTGGTATGACACAATCTATTTATTATAAGAAACATCAGCAGGATACCAATAGAGAATCTGGCTGCTGGGGCAAAGCTAAAATAGTGTACTTAGTCACTTGAATGCAGTCAGCTTCTGCATTGATATCCCACAAACATTAGTGAGAACAGTGTGATTTGTCATGACCATTTGTTTCACAGCCAGAAACATGCAAAATTAGTCTAAAAATAAGTTAAATTTAGCTTTTTCTTTTTTTTTAATTGAAGTGGCATTTTCAAAAATTTCACTGTTGTGTAAACATCATTCTTTCTTTCCTTTTTTCCTTGCACTTACAGTCACCTGCATATTTTTTGCTAGGTTCAGGGCAAGGCATGTTCTGTAAACTCCTCTATATTCCTGCAATATCTAGCCACTTGCTTCCTAACACCAGCTGCCTCTTGACAAAGTGACCTCCCTGCTCCTCCCTGCTCCACCTGTGCTGTTCAGCAGCAGTGTGATGTGGGTCCTGAGCTCCATGGTGTGTGTTATACACACCACGATTCAGGCTGAGCCCCCAGGCACTCACACAAGGCAAGCTCAAGCACAGTGCCCAAAGCCAAGCCTAGGATCTCAGCTGTGTATTCTGGATACACTCTGCAAAGCAAGCCCAGCTAACCCATCCATTTCAGCAGACAGCACTGCAAGCACAGTGAGGACGCTTGAAATCCAAGCTACAGCTTGGCCATTATTTAAAAAAGAAAATAACCTGGTTGTGGTCTCCAGTGTGTCCCCTTGAACCCAACTTTCAAGTACAGGGCAAGGCTGGCTGCACTTGTTCCCAGTGCACTGTAAATTGCTTGTGTTTCAGCACTTCAGCACCAGTGTAAGCAAAATAAAAGTTTGGATGTCTGTATTCTTTTGGAGTTTATGTGTGAACACAATATGACAAGTAATGCAGGTCAAAGGAAGTAAACAATGATTTATGCAATATTGTATCATGGCTATATTTGATCTGCAAATCATGGGATGGGTGAAGGGGAAAAAATATCACTAGATGCAGATTTACTCTGTGATGAATGTCAAAGGCTTGCTGTAAACATCAGAATTATAACATTTCACTAAAAACCCTCATGCATAGGTTTAAAATTATTTTCAACCAACAAAAAAATAAACAAACAAAACAAACAAACAAACAAACAAACAAAGGAAAATATCAGACAAGCAAGAAAAAATAAAAAAAGAAAAGCCTAATGTTTGGCAAAATTGCATGAAAAAAAACACTGCCTTGTAATTGAACACAAGGCACTAAGTAAGCACTGCAAAATGTAATTTTTAAAAGCTGACCATATTTCACACAAATTTGCGAAACAAACGCTGCATAAAAAGTTATGTTCATTATTATTTATTCAGGTCTGTGTCAGCTGCAGTGCTGCAAATGTTTCTTTTGGAAAGCCACTGTACAACAAAGACATGAATATGCAACATGGTTCTGTACTTCAGTATCCATAGGATACTGTAAGATATATATAAAGCATCCAGAGACTAAAATGATACTAGTTTTTTTCATAATGTCTTTAAAGGAAAAAGCAGAGAAAAAATGAAGTAAGGTAGAGGTCAGATGTTCAGAGATACCAAAGATACTCTTTTAAAACAGTTTAAAATTGCTTCCACATAAACATAAATATATTAATATTATCCAGGTTTGTTGCTGTGATTCATCTAGTTTTCCTTTTTTAGTCAGTCATGGATGTAAACATAGTAAGACGTTCTCATCCATAAGAGCTCAAATTAAACAGGGTCTGACTCCACCATTCAGCTGCAATATCTACTTTGTCTGGATTATTTGGAGTAGCAATCTGTACAAAAGTAGCCAATTGAGCTATTTCTGAAATCAATACAAATTTCAGTTTCCAGTGCTGCAGAATTGAGCTCTCAGAACTGCCTGAAGTTACCTTTTACTGGACAGGGATGAGACAAGAAATTTACTTGAAAGAAGTCAAATCACTATTTCAGAATATGCATGAATGTATCATTAAAATGCATAATTAAATAATTAAAAAGCTGCAAGAAACTGTGATTAATTTTTATTATGGAAATTAAAGCATTACTATAATTGCTAGAAATTGTGATTATTTTTTTTTTCTGATTTTTTGCTAAAAGCAGATCATTGATGATATTGTGATTAATCAAGACTTCTGGTTAATCATCAGCAATGTAAGAGTGATTAAATATTGCTTTGTCCTTTAAATTAATCTGCCCTCCAGGTAAAAATTGCAAGAAACTACCATCACTTTTTTTTTCCCTATGTAAGAAAGAAATGCAGAAAAAATTATTGTCTCTGAGAAAGAAAGAGTTGTTATTAGAAATAAGATGCGTTATTACTCTTAAAAGCATGCATGCATGCCTCCATTTATTGTTCAATTACTAAATGCAGACAACAGATATATGCTGCCTTTGGGTGTCAATATAATACTAACAATAATCCAAGTAATTTGTGTAAGTAGTTATTCCTCTGAGAAATCTTACAACAAATACAGGGTAGATTTTCTTAAATGCAATAGAAATGTCATATAGTGGAGTGAAGTCTTTCATCCAGCCAGAACAAAGTCAGGACAAAGAAAGATCTCACAGCTTTCCTCAGGCATTAATGCCATTTTTTCCCCCATTTCAAAAGTCTGTGGTTGATAAAAAAATGGTTTAAGGGAAATTATAGCTGGCATAGAAAAGTAAAACTTCTAAGTAAAAGAAAGTGATTCATACGCTTGAGAAGAATTTCCATATGATTCTTATTCTTTGCTCACCGCAAAAATTGGAAGAACATCCAATTTATCTCAGTCTAATAGGGCTAATTTTGCAGCCATGCGGAGAACTAGAGGCCAGATTCTCATTCTGTGGCCCTGAATTGAATCCAGCTGAACTCTTGAGTTTTATCGGAGATCAGGTCTCAGAGGCATGGCACTGCCTCGGTGGATGCACAGTCCAGCCAGAGCTCCCCTTCCTTCCCCGCTGCATCCCCTGCCGGCTGCAGGCAGCCCGGCACAGCTGCAGCGTCTGTGCTCACTGGCAGAGCTGCTTGCCAGCACAGTGATGCCATCATGGCCAAAACACGACGGCTCCATACAGATCTGAGCAAGATGAAATTACATCTTATCTTTAAACCCACTGGAGGTTTGATACTGCAACACTATCAAGCAGTCACTTCTCCCAGGAAAGGTTACAAGAGGGAGTTTAATGTGAGGGTGTAGGGATTACATCTCAGAAAAGTTGAAAACAGTGGTCCCTGGGGCTTTCCAGCCTTTCTATAGAGCATGGTAAATCTTGAATGCATAACTCAAAACATTTAGAGTTTCAGATTGTTCCTAATTTGTTTGGACAAGAGTTTTTATTAGTAAAATAGAGCTATTGTAATAATGTAATGTAAAAATAGTGCTATTGAGGCATAAGTGGCATAGATGTCTTTTTAAAAACTTGCCTATATCAACGCATGTGTAATACTAACACTAATATGAGTAAAAATAAGATGAAGTGCTTGTACAGACAAAGCAGTCTGCTGGGGAAAAAATGACAACTGTGCTTTCTAAACTCCATTGTCTGATCAAAATCATACATGTGTATAAAGGGACATAAGAGTGAGCCAGTAACATAGACGGATTTGCAGTACAGACAACCTGCAGAATGGTTATCTGTACAAATCAGAGGTGGTGCTGAGGTGGCCTCACAGACTTCAATACATCATGAAGTTCCATGTGTGCTTATGTCTTCATGTGCCTGTAAACCATTTCCAGCTCCTCACACCAGTAATTCTATTCCACACACACACACCAGAGAAACTGAAAAATCTTTACTGGCTGACAGTGGGAATTCAAACTGCAACTATGGGTTCAAGAGTCTAAAATGAGTGTTTGGGGAATCTTTGTTGAATTTATATGCTCCCCACTACATTGTATTCAAGGTGACCAAGTTTCCAAGTTTCCTATTCCTACACATAACTAAGGACATCATACACATATCTCAGTGCAAAAATAAAGGACAGACACAGATCTTGCCAAAAAAAGTAAACGCATTTTACTTTAAAATATTACATGGTCAGAGACCATATATATATATATATTCTCCACTATGTCAAATCCCTTATTGAGCTTAGGGATGAAGAATGCATCCATCAAATACTTGGTTTTACAGCTGGGTGTTCAATACCTTGCTCTGATGTTCTTTTAAAAATTCTTTTTTTTTTTTTTTCAGCTTATTTTCCCCAGAATTGCTTTAGTCTTCTCTGGAAGAGAATGGAGCCTCTCTAGAGAGACCAGCCACACAGTTTGAAAAGCACTGCTTTGGAAAAAAAAAAAAAAAAAAAAAGACTTTAAAAGAGACAAACACTCTCAGTCCAACAGGAGTAGGCCTTAAACAGAGTGGCAACTTTGAGTGTGATGTAGTTATAGCAATTATTTTGACAAAGTGATAGCAGCAAACAGAAGGTACATAAAATGTTTTCAGATTTATTTATTATTTTTTTAAACAAAATCTTGAGCTGTGAGAGTCCTTTCACTGCCTGTATCTATTTTAAGAACTTTGCTATTTCCATCAGTCTGAATGATACCTCTGTGCATAAGCCTGCTTATATACATTTAGTTTGAGGCAATTAGGTGGCAATGAAGGTGCTGTATTTGGTATCTAAAAACGTCTAGGAAATTACCTTGAAAACATGTACTGGAACAACCCTAGGTATTAAGTAGTATATATTTCTACTGAATCTAGAGTCCACTGAATATAGGTTGTCCCCAGATGTTAGGCCATGGCAGAAATTTATTTTACTCTTTTTTCTCTTGAATTTTAGTCTGAATTCATTCTAAATCTACCATTAGTTCTATACCAGTAGGAATTTTTACTGAAATCTTACCGATGTGCTTTGTCTTTCAAGAAAATCAATAGAGTTTTTTATGTTTGCTTTTCTTACAATATAACATATCAGAATTAGCAAATGGGTCTATAAACAAGCCCATCTTAACATGCATAGCTGAACACCATGCTGTCTGTCTTGTTGAAGTGTAATTGCTATGATAGGATAGCTTCTGGGAAAGTGGTTCCTTTAAATGACTCCATGCTAATTTCCCTTGATGTTTAAACACAATGAACAGGGAAGAATTCCCCAAATGTTTTCCAAAATGCTCAGGTAACTCAATCAGATTAAATCAGTCCAAAGAAATGTATAGAATTGCACCTCAAGTCTAACACAGTGAACGATGATGCATGTTCATTTTCATCCCTCCTTGTTCCTTAAAAAAGTTACAGAAAATTCCACAGCAACAAAGGGTTTCCATTTCATTTCATAACGAGGAACAATGTGGAAAGCAACCCACCTGTCATTTTACTGAAAGATATGGGAATGCCTGTGGCAACACCTCCAGAAATCCAGCACTTGTGTCTTTTCTCGCTTATAAAATCCCCAAATCAAGCAAAATCTGGATGAATTCCTTCTACAGTGACCAAATTATTTGATAGCAAGGGGCTGGTAAAACAGAGTTCTGAGGATCTAATAATTAAAATCATTTCGTGTGCTCCTGAAACCTTGGGTCTTTATGTTACGAAGGAAGGAGGATTTTTCACTCTCAAAAGTATAAACGTAATTTCAGCCTCAGGATTACATTTGACTAAATATAGATACCTGTGTTCAATTGCCTGGGAAGATAAACGGGAAGGAATTATGTCAACTGTCCCCGATGGTTCCCCTTCAACCTGTTGTTTGACTTCGACATTAAGTCAGTCTTTAGCCTTTAAGTGGGTGTGTTGCTGCTTCACATTAAGCAGGTATAATTACACTCCGCAAAGCAGCATCAGAGGCAGTGCCCAAACGTTCCTGGCAAAGCCTTTGTATGTAAGCAAAACACGTCGGATCGTCGCTGAATAACCATGATCCAGCCTCCAGCTTTTCGTATGTGCTGTCAGCCATGAAAAGAAAACACTTAAATGTCAAACGACATAACCGGCTACAGTGTATTTAACAAATGAGTTGCGGGTGTCGGCCCGCCCCGGGAGCGGCGCGGTGGCGGCGGGAGCGACCCGTGTCCCGCGGTGTCCGGGCGCGGGTGCGGCTCCCGGAGCATCGCCCGCAGCTGCCGCCCGGCCGGGCCGTGCCCCGGGCAGCGCCGGGAGCCCCGGGCAGCGCCGGGAGCCCGCACGTGTGCGGCGGGGAGCGGCCGCCCAGCCCCGCCGGGCGGGGACCGGGGGAAGGAGGCACCTGCGGCTGTGGGGGGCGGCGATGCTGGAAGTTTGGGGAGGGCGGCCGCGCCGAGAAGCCCCCGCCCGCCCCCGGCTGTGTGTGCTGCCGGGCACAGCCCCATCTCCAGGAGCCGCGGATTCGCAGCCCAGGAAAGCCGTGCGCCTTTCTCGCCCCGCTCGCTTCCACGGAGACAGCCGGGTGGCGGTGCCCGGTGGAGCGCGGCAGCGGCAGGATCCGGGCAGAGGAGGGATGCCATCGGGCTGGTGCGGAGCCGCAGCCGCTCCTCCGGACCGGGCAAAGCTCCTGCCAGCTTCCCAGCAGCCCGGGCTGGCCTCCTACCCTCTCTCCCTGCAGATCACGGCCGGAGGCTATCGGAGGGAAGACACCCTGCCGTGCCGCCGAGGCGGGCGATGGAACACGGCCGTGGGCACACGGCCGTGGGCACCCGGCCGTGGGTACCCGCAGAACGGGGAAGGCTCCAGCCTCCCCTGCCAACCCGGGCCGCGGTAGCCCTGCTGTCCCCGCTTCAGCCGCCTCCGCACCGAAAAGAGCAGCGAGAAAAATAAAATGGTGGGAACGATGTGAGGCGCCTTGGAAGGGTTAAGGGAGACTCAGACAGTACAAACCGCAAGGGGAACCGTCATCCCGGAGGCAGGCAGAGCAACCGGGAGCGAGGTGGGAGAAGACAGAGGCTGTATTGGGGACAGGTGCTCAGCTCCGAGCTGCCTCCCTCCCTCCCTCTCTCATACACACACGCAGACTCGCATCTCTCCCAGCATGAAAAAGCGCAAGGCTAATGAGAGGCGAAGTGAATAATGGGGAAGTTGTTGTCTCCAGCGATGAGGCAAGTAATGGGGCTGAGGCCAGCACTGAAGTTGTGTAACCAAATTCTCCACCGTCACCCCCTCGTTTCTCCACCCTCCCCCATTGATTTTTAGGAGAAACCCAGCTGAGGTTGGGAGACTCTCTCCACCGCACACCCAGCAGAGAGGAGTCCTCTCCCCTCCGGCACGGGCAGGCAGCTGGCGGAGGTGTCCCCGGCGCCGCATCCCCGCCTCCGCGCAACTTGCGGGGAGCGGAGCCGGCTGAAAGCAGGCGGAGGCGGCTCTCCGCGACCACCCACTCCGCGCTCCCCCTCGAGCACGGCAAAAGCCGGGGAGGCGGGAGGAGGGGAGATCCAAACTTGCCAGCCCGGGGACTGTCCCTCACACGGCAGCGAGTGCCGTTCGTGCGTGCGCGGAGAGCGAAGTGTTCCCAAACTCCGGCGCTGCCCAGGCGGCTGGATGCGCACGGTTCCGCTCGCAGAGTCGCAGCGGCTCCTGCCCAACTCCAGGGGGCTGGCTTCTCCCGGGGGAAGTGACCGGCTGAGAGCAGAGCCCTCGGGGAACACCGGCGGGAGGTGGGAGGCAGGGAGCAGGGAGACCGGGCTCGAGGAGCCTGCTGTTTGCCGGCGCAGAAACCGAGCGAGGGAGAGAGCTCAACCGAGCGGCAGAGATTTAGCTGGGGGGTTATGAGTGCCGTAACCACAGCCTACACGAATGCAATGCAAGAAACCCGAATCTTACCCTGAGCTGCAGTGAGGAGCCCCGCGCAGAGAACCAGCAGAGACTTGAATTTCCTCCACGCAGTCATGTCTGCAGTTATTCCACACACACACACACTCTCATGCAAAACCCCCGGCGGCTCTTCTCGGCTGCGACCGTGTCCTCCGAGCGGCAGCGGGGCTAAGGACAGCGCCAAATAACCACGGCAGGGCGAGGAGAGGCGGAGAGGAGCGGTCCGGGTCCCGAGCGCCGCGCAGCGCCCGGCGCCTCCTGCAGGACTGCGCGGGCGGCTCGCTCCGCTCCGCTCGCAGACAGCATCAGTCCCGCGCCGCGGCGGGGCTGCGCCGCTCAGCGCCCGCGGAGCCCCGGCGCTGCCGGCCCGCCGCCCGCCCAGCGCAGGGCAGGGCGCCCGGGGAGGGACGGCAGGCGCGCCCGGGGCCGCGGGCAGCGCGGCATGCACGGCCGCGGCGGGGAGAGCCGGGCAGCGGCGGCGGCGGCAGGAGAGGGATGCGGAGAGTGCGAGGAAGAGGAGGAGGAGAGGGAGGAGGAGGAGGAGGAGGAGGAGGATAAGGAGAGAAGAGGGAGGGAGGGATCGCGGCGAGAGTAGCGCAGGCAGCGCGGCGGAGCGGCTGCCAGCCACACGAGAAGCCGCCGCCGCTGGACTCAACCATCACTTCCCACCGAGAGGGGAAGGGGCCGGCGCTGTGCAGCCGGCGCTGGCCGAGCCCGCAGCCTCCCCGCGCCGCCGGACGGCCCCGCACGGCCCCCGGGGCTGCTGCCGGCCCCCGAACGGCCCCGGCGGGGCCATGGCTTTCCCCGGGCCCGGTGTCCCCCCGCGGGGGGAAGGGTCGTGGCTGTAGGGCTGCACCTGCCCCGGAGGCTCCTGCTGCCATTCCCCGCTGTCCTGTCCCCCAGCTCTGCCTGCAGTTCGCCTGCCCCAGCCACATGCGGGGTGCTGGGTGCGGGTGCTGGGGTCCCTCGTCCTAGGTGAAATTACCCTCTGCTTTCGTCTCCGCTCTCTCAAGAGAGGAAGGCTTTCAGGTCCAAAATGTGCTCTGCTCGTTCCTCCTAAGTTGTTCATCAGAACAAGCTGTTGTTCCTGAGAGGAAGGAGACGAGCCAAAATCTCCTTGCGGAGCACTGCTTTGTCTTAATGTTGCCATTCTCGAGAGCTCCTGTTGCCAAGAGGAATTTCTGCAAGAGGAATTAACAATCCTTTCCAAACCTAAAGAAAACCAATCAAGATATGACATGGCAGTATGCACCAGAGGCTTCCCCACCACCAGCCTGGAGCAGGCAGGGTTGATTCCTTGTGCCCGAGGGAAAGGAAATGGTGACCCGAGGTCGTCGTGTCACAGGTCCCCACGCTCCATGATCCCAACAAGGGTTTCTGTGCCAGGCCTACCTTCAAACGGGGGCAAAAATGTGCCCAACCCTGACTTTCAATCCAGTGTGAATTGCCTCCATCACTGCATGCTGGGCCTGATTCCATAATTAATGCTTACCTATATCCGTAATTAAAACACAAAGGCTCATAGGAAGGAAAGACAGAAACACAAGCCCTTTTGGAAAGGTAGTTTCAAGGCTGTAATTATTCACTTAGGAGTTTTCTTTCGTGGGGAAATATGCAAAGTTGTTTTCTCGTTGTAAGTTGCATGAAGGTGGTGAATGGGCACTGAACAAGGTAGGCTGACTTTGTAATAAGCTGGTATTTATGTAAAAACGTTGTGGTTCTCACTCGGAAAGAAAAAAAAAAAAAAAAAAATTAAAAAGCCGAGGCAGGCAGGCTGCCGAGCCAGACGTGGCGTTGCTGCCATCTCGTGGCAAGCGATCCCTCCCTGCCGGGCCCTGCTGCGGCCCCTTCACTGCCTTTCCCCGCAGCTCCCAGCCCTCTGCCTTCTGAACACTCCCACTGAAGGGATCTGGGTTTAGTTAGCATTCATCCGTATTTTAAGAACACCTCCGGGACTCATTTTTTTCCATTCGTGAAAGCAAAATGATGCTAATACTTGTTAGTACCAGACATCGTGTAGTCAAGCTGCTGTGCAGAATTCCCCAGTCAGAGCTCCTCAGGCTCATCCACTTATCCTTGTCAGAGGACTGGGGGGAGTTTGTTAAAGATTGTAAGAAAGATGGAAATGGGCACTAAGCTTAAGCTGAGACTTACTTTCTGGCATCGAGTAGTCTGAGGCTCAGACTTTTGATATGAGCAATTGTTTGCATTGCATCTGGCCCAATAATTTTTTGTTTTGTTGTGTTGTATTCTCTATTAAGTTGAGATAGTTGAACAGTCATAAATAAACACCATTTATAGCTGCCTGTGTCTAGTTGAAAGCAGTAATGATGGTGTCATTTCTTGCTATGCTTTTCAGTGAGCACTCTTGAGAAGTTGCTGTTTAATCCTACTCATGACAGATTCTGCCAAAGCTCCAGTATGATATAATATAATATGTGCCTTCTTGGTCTTGACTCAGACAGCATAGATTTACTGTATCTGAGGCCTTCTGTTCTTCTGAGGATTTTCTGGGCTTCATTGAGCTTTTGGGGCCCAATTCATTCTCTTTTGAACTATAGAAGTGTTAATTTCTAACCTTTATAACACCTAGCTAGAGTAAAATAACCAAGCACCACAATCAGCATGACTGCAAAAGATGCCTTTTCTCCTGTCTTATATCCTATGGCAGTAAACCATAATGCATGAACGTTGTGGTTCATGCTAACCTTTAGCATGTTACCATTTGTCACCTGAGATCGTGCCTTACTGAGATAAACAAGATAGCACAGACCCTCTCTGAGAAGATTTCAGCCTCTTAACAGACTCAGGTAGCTGTCACAATGCCTTTTACAAACCTTGTGTGACATAATTTTTTTTCCCCAAAGCCAAAAATTCCAGATGACTACTCTGGAACTGAAGCATGGCATTCCAGGAGGAATCTCCACCAACCTGACTTGAGCTCAGTGTGGAACTGCAGTACCTAAACATGGTAATTACAGAATATGATCTAACCTAATGACTGTAATCTCTCTGTTGTATGTTAAGTACCTAATGTACTACCATAAAATCCACGAATTTATGAGTTTGAACAGAGGCAATATTTCTCTCTATTCCCTATAGACGGTATGGGGAGTGTATATGTCAAGACTATTTGTACTAATCAGGGTGATTTAAAGGTAGCTTGACAGAGATTTATTTTCAGTTGAGAGCTTGTCCTTTTGTTCCTCTATGCCATATAAAACAAAGGTCTGAAGGGTTAGATTTCCTCTTTTACTTTTTTTTTCAGCTTGCTATGTTAATAATATTGAATCCATATTTCCATGTTGTCATTTTATGGGAGGAAGAAGCATCTTTCAGTAAGGTGCAAGAAGCTTTGCACCTATCCAAGAAAAACTACTGATTCAGAACATACTTGAAAATATACTATATACTTATTAAAAAGGGATGTTTGTGGAAACCCATAGCCTTTCCACTGGACACAGAAAGCCTTAGATTTCTGCCAGAAGGTTATTGTGAAATTCAAAATGTCAAAGCTTAAAAATTCAAAATATTATGTTGGGGAAAAAAAATCTATAAGAAGATAGTCTTCAGCAGAACAGAGATTTAGTGTGAGGAAGTCAGAAAGTAGAACAGTGCTCTCTACGAGCAACTTCAGCCAAATGTTTTTTTTTTCACATAAGCTCTTTAGTTTGAGCAGAGATCATAGTTCCAAGTAGTCCACTTAGCACATTCTCTTTTCAAGAATTCTGCTTTCAGACTTGAAATATTTAATGATTCCTTTAATCATAATAGTCTTCTAGGCCGGAACAATGAAAAAAATATTAATATATACGTATGTTCCTTACTACAATTTGTTATACCATAAAGCATAAAAAGGAGGCCATGCCACCCACAGTCTGTCTGCAGTTAATTTTTTTTTTTTTTTTTTTTTTTTTCTGTTTGGCTTAGATTGGACTCTGCTTTCTTTTTCTGGTAATGTTGTGTCCAAACTAGAATCTCTTGTAAGACTGACAATAATGACAACATCTGCAATATCAGCTACAACCCCATAATTGTTTTATATACTACCAGCACAGGCCAATAAATGTAAGTATCAATAGCCTAAGCTGGAGAAAGGAGAAAACAGGGAAAAGGTGGTTACAGGCAGGACACTTCAAGGGAGTACTGGTCAGCAAAAAGGATATCATGATACTGTTCAAGAGGGCTCCTGGGCAGCTTGCTCCTGCTCTGCTATATTGTATTCCCCTCTGGAATGCTTAGTTTAGGGGCAACAGTTGGCAAAAGTGTTGGGGAAAATGTAAGTTGCGTGTTTTAAAGTACTGTCAAGCACTACTTAGCTCCTCAGAGGCAGCTCCTCTAACACACAAACCTTCTTTTCAGAGCACCTACACTGATCCCATCTGTCCTTAAGGTGACATTAATAATTGATGTTAGGAAGATGAGACTTCTGAAAGACATTTCTCCCTTTGTGGGGAGGTGGAATTTGTAGGCAGTAGCCTTCAGGGTGCCTGTAGGAGACAACATCAAGATCATTATTCCAATTAGGAACTGTTTTTCAGAGGTTTAAACATTTTATCTTTGGAGGGTTAACAGAAGAAAAGAGAACTTTGTTGTAGTTGTTCAAGGAAAAAAGATTATTTGTTTTATTGTTAAGCATAAGAAGATCCTGCAAAGCATGAGGTATGACTATGCAAGGATAATAGTGTGGATAACAGTAGCTAGACAATGGTCTAAACAGATAAGTAAGTCAGTATCTTGACAGCAAGTAAAATGTGACAGTGTCAGCAGACTTTGAGAATGAAAAGGAGCAACTTCTATCAGATGGGAGAGATATGGAAGAAGCAGAGAAGAGAGGTCAAAAATAGCTCAGAAAAAATTGGTTTTTGGCAGAAGTCTCATTGCATATGGGAAGGGCAACACTACATTTGTCAGAGCTGGAAAGATGCTGCTTTCATTGAGACAGGATAGATGTTTGTTTGTGAGGGGACCTGTCAGGAGGGCTCCATACCCAAGTGTACTGAATCTAGTTACTTCCCTTGAGCTGTCCTACCTGAGTGATTGTGCTGCTGAATGCAGCATGTTAATTATGAGCACACATTGACTTATTAAGAAAGTGCTTGGTTTAGCATCTAGTGAACTGCTGCTAGCTTGAGCTGCCATGACTATTCTATTCTATTTGTTTAATCATTTGGAAGAGTCATGCTTCAGCTTGGCTCTCTTGGTGTGGTTTCCTCATGCTAAGTCTTACATCTCATTTAGTCTTGCAACCTAGTAAAGATCTTCTTGTGTGTTAGGAAAAAAACTTAAGTTATATCCTTGACTCATTTTGAGCTAACTGGCTGAGAAAGAAAGATTTAGTGTATAGGAAGGGATAGGCTGTCTGTTTGATTCATGATGCATTGGAGATGATAGCTACATATACATGAGGATATGTCAGAAAGGCAGGCTGAATTTTCAGTTTGGACATAAGGAGATTAGTCTGGAGTAGACTAGTATATCTCTGAGTCATTAGCAAACAGATGGTAGTTGAATTTGTATTTGGTGATGAGAAACAAGGTGTAACGGGAAGAGAAGGAAAACAAGGACAGGAAACCCACACAGAAATTTGAAAAGTGGATGAGAAGTATATCCTCAAATATACTACCTTAGCAATCAGGTGAAGAGGGAATTGATGAAGATATGGGCATACACTATTCTAAGAAGAGTTATATATTAGGTCCAAGTAGAAAAAAATGGAGTGTTCCTTAACTTTCATTTTGGGAGATTGAGGAATTAATGGTTTCTTAGGGCCCTAAAGAAGGGCAAGATTAAATCAGAGAAAACAAGTTGTTTCAGAGTGTTACAATAGCTCTAATATTCTTCTTGTGTTCTCATTCTTCTTCCATAAAGAATGAGCTGATATCTGGGAGCTGAAATAGGAACATATGTAGGTAAAATCATACCATTTCTAACATGGCAAAGACTAATCCATAAATAGAGGGGTAAGTTGTCAAA
Organism: Erithacus rubecula; assembly: GCF_903797595.1. Taxonomy (NCBI): domain Eukaryota; kingdom Metazoa; phylum Chordata; class Aves; order Passeriformes; family Muscicapidae; genus Erithacus; species Erithacus rubecula. The sequence goes on from NC_136685.1 coordinate 21,776,029, forward strand.
AGAGAGAAGAGAGGATAAGAAGAGTACAGGTCATGAGAAAAATTGTGAGAAATTATGATACTGATCATGGAAGAAGTCAGATGGCTGGGTGGCATGGAGACATTGAAGCAGCTAATGAAGTAAATTGAGGCAAACACAGAATAAACTTTTGAATCCATGGTCAGGAGAAAAAAAATGTTAAAAGTTAATGATTAAAGGAGGAAATAAAGATGTATAAAGCTAAAACAAGGGTAATTTTAAGTAGGTGTTGAAAAGCTGTCATAAGCACCTCCTCTGGGTAGGGTACTTGAGGTTTTATATTCCTTATTAGATACTGCTCCTAACTGAGGTTTAGACCACTATTATGGTAGTGGAAGCTTCATAAATAGAGAACAAAATATATTGAAATTAAAAAAATCATACATGTCATCAAGAGCAGTTAATCAAGTATCTTGCATCTTTTTTTTTTCATCCTCCCTTGAGGCTGCCTGGCTGGACTTAAATTCTGCTGGGTTGCCAGATGGAAGAGATTTCGGAGATAGAATCAGTCCTTCTATCTTGACATTGAATGTTTGGTTTACCTTTTAATAGCAGGGTCTTCACAAGAAGTGTTTACAAGCATGAGAGGAAAATAGGGAGAATGCACATATAACCAAGTGCACAATCATTAGTGCTTTAAAAATAATCACTATCAACAAATTACACTTAGACTCAAAGAGTCCTTGACTGAAGTGACTTAATCTCTAGAGATGTATTCACTTTGGCAGGTGTTCCAAGAAGTTAGTTTGTATGTCTTATACTAACTGAACATTTGGGTACGCTTCATCTGCTCAAAAGAAAAGGGTCCTGCAATAAGAACAGAGGGGATTTCTGTGGTTTGGGGTTTTTGTTTTTGTTTTTTTTTTAATCAGGAAGATGTTGCTGCATTTTCCTAAGTTCTGATTGTGTGCTCACTGGTTGTGCTAAGGTGGAAAGCAGTCTCAATAGAACATCTGGGGTACAAATAATCTTGTGAAGTTCACATTCATGTTCATTTTCCCAATAGATGTTACAGAAATAGCTGCTGCCACACCTCCAAGTATTTCTTCAGAGTAGATGAATTTCACCTATATACCTCAATCACTTAATTTGTACCTATCCACACTTCACAGGGATCTTCATGCAGAAGTTCCTTAAAGTGAGTGGTCTGTACAGGCCTGCAGAGGGAGACAGTCTGTTCAGGTGTTTGCTAGATTTCACAGCTAGTTATCTCCCTGTATTAACTGAAAAATAATTAGATAGTCTGTTTCAAGCAACCTTTGTGACAATGTCAGATTTAATATTACTTAAATGTCATAAAACTGTTTCTTAAGTGTTTTTTCTTTCATGTATTAATCTGTTTCTAAGTCCCACTTCAACTTTATGATGTGGCTGCATCTGGGGTGTGCATATGCAGATACACTGAAATGATTTATTCTCTATTTCTGTATGCTAACTTTTCAGTGGGGGGCAGGGCAAAGAGGCTGATTACCCTTTTTTTCAAAGGCATACAGCATTACAGTTACTGCAAAGTAAGAGTATACATGAATTCTTACTGCAATTATCCATCAAAGCTTTGCTAACCTGAGCTAAATAACAGTCTTTCCACTGACTTCAGTGGGGACAGGATTGTGTCCTATATGATAATAAATCTAGAATTTTGGCTGGGTGGGAAAGAGTTATAAAATCAAAGTATTGATTGCATTGAAGTTTCAGTCACAATGCAGCATTACTCCCTGTAGCTATGTATAAGTATGGGACAAGAATAATCTGCTGGAATTGTGCACCTCTAAAGGAAGAATTTGAGGTGCTCTTCCTGCTGTTGCCCATTACCAATAATATCTGACTTCATAGGAAAAATCTAAGAGGCCCATCCACAGAATGGAATCATTAGGAAATGATCATGTGCTCTCATTTCTCAACTCACATATTGACCAAGCTAGATGGGGACCATCTAAATCTTTGAAATGCAAACATTGCTAGCATTGACCCATCAGCATAACCTCAATTATCTTCCCAAATATTGGATGGCCTGACACTGGACAGTGATTGGCTTTGCTAATACCATCCAAAGATGGAGTTTTGAGAAAGAGCCTAACTGCTGCTTAAGTAAAGCTGGCAAAATGCCCTTCTGAAGAGAGGCATAATGATATTCATAAATAATGAGATTAAGTATCTTCCTGCTTGCTTTAACCAGTCATGATTTCTTTTCATTTGGAAAGAAGGCAGAACCATGTTCTACCCTTCATGCATGAAACTAAGAGAGGTCTAGCCTTTTTTACTGAATTAATTTTTTGTTCTTTGTCATCTCATTTCCCTTCTTAAACAGGATTTTAGCCAGCTGTTATAAAACAGTGAGTTCCAAGCAGTGATGATCTATCCTCCCTACTTATTCCTTTACAGTTCATCTACTTTCCAAGTTGCCATTGCCTTTCCTTTCCTAACTTCTAAATTAGAGTTCCTCTCTGTCTAAAAAAGACACACAAGAGGGGCTTTTCTTCTTGAGAACATCAGTGACCTTGTCTGTCTGTGGGACTTCTACACACAAAGATCAGAACTCACCACAGAAATAATCTGCTTCTTAGATTCACTTTTCCCATTTCCTATATAAAATCTCTATGTCTCTGTTTCTGGAGAGCTTAATTCCCAGACTGCAGATCTGAAAAAATCAGATGAGTTCTGATTGAATTCAAGATAGCATCACTATTATTTTTCACATGGACAGATTTTTGATTTAATTAGTTATCATCAGTTCTTTGTAGTACACACAAGTCATATTTTTCTGGCATTGCCTTAAATCTTTGTGTTTTCAGCCCTCCATTATACGCTAGTAAAATGGAGTGAAAGACGATCAGAACAAGGATTTTCACCAGTATCTATCCTAAGCATGCAACAATTTCAAGTCTTCAAATTTTTTAAGGAAATTACTAAGTAATTGATCAATTTAGATTTCTTTTTAATATTTGTGGTGATTACTTCCTGAAAAAAATTAAGAACTAGGAATTCTGAGTGTTGTTATCTGTCCCTGCTTCCTCGTGGGAACACGAGTCTTCTGAAACGGGCAGCATAAGAGTTCTTTGAAGATTATGGGAAGTAGATCAAAATTCATTTGATCCTCAAAAAAACCCCCCACAGATTCTCATGGCAATGTCCTGAAGTCAGTGTGAAATACATTAGTGTCTAGGAGTGAGCTGCCATATCACAGGGATTCTCAGGTCTACAAGATTGAATTGGATCACTTCATTACAGGCAGTTATTTAAAAAGCCAATTTAGAGTTTGTTGGAAATAGGTCTGTCAGATTCAAAAGACCTTAATGATGATGTGGTGTGATAATTTTTCCCCACAGGACCTTGGTTCTCAATCATTTATTATTACCTTATTTTCATTTAGAATATTCAGAAGTGGATGATAAAGATGTTAGTATATTACTAGCTCATAGTATGTGCAGGAGGCATTTATGTTGTTCCAGGTCCTGACATTCAGAGGTTTTGCAATGGAGATAGTTAGAGATTAAGACCCATTTTGCCCAATTTTAGGCCCCTGGATGAGAGACAGCAAGAATCCAGATAGATCATGATCTGTGAGTATGTTCAGTGTTTGCTGTGTAGTAGCTTGCAGGAATTATGTGCTAACGTTAGGTGGATGGCCTTGGTCCTCTTGTTAAGGGGATGAGTGACTATCCCTAGTCATCCATCCAAAGTGAGAGCATGTACTTTGTCATCTCAGCTGGACCTGCTGTGCTTTCCACAGCAGAAAAAAGACCTTGGGAGGTGGGGTGTAAGGTATGATCCCTGGAACAGGAGGAGAGCAATTCTTGGTATCTTTTTCATTTTGCATGTACGCCAAAGAGTCTGTCAGTCATTATCTTTTATTCCATTAGCTTTAAAATGCAATCTATTGAAAAATAAGAAAATGTTCTTTGTGAAATAGGTGATTTGCTTAAGGTTTGCAGTGAAAACAAGAACATGTAATACACGAACACGAGAGTCAGCACTGAGTTGATTTGTTATAGTTAAAGCTTCTGGGGCAGATTTTCAAAGGCACAGGGGAGTTAGGAGCCAAACTCCTGTTGGTGTTCAGTGCGTGTTCAGCATCTAGCTGCTATTTCTGCTTTTGAAATCTTCTCCCATAGCAGTTAGTGGTCGAATTGTAATGGATAAACCAACAAAAACCTACAACCATCTCTGTTTTTCTGACTATTAAAAATATACTCCTTTGAAGAATAAAGTTTGTAAAATAGAAAAAGAAATATCAGTGGACCTCTGCTCACTGTGGGCTTTATTTGTGCCTTAAAGCATTCACAAAGCCTGCATTAATGCTGAGAATTATTCAGACATATGAAGGGTATGTTATTAATATATTCTTGCAGTTGCTTGGAATAGGTCTCTGTGAGAATCAGGCTGTAGGAGGAGTTTCCATATGTGTTTAATCACAAAGCTTACATTTCTAAGGAAAAATCTGTTTATTACAAGTGTAGTCCTTTTCTTATAGGTGTTTGTGGTTTTGAAATCTCCCAGTGTCAGTGCCACAGGCCAGCTCCTCCAGAGGCACAACAGAGTAGGTCTGGATGCAGCACCACACAGCTCACATGCTCTGATCATCTCTCTTAACCTCCACCAAAGAAAGCTACAGGGCTCCTATCCCAGCTCCCTTGAAAGGGCAGCTTCCCCTTCCCCACTGCTGCTTCCAAACAGTAACTACAGCAGAGTGTATTGTCACTAAGGATAAACTAAGTGAACTGTTACATTCAGATTTCACAGCCGCACCAAACCTCAAGGGCATGTGACCAGAACAACCACCAATAATGAAACCTGGGATCTGACTTTAGGGTACAGCTGCCCTTCTCACTAACAAGGTAATGCTAGTGCAATTAGTCATATAGGGCAGGATGCCACAGCACCAGTTCTGCACACCTGACTCTGAAAAAACACAGCCGCTCATACTGCTCACTGGGGTTTGCCTCAGCTCTGTATTTCCAGTTTAGAGGCAGCTTCACCTGTTATAGTCAATTTTGATGATTACCTGTATTTTAAAAGTATGATAATTTTTGATTCCTATTCAAAACTAATTGATCCAAATTTATTTGTTTTCTTTAATTTTGTTGATACATATTTTTGTAGACTACTTTTTAATGTGTGTTTACTCAGATCCATCTTGGTCACATTGTGTGCAATCCATTGTCAAACAATCTGGTCACCTTTGGAACAGACATTTTTTATATAAATTTGTCATCAGTGGGCTATCCTAGTAGGTATGTTTTTTTCAAATATGGGCTAGCATTCTTCTAAGACACTCCACCTGAGTGATGGAGTTTTCCAGTCATAATTTCAGGGAGCCTTAATACATTCATGCCAGTCTATATTCTTTAAAATTGCAAGAATTCTTTTGTAGAAGTTCAAGTTGCCAAATAATCGTGAAAAAAACATATGTGTGTATCTTAAATTATTTTCTCTCTTCTTGCTATTAATAATATTAATATCTCAAAAATCTATCCAAACATGGCAATGTTTACAGTAATGACAAAAAATATTTACTTCAATTTCTTTGATTTTTTTAAACCTGCAAAGAACTCCCTCTCTATAACATCTGTTCTAGATATTTCCCATATACTTGGAAAATGCAGGTATTTCCACAATAGTGACCAAAAGGCTGGACCATCTGGAGAGGAACTTTTGACAAGAAAGTGCAGTGATAGGAGAAAAGGGAAAAACTTCAAACTGAAAGAGGGTGAGTTTAGATTATTTAGATATCAGGAAGAAATTTTTACTGTGAAGGCAGTGAAGCTCTGGAACAAGTTTCCCAGAGAAGTTGTGGATGCCCCATCCCTGGAAGTGTTCAAGGACAGGACAGATGGAACTCTGAGCAATCTGGTTGAGCAGAAGGTGTCCCTGCCTGTGGCAGGGTGGTTGGATCCAGGTGACTTTTAAGGTCCCTTCCATCCAAAACTGTTCTATGATTCAATGCATTTCTGGCTATAATGTTTCCTGGACAGCACCAACTGTTCTGGGCAGAGGTGTAAGCCTGAGTGCATTTATTTGAACCATGAGAGGAACTGCAGCTCTTTGATGCTGATCAGTGGCATAGTGGAGATCACTATGTAGTGTGATATCACAAAAAGCTCTACAAAGGTTAAACACTGTTTTGATAGCAAAAATATTCAGATGGATTCTTCTTTCTTATATTTCATAGAATTGCTGTGGTTGGAAAAGATCTTAAATATTGTCAGTCCAAATGTAAACCTAACACTGCCAAACCCATGTCTTTAACTCTACAAATTGGTTTCTGAACAGTTTAACTTCAAGCAAATATGAAGCCCCAAAATCACAACAGTCCACAAACAAGCACCATGATTATGATGTGAATTGAATTTCATCATTATTTCTTAAAAGGTAAGATGTGTTTGCTTTTTCCACAGTCTTTCCCTGGATTCTCTTATACAAAGAAAACAGAGTTACTGTTTCTGAGCTGCAGAAATACCTTCTGTATTAAGCTGAGGTTTTATTGATTATTAAATTAAGGGGATCTATATTGTTATCTGTCACAAGTGACTCAAAGTCCTGTACCTTTATCAATTTTCCTATCCTAAGCAAAATTAGCAATTAGCTTTTTTGATTTTTTTTAATTTTGATTTTTTTTTGAGGAGAATTTGACATTCAATGGCTTTGACTCTTGTGAGACAGGTCTGAGTCATGGGGAGTAGGACTGAAGAATACTTGGTTGTATTCATTGGGGTATTTATAGTATTTTGTGATTTCCATAAGTTATTGTAAAGTCTAAGTTCCATTTTGATGTCTACTTTATATGTAAAGATATGCAAATACTGTGTTTACACAGTGCACCAACTTTCATCTGTTTACATACTAAGACTGCTTCATTCGGATTAATCTCCCAGAAAATTGCAGCTATATCTGATACATCAGTTTAAAGTTTTTCTGTTTGGAATAGCATTGTGATTTAAAAGTGTAGAATAAATGACCTTTTCTTACAATCCCTCTACTAAGAAATATGAATGTGGAGATCTACACTTTTTCTGGCATAGAAAGAGGCATAGATCTCATCTGGAGAACAGGAGATGATTTGTATACTGTGAAAGCACTGCTTGCTTTAAAGGTCTGTGAAACAATGTGCAGTCAAGGACAGAGTTTTACCCACCCTGAGGATCTGAGACAGTTTCTTAGCTTTTACACTTCTATAAACATAATTACTAAAAATTGCACTTGGTGTTGGGCCTGCTAATTTTTCTGTCAGAAATCAGTATTTGAAAATTATAGGGTTGTGTGCCTAAATTATGCTTAGGATTATATGCCTAAAGTTTCTGTGGATGTTATTGCTGTTCCCCTGAGTTCTGTGTGCAGATAAGAAACAGAAACACCTTCATGAAATTGTGATATTGCCTGTTCTGGTATAAATTGAGGATGATGCAGTTCAGATCAATGGAGTTGTGACCATTTGCTCTTAAGGGAATTTATTTCATAGCTGTCTCCAGTTAGTTACCGCAAGAAAACACCTCAAAAATGTCATTTTCCTTATGTTCTAATCCTAAGAAAAATCAGCAACCATTTTGACTTTTTTTTCCCCAATCTGCTTCTATGATCAGTGCAGGGACAAGAATTTTAGGTGACAGAAATTGAAAAATCAAGTCATTGATTTTTCAGGAACAATGGTAATTTATGTGACTTGCATATTCCTGTCCCAAAACACACAGACTGGAAAAAAAATTCCTATCTTGGCAGTAGCTTTATAAATGCATGTCTCACTGTACTGCTGTCATTTAATTCCTATTCACCAAAAATTTAGCATGATACAAAACACTCATTTCTTATACTCACAAGGAATCAGCTCCTTTATGTCTAGCTCTGACTGCTCTTGAATAAGATGCTCACCAGTTACCCATTCTTGAAAGCACTTAAGCCTTGCTGCTTTTTGCTGGAGTGCCATTCATGATGTTTGCGTAATAGCACTGAAGTGTTTGCAAGAATGGAACTGAGAAGAATCTGTGAGACAAATTTAAAAGATGGAAATTGCATTGGAAGAACACAGCCAATTCAAACAGCCAGATATTCCATAATAATAATTTTGCTAGGTTTGCTCCAAAAACATTAAAATAAGGAAAATACCCCACTATAAATTCACACTCCCTCTGGAGTTGTGTCCCCTTTGAAGTAATTATTGAACACACCTGGGTTATGTTAAAATAGCACTGAAACCCAAGTTACTCTGTTAGACTGAGGTCTCAGAAAACTTACCTATGTGAATATACACATATTATAATATTCTACTAGGTTTAACTCCCCCTAGTACAGAGAGATGGAGCTCCATTGTTCTGGGGGCATGCTTGATTAGTTCACTAATGATAAGGCCCCCTACAAGCTATTGTTATTACTTTTTTATAAGCAATTTAACACCTTAATTACTGAAGTGACCAAATCCAACTACTATTCTTATTTACTCTTTCTTAAATTTTCTAAAAAAATCCCAACCCAAATTTTCCAAACTGATTACATATTTGTCAGTTAAGTGTAATTTGAGTTGGTGCTTAAATTTTCTATGTTAGCACCAGTAACTCATGTGCCTCTTAGTGTCTGGGACCTTTCAGAGAGGCTGAGCAGGACCTGTCTCCTCTGAGCCCTGTGTATTGCACCTTGGCAGGTAGGCATGTGCACAGGGCTGTATGTGCAGCTCAAGATGTGCCACCTGAAAATTGTCATTGGAAGGAGTAAGCTGTGATTTTGTAATAAGAGACTTTTGCCCCAGAGAAAACCTGGTTGCAAATCACTTTCAAGGCAAGCTGAAAAGCTGCTGCTTTTCTCACAGCAGGAGTTTCACTATAACTTGTGATCATTGACCTCCATTCTTATTTACAGTGATATAAATTAGAATTTGCTAAGAATCCAGGTTCTCCAATTCAAGTACAGTATTATTTTGTATTTTATTAAATTTCTTACACTTTGGCGATTTTTTTCTTTCCCCCAAGATAATATTTGGGGCTCGTCTGCACAGTGCAAAACCTTCTATCTCTTTTCCAGATTTTTAAATCTAGTCTTTCTGTTAATTTCAATATTAATCTGCACTGTCATGTTTTAATTTGATATAAAATGTGCCTTGCTCTGAGTCGCTGTTATGGAAGAGTCGTTAACAGAGATATAATCCTAATAATTTGTAATAAATTACCTTTTCAAATTGTGTCTGATTCATTCCTTACAAATGCAGGGCTCAAGTAATTTGTATTGCAATTAGTTTGTTTTCATAAGTAAATTGAGGGCTTTTGTCTGATCAATAAAAAATATTTTAAAATTATTCTGCCTGTGAAATATTTGGAAGGTAATGAATACAGAACTGTTACTGCATAATGTACATATTTCTTGTTTATATTCTTGGTCAAATTACAGTTAAGGTTGCCATAGTAACTAATACCCTATACAAAAACACACGACCAGAACAAAACATTGAAAATAGCCTGAGCAATAGAAAACATAAAAGGAGTCTTTTAGGGTGTGGTAACCTTTGTATCAGAGACAGAGCATTGAGAAGATTCCTGCTGCTGAGGCTCAGAGGATGAATGAGCTGGGACTTTGCTGAGGAACTTGAAGCACAACTAAAGATACCTGCTCTGTTAACAGCCTCATTCCCTCCTTGAAATACCTTCTGCTTTTTTCTGAGACTTACACCTGATGACATTTCTCTGTTTGTCTGTCATAACAGCCTCCAGCATGACATCACATCTCTGCCATTATCTTAAATGAGCTTGGCACCATGAAAGATATATGGCCCAGAAAAAAAAATAAAAGATAACAATGAGATGGGTGGAACAGCAGAGCTAGGGAAAAGATTATGAAGCTACATAAAACATGGAGAAAACAGAAAATGATAGAACCCAGGGCAGGTGGGAGTAAGAAATAGGAGTAGGAATGAAGTAAATGACACATAACACATAAGATTAAGAAAATAAGGAAAAGGTGGAAGAAAAGAAGTATACAGGGTACATGACAAAGAAAGAAACAGGAAGACAGAAAACTTTTGATTTGAAAAAGGCAGTAGATGTTTCTGTTACAGGGAGGATGGCTTGCAAGACATTCACAGCACCTGGTGCAAATAAAAGTGTTCATAAGTTCCCAAAATAAAAGAAGGGAGGATTCAATGATACACAGGACAGACACAGACAGTTATTATCAGTGTGCTTGGCCAGCAGGCAGTCAGGGAAAAAATTCTTCAGCCATCAGAAATAAATATGCACACAATCACTATGGTTTTCTGCTACAAAAGCTCTTTTTCAGTTCTGGGCTTTGGGAAAGATTCACTTGCTCCCCTCTCAGGGTCTGAAGAGAAGCCTCTGGTATTTTCTCAAGGGCCAAGGATCTCAGGCAGGTACATCCATAAGAATGATTCCCACACCCAGTAGTCACCAACTGTACTAGAACAAGAAAATTCCTCTCCTTATTCCTCATTCATCTCTCCTCTGCTGGCTGTCTTTTCATGCTTCCACACTTCTTTTTAAAAAAGGACTCTTCTTTTAGCTGTCCAGGTCAGTCACGCTTCTTCCCCTCTTAGTTCCTTCTTCTGTCTGTGGAAGACAACATTAGCTTTTCTATACCATAAGGGATCCATCAGCATGCAGTTTTAGAGCCACAGAAGGTTTGGAAGTATGCCACTGGGGAGGAAGTCTGCCCTAGGAGCTGCTAAGAACTGTCAAACTGCCTTTCTGCAGAACCTGGAGCTGCTCAGGATAACAACCAGTTTGGAAAGTAAAAGTCTTGCCTATTTTCTCTCTGCAAGATATCCAGCTAGCTTCTCAGTGCTCTAAATTTGGGAAAAAGGAAAAAGCAGAATTTTTTGGTATAGAAATTGTATATTTTGCACTTCAAGAGAAAAAAAGTTGAAAAGAAAAAAAAATTTAAAATATATGTTATGTCAGTTTTCATGGAGAAAAGACAGAATGATCAATCTGTTTGGTTAAGTTAGATTTGGTTAAGACAAATTGAACTATATTTTAAGGCATTAAAATATTTTGTTTGAGAGCTCAAAAACATGAGAAGTACTTTTGATACATTCTCAAAAATAAGCAGTACTAGAAAAAGCTGTCTAAAATAAATTTAAAATTTGAGTTATGATCCTCACTGTCCTGGTCTAGCATTCATGAGCCAAAGCCTATTCGAGTAAGTGAGAGCCCTCTATTGACTGAAACGGGTTCCAGCTCAGGCTCTGACTGTGAACTCATGGTACCTGTACAAAAAGCTCTCCATCAGCACCTGCCAAGCAGGTGGAAAATGCTATTTGTTTTTTTATTTAATATATAAAGAATCAATTGTGAAATAGAAAACTTGTTTAAGGAAAGTTGACTTGATTTTTTAGCTCCTGTGAGGCACCACTAAACCTTTGAGCTGCTACTTTTCTAGAGCTGGATACAATTGGCCTATCAGTATATTCTAGAGCTAAGATTCTTCATTACAGAATTCTCTTGGGGTTTTTTTTTTTTAAATTTATGCAAGATCAACTGTTTATTGATACTGTCAAGTATTTGTTGTTTTCCTTCTTTCCTCCTTTTCCATCCCAGTTTATCCATTTATTCTATAGAGTAATTGGGATAAATTCACTTTTTTCTAAAAGATCGACCAACACCAAGAAAAGTGAAAATTTTGGAATATTTATGGTTTTAACTGCCATGAACAGAATATTTGGGAGCTTCGTGTGCAGCTACACTGAAGCGCAAGCACAATTTAACTACTTTAAATTTCCTTACTGTGTTTATTAAAATAAATTGATTTTTTTAACATACACATTGTGTGAGCTCCATCAAGAGAGGTTCATGCCAACACCATTTATCTTCCTCATTTTGAAATTAAAGAAAATGTGAAGAACATTTGTGTACAACCTTTCAATGTACAACCTTGGCAGTCACACTTTGCAATGGATCAGGACAGTCATTTAGTTCCCCTAAAAAGCAGTCTCTTGATTTCCTTGTCTATCTCTCTTCCCTTTAAGATTGCACCTGACAGATAGAAATCTGATACCAAATTATTTTTTCTCATCCTACTTGTCCAAAATGTTTCCTTTCCAAACCTCTCCTGTTACACTGAGAAAACACTGTGTGGTTGCTCTAATTGGCACCAAAAAAATATTGTAGCACAGAAAAAATACTTCCACAGAAGAATGAAAAATTTCTCTGAATTCAGAAATATAGAGGGGACATCTCTCACTGAGAAGAAAAATACATGTCTGGGAGGTCAGTATAGCTCCACAGGGATTTAATAATCAGTTTTTAAATTTTGTTTAGGCCATAAGTCCCATCTGATCTTTTTTGTCTGCTATAATCACCATTCTCCCAATGTAAATGAGGGGCAGTGCCCTCTTCTTGGTGCACAGGGGAAGTGAGTTAGTGTGCCTGTGTGCAGATGTGCACAGATGGACACAGGCCATCTCTGAACACTGAGCTGGCCACACACCAAGCAGCAGTTCTGCAGAAACCTGCAGGCAGCTCCATCAGCTCCATCCATCAGGGCTAAGAAACTCTGAAAGGACTCAAACTGCACTAGAGTGTGGCAATACTCTCATATGATAACATAAATTAGGGGATGGCACTGACTGGCAGAAGTGTGAGCAGAGGAGCCTTGTTGTCGTGTTCCCATCACAGTTTGTACAGAGCCTGGAAAGTATTGCAGCAGTGAGAAATGGAAATACCTACAACCTTCCCTGAATGGAACTGTGGACTATATCCCTTTGCACAGGTCTCCTTGAGACCCTGCTTCTGTGAGGCTTTTCAAGGCATCAGTATTACTGGTCTGGTCTTTTTATGCTGGTTGTATCTCTGCTTATATCTGACTATCTGTCTCTCTTACATCCTCAGATGCCTGGAAAAGTTTCCTGTCTTCTGTCATACTGAATTGCTGTTTGCAGTTTTACAAGACAACTGAAGGATGACTCTAATGCCTTAAGTTTTAGCTTTCATATTTTCCAGATTCTGTACTGCCTTAGTGTGTGACTCTGGACTTCATATAATGTGTTACCAAGTTCTCTTCACAGTTTAGTTAGACAAAACAATCCTTTTCCAGCCTGAGAACCAAGGACACCATTGCAGCTTTAGCCCAAAATGTGTAAACCACAGCAAATTGAGGAGAGCAAACAGGGAGGATGGGACTTCATAACCTGAGGCTGTAATTGGACAATTAACCCCAACATGTAAATGGACCAAACCAAGTGTGAAAATTCGTGACTGGCCATCCATCTTGGGTCCATCTCGGGTGGAGCCACGGCCAGGCTCTTGTACTGCCCAAGGTGTATCCTTTTAATAAATACCTACTTTATTCCTTTAACACTGTCTAGGCTCTTTAGGCATCAACTCTGGAAATTGATCCTTCTTGTGTTCCTTTGGGTAGTTAATTCACGAGGATTTAATTTTGGAATAGATCTTGTTTATTTGCTGATCAAGCTACAGAGCAAAACTTGTTGGAATTTTTTTGCTCCCACTAGATTGCATAAATGCTACCCCAGGGTTTAATCCCCTGACAGTTAGGTATTTTATTTTCCAAGATAAATTTATCCCTGATGGGTTTTTCCCATTTTGAGAATGGACTCCTGACAGATTTTGAATTACTTTAGTCCTCAAGGTCACCAACTGTTCATATATCATATCGCTGTTTCCCTCTCTATCATTGTTTTTTTTTGTGGTGTAATCTCCAGATTCCACAATATTCCATTTTTTTTGTACTAAGGTCATGTATGATGGTATTTAACAAAATTGTTTACCAGACTGTTCCCTAGGTCCCTGAGGTCTTATTCAGGAGCAGGGATGACAGATTATATCCCAATATTGTACATGCAAAGTCACAGAGTGTCACTTTGCATTTACCTGCATTTCAAGTATACTTAATTTCATCTGCTGTTTTTATGCCAGTCACTCACACAAGAGTCTTTGCCATTTCTTCACAGAATTCACGCACCATCTTTACAATTGTAAGAAACTTGGCATCATCAACAAACTTTGTTTGCAGTTGTTGTCATCTTGGATTTCACCCTCTTTTTCAGCTGAATAGCCTAAAGATTGAAGTGATGCCCTGCCTCTGTAAAAAGGACATAGTGTTCTTTGCTTTATATCTTTTAATCAATGGTTTACCTCTTTAAAGACCTTTACTTTCTTCCGGTGGTTGCTTGGCTTCTGTAAGAGCCTTTCAAACAGACTTTTGCTGCTGTATTCTTGAAATCCAGGTATAATATATCAACCAAGTCTCCCTCATCATCTTCACTATTAACCCCTCTAAAGAACTTCAGCTGTGGAGCAAGAACTATTACTTTCCCTTCAGCCCAATATTTCTCCTTTCATCCAAACCTCATGTTACCTCTCTATTATGTTGTTCCTTAGTAGCTATTACAGGGATTTTTTTTTTTTAATCTCATTGTTCACCCAAAAATCTACCTAAATTTTAAAAAGTAAATAGAAACTTAAGAAATTCCAAAAGTAAAAATGACACTTTTATTTTTATAAGATTTTGGATCTTTAAAAATAATGGATATGACATAAAAATATCAATATTACAAAATTAAGAAAAACAAAACAGATTCTGTGATTTACAATGAAACCAAACTAACTTTCGTGCTATATCCAAATTTTCAGCAGGAACAAATGCAGAAGAAAAACAGTCATGACAGGTATTCTAGCTTTTTTGCAAAAAGAGCATTTGAATATGCATAGCTTCAAATGAATAAAGTAAGTTATTTTTTCAAGTAACATTCTTTCTCTATCTTACATATTCACTATCATTGTGCTGACAGTAGTTGTATCCTCTCCTTCTATATTTACATTCTTGTGCCTTGGGACTTCTGTGCAGAGTCATACTGTCTTTGTGTCTTAATTTTATCTTAATGGAAATTGTTAACTCTTAAATGCACTACACCATTAGTACATAACTCTGTGATCAAACCAGCTGCAGAGTTTGTGGCTATTTCAGTATTCTGTTGTGTCTCTTCCCCTCATTTTTCAGAGATATCCAATACGCCTTGTTCCTTCTAAGCTGCTTTGTATTTTAGTTTGTCCTGGTTAGTTTCTAAATATCCTGAGTTAGCAAATTGTCATTTTTAGCTTTTATTCTTTGCAATAACATTTCCAGCAACAGTGAGCAGAACCTTGTATATTTCAAAGGATTCCTCAACAAAGGCAAGACAGCTTATTTATTCACTCTTTTTGTTCAGTGATTTGCATGATGATGTCCATTGCACATTTACAAGGTTGCAAAATGAGTGAAAGAAGGGGTAGGCTTGCTGTGGATATACCTCTTAGCTGGTTCACTCTTTGTTTAGCTCCAGAACTAAATCATATCCATATCACATGTGCATTAATTTGTTTCTCTGCCCCAATCTAGAGCCAAACTACTTTCTTGATAAGGAAAATTATTTGTGGAAGACAAAATTATTAGTTTCAGGCTTTGAATTTTAGGGAAAGAATATATATTCAGTTGGTGTATATATCCTGTTTGGCTAGGAGTGATCCCTTGATGAAGGTCAGAAAGGTTACATTACTAAGAAATAAAGGGAAATAATCCTCTATAAACTTGCAGCATTCTGGTGTATAAAACTATAAATGGCATTTAGAAGTGGGCAATATAAAATTCAAAATTTAATTAATCTGTCCTATTTAAAATCATCTTCTATGTTTCACTGGAAGAAAAATAAATGAGATCCCAAGTTTAGATATTTTATAGAATCATTGAATGTATGATGAATCATACCTTCTGCTGGACCAGGCTGCTCAGAGCCCTGTCCTGTTTGGCCTTGAACACTTCCAGGGATGGGATAGCCACATTCCTGGGCAACCTGTTCCATTGCCTCACCAACCTGGCAGTAAAGAATTTCTTCCTAGTATCTAATTTAAATCTACCCTCTTTCAATTTAAAGCCATTCCTGCTTGTCCTACCCCACCATGCCCTCGTAAAAAGTCCCATTCCTGCCTTTTTCTATCCCCTTTAGGCACTGTAAGGTGCCTCAAGGTCTGCCTGGAGCCTTCTCTTCTCCAGGCTGAACAAGCCTAACCCTCTCAGTCTATCTTCATAGGAGAAGTGTTTCAGCCCTTGGACCTCCTTCCTCTCCTCCAATGGCCAGTAAATTCCTAAGCCTCTTCTTGTTTACTCCCAGTGCATTTGCATACAGACATTAACATTGGATCCCAGTGAGGCTAAGGATGGTGTGCCTGGAATTCCTTTGTCCTGCTCTTAAAATGCTCGCGTGCTGACCTGTGATCCCTCTCCAGGCTCTGGCACTGCCAGCACTGGTAGGAATGGCATGGATTGAGGTTCCTCCAGCAGCTTATTTTAAAGCACTGTCACATCAACCCAAATGCCTTTTCAACTGGAGAGCAGTGCACAGAGAGTTAGTAACTACAGGCTCTTAGAATAAAATGAATGGACTACAGGCTGAAAAGCAAACAAGTATTTTGTTTACTCAAAATGCTGATATTTCATTTCTTTTGAATCTCATAAAAAGTATCACATTTCCTAACTTGCATACTTTTTCTCCTAAGTGACCAAAAAACCTGAACGAATTGTCTGAATAATGCTAAGCCAAAAAACTACATTAGCTTTGCATTCAGAACATTTTTTATATAGAAGGTAAAGGATTATTGCAAAATCCTTCAGCACATAGACATGTTGTTTGAGGCTTATCAGCTTTACTACAGCAGATAGGTTCTCTTCTACATACACAATTTGTAAAGATTTTGCAAGACTCTGTGCACAAGGGAAAAAAGTAAATAATATCATCTGCAGATGTAAGTAAAATATATGGATTTTTTTATTTTATTTACCCTTTGTGGGCTTAAATGAAAATTAATATTAGTTTTCCTATAGTCAGCAGACAACAGATATCCAGATAAAAAGTCTTAGAGGTCCATTCATCTCTAGTTGGTTTTATGACTCTGGTCAGCGCAAATCCCATTTTAATAAAACATTTTGTCATTTTAATAACAGTGGAAAAACAGACAAGAGTGGATTTCTGTCTAATGATCATGCTGCCCATAAGAAAACTGTGGGCTTTGGAGTGTTGTTACAGGGAATCTATTAAAACTCTCTTTCCACCATGAGAGGGGTAGGCTGTACCTTAAACCCACACAGACCCCCAGTGGCTTCACTGAAGTTTCATAGAGATACAAGGTTTCACTCATGTAAATTTTTTTCCACATCTGGGATCCTGGTGCTTCAAAGTTTGTTTATTTTGTTTTTGACATTTGGGTTGTCAAAACCAACTCTGTAATGCTAAGCTTTAGCAAAACAGAATCTACATAGTAACTTACTGAGTAGCATTTTCAGAGGAATGTTATGAGGACCCTCTTTTTCCACTAAATGATAAGGAACCCATTACTCACTGTTTTACAGGTTAGCTGTATTCTGTGAGACACCATTGGTGATATGGAACATTACCTAAATAAATAGTCTGATATTTTATGTTTCACCTTTTTTTCCCAGTCCTATTTTCCTTATTGTTTGAGTTGTCAAAAGTCCTATCAATAGCCCTTTACCTAGCTACAGGTGGTGAAATAAATCTCTCCTGACTTTGGCACTCAAAATTTGCCTGTCATGGTTCATCCAGCCACGATAGATCTGCCTTGTAAAGAGTGGAAGGAATGACCCTGTATTGAATATGAGTGTTGAAATTAAGTGAGACAAATTTTTATTGGTAGTGCATACTCCTCTTAGGTGCCTAACCTCAAATTTGATTTTTAATTGTTTGGTTAGGTGAAAAGAGTGTCTCGAATAGATAAGGTTTCCAGAGACAAGCTGTGTATTTAATTAGTATGCACACAATATTATTTTTTTCTAAAACAAGGCTTTATTATTGAGTTAAGCTTCATTATGTTTATTATTAAATGTGAATATAAGTAATTTCCATGTGTACAGATTCATTTTTTCATGAATTCATAATAAGAAGTTTCCTGTTTTCACTGTTGTTAACTTAATTGAGTTAACTTGGATGGACCTAATGATGACTCCCTAAACAGGTAGAAAACATTTACAAGGCTGTATGCAAAGTTCACCATAAAGATCAGGAACATAAACATGCAAAAAGCCTCACACTGCATAGACTTCAGAGAGAGACATTTTCTTCTTCTTTTAACATAATAGACTTTAATTTGAAGCCCCTGCAAGATGGCTCCTATGCAGTCCTTTATTGTTAAATTATACCATCATCAGTTAACACTGGTTTTCATCTAAAATGCCGTGATGTTTTATGGACAAATTATATTTAAATATGTATCTTTGGATTAGGGACTGAATTAGGCAAAATATCAGGGAGTACAATAATAAATATAGGTAAGAGGACTAGATCTATGCAACTGATGGGGATAAAGAAAATTGTCATAGTTTTGTCTAGTTCCTCTGCCCAAAGTTTAACAATGGGCTTAGTTTCTGCTGAATTAACTGAAACTGCTTAAATTCAAAAAGGCTATACATTTGTACAGGCATTGCTCTCCTTGCAAATACATTCATCCTAGTACAAAAGAAAAAAAACAGAACAAAACATAAAAAAAAAACCAACCAAAAAAAACCCCCAATCCTGTTTTCTTTGATTGCACAGACAGAATGCTAATGTGGGTACACAGTGTGACCCAAGTTTACTATTACCAAGCACTGGAGCAGTGCATATCAGCAGTACAGGGATATCTTGTATTTTATTTTGTGCAGACATTTCTATCAGCTCCATCTTACCTAGGGCTTTTGTACATTAATAATGTAGGGGTACCATTACAAATCCAGTTGTCTTTTTGGATCATTGAAAAATCTCATATTATTATTGAATTGTAACAGGTTTGTTGTATACAGGCTTTGTAGAAACAAAAGTAATGGTGATTTCCAAGAAAATACAATATACAGAGCACAGTTCAGAAGAGGCAACTTTTTGTTAAGATTTCAATAATATTCCTTATTTATAGAGAAAATCTTCCTGCTTATAGAAATATCTTTCAAACCACAGCAGAATGTAAAGGTGCCTATTGTTTCTGCCTCTAGGACAGCTGATGATTCCTCCTGTTATCCTCAGACAGCTGAATCTGTTGGTATTAAAGCTCTTCTGAATCTGCCAGGGTAAGGAAAAGAAACCAGGTAATACTTGCGTCCTATAAACCGTGACTTGATTGCTCTGCATATTAAACAGAAAGAATTCTTGCAATTTTAGGAGAAATGAAAATGCTAAATAACACTTCAACCAAAGAAGTGTTCAGTAACTGAAAAAAAAATATCTTTAGCCTAGAGAAATGTGCAGTTTGTATTGTTCCATTATCACACTTCTTTGTTTGCTTGTTTTCTTGCTTTCTTGGTTTTGTTTTCATATTAGCTATTTTTTGTTCTGGGTTTTGATGCACTTATTTCTTTTAGCACCTCAGCATGGGATAGGTGCAATACACCTGTGATGTTTCACCTGGGCACCTGAGCCTATTTTGCTATATAACTGTAGTAAGTCCAAGGAAATCAATGAGAAAGTGATTATACTGAGATTACATTCTGGTCTACTTAATTCAATTCAGGAGTGGTACACAAGTGAAGGTTCTTTGCATCAAATTTTAGATGTCTCAAAGTTTTTTGTCTAATCTTCTTCTGCAAAGAATGGAGAGAGGTAAACATAAGGAACAGTTCAAATCATCCTGAGTCACAAGATACGAATCCCTCTCTGGTGGTGCCTGTTTCTAACCTCTGACTTTAAAGTGAGATGAGGTGCTTAGTTTTCTCTTAAATAAAGTCACACGATAAGTCTATGAATGGCTGAAAAGCTGAGAGTGTGAATGAACATTGAGGTAACCCTGGTATGTTGATAATACTTAAAATTATGAATTGGCATACCTAATCAAACTTACCTATATTCACTAAACTTCCTTTTGAGTTTGGCTGTAAGTCAACTATGACTAGCAGACTGTGAATGAAATGAGCAGCTGTGCCTTCATAACATAAATCTCTTAGACAGGGGAAATCATTCAATCAAGTTAGTGAGAAAATTAGCACCTTTATGTTTCATTCTCACTCTCTTTTTCAAAGGAGTTTCATTAGCACAGACAGAACTGATGATACTAGATTTTCAGTCTAGAGACTTTCCACAGTGTGATATCATGGATGTGCTTCATACTTAGTTGCTGTTGATAACTGAATCTGATCTACTACTAAATCCATTATTTCATATGTTCTTTAGATTGTACAGCTTTGATTAACTTGGTATATTGCTGCCTACTTGTTAGCGTGACCAATAGAAAAAGAACGGGGAAATCCTTTCCTGCCTCTAGCAGTTAATCAACAAACCTCCAAATCTGCTGTCTTGCTATGTGACTTAGAGGGTGGAGGATACAAGGAACAGTTTCCTTCTTCCAATACACCATGCCATGCAATTTCAGCCAGAAGCAGAGGTGGTTGCTTTCCTCTAAGGCAGAGCACCTTTGCAGAGGCACAGCAGAATCCTTCTGTGAAACAGTGATGGTACTAGTGTTGTAGCTGGTATTATTTCAACCAGTGGTTATAGAGTCAATGAAAGTGTGACTCTTGGGTGTTTCAATTATCTGAGAACATTCTATTTGCAAGTCAGGTATTTATAGAGTATAAAATACATATTAGGGCATGATTTTACATTAGAAAGCATTAAACTGATTTTTTCCTATGTCTTTTAAAGGGGAAAATGAATTTAATTTGACACATCTAGTAATAAGCTTGTCTTCTTTAGGCAAAGAATATACTTTTAAAATGCTCTTTCTAGTGTTTGTTTTCCCACCCAAAAATGGGAATCTTATTAGATGATTAGGACTCAGTGTTTTTAAACTTGCTTTGTGTAGGTAGACCATCTAAGAAACAGGAGTAGCCCAAAATACCCTATTGGAAAAACCTAGTTATCTAAGAAATGGGTTCCTAGATGGACAGAGAGAGATAAAAAATACTACCCAACTTCATCACTAAAACCATGAACATTCACAACAGTTCTATAGTTCAGGATTGAGTGCCCTAAAGCAAAACTAGCTACATGTTTGCAACTGAGTCATTTTTTTCTTACGAGCAAAAGCATTCTGATATATCAGAAAATTGCAGTGTATTATGTGATACTTCCAGCAAGCTGCTTGTATCTTTTGGCTGCAGCAATGGTCCATATGTTTGATATCCTTTATGTAATCCAGGAATACATCATTAGCTGTCATTTCATGATAAAGCCATTGGCCATCTCTGTCAACAATGACAATTACTGCCTCTTAAAATTCTTTGACAAACTATGGTGAAATTTTCATCCATCCTTATAATCCAAAACAATGTACAGTGTTCACAGATTATGATTATATTTGTGTTTTAAAATTGAAGCATCCTGTTTGTGGGTGAAAAAAACTTGCTTCTTAGGAAGCCACAGTAAGAATAGAGAAAAAAATCTCTTTAGAATCTGAGAATTATTTCCTGTGATAAGTGGAACTGCTATTAACACAAAATTCAGTTTTCATTCATTAATTTCCAATATCCTCTAGGGGACTTTTTGTTAATAATCATTAGCATTCCTCAAAAACCCAAAATGAAATCCTATGTTTTTCCTCGTCCTTAGTTTTCTCCTACACTTTAAAACACTTTATCCTGACAAGGACTTGATACTATTAAATGCGTAAAAAATAATAAATAAATCAAACTTCTCACACTACTGGAGTCTGTCTGGTTGTTGATACCTATCAAGGCCACAGATCCAAGAATTTTTGGAAACCTGTGAAAAAATGTGGGTTTTTTTTCCTTTTTTCTTTCTTTTTTGTACATCTCAAATCCTTCAAAATATTGAGTGCAACTGTAATTCTGTGAGAAATGAGAATACTTGATGCAAATTGGACTTCAGACAGAGAGTGTGGGTATAGGACGTTGAGGACAGCCAGGTTTAGGCTTATGTATGTGTTTCTCTTAGCCCCGAATTTGCTTTTTGTTAAAGCTTAAAACATTCATACTTGCTTAATAGCTTGAGCAGAGATAATGACTTTAAGTATGCCAATTTGAACCAACTGTATATTTTTTCCCTCTATTTCCAAACTGATTTTCCAGCTCTCATATTGGTCTGCACCACAGAGTTTACTGTGTTCTCAATAGTTCTCTTGTTTAAAATATAAAGGCCTACTTCATTTCATGAACAAAAGTTGCCCTTAAAATAGAAAAATAATGTTAGGCACACAGTCTTAGCAGATGTACAAATTCAGTGCTAATTATTGGAATGCAGATGCTTGTTCTGTCTATCTCTGCAGTTGCATGCCTGAAAGTGCCATATGATTTCCAAGCAGGTTCATTAATTTATTAGCCTGATAAGTTAACATGAAAAGCAAAGAAAACAAACTACTTTAGGTTTATTTATTGAATTAAGTCCAGAAAATGCATCTCTGTTCTTTTATTGAGTGGCTGTGGGCTGAAATGTGACATACCTTTGGGAAAAACAAATCAAGGATTATTTAAGTGGTTGTTTACTTCAGAAATGCAAAACATGCTGTTTGGGAAGCTGAATCATTAAAACAATTGCAGTGGGACACAGTGCTTCTCACACTGAGATCAAAAGCTTTGCACAGATTGTGTAATTTGTTTATACCGTATATTCCTACAAGTTTTCAGATCATCAACTTACAGAACTTGAATTCCATGTAAATTGCTGGCCAGATTGACCCACAGCTAGACACTTCATAATCTTTTACAGTGAGATACTATCTTAAATCAACTGTGATATTATACACTTCTAGTTGTAGTCCTGTCTTTCTCAGAACCAGGTGTATGTGGTTGTGTTGGTTGGGGGTGGTGGTGTTTGCTCACAAGATTTAGTTTTATTCTGAAGGGATTAATTTTGTATTCTGCCTTGAAGATGGGTGAGCATTCCACATCTTTCCTATGTGGAAGAGTGATTCAAAGCTCCTCCTGTCAGCACAATTTCCTGCCTAGCTGATAGCTCCACCAACCCTGAGGAGTGGATCTTTTCTCACAGTGATAAATTATTATCCTCAAAGTAATCTGGACCTAGGGCTTTGAAGATTAGGATTAGAACAACAAATATGATTCACCATTCACTCAAGAGCCAGTGTAGTGTTCATAGCACTGAAATGATGTACCAAAATTGACTTATTTTGCTTAGCAAGCAGAGTGATGAGTTTTGATCAGCTGCCCATTGAAGGCTATCATTGGCATGGCCAGCACAGAATATGATAGCTGTGAAGCCTGGAAGCCATGAATATGTACAATGCTATTGCCAAGTCAGCATCTGAGAGGATGTTCATAGAACAGCCTGCTGGCTCATCGTGGATAGGAGAATTTATTTCTGACAGATTTCATACTTGGGAGGATGTCAGCTAACCCTGAGGCTGTGAAGTCTCTTGACAGTCAGAAAACAGATCCCTTGTTTGAGAATGCTGTCATGGCTTTGGATGGTTCTTCAAAATGTTACCCTTTTCATTCTAATCTCATTCCTGCCTCATTCAGATTTAGGTTCAGCCAGCTGAATTCCAATTCAGAAGCTGATCTCCTGTAGGCACTAAGGCAGATGGGAAGCAGTGCTGGTAGGGTATGATGTGAGGGATGGTCTGAACTGAGAGTCAGTAACACACTGTTCAATGTGGTGTTTAAAAATAGCTCCTGGTAGTTTCACATGTATGGCTACCAGATTAAAACAGAAAATGGAGAAGTTCACCAGCAAGGGGCCCAGATAGAAGGTACTGTTACCAGACACAAATGTTCTGAATCATTCACAGTAGATAGATTTGATCTGGCTCTGTGCAGTCTGCACATTGCTGTGTGATGCTGCATGCAATGGCTAGTAAAGCAAATGTGACTGCAAGATCAGCAGCAGAAGCATGATAGAATATTATCACAGCCTGGAACTAAAGTTGTAAATAAAAAAAATCCAGGCAGAAAAATTTTCTCATGCTTCTTCTGTCTTAAATATGGTTTGAACCTCATTAGCAGATCAAATGATGACATTTTTATGTGAAATTAGTTAATTGCCCTTTGTCACAGTTTCTTCTGGGAGGTGGATTGCAACAAAGAGAAAATATAACAATCACATACAGAAAAGCTGTTCTGCCATCTGTTTGTTTATTTATACAATTCCGTATATTACCAATTCTGTATGAGGAAAAAACTATTAAAACTTGTTAAAGTTTTCATTTCTTCCTCTATGTGCATTTCAAATAAATATGGAATGATCTGAGATGTAACATTGACAATAATATAATAAATTGAACGAATGAACAGGAAAGGATGTCTTAAAATACAAATTTATTTATAGTCAATTTTCAGTCCTTGCAGACCTACAAGTCAAGAATAAATTGAGTGGGATAGAATTTCATAAATACGTGAAGTAAAGAAATTGCTTCCTGTGAGTGTTAGTCTCTTTGTTTCTGTACCTAGAACAATCATTGGGGAACTGTTTATCTGAAAAAACAAGGGACAAGCAATGTTACACTTGTGTAGTGTATGATATTCCACAGAAAAAAAAAAAAAAAAAAAAAAAAAGAGGAATTTTAGAGGTACGTATGAAGAAAATGTTTAGCTCTTTTCTCAGAAAAAGAGATTTAAGTCTCTCTGTGAGGGAAGGGACCAAGTCCAATCCATCGAGAGATGAGAAATTGTATGAGATAGCATGTCATAGATCTAGTATGGTCTCACCTGGATGTATGTTTTTATCTGATGATGATGAAAGACAGCTATTTAGCAGAGCTGCTTATGAAATCCTAGAGAAATCTAAAGTAAATCTTTCACTGCACATCTGAAGAACAGTGGGGTAACATCCAAAATATTTGGGGAGTAATATGCAAATTTACTACGAGCTCAGAAAACTCCTCTGAAGTCAGTCCCAAAGTCTTGAGTGAAGACCTTTGGAAAAAGAAAATAATCTGCTAATCTTTAAAGCAGAGATGTGCCACGATTTTCTTAAGCATCCCTGAGAAACACCAATAAACTCTTCCCAGTCTGGCATTCCCCTCCTAAACTTTGTCATTAAAAAACCTTATAATAGCTATGGTACACATCTGTGAGCTATGCACTCCACTGCCTTCACCTACTGAATCCAAG
Source organism: Erithacus rubecula (assembly GCF_903797595.1). NCBI lineage: Eukaryota > Metazoa > Chordata > Aves > Passeriformes > Muscicapidae > Erithacus > Erithacus rubecula. The sequence goes on from NC_136685.1 coordinate 21,801,040, forward strand.
TAATTTCAGGCTTTTTGTTTGTTCTTCTGGTTTTTGTCCAGTGGGTCTAGGTGAAAGGACAGTAAGTCCTGTGGAAAAACTTCTTTTTGTATCTAAATCACATTCTTCAAACACTAGATGAATGTCTGTCAGAAAAGATGTACAGTTTAAAAAAAATATTTTTAAAAGGATGGAAAAAACCCTGCATGTCCAATACAAGAGATCATTGCTTGTCTGTGCACTGAACAAACTCACATCACACAAATCACAGTAGGACTGCATACTGTTAGCAAGGAAAAAATTTCTCAGGTTAATAATTGAGAGCAAAAGTTACCTCACCAAAGCATTGGAAGGGCAAGACAGGCTTACAGAATGAGAATGGACTCCAGGATTAACAGATGCAGCCTCACATGAGAGAAGCACTTATAGATTAAAAACTGACTATAATAAATCTGAAGAGATCTGAGGACAATTATGGAAATCTGTCAAACCTTGAAGTAGAACATGTATGTAAGCATAAGAGATTAATAAATTCTAACCTTGGCCTCTACCTCTCCTTTTTTTTCTCTCTGACACCAAGTTTTGGCTCCTAACCAGAGAGGAAAGTAAAAAAGGTAGTTTCAGTAGTTCATTTCCAGTACAAATTGGTAAAAGTAAATAGCAATTTGAATAGTGCTTCAGTATAGCGATATTACTTCTTGTTGTGTTATAAAAAAAATCTTATTGTTCCTGTTTCATATTTATTATCAGTCTGATTTACTTTTTCTGTATTTAGTAGAATCATATTAATTAGGATTTGGTATTAAGAAATAATTTAAGGGTGTGTATGGTTTCATATCAATGGATTCCATCACAATAAGCCATGTAGGGAATATTATGTTGCAGAGTATCTGTAAAAGATGTTTGGAATCAGTCTTGGCTTTGAGAGGAGACATGTCACGTAATGATGGTCACTCTGGCTCCACATGAAGCAAATCTTTCAATGATTTGCACCTGATCCCTGAACAGAACAGAATGCAAGTAGAACTGAAAAGATGTACAACATGCTGAGTTGTATAATGTTGGTCCTGATACAATTTCAAAAGATTAGGCCAAGATCCCTTTAGTGTAGTTGAAGTAGTTCACTGGAATAGCCTTTCTTTGCACCAGCTACTGAGGGATCTCAGAACAACCAAAATTCTAAATCAGTTATGTCCCTGGTATTAGTTGAGATGAATTCTATCTGTACAGCTTAACTCAGCATGGCAAAACAAGAGAGCTGTGTGGCTGAGGATACCCAAATAAAAGTTTTATGCCAGGTAAGTGGAGTGCTAAGAAGAAAATCAGCTTCAGGAAATGGTTCAAGAAACAGTGGACACAAACAGCAGTGGTATCACATCAGCAGTGACTCCAACTGGGAATAAGCAGACAAGAATAATCAAGTCTCTTCATTCCCATAGATCTGTAACCAGCTTGGAGTACAAGGCAACCAGACAAGTTATTATTTTTATGCTCCATCAGAAGCTCCATACACACACTGTTATGAAACACATTACATTTTCTTGGGAGCAACTATATGTTTCTAATAAAAAAAGATGTGCTTTTTATACATTGCTCCTGGTGTGGAAAATGTCACTTTATAACTAGACCCTTTAAAAAGTACAGGACTAAAATGGAATGAAGGTGCTATATATCCAGAAATAGCCTTCCAGCTGCTGCCTGATCTTTGTTTGACTCTAAACTCTGTGTCTTCCCTTGGCTTCAAAGTCCCCCTTGCCTGGATTAGTACATCTCTGCAAGGCCAAGTGTCTTGAATGCATAATACCAACAGGAGGCAGAAACTACATATTCTTCCAGGGTCTGATCTATACAGTTTCTTAATAGACTAAGCTCTTTTAGCAAGCAGACTTTGAAAAGATCACAGTAAAACTGTTTCCTATATTAGTCAACTGCTGTATTAGTCACTCCGAAGTGGAAGAACCTGCATTTAATTGATTCTAAAACTTGAAAAAATTTAAACCACTTATCCCACAAGGCTGCCTTGGGCACTGAGACTTAGTCTGTGACAGATGTGGGAAAGTGCAGATGGAATTAAAGGTGAAGGGAGGTTTTTCCTATTGGAGCTGAGGTTTTTTGCAGCAATGAATTTATGATTCATGTGGCAGAGAGTGCAGAAAGTGAGTGATGACTGTTCAGCAGCTCCTTTTCCCATGAGTCTTTTTTTTAAAATATTGGAAAATGTTTCTAATAGGCAGAAGAACACCTTAGCCTCCATTCCACAGATTCCAGTCATCTTTGGTCTTGTTCTTTCTTGCTAGTTCCCAGTTTAATTTCATGATAATAAATGTATCAGGAAAATGTATTTGGGGGGTTGCTGTAAGTTTTTTTGTCTTACACTGTCTTTCAACTACAGGCCACAAGATGATGTGATCAGTTCTGAGCTCCCCAGTGCAAGAGAGAGAGATGGAGCTTGTGGAGTGGGTCCAGCAGAGAGCAGCAGAGATGATGGAGTGACTGGAACATCTGTCTTATGGGAAAAGGCTGAGGAAGCTGGGCCCATTCAGCTTTGAGAAGAGATGACTGAGAGGGGAACTCATCAATGTTTGTCACTATCTGAAGGGAGGGTGTCACAAGGATGGATCAGGCTCTTCTTGGTGGTGCCAAGCAATAGCACAAGAAGAAACAGGCAAAAACTGATGCATAGATAACTCCAAAGCTTGGAAGAATTCTATGGAAGCATTTCTCTACTGTGCTGAGCACTGGAAGAGATTATTTGGAGAGATTGTGGTATCTCCCTCACTGAAAATATTCAAGAAGCATCTGGACACAATTCTACTACAAGGTACTCTAGGATGATCCTGCTAGAGCAGGGAAGATAGACCAAATGACCCCCTGTGGTCACACCCAATCTCACCCATTCTGTGATTCTAAACAGGACAGAAAAACAGGTAGCAAGAAGAAATGAACAAATACAGAGCAGGGGAAAATCCAGCGTTGCTTTAGGACAGAGTGACATCTCAGATGTTAGCAGAATTTGGACTATTAAGATGTGTTGGCTAGGAATTCACCACAGGAAAAAAGATTACACTAAATAAAATAGTCACAGAGTCATATAATAATTTGTGCTGAAAGGGACCTCTGGAGGACATCAAATACAATACCCTACTGCTCAAAGCAAGGGTAACTTTGAAATCACACCAGGTTGTCCAGGCCTTGACCAATTGAGTTCTGCCCATTTCCAAGGACACTGGCTACATAGCCTCTCTGAGCAGCCCCTTCCAGGGCTTATTTCCACATGTCTAGTCTAAATTTTCTTCATTGTAACTTGCAAACATTTCTTCTTATCCTGTCACTTGAGTTGTGTCATATGATACTCAGCAGCAACTGTGTTTAATTTTCCCATATTGGGTACTTTTGCATCCACAGCACTATATCCCTGATTAAATAAGCTTAACTACCTATTTTTTATTAGAAAAATCTTGAAAAAAACATTAATTTTTCTTAGTATATCTCTCTGTAGATTTTTTTCTCTTTCTTAATTTTCTTTTCCAGTGTGATTCAGTCTCAGACCAAGAGCTGAAAAAATTCCAAACTGATATTTGATTGTGGGACAAAAACTTTTTTCAGTGACTTCAGTGGGATTTTCACATTACTTTTGTACATTTTGGCTTTATCTATACTGTCAGCTTAATTCACTTTTGGGCTTTTTGAAGACCTGTGCTTTGATAGTGAAAAAGATATGAAATTTTATTAAATTTTAAATATTATAACTGAAGAATAACTTCAAAAGTAATCCTAAGATGTGTAGCTCAAATGCCTAGCTTTCTGATACCTGTGTTACAGTGGAAAAAACACATTTTAAATGTCTTGTCCATGATAGTTATCCAGTCCTCTTTCATAGTAAAAAAAATGTGATCATAGTCCTTATAAAATGATTTAGTTTACCTGTGTTGGACCTTATTTTAGGATGAGTGTAATGACTCAAAATAACACACAGCAAATAATCAATCTCAGTGTATTTGAAAGATACAAAGCAGCTCTTTTAGTATTTCTAACTACTACTCTGAGAATAGAAGGAATGGTAGAGAGTTTCTGTAAAAAAAGGATAGAAAGTGGCTTTAATTAAAAAAAAAATTGGACAGTATAGATTCTTTATATTCCAATCTTTTTCAGCTTTTGCTGTATTTGCTTTGGGCATTAGACTTTTTGAGAATGAATTAAATTAACCATTAGAAGTTCCAACTTTCTCAGTGGCATCTGTAACTCCAGCCTTACTGACTTCGTAGTTATGTCATTCCTCTTGGTTTGAAACTGGAAAGAGAAAAATAAAAGGAATTAGAATAGATCTGAATATCACCAAATGTGTGCATAGGATATCCAGGTCTTAACAAATGTAGATTTTGATACCCTGATGTTAAGCGACTTGAGGAAAAAATCCAAGATAGAAGTTATACACTGTTACACTATATATTTATATATTATAAATATAAAGCTTCAATGTTCCAAGTTGGTAAAATATTCTTTTGGAGAGATCAGTGCTCATTTGGAAATGATCCACCTGTCTTATTCATATAAAGAACCAATGTTCAACAAAAGTCAAAAGCTTACTGAAACACAGGAAATATTAGCTAATCTGAGAATATTTATTAATTAGCTAATATTACAGTCAGTGCTCACAGTTTTGTAATATTTTGATCTCTTAAAAATAAGTCCAATAGCATCTCAGAAAAAAGATGTTTGTCTGTTTGCATTCTTGTTTAATTATCATGTTCACTTGCTGAGCGACAAAATTATCCATCAGAATGAGAAAATCTAACAATGTGCCTGAGCTGAAGATCTGCCAACAATTTTCTGCAAATCTCAAGCAGAATTCCAATAGCCAAAGTCTGTTTCATGAGGAAAGTCACACTTCAAAATTACCTTTTTGCGAGAAACCTTGACCACAAATGTGTTATACAATCAATATTGTGTGAAATTAGCACGGTGTAGTACTGGTGCTCTTTGAACTCTCTTTCAAGCAAAACTATGTAGTTTAATAATTCTTTTAGACAAACAAAAAAAAAATCCTAATTCAATAGACATTTAGTTAGAAATTATGGAGCAATCTGATCTGGCTAACTCTATATAAAAAGGACTATGTTTCTATTACCTTGCTGGTTATTTTCATTTACCAAATCTAGATATCCATTAAAGTAATATTAAGTAGCTGAGAAATGTCTCAGGCTATGGCCTGTAGTGGAGAATGCACAGGGAGGAAAATAACATGAAATTACAGTGCAGCTTTCTCTTTATAAAATATTTTACTGCTGGGAAAAAATATAGTATCCTGATCCTACTACTTAGCTGATTTGACTCTGCTGAATTCCTAATAGACTAGTGCAATATATATTTTCTGATAAAATGCTGGAATACACAAATAAGTTTTATACTCTGTCAGAAAATTAATTATAGACTAATGAGTAATGGACCTCTTTAAGATATAAGAGACCAAGAGGAAAAAAAGAAGATACATTTTAAATGTGTAATACCTGTCAGGTTTATCTCTCTTTTACAAAACAGAGTAATTAGTACATGGAGCCATCATATAAACCAACTGAAAACAACATATAAACCAAATCCCTGCCATATAAACCAAATGGGCCATTTACTTTAGCATTGGATTTGATGATCCCTGTGGTTCCCTTCCAGCTCAGACTATTCTGTAAATCTGTGAAAGCTTCTTCAAAAAGACAGGCTATTTTCCTTGGCTGTATTGCCATAATTTGTATTAGCAACAGAGGTATACTAAATAATTAATTAATTAAATAGCATTATTTAAAACCCAGTAGATGTGAAAGAGGTTCAGGTATTTATAAAAACATACAAAACGGTGATGATATGGATATGATCAAAGACTGTAGGACTGATAATTGATAAGTTTGTTCATGCCTATAAAGCCTGTATGAAGCTGGTTTCCAGGGCTGCTTGCTTCACTGCCAGATGTGTGTTCCCAGAAGCATCTCTGAAAATCATCAGAAGGAAATATGATAGTCATCAGCACAGCCACAATCCCTGGGCACTTTAGAAAATGTTTGCCCTTGGGACTTACCCAGCCAGGTAAATATCAGGTAGCTCTACTGAGGCCAGTGAAATAATTTATAAATGGATACATATATACTGCAAATACCTGCAACAGTTGTCTTAAAGATAGCTGGCACTTTGGTTTCCTGCATTAATAGTTATTTTCAGAGACTTTTACTTCACTGTGTTTAGTCATTGCTTGTCATGCCTTAGTTTATTATAACACACACCTTAACCTTAGTCTAACTTTTCAGGATTTCAGCAGACAATAATGATACTTTATAAGAACACAGGAAACAGAAATAAAGCCACAAAAAGAACCTATGTTTGAGTAGCTAAATCCAGAGTTAGGAAAAGACCACCTTTGTTCATCCTGTTCATCCCTACATGGATTTTCGACCAGTGCTCAATGTCCTATATTTTTTATGTATTACTCAGGAATGATTGAAAATGAGCCATATGGAATTATTTTACTATTTTATGTGTTAATAGATAAAATGTGTGTTAGATATGTGTTAATAGCAATTGTTTGTCCCCACATCATTTAAAAGAATATAAGTGCATGTTCAAGTAAAGTCTGATGTTTAGGTCAATGTTATGGTATGTTTTCAGAGACTAATCAGGAAGAAAAACAGCAAAGCTATTGCTTTAGACACAAAAATTAGGCATTGTCATAGAATGCTTTTATTCCAAAAAAAGTAAACAGAGCCACAGCACTTATTTTTATGCTGCTAATCTGGGAATATTGTTTATTTAGCTTTAGTTGGTACAAATCTGTTCTGCTGAAATGCTAAATCGAGGTTTACAGAAGTGGTTGGGAAATTAGATGTCATTATCTTCAGGTCTTGCTCCTTCTGCTCTGCAAGTGCAACCATCTGCAAACAACAGCTCTCTAACAAAGACTCTGATGATGCACATAAATAAAATAGATTAAAAGTTTGTATGAGTGGATTCTAATCTTTACTCCCAGGGTAGATCATGAACTGCATGATCTAAATTTAGTGCAAAGGAATCTTCAGGCAGTGATGACACAGTGAGTCACTCAACCAAAGCATCATGCTGTTGTTAGATAATATAAGTCTATTTATTCAGCAGGACAATTATGTTTGCTCTGGGTTTATGACAAGCATAAACTTCTTTTTTTACTGCCCTGGTGTGGAAAAATATCTTAAGAATATCAGATAAACAAAAGGATATAGGTGCCACAAGTTTTTGCATTACAGCACGCTGAGCTCAGGTAAAAACAAAGCAACCTGCCAGAGGATTTCAAGCACACAATTGTCACTACTCCAAAGAAAGCTGTACCACAAGGAAGAAGGGCTTCTCAACTGGGGTATTGTTAGCTCTTACTGACCAGTCAAAGGATTGTTGGACCAAAGATGAGCATACCCTGCCTATCCTGTTACCAGCTCCAAGAACAATTTATTCTTTTTGCCCAATTTCTATTTACATCATTTAAAAAATCCTTTCAGGCCATCCCTTAAAGAGAATTTTAGTTTCTAGAGCTTTTCCTAGCTGTATCTAGGTGGGGTTAAAACTCTCAAATAAAATAATGAAATTTCTTCATCAGAGATGAACTTTTAGCTGAAATATCTCCTTATTATTCAGTCACAAAAAGATGAGGTGATTTAAAAATACTGAATTTCTCCATATGAGGAATAATTTCAAAAGAGAAGTATCTCTGCAATTCAAGGGTCTACAGGTTGAAAACAGAGCTGGACTGGGATTTTCCTGTGAATAGGCTTTAACATTAAGGAACATGTCTTCCTGGTTTACAGTATTAAAAGTTCTGTCTCAGGTCAGGATTTAACTCTTGAGCAATATAAGCAAGTCTACACAAATAGCCAGTGGTAAAGTTGATTCTTAGTCCTGGCTTCCCTTCTGGCATTCATCTAGTACACACTGATATTCAGGAGCAAACTGGCTTCATTCCACAAATCTCACTGTCTAGGTAACAAAATGTAAAAGTGCACATTTTCTTTTAGCCGTACTCTGTAAAGAGTTCTAGATCCTGAAAATGAAATAATTGGTGATGAGATGCACCTTACAAGAAAATGGAGATTTCCTTTGGAATTAACAAGCCAGTGAGTAGGAAGCAGAAATGCAGCTGGCAGAAGTGCACTGCTCAATGTTTTATTATAATGGAAGGGATCAGCACACGTAGCTGCTTTGGGCTGTAGCTGTAGCCCTGTCTGTCAAAGCTCTGGTACCTCAGTGAGTACCCTGAGGCACCATGGCAAGTCTGTAGTGCAGCAGCCTTCTCTTCAGCATGCAAAGGAGCCTTCTGCCTTGTGCACCTGTGCTCTGAGCAAGCCAAAAGAGGGGCAGACTCAGCAGAAAAAAAAAAAAAAAAAAAAAAAAAAAAAAAAAAAAAAGAACAAAAGGAACCTTCCCTGCAGGTTTTTTGCTTGTACTCCTGACATTTACAGAGTAGTATGTTCTAGTATTTATTCTAATATTTAAAAAGTTCTCCTCCAGAAGAGTATTGTCATTGCTTGACAGATATGTGCATTCCTGGTAGATAAGAACATGTCTATAGAATTGGTTTGAAATACATCTTTGAAATATTTTAATAGCCTATTGATTTTTTTCACATTAACCTATTCTGAAAAGAGAGAATGAAAAGTGTGGGGGCAGACTAGAGTCTGCTTTCTGTGCAGAATTTAGAAGTAATTTGAGTTTCTTGCATTTCTGCTACCCTCTATATATGTCCTCCAAAGTTACCTTGATAGGAAGGTATTTGCATGTATACCTTATTTCAGCTTTTACTGCTTAGAAACTATCTGATATGTTTTCTTTGTCCACCCAGCTGACTTACATTTACATTCTCCCTGGCTATTTTGAAATGTACAATTGTGGATCTGTTTTTCATTGTGATAGAGGAAAGCTGATCCTTCAAAGTCAGATTCCGTTTTTGAGTAAAAATCTGACAACTGTCACATTTCCTCAATTCACCATGTCTTTGGCATGGTGGCAGAGCAATTCTGAGCACTGCTTTGCAAACATACATTATTTCCCAGTGCCTCATCAGCTGTATCACACATTGAATACAAATTAATGATAAATGCCAATCAGTGCTAGCTTATGGTTCCCCATGCTGCCATTGTTGTTATTCTGTGCTCTTATTTGATTTTCATGTCTAATTGTATGTTCACCCACATTTAGCCACATTCCCTTTGCATGAATGAGTAATAAAGGTATTTCTATATCTGAATTTGGAAGCTTTGCTAGGCACTGACTCTTGTGTAAACGTTCCATAGTTCCATGCGAAAAATTGAAGAGTGACTGTGTGATTCTTTCTCTCTCTTTTTCTTAAAATATGATTACAGCTCTATTTGTGCAATACATAACTACCTTATCCTATGCACAAAAAGTTATTTATTTATGCAAAAAGATAATGCACTGACTTGACTAAGTCTTGCCCCAAATCTGTTACCATGAATTATATTTAAATTCTCATCAGTTCTTCCCACATCATCAAGGTAACAAAATAGAATCTATGAATACATATTGAAACAGGTTAGTCAGCAATTATTCAGGAAAACAAAAATCCCTCTCAGCTAACCTTATTCTTTTTAAGCTTTTCAATGTTGTATTGTTTGTTAAAGCGATAAAAAATAGCTGAGCTTAATTTATTTTGTTCTGAGAACCATATAAATCTTCTTTCATTATACAACATCTCAAGTAGCAGGCAGGTACAGGAAAAAAACTTATTTGCTGATTCTCTTTAATATGATTCTCTTCTAGAATTTTAATTTAGAGTCAAATGTAATCCAAATCCTTGTGAAACTTGCTGACGCTTATGGCCTTCAGTGAGCTGAATGTCAGTACAAAACACAGATGTCCTAGGTGCTCTCAAAGTGTTGTATGTGTGTCATTACTGTAAGGCTAGGCTTGATCACAACACTTACTTGCAGTTTCACCAGTCATAAAAGCCCTTATTGTAAGACAGGTCAGACATCTGACTATGGGAATCCAAGATATTTCCCTGGCTTCCCTGGATGCCTCCAGACCCGGGCAGGGGGCTCAAGGCCTTGGCACAATGCCGAAGACCCCTGTGGGTTTTATCTCAGTCCCAGGGAAAAATTACGATCATTAAGGCAAGAATTGCAAGTCACAATAAATAAGTAGGGCACAAATTAAATTGTTAGAAGGTAGAAAAGTGAATTTATAGAATTTTGTAATAAGGGGTTCAGAGCCAAGATGGAGGAATTTGGGCATGGTGTGTCTTTCTTTCTTCTTCTTTGTGGCATCCATCTTTTGGGTTAGGATGACACTTCTGGATTTGTTTGGGAGAAAGTTGGACAGGGCAATGTAGGTGTCATGTATTGGAAAGTAATTGTAGACATCATGTACATAATTTATAGTATAAAAGATAAGACCTGCTCAGAGGGCAGGCAATGTGCCTCCGACTGACCTGCTCAACAGACCTCTGTAGGCCAGGGAAAGAATTCCTTAGATAAGAAAGAATAAACAACCTTGGAGACCTCAGAAAATGGCTTCGACTCTTCCTTAGGTTCTCGATCTGGGAAAAAAACATGAACTCCAAAACCACCGAATGTTGTGCAGTGAGAGATTTCAGGCTCAAAGAGACGTCACCGCTCGCAACATCTGACGAGGCAAACATTATTTTATTTGAGTTTTTATTCAGGATCTGGATCACATATTCATTAATCACCCGCTTTTATGCTATTGAACACATAAAATCAATAACTGCGGCAAGAAACTTCCGCTTCTGAAGAACTCTAAGAAGGAGAAGTTGTGTAGGGCTGGAACTTCTGTATAGAGAGACCATTTCTGGTAATTAAAGGAGTAGTACAAAGATCAATTTGTATCCAGTTTAGATTAAACCTGCCTGAACTCCACCCTCAGAACTGAACATCAGCTGGACAGTATGTTATGAAGCTTGTCTCCTACAAAGAACAAAAGTCTGTGCAATTCCTTAACCTGCTGTTTCTGAAGGTGTGAAGACAGTTCTTCTCAAAGCAGTGCTGAGTGTCAGCAGAGTGAATTGCAATTGCCTTGAGAATAGACAGAGTTACTGTGTTTATTGAAAGCAAGACCTCAAAGCTGACCCCCCACATATGCAATCACTCCAAAAGCAACAAGTTCAGGCATCATAAAAAGCCAATGCATATTTTCAGTTGTGAAAAATTAATTTTTTAAGCACCAGGAAAACAGCTTTCATCAGTAACTGTACTGGAAAAATTGCAACCAAAGAGATCCTCATTTGAAACTGTTCAGGATGGAACATATTTAAATTGTCCACACAGCAAATTTGCTGTCCTAGAGCTATACAAAATTATTCAGCCCTTTTTAATTCTTTATCTCAAAGGCTGACCTATTCTATTTTTGAAATTTTTTTGCAGCTAAGAAGGAAAGGTTATTAGGCTGAATCAGTAACACAGATGATCTCTGCGTGTAAATGTTCAACGTGTATTTTACTGATACATGCTGCCCGAGCCATTTCCTGGAATTGTGGCTGGAAACAGCCCTTTTATTGCTCATTTCTCACACTAAAACTCAATGAAATTCAATTATCACAAAAACAGTCAGTAGGCTTCAATTTTGCGTGTCCTGTTACTTTTTAAATTTGGAGTGCCTCCCTATTGCTGTCACAGCTATTGCATTGTCTAAATCAATTGCCATGGCATGCTCACTAAATTGAGAAATGCTGTTGTGAATGCATAAGAGCTCTCAAGTATCAACAGAAGCAGATACAGACAGAGAAAATAAAAGGTAGGGGAATTTTTCATCTGCTACAGAACTTTATTCCTTAGTTTGATTTCCTTTGAGGATTCAGTAAGGGACAAATACTTCAGCCTTTCTGTCTGCGTGCTTGTTTCAATACTTCTTAAGCAGGCAAAAGCACTGCTAAAGCAGTGACTCAAAGAGAGATGGTTAAAAGTGGAAATTTTATAGCTTCAGGTCTGCAATTCTTTTTCAAACTCAAATATAGTACGTTTTTTTGCCACATTTCATTCACAAAGAGATGTGCTTAAGGCCAGAATGTGTCTTGCATATGGTGTTTATGGGGAAGCAAAAAGTACAGATTTGCTACATGCTCAGAGACTGTTTTCACTCTATTAAAAAGGTTGGTATAGGTGGTGGAAAAGACACATTCTTTTGGTACACCTTTATCTAGAAGTGGAGTAAAGCATTTCACCTCAGCAATGGCATGGTGCTCCAGTGTAACAGCCATGGAAGAGCTCTCTGTTCCTCTGGCTTTATCCAGGCAAAGGGGGCACAGATATCTTCCACAGTTTCATACACATCCCACTTTGACTCAGTCACAGAGTGAGAAATGTACACAGACATGAATAAGAGAATTTGTTAAAAGGACTGGAATTGTGTGCATCTTGAAGGGAAACAGACTAAATTGCTTCTGTACAGCATGGAGGAAAACAAACGCAGTACTTTTCATCTAGAAGTTTAAATCCAATGTATATAATATTAATTGCATGAAAAAAAGGTGCTCTTTTCTCTCTTGTGACTGTAAAGGGCAACTCTTCAATTAGCTTAGAAAAATATGAAGGTGCAAAGGATATGCAGAATGGACAAAAAAAATCCCAACAAACCCAAAAATCAAACCCCGCCTCCCACCACCAATACTCAAAAAACAAATCTTGTTACATTGGAATTGAGTTGAAATATTTGATGAACTTTCAATATTATAGACTCTTCATCTACATGCTTCATATTTGAAAAAAAGGTTTGATCATCAATATTAAATCAAGATATTTCAGATTAATTGGTCCTGTTGAAATTGAGTCCATATTCCACTTTCTTCTCTACAAACAAAACCACAGCTCCATCTCAGAAGAATGTCAGGCTTCATATGCTCATATCTATAAATTACTAACTAAAGTTAACTAATGTTTTTCTTCGGAAAACTCCAGATCCATCGCAACTTAGAAAAAGGATCTGGATAAAAAGTGTGAGAGTGAAGAGATGGCCATGTCAAGCCTTTTGTTGTCTAGAAATGTGGTGATACAGATAACCCAGAAAAAGACATTCCATCCTTGCTCAGTACAATTTTACAAGTTTTGCAATTTTGTATCTCACAGATTCATTTATTTCAGCATGTTTCATTCTTGATATTTCAGCAGGTTTTTCAATGCAATTGCAGCTGTGAGCTGCTGCAGGCAGGAGCAGAAACAATACATGTGAGAATAAGGACACCCTTTCCTTTATACTGTAGTCAGCCTTTAGGGCTGCTGGATTTAGGAGGATCCTGCCTGAATGAAACTCAGAGGGATGTGAGTAGACCTTGAAGAGCGTAGATAGGAGTATTTTAGATTGAGGGAGTAAGAAAGGAAGCTGGAAACTGAGATGAACAAAGGAATGTCCAAAAGAATAGAGAAATGGCTCCTGATTCATTGATGTGGAGCTTAGGCAGAGGTTGGTTGAAATGCTGGAGTGAAAAGACTGGAATAGGAATCAGAGACAATGAGTGATGAGTGTGTAAATACAAAAAAAGAAAAACAAAGCAAAGAACAGCAGGTGGAAATAGGACCAAGGAAGACATGCTTTATGAAGGAAAGGAGATTTAAAATGGTTATACAAAGAGAATGGGAACATGAGGTAAAAGTGAACAGAGAACATGAGGATTATCAGAATCAAAATGAAACAAAATGTCTTGCACCCTAAAAAAATTGCAAGGGAGCTCTTCTGGCAAGGAAATATTTTGCTGTCATAGTATGAAGGTTGCAACAGTCAAGTCTCACTGTTCCTTTGGTATCAGAACCATAAATATCTCCTTATTTTCTAGAGATGGCATAAGATGTCTGTTGTAATTCCCTGAATTTGAAAAACTGTCACTTATTAGGTTTACTAATTCTAATTGTGTTGATGAAAAACTGATATATGATGACACATAGGATTCAACACAACAAAAATCTTAAAAATCTTTATTTTGGTTGCAAAGTTCACTGCTCAGGCTTTACGAAATGTCAAGATTGAGGTGCTTGATAATCTCTCATTACATTTATTGACAAGGCAGTCTTGCCTTGATTACAAGTGATTTCTTCTGCAAATAGCAGATTTCTTCTGCATAATACAGCACTCTGAGCAGATTTGCTTTGGTATGATTTAAGGTCTTTCAGAAATGATTGTTTTCTATAGGATCCCTTCCTCAGAAGATGAAATATTGAAATACAGTAGTGGATTAGGCAAATGATAAGAGGAAAAGAAAAAAAATTAAGCCTCAATTAAGACAATTAGTTTTTCTAGGACAACTGGACTCAATCCCTGATTCTGAGGGACACAGTTCCTCACTAAGTCAGAAAAATTAATTTAAACCAAAATTAGTCTTAAATTTCACTAACCATGATTTTCTGAAACAGAATACTCCATATTAGTTAAAAGTTTTACCATTAATGCCTCTTAGTTTGTCTTCTCAGTTGCTGAAATGTTGATAGCCTCAAAACCCACATGACTGACACTGGAACATAATTCCTAGAATAATTCCAGCTCAAAAACTATAATGGTTAAGTGTACTTGAAAAGACAAAGAGGAAAATAGGCTTGTCTTAAGAAAAGAGCTTGACTCATGAGTAGTAAATAGAGTGCAGGCTATAAAGCAAAAAATTAGGAGAAAATACAAGACTGAGTAACCATCACTAAGCATTATTTGCTTCAGAGAACTGAAAAACATTCAGTTAAAACCAGTTTCTGGAACATTAATTATTATAGAAGAGGATAACTTAAGGTAACACTGGAATTTCTTAATTTTTCTAAATTTGCAACTTTAGTAGTAAAGCATATCTTTGTCATGTATTCTTTGAACAATTTAATTTTTAGTTTTTAAAATAAATATTTTAAATAACACTAAGTAATTTAGTCATGTTTCCTGTCTAGCCTTTTTTATTTTCTTGTGCCAAAATTCTCCTGAATTTTTTAAAGAATAAAATAGCCAGTGCAGTTATCATGTTCCCAGGTGGGATTAATTGAATATCTGTGGACTAATGTGCTTCTTCAGTAAAACAGTTCAAGAGCAGTACTGAACCATTTCTGCTTCTTAGTTTGTACCCAGGACATTTATTTATTTCTTTACTGCATTGTAAATGTATACTGTGCAGTATAAAAACAAACCTGACACATAAGTTCTGTTTCTTAGTGATCTTCTGGGAAAGTGGGGAAAATAGCATATTTCTACATATGTATTCCAGGCTCAAGAGCCTCTGGGCTTGTGTTACAATAGCCATGTCTGTACCCTCACTAACCCTTATTTTGGGGACAGCTGGAGCAGAGATCAGCAGGAAATCTCAGGTAGATAAGCTGCATCTCCCTGCTGCAACTCTATAAGGAGGGAAAAGAGGCTTTTTGGGGACTACAATCTGTCTGTTTGTGTTACTGCAATTGTGGTACACTGGTAGGGTGAGTGAAAAGCTGACTGATTTTAGATGCTGGGAAGAATTCACTGTGACTGCATAGGTTGTTAGCAGTGGTTCTAAAACCAGTGGTATGCCCTGGGGTTGGGAATGAGCTCCAAGCTATTTTGGTGAGTTCTTGTAAATAACCTTAGTAGGTGTTCATGTAATGCCTTGTGTAATCAAAGTGAAGAAGTCTCAAGTTTTCTCTTCCAGTGTTTCTAGCTTTACTGAGATTCAGGTCTGGAGCAGCAATTACACAGGGTGACAGATTTTCCGAGAGGCAGGTGGCAAAATGAGCATGACTAGTCTCTCATCTCCCAGAGAGTTAAAAGGACATAGATTCAGCAAAAACATGCACTGTGGAACTTGTGGAATTTAAAAAGGTAAAAAGACAACCTATTTGTTGAGAAGTTAAATATGTAAAGGTGATAGAGCCTGGAAGGATTGCTGGCTTGAAGCACTTCAGGGAGGTGTGTTTGTGTGGGTGTGGCAGGGGCAGCTCGGGGCTGGCTCTGGTGGGGTGATGAGCTGCCCCTTACACCCCACCCTTCCTCAGCCTGTATCCCAGCCCTGCAGTGCTGCCAGTCCCTGGCACACTGCAGGCAATGCTCCACAGCTGCCTCTGGAGGCCCCAGCCCAGCTCCTGTGTGACCAAAGGGCTGGGGAAGTGGCCCAGGAAGGCATTTAAAGAACAGAAGGAAACACATGTCTTGATCCTCCCTCCTCTTGGAATTTCTATCAGCTAAACACTACTAGAGCCAGGAGTTGGTAACAATGCTTGTACTTTTCTGCGTATTTTCTGTATTTCTCCCATCCTTTTTATTCTTCTAATTCCTTCTTCTTAGAGTTTTAAGAAACTTAAAATTGGATGGACTTGGAGTTTCCTAAGTTAATGCTTTGTGAAGTGTTTTATATTGATTCAATGCTGCTTTAAACTTTTGCCAAAGTTCTCTGAATTTCTGAAGTTGCCAGTAAAGTTTGGTGTTTTTTTTCTGTTGTTTGAACCTCTTGAGAATATCTTGTCTGTGCTTCTGTGAGAAACCCAGAGCACATGATCAACCATAAGCTTTTTTTAAGAGTCTGATGAAGCGAGTTTTTTGGGGCCTTATGAAAGTTTGCAGATATGTCTCTTATTTAAATTTTATTTCACTAGCTTTCTACCAGCTTTTGACCTAAGAAAACCTGAAAGGTGGTGTTTTTTCTACCTCCCATCCTTTCTCTCTCTCTCCTTACCCCAGTGCTGTGTCTGTTCCACTTTCACTGGCAGAGTTGAAGCTAACACTGTGAGCCCCTTGTGTACCTTCATGTAGCCCCTGCCCTTCATGGCAGTAGCAAATGATTTTTGCAAAGTCACCAGGAAAAGGACAAAGTTCAGAGTGATGGATGGGAAGATTGTGAAGTAACAGAGTTCCTTTAATGAACTGCAAGTCTTTAGCGAGTTTTAGGCGACTTTTTCAAATAGGCTTGTGCATTGTTGCATGTACTGCTTGGAAAATGTGGCCTAATTCATCTTTTCCATGCCATTTAGTGAAGGCCTGTAATTACAAAGGGAATAATTCACAGAGGTAGTCTGCAAGTAACACATAGAATAAGTGCTTAGATGCATTCCTGTTTGAATCACTGTGCACGAACATGGCTGGAAGCGTAAGATGTCACGTCATATGTTTGTTTTGTTAAATGAAATAAAGTCAACAGCATACCTAAAAAGGAAAGATTATTGAATACTCAAAATTAATATCTTAGTTTGTGAGAATATTTTATATAGCTTTTTAACATTATGGGTATTCAAAGATGAGAGATTACTGCTGTAAAAGGTTCTGATCTTTGTCACTATTCTGAATAAGGAAAGATGTCTTTTGTGAGAACTTGTGTCTTTTCTCAAAGAGTTTTCATTTTCAACTGCTAGAACCTAAAGAGAGAAGTAGGTATATTGAAGAGTTTGTCATTAGTATTATTGAGGTTCTGCTCTGGAGCAGCAGCTGGACAAAAACCTGTCTCTAATCCACATCATGTCAGCATCCAGTCCTAGGTAGCAATGTAGGCACAGCATTTTCTTAGAATTGGCATGGGGTCAAGAGCTTGTGACCTTTTTTTTGCAGATACAGATCTAGCCTCTGTTATCCCTGCTTGAGACTTAATTGCTTTTTGTTTTCTCCATATGTTCAAAGATTAGAGCACTACCCTGTAAATAGTACAGTTCCCATCATCTCTTTGCTAGCAAGTGCAAGAAGTACTGGGTCATTGCTCTGAATGTATTCTCCTGCACCTGTTTTGGGGCATAAAGCAATTCTGGCTGCCCCTTACACAGCTGTGCAAAGGATATATCACAGATTAAGGTATATCCTTTCTCAGTACTGAAGTTTATATGCCTTAGTGAGGATATACATGTATGAGAAATGCCCACCACAAATGCACTGTGGCTAGGCTTAGCAGATAACACTTAAATATCCAATAAATAATTGCTGACATGGAAGTCTGCATCTGTTTTACCACTGTATTTCTAGTTTTACTCGGATTACAGGGGAAAACAAAGGAAAGAAAAAAGCAGTTTCTTGTAGTTTTTTTAACTTTGCAAACAATCTCCAGAATGAACCACATACAGGCAGAAGACTGATAATAAAGTTCCTTGTCTGGATTAGTGCAACTCTTCTGTAGTCTAGCAAGCTGCCTGCTGTGAACTGCACAGAGGGGTTCTCCCTTTTTAGAGTAAGAGTTAGTGTTTATGGGAAGCTCCAGTGAGTGACATATGACTGACCCTGAAGTAGCAGAAGGATTTTAGAGAGACCCTGGGCAAAGGAGCTTCTACCAGAGGAGTGAACTTGTAGCATTTACGGCCATGTGGCACCTTGGGGAACGTCTGGTCCTTTATCTGGTAGTCTGGAGGGCAGCTGAAAGAAATCAGTCCTCCTTTGCAAAGCTGTAAGTGCCCTGTTGTACAAAGCCAATGAGCTGAAAGGAAGAGAGCAAGAAAAGGCTAAGAAATGCTGCAGAGAAGCTCCATTGTTAACTACTTGTCCATCCAGCCTTTTGAAAGGATATCTAGGTAGGAGAATAATATACTCTCCTCAGATTAGAGGATTACATCACCTCACACTGCTTTTCTTTGTGTCTCTGCTGCATTTCTCACCATCATGGTGATTCAGATCCTATTAAAAGGTGTGTTTGGGCATCACTCCCCTCAGTCAGTAAGAGTCTGCCTTGCTGCTTTTTGGACAGGTTCAAGATACCAATGTCAGTAGCTACAATGGCATTTTCTCCACTTAGTGATAATAGATAAAGTGAGCTCAGGAATTTAAATTACTTATGCTTATAAGGTACTCTTGGAAAGATTTTAATGAAGGGACCATAAAGGCATTTAACTTGTGTGTAATCCTAAGGGTCTCTAATAAGGAAACTGTTGATGTAACCTGACCTGAAGTAAACCAGCTCACTTATGTAGGTGTTGTCTACAGCTCAGCAAAATCACAAGAGATAATAAAGCTGCATTTTTTGGTTGCAGTTCACTAGCAGTAAGCTTTTTTTTTTCTTTTCCTGGCATGAAAAGTGCAAAAAAATCTATATGACATCATACTTTTGTTGAAACTTAAGGTAGAGGCATGTCTCTTGTAATTTATGTGTTGTTTAGTGAAAACTTAGTGTCTACCTAGTCAGAAGGTCAGATCTCTTTCCTCTAGCTATCTAATACAGGTTATGATCAGTAAGGCTGATACAGTTATTTCTGAAGTTTTTAGCTTCTTGTCTACAACAGGGTCACCCAGAAACACTAATTTAATTGTAGATTAAAAATGCTGAATAAGATATAGGAATGTGTTGCTTTTGGGCTATTTGGAAGAGGTAAATAGAGAGATATGTCTCTTATTCTTGAAGCAATGTAAATTTTTTTCTTTCTGACCAATCATTTGCTATCATCTATTTGTTCCTGTCCCATCCAACACAGCAGCCTTCTGATGGCTGTTTTTTTATAGTGCCAGGTATTAAGCCTCTCATGGTCACTCTATGACATACACACACACATTTTACCACCAAAAAACCAGGGAAAATTTAATGAACAAGAAAGACGAATCTGGAGATTTGTCCAAGATTTGTGAAAAGTCAATGCTTTTATTATCATGAGTCACCCAGCTGTTCCTAACCCTAGGATTATTCCAAGCTCCATCTCTGTAACTCTAAAGTTGGTGATATTGATCTATCTTCTGCCTTCTCTCTCTGTCCACATATACCTCAATTTGCATTCTTTGTTTAGCTTTATTTA
This sequence comes from Erithacus rubecula, assembly GCF_903797595.1. Taxonomy (NCBI): domain Eukaryota; kingdom Metazoa; phylum Chordata; class Aves; order Passeriformes; family Muscicapidae; genus Erithacus; species Erithacus rubecula. Next base: position 21,820,683 of record NC_136685.1, read on the forward strand.
CCAAGACAATTGTACACCAGGACCAGAATTCCTCAAAGATAATATGAATCCCATACTTTTTTTCTTTCAGTGCTTGAAATAAGACCTAGTTTCTATTGCACTCCTCAATCTTGGTTCAGTATATGGACAATTTTCTGGTATTTTCTCACTGGAGACTTTCCAGGAGTACACACTCCATCTTCTGTGTGCTTTGTTCAATGAAGGACACAAAGCATCCCAAAAGAAACTGCAATTATGCAAGCATCATATACCTGCATCACAAGCATCATAACTACTTAATGAAAATGCCAACTGACTCCAGAATCTCTGTTCTCTTACTAATTCAACCTGGGTTTCTCCCTCCTTAGAGGCAGCTGGGGCAAACTAGTTTCAGGATGTGCTGTTTTCTCCCAGTTAAAAATTCTCAAAATAATTTTCTTCCCTACAGTTTCAAGTGCCCAGCCTACTGGGTTCACTGCACTCACTTAAGCGTGAACCTGCACATCAAGAGAAAGTGTCAGTGTCTATACAGATTCATGGTATGCATTTAAGGTTTGCATTTTACAGGTCAGATCTGGAGACACTTTTGAGGAATTATAGAATGAAGTTGCATATCTCAAAACACTGTCCCCATAAGATAAGCCATCACAAGAGAACTTGAGCTAAATGCAGATGGCACAACTTGAAAAAGCTGTTTCGAGGCCTAAGAGCAGTACAGTTTTGGATAACATCCAGGCAAAAATTGCCACCATGGAAGACGGTGAGAAAGGAGTTAAGTGCTTAAGCACATGACATCTCAAGTCATGGGAATGGCATCTACACCCTGTGAGTACCTGGGACTGGACTACATAAAAAGTGATACCTCCAGAGGAGAGACCCAACAACCAAAGACCAGGGTGAAGAAGAACCAGAGGGATACAACAGGAATTCACCTTGTGGTGATATCTTTTGCTTATTCCCTCTCTTTCTCTCCCTTCATCCCCCAGAGGCATCTCTTATAATGGGATCTTAACAACACTGAGGATTTATTGCTTCCACTGGACCTTGCTTTTCTCATGGAACCATCATCCTGTAGTTACTATATGTGATTATGCTTTCTGTTACTATCTCTGTAATGCACTGTTCTCACATAGGTGCATTAGATGAAGTAAGTCTTGGCAGTGCATATGTTGATGCTGATGCCAAGTGAGTTGCGCCAGAGGGTTCTCCAACAACATTTTTCAATACTGCATCTCTTAACCTGACCTCTACGTTTCAGTTGAATATTTGACCAAATTATAAGAACTACCCTCAGAAGGAAAGAGCTCTGACTGTGTGTTACACTTAGTTGGTCCACTTCTGCCAAAGGCTTGGACACCTCCAGTAAAGAAGAGAAGCAGAGCTGGACAATTCTGTGACAAGAAATTAGACTACAAGAGAAAGCTCTGTGTGACAGTGGTGATACCCTCTCCACAGAAATACAGCAAACAAGCACCAAGGCACCATCTGAGACCGAGAAAACTGAAAGCAAAATCTGAGACCATATAGCTTGGAACAGTTGTTTGCAAACCAAACAAGATTTCTATGAGATGTATGTCTATCTGCATATATGTACTTGCTGTCATGAAAATCTGCATCTGTTATCCTACTGCCTTGCTACAGTTTTACTTGGATTGTATAGCAAGACAATGAAAAAATATATATGTGCATGTTCTATGAAAAGTGGCTGGGGAAAAGGCAGTTTTTCTTCTGAAGAAGAGGAGGCTCAGGGAAGACCATATCACTCTCTACAATTCCCTGAAAAAAAGTTGTATCCAGGTGAGGATAGGTCTCTTCTCCCAGGCAACCAGCAACAGGATGAGAGGACACAGTCTTAAGCTGTACCAGGGGAGGTTTAGGCTGGACATCAGGAAAAAATTTTTCACAAAAAAGGTGATTGAGCATTGGAATGGGCTGCTGAGGGAGGTAGTGGAGTCAGCATTCCTGGAGGTGTTTAAGGATATACTGGATGTGGCATTTAGTGCATTGCACTTAGGTTATAGGTTGAACTTGGTGATCTCAGGGGTCTTTTCCAGTCTAATTGATTCTGTGATATTCCTGTGAGTATGAACTCACTTGATCAAGATAAGGTGTGCTGTGTTGTATTCCTTGTTACATCGCTAATAGGGGACATTTTTATTTAGGTTTTAGAATCTATAACTCCTGTTAGATGAATTAGATGCCAGACTTAGAAGTTTTATGCATTTTCTCATTGGTTTCTGTAGCAATGACTGGGCGGGGGGGGGGGGGGGGGGGGGGGGGGACGACAGAATTTATTTGTTAAATTATCTCAGGTCTGGGAAATTCCACTAAACTTACAGACTTTTGGCTATGTACTTATCTACTCTTCCAGGGAGCACTGGCATTTCCTCTGTTCCCTAACACATTTTGGAAGTGTAAGTCAAGAAATTGATGGTATGGGTTCCCTTTAAGCCCTGAATCACTGATTACCAGAAATTCCCCTTACATCCACATTCCTAGTGGACTAAATGCATCACTTTACATTAATATTGAAGGAGAAGATCTAGGGTTTGCACGTATGAGAAAACATTTAGTTACAGATGGAATCCTGCCTCTGTAGATGTTAACATCAAATGAGGAAGAGTCAGGTAGAAGCTGTTATGGTTAAGGATGGTATTCTCCAACTTAGTGTTCCCTCTGAAACCTGTCCAAACCATGTGCCACTTGCTCACTCTCTCCTCTGCCTTCCCCTGGTAGGAGACTGGGCTGAGAGAATTGGAGGCACAATAGGTAAGATGATGAGTTGAGATAAGAACAATTTACTGGAAACAGCAATGAAATAACATGACAAACTATAGCAGCAATAAAATTAATGACAGAGTGTACAAGAAAAAGGTGAATGACTTACCAGTGATTTCTCATTGTACTTTATAGCTACTACTCACCTACCACAGTTTTTGGTTTTTTTTTTTACCTGATTCATCACACTTCTATACTTCCCATATTTTTATCTCAGCAATCATACAATTTATTCTGGCCACCACAACATTTCTGAACAGCTGTTAAGGTTGCTAGAAGCTACTGTGCAATAACATATAGTTATAAAATCCTCAAACTGAAAGGGCATGTGCTGAGATTCAAAATATTCCCAAGCTACACAAATCTGGTGCCCATGCTGTCACCTTTCTTTCACTACCTGCTCTTCTCTTTCCTGTAGTGAAGTTTGAGCAGGTATTGTCTTACTGATCAGACACTGACTCCTGAACCTCATCAGAGCTGAGCTCTCAGAACCTATAGAAAGTTCATAGCAAATATATTTGCTTTCTTCTTTTGCCCTACTCATGTTGCTAGGCTTAAGCTGCTTTCATAAACTTTTTAGACAAGCACAGAGGGGACATGCATCTGTGAACTGAAAGAGAGCTAAAAAGGACAGAGAAAAGGGCTCCATGGCTGGGAATTAATTCTGCAGGCAGCTGGTCATGATTTGACCTCTCTCTCTCTTTCCTGAGAGACTATTATCTCTAAAATGCAAGACAAGTTATTTCAAGAGTTCATTTCAATCTTACAAACCCCAAACCCAAAGAACCCCTTATATTCACCATAAGCATGAGTTGCAGGAATGCTGAGGAAAGAAGTTCTGATCTGTTAGTAGCCATTCTTCCAAACAAATACTTCCAAGCAAAAAAGAAATCATATCATCTCCAGAAGTGCTCTTGATTCTGCAAAGAGTCTGGGAGCATCCTCTGTTCTGCCCTGGAATAGCTGGACTTCAAAGGCTCTGCAGATGATTGATTCACTGTATTCAATGCACGTTATTTGTCTGAGAAAAAAAACCTGAGTTGGGTCACCTCCAAATTAGGCTCTGCAGCAGGTCTGGGGTTCAGAAAGGAAAATCCTTTGATGCTAGCTCTCTATGGACAATTCTGTCAAATTCTTGTTCAGACAATCCACTAATTTGATTTAGAGATTAAATTGGAACAGTGTTTCTTTTTGACTAGGCTCTTTCTGGATTTTTTAAATAATTTATGATCTGAGAGGGAGAACTATATTGGGGGCCTCTATTAAATGCAGAAAAACCTTCCCAGACTCCACCTTTTCTGTTTTGGTGGGGATTTCAGAATGAGGGAGGAGACAGACACTATGTGTAGTATCTTGTGTGACTTCTGGAATGCTGGGTGGAATTAATGTCGGGATACTGCTTGGGGTGTGCTTGCTCTTAAGATCTATTTTCAATCATAGATTGGGTGTATTGTAAGAAAAAAATAATCTACTGGAAAAGATAATGGGTTTTTTAATCTTCCGAGGATAAAGAATATGTCATATAGTGACAGGTACTCTATCTTTTCACTTGGCTCCCTGTACAATAAGCCTTCTTGCTCTCAAACTCATATTGGCCTTTTCAGGTGCTCCCTGGAATGTGCCCGTCTCAGTATGATTGAGTGATGGCCTCTTCTGCCATTGCTACTGGCTCTATCCAAAGCAGCAGGTGTGTGAGATGTCTTGCACATAGCAGGAGGTGGTATCCACAAAAATGCTAGTAAGCCTTAACAGTGGATTCTTTAGGGGAGAAATGGATATTCTCTTTTTGTGATACTCAAATGTGGACAAGGTGAATGACCAGGCTCATAATTTTAGACTAAACAACTCTAATGCAGACAGGCACTGAAAGGCACATATGTGAAGTACTGAAATCCATTTTCCTGTCTTCAAAATGTGTGCTAATAAATTAGTGTTAGAAAGCAATGATAAAATAGTTTAATATACATTTACTTGGAGGGAGGCAGATGGAAACTATACAGGGAATATCTGACAAAATCAGATAGAGAAAAAATATATACTAGAAGAATGAAGGTTACTGGGGATGTATGGGGCTTTATGGGATGTCACACCCACCTCATGTTCCTCTGAAATGTTCCTAGGGCTTGCAATATATGTGTGGATTACCTACCTCAGTCTGGGACTTTTGGAAGCAAGTTGATATATCTTCTTGCTAGAATTAATGTTAAATTTAAAATAGCTAAATGTAGGTGCATCTATGTGAGTGTTTAAGTCTGTGATGAGTGTAAAAGACATGTTAGGCTGTGGGGATATAGTCAATATTCCCAAAGATTCTTAGAGAGCTGTTCAACCTACCAAACCCTAGAGAGAGGATACTGTTTACAAAGTACAGATACCTACTATCAATTAAGACATTGTAGAGTACATAAAGAAACAAATGGGGCTTTCAGATATGGCACAGATGTTGTAGGGGTTACTCAGAGTTGCTGATATTCTATTGAGATCAAGTGGGACAGCCTGCACTGTCTGAAATGAGACCAGGTCTCCAGTCAGGACAGCCAGTGAAGAATGGAGTGATTGAGACAGTAGCAGCTTGATGTTCATGTGTAGGGCAGATGGAGGTAATGTCATCTGGAATACCTTATGATATAATGCTTGTGCACCCAAATGCTATTCCAGGTAGAAAAGTCTTCCCTAAGTCTTGAACTGTATCTGCCATTCCCAACTGGATATCCAGTAGCCCAGACATCCTAAGTGAGTGGCTCTGTATAACTCTGTGCCAGCAAATGAACTGAGACTGTAATATTGATAATTCATTAAAATAAATATGTAGATGTTTCATAGATTATTTTAAAGCATGTTTTAGCCATCATTTTAATAGGAGGTTATTCTATTTATATGGTAAAAAGAGAAATACCTCATTTCTATCTGTGTCATGCACACTGACAACTACATGCACATACTAATAATTTCCTGTCATCTTTCACCCTCCAGCTCTCATCTTCAATGACTGCAAAAAGTTCTGAGGCCTTAGTGTGAATGAAGCTCATATAAAGTAAAGAATATTTTGCTAGTGCTATATTGCTTCCTCAGGTGATAGTAATACTACTTTTATCCCTGAATAATAGTGTATTCATTGTACAGTGCCTCAGAATTGGAATGTCATAAAAAATATATCACCCTCCAACTTCTACATTACACCAGTAATTCCTAGTCTGTTCTAGGAATGTGTGCTAGGATAGACCAGGATACAATTAATTTTCTTCACAGTACCTAATATTTGCCTGTGTCTTGAACTCGTGATGAAGATAGTGCTGATAACCCGGGGATGTTTTCATTATGGCTGAGCTTTTCTCACACACTCTTCTGCTCTTTACCAACCCCACCACTAAGGAGGATGGGGTGCACAAGAAGTTGAGAAGGGACACAGCCAGTTCAGCTGATCCCAAATGACACAAAGCATATCATATCTTGCATGGCAGCTTGCTTAGCATAGAAATCTGGGGGAGAAGAAGGAAGAAGGTCACGTTTAGAGTGATGACATTTTGTCTTCCCAAGTTTATCATGGCATATCATGGGATCCTGCTTTTCTGGAGATGGCCAAACATCTTCCTGACATGGAAAGTGATGAATAAATTCCTTGGTTTGCTTTGCTTGAATGTGTGGCTTTTACTTACCTATTAAGCTGTCTTCATCTCAACCTGTGTTTTCTCACTTTTACCTCTCTGATTCTGTCTCTGATTCTGCTGGTGGGGAGAGTGTGTGACCACTAGCCAACTGAGGTTAAACCACAACAGCAGGTCATATGTTGACACAGGGGTCACATTCCTCTATTTTCGTATAATTTTTTTTTAGGTGTCTATTCTAGTGATTTTTCTCCAGACTGAATCATTGATGGCAGATTCTTAATTTTAACACCATTATCATAGGTGTGATTTCCATGGAAGAGAAATCTCAAATTATTCTTCAGTGTTTTAAATTAATTTGATGGTTGTACCTTTTTGAAATAATTTTCTTTAATAAAGATATATTGCTTGCAAGAATAAAATTTCATCTATGTGTCCATCTCCACAAAGTGAGAATCAAAAAAGAGAACTCATCCTTCTTAATGAATTCAGTCTGTTTAGCTCTTCATAATTTCTTATGTGGTTAGCATGTAAAGAGTTTGGAAAGCTGTCACATCTGTGGAAACGACCATGATCTTGACCTTGCAGTCATGATGCAAATTCTGACAGTGATTTGCTTCATGACCTTGTATAAGTCAGTCTATTGAAGGCTCTGGGAGCAGCAGCATTTCCCAGGATTTGTACCTGCATGGCACACTATGTTCTGGGTAAAAACTGTTTTAAAATTCTTACATTTTAAATGTCATGCTAAATTTAATAAATTTTAATGTTTAAAATCTAAAAATGTGTACATCCCTCTTATGCAGCCTCCTCTATTCCACATCTCTTCCACATGTTGCTGGTGTCCATTGAAGAAATTTTTTAGGCATTCCAGATAAAATCATGGTTGATCATGGCCCTTTCCCTACTGTGGATATTGTATCAATACTCCAGAAAGTGCTTTTAATTCTCCTTACTCTTTGTTCAAATGCAGCACTAAATGGAATTAAATCTCTTGTTTGTAAAGTTCTAATGATCTACCTCATCAGCATAGAGTGTTTGTCACAGTTCAGGATTTCTCCATGTGCAGCTATATACAGCATATGAACCACTAGTAAGTTATAATAATTTTATAGTTAATTCAATTTTGATATTAGTATAATTCATGTTAGAATATTAAGGGAGTTTTGATTATTTTTTTTTCAAAAGATTGTGCTAAAGTGTATGGGTCACAAACCTTTCTATTATAAGCAAAAATTTGTCAAATCAAAGAAATTTAAATAGAAGATTCCAAACTATGACCTTTTTCATATTTCAAAGAAAAGAAAGAAGATATTTCAATTTATTTCTTTTTTTCCTTTTGAGCCTCTTAATATTTACACAGCATAAATATTAAGGGAAATTGTTTTAAATAAATAAAAGTTCTTATTCTGTTTAGATTATCTTGTATTTTTTTTATTCCATTCCATGTTCATATATTTGAGCATTGGGTCTCACAACCAGGAATAACCTCCTTGCTTTTATTGTAACAATATAAACACCCTACTTACAATTCACAGATTATTTTATTTACAATTTGCATAGAAAAAAATCACATCTTATGAGTGACATCCTAGAAACTCAAATGTTTCATTTCCCTAGTCCAATAAATTTGTGTCCCATAGAAGAACCAAGGCTTTTTTATTTCTCCTGGGGTTTTCCCCTAAGAGGTATATCTGCCCAATATGGATATTCCAGTGTAAAGCATATTGAATTTTAGTTACTTCTCCAAGTACTTTTATTCACACAGTGGTGTCACATCACACTAAATGAAGATGTAAAGCAATTACTTTACTACTGAACATTGTCTATACACTCATGCTGAATTTTATTGCAGTAACTGTATAACGTAATTTTATTAAGATTTTTTAAATTATTAATATTTTACTTTTACTCAGTATATTTAATTCTTCCTTCCCCTCAAAAAATCTTAAAAAGTCCAACCCAAAAACTATGACAGAAAGTAGAGATAAAAAGCTAACAAGCTAACAAAGTATTCAGATACTTGATACTTTTTTCATTATCTGCTTCACTTATTCAATAATATGTATTGCAACTAATGGGACTCCTATTTCACATCACAGAGTATTTGAAGGCTTAAAATATTAAGAGACTACTAGACTCCTCACTGCCAATTTTGATACTCAAGCACATAATTTTCTTATTATTGAGACTGCTAAATTCCTTTTGAACACCTCTCTGTATTATTTTGGCATTTTTTGGAATAAGTTTCTAAAGGCCAAATGCATGGAGACTGAACTGTAAAGCATCCCTGAGCAGTGCATTATTCCTTAACCATCTTGTGAGATGTGCTAAGTGTTCCTAGAGCATCCCTGTCACAGTTGCATGCAATAAAGATATGGGGACTTACACACTAAAAGATATCTCATTATAGCAAGTGGTCCAAAATGAGGATATTCAGCTGATAAAGCAAACACCTGCAGTCAGATCTCTGGTCTTCTAAGTTTATAGTAATATCCTGAATTTTTATTTCTCTCAAGAGTGCCTTTGCCACCCCAGAGACTGTGCCCTGGTGTGGGTTCTGCTGCTTCAACCCTTTCTGTTTTGTATGAACACCATGTAGGGCACAAGACCTGGAACTTGTTTCACATAGTAATTGTGAATAGAGCTGCCCATTTTGGATGAAGAGATTTTAGCACTATGTATATGATGTGATCTGGGCCATGTAATTTTTCCTCATGTCATTGTAGTGTACAGATTTAATTTATTTAATGACAAGTAGCGTTGGAGTAAAATTGCTTTCCTTAATTTCAGTGCTATGCCATAAGTGCATATTATAAATGGATAAAATAAAAACAAACATCCAACACTGGCAACTTAATTGGAAATTACAAAAGGAATAAATAGAACTATAAAACCAGTTTTTAATGTAAAAAGTAAACTTCAAACAGAAACCATGTGGGGAAGGCATTGACTAAGAGGACTTGCAGATTGTTTTTAACCATGCCACTGATCTTCTGTCAGACTTCTGGCAGCCATTTATTCTTCCTGAAAGAATAACACAATTAGGAGTAGTATAACAATTTCAGTTGATTATTAGAGCTGAATTTCTGTGGAAACTGCATGCTGTATAAGAATTTCTACCTTTTTTATTCTCCTCCTTGTCCCCAGTTCCAGTCTGCAAGACTACTGCAGAAATGTTGTGCAGACATCAATTATTTTGGTGATAAACAGTGTAAAAAGCCAATAAAGAAAATGTTTTGAAAAGATGCTCCGACCAAGAGGCTAGGGATAAAAAGCCAATGTCACTAAGCATTTGCCATTCTAGGCTGTCCTGTCATGTAAGCCATCATTTCCAGGGAAACACAGACAGGGGTGAAAAGGTCATATGCAGGGAATGTAATTTATCCCTTTGTCCTCCCATTTGCTATCCATGTAATGTGAAAAATGTGAATAAACTAGCATGACTAGTAAAACAAATTGACTTCAATATTAAATGTTGCAAAACAGATGGGATGTTCCAATAGAGTGAAGAACTGCAGAATAAAATGTGGGGTGTGGAATGCTTAAATTCAATGAAATTTAAAATATGCTCTTTCAATTAAAACAATAAACACCTTTTTTCAAAACTTTTATTTCAGTAAAATGTATTGGTTTCTGATTTGATTCCAAATAAAATTTCAATAATCAGAAACCTCAGGAAGATTAAATGCAATTGTTAAATTTAAAAAAAAGCATAATGAATCAATTTTTTAAAATCTACTGAGCTCTAAAACAGGCCTATTCTAAAACTGAAAAGAAGAAAATCTACACAGAGCAATTTCATCTGTTCCAAGAGTAGGTGTGCATTGCTCATATTTCTCCAATTCATGTATTTTATCATTGAATAGACAATATCTGAAAACCTTTTTTAAATGTAGTCTCACAGAGCAGTAATACTCTAATTATAAATATACTGAAGGAGCATGGAGGTGTGTGACTACTTGTGAATGTTCACCCAGGCTGAAGTCAGGTGCTTAGCAGGAAATTGAATCCTAGTACTGAAATTTCCAAGATAATGCCTAATCTAGTGCTGGGTTCCCTAATTCTGGAACTATCCTTCCTTATTGCACCCAATACAGGGAATCAGCATGCCTGCCTTTTCCCTTTCCATTTCAAGGAAGATCAACTCTCTGCCTTTCCTCAAAAAGATGTGAATGCACATCTCATCAATTCTACATTGAGTATTTTAGGCAAACACAATGGCTACAGAGCTCATTTCATTTATTCTAGGAGATATATATTTCATACTATGGGTAAAGGCTTTTCCTAATGAAGAATTAAAAACGTGTATTGTCCCACCCTGCCACTGTCCCAGTCCACAGTAATATGTCTCAAGTAGCTTTTATAGTAATGGAATTGTGCTGTCATTCAGGGAAGTTGCATTTTGTGCTCTGCTAAATGACATTAAACTAGTGAGGAGCCCTTACACAACTGAACTCTTGTCTTAATCAAAGCACATTAGGAAGATACTGAGGGGTGAAAGATTGTAACAAGGGCTTGTCATTATTGCCCTCCTTGATAGACAGAGCTCCTTGGAAGGAAGTCATCACACTGGGAGAGGGGAGGTAGTTTGGAAATCTGTGTACTTCTTCAGTATCAGTGATTTCTGCTCTGAAGTCAGTGAAAGTGTTGAAAGTGTTTGTGTGAGTTGGCAGACTGGATATGGGATTGCCACATAACAGTAACCTCTGCTTTGCAAATAATGAAGATAAAGTCGGCCTGATTTTACTGTTTATCACTCCTCTCTGTTCAAATCTATGTTCTAGAAATTGCTCACATTTTAAATTAAAGGGATTTGTTCAGGGAGGTTAGAGATATCCTTAAGAAATATTCAAAAGCAATTTTCAAGTGCTCCTGAGCAGCTGGTGGTCGGTGGCCCTACTGGAGCAGGGAACTCAACTAGACAGGCACTTTCCAACCTCAACCATTCTATGATTATCTTTATTACCAAAATAATTCTTAATCATGTCTGTATATATTACTTTCTTCCATAAAACATTGTGCATTCCTTGAGTCCCCTTGAGTATATGAAAATTTGAACCTCAAAAAGAGAAAACATACAATATTCCTAGGAAGGCATTCATTTGAGGGGGGCTTCTGCTTGCTACTTAAATAAAAAGAAGAAATACTGTTTGTGGTAAGGTGACCTTGGCTAGCTGCAAGGTGTCTATGAACCTTCTTTATAACTTCACCCCCTCAACAGGATGGAGTGAGAAAAATGCAAATGAATGGTTCTGGGTCAAGATAAGGACAGGATGATCACTTGGCAATTACCATCACAGGAAAAAAGAACCTACCTTAGGGAAATTATTTTATTAGCATTTGAACAGAATAGGTGAATGAGAAATAAGAAAAAAAATATCCAAATCAACTTCCCCTCATTCCTCCCTTCTTTGCAGGCTCAACTTCACCCCCAGTTTCTCTATCTCTTGCACTCAAGTGGTATGAGGAAGATGAGCAATTGGATTGCTGTCAGTTTATCACATGTCCTCTCTGCCACTGCTTCCTCATTCTTCCTCTGACCCAACAGGGTTCCCTTCCATGGGGTACAGTCCTTCAGGATCAGGTTGCTCCAGCATGGGTCACCTGTGGAGTCACAAGTCCTCCAGCAAAGCTGTTCCAGCATGGGCTTCCCTGCCCATGGGGCCAGATGTTCTGCCAGAAGCCTGCTCCAGTATGGGTTCCCCATGGGGTCACAGCCTCCTGCTCTGGCATGGGGTCCTCCATGGGCTGGGATGGATATCTGATCCCCTGTAGACCTCCACGGGCTGCAGGGACACAGCTGCAGCTGTGATCTTCACCAGGGGCTGTAGGGGAGACTGCTCTGGTGCCTGGAGCACTTCCTCCCTTTCCTTCTTCAATGACCTTGATGCCAGTTGTTTCTGTCACCTATTCTCACTCCTCTTTCCCAGCTGCTGTTGCACCTTTTTTTTTTTTTTTTTTTTTCTTAAATATATTATCACAAAGGTTCTATTATTGTCACTGATCACTTGGGTTTGACCAGCAACAGATCTGTCCTAGAGTGGCCTGGTACAGCCCTTCTCAGACATGATGGCATCTTCTCACAGAAACAAGTGTGACAACCCCTCTACAATCTAAAACTTACAATATGAACTCAATACAATATTGAAAACTAAATTCAATAAACAGGTTATGAAAAATGTGCCAAAAAAATGTCTTTCAAAGCATAAAGCCAGCCTAGCAACTTCCCATAAGTACAGAAAAATTAGGCATGAAAGTTTAATTTAAATCAACAGACAGGGTGTCTCATAAGGTGAGGTCTTATAAAGTAAGTAATATGAAAGTAAATATGAAGGGACAAAAGAAGAATACTGAGTATAACACACTACACAGAAGGACACATTTAAACACCATAAGTAAAATGATCCAGGAAATTAAAAGTTTGGAGAATACAGAATACATATACATTTACTAATATTTTTAAAATATTTGTGTTAATAACAATTTCATTTGAACCATACTCTGAGGTCTTGTGGAATAATCCATAAGAGATTTATAGTGCAATTACTTCCAATGTTCATCTGGGAGCATTAACTTCTACAGTTTGAAAAACGTTCCAAAAATAAATATATTTTTCTGTCTAAATTGTTTCTCTTTCTTTATTTTTTTTCCTTTTAGAAAGCAAATTTCAAAGTCAGAAGGTTCCCATTTACTGTGTAACCACTGTAACAGCTTTTCATGCCATGTTTCTATTCCTCATCTGCAGTGCTACTGTTATAAAGAAGTGAGATGGAAACAGAGCTCTTAAAACTACTTTTTTTGCTCTTAAGACTTCATATGGCTTGAAATGCAAATCCCTGTCCAAGCCTGCAAGTTCTGCAAACTAAAGTTAAGTAGGATAGACATCCGAGATACTGAGCACAGGAAATCTAAAATAGATTTTTGCATTCCAGGAATGACTCCATCTCTTTTACACTATAATATATTTCAGGATACTTTCTGTTTTGCAGTCTTTCTGTAACAGCAAAATCCATTCTATTTCTCTGCAGGTCTAAAGTAGCTGGAGTTTTTCCCGTATACTGCCTTCTATAAATCTCAGCAGGAAGGAGCAGGTGGATTAATTCAACTTAATGGAAATAAAATGACATCTTTCATGATACAGATACATTTTGAGACTTGTCACAGTTGGTCCTGGAAGGTAATGCAAAGTTTAATACAATGGGGTGCCATATGAGGTGCATTCTGAAAAGGAAGTTCACCTTCTGCTCAATGCATATTTAGAAGTATGTGTTCAAGGAACTTTTTTAAATCTCTGCTTTATGATTGAAGTTTCTTTTAGCTGGACCAGAAGCTTAGGACTTTTCTCTGTGCTGTGTGCTGGGCTGCATGATGTAACCTGCATAACGTGTTGTCTGGAGGATAATTGTGTGACTCGTACTGCCATAATGGATCATAGTAGCAGTTGGATTGTTGAGCCTACTTAAAAAGATAAGTGTGGGGTGTTCTTTGAAGTGCTTTATCTGGGTTTATCCCAGTTAACCTCACATAGTAGATAAAATTTAGAGTAATGCAAGTAAACTGAAACCTAAAGTCCCTTTATAAACTGCATTTTAGTGTTTGTGGAGCGTGTTTCAAAAGCCCAGGGTAGTCCCTGGGCAATATCACTTTCCCTAAACTTTGCTTTCAGTCTGTCTGTTTTCTGAAGTCATTTCCATCAGGATATTCAGATTACACAGCATTAATCCATAAATGTCATTTAGCATTAAACCCTACTCTAGTAGACCAGTAATTAGGAAAAATGACACTGTTTTGTCTTTCTTGGGTTTGTCTGCAAGAAAAATAACTGTTAGTGTTGACTATTAGTTACCAATACCTGCTCAATAGGAAAGATTTCAATTATTTGAATAAAAGTCACATATTCAGAAGACTAATGTACTTTTCAAATCTAGGGGGAGAAAAGAGACTCTACAGGGAAAGTACAAACCCACATTTATTAAAAACTTCCTTTACTAATATTGAAGTATATGGTAGAGTAGTTGTCTGTGAAATTTACTAAGTGAGCTCTTTTGTCTTTTATATACTTTATCATGGCTTGCAATTTTCTATTAAACTAAAAAACTCTGTGAGTACCTGAATCAGTTTTATCTTTATTCATCAAATGCTTTTTGTATATGGAAAAACAGTGTACTATAATACACTTGTTTCTTGAAGAGGAAAAGCTACGAATCAAGCGACTTTACATCCCTGTTTGTATTTCATGGACAAATCAAGAAATTTCACAAAAATTGCACCTATTTGTGAATAGTTTTGGTCTTTTGAATTCCCTCTGAGTGAACATTTACAGTCTTACTGTTCTCAACTAGGCTCCAGTTTCAATGTGGCAGCCATAACAATTGCAGGAGGTTTATGTCATACCAACAAGTTAGGCCCTAATGTATTTCAGTTAAAAAAAAAAAAACAAAAAAAAAAAAACCAAACCAAACCAAACAAAGACCCACAAAACCAATTAAAATAAAAATTAAAAAAAATTAAAAAAATAATAAAAAAAACAAAACAAAACAAAACAACAAAAAGCCCCAACAAAATAATATATAAATATAGTTCAGAGGTCTGTGTCTATCTGTTGATCAAAACTGCTTTCAAACACTTATGTACATGGAGTTGCACCAGCAGCTGGGAAATACCTGGGCCCTTCTTGGTTTGTTTGCATGAGCAGGCAAGAAGGGTGAGAAGGGACACATATTTTGTGGGAGTCATTTCCATCCTGGAATGCACATTATTGCTCTTTCTCTCCAGCCTTTGGGGGCAAAGTACAGCAGGTTTCATTTCCTGAAGTACAGTCATGTCCTTCTTCCATCTTAGCCCATGCTCCCAAGTGTTCTCTGTCCCTGAATATCACAAAGTTGCTTTTGCCCCCTTCTAATTGTCTCTTGTGAATACTTTTCTGTGTCTGACAGATCTAACACACAGATGTGGAAGTCTCCTGTAGTGAGAATGAACAATGGCCTGTGGTGGCCAACTACAAACAAAGTGGAGCTCTGCAGAATAGAAGTAACTGGTCTCCATGCTGCAGTTTTTGAGGATGACAATTCAGGAAAGATATGATCAAGAGACACAGAGGGCACAAGAGGGCACTCAACAGAAGGTGTTCATACTGGAAGGTACATGATTCCCAAGCTTGTATCAGTAAATGAGTTGATGGCTTGGTGGTATTCTTGGGGCTCAGGGTATGGGCATGAGCTGCTGTATCTAACACTGCAGGGTTAGCAGAGCCTCTGGCATTCTTCTGGCTTGGGCCAAATTTCATTTTGGGCAGATTACACCTTGTGCCTAGCCATGGGATGGTGGGGAACATGCACCATTCCTAGCTGGTACTTTGGGTATTGATTAGACACCTCTCTGAATGGATATATCCAGTATCAAACAGCAGTATCTGACCAGTTTTATTTCCAGGTACTGGAACTTTAAATCCCAGTGGAGACCAGGTCCAGTGCAATCAGCTGACAGGTGTCCTGCCCCCCAAGCAAAAGATACACAAGCAGATTTGTGTTTAACACCATCCTTGCCTGTACAACCCAGCAAGGTTTAAGGGTCTAAGGAGGCATTAGGCTGCTTCTGAACAAACTATTTTTAATTTCTTCTCCACCTTGCTAAAATGAATTGTGAATCCCATGTTTGTCATTTTTAATGATGTCTGTGATTGACTTATGATTGATAGTAATGCTTACCATTTTCTGACATCCATACATTAAGTCCTGGGCAAATTATGCAAGCCATATAACCTCAATCCTATTAGTCTGAATTTAACTAATTTTTTCTGGGTTACAGACTGTTTTCTCATTTGCTATAAAACATATTACCCTTTCTTTTCTGATGCCTTCCTGATCCTTAGGTACAAAATTTAGTATAATTTTTATGTTCTTCTTTATATAATTTGCACAATAAGCTAAAATACACCATACCTTTGGGAGAAGCATTTTTCACATCATTTTTTTCCAATACAGTTCTAATAAATAAGTATTATAAAAAAACCACAATCATCTCAATTTAAACATTTACTTCTGAAAATATTGGTATAAAACAGTAAATAAGACACTCATAAGTCTTTTGGTTTTTTAATCCATCCTTGAAATATTCCCTGCTGGTCATTTTCACGGCTACCAAGGATAGGAAAGGCTCACTCTAGTTATCAAAAAGTAAAAAGTCTAAATCAGGTTTTGACCATCCATAATCAGAGGAGAAAGGCAGTTTCAGAGGGTGATTCATTCTCTCCTAAAATAAAGGGGGTGAATCACCCTCTGGAATTGCCTTCTATTTACCCTTGATTGCAGAGGGAATCTTGATGGCTGCTTTATAAAAAGACATGATTATGCAGTCATTTAAATGAACATAAATTTAGGTTGTTGTCGAAAGTGTGGACCCACCTTGCTCCACTATGTCTCCTTATTTCCTTTCTTTTTTTTTTTTTTTTTGGTGGGAGTGACAGCTGATAAATGATTTGCTATAAAACAGGATATGGATCTTTTTGGGAGGGGGGGGGTTGGGGGGGAAAATTGAGTTTCGTGAAGTTGGGCTCCCTGATTTGGCTTCCACAGGAATTGCAAAAGCTTAGCACCAATATAAACATTTCAGGGAGCCCTAACTGCTCATTTTGAAGTTTCAGAAAAGCACTGTCTTAAATTGAAGTGACTATGTAACCACAATTTATAAGCAAATAGATTTAGGTGAAACGAATCATTTAATTGAAACTCTGTTCTGTTGCCTAAGCATGATGCCTTACTGCCATTTGAGACCATTTTTGGTAACTTTAAAAGTGTTATTTTATTTAGGATTTAGACATTAATTTACTCTTAAAGGTGTAATTGCAGCTATATATTTCACCAAGGAATCTATGAGGAAAATATGCCTTGAAACTGGTAGAAGTGAGATACAGGAAAAGAGCTGATGTTGTTTTCTTTAACAAATTCCCCCCAGCAGGATGTAAACAAAAGCTGCAAAGAATCCCTTCCATAAGTAGTGTAGCCCTGGATCAGCAAAATCAATCTCTTTGCTCTTCTTACATGGCTCAGGATGGCATATAGTGTCTTTTCCTTCTTGTCAAGTAACATGTTGGAGTTTGTCTTGTCTCTTTCAATGTCTAATGACAGCATCCTTTTAGTGTTTGTCATAAAAGAAATTCTCAAGAGGCAAAAAGAAAGGAAGGAATTGCCACAATGAACACCAGGAATCCCAGCCCTAACACAATGATGCCTAGCCAGGCCAAAAAGGGTTTTCCAGCCTCTTCAATACTTTTGATTTCTCTCAGATTCTGGACACGATAGCTGCATGCAGGGCTGTCCCATTGGGAGTGATGTCTGTCTCCAGCCAACTCTGAGTGGTTTGTAAGTATTGCTGTGGGGACAAGCAAGTGGTCCAGGCACTGGGCATCTTTCTAGTAATTAGTTGTCTTACCAAATCAAGCTCTGGCACCTGAACAGGGCAATATTTCACTTAGCTGTATAGCCAAACCCTCAGGAATGTAGGTAAAAATACTGCCCCATCAGAGACAAGCATGACAATGGCTGGTCAGGTAGCAAGTTGAATTTGGTCTTTAATTTTTACAGAAAATGAAGATGATAAAACTTCATTAATATTTGGGAACTTTTTTTTCCACAGAATCTGTTTTCCCAGTACTACCTGCAACATATGGTGTAAAGACACTTTCCTTTTTGTCTCAAATGAGTGCATTAAAAATGAAACCCCAAGTTAAAATTATTTGGGCTCTTACACACGCATAGGCACACAATGAATCAGATGGATTCAATTTAGACTTTTTTGAGATCAAAAAGCCTTGTACTAAATGGAGAGATAAATATTTTATACTGTTAAAATATTATGAAACTTCAAACATGGATTTTCTTTGACTGAGTAGATCTGAGTTGCAGAAAGTTAAAAAACATTTGAATGATCCTCTCAGCATATGACCAGCTATGCTTTCCTGACATGGAGAAGCTCACCCCAGTGCCATTGTGACTGTTCATTAATAAACTGCTGTCTCCTTTGAAAGCACAAGCTGAAGAATGATGAGGGCTTCTAATGCGACAATAGATGATCTATTAGTTATTTCCACAAAAACCTCTCCTGAAAAAAGCATATTTATCTGATAGCATCACTCTCCTTTTCTAGAATGCCCAAACACAGATGATATTGGCACTAAAGCCTTACTGAAAAGACTTTGTTCTTCATGTAATTAGCAGCAGAAAGGCCAATCCCCACACATGGTTCTTCCTTCCTTCCTTCCCTCTTCTCCTCAATAATATCATGGGGTAAGGTCTGCCAGCATTTGGTTTTGTCTCTTTCAGATCTGAAGGGAAGACCCACTAATGGAAACTTTTACCAGGAAGCTCAAAACCTGTAATCAAACAGGAAACAAAGACTTTGGTCCCAGGTTTCAGTGTGACTCAGGCACTCCTAGAGATGCCTTATTCTAGCACTTAGTCACATTCATTCACAAGATCCTGCTCAGCTGCTGTCACATCTTAACAGGGCATAGAGTCCTTTGGCAGCTAACTTTGTGCTAGGAAAGTTCCTGTGGCATTTACCTTTTGCTACATAATGGTTAATGGTGCAGGTTACACGTTTGTTTTTACAGGATAATTAGACTGGCATTTTTCTTTCTGTAAAACTGTTGTATCCCTTATGTTATCAACAGAGCTGAACACAGATTATTGCTACAGCAGAGCTGTTTTGTGCAAACTTGCAGGAATAAAAAAATTATAATGCCTACCTGTCCTCTAGAGAGAAAGCTGAGAAATTCTTAAATCTGAAAACTTTAAATGGGAACAAATGAAAAGGAACTTTGCAAACATTTATTTTTTTTAATTAAACCCCCAAAATACAAGAATAAAACCTGTTTACTTGTTGGAAAAAATAATTAGCTTCTGTTTATAGGACTCTTTTCTATCCTTTCAAATATACCAAAACAATTCTTGGATCAAATAAGAATTATAGAAGAGCAAGCTCCCTCTCATCTATTCTTATCTGCAAAACAGTGAGTGTTTTAGCTTCTCCATCACATTTTAAAATACTGCTGGCAGCAAGAAGACAGACAGTAGTTCTCAGTGTAGCATCAGGAGTATGGTTTTACCTGATGAACCTACAGAGGCATGTCTTATTTGATGTGACTTCATTTTTCAAAAAGGGTTGTCTGAAAAACAAGTCCCATCAGCACATACACCCCTGCAGGATCCCTTACAGATTTCTTGTTACAAAGGCTTCCTCTTGAGAGATGACAGGCAGAATTTCCCATGGCCTGTGGGAATTAGGACATGAGGGGAGCAGCCTGCCACATGTAAGACCTTTTCCCAGTGGCCTACATGTAGTTACAGCTTAGTAGATCATGAAGTCTATAGATTTTTTAACCAGACCTTTGCCATTTCTTTTTCTGTTAACTTTATCTGGATTTAAGCAAGGACGGTTCAGAAAAGAGAGGCTGACTTGTTATAAAAAGAGGAAGCAAGGAAGGGTGTAAACTAACTTCTTGCAGATTAGGTGGCAAGTACTGATGAGTAAGTATTCTTATTCTATAAAGATTTTAGGAACATAATGAAACAGGAGCCTAAAAGTAGGTTTGGGGAGAAGTGTCCCTGAAAATGCTGGGTAGAGTTGGGACTCTAACATTTGCAAGTGGCCCTTCATTAGCTGACTCCAACCAACACTGAAGAAACAAGACATTTCACAATATCTTCCTGCACTTCATGGTAGGGAATATTGCTAATAGGAATATTGCTAATAGAGGTAAGGCAATTTTAATAAATAAATTTTGATCAGAAGTTGCTAAAAACTTGCACATTAGGAATCAGAGACAGTCTCATAAGTAGAACTATCAGCCAGTGTCATTGGTTTCTCTACCAACCTAATACTGCTGACAAATTAGGGCTCTACTGATCAGCCTGAGTTTTGTTTTAATTAGGTCTGTGTGAGTAATAAGCTCTGGAACAGTGGCTATTATTTACATACATTTTAAGTTATGAATTATACATATGGATATTGAATTGATTTTTTCTTTTTTTTCTTTTTTCTTTTTTCTTTTTTTCTTTTTTCTTTTTTCTATTTTTTGGTTTTTTCTTTTTTCTTTTTTCTTTTTTTAAATTTTGATGATATCAGAAATTATTTCTAGGAAGATTTTATCTGAACCTCTACAGGAGAAGAAAGAAAGGATAGTCTTACCAAAATATCTCTCATCTCCCAGGTGAGTGAATAATATCAAGAACAAGACTTAGACTTATATAACTGAAATATTTGAACACCAGAAAAAAATTCTGGCAGGGATAATCAGTTGCCAAGAAGAGAGGCCCTTGTGCCAGGATGATCAACAGCAGAGTGCTCTAGCAGGGTGCACTGGGGGTTCCCAAACTGGGGGAACCTCAGGAAAGCTGAGGGAGCTGCCAGGAGCCTGCAGCTCACATGACAGCAGCTGACAGGACCTGTGCAGAGACATTGTTCAAGAAGGAAGTCTTAAAAATGGAGGAGCAGGCTGTCCCCTTATACCAAAAGATGAGCCACCAGGCAGGAAGATCAGGCTGGCTAAACAGTAGGTTTTGGCTGCACTTCAGGGAAAAAAAGGAAGGGACAGGAAACTCAGGAGGCCTACTAGGATGTCATGAAGTTATGCAGGGAGAAAATTAGAAGGATAAAAGCCCAGACAGAACTTAACCTGACTACTCCTGTAAAAGACAATAAAATGTTCCTGTAAATACATGAACAACAAATGGTGTGCTGAGCAAAATCTCCATCATTGATTGGGTGTGAGGGGAAACATATTGACAAAGGATGAGGAAAAGCCTGAGCTATGTAATGTCTTCCTTACTTCAGTGTTTAAAAGTAAGACCAGTTGTTCTTAAGGTGCTACCTCCCTAAGATGTGACACAGGGGTGGGGAACAGATGTGGGATAAAGTCCCCATAATCCAAGAGGGAATGGTCAGTTATCTGCTACACCCTTTAGATCTGCATAAGTCAATGGGTCTGGGTCAGATCCACCCATGGGTGCTGGGGGAGACAACTGATGGAAATGCTCACCAAGACTCTTGCCATCATTCTTGGGCAGTCTTGTCTAAACAAGTGTGTTCCAGTTGACTGGAAGTTGTGACTCCCATCTACAAGAAGGGTTGCAAGGAGAATCTAGGGAACTACAGGTGTATCAGCCCACCTTGGTGTTGGGGATGGTTATAGAGCATCTTGAGTGCCACCACATGGCACGTACAGGACAGCCAGGCTATCAGGCTGAGGCAGCATGGGTTTGTGAAAACAAACATGACTTCCCCAGCCTGCTCCTTTGGCAAAGTGACCCACCTAGTGGATGAGGGAGAGAAGGATGCTTTAGTCAAGCTTTTGACACCATTTCCCATAGCATTCTTCTGGAAAGAGTGGATGCTTATGGCTTGTACAGGTGCACTGTCTGGATGTCCAGGCCCAGAGAGTCATGGTGAATGGAATTATAGCCAGCTGGTGGCCAATGACTTGTGGGCTTCCCCAGAACTCAGTATTTAGGCCAGTCATTTATGATATCTTTATGGGCAATCTGGACAAGGATATCAAGTGCACCCTCAGTCAGTTTGCAGGTAAGGCCAGTTTGAGTGGGACTGTTCATCTCCTGGAAGGTAGGAAGGGATCCAGACATGCTGGATCAATGGGTCAAGGCCATTTTTAGGAGGTTCAACAAGACCAAATACCAGGTCCTGTCTTTGGCCCCATGTGGCACTACAGGCTGGGTGTAGAGTGGTTAGAAATTTAGAAAAGGACCTAGGGATTCTGGTTGACAGTGGTTAAATGTGAATCAGCATGTGCCCAGGTGTCCAAGAAGGCCAATGGCATCCTTGGCTTCTCTCAGAAAATAGCATGGCCAGCAGGTCTAGAAAACTGATGGTCTCCCTGTAGTTAGCATTGGTAAGGCCATAACCAAAATCCTATTCTCATTTTTGGGCCCCTCATGACAAGAAAACACTGAGACACTGGAGCATGTCCAGTGAAGGGCTGTGGAGGCAGTAAAGGGTCTGGAGCACAAGTCTGATGAGAAGTGGCTGAGAGAGTTAGGCTTTGTTTAGCACAAGGAACAGGACAAGAGGAAGGAGCCTCCAGAGTCCCCTGGGGAGTTACTGATTTTATGTTATGAAAAATTCCTTCACAGTAAGAGTTGTCAAGCCTTGGAACTGGCTGCCATGGAAGTAGTTGAGACACCAGTCCTGGAGGTATTTAAAAGATGTATAGATATGGCACTTAGGGACACTTAGGTTTAGTGGTGGACTTGGCAGTGAGGGGTTAATGGTTGGACTCAGAGGTCTTAAAGGTCTTTTCCAATATAAGCCATTCCATAAGTCTATGAATTAGTTTTTTACTAAAGGCTTTACACAGATTTTTGAAGGCCAAGTCTAGCAGCTCTATGCATATATCTTACAGCAGGATCAAAACCTTTACAACCAAAATCCTGAGTGCTTCAGCAAAGGGGAAATGTTAACAGCATAAAACTTTTATAAACCTGCAATGCAAGTACAGTCTGTGAGTGCTGTAATACTCTTGGTTCATTAATATTGCACTTTTAAAAGAATTGCTTCTAGAAAAGAGAATGCTGGAACTCAGTCAAAACATATTAATTTTTTGTTCTTAATAGTTATCTGAAAGTTAAATTGTACATATGTAAATCTCAGGTGAGTTTCATTAATTTCACATTTGCTTTTTGCATCTGTCCTGCACTGCAACACTCCTCTTCAGCAGAGCCTTCCTGCCTTTTGCAGGGATGACACTGGTTCTTCTACCTAACAGCTACATAAAGAGATTATATCACTTTAAATTTTTTCCATAAAGTAACTATTTGATAACTACAAAGCAGAAAAAAAACCTTAATTTCTTATCTTTGACTATTTTGAATCTCCAGGTATTATAAAAATAACCTTTGACTATTATTCACTACTGTTTCCAGCCACAATTGTTACTAGAAATTCACTTTTTAGCCATCACTGCTGGGAGATACAAAGGAAATAATATGATGCAGTTAGAGGAAAGCAAACCTCTTACAGAGAAGAATGTGTGCTGCCACAGACATATCAGAGATGTTTGCTAATCTCATAGTACATGCAGCATGGGAAATAGAGCTTCCCTAAATTCACTAGTCCCTGCCACTTTGGAGAAAGAAGACTTTCCATTAGCTGTCACTAGATTAGATTTTCTGGTGGAAATGGCCAAAAGTCTGTTGATGTTGGCAGAACTAAATAGAGCCCTTTAATACCAATACAGACTTTAGACTGCATTGCCTTTCTAGTTTCCTGCTTCATACATAATTCCCACTGTGGTTTGTAAACTGACCATCATGATTTTACATCTATATTAACAAGTATATATTTGTTTATCTGTTTGGCTAATTTTTCTAAGGAAAAGAGACTTATGTACTTACATAAGTATTTATGCAACTACTTATGTACTTGCTGGCTAACCTTTAGGTGTTCATGCCTTTAGAATACTTTTTTAATAGTTTGGACAATTTTGACATAATTCAAATAAGAGAAGAGTTTTCCAAGATAATTATTTCTTGAAAATGGTGTGCCAAGCTAGGGAAGAGCAACAAGGAGTCTGTCATAGTCCATTCCATTAAAGGTATCCAGCTGCACCCAAACATCAGCATGCACAGAAATCTAGGCTAAGTATAGCTAGCTTTATGTCTTTCCCATTAGGGCATATTTAGTGAAATACAGAAAAATCTTCCAAAATTTTCTGAAATAAAAAGTCTGTGTGGGTTTTTGGTTTTGTTGTTTGGTTGGGTTTTTTAAAATACACAGTGTAAGGCTACACCTATTTGAATTTTATCGTGGCCCCTCAACCATCCATAAGTCAAAATTGTTCACATCTTTTTTGATTGAAGGAGAATATTAACGAATCAGAAAGGCAATATTTCTTCCATAACACAAGGAATAAACTTATCTGGCAGCATTAGCTAGTCCTACAGCTATATTTACTGAAATAATATTTTTTATCTTCCATATTCATCAGGTAACTTTGATTTTTCTTTGGTTTCTAGCAAGTTCTGAAAAGTTGAGAGGAAGATGTGGACAAAGTGTGGGGGGTTAAATGAGTCTGAAAAAATGTCCTTTTAGCTTCAAAGTTTCATAGAAGGAAACATGATGTGAATTTTCCCATGCTGTATTACTTTCAAGGTGCCACCTTTAAGCACTTCTTCAGAAGACCATGTTTTGCAGAATTTGAAAGCTTTGAAGGCTTCATAACAGAGACACACAGCTTTACTAGTATTTGATTTTGAAACTTCAGTAATTGTTCTATCTTCAAAAATTTGAATCTTTTATTATCTAGGGTATATATATAGAGAGAGACTTCTTCTCTGCAGTAAGGAATGAAGAGATTATCATAAATAACTAGAAATTTTCATCTAAGTATTTGCTATGATATCCTTCGTGTATTGCTGTTCTTGCAATTTTTATTACTGTTCTTATAATTTCGAATACAAAATGAATATCAAATTTGTCACAGATGGTCACTAAGGGACTTCTTAAATTGGACAGCATGGGAATGTCTTTTCCTATCTCAAACCCAATCCTTTACAACAACATATACATGTGCATATGAAGTCATCATATGAGACATATCTCAAGCCTGGGTATTTCATAAATATTAATTTGCATCAGATAAAAAGGGAAAAGCATATGATAAATTTAGGAAGTTTCTTGACATTTTGAAAGCAGAACATCTATACTAAAGCTGAAAAAAATGTTACAAAGGATATTATAATTGCCAAAACTTGAAGATTGAAGTGAACTTGATTTCACCTCTGTCTCTTTCTTCATACTTTAGCAGCACAAATTCCATAATTAACTTTCTGTATTTCATGACTATATAACTTCATTTATTACATCCATGAACTACTTCTGAAATTGGGAAATATGGGTGAGTACATACTTGAGAGTGCAAATGCCACTTGGGCTTTTAAAATAGGATTTAAGAGAAAGTTATATGGCTTAGACTAAGAAATAAGTTCAGAAAGCTTGTGCTTGATGGGCTTTATCATACTGGAGATCACTGAATTTATAGAATTCACTCCCTTTGATCTGGGACTTACTTAAAAGCCTCATTATGAGACTCTACAGAAGAGCATCTTGGTGCCTGGTTTCTTCCTAGTTTCCAACACCATTCAGAAGGAATGTGACATAGGTGGCTATGCCTAAGGCATGTGGGTACCAGTGTGCTCTGTACAGAGAAAGCTGTACTGACCAAAGAAGTTTCCATTGCAATGAAGAGGCAAAGGAGGCTGTGTTTTCTGCTAATGACCCATTGGTTAGAGTACTCTATACAGGAAGGAAACCTGGCTTTATTTCCTAAAGTCCAGAGTGGAATCAAACTTAATTCTTATTTACTAGGAGAATATCTTAATCCTGAAATCATACCATATGGTAATCAATTTTAAAAGTGATTGCCTGAGAGATAGTAGTGTTATAATGTCTTCTAGATTGGAAAAGACCTTACAAGACCATCTATGACCAATTATCATCCACCACTGTCAAGTCTACCACTAAACTGTGTCCCTGAGTGCCACATCCTCACATTTTTAAATACCTGTGAGAATGGTGACCCAACACTTCCTCGATTAGTCACCATACTTGCAGTGTTTTCTTGGATTTAGATGTCTGAATTAATAATTGTCCAGCTCACTAAACAAACAGTTTCATTGAAAATTATGTTTCTAATTTACCTATCACTAAATAAATTCTCACTTTGATCTTATTGTTCCCTTTCTTAGGAAAACAACTTAGAAACTCCAGCATCTATTTATATAATAGAGGTAGTTTCCTTATGTGAGATTTAGGCGCATGTTGTGCAAAAACAAAGAGAAAACTGTATTAAAGAGTTTTAAATCAGTTTTTTTGCATCCTCAATACATTGAGGCTAAGAAGACTAATTTACAGGAGTGTTGTATCCAAAATGCAGTAGAAGATTCCTGGAACTCAGAAGGAGAAGCCATTCACCCTTTTGTTTACCACTCCTTGTAGGTGCTCATGGTTTTTGCTGTCAATGGCTTATTATGACCTTATTGACTTGTGAATGTCTAATAGAAGAGGCCAACCTCATTCAGTACTAGAGGAAGCAATTTGAAACACAGTGCCCATTAAAATCAATCATTCATAAAATATTAATGATACTAAAAATCTAAATACAAATCCAGAAGTCTTTAAATAATTAAGCCAGAGGAAAAAAAACATTTATTCATGTGCTACTGACAAAGAAAACTTTTAAGTGTTTTTGATGGCATTTTAAAATATTGATAGTATTATAGATTGAGATGGTATATTTGAGGTGCCTTACATAAATAGAACAGTTTAATAGCCTCAGGTTCTTTTGTAGCTGATATGCTAATGGTATGCATTCTTTTAATATGGGGAGATATTGAGCATAGAAAGTACAAGTTGTACTATCCGTGAGATAAATATCTAAAGACACAAACGTCCATATTCTGCACTTCTTCAGTTTTCCAAGTGGCTCCCAGCAGTGCCCCAAAATGCTGTATGGTGTCATGGTCTTTGAACCATAAGAGCTGTTTCCATTCAGAAATGCAAAAAGGCAGCAAGTACTGAAAACAACATCTCACCTTCTACCACTGAACTCAGAGGTAACAGAAAGCAGCTGTGCTCTACAAACACTTCTGTCTCTTGTTGATTATACTCTGGGGAGCACAGCCACAGACTTGATTTGACTAAAGAATTGGTGAAACTTTTATTTGTAAGATATTAAAGGCTAAGGCCGGGAGAGGAATAAAAAGGGTGAAGAGAGTAAGTTATTTAGTGATACTTTTTGCAGACAGTTCATTACAATTCCCCTAAGAATTGGGTAGCAAGGGTTCATGTGCTTTTACTGAACTAATTAGAGCATAGCAGAGCTAGGTCTTTTCGGGATATGTTATTACTAACAAAATTGATTGCTTTGGAATGGATTCCTGATTTTTGAGAAAGATTCCCAGTCCTCACAATGTATTGGTCTAGAAATTCCGAATTTTCTTGAAATTAATGAAATTCAATGGATGAAAAAACACTTCCAAGCCTGTAATAAATATTTCTGGGGTGGAACGAAATCACTGTATTCTTCTGAAATGCCTATTCTATCTAAGAGAATTGGATCCCTCTGTATTTTTTTTAGTCGTGTCAGCACTCAATATCCACTAAAAGAAAAGACTGGTCTGCTTCTATTTTAGGAAGAAAAAAAACTAATACTTTTTTCTTGAAATATTTGATAGGAATGCTTATTTATCAGAATGAATCAGATACCTCAGTTTGGGTAAGGCCATGATAAGCATGCTCATTATGGGTTTTTAAATATGTAAGTATGGTTTGAATATCTAGTTATTTTCTAAATCCTGTTAAAAACTTTACACTTGTTATTTTTGGGCAATAACATTGAATGGTCTTTGCTATTAAAGTTTCAAAGACATAATGTCAAAAGCAATCAGCAACTCAGCAACTCCTGGTTTGATACCAATATGAGAAGACAGATCTTCCAAAACATTAATTTCCATTTAAACATATAAATGAACCAGAGAGATATTCTGAGATATTAAACTCTCAGCATGTCCCACTGAGAAGAATGGATCTGTTGAATGCATGCTCTTGAGAACTGCTTCAGCTAAATGCTGAAACAGGAGTTAAATTTTTTGACAGTTCTACAGTAATAAGAAAATCTCACAAAGACATTGACCTATTATAAAGGAGGCACATTAATACTAAAATTCTCATATTACAATGTTAGCTTACTTCACTCATAATTACTTGTATCATGCTTTTCCGAAAAGATGATATAAAATATGTATTAAAGAAAAAAATGTGGATTTAGATTTCCCAAAAATATTTTTTCTACCTGCAGTGAATTTCATCTACAGTGGCCCAATCTGTAATCATTGTGTTGGGATTTCTAAGGATATCTGCAACAGATTGAGTTATAAGCTCAGGAATACAAAAATATTTCCTTCTTCATAACAGTGCACCTTTTGAGATCACTAAATATGTATATACGATTCCTTACTGAATTTCTGAGGGTTTTCTGGCAAATGTTTACCTCCTTGAATACACCTTTGACTTGCCTGATCTTAGCTTAATGTATTTTTAGAGCCAAATTATCTAGTCTAACAGGTTGTATATTACTCTTAGAAACATTTCTCTGAGTCACTACTGTCTTGGACACATTTATTGGGAGTTTGCTTGAGGCAAGAACTCAATGGCCTAGAATTGGATCATTTTTCCCTTTAAAACTAGGAATGGCATTTCCTATACATATATGTGATCGACAGAAAAACAGCCATAAGAATTTTCTTCCTCCTCCTCAGTGGAGGGAGCAGAAGAATCTCAAAAAGCTTTATGTGTCTGAATAGGAATGCCAGTTTTCTGCTGTTTTCCCCATCTTCCATTTTGAGAATACTGAAAAACCTTAATTGTCACAGAGAACCTTTTTCACTTCAATTACTCACTAAAATCTGCCTTGAGGAATGCAATGTAAAATTTGTCTTGAGCACCTGCATTTGAATTGCACCATCCAGTGAAACAACTTGCACCAAGAAGCATAAATTATTTCTACATGTTCATTTTCTTTGATTTTCTCACATTACACCCATCCTCCCATATCATGAAAGCGTCACTAATTATCATTAATTGGATTTGTCCCTGGCCTGGCTGCAAAGACAGACAAGTACAGTCAGTAATTCCCGTTTACTCCAAGCACTCTTAACTGAGCTCAAAGAAAAAAATCTGAAGTTCCCAATGCAGTGTTCTACTTACCAAGGTCATCACTTACTTAGGTTTTTCAAGCATAAATCTCTATGGGTGAAAATGCATATTTTAGAATACAGAGAACTACTCAAACCTTTTTAGGAAATTAGACATGAACCATTATGACAAATAAAATGATTATGAAAGCCAGGTTGAAGATATGCATTTTTAAATGAAGAGTAAAAATTTAAAAAGAGAAATAAATTTGATTGGAAAAGTCTCAATTTTTGCATGAATTTAAAAGAATTCCATGCAGCCCAAGACTTTTTCCTAGTCTTCCCATCTCTTTATCAGACAAAGAAGTAAACAGTGGAGAAATTTTTCAAGATTAGACCATACATTTCACAGCTGCAGAAGTTCAGAAGCAATATTTTTTTTACTTTGATGTTTTTTATGCTGCTCACATTGATATCTGTATCATAAACACCTATATAAAACCTAGACAACTGAAGAAAAAATAATGAGATCTTAATATAAAGTTTTTTTTTGTATTCTTTGTTTTTCTACTCTTTCTATTTTATTTTGGTCACATAATTAAGATTTTTCTCAGACACTGGTGGACTAGAAATCTGGAAAAAAGTTAACTAGACCTATTTGTCTCTAGTAGACACTTGTGTCTAAGATAAACTTACCTGCTTTTAGAAATACCACTAATCCATTTGCCTATGGAAGTGCCTGCCAGTCTCTCTCATTTGTACAATTTGACTAGATCCCTTCTCACAAACCCAAATGCAGTCCATGGTGTTTGTATCCCTTGCTTCTCTCCCACAGACTTGTCTACATAAGTAAATGCCACATTTATTGCAATGAATATATAGATAGTCATATGGTGCCTACTTTTCAGGAGTTTATTCTTACACTTTGTTGTTTTTGGTTTTGTATTGTTTTGTTTTGTTTTTTGTTGTTGTTGTTTGTTGTTTGTTTTTTTTTTATTCATATCTTTTGCAACCTCATGATAAGTTTATAGAAGTCTCTGCATAAAGACAGGACTAAATCAACCAAAACAAGCAGCTTCTTGGAGAACAATAGTCAGGAAGAAGGTGGTTTGGAAACCTGGATAGATATCTGAAACATTATAGCTTGGCAAATTACAATTTCTTCCAGGTGTGAAAGACAGTTACAAATATATATTGCAAGATTGTGGACAGTGCTTGTATCAAAAGATCATTTTCCTTGTCTGATTGGAGCATCTGGGATTTTTAGGATATCTTTAGTGAGCTTTAGATTAGACTCATAAGAAAAAACCAGAAACATAGTTATTCATGTGTGTACAGATAAAAAAATGTGAAAAATGCTTTTTATCATAGCATCTTCTTAGCAATTCTTTTCAAATCCATGAAGTTCTTTCATTTTTACATTTTTATTTTCCTCTATCTTCTCTCTGTCTCTCTCTCAGCTTTATCCTTGTTTTCCAGAGATTTTTATCCAATCCTTTGAGGATTTTCTGATGTGAAACACCTTTCTCATGAAACTTAAATCTCAGCTTTATGTATGTTTAACAACATGAAACCATTCAGTCAGCAACTATGTACTTTTTTGCACAATCAATGACTTCATTGTTTAGTACTTAGCTTTCCTAATGTCTTGTAGATAGACTACTTAGTTTTATAGGCAAAAAAAAATCAATTCACTTAAGTGTGACTCACATCTAACTATACATCTTATAAGTACATCTAACTATACAGTTTAAAAGTAATCCCTTGCCCTCCTCCAGAAAAGAGACCACATTTCACAAGCTACACCTTTCTCAAAATCCTGAGTAGTTCATTTATTCTTAATAAAAGCTAAATAAATTCACTTAACTTTCATAATTCACTTTGGGTGGCATACACTGAAAATGCACTGTAGGTGCCAATGACACCTGGACCAATGTGCAGTCTTTCATCTTCTTGTCTACAAATTCCTGTTTCTGAGAGCATGTGGTCTTAAAACTATTTTACCTACTTACTTCCCTCTCCTACTCTATTGTCATGTGCCACATCTCCAACATCACAGTCCAAGCTGTCACTACATTTACTTATCTTCCCTTTTGCAAGCACGAATGATCTGTTTAAGGTGGTTAAATGTGGTCTCATTAATGTTGCCCACTTGCTATTCATTGCTATATATTTTTGTTCTGATACTGCCCCTGAAACAGTCTCCCTAAATTAGGAAAAGGCAAACCCCAAGACAACCAGTCTTGGATGACCTTTTCAAAGGAAGAAGGAGCCATTCCCATTGCTGGCAAGTGGCTGCACTTTCAGTCTTTCTACCAATGGAATGATTTTTTCTGCTGATTTCAGTTGCCTTAATCTGACCTCTCTTCTCTTTTCCCTCTGGTGCCAATTACTTCAATCATTTTTGGAATGGTCTCTGAAGGAAAACATGCCAATTAGGAAAACAGTGATGCTTTCCAACTATTTTCCCCTCATGCTTTTAACACAAGCAGGTATTCTTTCTACTGTGGTTCCAGGGTTGAGCTGTGCTTGGCAATGTTAGCATTGCCATTAGCACTTGCTTGACCACATGAGACATTCACCTAGGAAATACTGGAGAGAAACTGAGCTCATTTAAATTGAAAACACCACTTTCTTCTTCACTATTATTCAAATAAACACTTAATAATTTGAAAACCTACAACCTAATTCTATGCCATTGAACTCAGTGAAAGTTTTCTCATTGCAAGAAATAGGTCAGACCCAATAGCCATTCCTTATAAAGTTTATTTATATAAATATGTATTGCCTAAAGCATATTTCTATTATGTTTGTTTCCAAGTTCTTGTGCAGATACTTTTTTATTGAAAGGTTTTACTTTATTATCTGTTGGTCTTTCTGTTTCCTTTGAGGAGCTATTACATTCATTCTCAGTGCTCAGACTGAGATTTTTCCTTTTAATATAATATTTCAAATCACTTCAGTATCACTCTCAGCCATGAAAATTAACACACAGGAAGCTGAAATATTTGCCAGTATGTGACTGAATCTTTTCAGGACTATGGTATTTGCTTAGTGTAGTCCTTATTGAAATGACAGACATGGAAACATACACATTAGGCAGGTCAAGACAAGTTAGAGCTAAATTTCTTCTGCTTCCTTTGCTGCATGAATTAATTTTTCCCTCAAATTCATGTGTTTCAAGAGATCCTTACATTTCAGGAACTCATGTGTTTTGTGCTGAGCAATCTAAGAATTTATCTGCAAAGAGAACCTTTGGGACAGACTTTAAAAGCATGCTTGCCCTCCCTGTTTGGTAGAGAAATTGATCTGTTCTCATTGATGTCTGTTGACTTTTCCACTCCTGGTCTACTGCATTCTTCCAATTTATGCTTTATTTTGAAAGTATGTGAAAGAATGACCTGCTGGCCACTTTCAAAAATAACTTCAAAGCTTGGAACATTTAAGGGTCAGTATCTATCCTAGGTGCCTTTGGTGCTGACACTGCATTTGACTTTATTATACCCTTGTGTACTGCTTTCATGTCTCCTGTGGCACAGCTGACACATGTTCAGAATGCGTGGAACCTCAAGAAGGTGTAGCTTTCAAATCCTAACATGACTGAAAAAATGAAGGGTACTATTGGACAAGGTGTTAAGGTGAATCACATCTTCTTTCCTTCATTTTGACATTTTTCTCTTAGGATTTGTGCTCGTTTCCACCCTGGGTATGATAGCAGGGGAGAATGGGAGAATATTCTGCAGCTATGGAAGGGTTGCTCTCTACGACCAAAATGCAGATTGTAACAGTAACCCTCAGGAAAAGGCTCTGATACCAAACCTATGGGATTGGAGAACTGCATGGGATTTGAAAAAAAGGCTACACTTCCCTCTCAATAATGTTTATACCTAAGCATTCTACATTTACATGTGTAGAAGTTGCTTAATATCCAACAAAGGTTAGCAGAAAAGCTTACTAGATAAGGATAGCAGAAAGCTTACTAGAAAAAGCACAAGGAAAAGCTTTTTAGCAAATAAATTATAAATAGAAACTTGAAAATTTGGTGTAGCTGAAGTTGAATTCAACAAATGCTTTCAGTAGGAAAAAAAAAACAGAAGAAAAAAATTGTGATTGTCGAAACTTTTAATTTTGATACTTTAACAAGTGTGTTGAAAAGAGTATATCAATATTTAATTCTAATAAGAGAATAAATGACATAAAAATCAGTTGGTTCATTTGGAATTCGATGAAAAATTTTGTTTACCACAAAGAAACAGCAAAGGAGAAAAAAAAGTTTTATTTCTGCAATAAAATCTGAAGAATTAAAATAGCAGTTTAACTTCAAGCAATTTAATTTTTTCAGTCAGTCATGGTGTTGAAAAATCAGTTTTTCAGATCAGTTTATCAGCCAGTGTTCTTAAAACTTTCTCACTGCCTGTTGCTTTTCATGTGAAAATTGAAACGTTGATTTAATTTCAGAATCACTCAATGAGAGATTTTCCCTCTTTTCATGTTGTCAGCTTGAGCCACATTCCTGTCATTATAATGAAAGCTTGAACTCTTTACAGAATATATGTGATGAAATAGAGAAGTCCTTTTTTTTTTCTTTCCTTTAGGATCCTTCATTCATTGGTATCCTATGCCATTTGTTTCTTGACCTTCAAGACGTGTTTCAAATTTTGCCTGTTTGCATGAATGTTGGCATGGACGTAAGGCATATGAGGATTAGATATATATGATCAGGAAATATAAGAAGAAGCTTTTCTATCTCTTTTTTTTTTTTAAAAAAAGGTACGTACAAAGAAAGATGTTCTAATTTCTTCTTTAGATTACTGCTTTATGTTTTCTTTTTATTTCTAACCAAAAGGTACCTAGACTTAGAATTGCTCTTTTGATCAAGAAATCTAAGCAAAAATACAAGCTGGTAAAAAGCAAATTCTAAAAGTATTTAAGGGTATTGCTCAAGAAGTAATTAAAAAAACCCTGGAACAGTTCCAGCAAATATTTGGCTTGGGATGCATGAGGTCTTGAAGCTGCTCTCCATGAAAGAATGGTGACCGTCAAGAAGGCAATCAAACTAAGATGACTGAATTTTGAAATGTGTTACATGACTCAGTTCCAGAGGGATAATCAAGAAAAGGCCCAGAACAGCAGTGCAAATAGGACAGCTATTGGTGCAGATACTGAGGAACAAACTCTCTCTCTCTGAGGACCCTCACCAGGTAAAGAAAGACTGTCTGTAAAGAGGCTGATTCACCACAGAACAGACCAAGAAACAGGTGAAACATAGAGCAGTTAAGTAGAACAACAAATTTTTATTCCTTTTTTCCATCCTTCCTCTGTCTTAGGGTCCAAAGAAAGAATAAACACTGTTCTTCAGCCTACAGTGCTGCAATTAACTGCATCTTTCTATGACATGATTCCAGTCAACAGTTTGTCTGTAGATTTAAATGTGTCTCCAACAGTGCTGAGTAACCATAGTTCCTGTGGAGAGCCTGAGGTGACATATTTTGTGGCCATAAAACAAGCCAGAAAAGGACAAGGTATAAATGGAATGTATTGCTCACCTTTCACAGCCTGGTGGCTACCTCAGAGTGTGAGGTTATTGATGGGTGTCTTATCAGAAACTTAAAGAGATCGTAGAATTCATTTATGCTCCAGTAAACAATTCTTAGACACATCTCAAAAATAACTGCAAAACTGTGGATTTATCCTCCTTTCTTTTTGTGGAAAATGAGTCTCAATTTTGAGAGTTTGATTAAGGTCACCTAGGTACTTTAAAAAATTACTAGAATGTTTTTTTCTTTCCATCCTTATGTCAGTGTTTTGCTAAACATTGTACACTAGGAACTTAAAGACAGGTGTTTGAAGCCCCTCCTCTGATGATATGCAGGAATAAAGTACATTTTAGGACAAGTATGTACTCTCAGTTAAACTAACATGAATTTATTTGAGTAGAATTGCAAGATTGTACTGATGCAAATGAAAAGATAATTTGTCTGTTTTGTACAAAATGGAATTCTGAATTGTTTGTTATCAGTGGCTAAGGACATGGCGTGGTCCATTTCTCAGTCTTACATCTGTAATCTTACAGATGATGTTCAGAAACAGTCATAATTAAACAAATGAAATTTTATTAACCCAGTTATAAAGACTAGGCATATGAATACTTTTAATGAGATTGAGGGAAAATGTGACATTACTGCATTGCTGTAATTCTATTTTTCCTATTGAGAGGACATAGATTATGGGAAGAAGAACATTCAGTTCAGATCACATACAGGTATGCATACTCATAGAAGAGCAGGATCTGAGAATGGTTTGGGAAGAGACCTTAAAGATCATCTGATTCCAAAGCCCATGTCATGGGCAGGATAATTTCCACTAGATAAAGTTGTTCAAAGTCCCATTCAGCCTCACCTTGGACCCTTCCAGGGATGGGGTATCCATATCTAAGAGAATAAAAGGAATAGAATCTCCAACAGAATACAATAAGTGTTTGGACAGCTCTATGGAGAGATAATCTGTGTAATTATGTTCAGGATATTTAATTTAGATATTTTTTCTTTTCCAAATAGATTTAACTTTCCTCTGTAGACAGCATTTCTGCTACTGATAACCATGGCAATACATCCTGCAACTATTTTAGTCATCATATTGATTGTGGCTGTAATTGTAACTGGGAGGGACAGAAAGAGCACAATAAACTTACAGCATGGTTCTCTTAAGATAAAGGAATATTCTTGCAGTGTTATGTAATTAATATTCTAATTACATTAAAATTAAAAAATGAAATTAAAATAACCATTTGGTGTGTTTTAAAGCTTTTAATTTTGGGTACTCAATTACAGTAATTTTTAATTTACATTTCCTGATTTTTTTTTCTTTTTTTTTTCATTTTCTCCATTGTTTGGTCTGAGGGAATGGATATGTATACATTCTTCAGCATAGGTAGCACTTGGATAAATAAAAATTTTTAAAATGCAACTCAATTGCATTCACTTAGAGAAGTTAATTATGGAATCTCCAAAGCAGAACTTAAGTGGAAACTAGGGGAAAAGGAGAAAAAAAAGTACAAATCACATGATTTTCTGTTTCCATAAGCCACACGTGTGTGCATGCATATGTGTGTGTGTGCAGAGGAATTCACTGTATGTGATGTGACACCCAACCAATGGATCCTTAATTTGCCAATCTCAACTGAGAACTGTCTGAAATTCGGGAAATGTTCAAGACCATGTTCAAAGCCATGGTGAAAAATGTCATGCTGAATCATTTCTGTAGAACTCTTTTTGAAGCAGGAAAATGTTATTTTAAGGTTGTACCCAGATTTAGACATTGACAAGGAAAGATCAGAGGCAACTTCATGGATTCTGCCTTCCTTGCTCTGTTACTTTGCCTTTCGTTCAGGAGTACTGTCTCTCCAGTCAGGGAGTCTGACATAGAGGATCACACAGAATGGCTGGGGTTTGAAGGCACATCCAGAGATCATCTGATCAGCTTTCCTGCTCAGGCAGGGCCACCTGGAGCTGGCTGTCCACGACCATGTCAAACTGAATTTTTAATATCTCCAGAGATGGAGACTCCGTAAAATCTCTAGGCTACTTCTGCTAGTAGTCAGTCACCTTCAAAGTAGAGAAGTGTTTCCTGATGCTCATACAGGTTCTTCTATATTTTGGCGTGTGCCCATTCTCTTTTGTCATACCACTGGACACCAATGAATACAGTCGGGCTTTGTCTGCCTTACACTCTTCCATTCAGAAGGGAATTGATGAAATTGTCCATGAGTCTTCTCTTCTCTAGGCTAAACAGTCATAGTTTCCTCAGACTTTCCTTATGAGAAATGCTCCACAAGGGTGCCAGGGAAAATACAAGTTTTATCCTGTTCTCTCTCTGTTCCATCTTGAACCTTGCTGCTTGCATACAGATTTTTCAGGCATGTTGCTCCTTCTACATCAATTCTTTCAAAATATAAAACAGATTTTCTCTCAACTGAAGTTGTTGCAGAAGTGCTACTGACATCTATTCGAAGTACTTCATCTCTGTAACCTCTACCCTTTCATATAAAACCCCATTAAATTGTTCTTTCCTTTAAACATTGTTCTGTTTCCGATGGATGACTTACATGCCTGTGGATCTCTGCAAGGCATTGCCAGTCTCTAGGAAATGTGCTAGGATGATTCAACACTTACAGGGAGAGACTCTTTTCTTCTCCATGCCTCTTAACTCTGCCTTCCCAATACTTATAAGTCCCTAACATCTGAGAGATGCTCTCCATGTCATTCCCATCTAATTCTGAATCACTTGAATTCTGCTGTGACCTTTTACTCGACTGAACTGTGTTAGGTATGTTTCAGTCCTTTGGTCACGGTTCTTCCCTGAGTGCCTTACCCAGAGTCTGCTTCTAAAAAATATGATTAACAGGTACCATGGTATGGGCAGAATCAGTGAAGCCAAACGTTGTATGAAGACAAGAAACGTTGTATGAAGACCAGCATACAGAATGA
Source organism: Erithacus rubecula (assembly GCF_903797595.1). Lineage (NCBI taxonomy): Eukaryota > Metazoa > Chordata > Aves > Passeriformes > Muscicapidae > Erithacus > Erithacus rubecula. The sequence goes on from NC_136685.1 coordinate 21,858,237, forward strand.
ATCTTAGAAGTTGAGAGACATTGAAGGTAATATTCCAGAGGCTGTGGGACAAGCAGAGCTCAACCAGTCAGTTTCAAAGTTTCCTGGGAAACAAAGCACAACCATCTGCAATTCTTGGGTGGATGAACTCTCATTTTTCCTTTGAAAATTTGAGCCTGTTATCCATGCAATGTTTGAAAATTGCTAAAAGTGCTAAGCAATGTGGTTTTTTTCAGCTGTGATTCTTTCTGAGAGCTCACCATTCAGAGAGCTCTAGGTGCTCTGTTTAATTGCTCTGTTCTTAAGATCTGGTGTGCTATTTTGTTGTTCAACTTAGTTTGCTGAAAATGCCATGCTGCATTATGCTATGTTAATATTTTAAGAGTTTTGAGACTCCTGATGCTCTGTACCAAATTTAATAACATCTATTAATGTCTTATGGCCTGTAAGTTTTGAATTGCTTTGGTTTCTGTCTGTTTACTATGGTCCCTAAAAGGTAAACATATAACAAAGGATCAGTTCTGATTAGCTTCAAACTCACTGAATTCAGCTTAACTTCAGGCTTCCAAAGTCTATTTATAATTTGTTTTAGCATAATACCATGGTTATGGACATATTTTTTCTTGGAATCTATGTCCTTTAAAACATCAGCATCAGATACAACTGTGATGGCTGCCAATCCTCCTAGTGTTATCCAGTGCGCTTTGAAGGATCTGCATAATACTTATCAAGTCTGTAAGCATATCCAACTACTGGCCTGCATGTCAGTGTGGCAATATTTTCATAGATGATAGTTCATTAAAATCAAGGTGCCAGAAACTATTTTATCATAATATAAAAAGAGAATGTTTGCTCTGGGGTAAATTAACTTCACATTTATGATGCCTATGGACTACCTAGTGGAAGAAGGAAAATGAAACTGTTCTTTAATTTTTACATTCCTGGTTCTCTTCAGATTGTTGTAACCACAGGCTCTGTCTGCATTTAAGGATGGTCTCATTTTATATTCTGAACAGTTCAGTAGGCTGTATTGCTCTTCCTGCCTGTAGCAAGTGATGCTTCTGTGTCAGATGCAAGTTCCAAGCTCCAAATAGCATTGTCTCCTGTTTTATGGTGCCTTATTGACAGCCTGCATTTTTGGGCTGGCCTCAGATAGTTTTAGTGTCATCATTATAACACTCATATTTCTCTGCTTATCAGAATTGTTAGGATTATATTGTGTCTGGCTCCACAGTCCATCTGGAATCAAATTGGTCATTGATCTAATATTGCAGTTTATCAGTGTTGCTTGAATTACATTGCAGATGACTCTGTGTACCAGCTGGAATTGAATTGGTCATTAATCTAATAACATCATTGCAAATGTGGCAGTTGAATGGTTGCATCCTTATGTGGTTTCTGTGCACTGGATGTCTTTGCATTTGCTAGTCAAAATGCAGTTACCTTTTTCAATGAAGATTTCTGCTAAATCACTGCTTGTATTTTCCTTTTTTCTTTCATTTCAGAAAGCACTTTAGGACAAAGAGTGGTTTTGATTCAAAACCTTAAGGTCATGACCGAAAGACGAGACATTATTCTACTCCTTTCCAAGTTATTTTCCAGTATAATGATCAGACTGAGAAAACTCCTTTGTTTCATCTAATATTAATCAAAAGTTACCCTGTAAAATAAATTTTTAAAACTTGCTGTCAGGGGAAAGGGGTATGCATTTTCAGAAAGCTGTTAATCCCACTTGTCTTTGATTGAGATTGAAATTATTCACCCAGTTAAGAAACTTGTCTTTTCCACTAATTACAGATGGTCAGTTAGAGTATGTCTAATTTTTATGTAGCTAAAATTTGAAATGATGGATTCTATGTTCTGTTTCCATGGTTCCTTTCATTTAGCCTACTTGTTTGCTGTAAATCCTCGACTGGTTAGATGGCTGGACTGCTGGACAGTCTGCTCTGCTCTGGCAAAGCAGCCTCTATTGCTCAAGATTACCTTCCATCACCTAGAAAGTAAAAGTATTTCTTAAAACCCAGATATTTTAGAGAGTTATCTATGGATGTCATAGTTCTAAGATTTTTAACATAGCTACTGTCTTGTGCATTTAAGTTTCAAGTAAAATCTTCCATCTCTGCAGTCTTTTTCTATCTGTGATCAGTTGTTACCCAATATCATAATCAACTGTTTCATTATCCCCTTCAGTATTTCAGTGAACAGTTTCTGATGTTTTTCAACATCAACCCCACTCCTATAAAGGAGTTTTGCCTTAATTTATCTCATATTTATTCATTTCATTGTATTATTTACTCATTTGGCCATGGCATTCTCCATACAAATGTGGCTTTTCTTAAAGCTCAGGTTATGGCAGTCTCTTTCCTTTCTCTGCCTTATCTGTGTGTTTGTCTTAACATCCTGTTGAGACTATCAGTACAAGGTCTGCCATGCTCCTATATCTGAACTAGTGCCTTTTCAAGATAAAGCACTGGAGAGCAATCTAAAATGCACCTGCCTTTGCAGCCACATCCACCTATTTTATGCTTCCTCTGTCCTCCAAGAGCCCTCTGGTACATCTTTTCTTGCCCTTATGGGTAAGCAAAGACTCTTTGCACCAGGGAGAATGGAAACACAAGTCTAGTAATCCCTTGGACCATTGCAAGTATATTCATGAGGCAAGAATACACCACATAAAACCAAGGTTGGTAGACATGGATTTTCCTGCATAGTTTCTTTTTAGAAACAAAGCCTTACCAAAATGATATTATACATCCAATTAGTACAATGGACTAGAATTTGGTTTTCCAAATGAAATGGCAGTTCTGCCTCCTTAAAATTTTAGAGCATAATTTCTCCTAGGAAATAAAATCCACAAAGAAGAAAGGAAATGAAAGTAAAGTTTTCTCCTCCATCTTGGTAAAGGAAAAGAAATAATGCATTTTTTTGCCTATCAGGAAAATTTTTCTCCCAATCACTGCAGTATCTCAGGCCATCCCTGTCTCCAGCTGACTAAACAATGTCTTTGGGAGTGACACTGAATCTCTAAAAAAGTCTGTTGTTGTAATAAATAAAACTGGTGTGTATAAATTTTAATTCTTTACATTTTAATATTTCTTTCTGTAGTTGTTCTAAGTTTGTTGCTGTTCTCAGGGAAAATGTTTTAATTAATAATAGTTCACACTGATTTCCCCTTCTTCTTCAAGTGGTTTCCTAACCTCTCTGTAATTGTATTCTTGGCTAGTATAAAGTTTTAGTATTAGCCAACAGGAAGAAATATTTCTTTGGTCTCTTATGCCTCGTCTGTCTTTTTTTTTCAATTTCTTTTTTGCTGTTCATTAGAAAGTATTATTTATCTCTACTGTAGGAAGCCTTCCCAGAACAGCAGTGGATATAGTAATAACTATTGAGAATCAACAGAACAAAAATTAGAAATAAAAATGTTAACATTTTCAATTTTTTTTTTTTGGTTGCTCTTTTTAGACACTGCCTTTAATTTGTCTTCAATGACAATATGCATTTTATACTGGAAGACTCAGACATATGCTTTCAAATACAAACACTTCGGAGAGGTAAAGAGGATAGTTCCACCTATGTGTCTCAAGAGTAGTCCTCTTATTACCAAAGTGGATAAATAGAGCTTGAATCAATATGAAAAAAGGAAAAAATAAAGTCTGGCTTGTTTCTCTCAACTAGGAGTTGAGTTAACAGGTGAGCTCGTGAAAAGATGAGTACCACTGTGAAATAGTAAGAATGAAATACTGCTCCAATAACAGCAAAGTTAGAACTCTCAAAATCCACAATGGTTTGAAGATATAAATTTTTAAGTTGATAACTCTTCCAAAAATGAATATGGTCTAGCCTTCACTGGGAGTTGGGAAAATGTATAATTTCTGATACATTTGGTCTTATGTCATCAAAGATCATGCTGACAGCTGAAATTCTCTTGCAGCATCTGCAAATGATTCAGCACAGAGGTGGGAGCTATCATCTCTACTAAGTTAACAGAAAAAAGATAGAATTAATCAGCCTGTGTGGTTTGGAGCACATCACTAGTTCATGAAGATTGCTTCAAAGTACAGGTGTAAGTTGAGTCAAGACCCTCCTGAAAAATTAGGTGCTTTTGTTTTGCTGTGTTCTGTGCTGCTGCAAATCACCCTCTGCTCCATAAAGGATGACTGGAGAAGGATAGAGAGAAAAGCAGAAGAGTCAGGTTTATCCATTTTCTACTGGAAACCTGAAGAGTGATCAGGGCTCCTGGAGAACTGAAGAACTGCAATCGCTCCCCACCTGCCACCCACAGCAGAGTGCTCAGACACATCCTGATGAGAATCTCAATGCTTTTAGACAACACTTCTGCTTTGTTTGCTTCTTTATTGCATGCACCTGAAGATAAGAACATAAGTCAGCAGAACAGCAACACAGTCCAGGGTACTCCAAAACAAGCTATTGTCTTTAAAAACATCTATTTGAAAATTATACAAGCAATGCACTGCATACAGCAGTGGCAGGAGCTCCATTGAAATGGTGAAAGAAACTTGTGAAGCTGTAACCTCACTCCGGGGCAAGAAGGACAATTTCCATGTCCCTCTTCCTCTATAAAGCCTTCCCTTGGCATATTTTCCTGAAACATTGTACCATGTAGATACTAAAGTAAAATAGGCAAAACTAGGCATGTTTGGAGATGTCTTTGAAAAGAAACTGGAAATGGGAATCTGCTTGCTTATTCCTGCACTTAATGCTGCACAGTTGTCACTTAGACCATATGTAGGTCATTTAGACCTAATGTCTTGGTCTTCATGTTTAGGACACTTCTTTATCAGCACAATTTATAGAAAGGAAATGAAAAAAACAATTTATTCCCATTGCAATTCTTGGTTCAGTGAACCCCCCTGAGGTTCTTCTTTGAAGACAACTATTTTGTTATGTAGAGGGTCCCACACTGTTACTTTAGAGTGAAAACCATTCAAAGCTGAAATAAATTAACACTGGCATATGAAGAGCTTGGAGAACAACAACAAACCAAGTGAAAAAAAATAAAGCAGTCACTATATGAACAGAGAAAAAAAAAATCAAGAAATCCATTTGCAGAAGTAAAAGCATTAAAAGCAGCAAAATAATCAGACTAATGGAAAAAAAAAGTCAGATGAATATAGTATTAATGGAAGATAAGAATGTAATTCACAAGTAAGATGAAATTGTTAAGAGTGTGGATCAATATACATAAAGCCTAACATCACAAAGTAGGCTAACCTTGAAATATTGAATATACCAAGAGAAATAGGAAACTGTCCTGAAAAAAAAAAAAAAAAAAAAAAAAAAAAAAAAAAAAAGATGGAATTAGCAGAGCCAAAAGAGGATATTGTTAACACGAAGACATAGTGAAAAAAACCCGCTGCTATTGTGAAAAGGATGAAATTTTGACAGATTTTTTTTCTTTTTTTTTTTTATTTCGTAATGCACAAATTTCAGCCTTTTGTTTTTTGGTGAAAGTCCTTCAGGGTCACAGAACTGAACTATTTTCATGTCACTGGTGTGACTGTTACATTCAAACTGGTAACCTGACAGTAACCTGTCAGTTACTCTTAATTCTCTCTAACTCTGGGTGAAACAGCCACAGGGTGAGGCAGGATGGCTGGAACACTGCTCCATACCCATGGTAGGGTCCTGTATCATTGCCTTGCTGTGGGGGCGTGAGATTTCACAGGCAGGAAACTACAGTCTGTGACAGTGAGGGAAATATCTCCACAGCAGGCCATTTAGACAGGTCTGGAAGGAAAATAACAGTGGGAAATGATAATTGTGTGAAATAATTTTCAAGACACCTTTGTATCTTCTGATTGTTTTAATGGGTTATTAATCACAATGCTTATGCCACTTGCTCTCTTCAGGCCTGGGACAAGTGGGTACATATCACAGGTTTAGTGTATACTGAATTAATTTTCTTATCTATGTATGGAACAAATATGTGATTATAGGATATTCAATTTCATTGTAATATCTATTTCTATACATTTCTCACATACTGAAGCAAGAGAAGAATCAAAGCTTGCAAAGTCCAGAATTAAATTAGCAGCCTTGGAGAAGCCCTCTGATGCCCTTAAACCAAATGAGTGAAATAAATCTAAATCTCTGTTCTGATGTGCAGTGTTCCCACGTTCAGAGTAGCACTGGCACAGGGTGCTCACAGTTGTTCTGGCTGATGTCCCCAAAGGCTGTGAGAGCTCTGTGTTCTGTCTGGCACCACTGTGAACACAATCCTTGCAACAAACTGATGCTGTGAGGACTTAATGATTTCTTTTCCTGACCAGCGAACTGCACCCCACTGTCACTATAGCAGTAATTCACACTCCCCTCAATGTTCAAAACCAGCCCAGCTAGGAGTCCCACCTCTCCATGTATCTATGTATATGGTACAACTATTCTGTGAATATACTTATTTCATATTAAATTTCAAGACTGACTCATAGAATGTGCTGAATTGGAAGGGAACCACAAGGACCATCGAGTCCAACTCCCATTGATTTTATTTATTGATGAAATTTATTAGATTAAACTGAGGAGAAAAAAATAAGACAGAATTAAAATCTACTGATGAATTAATGATCCTTTCATAACATTACACTGAAGATAGTCCCTCTGATGACTCACTTCCTTTATTTATGTCTCCCTGCCTGATGATAAAGGACTGTATACAGCTTTTGCCTGATGTTTGGTTACATGAGGCTGTATGTCTACTATGTCTTCCTCCACTGGAATTTCTGACTGGTGTGTGCATTGAAAAATATTTGCTTTACTGAATTTCTATGCAATGTGTATCTCTTCCTAAGGTCCTAATTTTGCTCTTAATTTTATATTGTAGCACTTTATAACTGTGTATGATATAACAAAGGAATAGATTGTCTGAGGAGCTATAAATCATTGCTTCAGTCCTTTCTCAGGTGGGAAACTCCAAAAAGTCTGTTCTTTGATGGTAACCATGTGTAGAAAAGAGAAGGTTCTAAAATGTGTTTTCCAGTATTTGTGTGGTAAATAAACCAAAAGCCACTGTGTTTTACTATATCAAACTTGTTTGGAAGAGTTAACATATAAACAAATTTAAATCGAGTGTGACACCAAATTAATTTTCTCTAAAGCAGTTCATAGTTCAGGTTCTGTGGGACTTTTTTACTCCTTTTTAGTGAGAAAAGACTTTGGACTTGAAAAAGAAACTAGTTTCTTACAAACTGTAATATAATAATAGATGTTCACAGAAATTAATAATAATATAACTTTTTCTTGGAGGAGAAATGGGAAAAATCAATTAAAAAGAAATAAAATGGTCTCAGAGGTATTGTTGGTTTAACATGGAAGAAATGAAACCAGAGTTAATTTCTACTACAAACAGATGCACAAACTTCCCTTACTAGTAAAGTTCACTTTGGAACATCTGTAGAACTAGCTGACAGCCTGCCATATTTTTCTCCTGCTTTGCCTTTTTCTGTATTGGAGGGTGTCTCCATGTCCTCTTTAATTAGGTTGGTCTTCTTCCTAGATCAATGACTCTCAGAAACAGTAATTGCTGTATTTCAAAATTATTTTGTGTGTCTGGTGCTCTGTTGGCTGGCTATACTGTAATCCCCAAATCAAATTAATCCAATAATCAGTAGTTCTAAAATAAATCACTGAAATCAATTTGAGATGCCTAAGGTTTCAGAGAAAGCCAAGAAGCAATGGGTCAGAAAATATTTTCTCTGCTGTTTGCATACTACATATGGCTGGCAGTAACAGCTTGTGTGTTCTTTCCCAGAATTGAATGGATCATATAAGCAGGGTTTCTTTTTTCTGCATGGTGACTTCATGTTCTCACTTTGTTTTTCCACATGGACCCTCAAATAAATATATTTTCAGGGATAAATCAGTATATGCTTTTTTGTTATGTAATATAAACTGACATCAACAACAGTTCAGATGGCATTGTATACTGAGGAGGAGAGATTCAAAGCATGAGAACTTCAAATGAAACCTGAGAGCTTAAATAAAATTTGTACTTATGAAAATCACCCTCCAAATCTGTTCATAGAGAAAAATATATTTGCTGTAGCACTCTGCCTTAGAATTCAATATAAGAATGAGAAGGAATTATTGTAATGCCTAATGAGAGAAATGAATTGCAGAAACCAAAGTTGATTCATTATTTTATCTGTGGTTATTTCTTTTTTAGCATGTTCATATCTGAAATAAACTGCTATAGTTATTGAGATGCTTAATTACTTCATAACAATATGGTGTCCTCCAATTTCTTAAAATGTAAATTACGTGGCATTAGTAGCAAGATGAAAAAAAAAGTTAGCCAATGTAAGATATTTTGATTTCTTTTAAGCTACCAGTTTAATCCATTTTAGATAACAGTGGAAAAAATTAAATATGTGCAATAAAGGTTCTGCCAAGCTAAAAGAGATAAGAATAAAAATTATCAGTGAATATTATCAGAATTTTTTTTCTTCTTCTGTTTCTACTGTTGTAGAGATAGAAATGCTATGAAGAAAATACAAAACTTAGCAACATATTTAAATGATGAATACAGAAACCTACTGATACACGTAGTTGGGTGTATTTGGCTTATAAGAGCTTGAAGGCAGGTCTGGCTTTGTCCAGTCTATGGTTGGATGGCCTCCTGGAAATCCTAATTAGTGTAGACAAGAACAAAGAACTAGATCAACTCTACAGAGTGGTTCTGTACTTGCTGAGTTAATGGATAAAAGGAAAGGGCAGAACGTGCAGAAAAGTGGAGACTGAAAAATGGCTGTGATTCAGGCACCATGAAAAGCACTACCTAACCAAGAGGAATTAGGTTAAAAAGCTGGAAGCTTAGAAAAGAAACCCTTCATTTTTTTACCACTTTGGTCTCAGAACATAAAGAGCCAGAAACTTGAGTGTATTATAAAAGAAACCCTAGCAAACTCATGAAAATTCTTCAAAGTCATAAAGGAAATCAGAAACTAAGAGTTTAGATGATGAAAAAAGTACTTTGACTGGAATCTATGCTGTATTTCTTGTGAAACTGAAATTATTTTAAAATTATATTGTTCTCAGTTTTTTGTTTATTACTCCTATGAGTTCAAATAAAATTCTAACATCTTTGTAACAAGAGGATTTTGCTATGTATAGTTGTCCAAGATCTGGACAAACACAATCTGTTTTTTATTTTCATTGTTTTAATTCTTTTTTTTCAGAGAGGAAACCTAAACAGGCAATAATGACTTTGTTCTGTATTTCAGGATATTTTTAACCAAAGATTCAGCATTAACACTGTGGAGGAGTCCTCTCTGTAAGCACAAATAGCTGTAATTCTACTTGATGGTTGAAATGAAAAACAAAAACAACCAAAAGTTTGGAAATTACTTTAGAGGAATATTAAAGCAGGAGAAAGAGAATAAGATGATTTGGAAGACAGCGTTCTGAGGACTAAGTGATCTGAATTTCTCTGAAGAGTCAAAGGAGCCATGTGAGCATTCTATGCCTTCTGCACTCTGGGAAGTCTTTTCTTCTTTGTGTGAGATGCAATCAGGCTTTCTAGTTTAATGTATTTATTTGTTTTAATTTATAATGGCCAAAAATCTGACTGGCAAGCATCCACTCTTAAGTCGTTCAACGGTGAATGATGCAATGCCCAGGTTGGCTGGAACACACTTGACAATCTGGAAGTTCATCATAGCCATGGAAGAGGTTACTGGAAGAGTGTTGTGGAGAGCTAAATGAATCTGGAGTAAAAGATATGAGAAAAGTGCTAATGGGGCTGAATTCATCATCTAGTTTACAAATAATGGCAAAGCAAAATTTCATAATGGCTGCAATTTCATAAAAAACAGTGGTACAAGTGCCCCTTCTCCTGAAAATCAAGAAAAATGCTTCAAGCTATATGTAGGAAAAAACAAACCTCATTAAGAAGTCTGTAAAGTTTAGGAGCAAAACCCATATTAAAAAGGGAATTTGGCTATTTATATGTACAACTATAAGTGTCCACTGTTCAATAATTTTAAAAAGATACATCATCTTTGGGCCCTTTTTACTAAACAGTTCTCTTTAAAAAAAGCAACTTTTTGTGAAAAACCATGTGTTAGTCTCCTCTGATTCAACAGTCCCTTTGTGGACACCTGCTGCTGTTCCAGCTGTTCCAACCCAAGGGCAAATGCATCCACCAGTGTATCCCTAAATTTCTCATTATTTACGTCACTACAGGTTTCACAGTAAGGATTGGAGAATATATAGACTGATTTCCTGTGTCAAAAATAGCATGATCAGCAGGACCAGGGCAGTGATTGGCAAATCCTGTGTCCAGTTCTGGCCCCTCACTGTGAGAAAGACACTGAGGGGCTGCAGAGAGCCCAGGGAAGGGCAGGGGAGCTGGGGAAGGGTCTGGAGCACCAGTGCTGTGAGGAGCAGCTGAGGGAGCTGGGGGTGCTTAGCCTGGAGAAAAGGAGGCTCAGGGGAAACCTCATTATTCTCTACAACCACCTGAAAGGAGCTGGGGCCAGGTGGGGGTTGGCCTCTTCTCTCAGGCAACCAGCCCCAGACAAGAGGAATGCCAAGGGAGGTTCAGGTTGAACATCAGGAAGAAACTCTTCACTCAGAGGAGAAGTCAGGCATTGGAACAGGCTGCCCAGCAGGGTTGGTAGGGACAACATCCCTGGAAATGTTCAAGTAGTGACAGGATGTGGCTCTTAGTGCTATAGTTTAGTTGACAAGGTGGTGTTCAGTCAAGCATTGGCCTCTGTGGTTTCTGAGGCTTTTCCAACTGAAATTATTTTTTTCTATTGTTCCCAAACAATGTTTTGTTTATTATTTCTATAGGTTCAAATCAAATGAAAAAAAAAAAAGAAGTAAAGCCTCTATTTGAGTGTTTCGTGTAGAGAATGGAGTTGCTGAAAAGTATTTGCATATTCCCCCATGACAGATTCTGACACAGTAGTTTTCATGCTGGCTGGTGTCAGCATGGTACATGCCCAATGACTGGGAAAACACTGTCAATTCTCTCATTTCAGAAGATTCAACTGACACATCTGAACCATGAGGAAACTTAAACACCAGCTCAAAGATGGAAAAATCAAAGGAAAATCAATACAACACCTTGTTTTGTGCTTTCAGCTCTGGATAAAGTGTGTATTATTCAGGAAAAAAAATCACATTGAAGCAATTCCCCTGACCTGCAAAGCAGAAGAGGGCATCTTGAGCAAAGTAGATAGAAAGGTGGATGCAAATTACTGTTTTTCTGATGCTGAGGCAACTGTAAAGGCAATGTTATTTAAGAAACATAATATAGTAGAGATGAATCATTTCTTCTCAGCTTTGGAGAGAAATCTGATATAAGCAGATATAAAAATATTTCAACAAGGCTGTTTGGAGATGGGTTTTTGTCTTGAAGTGCAAAGTGCTGGTATGAGAGGAAATTTAGATGTCAAAGATTTGACAAAGATTTGACATTTCACGCAAGCTGCTCATGAAAATACATCTCTACACAACAAAAGGTGTGGAAAGCAGAAGTCATTCACTATTGAAAATATAAACAGCAACCATTTCCAAAAGTTACCAGCCTTGTTTTGTACACCTGATCTATGCCTCCTACACCATTAGGCATTGCATATTCATTTAGTTTTGTTTAGGAAAAATTTTAGCTTGAACTTAACATCTGTATTCTGTTTACTTCAGTAAAGACAGTGGTGAAAATTACAAAAATAATGCTTCTGATCATTGCAGAAACAGGTGCCTGATGAAACTGATTTCAGTAAAGAATTGGTAAATTTCACTGTTTATTTTCATAAATAATTTGTGCTTCTACAAGTCTTAGAACTTTATTTTGAGGCTGGATTATGCAAATATTCAATAAAACTGTAATTAAACCTCAGTTTTTTTCTTCACAACATTTTCAGCTAGACTTATAGATAGGGAATACCAAATGATGCAAGGAAGTATAAAAACCAAGGCAAAATTATGAGTAGCAATAAATGTCAGCAGGAATAGCCCAAATAAAAGTCAATTTTAGATGTCAATTTTCATTAAAAATAAAGCTGAATGCTAGATATGATTGACAACTTCTATTATCAGGTCTAGGATTTCAGATAACTTCATTTGACAGTCACCAGGAGGAAAAGTAATGCATATTATATTATTCCTTGCATCTGAAATGCCATTCAGGGAGGCTCCAGAGCTAAGACATAGGTAAATGTTTGTCTCCCTGTAGGGACCTACATATTAGAGTCACGCTCTCCCCCTGGTGAAAAGTATTACAAACCTGAATGAAAATAGAATAATTTCACACTTTTGGATTTATCTTCCATACCATATTCATACTTAGAGAAATAGCAAAATAAAAGGTTAAGCAATGAGTTGCTCATAGTCATATATGAAGGCACAGAAAAATTCTCTAGAAAAACAAGCCCAGTAACTGCTCAAGATTTTTTATGACAGTTTTGTACTATACTGTCAATGGTGTCAGCAAAATATTTTGGAGAATTATTTGAAACTGCAGTGTGTAATTCAAAACAATGAAGGAATTATCCTCTAGCATTCCCTGGCTCTTTCCAACCTACCCTTATCAACCCTTTCCTGACCCGGTTATCCCTCAGATTTTGTTTCATAATGATTGAATAAATCTTCATAACAAACATGGGAGGGTTTATTACGGTTTTAAGTGGATCCAGAGGCCCTGGTCAGACAGCTGTGTGACAGCTGATGTGACTGATGTGTAACCTCAACAAAGGATACTCTATCAGCACTTATTAAAGGGGCTAAAAATTATCTTTCCATTCATGGTTAATATCACTGCAGAGTAGAACAGTGGAAAACATAGAAAACAGGGAAGCATGCTAGTAGTCCCCCAGTGCCAACTTAGTTTCTAGTATTAATGAACAACACTAAGGGAATAGCATCCTTTTCTTTCTGCATTTCATTAGAGGAACTCTCCAAAGGCTGGAAGCAGAAACAGGAGCTTAAATAACTTGTGCCTAAGTTATGTTTAAATAAAATGCAAAATTATGCCTGATTCTCTGTTCTGTCTAAAGTTTTTTCATAATTAAATCTGACCTTAAGTTGGAAGGAAATAAATGTAAAAATTACCACTGAGTAAATATCTCGAAGAAATTTCTGTTAGTAATGCTTCCTGTTTGAAATTAATTTCTGATGTGTTTAGGTTCTTTGTGGGTTGGTTTTAAAGGAGAATTCTAGTTTACTAGAATGTAAGTTCAGAAAATCTTTTCATTTCAAACAACTTTACTAAAATAGTGACTAGAAGGGCATTTTGAAGGGAAATGTGATGGTTTCATAAAAAACCATTTGTAAAAACTTTGAGACATATTACTGAATACTGTTCTTTCCACGAGACAAGAATTATATTTTACTTTGTATTTAATTCTCCATATTGAAATTACTGAGAAAAATGAAAGTTCTTCAAATGTTATTCCAGAAGAAGTTTAAGACAGGTATCTCAAAAGATTTTTTTAAAAATATGGAGTAACTCCAGAAAAGATGTAAGGAAGAATGTGAATTTTTAAATAAATTTTGAAGGTCAAAGACCTTTTTCCACTCAACACCTAAAAAACTGTAAATATCTGACTTTTACAGGGTCTGTGAGAGACCTACTGGCAGGTGCTATGTACAGGGATTTGAAATAGTTGTCCTCAAGAGCTAAGAGCTTCAGTTGCAGATTTTCAAAGAAGAGCTCCTTTATATTGAAAGAGCACCAGGCGCTTGTCATGCACCTCTTTGTGGTATCCCACTGGTTCACGTCCATCTGGCATCAGTAAGAAGTGTTGTCCAAGAAAGCTCTTCATACCTGTATGGAAGAAGTATGAAGATTGTTAGAAATAAGGTCTTGAAATTCCTCCTCAGAAGATGCTGATACAATGAATGGAGGTCTTTTAAGACAAACTATATCACAAAAATTTTGACTAAAAATTATTGAACCATCTTCTTCTTTAAAAGATTGAAATAATTTGTATATACTTGCATGACTAATATAGCAATGAAAAAAATAGACACCTATTTTCTATCCAAAATTCCAACCACTAAACCTCTATTTCCACCTACCTTATGCATCATTGATGTAAAGTGTTAGCAATACACAGAAAGCAAATGTGTTTTAAGTCAAAGTTTAAATAAAATTTTCACCTCTGGGCTACGTTATCAACTTGAGATTTAATTTAAAAATTTTCTACTCATTTGAATATAGTATCTTTACTTGTTCTATAGTTATTTGAATGAAAACTATCTACTCTGCTTAGCTTCTATCTACAGTGTAGGCTTTTATAGGCTTTTATAATTTTTCAAATCCAACTAAATTTAATAGCTAATTTAGCATTTGAAGTTTGGGGATTTCCAGAAAAATCTTTAGCAATCTTCTCTACTTAAACTCCCAACACTCAGCCAAGATTTTCTGAAGCTAGTGATTTATTCTAAGCTGTGAATGCACGCTGGGGAAATTTCTTTACAGGTTTTTTCACTAAAATCCCAATTATTTCTCCTCTTGATGCAATTTTGACACTTTTAGCAATGATGAGATTTCTGGTGTTGGCTGACCACTGGTGCTCTATCTTCCAGGCTAGTTACATCCATATAGGAGAGGTCTGAAATGACAAATATATGAAAACCTCAAAGTTCCAAGACCTTGTTAGCTCCAGACTCCTGTCACTAAATCTTTTTCACAGACAGCATGAGGATAGACACCAGACCAGTGATGTCAGATAAATTGGGCATTGCATCTCACTTTTAATGCTTTTAAGTTTCCACTATTTACTCTGATTGAACTTTATAGTTCATTTAACTATATGATTAAAATTACATCCCAGTGTGTCTACCCATTCTTAACATTTTCCTCTATCCTCTAATTGCTATATAATTTCCCACAATCCATTAGGCCTTTATAATTTTTTTTCTCTGAGCTTATTCTGGTTTTGCCTCTCTGTGCAGTCACTCTGGATTTTCTTTCTGTCAGGAAATAATGTATCCTGAAATTTTCTTATGACACTTATGCTCCTTTTTAGTGATAATACCCTAACAATCTCTTACTCTCAAGTGCAACACCCATGGAGTCCACTTTCATATACAAATCTAAACTCCATTTCTTGCCTGTAATGTCAGAATTTCTGTTCAACTGATTTTGTAATTTGTCATTATCTTTTTTACTTCCTTCCTTCTACTTACTTGCTTTCCCAGAAATAGTATTATTATGTCTATCAACACTTTGCAATTAAATACTTGATTTGTTTCACTTAACTCATTTTGTAGAGCCACTGGTGTGGTCCATTACACGAAGGCTCTCCTAAATTACTTTTTTTTAATCTAAAATCTACATTATTTTTTCTGCAATTCTGATTCTTTCTTGCTAGCTGAATAGATCTTTGTAGTTTCAGATA
Organism: Erithacus rubecula; assembly: GCF_903797595.1. Taxonomy (NCBI): domain Eukaryota; kingdom Metazoa; phylum Chordata; class Aves; order Passeriformes; family Muscicapidae; genus Erithacus; species Erithacus rubecula. Next base: position 21,873,584 of record NC_136685.1, read on the forward strand.
TGTTGTTGACATATCCTTCTGTGATTGTTCTTCATTGCTTCCCCTTCCTTAGCACTGAACCTGAGCTGGATGTAGATGAGCTGTTTGTCACTGTGGTCCCTTTCCTCTGGGAGGTGGATTTTTCTTAGTTTTGCTGTCTTTTTCTCCCTCACTCACCATGCATACAGTGACAATTACTTTGCCATCCTCCTGCTCTACCGTCTGGAGGTCTTTAATGTCCTTCTCTCTTTCTTTTCCTCTCAGTTATGTTGGCAAGAATGAGTTCTCTGTCTTGTCTTCCTTCCTTCAACAAGTCTCCTATGCTCTGACAGACAGCATGAATAGGTGATATAAAGCCAGCAGCAGCTCCCCAAAGAATCCTTTGAATGCTTTTTCTCACAGCTGTTCAAGCCAGCCTGATAGGTCAGTGGGATTCAGCTGGGGATGATATGAAGTAGGACTTTTTCAGCTGGTAATTGTCCCAAGTTTCAGCTTGGAGCATTGAGAATAGTAGAAAACAAGACAATAGTTAGTTTGCCATGGTGAAGTGAATTTAATTGTGAGGTATTCCCTGACTGAGTAATTGGCATCAAAGAGACATAAGTTGATTGATAGGCACAGTTTTGTAACAAAGACCTAAAATATTAACTGTGGTAAAGAACTTAGGAGTCAGTTTTTAATGTCTAGATCTTTCTTCAGCTGCTGCTTCAAGTTGCTGTTTCTAATGCAAATAATTTCCAGTAATAGAGAGTTTACCCAGTTCAAATGAAAAATCCTACTTTAGTATGAGGATGAATGCATCATTTAGAATGATGGATATTTCAGAGGTACACTGGGTAATTTCAGCTTCAGTAGAGATCCTACTACTTGTTGGTATCTGTTATCTTCTGTCAGGGGAATTGATCTGATAGCAAGAGCCTAGCTCAGAGGAATGATTAAAGGTCCCAGCCCTCTGATGTACCTGCAAATGTCTCCAGGACCCTTGGGTTATGTAGCACCAACTGCTGATCTCTGAGGAACAGGACTGAAGTCATTGCTGAGTGTTATGAGTTTGTATTTAGTCAATAAAACAACTAATGATGATTTCTCCAGACAGCCCAATGATACATCTTAGCTCTCTTCTGGATGAACCACTTCTCAGATAACTGAGTTTCCACAGGCAGTTGATATTTACTCTTGGCAAACACTGTTAAACAACGCAAAAAAAGGAAGAGCTAACTGCAACAGCATGCTGCCAGTATTTAATCAAGCTGTCATCACAAAATTGTCCCCCCTTACCTGAGCTGGTAGATGTTTGCCTACTCATGTAAATATAAGAGCTTGTTCCTTCTGAGGATCTGATTAGCCTAAGCTAGCAAGACAACTCACATTGATTGCATTCTGCTGCGCAGTATATTTTCTTCTGATAAATTCAGTGATACTACACTGTTCATTAAGCAGAATTTGTAGGAGAAGCAAATAGGCATGGAAGAAAATCAGTGATTTAATATTCTTAGAAAGGATATTAAAATATTAGACAACATCTCTTTTTCTCAGTCCTGTACCCACAGTACACTATAAGGCATCTTAGTGATTTGTGGCCTTGCACTTCTGTTTTAAAAAGTTGTTTATCAAAAGGAAAGGTAGTCAACTCTGCTATTTTTCACTAAAAGATAGGAACAGGAAAATACAATAGGAAGGGTGTAGTTTCCATGCACAGTCCATTCATATACTACCATGGGACAATAGCAAACCATTGCTTCTACACTGCACTCAGTAAAGCTTGACATCTCTTGCAACCCTACTTATCAAAATGCTTCAAGGGGTGAAGGGTATTTTCTTACAGGTGTCACAGCAGGAGAAACATCTGTTTTCTCATTTTGATTCCACCCACAAACTACTAAAATAAGAAAGAATATGCAAATTATAGTTACTTGGAAATAGGTTAATTAAACATATGCCTTTTTTTAAAGAATCAAAGAAAAGGCAAAGAACACCTGCATGGCTTAAAAAGTAAAATGAAAAGGGAAAAAAAAGATCCTTTTCCTTTCCATTCCTCTCATATGATAGACAGGTTCTTACCATTTTGCATGGAGTACTGTTGTGAGTTTGATGGCTTCTTCAAGTTTTAAAGTGTTCCTCCCATGAGTGAAGCACTGCATTGAAGGAATGAGACAGGAACCCTTTTTCATGCACAGAAATCACATATTTTCCATCCATCACACAGTTCCAGTCTCTGACTTTACTCTGCATTATTTGCAGTCAAAGTCAGGATTTAAAGAGAAAACTATTTGGTTGAGACAGGTAGCAGTATTTCAGCTTTAGTTATAATGACTGACTGACTGCCACAAAACAGAGCCAGATTTTGTGAGCAAGTACAATATGCATGGAGAAAAAAAGAGTAATTGAAAGAAATCAGAAAACAGAAAACTACTTTAAAAGGATATCTTTAAAGGATATCTTGACCCTCTAGACTGTTAAAACGTTGGGTTAGTTTGACTGCTGATGATGTCTCTGCCTTTTTGGGAGTTTCTCATATATTTCAGAACATCTGGTATGCTCCTAAGCATTGTGTTTTACAATTTGAGTTGTATTTCTAGCTATCATAGTGTTGCATGCAACACATTTTCAGTAAATGAAGGAAGAACATTTTCCCCTTTTCAGAAAAGGGGAAAAAACTTTTTCCAAACTGATCAGAATAGGCAAATCAAATTAAGAAAATGAATGCAAAATTATTGAGGACATCAAATGATAAACAATAGATAAGACAGGGCAGATAATCTTCCATCTGTAACTAAAAATAAAAGATAAAAGAGTCCCTTGTGCCTTACCTCTATTACATGAGAGATACGCATATACCATTGGTTTCTGATTTATATCAGAAGAGATTTTAAAGTAATTAATACTTAAGCATTCTGTAATATAAAGGGTGCAGACCAGTGTTTTCAGAACATCAACAAAATGATAGTTGGTTTATGGAGACATGACTCTTCAGGACTCTTTTTTAAAATTAGTTCTTTATACAAGTAATGCTTGCAGTAACGCTGCAAAATTTTCCTAGTTTCTAGGAACATCCCAACTTCTGGCATCTTCTCCCAGAAACCACCCCTGGCAGCCCTCCCCCCACCACCAAACCTTGCCATGTAAACCCAATATACCCTACAAGAGTCAGCTCTCTGTTGTCTATTATTAAGTAGAATGCTGAATGAAGCAGAAGAATATCAAACTAAGCAATGATTCAGCACAGAAAGTAAGCACATTTGTGAGTTACTAGGACTATTCAAGGACATAAAAGACACATATATGTTTAAATGCCATAAAGAGATTGTGTCAGAGATTTTTAAATACCTGATTCACCTTGGTTAACAGTAACATAATTTACAGAATTACTCCTTTGTGGATAAATTAGTAAAAATGAAATTATTAGTAAATTTTAATACCTTAGTCTCTTTTTTGCTGCATTTTAATTTCCCCAAATATTAAAGTCTGATTTTTAAATAGAAAAATAAAATAAGAAAATAAAGTACTCACAGTACTTTATTTAACTATTGCTGGTATAGAATTTTTTAGAAAGGATTCTATCCTTAAATTCAATCACAATTACCTTTGCCAGTGTTGTGCTGTCAACCTGAAAAACCTCTCCAGATAAATTTGAATTTTGGCAGCCATCCAACTATTGGATCTGGTGACTGAAGTTAGTTATGGAGTTCATTTATGTTCTGAGGGACTTATTCACAAATCTTTAATGAAACTCCTATGCCAAAACTGGGCAGAATGTATTTATTTTTCTTGCCATTTGTCAGGGTCAAAGTACATATTTCTGCAGAAGTTGAGGCTTTCTAAAACATTCAGGATGCCAAGTTCTTTGGCTTCAGAGTTGCACAAGTGAAGCCAGAAAATAGATGGATCTGGCACTTTCAAAACTGCGTAAAAATAGAAATATTACAAAAGTTGCATACATGTGCAATAATACTACTTATTCTGACAGCAGGAACAGTGTGTACATGGTACTTTTTTCTTCCTTTTTACCTATTTTAAAGACATAAGCTTAGTCAACCCTCCTAATTGTAGTTGCCTAACTCAGCCAGCTTTTCCTTGCCTTCAGAACAGCAAACTGGATCAGCTTCTATGCAGTGAATTCTCACTGTGCTGAAAGTCACTTACTGAAACAGCAGTGAACATTAACCTTGTGCTGCCTCTGATGCTGACACATCTTGCTGCACCAAGAATTTTCCTCACTTCAAAGTTCCGGTTTCCTTTGCTTTGTCACTGGAGTTGCTCATTCTACATGACAAAAGCCAGACACTTATCTAAGTAATCTGAACTTGCATTTACAGCCTACAAGCAGCAGACATGCTTGGAATGATAAAATCTCTTCTATCATGAAGGTGGAAAAAGGTCTTTGTTCTCCATAGGAAGTTGTGATCAGTCACCATTTAATGGCTGGAGTTCATGTGAATGAGTTCTGCGCCTTTGACAATATTTGTGTGGCAACTTGACCAACTGGGTTTAAAGGTGTATTCTGAGCCCCTCTATGAGCTCCAATGAGAAGAGACAAGACATTTGCACTTTGTTTCATACCTGTATTACTGTCTCAGGCAAAAGTGCACAGCTCTATAGCATGTTTTTTTCCTGAAGAAATAAAAAGAGTAGAAAACCTCTGGTACAAAATATATTAGACTGTGAAAGGCATGTGAGTACAGGCACATCATTTCACTCTTGCCTTTTACCATGCTGAAACATCTTTCCTTGAATGTTTGACTTCTGTGGTTTGGGAAAAATACAGCAAGAGGAGGAAGGAAGAGTGAAAGAATCTTTCCGGAATTCTTCAGCAAATCCAAATATTCCATTTCTTTTCCTAATTAAAAATGAAATTTTAAATACAGGTCATTTCATCACCTCCATATTGCAAGCCCATTAATCATTAAAACCAGTTGTGTAATGTTCATGCAATATTACTATAAAGTAAGTGATACTGGGCACTATTTCATGAACATCCAGTTCTGATTTCAGTTTCTCATCACTGATCTTTCAAAACTGGTGGTGCTTTTTTCACCTGTTCCCTCAAAAATCTGTCAAGCTTGATACTGTTCACCCTGTTTATGGTTATTTATAATTTTGATTACTGAAATGTCTGAATGTTTCAAACATGGGGCTCCCTGTTGTGCTAGGTACAGTATATACAACAAAAAAATAACAGCCTGCTCACAAAGAGGTTATTACAAAGTTGAACATCCTGGAAGAGCTTTCCTGAAACTATGGAAACAACAGAAGAAATTATAGGTGTTGGGAAAAACACAAAAGGTAATATAGAGTAATTAATACTGGATTTTCTCACAGGGTGTTTATGTGGGACAAAAAAAGTGTAAGCTTTGACACGGATATCAGGATTATATTTATGACATATGACCAAACATCTCAGTCAGGATGTCTAGTACTGGAATGAAAACAGCTTACTGATTGAAGCTGAAGAGAAGTAGAGACGACTGAAAATATTGTAGAGGATATTTTGAAGAGTTGTAGAAAAAGCAGTATTTTTTTATCTAAACAATAAGAGCACAAACTTCTGTGCAACAGCAGGTGGGAGAGAGGAGTGAGAGTTATATGTGAGAAATGCTCTGCAGACACCAAGGTCCAAGGTGAAGAGAGGGAGAAGATAACCAGACAGTGGAGTGGAGATTCCTCTGCAACCCATGATGATGACTGTCCCATGGAGATCCACAGTGGAGCAAATAACCACTCTGAAACTGCAGTCCTTGGAAAGCCAGTGCTGGAGTAGGGTCCTGGCAGGAAACTGCATCCTGCAGAAAGACATTTGCCAGGAGAACGTTTTGCTGATAGGGCTTGGGAATTCTGTTCCTGAAGGACTGCATCCTTAGGGAGGGACCAATTCTGGTACTTTTCTTGAGGAAAATACCCATGGAGAAATTAATTAAGAACAACATCCCACAGGTGAGACTCCACGCTGGAATAGGCAAAGAACATGAGAAGAAAGAAGCAACAAAGAGTTTATGAACTGACTGCAACCCCCGTTCCCCATCCCCCTGCATTGCTGGCAGGGAGGATATAGAGAATTTGGGGTGAAGTTGAGCCCAGAAAAAAGGGAGGGGTGGGAGAAAGGTGTTTCTATATTTGTTGGTTTTGGGTTTTTTTCCACTATCCTACTCAGTTATTAACTGTTAATAAACTGAATCCTTTAAACTAGGTCTGTTATGCCTGTTATGATATTTGGAGGGTAACCTCTCAGTCCTTATCTCACAAGCTTTTCTTTGAATTTTCACCCATCTTATTTAGAAGGGGAGTAGTAGAGCAGCTTGGTGGACTACTGATGGCCAGCCACAGTCAACCACATCTAGAGTTAATCCTAGACTAGGTAACTAGCAACCTTCATCAATCCTGGAATGAGCAATGCAGCTATGCCAATCTTCTGTTGCAGTACTGCCTTTAGTTTGATTATTGTAGCCCATTTGATCAGAAAATAACTGACTGACTTCACTGACTTACACATGCCATTTTTCATCTGCAGTGTTGTAACTCCCTATGTGTGCACATAACATCTTTAACATTTAGGAAATTTCAACCAGTATAAAATACTCCAGCACCTTTTCTCCATAGCATAAGCTATCACAAATATTGTCAAGTTTATCCTTTCTGTGTTATTTTGTCCCCTTGCAGATTATCAAATCAATTCAAAGTCTTTGTTCTTATCAAAAGAGCTCTCCATGGTCTGGCCAAGGCTATCTAGCACAGCAATCAAAATCTCCAAGATAAACACCATTTCTCTGGTGCACTGGAAATTCGTACAGTGAAGAGGATTATTTGTGTAGAAAACAGAATTTTACACTGACTGATAAGACTGTGGAGTAAACTCTCTAGAAAATTCAAATTTCACCAGTCACAGTGCCTTCTAGACAAGTCATCGTGTTACTTGTATAACCTAAACAGTTTTTGTATATTCAAAACATCTGTTCCTCCATGAAAGCAGCTAGAGGATTGTCTTTGTGAAGAATTTAAGGGAAAAGGAGAAGGATGTGGCAAACATTCTTATGGGCAGGTAATTTTCCAATGAGGTTTAGACCTTCCATTTTAAATTTGAGTTCCTGCATCTAGTATTCCTGCAATATCTACAAGATTTTGACAGTCAACGATAAGATACATGTGGTAAATACATATCTGTAACTGACCTGATATTATGCACTGTTAATGTCATTAATGTTAAAATAACATATAATGTTATTTTTCAGAAGAATTTCTACTTAGCTTTTAAATATGTAAAATGAAATATCACAAAATCACTGTATGGTTGTTTCAGCTGGTTATAAGAATATAAACCTGAATTGACTCTAATGTTCTTGTGTTTTGAAGTCCAGAGTTTTGCAACAATCCTAATTAATCCCCAAATATACACACCTACATTTTCTCTGAAAACAGTGAAGTAGAGAATTGCATCCTAATAATGATTATTTTTAAATAGTTAAAAAAAAAAAAAATCCCAAAGCATTTGATTATTTTGGGTTTGTTTTTTTTTTTGTAAACAACTTATGTTCTACCACATACATTGTAAAAAACCAAATCCTTTTAGTAGTAGGATAATTAAAATATAAACAGAGTGTATGACTCAATGAAGTTATGAGAGTTGAAGTAGAGATTGAATTCTAAGGATGACTGGTAAAAGTAGCTAACTAGACTGAAAGGCAATAACTCAACACAGGAGTCAAACAGATATTTGATGTTTATTTTAATGGATTTGCACACAGATTTTATTTGCATTCTGATCCCGAGTCAGCAAAAATGCTTACACATATGCTTACAGAATTTATTTGCTTTAAATACAAATGTATGCAACTAAATACCTTGATGTTACATGCTCAGAATTAAGCATGTGCTCAAATATTTTTTCTGCAGATGAATAACCTAGTCATTTTTAGAAGAGAATATAAGAGTTTTGTACACAAATGAAAACAAACAAATGTATAATACTCTGATACTACCAGTAAAATTATTGCAGAAATTTTAAATTCTAAACATTATGAGTTTGGCTGCCAGTAGTTTTAAGGGTATGTTAGGATGTCAAATTTTTTGCACACACAGGTTTTATGTAAACATTGATTATTGTATTAATAAAAATATAATGTCTATGAAGATTCAGTGACTGTAGCAGAGTACAAAGCCATTTTGTGGCAAAATATTGCTAACTGAAACCACCTACTAACAGTATTGTATACTATGAACCATTTTAAATGAATCCCAGCTGGTTTATTTAATCTCACAAAGAGAGTGAAGATTATTCATGGCTTCTGGGAGGCTTGTTATCAGATAATATATTTGAGGGATTTTATGGCCTCTTTCAATAATTCTACAGACAAAGCCAGCTTGGGAGAATTAGTGGACAAATTCACTTGAAGAGCTATTGTTGTTTTTGAGTGTTCTGTTTCTGTAGAAACCACTTCCTCAAATTTACTGCAGTAAATTTCTTATTTATAATCTGATTTATTTTCAAGCAATCTTGATAACATTTTTCCTTAAACAATTGTCCACAGCTGGCCCTCAACCATAACCACTTTCAGTGCAATCATAAGACAGTGTGCTACAGAAATTAATGTCCCCTACTGTATGACAATTTAGCAGACTCTATAGTACCTTAAAGAGCAATATTATAAAAATGTCTATAAACAATTTTAAAAAGTATAGCAAATTGAAATAAAAAAATAAAATCTGCCATAAAGTAATAGAGGGCAGCAAATGAAATGTTGGACAAGTATCTTCTTTTCCTTTACAAAATTAGTTTTCACTTTTCACTTTGACCAGAACCAATTTAGGGATAAAATCGTGCAAAAAGTCGTGAGTCTCAGTTTGAGTCATGCCTCCTTACAGCTTTTTTATGGGTACTGGGGCACTATGAATTGTGTCTAGGCATACTACAGAATCAGAGAAGTCTTTAGCAGTGACAGGCATTCTCTCTATCAGAAAAGCCTCATTTGGAGTATGAGCTGTAATATCACATGGTGTGTAGGTGGCCTCTGCCATCTTCTGTTGTCTGTTCTCATCCTCTTCTATTCAGCAGGAAATACCTAAGGCAAACTGGGAAAAAATTTCCAAAAGTGCCATGCTGAGCTTTCACTAAGAGCAGAAATAAAGCCACACAAATGTGCTGTTCACAAAATATTTCGCATTCTATTAAATTCTGGACCCAACCCAGTTCACATATTTTTTGAGTGTCTTGACTTGGTTTAAAAGCAGGTAAATTCAATTTTAGTATATCCTGGTTTTTGACACTGATGCTATGGGGCTTGTTATTTGTATGAATTTTCAGAAGTATTATTTGGGCTACTTTTTAATTTCTATAAGTATGAGACTATTTCCACTTTTCAGTTATTTTTCTTTTATGGTAAATAGACCATAAAGGGAACATGAGCAAAAATCAATATATACACTGTGAAAAGAAAGAAACTACCTTTCAGTGAAAAAAGTTTAAACATTTGCACCATCAGTTTTGAAGGATCAGTGATGAGAAACCAAGTAAAACGAATAGTTAAGCAATGCTCCATGGATGCAGTGATGGCAGCAATACTCTACACAGTAAGGAAATCAATATAACTGACTGGGGATCTGAAAGGGGGACTGTAGAGAGCCATCAAGGTAGCTTGCATGCAACCTGCAGAGAGTAACTGAATGACTGACACAGTATGTATCTGAAAAGAGTGAAGGAGTCAAAGGTCTGGTGGATGATACTTAATTGCACATTGTCTTACAGAGACTGAGAAAAAAAACCTAAAGACATTTCTCTTTGATCTTAAGATAATTTTTTTTTCTAAATAGAAAAGAATAAATTGATAGGTCAAAATAATCTAATGACTTTGTGTAAGCATAAATCATTCTCTTGAACTGCAGTAAGATAGAGATGTTTATGCACAGCTGACATAGGAGAGGGTATTTGAATTTTTGTAACTGTTGCTGCTCACAGTATGGTGATTGTCACAGTTAGCTGGGATAATAGAATATACACTAACCTTAATTCACAGCAAACATTTAATAAAAATGTAAAGGTTCCTTATGGAACAGAAAGCTTTAATAATAGAGGTGCTGTGGTGTATTTCCTGAGATATGAAAGACCTTCTTTGTCTTTCATACATCCAGGTTACGAAGAGAAGTCTCATCTCATTTGGATGGGAAATGAGCTGAGTGTAAATGACAATGTCTGCTTTTTTAAGAAAGCTGCAGGCATGTGCAAACCAGACATCAGAAGAAAGATGCTCAGAAACATCTAAGAAAGTACTTTGGACTCTAACCTCATGAGAAGCTAGGAAATAAAAAATACTAGACAATTTTCTGGAAAGAAAAAAGCCTTGAAATTACAAATAATGCTCCTCCTTCTATTTAGTTCACGCTAGCTTCAGTCTTTTATGATCTTTTGCAGTAGCATGTAAAACACTTATCTGGTGATGTATTCATCACTTGCTCCCAAGCAACATGCAAACCAGCAGACAAACAGATAAGAAACTGATCACTAGAAATCAGGCAAACAATCAACCATTTTTCCTGTCTAGATGTAGGGGTGGGAAGGAAAATTATGTAATGAAACTTGAGCAGGAAAAGGGCTACTTGCAGTGTCTCCCTAACCAGGTACCCCTTTCCTGCCTTGTCAAGCATGGATTACAGAATCCATGAACTTAAGAATTACAGAGAAATATTTCTTCTAGTACTATTCCTCATCAAGACTATTCGAATATGTAGACAGATATTGTGGGGTTTTTTAACTTTTACTTGACAAAAATACTGGGAATGAGGAAGTGGGGGAAGAGAATGAGAGACCACTAACCTAGAAAAGATTAGAGGATAAGATTTGTCAGAGATGCCCAAAATTAAATAATCTGATCCTATTCTTACAAAAAATTTAAATCTTCCCCCATGTGAATGTCATGAGCACAGGCTGTTACTAGCTCTTGAGCTGAGAAGGAATATATAGTCAGCATAATTGACAATTTAGTGGTCCATAAAGGTAAGAAAATTTTAAATTACTTTAAAAAAACTTAAAAGCCAAGAAATTTATTTAACTACAAAACATTTTTATAAAATCTGAAACGTCTTGGTCTTCTAATAATCACTTTTTTTCCTACTAATCTCAATTACTTCCTAAAAAGGAAACCACCTCCACAAACTGTTTCTACTTATGTGAGTATTACTCTTTGTGGTCTTTCAGATTCTTCATTTATCCTTAAAGCACTGCTTTTTAAAATTTCTATTCTTCTTTGTTTCCATGTCACTATATGTATTTTGTACAAAATGTCTTTTTTGTTCTTTATTCCTTAATCTTGTGCATTATCCTGAGGTGCTGTGTGCATTTCTACATGTCTTTGTAAAAGCAAATGTCAAAATTCTTCTCTGTCAAAGACAATAAATAAGTAAACATTGTAGGATAAGAAAACAGATAATGTATAAACAGCAGTGATACTATTCTCTTGTAGATATATAAAATGTGATTTTTTCACAATGTTATATATGCACCTGAAACTTTGGCATTTACTTTGTCCTAAAAGTACTTCCTAGAGGTTACTATTTCTAGTTATATATTGAAATAAATCACTGCAATTCCTCACAGAAAAAATCAAAATCTTATTTTAGCTCCTCCTTTCCCATAGGAAAAAAAAAAAAAACCAGTCAGTAAACAGACAGCAGAGTCATATATGTATAGATGTTGATTTTACTAATGTCAATCCCTTCGTTTTCCAATAATGGTTTGACTGGAATAATGTCAGGGGACAGAACAGTGACTGCATTTTCTTAGGCAAGACATTGCATTCACTTGGAGCTGGGTTTTTTGCTAAAACTATGTTTAATTATCAGATATCAGAAGATAATCCTGGAAGACTGGGCATGGACAACATGGGATGGGACACAGGACTACAGACAGGGCCTTTATACAGATGCTGGTAGTGCTACCCAGTTCTTGCAGTGTGAGATGGGAATGATCTTGTTCTGCAAATTATTCCTGACACCCATTTATGGAGTCTTTAGGAGGAAAGAACTGACTGTCATCAAACATACTGAGTGCTGGCAGTAGAATAGCAGATATGTATTTACCAGAAGGACTGATATTTTCCATGAGCAGTCAAGCATGGTCCTCAAACACTTCACTGAGGTAATAGATATTGCTGCCAACTCAAAGTTCTCTGGGAATTTCTAATGGCTGGAACTACAATAATGTCCTAGCTAAACAGAGGAAGGAAGGTCCCAACTTCAGTCATATTTCAATTTCTAGGAATGTCAGAGTGACAAATAGTCACACTGTGAAAATAAGGATGTTTTAGAAGGGTTGTCCTTAACTGTCTTGCCCCATATTGCTTTTCACTGAGACTGTTGGGGTAAAAGTGGCTACACAGCACTAGGCATTATTAAGGCAGACTGAAAACCTGATTACCATGCCATGGATATAGCAGGTGATAGAAAATTGCATTATACTCAAAACCAAAATGCAATTGAAACAGCAGAGCTGTTTTACAATGATGTTTGTTCATCAGATCATTTAGCTAACATAAAGATGAATTTACTGATTGATAGCCCAACACAAGGTCTTTGGTAAGACCTACCTGTGCTATGTGTATTATGGTATCAAAAGGATTCACTGCAGGTGGATGGCCAAGGATGAAATGCCAGGAGAAAAAGAGGGCATAGACAGAAAAATCCTGATTTATATTAAATCTTAGTAGCCCTGGATTTGTAGAGTATGAAACTTAAGGAACAGCCTCAGGAAATCTGTAAGGGTACCAAGTTAGAAGGACATGTAATTTATAACAATATCTGTTTAAGTGCTATTCAGTGTAAAAGGCAAACACAAAACAGGAAAATAAACTACTCAAACACACATGACAGGCTGTAATAAGCAGCAAATAATGGAGACAGTGGCAAAGATCTAAGCTTCTGGTTGATAGGCCACTGAAAAAACTGACACTGAAGAAACCAACATAAGCGAGTGTCATCCAGAACTTTATATCTCACGAGAAGGAAACAGGCTCTGATGGGAAAAAAAAAAAAAAACTGACTGCAGGATACTCAAGGAGAACTTTTTTGTGTGCAAGATTTGTCCTAGGGTATTTCAAAATAATTGTGAGAATGTGCAAAGCTTACTACACATTGTAAAAGGCAATGACACGGAAAGGGGAACCTTCCAGAATACCTGGGAGCAACAAATGCAGGAAATTAGAGGAGAAAGACAAATAAGAGTTCATTTATGTGCACATAAGCTGTTAATTACTCTTGTTTGCCTAAGTCTTGCACCTGATCACCACAGCCTGTCTTATCTTCAGGCATACTTGCCAGTGAGGAGGAAAACAGAGTCTGTGAAGACCTAAGGTGGGTTGGGACAGCAGACATGGGGACTATGCCTGGATTCTGGATAGACTCAAGGCCTGGGATAGGATTTGAAGGATTTGCAGATGTGCATGCTTGCAGATCAGAAAGATCTATATCTAATCTATATCTATATCATCTATATCTATATAATCTATATCTATTATCTATATTATATCTTTCATTGCAGTATGAAGTGCTTCTAGTGGCCTCTATTTAACAGAACAGGAAGGAGAAATCCCTTAAATAAAAGCATCTTAACTAAAATACTTTCTTTATTCATCATGATGTAAAAAAATTGATCAAAAAACTTCAGAATTTCATAAATGAGATTATATGGTAATGCAATAGATAAAGGTAAATATGTGATTTCTGTTAATACATATTTTTAATATAAATTACATTTGCAGCCTGTCTGCAACTGACTTCAATGGCTTTGTTTTGCTTTGAGCCTGAGGCAATAATAGTTTTGCTTCAAAGGAGCAGTCCCTCTGTGTGTGCAGCCACTTGGTTTCATGGTACCTTATTGTTCATTTGTTCTTCCCCTTGTACTCCACTGTGGCTCCTTGGAGGCCCACGTGGCACAGCTGCTTTCTGTATTCCACTTGTATTCCTCACATCACAGCCTAGGAACTGGGAAAATGTGAAAAAACCAAATCTGACCAACAGGAGGAAGGGTAAGCAGTGACAATCACTCACCAGATTTTCTGTCACCTTGTTTATTTGCAGATGTCTATGTTTGGAGATTGGCAGTGTCTACCAAAAAGCATTGCACTACAATGTCTCCAATTTTGCTTTGTTCTAGTGCTTCAAGTAACACATCAGACTTCATGTCTTTGTAATTAAAACAGAGTTCTGTTTACTCTAATCCTAAAAAGTGATAAATACATACTACCATATATTTCCCTAAAAGACAGGAAGAATGTTTTATCAGATCATTGAAATAGGCTCACCAGGCATGTGAATTGATATGCCTTAAGGCATCCATTTAGATAGTGTAAATTGTGTAAATGAAGATAGTTATCACTGTAATTAACCAATGATAATTAAGTAAGGGTTTATGCTGTGGTATGACAATAGTTTTTAATTACTAATAAAATAATTATTATTTAGAATTTCCTTTATTATCTTATTATTTTAATTATTATTACATATTTTATTTCTATTGTGTAGTATTATATTTAATTATTATTTAAAATTTTATAATTATTATTTTACTTAATAGAATTGAAGGGATTTGCTGCTGTGATTTAATATTAGGCTTTTAATTTACATCTACTTTGCAAAACTGCCATGAAAATTTACTAATAAAGGAAAAAAGTCCATTAACACCACTTGTCACAATAGTGAACAGTAAAAATTATAATACTTACATATTTAAATCAGCTATCAAAGACAGCCCATTTAGCCTAAATAACTGGAATTTGAAAAGACTACTTTGTTTAAAGTCAAGGCAGTCTCCATCAGAAAGACTTCACAATGCAAAGTCATAGACAGTTTTTGTTATGAATTTTAATTTGAGTCTTTCTTAAACTACCCAAGACTGAAAGCAAACACTGGAAAATTAAGAAATAAATCTGAATAAGCTATAATATGCATTGAATCTCAGGGATCCCAAATGAAATTATACATACAATAGTTTGGTATCAAGGATTCTAAGGGACTCCTGCCACTACTGATTTAACTGTTTATGGTAATGTCTGTGCAAACATATCTGTTAGTTCAGGTGGGGGAATCCCATAGCTGCAGTTGCATACTTTGCAGTCCAGCCTAGCTTTATTCAGCTTTGTCTTTATTCAGTCACCTAAGTTGTACTAATGAGGCTCTCTTACAAAAAATCTCTCTGGGGTTAGTCACATAGCCTGGAAGAAACACAACAGACATTATTCTGATAATTTCAAAATGTATTCCTAAATAAATTGGCTCAATGGCTGGAGTTGCAAAAGACCTTTTGGTTTATCTTGCCAAGCATAAATGTCACCTTGAGGAGATATCCATTGCCTGATCACTCAAAATGAGAAGTCATAATATATGGTGTTAGGATGCACATACTTGCCCACATTGGTTAACCCCACAGAGCACTTGCACAGAAACAGACAGCAGCAGCAGCCTCACCCCGTTTCCCCTCTCTGTCTGAGCAGGATGGAGGTTCACAGGTGGGAATACACATGCTCACAGGTGAGTACACACCTACACACAGGCGCAGTGGGGCTCCCAACCACAGCTGGGCTCAGACACTCAGTCTGCCCAGTGACTGCTCCTGGATCCCAGCTTTTCCTGCTCATGTGAATCAGTGGAGCCACAGCCCCATTCTGCTAGCTGGTGCTCAGACCTGCACACACACACACACATAAGCATGTACAGAGCTGACATTCTACCCCCAGGAGACCCCAGCAGCATACACCTGTACACCTGCACGGGCTCCTGGTGCTGCACTGCAGCCAGGCAGGCTCTGGCCCTGGTCCCATCTCGGGCATCACTCACTGGGCTCTCTCTGGTCACTGATCCCCAGACACACAGCCCAGCCCAGCCCAGCTGCTGGCACGAGGATCCACCCTTGGTCCAGGCTGGTACCCCCCACCCACGGGCCCTTGCAACCCTTGTGGGGACATGGCCAGACAAGCTGCAATTTACACACTTCCACCCTCACACCATTATTTTCTCACAGTTGCTGCTCTCCAGATCATCTGAATCCATCCCCTTCTCCACCTCTGCTTTCTTCCCTAAACATCCCATGTAAGGCTAAGGCAATCCCAAAACACTCTTCCCCAGCATCCCACAACGCATTCAGCACGTCTAGGGCAGCATGTCCATGTCTGGAAGGGGATGTGGAGCTGCTCCTCTGGCCCCCCATGATGAGGGTCAAGCCTGCACACTGGGGCTGAGCCTTTCCTCAGGCAGCCCTGGGTCTGTGCTCCCACTGCCCTGTGCTGCTCTGGGCTGCAGAGACAGGCTGTGATGGACTCATGACTCCCTTCATGGGGAGCTGGGGCATAGTGGTGTCTCAGCTGCTCCATCGTCTCTCTACTTCTCTGTGGATGTTTAGACAAGTTTTCACACCATATGACAGAATATTTGATATTTAAAACTTCTATTTAAAATAAATATTATTTTTGGAGACTAAATGTTTTGCAGAAACGCAACTTAGCACAAGCCTTTTTCATTCAATGTCTGTTTTGCTAATGCTAGAAAACACAACTTCAAAGGCATGTCAGCCTGAAGAAGAAACAATAAAAGATATTTCTTTTTGATTTTATATGAAAATTGCAAACTTAATCACACAAATATCCTGTAATTATCTTCAGTCATAAAATGCACTGTATTGTGCCTACTGAGATCCAAACCAGAGAATCTGTTTTAATCAGTTCTCTACACCCAAATGTTCTCTGTTTTGCTTTATTACTAATGCTGCTTCTTTCAGAAAATGTGTGTCCCCGAGGCTCTGACAGTTTTAAAAAGATGTTTAGACAGCATGGTTCAAAGATGAGAACTAGGGAAAATTCCTATTAATTTCAAGGATGTCAGCTAAAGTGCCTAAAATTAATCTAGCATCTGGCTGCAGACAGTGGGCTATAACATAGTAAAAGCCCTTTAAAACACCTGAACTGTAGGAAAACTTGTTTGTGCCTGATGCACTGCTGTGGCCACACATCGCCCCCAAAGCTTTTGTGAAAGGTAAAATCCATACTGAGGGCAGTCATAGAGACAAGGAATAATTTCCAAAGGCATCCATAACTTTTTAGATGTGATTTTTCACTCACAATGAAAACTCTTGAGGGCAAACACCAAGTGTCCAGCTAGCTGCAAACATTCTCACACAATAAAACCAGAATCTCTTGGACAATAATTTGTCCCTATCAGCCACCAAGAAGCCATGTTACTGAACCCAGTAAATTACTGAAATTCTCTAGAGAGCTGTTCAGGGAAGCCAGAATAATATAATCTTCAACAGCCTTCTCTGTCTAAGCTTTCTTCTATCCTTGATGTACTTTTCCCTTATGGCCAACATCAGGTACTACATCCCTATTCCCTGATGCTGAACTCTTTGGATCTTGTTTATTTTCATTGCCATCTTATAACCTTCTATCAATCTTATGATGACGTTTTGAAATGCGCTACAAAAATTTTCTGAACTGCTGTAAAACTTCACACAAAATGAGGGTGGGGGGCACTGTTGTTTTTATGTCACATTTTTGTTGTTTGGCCATTGCCTTTTTTTTGTAGATCTTGTTTTTTTCTCATCAGATTTTTTTTTTTTTACCTTCACAGAAATAGATACTGAGGACAGCTAAATTTAGATATATTTCTTCATCTGAAACTAATATTAAAAATGCTCTCAGAACCAACAATTTTAACTGCTAGCAGAAATGCAAAATACCCTCCTGGAGATTTTTCATCTCTTCGTGAAACAGCATGGATGTTTCTAGTAGGGGAATCTCTGTTTTCAGGTGCATCAACAAAGAAATCATTTTGTGTTCTCTATCTGCTCTTTTCTAACAAAAGAGTTGTACACACACTGTCACCCAAGCACATATGAATAAAAGGACTTACAAGTTCATGAATTATTAAGGGCAAAATATAGAGACATTTGTGAAAAAGTATAAATGCAGGACAGATGAGAGGATAACAGATGAGTTTCACTCACAGGGGACAAGTTTGATTATGTCATAGTTACATGTACATATCCCAAAATTTTAAGTGATTTTTTAAAAATATGCACATCTTAGATTTTACAGGGTATTGAATTGGTATTGAAACTAATGTAAATGTTTGTTTCCAAGTATTTCTTTCCTATAAATAATTTTAACGGACTGTAATCTGGTTCCCTGGTTACAATGGCCCATGAGTTCACTTTCATTGCCCATTGAGAACTGGACCACTGCTGTCTTCAACAATATTGTCACTTAATTCACATAAAAGCTAATAGAGCTCCTTCAATATAAAACCACAGAAACGGTTCCTGGGATCAGTAGAAAGGATTTTAGTGTATCACCTGAACTTCAACAGGTGTGATGTTTATCTGTAAAGATTACAAAGGACTTAAATGCAGCAGCATAAAGAAGTATTTTATGATATCAGGAGATATTCTTATATTGCAAACACTGATCATAACATTTGACCTTATGAATTAGCAACTAAAAATGTATTGCATTCAAAATGCAGTCTATGTAATTAGAATCTACTGGCTAATGTATCAGCCTGTGAGAGCACACTATTTGGCAAGAAGGAATCTTCAGGAAATATCCCACAGTTTCACAAGTGTGAATGGAAGAAAGTGAAAATTTAAAATACATTCTGTAAACCAAGTATATGGTTACCCTTTAGGGTGCAATTTGGTAAATCTTTTACTCTAGTCCTTCTTCTTTTTTAATTTAAATTTACTCAATACCAGCCCAAATAAAGTACAATTAAATCTATTCAGATCACGCAGAAGAGTGCACTGTGTGTGAGACTTGAAGAAGTAAAAAAGATTGCTTAAAATAAAGCTCAGCTGTGCAACAAGAAGGAGCCAAAGAAATAAATAATCAGCAAAAATGAGTCCTGTTTGTAATTCAGCAAGAAGGCTACATTAAAATAGTTAATATCTTAGAGGAGGAAAAAAATGAAGTCAAGGAATCCAGAAATAATTTGCATGAATTTTCCATAAAGATGTATCTGCACACTCATATTTCAAGCAACTTCTAATGCTCCCAATGCTTCTCTGAACTTGCTTTTTCAAAGCCTCTGCATGCTCAAAGTTGTCTCATATAAGGATTGTTCTGGAAAGAAGTTGGCAGGTTCCACACTAGTTCATTTTAGAAGCATGAATATTACTCATTACAATAGCTTATGAAGCTAATTGCTTGCAGCATTTAGGTGAATGGTGCATTTGTAGCTGATGCAAATCATTAATTCTTCACTTGCTTAGTTTCACATCTTTTTGGAGATGGTTGCAGTCCATGGCTTGAACCCCAAAACATAGCAGTGGTGGTACAATTAATAAAAGTAATATTACTAATAGAAAACCGAGCAGTGTTGTAATAATCAAGTCAGAAAATGCCTCCACACTAGAAAAGAATTATGTGAGAAATTGCATTGCACAGACAATTCTGGACCATATTTTTGGCAGTCTAAACAGCTCGTAATCACTCAGCATACCCCAGAAGATAATATCTAGGAATTTGTTAAGACACTGCATTTCCCAAAGAAGTTTAAAGTCTGTATTTTCAGCCTTCCCATCCCCTTAACATAAAAAGCTGGTTGGTCCTGCACATTATGCTCTTTTATACTGAAAATTAGTGTCAATCCAGATGGTTTTTATTCACAAAATATAATACAGGTGCAAATCTTTGTTTGTAGAATTATAGTTCAACTGGGGTGCAAATATGCATGGGAACATTTCATGGGACAAATAGAATCTACAAATGTAGCAAAAGTGTATTATGATTTAAATAAATCCATTATTTTCATTCTTAGAACCAGTGGAAATGTCAGAAATTGTGGGTTTGGTCCCTTCTAAATGATTTGTACATAGGCTGGAATCACTGAAAATCACTCTTGCAGCAAAGGTGAAATTAAGCTTTGAATTGTCTGCATTAGGAAGAAGTGAAGTCCAATCACTGCAAAATTGTAGAAATAAAAAGCAATTAGGGCATTTCATTTATGCTATATGACTTCCAGGGATTGCTACTTCAGACTAATGTGGTTCTGACCTGCTTGCTGTGTGCAGCTGGATCACACACAGGCTTTGTATTTTGGTGTGAACCAATGTACAGGAACTAGAGGTGACTGTGAGAGTCACTTGAAAAATCCACTTCTGATCTAAAGACAAAATCCTAAGCAAATGATCTCTTAATGCTGAAGAAAATAGAGCTTACCAAAAGTCAGATATCTTGCTTTGGATTGCACCTTTGACCCATCTGAATTGGTAGACCCCTTCAAAAAGATATTCCAAAGAGAAGGAGCTTTAAATCTTGTTTACCAGGGCAATTTCACTTTGAATTCCTAATTAAACATGCACTGAACTATGGGTGAGATTTAAGATCACTCACTTCTTAGGTGAGGGTGGTAAATTCATATTAATTATGCAAGGACATTCATTGTTCATATGAACCAAGCAGAAAGTAGGTCTGCTTTAATGTCCTAACCAGGCCATAGAATTACTCGCAATAAATATTTCAGTGTGCTACACAAGGTGAATTTTCTTCAACAGGATAGACTGAGAGCAACTCACTGCAGAACACCTGGAAAATGGTATTTTGACTCCTCAGACTTAATCTACAGCACCAGCAATAGGAGAGAAGTGTACTCCCAGATACAAGCACAGATTATAATTTAATGACTTGACCACTTTACTGCCAGAATAGACATGGACTCAAATTTCCTTAAGCAAAAAAGTATTGACATCCAAGTCCCCTCTGGACATTTCCAAAAAAAGAAGGCACTTTCAACTCCTCAGCATCTGCAAACACCTAGTGCTCTGTCTCTTTTTGCTTTGCACGTGTTTTTCTATGTAATACATATAACTGACTGTTATGGTAAAATGAGAGTGGTGTATGTACCTCTACTGAGTCCTTATGAAACTGGGTTTGTTCAGATACCTTTTTTCTTTATAATTGACATCAATTTCAAGACAAAGATTGCATGAAGAGGAACTGAATATTACAGAAAATAATTTTACCCACCTCACTGGCAGGAGGGATGCAAGGGAGGTGCACAACAGCCAAATTAAGTCATTGTGTCCATATGCATTATGGATACTTAACTGGTGTTTTCTGAAATTGTATTCAGTTCAATTATTATTGAACTTGTACTGCTGTTTAAAAAAAAATCATCATTAAAATATGTTGCAGCTACGTATCATCTTTATCTTAACGGTTTTAATTTCACTATCTTTGTAGAAGCCTCAGAGCATTCTTAACTAAGAATTTAAGCCTAATTTTGCATTTCTGCATAATAGGATGAATATTAACATCAAATGCTAATATTCTGGGATTGTAGAGCCTTCTTACTTTCCCCACCTTGTGCCTTTTCTCTTCATAAATATACAAAAAGCCATCTCACTGCTCTGTTTGAAATCTCTACTTAACACTTTGTTCTTCTGAAATGCTTTTAAAAACCCATGGAAAAGACCAAGGAGTAAGTGTTCTGTGATTCTGTGACCTCTCTTT
Source organism: Erithacus rubecula (assembly GCF_903797595.1). Taxonomy (NCBI): domain Eukaryota; kingdom Metazoa; phylum Chordata; class Aves; order Passeriformes; family Muscicapidae; genus Erithacus; species Erithacus rubecula. Next base: position 21,895,039 of record NC_136685.1, read on the forward strand.
TTCATGGGACTATCATAATTATCCTCACACGGGGTATTTCATACCATATCAAACCTTCTCATTTAACACAGCATTTAAGGAAACAGATTTTGCCCAGAGGGTTTGTAGAGCATGAAATCCTTCAGTACTACACAGGCATTGCTATCCAGCCCCTCTGTGACCAGCAGGCAAACTGTGCAGCTGTAGCCATGCTCATTTCCTTGCAGGAAGCCAAAGATCCTCCCTGGCTGTCCTTACCTGTCAAGTCCTCTGCTGCTCCCAGGAGCAACAGAAGCTGAAGGTCAACCAAGCTGCAGCCAGGATAAGGATAAGGGTCCAGGAAGAAGGTGTAGTGCTTCTTTGACAATTCAGAGCTACCAATTCTATTGCAAGGCAGCAAAAGAAGGGGTTAAAAGGGAGGTAAAAACATCCTGGTTTTTACTACATGGCTACAGCCTGTGCACTGGCTGCCTCCCATGTGTCTCCCTGTGACAGTGATAAGCTCCTCTCTCAAGTGCAGGTAATGCTTTCCTATTCCTATCACTCTTGCTTCCTCACACATGATGAAGCTGGTTTCTAATGCCTTTTTTCTAGCATCTCATCTTCTAAAAGCAGTATCCATATTGTGAATCGTGACACTACTTCCCCAGCAAATCAGAGTTCCCACTAAAGTGAGATTGGTCAGATTTTCAATGTATTTCATTAAAAAATTCTTGCAAACAGTATGCAGTTATACATACATACACAGTTGCATCTATTGAATGCAGGAACATTAGCTGTACTGTGTATGTGAATTCACTAATTTTTCATCAAAAGTTCAAAGAAATTAGTTTAATTCACTGTGCTTTTGAACTAAAGTAATACTTATATGTTTAAATGTTTGTCATCATTTAGTTGTGATCGTGACATACATCATCTCAGAGAATGAACAGTACTCAGTTTAAAATACATAATGAAGACTTGCAGAATGCAAACTACAGACCAGGTAAATATATTCACATAATTTTTTCTAATCAAAGTTAAACATAATTTATGCCATGAAGTGGAAAATATCGTCTATTCTATTTCAGATTTTTTTCTTGTGTTTTGTGAAGAATTTTTCTTGGTTATTTTTTTCTTCCAGAAGTGTGAACTTCTTCCTGTCAGCAATTGTGCTTGCTTTGCACAGTAGAGGACAGCATGCATTTTTTGTCTTTTACTGCTGACTCTATCCACATTTTGCCTGATATGCTTTTCCATCCTCACCTTCACCTTCTGCACCTTGTGAACATAAAAGATAAAAAATAGATTAAATACAAGGCACCTGAAGAAATGGGGATGACCACACAGGTTTTCTTTCCTGTGTTCAAAATAATATTGCAACTTTTTCCAGTAAAAAATCTCTCATATATGTGTGGGTTTCACATGAAAATATATGACTACATTGTAAAATGCAAATCCAAATTTTTCTCAGTTTCTTCTTATTGACACTTACTAATTGCAAGTAAATTTAGCATAAAGGCAGCAGAATCTGATCTCCAAAATCCCTGGAACATGCAAGTTTTGTGTATTGGGCATGATTGTTATTTGAATAAGCTACCTTAGAACTCTTCTGGAAAAATTGTGTTCTGCAATTTTAATTTTAGTGCATGTTGTGAAGAAAATGCTTATTTTGCATAATAGAATATGTTTTTCTTCTGTTTTTTATCTGTTAGATATCCTTGATCTTTTTATCCTTATATTTTAAAGAGAATGACTTATTCCCCAAATATACTTTCTTTCTCAAAATGAAATAGGTGTACATATCAATATATGTTTTGGCATTGATTTCTACCAGGGGTGTTGATTTATGTACTGCTGTAGCACAGACATTCTTATTGTGTCCATGTTTGTGTCTCTGAGATAGAGACCTTTTCTCTCTCTTTTCTCTCTTTTTCTGGCAAACTGAGCAGAAGGATCTATTTTTTGACAGGCTGCCACTCTCAAGAGGGCATAAAATCTGCATTTCCTTTCATCTCTCTGGATTAGTGGATTATCCTGCAGTCTGCTTGGTGACTGAGATACTTTATACCCTTCATCTCTGAGTTCTTAAAACTAATGTAACAACAGCAGGTGCGTTTCTAAGATTTGGCACGTGTTGGAGAGTGAGTGGTTTTATCACATGGCTGATTGGTATCTTAAAAGCTCAATTTTTTTCTTTTTTTTCACAGAGACCTCATTTTAGCAACCAACAGTATCATAATAAGAAAGTCACACTTTTTATTTTTTCTTCATTTTGTGATAAAAGCACATCAAACAACAAAGTTGGAAGCCTGCCTCTATTATTTGATCTAGTTTAAGAAGGGAGGAGAGATTGGAGCCTACAGAAGAAAAGGAGAGAATTAATTAGAGCAGCAAAAACTGTGTAAAGAGGAGGGTTTATATGATGGTCTCAAGTGCAATGCTGGAATAGGAAACAAAATTTAATTTAAGAAAACACAACAAAACCTTTAGAAGAAAGTTCTGTTCCAGTTAACTGTCTCCCAGCATTAATCTACTAGCCAAATTCTAACAGGTCTAAAGGACTGACCATCACTTCCACTGCACAAACAAATACCAAAGCACTTGGAAAAAGCAGATGGAGTATTCTGCCATTCCCTACTGCCAGCCATGGCTCTCTCTCACCCTGGCTCTCACCCTCACCTAGAGAACCTCAGTGAGACTGGACCAGGTTTCCTGGGACAAGTTTGTGGTAGCACTGTAGCTTTTCCTGCAGATGTTTCAGGGAGGTAAAACCAGCAAGTGGCCAGAGATGAGGGGAGAAAAAAAAAAAAGAAAAAAAATAAGAAATACCAAATGAACAAAAAAATTAAAATTAAGAAAAAATCTTACAGAAAGGATTTTAATATTGGCTCTCAGAAAGGCTGAAATTTAAAGGTTCTGTGTAGTTTTAGGTATGATCATTCTTTTTCTAGGACTTTCATTTTTAAATCAAACCACTCTCCTATTTTTATACTTAGTTGCTAGTCTATTTTATCAATAATTAAATTCTGCCATCTATCACAGAATGTATGAGTCAAGTAATTTCTTATCTGTGTTTCTTAAATACCTTATTAGGCTTTTTTTTTGGTCTTGGTTTCTGCTGGGGTGGAGTTAATATTTCTCCTGGTAGCTGTTGCAGTGCTGTGGTTAGGATTCAGGATGAGAACACTGTTGGTAATGATTGATGCTTTAGCTGCAGCCTTTTCTGCTCCTCACACCACCACACCAGCAGGGAGGCTGGGAGTGCACAAGAAGCAGGGAGGGGATGGAGCTGACCCCAGCTGACCAAAGGGATATCCCAAACTATGTGGCACCATGCTGAACAATAAAAATGAGGGGACAAGCTGGGCATCACTCTGTGGGTGGCCAGCAATTGCATTGGGCATCATCAGTTTTATATGCTTCTTTCCATTATTATTATTGTTATTATTATTATTATTATTATTATTATTATTATATTGGGGTTTTTTCCTCTTCCCTTTTCTGTCCTTTCAAACTGACTTTATCTCAAACAATAGGTTTTACCTTTTTTTTTTTTTTTTCTGATTCTGCCCTCATCCCACTGTGGGGGAGTGAGAAAACAGCTGGGTGGTGTTTTGCTGCCTGCCAGGTTAAGCCATGACATTTTGTTTCCATATAACCTCTAATGATTTTTAATCTTTTCAAACTGCTCTGTCACATATCTAATCTTTTATGTATGTGCTTCTCAGCAAAGGTCTAAATTCTGCTCATGCCCTGCATTTGGAGCTCAGCTGAGATTTACATAGCATCTAATGTGTGTTCTGTCCCTGTCTGTAACTGTGATCATCATTCATTACTGGGCAGGCTGAAAGTCTCTGAGACCTTTTACAAATCTTATTATTTCTTTCTGATAGTGTCAGCAATATATGGAATATTTTTGGATACACAAGACCAAACAGCCATTTCCCAAAGAAGATCCTACAGTCTATAAGCCCAGAGAAGAAAAACAACAAAGGGATCAAATCTCCTAGCTAACTCTACTGAGTGAGTAGCAAGGTGTAGCAACCTGTGTCCTCTACCTATGGACACAATAAAAAAGGGGAATAAAATGCTGTCTTTATTAAATGCTGTAATTATGCTCATTGCATTATCAAGTTGTGGGGCTTTTTGTTAAACTTTATAGTCTTATCCCTTTATACTATTAGATATTATTTTTTCTTTTCCATTTTGTCTAAAGAAAAATTTTTGTAAATACTTTGGAAATTATTTTAGATGTTGATCCTAAATGACACTTTATTACATGCATAATGTTCAGAATGCCATAACAACTGAAACATGAAAAAAGGCTTTAGTAGCACTCAAGAATAAAGACAGTGTCCAAAGATAGTTGCTGCACAAACCAAACTAAATAAAAGTGGTTGATGGGAAGTAAAGTCCTCATTTTTTTTAGGCCTGGCAAGACAAGAAACAAATAGCATAAGTTTTAAAGTTGAAAATATATTGCTATTCCTAACATATGGCTTAGAGAACAGCTCACACAAGGAAATGATACAAGGCTCAAGCAGGTGAAATGAAGAAGAGTTTGCTTTAAGTGCACTACTCTTTACATTGATATCTCAGTTTGATATCTGTAGTAAGGCATTAGAAGCAATGAGAACAGAAAATTTTTTTAAAAAGCAATAGTCAACTGAAATATTCTTGAAGAATGAGGAAAGAACAGAAAGCAGCCATCAGTACAGCATGAGATAGCAATTAAAATAGGGAAATAACTAGAAAATATGTTACTTTCCTTGAGACAATCCAGAAGTATGGTCCATTGGAACGGCAGTGAAAAATATACTGAAGTCAAGCAGGCTAAGAAAAAGGAACAGTCACCCATTGGCAGCTGTGGAATTTAACACTTGGTAAAGTCCATTGTCACTCACAAGAAAATAGATTCAGTTTCACTGATTATTTCAAATTTCAACTAAATATAGCTGAATAATTTAAAAATGCATTCTTTTGCCTCTATGCATTTCCCTGACATTGTTGCAATATAAACAGCATTCTGTGCCAGGATAAGTGGTGGAACTTTGTGAACACTGCAGGGCTGTGACAGACTTAATGATAAAAAAGTCCATTAAAAAAAAAAAAAACAGAATACTCACTATTTTTCCTTTTTAACCATCAGCTTTATTTGGACATTATTATCATAAATTTGCATTTTATTACACATATTCATAAATAATTCCAAATGTAAAATAACCAGAAGTTATTAAATTGGGAGGTAGGTGCTCCCGTGAGAGAGCTACATGAAAGATACAAGAAGACTCATACTGTGAAAAAAGGCAGCTGCTATTAGGTTAACCAATGTCTAGCTCCAGATACTGCCAAGTGCTTTCATCCAACAGCAGGACCTGTGAGCTCTGCTGCATGGCCTGACCACAGTTACTGACTCACTCTTTTAATCTTCCTGCCTTAGAAGGCAGAGTAAGATAAGTCAGCAAGGGGTGTGTGTATTGTTTGTGTGGCCAGGTGTTGGTAATGCACAATTTCAGGGGTGGTTTCTGTGAGAAACTGCTGGAAGCTTCCCACCATATCCAAAAGAGCCAATGCCAGCTCCAAGGTGGATCCACTGCAGGGCAAGGCTGAGCCATCAGCAAGAGTGGTAGTGCCTGTGGGAGAATACAATGAGGAAGAGATAAAAAACCTGTGCAATGGCAGCCAGAGAGACTTTAAGATGATACTGGAATATCAAAAAATTAGGTTTTAAGTACATGTCCATAGTGCTAATAAGTCCAATTCAGAGAAATTTTCAAGAGCAGCTAAAAGAACAGTATAATGTCTAAACTTTAGCTACAGGAGTTTCAGACTTTCAGAATTAAAAAAAAACAAAACAAAACAAAACAAAAAAAAACCCAAAAAAAAAAAAAACTTTTTTATTTTAAAAATAATCTTTAAATCTAAACTTTCCTCAGACCTGTTTAATCCTTTTTATTTCCTCCAAACCAAACATTCTGATCAATTAAAAATCCCTTCTATTTCAAAATTGAGATTGAATTAAAATTAAAAAATTTCAAACAAAATACCTCTATTTTAATATATAGGTTTGATGTATTAAAAATTAACAAACTCAAAACTCATTCTCATTCAGTTTTATTTGAAAGCCTTGTCCAAGTCAATGCTTTCAACAAAACTATTCTCTACTCCATAAATATGATATAGATTCCCTTTATCTTACCCTGTGGCCTTGTATATGTTCAGATTAGCCCTACCATATCCTTACCAAATGATGCATAGTGAACTTTATTACTGAACTGCCTCTGGTTTATTTATTGCTCTACCAATGTTTGTGTCACTGATATATTTATCTGTATTGATTTTATATTTTCTTCTAAGAACATTGATAGTACCAGTTCCCAATGGATAGCAGGAGAGTCTGTAAACTATAAGCATTCTATAAGTAAACTGTAAGCACTTGACTAATGAGTATTTAGTATAATTAATATGGATTTTGTGAATGTTCTTGTTATAGCATCTTAAGACAAACATCTCTGTGTTCTATTTCTAGCTATATTTTACTATCATAAGCTACATTTAATTTCATCAGAAAGACACCATTTGTTTGATAAGAACTGTTTATTATAAAACTCTACTAATTTTCATTAATTATGATATTATCTTTACTGATTTTATCCCAACTACTTTACTGATTTTATTCCCAACTGCTTCAGAAGATGAAAGCCATACTAGCTTATCAGTGCTTTGAGAGTTCCCACCCAACCTTTCTTAAATTCGGGTGCAGCAACAAAACCAAACCAAAACAAAACACACAAAAAACCCCACAAAAAAATAAAAGCAAAATAACCCCAAACAACCAAAAAACACCAATTTTTCTAATTAAAAAGTAAGTAGCAGAGAAACTGGGAGGAAGGCCTTGGCCCATTCCAGCTGTCACAGTCAGTCAAACTCAGCAGTGTTTTCTGTATTATGCATATTGATTACCAAATTAAAAGCAATCTGGGTTTTTTGCCCCTACTGTTATCATTAGAAGTTAATGCCAACTTTTCCACATATCTACATTAAATATATTTACCTTTAGGTCAATTTATCATTTATGTCAATGGTCAAACTCCTTCTCAAAGAATTCACCTTGCTCTCCTAAGTATTTGTGCAGCTCTAAATGCCACTGATTAATGCCCTTCATCTCTTCTGTTGCTAGGCTCAGCAAGATACCATATGATAGTCTGGTCATTCTGCTGATTTAGTATTTGCTTTTGTCTACTGCTGTCCTACTTTGAAATACATTTCCTTGTATATGACCAAACTATACCCAGTATTTAGCAATAACTGTATTATTTCGTATTTTTCCAATTTTAATTGGAAATATATGACAAGAGTTGAAGGTTATACTTCTTTTTTCTTCCTAAGGCATACTGGATCACTGTCTCACAGACATTTTGTGATTGAGTAATACACCCATCTCTCTTTTTCTGTGTCATTTCAAATGAATGAGGCCAGTTAGTAGCTCTGACTCCAGATCAGTAGTTCACAGCCAAATCTATTCTGATGATCCAGTCCCATGATTTAAAAATGTTTAACTTATTTAATAGTTGCTGTTAATCATCCCTTTGAGCTACTAAGAGAAGAGAACATATTTCATTTTCTGTGGAAGATATGAATAAATTACCCCACTTGTTTCCAAAGACAGAGAGGTGTTCAACCAAATGTTTCAGACTCCTCTGTATCACAAGGTTGATCATACTTTTCAAGATTTTGTGCAGACTCCTCTCCACATTTATGAGAGTGATGATAATCCTCCATATATAGTATCAAGGAACTTTATAATCTTTTTATTTGGATGATTAGAAACATTGTGGGGGAAAAAAAAAGAGTGGAAATTGAAGATCCACAGAAATTCAGAGTTAAAGTCATAATTACCTAAAAATTTTGCTTTAGGCTCTTCCTGTGTGTATCAGAAAGATGTGAAATATGAATTTTTATAATGGTAATATTAGGTGGACTTTTGGACTGCACGATCTTGAAGGTCTCTTCCACCCATGATGACTCCATGATTCTAACTTTCAAACCCTTTTTTTTTGAAAAAAAACCTCCCTGGTTTAGGTATTTTTGTGTGTTTTGGGGTTTTGTTGGTTTTCTTATGTTTGTTTATTTGGGATTTTTTTCTGAAATAAATCGAATGTATCTGCATCTATTAACCTTGCAAATAATTTTAAAAGCTTTTTTAAAAGACATCTGGGACTACACTACAGATCTTGTAAAATGTATGTGGTGGAAGTAACAGGGCTTTGGAAAAATGGAGGCAACCTGGAAATGAAACATTATTTCAGTTCCAAAAAAGACAGATTTAAATTTAATAATAAAAAAAAAAAAAACAACAAAGTGATAAGACTAATATATTGTAGAAATATGAAGAATACTTAATCTGTATTTGTTGCAAAGTAGAGCATAAAAATATGATACCGCTGGCATGGCAGCTGGTCTCCCTTTTTAACTTGCCACTTAGGCACTTTTAATCAGTGCACTTCTTCCCTTATCACACAAGTTTATGAGCTGTGTGACTACTATTAGAGCTTGCTATAATGTTTTAAATTTTGACAAAAATGAGAGGCAGAACCAGACTAACTGAACTGTACCAGCCCACTGATGCTACTAAAAATGTTTAGGCATTCCTGGTGATATAAACCTGAGATTAGAATAATTACAGATAGGAATAAAGTTGCTTACTGAAAGCACCTAAAAGCCTTAACCATAATTGCCTTCACCTCAGGAACTAGTGGGTACCATCCTTGCATATGATCTGGCAGGTGAAAGGCACTGCCATGTCTTACAAGTGAACCTCTCCAGACCTTTTATGTCAGGGAGAGACTCTTCTACATGCAAAAGAGAAGCACTGCAACAACTCTGGTGATGGAGAGTCTCCACACTAGGCAATGAAACATTGTTTTATGTTTAGTACTGATGTTAACCAATGAAATAGCACTTCAAACATGTCTGTTTACTCTGGAAAAGATGCTTTGCATCTTTTCATGTCTGTGAATAAAGGACTGTAACATGATACATTGAGACAAAACTCATTTCTGGTTCACTGCTGAATGTCTTGCTTTTTTGATAACAGATCATCCCTACAGAGCAAGCTGTGCCTATTTTCATTGAAGGATTTTGGTGCTTCCTCTTACATGTGTGACACTGAGTGGAAAGCTCAGGTAGCTGAGCAAACTACAGTGAGCCTTGGTGAGACTCAGAAGAATAAAGGAGTGATCTCAGCTAGACTGCTAGGATGCTTTCATATCTTATGGAAGAGTGACATAGTTGCAGTACTTTTGGTGAGGGATGGCTCCTAGGTTCCTGTGTGGAAGATATTCCACAGATAAGATATTCCAACAGATAAGTGCGAAGTATTTGAATAAATAAATAATGAAACGCTTGAGTGGTTATCACCATCAACTCGCATGGGATGAAGCACCAATGGATTTGACTATTGCCTGCAGCTTCTAGTCATTTCATAGTCATAGGAATAAAAGGAATCCCTACAACCTAAGGATGACTACAGTGGTCCCAGTGTATTCTGACAGTTTGCAAACCATAGAATTGTAAAGTCCAGATCATCCAGTCCAATATTTGACTAAACACCAGCATGCTTGATAAACCTTATCATGAAGTGCCACTCCTACTAATGTTTTTAGATATTTCTGGTGATGGTGACTTCACCACTTCCCTGGGCAGCAAGTTCTAATGCTTAAGCTCCCTTTCAGAAAAGGAAGGTTTTTAATATACAGCCTGAATCTCCTCTGGTGCAACTAAACACTATTTCCTTTTTCTCCTTTTGCTAGTTTTCTGAGAGAAGCAAAGAACTAAGTTCAAGAAGTTAATTAAGTGAGTTGGGTTTAATACCATTTCTTACCCTTTATTTTTTACTACAGTGCACAAGTAACTCTTGATAGACACTAGGCAAAAAACAAAATTCCAAGAATTTTATCAAAAGAATGTTAAAAGGATTCTCCATTAAGTGAAAAGTTGTGTGAGACAGATGTTGGTTGAATTCTGCCTGGACTTTGATGGCTCTGCTCAGCATTGGCATTTTACTACTAGAAACCTAGGTGATAAAATACTGAGTGCTCAGCTGGCACCTGATTTAGAGTTCTGATTTTAATTCACTAGGAAGAACTTTTCCTATCCTCCCCACTATTCCCTTATTAGCCTAGTTGTTTGCAGTCATATGAATAATAAATACCTGAACATTTAAGGGATATGTTATCTTTTTCTTTTAGTCATTTTGTGTTTATCCCCTGACAGGTGGATAAAATTTAACTGGAAGTATCTCTACTTGAAGATGCTCTTTTAGAAAAGTTTGAATCAGCACTTCGTGGTTTTGAATGTCAGATGCAAGGTGAAAACCTTTTTCTCAAATATGGTTACACCTAGGGGGAAAAAAAAGTAAATTCAGCACAATGTTAAAGCTTTTCATTGTATCTTGTGCCTTGTTGTCTAGAAATTCAAGGCATGATCAACACCAGTGAGAACCGATTGTGCTAATTTCCTAGGGTTAAGAGCATAATTAATTGCATAACTTAACACACACCACTATATCACACAACTCTATCTCTCACAATTCTTATTAAAATCACATATATTTCTAACATGAAGAAATATGACAATTACAACTGATATCAACTGGGTTAGTTTCTGGGGTAATGGATTTTCTTGGCAGATTTCATAGCATTTCAAAAAAGCAGTTGACAGAGCTGTCTGCATCATGGTAACAAAATATGCTTTGAGGCACAACAACAAAATATTATGGTTTATGCATATTTAGGACATCAGATATTTTATTTTCTCTGTTCCATTTATTGTCTATTTTGTTGTTGGGGTTTTTTTTCTGACCAGTTTTTTTTGACTGCTATAAATAGTCTGTAATCCATCTTGTTCTCCTCCCTGGTATTTCCAGAATACATTTAAAAAAATTTGCATGCTTTCTGAAGAATTTTTTCTACTAAAAAGAGCATGGAAACTGAGAATTCATGTGGTCCTCACTCTCATGAAAAATTCATAGTGGTTCAGACATAGTGATAATAGGACCACAGAGATATAACAAGTTTTTCTTAATGAAGTTCTCTCTAGGATTAGAAATGATTGCTGCTACTTTTTTACATATTTGTTTAATTAACTTTCACAGAAGTCATTGTGAGGGACTGGACAATTAACAATTAATGACTCAAAACACCCATTTGTGGAGGTACCAGAGGGAATTGATGAGGCTAGGTTTGCATCCCTAGCCTCAGAGGGGAGGAGATGAGCTTTTGGGTGTGCAATTGCAAATCTCTGGTCTTTATAAAACAGAGGGGAGAACACAAGATGGGCTTTTAGACTGATAAGAGGCAAACCCTGTGGAGACAGGATGGTGCTTTGTGTCATGCCAATTCAGAGTCACAGAATATTCTGAGCTGGAGGGGTCCTGCAGGGATCATCAAGTCCAACTCTAAGTGAATGTCCCATCCAGGGACTGAATCCTTGGTGGTTTTAACACCATGCTCTGACTGACTGAACTAATCCCAGGGTCAATTTGTTTGGCTGAAAACTCCCTTTCCTCCACGGAAAGTCTCGAGAGCAATTATTTCTGATGGGGCATGACTTGAGAGGCAGCTGCCATGTTTTGGAAGGTGTCATAGAGAAAGACCCCCAAAGGGCCCCCAGATTCATTTCTAAGACCTTCCAGCTGTATGTGATCAAAAGACAGTGTAAAACTCCCCCTGCCCCCAGGGGACGTACCTGGGCATTCTCACCTCAACCTAAGCAGATATTAACCCACTGAACTTTGCATTTGGTGGGTTTTTCCTCTACTTCTTTAAAATAAATTCGTGTATATTTACAAACACTGATCACTCAGTGTTGTTTCACTTTAATCTGTCCCAAAGGATGTATTAAACAAAAAACCTAGGTTACCCTTGAATTCTGGAGTGTGTTATAACAGTCCCATGAAGTAAAAATTGAAATAAAATGTAACTTTTTATAGTAAGGATAATTAACACTGAAAAAAAATTGTCTGAAGATTATATAAGTAGAATGACTATGTAGAAAATATGTTCTATTTTAACCACAAATTAGTGCAGCTGCTAAAAAAGATAGTAGGCACTAGTTTACAGCTAATCTCAGGCTGGCAGAAAAGTTGGTGGGCGACACATCATCTATTTTGGAAAAAGAATAAGAATCTCCCAGAAGATACACCTTTTACAATATTACATTTGAAATGCAATTGTGAATGCAATTTGGAATGTGGTTGTGGGAATTTGAATACTTTCTATTAAAACCATAAAAATGCAAATAACATTAAAGAAAAATCCATAGCAGTAGTTGCACCCATATGCACGTTCTAAAAAATTTAGTTCTCCTTCTGCTTTTAAGCAGTTTGGAGAAATAGGCTGACATTACAGTGCATGAGAAGTCATATTGCTATCTGCACTTTAAGAAATGTCAGAGCTCCACGAGTTTTTATACTGATAATGGCCTGCTACAACTCAATAACTTCTAAAGCTGTTAGCAACTAACTTCACTGATTAGGTCTGGCCAAAGAAAAAAGCTTAAAAAGAGCATGGGGGGAGGGGTAGAGAGAGGGAGAGTAGTTGGCTTGTTTTCTCTAAAGGAGTTTTTGAAACCCTGAAGCAATTTTTTTATTTATGACAATTTTTCCATTTATAACAATTTTTCCTCGGAATTCCTGTGGTCACATCTATAAGAAAAGGAAAACTCTGATTTTTACATTACACATTATTCAGAATCACAAGATAGGCCTTCTTCTATCTGTACCTTTAAAAATTAAGAATTAAAGCTCACTTGTTTCAGAATAGAAGCCTCACTCCTCTGCACCAGCACAGCTGGTTTAACCCTAGTTACCACTGTATTGCTGGAAGAGTTTCCTGGGCATACAAAAAGTGCCCTGGGTATATATAACTTTCCTTGCAGCAAGTGCTTAATCTCTGACCTATCTAATGCTCCAGAAACAACAGAAATTTCCAGAAGAGACTGTCACTGAGGATTCCTTTTGGCTGTCAGCAATCCTCTCACATTTACCATGGCACAGGCTTTTTCCCAGATCACTGAGGTGTGTGTTTGCTCTCATCAGCAGAAGAATTTACAAAACCAAGTTAATTCTACATGTTCACCCAGTGTCTCCAGATGGAATAGCCTGTTCATCAGCCTGTGTCTGTCATGCAGAGAGTATGGTGTATAGATCCCTGAGCTAGCAGAGATGCAACTCAGTAAATCCACATGGTGCAGATCAGCTCTATGGGTGACCTAACAAGCCCTGCTTTGCAGCTATCTTTATTAGCTTGAATGCACTGCTGCACAAATGTGGCTTAGCCTGCAGTCAGACCCAAGCTGATTCAAGTCCAGGCAGTTCATGGAGCTTGGCACCATGCAGCCCCTGCTTCTGGTTCTGGTTATCTTTATCAGCCCTGGGTCAGAAGCCTTTGTGCTGTACACAGATTTATACGCCTGTGCATTTGAAAGCTCACTTGGAGAGCACACAGTTGAAAACTATATTTGCTATTTCAGATATGGACCAATATGTCAGTTAGGTAAAGATTAATATTTCTTGAAAATGCTGATTTTTGAAGAAGGTACCACTATTTTGTTTTTAATGAAATGAAAATGATTATTCAATGGCAGGGATTATTATGTAGTATTAAATTATTTTTTTTTCTTCAGTGCAATATCTTTACCATTAACCCACTGGAAGCCATTCCCCCAAAGGAGAGAAATTCTTTGACACAGAACACAGAAAATTAAAACAGCAGCTGTTTCTTAGCATGATTTCAAAGCTAAATTTTGATGTGAATTTATACTTAGAATTTCTAGGAATCCTGGACAATATAAGGTTAAAACTAGAAAGACCTAGTAATTCTGCATAATTAAAGCCACCTGTACCTTTCCAGTCTACCTAATATCCATAACTACATGCAAATTATGTGATTTTCAGCTGTTTGTAGAATTTGTTACTATAATTAAAAACATCATGGCAATATTTTGAAGAGCTCAAAGACATCACTATGAATCATACATATCATGCTGGGCACATGCCAAAACTGGTCTATCCCTCCCCCTCCTCAACTGGACAGGAGAGAGAAAAAAAATTTATGTACTACTGATTGTTAGCAGAATAGGATAATGAGAAATAAACCCAAATATTCAAACATCTTCCCCCCATCCCTTTCTTCTTCCCATGCTTAAAGTTACTCCTGAATTTTCTACCTTTATTCCCCCAGCAGCACAGAGGGACAGGGAATGGGGGCTGTGGCATGCCCTCACCATGGTCTGCACCAAGAGCTGAAGGGGAATCCCTGCCCTGATGCCTGGAGCACCTTTTTCATTTGATGTTTGCAGAGTTATTCCTCTCACATAGTCTCATCCCTCTCTCTGGATGCAGTTGCACAGGTTTTTTCCCTCTGTGAGCCCAGAGGCTCTAGCACTGTCACTGACTGGCATTGGCTCTGTTGGACACGAGGGAAGCTTCCAGCAGCTTCCATCCCTGCTACCAAAACCTGGCCACTCAAATCCCATACACCTGCAGGGCCACATCATCATAACCAGAACTCAGAGGATGACAATTTTGCAGTAAACACTGTAGTTTGATTCAATGGCTCAGGTGTGAATTGTTTAAGGAACCATGGCAAGACCTTGTTGATTGCTTCTCACAACATTTTAAAGAATAATGGTTACACAGTCCTATGTTAAAAGCCTGTATCCATAGAGAGATGACATTTAATATGATTGGAAAGGGATGAGCTGGCATTGGTCCATTCTGTAAGTGTTCTTGCTTTAACCCCACAATTAAAGTGGTTCGTGAGAATCGTGTTAAACCCAAATGCCATCAAGTTGAGAAAACATTGTCATGCTCCATCTTAATAGAGGGTACAAGGTAAAAATTAATTCAATTACCCCCTTTTTTGTTATTCTAAGGAGAAGAAAATTTATTCACAGTTTTTGATACATTTCTCTAATTAATGCAATTTGATAAAATGAGCAAATTCATGATGTCATTAGCTGAGTTGTGCCTAATGAAGTTGGGCTGTATGAAACATTAACTGCAATATTGAATCCATTTCCTTAGGCTGGGAAATAAACGTTTATCATTTCAGAACATTTACTCTGGAAGTTGCAATTGTAAGGTCTCTATCAGCATAATCATCATGTCCTGATAAAATCTACATATATTTACATTTTGATCAATGTCATTGTTAAGCTCAGACAAAACTCAGATAAGATTCTACCACCTGGCAGCACAGAAGTTAAAAGGACTCTTTGACAGCCTGGTCTCTTTACCAGTCAATGATCTGATGGACAGCTGTCAAACAATAAGTGGAAATGACAGTACTTCTGTTATCACTTTGTTCAGCTACTCTTTCTTCTACAGAGGTCTGTACATCAAAGTGTATTTTGTAATACTTCTGTTTTCACAGACATGTAAACTTTCATTGGTTATAAAGAGTATTTCTAGAAGGTACATCTAAGAGAATGAAGGATATTTAATTAAGACATTCATGTGAGAAGGGAGAGAAATTTACCACTTCTTCCTCTTTTGTTTAAGTGTGCAGTTTTGCTTTATTTTATAGGGACAGTGCTCTTCAAACTATGGTAAAAATTCAAGTCTTCTGCTTAATAGAGAAACATTTGCTCCTATGAGGCATCCTTAATTATTAAAATATAATAATATATCATATAAGCAAAGAATATTTATGTAGGAGCTATTGGGCCTTGAGACAAGTTTCTGACATTTTGAACTTGAAAACTAAATCTGTTGAATTAAAGCAGAAATATGTACATGATCATTCTAATGAACATGGTGTCATTGTGCACTCAAAACCCAAGTGCTATATCATTACCAAAAGGGAAACATCAGCATAATGGAAATACTATTTCTAGTATTAGGCTATGTTATACACCTAACATAGTAGAAGACATGGGGCAAATCATGTTTGGAGCTTTTCAGAAGAGAGATGAAGAAGAACTTCTGAGATATGTTCCACAAATCACGTTTTAAATTAAATGGCTAAAGAAACAAGGTACATAATAATGAAATTGTTATTACACTGATAAATATTTGAATACTCATGTATCTTAACTTCCTTGAATTTCACTGATGTACAGCTTTAGAATTTGATACTAATGATATAATAGAGCAATATTCCATTGTTTGCATACCTTGAAATCAGTGATGAAAAAAAATGAGCACTCCATTATGGATTAAAAAGGAATGAACTGACAGTGTTCAAGTCATAAACAAGCTCTATAAGGCTTGCTTTATAATGGCAGACTGCAGGTTTTATTAATTAACTACATTTAAAATATTGTCTTGGTTTAATCTTCATTACAGTTTAATAATAATATTACAAAGAAGAGAACATTAAAATTTGAAACTAGGTGTTTGGCTGAGCAATTCATTGGCAACAGAAACATCAAAGCCTGATTAATCAAACATTTGTGTATTATTTATGTTAAAAGAATTGAGGCTGTAAGCATCAATTTAATCTTCTTGCATTAATACAATATTTATTGAATTCTCAGAAATCCAGTGTGAGATACAAAGTCACTCCCAGTGAGAATGTTGTGGATTAGAATTTACAGACTAAGTCAGTCTGTCAGTGGCACTTCTTTCACATTTCTGCATAGGCCTGTAATGAAAGAAAGTTGTTTGTAGGCTATTTAAATCTAAAAATTAAAGTTCAGTTTGCCATGCAAACTTCTTTGTTTTTTAGGTGAGCCCTCTAAGAGGGAAAAATATCTTCCTATTTACTGGTGATATTTAGTTAATTAAAAAATATTTATGGAAGATTTGTTTAGGGGTTTTAATATTAAAAAAATAAACCAGAGGACATTTTCAAATACTAGATGACCTAATTTTGAAAGCGATTGTAACATCACTTTTCAGTATTTCAATTTCAAATAAAATGTAAAGAAAACTTTGTTGCTGTAAATCGATAACATCTTCCACATTTTCTGCCCTGAAAACCAACTTGTGTTATCTGCAGAATTTTTATTCTCTGGAAAAAGAGAAATTTGAGTAACTACTACCACAAAGTCAGATTAAGATCAAAGACTTCCTGGAAATCTGTTTTCCCTGACAGTGGCTTCTTACAACTCCAGTTGAATTTTGTAACATTTTTCTTGACAGCCTGCTGTAACTACAGAAAAACCAGCAGTAACAGTCACAACACAGTTGTTTTGTCATTTAAACACACTCTTTGAAAAACAAATGTTTTTATAGTAGTACTAGTAGTTTGTTTCATCTAGTTTTAGCTAGGCAAGTAGGATTTTGACAAGATTCTACTGTCAGTGTTAATGTCCCCAAACATACGGTTTTCCAAAGCAATAATTACAATTTAACAGCGGTAAAACAACGTGGCAGCTATCACAGGACAGAGCCTTGCAGATCTTCATGGTACAAATTAAGCCAGTGGTAATTACTTTACCATTGCCAGAAGCAGCCAATCACATTTCTTACATAACATAAAGTGTTGAACTATGTAGTTTTAAGATAATAAATTTAACAGTCATTTGCATAATGTGTAGTGAATTATATAAAGTTTTCATAGCACTTCTAGGGAAGTATTTTTAAAAATTAACCATCATATAATTACAGTAAGGTTTGGTATCTGCCAGTTTTATGTTTTAAAGTCCGCAGCAAAACATGACTGGCTCCTACTCTTTGTACAAAGCTGGGATCTGTACTGCACATTCTTCATGACAACTACTATGCTTCAATAACCTAGCACAAGGTTATAGGTTAATCTTTCTTACCAAAAGGCTCATCCTAACATGTAGTATAGTCATATTTTAAAGCATCTGATTGGTTTTCATTCCTTGTACATGAAAAACAAGGTCTTTTGTCTAGAACCAAAAGTCTGTTATCACTCTGGTGCAGATTGCTATACGAAATATGCAAGGTGAGGGACTATTCCAGATAAAAAAATCGAACTTCATTCAGATTTCAGTTCAATGAAACCTGGCAGAAGCTGAACATTTTGCATATGTGGCTCATCTATATTGTCATTAATAATATTATTGAGTTAAAAAGACCATTATCACATAGCTGCAGGTTATCTTGAGCTTAACTTGGAGCATATGATTAAATTCCAGTGACTTCAAAGAATCCAACAGCATAAAAATAATTATTATCACATATAACTTCTGTTACAGTTTGTAAGGAAAAAATAGCCCCATAAGTTTCCCTATTGGTGATAAACTATTTAATGGCTCTACAAGGACAAAAAGCCCCAAATAACCGAGTACATCTGTTTTATCAGACATAAGGTATCTATTTTAAATATTTTAGCTCTAAAGCTACTTTCACAAAAAGTATTCTGTATTTCTATATCTGAATAAGTTTTAAAAAAACTCAAAAGTTGTGTCAGAGCTTTATGTAATTGTATTTCCAGAACTTCCAGAAAAATAAAATATTAACTGAAATAAGTATTGGATTCTAACAAATTTAAGCCTGGATTTCAAGTCTCATGTTGGTCTCTAAATTCCTCATGAATGTTTTTCCTTTACTAATTTCAGTTATGTTACACCGATTAATATTAAATTGCAATTTGTCCAAATTCCTTTGAAAATATTCTTTGCTAATGTGCACGTATTCAATTGAAAATTTCTAGTTTATATCATTTTGATTTGTGCCCTTGTTCTGCCTTCAGTGTGAAAAATCAATTCGATATGCTCTTTTGCTTTTCCATGCTTTGCAGCTGTGTCCTGATATTTCTCATTCAGATTATAGTAGCATAATATGGGAAAAGGGGAAAACTCTTCTTTCAATTACTTACTTTTACTTATAAGTTTAAGGATAATTCCTCCTCTGTCTTCCTTTTTTTACCTTTCTTGTTCATTGATAAAGGGGAAAAATAAAAAGGGGAGAAACCTTAACATTTACATCAAATTTTGTAAGTTTATATGCCAGGTTAAAATAAGATTAAAGTAAATTTGACATTTGAAATTAGAAGAGTTTCTTTGCTTGATTGTTTTTTTTTTTTTTCAAAATACAATTTTCTGTGTGGAAGTTACATAAAGAAAATTAAATTAAGTAATCTGTATAAGAATAACACTAAATCATGCATGAATTAAAAGTGTCCCTATGGCCCAGAGTGATATAATGCATTTTACAGGCATGAATATAGTGACCATTCTTCTCTAATTTCACCAATACAGACTTACATCAGACTGGAGTATGAATTGAATTCAATTTGTGTTATCATCAGCAATGATAGTTCTATCATGATGAACTCAAATTGGCCACAATTACAGCCAAATTAATCAAGTGCACCTTCCAACTACATTTAAATTCAGGGAGATGATGAACAAAAGGAAAGGAGAATAGGAGACAACTGTCCTAGTAAGGAGCAATCACCACTGCAACATTTCTTTGCACTTCTGTTCTTCTGTGCAACTTGCATGATACTCTTACAACTTTCAGTAGTAAAATATTTGCAAAGAGACAGGAAATATTCAGGATGAAGAACCTCTGCTGCTGAGAGAGGCAGAATCACTGAGACATCAGTTTCTAGCTATGGGACTTTGCAAATAATACTCCTGTAAGCCTATAAAATGTGTACTTGCTGTTCAGAGACATACTCATATAACTTCTCCCAGCTAACTCCTAAGTTCTTGATCTGAGATAAGCAGATGGATTCCTTCTGTTAATGAAGGGGAATAAATCTGTGTCAGTGGACATGCAAACTATACAGCACATGTCCCTGTAGGTACAATCTGCATTACCTAGAGAAAAAATTGATATCTAACTGTAACTATTACACCAACATTTTATCAACAGCTGAAATCCTGGAAAGTTATAAAGTTGATAATTATAAGTTCTATGTATCCATGATCCAGTTCATCAAAAGACTGATTTCTCCATTTGTTTACATTTCTAAAGTTAAGCAGCTAAGTGTATAATGAAATAATTTGTTGCATCAGGACCTTGAAAGTTTTTGCTTTGTTTTAGGAAGTCAAATAAATGAAAATCTAATCATAGAGTACTATTTGTTGGAAAGGACATTAAAGATCACCTAGTTTCAACTGCCTGCCATGGGCAGGGACATCTTTCACAGACCAGGTTGCATAGAGGTTCATCCAACTGAGTCTTGAATATTTTCAGGGATGGGGCATCCATGACTTTTCTGGACAACCTGTTCCAGTGCCTCACAACCCTCATAGTAAAGAATTTAGTAAATATTTTCTTCCTAAACCTACTCCCTTTCAGTTTGAAGTCATTCCCACTTGTCTTGTCCCTACATCTTTCTTATAGGCACCCTTCTAGTACTGGAAGGCTGCAGATAGGTCACTCCTAAGTCTTCAGGCTGAACATCCCCATGTCTCTCAGCCTTTACTCTTAGACAAAGTGCTCCATCCCTCTGATCACCTTGGTGCCTCCTCTGGACTCCCTCCAACTGGTCCATGTCCTTTGTTGGCTGAGGACCCCAGAGCTGGTTTCAGCACTGCAGGTGGAGTCTCACCCGAGCAGGGTGCAGGCACAAAGGCCCCTCCCTTGCTCTGCTGGGCACGTTTTGAATGCAGCCCAGGCTACAATTGTCTTTCTGGGCTGTGGGAACACATCTCTGGGTCATTTTCAGCTTCTCATGCAGCAGCATCCCCAAGTCTTTCATGTCAGGTGTGCTCTTGATCTGTTCATCCCCTCGCCTGGACTGATACTGTGAGTTGCTCTGAAAAAGGCAGAGTTCTTAGGTAAAATAAAGGAAGAGATTTGGTTTCAAAAATACTTGGATTATATTATAAGTTCATTTTACACTTACAGGCTGTGAGCTACACTGGGGGCATATTTTTGACCACTACATTCTCAATCTATACCCAAAGTGTGGTGCCCTGTACACATACACAACAGTTGCATGTGTTTTCTACGTGTTGGGTTAAGAGTATGTTCTTCTCACCACTGCTCAGTGGGTAAATACCATACTGTGACCTAAGTGCTTCCTTAAGGAACCACAAGAGAGATTTAATTCACCACAGATATAGCTGTTAAAAACAAACACTTAGATGTGAAAATAGCTTGGTGGCCTGCACAGTGCAAGTGAGATGGCATGAGGGGGATAGCTGCACAATGTGCTGTGCCTCTTTGAAGTACTGCCATTTGTAAGCTGTGTTTGAAAACATAGGCTAACTTGTAAAAAGAAAATAACCATGCTCCTGCTCTGACCTAGCAGCATCCATTGAAATTTTATTTCCTCTTACACATTATAGAAAAAATGCTAAGAAATAATTATTGACTTGGAGGTCAGCCAAAGTACTAGCTGCTCTAAAGACACTGGTTGAAAATAGGTAAGAGACACAAATTACACCATTTACACTGTTACTTCTATCATTTGATTGCCATGCTTAATGTATGGCACAGGGGTTTTCAGCTCTGCTTATTTTAACTGGCTTCATCTGGAGTAAAATAAACACATAGTTTAGACTAAGTAGCTGTGAACATATAAAAATGCAAATATTTTTGTGATTTAAATACATAGCTTGTTTAGAAATTTTTATATTTTTGTATTATTCAGCTATATAATCCAAGCAATTGCTATATGTCCAAAGAACAACAATTTCTTAGAGAAACTAAGCCTGAAATCGGTTTTATCTATGCCTTGGTATGAAACAAAATAAACCTCATGGAAACCTCAAAATGAACTGTTAAAAATCTCCAGGTAATCTGGCAATCTTTTTCTATTCATATCCAAACTTCCTTTTCTATCATTTTTCCTCAGCACAGTGTTAAAACCAATCAAGCTTTCCTAGAAAACTACAGCACTTTTTTTCTTTCTTCTACATTCACAGTGGAAGACCTAAAAAGAGACACCCAAGCCAGAGGCCCTGTTTGTGAGCAAGGTACTGGTACCTAACCTGAAGTGTCATTAGAAAAGATTCTAGAATAAACTAGTGAAACAAAGAGTGAACTTGACAGACCAAGATGGCATTCTTCGAAGTATGAAACAGCTGACCTATTTAACTGTGGTGTGTGAGCTATCTGGGAAAATTGCTCCAGCAGATTTGGGACAAAGGGTGACAAACAGAAAGGCAACTTAAAAAAAATATCTAAAGCAAACTCCCCAGACCTACAAATAAGAAATCTGATTTCTGTGCTGGAAGAAAATAGTAGAAAGTTTAATAGGAGGCAGACTGTACATACACATACACATAATCATAATAGTATGTGATATTCTGGGGAAGAGTCAAACACTTTTTTTTTGGAGCAAAGAATCATATCTTGCTAATCTACTAGAATTCTTTGAAGAACTCATTCCAAAGAACAAGAGTCATCAAGTTGCTACAGGCTATTACAATCTCCATACAGCTTGAAAAAGCTTTTACTAAAAAGTGAAGAAAATCTCAGCTGGCATGACATAAATAGGAACTTTATTAAAAGTGCAAACAACCTCTTAAAAGATTTGAATTAAAATGTAGGAAAAAGTTGTAGGTAAATGTAAATGGCTGAAGGCGTTATTAGAATCCTACAGGAATTAATGCTAGGATGTGTTGTTCAATTTATTTATCCATGATTGTTAAAAGGATTTGAATGAGATGGCCAAGGTTTCTAGTAATATTGAGTTATTTTGGGTCATAATGAGAAATACCAAAAAATTCAGAAATTGATCATTGTATGCCAAGTGTCTGAGAAATAAAATAGCAAACATAATTCCATGCTTATTAAAAGGAAATGATTTTATGAGGAAAACCTATCCTAATTTCAAATATAGGATACAATATGAACTACAAAAAAGGTTTTGGATGTGACATCAATAACTTTTTATGCAAACATCAGTTCATTACTCAGTAGTTACCAATGAAGCAGGTAAAATGTTCTAAATTATTAGGAATTAAATGACTGACAGAAAAAAGAACTTTTATATTCATACTTTTAAGTGATCCACAGCATGCCCATTTATTGATTACTGTTCTGGTTAGACAATTTCAAAAACAATATGGCTCACCTGCAGAAGATTCAGAGAAGAGTGAATGAATTTTCATAAGAGGGACAAATCAATAGACAAAGACTCTTCAGCCTGAAAAAGAAGTCTTTAAGAGCATGGAATAACCTGGAGAAAGGAAATAGAAAATAGATGGTTCTTGAATCTCCTATTATGAGAATTAGTGGAAATTAAAATAGATTATGAGGTGGCAGGTTTAAAACAATCATAAGGAGTTGCATTTCATGACATGTATTAATGATCTTCAGAAGTATTTCATATCAGTTGTAAATGCCAAAATTTTTCAGCATTCAAAAAGTAATTGTACAAATTCACAAATGTGAAATTCTGAAATTCTCAACTCAAACTTGTTCAGAAGTTAGATTCCAAAGAAATCCCACTATACGCATGTTGTGCTCTTTCTTCTACCTTTCTTTACACATCTGTCTGGTTAATGGTTTTATGCAGCACAGTTCTTTCTACTTTGTAGTTTTACTATATTTTTGATAATAACACACTCTTTATTTCTTACATATTACATAAATATAATGAGAAGATGAAAACATTTTAAAAAAAACAGAAAATAAATAGGTTGAGTAGAACAAAAAAAAATTTAAGAACAGTACATCAACTTTACTTATAATTACTTTTCTAAATGACCGTTTTGACAATTGATTTTGAGCTGCCATAGCTCCTAAAAAGCTGAAAACAAGCATTGCAATCCCTTCAATATTTCAAAGAGGTGTCTCTAGAGTAAGGTACTTTCAAAAATATATTTCATCCCATAAATATTTTCCCCTTTGTAGATTTCTTATCATGTTCAGGAGTTTCATGGGCAATGTTCAAATAATTATTGAAGTTCTTTTGATTTTTCTAATGCTTTTTTTCCCCTCCTCATTTTCAATATTTCCCTTACAATTGTCAAACACATTTTCAATCAGCATTTAGTTGTAGATTCAACACATTCCACACAACTGTGAGGAAACAACAGATTAAGAATACTCTTGCCTAGCAGGGAAGCAAAATGCAGCATGCTTTAGATATACTGAATTTATATCATCCTTGGCACTAAGTTTTGGGCTTGTTTTCTTTTCTTTCTAGCAGCACATTTTTTGTCTCTAAAAGCCAATCAAAGCTATGTATGAGTCTGAGCTAGGTCTCCTGAAGCAGAGCTGAAGTCATATCAATGTCTCTCTCTGCATCTGATTGAAGAAAATGCAGCTCCAGTTCATAGCTCATTGCTTTCACACCTGTCTGCATCAGATTTCACTTGTAGCTGGATATGACATTGGCTGAACCAACATCCTCTCTTCAGATTACTTCTCGTTACTTAATGTCAAATACTATTATTACAAAAGTACCAGCTGGAGACTGAGGGAAGGGTTGAAGTCATTTCCAAAGGAAGATTTCAGGTCACAGAAGAGATGTAAAACTTTTGCATACTTAGTGTGTTTTGATGCAAAAAAATGGTGCTACAGGCATTTAAGTCCATTTATTCAGGGCAACAGTTCATTAATTTAATTCTCTGTTTCATAAAGTTCATGAAATGGAAATTTTCTAAGCATTTTGAGTAAGTGTTAGTAAGAGAACGTGACCAATTCCACTATTCCTTTGGCAATTTTGAGGCCTTGTCTGGATTTTATTGTACCAGAAATAGTGACTTCTATTTTTAAGATGCATTATGCTGACACAATCATTAATAATAGCACTATGTTCTCATGTGTTCAGACATTAATTTTTCCCTTTCTTTTCTATTTGGTGTGTGACCACATGCTTTTTAGCTACTTTTAACCAAAAGATCACCAGTTGTCTGTCACTTGGGATTTTTGTCTACTGTGAAAGGTGCCTGACTCAGTTCCTGTTTGTAAAGAGTGGTGAAAATGAAGAATGCTACTTTGATCAGCAATATCTGCATTTGACTATGAGTTCCAATTGTACTCTACAGGAGTCCTACAGCATAGCAGTTCATATAAGCCAGATCATCTCAGATTATCTCCATAGGTGAAAATAAGATTTGGTAAACATATATTCTAGCATGATTTTTAACATTTTCTTGGTGATTAAGATTTAGGATGGAGTTCAGCCCATCTAATTTAGTCATTTCTTTGCCTAAGGAACATAACTGATAGTTCATCCCTCCTAATCTAAGAGGGTCTTTATTAGGTCTTTCTCTAGAGTCTCTACTTGGAAAGGACTTTAAAGAGTATTTCTTCTAAATATAGGTCTTTAACTGGAAAATTAGAGACTGTGAGGACAGGTGGATTCCAATGCAGCAGAGCTGGTCTGAAGATAACCCTACACTAGGTGCTGTATTGGTCCTTTGAGTCTGTTTTTCACATTAAATGTAGTTTTTTTAATTAGACCAATTAGACTTTCATTGGCTCATAAACAGAAACTGCCACTAATTCCTAAGTGTTTTTAGTAGTTAGTCTAGTTTACAGTCTGACTAAAAGATTACTCCCAAATGGAATTGGACTTCTCCAGGGACCTTCATAAAAACTATGGATTAAGGACAACTAACTCTGGATTAATAAAAAGCTCAAAGCAGGAGATGTCTTCCAGAATAAGTAGTTCTGAGCAAGCATATGTAATTAAGTTTAGTCTTACACTGTTCTCAACTAATTAAGGAGACACCTAATTAATTTTGTATAAAGTGTGAGCAAAACAAGTAGATTGGATTGTCATATAGCTACTAGACATCTAAATCCCAGTTTAGAGGAGGTTTTGTTAATTATAGTCTTCTTTTAGGTGTGTATACTGTTCTTTGCTTAAGCAATTGAGCAGTTTTATTTATTAAGTGAATTTATGTGTCTAAATTTAATTTTAGACTAATTCTCGATAAGATTATTGGCATGTTGAGACTGTAAGAATAAGTAGCTTTCCAAGGTATCCGGAGTCATATATGAAATAGGTTTAAATGTTAAGATGGGAATTCAAGGAGGGAAGAAGTCTAGGGCACCTGAAAGGAATTCTGAAAAAGTATTTTTGTGCAATATCCTGTTGTGCTCAGACTGGTGCAGCCTGAGGAACATTGAGAGTCAGTCTTAGACAAACCTAGGAATAAGGGCCAGAGTTGGGAAGGTGGGCAAGTAACTGTTTGGTGGAACTAAAGATTACTGCATGCCATAAAGACAAACATTAATTTTTAAACTTTTGCCTTGTTATGAAGTGCTTTCCACTGCTGCAAAAAAAGACACAGACCATGTGGAATAAAATAAAAAGAACTACAGCTTGTCAGACCTGTGAAATCTGCTCTATCCAGAAATGGAAACGTTCCAGCTGAAGTGTATTTCAGAGGAGCTGAACCTTCTGAAAAGTCTTGAATAGAACCCTGAATATGACCAGAGAGCTAGAAAATAAAACCTGTAAGGAACAGATTTAAGTTATTTAGACTAATTTTTTTTTTTAATGACCACCTAATTTTAATTTTTTTTTATTTACATAAAGCTCTAGACACACAGCTTTTCAAATACTTGAGGACTGGTGTACTGAGGAAGTGTCATCTTTTGCACATTGGTGGTGCAATGGGTTTAAATTTCAATAGAAGAGGCTGGGAATAAATTTGAGAATAAACCTTACACAATATCAGTATTGAAACACTAGAACAGAGAGGAAGGTAAGGTGTTTCTGACCTTGAGGTCTTTAAGAACAAATTAGAGAAAAATCTGGTGAGAATGTAGCTAATGTAAACATAGCTGATCTTGCCTAGATGTCAAGTTCAACACAACCAGCCCTGGGGTCCACTGCTTTCAATATCCAAAAATAAATTACATTTGACCATCTAAATTTTTTTAAATTTATTTATATTTTGCTTTATTTACATGAAGCTTAGGACAACCAGTTGCTTTTAATTGCAGGTAATGAGTGCTGGTTTTGGCAGTTTCACAGATTTTTAAAAGACTTGAGAAGCCTAATGAAAAACAAATGGTAATTAAGTCTGAGCACTTAAGTTTCTTAGAAGAGAATGATATGAGGGGATACAGGGTGGGATGTAGATGAGACTGATTTATATGCCAGCAGGCTGAATGTTATGGCTGATGCATCTAGATGACAGGATATCATCAGAGGGATGTGGACAGGCTCAAGAAGTGGTCCCATGGGAATTTCATGAGGTTTAATAAGACCAAGTCAAACATCCTGCAACTGGGTTGGGGAAACCTCCAGTATCAGTCCAGGCTGGGGGACAGAATGAGAGCAGCCTTCCAAGAAGGACTGGGAGATGCTGGCAGCCGAGAGATTGTACATGCCCTGGCAATGTGTGCTCACAGCACAGAAACCCAGCTGTATCCCGGGCTGCATCCAAAGCAGCATGGGCAGCAGGATGGGGAATGGGGTTCTGCCCCTCTGCTCCACTCTGGTGAGACCCCACCTGCAGTGCTGAATCCAGCTGTGGGGTCCCCAGCACAGGAAGGACAAGGAGCTGTTGGACCAAGTCCTATGGAGGATGACCAAATTGATTAAAGGGATGGAGCACCTTTCAATAAGGAAAGGCTAAGAGAACTCAGACTGTGCAGCCAGGAAAGAGAAGGCTTAAGGGTGACCTAGTTGTGTCCTTTCTGTAGCTGAAGGCAGCCTGCCAGAAAGATGGAGGAGGAGGTCTAACATGAGCACATAGTAACAGAACAAGAAGAAATGGCTTCAAACCAAAAGAGCATAGGTTTTGGTTAATATTAGGAAGAAATTATTTGCTCTAAGAGGTTGAGACACCGGAATGGGCTCTTCAGAAAGTTGTGGATGCCCCATTCCTGGCAGTGTTCAAGGCCAGAAGGGTCAAGGTGGTGATTCTGGAAGCTGGATGAAACTCTGCACTGTCTGGTCTGTGTAATGTGTCCCTGCTCATGGTAGGGACTTGGAACAAGATGACCTTTAAGGTCTCTTTCAATCCACACTATTCTATGATGCCATGATTCCATATAGTTAATAAGGAGGTGTGTTGGTGCCTAACCAATCCTATTAGCCAAAATTCTGAGGTTTGTCATCAGTGTGTCCTACTAAGACCATTGCAATTTTCATATTTCTTTTAATGGCTCATCCAGCAGGTTTCCCCTTATCTCACTTATTGTTTTATTGTTTCAATGCATTTGATTACTTTTTCATACATCAAACCAGTGAAGAAGATATCTGTGGAGGATTGTTACCTTAACTGAAATTTTTTTCAGCCACATTCAGGAATGTGATAGGGAATAAAATGTTGCTCTGGGTTAAAACCTTCAAACAGAATTTTCTTCACGAAGCCCTAGTTTGAAGTTGAACTTGGGCAGCAGCAGAGTAGTGAAAGGAATGTTCAGCAGGATACTGTTTGCCTGTTCTGCTAATATCCAGCAAAGTCTGATCTAGCTCTAGCTCCCTGAAGAAGAAATTTGCATGCATGATCATTGAAGATTTGCTAAAAAGAAGCAGCTATATTCTCCATATTGTTCTGTGCCTCCTTGTTCTTCCTACATCTCTAAGAGATTACTTTTACTGCAATTGTCACTCTCAGCTGCTACAAACCATATACAATGGGACACCTGAACTGAGTGAGTCCTGAGTATCCTCAGTGTTTCCACCAGGACTTGTGAGAGCAGTCTGTCTGAAAAAATTTAGATGGACTAATATAAATTCACAGTCTCAACAAAGTGAATGTGTTGAAGGAATTGGTCTTGTTCCAGGAAACTTGAAGTAGGAATATAGGGACTGATGGAGAATTTTGCTGAAAGGGATGTATTGAATTGGTGTTTGTTAGCAGTCTTAGAAGAAGAGTATGAATCCGAGGTTTGAGCAGAGAAGCTGGAAACCTGAGTCCATGAAACTTCTTGCCTTCTCTTGCTCCATTTTAGTCACTTCCTGCTGCTTTTAAAATGGCATATGTTGGTGGTCTGTTGAGAATATTTTACTGTCTGAATGAAATGTTCTTGTGGAATCATACAATGAACAACTTTGTAAATATCTCCTGTAGCCTCAGAAATTCATTCCTCTGTAATGGGACCCAGCAAGGAGCTGTATGTAAGCTCTAAGTTAATCACATCATCCTTGTCAGAATAGTAGAGAACAC
The DNA here is from genome assembly GCF_903797595.1 of Erithacus rubecula. Lineage (NCBI taxonomy): Eukaryota > Metazoa > Chordata > Aves > Passeriformes > Muscicapidae > Erithacus > Erithacus rubecula. The sequence goes on from NC_136685.1 coordinate 21,923,968, forward strand.
TAGAGGATGTCAAAATGGAATAGAAAAGGAGAAAGAGGGGGGAAAAAATGTGATCTTACACTTTTGGTACAGATTTTAAATGTTAAAATATCTTTGTTTCTACCAATTCAGAGAATAAGCTACTCTCAAAGCTCAACATACAAAATTTTAAAATAAATCAAAGGAGATGGAAGAGCAAATCTAATTCAGACACAACAGTTTGGATCTTTGCTTGTTTTTTTTCTCTAAGACCTCTGGACTTGGCTGAATTCTCCATTTTTTATTTTCCTTAACAATAAACCTGACAGCAGTAAAACATGAAGTACAGAGTAAATATTTCTTCTGTTCAGTGGTCAGAGATTTTCCATAGAATACATCTTTTACAGCTATGGCCCCATCTCTGCAGAGTATGTATCAGCCCATACTCCAACAGTATATAAAGGAGTTTTTCTTGTATTTGATGTACAACACCAATGGGTTTTTTACAAAGAAATTCTGCTTATATTACTTTTACTGTTTGAAGGGTGCTTTGGTAATGCAGGAAATAGAATTTATAGCTCTATTAGAGAAGACTCTTTTTGACAGAGAAATGTGGGGGAAACAGGAAATTGCATTTAAATGATCCACAGCAGCTGCATGGTTTTTGTACATGACAGGACTATCACTCCTTAGTCTCATGAAGTTTGATGGTTCTACTGATTCTCCAGGTCCAGGGGACATGGGAATATTAGAAATAAACATTTTGAACTGAAAGTACAAGTATTTTAAAGAAAATCCTGCAACTATTATAACAAAAGCCCCTAACATGTAAACAGGTAAACATGTTGTCTTGTATTTATTTGCTAAACTCTCATTCTGGTTAATTCTTTTCATACTTACCTAATAAGAAATTAATCTTAGATTTCTTAATCTGAAGTGTTAATACTAGCAGTTCTCCTATTTGCTTTCCAGAAAATAATATAGATAGCAGAAAAAAGTTGAAGCTTCAGGAAAAAACTATGGACAAATTAACATTTTAAAGAGTTTAAAAAGAAATTATAAGGCATAATTCAACTTCATGCTTCTAATTTTCATAGTACTCTACTGACTTCCATGTATAAAATATCTCTTCTTACTTTGACATGAATAAAATAATATTTCCTTTGAAGAAAATTCATAAGGGTTTAACTCTTCATTTGAGGCAAGGTAATTTCTAATGCAACTGTTCATATAAAGGTGCTGAAACAACTTTTTAGGGAGGTCTTAACCACCAAGCAACTTTAAAAAATCATCAATTTATTATTTGGATTGCATTCAGGTTGTAAACTGTCCTTTTTATCATAAGTAAAATTTAAAAAGTAATATAACATTAAAATGTATAGGATTAAGTGTTTAAACTTTACTAAGTTGGTTGCTCTTTTCATCACTCAGAAAAGGATATCTATGTTCATTCTTATCTCCTTTATGCCCAAGATGAAATATTAACCTTCTTTGTCAAGACACCAGAGATAATTCACAGTTGCTGCATGGAAGGTGAATGATGATTTGATCACAGTTGAGAGATGCCAGGTTTAGATCCAAATAAATTTACAGTCTCAGTTAGAGGTTACATACCACTGCTCTCCTGGCCAAATGTAGGTACCATTAGAAAACACATGCAGGTAGGGATGTGGACATTTGTATGTTTTCGCACATGAAATCCTAGGCCAAATTTAAGTTCTTGCAAAAGGTTTCTAATCAGGCAGAACAAGTGTTGTTGATTGGACCAGCACGTGCACACAAAGTCCAACTATTATGGTTCTGATTGTGCTAGCTATAAAATCAGCAGAAGTAGAAAATTTGGCTGTTTCCCTGTGAATTAAGATTTTGAAGTATTGTGCAAATATGATACTGGACTTGTGCTGTAAGAGTTTTAACACCCATTAGAGTTGTGCCTCAAGTACAATTTTCAATCTTTAAATTTGTTGTATCAGGTGTTACTAATATAGCAAAAAAAAAAAAAAAAAGCACCAAAATCTCCCAAATTATGTAAGCATAGTATCTACTCACAGAGTGGTTTGGGCAGAAATTACTTCCAGAATGATAATTAATTGGGTCAATGATATAGTATTCTAAAGAATCAGGAGTATGTCTCATCTAGCCTGTTCCTCCGTCCCTAACAATGTCCAGATTTCACAGAATCTAAACATGGTATTAAACACTGCTCATTGAAGATCTCTTGAAGATCTCATTCAAGTTCCTAATAACTAGACATCTGCTTATATCACAAAAACATGGATTATTGTATGGCTTTAGCATAAGCAAACTCCACCATGGGCTTTAAATCATCTTTTCAACTCTTCTTTATCACCCTGCTGACACAGATTGCTGGTTCTGCTGCAGGGCTGGCAGAAGGGCTGTGTGTCTGTACTCTTCTAAGATTACTGAGATTGTCCTAATGCATATTCATCTTCACTGGTGATGCCAGCCTGTGTGCTTGTCTGTGAACTGGATACCCAGACCATGCCTGTTTCTGATGACACTGCAAGCTGCTTGAACTCTGACTTTGAGGAGTCAGTAACACCATACAGCAAAAAGATCTTCATTCAAATTACATATCAAGGGAAAGACCACCACTGTACATCAGTATTCTGAGAAGAACACAGAGTTTTTGAAAAGTAAGCAAGTGTCCCCTCAGCTCAAGACAGATCAGTATTTCTGACAGAAATAGTTGCATAAATAGCTCCAGTTAATATGAACTTCAGTTTATCCTACAAATTTCACTGTGCTGGCAGGATTATATTCTGAGAACAGTAATGCTTTGTAATTTTTTTTTTAAAACATGAAGCTGTGGTAGAAGGACAAGATTCATTCTTTTTGGGTATTTAAAAAACACCTGCTTTTCTAGCTGTAGAGTGAACAGTGTAAGCTGCAGTGATTCACAGAATTACACACATTAAACCTAAATATCAATGGACTTGAGATTTTACTGGTCTGTTTTCTGCAATCAAGCAGTTTATCAGATGCTTGCAGCAGTGTTCAGGAATCACACTAGAAAATACCTGCTGGCCATAGCCTATGTCTTACTTTGAGCAAGTACTGGAAGAGGAGCTTCCTGTTACTGGTCAGAACAATCCTCATCTCTTCCTTACACTCTGTCTCTGTTCATTAACCTCTTCTTCCACTTCAGAGAATTTACTGGAGTCATCACCTCTGATCATAAGTGAACTCTGCTCGGTGGTTCACACTGTCCTTCCCTCCAAGAGATGCTTTATCCCAGTTTGCAGGGTTTGCTGTTGGGCACCACAGTCTCCTCAACTGCATCAATCAGAGCACACACAGAGCTTTTGACCTGCTGCTGGTCCTTTCCTGCTCTAATCATCCAGTGGGAGAGATCAGACACAGTTCATGTTGAGATGTTGGAGTTCTCTGTAAATAGGATTTGCCTTTTCCCTCATCATTGTTTTTCATTCAGATGGCATAAGCTAGAAATATAACAAAATTTTAATATCCACAGCAGGAAGCAATGTAAGGAATATATATTGTAAATATCTCAAGCTGCCTGGTTTTGTTGGGATGGAGTATAACATGCTTCTTTCATGGAGTAATGATGTTAAAACATAGCAAAAACCTCCTTTTCTTCAGAAAAAATATATGCATCAAGGCAAGTAATTTCAGTCAAGTTGAAGTTGTATAACTCTAGAGAAGAAAAATCACTATTAGGTGCCTCCAATGTATGCTACAGAAAAGCACCAGTGAAATGAAACCAAATTTACAATGGATAAAAATGGTCAGTAGTGGAGAGTGCAGAATTCATAGCAATTTTTTTCCATTGTTTTGGATTCTGTGAGATCAAAGCTAATACATCATTGCTTTATTGTATGCTCAGTGAAATAGAAAATAAATTAAATTGTGAGATATTGGGCTTTGTCCCTCTGAAAAGACATACTTAGTTCAGGTAATAACTGTAACAATATCTATTGAAGAGAGATTTTACAGGTAGCTCGTTATTGCCACACCATGATTGATTACAGTTGTCTTGTGTCAATCAAGACTCACTAAAATACAATCTAACTAAACTGTTTTCTGTGAATCATGCATGTTTGTCAATTTTCAGGCTATTATAAAAAAATGTCCAGAAAATGAAAAGACATGACACATTGTAATAGAGCCACTAAAGGTGTAGTTTCATGATAAACCTGTCTCAGGCAAGGCTCCCACTCTTGTCACACTTTGCTCTGCCTTCATGATGAGCCAGCTGTGCTCCAGAAGATACATTATGGACAATGCTAAGCCAAATGCAAGCCCAAGCTAATATATTAACTCCTGTGGAAGGCTTAGCCTACCCTCAGAGCAGGCAGAGCTAACTCTTACTAGCTGTCAGATAAGTTGGCTTATAGCTGGGCAGTTTCTGTGTCAGTGGAGTGAAAAACTGCCCATACCCATGATTGTCCAGGAAATCCATGTTAATAAACATTTCACCATTTTCTGTGAATGACTAAAATTTTCTGGCAGATTTTTGTCTGCATGTTAAATAAATGTTGTATGTGTTTAAATTAGAAATAATATAATTGACTTTTAACAAATTGGTTTAAGATTTCAAAGTCAGGAATAAAAGATGTCTTTTTCAAGACACAAGGGGTTCATTTTCTTATCACCTTTATCAGCTTTTAGTTGCCTAAAAAATCATGATGTTCTATGCCAATGATTTTCAGACAGTTTGTAATTTCCCTGAGAGTTGGATCAAAGAAAGTCTCTCGTGTTTTTGAGGAAGAAACTGAGAGCACTGGGATGTGTGAAATCCCACTCCTCTCCTGCAGTCAAGTCCATAAATTTGGTAGGTCCATCTGGCAAATTCCACAGTTTTCATTCTTTACATCCCATTCTCAGACAAAAGGAATCACTGTTTTGACAGCCCCATGGGCTGTGGGTGGATCTCTGCATCCCCTGTGAATCCCCATGGTCTGTGGGGGGATCTCTGCATCCCCTGTGAATCCCCATGGTCTGTGGGGGGATCTCTGCATCCCCATGGATCCCCATGGGCTGTGGGGGGATCTCTGCATCCCCTGTGGATCTCCATGGGCTATGGGGGGATCTCTGCATCCCCGTGGATCCCATGGGCTGTGGGGGGATCTCTGCATCCCCATGGGCTGTGGGTGGATCTCTGTATCCTCATGGATCCCCATGGCCTCTGGGTGGATCTCTGCATCCCCATGGATCCCCATGGGCTGCAGGGCACAGCTGCCTCACCACAGTGTCACCACAGCCTGCAGGGGAATCTCAGCTGTGGCACCTGGAGCACCTCCTGCCCTCCTTCTCCACTGACCTTGGTGTCTCCATGTTGTTTCCCTCACATGCTGTCACCTCCTCTTCCTGTTCCCTGGCCAGAAAAATCTATGCCACACTTAGTTTCAATTTTCTTCTTAAATGTGTCATCACAGAGGTGTTACCAGCCTCTCTAATTGACCCAGTTTTGGCCAGCAGCATGTCCATTTTCAGAGCCACCAGGGATTGTCTCTGCCAGACATGCTGGAAGATTCAAGCAGCTTCTCACAGAAGTCATCCCCATGTTCCCCCATCCCCACCAAAAGCCAGACCATGCAAAGCCATCACACCCTTATTTAGGAACACTAGAAGTAAAACAGCGTTCTGCTGTGCAAAGCTTGGTAGAAATCCAGTGGAAAAATAATGTGTTCTCTGTCCCAGAGAGGTTGTAATCTAAGTGTAAGGGACACTGGCAAGTGGAATTGACAAAATGCAAACATCTTCTTGCATTGACAAAATGCAACCATCAGTTAAACTAGTGAGTGTTATAGAGTGGGAAGTAGTTCTGTTATTGAACTGGATAAGAAACATGGACACATTAAATGAAATCTTAGATAACAGATCTTATTCAATTAAATTCTTGGCAAATACCCATCTGGACTGGTTTCAACAGAGCTAGGGGGCTGAGCAGATAATCATAAGGGCTTTATAGACTTTCCAATGTCACACAAAACTGAGAGGAATTAATGAGAGAAATAAATAGAAAATACTCTGAAATTTCAGAAAATACATTAAAATCTCTGGAGTTTTCAGCAAATCTGTATCTCAGTCAATTAAATATTTCCTTTTTTGTCATGATCAATTAGCACACAACAAATCCAAGAGAGGACAGAATCAATAAGTAATTGGTAAAGTAATAATTAAAAACAAAGCTTTACAACCTTCCTCATTTTAAATATTTCGCTCTTGTCAGTTGCTGAATCCACTGGGTTTAAGGATGTGCTTCTCACACTCCACATACCTTGGCAATAATCCACCTGACTCAGATGGGCTGAGGGGGTCGATGAACATATTGTTCCACGATACTATGGTGCAGATGCAAACAGTAAAAATTACAAGATCTCTTAATGTTCACTTTTAAAAAACCTGGTTTGATTTATCATTGAGTAAACAATACACAAAAATCAGGAATTAACACACCTTCCAAATCTGAAAAGACTTGCAGAAGCAGGATTTATTAGGAGATAAAATAACAGAAAATGTCTCACTTCAAAAGTGAAGGAAAATAAACTTACAAAGATTTCATTCAAGAAAACAGGTGGGAATAAATCATATATTTATGCCTAAGACTTTATAACTAATCATTAAAGCTTCCAAGTGTACATACACGAATGCATGCAGAATATCATCTATGTATAAAGAACAAAAAAGGTGCCATTTCAAATTTTGACATGTATTCAGTTTTTATATATCAAAAATGTTGAATAGGAATGACAGTTCCCAGGAAATGTTCCTTCCTTTGCTTCTAAAACACTATGTGAACTCAGGCAAGTCCCTCACCTTAAATGATACCATTTCCCTATTTCTAACACAACATTATTCACAGATTATTCGGTATGAGAATTTAGTTCATGTTTGTACAGCTTTCTGGTATCTAATGAAAAATGAGGCATTAAAAAGGCAGATATCAGTAATCCAAGTAAAAGAAATTACCTCTTGCATGAAAAAAATACCAGAAGTACATTTTATTTTCAACATTCACTCAAGTGATTTTCTGAGGGGATACTGTAGCATTGCATTTATAGTATTATTGTGCATTTTAAGATACTGCTATTTGAAAATTGCAGAAAATATGAAATTATTAGGGAAACACATTAACATATTTGTTCAATTTCTTTTCCAGGAGACCACTGGAAAAGCCATATGGCAAATAGATAGTCCATGACTCATTATACAAAGGAAAAATAAACTTTAAAAAAGACATTTTCTAGTTAAGGTTTTCCTTTTTTGTTCATTATTCATAAAAATAATTTATTATTTCCGTTGATATGTTTATTGTGAAGACTTTAAAAAATCCCTCCAAATTCCTCCATAGTCTTCCTTTGCAAAATATCAGATACATTGCCATGCATTTCATGATCACTGTAGTAGAGTATCACAAGCTGTCTCGGTAAATACATGGTATTTACAGAATAAAAAGTTAATAACAACAGAAGAATTTTTGATGTTGTTGTTGTTTTATGAAAGTTCTCCCATCTGCTGCACAGAGACATTTGATTTTGTTATATCAAAATCTCTACAGTTCTTTGAAAAAACACTCTATATTTGAGACTAAGAAAAATGAGCTCTTTAAAAGTAGTAAGAATAACAGAAAAATGATACATCAGAGATACATAATCTCTGCTTCTTTCCAAGATCCTAAAGGTGAACTAACTGCTTGTGTAAATTAGCATGAAATATGATTTGTGGTAATCAGCCAGAAGCAAAGGGAACATAAAATAAAAAATTGTAGTGATTTCTTGGTATATATTTGCCCCCAATGTAACAAAAACAACTCAGATCTGCTTAGATCTAGGTAAAGTAGTAAAATTGTTATAATTCCCACAAATTTGAAACAGTTTAATTTTCTGCAGAATATGTCAAAATATATTTTACAGGTTTTTTGGCATGAACATCTGACTTCATTTGGTTTTGTTTAAGTTTTGGGGTATATTTCAAACCTTTCCGGGTTCAATCTATTTTATTCACAGATATTTAGTTTTCTTTGCTCTTCTGTGTTTAGCAGGGGTTCTTCAGGGGCTTAGCAGGTTTACTCCTCTAAATTGTACTGTCAAGTCCAGCAAAGCAAAAAACTCAGTACTTCAGAACTGTCTGTCCAAGATCTCATCTGTCCTGATCTGTTCTTCAAAATTTGCCTTCAGTTCAATTCTACTTCAAGAGGGAAAGCAATGGCTCCCATTCATTGTATAGATTGATCTTGAAGCAGTCTAACAAAACAGCAGAGAAAAGAATAAGCCAGGTTGGTTCTGTGAAACCTATGGAAAACCACCAAATTATATCCCTAATTTCTAAGCAGTCATTGATGCTTCTCAGCACTGTGACAAGGAACACACCAGCCTGTCCTTTTTTTCCAGACACAGAATTTTAGGATCTATTTGAACTATCTGCTTACAGGTTCTGTCAAGAGCAAGAAGACAGATATCTGAGACATCTGAGTCATCAATAATGGACTGATATTCAAGGGGAAAATATTGTATGAAGTAGAAACAATCCATGCAGCATAAGAAATTTAATACAGTCCATTCCACTCACAGACCTGCAGCATTCACTGTTTCTCTCCCAAATCCTGGCCAGGGCATTTTCAATTGAGTTGACACATCAGAAAGACACTGTACATTTTTTAAGTAACCACAGAATCTTCACTGTTTGAAAAGAAAGTGAACAAACAACTGGTAAAAAACATAGATATTTCTATCCAAAATACATATATTAAGACTTGCTATATGTTTTTTAGTCATAATTTTTAATGTGTACACTAGTGTCTCCATGCTAAAAGAGAAATATGTCACAACACATGGGTATTTCTTCAGTAATAATAAATGTCAGATGAATTATGAATTTAACAAGATTTCAAAAAGAGTAAAAATAAATATACATACTGATGTATAGAATATTAGATTAAAATAAATAGTGGTTATAATATTTGTCTGAAGAAAAGAATATTTGAGTTTTCATTGTATCAGATATTAAACTTAATTCAGTTGCTTAGGAGTTTGAGAGAGCATATTAATGCTGTTTAAATTATTTGCCTTGGTATTCACATCAAGTTGAGTAAGCTATCATATATGATACACAAAGATCTTTTCCACAATTATTCTGCAAGTGTCATAATTTTTTTGCCTTTAATGTCTTTCACATACATATTTTAATCAACTTAGCTCCTGTGTCTGACTCTTCTTTATAAAGTGTTTGAAATACCAGAAAAAGAGAATATGACAGAAGTTTTGAAGTTAATACCCAAAGTTCTCATGCTATAATCTGGTACATCAATTTATTTCAGATATGTCTGATTTTTGAAACAATGGCTTATGACAGTGTCATTTTCCATTTTATGACCAGCTTCTGTAGCAGGCAACTGAAATAGATATTATTCTTTCCTTACTTCCTGAAAAATTCAGTTAGCTTACAAGCTTGGATTGCCTTTAAGTTTCTCTTCTCTCCTTCTTGTTCTCACATTAAAACATTGCTTTTTTCCCTTGAGTGTTTCCTCTGCCTGCTAAAAGACAATGTTTCTGCTCTGTAAAACCTAACACTAATATTATTGTGTACCTGTTCATTTTCTTTATCATTAAACTTTTTTCAGCTTTTTAATATACTTTTATGCATTAGACTTTGTATAGTTTTAAGAATTACTATTTTCTTTCCATTATATTCCCAGTAATTAAATGTCAAATTAATTTTTAGGCTATCATTAAGCTAGCTAGAAACACAGTATTGTTCACTGCATTTAACAACAACATCTGCAATTTGGCTTGTGTTTTTGTCTGTATTCCAAAATGTGCATTCTGCAATGTGTCACATATGAAAAACCATAAGATAAATTTAGCAGACAAAAGTAATGCAGTACACAGAGGTTTCCTATTGAAAAAAATTCTTGTTGGCCTTTTTTTGCACCAGGCAAGTTAGTCAGATTCAGGTTTCCCATGAAGAAGAGAAATTGGTGATGGAAGTATGGGTTTCTTCCTTTGTGCTTATTTCCTAGGAAAGTTATATAACTCCACTTTCCTGGAACACTGCAGAAATCGAATGAATGAAGGGGCTCTGTCTTTGTATCATGCCTCTTCCACAGTTTCAGCACCCACTTCTCTCAGGATCAATTCATTTGAAGGAAAGCCTCTTTTTGTCCCTCACTCCCTCTGCCATGATTGTACTGATAGAGAAAGCACATTTAACCTCAAAATTCAATTTTCAAGACCAGAAGAAAGATGCCTCTGTCTGGAGAGACAGATTTCTGATATGAACCAGTTGTCCATCCCAAAAATCTCCTCTGTGCACTCTGTGACAGCAGAGACTCAGGCCAAGAGAGTTTGAACTCTACTAGTGACCTGTGCTGTGAGATAACACAACTGCATGCATAAAGCTTGTCACCCTGGATCAGATTTGGCTCTGAACAAAACAGGAGTTAGTGAAACTGGTGACTCCTCGTGGAGGGGCCTTTTGGTCATGCCAGCTCTGTGACTTGTGATAGCCCCTTTACCCAAAGACAACTGATACAAACTACATAAAAAAATTTTCAGATAAGATAATTGTTTTTAACCTGCTGACCCCAGAAATCTTGCTCATAGTAGCCTACTTAACACTCTGGCTATCATTCACGTGGTTTCTTGTGCTCTAACTCATACACAGTCACTTCCCACCTGTTTTTTTTGCCTTAATTTTCCAGACTACCCTAGTACAGAATTTATTACATCAGCATAAGTTGTAAATCAAGTAACCACTAATAAACATGGTTCTAGGTTGTCATATCATGATTTTGAAAAAAATCAGGGAAATATTTCTTCCATAGAAAGTATATGAGTAAATAAAAGTAACAAAAAAAAAATTAGTTGAAAAGAAACTTTCTAAATTAACTTCAAATCAGTAACTATATTTGGACATTAACTAGAATGGTAACAGGAACTACAGTGAAAAATTTTATGCAAAATGGTATTTCTGCACAATAACTAGATCAAAAACTCTATGAAAATGCTGACATGATGCAGGAAACCTCCAGGGAGAAATTGTTTGTCTCTAGACCATCTTTACACTGGCAAATCAAATGAGCCTACAATCACTTTCTGACATAAACACCAAAACACATTTAATGGACTTGTCTTCCCTGTTAAACTTTCTTTCATGCAAAATGAGGGCAGCCACCTCCAGACTCCCTGCTTGAAACAAATGTTGGTTTTTATGAGCCCATGATCCATGCTTAAGAATTGTTTGGTGTAATGTTAAAGCAGACTAGTCCCAAAATCTAAAACTTCCCTACTATAACAAATTATTTATACTGAATAAGAATGTGCCTTTTATATTTATATGTGCCAGTTTTATTAGAATATATGCTTAATGTTTGATGTGAGGGAGTGAGAGAGAGAAATTGCAGCAGTTCATGATACTACTCTGAATACCAGGCAGTATCTAAAATTTGCTCAATCTATGGCAGGAAAAAAAATCCTCCAAACTGGAAAATGCACAATACATTCTTTGAAGATGTTTATAAGTATAAGATGATAGGTTATCCACACAGAATCACAGAGTGGCTGTGGTTGGAAGGGTCCTCTGGAGGTTCCCTAGTCCAACCTACCTGCTCAAGCAGGTTCACCTAGAGCAGGTGGTTTGCATCCAAGCAGGTTTTCAGTATCTCCAGAGGAGACTCCAAAATCTCTCTTGACAGCCCGTTCCAGTGCTCTGTCACTCTCACAGTAAACAAGGTTTTCCTCATATTCTGATGGAACTTCCAAACTTTTATCTGTCACCCCTTTTTCTGTCACTGGGCACTATAGCAGAGGCTCTAGCCCATCCTCTTGGAAGCCACCAATAGGATCCTGTATACATGGGTAATATACCCTCTCAGTTGGCTCTTCTTCAGGCTAAACAGGCTCAGCTCCCTCAGCCTTTCCTCGAAAGAGAGGTGGCCCAGTCCCTCAGTCATCCTTATAACCTACCCTGCACACTCTCCAGCAGTTGTCTGTCTTGAATCAGATTTATCTCTGAGTAGAAAAGAGTAAATCCCATTTTCTCTATATTTCTTACTAATTCTTTACAGAGTTGAATCATTTAAATGTATCTGTGCTTCAACAAGAACTAATCTTTTTTTTTTTTTTTTTAATGATCACATTAAAATAGTTCACTCAAGTAATAAAGACTCACCCACATAATATTTCTCATTCTAGGAAAGTCTCTACTTTTAGAGACAGTAGAAAACTAGAGCAGATATTTGGCCAACATCAGTAGTGATGCATTGTGTCCTTAATTAGATTAACTTACTAAATCCAGGAGCTTTTTCTAATTCCTAGCTTTATAGCAAAAGGCTTAATAACCCTGTGACTTTTGGTCCTTTCGATTTTCATCAGTAATGTAAAAATAAATTTTTGGCAAGCTGTTCACTGTAGAACTTATGATAAGGTATTAATCTTGGATATAAAGGACAGGCTGTGTCATTTTTGATCATGTGGTTTATTTCTAACTAAAAATATAGTTTGTCTCATGGATCAGAAGAATACCTGTACTAAGGATACCTGTGTGGGATAGAACTGATTTCTGTTCTTGCCTGTCTTCTTTTCTGAAGATCATTAACATAAGAAAGAAACCTTTGAAGGCTGCATAGCTTCAGAACTCCTCCATGCAAATACTTCATGATTTAGCATCTTTATTAAGAACAAATATTCCCCTCTGGTTAAGGTTTGAGGAAACACATTTTATGAAAGAAATGTCCTTACACATGTGAAAATGTATCAGGAATATAAAAACTAAATAATAGTACAGGGATGGTAGGGAGCATCACTGGTTTACCCTGCTCTTCTCAGATATCTACCACTTGCCATTGTCAGACTGAGAAAAGAATAAATATGTGTTTTTACTGCCATTCCCATTCTTGTCTTAGAGTAATTAATAAAATAAGGATTTTTAGAGCTATTGGGATAGATAGTGGTAGACTTGTGGTTTAGAGATGAAGCAAAATATTTTGCTGAATGACCAGTATGAATTATTACAGTTACAAGCCTCAATATTTTTTATTTTAAAAAGAAATTATTGCTTGTGATAAATTTCACTCATTAATCAATATTGATTAGCAACTGGACAGCTAGTGACATAAAGCTGAATTTTCTTTTTGGGTAAACAATTCTTTTAACATAACATGACCATGAATGGACAACCTAAATAGTTTTATCTAAATTGCTGTAATAAATATAGAAACACCAGATTTGAACCTTCTATAGCTACCCAGTCCATTCCACTCCTTCTGTGTCAAAGTTTTAATATGAAAGAAATTAAAAATAAAAAATTGTGCATAACATTAGTTTTTGCAAAATTTTCCTCACAGGATGACAGTGGTGATGTGTTAGTAGTATGTTCTTGTCAATAAATCCAGGACTGAGGATTTGAATGGTGTATCTTGAATATAGCTCAGTAAAGACTGAAGTATGTGAAAGAATCTCTGTTTCTTGGGATTACCAAAGGCTAATTTCATCTAATTAATGGTCCTTGATGCAATTTCATTTTACTTTTCTAAAAAGTAGTTGTCTGTCTGACAAGGATATTATCTGCATCATGCACATAGTTTCCTTTAGCTGGGACTTCTGCACCTGGATCCACCTTCTATCTTCTCATCCCAATGATTCATGTAAATGTAAGGGTGGTGTCAAGAGGATGAGAGGATGAGCCAGACTCCCTTCAGCAGTGTTTGGCAACTGATCAAGGCGCAATGAGAACAAACTGGAATACAGGAAGTTCCATCTAAATATGAGGGAAAACTTGCTTACTTTGAGAGTGACAGAGCACTGAAAGACTGCTCAGAGAAACTGGGGAGTCTCCTTCTCTGGAGATATTCAAACCTGCCTGGATATATCCTGTGCATTTTGCCCAAGGGGAACCTGCTTGGGCAGGGGAGTTGGACTAGAGAATATCCAGAGGCTCCTTCCAACTCAAACCATTCACTGACTCTGTGATTCCATAAGTGTGTACTTGGGGTATTCTACACCAATATGGTGCTAGAATTCATCAGCACCCGGCTTCAGTCTGGATTTGTTATGTGTACCAAAGGAACGGTCAGTATTTTTCTACAGTTTCAACATATTTGTACAGTTTTCATAATGACCACTGAGGTCCTATAATATATTAAATGCTTTCAGCAAACCTGAAGCTGCAGAAAGACCAAATTTTTTTTTTTCTTTTTTTTTTTTTCTTTTTTTTTTTTTTTTTTTTGCAATTTTATTGCCTATATACTACACCAAAATTATAAAGTTATATTTGTTTTTCAGAAGTGCTCCAAGTCATGACAATCCAATGTATAAAATTTGTGGTCAGAAAGACACAACTTAGAAGACAATTAATATTTTACTTTCAGTCTTCCTACCTAAACAGAACAGAAAGTGAATTTGTATGTGCTTTAGGGTAGTGGAGCATGAATTGCACAATAGCAAAATTTTTTGTATGATTGCTTAGGACTGGAATGTAATACAGGAAATGAAAACTTTCATAAATAATCATGTTCCATAATTGCAAGCTGGATGACACCCCAAAAAGATTTACAGAGTAGGCAAGGCATTAGGTGCACACTAATCCTCTAGTCCAATGGTATTATCTTCTCTATTCTAGTTCTTTCTAAGAGTGCTAATTGCATCCCAATGCCTCATGGATTTAAGGCTTATATTCTACTGAGGAATGGTCTATGAAAGATTATTGAAGTGACAAACATAACAAAACGTAATGAAATCTAGTTAAACCCACATCTGCTACTTCATTTTTATTTTAAACCTGATTTCAGACTCCAGCACAATACCTACAGTGCTCATTTTTGTTACCAGAAGTTTTTGAGCCTCAATATCAGCACCTGGCAGATAGCTGGAAATATGCAAAGGCAGAGATTTCAAAGTGTAGAGCAATTTCTCCTGGAAGAGCTAAAATTACATGTAGTACAAGGTGGAGTCTTTGCCCTGTACTTTTTTCTATACTATAGTTCCAAGATGTTTGTACCAGCCCTCTGCTTCTTCTGAGACAACAGCTTTAACAGAGAACAGAATATTGTTCCCTCTCCGGATAGCTCTGTGTTGTGGAGAAATTAAGAAGCACTTTTTCAATATGGGAGAATTGAATTCCAGGTTAATGCCTGAATTAGCATAATGATCCTCCCAATGCTGTAACTTCTAACCTCTTTTTGACCTGCTTTTACTGAAGACATACCTTATTTCTTCAAGAAAAAAGGTAGCTAAATATATTCTGCTCTTTAAAGCAGCACATAGATTGCAGGAAGATAATTCCAGTGTACAGAAGGGCATGATTTTCCAAAGCACAGAGCAGAATCAGACTTACTAGATACATCCTTATAACAAATTTCTGCAGTTGCACAAAGTTTTGCAAGCTATAATCCCCAATTATGTAGACCTTTAAATAAACCATCATTTTTAAGGCATATTTTAGTTGTTATAAGACTACTTGCCCAAAAAACCTAAAGGCTTTTCAGTAAACCAAGACTAAAAAGGCCTCTTTTTAACTCCTTAGGAAAATGAAAAGATAGCCTTAATGACCATTTTTGAGGACTGTGTAGAGTGCAAGAAAATACCAGTTCAGAGTCAATAAATCAGTACTTTGATGGAGAAGAAGTACTTTGAAGACAATATGTTGTAGTAAATGTGATTTAGTTTTCAGATAGCTGTCTGTAAAAAAACATTGCAATTGGAATGTACATTTAAAAATATTAAGTAAAAAGAACTGAGTTCAACACAGTATATTCTCATAACAACCTTTACTGTCCTTGGAAAGGATTTATATTGAGACAATTAGTCTTTACTGGCTCAAACAGGCACAAGTTAGTCAGCAAATAGCCCAGTACTGTCATAGCCTCTTTTTTTATCACTTCTGCAGTTGCAACCTAAATTCCAGCTTCTCTGTAGACACCAATTAAATCTTGGGCATTGTTTCATTTCTGAAAATTAAGAGTAGTCCTTAAAAGAAGGCTGTGGGAAGAATCAAATTAATCAAATATATAATTTATGGGGTTTTTTAAGTACTGATTTAGCTATGCCAATGTGGATTTACATTAATGCAGCAGTGAGATCTGAATTTTGAGTTTAAACTTGAGGTTAAGTTTCTCAGTCTAATCCACTAAAAAGGAAAAATAGTACAAATTTAACTTAGGAGTTCTCTTGAGGACAGTGGAATTTTAAACACATATTTTGATGCAAAATCAATCCATTTGCTGAGGCAAAAATTAAAAATTATTTTTCAACATCTTTCTTTTTCTTCCTATTTTTCAGAGTTCCTTTTGTCCATTTACTCTCATCCTATAAACCCCAAGCTTTAGGCACCAGTACACATCCCAATATATTCTTAGATTCATGGCTCTTTGTTATAATTAATCTCAGAGTTAATCCCCTAATCAGTTCACTATTCGGTTCTCTCCACACAAGAATTAGCCGACAACATTCCCTCAAATCATCAGCTAATTTCTCACTCCAGTACAGCTAAGTGTCACCAGCTGCACTCTTGTGTGGACTGTTGGACAGTTAAAACTTAAGTCAGAAAAATGAGACTGTGTGAAGCTATGATTAGGAAAACATGACTTGAGAAAGGAGGGAAAGTCTGCTTCTGTTCTTTCTGTCCTTCCCTGTCACCTGTCCACTGGGTTCCTGTGTTATGGAGATGAAGAACCTTTCTACATGGAAGCATCTCCCAGAGAAAGCTTTTCTAGCTCTATCAAGAAGTTTGGAGAAGAGTTTAAGGAACATTCATTGTCTCCTATTGAACTATCTCATTCTTGTGGTCTACTGAACCTGCTCTTCCCTCAAACAAACCATTCCCAGTGAGTTTGCTCCTCAGGACAATTAACTGTCCTACTGAATCAGGAAAAAATCATTAAGAATTTGCAAATGTGAATATGCACATACATGAAGGTACAATCCCAGCATGGGGCTGGAAAATTGGTGTAAAGAGAGTGAGAAGTAGAAGAGGAGGGTGAGGGATCTTTGCATCTGAGCCTCCAAGGTGGGAAAAGGGGTTTCAGTGCATTCTGTGCTGTGACTGAGCATTTGTACAAAGCTCTTCAGCACACAGTGTCATGCCTAGGGCTGTCCTGAGAACAGCAGGAATTGGACTCAATGGTCCTTGTGGATCCATTCCAACTTGGAATACTCTATCATTCTCAGAGTCAAAGGGCAAACAGCACTGGCTGTGCTGAAGAGCATGTTACTTAACACAGGACAGTGGTCTAGGAAATATCACTCAGTGACAAATAAACCATCTGACCTTGTGGCAGATAGGTAGAAGATGTTATAAAAGAAAGGTCTTATAAAATATGGATTAGGCCCTGTTAATTCAGCTAAGCTAACAATAGCTTACAATTTCCCAGGCAAAGCAATCTAGAGAGTGAGAGTTCATTAACACAACAAACTATTTCTGGGTGAAAAACAGGTGGCATATGTAATAACAGGGAATCTGTCTCATGAGAATCAGTAGAAAAAGTATGCAAACCTACTAAAAATAAGAAGTTTGATAGATGTGCAAAAATACCATGTACTTACCAATGAACTGTGAGTGCATTGTAATCCAAAAGGTCTGACACAGTGCCTTCTGATAATCCTATAAAATATGACCTGTACAATAAGGATTTGGCTTTCCTGCATGAAGAAAATGGAGTCTAGGCTTATTTATTACAACACCTCGTAGTACAAATAAAATTTTCAGAAAGATTTCACAGATACTCATGCCTTCTATTGCAACTGTGTTATAGTCTTGCTCTGTTTAATTATCAAATGTCACTCTAGCAGTTAAATATTTCCTTAATTGTATAATTATTCAATAATAAAATTAATTTTATTTGTTATTTTGGGGGAGAAAAATAAATTATTCTTCATTCAATTGCTATTTACTTCGCCATCATTTATCAGTTTTGGAAATGTTAGGCTTCAGAGTCAGCTGTGTTTGGGTTAATTGAATACTTTTAATTAAGATAGCCAAACACAATCCTTACAACTTTAAACACAGCCCCAAAGGCAGCACTTGGTTAAAAAAAGTTCAAAGAAAATTAATATTTGAAGTACAACATATACTCTATTGGTTTGCCAGATGAATTAGTACAGAGGTTAATAATCATACTTTAGAAAACATTGACATAACTTTAATTCCCTTTTCTGGAAGAGGTTACTAGTCAAATTAATTGGTGCCAGTCCCCAAGAAGAGCAAAAATAGGAACTTAATTATTTATAATAGCATTTCACAGAGATAAATCTAAATACATGCAAAGACTATACCCCCAGAAAGTGTATGTTTTGCTACTGTAGCATGACAAAATTATGTTATGCTTCTTCACAAGTCATGTCAGTATTATCTGTTTAGAAACAAAAATGCTGTTTCCTACAGAAAAAATTCAAGATGTGCCAAACAAGTAAAACTTCAAACATCTCCAAAAGACATTGAATCACATCATCTTTTCTTTCTTATTTGTTACCCACAAACACAAGTAAAAAACGAAGTTTTGTTTGCAGAAGTGTTCAGGGAAACACATGAATCTTGTTGATTCATGAGAAGTTCTCAGAAGTCGCATCACAACACAGTAGGATTTTGAGTCTGGAAAGAAAAAATACAATATTTAGAAGTCTAGCACTATGGAGGGGATAAAGGGTGAGGCTTTGAAAATGCTGCTGTCTGGTAATGTTTATTCTTTATGATGATCCCTTATATGTTTACATGAGGCTTATTGTTAGGATCCTACTTCTGACAGCAAAATAATGTCATGATACACTGAAATAGTGCTAGTGTCTGATTATTAAGAGATGCCTCTGCCTGTATTGAGGTGCAAACAAGACCATATGCCCAAGTCAATAGTACAGATTCTATTTAGCAGTAAATGAGAGAGAGACAGAGAGAGAAAAATAAGAAGGGGAGCAGGGGGAGGGGAAGTGGAGAAAGAGATATCACCACCACATGGGTTCTTTCTTCTGGTTCTTGGTGGTATTCTTCTGGAGGTACCACTTTTATCCAGTCCAAGTCCCGGGTAGCCACAAGGAGTGCTGTCCCCATAATTTGGGATGGCATGTGTGTCAGCAGCTGCTTCCTTTTCTCACAGTTTGTTATGGTGGAAATTTTCATCTGGCTAAGCTACCCAGACCTGCTTCACCAGGCCCCATCACCTCTTCCTCTTGTGTCCATCCTTCTACCACAGTCTGCACAGAGGAATCTTATCTGTGTGCTAATTCTAAACCTCCCACCTCCATTCAGGCCTGGAATTAATGCCCTCCTTTTTGCCATCTGTGCCTATTGTGGTACCTTATCTTATGGAAACTTCCCTCTTTTTTAGTGTTTTGAGACAATTTAACTGCCTTCTTTGAGTCCTCACACCCAGAATTTTACAGTGTGGCTGAAATTCACAGGTTTTCACTTAGGGACAGTGAAACAGGCCCTACCCACACAACATTTCTGTTTTAAAACTAAAATTTTTGTTTCTTTTGTACAGAGAGAGACTTCTCATTTCCTTCTCTGGTGTCACAATAATATGAGTGCATACCCCTTGAAATTCTGAGCATTCTCTATATTTGAATAGACCTCTGAACATTGATTATTGGGTTCCAAACTACTCTAGTCCTTAGGTTCTGCTTCAGACTCTCTTTAATAAAAAGTCTTCACTTCTGTAAACTCTGAAGACAGAAAAGACCCTTATGTCACCCAACATAACTTGCAGATTGAAGATAATAACATTTTACTAATTGCATCCAGTTATTTCCCTTTGAAACCTAATAACTGATGTTTGATTGAGGCATGAGTATGCTATGGATCAAAGAAAACCAATTCCTTCTGTGAAAATATGAAGACACTTAGGATCAGTATTTTCCATTGTGTTTTTTTGTAACTATTGATGATCCTTACAATTTAAAAAAGCCTAACATTCTTCATTTTGATTATCTACCCTAAGTCTTCCTTTATCTTTGTATGTTAAAGATACACTTAGTACACAGGATTTTCTGCATATAAAAATATTTAAAGAATAACCAGACCACATTTCTGTTTTCCTGTCACAAAAAAAAATGAAGAATAAATTTATATAATGTCTGAATTATATAAGAATTTTGTTTGAAAGGAAGCACTGCACCTCATTTAGTCCAAGCACCTGCTCCATAAAGGGGTATCTTCATGAATGCTGGTCACATTGGTCCAACCAAATATTGAAAACCACGAAGGACAAAGATTTCACAATGTCTCCTGGCAGTCTATTTCCATGCTTGCTCACACTGCAGTGAAAATATTTTGCCATAACTATCATGGAATTTATTCTGCTGCAAGTGTGGAAGTTCTTCAACTTCCTCCTGTAAGACATTGTCTCTGACTCTGATATAATGCTTCAGATTACTTTTTACACTTTTCCTGATTTCTCAAGAACTTGTTAAAAAATTCTGGTCACTGAGCACTATTACTTGCATCAGCAGTACAGTAGATTTTGCTAAATCACTGAACAGCCTGCATCCTTCCTGTCTGCATCCTTCTTTTTGCCTTTATGTCACCTTGGCTGCATTTGTTGTGTTTATGGTCATTACAATTGACATATAGTAGTTGAGTCATTGTTGTCCACAGCACATAACCCATAACCCATAACAGAAGTCTGCAGTCACTGGTCTTAGATGTCATAGTTTGACTGTTTAAAACACATTCAGTTTGAAGGCTTCCAGACACTGAAAAAACCCAGCTTGAATCAGCAGGGCCGCATAGATTAATCCCAATTTGTCACTTTACTAAGTTTTACTCCATCAACACTACTTTAAAATAAATTTTATTTTAAACAATGAAATAGATTTTATTTTCATCAATTTTGTATTTACTTCCAGCTAATTCACTAAGCATCCAATAGCATTTTTTGTAGCACTCCTGAGAAACCTTAAGTACAATTGCTTGAGAATTGTCAGAGAATCAGCTTTAATTCATTTAATGTATGTCCTGTTATAATTGTGAAGTATTAGTTTAGTACTGTAATGGCATCATGTATCAAGTCAAACACCTTCCAAAAGCACTTTACATCTGTGTAACTGAAATTATGACCATTACTATGAGTACAAAATACAGTATCCTCTTTCTTCTAAGATCTGTTTTCAGTAAAAACATTAGTTGAATCTAATGATATTCTCATAACTTAATTCTTTATTGACTATTTTAATTATATTGTCATATATATGTTAAGGGGTTGAAATGGACCTGAAAGAGTATCTGGTCCCACCCCTGCTGCCAAGTGCAGGGACTCAGTAGGCCAAGTTGCTAAAGGCTTTATTCAACCTGGCTTTGAACACTGGCAGGTTTGGGGCACCCACAACCTCCCTGGACAACTCATTTCCATATCTCATAAGCCTCAAAGTAAAGAATTTCTTCCAATTTAAATTAATAATGCATAATTTTTACAATCAGACTATTTTTCAAGAAAAATGCTGCTGGGACACAACCCAGCTTTATTATCGAATTGCTGCCAGAGTTGTGGCATTTAGTGAGTTTGGAAGTCCTCATTGAGTAGGTACAATTAATCATTCTTTAATTGACAAATATATCATTGATAGAAATTAATTTTCCAAGGTTCTTACTACCTGGAAATAATGCTATTTACTGAAAAGCAAAAATCTCTTCCTCTGGTCTACAAAAACAGTAGTTTGCTATTTATGATAGCGTATATAATAGTATTGTGGCGTAGTGTAGTAGAAAATGGATATTTCAGTACAAATTGGATGTCCTTTACTTAAAATATATTCATAAGAAAATGATTTATGATAAAGAACACAGCTAACTCTTAGAATATAATGGGTGAATACATATTTATTTCCAATTTAACTGAGAGCAAATCTGGGATACTGGTTGCAGTGTTGGTTTGTTTGGGTTTTTGTATCTATATATCTGAGCAACACCTGGCTTTTGATATACAGACATTCATTCAGTAGAAACCATCAGCACATGATCTTGCATCTAAAGGCTGAACAAAATCAGTATTCAGTCAACCAATAATGAAGGAGTATTTCCAGATGGATCCTTCCAGATGTTAGCAATTAATTATTGACATATTTTGGAAAATATTTAAAGATACAGTCAAATATATTCTTCCTGCATGGGACTGCTACATTATATTGATGGTTGATGATTGTATGAATTTTCCCTTTCTATCTTGCACCAAATGTTCAAATAGATCCTTATGAAGATATCAAAGATACAACTCTGGCAGGTTATTATGTGGCTTTTTGAAATCAGAGTTTGGAAGAGATTGTTTCAGAATGTATTTTGGAAAGGAATAATGATCACATAAAAATGTGTTTGGAAATGTGTTTTTCCTCTGCCGTCTTGTTTAATGAATAAACACCAGCCATGAGACACTAATAAAAAAATAAAAATAATATTAAGCACATACTCTTGTGTTAATGGTCTGATTTTTTTAAGGAAGGACAAGAAGAAATGCAATTTACCCAGTCTATGATTTATACAGTATGATGCAATAGCTCAGCTGACAACACAGAAGATTTTGATGCCCTTTGTTTCAGAGCAGTGACAGCAGTAGAAAAGTCACCATTGAGGCATGGTTTGCTCAGTGAGATTTTACTTGATCTTGGGTCTCCTGTTCTTAGCTTCCTAAAAGGGGATGAATCTCACATTTTTCCCATGTTACACCTATCTGGGAACCCTGTGGTGTCTCCAATTGCCATAGGTGTCCATGCAGTTAAATTAAACTGATGAGCCAGTAGAACCTAAACTGCAATTCAGCTCTCTCTAAACAAAACCACTGTGCCATTTCATTGCAAACATCCACCAGCATGACCAGTACTATCAGACATCTGCAGGGGCTACAATAGCAGCTTTCTGAAAGGGTTGTCACCTTCACAAATCAGATGTGAGGCTGGTTATGGTGAGCTGAGCTGCTTACAAGTCTCTTCTCAATCTATTGTGTTGGCTCCCATTGGCTGTGAGGAGGTGTTGAGCTACCCAGAATGGCTCTACATAACCAGAGAAAAAAATAACTCCAAGTGTTGTAATCTTGAGACAAATTCTACTGATGAAACTTTTTGGTCTTTCTAAATTCCAGACATCAGACCTGGTGTTGCACACTTCTGAAGTGACATCAAAATTCAGAACAGCATGAACCAGAATTTTTGTTCACCTCTATCTGCTTTCTCCAGCTGAGAAAAATGCTGACAGGGTTTTATGTTGGCATATGAGAGCAAAAGGCCTGCAAAGCCACTGGGCATCTGGGAATGCTTCAGGCAGGAATTCCAGGGACAAAGTCAACACAAATGCCTTGTCAATTTTTAGAACAGAAATTTAGGTTGTGATGAAGGGGGCAATGGGCAGCATACTGCTCTGCTCCAAATATGATTTTAGCTGTTTGGTCCTCTACCAAGGAGCTTAAACAATCCTTTTGTGATTCTGAAAATTTATTTATTTTATATATTAAATTATATGTGGCTTTTTCTAAAGCTGCCTGAACATTTGCATCCTAGTGGACTATTTGAGTATCTTTAAAATCTCAGTGAACATATTTAGACAAACGGAAATTATCTCTTCCTTCGCAAACCAACCACTGTGTTCTTTTTTGGATCATTTAGGGCCTAAAGATTTAGAGGGAAAAGGTGTTAGATCTAAGCCATTCAGACACCTAACTTCCATGTGGTAGCAACTTGAAAACTAAGGACCTGGCATAAATAGGATGGTTCAGATAGAAAAAAAAAGGGGGGAATTTATATTGCTTTTATTGTCTATGTGGAGATTGAAGAACCTGTGAAAGATAAAAACTTCACAAACATACAAGAAAGATCTGAGTTTAACCACTGAGTTTGAGCTGCATCTTTCCCTGGAGCTTGGGTGGCTTAAGTTGGAAATGCCCATTAGGCACCTGTGTCCATTCAAGCTTTTATGGATGAAGTTAACAGAATTTCCTTTCTGCAGGAGGAGGGCAAAACAAGCTTCTGAATTGCTGCTTTACAGCTAGTCTCTGTCACGAACACCTCTCAGTGACTTACTGAAGTTCAAACTGCATTTCAGTCTACATTGCCAAATATGAATCTTTACTATGAGTTTTTACATTCAGCTGCAATATTCAGTTCATGCTCTGTGTTCTTGTCCAATTCAATTGTTTTATATACAAACAATGGTCATCTATTAGAATGCATGACATGACAACTCACACTCTAAAGGTGGCTGGCAACTGATCCTGAGAGCAAGGCCACAGCCATGCTGTCACAAATTCCAGGTCGTTAGCATTGATCACGCATCTGATATGTTTTCATCTCTGTGTACTCATGGCTTACTTCATACCTTTGTCTTTACACCTTTTATGTTCCAGAGATCAATAAATGCACTTCTGGACTGCACAGGAATGAGAACAGATTTGCTGCTGTGCAGGGCTGTATAGAGGCCAACAGCATTTTAAAATTAGGTATGTCTGTTATCAGCAATATTAAGAGTTAATGAAACAAACTCCAAAAAAACCAAAAATGTGCACATAAATGCATTCTTATCTGGCAATATAATTGGCTACAACTCAAGTGAAATTTTGCAAGTTATAACAAAACACTAATACAAATAATATGATTATATGCAGCCAAGGATCCCAATTTTGTCTTACGCCTTTTTTCCTAAGTGAAAATAAAGTTTTGGTTGTTGTTTTGTCTTCTTGCAGAAAAGAGAGGTCTCTTCTCTTGTTTTCCCTTTCTACCCATCAAAGAGACAAATAGACACCTGTGTCTTCTCTGACTTCCACTGTATCCTGTCCTGATAGGAAAAGTTCTTCTTCCCTCAGATTTCACAGCTGGCCAAGGTTACAGACACTTTTTCTCGTGAGGCTGCCTGACACCACGAGTTATGCCAAAGCAGCTGTTCAAACAGCTCTTTTTTGGAGAGAGGGCTTCAAGTGATTCTAACATCTAAGGTTGTGTCTTCTTCCATCATACAAAGAACAGGCCATTAGAGGCCTCTCTACACAGAGAAAGCTTGTTTCTGATATGACTGACAGACTAAACAGAAGGCTTGAAAGCCTATCTGACTTCTGCCCAGTGTCCTTTCCTGGCTGTCCCTTCTCAGCAGCGCTGTTTTCCAGCTCTTGCAGCCTCCTGCACAGCACACACATCAATCTGACTCCTCACACTTATGGACTATTTCTTTCTTTCCTTTTTATCTGAGTATCAGCTTTGGCTTTGCTCACCTTAGCCCTTACATCCCTTCTTCCTTCCAAAGCCATCCAGTGGAGATGCTGCCTCTCCTCCTGCTACTCCTCTGCAGCTTCTCTTCTACTGGATATGTTCAGTTGTTCCTGGCATGAGACAATCCATCCTGTCCCTTTCTCTAAGGTTTTCCATAAAACTAGGTATGTATCTGTCACACCAAAGTAACACAGCTTTCCTGCCTGCCTTCACAGATATATTTTTTTCCAGATAATCTGTTCAGTATTCTTATTGTGGGCTTTTTTTTTTTTTTTTTTTTTTTTTTTTTTTTTTTTTGTGTTTTCATTTGGGTTTTTTGTTTGGTTGCTTTTTGAGGGGAAGAACTCAACTTAGTTAAATTGGCCTGTATATTGCACTGCTGACAAAACCTAAATATGCCTACAAATTATGTCCCACCAGCCATCTCTTTTCTTGTCTTACTGAGATTGCATCTCCAGCAGACCTGTTGGACTAGAACATTCTACACAATACATATCTTCTTTTGATGTTTTTCTTGTAACTTTCCCACAAATTCTGAAAGCTTTCAAGCTTTCAACACCTTGTTCTTAAGGTATTTCAAAAATAAGGAGCTTTCTCAAAACACAACTTCCTCACTGAACCGGTATACTGGGGAAGAAGATTATTGCAGGATCATAGTCAATTATTTCCTACTCTGGCTCAATCTCATTTCATGTAACAAATAGAAAGCAAAAAATATCTGAAGGAGCCAATTACAAATTGACGCATGTAGGATGAGTTTCTCTCACATTTCTAATTGTTCAGTGTTTATACATATTGAGGATAAAGCCAGTGACGTGTAAATGCAGAAAAGATTTTCTTAATGAGGGATGAGCAAACAATTCCTCACTGCCCCTTTGACAGCTGCACTAAAGTCCAATGAAAAGGCACCACATATAGAAACACAGATACAGAGAACACAGAAGAAATACTACATCAATATGCACAAGACTAATGATTAAAAAGGTCATTTTAACATAGGCATCCATTCATTTTTGAGTGTTTTGCTCTGGAGCCATTAAGGTTGATTGATACTGATTTTCATATCAAATCCACAAGAAGCATTTTCCTGCCTCTTCTAATTTGGTAATCATTTTGTTGTAGGCTTAAAGGATATTTTCAAAATTGTAGAAATCCTCCTTGAGTTATCCATGTTGTAATAGAAAAAAAAATTTACTTAGCCAGTCATGTTGAAGCATATTTGTTGTGAGATATTAACATTTTGGTATTTGTTCATCCAAAATAGCTTTAAGATTTAGAAAAAAACAATTGTTAAAACAATATAAAGTAAAAATAATTTCATCTGTCTCAGATGTGCACATATAGGAGAACCCTCATGTTTTGCTTTGTATTTTTTTTCCCAGAATGTAAAGTTCCAGCTACAAACAGATCTTTATATAATGTCTGCATTTTCATATATTGCATATGTATTGGTGTAGATTTATTATTTAAAAGCAATTTCATTTCTTTCTACCTGACAAAAAATCAAAGCTATTTCATGTCATTTTTTGGAAATGACATATGTAGAATTTTTAGAAACCAGTAATATATGCTTATATTTTGTCCTGAATTGAGGTGTTGCACAGAAGAATGAAAAAAATTATCTGATTTTTGCCTTCAAATTACTATACACCTTCAAAGCAATACTAAAAAAAATACTAGATAACAAGAAAAGTCAAACTCTCAGTCAGAGTTGAAAATATGACACATGTAAAACCAGTGTGACATTAAGAGAGTTTGATTTGACAGACAAAGAGTTCCCAGACAAAAGGCACTTGAATTTATAGCAACATTACTTGGAAACCCTTTTGTCATCTAGTGATTGAAATTAAGGGAGACATTAATCTCATAGATAAAGGTAATTAACTAATATGAGAAGCTTATGCAGTTATATTTGCAGATGAGGTTTGCCAAAATATCATAAACCAAATTATTTCATAAAGAACCTGATCAAATGCCCACTAAAGCCCATAGGAATCTTTCCTATGATTCAGTAAGCTTTCTTCCAGTCTTGTAACAAAACATCAAAGCATTCATAGAGAATAAATGCTGTTACCAGAATATTTTTAATCTGAATTTTTACTGGGCAGAAGTTTTACACAGTGGGCTGAGTCTGACAATAACTGCTCTGTTGACTGGCACAGCAGTTTGTGGAGAAAAGGTTCCAGGGATGCCAGGACAGTCATTTGTACTGTTACCATGACTCACCTGCACCCACGTGTGTGGCACTACTGTCCTTGGCTCTGAGGAACGTGTGGAAACAATGACTTCAACAGCTGCCTGCTTCATTTTCTGTACTAAATGCATTGCTCACCCTTACTTGTGTTTGGAGAATCAGCTTTTGCCACAGACAATCCATACTAAGTAACTCCTGCTTGTGCTGCATAGATATTTGCATTGGATTGCAATTAGTGGAGCCTGTCTATAAAGATGATTGATAGTTAATATAACAGTATAGGGTACTGACACTAAGTAAGATATCCTGCACAGGAAAAAGAAAATCCACTGACACTTAAAAAAAAAGCTAGATATCACTAAAATCTTGATATTTTGCTTTGATTTATTAAATTGTCATTAGGGACAAAAAGTGATTCAATAAGTCAGTGTAACTGATGTGTGCAGCTGAGCCTGGGAAATTAAAGTGAATTAATTAATCCATTGCTTGTTAGTTTCTTTCACTACTTATCAACACATTGGCTTTTTCCTTTGGTAATAACAAAACCCCTTCTTTTTATAGGTGAGCAAAAATAATCCTAAAACTGTAATCACTTATATCTCTATCAACTATTTCCTGTTTTTTACTCAGTATAAACAAGATATTTCAATTTTGCTTTAGTTTGACCTTAATAGAAATTTTCTCTTAATTCTGCAATTCCCTTTCACCAAGGTTTCTTGGACAACTTCATTTGCTTCAGTGCAATTCTTACACATATTTTGACATTTTGCAGTTAGTAAATCAAACCACCTAGTAATGTAAATGAGCAAAAAAACCCAAAACCCTTCTCACTCCATGTGGAACACTCCTGGATCTATTTGCTCTGTACTTTAACTCAGGTATCACCATTTTGCCTGTGCTGTCAGGCATTTGGAAGCAGTACAGATCTGCACAGTGCTTCCCTCTATTTTGCCTCTTTCATGTTTATTCTTCTGATTCTCTCATTACAGGCCAACCTCTATTAGCCTGCACCAATGAAAGTAATATTGTTTACTGTTCACAGTCTTGTCTCTCTGCTTATCTAAAATTTATTCACACTCACAGAGGTGTCAAAAACAAGACTTTTTACCTCCAAAAAATTTCTGGCACTTCTACAAAAGCTAGCCTGTTTTCCTAAAAAGTTTTCCAGGGCAAAAGAGGCCTATCTTAATCCCAGAGTTATTCTAAATATCCAAGCAGGCACTGTAAAAATCTAAATAGGAACCTCCCAAATTTAATTTTAAAATTATTTCAAACACCATCAAACCAATTTTGAGAACCAACATTAGCTGGTAAGAATAAGAACTATCTTTTATGGTCAAAATCAGTTAAAATCTTCCTGAATTCAGTGTTTCCTGTGGAATTTGCAGTTTTGTGTATTATACTCCCTCTTTCAAGAGGGAAGCAAAAAACCAGCAGCATAAGATACAGAATTAGGCTAAGTGTGATATAAACCTCAAATAGCAACATCTCAAAAGAAGTCTCTACAGAAATATAATATTCATAGGAAAAGGTCATTGATTTGAGGAGAAGGTTAAATGATCCCTATACATATCTCTCCCTCACCCTCTCTCTCCTTATTCTTGTCATTAAGAGACAATACTGAGATGCTGAAAACATTTCCAGCAATGGAAATTACAGTTTATAAATATTTCACACAACCAGATGATTATGCTTGATTAATTAGTTTTCAAGGAGCAAGTTAAAAACCATGAAAACATCAACAAACCTCTCTGAATAAATTCTCAGAATATCTGTAAGCAGAAATATTTTTTATAGCAACAGTAGTGCAAATTGCCAAGGCCACCTACCACTAATACTAAAATATTGGGCTAAAATACCAAGCAAAATTTTTTATGGTTATGTTACATAATAAAAGATCTGTATCTATTTCAAGAGAAAAGTTAAGATACCTATACCAGAGTGAAAATATTAAAAATCAGCATTTTTGGTGTTGAATTTTTATTTTAATTCTGCCCTTTTTTAAAAATACATTCTGCTACATCATGAGACACATTTCCTGTCTTAAACTGATATCTGAAATCAGTTTAGGTGATAAGTATTGGTTAAAAATTAGTGTTTTCCCACACGTGTCAGAATCCTTCAATATCCAAATATCAACAAATGTGAAAATCCAGTAATGAATAAAGGTTATGTTGGACTCCAAGCCAAAGGTTTAAGTGATCATTTTCTCTTGCTTAAAACAGAAATTTAAAATTGTCCAGAGAAGTTGTGGGTGGCCCATCCCTGTCAGTGTTCAAGGCCAGGGATCCAAGTTTGGATGGATCTCTCTCATCAGCCTGGCCTAGTGAAAATTGCCCCTGCCTGTGACAGAGGGGTTGGAACCAGATGGTCATTAAGGCTCCTTCCAACACAAACCATTCTATGAATCTTTGGAAATAAAAACAATATTGAGTTTATAGAACTGGTTCTGCTGTTAGGACATTAGTTTAACTCAGGCTTAATGTATATGCACATGTTGAATGCACTTCAATTGCTAATTTTTGATTATTTATAGGAACGGTGAAGAATTCCACAAGTTTGAAAATAAAATACAATTTCAAGATCATATTTTTGCATTCCCATCAATCCAGGAGGAGCAACATAGAAGGCAGGATCTTCAACTGCACTAGATAAAAGATTCAGCTTCCTAACTGAAAGAAAAGAGTATAAGAAGGAAAAACCCATTTTATCCTCATGCAGAGTACAAACTACACCTTTTTATAATAAATGCATGAAATAAGTTTTACATTTGCTAGCACTGGAGTTAATTTACTTGATAGGGAGAGAAAGGAAGATGTAACACTTTGCAGTATATGCATGCATGTAAAATCCTTTTTTTTTTAAGAAGGAAAAATTCTGCTGTGGGAGCAAAATACTTGCTAGCTTACATATCAATTCAAATAGGGGGACAAAATTCTTAAGTGATAGTGCTCTGCATCTCTGATGAAACTGGGTGCTTGGGAAATACAGTTACTTTTCTTTCAATAGTATTTTATTCTTCCCCAGCTAATTCCTGGAAATAAGCATCTGTCTTTAAAACTGGAAGAAATTATTTTCACAGAAAGAATGCAAAAAATTGCCAAGGCACACAGTTAGTTTCTGTCCTACTTCTTCCCAAAACAAGCAGCATTCAATAGTAATAAGCTAGATTTTGCTAAATGTAATTGCTTATTTGTGTTTGAGTATATCCTTTCAGATAAAAATACCATCATGTCTACCAATAAAAATAATCTTTGCTCAAGTTGCCATTCACTCATCTGAGATGTTTCAGCAAGTCACAACAGGATCTTCTACTGTACAAGACTGTAATCTGTGGTTATCCCTGCACAGCTACTGCCTGCTGCACATCCTGTGTAAATCATGTATTTTGATTTTCTATCACTATCAGAATTCTGCTTCCTTACTTGAGGCCTGCTTTTCATCCTTTGTTATCTAAATGACTTCTGTCTCAGGAGGGCTCTACTGCCATGGGAATATGTTTAGAACAAGAGAAAAAACAGAAGGAAAGGGCACCTAAGCAACAGAAAAAAAAAAAAAAGGGGGGGGTTGGAGTGCCAGAACTGATAAAATGCAATCAGAGAAAAGCAAGAAAGAACTGATGGGAAAGGTGTTCCAAGCAGCAAAATTTCTAGTCACATTTCTGGTTCATTATTCTTTCATTACTAAAAGCTTTATTATTCTCTGGGATCACAGTGTAGGCAGGAGGAAAAAACGTTAAATAAAGCCTAAAATATAAGCAGAAGAGTCAGCAGTTGAAAATAACTTTCTATCTCTTCTCATCAACCACCAATGCAAAACTCTTCCAGTGCACATAAGAAAATTTTGTGAGAGATTCACCAAATCCATACCAAATTCACCAAATTCATACTTTCTCTCAATTCATGTAAAAGAAACCAAGGTTTCAAAGGAAGATGCAAGGAATTTTTCAAATTTACTTATGAAGGGGCTTAATTGTTAGCATTCTGCCTTTAAGTATCAAAGTATATCTCTATTACAATGTATTTTATGTACTGTGTAGACACAGTAATGTTAAAAACTAGATTTACTTTCACCACGATGAATAAAATCACTTCTGTCAATTTTGCTCATGTATTATGAGGAGTAAACTGGGGCATCCTACAATCCCAGAGAGATCTTCTTGATCTCTCCTCAGATGGAAGCCTTTCCATATCTCTATCTTAGTTCACACATGAACTCCTCACACGACAATTTGATCTAAACTAGGTTACCATGCCAACCTTCTTAATACTAACTTCTTCAAGAAGCCACAGAAAAAATGCCAAATAATGCAGGGCGGCTGTTATAAAATAAGAGCAATGTTTTAAAATGCTACCACCTGGTGGTGACCGAGTAGGAAAACCTTGACACGTACTTGAAAACGATGATCACATGCTGCCTCAGACTAAATACAAATTTAAACCTTGCAGGGGTTACAAAAAGGTGGGTGGGAGTGAATAGGATTGCACTGTTACACCTACAGTGCCTTGTAATTATGCTCAAGAGAGGAAACATAGATTCCCAATGTTGTAAGATCTAGTGGAAAATGTTTTGCAGTTTTGTGCTCTTCAGCTCAGATTTGCATCTCTGGATAGGAAATCAAACTTGAAGTCTCCTAAACAAGATGACTACAAAGGGCTTGGTGCTTGATACTGTGTAAGTAGGGTATTTGTCCCAGTACAGGAGAAATAAAAGAAAAAAAAAAAAAAATAGTGCTGTTTTCTGCAAATGTAATCATAATGACTTCAGAAGAGGTTTTGGCACAGGGGCACTCCATTCAGAGCTTTCTTTGTTGACGTATTATATAATGTGATATGTGTTAATCAGTAGCTAAGATAATGTAAAGGAGAAAAATGCATGCTTCTACAAATGCCCAGTGATAGCTTTTAAAATCTTTACAGCTTACATTTTAATGTAATGAACTCCCTATTCTCTGGGCAAAGAAACCAAGAACATTGAGTGCTTCCATAAACTCAACTAGGAAAAAAATAAAAACTTCTATCACAGACCATGGACCTGGGCTGATCTCACACTGAGTCAGTATAAGGTTGACTCTGCTGGCTTCAGCTGAATTATTTCTGATATGACTTGGATTGAGATCAAAACAAAGTCTTCCTCCAAGTCTAATTAATTGTATTTTAATTTTGATTTGCACCTGAATTAGCAGTGAACATTGAGTTGATGCATATGCATTAATATTTCCCTGCTAACTCAGATGATTGAAGCATATGTGCACTTCACACAGTGCTGTGTGTCAGGGTACCTGGAGAATATGGTTTTAGTTGGTACAGACAGATCATAAGGGAGGATACCCACAGGTATGAGAAAAATGCCTGATAATTTGCATAGCAGCTGGCAGTATGCTCAGAGGGGCAAAAGCTCTCACCACAACCACAGAGCACCATCACATTACTCTGCCTGTGCTCCTAAATGGCTTCTGTACAGACATATCTTTCACTACTGAAATAACAATAAATTGAAAGGCAGAAACAGAAACTGTAAAGCTTAAAGATGAACGTGCCAGCTGTTCACCTTCCCTCAGAAATAGGAAGCTCTTCCCTTTATGCAAAAGCTTCTTTCTTTTAAAGGACATAGTTTTGTTTTATATACACTGGTACATTCAGTTTCCTAATGCAGAATTACTGTTTTGTTTGACAGATGCATAATAGCCAGAAATACTTGGTGAAGTAGCAAAAGAGAATAACATTTATGCAGTATAATATTTCATGTTAAGGGCTATACAGTTGCAAATTTCCTAAATTATTTCCTATACTTATGATAGCTTATAACCGTGATATCTATTTGCACTTACATTTTATGATGATCATTGCAGAAATTGACTACTGTGAAGTAGAATATCTTGTTCAAATAATAAGGAAATCCTTATTTAAAAAGAAGAAGATCTTTGCCTTTTATTCCAGAATAAGAATAGGATTTTAGACACTCTTTTATGTCTGTCTAATTTGTTCTGGTCTATGTCACTTCAAATGACACTAGAATGGTAGTACCATACTCAAAAGCAATAAATCCCTTCAATTATTTAAGCCATGGTCAGGCTGCATATTTGGTTTGGGCTGAAATGGAAGGTGATTTGCACATCATTACAAGTTGATACTATTAAAATTATGTTAGTAAACAAAAATATTTTTCAGATTTTTTGGGTTGGGGGGCTTTGCTCATATTTCTGAGGAATGACCAAGAAATGAGGATTAGATTTTTTTTATAATATCAGTTCTGTCTGGACCCCTAGTTGTTACTGACGTTTGTTTATACTGGCAACACAGTAGGACATTTCTTTTCACTTTTCTGCAGAAAATCACACAATACTAAATATACGTAATATTGTCAGCTTGTACCTTCTGTAAACCTGAGTATTGACCCAGCTTTCTCTCAGGTGACAGTCTGGTAGTGCCTTAAGAGCCTTGCTGAGTAACTAAGATAGTGATGGATTGGAAAAACAAAACAATTTCAGTCACCCCCTTCACACACATCTGCTTCAACCCTTAAAGTTAGATGAGGTATTTTCAGTTTCAAGTCTGGCTGGTAAGAGGTCTGATTGCCCAGCATTTTGTCAATGCCCATAAAGCAGAAGGAAGTGTGCATCGGGGGAGAGGAATGAAATTACTGATGGGAGCTGCTAGTTCAGTCAGAAATCAGGAACTACTAGATAAGTGTGGTGTGATTAAAATCAAGGTAACATAGCTGGCACTAATAAACATGATCCTCAGGAGGTACAACCTAAAGCAGTGTAAAAAGCAAGGGAGACAAAAAAAGATGAAGGAGAAATGAATGTCACAACTTCAGCAAAAAAAAAGAAAAAAAAAAAAGGCAGGATGTTACATTTATATTAGAATTCCATGAACAAGTGAAATTACTTCACAAACAGTGATGTACACATAGTTCCAGATAAATCTGTGACATCCATGTGATGCAAAAAAAAAAAAAAAAAAAAAAAAAAGAATTTGCAAACAACACAGTTTTCTCAAACAGGGAAGGGCTTAAGCAGAAATCAGGTCAGAGCACCAAACAGGAGTGGTTGGGAGAATCAAGGGCATGCTAAAGCAGATGAAAAACCAGAAAGACTATTTGGGCTGCAGAATGAAAATCTGGAACTAAAAAAAGGCAGACACCAAATGCAAGTTCAATCCTTAATAAAAGCAAATCCAGAAATCAGCCAAGAGTATAACTAGACCATTATAAAAATAGAGTATAATAGAAAATGTAGTAAAAAGCTCTTTAGAAGGGTGCTTCTAGAGAATGAAGGAGGCTATTCCAATAATAGAGATGTCTGTGTGTAATATTTTCAAATGTTTCAGAGGCAGCAGGGTATTTGCACCTTCCTTGCATATATAATGAGACATCAGAATGCAGAAAAGCTACATAGGAAATTTTATTTAAAAATGGAAAAGAGGGACTAAACTGTTTGCTGCATAGTTAGAACAGTATAGAATTTGGCTTCAAAAGCCAAAAAAGCCAAAAAGCTGAAAAGATTTGGTAACAAAAATAATAAAGCTACTTATTGAGGACTCAGACTTATGTACCAGATACTCTTTTCATACCTTATGTTTCAAGGAACTAAATGTCAAATGCTGTATCTCAACCAGTCCTTAGCCTCCAACACATACTGTTTTATAGAATGGTCATGTAACTATTATTTTAAACAAAATTTTTCAGCAAATATATTTATCTTGATTTGTCAGCCTATTGCTTTGAACCTGATCTAGTGGAAGTATAGTCAGGTCATGAGTGAAACAGCAATTTAGAAAATTCTAAATTGAATTGAATCTATTCTTCAAATAAATTAAACCCAATGATTTCTATAAAAGAAAGCAAAGAAAGTCCTGGAGGTGAAAATTCTGTGGCCGGACCCACAAAGAATGAGGTCCTATTATATTGCAGTCTGTGACTCTCAGCAGTTGTGACAGACAATCAGGCAGGTAGCTTGAAATTCTAAGCAATGTGGCCAGACTGATCCTTGGTATAACTCCATTTATTTGGAGGAATTTGTATCCCAGACAACTGTTGCCTTGAGTCTAATTCAAACCTGACGTAAGCAGCTTCAACTCCCTTGATATCAGTGCAATACCACCAGCTTAGCATGGGAAACCTGGATTTGCCATGAGTCCCTGGCATTGAATTGATTTTGCACCACTCCAGTATGTCAGCCCTTTTGATATCTCCAGTCTCAAGAGAGCTGCCCCCTTCTAGTGCTGCATTGATCCATTGCTTAGCTGACCTTTACAAATGCACCAGAATAGAATGGAATTTAGTTATATAATGTCTTCCATTCAGGAGATGTCTCCAGTCATTGATATATCATTAATATATGAAGATAATTTGAAGGCAAACATAAAAGAAGTTGCAAATTAAGCAGCAATACCTATAGTACCTTCATTACAAATGAAAAAACATCATTGTTTGGTTTTATTTTAATGTTTCTCTCCTTCCAATTTAAACCAATTTGGGGGTTAAGAATACACTAAACTGTAGCATAAACATACATGTAACTCATTTCACTAGTTCTTTTGGTTTTAAAATTATTCTGTTTCTTACAGATTAAAAGTATGCACTTTAATTGCTTTTCAGAATCAGTTTAAATTGAATCTATACAGGTTTTTTTGAGATGTGTGAGGCTGTGCCCTGCAGGTTTTGATTATTCATCTCCACAAACCTGTCCATTGACCATAATAAACCACTTCTTTCAGGTCCATTAATTCCTTTCTATTTCCTGATATTTCTTTATTATCAGGGAGGTAAAGAATCATCATCATGTATTTCGTCTGAAAGATTGAAAATGCTTTAAACAATACAGAAGCAATAGAGCAGTATGCTGAAACATTAAAAATGTTTGCAAGCCTTCAAAGCCATTATGTCCCTTACATGCCTTCATCTTCACCCTGAGTTGTATGGTGCTTAATAGGACTCCTAGCAGATGAATTGCCTGCTCTGCTTGTGAGTCCAGGGAGCTCTAGAATGGCAACAAAACATACATGAAGCACTTGTTTTGCTAGAAATGCAAAGGACAGACAGGACAAACACGAGAAATGGCAGTCTCTAAGCCTGCAAACCCATGAAGGAGTAGAATAAGAGAAGAGGAGGAATTTGGGGAGGTTCAGAAAGGCAGACAAGCTCCTCCTTTGCCTTGTACCAGCTGTGGTTGCCTGATGTCAGATGCTGCCTTACTGATGCATGTTTTACATTTGATTGCTACCAGTGTAATATTACCACACATGATTAATGCCTCTTCAAACACACCTTTATGAAAAAACATTGTAAATCCTCAGGGATACCTCTCCTGTTCATAAACACAGCTTTTTAAATCCATTCCATCAGGCTGTGGATTTCCCACTGCTCTGTGCCAGCTAATGGTGGTTATGAAATGCCAAGATCTGGTACATACAGACCTCTTTGAGTGTAAGGAACTTTTCAAATGTAGACTTTTTTTTTTTTTTAAGTGGATACAGTAGATTGTAGCAGATGGCTTCCTCTGTCTTGTGAATCCTTCTTCATTTGTGGCTCATTGAACTAGCAGTGTCATTACTGTCTAGCACATTAATTTGGAATCCATGTGCTGAACTTCATTGCAAAATTTTAGGATGAAGAGATTTGATTTGTGGGCACAATAGCTACTATTTCTTATTCAATGTGGCAAAACAGTTACAGTTTCTTCTAGATATTTTTCAATCTGTATTTTCAGCTCTCATCTACCATTTGATTGGAAAAGCAGATTTCATGAATCTGTTTCTAGTTGCTGTTAATGCAGGAACATATTTTTTTCCTAGTGACTTCGAAACAAGCTTAAAAAGAAAATCCCCTTACAATTTAATCTAACATTAAATATATTTCACAGTTACAGCTGCACTCTTCAGTTTTTTTTAACCTTTTTCTCAGCACAAGATGTATTGAAGAACTTCACATTTCACATACTGCACTGTTCATCTCTACAACATAAGGCAATTTGCACTGGAAGCATATGTTTAAAAAAAACTTAGAAATTGATCTTCAGCATTATGTAGTGGATTTCCTCAGGCCTTTTAGTGATTAAATTTTTAATCACCTGATGATTAAAGGTTTCATTACTAGGCAATTAGCACTTTAAGTGAAAGGCATTTAATTCCGTTTTGGAAGTGGAACCATCAGTATTTGGGGATTGCAGTCGGATGGAAGACAAGGCAGCAATGCAGTGCAAACTGAGCAGACAAGGTCAGAGGGAAGGGAGAGCTTCAGGGTGCAAGTGCATGAGCAGCATAAGGATCCCTTCCAGCAGGAGAATGAGATTTAGGCATTACAAAGAGCTATCAGGGTGCAGCAAGGACCAGTCTTTGCCTGGTGGCAGGAGCAGGGCAGCTGCAGGGGCAGCAGGGCAGGCCCAGCTCTGGGCATCAGGCATCATTTGGGGATGGAGAAAGTTGTTCTTGAATGGTAATGTGGATCTTGAGGCAGAATAAGTCTTGCCTAAACAGTGGGCAAGAATATTTGCTTAAACTTCTTTGAATTTTGAGCTAGAAACCATTGGCAAAATTGGAACTGTTTATTGTAGTACATTTTAATACATGAGTCATAATTGATGTTGTTCTCCATAAAAATATATGTTTAGCTGGAAAGTGTCACTCTATTGCTCCAGGCAAACTGAATTGCAAGATTAATTTTTTTGTTAGTTTTTTCAGAATTGTAAATTTTGCATATTGGCATTGAATTTTGAGATACCAAGCTGAAAGCTGATTAGTTCTTTTCTTAGCTCTTGCTAGTTTTAGCTGCCTCTCAATCCCTTTTTTCCCTATTTTTTCTTTTTTTTTTCTCCCTAGCAGAAACAGTTTAGTACCAGGAAGGACCTAATATTCCTTTATCTGTGAATTTATTATTTCATTAAAAAATATATGTGATTAGATATTAGTTGGAAGATATTAGGATTCTTTGATTTACAATAATAACAACAACAATAATAATAACAACAATAAGAGCAATAACAATAAAGACCAGTTTTTTTAAAAATTACCTTTTCTTGACTCATTTCCTTATCTCACTTAGGTATTAGAAGAACATACATTCATATAACAGAATCTAAACTATGGAGGTTAATATGTTAATTCTGAGCTGTTGTGCTGTTTCAACATGAAACTGTGACCAGTCATTCAGAAGGATAGGCTCACTCTCTTTTTTCCTCTTTTTTTTTTCCTTTCTTTTTCTTCACCAGTCAAGCACTATTCTAGTGATCAATTACCAGCACAAAATTCACAGTGTTTGTAGCAGATGCAGTAAATACATGAGGGAAAAAATTCCAAATGTTTCCCCATGTATTACCTAATCCTTTTTGTTTGGTGAAAGAGAGATTTGGCATTGAATTAAACCCTGTCTGTAACTCTGTTGCCAGACATCAATCAAAAAAAAGAAATATCAGAATGAACCAGGCACTACAGAAGATATGTAGGAATTAGATAGTGTGTTTGAGCTGTAACAGTCTTTTTGCAAATATGAAGTGCAAAAATGTACAATACACTTACAACATTTAAAGGAGGAATGCCTGATTATAATCTGGTGTTTTGAGAATAGCAAATAATACACTACATTGTTCTACCACTTGAAGATAATGGCAAGTTACAAGCAAAATCCTCCTTGCAAAGCAGCTACTGAAAAGATATTGTAACCTGGATATTTTTTTATTATTATTTATTTACTTATTGTGAATGACATAAATCATGAAGGCTGCATATGTACTTATATAATTTTTATATAAAATGTGACAATTACAATGCCCTCTACTATCTTGAATAATTGCCTTGAGACAGGCTGAATTCCAGCATGGAACTGAGGTTGAATGCTGGTTTTGTCTATTCTTCATAATGATGAAACACCATAAATTTTTGTCAGAATATTCTACAGATGTCATAAACACAGCTGCAGCTTTTCAAAAATAGGTCTGTGTGACCTATAGCAAGAATGGGGTGTGATTTATCTCATTAATTTCAGCCATCTGCAGAAATTCACCTGACTAGTTTTACCTTCTTACCTATCTGCCTACCTCAGAAGAAAAGGGCTTATGACCTTGAGGTGTTTATTTTTGTTTGCAGTCCACTGCAAAGTGGACTGAAACAGGCAGGTGCATTGTGGATATTTATGTCTGATGACAGGAATTTTATCCTCAGGAATATGAAGGTTTTCTCATGTGTCCATGGTCAGCCTTCATTTTATAAGCCCTGAACCTGGATCACCAGCAGTTTGTCACATTACTGCTAGAATAAGGCGAATCATGCCCTGATAACATTCTGGGAGTTTTTTTGTGTGGGGGTGGGGTTTTTTTTAACCCAAGCACATGATTATGCAGATTAAAAAATCCTTAGACAAATGTTATTGCAAACAAATTAGGTGGTGTGAATAGAGCCCCCAGTCTTTTCCCTTCTTTAGCAGTCAGCCATCAGCTTCTGAGCTGCTAACTTCCCCAGAATGAAATTAATTCTACAACACGAGCTGCAGCTACCAATGAGCCATTTGGCAGCAACTTAGGTGAGAGGAATTAACACAGCAATTTCTGTGCTAGCAAAAATTACCTCTGTACCTTGAGGGTTTGGGTTTTTTCTCCCCTTCTTGATTTAAGTACAAGGCCACCATGCAGCAGGAAACAGATGACTCTTTTTTTTTTTTTAAACACCACACTGGTTTCTGTATTGTATATAAAACCAAATTCTGATGGATTTTGTGTAATGATAATGATAGAAAATCCAAACTCATGAATTACTGAAGTTGAATGGTGAGAGAAAATCTTGAGATACTTAGCAAGAGTGATCAAGGTAATCTTTTTCTGGCTTTTTGAGGAAGTTAGTTGGAGACAGACAGGACAATTTCTGAAGGAAAATACAAAGTCACTGACGTAAAAGAAAGGCCCAAACGGTTAATTAGATTTACAGAGATAGTACATGCTCAACTGGGTATAACCCTATGGTAAACTAAATTAACAGGGGATGAGACTTTTTTAAGGCTGTCTTTGTTAAAAATACTTGTTTCAAAATCGTAAAAAGGAAGTTGTCAAAAGTATTTTGAAAACAGAATTATAACATTAATTAAAGTGTAATTAATCAACCTTCCACTTCATTATTAAATTAATAAGCATACAACATGGAAAATAAATGAGAGATTTAGAGTCTATAAATGCATTTACTAAATCTGTGGAAGTGTAGTGAGCAAATCAAAAAGGAAATGTTAAATTATCTAAATGCATCTCACATTACCATGAGATACAAAAGAATTCAGTTCAGCTTGATGCATTTTCCTATGAGATCACCTGCATACAGAAAATTTGGCTTAGGAGATTTCATTTCTAGTAGCAATCATTCTCAGTTCAGGAGATTAACAGATCACACCAGAGTTGCAAGGGACATTCTGTATACCTGAGCATGACCTCCCAATTAATTAGGAAAAGTCAGTGATCTCAGTTACAGAAATATAAAGACACTTGCTTTAAAGTTTTAAATTCAGGAAAGATGTTTAGAGTTGATCTGCAAGAACCAGTAGGAGCTAGGAATCTATATTAGAGCCTCCTTTGGTCCTCCCTTATCTTCCAGTAGTCCATGCTTAATTCTGAGCTGTCTGAAGATGAGAAGACAGACACGATGGAGAGAAGTTAGGGCTGTGGAAGTGATGCAAAACAGCAATTTCACAAGCTACTCTTCTCAGTTTTACTGATGGAGTAATGGATTAATATGAAACAAGTCACACTCTCTTACTGCATCT
This sequence comes from Erithacus rubecula, assembly GCF_903797595.1. NCBI lineage: Eukaryota > Metazoa > Chordata > Aves > Passeriformes > Muscicapidae > Erithacus > Erithacus rubecula. The sequence goes on from NC_136685.1 coordinate 21,965,017, forward strand.
CATTTTTATTTCTTGTACCCCATGATGTTTCTTAAGCTTTGAAAAATTTTTAAATAGGTAGATAGTGGCTGAACAACTTTTTATTCCAGTATCAGTCTCTCAGCTGACATAGCATCTACTTTGTACCTTATGATAATGCATTTTAATGCATCTGAAGTCTTCTCTACTCTTCCAGTCAACAAGTTCTTCCACATTGCAGTTCACCACTATATTTTCATTTGATAGCATTAAAATTAACCTTTGGATTACATGCTTCACCATGTAATCTAGATCTCATTCTGTAGCTTGTCTTGCTTAATCATCATCCTTCATACTTTTGATCATTCAATCCCTCACAGATCATATTATATTTTGTTGTTTTTCATATCTAACTCTAGTTCATTTAGATGAATATTGATCAATACTAACATTATTTCTGGCCAACCCAGAATCCAACCAGAAACTCACTTATTCAGCAAAGATTCCACTTTCCTTGTTATCTCTTGAGATCTGATAGTCAGTTCTAATCCCAATTACCTGAGAACTGTTGATACCACATAATGCTACCTTTTTAGTCATCACGTTAAAGGAAAATAAACTGAAAAAGTATTACATGTACATGGATACCTTTCTCTTGTTCAACCCCCTGACAAGAAAAAAAAACTGTAAATCTGACTTTTCTCAGTCACTCTTGATGCTTGGTTTAAAATCTGCATTATATGCAAATTAGGAAGAATAAGACTTTCACAGACATAGCTGTTTGTGAAAATTCACCAGTTTTGAGGCACTTATCTCAAGGTACAGGGGCTTTGCCTAGCACTATTTAATAATTTTATCAAGAATGCAGACAATAATATAAAACCTTGTCTGTATGAATTTATAACTAGCATTAAGATGGTCAGGACAGTAAATAATAGAAGAGGTTACCATTTCAGAGTGATCAGTATTGTTTAGTTAAATTGTTGCTCTTCAACCAAACATTCTTTCAAACAGCTGAAGGTTAAGTTAATTGATCCAAAGACAAGGAATGAATGTTCTAGGTAAGTAATGAAAACACTATTTTGGAAAGCAGTCATTCAGAAGGTACACCCAAGACCTCATATATGAATATCTTGACATGCTAGTGCAACTTGTGGATAAACAAAAAGGGCACTGTAGAGGAAGAATATTCCATTGAAGACAGCTAGAGACACTATTGCTATACACCAAGAGAAGCCAGCCAAGGGATGTTGTTATCTCCCTCTACCTCAGTCTTGTGAGACCCCATTTGGATTGCTGCACCCATCTCCAGAGTCCCCAACACAACAAGGACACAGGGCAGCTGGAATTAGCCCAGAGGAAGCCAGGAAGATGGTCAGAGGGATGAAACACCTCTTTGAAAACAGGGTGAAAGCCTTGGGAGAGAGGGACTGCAAGAAAAATGAGGAGGGACTTTCAGCAAGAAGGTGTAGTGATAAGAAAAGGGGAATGACTTAAAAGTGTGTAGATTTAGACTAGATATTAGTATCAAACTCTTTATCATAAGGGGGGTGAGGCATGGGAACAGGCACCCCAGAGAAGTTATGGATATGTTTGAGGCCAGGTTTGGTGAGCCTTTGAGGAACCTGGTCTAGTTGGAGATGACCCTGTTCATGACAGGAGGGGTGGAAATAGATTATCTAAAAGGTCCCTTCCAATCAAATATAATTCTATGATTCTACTGGGACAGTGTCTGTTTGCCACATTTAAAGAGTAAATTACAAAAGGAAACGTGGTAGGGACTCAGTTTGCTCAGCTAATCAAAGCAGAGGTTAAAAGGTGATTTGATTGCCATATAGAGGTACTTATTTCTATTTTAAAATTAAATCTGATGAAAAGAAATAAAGGTAAACTCTCAGTCTTACAGACGAAAGTATAACAAGATATGCACATTCAACCTTGAAACAGAGACAGTAAATGTAATTAACAATTTATCAGGAAAGGCAATAGAGGTACTCTGGCTCTGAGTCTGTAAAATGAGATTAGATATCCTTCTGGAAAACATGCTTTGACTCAGCATCTGAGAAAATCATATCCATTGTAGACCAAGCAATCACAATGGTTTGCACATCAGGTCTATGAATCTATTTGTCAAATGAGAAGGAATTGGTAAAGAAAATCAAGGAGTAACCTGCCAGAATTTCCTCCAACCATGGCATTTTGAAATGGCAGTATTTTGGTCCCCTGTACTGTGTAAGTGTGTCTGAAGCAATCTGGTAGATCTCCAGCTTGCTGAATGAGTTTGCTCTGACAAGGAAAATAACCAACTCCCTGCACTGGACAGCACAGGAATGTTATGAGTACCAGCATCCTAGACCACAGGATATGTTGGAAGAAAATGGAGTTTGGTTTTCTGAAGATTGTTGGTTAAAGATGACTTCACAGGTGGGTACTTGTGTCTGAAAATGACCCTGGAACTCCCTGAAGGAGAACCCTATAAATGATGTGATCTGACCTAAGTAGCTCAATAAACTTTTCCTGGGTATTATTTGGCTGGTAATGTCAGTACCATTTCAATACAAATCAGCACAGAAAGCCTTTGAAATTAATACAGATACATATACTAGCCATACCCATAGATAAATACATGGAGACAGGTTGAAAACCAGGCAATAAAAAAATTTAACAGAGATAAAAGCAATTTCATTCAAAATGAAATTAAACTATTAAGTCAAATTAAATTAAATACTAGGGCATAGCATGTGGTACAAGATAAAGACTTTTATAAACTATTTGAAAAATGAAGGTTAATAAGTCCATTACACTAAATTTCAGATGAGAAGCAGTTAAAGAATATTACTTTGACCTGCTTGAGATTCTTTCTCTGATTACATGGTCATTTTAATCAGCATCAATCTTTTAAGAAATAAACATATTTATCAAAGGTAGCTTGCAAGTGTTAGTGGTTTTTACTAGACATTTGGTAAAAGGCTGAACAACACTGAGAACTTCAGCAGCAGAACAGCTTGTCAAAATAAAACCTGAAGCAGATGGTTCTAAATCACTGGAACTCTATGGCATATGCTGAATGCTTGAGCAGTTCTATGAATAACAGAAAGATGTCCACAAATGCAGAGGGAAATAGCAGGTGTGAGGCTGATGTTACCTGATCTCTATCACATGGAATCCTATCACTGTCAAAAGTCCTGTCTCTTGACTGCTTGAGAAATTGACTACAAAAGTCTCTGTTGATGCAGTTATTCATAAGAAACATGTCATTTTTAAAATACTGCACCTCAGCCTGCTGCTGAGAAAAAAGGAAATTTATACTGGCCCAGAGAGAAGGCAGCTATGGCAACAGTTCCAAGGACATTTCAAAATCTATTCATTTCCAATTTACATGTCAACATCAAATACATATGTACTTTCTGTTTTTCTACCAAATACATTTCACTCTCTCCAAAAAAAAAGCAAGTCTTTGCCACTATGATTTTTGCTTATGAATCTCTGCATTCCATGTACCTGTAAGGTCTTACTCCAGTGTAAAGTTCTGAGATAGAAACTGTCTTCTTGTTCAACTTTTATTTAGGTTCTCTTAGTCACCTCAGAGAAAGTGAACCGAATTGTGTTCCTATTGCTAGTACTCACATTGTTTGTTTTCTAGCAAACTATTTATTATAAAAATTACAGTAGAACTCCTTCTTTCTGGAGCAAGTGCTACAGCCTTTGGCTTCCAGAACTCTGGTTTCTGCGAGTCTGTTTCTCTGAGAAATAAGGCTCACCCAACAATAACAAGATTTGTGTCTATAAATACAATAATATGGTAAACAGAAGCAAAAAATATAGCCTTTGGCTGCTGATCTTGTATTCTCTACATAAATAGGGATCAGTCATACTGAAGACCTTCAAGCATGAATATTTTTCTCCCAAAATGTGAATTAATTGTATCTGCAACCTCCAGTATTTGGCATTGGTGGAAAAGGTAGGCATCCTTCCACTGCTTTATTACTTCTGTGTAGGGTAATAGAAATACTGGTGCTCCCAGATGTTTTGGTTTGAATTATGACCTTAAAACTACTTACAGTGGTTTTTAAAAATATATATATAGCAGAATGCAGAACCTCATCTGCATGAGAATGTATGATGTATATATCATCTCTCATGATACTATATAATTACTATAATGATGCTATAGGATATTGTATTGATACTATGTATACGCTATCTGTAAAGTGCAAAAATAGGGCAGTAACTACATTTTCAGTATATTCTAAGAATAAATACCAAATTAAATACTATGTGTTATTTTTAGCATATATAATCTCACTTCTGTTTATAGAGTGAGCCTATGCAAACTTGGAAAAAATGAAATTGTCTATTCTTATCTGAGAGTTTTGCTGCAATGCCTTCCAAGTAATTCTGGTATCTGTCTCTGATCCTAGAAATTGGCAGATTGACTAATGCCTCTGGAGTCCAGAGTCTGAAGGTGTCTTTCATTTGAATTTCAGAAGTTCAAGCCAAGCATTAAGAACAAAGTGAATTTGTACCATACCAGGTGATTTAACATCATCAGGTTGGATGTCATCACAGAGCTGCAAATTAGACTCTTCTGAGAAGTAGTGTTTGGGTCTCAGTTATTTTTGTGATGTAATAAACTATACTGGGATGCTGAAACATCCTTTATTTGTATCATCAGGTGCTTCCAAAGATTTTGGGTCTTTAAATAAAACATGAAGATGATATTTTTTCCATAAGAGTTTCAATATAATTTGGCAAAAGTCTACTGAAACTAGCAGAATTCTTATCTTATTTTCTGTGATAATACCTTACTGACTTTATCAATAGAAAATGCTTTTGGTGTGTTTTTTGTGGTTTCGTCTGGATTGTTTTGTTTTGTTTTGTTTTTCATAAAAGGGAGCTACTATATTTTATGGTGCTTGAAAATTTGGAAAAAGTATTCTGGATATAACTGAAATGTAATATTATTATTTTGAGTGCAATAACCTTGGAGCAAAAGGATAGATATAGCTTAATCTTCTGTTGGAAACTAAAAGTCTCAGAGTATCATCAGCTCTCCAGAAGCTTTTGCTCATGATCTGCATAATGCTATGGTATCAACAACAAGGTACAGGGAAGAGTGTCAGATATTTGGATACTGGTATGCAGGTGTGTGCCACCTTTCTCTCCTCTCATTTTGTAGAAGAAAATCCAAGGAAAGGGAGAATTACATTTTCCTCTTAAATTAATGATATTAATATTTATAATATTTATAATATTTATAATAATATTAATACTAATATTAGTTAAATATAAGTCCCTTTGTAAAAATTATCTGAATGACCGTGTAGCCAAACCTACATTGCAATCAATGGATATTTGATCTCCTTTTATTCATTGGCCAGCAAATTTGGCTTCAGCTGATAGCCTAGGGCATCCAAAAATGTTCACAATGCCCATATGTGGGCAGTGGAATTGAGCTACTAGTGACTGTCTATCTGACTCATTCTCCATTAAATGCACAACATTTAATTTATCTACAACAATACCCAAATCTTTCCTTATGGGCCAGTTTAACTCCTTCCTCAGTGAAGTTCTGATCCTCCCTTGCAATGGCCTTTTTCATACTCACACAAGGTAGTTCCTCTTCTTCTTTAAATGACCACAGGTTCACCAGCATTGTCCAGGTGGTTTGATGGAATCTTGGTTGTGTAATTCACTTACCTCACTGAGTTTATGGAAGAAATTTCTTTGATCCTTTTAAATCCAACAAGATTGATCTTATTTTTGTATATACATTGTATATACATATTCTTATATACATATTCTTACAGTGATTTCCTTCCCAAACTCTCTGAATGCCTTTGTTAAGATCACTGGAATAATGGTAGAAACCCTCTCCTGAAATAATATTTGAGTGCAGTTATTAAAAGATATCTGTGCCCAAATTAAGGTGAAAATTAGACCATATGTCTAAGTTAAATGTACAGATTTTATTTAACAGTAAATGAATGAGCATAGGGGTGAAAAGCGGGGGGGAATAAATAGGAAGGGGGAGAGGGGGGAGAAAGAGAGAGAGAAAGAGAGAAGCAGACAGATCAAATCACCATCATGTGTGTTCCTTCAGTGTCTGCCCTGGCTCTTTTCCTTGTGGTCCTCTCAGTGGTGGGATCCCCAGAGTGTTCCTTTGGAGGTGCCCCTTGTATACAGTGCAAGTCCCAGGCATGCAGAGGTGTACATGCCATGGCCCCAGCTTGAGATGCCATGAGTGTAAGCATTGTAAGCAGTTGCTTCCTTCCCACAGTTTGCCATGATGGGAATTTTGTCCAAATAAGTTACCCTGATCTGTCTCACCAAGCATCTTCCTGTTGCTGTGTCCATGCTTTTCCCACAGTCTGCACAGTGCAATTTGTCAGGTGTGCTAATTCAAAACCTCTCACTTATGTGTAGACCTGAATTTAACACCCTCCTGTTTGCCAACTGGGCATGTTTTGGTGGCCTATCTTGTGAGAGTTTCTGCCTCTGAGAGTGCTTTGAAACAAATTGACTGTGCTCTTTAAGTCCTGACAGACTTCCAACATAAGCAAAGGCACTAACCAACTAACATCTCAGTTGAGCCTTTTCTTCTCCTCTTCTGCTCCCTATATGCAGCATGCAGATTTTGTTTCCATGAACATTGTTTCCTTTGGTTTTTTATCAGGTTTTTTGAGCTTTGTTTTGTAGGGTAGGTTTTTTGTTTGGTTGATTGTTTTTGGGTTTTTTTAATAAAAATACTGTTAGGAATTTATATTGAAAATTACTGTCAAAGAAACATATCTAGTGATTGCAGCAGCAGATAATGAGGAGTGATGCTGTTATTAATCTCTGGAAAATGTTCATTCTGTAATCCCACAGAAAGCATCTTCCCAGCAGACATGAGTTTTTATAAAAGTAGATAATTCACTGTGCCAGTGGAATGAAACTCTTGGTCACATTTTCCAGTCCATGGTTTAATTATTGTTTTAGATTTTTTGGGCCCAGGAAAAAATATTTCCTGGACTTTGAACTTGACACATTCTTCTAGGTAACAGGAAGGGCAGAGAGGACAGGACAAGTGCCTGTGCAGGAACTGAGTGTCAAGGGAATTGATTTGTGACTCCACAGTCAAAAATTTAAGGTCTAGATATGACTGCAGGTGCTGTAGTGTAACTTCTTTCATAATAGAGGCCATGTTTTGCTCTTGTTGATCTCTAGCAAGTTCAGAAAATGTTGCTTAACTAAAACATATTTCTAAAGCCTCTTGGAAGGAGGTTGAGGAGCTACCCTGTTTTTCTGTGAATTGTATTCTATTTGGTTCACTAAGATCCATTTTTTTTTCTGTGGGTGTCTCTGCATTTCTTCTAATGGCAATTGAATTTACTGGCTGCTGGAAGCTGAATTTAACTGGAAGTGGAAACTCTCAAAGATATTAATATTAAAATTGGCCTCTGGGCAGAGAAACTGTTAATGCTTCTGCTGAAGGAAAGGCTGCAACATAAACTCATCTTTTTAGCTGGCCAATATGTGGTCTCACCAGGGCTGTGTAAAGAGGCAGGATCACCTCTCTTGGTGGGCTGGCAATGCACTTTCTGATACACTCCAGGATACCACTGGCCTTCTTGGCTACCAGGGCACATTCCTGGCTCATGGATCTCATGCTTTCTCCTGTGCAAGCCCTGACTGTTAAAGGAAGGCAGACACACAAGTTGGGTGAACTGAGTGCCCCTCTGAAGGTCTCTCAGGGGACTTGCTTCCTTCTGTTACCATTTTAAGCACACAGGAGATTACAGCATCTCCCTTTCTGCTTCACAATCTTATCTTTTCAATGCAGTAAGATCTAAACTGAGCACATAATTAGAGGCATTAAATTTCATACTGAGGAATCCACTCAGGAGAGTTTCAACAAGACTTGCATTTTTTTTAGATATCAAATGTATCAGTAATACGAGAACAGAAAATACGGTTTCTTTCCCAGTAAATTTAGTTTAAGTCTTCCTAATTATTTTTTTTTTAATCGGGATAATGAAGGACTTCTGTGTTGATGTTTGAGAAGTGCTACACAAAAGCATTTCTTTTGCTTCTCTATCTTTCATTATGTAATTACAAGACTAGTTCATTATCCAATATCTGTTCAATGTTTTGAAAAAATGTGGCTGAATTTACCTAAAGAAAACATTCATCTACAACTCTATGTGAATTAAGTTTACAGTAGTTTAAATTCATGGTAAATTTTCCACTTAGTGATGAATTTTATTATCTAGCATGCTGGTGCTACGAAATACCTTTCCTGGGTATCATGAGGATTATGCCTGATAGTCAGAAAATACTGAATTGACATATGCTGAGTAGAAATTTCCATTTATTTTTTTGAGTTGCATATTCAGATCTCAATGGAACCAGCTATTTCCATGGCAGCAGAGTTGTGCCTTGGGGTTAAATCTGCTCTTCTATACTTAAGTTTCAGCCAATGCCACCTGGTGAAGTCTTGGAGCTGTAAGGCTAAGTTCTGTCATTTAGATATATATTTGATTTACCTATTAAGGAATAAGAAGTAGACATTACTTGGTGTCCTGGTTTGAAAGGACAGGTGTCTGCCAGTAGGGGCAGAAGTTTCCCTTTTTAGAATAGAGACTTTGGTTCCACTCCCCTCCCCCAAGTATTACGATTGTTTGAATCAAGGACTCTGAGGCAGAGATAAGGGGGGTGGGAATAACAGCTCTTTTACTAATATATCTAACTATACAAACAGAAAACAGTAACAGTTAAAATTGCTAACAGAACGAAATAGATAACTCGGTGTCAGTCCCTTTAGATGCAAGCACGCTGTCTCTGTACTTAGTCCAGAGCCCGGATTTGCCAGAGGGCAGACGGGAACGAAGGCAGGAGGGAGGGGGGAGGGGCAGCAGCGGCCACGCCGGTCTCGGGCAGGAACGGGCTCACCCTCACCGAGGGCGGCGGCTCCTCGCTCACCGTGTGTGTCCGGGGGATCAGCTGTGTCCGCAGAGGCAGGAGGCTGGAACGGGGCAGATGCAGGGCAGGTGATCACAGAGGGTCTGGCTCTGCTGTGCTCGGCCGCGTGGCTGAACGATCCCAGGCGTCCTCCTCCCAGCTCGCCGGAAACGCGAGTGCCCTCCCGGAAGCCTCAGAGGCCCCTCCGGGGCCGTCCCCACCCACCCCTTTGTCTGGACCCATCAGGGACCCTGGGTGTAACCCGGCCAGCTCCATTGGCATGATAATGGGAAAAATTCTTACAACTGACACAGTAACAGAAAAACACTCAACTCCGAACACTTGGAGAAGTCAACTTTTTTTTAAAGAAACTCTCTAAATTTGTCTTTCAGACTGGGTTTTTGTTATGTAGCAATATCTTCCTTTTGGGGGAAGAGGGAATTAATCTGGTAAACTGATTCCAGTACTGTTTGAAGCTTCCTAGGTTGTTTGATTGCAAAATGACTTAGCAGTGTGTTTGGTAACACTGGGCACTGAACTTGCTAATGGACAAAGATAAGATGCGTGATATTTCCTCAAACACTAAGAAAACTCCATAGGAAGTCACACTCCAATTATACAATTCCTGTTTCTGAAAAACGTGATTGAGATCCATAGCACTGGCCAACCAGTGCCTTATAGAACTAGAGATACACACGTCACCAGCAGCAAAGTTCAGTAAAGGCCACTGTGACATCCATATGTCAGTGACATTTAGACCTGTGCCATCATTCATTCTTCCCTGGGCTATTGAGAATCTAAGTTAGTCCAGCAGAAACAGGACTATCAGTAATAGCTTTGTTAGGCACTGCCTAAAGGACAAAAAAGTCTCTATATCTGAAAAATATGCAATACTTAGTAAAGAAGTAATTGCTTCAGCTGTCACTGCAAGGCAATATCTAGAATATTTTTACTCCAGTGGCAGTGGTTAGCATTCAGCATTAGCCCACTATTCAGCAATAATGACTAATACCAGGTAAGGGAAGGAGAATTAATAGTGACAAATATACAGGGGTAGTTATACATAACAGTTGCTAAACATAAATTTTGCCATCTATGTGTAGCATGCAGTTTTTATTTCTTTTAATGTTACTGGTTTTCCATCCCAATAAATAAATATATGCATATCTAGAGGCCTGTTTATTCTTTTTAGAAGTAAGAGATGATGATTTCACATTAATCACATTAAAAAGCAATAGTTCTTAATCTGTAAAACTACAGCAGTGGAACTAAGCTGAGACACTCAAACTAAAAGAGGAAAGGCTTATTCTTTCATTTCAAGAGTCATGTTTCAGATAAGAAATTATCAGCTTTCTAATATATGCTTTTCAGTTGGTTCTCTGGAGCCCACTTTTGTGAATCCTTACTTTCTTCTCATCTTGCTTGGTTTGGAACACTGAGTTTATGGAAAACCATGGTAGAAAGAATCCTGTGCCTTCAGGAAGGGAATTTCCTGGCCTGACAGGAAAATCAGTAGATTAAGCAAATGCTACCATTCCTATGCACTATTTTTTTCCACCCATTTCTCTTACTCCCAAGAGTTTCAGCATGTACCAAAATGTGAATATATGGACCTACATCCATGAAAGGAAAAACAGATTCTTCTAGGTTCAGGAGAAAAATGAATAATATAATAGTTGCAGAAAATTACACAAAGAAACTGAAGACATTATCAGGTTACAGTGCGGCACCTGCTCTCAATTTGTTTCATATTGCCTTCTCTTAAAAAAAAATAGACTTTCCTACCAGCTTACAATCCTTGCCCTAGATTTTTGGCTTGGTAACTTATAACATGCAATGTGGGGATATCTGCACTGGGAGAGGTATGCTCTAGAGAGCAGAGGAAATGGAACTTGATTCCATCCAAGATAAAAAACCATAGTCACTCATACTTTGGATGAGACTCTTTGTCATTAAAACATTGAACTGGTGAGGGTCCTGATGTGTCATCTTCTGACAGAAGTGGCAGGAACTGTTTGAAATGTTTGTTCAACAGGCACTTGTTTGGACCGACCCATAGACTTTAAATGCTTAAGAAGAGAGAAGGAAAGATATCTAGAGTTTCTGACAGTCCTTACTCATGAGGATCTAAGTGCTTCAAAAGAGAAACTTCTGGCCTATCCCACAACAGAACTGAAAACACTCAATTAAAATGAGCCCTTGAGCAAGTTGCCCAGGGAAGTGGCTGCATCATCATCCCTGGAGATATTTAAAAGACCTGAAGACGTAAAATTTACAGACTTGGTTTACTGTTGGACTTGGCAGTGCCAGGTTAACAGCTGGACCCAATGATCTTTACGGTCTTTTCCAACTGAAATGATTCTATAAGTATTTTGTTTGGTTGGGTTTTTTGTGGGGTTTTGGTCAGGTTTTTGGGTTGTTTAGTTGGGATTTTTGTGGATCTGGTCTTTCTCATTAGGAATTGGGCTGATATAACCATATCATATCCAAAATTAAATGGGTAGCATCGTCTTTCAGATGTTAATGAACTGTGAAGGATGAAAGGATGTTTGATGTTTCCTGTTATTTATTTTTGTCTTTCTCCAAAGAGCAGTCCTATGCTTATCAATGTGGCACCTGAGCATTAACTTCAAGTATTTTGAACCATAGTCTCACATCTGATATTTATGTTTTGAAGTTTTTCTGCACATTGGTTTGCATGTTATTCATGGACAAAGGCATGGGTGTTTGAGATGACAAATGAACACACTGATTTCTTATGATACAAAATGGATTGAATTAAGCTAATAGTGCTCTAAGCTTGATTTTGCCAGCTAGCACATTCAACAGCACAACACTGAAAATGTTTTCTTGACTATGACAGCTGTAAAACAAATGCTCCAGAGCTGGGCAAATTATTTCTTTGTGTAATGCTTTTCTTTAAGAAAAGTCAGTTCTGAATAACAAATCTCTGTTTCAGGATCAAGCTGTATCTTTGAAATGAGTATTTGGATAGATTAGGCAAGAGGGTATTTGAGTATAATTAAGGTCCTTATTCTTACTTCTGAGATGGTGTATGGTAGGTTAAACATTTACTAAATTTAATACTCAACAAAATGCTGACTTTGAATACTAGAATTTCACATTGCCCCCTGAGAATGCTATGGTCTTTGCTGAAATTGGGTGGAAGAGCTGACAGGCACCTTTGTGGACATTCAGTTTTCATTTCCTGCAGGGCACAAATGAAGCAATAACAGCAGAAGTGAATCACTGCTTGCAAAGAGATACTCACTTTTGTGGATTGCTCAGTCAGTGTGGGTGTTTAGATCAGATGAAGTCAAGCAAACAAGAACACAGGAGCCACAGGAACAGTTGGGAGCAAATCTAAACATGTATTTTAGAAAGCTGCAGGTGGGCTTTGTAAGCAGGTGTAAAAATTATTACTGTGAAGCCAAAATGTCTGTTATGAGTAAACAGTGAAGGTTTTGATCTTATTCGGCATGTATGAAGGGAAAATAACCATTCATAGGTAATAGAGTATATTTAACCAGATGGAAAATCTAATGCTAAGATTTAAAAAAGGAGAAAGATCTAAATATAAAATACAGATCATGGTTCTGTAACTTAACTAAGCCTCAGGATACAAAATTATTTAGATAGGGAAATAAACTCAGCAAGCTTTCAAATAATAAAGAGACAGACTTGTTTTTAACTGTTGAAAGTTCTCTGTATTAAAGGATTTGCTATCTCCTATTCATCCGACCTGTTCTATTTTTCACTTTCTGGTATTTTCGTTTTTTGGCTGGGTGTGGGGGGGGGGGGGTGTTTGTTTGTTTGTTTGTTTGTTGTTGTTACCCTTTTTTTAGTAAAAAGTGTCAGTTATATATAATTAACCGTTGTTGGAATAATCGAGACCTCTGCAGCAACTGTTGTGACTGATCCCAGGTGCTCTTTTCTCCTTTTCCTTAGGAGATGTAATATGTAATAGGTGCACAAATATGAAGTTTCTGGAACTAATAAAGGGAAAAGTATCCCAGGTCAGTAACTTAAGAAAAATATTTCTCTAATTTCTTTCTGCATATGTAATGCACTTCCAGGTAATTTAAGTTTCTCTGTTGAAAATGAAATTGTTCTGGAATGACTCCTAATTGGAGCTCACTGGCCCATGAAAACAATTTGGTGGTCTCAGAGGATGTGTGGTGACACCAGGCACAAACAAAAGCCACTGCACAGCTGGCAGTGCTGTTCTGCTTTGGCACACTCCTGCAGCAGCAACACTGCTTTTGAGCAGCACTAGTCTGCTGTGGGCAGTGCACTCTCCCAAAGGCTTATGCAGGTCAGGTTTCTGGTTTATTACCAGGCCAAGCTTCACCATCACTGGGGGCACTTTTAACCTTTTCCTCAAGGAAAGCCCTTCCAGAAAACAGAACACATTTTTAAAGATCATGCAGCGTAATTCCCAAGAGGCAGCCTCTTTAGAAAATGGGAATCTCTTTAGAGGAGTTTCAGTAGCTAAATGTTTCCTTGAAAAAACAAGGGAACTGAAGAAACAATAACCTAAGAATACTGGACTTTGCTAGTATACAATGCAGGATTTATATTGAATTGGGAAATAAATGCTATTCTTCTACAAAACAAAAGACCTCTCATTTAGAAAGATTGTTCTTCTGCACTGAGAGGATTCGTATTCTGAGACCCCAAGTTAATTTTTCTCTGTGTGAAAGACAAACAATTTTGAGCCCCACCAACAAATATTATTAAAACATCAAGCTTTCATATGCCTAGAATTTTTTAAATTACTTTTGTGGCCTCTCTTCTCTTCTGGAGTAAATGTACCTAACAAATTTGATGTTTCTTTTGGATATAAAAAAACTTGCAACTTCTTTTCTACACTCCAGAACTCCACACATCCCAGCATCTTTATTTCCATGATCCAGTACATCAGCAGGCTTAGCATTAGGCAGTGCAATTTTTATCTACTCTCTAGAGTAATAAAAAAGGGCATGGTTATTATTGTAATACCAAGCAATAGGCAACTCACCCATCACAGAATTGTCAGGAGAGGATCAAACAGGGAAAATCCAAGATTCATCCTTTTTAAGGATTCCCAAGACTAAGGAATGCAAATACAAGCACTTAGAGACAGAACACCCTAACACTATCCCAAATGTGCAAACAAAATTAATCATTAAAGGGGAAACTAAATACAGTGTAATTACAAGACCCCAGACATTGATATGTGTGCTCTGATATGCCTTTAATAGACATCCTCAATGGATGAGTAAGACAAATTATTCACTGTAACAGTAGCCTTTGATGAAAGTATTTTGTGTTTCTCTAATGACTGCACTTGCCTTACCATCTAAAAGAATTCTTTCCTCAGCACCACTTCTTCCCATGTTCCACAGTCTTGTGATTTTGGAAGTTGTGCAACATCTTGTCTTTTAAAAGTAAATAAAACCCCCATTAAAACAACAGCAGCAAAACATCAGACATTCTGAAAAGACATTCAGAAACTGTCAATCAGCAGATTATTTACGTTGGTTCTGTAAATATAAGCCTCAAATCCTTTTCTGAGTATTTACAGACAAATATTGCAATCTCATAGAGCAGAAGAATGACTGAGCTATCAATCTGTTGTATACTTAATGTAGGATACAAGATCAAATATTAATTTCACCATAACATTAGATTCCCATTTTCCCTTCACATCTTCTAAATCTATGTCTATCTAAGCAACTTAAACTGAAGGTAACTGAGTTTTGGCACTGTCTACCCAATATAAGTTGTTTTGTATTCTCAAATGAAATATTGTTAGATAACAGTGACTGTAATAAGACTATCTGTCCCTGGAAAGCATATGACTCAATAGATGCTCTTTCCATTGTTTCGTGTTTCTACATCAAGCTTGACTATTTTTCTAACATATCTGTAATTCTTGAGATAGAAACTCTCAAGACTTACATTATTGCATACTTATGACAGAAATTGAAAGTCAGTTATGGATGTTGTCTGTCTAGACTTTAGTAAAGCCTTTGACACCATTTCCTAGAGCACTCTCCAGGGGACACTGCTCATGGCTGGGATGGGTGCACTGCTCACTGGGTAAAAGCTGGCTGGTTGGTTGGGAACAGTGGTGGTGAGTGGTGTCACATCCAGATGACAAATGTCTTCCCCAGGCCTCAGTATTTGGGCCAATCAGGTTTAACAGCTGTCAATATATAGACAGATAATAACTAAAAGTCAGACTATATCAAACAACATTTAATGTTAAGTACAGCAGATGCTTCTAATACACTCGTGTGAGGCTTGAATAATTTACTGACTAATTAACTACATTGTTTCCCACTTTAAAATAATTTTTTGCATTTGTATCTATTGTAATTTCTTTCTAGACATTGTCTAATCTACATAGCTTTGGTTGATAAGGTTGTGATGACATTAAACTTGACAAAGTAGTAGGAAAAGTATGACTGCACTATACTGTGATTATCCTGCAGTCAAACCCTGTACCATGAAAAAGGTAGACAGTAATTTAAACATTTATTAACAATACTTTCTTCTCTTGCATATCTTCTGCCATGTACCTCTTTCCCCTCTCCTTTGAAGAGCACTCAGCCTGATAATCTTGCACCAGTTGCCATTTTCCTGGTTTCCCCTTCTGCCAGCCCAGCAGCAGGCTGGAGACAGGGATCTGCACAGGTCACACATGTCCAGGGCTCCTGTGGAAGTGCTCCATGTGCTGTGCATGCACAAAGGGACTGCTCTTCTGGGAAGGGACAGATTTCCTGCCCTGTGCAATAGATCCAGTCCTACCATCAGGCTGGGAATGTGCCAAGCCTTTCTTTCACTAAAACAAGCTCTGTTTTTTTGCAAAAACTGTCTGTCCTAGTCATTGCTTCCCCCAGGACTATTGCTGCTAGACAACTGATGATTTTTTTTTTTTTTTTATTAGTAGGAATCTGCATGTCACTCTGGTTCAGGACAATATGTACAGACATCTAACTTTTTCCAATTCTTTCATCCCCTTCCAAAAATCTTAGTTCAAGAATCAAAATTTTGTTTTGAACAATGACATGCAGGCCCATTACTTACATTCAGATCTTGGTTTCACTGGCATTGTTATGAAGTCCTGAACAATAAAAAAATATATTCAGGTGTATTAAATTAACAATGATGGTGTCACATTTTTTGTCTGTATATAATCAGAAATATTTGAAGGTCATCTTCAGTAAAAATGGATTTGGTAGTGGGAGGGTATTCAGTTTCATGTTATTTGCTTCTGCTGCTTGAAAGGTCAAAAAAGAAAAATATTTGGAAGTCTCCAGAATTCCTTGTTTATGGGTTCAAAATTTGCATAACTGATACTTTTTTCTCCTTATAAAAAAACCTCACCAAATTCTAGTTATTTTGAATTGTCTTTTTTATTTCTTTTTAAATTTCATATTTCACTTTTGCCTTTTCTAGGTATCCCTGCAGTTGAAGGAAATAGTAATTTCACTCAGAGACTTATGCATATAGCTTAAGACAAGATACAGTGGAATGGTAATGCCAGCAACTGGAGGAGGCGAAGTAGAGATATTAATACACACACCTTATTAGCATCTCATTAAGATCAATTATAGGGCTGAACTATGGCCTTAAGTCAATCCAATGTTTTCCATTAACTTCAAGGAGCACCAAATGAAGCCCTATGTGACAGGTTCAAGTAGCTCTTAAAAGTGTATCAGTTAAAAGGAACATGAATGGTATTATATACTTTTTCTGACCTCTTGCCTAGATATTGCTACAGAAAAGAATGAGAACATCTAGTAGTATCATCTCCGTGTCTTACATAGCTAACTGTTAAATTGCTTCATATTCTTCCCCCATACAGCAGTTCATGCCACAAATTTTATTTTTACCCAAGTTGAAGGTAAGTTTTACTGAACTGTCCAAAGAGCATGTCTGGCATAATCTCCTGAAAACCAGTTTTCTTGGCCATGTTCTAAAAGCAATGTAGAGTTCTTCATGTCATAAAAATGGACATTCAAGAAAGTACAAAAAACTACCTAATATATTAAAATTAACTAAAATAAAATCAGTGAGTACCTGTGTCTGGTGAAAAATTTGAGAAACAACTCTGTAGAAGACTGGGCTGGATGAAAGTTCTGGGGCAGATGCAGCATAATACAAGCAATGATAAACTGATTGAATGAAACTGAAGCAGACTATGGCACAGTCTTCCTCTGTCATTTCTTTGTTCCTGTACTAGGGGAAATAGCCTCATAGCTGGTGCAGCTGGGACAGGCAGAGTAATGTGCAGCATCCTAGTTCAATGCCTGGGATACGAGTACCAGGATCTGGTCTATCAACTGGGAAAGCCCATGCGTGTCTTTACAAACCTTCTGGGCAATGAAAATGCTGATCTTGTTGAAAATTAAAAATGATACCACCTTCTAGTCTCTGATGCTCCTGTTTTCTGACAGACCTGTGCATGATGTGCTGCTGTCTACCTATTCCTTTGTTGGAGGTCGGAGAGCCACCAGTTTAGTGAGAGGAGGGGAACTGCTGCTGCTGCTGCTGCTGAATAGCCTCTAATGCTGGTCTGTGACAATGCAACACATCTGAGCCCTTTCAAATTAGTTTCAGTCATTGGATTTGACCATGCAATAGGGATTTTAATGACAAGGGAAGTCATGCAAAAAAAAAAAAATTGTGATTTTTAATGTCTTTACAGACTTAGACATTTTCCAAACAAATAATAATACATGCATACTTCTAAGCATGTGCCTGTACTGTCCTTTGATTATGAAAAGAGGAACAAAAGAAATAGCTTCACCATGAGGAAGGAGAAAGGATCATAAAGTCTAAACATTTTCACATGATACATTGTGAAATTTTAAAATATTTTTATTAATTGAACAACTTATTTTTAGTTACAGGACTTACCTTTTAGCAATGAGCTTTCTGACTGCTAATGCTTTCCTTCCTAAAGACAGTCCTTTCCAACTTGCTTTAATTAGCTTTTGCTCTCTTTATTTTTAAAAGAATATTATCCTTTTCTGGGTTAATCTCTTACCTATGATACTGCCTTAACCTAGTGGGATTGGACATTATCCCTGCTAATGCTGTAGACTTTCTCTCTTTCTCTGCTGGTCCTTGCAAAGGGCAGCTCTTCATAACTGTCTCATTTTCTGGGTTATACATTGATCATGTACATACATATATAAGAGCATATATATACATGCACAGAAGTCTGGGGAAAAAGACCTCCCTGAAGGCCAACAGCAAACAGCAGGGTGCCATCATAGTTCAGTTAAACTGCACAGGTAGAGGCAGGACACCCTGCTGGGAAATTCCTGGGCTCAGTGGTACATATTTGGACACAAAATGAGGTCACTGAAAAGATGTAGTGCAGGCTCTCTTTCCCAATACAGTGTTGTCTTTGAGTAGGATGGAAATGTACTTCACCTTTCCACTATTTTTTAAGGCCAAGTTGTCTCTGAGCCTTTTGATCCTGTGATATGATTTTAAAATAGCAAATGTCAGTTGCTTTGGAAATCTCTGTAAGCATTAAGTGTGAGACTGTTTTACTCTGACACTTGAATCCATTGGATATGCTCAGTCATGAGAACCAGTCAGCTGGAGTAATGAATTCATGCATAACAAACTGCCTAACTGAGCTTACAAAGAGCAATCTTTTCCTTAAGACTGTCCTAAAAAGTATATTCAATCTTTGTTTTATGCTATTGTAGAGTAAGACTACATGTATGATTTATATAGTTAGATATCTAGCTTGTTAGAAATTTATTAGCCCTGAGAAATATATTCCAACATTCTGCCTAGAGTTTCATTTAATTTTGAGACTGATCAAAGGCTATAGACCAGAATTCTTCACCCTTTGAAAAGGATGAAGAAGTAGTCCTTGACATGAAAACCTCTGTAAGATTCAACATGTAGACCTTCCGGCATATTCTCCTGGATTTTATTTTTCACTCCCACCCTTCTGCCCAACAGGTCCCCTGAAGAGCCCAGTGGTTTGGTGCTTTCATTTCTGATCACAAAGGGCTACCTGAGTACAGGAGGAGCTGAGGCTGATTCCTCTGTGATTCTCCTGGATTCTAAGGGCTGCTCTCTGGACTGTTCCACAATATGCATAGCTACCACATTGGGGCCACACCTTGTGCTGCTTGGCAAGAGCACAGTTTTCAGTGGTGTGCTCTTGGATTAATATTCGCAATTTTCATTAAACGCTCTCTGTCTCGGTAGGATTTTTTAAAAGGGTTATGCACTTATCACACCCTTTTTTAGAGACTTTAGAAACATCTGTTATATTGTTACCAAACTCTGAACCCGGCCCCACTTGCCCAGGAGCACCAGGGCACATTCTTCACCTGAAAAAATGAGAGTTAGATATCTTCTGTTACTATTGAAGACCAGAAAAAAGCAACCCTCGAGTTTTTTATTTTCTTATGAATTTGAATACTATTTGAATAAGAAGAACTGAACAATAAAAACAAAGTCAGACTCTTGGCAATAGTAAACTAGCAGGCCCTTGTTGTAATACACATCACATACATCCAATGTCATATGGAATAATGAAAGCTTCCCAGTGTGAACAATAGAAGCACATTTGGGTTGAATTATTTAACTGGAGTTTGGTCAAAGCAATTGGAAATGCAGCATGCAAATGATTCCTCATAAACCATGTGTTCTGGTTTTAACCCCAGCTGGCAACTCAGCCATACCCAGAAACTCACCCAGTCCCTCCCAGTGGGATGGGAAAGAGAAACAGAGGAGCAAAAGTGACAAAACTAGTGGGTTGAGATAAAGGCAATTTAGCAAGTAAAACGAAATCTTTACATGCAAGCAAAACAAAACAAGGAATTCATTCATCACTTCCCATGGATGGGCAGGTGCTCAGCCACCTCCAGGAAAGCAGAGCTCCATCACACTGTCACAGTGTTACTTGGAAAGACACACATCATCACCCTGAATGTCCCTTCCATCCTCCTTCTTCCCCCAGCTGTGTTTGCTGAGCCTGAGGCTGTATGGCAAGGTCATTTGTCCTGGCTCTGTCCCCTCCTAACAACTCATGCACCCCCACAGCCTCCACTGATGGGGTGCTGTGAGAAGCAGACAGGACCTTGGTGCTGTGCAAGCTCTGCAACAGCTAAATCACCAGTGTGTTTGATATTATTCTAATTTTAAATCAAAAAGACAGCACTGTACCTGCTACTGGGAACAACACTATATCCCAGCCAAAACCAGCACACTATGAGGTAGACGAGATGACCTAATAAAATTTGCATATATATATATCATAAAAACTTTTGCTATTTAAATAGTGATAAGAATTTTACATTTCATATAGTGCATATAGGGGCATTGTGACATAACATGGCCAAAGCTATGCACACACACAAAAAAAGTGGTCTCCACCCACAAGAAACATGAGAAGAGTTGTAGAAGAAAAAGACAGTTCTCCACAGCAGCTCAATGGCCCAAATTACCCAGCTTGAGGATTTGTCCTACCCTTTGGGATATAAGCAATTACAAGCATTTCATTAAAACAGAAAAGGAAATTTTTCTTTTGTAATATTTCCTAATTTTATTTCAAAAGCAACATATAGTTTTAGTTTTCAACTTACGTTGTTTTATTTTGGAAGTGTCCCATGCCTTAAATGCTCCAGCAATTTACTACACAAGACTTCAGACTATACAGATTGTAATTCAGTCTGAACCATAATATATCTGTTCTAAGTGGAGTCAAATGTAAAATTCCCTCAGCCTGATCAAGGATGCAATTAGCTTGCAGTTCTCTTTGGTACATTCTCACTCTCATATATCTCAAATCCAGCTCCATCTCATAGCAATCTGCCAAACATCAAACAAGTCTCTGCATATTTCAAATTTGTCAATGAAAAAAGATTATCAGAGAGTATCACCATTTTTGGTTTAGAATAAAAATTTTGCTTCCAAAAAAGAACGAGATTCAATTTTCAAACACTATTAATTAGGCATACTGCAGTTACTTTGCATTTTAACAGGAGCTGCTAAGCTCTTCTTTTATATTAGCTTTATGATTGGCATGACCTTCAATTAACCAGATCAGACATCATACATTCCTTACAAGCAATTTAAAAACGGAAATGGCAGTTGATCCTCTCAAAGAAAGTCCATTCCTGATTATCGGAAATGAACTAAACTAAGGGCAGCTCCGAAATGATGCAGCTCACACTTGCCCTCTTTTGAAGAACTCTGTTATAATAGCCTGTCTTTATACTCTGTGAGGGTACTTGGTTCCTAACTGTGATAAATCTTCCTAAAATCACTCCTTTTAACAAGATCAAACAGCTTAGAACATCCAAAACGCTTAATTTTTTCACGTTGATTGCATTTATCATCAAAGAATACAACGTGTATTGCATGACTTGAAAAATAGTTTTAATTGCCCTTTTATTCATTATCATAATCACAGGACATGGAGTCAACAGGAGTATCATAGATTGTACTCTTTTCAGTAAACAACAGGAGTGTTTAAATTTTGAACCAGATGTCCTTCTGGTATTCCTTCCACCCTACTTTATTCTATGACTCTATGATTTTATGATTAGCAATTATATATACATGAATTGCATGCCAGAGAAGGTGTCAGACAATTCCTTCTTTATGAAAAGTGGTGTGCTGGAAAATTCAGACATATTTCCCCATGAAGAAGCAACACAGCTCAAAAATAGTCAAAAATATTATGGTTTAGGAAGGCATAACTGTGCAGGGAAGAGAAGAGTTAGAGGAAAAGAACTTGTTGAAAGCACTGTAGGAAGAATGCATTACAAACCAGCAACAAAACCAGGATGACAGTGAAAATCCTAACCTTGATGGGTTAGAAGTGAAATTATGTGTATGAAAATGTTGCAGTTAAAAAAAAAAAAAAAAAAAAAAAAAAAAAAAAAAAGGCAGTATTTGGAAAATTATCAAAGATGCATTCAACAAATTGAGCGAGAGCAGCACCGACACTAGTAGTGATTGGGATAGAGACTGAAGCAATGCAGCTCATTTTGAAAGGGTTTTCTGACAGGAAAAAGACAACTCAGGCCACCTGGTGTTAACACCAAGAGGAAAGGTACAGCAGTGTGAAAAAAAAAGAAAATAGTTGCTATTTAAGAGAATTGATGCCTTGAGGTTAAGTAGTGGCAATATTTGTATTGTTGTGTGATGCCAGTTATATCCTGCTAAGTAGTGGTGCCCTACATGAGGTGAACATCAAACCTTTTATTGCAAGTAGGTTTTGCAGAAGTCAATGGGCTCATACATAATTCTGAAGAACTGAAGGACAGCTGATCTGAATATTTTTCTTATATCTTTTCCCAGTGAGGATTTTTTTTCTCATTTTGAATGCAAGTGTCCAGAAGTGTTTTTTGATGCAGGAGGCAAGTAGTATGTAGTAAGTGATTAATTATTTATGAATTTAAGTCAAATATGGCAAATAGTTCAAGCCAAAGGAAAATAGAAAATTTAGGAAAATCAATTTTTTTTTTGATAAAACGATTTTTTCTTGTGGCAAAAATTATTATAGACCATCACAATTAATTTAAGGAAAAACTTCAATTTAAAGTGAAGAAAGTGTTCATCGTAGATTTAATATTTTTTGGTTTCTTTACTTTTTCTCCCAGAAAAAAGGAATCACTTTTACTGTGTTAGTTAGGACATCGCCAATGCACAATCTCTCCAGTCCAATAAAGAAACCTAAATAGAGAGAAAAACATTTCTTTCAGGGATTTCCTTCAGTCATTTGCATCCAGAGTTGCTGATACATGGAGAAAATCTCTCTCTGGGCCATTGTACAGGGCTCAATGGGGGCTGCAGAAGCAGAAGATGAGATAAAAAAGCATCTGTCTGCTGCTGCACTCAGACCACCCTGCCAGATACTCATCATATCATAGCATCAGTCTGAACAAGAGCTGCACGTGCCAGTAGACAATGCATGTGGCTGACTCACCCTGGCTGTAAACATGTGCCAGTTGGCGCTGACAGGGAACTTTTCAGCAATCTAATTTTGATGGAAAACATTGATTTGTCAAAACTAAGACACTGCAGTGGCAATGTACATACCAATTTTAGCAACCAGACGCTCAGCTGCTGCAGGATAATCACTATCACTGTGGTAGGCTTCTCCCCTAATAGACCAAGGTCCTGCTCTGAATTAAAACTATTCTTTTCTTCAGTCATTATATAGGGAGCCTAGGAAATCATTGTACAGGAAGCCTAGGAAAACTGGTCAGCTAGGTTATATATCTAACCTTGGTGTATTCAAATACCTACCCACAGTTTGATCTTTTCAACCCAATGTCTTGTCACTCAGTGGGAAAACTGTTCATAATCTCCTCCATATAAATGAAATATCTAATCTTATTCAATGATACAACAGCACACCAGGTGTCTTACAAGGCTGACAGCAAATGTTTGAAGCATGAAACGCCTATGAAGAACTGAGAAGTGAGACTTTTATTTGTGGTTTATGATTCATCAGTTAGGCTCTGTATTGGAACTTACACAGGAATTAGCAGAAAACACATTTTTCACTGCTTAAAGTTTGAAGAATCAAAATGGTTTTATGTGTTCTTTCAGGATAATCATGACACATTAAAAATGTGAAAAAATGTGAGAGCAAGACCACATAGAATGGATTTGGCCCACATTTGAGTCCTGGGAAATTTTAGTCCAGGGATCTGCCTGTTTGGCAATTGCTTGCATAAATTGATCAGGAAGACATTCAGTACTCCATAATCTTACAAGAGGTGATATTGTATTCAGTAGGTCAGAGAACTCTCCTAAGCAGTGGTAAGTTTTACATTTGGGATGAGTCAAATAGACAAGAAAATAAACAGTTTAAATCTGACGCCAAGTAACCCAGTTATGACTCTAGTGGTATTTCCCCTATAAGAAAGATTTCATACCTTTCCTTCCCACTTGATATTGTTTCCTACTGAGTTAAAAATGTCTAATTGCTATAAACAATTACTTGGAAAAAAGGCATCTTTCATCAACAGATTGTATGCAATTGAAAAATTCTCTAGTAGTAGTGATTCTTTTGTCTACTACAGAATATTCTTGAATTCCCCCATGCCCTTAGAGATAATCTGAATCTCAAGAGAGCTCTATCTATCCACAAAGTTTATATGTCACCTCTATTTCCAGATTGCTCAAGTTTGCTGTAAATATAATATCTCATAGCAAAAATATGCTTTCCCCCTCAACTTTCCCTTTCCCAAGCAGAAAGTACGTCCTATACCTTTTTCTTTTTGCTTGTACTTGTATACTGTTGGAGCAGATGGCAGAAATTTGCTTTAGCAGTTCATGTCTACAGTTTGGGACCCTGTAGGTAGGCAATTCCCTTAAATTTCACTTTGATCTATAGTGAAAAGCAAATTAAAAATATGAAAGTAGCTCTCATTGAAATTCACAGATTTTGTGTGAAACTCCCTCTGTTAATGCTTGTTCTTCTTTTGGATTGTAAACTTTAATCTGAATACATTGTATCTGAATAACACAATGTCTGAATAAATGTAAACATAGCCAGATAATAATAATTCATTCTCATCATATTCCTTTCTTTTTTTGGAATTTGTTATAGCACAGCCATCCTTGATCTTTATTTTACAGAGTAATTTAACTAAATTGTTCTTCCTTCAGCTTGATTTCAGTACTGCTCTATAAATCCCACTTGAATCTATTTTTCTTAAACATGTGTGCTCAGATCTTTATATAGCACTACAAATTAGTTCTCACCATGATCTATTATTTTAATGTCTATAATTTTACTTTGTATGCTTGCTAGAAATGCATTGATATCACTTACAAATTCCTTTTTGCTCTTAAATACATGTCATTGGTCATAAATGGTCTTTCTGTAACCTTATATTTTTCATTTATATTTCCCTTCTTCTGTCTGACAAGTAACCCAAAATTTTATCTTCTATCCAATATGTACTCTTTTAAAAACTTAAGACAATGCTACTAATCTATTTCTCAAAATATTCACTTTACTGTGTAATACTGTCAAAATTTTTTAGCTTTTAATATCATCTGGTTTTCTATAGCATGTCCATTTCTGTGCTCACGTTAATGAAAATAATAGGCAAAATCAATTCCAACATAATTTAGAAATGTTTAACCCTTGCCTGAAAACTCCAGTTTTCACTCCATGCACTCTTGTCTGTCCTTTAGTCCAGCTTCAGTTCTCTAAATCTCACCTTCCTCAACATCTTCAGTTTAGTAATTTCCCTTGTGCCCGTACAAAGTACTTTCTGAATTTCATACAGGGCAAGCTTATGACATTTTTTCACTTTTAAAAGAAGTTGTCTCAAGAAAGAAAGATACAGTTGGATGAAATCCATCATTAGGGAAATTTGTATGGACTGCTAATTATATATTGGTTTTTTAATTCTTCTTCTACTTTTTTTTTTTTTTGTTATTATTCTTACATTCTACATGTGTCTGAATATTGGTCCTGTACTTGCTTAGAGTACTTTTTTTACCCTTTAGCATTCTTATTAGTTTTGTGTCCTAGAGACTTGGTAGGTTTATTTAAATCATAAGACAGCCCCCATGATTTCATATGCAAGTTCTTTCTGCATTTTAGTTCTGAGAAGTTTGGTTTTGGTCTTTGTGCATCTTGTTTTCATCTAGAACTGAGCTATTTTCATTAAACTGGATGTCAATCCCACTCATATTAGTATGAACTATAAATTTACTATGGATATGTTCTGTCTCATCATCCAGGTTATTGACAAAAATATTGAGCAATTCTGGCTTCAGTTTCAGCCATCAGGATAGCCCATGTGTTACTGGCCATTCACTGAATTTCAAACCCTTGGTTACAACCCTCTAAGCTGTTCAGTCTATCAATTTTTAATTCATCTAACAGGATTAGCCTTATTTCCTCCAGTTTCAAACGAACCAGCTGTACAAGATGGTTCTAAAATCCTTGCTAAAGACAAGTCAGATTACATTCACCCATTTTCCTCATTCACATGCCAGTCATTTAATCTCAAAAAGCAATCCTGCTGATCAAACATGGTATGGTCCTCATAAATCCATTTGTTCCTGTCTCTGATTGTCTTCTTTTTTTGAAAATGCTTTCTAATAGGATATGTTATTCATTTAAAAACCAAGATGAAGCAATCCTGCCTATTACTTCACAACTCTCTCTTCCCACCTTTTAAAAAAATGAGTAGAAGATTTCTTTTGCTGATCATGAAGAAATTCCTTCAGTGGCCATGACTCTGCATGGAGAATGAGTTTCCATTTTTGGGTAAAATCTACCTGGCCCAGATATCTGCACTGACTTTTGTCAATAGCCCTGCTCTGCTGTTCATATCCTTCCAAAACCATGGTGGTGTGCACCAAGGTCTGGGAACAAACTTATCCATGAACAGTGAGACAAAATTTGTGGTGAGTACTTCTGCCATTTCTATATCACATTTCCACATTCATTTTTTCTTATATCTCTAAAGAGTTCTTATTAACTGCTTCAGTATTCTTATAAGGCTGAGAATAGTTTGATGACACAAAGAGATTCCACTTCAGTTTTTATTCTCCTTAGTCATGTAGACTTTATTGATGTCTACAGATAGCTCTATTTTATAGCCTAAAGTTTGTTACAACCCCACCACACCTTAGTTATGGCCCAATTTTATTTAAGTGTTTCTCTAATGTCCATAAACTTTTCATTTAAGGGTGTTGCCTATAATTCCATCTCTTCTGTGAATTAAAACTGACAAAATTATATCTAAAATATATTAACTCTGATGATTTTAGATAAAAATATATTTATTATTACATCCAGAAGGGCTCTGTCATGGTTAGTAACATTTTTCTATCTAATCTCACTATTTTAAATGCTAACAATACAACATCCCAACATCTCTCCTTTTTTTTAAGTAGTCTTGCAGAAATCTGTCTATACATATGAATCATTTATTAAGGAAGTGGCCCCTAGTAATATTTGTTTCTATTGTAGCTAATGCATTTTACTAGACTATAAAATCCTAATAAGTGATCTGTGTATATCTATGTATAGAGATTATATATAGCACACATAAAAATGTTCATGTTTTCCTTCGCCTACAAAGGTCTTCATCCTGACACTGGAGCATTATAAACTAAAATTATTGCTTTGTATTGCAATATTTTTGTCCTGATTTATATTGTCTTACAATGAAAAGTGAATAAAAATTTAGCTAGTTTTCTAATGTAACAAAGTAATCTGGTTGCAAATTATACTTTTCCAAACCAGTCCCTGTTCTTTGCCCTTCTGTTGCTTTTGAAGGACACAGTAGGAAGATATGTATGACTAATGTGCAAAATTTCAAAATATTTATTTTTTTGTTACAGAGTACTGGGTTTCTTCTTATTTGTCAGTAGCATGTTAATCTAGTGCTGATTTAGAGAGCTATTGATGGGCAACACAACAATTTTGCTGGAAAAGGAGATCAGAAAAAAATTAGTTGATTTATATTTAAAGATCTAAATATATTAATTCATCCTGTTTACAGGATGAATCCCACGTTTGAATAGGCATCCTTGAACACAATTTTTGTCTAAATATAAGCAGTATCTCATTACTTTATTGGATTCTAAAATATTTGCAGCTTCTAACAATTGTAAAACATAGAATGAAAAGAAAATGTATGTAATAATTATTAGATTAAGTACAGCACACCAAAATAGCTGCTGAAAGCAAGCTCTTTCAGCATAGCTCTATATAGTACTATAGAACTCTCTTAATCTATGCAGCTTTTAAAGGCAGTAAAACTGAGTGGCAGACATGAGTGATCCAGATGAATAAACTAAGTGCACTGATGAAACCTGACTGAAGGAAATTTTTCAGTGATGCATATGGTATAAAATTCACTAGAACACAAAGTCCATGGAAGGGACTGCATTTATTTGTATGTATTTAATAACAAGATATATTTCTTTTTAAAGTCTACATCTTTCAGAAACTTCAGGGGATGAATAAAAAGAGATAAGGATGATTTGCCTGACTACACTTCTGACAATACTAAAACTTGACTGAAAGCCAAAACTTGACTGAAACCAAAGAAGGGCTACCTGGGATGCTCGATAAGAAGTTGAAGGCCCTGTGAGTTAAGGTGACAAAATGTCCTCAAATCCATACCAAATCTGCACCACAGTATGACAGAAAAGCTCACAATTTCAAAATTTGAGAGATTTTGTTGGTTTTCCTTTCTTTTAAGAGGCTGAACTTTTTCTTCCTATAAAGCTGGGCATTTGAATAGTAATGTTTCCATCACAGAGACAAGTACATCCATAGAAGATGGAATTTGGAAACAGAGCCTTAGTCACGAATATGAAATAAAGATCAATTCACATGTTCAAGTGGCAGATAAAAACCAGTATCAGAATTGCAAAAGAGGTCTCTAGAGACAGATGAAATAGAAAATGAGGGAAAAGTAGCTCAGATTTGGTAGAATTTTGTACTTAAGCTGCTGCTACACATTGCTGCTAGTTTTAGTTTGAATTTAAGTTGACCCTTTTGGTACATTCCCTTTTTTCATGGAATTCTATCTTGATCTCTTTTGATCCCAAAATGATATCATATTATCACTGGGATCTGCACTGTTGGATAAATTAGGCCTTTCAGTTCCTCATTTGGAAAAAGCTGTTCAACATGGCTTCTCCATTCATTTAAAAAGAAAATCAGAAATATAAAACAGATTTTCTGTCTCAAATTTAAAATGGCACTTTTTGAATATATTCTTTTTCTCCATACAAGTGGGGGCAATGAAACTGCTTGAATGCTTTTGAACAGTCCAAATACACTTGTGGCAGAGCCCTCTCCCTTTTTCCCCTCTTTTGGATCTTTCTAGTCATTATTTATTCTCTCCTGCTAAATCCTTTCTACAGCTACATTCTGCTGGCAAGAGCAGTAGCCTGCAACTGTCAGGCACATTTATCCTCCTTCTATATTTATCCATAGTCTTTGGTAGATTCTGTGAAAAAGATACCTAAATCAGACTGAAAGAGGTAAGGAGGGAAGACAGCAATTCAGATGGAAAAACAACCCCTAAAGTGGATACATTGTCAGCATCAAAGAGAAAGCTGGTAAAATTGTATAGAAGGATAAGAACATATAATCTGAACACCTGGAACAAAGACAAGCTGAATCATCTCCAGGTTCCTAAGTCAACCAGGATGTCTGAACAACAGATTGATTAGGTCTTCTTATAGAAACTGTATATCTCAGCTTAATTTTACCTAGCTATGCAGGTACCCAATAAAAATAGTGCTAGAGGACAGACTGTCTTTATCTCAGCTGCTGACTGCCCACAGCCCAAGTTATGCACTCTGACAATGGTCTTCCCTACAAGGATGAATTTGAAACTCAGAAAGGATAAGGTCATGGTTTGCTAGGTTACTGCAATTCTCTTTGCCTTTCCTGCAGTAGTAGAAAGTGATGCATGGATCATATTCTTGTTTCAGACAAATAGACATGGAAATATGCATCCAATAGCATGATGAAGAGTGTGAAGATGATTTATTATGGCTTCAAATAAATTTTATATCTTAATATTTTATCCAAAAGAAGTCTTTGTGATGAAAGAATGCAACACATTTTGTAGAGGCACACTTCTTCTGAAATAACTTTTTCATCAAAGCAGGTGCTTTTCAATATATGTATTCTTAACCTGTGCCCAAAAACATTAATTGAAATCATAGGAGGTGAGAGCAAGACTTCCACAAGAAGAGGAACTAGAAATGTAGGAACCTAGGTAAAACATGTAGTGAAATCTATATGTTTTAAGTTTGAAAGACATTAAAATAGCACAGGGGTTTTAGCTGAGGCCCAGTTATTTCTGATTACCAGGTCAATTCTAGGTATTTAAATCACAAAGGAAAAAAAGAAGTCCATTGCAGGTTAATCCTATTTGCATGATTCATAAAAATTTAGGACATGGCTTTAAAGGAGAATTTATACCTATAAATTAAATAGGGTCAAGGAACAAACATGGGCCCTGAAGGTGAGTTCCTTTTGTCATTCAAATATTCACTGAAGTCCACACAGCACGTGCCAGCTTGCACTCCTGCAGCAGCTATTCCCAAGGACCCCATTGCATTACTCCACACTGAAGGATGTAAGAGTTTGAAAGCTGGAATGCAGATAAAGTTTACCAGAGGATAGGCATTGCCACTGTTCAGTTTACACATACAAATATACACCTAGTGTCCCAGATACATCTCAGGTGAGATGCTCAGCTTTCCCTGGATTTTCTAAATGTGATTTGGGAGTTGAGACAAGCAGAAAATGTGTAGAAATCCCACACTGAATACTTATCCTGTATTATTTCAGGTGGAAATTGAGTAAGAAAAAGATTTATGATGCAGTTAAATGCTTTTGGAAGGAAGGAAGGAAGGAAGGAAAGGAAAGGAAGGAAGGAAGGAATAGGAAGGAAGAAGGAAAGGAGAGGAAGGAAGGAAGGGGAGGAAGGAAGGAAGGAAGGAGAAGGAAGGAAGGAAGGAAGGAAGGAAAGGAAGAAGGCAGGAGTAAGGAAGGAA